>NC_089495.1:169512346-171961512 GCF_036850765.1 Saccopteryx bilineata
TTCCAGGTTGACGCTTTATCCACTGTGCCACCACAGGTCAGGCTCACATTCTTTTTTTGCACTAAACCTTCAAAGCAATTGTATTTTACACATCTCATTTGAATTAGCCACATTTCTCTCCTCAGTGATCACACGTGGCTCATGGTCAGTATTGGTGCAGATCAAGTCATATCCCTCTAGGAAACTAAACAAAGCCCTGAGAGGACAATTATTTGCCCAAGGCCACATGCCAGTGAGGACAACACCTGAGCTTAAACCCAAGTGTTTCTTGGCCCATCTGACAGCACCACGCTTCCTCCGCACCCATGCTTTGGGCCACATAGGATGACAAACTAGCGAGCTCATCAGACAACCATGGAAATCCTTTCCTCTCCCTCAACAACACTCCATGTCTGGTTGGCCTTCATTCTGTTTTTTAACCAGGGCACGGGCTCTGTGGGACAAGGGGTGGGATATCCAACCACAATCAGCCTGAAGAAAGCACCTCTCTACCCTCCGGACAAGCTGACTCCCAACAGCAGCAGCTGTTGAAAAGCAAGAAAAGTTTAATAAGCCACTCAACTTCCCTGAGGCTCCTTGAGAGAGGGATGATACATACATCCCCTACCTTATGAGGTGCTCAGGAGAGGAGATGCAGACACACCTGGGAAGCATAGGTCTGTCGAGTTAATGAGTCACTGAACATCCAGCCCTTGCAAAAACACTGTTGCCATGTGGATTCCCCGCTCAGTGAATCCAAGGCCTTTAACTGTGTGTGGGAAAGGGCAGATGCATCCTTTCTTCTGTTTATAGCATAGTAACAATAATAATAACAAACACTTCTGTAGTAGTTATCATGCACCAGATAGTGTTCTAAGAGGTTTACATACAGTAGCTTTAATTCTCACAACTCTGTGCAGCAGGTATCATCATCATTTTTATTATTATCTGCATTTAAAGCTGAAGAAAGTTTGGTCACAGAGCTAGTAAGAAGCACAATTGAACCCCGAGTCTGGGCTCCTGATTACCCCTGAGCAGCCTGGGACACCCAGGGAGGCCAAGGCCCACCCCATGAAGTCTCCTCCCCAGGGGGTCCCCTCCCCCCACGGAGTGCCCTCAGCCCCCCTAGCCCACGCGCATGATCTCTCACATCGTGCCTTCCCGCTACAGAGAACATCTGTGGCCACCCGTGCATAGATTCCCCAATGCTTGAGGCATGAGTCAGAAAGACAAGAACATTTCTTCCTTCTTCTTACGAGTTATTATTACTTGTCATCACGCGTGTTGCACGAGCCTCAAGAGTCTGGATTTATGAAATTGGAAGGAGAGGCGCTGAGTGCGCAGCTGAGGAATGACAGCTCCACAATGCTGGATTCACCGCTTTGCCCCCAAAACCATTCTCCCACCCCGCCTCACTGCCTGCAATGCTCCCTCAGAAATCCTGGTCCAAGGCAGCAAGCAGCCCAGGGAGTATGGGAACAACAGTGTCTCTGCAAGTCAGCTCTCCCCACCAGGCTCTCCTTCCCGGAAGCAAAGCAGGGCTCCTCAGCCTGTCTGGGGGTCTCTGAGCCATCTGGGGTGGCCGCACACAGGCAGACTGGCTCTGATGTCCATCAGGAGTGGACGGATGTCAGGCTGCCTGGGCAATGTCACTCTGGGGGGTGGGCATGCCAGCATGGCAAAGGCCAGGCTCACAATCTGGAGATTGGTGCAGACTTCTTTAGTTTGGTTCAGACAGTGTCATAAACGTCTCCCCAACTCTATATAAAAAGTCAGATTTCCTGCTTCTCTTGAAAAACCAGAAGACCTGAGTTCCTGTCCTGTGGACACTCAGGAGAGGACTTACTCCCTTCTGGACTAGTGAAGTCCCCCTGCCCTCACCTCCAGCCCCACCACTTCCTACCATCTGCCCCCAGGCCTTGGGCACACCACAGCGCATGTGCACTGGCCCTGGCCCTGGCCCTGGGAGGATGGTGAGACCCTGGCTTATCGAGCAGCATGTTGTTTCCTGTGAAGCCACATTCACACCACACTTGGGGCTGGGTCAGCCTGCATCCTCCTGCGCTGTGACACCTTCCCTCTCTGTGCTCAAGTCCCTTTTCTTCTTCAGCCTCCTCCTTCCCGGCTGCTCTGACTTCATTAACTCCAGCATGTCCGATCGGTGTTGCTCTCACACGTGAATGCCTCGTTTCTCCATCCAGTCCTGAAGCTCTTGAGGAAAGAAACAGTTCGCACACTTCTCTTGGCTCCTCCTCTGGCCCTCCTGGGCTGGGTATGCAGCAGGTACATGACAAGGGCTACGTGGCAAGGGGCGAGGGAGCCTGGAGGGAATGTCGGGAGAGGGAAAGGCAGAGGCATGACTTCTCCAGGCCCCTTGCCGGTCACACCTGGGCTGAGACCCTGGAAGGCCACAGAGGACACCGATGACTCAGTGAACAACCGGGAAACACGCAGCAGCATGAATGCCAGACAACGGATGGCTCAAGGGCCTGGGAGGTCCAGAGGATTCGACCTGACTGCCTGGACTAGTGCAGGCGCCAGCAGCAGCCGCGGGGCTATGCTGGGGTGACGCGTGGCAAGGGAGCCACAGAAGATGCCATGCACCTCTGACCAGACCCTGGAATCTGAGCCGTTTTCATGCTTCTCCTGTAGTGAAAACACCTTAAAAGTGACGGACTCCTACAACCCATAGCGACGGGTCATTGACACTCAGTATGTTGGGTCACTGATTGAAATGTCCAGGACATGACCTGGGCCCTGGGACATCTGGAAAGACCTCCAGTGGATGCGGGACTTCAGGTCTATTCCCCTCCCTCACCTACTCCTATGGGAAAGGGCAGATAAGTCCATGGACCGCTGGGAAAAACACCGGGATGTCTTCTATAAATAATACCATTCTGTCTGCTGCCCGGGGGCATATTAGGACCAGCACTATTGCTTAATCCCGTGGGAGACCAAGCATCCAGAAATTGCTCCAGATGTTTCCACATGACCTTGCTTAACTCCAAGAGGCAAAGTACCTATTGCATAATTCTATAAATTTAAATGCACACGGCTCTTACCATGAGATTGCGAAATCAAGTACCACCTCTTCTGTATATCTCTTAAGAATTTAACACAGAACTATCAACACATTAATTCTAAATATATGTTGACCACTTTCCCATATTGGAGACTCTACTAGAGGATTCGAAGAAGTTTATCATGGGAAATTGTCCAAAAAAAAGTGAAGTTGTTTTCTGCCAAGTTCACGCAATCCAGGGAGGAAAAAAAAAAACATATAAAAAAACGTACTAAGACAACTCAAGCGAAACTATAAGGAGGTTCTCGAAAAATATGTCCCTCATTCTAACTTTAGGCTTTTTTTTTTTATTAAGTTAAAGAGAAGAGGTAGGAAAGGAAAAGAACAGTGTTGGGTATCTGCCTATTGGAAAACAAGAAACTGAACCACTCTGTCAGCTAGCTGATTTCAACAGATGACAGCAATGATGAAAACCAGCCGTCGGGGTTCATTAGCGCCTATTACCGCAAATATATGGTTCCCCTGTCACCACCACTGCTTTTTCTTCTTGCTCCAAGCTTTGGTGGCAAAGATCTTGCTACCCACAACTTCAGGGACCTCTCAAAACGAAAGATTTCTTCATTGCAAAAGTCATTCACCTTCACCCTGTCCCTTCTACTGTTAAAAAACTATTTGGCTCCATTTCAAAGCTAGTGATTTTAGCCCCAACACACCACAGTTTTCAGTCTACGGTTGTCTGGGGTTAACATTCGCTCTGACTGACATGGCCCGCTGTGTTGAGAGAAGCAACGCTTGCCCGAGATGGTTATACAAGATAACAAGGAACTGATTAGAAGCTATGCACAGCCTTCTGCATTGTTTTTGATGTAATCAACCATCACCATAAATTTCAAACCCATGCTATTGGGCTGCAGCCACTAATAATGCAGCCAGGCCATGGAGAAAGGCCATTTGTCTTCTGTACATCCCATGGCCCTAGTCACTGAAAATAGAAAGAATCAGGGTGACTTTCTAAAGTGAGGTAAGTGGGATCAGCTTAACTCTCTGCCCACCGCCTGAAAAAAAATCACCTGACAGAAGCCAGCAGAGTGGACAGGGGAGCATCCCCACTGCGCTCCAGGACCCCATGTGGGTGCCCCTGGGGCCGTGTCCTTGCTCACAGCTTCCCCACCCCAGTGCCTGATCTCCCAGCTTCACCTCTGGAAGGCTTCATCTGGCCCCAGGGGAAGCTGATCAGCGCAGGAAGAGTTCATGCTGGAGGAGGGGGAGAATGTGAACACAGCTCTTCACCAGCAGGGGACTGGATGTCGTGGATAAACCTCTGAGCTCCCTTGTCTCTGGGGCGTGCTCCACAGGTTCTCTCAGAGATCTAGGCTTGATCCCAGAAGTCCACGGCAGTTTTCTGCCTAAGAAGTCATCTTTGAATCAGCCTCCCCTACACACACACTTTGTCTTAATTTGCTCATTCCCTCTCTTGGAGTTAGTCCTGGATCACTGCCTATAACCAAGTCCTTGTCTAAGGGTCTGCTTTTAGGAAAATCCAAACCAAGACAGAGGCTAAACAGACAGGATTTAAATTCATAATTGTTTTTCTTCCTGTCTGTGTGGTATTCCACAGGGAACACATTAGCTTTCTCTTAGTGTCCCAAATATAGAAATAGTGGGCATGGGTTATAGCTAGAAGGAGGGAGGGACACTTCTGACTCAATAGTAGTGAGTGGCCAAACTGGCCTGAAAGCTGCCCCTAGCAGCTGGACCAGTGCCCCCCTAGTCCAGACATTCCTAAGAGCTCTCTGTTCCCATACCTTTCATTTAGGACACAAAATGCACCATTCAGCTTCTTCATGGGAAGCAACATGGCATAAGGCAGGAGAATAAACAGGTTATTGATTAGTGATGGCTGTAATGGGACCAGGATTAAAGAATGGTGGCCAATATGTCAGGCATTTACAATCATTTCTATATAGAAAAGGATAAGGACTTTAGAAATGAACAAACTCAAAACTCAAATTTCAACTCTAATACTTAAAGATCTTGGGCATCTTAATTTACCTGTCTAGGCCTCAGGTTCCCCGACTATATAAATGCAGATTCTGGTTTCTAGCCTATAAGGCTATTATGAGGTTGTGTATGATGATCTGTGACAGCTCCTGGCACACTCCTAGCTCAATAAGCATTTGGTTCCCTTCACCACTGGGAGCCAGAGAGATGTTTTATCAAAAGTGTTTTTGGATTTCTTAAGCAAAAAAAATTATTTGCCAGAACTACTTTATGTATTTAATGGCAAAAATCTCAAATGGATTTAAAAAATTATTAAAGCGCTACGATCATGAACCCCTCCCGTCACACTTCTCTTTTGGTTGAAGTGGTTTTTCAGGGAAATTTAACCCTCCAGGCAAAGACATTTGATCCTAAATAAACCATAACACACCCTTTAGAGTATGGTGACCATAACTCTCAGGTCAATTAAAAACACTGAAGAAAGGCAATGCCAAGAAATGTGACTGACATTGATGACACAGGCTTTAAATAATTAACCAGCAACTATGCAAGTTTAGACAGTGTCCATTAGCTGATTGTTTTGTTTAGAAAAGGGACTGTCCCATCTGGCATGCCCAGACGCAGACCATATCCCAATCTCGGGAACCTGATGCTTCTGAAAGCATGTGTATCCCAGCAATCGAGATAGTGGAAACTTGTGCAAGTGAGGAGTCACTTTAAAACCTTGTGCAAATGGTGTAAGTGGTGGTTTAGAAAATATGCTGGAAAGTTAGCTGCCAAAAAACAAAAATGAGAGCAATTTAAGGCACTTCTAGTTGCCAGCAAACATGCCAGAGCCTAGCCCGCACCCAGCACAGACGGATACGAAGCACATAGCTGTCGAATGACTTAATGAACACTGGCCCCTGCGCATTCTCCCGGCCCGCTTGGCACACCCACTAGGTAAGGTCTGAGGACCAGAAACTGGAAGGGTGGCCTTTCAGATCCAACAAGGGACAGAGGCAAAGATCCAGGGGTTGTTGCGTCCATCCCTGAGGAATAACCTTCTGAGCTTGCCGAGTACAGGCAGTCCCCACTTTGCACAGTCTGGGAGGCACTGATTTCAGGTGCCACAGTTTAGTTCAGTAAAACTAGGGCTCCAAGCACACGGTTCAAGTTCCTGTTACCAGGATACATTAACTGTGACTAATTGCTAAAAGTACAAACTTCACTGATAGTCCCTCAGTCCACCATCGCTCTGTAAATAGCACGCACACCACGATCAGTGACCAACATGGATCGACGTTTTCAAAGTGTGTCATGATTGGTCACTGCACCAGTGACTCGGTGAGCCAACAGACTGTAATCATGAGGCTGTGCTGCCCCTTGCCTCCCAGTGATAAACCCATAGGACATTCTACGAGATGAGAAATCCAAAGAAGGAACCGACTAACGGGATGACAGCGCAGCAAAGAGATGGAAGGCGGTGATGCCGGGAGGGAAACGTAAACAGAGCACAGACGGAGACCAAGGAGACGCGGCCTGATGTCCCGCGGTCCTCAGACTCCAGACATGCAGTCAGAGGGGCTCGGTGAGGACAAACTTACTGGCACAAATAAAGAAAGTGGTGGTGACGAGAAAGGAAGATGTCTCAGAGGAGGTAATGCCTGCAAAAACTTCACATTAATGGAACTCATGGAGATAGTTCACAACACAGAGAGCCCAAAGGATCGAGTGCTGGGAGCCGATCCAAACCCAGAAAGCAGCAGGACAGCAGCCAGTGCCAGGAAAAGACTCTCAGTCCATATGGTAAGCAATGGTTAAAGGACTCGAGGTGAGTGGGGTTTTTTTAAACAAAGAAATGAAACACTTTAATTCTCAATATGTCTAATGTTTTTAAGTAAGTGTACTAAATAAATATTAGTTTTACTATTTCTCACTTCACAATACATTGATAACCAATGATAAGATCGTTTTTAATGATGTGACAGAAAATGTCAAGAGTTTACAAAACCATCACAATTCTCCTCACTGAGTATTAAGACTGTTTTTCCCGTTCCAGCCTTGCACAGCCATTTCTACCATTCTGTACAACCGTGTGGGATGCAAAGGATGCCAGGCACACAGAAGTCTAAGAGCAGAACCCATAAACAAGACAACAAAAGTTGCCCAGAGGATGGTCTTGCTCTCTGGCTCCAAAAAATAAGCAAGGTGCCAGCAATGTGGTCAGTATTCCCCAACCCCCCTTTTTCTTTCTATTTCTGGAACGATGTTGTGCTCCCAAACAAAAATGAACTGACAAACAGAAACAAATTCAATCAGTGTAGGTATGAGGCTTTCCCGTTTATCAAGTCCTCATTTGGCACACGGGCTTCTCCACTGACCATTCTTGACTATCTCAGGTCCACGAAGCACTATCACCCCTTCTTATAAAGGAGAAAACTGAACTTGAGAGAAAATGAAGCACTAACCCTAAACCACACAACTAGGAATTCAAGACCTATAACAGTGCTGAACAACAACAACAAAATGCCTATAAATGCAAGCCACACATGTAACAAATTTTCTAGTATTCACATTAAGAATACAAAAAGGAAAAGTGAAATTATTTTTAATAATTTATTTTAATTAATCCAATACAGTTGACTTTCGGACAACATGGGTTTGAACTGCACACGTCTACTTATTCATGGATTTTTTTTCAGTAAACATAGTCAATACTCCATATCCCCTGGTTTTGCATCTGCAGATTCCCAACAGTTGTTTCAATCATGGTTGGGAATCTGTATGTTCAGAGGGCTGACAGTATACACTATTCTACACTATTTTATATAAGGTGGTTGAGCATCCAAGCATTTCGGTATCCATGGGAGTCCTGGAACCAATCATCCATACATACCAAGGGACAAGTGAAGTTTTGGCTAAGTCCAACTAAACACTAATTGTAAACAGCAAAGGTGCGAGCACTCCTTCTTGAGCATAGTTCAAGGGTCAAGTGTATATCAAAACTATTATGATGGCCCTGGCCAGTGGCTCAGTGGATATAGTGTCAGCCCAGTGAATGGATGTCCCGGGTTTGATTCCCAGTCAGGGCACACATGACAATCGACCATCTGCTTCTCTTTCCCTCCCTCTCCCCCTTCTTTTTCTCTTCCCCTTACAGAGGCAGGGGTTTGATTGGTTTGAGTGTTGCCCCAGACAGGAGTTGCCAGGCAAATCCCAGTTGGGGCACATGTGGGAGTCTGTCTCACTATCTATCCTCCTCACACTTACAAAAAAACCCAAAAAACTATTATGATTACAACACATCAACATAAAATCATTAATGAGATATTCACATTCCTTTAAGTCTTCAAAATCTGGTGAGTGTTTTACACGGATAACATGGCTCAATTCCATGTTTCAGAAGAACTCAGTTGGCTCATGCAGCCCCAGGCTGCTGTGCTGGACAGAACCCTGAGCTGTCTGTGTGGGAGGGGAGCCAGGATGGCAGAGGCAATGGCAGTCACTCTCACCTCCTCCCGTGACCACAACAAAACTAGAAACAAATCATAGAACAGTCAACCCGGATAACCTAAAGACTCATTGAATAGAAGTCTTATAACTGAGGATTTACAGAAGAAGCCTTATCAAGACTGGTAGGAGGAGCGGAGACACAAAACAGGCTGGCCCTGCACCCATGTGCAGCGGGTTAAGAATCCGGAAGGCTATCTCAGCTGCAGAAGTTGCCCCTGAAGAGCAAGGGTCTCAACCCCAGACTGGGCTCCCTAGCCCAGATTACCAGTACCAGGAAGAGGAGTGCACATAACATGTGGTTGTGAAAATCAGTAGGGATTCTGTCTTCTCTGGTGAGGCAGAAGGCTGCTGGAATCCTAGACATCCTCTTAAAGGAAGAGTGCACGAAACCTCCCTCTCACACACTCACCCTGGGCTCCAGCAGAGGAAAACAGCTCAAGGATGCCAGAGTCATACCAGGAGAGACTGAGTCTGTGGCTTCAGGGAGAGGACCGGAGGAACAGCAGCTGCCAATGTCCCCGTGCCGCGACCCTCTCCCGCACTGCCCACAGATGCCATCTCTTCTGAGTCCAGCGATCCCCACAGAAGGCATCAGCCTGGGAGCTCTGCTAGCCCTACACTGACAACTTCCAGAGGCCCTGTCCTACCCAGCTTGTGGACAACTGTAGGCCGTGACAGCAGCAACCAGCCCGGGCCCATATTGCCGGCTTTCTTAGAAAACTTCAGAAGTTCAGAGCAAGCTCAGGGCGCCAGAGACACAAAAGTTGGGGGGTAAGACACTGAACTGTTTGGCTTTAGAGGGAGGTCTGTTTTCTCCAGACACCAGACTAGCACCAAAACAGATTTTAAAACAAAGTCTGTAATAAGACACAAAGAAGGACATTACTGACTGACACAGAAATCAATCCAACAAGAGGATATTATCCTTGTAAATATTTATGCACCCAACAGAAAGGCACCCAAATATATTAATATAAAGCCAATCTTGGTGGACATAAAGGGAGAGATCAACAGTAATGCGGTCATAATAAGGGATTTTGACACCCCATTACAACAATGGTTAGATCTTCCAGACAGAAAATCAACAAGCAAACAGCAGCCTTAAATGACACATTAGACCAGATGGATTGAACTGGTAATTTTAAAGCATTTCAACCTCCATCAGCAGGCTATACATTCCTTTCAAGTACACTTGGAACACTTTCCAGGTAGACCACTAGACAGGGCACAAAACAAACCTCAATACAGTTTAAAAGATTGAAATCATATCAAGCATTACCCCAACCACAGTGCTATCAAACTATAAATACATTATAAACAAACAAACAAACACATGGAGGCTAAATTACATGTTACTAAACAATGAATGGGTTAATATTTATTTTTTTAAAAAATTTAAAAATAGCTTAAGACAAATGAAAATGAAACAAAACAACCCCAAATCCATGAGACACAGCAAAAGCAGTCCTGAGAGGGAAATTCACGGCATTACAGGCCTAACTCAAGAAACAAGAAAAATCTCAAATAAACAACCTAGCCTCACACTTTAAAGGAACTGCAAAAAGAATAACACAACCCAAATGGAGAAGTGAGAGAATAAATAAAATAGAGTATATAAAAACTACAACAGATCAATGAAACTAAGAGTTGGTTCTTTAAAAAGATAAACAATAATTAAGTAAATATACAAACAAGATTGATAAACCTTTAACCTGACTCATCAAAAAAAGGACCCAAATGAATGAAATCAGAGATGAAATAGGAGATGTGACAACAGAAACCACAGAAATACAAAGATTATAAGAAAATACTACAATTATATGCCAACAAATAGAACAATCTGGAAAAAAATGGATAAATTCTCAAAACATATAATCCTTCAATACTGAATCAAAGAGAAACAGAAAATGTGAACCAACCAATCACAACTAATGAAATCAAAGCAGTAATCAAATAACTCCCAGAAAACAAAAGTCCTGAACTGGATGGCTTCAAGGTGAATTTTACAAAACATTCAAAGAATAAAAGCTATTCCTCTCAAACTATCTCAAAAAATTCAAGAGAAGGGTAGCCTCACAAGCTCATTTTATAAGGACAACATTACCTTGATACCAAACCAGATAGAGTCATTATGAAGGATGACAATTATAGGGCAATATCCCCGAAGAACACAGATGCTAAAATCCTCTTAGCAAACTGAATTCAGCAATACACTGAAAAGATCATATACCATAATCAAGTGGGATTTATTCCTGGAATGCAAGGATGTTTTAATTTTCATAAATCAATGTTGTACACCACATAAACAAAATGAAGAATAAAAATCATATGACCATATCAATAGATGCAGAATACAGCATCAATTTATAATAAAATTCTCAGCAAAGTGGGAATAGAGAAAAACATACCTCAACATAATAAAGGCCATACAGGTGTCCTCGGGTTACAACAGTGTCAACAGACAACGTTTCAAGTTTACGACACTTACTCCCATAAAAACTTTTAAAAATTGAGACATGAGTGTTACAGCTTACACAGTTAGTGTCATACTTCTGGACTACCTGGGCGAACTAGTTTGGTTGTGCACAGCGGAAGAATACACAGCAGAGTATACAGAACAGTTTATAGATGTCCTTTTCCTTTTCCTGTGGCTTAGTGGTGCTTTTAAGTTCTAGATTATGATTTTAGAGCTGTGTTAGGATAGGTAAGTGACAGGCTAGGGTGTGTTTCGACTTACACTGAAATTCGGGTTACGTCTGTCATAGGAACAGAACTGTGTCATAACCCGAGGACCCCCTGTATAACATTATACCAGATAAGGCAAATCTAAAAGTGTTTTCCTTAAGATTGGGAACAGAACAAGGATGTCCACTTTCACAATCTTATTTAAAATAGTACTGGAAGTCCTAGTCAAAGCTATCAGACAAGAAGAAAAACAAAAGGCATCCACGTTAGAAAGGAATAAGTAAAATCATCATTATTTGCAGATGACAGGAAACTGTATATAGAGAACCATTAAACACACACACACACACACAGCCTTACTAAAACTGATATATGAATTCAGTAAAGTAGCAGGATACTCAAAATAAATATCCAGGAATCAGTTATACTTTTATACACCTGAACTGTCAGAAAAAGAAATTTAAAAACAATCCTATTCACAATTTCATAAGAAAACACAACTAGGAATAAATTTATCCAAAGGTAAAATAACTATACTATGAAAATTTTAAGATATAGAAGAAACTGAAGATACAATAAATGGAAATATATACTATATTATATAAAACATAGAACATAAAAACAGACATAGACCAATGGAATAAAAGAGAGAGCCCAGAAATAAACCTACGCTTATATCGACAGTTGATGTATGACAAAGGAGGCAAGAACATACAAGGGGTAAAGACAGTCTATTCAATAAATGATGAAAAATTGGACAGATACAGGCAAAAAATGAAATGAGACCACCTTCTTACACCATATACAAGAATAAACTCAAAATGGATTAAAGACTTGCCCTGGCCTGTTGGCTAATCAGTAGAGCATCGGCCTGGCATGTGGAAGTCCCGGGTTCGATTTTCAGCCAGGGCACAGAGGAGAAGCACCCATCTGCTCCTCCACCCTTCTCCCTCTCCTTTCTCTCTATCTCTCTCTTTCCCTTCCACAGCCAAGGCTCCAATGGAGCAAAGTTTGCCTGGGAGCTGAGGATGGCTCCATGGCCTCCGCCTCAGACGGTAGAATGGCTCCGATTGCAGCAGAGCAATGCCCCAGATGGGCAGAGTGTCGCTCCCTAGTGGGCATGCCGGGTGGATCCCATGCGGTTAGGTGCATGCGGGAGTCTGTCTGCCCACCCCCCGCCCCATACACACACTTCTCACTTCGGAAAAATACAAAAGAAAATGGATTAAAGACTTAACTGTAAGACTCGAAAGCACAAAATTCCTAGAAGAAAAGCAGTAAACCCTGACATTTCTCTTACCTATATGTTTTCTGATACAGCTCCTCTGGCAAGGAAAACAAAAGAAAAAATAAACAAATGGGACTACATTAAACTAAAAAGTTTTGCATAGCAAATGAAACCACTAAAAAAGACAACCTATTGAATGAGGAAAGATATTTGCAAATGATATAGTATATCTGGTAAGTGGTTAATATCCAAAATATATTTTAAAAAAAACTCATACAATTCAACACTTAAAAACAATCCAATTAAAAAATGGCAGAGGACACCTGAAAAGGCACTTCTCCAGAGGACCAATAAACATGAAAAGATGTTCATTTTCACTAATCATCAGAGGAATGGAAATGAAAACCACCACGAGATATCACCTCATACTTGTCAAAATGACTATTATCAATAAATCAACAACAAAAAAGTGTTGGTGAGGATGTAGACAAAAGGGGACCGTCATGCATTATTGGAAGGAATACAGATTAGTGTAGCCACTATGGAAACAGTATAGAGGTTCCTCAAAAAAAAAAAATGGAATTATTTTATGAATGAGCAAATTTACTTCTAGGTATATAGCTAAAGAAATTCAAAACATTAAGTCAAAAAACTATATGCACCCCTACGTTCATTGCAGTGTTATTTACAATAGTCAGAAATTAAAGCAACCAAGTGCCCAACCACAGACGGGTGGATAGAAATGTGGTGGTACATATATGCAATGGAGTATTACTCTGCCATAAAAAATGAAGCCTTACCTTTTGCAACAGCATGGATGGACCCAGAGGGCATTATGCTAAGTGAAATAAGTCAACATAGAAAGACAAATAAGATAGGATTTCACTTTCCGGTATATGTGAAAACTAAAGAACAAATTAAACAAACAAAATATAAACAGACACAGATATAGAAAACAGACTGTTTGCCAGACAAAAGAAAGGTTGGTGGGCTATGTGAAAGAAGTGAAGGGATTGAGAAGTACAACCTGTTAGTTACAAAATAGTTATGGGGGTGTAAAGTATAGGAAATATAGTCAATAATGTTATAATACCTATGTATGGTGCCAAGTGGGTACTTGAAATATCAGGAGATCACTTTGTAAAGTATATGAATGTAACAAGGTTATAAATGTTTCTCTGTGGTCAAAGAATTTAATCTGTGTGATGCTAATTCTGTAACTTTTTTGAGACTTGTATTAAGACAGGGGTCCCCAAACTATGGCCCGCGGGCCGCATGAGGCCCCCTGAGGCCATTTATCTGGCCCCCGCCGCACTTCTGGAAGGGGCACCTCTTTCATAGGTGGTCAGTGGAGGAGCATAGTTCCCATTGAAATACTGGTCAGTTTGTTGATATAAATTTACTTGTTTGTTGTTTTAAATATTGTATTTCTTCCTGTTTTGTTTTTTTACTTTAAAATAAGATATGTGCAGTGTGCATAAGGATTTGTTCATAGTTTTTTTTATAGTCCGGCCCTCCAACAGTCTGAGGGATGGTGAACTGGCCCCCTGTGTAAAAAGTTTGGGGACCCCTGTATTAAGACCTAATACAAGGTGGATTATTATAGAGGTTCAGTTTTACATATGTTGGAAATAATGTGTATATATGGTATATATTGAGTAACGTTCTACATGCCTATCAGAACAAGCTTTTGTTCAAATCTTCTATATCCTTAATGAACTTTTATTCTTTGATCTGTGAGGTACTAAGAAAATCTCCCAAAATGATTATAAATTTGTCAATTTTTTTAGTTTCTTCTGGAAAAGCATTGGTTTTTGTTTTATGTTACTTTCAGACTATCTTATAAAGTGCTTAGAACTGTTATATCTTCCCAGTTAATTGTATCCCTTACTATTCAAGACTGGCCTTTTATCCCAAATAATAATTTCTGCCTTTAAGTCTACTTTATTGGATAATAATATCCAATCTTATTCAACCCAAAAGTGTCTTTTGGGTAGTATTTGCTTACATCTTTTCTCATCCTTTTAATTTCAGCCATCTGTGCCTTTATGGTGTAGATGTGTCCTTTGAAAATGGCATAGAGATGAATTTTTAAAAATCTAAACTGACAATCTTACCAGGAATTTGGTCCATTTATATTTATTATTATTCATATATTTGAATTTATTTCTACCTTCTCATTTTGTGTATTTTATTTACCTTTCTTTTTCTCTTCTATTTGTTCTTTACTTCTTTTTTTTTGGACTGACTGACTTTTGAATACTACATAATATTCTCATCTGCTGATTTAGAAATCATATATCCTAGTCTTACTATTTCAGCAATTCCACGTAATTTTTAACATACACATTTAACTCAGTAAAATTTAGTTGTAATCAATATATTCATGCTCTTAAGCAAATACAAATATTTAAAATGTTTTTCCTATCACCTGCCCAAAATAACTATATTTATATAATAAATATTGCTTTATACTATCTAATATTGTCAAACTTCTTATATATATAAGAAGTTATATATATATAAGAAGTTATATATATATGGAATACTATTACTATATGTACACATATATGGAATACTATTATATAAAATTCCTTAGGGTTTAATTCTACTTAGAATTTCAGAGCAAACTGTGATGCTTCTTCTAGGAATCCCAGGTGGTGACTAGTGTGGGGCTCATTATTATGTTAATTTCCTGGCCTGGGGTTCAAGGACCATGAAAGTGGTATAAAGAAGAATCCCAAACCCACCTAAGGCACACCCATGGTAAGATGTTTTAGAGGACACTCCGCCCCAGCCACAGTCACAGCCCAGGTCAAAAGAAACAAACTTGGCCCTGGCCGGTTGGCTCAGCGGTAGAGCGTCGGCCTAGCATGCGGAGGACCCGGGTTCGATTCCTGGCCAGGGCACACAGGAGAAGCGCCCATTTGCTTCTCCACCCCTCCGCCGCGCTTTCCTCTCTGTCTCTCTCTTCCCCTCCCGCAGCCAAGGCTCCATTGGAGCAGAGATGGCCCGGGCGCTGGGGATGGCTCTGTGGCCTCTGCCTCAGGCGCTAGAGTGGCTCTGGTCGCAACATGGCGACGCCCAGGATGGGCAGAGCATCGCCCCCTGGTGGGCAGAGCGTCGCCCCTGGTGGGCGTGCAGGGTGGATCCCGGTCGGGCGCATGCGGGAGTCTGTCTGACTGTCTCTCCCTGTTTCCAGCTTCAGAAAAATGAAAAAAAAAAAAAAAAGAAACAAACTTGCTAGCATTTTCTTTATGACAAATAGAATTATTGTGTGGTCTTAAGAAAGGTTCCTCTTTCAAGGCAAGGTCTCAAATCACTTCCCCAAGCTACTCACACCCCCAGCCTTGTCTTCTGTCCTTGTGTGGCCCTTAAAGGCACATCCCTAGTTTCCTGAGATGGGCACATACTATCAGGGAAGGTGAAGCAGTCAGAGCCAACATGTCCTTCGGATGTTCAGCTTTCTCTTTATTCACAGCTCCAACGAGACCTCTTACTTCCTCGTAAGCTCAGCTGAGCTGTGATACTACCCAGTGACTCCTGTTCTTCTGATCAGGGTTTTCAGGTTGTTTTCTGGACACACAGCAGTCACAGTGAGTTTCAGAAAAGGCTTATCTGGTCCTGTCATTACCTTTTTGCTAAAAACCCTTCCAAGACTCCCCTTTGCTCTGAGGACACACACCTAAGTTATTCCCCCCCCCATTTTATTGAAATATATTTGACATATTACATTGTATAAGTTTCAAGTATCTAATATGATGGTTTAATACACAAAATGATTACCACCAAGGCATTTGCTAACACCACCAATTACTTCACATAATTACTTTTTTTTGTATGTGTATGATAAGAACATTTAAGATCTACTTGCAAGTATATTATACAGTATTGTTAACTAAAGTCACCCTGCTGTACATTAGATGCCCAGAACTTACTCATTTTATAACTGGAAGTATATACCCTTTGACCAAGATTGCTCTATTTTCCCACCCACCAAGGCCTTACCAACCACCATCCTACCCTCTGTTTCCATGAGTTGAGCTTCCTTAGATTCCGTATATCATATATAAGTGAAATCATACAGTATTTGTCTTTCTCCATCCGACTTTGTCCTTCTCTGCCCATCCAGGTAGAATGGACCTACCTGGTCCATCCAGGAAGACACCTGTATTCTTACTGCAGCTTAGCGTCAGCCGCCCAAAACCTCTTACACCCCCAGCTCATCCCACATCTCTCCCTCTCCCTCCCTCACTTCCCGGCAGCACATGGGTCGCTCACGCTCAGTCACGCTAATGCCTCCAACCACCTGCAGGACTTGGTAAACTATAGATTCCTCACACAACAGGCTCACCCCCGCCACCTCGCCTCCATTTATTTAGTGCCCACCCGTTCCACGATACACGCCCAGTGGCCACTTGCTGAGAGGCCCCTCCAGGGTAATCAGGGTTTCTCACTACCTGCTCCTATGGCACAGTCGCTCCAACCTCATCTCAGCTTCTGGTTATACACTAAATAGTGTGTGTGTCTCATCGATGCCTGCCTTCTCAGTAGACTCTGGGCATCGGAACCCAAACAGCTGGGTCGGGACCCAGCTCAGGGTCCCCACTCACAAGGCCCTGAAGGAATGCTGACTAGATCGGGACTGATGCAGAAGGATGAAGGCACCTGGACTGAGGCAGTACAGCTGAGTGATAGGAAAGACCAGATGGAAGAAATACTGGGAAAAAAGAACTGACCAGGTAAGCAGATAGAAGAAAAGTTCAGAAATAAGCTGCATTGCATCAGGAGAAATCTGATTGCACGTGAGACATCCTGAGTATGAAGCATGAGCCCATTCAGCTGGCCATGTCCAGCGGCACGTTCCACGGACGCGGAATGAAGATGGTGAACATCTAAACCCAGGTGGCAGTGAGTTCTCCGGATGAGGACAGGATGAGGGCGTGACATCCAGGGGGAAGTGGGGAGAAAGGAGCACACTGGGCGGCATCCCAGGCAGAAGGGGCAGTGGAAGACACAGAGAATGGCTCCAAGGTCGAAAACAAGTGCTGTAGATGGTCCAGGAAAGAAGGAAAAGGGACGTGTTTCCAACAGAAGAGGTGGGGCCACAACGCCAAGGGCTACAGAAGGATCTAGAGCAGTGGTAGTCAACCTGGTCCCTACTGCCCACTAGTGGGCGTTCCAGCTTTCATGGGGGCCGTAGCAGAGCAACCAAAGTATAAACAAAAAGATAGATTTAACTATAGTAAGTTGTTTTATAAAGAGTTATTCTGCCAAACTTAGCGAAAATCTGACATAAAGTACTTGGTAAGTATGATAATTATTATTCTATGCTTTAACTTGCTATAGCTCTGCTTTATAAATTTTATAAAGTAAAGTTACTTCCCTACTTTATAAATCACCATTACTGTAGAACCGGTGGGCAGTTAGAAAATTTTACTACTAACAGAGATACAAAAGTGGGCGGTAGGTATAAAAAGGTTGACTACTCCTGATCTAGAAGAAACATTTTCACAATAAGCCAAAAGTGGCTGTGTGAGTAAATCCTGCCATCAGTTCCCCTGTCCTTCCACTGTTCTTAATGATTTCACATCTTTCAGGATGAACTTCACAATGGCAGACGGGATAGAAGCTTGCAGGATTTGAGATTCTTTTGAACTGTGAAAAACGCCAGCTTGAAGTTAATTACATTCAAAGTTTTCAGAGATTAAAAAGTAATGCATGAAGAAATCCCCAATTATTATTATTTTTCAGGAATTGATCTGGAATTACCTGCAAGCATCTCTTTCCCCTACCCTGCATACCCCACCCCACAAGAACTGTGCTTTGGAACCTTCTGCATTGTTTGAGCCAATTTCTATCTGGTTCACATATATACCCAAGATCCTATAAATCATATATATGATATAAATCCTATAAATCATACTTTCTACTCATTAATATAGGCCCTGGGAAACCACAGAGGGTAGCACTAATTCTCTTCCACCATAATTTTTCAAGGTATTTGGAGAGTAATAACCTTGCTTTAGTATCATAAAAACAAATAATAAAGTATCTCAAAATGAGGAAAAGCCTTTTCTCATTGCTAATTATGCATTAAAAAGGAGGGGAAAAGGCAATTTTTGAGCAAGCTTAATGCTTAAAATACTGGACGTTTTAAAGATGAGTACAGAGGAAAATTTGCACTTTAATGGAAAACTAGGCATTATCTCACACACGCTTCCAAGCTGTCTGACTCCTCATTGCCCTCAGCTACTGCACAGTTCCTTACGGTGATGGCTGTTCCCTACACGGGCATATTTTGTTCAGTAGGTTCAACTGACTTCTCTCTGCAACTGTGGAAGAAAACAACTTTGCAAATGCATTGTAATATTCCTGATCTATAAATGTGTCTGTTCCTTAGATTTTTTAAAAAATGTTTGTAACATGTTACCAGTTTCTTCATCCATCATGATGAGTTCAAGGGAAGTTAAAGTGTACTCTTTCTGAAAATTATCATTTAACAAAGTGTTAGGGAACCTGTGCCATGATTTCAAGAGAAAATAAAAAGTAGACCCACACTCTCAGAACACCGAAACAGGGGGAAAATGCCAGCTGCAATCCCAGCTGCCTGCGGTGCAGTCCTGGGAAAAAGAGGAACTGCTCCTTCCGGCAGGCAGCGCAGACTGCTGTGGTCTAAACCCAATCTATGTGGGACATCTCAAACCCGACACCACTGAGGCTGACCTCATCCCACACCTGTCTGCCGACTGGATGAATGAGTCAATGAATGAAAGAATACAGCTGAAACACCTACAAAACCTGGAGTTTTTATTTACTCCCATCAGGGCCCATGCAGATCGGCTTCAGATTAAGTCAGCATCCCTCCCTCTGAGTTGCAAAGTAATCTTCCTCTTGGATCTGGATGCCCAGTGCATCCACTCACAATCCCACAGATCAACACCCCCCCCCACCCCGCCTTTACCAGGAAATCATTCTAAAAGCCTAGAACTAACTCACTACTGAGATGTGAGTCTGTGGAGCGGATCTGATAGTGTTGAGGCACAGAGAACGATGCTTAAGTAAGACACTCACTTTTTCCAAAGCACCAGTCTAGGACCTTGAAGGTATAACTGGGTCGATCAGAGGGAGCCTTTCAGACCTTGCTACCTGGTGGGATCAGGTTCACTTATTATTCAGCATTTCCACAGCCTGTAACATTCATTTCTCAGCACCCTTTTGCCAGAGAGAAAAAAGGCAGCCATTCTGCAGTAAAATGACCCCCATTGTTCGGGGACACTGAGTCACTCTTCATCACAATTGCCCTCGCTGAGAGCTAAGTGTGCCAAAAGCTCTGAGTGCACAGCCACCACCAGAGTCTGCAAGGAGCACCCGGCCAAGACGGAATAGAGCTGAACACACCATGAGCACCACGGACCCAAGACCAGCACAGGTGCTAGTTATAAGCCACTGTTTTCCACTCATCACTGCTACCCTAGGAAAGCCCTGGGCATGCTCTCTAAATTTACTTATAAGCACTGTTTCTATTTTTGGAATTCGGACTTGGCAGGCCTGCTTCCACCTGAGTGAGACCAGGTGAGAGTTCCCTGACCGATGGCCCCACTGCATCAATAGAGAGATGGAGTGGCCATCCTGAGAGAGGGCTGCCAGCCTGAGGGTGCAGCATGAAAGGGGTGGAGGCTGACATCACAGGACTGCCGTGCTGGTGGTACCTGAGGGGGCTTCCAAGTCCTGTTTGGCATTTGCACAGACGCTGATGCCTCAGAGAACACAGACTAAGCCACCTGCAGAATCTACATTAAGTCATCTCTGACAGCCAGTGTAAGGCCAATAGTACCAGCCATTGTCACCACTGTGGCCATACACATGCAGGTTCCCATTAGATTCAGACAGATGGTAAAGAAACATTGGAGCCAAAAAACAGTGGGTGTAAAGCCAGTAGCCACAGCTACCAACACAGTCGCCTGGCCCAAGCAGGTTCACATTTGATTCAGACAGACAGTAATGAAAATGAAACAATGGAGCCAAGAATTGGTGAGCCATTACATTTAATCCTGTTCGCACCCAGCGGGCAAGAAATACACACTGTGGGAAAACACTTCCCTTTCCATTCAGGGCTCCCACAGCCACTGACTCATCCGAGTTTCCTAGAATCAAAGGTTTCTACTTCACCAGCCTTATTCACCTCTGTTCCCCATCTCCTTCTCTCTGCACAAACTCTGCACAAACTGGCTTCTCCTTCAGCACTCCGCCATCTTGGCTGCCTCTCCTATGCAATGCTAATTTCAGGAACCGAGAGCGAGAGCTCCTGGTCTGCCCCATTTTATGGTGTAGAAATCAAAACCTTTAAGCCAATATATAAGTAAGGAAGTCTCTGATACAAAGTCACTTATCTGAGGCATAAATGATATTCCTCATAAGAGTGTACCACCCCACATCATGCAACAGTCAAGGGTGTGGGGAAAAGCTTAGTATTGAGAAGATTTTAGGATAAAAAGGGTGGAAAAGGCTTAGTCTTAAAACTAAGCCTTAGGCTATAAGGACCCTGACTGCTTACAGCCTGTCTCCCACACCCAATGCAAACTATAAGCGAGCAAACATATATATCATTTTTTCAAACTTATTTGACCGACAGTGGGCCACTCCTTTATTCTAGCCTCGCCTCAGGTGGCGAGTAAAAACACACACAGGGAAAAACACTTCCCTTTCACTCATTCAGAGCTCACAAAGCTACTGACACATCCAGGTTTTCTAGAATCAAAGTCCCCCACCAGTCTCAGTCACCTGTGGTTCTATATCTGCACAAAACTCTCCCTTTTCCTCTCTGCACAAACTGGCTTCTCCTTCAGCATCCTGCCATCTTGGCTTCCTTCTTTCTCCTTCTTCTTCTCTCTTTCTCTCCTTAAAACATTTTGGCATGAAACCCCTCCTCCAGCAAACATTAGCATAACAATGACCCTTCCTAAACAGTAATGCAATCCCAAATCAACTGCCCTGCTCTGAGGGCAAGCACACATGTGGTTGCACAGTGCCAGTTTTGACAATAAAAGTGAGCAAACTTAAATAACAAATTTTACAAGCTTATCTGCCCAACAGGCTGCAAAGAGGTATGCCTCCCCAAACATTGGAAGTCCCTCAAACCCATCCAATGATCACAGCCACACCTCCGACGCAGCTCTGCCACTTGCATGGTCTTCTTGGATCCAGTTAGTTTGATTTCCCAAAACTTACTGCAAGGTCCTAGCAGGCCACACACATCTGCTCAAGTGGCATGACCCAAACCGGTGGGCCCAGACAGGGTTTACAAGCAGGGTTGGGAGAAGTGCTGGCCAGTCACCAGCCAGGTCTGTGGATGGCCGGCTGGTGCTCCCTGTTGGGGCTCGCCCAGGTCCCCTTCATCTCAAGGACACCACCCAGGTGCAGAGAGTGCTGGTCACTAGCGACTCTCACCAGCCTCCTTCTCCAGCGAAGCTGCCTCACCCAGCAGGTCACCCGGACCCCACGCAAGGGGCAGCAAGTGGTGAGTGGCTGGCTGGGGGTATAAAAGGAAGCTCCTCGCCCCAGACAGGACCAACTCTGGATGCAGCCGTGCTGTGGACTCCTTGTGGGACCAGCTGATGTCTCAGCTTAGCTTCCATCTGCAGTCTATCCTACTTCATCTTGCCTCTGCCCTCAATAGTTCACTGCCCAGGAATCAGGCTCTGCCGACAGAGACCGTGGACACCCTGCAGAAGGAGGCACACGCCTCATTCATTTTCACCTCTCTGAGGAGGAGTCGCACCGGCAGTGCCTGCCCTGTCTGCACGTCGGCACACACGTAGTACAGCCCACCACCAACACTGTCACTGTCCCTGGCGCAACCTCAAATTGGGAGAGCCCCGGAAAGAGTCCACATTTACAATGCAAAGGCGCGTTTCAGAGCCACCAGGCTTCTCGCGGTGGGACAGACCACGTAGTCCCGAGGACCTGCACACTCCTTCCAAGTAACAGAACCCCAGATGTACTCGCACTGAGGCAGCGACGGCTAACGGAAATGCCACCGCCTCGCTTTCAGCTGTGATGACATCAACTCTGTGGCGGCAGCAGCTACTGCAGGGTGACAGAAAGCCCCAAGCCCCCGTTGTATGGGTCCTTGATGACTTTCAGGGGAAAATAAACAGATTAATGCTTTATTAATATGGCTTTGTGAGTCAACAGAACCTTCTAAGGCACTGGGTAGATGGAAGAAAACAGAAATGACCATTCTGGAACTCTGTTACACTGGCTATGTCTGTTAGGTGTTTGGGGTCGGGGCAGAGAAAAGGTGGAGGAGATGAAGGACGACCCAAAATCATCTGTCTCCCCAGCCAGGGCCCAGAGAGCCCCAGAGAATCCAAAGCATAGGCCATAGGACTGAGGGGGCAGCTACCCAGCCATGGGCTTAGGAGCGGTCAAGGAGAGAGGTCTGCGCTCGGCCAAAGGGCAGAAAGGGGCAAGTGACAGCAACATAACACCCTGCCAGGCTGACCCCGCCACTTGCCTTGGCATTGTGTATACACTCCCGACCAGATGGCACTTCTTCCAAGGACCCTCCTTTCATGTCCAGGACCCCTGGACTCGGGCCAAGGCTGCCTGCAGTAGTCCAGGGTCATGTCAAATCAACTCTCCACAGATGCCTTCACTCACAGGCTCCCAGGTAGGCAGCACCATGACAGAGACCTTTGGGGTTCCCGGGCTGGCCACAGGAGCCTCAGAGTCCAGCTGAGGGCCAGGTTTCTTCAGAGGCCCCTGGGCATGGGACCCCCCACGAGAGAACAGTCACCTGAGGTGCAGCCTTCACTACCAGGGAAACTCCCCCAAACGGCAGCCCACGGGGGGCTGGAGACGGCAGCCAGAGGTGTGGCCAGGTCCCTGGCACTGCACTTCGGGCAGCGGGATCTCGACCTCGGGTGGACCTGAGCCATGGGGAGCAGGCAGTGTGACCTCCAGTCACAGGTGCCACTGGCCGGAAAGGCCCTGTGCTGCTGGGGACACGTGCCATGGCCACAGTTCCCTCTGCGGGCCTCCGGCGGTTTCTGTCTCCAGTCTGCTCCATGCGGACGCAGCCGACCGGGGACACCACGTAGGAACGGGAGTGTGGAAGGGCGGTCCCTCACAGGCCTGGCCTCCACGCAGCAACTCTGGAAATACTTGTTCTTACTGATTTTACTTTTCCTTAAATAAGCATTTCTCTAAAGAACTGCAGTTATTTATGCACACCTCACCACACCACGGTTCCCCGGACTACATTACGACCTCAGGAGCTGGTCCTCCCACACCACGACTGTGTGTATGGTGGGTGTGGAGTGGGAAACATCTCCTAGTGGGAGATGTTCTCTGCAAGGAAAGAAACGAGTATTCTACGAAGAGGAGGAGGAGGTAGGGAGGAGGTGGAGGAGGAGGAGGAGGAGGAGGGAGGAGTAGAGGATAAATAACAAGCAGTAGCTGGTGTTTCAGGCGGAAGAGAACAAGGTGTGTGGTTCTACAGCATCTCCTGTCTGGACAACCCCTGCCTGCTGCAAGGCCCCCACACTAAACAAGGGTGAAGACACCAAGGTGAGGCAACTTCTCCATCCCAAAGGTTTGGACTCTCTCTTGGCCGTGTTTGGTTTGCCCGTGAAGCCTTTCAGGGCAGCAGATGTGACCCCAGAGCTCAAATTCAATTATTCACTGGGATTTACAATTCAAGTTACAGTTTAAATAAGTCCGTCTAGTTGGGAAAAGTGTGTGTGAGGATCTACAAACACCGAAGCACAGGCACACCCTGAGGCATTTACGCTGTGCTGCAGACCCACACCCCACGTGTGGCGCACGGGCCATCACAGAACAGCACAAATGAGCCTGTTCTGAGCATCACGACTCACAGCAGACAACCAATGGGAATAACTCCAATATCCATCCATTCTCACAAAACATTCAGTAATAACAACAATCTACAACCAGTCAAAATCACGAAGGTGGATCTCACAAGTGTAATTATTCAGCAGAAGGACATGCACACGGGTTGCAATGAAACGAGCTAAAACAGACGAACCTGGCCCATGCTGTGAAAAGGGGGGCAGTGATCACTCCTGCGGGGGAAGGTGACTATCGAGGACCAGGAGGGACTTCAGGGG
Source organism: Saccopteryx bilineata (assembly GCF_036850765.1). NCBI lineage: Eukaryota > Metazoa > Chordata > Mammalia > Chiroptera > Emballonuridae > Saccopteryx > Saccopteryx bilineata. Next base: position 169,536,891 of record NC_089495.1, read on the forward strand.
TGCAAGTCCTGCTTTGCTTCTTGATCTGGTGCTGCTGTTTAGTTTACAAAAATTCATCAAGCTAGACGCTTATGGCAAATGCGCTTTTCTGTAGATACGTTGAGCTTCAAGAAACTTCTTTAAAAATGATAAAAATGAATCACATTCTCTCTGTCCTGAAACCACCTTATCACTTCCTATTTGGGTTGAAAATAGAAAAGGCAGCAGGAAAATGTGAGAGGGGTTTAGGCTCTTTAAGTGAAACCAGGAACAGCAAGACTGGAGCCTGGGCTTATGTCAGAAGGTGAGACCCGAGGGAGAGGGAAACTGGAGGTGGGAGCGGATTTGGCGAGAAGACTAAGTCGGAGTCCCAGGAAAGATCGGCTCAACTTTTCTCTCGCAGGACAAATCTCAGTCCGACTGAGTTCAGCCACACACGGACGCTCCTGCCGTTGACATCTCATTTGAATTCTGATGCCGATGGGCCGAAACAACACAGAATCAGAAACCAGGGTGCCGCCCAGAGGGAATGTGGGAGGGTCACATCTGCACCCCAAATTCCAGTCCAGCCCTGCAGGTTTTTCAGATGCCTCAGAGACTGCATACAAGCTAAGTTTTTATGTGACACAAACAGATGCTGAACCCCAGCGAGCACAGAGTGCCGTGACTTTAAAGGGATTCCAGGCCAGGCTTCCTCCTAATGTAATTCTCGTGGAATCCCTTTTTGGGATGACTTACAGATGGCCGGGCAGGCCAAGGCAGGTGCTGCAGCCGGAGAGGAGCAGCCGGTGCTGCTGGCTCACCAAGTCTGGATGGCTCTGTCCACAGCGCACCCTGCCCCGTGCCGGCCTGGCCAGCGACAGCGATTCCTAGTCCTGCATCACCTCCTCCCACCACAGACAGAACTCTCCTCTGAGAGGGAAAGCACAACGAATGACCGTCTGTAGCTCCAGAAACCTGGAACATCTCTGAACTCAAGCGTTGAAAGAATCCTCCTGCAAAGGGCGCACAATGTGATCACGGTCCCGTGTTTGTGAGGACTGAGCTCATCAAACATTTGCAGCATTGCCGTAATTTCTCATATCATTACTTCGGGCCAAGTGCTATATATAATATAACTAATATTACTTTTTAAAGTTAATTGCAGGATTGGAAAGTATCTGGAGCCTGGCAAGTTCCCTGGGGAATAACAGCCTAGAGAAGAAGAAGAAAACTCTACCAGCTCAACTATTAACCAAAAAAGTGAGGTTTATAAACCTGCAGACTAGACACTGTCCCCAAGAAACCCTTCCCCACCCTTCCCACACATGCATCCCTGTCTATGGGCATTATGTCATAGTTAGTCTTTTTTATGCCCTTGATGCTCATTTAAATATTGTTTTACCTGAAAACATTGGGGAGGGGAGTAAAGAAGCATACAATGAAATATGGGCCAGCCTGTTGCCTCTCTGGGAAGGGAGAGAGACCCCAAGTTTCTCCAGACACAAGCTGCTTGCTTCCTCCTGAATTATTTTGTAGCTTTAACCCACATCACTCAGTGTCAACTACTACACCCACCCGCAAAGTCACAACACTCTCCAAATCACAATAGACACCTGGTTTCCTATGCCCTGTCATGAGAAAACTTTTTTCTGTAGCATCCATTTTACATCAGGCACAACACTGCTCCTAGACATCAAGCCGGTCGGTCACCTGGAACCTCTCTGAGCTAGGAGCGAATCTCTGGTCTCGGCGAAGTAGGGACCCAGCCCTATCTGAGCACTTGAGATGAGCCAGTGAATGGACAGAGAATCCATTTGTACAGTGCTAAGAACTGGGCTGCATCTCCCCAAAATTCATGTCAAAGTTTTAACCCCCAGTACTGCAGAACGTGGTCTTACTTGGAAATAAGGTTGGTCATGGTAGATGTAACTCGTGAAGATGGTGTTACAGAAGAGTAGGTTGGGATCACCCCTAATCTAATATGACTGGAAACCTTATAGAAAGGAGAAATTTGAACCCAGAGACAGATATGCACCGAGAAGACCATGTGAGGACATGGAGAGGACAGAAGCCAAGGAAAGAGGCCTCAGAAGAAAACCACCTGCCAAATCCTTTATCCTGGACTATTAGCCTCCACAACTGTGAGAAAATAAATGTCTATTGCTTAAGAAAACAAGAACAAAAAGCTAGAGACTCTGGATCCTGCATCAACCTTTTTAGGGCTCCGGAAATAACTTGTCCTCTGTCCAAGGTGAGCAGGACATGAAACAATCAAAAGGCTAAAGGGCATCTTATCTGAGGTGAATGAGGTAAGGCTTTCTCCTCCTATAAATGGAAATTTATTCATTCATTCCTCACTCATTCATTTGAAAGCTACTTAACAAACTCCTCTCTGCAGAGCAACTCATTCCATACTGCAGGGAGGTGGAGGCATGCGAGATCCAGAATCTACCTGAAGAGACTGCAAGGTGACCTCATGGGCGCAGGCGCTGTATACAAGACGGCTCAACTCCAGCACTATCTGTGATGGGAGAGGCAACGCAAACAACTCAACTGTCCACTATAAGGGAAGAACTAAAAAAAGCAAATTCATCTCTGGCATGTCCATATAAATCAGTGGTTCTCAACCTTTCTAATGCCGTGACCCCACGATACAGTTCCTCATGTTGCGGTGACCCCAAACCAAAAAATAATTTTGGTGGCTGACTTCATAACTGTAATTTTGCTACAGTTATGATTCGGAATGTAAATACCTGCTATGCATTATGTATTTTTCGATGGCTTTAGGCGACCCCGCTGGGGTTGCGACCCACAGGTTGAGAATTGCTGATATAAATGAATCAGAGGCCAGTGAGGAAAACAAGCCACACCAGGCATTTCAAATGGAGGGATTGGCTGTACAAGTGACAGAATAGCTTAGAAGCCGAATGGGCTGGTGGAGCAACACAAAGAACAGCAACATAGGAGCTGTTAGCATCCCTAGGGTGGGAAGGACAAAGGGAGAAGAGGGTTTAGCTGTCCATGAAGGGGGGACTCCCAGCATGAGAAGGGAAGTGAGGGGAGAAGATGCCTTTCTTTTTCTCCCTATTGGCTGAGCTTCCTAGGAACCAGAAGGCAGGGGAACGTGGAGAGGTATCCCTGTGATAAGAGGAGAACAGGGACTATCCTGAAGGTGGACAAGGCATCCTGGGATAGTATCCTAGCAGGATAAAGAAGAAGGTAGATCAATCTCTAACATACCTTGTTGAATGAGAGCAAGCAAAATATATAATGATATACACAGATTGATACCATCTCACCACAGTGAAATGCCACATATTTGCCATGGAAAATAAAAAATGTACATAAATGGGGACATGTTCAACTGATGATGGTGTGGCATGGCATCTGCACAGGACCAGAGATAATGGGGATAGGCCATGGGTGCCAAAAGAGAACACTGGCATTATTTGTGATGTCTTAAGTTTCACCTGCAGGAAGTAACCCAGGAATTACTTTGCTAGTAACACTTAATTTTAAACGTTGAATGCATGAGCCAGTCCTAGTGTGTGCGCGGCATCCCAGTGCTGCCAGCCAAAACTAGTGTCTCCTTCCTGAAGACCCCCTGGTTGTCTGTCTGTAGGGGCGCTCCACATGTGGCATCAGAATCTATTGTTTACACATGCTTTTCTTCCCTGATAGAGTCTGTATGCCTCCAGGGCAGGGACTGTTTCTTATTCAGCTCCCTATGGTACCAACATAAAGTCTCCCACCATACAAGTCAGTTTAATCACAGTAAATTAAATTGTGGATAGATTCAGAAAAGTTCATCATTAGATAGAGTAAAAGGGTCAAGGACGGTGAAGCTGAGTCGGGCCCTGAAGGAGAGGTGTGATTACACATGCGGGTCTGCCATAGTATACGCACTCAGCTAAAGCTGAAAGCAGCAGCAAAGCTGGGCCTCATTTGGTTTGTCACTCCATGTTCCATCGTGTTAAATTCACTCATAATTCACACACACCTCTGACCCTGTGGACTATGGAACTGGCTCTCCATCTCCGAGGTAGGCTCGAGCCAACGTTTGGGAGCTTGAAATGCAGGCCTCAGGGTTGAGTCTAACTTCATGGTATAGACTGAATGTTTGTGTTCCCCTCCAAATTGATATGTTTAAATCCCAGTCCCCAAGGTAATGGTATCAGGAGACGGGGCCCTTGGGAGGTGCTGAGGCAATGACAGTGGAGCCCTCATGATTGGGATCAGTGCCTCATAAAAGAAACCACGTGGAAGCCCAGCCGCTTCCACCACGTGAGGACACAGGAAGAGAGAGCCCCGGATCTGCGGGTGCCTCCGTCTTGGCCTTCCAGCCTCCAGAACCGTGAGAAATGAATGTCTGATGTTTTACACCCAGTTTTCAGTATCTGTTATAGCAGCCCGCGCTAAGACACTTTGCAAGTAAAAGCAAAAAGGAAATAGGGAAATACTAACAATGTTCACAGGGAGACATGCCTGCCATGACCACCATCACAGTACCGTATCAGAAAGCGAGGTCCCGTGTGATGTTCTGGAGAGGGCAGTGGTGAGGGGCTGGGGGCTGGGAGGCCAGTAAGGCAAGGGGTCAGGAGTATGTACAAGGTGACAAGAACCTGGAGCTGAGGGTAGACAGGTAAGAGCAAAGACAGGAAGACACTGTGAAAGGAGGACTAGACACCGGCTTCCTGGATGCTGGTGTAGTGAAGACACAGGAATCCAGGGTGCTCAGATGCCACACCTGGGAGTCCAAACAGAAGGGGGCTCTGGTTTAGGGGGTAAGTCCGTGAGAAGGCACGTTATGTTTTGGTTACATTTAGAATGTTTAGAAACATTCACACTGGAAGAGGAAGGCAGAGCACCTTACTGATAATAAGTATTTCCCGCACATGGCACAGGGACCCAGGCCACGGCGAGCCCCTATAACCCCTCTGAATAAACTGCAGATAGTGCCTCGACCTCGTGGGCACACAGACTGGGAAGTCTCCGTACGTAACACCCTCATGCAAACTTGCAGAAAGCAGCTCTGACTCTCCCAGCTGCAGCCCCACACAGGGTCTCCGCCCTGCACACCTTTTCTAAATGTCCTCACGCAGGGCACAGCTGGTGCAACCTCATTAAATGGCTTTTGAGGTTTAAAAGATAATAGAGGATGCAAGAAATGAGTCAAATAAATATTCCTTGGGTAGAACACAGTCAAAAGAGTAAAGACATTCACCACTGGACGACATTTAACTCAGTGGGAACGAGTCTGCATTGAGAAAACCACCCCAGGAGCCCCCACACTGCCGCCCCACACTTCAGGCAAGCACCAGCTAGGCTGAATAAACAGAAAAACTTCATGACATCCTCTACTGGGGAGGGATGATTATAATGTGTGTGTGATTATAATGTGGTGTGTGTGCGCGTGTCCCACCGCACACGCTAAGAAATGTCTACAGTTAGTTACGGTGCTGTGGTAACTCTTCCATCAGCGACTGCTAACAAGAGCCACTGGGTCGCTTCTAAGCAGCTCAGGGCAGACGCCCCAGGAGAAGCCTGAGGGCACTGACTTGCTGCAGACCTCAGCACCATCCTCAACGCCAGCAGGCAGATCTCTGGGCCACCTGCCACCACAGGACTGGGAATCAGAGCCCAGGGCCGAACCTCACGATAAATACCCTGTAGGAGCAACAGCAGAGCTGTCACGGATGCTGCTCCTCCTCACAGTCCTTTCAGAAATTACCTGTCCGTGCACGGTTTCCTTGCGGCGTGCCAATGCCCACCTGGAGCCCTCCCGCACCTGCAGCTCCTCTGGAAGTCAGGAAAGGCGCCATCCCCAGAAGACAGATGAGAGAAGCAAGCCTGGGGCAAGAGGAGGATGGAGACATCCCACAAGGAGCAGACTCTCACCTCCTTCCTTTCCCAAGACGGTCTGCATTCCCCTCTCAATGTCCTTGGGCATTTGACAGAGCAACAGTAGCTTCCTGAGCACAGAAGGCATTTCAAACAAAGCCCGTTAGGTCTGTTGGAAGTGGTCACTCAAAGGCAAATCCTATGCTTGGGGTTTCTTCGCGTGCAGAAGGCGAAATCACAGCCCTTGCCTGCCTCCATGCTTCAGCACTGCTTCGCAAACTTCTTCCACATGCAGCAAGAGACCTTGTTATAACAAGGTTCTTGGCCCCCGGCCCGAGACTCCCATTCAGCGGTGGGGTGGGGCTCATGAAAATGCACGTCCAGCAAGCTCATATAGGGGTGCCAGGTGATACTGATGTAACTGATGCAAAGACCTCACTTTGAAAATCACTGGCTTCTACTACTGAGCAGAAATTACTGACAGGCTGAAGCCATCCATCAGGCTGTGCAAGTTCAATGGCTCTGTGAAACCAACAGGAAATCACTTGTAAGAGTAATTCTCGTGAGACAAAAATGAATGATTCATGGCGTGCCTGGAAGCAAACTACATTGGTCTGGCTGTAAATTAACAGAAAGCATATTTCCAACGTTTTTCAGGAGGCTGGCGATTTAAAATTAATGATAAAATTAAAAAGCTTTAGGGTTATCAATGAAAAGACAGTTTAAGCGTAAATTAAATTGTCCCATTTTTACAAATGAAAAAGCTGAGAAAAGCAAGCATACAGGTTTCCACCAGGAATGGAACTAGAAGCCGTGTCTCCAGACTCACTGTCCAGACTCCTGTTGTGGGCAGTCTGAGCCAAGTTTCCTCTCCGCGAACGTTTTCAGGGCAGAAATTATAAAGATGCAGGAGGACCGTGAAGTTTTACTGTCCTTCGTGGTAGAACAATACGGATCAGTCCTGCACAACATCAACATAAAATATTTCATTCCTGGTGTCTCCTAAAATAAACCCTCATTCTGTGCTGAGGCTCAGAATGCGCAACAGAGCAAGTGCTCCCAGGCAAGCGAGTCTCTCATCCCCCCCTCCTCCTTCTTTCCTTCCTACCCTCCTGCCCAATGGACTCAAAAACACTGACAAAGAAAACACTGGGGTGGGGGGTGCTATCGAGAGACATGATGGCCCCCGGATGCCTGCGGAAGCATCTCTTCCCAGACACGACAAGATGTGTCCATTTATGGTTTTCTTGGCTCGAGATTGGAAGATGATGATGTTCTTGCCATCTTAGGCAAACAGCTGTCCAGATCTGCTCGGGGTGGACATCCTTCTCCTAGGGTTAGGGCTGTTGTTTGTAATTCAGTTATACTGCTGGCTGGTGCCATCAGAGGGGGCCTGCGGGGTCCCTCCCCCAGCTCCCTGACATCTCACTGATCTTGAGAAACTCGGTTAACAGTTAAAATAGTTCTTTCCATCTTAGTTATCAGAGGAGCAGCTGGCGTGAAGAAAATTTGAAGGAACTGACAAGAAAAGATAAGAAAAACAAAACGTCTGTTTAAAAAAGTGCCGGTCATCATGTGAAATATTTTAAGGAGATGTATTTATGCCTTCGTCCGATACTCATCACCCTCTGGGTGTGCGTTCCAAGGCGGCGCTTCCCCTTCCCGTCCCCGTCCCAGTCCCACTGCCCCTCCGCCTGCGCCTCCAGCTGTTGCAGAAGTTCTAGAGATTTCTGAGGACTAATTTAGGTAGCAGTGCAACTGAGGTTGAAGAAATAAAGTGGGGACAAGGTGCCAGCCAGGGCATGTCTTCTGAATAGGTTCAACAAAAATGAAAAAGTCACTCACAATGCTCTGAGACCAGGAACCTCGTAGAGTCTACGACGTAGACAGAGCTCTATATGGAAGTATGTGTAAGCTCTGGGACTCCATAAACACTCTCAGCAGCTCCGCCTGTCAGGCTGGGCTTACGGGGTCCCCACAAACACAGGAACCACTACAGAGTGACAAGCGACTTACAACAGACTCAGCACAAAGGAGTTTGATTAGTAGTAACCAAATATTTGAAATAACCAACAATAACTAAATAATTATATATATTGACTATAAACAGCCTATATCCTATATATTCAATATTTGATCCTGGAGGATGACATAATTTTAACTTAATCTTTTCTGTCTTTTTATTTCTTTACTAAGATAATTGGCATTTGGTTCCATTTATTTGGTACAGTGTCATCTGGGCAAGAAGCAATAATCTGCACAAATATTTATGGAGCCTCTCCTCCATCCCAGGCACTGGGCATAAGGCAGTGAACATGACGGAGAAGTCCCTGCTCCCTGAAGCTGGCAGCCTCCCTGGGACAGGGTAACAGCCACCCGGTGACAAAACGAATATACAACACATCAAACAGTGACACAGTGACTCCTCGTAGAAACCCCTAGGTGGTGTGCATCATTCAGAACTTCCAGCCCTGGCCGGTTGGCTCAGCAGTAGAGCGTCGGCCTAGCGTGCGGAGGACCTGGGTTCGATTCCTGGCCAGGGCACACAGGAGAAGCGCCCATTTGCTTCTCCACCCCTCCGCCGCGCTTTCCTCCCTGTCTCTCTCTTCCCCTCCTGCAGCCAAGGCTCCATTGGAGCAAAGATGGCCCGGGCGCTGGGGATGGCTGAGGCCTCTGCCTCAGGCGCTAGAGTGGCTCTGGTCGCAACATGGCGACGCCCAGGATGGGCAGAGCGTCGCCCCTGGTGGGCGTGCTGGGTGGATCCCGGTCGGGCGCATGCGGGAGTCTGTCTGACTGTCTCTCCCTGTTTCCAGCTTCAGAAAAATGGAAAAAACAAACAAACAGAACTTCCAGATCTGCTCGGGGTGGACATCCTTCTCCTAGGGTTAGGGCTGTTGTTTGTAATTCAGTTATACTGCTGGCTGGTGCCATCAGAGGGGGCCTGCGGGGTCCCTCCCCCAGCTCCCTGACATCTCACTGATCTTGAGGAAACTCAGTTAACAATTAAAATAGTTTTTTCCATCTTAGTTATCAGAGGAGCAGCTAGCGTGAAGAAAATTTGAAGGAACTGACAAGAAAAGATAAGAAAAACAAAACGTCTGTTTAAAAAAGTGCCGGTCATCATGTGAAATATTTCTGCTTCCCAGGAAATATTTCCTTTCTGCTTCCCAGAGTTAGAGCACGGTCACTCTCCAGTATGCTACGCATATTAGTTTCCTAGCGTTGCTGCAATAAACTCTCACAAACTTAGCGACTTAAATCTTACAGTTCTAGAAGTCAGAGGCCAACAGGATTCTTACTGGGCTGAATTCCTTGCCTTTTCGCGCTCCTAGAAGCTTCCCACATTCCTCGGCTCGGCGCCCCCTTCTGTATTCAAGGCCTGCAATCCCACCACTCCGACCTCTGCTTCTGTCATCACATCCCCCTCCCTGCCTCTGCCCCCCCCTGCCTCTCTCTCTCACTTATTCAGACCTCTGTGATTACAGAGGGCCCGCCTGGGTAATCCAGGATACTGTCCCCATCTCAAAGTCAGCTGATACGCAACCTTAATTCCGTCTGCAACCTTAACTCCCCTTTGCCATGCAACATCACAGATTCCCAGGTTGCAGGAATGGGGACACGGACACCTTTGAGGGTGAGGGGGCACAGCTCTGTAACTGCACTGGGGAAGCTTCTTGCTGAATTCCCTGATAGGAAATGTTCAGTACTGTTTCTCCAGAGATGTTAGCACAGTGGGAAGAAGCACTGTCTGCCTGTGAGGCCCTGGGAAAGTCACTCTGTGAGGATACTAATACCTGACCCATGGTTCTGTGGAGATAATTAGGGGAGGTAAAAATACGGGAAAGAGGTGTGAACTGGGAAAACACAATGACCAACTGGTTAATATAGGACAGAGTTAGCTGTCCCTGAATCTCCATCCACGAACTAAATTTCTTCTTTGTAACAAACTAAAAATTTCAAGCTAGCCTGAGCTGTGGTGGCACAGTGGATAAAGCATCGACGTGGAACACTGAGGTCGCCGGTTCGAAACCCTGGGCTTGCCTGGTCAAGGCACATTTGGGAATTGATGCTTCCTTTTCCTCCCCCCTTCTTTCTCTCTACTCTCTCTAAAATGTAGGCCGGGCACGTGGATGTCCGAAGTTCAGTTCCCAGTCAGGGCACACAGGAGAAACGACCATCTGCTTTTCCACCCTCTCTTCTCTCTCTTCCCCTCCTGCAGCCATGCCTCAATTGGTTTGAGAGCATCGACCCCAGGCACTAAGGGTAGCTCTGTAGAGACTCCGCCTCAGGCCCTAAAAATAGCTTAGCTGTGATGGCATCCAGACCAACACTCTATCACTGAGCCAACTGGCTGGGGCCCATCATTGAGATTAGAAAATAGATTCTTTCTGAAATTTACTTCTACTTCTTATACTAAATCATTTATGGAAGTATATTTATTTTATGCTGTAGAGAATTTGCCTTTTTTTTTTTTTTTTTTTTTTTTAGTTCCCCACCTTTGAAAGAAGATGCAGGCTCTGGGTGTGCCCGCTGTGGGAGAGGAAGACTTTCTCTCTCCTTTGAGGTTCCTTCAGCTGACACAGCACATACACGAGAGACTTGGGGACAGAAAGTTAAAATGAGGTGCATATGATATTCTGAGGTAAAGATGAGGTAAGGTGCAGATGATCAGAGCATCAGCCCCAGACATGGGTTGCTGGGTGGATCCCAGTTGGGATGCATGCAGGAATCTGCAATCTGCCTCTCTATATCCTCTCCTCCCACTTGGAAAAAAAATAATAATCTCGATGCAAGAAAACATGGGCTATCTGAAAGAAAAAATGTTAAATGGATGGAACAGCTAAGGTTACAACAGGAGATAGCTAATGTGGAAAATATGAAATGGTTTTAAAAAAACAGAAGTGCATCAACAAAACCAAAATGGAAGAAAAGGTAGTAGAGCAGATCCGAAGTACTGAAAATCTTATGGAGGAGGAAAAGAAATTTAGAGAATCTTGTAGATTGAAGAGGAAATGATAAAAGGGGGAAATGATGAAAGAGACGATAGAACAGAAGACAGACAAATGGTGATCCAAATCACCAACAGTTCACATGCCAAGATAAACGATCAAAACAAACTAAGAACCACAATCAAAAGTCATACTCTCTGGACAAAATGAAAAAAAATTAGAAATTGGTTATTTCAGAATGTACACATAGAAAGCACCCTGGCAACTTAAAATTTTTTTTTTTTCATTTTTCTGAAGCTGGAAACAGGGAGAGACAGTCAGACAGACTCCCGCATGCGCCCAACCGGGATCCACCCGGCACGCCCACCAGGGGCGACGCTCTGCCCACCAGGGGGCGATGCTCTGTCCATCCTGGGGGTCGCCATGTTGCGACCAGAGCCACTCTAGCGCCTGAGGCAGAGGCCACAGAGCCATCCCCAGCGCCCGGGCCATCTTTGCTCCAATGGAGCCTTGGCTGCAGGAGGGGAAGAGAGAGACAGGGAGGAAAGCGCGGCGGAGGGGTGGAGAAGCAAATGGGCGCTTCTCCTGTGTGCCCTGGCCGGGAATCGAACCCGGGTCCTCCGCACGCTAGGCCGACGCTCTACCGCTGAGCCAACCGGCCAGGGCAACTTAAAAATTTTTTAAATCACTCTTCTAAATAATTATTTACACACAAAATATAAAATTACAATTACCAGACTATTAGAAAAATACAACAATAATTCCATGACATTTTAAAACTTATAATGTGAGTCTAAAGCTGCCCTTAAAGGCAAATGCATAATTAGCAATAAAGAATTAAAAAATATATATAAAGCACTTAATTCAAGATATTATAAAACAAAGTATTTGAGAAGACTTTGAAAAACTATTAAAGCTGTAACTGATGACTCAGGAAATACAAAGTAAAGCAAAATTGGTAAAGATAAATAATAAAATAAAATAAGCCCAACACAGTCAAATTTGATCCAGGAAATAAGAAAGAAAAACTTAAAAGTTAGTAATCAGAAAATGTAACAATCACAATTACAGAAAAAGTTAAAATTAAAAATGCAGTGCATATTTTTGTTCATTTTAAAACTCTTGATGAAATTGACATTGCTCTGGGAAAACTAATCACCTACACAGAAAAGTAGCAACAGAGATATTGAAAAATTTATCCAAAGTTAGCTGCAAAAAGACTACAGAACATGAAGTACTGTTAAGTGTTCTTTTGAATTTTAAATTTAGAGATCAATCCCATGCTTCATAAAATATTCTAAAACATAGAAGAGCATGTAAATCATGAATGTGTTTTGTAAAGTTAGTGTAATGCTAACACCAAAACCTGGCAAAGCAGCTATACTTCGAAATCAATCACGAATATAAAAGCAAAAATTCTATAGAAAAATACAAGGAAATTAAATCCAACATATTAAATATATATACACACACACACATATATATATGTGTGTGTGTGTATATATATATATATATATATATATATATCACAACTATCTAGAGTTCATGTCAGGAGTTCTTAAAATGTATATTTATTTATATTATATTACATAAAATATTCTAATAAATGTTTATTAGGTATTTGACTACACACAGCATCTGTGGATGATTTTTTTAAACCCCTAGAAAAGTAAAAATAAAAAACTTCGAGGCCCTGGCCAGTTGGCTCAGTGGTAGAGTGTCAGCCTTGCATGGGGATGTCCCAGGTTCAATTCCAAGTCAGGGCACACAGAAGTGCCCATCTGCTTCTTCACTCCTCCCCCTCTCATTTCTCTCTCTTTCTCTTTCTTCCTCTCCTGCAGCCATGGCTCAATTGGAGTGAGTTGGCCTCCGGTGCTGAGGATGGCTCCGTGGCCTCTGCCTCAGGTGCTATGAAGAGTTCAGTTGCTGAGCAATAGAAGAGCACCCTAGATGGGCAGAGCATCACCCCCTAGTTGCTGGGTGGATCCCTGTTAGGGCATATGTGAGGTTGGCCTCTCTGCCTCCTCTCCTCTCACTGAATAAAAAAAGAAAGAAAGAAAGAAAGAGAGAGAGAGAGAGAGAGAGAGAGAGAGAGAGAAAGAAAAAAAGAAAGAAAGAAAGAAAGAAAGAAAGAAAGAAAGAAAGAAAGAAAGAAACTTCCATAGCATAGTGAAAGTAAACCAACAGCCAACAGTAAAAAACTATTCAGCTACAGACTGAATTTTTAAATTTCCTTTAACAGCAAATTATTGGAAAATACAAAATATATGTTTGTATTAAATTTATTTTATTATTACTCATAGTTTAAAACAATAATAAAATACAAATAATAAAATAAGACATTAAAATAAATATTAAAAAATTGTATAAAGAATGAAACAATAAAGAATGAATACCAGATTAATTTTCACAAACAAATGTAAAAAACAGATGGAGAAATAATCATGACTCTCAACCATTTTTTTTTAATTCTGGGATCACACGAGGAAGCACACCATGAACAAAAAGATTCAGTGTTGTAAAATGCTGTTTTTTCCACAAATTCATTTGTCAAAACTCAGAGGTATTTGGGCAAATTTTCAGAGATTCTAAAGTTCACTTGATAAATAGTAATAGCAAATAATTTTCCCCAGAAGAAGAGGAGTCTTGTTCTATCAAATCATTAACAAGCTAATAAACTACAACAATTAATTAATGGGTAAGGAGAACAAAGCAGACACCACAAAAATTGCTTCTGTACATAGGAGAACTGGCATGAAATAAAGAGGTTGCTACTAATGTGTAGGTAAAGGATTCTTAAATAAACAATTTAACTGTTAAGTCTGTTAATCAGTTTAAGTTAAATCTTCACCTTATGTTAAAATAAATTCCAAATGAAGAGTTAATTTTTTAATTAAACCATAAAACAGGGAAAAAACATAAATGAGAATATGGAATTAACATATGATCAAGCCCTGGCCAGCTGACTCAGTGGTACAGCATCAGCCCGGCATGTGGATGTCCCAGGTTTGATTCCCAGCCAGGGAACAAAGGAGAAGCGTCCATCTGCTTCTCCACTCTTCCCCCTTTTCTCTCTGTCTCTCTCTTCCCCTCGCACTGCCAAGGCTCCATTGGAGCAAAGTTGGCCCGAGCACTGAGATGGAACCATGATCTCCATCCACCTTAGGCGCTTAGAATGGCTTCGGTTGCAATGGAGCAACACCCCAGATGGACAGAGCATCGCCTTCTAGTGGGCTTGCCAGGTGGATTCAGGTTGGGCACATGCGGGAGTCTGTCCCTCTTCTGCCTCCCCGCTTCTCACTTCAGAAAAATACCAAAATATATATATATATATATATATATATATATATATATATATATGATCAAGATTCTGGATCTAAGAATAAAACAGTAAAAAAAAATACAAGGGAATAGAAATATAGTTCTGACTAGATAAAACTGAAAGTCTTCTGTAAGCAAATAAAAATTTTTGAAGTGGGATAAAATATTTATATATAGAACACAGCTTTTACAAATCATTAATAAAAATACTACAATCCTATCTGGAATAAAAATGAAATTTTTCTTGCAAGGAAAGAAATACAAATGACCAGTAAACAATCTAACACTTCTCTGACGTACAATTTTAAATTGCATTTAAAATATGTAAAATAATCCTGATGGTTCAATCCTGGCAGAGAACTCTGAATTGAGGACTCTCAGACATTGCTGTTGGAATCTCCAATTTGCTCAGGTTCCTGGAAAGTTATACAGCAGCCTTGTTAGCTTTGACAATGAGCATGCACTCTGACACCGAATTAGCACTTCTAGGAATCTACCCTAGAGAAAATGTCAGAGATTATCCAAGAAGATTTCAATACCAGAGCATTCAACATAATGAGGACAGTGAAAATAATGGAGCCCTGCATTAAAAAAAAAATTAGGATATAATCAGAGGAGACAATGTAAAATAGTTAAGTCCATGGGTTCTAGAATCAGACTGAGTTTCAAACCTACTTGGCCCTGTAGAAATGTTGTGATCTTGAGGCTTGAGTAAGTTATTTAAACTCTTTGTGTCTTATTTTCCTTTGAATGTAAAATGGAGATAATAATGGTGCTTACTCCATCAGATGTCGTGGAGCTTAAAGGAGTGACACTGGTAAAGCACTTAAGACAGTACTTAACGCAAGCTAAGTGTTCAATAAATGTCACTTGCTATACTAAAAAAATATTATGATTTTAATACTATTATGATGCAGATATTATTTCTGAAGTTTGAGGCCATGGAGAAATGTTTACGATAGGTTAAAAAGCAGAATCCACCAATTTTACAGTCTCTTCCAGAAAATAGATGGGAATACTTCCTAACTAATTTCATGCGGCTAGCAAAACCAGACAAAGATAATAAAATAAAACGATGAACAACACCCTGGGGGATCACAGATGCAAAGTCTTCAATAAAATACGATCGATTCAAATCTGGGAAATATCAAATGAAAAATAAACACACCATGAACAACTGGGACTTATCCAGGCTATGTAGGGCTGATTATACATTTGAAAATCAATCTACATAATCCACCATGTTAACTATCTGAAAAAGAGAAACCATGAGATTATATCAATTGACGGAGGAAAAACATCTGACAAACTTCAATATCCATCGGATAAAAACTGTCAGTGAACTATGACTAGATGGAAACTTCTTCAACTTGATAAAGGACATCTATAAATATCCTACAGCAACTATTGTGATTAATGGGGAAGGACTAAAGGCTTTCCCCCTAAGATCAGACACAAGGGAAGGGTGTCCACTCAAACTCCACGTTGTAGTGAAGTCTTAGCCAGTGCAATAAGGAAAAACAAAAACAAAAACACCTGGATATGAACGTTTATAGCAGCTTTATTTATAACTAAAAACAAGCCAAAGGTTTTTCAAAAGGTAAAAGGATATCTAAGCTGTTGTATATCTCTATAATAGAATACTGTTTAGTCATAAAAAGGAATGAACCACTGATATATGCAACTGAGCTAAATCTGAGAGGTATTATGTTGAGTGAAAGAAGCCAGTATCAAAATGTTACATACCAGAGGATTCCATTTGTATGACATTCTCAAAAAGACAAAATATAGTGACAGAGAACAAGTCAGGGGTTAGGGATGGGGGAGGGTATAATTACAAAGGGATAGTTTGAAGGATTTTTTTTTGGTGGAGGAGCAAGGGTAATTTTTGTTTTGTATCCTGACTGCCAGTCAATTTTACTGTATGTTAAATTTTTAAAAATTTAAAAGCAGGACCCCAGATATTACATATTATATGATATGAACTTTAAATACATAAGGAGGGAAATATACCACAATGTTGGAAGAAAATACTGGAATTGACTTGTTCTCATGCCCTGGTTTATTCAAAGTAGGAGCAGTGAGTTTTTCTTCCACAAGAACCCCAACACAAACCAGGAAACCCCTCTCAGATAACTACCATCAGGTCGCCAAAGTCTAGATCAGGGGTAGTCAACCTTTTTATACCTACTGCCCACTTTTGTATCTCTGTTAGAAGTAAAATTTTCTAACCGCCCACTGGTTCCACAGTAATAGTGATTTATAAAGTAGGGAAGTAACTTTATAAAATTTATAGAGTTACAGCAAGTTAAAGCATATAATAAGAATTACTTACCAAATACTTTATGTCGGATTTTCGCCAAGTTTGGCAGAATAAGTCCTTATAAAACAACTTACCATAGTTAAATCTATCTTTTTATTTATACTTTGTTTGATCCACTACCGCCCACCATGACAGCTGGAACGCCCACTAGTGGGCGGTAGGGACCAGGTTGACTACCACTGGTCTAGATCATCAAGGTCTCAGGAAACTTTGCTTTCTTTGGAAGGGATGTTCAGATCACAGACTAGAATTGCAACACCAGGGATTAAAAAAATTAAAATCTTGTAAACTCAAAGGCTGCTAACAAGGCAAGTTAATGGGCAGTCATTTCTAAAATGACCAATCCTTCTCATGCTAGATGACTACCCAAGTAGAAGGTAAGCCAATGATGTTAATTTTCTCCCTAGCTAAGAGTATCCTCAAAGCCAGTATTTCTGAATAAATCTCATTTTCTACAAGAAGTAGCAGACCCTGAAATTTCCTAAGTTTCCCCATTTTGTGACTACGCTGTACGCCAAATTCCCAGCATGATTCCAGCACTTCGGAAACATTTCAGAACTTAAAATAATTTCACCGACATATTTTTAATCTTAACTTTCTGCTGTTTTTTTCTTAAGTATTTACTAAGCAGAGTCAGAAAACCTAGGTTTGAACCCCAATTTCAATTGTCTTTCACATCAGTTTCCTCACACATAGGATCAGATATTAAGATACAATGGCCCCAGATCCTTTCCATCTCTAACGCTTTAGGACAGCAATTTTCAACCTTTCTCATGTCAGGGCGCACATACACTAAATTCTGCGACACATCATACACGCATATTATATTTTTTGTCAATCTGACAAAAACAAAAGGCATAATTTTGATTCATTCACAGTGGACAGCTATTGTTGTGTTGGCTGTTGTCATTTTTTAATTTGACAATCTAAAGAGAAAGAGATCAGTGCCCCTGACTAACTAGTCCAGTATTTCATGTTTTAAAAATACTTGTGACACACCAGTTGAAAAATCACTGCTCTAAGGAAATGAATCATGGTGAAATTAATATTGCAAGGAGCGTGACTAAACTGCCTTAATGAACAAGCAACTTGAATAAATTATTTTCACAAAGCACTCATTCAGAAATATTGTGCAAGTGACAGAGAAAAATAATTATTCATTAGAGAAACTGTTAACTAGCCATGCATGACCCCTATCTCGCACTTAGCTCAGGTTACCATACCTGAAAGTAGTAACACTCCGTGCCCCAATTTCACTAATGTAGACTGACCTGCACTCACTGTCCTCTCCCGACTCATAAGCAGTATTTTGTGTAGAGCAGCATTATTGGTGGTAGCATTTTCCTTAATTCCTAAAGCTATAATTTTTAAGTCAACGTGATTTGGAATAGGTGATAGGAGTTAAACTGACCATTCCTTTTGTACAAGAAGATATATGGAAGTGTGTGTGGTTATTAGCGGGCACCAGGAGTTATCTTTGCAATGTTGGATTTGCCTAATATTTTACTGTGGTGGTTATGAGAACCTACATAAGTAAAAATGTACAGAAAGCATGCCCATACACACACATGTACACAAGTACAAATAAAATTGGAAATCTGAAAGATGTATGGATTGTATTATCACTATTCTGGTTATATCATACTAGAGCAGTGGTTCTCAAAGTGTGCATCAGGGCACATTGGTGTGCCCTAGAAGATTTCCAGGTGTGCCCTATGGTATTCCAGAGAAATAAGTGCCTGTTGGGGACCAAAAAACCAACAGGGTTTTTGGAGTTTAGATTTTGGGGGGACAGAGGTGTGGGGAATTGGCTGTAAGCTGACAGTCTGCCCAATCCCCACCTCACTTGCCTGATTAGGTTGCAAAAAGCTGTTAAGCTGTGGTGCTGGATTGTTTACACTACCCTCCATGTTCCCCGGAAAGACTGAAGGCAAGTTTCTTCAATCCTGTGTTCGCTGTCAAGTTAAGATATGTATGGTGGGGTTTTCTGCACTTGGTGAAATTCTTGGGTTGCCTTGGAAACTTGATCAGAGACAATTGATTTGCTAATGGCCTCACTTTGCCCTATAAATAAAGCAAGATGCAGTTTTTGGGATCACTTTGTTCTTGCCAGCAGCAATTACAGGGCCCTCCTAACCCCACATTTTCTTAATTCCGTGTATTTTCTTAATTCCGCACCATTCCCACTCGGGACCTGGAATTACTAGCTTCACTGGTTTGCGATATGAGCCCAGATAGAAAAGTAAATATAGTTACTCTATTATACCATTTCATTACGGAAATACCACTCTTTTTGTTAACACATCATTATTATATTTATTATTAACACATTATTATATTATTTTTAGATAAATACACCCAAATAAAATGGATAGATTTCTCAAAAAGAAGCATGATATTGAAGAATCTGATTCTGGAAGTGAGCAAAAGTTAAGTGTAAATAAAATAGGACTTGAAGGCTATTGGACAGAATTTAATTTATAGCATTTTCTATCATTTAACACTGAACTTAATTTATGGTATTTTCCATCACTTAATACGATTGGATTAGAAATCCATTCATGGAAGCTTCAAGTGATTTCGGTTTAACATTAACAGACGAAGAAGAACTGGTAGCTATATCTGCTGATTGTGGATTGATTAAACATAAGGAATTGTCTCTTGAAGCCTTTTGGATTTCTACAAAAGAAGTATATGTGGCAATATCTAAAAAAAGCTTTGAACATTTTACTACATTTTTCAACATCCTATTTATGTGAATTAGGATTTTCTATCCTCAACACGAGTAAAAAGAGAGAAATTCTTCAATGTATTGACAAGGAAATGAGAGTTTGCCTTTCAAATATATGCCCAAATATTGAAGAAATTGCTAGGACACATCAGGCTCATGTTTCTCATAAACACAAGAATAAAAAAACAACACATTCACGCAGGGACCTGCCGGATTTAATAAATCTTACTAAGAATGTATCTATATATATAAAAAGATAACTTTTTATTGTTTTTTATTTTAACCCCTCTTTTTTATGAATTCTAAAAAGCATAACTCAAAAAATGTAACATAAAAATGTTTTTTAATGTCAGAATAAATTTAATTTTGTCATATTTATTTTGTTTAATTACCATAAAAGCACGCTTGGACTTCATATTCTTTTCTTTAATATTTGACTTAATTATTATAACATATTTCTCAGAAATTTGTATATAGTACACCTACAATTATTTGTAGAGTTTTAAATGCACTCCGACTTCAAAAAGCTTGAGAACCACTGTACTAGAGTTTTGCAAAATGTTACCATTGGAAGGAAACTGGGGAAAAATCTACAAGGACCCTCTTTCTTTATTTCTTACAACTGCATATGAATCCACAACTAGCTCAAAAATTCTTCAATTAAAAAGAAGGATACGGTGAAACCTCTGCCTTCCCCCTACTCCTGACCATTATCCTTCCCAGGAGGCAACACCCTTTAGCAGTTTCCTGTGTATAGGAGCTAAAAGAAAGAAGGAAGGAGGACAGGAAGGGAGCGGAGAAGACTTAACTTGGTAAGGTCCTGCAATGTATCAAAACAAATTGTTCAACCGTTTCATACACATCGTTGTCCCAGAGACATCTTGAGTCTAGGAGAGTGTTTCTGTTGAACAAATCCCCAAGTCACCCCAGCTTCCTCTCCCAATGGATTCCCAGAGGTAACCGGGTCTTTTTCATCAAGACATGACACTGGATGACCCTTGTCTGGAAAATCTGACCCTCCCCTGATAAAGAACTAAAACCCGAGACATGGAGAGACGTGGAAGACTGCCCGATGACACAGCCCCGTCAGTTCACCTTGCAGGGGCACAGTCAACAGATGCTCTTCTCTGCAGTTTTCCAGTCATCTTTTTAATGGCCTCACTTAAATCGGAGTGTACACCAAGGATCACTTGACATTGAAAGAAAGCACATCATATGAAAATCAAAACAAAGCAAATAGACAACAGCAACGTGGAGAAACAGACTCCATACAGAGAAAAGAAAACCTCAAAGAACTATGAATAACTTAGGGATGTAAGAGATGACACTGTATCATTTAAGCAGAACAGGATGCTACTAAAAATAACTTCCAGAGGATAATACAGCTCTTGGAAATAAAAACTACAACAGCAGAAAATAAAAGCCCACTATAAGAATTGAAAGATATGGTTAAGAAAAGCTACAGATATTAGAGCAAAAAGAATGAGAAAAAAAAATGTGAGAGAAGAGATGAGAAAGTCAGATCAACCCAGAAAGTCAAACATTCGAATAGTAGATAATTCAGAAGAGGAGAAAAGAGAACTTAAATGGAGAGAATCATAAAGGACAAGGTCCCAGATCTCAAGGACATAAACTTCCAGATTAAAAGAGCCAGGTGAGTGGCCGAGAAAACTCATGAACAGAACCACCGCAGTCGGTCACAAACATGGTACTAGTGAACACTGTGAGCAAAGCAAAGCCTGCACGTGCCCGCAGAAGAAAACAGATTTCACTAAAAAAAATCAAAACTGGAACAGCATCAGACTTCTCAGAGGCAAGGTGACTCTGGAAGCTGGAAGACAGCAGAACAAGGGCTTCAAAATTCGGGGTGGGGTGGGGGATGTGTTCTAACTGAAATTCTTGACCCAGCCTAAGTAATGTCTAAGTGTGGGGGTAGAATGGCCACATTTCCAAACTCACAACGTCTCCAACCTTTTTGTTATTCCCACACCTCTGTCTTAGGAGGCACCTGGAGAGTGTGATCCTCCAAAAGGTATAGCATAAAACCAAGCAGGACACGTACATGGGTTCCAGGAAGCAGGGCTGTCCAGCTAGGGTGAGATGGGGGAACGGGCAGGGGAGGCTGCGAGGGAGGCTGCAGGGGCCACGCAGATTGACCAGCAGCCTCTCCAGACTGTAGCAGGCCAGAGGGATCTGGTAAATGTTCCTTCAGAATGAGAACTGGACAAATCGAAGGGCACTGTATACATGAAGAGGAGATGAAGGCAACCGGAGGAAGGTCTGGAGCAAAGCCTTCAGTTAGGAGCAAAGCCTTAGAAAACTAAGCAGAATGATACTAACTCATGTTCAGGAAAGAAAAAGTAAGCCCAGTGTATTGCCCAGCTCAGCTATGAAGACCACTGATGTGGCTCTGATCAGAAGGAAGCACTGACCACTGATACAGCCAAGTGGTGCCCTGTCTTGGCTTCATGTCGGAGCCATATGCCTCACTTTAAAAACATCTCAATGCCCAGGCTGCTCCACTGAGCACTTCACTAGCATCTCTGGGGGGGGGGGGCAAGGCCCAAACACGAGTGAGCTTTCAAGTGAACCCGGGTAATCACAATGTGCAGGGAAGACTGAGACCGATGGAGCAAATCAAAGATACAATGTTCACCGTCATGTGTGCTACTCACAGGTTACTAGTAGTTGTAACTGCTTATAAGCTGGACTTGCAGTAGTTGACTATAGTCCACCTAGATGTCCTGCCAGGAATCAGTCAAAATTCCAAAACCGAATGTTTCACGTTCTTGCTCAAAGCTGGCGCAACTGACTTCTGGTGTCAATTTATGGCACCCCATTTCTCCTGGTCACCCTAGCCCCACTTCACCCGCTTCGTTCTGACATCAAAGTCCTGCTTCAGAACACTGCTTGATATTTCCCGCTCACCCCCACTCCACCCTACCCCTGTGCACGCATGCACACGCGCGCACACACACGCACCATTCTGCAGCTGACTGCCTCACTGCAGTGAAAATGACTCCTGCTGAAGATCAAGCAAGCAGAAGCACAAGGGGGGAAATGAGGAGGAAAACACAAAGTTGCAAATGTAAAATTCCCCCAAACTAGGTCACAAATAGCTGACTTTATTTGCTCATTGCTCCTAGAAATAAAGTGATTGACAAGCAAGGAATAACAGCTAGGTATGAACAAGCGCCTTAAGATTTGGATAATCTCAAATACCTGCATGTTGCCATTCTAATGTCATCCATCTAAACACCAATCCCATCAAGGGGCAAAGGCTCCCTCTGGGGCCTGTGCCTGAACCCCAGTCGCCTGCTGCAGCCTCCCACAGTGTCTGGGTGCCAGCCTACTGCCCATCTGCATCTGTGAGGGACGCTGTCTCTCCTGCCTCTCTGCCAGCACTTGGTATTTTCATGGTTTCAGTTTTGCCAATCTAATATTGAAAAGTGGTACTTTGTCATTTTAAAATGAAGATTTCCCTGATTACTATGAACGCTGAGGATCTGGGCCATTTGCAACTGCTTTTTTTGTGAATTGCTTGCCTTTACCTTTTGCCCAATGTTCTGTGAGTTTGCCTTTCTGTCCCTATTCTTTACCAACCTAATTGCTTTTATTTCCCAGGTCCCAGCTTCTCCTGACCAGCAACACCTCCTCCACGTCATGCTGTTTTTCTCACCTGTATCTCTCACGGTGCCTGAAAATTAGTTGTCCGACACCTCTCCTCCCCCTAAAGCCCGAGCACCATGACGATGGTATTCTGGGTATCCGTCTCTGACCCTGCTATCACCTCAGCAACTAGCAAGAAGCTGCAGGTGTTTACTGAATGAATGAACAAAGTTCCCTGTGTCTGACACCAGAAACCCACTCAAGGTGTGTCACTGAAGAGAGGGTCATAAAGGGACCGTTTGAACAGGTGGGGGCAGGGCTGGGAAAACCAACAAAGGACAGTGAAGCCCCCAGCACTACTTGCAACAATAAGAGAACCAGGCGAGAATAGCAGGGACCCTTGGAGACCTCCGGCCATGGGGCAAGTCTGGGAGGTGTCGTCAAGTCTGAGCAATGCTGACTCGGAGACTCAAACTGCCTGGCTGGTGCCCACTGCCACTTGACTCTTAACAAACTTTCTTTCTCTTGAGTCCTTAATACTTTCAATTCTAAATCCTACGGAATAATGCCATGTTTCAAACCACTGCAAACAATAAACAAAAATCATTGCCAGACAAGCTCTACAGGAATTGAAGACAGGAAAAGGCCAGAAAAACTAGAATTACCTTCCCAGCAGAATTACCCACCCATCAGTTATGTGACTCTCAGGGGTGTTTTCTGAACTCCCGGCATCTCAGTTTCCCATTATACAAGTCTGTGTACTATTATTCTCCACCCCATCCAAAAAAATATTTTGCTTAAAGAAAAGAGTTCTTCTTACAGAAAAATACAGTTGCCAAAGTCCTGTTCTATCAGCCCAGCTCCATCAGGCCTTGGAATTCTCAGCAAATGGCTGGTTTTGCAATTCTTTTGGCTTTGCCAACCCTCCCGGGGTAAAAAAAAATCTTCCCACAAGGATTGGAGGCTTTCAAGTGGAGGAAATCTCTGAGAAAAATCTGGGTTGATGAGCAACTAAGAAAAGCCAGGAGGAAAGAGACATATCTATATATGTTTAGGCAGAAAATAGAAAAGGTTGAAAAGCAATATTTCTAAAATACTGCTTCTATGAAAGCAACCTTCTGTTCCTCCTCTACTCTCGGCTGGCTGAAAAAGGCAGTGTAGTTCCCACGTTCTGTTCGCGTCTTCCTGAGCCCAGCCCAGCTAGCACAGTGACACGCAGCTCTGCCCAAGGTGGCCCGGGCCCCAATCTCGCCACTTAGTGAGGTGACATGCAGCAAGGCACTCACTTTTCTGGAACTCAGTGTTAGTCCATGAAAAATAAGTAACAACATCAAATTTGCTGGATTGGGGACAGAATTATAAATCATGAAAATAGGCCCTGGCCGGTTGGCTCAGCAGTAGAGTGTCGGCCTGGCGTGCGGGTTCGATTCCCGGCCAGGGCACATAGGAGAGGCGCCCATTTGCTTCTCCACCCCCCCTTCCTCTCTGTCTCTCTCTTCCCCTCCCGCAGCCAAGGCTCCATTGGAGCAAAGATGGCCTGGGCGCTGGGGATGGCTCCTTGGCCTCTGCCCCAGGCGCTAGAGTGGCTGTGGTCGCGGCAGAGCGACGCCCCGGAGGGGCAGAGCATTGCCCCCTGGTGGGCAGAGCCTCGCCCTGGTGGGCGTGCCGGGTGGATCCCGGTTGGGCGCATGCGGGAGTCTGTCTGACTGTCTCTCCCCGTTTCCAGCTTCAGAAAAATACAAAAAAAAAATAATAATAAATAAATAAATAATGTGTGCTAGCCTGTGGGCTCCTGGCACGCAGTAGTTTTATTACAGGTGCTATAGTCTGGAAATAAAAGAGCTTCTTTACTTAACAAATATCTTTGGAACAGCTACTATGGGCTGGGGCCCTGGTCGGCAAACTGTGGCTCACGAGCCACATGCAGCTCTTTGGCCCCTTGAGTGTGGCTCTTCCACAAAATACCACGTGCAGGTGCTACCTCGATAAGGAATGTACCTACCTATATAGTTTAAGTTTAAAATTTTTGGCTCTCAAAAGAAATTTCAATCATTGTACTGTTGACATTTGACTCTGCTGACTAATGAGTTTGCTGACCACTGGAGCCACTGGATGATGGAGGTGACAAAGATGAGAAAAGTTCATAGGATCACTGACTTCCTGAGTTTAGAATCTATTGAAGAAGAGATTGTTACTCAAATCAAAACCAAAGAAAAACATAATTGCCAATTAGGACAAATGTCACGAAGGGGACATAGAGCCTGCTCAGAGACCAAAATGCGGGGGCCTGGTCTGGTCAGGAAGATCTTGGGCAGGGGAGTGAAGGATGAAGAACTAATGAGCAGCAATGGTGACAGTGGGACCAGCATGTGCTAGAAATCTCGGGCCTGAAGTGTCACCCTTTTGCGAAACAGAAGGAAGGCCAGAGTGCTGAAGCGTGGAAAGGGGGATAAAGCTGAGAGCCTGGCAAGGCCTCCCTGTGAGCCATGTGAGAGACTGAAAGGTCGTGGTCATGGTCCTCTAAGAACAGGAAACCACCAAGCTAAAGACAGGCTCTCAGATCTTGCAACTGACAATTGCTGTAAAACTCCACTGCAGCCCTCTTGTCACCTCTGGACCCCACACCAAGTTAGAGGAGCAGCACTGTTTTCATTATTGCAAGGTATTCCAAAAATTACGTCCACACATATATTCCAAGAGAATAAGGGGGAGGGGCATTTATCATCATTCACCATTTACCACCTCGGGAAATATCTATAATTTCTCCTAAGTCATCATTCTTTTGAATCCCTGGTTTTCCAAAGAGAACCACACCAGTATCTCCCGTCCCACATGCTCTCCTTACAACATACCCTGACACATCTCCACTGAGTAAGTGATGGCATCCATCTCCTTGAACGTGGGCTGACATCTCTCACCGCCTTGACTGATGGGAATGTGATACCATGTAACTTCTGAGGCTAAGATATAAAATGCCATGCACTTCAGCCTTACTCTCTTTGAACCCAGCTGCCATTCTCTGGAAAAGCTCACACCAAGGTACATGGTCAAGCCACATGTAGGTGTTCTGGCTGACATCACAGCTGAGGGCTCAGCCAACAGCTGGCATCAGCTGTAGACATTGGAGTGATGTTGTTGCCAGATGATTACAGACCCAGCTGTCAAGTTACCTAGCTTTCAATCTTTCCAGCTGAGGCCCAGACATAACGGAGCAGAGAAAAGCCATCTCCCACTATGCTCTGTCTAAATTCCTGAGTTCAGATATCCATGAGCAAAGAATTAAAGTAGTTGTTCTATGCTACTACATTTGAGCTGGTTTGATATGCAGCAATAGTAACCGGGACAGAGAGTGTCTCAAAGTATGTGTGTATGTGAATATACATATATATGTATAATTTTTCTTATTCACTACTGACCTCTCAGGAACCTTCTTCAGGGGTTTTATCCATACTACTTATGGAAAAAGATGACCAGGTTCCTTACTTTTAAAATAGTCAAAACATTTTAAAGTAATCCATCCTCACTGAAAAAAAAGAAAACCCTTGTTAGCAAACCTAACAACTTATTTCAATTGGTTTTGCAAATAGAGATAAAAAATTAGATCTTCATCGGCAACAACTAAATAGGACATCCAGGGCTCCGTCTTTCTCCACTGCTGAAGGCTCAAACATCCGCAAAGGGTATTTACAGATTAAATAAGGCAATGCCTACAAAGTGTACTTAGCACAGTGACTACCTTTTAGGAGCCCACCAAGATCTAGTTATTACTATTCCCTTGTCGTTGGGAAAACCACCCTTCTTCTTGATTCCATCACTAAGCCTTTGGACCTAAATTTAACAATGCTCTTGTTTCATCTCAGCAGAAAAGAATCTATATTGTTTGGTTAAATGTCAAAAAAAGGAATCTCAGATTCCATACAATTAGAAATATTATACAACATTAAATAACATAACTGCCACACACCTCTATTTTGGTTTAGTAAAAGAACAGTCCTTTTCATTTCTTTTTTTAAAAAAAGTCATCTGTGTTAGAAAAGAGGTTTCTGCATAACTCAATCACTGCATGACTTTCAAGGTGAATAAATAAAAATATTACCTTTGATCCTTATGAAGGTACCCCCTATGCCGTTATATAAATATTACAAAGCTGTACCCACATGGTGGTTTGAATACCAGGGAACAGAGATAGAATCAAAGAGCCAGGTCAACTAGGACTGGTTTCCTTCTCTACTCATCAATTGCTGTGTGATCTTAAGCGAATCACTCAACCTAAATCATGGCATCTTTAAAACAAGGCTAAATTCCAAACTTTTTATCCATACTGGAAGGACCCTTAAGTAGAGTAGCCCCAAGTTCCCAGGGTAATAGTCACTATTCAAATGCCGAAGTACACTGAATGACAACCTCCCAAGCAAAATAATCACTTGCAGATTCATATTCACTAATTAATATCTTTAAAATTTTCTCAAAAATCCTGTGCCTTGCTGCAAATATTGCTGTGCATCACGTAATGAAATTGTCAATACATAATAGAAGAAAAAGTGATCAGACACAAAATTAGGACTAACACGTCTTTTGGGGAAAATAAATGAGGCTGTACGGTGTCCCCTTAACACTGTTGGCTTTTCACTGTTACCTTCAGGTGACAGGCAGGGTGAGGGTCTTTTTAAGCCCCACATTTATGCAAGGGAGTGGAGAGGGAAAGTGAGCATGAGTGGTAGGAAGAAGAGAGCGAGATCGAGGGGAGCAGTGGGGGAACAGGCTGTGCGATGGAACCAAATCTGAATCACTAGCACCTGAACGGAAATGTCACTGCTAGGAAAACCATTTCAGAATGACAGTTTAGTCACCAGTTTGCACAGTGTCTGACACTCCGTTCTTCGGAACATCCTAGCTTTCTCGGGGCCCAGGCATACCCCTGCCACTGATGGACTTAATTGTATAGGTCACATTCTCCATCCAGTAAAATGTATTTTCTATCCTGGGAAGCAGTGGGAACTCTATGACTCACAGAGCCCCGACATGCAAGAAAAATGGCTGGCATGTAATTGACTTGGAATGGCCCTTTCCAAAGGTGGCATGAAGTACAGGATAGCTTTGCACTCATAGAAACTGAGATCGAAAAGGGAGTCATGAAAAGTCTCGTGGTGAGAACTGGCAGTGTCTGACCCTGTCCTTGGACAGAGGTCCACCTCCCTCACCTTTCCTGATGTCAGCCCTCATAGCCAGACAATCTGGGATTCAGGAGCAACAGGGAGAGCTGTGGAGTCTTACTAGCCTCACTGAAGACCAAAACAGGCTCTCATATTACCATATATGATGAAGTCTGTCAACAGGTCTGCTACGACCTGGACCAAGATGGACCATCTGCTTTCCTCAAAGAGCAGAGATCAGCCAGTTTGGGGAAGATCCCTTAACTTGATGGCACCTTTAAGCATATTTTACTGTCACTATTCAAATGCCTCATTGTGCACTTTGTAACACTTTGTATTAAAGCTCCATCTATCCTAATACCAAAGCACATATTTGTAACTGCTTTTCCTCACAATGATTTCTATGACTCTTTTCCCAGGAACCATGCCACCTGAACATTCGGCTGGGGTATAAAACCGTTTTACAACAGTTACTCTTCCAAGTCTTCCCTCTGTTTTTAGACAGCTGCCTCCCAGGGTCCAAATTGTTTTTGGTGGACAACTGTTCTGAACACATTTCTCCACAGGATCTATTTCAGCTCAAGGAAGGCCAAGGACAAAGATAAATCAAGTTGTGGGTTAGAGGTAGACCCACTGCAGGGCATCATGAAAGCAGAATGCAGAGTGCTGGGCAGTCCGTTGCTTCCAGAACTTCAAGTTCACAAAAGGGATCCGTCTTCCCAGTGACTGATTCGTTTAAGAGAACAATCCATTTCTAAACCCTAGCCAGGTGGCCAACACTTTTTTCCTATCCGAAGTTCCCAGGATCTGTCCTGCAAAGGTGGGTATGGAGCTTTCTACCTGGTTCACCCTGACTATTCCACATGGAGAACACTTGAGAACTAAGTGCTCATCAGTCACCAGCCCCTTTCACGCCTTCAACCCAAAGACTATACAGGTGGTTACCTGCACAGGTAACGAATCTTGCCAGGTCATCTTTACTGGGGGACTTGCTTAGGTAACAGTCCCCACCGCCACCATCACTAGTCCCTCCAGTTTGTCAGTAAGTCCCTACAAAAGGCACAGGTAAGGGTTCCCAGGGCCAGCCAGGCACCCCAGCATGCTATCTCCCTTGCGCGGACCTCGCCTTCAGGGCCCCCTCTGCCCGAGCCCCTCAGGGACAGTGGGAGAACGTGTGCCCGGCACCCTGCCCGCAGGCCCAACCTGCTCGCCCGGTGCCCGGCCCAGGGACCCCCGAGCTGAGCTGCCGGAGCCGCAGCGCCCACTCAGGGCAGGCAGCTAGCACTCACCATTATGTTCTTGCATGCTCGACAGCGACCAGAGCAGCAGCGCCACCAAGGCCAGGAAGCAGAGCTGGCTCAGCAGAAGGTCCCTCCGGCGACTCCGGCGACGCTCGCGATCCTCGTCCTCTGGCGACGGCATCCTCGGGAGGCAGGGCAGCGGCCCCGGCGGACGGCCGCCGCTCGGATGGCAGGCGGCCGTGGCGGGGACGGAGGCGGGAGGCAGCCCTGCGCTCTGGAGCCGCGCGTCCTCGCTGCGCTCCCGCCCGGCCGCCGCTGCTGCCTCCTGTTCCCCTTCCGCGCCGCTGCCTGTCTTCTTCTGCTCTTGGTCCTCGTCGTTGCTATCGCTCAGTCCCTCCTCTCCCTCCTCCTCCTCCTCCTCTTCGCCTTGGGCCCGCGCCGCCGCCTCCCGGCACTCGGGGTCCCTCTCCTCCTCGCGCGCCATGGCTCCCACGCTCCGCGTCCGCGTTCGGCCTGGGGCGGCGGCGCGGCGGGGGCAGCGGGGGTGGCCAGGAGGCGGGGGCGGCGGCGGCCGAGGAGGAGGAGCGGGGACGGACCCGCGGGAGAAGGCCCCGCCGCTGGCCAACTCCGCTGGCTGGCGAGGTCACCGGGCTGGTTCCGGCCTCGGCCGCTGCAGGAGCGCTTCGTGGGGCCGCCGCCTACTCCATGGTCCGCGTGCAATGAGCCGGGCCGAGCGGGGCCGGAGCGCGCGGGAGCACGGAGGGCGCAACTCCTGCAGCCTGCAACGCGCAGGGACACGGGCGGGGGGCAGTGCGGGGACACAGCGGATCGCTGGCCAACACAGCGGATCGCTGGCCAACACAGCGCAGAGGGGGCGCGTGGGGAGGAGACCGAGCAGAGGGAGCCCGGTGCGCAAGCCTTCAATCGTTCCGTGCCCTGGCAAGGGGAAGGGGGGCGGCGGGGTAGGCTCCCCCTCTCAGGAAACGCAAGCTGCCGAAAGACGGGTCACCAGAAAGATGGATTCACCCTAAACTTTCGGAGTATCCCACAGTCACTTCAGCTTCCTATCCACCCTCTTCCCAGAAAGGGAGTGCCCCGAGTTTGCCTGGCAGCGCACGCCCAGCCACCCGCCTCGCCTCCTCCTGTGGGCCTCCTGGGTTTCCCTCCGTCCCCTGTGGGGATCCCCCTACACGCTAGTCTCCGGACCTGGAACAGGACTCCCCAGAGGCTCGGGCTCATGAGGGGGGGTTGTCCTGGCTCCCCCCTCTGGCCCAAGCTTGCACATCACTCCTGATTATGCTGGACCCAGCCGATGCTGTGGATAAGGGAAGTGGGGCACCTGGCACTGTCAGTGAGTGAGGTGGCTTGGGGATCTCTCGCCAGCCTTGGGAGGAGGCGCTCCTAGGCTTTCATCAGGGAGCATCAGCTGGCCCCTGCCTCTGAGGTCAGCTCTCTAGTACCCCCATTCCCTTGCATCCAAGGTGTTGTCTGTCTAGAGCCAGGCTGGGTCCAAAGCCTGGCAGAAGCTATGTATGCATTTAGAGAGGACACCTATGGTGTCAGGCGCACACACCCTGGCTCCTCAGGCTTCCTGCCTCCCTCGGGCTGCTGGTCAGGATGGCTGATGGATACAGTCCTGAGGAGGAGATTAATTTGTGGTGTGGCTGAAAACTAAAGATCTTGTTCCTAAAAGAATCATTTGGAAACTACGGTAGGTGTTTGTGTGAGTGTCTCCATGGAGTCCAATCATATCAGAGAATCTAGCAGCAGATGTCTAGGGAGGTGAAGAGAAAGGAGGGAACCTCTGTCTAGATTTCTTCACTCCTCTGTCTGGGAGGACCCAGAGTGTCCCAAGTGTGCTTCTCCCTGTGGGTGACCTCCTAGCCCATAGCCTCCCAGATGATCCACAGTTGCATCTGGGGACATGGGTGGCTTCCTTCCCACAGAGAGGCCATTTCACTCAATAAGATTGAAGAACTTTTGCTTTCTGGTCATATCATTTATTTACTTCTCAGCTTGGCATCTTGCCAGACATACAGAGCACCTTCCCTACAATGCTCTTCTATCAAATGTGGTGGTCTCTTTGCTTTGATTACCAGGTACAGAGGAGGATTTAAAAATATGTAAGTTCGCCTGACCTGTAGTGGCACAGTGGATAAAGCGTGGACCTGGAACGCTGAGGTCGCCGGTTCGAAACCCTGGGCTTGCCTGGTCAAGGCACATGTGGGAGGTTGATGCTTCCTGCTCCTCTCTCCTTCTTTCTCTCTCTCTTTCTCACTCTCTCTCTCCTCTCAAAAATAAATAAATAATAAAATAAAAAATAAAAATAAAAATATGTAAGTTTATTCAGGATGGAATGTGTGTAGGAATTTCTCCAGTCGAAGTATCTTCATCAAACTTTCGGAGACACAGAAATGAAAGTTTGGGAGCTCAGAATACTCTTTCATTAAACTAACCAGGAAATACCCTCCAATTGCTTTTTCTCGTGTACATAGGGAAAATAAAAGTGAGAGAGAGAATCTGGAACTAATTGGGTTAGAGAGAGAACACTAGCTCAGGGGAAGAGTACCAGAGGCAGAGGGAGTTGTGAAATCTGGTGCTGGGAGAAGTGTCAGGAAGGGAGGACAGGGGAAGAGGGACACAGCAAGACCTGGCAATTCCCTGGAAGTTCTCTCAGCACCTGCAGTGAGTGAAAGGAAGAACGAAGCAGAGGGACGAGGCAGGGGGGAGAGGTTGCTCTTTGACACACAGAAATGATTGTTTAGTTAACGTTCATTTAGACAGATTTTAGAGCAAACGTGTTGAAATACAGCAGAGAGAAAGATCCCAGAGAGGCCAACCACTACCCAAGAAGAAAAATGGAGTTCTCCAGTTCCCAGTCTGATAGCACCGTGGCGTGGTGGGGCCCTGCCCAAACTGCACGGCTTCTGCGCAGGAAGAAGAGGAAAGTCCTTGGTCAGAATGCCCTTCTCTCCCCTCATTCCAACAGGGACAAACGAGGTGGGAGGCAGGCTCTCAAGCCCACTGTCAGGGACAGATAAGAGAGACAGACTTCAGTGTGCTCCTCTCCCAAGGAAAGGAGTTATTTGTATCCTTTGTCTCCCAGAAAGCTCCCCCAGGAAATGAGTTTCGTTAGAAACAGGACTTGTACTAACTAAGGTGCTGTTTATCTTTCACCATCAGGATCCCCATCGATCCTAGCATAGCTTTTGTCTTTTATTTATTTATTTTTTATCTGTTTGATCTCCCAGTTTGTGTAAGGAATGTTCGGGAGAAAATCCCAGGCCCTGATACATTAATCTGAGAATTAGCTTGCTTGGAAAGAGAGCTATCACCCGAGATGTATTCAGGCCTTGACCCTTCCGAGAGTGAGATGGGCGTGTCACCAGCCATGCTCCCTGGTTCCACCTCCATAAACGTTCCAGTTTCGGTTCTATGCAAAGACTTTGGGCCTGATGTGCACAGTGTGGTTCATCATTCTATAGCTCTTACTTTATAACAAAGAATAAAGAACCTTCCGTGACCACATTTGCTAACACTCAGCCCATGCCAGCTCTTAAGCAGCCGGTGAGTGGGACTTTGTGCCTAGACAGCCAGCCTCTTCCAGGCCTGCTGCAAAATTTCCAGGTTTCTGGCCTCCCCTCACCCACAGCGCCCAGACCTGACAGAGCAGTTTTCCACAGCAAAGCAAGGTTGTGTCTCCATAACACCAAACAATGCCAGTTGTGTCAGATAAACCACCAATTGAGGAGGGAGGGAGGGGGCAGAGGAAACATCAGAGAAGTCACTTGCTTGGCAAGGTAACGAGTCAGCCTCCTGGCCATGGCTGCTCCAAAAACAAGGAAATGTAGCACAACCAACAAGAGGAAAGACCTAGAGATGTTCATAAAAACACCTTTGAATACAATAAGGCCAAATGTTAGTGAGGAGGGAAATAAAAGGGAGGAACACTTCCTTGGACTGTTCCCAGAACAGCCCTGCTCTGGCACCCACTCTGGGCATGCCTGAAGATTTCCTAGTCCAGGCCTCACCTCACTGGTCACTGCTTTGCCTCCGGAAACAACAAATTCATAGGCTGCTCCTCACCCCCAGGTGTGTCACCCTACGCCTGCACAGTCACCCAGATCTAGACAAAAACCCAACTTCAGCCAAGAAGGCCTGACAACTGGTTTCCCTCCCAATTCTTTTCTGCTGCCTTATCCGCAAGCTAGTGAGACTGTTCCTGTAGCCTCCTCCTGAGCCGTGAGCATTTTGAAGAACCCCAAAGAATCGCTCCTCTGAGTGAGCTGATCCCACACTCCACATCATAAGGCATTTGAGAGTACCAGGTCGGCAAGGGGGCGCTCGTGTTAGTTTGTGTTCAGTTTACAACTGCAGTTTAAAGAAACTGCTTATTTTATAGTAGTTTCCAATTTTTTATTTTCTTTTTGCTCAATTGTCTGCATTTATTTGGTGATTTTGACTCACTACATAGATATGACTATAGATTTCTTTTTCTATTGAACTATTTGTATAATCATGGCTGTCCATCCTTTTTAATTTATTAATGTATAAAGTATGTGCAGGAAGATGCATATGGCTTAAGCATTTAGTGCAATGACTTTGTTTATATGTATACACCCTACATAGGTTCCAGATCATGACTTAGAATGTTTCCTGCCAACCCCTGCCAAGCAGTAATCCTCCAGGGACTGTCTCTCTCCCGCCTCTTCTGCCCTAGGTCATTGCTGCCTGTCCGTGAACTTTAGGTAAATGGAGGCTATTTTGTTGTGTGTATGTGTAGGGCTTTCTTTATTTTTATTTTTTTACCTGATGCTTCAGTTCCCTTCCAAGTTTAGTGTAAGCCAAGAATAACCAAACCACTGCCTCTGGATTAGATACAAATGACCTTCCAGATTAACTAATTTTATAAGGAACTTCAACCCAAATTGAAACAGTCACTGGCTGCTTCTCAAACTGGTTACAGTATGTAAAGGGAGGCTGAAGGGTAACTACAGGACAAGAGGTCAACTGGCAGACGTAGGGGGTCAAGTTTTTAAAGACAAGCGTAGAAGAATTCCTAAGATGTGCTTAAAATGTGGAGCTTTTAATGGAAAAAGCCCAACCAATTTCCCATGCACTCTGCCCATCCCCTTTTCTTCTGAGAGAGGAGAGAGTACAGGTACCAAAAGGGAAGACTCCCGCTTGTCCAAGGCAGGGCCAGGGAGCATCCCGGTGGTGAAAATGGGTAGACATGAAAGTCTACGGGAGCTTGTTAGGAATGCCCATTTCCAAGGATCGGGAGGTCTGCAGGTCTGCATCCTTCACAAACTCCCAGGGAGTCTCCTGTGCTAACGTTTCAGTTCTGCTACTCTAGGGACAGAGACAGATTGCTGTGTATTTCTGGTGGATCCTGAGGGGAAAACCTAAAAAGACAACATAAATTACCTAGCCCTTTTTGGTCAATATTTTTCATTTATTTTTGGTGTGTTTGGAAGCAATAAAAAAAGAGGACGCAAACACCCCCATGCCTGTTGCTGTATCTGGCTCTGTTTTGCATGAGTTCTATTTAAAAAAAAACACAAAACTATAAAAAACAGTCTAGAGCATGGAAATAATCAAGATTAAAATTATAGACCCTCAGCGGACAAAAGTTAAGTATTCATAATTTGAGTGTTTTTGTTCATTCTATCAGACTTGTTCAGAAAGAAAACACATAACCTCCACTAGTTGTTTCGGTTGCTGTGAACTCGGGCAGACAGGGTGCTGAGTATGGCAGAGAAAACCAAGGAGGACCCTAAGGCTTATTGATGTAAACGTAAATATTAAGTTTGGAAATCCTATGTTTTCTGTTTTTAAAAAATCTGTAAATGCTTTATCATTTTTAAATTTCAAAACCTCATACTAATAGACCATTGCAGTGCTTTTCAACTGGTGATTGCAGACTGGTCCACCAGAAATCCGTGCTGGTCTGCGAAAGAGTTCACCATCTTCCTGTTGTATGAAGATTATAGACCCACTGATTTTAGTCTAATTTGCCTATGCTCAGGGTGGTTTCTGCCGCAACGGTACCCAAAATAATTCTCCTATTTTCACCAGTCCCCAAGTGTAAAAATGTTGAAAACCACTGGACTCTGGTGTACATCTTAAGTGGCAAAAGCAAGCTGTATTATAAATTGTATAATGTTATTTTTGTTAAATTTAAGCAAAATCATGTGTGTGTCTTCCTACAGATGTATATAACATATAAATACACATATATGTTATACTTATATATAAATAAAAGTGTACTTATAAATTATATATATAATGTAAAATACATATATATCTTTAGAAGGTCAGCAGTAGTTACTTTTGGAGGTGGGACTATAAGATTTGGTGTGGGAATCAGTGAATGAGAAGAGACTTCCAATTTATATATATATATAATTATATATGTTATTTTATATATGTATATATATTATTTTGCTGACACCAGCATGTCCTATTATTTTACTTTAAAATATTTTGAAAAATGAAAAGAATCTGTCCATGCGTAAGTAGTTAAGACAAGTTGACTTACAGGAACTGACATGGCTGACTTTGGCAGGATGAACAAAAGGTGGGACCAGGTCTCCAGGACTGCCTGCCTTCCCGCAGAACTGAGCGAGCATCTTACCCAGCAATGGCTGCTGCCTGCCCTGTGTGTGAGGTTCCTTTCTAAGGGGCTGCATTAACTTTGGTTGCAGGGGAGGGGCAGGTTACCCAGGTGGTTGCCTTTCCTAGCTAGAGCAGAAAGCTGGGCTTCAGATCCTAATCTAGCCACAGATCTAAGGTACTTTCTTCCCTATGCCTCAGTTTTCCTTGTTGTTACCTAGAAAGATGGCAACAACCTGTCTTCTGAGAGATGTTTGCAGCAATGAAACTTTCTGAAACTACAAAGCATTCAAAGGAAAGAGATGCCAAAGTCAATCGCTTTTCACACTTTAACAACATCGTGTTATCTTTATGAGGATAGCTACAGCAAACTCCTCTACCCCAACACCTGGAATCTAAATGCTGATTAGAATCCTATTCATAAGAGTTGTAAACACATGAACCATCACCAAGTCTCAGTCATCAGAGAGAGCCGAGGTCATGTCCTAAAAGGGTGGGATGGACCCGTGTTGTACCCTGCAGCTATCAGTGCCCCAAACAGAAAGTTGACAGGCCACACACTGCCAACCTTGAAAAGCTGTAGTGGTGTGCCCCCTGGTGGCAGTGGTAGACATCCTCCTAGGAGATTTCTATTGCCTCTAGAAGAATTTCTTTCCAGCCAATCTACCCGTCATTACTGACTGGTTCAGCTTAATTTCAGACTGAATCCTCAGTCTTTTTCTTTTCTACATGTCTTCTTGTGGACCCTGAGAAAGAAGATACCTACTAAGAAGGGTTCTTGGTGGCTAACTGGCTCAAATTTAAAAACAGAGCCTAGCAGCCATTTCTATACAGGGTCCTATCATTCAAATTGCATTACAGGAAGAAGCCAGCACTTAAACAGCCTGACTTCACTGTGTTTCTGCCATCTGAGCCTCTTATAAAGGAGTTCATGGTATCCTATTTCAACCAATAAGACTGAGGCTTTCCCCATCCAATCAGAGCTGTGAAGCTATATGCCCATCAGTATCTTCACCAACCAATCAGAAAGGCTTTATTCTGACCAATCAGGGCAGTGCCTTTTGGGCCAGTCAGACTGCTAAGCTATAGAGTCCTCATTTGCATGAAGATGAGCCAATCTGAGGCCCGTGGGTGGGGATTTCTGTCTAATATAAGCCAGCTCCCCAGTGCCTGGGAGTACACTTTCCCTTTCCACTGAATACCGGAGGTGACATGTACCCAGCTGGATCCGAAACACCAAATATATCTTACTGGAGCGGAGCAGACCAGCACAGGTCAGACCAATGCAGAGTGGAGCAGGGCAGGGCAGAGCAGAGCTGTCCAGCAAGAGAGGGGTCTAACCCCAGGGCTGTTCCACAGACATGCGGCTTCAGAATTCAGCTGTAACACTATGGAGCTGTTCCACTCTTACAGATGAGCTATATCATAGTTGAGCTGTTTGACTGAATAAAGTTTCTTTATTCACCACACCCCAAACTAGGGATTCCTGTTGGTGTTGAACTGGCACCAGCAGCCATCTATTGATACTTGTTAGGCAACATCTGACATTGAAAGGACTGTGGCATCACATGCCTCTGTCCCTGCCTTCAACTGTTTGTTTCATTGCAGAGATTTCCTCATAGTTTTATTATTAGCCATACTGCCTTAGGGTACTTAAATATTTCACTTGTTTAAAATTAAATCCCTTTCTCTGAAAATTGACACCTGAGGTAGACAGGACTCATTCATAGCATTTCTGTTCTAGTCATTTATTATTCTTGTTACTCAAAATGTGCCAGAGCACAGCACCTCCTGGGAGCTGCTTAGGAATGTAGAATCCCAGGCCCAGAGCACACCTACCAACTCAGAATTTTTATCTTAACACAATACACAGAAGATTCCTATGTACATTAAAGGTTGAGAAGTATGGATTTGGTTAGTACTTCCTCACAGATGATATGACTAGGTCTTCACAACTACCTACATGGCCAGCTATAAATTGTAACACTCAAGATTACATGTACCATTAAAAACAAAACTTTCCATGTCTCATTTCCTTTTAAATGCCTCTTAAATATGGAAAACCAACAGAACCCAATTCCCAGTGGGTAAGCATTTAAAGTAATCTATAAGCAATAGATTCTAAAGTCCCAAGGAATAAGAATTCCAGCTACATAATTAAACATTTAACTGTGAATAGCAACATCTTTTTATTCCAGATAATATTCAAAATAAGAATTTCTAAGTTAAATCCCACACTTATTGTAAACTGTTACTTCAACACCACCATCACTCTTTAATACATTTTAAACACAAAACAGGGTACAAAGTAAACTTTGAAAAGGCAGCAAGAGAATTTGAGAATATACTCGCCTTGGTAGAATACATTTTATTTTCTTTCAAAGTGTTTCCATGCCAGGCTGCATTAGTCATATTCTCATTAGAAAATTATTCCAAAAATATCAAGTTTTTGAATAGGATGACAAAAATTATTAAAGGAATAAAAATAGTTCTTTGAAATGTTAAAAACTGAGTGCAATATTTTTAAAACTTTTTATGAGATCATTTTAAACCTCCAGAAAGTTACAAAAATAGCACAGGGTTCTTATAAACCCTTCATGAACTTCCTTTAATATTATCACCTTTGATATTTATAGTGAACAAATCTGTAAAATTAATATAGTACCATCTAAACTACAAACCTTATTTAAATTTTATCACTCTTTATTCTAAGGTCTTTTTTTGTTCTGGTCTACTATCCAGGATCCATCCCACATTGCATTCAGTGGTTATTTCTCCTTAGTCTCCTCCAACCTATGACCATTCTTCAGTCTTTCTTTATTTTTTATGATTTTGACACTTTTAAAAAGTACTAATGTGTCACAGTGACAATGAACTACTTGGAGTAGCAAACCTGTCATTTGGTTCCCATTCTTCACACCTGGCACCACTTGTCATGGTGACAATGAACTACTCAGAGACCAGATGACAAGCTCTGAGGGGCCTCGGGGAGGCAACAGCTCTGGTCAGCAGACTGAAGGACTGAAGCTTCATCTCCAGCCTTACTCAGATATTTATTAGCCAGTACAAATAACTCAAGGAAGCAGACAGAAGTTTTCAGGGGGGAAAGTAAAGGAAAAGGAACATACTGACTTCTAATCTCTGTTCTGAGAGCCTAAACATTTCTTGTTGCTGAATCTTATCCAGCTGTTTTGCTGTTTCCAGCACACACTGTTTCCAGTATGGGATCAGAGAGGCCCCTGGATTTTTGTCTGCTCAGGGCTTTCACCCTAAGGCACCTTGCTGTCTCTAATTGTCATCCTAACTCTGTATATTTTCATAGCGTATTCTGACACTGATGGTTTATTTTTTAGCATGTTCTTCAATTTTTTATGATTCTGATCAATTTCACTTTGGTTAATATTTTCTCCAAATTAGCAAGAGATTGTGCTTTTTGAGCCATAAAATGAGGCTGAGTCCTCATTGCATCATACTAATGGGTTTGTGATGTGAGTATGTCTTATTCTTGGTGATGTTAACCTTGAGCACTTGAATTAATATATTAGAAAGATTCTTTAAAACTAAGGAAATCTTGTTTCTCAACAAAATTTCACCCATTAATTTTAGAATCCATTGGTAGATCTTGTCCACAATAATTATTACTGTGGTATTCAACTGTTTTATAAAATAGTTACCTGACATTTCTCTGAAGCATTAAGTAACTACGAAATGAGCCTTAAGTGTGTTTGAGTAGGCTAAGAATTTTAGGAAGGAGGGGAGCCGTGTTCAAACAATACAAAATGATGGGGAGAAGATGACAAAAAGATTCCTCTATTGGTTGTATTGCTGTCCTACCTTGGTATCCCTGTGAATTGCTTATGTCAATCACAATATCAAGACCTCATAGATAAAATTTTACAACTTTTCCATAGATATGAATCTACCAGCCAAGGACTTGAGGATTATAAGACATAGAATTGTATTCTTTAAAAAAAAATAGTGCTATTGGGAGTGACAAAATCAAGTAACTGTCTATATGAACAAAAACCTAGTGTTAGTAAAGTATATAAATTAAGATGAGGAAGTTATTTACAATCAAAGTGATTGCATTTTTTTTAAACCATCAACATTTTTTTAGTAGTAACAAATTCTTTTGATAGGCACTATTTTTGTCTTTGATTCCTTGAAGTAGTGTTCATGAAATCCTTGGTCAGACCTGGTGGGTGTCATGCTATTTGATAGCTCCAACTTCAAAACATCATAGTTTCTGGGGGGGTTTTTTCCTTAAAACATAAATTTTCCTTTCTTTGAATTTAAGAGGAATCTTAAAGACTCTAAAGAGCTCCTTGTCCTACACAGTGAATCACTTTTATTCCTTCATGGGCAATAATCTCTTTGGTATAAATATTCTGCCAAAACTAGGACTCAAATGAACCAGGTGCTAACTCTGGCTTCTCCACTGATATGCAGGATTAGGAGAATGTCACAACTTCCAGGTGCTCCATTTTCTCATTTATAAAAACCTTATTTACTCTCAAGATATAAGCTATCACCTTTTTACTTATAGTGATATACAGTTATCAGAGAGTTTTATTTTTCTTGTAGGAGGAATTGCTAATCTTTCCCATGGTGACCACAGGCATAAAGACTTTAGCTTTTGATCTTTGTGAATTCCTCACTATAATAATTCTCACATGTCAGGTGATTACTAAGATGTTTAATTGTCCTACAAAATCTCACATGGGTAATGCTTCTCTGGCTCTTTAAATTTTCATGAGCAGAAGAATGATAAAGTGAGAATGTTCAAAAGTCTTTCCCTGCACAACAACGAGAACACTGGGAAGTATGGTTAGAGTCAACTTTTTCACAACTCTGAAAACTAACCAACTACTTCTAGCAATATAGGGAGCATTTATTCAAGAAAAAAAATGGCTGAAGCTAAGTGCAAGCAGCAGGCTTTGTGGCATTTTAACTTGCTCTATTCCCACCCCCACTTCCCAGAACCACAGTGGCCTTGAGAACACATAGTTTACAATCACAGGAAAGACAACAGCCTAGCAGCTATTAGAAGGAGTAGAATATCTTTATTTGCTGTGTCTAGTAGTCCTCTGAAAGTCTTCTCTTTATTTAATCTAACTTGGAGTACATTAAATACAAATAGCTTTTTGCCTATGAAAATTCGTTAAAAATCATCAGTGAAAATTGTTTAAAATCATGGCTGCCTGAGGTATTGAATAACAGATGGGACAAACAGTGTGGACAAGTCCTGCTGGGGGTGAGGATGACAGAGACGCAAAGACCCAACTCCGGGGACCAGGTTCAGT
This sequence comes from Saccopteryx bilineata, assembly GCF_036850765.1. NCBI lineage: Eukaryota > Metazoa > Chordata > Mammalia > Chiroptera > Emballonuridae > Saccopteryx > Saccopteryx bilineata. The sequence continues at coordinate 169,577,938 of NC_089495.1, forward strand.
GACACAGATCCAATTTATTCAGGAAGTAAGCTAGCTTATATACATGGGTTCAGCCTATAGGGTGTTACAGAGTGTCCTTCATAGTCAATGGTTGAAAAGATCAGGGAGCTGCATGGTTGGCGCTAAGTCACTCCCTTATAGCAGGCGAGCTTCCTTCCTGGGTATGCCCAGGAGGCTTCTGGGAACTGGAGTATTCTCACAGCATTGCATCAGCCACAGCTGCTAGGACTGTGCTCTATACTCCACCCACATCTCCCCCTTCTCTTTTGATTAAGGCCAATTAGACTTGATGAATGACAGCTTGCTGTTGTTGTAGCTTCTGAATGCTATGCATTATGCAATGGAACTCTAGTAGAACTAAAAAAACTATAATACCTATTATACTCTATGCTAATAGATTAGCTGGATTAAACAATGAGGCAAGCTTCTGTAATGTTTGACTAGTTAGGAAATAGAACGAGGGTCTTAAACAGGGAATTCCTCCTAGGGGTCAAGATGTCATTTCTCTCTCATTGTGTTACAGAGACCTTCTAGGTGCCGTTAAACACAGTTCCATTTTGATTGTAAAAAATGGACGTAGGTCCATGCACACCCCCTTCCCACAAAGGTCCCAGCGTCCAAACACAGAATGGATGGCTTGCCATGGGCTGCATACTGCATATGGTTGCAAGGCACATTACACAAATTACAGCAACATGACAAATCATACAATTTCAATAATCACAAAGGTACATTTCACCAGTCTCTGAGCACTTTGCCAAAAGCACAAAATGTCCTCGGCCTTCTTTCTAGCCATGGGAAAAGCTTCCCGGGGCAGGGGAAGGGCCTCCAGCAAAGCCACCCCCTAACCCCATCAGGGTATTTCACATTGTTCAAAATCCATAAGTCCATCCAACAAAGGAGCCAGTGCTCACTCAGGTCATAGTCCAGGAAATCAGTCCACAAATGTGAGGCCTCAGCCACCCCACTCATCCTTGCCATCCTGGCAGGTCTTACACTGTTCCAAAGAGGAGCACATGGCAATGGCAGTTAGCATTTCCATCTCTGCTCCAGAGAGCATGATGGCACCCACCCCTATGTCCCAAAATTTCAGCGAACCCACTAGCAGCTTAGCAGGCATTCCCTGCTGTTCCAGTGGCCACCCGGCGATGCAAGCCTGGCTTCCATTCATCCTCCCACTGCAGCTGCTGCCGTTTACCTTCTGGAGTCGGCGAATCGCAACTCCAGCCCAATTCTCCTCATCCTCCAAAGATGAACTGAAAACACCAGCTGGCGCTGCTGGGCTCGAGCCCTGGGCTGCCGCCACCTGCGTCTGGGAGTCAGCAGTTACTATAGCACACACATAAGCAAGGACAGAGCACCAGGGCCTGGGGACCTGTCAGGGGTCATTCTCTGGGCCTGCCCGCCAAAGCCTCCACATCCCCCCAGGTAATGGGGCACACGCTGGCCGGGCACAAGATCATCTTCTGGAGAGCTGAGGACCTCCTCCTCTCAGGCGTAGTCGGTGTGGAGAAGGCCAGGGCTGTGGTTTTGGTTAGGTGGAGACTGAACCACTTAGTGGGTGCCCAAGAAACCCTGTCAAGCAGGTTGGGGGGTTCCTGGAATCCAAATTGGCTGAAAAACACAAGCATAACCTTTCCCTTGCGTTAGAAGGGGGTGTGATCCCCGCCACTGTGCTGTGGCTGGGTCCTTCCAGTGTCATTTCAGAGAGGGGGCAGGAGAGAGAGAGAGAGAGAGAGAGAAATACAGAAAAATAGACAAGACAGACAGAAAAAAGACACATGGGGGTGTATAGGCTGGCCCATGGGTCTGCAGCAGGAACACATGTTGAAGTTAAAGCTGGGGTAGAAAATGGCATCTGAGAGACTGGGGTGGGGCATTGAGCCCTGTCAGGGAATGTGTTAGTAGCGACTTTTGCTTTTTCTGGCAGCAGAGCTGATGGCACAGTTAGCAATTCGGTTGGTTTCATTTCTGCGCACTCAGCCGCGATTTTGTCAAACTCAGAGGCTAAACTACTTTCCTTTTCAGTGGAGGGGGGCAAATAGGAAGGTAGGGGCTCCTCTGAAAGAGGAGTAGCCTGTAGGACCTTAGGGACTGGCAGAGGGTCCCCAGCAGGAGCACAGGTCAAGCAGGCGTGTATTGCCAATAAGGCAGGAGTGAGGCCGAGAGGGAAGGCCTGTCCCCCATGTACTTCGGCCAAACAAACACGTCAGAGAGCTTGGGCCCAAGTATTCGAGTCCCAGAGAGGCACGTCCTCAATCCAGGGATTGAGACCAGAGAGAATCTCCCAGTAAGTACAGAGATCCTTTTCACAAACTTCAACTCGCCTACTCTGCAATAAGGACATGCAGGGCTCGAGCCTGCGGGGCTTGTGAGTAAGGGAGAAGGTTTCCCATTGTAGAGGGTCACTCACCCGTCCCTTGGATGCTGGTTAGGTCCCTGCTCGACGTTGGGCGCCAGTTGTGGACAAGTCCTGCTGGGGGTGAGGACAATGGAGACGCAAAGACCCAACTCCGGGGACAGGTTCAGTGACACAGATTCGATTTATTCAGGAAGTAAGCAAGCTTATATAGATGGGTTCAGCCTATAGGGTGTTACAGCATGTCCCTCAAAGCCAATGGTTGAAAAGATCAGGGAGCTGCATGGTTGGTGCTAAGTCACTTCTTTATAGCAAGCGAACTTTCTTCCTGGGTATGCCCAGGAGGCTTCTGGGTGCTGGAGTATTCTCACAGCATTGCATCATCCACAGCTGCTAGGAATGTGCTCTACACTCCACCCACAAAAGAGTAGGGTAACAAAAAATCTTAAAAAATAAAAAATAGAGAAAGAAAGAGATGCCAAGAGGGCTTTGAAAACTCCTAATATTTGGAAATCTAGAAAGCCACACACATATATAGGGCATGGTATATGTCCAGGGCTTGGTCCATACAATATAAAGCCTGAAAGGACCTGCATGTTCTCACTTCTGACAGACTGGAGGCTCTGCACAAATAAAAAAAGATTAAGACTGATTTGTAAACTGCCTAGCTGAATTTTGAAGTCATACCTGAATACACACACTGAACCTCTTGGCAAAGAATAAATTTGTTGTTTCCTGGCATGTAATAAAATCTCTATAAACATATAGTTGACCAGTATACTAACTAAGCAGATACTTCAGTGGCCACACATGACAAAGAATGCTAATTTTGCAGAATTATTTAAGTCACTGAAAAAAACACACCCAGAAACAATAACAAACCTTAAGGAAAGAGGATAATCTTAGTTTTATAGTTATCACATTATTTTTACTTAATATGTCTAGTTTCCAACAAAAAATTATGAGACATGTAAAAAAAAAAGTATCATCCATAACAGAAACATAAAAGAACAGTGCACAGAAACTGTCCCTAGGAAACACAGCCATTGAATATACTAGAAAAAGCCTTTAAATCAACTATTTTAAATGTGACCTGAGAACTAAAAAAAGTCTAAAGTCTAAAGAAAAGTATAAGAAAAATGAGTACAATAATTGAAATAAAATTCACTAGAGGGTCTGACCAAATAATTTGAGCATGTAGAAGAAAGAATTAGCAAACTTGAAGAATTAGCAAAATTGAAAGTAACATTTTTTATACTTCATTTACAATAGTATAACAAAGTATAAAATATTTTGGAATAAATTTAACAAAACAAGTCCACTAACACCTACAAAGTACCATTGATAGAAACTAAAAAGAGCCAAAGTAGTGGAAAAACATCTTATGTTTATTAATTAAAATACTGAGAATAGTTATGATGGCACTATTCTTTAAATTGATTTACGAACTTAATGCAATACCAGATTATCTGTGTAAACCACAGATCCAGGAAGCTCAGAGAACACCAAGAAGGATAATTGCCAAGAAAGAACTACATTTAAGGCATATCATAATTAAACTTCAGAAAGTAAAAAAAAAAACAAAGAAAAATCTGTTCTTTTGCAGACATTAAAATATTGATTCTTAAATTAATATAGATGTGGATTTGCTGTTTCCAATCTAAAATTATAAAGAGATTGGGAGTCATACTTTGTCCTAAAATTTTTACTGATGTCTTTTAACAGAAGTAAAAAGGTGAAAAAAAAACCCTGAAAATTCAACAACTCATTTTGGATCCATAAAAGAAGTGAAATGACAAGGAAAACTGTTGCTCTCTAAGTAACAGAGGCAAACAGGTAAATAAAGAAAAGTTCAACTTATGGGAGCAGAAACTCTGAGCACAAACCTCCAATAGAATCAGTACAAGAAAATGTAAATTGTTACTGATGAATTATTGGAGGGCAGACAAGTCTGAGAGTTAAAAACTTTGGGGAGTGGAGCCAGGCATAAAGGGGATTTCAGAAATTTGATTTTTACCACCCTTGGCTCCACAAGATTTCACCATGCTACTGGTCAAAGTTTCTTCATGCTTCCAGCAGGGAGAGGGGAAAAGGATACATTTAAAAATATATATTATTGAGAACCAGAGCCTGAACTATTTAGCAATTTATCAGAGCCTAAGCAATCTGGAGGAAAGGAAACACCCCACTCCAGTGCACTCTTCAGCCATCTTGTCCCCCCAAGGGGCTGGGGGGAAAAACTAGATATGCTTATAAGTTTATATCCAGAGGCACGGGCTCATTAAAGACTGAGATCCAATTATGGGATAATAGAAAGCTTTCCTCTCACAATACGTCACACCACACTACTAAAGGCCTATTTACTGCGGCTTCATTTGCCCTAGACACCACATCAGATTATAAAGAAAAAAATTACAAGATATATTTAAATGGGAAAATAATAGTTCGAAGAGACAGAACAAGCATCAGAATCAGGCTCAGGTATGACAAGGAGGTTGAAATAATCAGACCAGGAAGTTAAAATAATTAAGATCACCACAGTAAATGTTCTAATGTAGAAAGTAAACAACATACAAAAACGTGCAATGACGCAGAGATGAATATTCTAAGAACTTAAAATTTTCAAGGGATTGATAACACCATAATAGAAATTAAGAATTTCTTTGATGGGCTCATTAGTACACTGGACATAGTTGAGGTAACCATCTCTGAGCTTGAGGCTATGTCTATAGAAACTTCAAAAATGGAAAAGTAGAGAAAAAAAATAAGAATACAGAACTGAATATCCAAGAATTGCAGGATTACTACAAAAGGTGTAATATATGCATAGTGGAAATATCAGAGATGAATAAGAGAAAGAAACAAAATATTTGAAACAGTAATGACTGATAGTTTCCTCCAAATTACTGTTAGACACAAGCCACAGGTCCGGGAAACTCAAAGAACACCAAGAAAGATAATTGCCAAGAAAGGACTACATCAAGGGCATATCATATTCAAACTTCAGAAAGTCAAAAATAAAGAAAAAAATATTGAAAGAAGTCAGAGAAGAAACACCGTACCTATAAATAAGAATATATCTGATTTCTCTTCAGAAATATGCAAGCAAAGAGAGAGTGGTATGATATATTTCAGGTGTTGAGAAGAAAAAACACCAACCTAGATTTCAGTACACTACAGAATTATCTTTTAACAGTGTAGGAAAAAGGCTTTCTCAGACAAACAGAAATTGAGGAAATTTGATCCAAGTAGACCTTCCCTGAAAGAAATGTTAAGAGAAGTTTTTCAGGGAGAAAGAAAATTATATATATTAGACACTTAGACTTAAAGAAAAGAGGAGCATCAGAGAAGAAATAAGTAAAGGTAAAATAAAAACTTTTTCTTTCTATTATTTATTTATTTATTTTAGAGAGAGGAAAGGAATGAGAAACACTGATCTATTTCTGTATGTGACCTGACCAGGAATAGAACTGGCAACTTTTGCACATTGGAACGATGCTCTAACCAACCAAGCTATCAGGCCAGAGCTAAACACTTTTATTTTTCTTATTCTTAATTGATCTAACAGATAGCACTTTGTTAAAATAATAACAACAATTATTTATGTATGAATATATATTTATACATTCTAGGCATAAGAGAAAGATTGACTGCAAGGATACAGTGGACAGAAGGCTGGAATTGGGGTTATTTTGTTATTATAGGGTATTTTGACTAACTGTGAAGCAGTGTATCACTATTTGGAATAGTTGTAAATGCAAACTCTAAAGCAACCACAAAAGAAGTATAACTGATGTGCTAAAGAAGAATGAATAGAATTACATCAAATGCTATATAGAATCCACAAGTGTTAAAAACAGAGTGAAGGACTAAAATGGGAATAAAAAAACAAGGGCAATGAATTAAAAAAAAACATAACAAATATGGTAGATATTAATTCAACTGTATCAATAATCACATTAAATACCAATGGCCTAAATATACCAATTAAACTTGTCAGAGTGGATCAAAAAGCAGGACTCAACTACATATTGTTTACAAGAAACACATGTAAAATATTAAGATAGACATGAACTAAAAGAAAGAGATGGAGGAAGATATACCATGCTGACACTAATAAAAAAAAATCAAGAGTAGCTATATTAATTTCAGACAGATCAGACTTCAGAACAAGAAAAATTATCAGGGTTAAAGAAGGACATTTCATAGTACTTAATAAAGGAGTCAATTTTTCAAGAAGACATAACCAGCCTCAATGTGTATGTCCCCAAGAATAAAATGTTAAAATTTGTGAGAAAAAAAAACAAACTGAGAAAGTTGCAAAGAGAAAGAAATGAATCCATTATTGTATTTGGAGATTTCAACTCCCCTCTTTCAAGAAAAGGCAGACTTGGCAGGCAGAAAATTAGTGAGGATATAATTGAACTCAATAGCATCATCAATCAACTAGATATATATATATATTTGACATCTATTGATTATTTCATTCTACAATAGAATATACATTCTTTTCAAAATCATATGGACATTTACAACATAGACCACATTCTGGGCCATAATATACACATGTTAACAAATTCCAAAGAATAGAAATAATACAAAGTATGCTTTCAGACCACACTGGATTAAACGAGAAATTAGTAACAGAAAAAGAGCTAGAAAATTCCTAAAAATTTGGAGATGAAACAACATACTTCCAAATAACACATAAATTAAAAAAATAATCTCAAGATAAAATGAAAAACTATGTTAAGCTAATTAAAAACAAAAATATAACTTATCAAAGTTTTGAGGATACAATCAAAGCTGTGTTTACAGGGAAATTTAGAGCATTCAATGCATATAAGAGAGTCCTCGGATTACAACCATCTTGACATATTAACATCTTGAGTTTACAAAGCTCACTCCCATGAAAACTTTAAAAAAATTGAGGTGTGTTTCAGCTTACGCTGTTAGTGTCATACTTACGGATTATGTGGGTGAACTAGTTTGGTTGCCTGTGGAGGAAGAATACGCAGTAATATAATGTGTAAGTGAGGGAGTTAGCATAACTCATTTTTTCTGTTACCACAATATAGTGTACAGTACAGAATATTTATGTTCTTTTCTTTTTTCTGTGACTTAGTTGTGTTTTATGTTCTGGATTATGATTTTACAATTGTGTTAGGATAGGGAAGTGACTTAGGCTAGGTGTGTTTTGATTTATACCAAAAATCAGGTTATGTCACTGTAGTAGGAATGGAACTCGGTCATAACCTGAGGACTCCCTATATTAGAAAAGAAAAAAGATCTAAAACTAATAATCTTAACTTCCAATTTAAGAAACTGGAAAAACAAAGAAGTTAAATACAATTAAGCAGAAGAAAAAATCATAAAACTGAGAGCAGACGTCAATAAAATTGAAAACATAAAATCAATAAAGAAATTCAACAAAATCATAAACTAATCCTTTGAAAAGATCAATAAAATTACCAAGCCTCTAGTTAGGTTGATTTTAAAGAAGAGAGAAGATGAATTACTAATATTAGAAATAAGGGTCATCACTACTGATTGTATATATATTAAAAGAATAATAAAAAAATATTACAATCAACTCTATGCCCACAACTTTGATAATCTAGATAAAATGGACCCATTTTTTTTAAATGTGCCAAAACTCACACAAGAAGAAATAGACACTTTGAATAGGCCTGTAGCTGTTAAAGAATTAATAGATATAGATAATAATTAATAATCTCCCAAAGCAGAAAGCACAAGGTCTGAGTGCATTAACTGATGAAATCTACCAAACATTTAAGGAATAAATTAAATCAATTCTCTGTAATATCTTTCATAAGAGAGAAACAAAGAGCAATTTTTAACTCATTCTATGAGGCTATAATTACCACAACACCAAAACCAGATGAAAACATTACAAGAAAAGAAAACTACAGGCTAATATCTCTCATAAACATAGATGCAAAATTCTTCAAAAAACATTAGCAAACTAAATCTAGGAATTTATATGAATAATTATACACCATGACCCAGTGGGATTTATTCCAGGTATGCAAGACCAGTTCTACATTCAAAAATCAATTAATATTATTTTTATATCAATAAGCTAAAGAAGAAAAATCACATGATCCTAACAGGAGATGCAGAAAAAATATTGAAAAAATCTAGCACCCAATCATGACAAAAACTTTTAGTAAACTAGAAATAGGATGGAACATCCTCAACTTGATAAAAAAATATTTACCAAAAAACTTATAGCTGACATCATACTTAATGATGAGAAACTAGATGCTTTCACAAAATAGTTCTTTCAACATCATAGAAATCACAACTATTTCAACAAAACAAGGAAGTAAAGGACAGAGAGACTGAAAAGGAAGAAATAAAACTGTCTCTTTTTTTGCAGATGACATGATGATCTATGTAGAAAACCCAAAATAATTAATGAAAGTTATCTCCTGAAACTAATAAGCAGTTTAGTAAGGTTGTCAGATTCAAAGTTAAAATATAAAATTTGATCATTTTTCTGAATAGTGACAATGAACAAGTGACATAAGGTGAAAAACAACTTAAAGCACTCAAAAATTACTTGGATATAAGTATAATAAAATATATACAAGAACTAAGCCCTGGCCATTTGGCTCAGCATTAGAGCATCAGCCCAGTGTGTGGAAGCCCTGGGTTTGATTCCTGGTCAGGGCACACAGGAGAAGTGCCCATCTGCTTCTCCATCCTTCCCCTCTCTTTCTCTCTATCTCTCTCTTCCCCTCCCGCAGCCAAGGCTTCATTGGAGCAAAGTCGGCCCGGGCACTGAGGATGGCTCCATGGCCTCCACCTCAGGTGCTAGAATGGCTCCAATTGCAGTGGAGCAATGCCCCAGAGAGATCAAGCATCACCCCCTGGTGGACATGCTGGGTGGATTCTGGTCAGGCACATGTGAGAGTCTGTCTGACTGCCTCACTGCTTCTAACTTCGGAAAAAGATATTATATATATATACATACACACACATATGCACACACACACAAGAACCATATGATGAAAGTTGACAAAGAATTATATAATATAAAGATACAAATTAGGGGATATTTTATCACTCCATATTTATTTTGAAATATCTCCTAATTTTTGTGAGCAGTATATTTTATGTTCATGGATAGGAAGTTCAGTATTGTCAAAATGTCTATTCTTCCTAACTTGATGTTCAGATTCAATGCAATACCCCCCAAAAAAATTTCAGCAAGTTATTTTATGGATATTGAGAAAATTGACTCTAAAGTTTGTATGGAGAGGCAGAAGACCCAGAATAGTCAACACAATATTAAAAGAAAACAAACTTGGAAGACTGATGCTACTCAACTTCAAAGTTTACTATAAACCAGTGGTAGTCAATCTGATCCCTACCACCCACTAGTGGGCATTCCAGCTTTCATGGTGAGCGGTAGCAGAGCAACCAAAGTATAAATAAAATGATAGATTTAAGTATAGTAAGTTGTTTTATACAGATCTATTCTGCCAAACTTAGCAATAATCCGACATAAAGTGCTTGGTAAGTAATTTTTATTATATACTTTAACTTGCTGTAACTCTGCTTTATAAATTTTATAAAGTAAAGCTACTTCCCTACTTTATAAATCACCATTACTGTGGAACTGGTGGGTGGTTAGAAAATTTTACTACTAACAGAGACACAAAAGTGGGCAGTAGGTATAAAAAGGTTGACTACCCCTGCTATAAACCCACAGTAATCAAGACATTGTGGCGTTGGCAAATAATAGATAAATGTGTCAATGGCAAAAAGTAGAAATCCCAGAAATAGTTTCATATAAGTATACATACTCCCATATGGTCACTGATTTGACAAAGGAGCAAAGGCTATAAAATAAGACTGCTTCATTCATTGCTGGTGGAAATGTAAACTAGTACAGCTACTATGGAAGGAGGTATGGTGGTACCTCAAAAATTAAGAATAAAGCTACCTTATGACTCAGCAATCCCTCTACTGGGTATCTACTCCCAAAACTCAAAAACATTGGTACATAAAGACACACGTGTAGGAAAATGACCAGGAATTAGACTGTTGTCCTGAGACAAGTCTTTGGTGTGGACTTTGGAATGGCAAGCACTGATAAGATTGTTTAAAGGAAACAGCTGATCCCTATAGCCTCTACCTGTGTACCTGAGGCTATTAGTTAATCATCCTTCTCTGCACCTGAATCTATTCTAGGCCAATTTGACCCAGGCTCTGCTAATTTGCTTGATGAGCAAAGACATGAATAAATATGATGAGGCTGCAGAGATCCGGGCTCTCAGTCCTAGAAGCTGGGACTCCCCTGTACCCACCTTTTCTCTATGTTGTGTCTTGTGTGTGTTTTTTCTTAAGTCTTGTATTGCCTTCCTTTTGTGAACACCCACTGCAGAACTCATTGTGGCACACACGCACCCCCATGTTCATCGCAGCATTATTCACAGTGGCCAAAACACGGAAACAACCAAAGTTTCCCTCGATAGAGGATTGGGTAAAGAAGATGTGGTACATATATACAATGGAATACAACTTAGCAATAAGAAATGAGGACATAGTACCATTTATAACAACATGGATGAACCTCAAGAACATTATACTAAGTGAAATGAGTAAATCAGAAAAAACTAATCACACACAGGTGGGATTTAAAATTGACACTCATGGACACAGATAAAAGTGAAGTAGTTCCCAGGGGGAGAGTTTTTTGGGGCAAGGGGTTGTGGGAGGGCAAGTAAAAAGGACAAATAAACAGTGACAGAAAATAATTTAACTTAGAGTGATGGGTATACAACATAATCAACAGTTCAAATGCTATATAAATGTCTCCCTGTAACCTATGTACTCTTATTGATCAATGTCACCCCATTTAATTTTCTAAGTAAAATTTTTTTAAATTAAAAAGCTAGTATGTCTTTTCAATGAAGGGTGCTAGAACTAAATGTTCACATGCAAAAAAAAAAAAAAATCTAAAGACAGGCCTACACCCTTCACAAAAATTAACTCAAAATGGATCATAGACTGAAATATAAAATAAAATTTATAAAACTTCCTAGAAGTTAACATAGAAGAAAATCTAGGTATACTTGGGTATGGCTTTGGCCTTTTAGAAGATATAATACCAACCACATAATCCATGGAGAAAATAACTCATAAGCTGGACCTCATTAAAATTAAAAACTTTTGCTCTGCAAAATACACGGTCAAAAGAATGAGGAAACAAGCCACACACTTGGAGAAAATATTTGAGAAAGACACATCTGGTAAAGAACTGTTATGCAAAATACATGTAAACACTTAAAATACATCAAAAAGAAAACAAATAACCCAATTAAAAACAGCAAAAGACCTGAAGCAACAACTCATCATAGATATATATTTATATGGCAAATAAGCATATGAAAAAAGGTTTTCCACTTCATACATTGTTAGGAAATTGCAAATTAAAATACCAACCAGACACCACTACCCAATGATCAGAATGGCCAATACCCAAAACACTGACAATATTAAATGCCAGCCATGATGTGGAGCAATAGGAACTTTAATTGTTCATTGCTGGTGGGAATACAACATGGTAGAGCCACTTTGGAAGGCAGTTTGGCAGTCTCTCTATGTGACCTAGCAATCACACTCCTTGCTATTTACCCCCCCCTTCGAAGTTAAATACTTTTTGTCTACAGAAAAACCTGTACATGTGTTGACAGCAACTTTATTCATAATTGCCAAAACTTGGAAGCAAACAAGATATCCTTCAGTAGATAAATGAATAAACTGTGGTACATTCAAACAATGAAATATTATTCAGCACTGAAACAAATGAGCTATCAATCTATGTAAAGACATGGAAGAACCTTGAATGCATGATATTAAATGAAAGAAGCCAATCTGAAAAGATTACATACTGTATTATTCTGACTATATTACATTCTGGAAAAGACAAACTATGGAGACAGTAAAAAGATCAGTGTTAGAAGGGAGGGAGGCATAAATAGATAAAAGCATGGGGAATTTTTAAGAAAGTGAAACTATTTTGTTTGATACTGTAATGGTAAACATATGTCATTATACATTTGTCAAAACTCAGGCAAAGTACAAAACCAAAAATAAATCCTAATGTAAACCATGGACTTTGGTGATAATAATATGTTGATGTAGCTTTGTCAATTGTAAGAAATGTATCATTCTGGTGCAGGATTTTGAAAGGAAGGCTGTGTATTGGGGGTGCAAGGGGTATATAAAAACTCTCTGTACCTTCTGTTCAATTTTAATGTAAACCTAAAACTGCACCCAAAAAATGAAGTCTATATTTTAAAAGTCCACATGGAAATAAAAGGAACCAAAAAGCCAAAACAACCTTAATAAAAAACAAATATGGAAAACTCATACTTCCCAGGTTCAAAACTTAATGCAAAGTTACAGTAATCAATACTGTATGGTACTGACATAATGGTAGATGTATATGAATCAATGCAATATAATTGAGTCCAGAAATAAGCCCACACATTTATGGTGATAGATTTTGACAAGAGTGCCAAGAAGAACAAATGTGGAAAGAACAGTCTTTGTGACAAGAGGTGCTGGGACAACTAGATATCTACATGAAAAAGAATGGATTTGAACCCAAACTTCACAGCAGACATAAGAATTAATTAAAGATGAATCAAATACCTAAATGTAAAGACTAAAACAATAAAACTCTTAGAAAAAATTATAATTACTTCTAAGTCTTCATGACCTAGTACTAATGGTCATAGATACAACATAAAAGCCAAGCGATGAAAAATACTGATTAATCAAACTTCATGAAAATGAAAAATAGTTGTGCTTTGAAGTATACTGTCAAGAAAGTAAAAACACATGTACAGAATAGGAGAAAATGTTTTAAAACCATAATTGATAAGAGACTAGTATCTATAATATAAAAATAACTCTTACCACTCAACACTCAAAAGACAAATAATTTAATTTTTAAATGGGCACATTTTTGAATAAGCATTTGTCCAATGAAGATATACTAATGGCCAATAATCACATGAAAAAATGCTGGACATCATAAATCATTAAGGATACCAGACAGCAAGATGGTGATGGAGTAGGCGGATGTACCAACTTCCACTTCCTAGAACCAAAGTAGATTACAACTTAATTTTAAGAACAATTATCTGGCAAAACCAATTTTGGACTAAATTAAGAGTATGCTTTAATCAAGGATCACTGAAGAAGCCACACTGAGACTGGTAGGAAAAGCGGAAACATGGAGAGGGCTGCCCAGCTCATGGGAGCGAGCGGCAGCCTGGAGGGATTCGCGTGGTGGGAAGTGAGTTTAGCGAAGAGGGGATGATCCTGGGCCCCAGGAACAAAGCCCCAGCCTGCAGCCCCAGAGCCTAGAAGAGACAGCATTTAGCTGCGAAGCAAGCCAAGATACTGTTTGCGAGAAAAAGACAGATTTCTCAGACCCAGGATTATTCTTAAAGGACTACACAGAAAACCTCTTTCACAACCACTCACCCAGGGCTCCAAGGGACAGGGAGAGCGGAGAGGACAGGAGTAGCAAGAAGAGAGTGTAATCTAGGAGGCACAAGGAGAAACACTTTGAGGGACGGCCACCCTGACCCCTGGGCTGAGGCACTCACCAAATCTAAAGTGAATATTTTTCCTGAACCAGCAAAGGGAAGCAGGTCATCAGCCAAACAGAAGCTCTCCTGCTGCAGTCAGAACAAAGAATTGCTTAGAAGCAGTGAGCCATCAGGGATACAGTATTGAGTGCTAAGGTCTGAACTGCATCGACCCCCCTACACACACACTGCTGAGTGCTAGCTGGAGGGTGGGCAGTAAGGGGATGCAGAAGCGCAGTCCTGTCAGCAGAGGTGAAAGCCGGGGGCTGGCAGTGGCTGTGGCTGGGGTGTGAGCACAGTCCTGCCCACGAGGGCGGAAGCCAGGGCTGGCTGTGACTGAGGCACTGCACGAGCGCAGCCCCACCCAGCAGGGATGGAGGCTGAGGGCTGCTGCAACGGCAGAAGGGGTACATGAAAGTGGTCTGACCCATGGCTGCAGGATGAGTGAGCAAGAGAGGTCCTGTCTTCAGTTCCGCCCACAAGGGCAAAGCGAAAGCCTGGGAACTGGCTGAAACCTGCGGCTGGGCACAGAAGCGCAGTCCCGCCTGTGGGGCCGAGGCTTGCAGCCCCAGCATGCAAGTGCAGTCTCACCTGTGGGGGCTTGAAGAAGGCCGGGGGCTGGCCAAGGCATGTACCCCAGACACAGGAGCACAGTTCCACCTGTGGGGGTGGGGCAGAGGCAGTGGGCCGGCCAGGGCTTGCAGCACAAACACATAAACACAGTCCCACCTGCAGGCCAGACAGGGCTTCCAGCCCAGGCACACAAGTGCAATCCCACCCTCGGGGGAGGTGTGGAGGCTGGGACAGCCAAGTCTTGCAGCCCAGGAACCCGAACACAGTCCCACCTGCGGAGGTGAGGCGGAAACCGCAGTGACCACCACAGAGGGCTGGAGCTGGCAATACCTGTGCCCGAATGCCAGAGGCAGTGGCAGAAAGGGTGATGGGCCAGCAGACAGAACACACCTAGGGAACACAGAGGCCACACCCATTGGACTCATGTGGCCACACCTTTCTTATACACAGACAAAATGGGAAGGCAGAGAAATTCAACCCAAATGAATCAAGAGAAATCCTCAGAAAAAGATTTGATTGAGACAGAAATAACCAAATTATCAGATGCAGAGATTAAAATAATAATTGTTACGATACTCAAAGATCTTAGAGCAACAATGGATGGAAATAATGAGCACCTAAATAAAGAGATAGCAAGTATAAAAAAGGACATTGAAATAATAAAAAAGAATCAGTCAAAAATGACCAATACAATATCAGAAATGAAGACCACACTAGAAGGAATTAAAAGCAAGATGGATGCAGCTAAGGATTGAATAAGCGAGTTAGAGGACAAGATAAACAAAAGCATGGAAGCAGAGCAACAAAAAGAAAAGAAACTCAAAAAGTGTGAGGTAACTCTAAGAGACCTCTGTGACAACATGAAGAGGAATAACATCCACATTATAGAGGTTCCTGAAGGAGAAGAAAAAGAACAATGAATAGAGAATCTGATTGAAGAAATCATAGCTGAAAACTTCTCTAAATTGATGAAGGAAAAAGTCACACAAGTTCAAGAAGCAGAGAGAGTTCCATTAAGGATGAACCCAAGAAGGCTAACACCAAGACAGATAATTAAAATACAAAAATTAAAAGATAAAAAAAGAATATTAAAAGCTGTAAGAGAAAAGCAGTCTATTACCTAGAGAGAAGCCCCAGAAGGATAACATCTGACTTCTCATCAGAAACATTAGAGGCCAGAAGGGAATGGCTAAAAATATTCAAAGTGATGCAGAACAAGAGCCTACAACCCAGACTTCTCTATCCAGCAAGGCTATCATTCAAAATTGAAGGAGAAATAAAGAGCTCCCCAGATAAAAAACAAAACAAAAAAAACCTCAAGAAATTCATTACAACCAAACCAATGCTACAAGAAATGTTAAGAATCCTGCTGTAAACAGACAAAGGGGGAAAAAATCTAGTAAAAGAGGAATGTAGATTTAAAGAATAAAATGGCAATAAACAACTACATATCAATAATAACCTTAAATGTAAATGGAGTAAATGCTTAATCAAAAGACATAGGGCAGCTGTGTGTATAAGAAAACAGGACCCGTACATATGCTGTCTACAAGAGACACACCTCAAAACAAAAGATACACATAGACTAAAAATAAAGGGATGAAAAAAAATATCTCATGCAAATGGAAATGAAAAAAAAGTTGGGGTAGCAATACTTATATCAGACAAAATAGACTTAAAAACAAAGGCTATAATAAGGGATAAAGAAGGTCACTACATAATGATAAAGGGAATAATCCAACAGGAAGATATAATCATTATAAATATCTATGCACCTAATATAGGAGTACCTAAGATGGGCATAAAGGGCGAGATCAACAGCAATACTATAATAGTAGGGGATTTAAATATGCCACTAACATCACTGGATAGATCCTCAAGAAAGAAAATTAACAAAGAAACAGTAGACTTAAAGAACACACTACATCAACTGGATTTAATAGATATCTTCAGAACCTTTCACACTAAAGCAGCAGAATATACATTCTTTTCAAGTGCTCATGGTACATTTCTAGGATAGAACACATGCTAGGACACAAAACAAATGTCAACAAATTTAAGAAAATTGAAATTATATCAAGTATCTTCTCAAACCACAATGGCATGAAACGAGAAATCAAATACAATAGAAAAACTGAAAAACACTCAAACACTTAGAAACTAAATAGCATGTTATTAAATAATGAATGGGTTAACAATGAGATCAAGGAATAAATAAAAAATTTCCTTGAAACAAATAAAAACGAACATACAAGAATTCAAAATTTATGGGACATAGCAAAAGCAGTCCTGAAAGGGAAGTTCATAGCACTACAGGCATACTGTCAGAAGCTAGAAAAAGCTCAAATAAACAACTTAACCATGTATCTAAAAGAACTAGAAAAAGAACAGTAAGTAAAGCCCAGAGGAAGTAGAAGGAAGGAAATAATAAAGATCAGAGTGGAAATAAATGACATAGAGGCTAAAAAAAAAAAAAATACAGAGCAATGAAACCAAGAGCTGGTTCTTTAAAAAGATAAACAATATTGTGAACCTTTAACCAGACTCATCAAGAAAAAAAGAGAGAGGAGAGGACTCAAATAAATAAAATTAGAAATGAGAGAGCAGAAGTAACAACTGACACAGCAGAAATATAAAAGGATTGTAAGAAAATACTATGAAGAACTGTATGCCATAAAATTAGACAACCTAGGCAAAATGAACAAATTTCTCAAAACATATAATCTTACAAAAATCAATATAGAAGAATCAGAAAACCTAAACAGACTGATTATAGCAAATGAGATTGAGCCTGACCAGGTGGTGGTGCAGTGGATAAGCGTTGAACTGGGATGCCAAGGATCCAGATTCAAGACCCCAAGGTCACAAGCTTGAGCGTGGGCTCATCTGGTTTGAGCAAAAGTTCGCCAGCTTGAACCCAAAGTTGCTGGCTCGAGCAAGGGGTTATTCGGTCTGCTGAAGGCCCGTGGTCAAGGCACATATGAGGAAGCAATCAATGAACAACTAAGGTGTCTCAATGTGCAACGAAAAACTAATGATTGATGCTTCTCATCTCTCTGTTCCTGTCTGTCTGTCCCTGTCTATCCCTCTCTCTGACTCTCTCTCTGTCTCTGTAAAGAAAAAAAAGCCAAAAAATACAACAAATGAGATTGAAACAGTTATTCAAAAACTCTCAACAAATAAAACTCCTGGGCCAGATGGCTTCACAGGCGAATTTTACCAAATATTCAAAGAAGAACTAACTCCTATCTTCTCAAGCTATTTCAAAATATTCAAGAGGAGGGAAGACTTCCAAACTCCTTTTATGAGACAAGCATAATACTGATTCCAAAACCAGGCAAAGATACTAAAAAGAAAGAAAACTATAGATCAATATTCCTGATGAACTTAGATGTTAAAATTCTCAACAATATATTAGCAAACCAGATCCAGCAATACATGAAAAAAAAAATGCATCATGATCAGGTGGGATTTATTCTAGGGAGACAAGGCTGGTACAATATCCACAAGTCAATCAATGTGATTCAACACATAAACAAAAGAAAGGATAAAAATAATATAATATCAATAGATGCAGAAAAAAGCATTTGATAAAATCCAGCACTCGTTTATGATCAAAACTCTCAGCAAAATGGGGATATAGGGATCATGCCTCAACATGATAAAGGCCACCTATAACAAACCCAAAGCCAACATCATAATCAATGGGCAAAAATTAAAAGAAATCCCCTTAAGATCAGGAACAAGGTGGGGGGGGGGCCCTTTCACCACTCGTATTCAACATAGTTCTGGAAGTCCTAGCCAGAGCAATCAGACAAGAGGAAGGGATCCAAATTGGAAAAGAAGAAGTAAAACTATCATTATTTGCTGATGGTATGATACTGTACATAGAAAACCCTAAAACCTCAGTCAAAAAACTACTGGACCTGATAAATGAATTCAGCAAAGTGGCAGGAAATAAAATCAATATTCAGAAATCAGTGGCAGTTTTATATACAAACAATGAACTGTCTGAAAGAGAACTTAAGAAAACAATCTCCTTCACTGTTGCAACAACAAAAAAATAATGTACCTAGTAGTAGATTTAACCAAAGAGGTTAAAGTCTTGTACTCGAAAAATTATAAAACATTGTTAAAGTAAATCAAGGAAGATACTAACAAGTGGAAACATATACCATGTTCATGGATAGGAAGAATACACATGATTAAAATGTCTATATTACCCAAAGCAATCTATAAATTCAATGCAGTTCCTATTAAAATACCAATGACATACTTCAAAGATATAGAACACATATTCCAAAAATTTATATAGAACCAAAAAGGACACGAATAGCCTCAGCAATCCTGAAAAAGAAGAATAAAATGAGGGGGTATCACACTTCCTGATATCAAATTATACTACAAGGCCGTGGTACTCAAAATTGCTTGGTACTGGCATAAGAACAGGCATACAGATCAATGGAACAGAACAGAGAACCCAGAAATAAACCCAATCTATATGGACAATTGATATTTGACAAAGGAGATAAGAGCATACAATGGAGTAAAGACAGTCTCCTTAACAAATGGTGTTGGGAAAATTGGACAGGTACTTGCAAAAAAATGAAAATGGATCATCAACTTACACCAGTCACAAAAATAAACTTAAAATTGATAAAAGACTTAAATGTAAGTCGTGAAACCATAAACATCATAAAAAAAAACATAGGCAGTAAACTTTTCAATATCTTTTGTAGCAATATTTTTGCTGATTTATCTCCATGGGCAAGTGAAATAAAGAACAGGATAAGCAAACGGGAGGGACTATATCAAACTAAAAAGCTTTAGCACAGCAAAAGACACCATTAACAAAATAAAAAGACAACTGACACAATGGGAGAACATATTCAACAATACGTCTGATAAGAGGTTAATAACCAAAATTTATAAAGAACTTGTAAAACCCAACACCAGGAAGGTAAACAATCCAATTAAAAAATGGGAAAAAGAACTGAATAGACACTTCTCCAAAGAGGACATACAGATGGCCAATAGGCAGATGAAAAAATGTTCAACATCACTAATCATTAGAGAATTCAAATTAGAACCACAATGAGATACCACCTCACACCAGTCAGAATGGCGCTCATTAACAAAACAACACAGAATAAGTGCTAGTGAGGGTGTGGAGAAAAGGGAACCCTCCTGCACTACTGGTGGGGATGCAGACTGGTGCAGCCACTGTGGAAAACAGTATGGAGATTCCTCAAAAAATTAAAAATGGAACTGCCTTTTGACTCAGCCATCCACTTTTAGGAATATATCCCAAGAACACCACATCACTGATTCAAAAGAAGAAATGCACCCCCATGTTTATGGCAGTATTGTTTACAAAGGCAAGATCTGGAAACAGCCCTAATGTCTGCCAGTAGAGGAGTGGATTAAAAAGCAATGGTACATATACACAATGAAATACTACACGGCCATAAAAAAGAAGGAAATTCTACCTTTTGCTACAACATGGATGGACCTGGAAACTATTATGTTAAATGAAATAAACCAGGCAGAGAAAGAAAAATATCATATGACCTCACTCATTTGAGGAATCCAATGACCAATGTAAACTGAGCAACGGAACAGAGGCAAAGGCAAGATCAAAGGGACCAGAGTGAAAGCAGTCAGAAGGAAAATAGAAAAGAAGATGAGATCAGAGAAGGTAAAGAGATCAATGAAATTATATATACATAGCACAGCATTATAGAGAACAGGACAGCAAATCCTGGAGGGAAGGGGGAAAGGCACTGGGGGGAGGGGATATGGGGAGGCTAAGGGGAAAAAGGGGGTGGGGGATATATTTGGTGGGACACCTGAATCTATGTAAACACAAATTAAAATCATAAATAAATAAAAATAAATGAATAAATAAATCATTAGGGATATACAAAACCACAGTGAGATGTTACTCCACATCCACTACGATGGCTATAATAAAAAAAAAATACAGACAATAACAAATATTGAGGATATGGAGAAATCAAAATTATATTACATTGCTGGTGGCAACGTCAAATGGTGCAGCTGCCTTGGATAAGAGTTTTTCAGTTCATCAAAATGTTACACATAAGATTCAGAAATTCCATTTCTAGGTATATATTGTACAGAAACATGTATCCAAATGTTCATTATACCACTATTCATAATAGCCCCAAGTAGAAATAACCCAATTTTACATGAGCTGATGGGTGGATAAACAAAATGTGGTTTGTCTCCAGAATTACATATTAATCAGCAATAAAAAGTAGTGAAGTAGTGATACATGCCACACCTGGGTAAACCTTGAAAACGTTTGCTAAGTGAAAGAAGTCGAACACAAAGGGGTACATATTTTATGACTCAGTTTATATAAAATGTTCAGAAAAAGCGAATCCATTCTGACAGAAGGTAGGTTAGTTGTTGCCAAGGGCTAGGAATAGAGGAGAAGAGGGAGTGAGTGCTAATAAGTTTGAGGTTTCCTTTGGGGTGATGACATGTTCTAGAATTAGATAGTAGTGATGCTTGCTTATCTCTGTAAATATACTAGAAACCATTGAATAGTGCATTTTAATGTGGTGCATTTTATGTATGTGCCCATTGTTATCAGTGACTCCTTCTATGTTGGTTTTGCATAATTCAAAATGCAGTGCTAAAGCTTCCATTTGTCCAACAGGTCTTTGGAAAACATCACAGCTGCTCTGTGACTGGTGTGAATGTCTTGCGTGAGACCTAGTAAGACAGTTCCGTGATCTCTTTCTATCCTGTAGTCTGCCTGTGATTGAGGAAGACGATGGACTTGGCTGCCCACAATTAGCCAACTTCTGACCAATAATTCTCTTACTTCACCCACTACTTTATTGCTTTTTGAATGCAAAATTGGAGGATAGGCTGGCAAGCTCCTTATTCACTCCTGGCCTCTGCCACATATGTTCCACAGTCAGTTGCATGGGTGTTTCCTGTCCTGAGTTTCTATTCTATGAATAGTTCTTTAGCAGATTCACGTGTTAACAAACAGAAACTCAAAAGTCTCTTCGTAAGCTGCCCAACATTGCTGTCAGCTATAAAGAACCCCTCATGCTTGAGCATGTCCAAATACCTGACACAAAATTCAAAAATAGCACATTAAACATTATTACTATTTTTGAATATAGCATTTTAAACTTTTTATTTTAGAAGACATCTTGCACAAAAGATCCATAGTTTTATCTACAACCACCGAGAGTGACTGCAATCTAAAATGATTATTTTGACATACTTTTGTGTAACACTTAAGTTCTTCTTCACTCAAAATTATAAAGAACTTTCTTCTTAAATCACTTGGAATTCGGTTGTATTTAAGTCTTATGAATCAAAACAAAGTGTTTGCTCTTACACAGTCTTCAAAGCATTTCTTCATTCTTTTTTTTATTATATTTGGGTTGAAATGTTTTATTACAGAGTTTTGTGGTCATTTTTCTGTGTAACCTTGAGCTGGTAAAGTTGAAGTTCTGCTTTTAATTTGTCATGACATATGAAGCCTCCCATAATACCTTTTTTTATACCTTATTAACATTAAATAACTAAAAATTAGTACAGTTCATAGAGTTAATTTTGTTTAAGGCTATGAATGCTAGTATGCCAAACACATATTATTACTGTTTTATCTTACATTATTATATTACAGTAAGTCCTCAGCATCACTGAAAGTTCTTGCAAATTATGTCTGTAAGCTAAATGACTTCTAATAAAACCACTTTTTTCCACAAGTAATTGATATAAATGAGAGTTAAATTAAATTCCTATAGCATATCTCTGGTCACAAAAACATCACCAAACTTCTAAATAAAGATCTAGGACACTTCTAATATTAAACATTTAAATAAATATGAGCTCTGCCTAGATTTATGAAAGATTATTTTCCAACCTGCTTGTTCCAGTTCAGGGATTCTGGTGGGTAGAGACTGTCAAGGAAGCTCAGGGCTCAAGGCGGGAACCAGCCCTGGACAGGACGCCCTTCTGCTGCGAGGCCACTCACACACACCCACACTCAGTCAGACTGGGACAATTAGACAGGACAGTTCACCTCACGTGCACATCTTTGGGACGTGGGAGGGAACTGGAGCACCAGGATAAAACCTACACAGACAATGGGGAGAATATGCAAACTCCTCGCAGATAGTGGCCCTGGCTGGGAATCTGGTTTTTTTCTCATCAATGTTATAACAAAATGACGTTGAATAAAAACAATGTTATTTGAGGACCTGCTGTACTATTACAGGCTAAATTGTGTCCACCAAATTCTTATGTTGAAGCCCTAACCCCCAATGTGACTGTATTTGGAGATGGGATCTATAAGGAAGTAGACCACCGCAACAAAGTGAATTATTACAATAAAGACTGTCACACAAACTTTTTGTTTCCCGGTGCATAAAAACGTTCTGTTTTTACTATATTATAGTCTATTAAGTCTACAACAGAATTATGTCTAAAAAGTGTACTGCTAAAAATATGCTAACCATCATGTGATGCTTCAGTGTATGGTAATCTTTTTGCTGGCAGATGGTCTTGTCTTCTGTTTATAAAACACAATATCTGAGAAGCACAATAAAACAAAGCACAATAAAATGAGGTATGCCTGTAATTAAGATGAAACAAAGTCATAAGAATGGGACCCTAATTCAATAGGGCTGGTGTCCTTATGAGATGGGAAAGAGACATCAGGAGCACATACATAGGGGAAAGGCCATGAGAGGTCACAGCAAGAAGGTGTGCGTCTGCCAGTCAAGAAGAGAGCCCTAGACACATATCTTAATAATCTTGGTCTTCCAGGCTCCAGAACTCTGAGATAATACATATATTTCTGTTGTTTTGGCATCCCAGACTGGGGTTTTGTTATGGCAGCTTGAGCAACCATTTCTCAAATTTTTATAAACATGTGTTTGCTCAGAAAGAGTGAGATGGTTGGTCACATTAAAGTTATTTATCTAGTAACCTTTCTTAAATACTCATAATAATGATCAATCTCTTTCCCTGTTAAGATGTTGAAAATACCACTTGTATAAATGTAATGACTTACAAAAATCATTAATTTGTATAATATAAACTTCACTCTTGTAATAATAAAAATGCATTTAAACTTTAGCTAACTGATAGCATTTCAAAATTTAGAGACTTCACTCCCAGATACATTGAAAATGCTTGGCTAAGCCTGACCTGTGGTGGTGCAGTGGATAAAGCGTCGACCTGGAAATGCTGAGGTCGCCGGTTCGAAACCCTGGGCTTGCCTGGTCAAGGCACATATGGGAGTTGATGCTTCTAGCTCCTCCCCCCTTCTATCTCTCTGTCTCTCCTCTCTCTCTCTCTTTCTCTCTCCCCCTCTCCTCTCTAAAATGAATAAATAAATTTAAAAAAATTTTTTTAAAAATAAAGAAAATGCTTGGCTATATATAGAAATCAAACAGACGTGTCTTATTCTTACTGGGATTGTTCCCAATTAGGTCTGTGTCCCCTGTGCAATCGCATATTAGTACTCCAACACAAGATAGGGTTGCAGAAGAGAGTGGTGAAACAAGTAAATCAGGCTACTTTAGACTTCCAAAGGTTGAGATCAGGCAAAGCCAAAGAGCAGAGTTGAGGCCAAAGCTCAACTTTGATGCATCCTTATGCTTTGTGCCAGTACTTCTTGTTAAACCCAATTAAACCAAAATGCCTACGTGAGAACTAGACTCATCTTGTTTAGGAATGAAATGTCATTTTTAGAATATTTTAGGTTTATTATCTGAAAAGTTTTACTGTTTTGTTAGGGTGTCTATAATAAAAAACCAAGAGTGTCTGACCATTCTGTAAGAACAGGTTGTATGGATGAGTTCCTTCCTTCTCCAAGATCTTATTCCCTGAAGCTTTTAATCATAGTGTGCCTGTTCTCAGACCTAAGGAAGCCTGTCTGAACACCCTAGCCACCTCAGTGTGGGATCGGTAATTGCTGTGACTGAGTCCATGCTAACATTGGAATTGGGTAACAGCTTCATTGAAAGAGAACCTTTTTCCCTGAAAGAGAACCAGCAACTCTCTAAGAGACTAATCTGAGGGATGTGTTGGTGAGGAGCATGGATTTTTGATGGATTTTTTATTTAGTTCAACATGTTTTTAGTCCTGGCAGGGTAGCTTAGTTGATAGGAGTGTCATTCTGATATGTCATTGTAGATTAGATCCCTGGTCAGGGCACATACAAAAGACAACCGATGAGTGCATTAACTAAGTGGGACAACAAATCAATGTCTCTCTCTCTCTCTTTTCCTCTCTCTCTCCTTTTCACTCTCTCTCAAATTGATAAAACATGTTTTAAAAATATTTTTTAAATTTCTCTTGACACTTCTTCTTTGACCCATGTGTTATTTAGAAGTTTTTCTTTAATGTCTAACTAATTTAGGACTTTCCACCTATCTTTCTATGTTGATATCTAATTTAATTCCACTGTGGTCTATGAACATATTTTGTATGATTTCTATCTGTTTAAATTTATTAAAGTGTGAATTAAGACCCAGAGTGTGGTCAGTATTAGTGAAAGTGCCATGAGAGCTTGAAAGGAATGTGGATTCTGCCGTTACTGAATGGAGTGTTCTATAAATGCCAAGTTGATTGAGAGTGCTGTTTAAATCCACTATATCCAATTGGTTTTCCGCTGGCTTCGTCTATCAATTATTGAAAGAGAGGTGTTGAAGTCATCAAATACAATAATGGTTTGTCTAGTTTTCCTTGAAGTTCTATTAGTTTTTGCTGCACTTTTTTGATATTCTGTTGTTAGGATTGTTGTATCTTCTTGGAGAATTCACCCCTTTATCATTTTGTAATGTTTCTCGTTATCTCTGATAAATTCTTGCTCTGAAGTCAGTTTTTGTCTTAAATTAATACAGTTACTATAGCTTTTTAAAGAAATTACTATTAACATAATATATCTTTCTCTATTCCTTTACTTTTAACCTACATTTGTCTTTATATTTAAAGAAGGTTTCTGGCAGACAATGTATATTTGGATCTTGTTTTTTTATTTACTCTGATAATATTTGTGATTTTTTTGTATTTTTCCGAAGTGAGAAGCAGGGGAGAGGCAGAGAGACAGACTACCGCGTACGCCCAACTGGGATCCACCCGGCACACCCACCAGGGGGTGATGCTCGGCCCCTCTGGGGCGGTGCTCCACTGCAATTGGAGCCATTCTAACATCTGAGGCAGAAGCCATGAGCTATCCTCAGTGCCTGGGCCAACTTTGCTCCAATAGAGCCTTGGCTGTGGGAGGGGAAG
Source organism: Saccopteryx bilineata (assembly GCF_036850765.1). Classification (NCBI taxonomy): domain Eukaryota; kingdom Metazoa; phylum Chordata; class Mammalia; order Chiroptera; family Emballonuridae; genus Saccopteryx; species Saccopteryx bilineata. Next base: position 169,603,804 of record NC_089495.1, read on the forward strand.
AGAGAGAGAGAGAGAAAGGAGAGGGGGAAGGGTGGAGAAGCAGATGAGCACCTCTCCTGTGTGCCCTGGTGAGGGATTGAACCTAGGACTTCCACATCAGACTGATGCTCTACCACTGAGCCAACCAGCCAGGGCCAATCTTTGTTTTTCAACTGGTATATTTAGATCATTTATGTCTACTAATTATTGGTATGCTTAAATTAACATCTACTATGTTTGTAACTGTCTTCTAATCATTGTACTTGTTCTCTGTTTCTTTTCTTTCTTCCTCTTTTCTGCCTTCTCTAGTTTTAATTGAGCACTTTATATTTCATTTTCTCTCTTAGCATACAAATTATACTCAATTTGTTTATTCTTCCTATCCACAAACACGGTATATGCTCCCACTTGTTTGTATCTTCCTTGATTTTTTTTATCAATGTTTTATAATTTTCCTAGTAAAAGTCTTTAACCTCCTGGGTTATATTTACTCCTAGGTACTTTATTATTTTTGTTGTTGTTGTTGCAATAGTGAAGGGGGTTGTTTTCTTAAGTTCTCTTTCAGACAGTTCATTGTTGGTGTATAAAAATGCCTCTGATTTCTGAATATTAATTTTATATCCTGCTACCTTGCTGAATTCATTTATCAGGTTCAGTAGTTTTTTGACCAAGACTTTAGGGTTTTCTATGTACAGTATCATATCTTCAGCAAATAATGATAGTTTTACTTCTTCTTTTCCAATTTGAATGCCTTTTATTTCTTCTTCTTGTCTGATTGTTCTGGCCAGGACTATGTTGAATAAGAGAGGTGAAAGGGACCACCCCTGCCTTGTTCCTGATCTTAAGGGGATTGCTTTTTACTTTTGCCCATTGAGTATCATGTTGGCTGTAGGTTTGTCATAGATGGCCTTTATCATGTTGAAGTATGTTCCCTGTATTCCCACTTTGCTGACAGTTTTGATCATAAATGGATGCTGAATTTTATTAAATGCTTTTTCTGCATCTATTGATATTATCATGTGGTTTTTCTCCTTCCTTTTGTATGTGATGAATCACATTGATTGATTTGCAAATATTGTACCAGCCTTGCCTCCCGAGAATAAATCTCACTTGATCATGATGAATGATTTTTTTCATGTATTGCTGGATCCGGTTTGCTAATATGTTGTTGAGAATTTTAATATCTAAATTCATCAGGAATATTGGCCTACAGTGTTTTTTCATTAGTGTCTTTGCCTGGTTTTGGAATCAGAATTATGCTTGCCTTATAAAAGGAGCTTGGAAGTCTTCCCTTCTCTTGAATTTTTTTGAAATACCTTGAGAAGGATAGGAGTTAGTTCTTCTTTGAATATTTGGTAAAATTCGCCTGTGAAGCCATCTTGCCCAGGCTTTAGTTTATTGAGAGTTTTTTTTTATGACTGTCTGTTTCAATCTCATTTATTATAATCAATCTGTTTAGGTTTTCTGATTCTTACAGATTGACTTTTGAAAGATTATATGTTTCAAGGAATTTTTCCATTTCACCTAGGTTGTCTAATTTTTTGGCATACAGTTCTTCATGGTATTTTCTTACAATCCTTTGTATTTCTTCTGTGTCAGTTGTTAGGTAAGAAGAATTAAAGTAAAAGCCATTACTGTAAAGTTTTATGTTAATTTGTCTAAGTGTTTAATGTTTGCTGTAACTGTAAGTGTCAGAGGTTTTACATTTATTTAATGTCTTTGTTTTGGTCTTTCCTGTTGTCTTTGGGTTTTTTAAGAAGAGTCTTTACCTTGTAGCTCTTTAGCTGTAATCCAATGTTATTTAACTGGAGCCATATTGATGTGGTGGTAAGATGTCTGGGAAAGGAAGCATTTTATAATTGCATGATTAAATCTCAGTCTTTAACAGGCTAATTTCCCTGGGCTGTGACCTTCACAAGTGTTTTTTAGCTTTTTCCCTTCCCTTAGGTTCTGGTAAAAATCATTCCTTTTAGAAATTAAGCATTTGCTATTGAGAACTGTCTGGAATATCTCACAATGGTTACTTTCCCCCTTTTTGCTGCCATGGCTTTGAGGGAATCTTTCTTAGTTTTCATCCTAAGAACCTGGTGGGCTTCCTAGAAGTAGATACACAGAAGTGTGAGGTTCCCCTTGTGACTGATAATGCCTGGAGTTTCTCATTGTCTTGCTAGTCCACACTCAGTATCAAGTTCATCAAAGTTATTACTGATTAAAGTCAGTAATATATAAAAATACCTATATGCTGCAAAATCTTGCAATATTGTGAAAAATTTGCAATACAAAATTAGATATATACAACTTAAAAATCCACGAGACAGTGAGACTGCAAAAAGTGAACCACAATATGGCGAGGGATGACTGTACTACAGACTAAGTAACTTAAACAGAAATTTCTTTTTTAACTTGGCCTATAGATGGCCATCTTCTCCTTCCTGTATCTTCACACATATCTGTATCTTAATTTCATCTTATAAGAATTCCAGCCATATTGGATTAAGGCCCACCATAAGGAAAGTAATAAAAAATATCCCCTGCATGGATGGGACTGCAGTAGTGGTATTGTGGTTAACCGTATCCCCAGTGACAGCGTATACTGTATCACCCAGGAACATAGCTGAGTTGGCCCTTATCACAACATGAGAAAGCAGTGCACTTCTTCCACACCAAACAAATGCATGGAGCTGTGCTCTGTCTTTATAAGAAGCACCAGTCTCTTATCCTCTGAGGTCTGCTGGAAGTCCCTCTCTAGTGCAAATAATTATGTTGCTATGTATTTAAGTGGGAAGAATGAAAGGACTACTTTGCTATCACAGAGAGTGGGAAGTAATCCACCAAAGAATCTGGTAACCCTCAACCATTTTCTTGGACAAGCTTCCCTTGAGGCATGAATAGATTTTTTTTTCTAGCTGACAGCCTCTCATTGACATCTCTAAAATAACACAAACTTTGCAGGTGAGTTAGTGATGTTTTTCTTGGCACACCTGGACTATTTTTCCCAGAGAGCAGCAATAATGCATTATTGAGTACAATCATTGGTGTACTTAAGTGAAGCTCAAATAAACAGGTCATAAAAGGCAGGGATGGTGCCCTGGTCAGTGGTGCAGTTGATAGAGCACTGTCCCAGAGCAGGGTAGTTACCAGTTCCAGTCAAGGGTCACTGGTTTGAGCCCTGGGCAGTGCACACTTGAGAAACAATCAAAGGCACAACTAAGTGGAGCAAGAAAGTTGATGATGCTCTCTCTGTCTCTCTCTCTCTCTCCCTCTCAAACATAAAAAACAAAAAACAAACAAAAAAACCCCAATACTATATATATATAAATGTGGACACTTATGCCTGGGGAGTGCTATGTTCATGCTCTAGTCTGTACTAGGGACCACCATGAGCCAGTGCTTATGGACTCACAGTATTATTTTAATGTAGCTGCCCTAACAAAGAACCACAGACTGGGTGGCTTAAACAACAGAAATTTATTTTGTCCAAAATCCAGGTATTGACAGGGTTGATTCCCTTTTAGGTTGTAAAGAAGAATCTATCCTTTGCTTCTGGCCGACCTTCTGATGGTTCACAGGGCCTCTTTGGTGCTCCTCAGTTTGTATCACTCAATCACTGCCTCAATCTTTATGTGGCATTTTCCATATATATGTCCCTGTCTAAACTTTTTTTATAAGGACACTATTCATATTAAATCATGGCTCATGCTAATGGCCTCATATTAATTGAACAAATAATTACATCTACAACTACATTATTTCCAAATAAGGTCACATTCTGAGCTACTGAAGGTTAGGACCTCTGCATATAAATTTTGGGGAAACACATCGAACCTATAACAATAAACATGGTACCCATTAACCACATAGACCAGGGGTCGGGAACCTTTTTGGCTGAGAAAGCCATGAATACCACATATTTTAATATGTAATTCCATGAAAGCCATACAATATGTTTAACACTAAATACAAATAAATGTGCGCATTTTATATAAGACCAACACTTTTAAAGTACAATAAGTCTCTGAATTCTTTTTAATAACATTGTTATGCTGTTGCTAACTAATGATGAATAAAGTACTTCTTACCATTAATGCAACTTCTGGTGCTGCATGGTTTTGCTGATGGCTTTGTAGTCTGGTTGATACGTGGTGAGGTTAAGCTTCATGCAGGCATGGAGACTTCCATCTGTTAAACGTGATCGTAGGTTGACCTTAACGTTCTTTAGATGTGAGAAAGACTGCTCACATGCATACATAGAGCCAAACATTGTCAGTACAGCAATACTCACATGCTGCAGGGTGTGGTATGTGATGGGAAGCACGTTCCAAGTTTTGACAATCAGCTGGTCTGCAGGTTGAAGTTTTTTTGTTTCTCTCCACTTGTGTTTGCTCGCCAACTCTGCTTGCTGTTGTGCAAGTCTTTCCAAATCTTCATTCAGTGACTTGAACTTATTCACCCACATGTCTGAGGCCTTCAGGTTAGCAGCTTGTAGCTCAAAATCTCTGAAGGAGACACCAGGGATGTAACTCAGGTTGGCGCTGTCCACTGCACACTTGTGTAGATGAGTGATGAAATTAAAAAGATGAGTGTGCTCATGAAATTCTCCAAAGCGCGCTTTGAATGACTGCAGGAGATTAGATGTGAAGTCCACTAGCTGCTGGAGATCAAGATGTTGAACAGGGTCACTTGCTGTGCATGCATCTTTAAACTATTCTCCCAGTTTTTCAAAGTGTAGTAAACAACCTGTTTCAATGTCAGCGATTAAGAGTTCCAGCTTGTTTTCAAATGCAAACACTGCTTGTTGAAGGGATAAGATTGTATTTCCAACACCTTGCATTTTCACATTGAGCTGGTTCAGATGTTCAGTCATGTCCATGACATAGTAGAACTTCAGGAGCCACTCAGTGTTAGCTAACTCAGAATGCTCAACGTTTTTCATTTCAAGAAAAGTCCAGATTTCGTTCAGACAAGCTGTGAAACAGTGGAGCATCTTCCCTCTTGACAACCAATGCACATTCAGAGCAGACCAGGATAATTATTCCCAACTTCATCCAGCAGTGTTTTAAACTAGCAATCATTTAAAGCTCGGGCAACAATAAAATTGACCACTCGAATGACCAGTGACATCACCTCACTAAGCTGCTTGCCACATATCTGACCACAAAGTGCCCTTGATGTAGGATGCAGTGAAAACTTAGGATGGGTCTCTTTTCATGTTCACAAATAAGCACTACAAATCCTCTGTTTTTCCCCACCATGCACGGAGCACCATCAGTACACACCGAAATAAGTTTATTCATTGGTAGATTTTTTCTTTAGTGAATTCAGTGAAAAACTTGAATAAATCCTTCTCTCTTGTTGTCTCTTTCATAGGCAAAACAGCAAGACTTTCCTCATGTAGTATGTCACCGACAGCATACCTTGCAATCACACTGGCTTATGTCTGTTGACTCATCCAAAGCGAGAGAAAAGAATGGTGCTGCATTTATGTCCTTCACTTGTGTTGCCTCAATTTGATTTGCCATCATGATAGTACAATCGTGAACAGTTCTTGCTGACAGAGGCATGTCTTTTATTTGTTTGATTATCTTGTCCTTATCCGAAAAGTTGTCAAAAAGTTCATTGGCAACATCAAGCATGAATGTTTTAGTATACTCCCCATCTGTGAATGGCTTTCCGTTTCTCACAATTGCTAAAGCACCAGCAAAGCTAGCTGAATTTCAGTCACCTTGTTGGGTCCAAACACATAGTTGCTGCTGACTAGTTTGCACTCTGCATAGTAGCTTTTGACATGCTTTCTTCCTGCTGTCCCCCACTGGATATTTTGATGCAAATGTATTATGGCATGTGTCAAAGTGCCGCTTTATATTTGACTGCTTCATCGATGCAATTTTATCATTGCATATTAGACACACTGCAGAACCTGCTCTCTCCACAAAGGTGAATTCCTCTGTCTATTCCTGCTGAAAAGTATGATACTCCTCATCTTTTTTTCTTTTAGCCATTTTCCTCGTCAAAAGGGTTTCTGCGCCCTGGCCAGTTGGCTCAGTGGTAGAGCATCGGCCTGGCGTGCAGAAGTCCCGGGTTCGATTCCCAGCCAGGGCACACAGGAGAGGTGCCCATCTGCTTCTTCACCCCTCCCCCTCTCCTTCCTCTCTGTCTCTCTCTTCCCCTCCCGCAGCCAAGGCTCCATTGGAGCAAAGATGGCCCTGGCGCTGGGGATGGCTCCTTGACCTCTGCCCCAGGCGCTAGAGTGGCTCTGGTCGCGGCAGAGCGACACCCGGATGGGCAGAGCATCGCCCCCTGGTGGGCAGAGCATTGCCCCCTGGTGGGCGTGCCGGGTGGATCCCAGTCGGTTGCATGCGGGAGTCTGTCTGACTGTCTCTCCTTGTTTCCAGCTTCAGAAAAATACAAAAAAAAAAAAAAAAAAAAAAAAGGTTTCTGCAATTAGCTAACTGACTACTTGATTAATAGGAGGGAAGTTTACTTCCTGACCTCACAATGACCCATGTACATTATGCATTATTTAATAAAAATTTGGTGTTGTCATGGAGGACAGCTGTGATTGGCTCCAGCCACCTGCAACCATCAACATGAGCAGTAGGAAATGAATAAATTGTAATACATGAGAACGTTTTATATTTTTAACATTATTTTTTTTTTATTAAAGATTTGTCTGTGAGCCAGATGCAGCCATCAAAAGAACCATATCTGGCTTGCGAGCCATAGGTTCCCGACCCCTGACATAGGCCCTATTTCTTATAAGAAACAACAATATAGATTATGGCACCAAATCAAAGTGATATGTAGTAAAATCATCATCAGGAGAAACCAGAATGATGCTATCTGGTCCTCAATTTCCTTTAGCTGTAGTTTACTCCAGGAGTGAAAATGTAAAACTGAAAGAGTAGACATCCTTTAATTATTTTTCTAAGTTGAGCTACAGATAATTTTGAGAGTACTCACTATGACCAGTATTAGAGAGCAACCTTCTTATATTTCCTATTTAACACAGTCCTCTGTATCTTAACAGCAAATTAGAGAGGCCACACACCTGAGAGGCCAACCCACTTAGTCTCAGAAGTGAGCTAATGGACTATCCAGAAAGCGCTCTTGGTGAAAAATAATGGGAACTAAATTGTGATGCCTAAACAAACATATGTTGGGAGGTTTATAAAGACTCAGTATGTTTCCCAGATCTCAAGGGCAAAAATGCAGCAGTCCCAGGAACAGGAGTTTGACATTCTATGGGGAACTCAAAACTCGTCACATTCTACTTTTTACATGTGTCTTCTCTGCTCTAGTTCATCCTTCTTTATATTTTTCTTTCTATTCTCCTTCTATCCTTGTTTTTCTTTCTCCTCCTCCTCTTTCTCTTCACTTCCTCCTCCATTTTTGTTCTCCAACTCTTGTATTATTTCTCTTCCTTCCCCCTTTGCCTCTATTTTAGTCTCTCCCAAAAGTGCCTTACTCTGGCTTTTCAATCCACATGTAGAAAAACAATTTTCCAGGAATGGCATAATTAAAAATTCTGGGGGAAACATTGAAGCATATTTTAAAATTTGAAACTGACATTGGAAAGAAAAAGAATTCTCTGAGTGTAGTTATTCTATGCTGCCTGCTGAATACCCACCAATCTGTCTTTAACAGGCAAAGTATAGTGGTCATTCTGTCCGAAGAGAAGATCATCATCCTCCTTACACTGAGGAGTTAGCTGAGGGAGTATCCAGCAGACTCTTCTGGTGAAAATGACGTGACTACAAATCCAGGGGAGGAAGGGCACACTAAAGCTGATGTCCTCTGGTGGCTCTGCTCATTTCAGGGCTGCATCCTCGGGTGATGCCATGTACATAGGGCAGGAGGGAATGTCAGGGGCCTCACAGAATGAAAAGTTATGCTGGAGACCATGGCAAAAAACAGTACCCTGAAGTCCTCCAATAATGACGCAAGACCACCTCCCTTCATTCTGCTGTAGAGAAAGGAGTATGGCTATGTCATGCCAACTTGATGTTGGCTTTGGGCACAGTAGGGGGGAAAAGTCTACCTTGATAATTACCAACCATAATCCCCATTTTCTGTGGATATGGGCTTAAATGTATGTCTTTATGTGATATGAAAAAATTTTGGCTGGAGCTAAAATACTTAGTTAAAAGTTGTCCAAAGTTTGTGGATACACCTAGGTACCTTGCAGGAGCAAAGAAAACTTTTCTCTAAATGAATCCCTTTGAAAAGTTGTCTTCAAAGAATTTACACAAATGAAGGTCCAGCAAATGTCTCTTTCTCTCTTTCTCACACAAACACAAACATCCACACACACCATTATCACCACCACCACCAAATCCAAAAGCTTCTATGAGAAAAAGCCAACAAAACAACAAACTATACTCAGATTTATAGACATTTCTGATATTGAAATTATCATATATGGGTAAATAAAAAACAAAAAATTTAATATATTTAATGATATAAAAGAGTTTATGAAAGAATGGGGAACATAAAACTATCAATATTGATCAGGTTAAAAAATAATTAAATAGTATTGAGAGAAAGAAAAATTCTGGGCTTGCCTGTTCAAGGCACATATGAAAGTTGATGCTTCCTGCTCATCCCCCCTTTCTCTCTCTCTCTCCTCTCTCTAAAATAGTCTTTTAAAATTAAAAAAAAGAAACTCAATGGACATATAAAACAACAGATTAGACATAGCAAAAGAGAAAATGATTAAATAAATGGAAAATAGAATTGAAGAAATTGTACAGACTGAACCATAGAGAGGAAAAGAAAGTAGGAGGTTCAGAGAGCTCATTAAATTCCAAATATAACAAATAAGAGACAACCTAGCCTAAATATATAGTAGGAGGAAAGTCATAACCCAGACACAGAAGATGTTAAGCAGTCAGAAATAAAAAACAGATTCTTGATAACAAAACAGAAATTAAAATCCCCTCTCCTAGTCTTTATAAATTACCTCTGCTGGCTTTTCACAATCAACAAGGAAAGTAGAAGTTGTTATTATCCTATCTTTAAGATGTTGTATGAAATAATCCAATGAAACTATCTTTTATGAATAAAAGCAAAGAAAATGGGGGGTGGGGTAAGTTCTGAAAAATAAAAATCTGAGAGACTCTCAGAACAGTGATTTTTTAAAGATGTGTTTCAAAGGAAAGTAAAATGATCCCAGAAGGAAGTACTGAGATACAACACGGAATGATGAGAAAAGACAATGTGGATCAAACCGAACAAACTTAACTGTGTTTGCAAACTCTCACGGCTATTGCAATGCTTATATATAATGTAATGGCAATCACCTCCACTTTGCTGCAACTATGCTGGAAAAGAGCAAGAATGCTCAAAGACACTGCAAGACCACCTAACAACCCATAGATGCCTGGAGCAATAGATTACGAACTGTGACATATTGTACAATAGACTGCCTACAGCTCAGGAGGAGAGCTGTGGGAGTATTTCACTAGTAAATTAGGACTTTCAAAAGCGCATGGGTTTCAGGGTAATTAAGAAAGCCATGCCATGCACAGCCTGGGAGAAGATGTGTACTTGGAAAAAAATTTAAAGTTTTTGATTTTATAATCCCTAATCTTGGTGCAAATCTGGGTAAGTACTGAAGGAATGCCTGGAGCAGAGGTTATTTGTGAAGACTAGGAGATGTGGGATCTTTCTTTCTCTCTTTCTTTTTTTTTCAAGGAAATTACTCAAAACACTGGCTAAACACAGATAAGTAATAGAAAGTTTAATGACAACACATGATAAAGAAGAGAGTATTTGCAAAAAAAAAAAGTTTGAAAAGTCTGTTTATGTAATAACAAACTCAGCAAAAGAGAGAGAGAATCTGATTTCCAGAGTTATCACATTATATTCTGATGTTCACTTAAAAAAAGAACACAAAACATATGATGAATGAGAAAGTACCAGCCGTTTAAAGAACAAAGCAAATGGACAGAGATGTCCCTGAGGAAGCTGAGACATCAGATTTATTAAAGTCTATAAAACAACTGTCTTAAAGATATTTAAAAATCTTAAAAAAAACCATGGGCAAAAATTAAAGTAAGTATGAAAAACAATGTATGAACAAAATGAGAATAACAATAAAGAGTTAAAAACTATAAAAAGTAAACAAACAGACATTTTTGAGCTGAGAAGTACAATAACTGAAATGAAAACCAATAATTTTATCTCGGGTAAAACTGTTCTTCAAAAATGAATGAGAAACTAAGACATTTCAAGATAAACAAAAGTTGAAGAATTTATCATTAGATCTCACCTACAAGAAATGCTAAAAGGAGTTCTTCAGGTTGAAATAATAGGTATAGTAACTCAAACCCAAATGAAGGGATAGATGTCTCCAAGGTAAATACAGAGACAAATATAAATATGATATTATTGTATCTTTAGTCTATGATTCCACTTTTCATTTCTTAAATGATTTAAAAGACAAATACATAAAATAACTATAAGTCTATATTACTGAGCACAAAATGTATAAAAAAATAATTTGTAACAAAAATAACATGAAGGGATGGCAGAGTTGTTTAGGAAGAGAGTTTTATATGCTATTTAAACTAAGCTGATCTCAGTTCAAATTAGATTATTATAAATGTAAGATATTAAGTATAATTTTCACAGTAATTGTAAGGCTAAGGGCATAAAAGATAAAAGGGTCATGATATATAGGTAAAAATTTCAGTTCACCAGAGAGATATAACAATTTTAAACTTCTAAGCATCTAAAAGCACTACTTCAAATGAAAATATTTTTAATCCATCATCCATCCTCAGGTAATTAGATTTTACCACACTTCTCTCAAAAAATTAATACATTATGTACACTAACAACTGATAAGAGGAGATTTGAACAAGACAATTATCACACTTGAACTGTGGATAATGTATTTACTAGATAACCCACAGGTCAAAGTATAAATAATGGAAATTAGGAACTACTTTAAACAATAATAATACTTATTTAAAATTGTGGAACCATTGTAAAAGTAGTAGAGTAACATTTATAAAAGCATGACTCTAAAAACACATTTTACATTAGAAGTAATGATGAAAGGAAATAAACTTAGAATCTAATTTAAGAAGTTTTTATTAAAAAGAACAATGAAAGCAAAGTAGAAGAAAATAAAGATAAGGATGAAAATGAATAAAACACAAGCAAAGATACAATCAAGACAATTATGCCAAAAAGTAGGTTTTTCTGCACAGACTAAAAATTCACAAACCTTTGACAAAATTGATTGTTAAAAATATATACATATTAAAAAGAGAGAAGAAAGAAGAAAAGGAGAGAGAGAGAAACCAATAACTTCTTATCAGGAACAAAAAAGAATACCTACCTCACCATGAATGCTGTGAATAGGATCAAGAAGATATTATGTGAATAAATTTAGATAAGATGGATACTTTTTTAGAAAAATATAACTTACCAAAGCTGACTCAAAGAAGAAAGAAAAATATGATGTAATAATAATTAATAAAAGTTAAGTATTAATTTTAAAATTTCCACAAATAAAATTTCAAATATAATATCAGTTCAGATAGTTTTTCAGGTGAATTCACCTGTATGTTCAAAAGGCAGACAATTTATTCCTTTACAAACTAGAGCCAAAATGAGGCAATACCTTGATAGCTAAGCCAGATAAGACCAGTGTGACAAAGAAAAATTACTCACAAATATAACTAGAGATGCACAAAGTCCTAAAGAGAGGAATTCAGACATGAAAATAATATATATAATATGACTATGATGGATTTATTCCTGGAACACAAGATTAGACCAGTAAAGCAAATCTATTCAAATTACTGAAGTAAGTTTAAGTTTATATAAAACTTTTCAATAAAATAGTGCTGAAATCAGACTGGGATGGTGGGATGTGATTGCAGACATCAAGATTATATTTTACAAAACATAAAAAAAATTTTAAGAACACAAACATGGAAAATCCAAAAAAGAAAACATGGTTTGACTGAGCTACTCTTATGTTCCATAAAAGATTCCAATAAATGAAAAGGCAGGCCCCAAATTGGGAAAAGATATTTGCATCATATAGAAAGTAAAGAATTTGAATTAAAAGTATATTAACATGTCTTATATCTCTTGGAAAAAAATAGCCTAATAAGAAGATTAGTAAACAGGAACAGCTACTTCAAAGAGCATTAAGAGCCAGTGACAAATAAACATGCAAAAATATCCTCAAGTTCATTAGCAATAACAGAAATACAAATAAAAAGTATGAATTATATGAATTTGCTCATTTCTTCTAAATTATTACTTATATGTGGATTACAAAACAAAACTAACAAAAACAAAAAGTAAACAATTAAAACAAGCATATAAGCAAACAGCAAAACAGACTCAGATACAGACAGCAGAAGGGTGGTTACTAGAGGGGAAGTGGGTGGTGGAAAAGAAAGAAGGTAATGGGGTTAAATACAGGTGATGGAAGGAAACTAGACTTTGAGTGAGGAGCACACAGTACACAGAGCATACAGCTGCCATATTATAAAGTTGCACACATGAAATTATATAATGTTATTAACCAATGCTACCCCAATAAATTTAATTTTTTAAAAATAAGAAAGGCATAATTTTTAAAAGTCTGCAATATAGGTATTGGTGAGGATTTGGAGAATGGGAATGCTCATACATAATTTTGGAGTATTTATTGATAAAATTACCTTGGTAAATACAGTTGCTGTTTAAACAACACGGGTTTGAACTCTACAGATCCAGTTATATGTGTATTTCTTTTTACTAAACAGGTACAGTACTGTACATGCATTTTCTCTTCCTTACACTTTTCTTTTTTTTTTTTTTTTTCTGAAGCTAGAAACGGGGAGGCAGTCAGACAGACTCCCGCATGCGCCCGACCGGGATCCACCCGGCATGCCCACCAGGGGGTGATGCTCTGCCCATCGGGGTGTTGCTCTGTCGCGACCAGAGCCACGCTAGCGCCTGGGGCAGAGGCCAAGGAGCCATCCCCAGCGCCTGGGCCATCTTTTGCTCCAATGGAGCCTCGGCTGCGGGAGGGGAAGAGAGAGACAGAGAGGAAGGAGAGGGGGAGGGGTAGAGAAGCAGATGGGCACCTCTCCTGTGTGCCCTGGCCGGGAATCGAACCCGGGACTTATTCACGCCAGGCCAACGCTCTACCACTGAGCCAACTGGCCAGGGCCCTTATACTTTTCTTAACATTTTCTTTTCTCTAGCTAAGTTTATTATAAGAATACAGTACATACATAAAATATGTGTTAATTGACAATTTGTGTTATGGATAATGCTTCCAGTCAACAGCAGACTATTAGTAGTTAAGTTTTAGGGGAGTCAAAAGTTATATGTGAATTTTCAGCTGTGTGGGGTTTGATGTCCTTAACCCCCACATTGTTCAGGGGTCAACTGTAATTTGGTTTTAAACAGAAAAGTTGTATGTGTGTATATGTGTGTGTGTGGATATATAAATATATTTTACATATAAAATATCTATGAATGTGTATAAATATATATACAAAATATATAATTGCATAAATGGAATATATTTATCATATATTATTATATAATATATTTATATAATTATTATACTATATATATTTATTATTATTATATTACATTATTGTTAGAATGTTTTTATTATTATAATATATTTTATTATAAAATATTATATATTAATTATATAATATTAATATTATATAAAACAATTAATATTTTCTATAATAATATTGTATATTATTAGTTATAATTATATAATATATATTAATTATTACTTATAATTAATAATTGCTATATTATATAATGACCTATTCATACAATAATATGAATATATTATATACTATATTGTATAATAATACATAAAATATGTTATATAATAAAATAATTTCATAATGATGTATCATTTTTTTTATTTAGTTTTTTACAAAGACAGAGAGAGAGTCAGAGAGAGGGATAGATAGGGACAGACAGACAGGAACGAAGAGAGATGAGAAGCATCAATCATCAGTTTTTCACTGCGACACCTTAGTTGTTCATTGACTGCTTTCTCATATGTGCCTTGACTGTGGCCTTCAGCAAATGGAGTAACCCCTTGCTCAAGCCAGCAACCTTGGGTCCAAGCTGGTGAGCTTTGCTCAAACCAGATGAGCCTACGCTCAAGCTGGCAACCTCAGGGTCTCGAACCTGGGTCCTCCACATCCCAGTCCGACGCTCTATCCACTGCGCCACTGCCTGGTCAGGCATGATGTATCATTTTATAATATATTCATATATTATGCAATAATATACAATGTAATCATATAATATAAAAATATTATATGTTATATGTAATATATATATATCTTGAATCATTATGCTCTTACAAAAGATATTATATATATGTAAAGAGAGACACACACACAGAGACATATACAGTGGTACCTTGACACGTGAGCACTTTAAATCATGAGCAATTTGAGAGATGAGCAGTCACGAGTGGATATTTGAATCATGAGTTTCCACCACCCTCCACTAGATAGCCTGCCAAATGTTCTGAAAGGAAGGAAGAGATAAACTTCCATGAAAAGGTTTTTGTTGAAATGGCCTCTAAGTGGAAGTGAGGAAAGTGTGGCAAAAACGCCAAAAGTCAGTGAAGAAAATGATGATTGTTGGGCAAATGAGTTTGTAAAATTTGTATTTTCTGAGTTTGCTCACTTTTATTGTTAAGAATGGTAAGGTGCTGGGCAGCTGTCTGTGAAATTGCTAATTACCTTCCTGCTTGGGAAGGGTCATTGTTATGCTAATGTATCCTCCCCACCCTTCTGCCAGCATCTTTGCCTGACCTTGAAGGTAAACACACTTTATAAGCCAGTTTATTTCTTAACATTCTCTCTTATTATGTGTGTATATATATATGTATGTATATATATATGTATGTATATATGTATGTATTTTTTATTTATAAAGTACATTTTCTTATTTAAAAGTATATAATACAATCAAAAAATTTGTGTGGTTTTCAGAGGCCAGAATGGATTAATTGCATTCCCATTAATTTAAATGGGGAAATTCAATTTAACACATGAGCAAATTGAGTCACAGCTCGTCCATGAAATGAATTAAACTCGTGTGTCAAGGTACCACTGTAGCATACATAATATATATATATGGTATATGATGTATATCTCCTATGACCCAGGATTTCTGCTCTACCATACTTTCCCTGGAAAAGCAATGTTATGTACCAGTTAAATAGTACAAAATATCTTCATAGCATCATTGATATAACAAAGAATCTAACAATAGCCTGTCTAGTCAAAATAGACTGAAAAATACATTTGGTATATTCCACCATGCAGCAGGAAAAAGTGAGAAAACTACAAATAGAAACATCAAGTTTAATATATTTCAAAAAAGAGAAAGTGCTGGGTGGAAAATAAATCAACTTTTAGAGGGAAGCCTAAGGCATGATTCCAGTTGTATAATGTTTAGAAAAAAAATCATATATTGTTTAGAAACACACATATGGTAAAATTATTTTTTAAAGTAAAACAAGGAAATGATTGATACTTAGAGTAAGTAGGGACATGCATTTGGGAAGAGGTATATGGAAAATTCCAAAGGTTCCAAGGCAGAGACACTGCTATTTGGCTTTTAACAAATAACCACTATGCTTCAAAATGTACATATGTATTATATACATTCTTTGGAATGTGTGATATATTTTATAGTTTTTCAATGCTCACTTTGAATCTAGAGTATACAGGTTATATGTCCAGCCATCTGAAGAGATGCTGAAATTCTCTAGGTCCAAAATTTAACTTTGGGTCAAGCACCCAACGCTGAATTAGTCATCTGTGTTGAAAAACAGGGCAGGAGCGAGATAATAAAACGTGCAGATGTGGACGGTCCTGTTGCTGATGTAACCACGGAGGGAGAAGAGAAAGGGAAGAGAGGAGTTTCCAGGACTTGATGTGGATGGGGATGATGTTGGCATATGAGCCAACATTATTCCACAGGTTTGGGCTAGGTCATCTTCAGATAACTTTTTGGATCTTTTTACTTATCAGGGTGACAGTGGTTAATAAAATTATGTAAGTTACAGTATAGTGGTTTCTAGAGGGGAAAGGACTGCGGGCAGTAGTAAAGGGTAAAGGGGTCACACATACGGTGACAGGTTTGACTTTGGTTGGTAAACACACAATTCAATTTATGTATTAGAGAATTGCATACTGAACGCTTTGGATTTTTAACCTAGAAAATCCAAGTTGAATGTATTCAAACACTCACAGAAAGTTAGAAATGGGCAAGGCAACTATGGTTAGGATCTATCATTCTGCCAGCTGTGTATCTCAGCTTCCTCACCAACTGGGTTCTGAGCCAGTTTGGCAAGGGAGGCACTGGCAGAGGATTATAAGTGGGAGGAATCAGTGTACTTCTCCCACTCTAGTCTGACCAGGTGGAGATTTCCAGTAGTGAAGGGATATCACCTCCATAGTCCCAGTTACCAACGAGTACCCCTTTCTATAATTTTATCCTCTCCAGATGGTTAGAAGTTTATCTGGAGAGTAAGTTTAATTGATGAAAATGTGGTGACATTTGAGAAAAATAGAAGACATTAAGTATTCTCATGAACTCAACATGGGGAGAGAGAAAGAGGAAATAAAGAATGCTTAGGTAGTTGTGAGGACCGAGCCACAGATGAATTCAATGAATATGGATTTGATCCAGTTTGCAAAAAGATTGTGACCTGAGATCAGAAGATGTGGGTGTGAAGCCCAGCTCAACCACTGTGTGACTTCAGGGCTCAATGCTCCTGAGCTCAGTCTCTTCATCTATAACATAGATGTTATGATGACCATAACACCAGCTCTACAGAGCTGCTATGAAAACGCATGTAAAGGACACAACAGAATCAGCAGAATAGCCAACAGCTCTCAGGAGCTGATAAATCTTAGTTTACTTTCGCTGCTCTGTCCCTACAGTACTGCTTGCCAAGCTGATTGGTGAAGACAGAACTTCAGAGTTGAGTGGTTGATGACAGGGGCCACTTCCCATCCGATGCAGACCTACAAGTCAGATGGATGTCAAGGGAAGTCTGCCTCAGATCTGGTGGACAGACATGAGAAAATCACCATGTAGTTGTTATCTATTACTGAGAAACAAACAAATCTTTCCAAAACTTAGTGGCTTAAAACAATTATTTACTATGCCTCATGGTTTCTCTGGGTCAGGAATTCAATCAGGGCACAGAGAGAATGGCTTGTTTCTGCTCCATGCTGTCTGGGACCTCAGCAGGAAAAGTCCAGGGCTGGGGGCTGGACTCATCTGCGGGATCATTCACCTACAGGTCTGCTAGGCTGGCTACTGGCTGGAAACGAGCACCTTAGCTAGAGTTGTTGCTTGAAACCTGTGGTCTGAGTTTCCTCACTATTCAATGGCTGTGTTCCAAGGGAGGAAGGAAGAAAGGAATCACTATAATTGGTTAATCACAGGCAAAATGCATCCCTAAGGGTCTGAGGGAAGTCATAGACCTTACCTAAACACTTGATCAGCCAGCCAATATCAGGACAAAACAGAAGTTTATTAACAAGAAGGGGGGAATTGCTGCTAGATAAGCCAATAGTGGTGTCTTCTACACACACGTGGCATTCAATGCCTTCCAGACACATTCCCACCCACTTCTCTGGTTTATTTTTTAAGTAAAAGCTGCTTCTCCAACATTATCATCCAAGAGGTATCTAGGCCAAACATTTGTTTATTTAATTGCCCTGGTCTCACACGCCCCCTCCACTGCCCGTATCTCTCCCAGCTTCCAGGTACACCACACATCTCTTTCCCACGGCTCCTGACTACCTGCATCACTTCAGCACCTGTTCTTTATGTTTTCTTTTAGCCTTGGCCTTTAGAAAAATCTTTTTTTAGATGTCTTTAAAAATCATTAACAAACTTTGAAAAGTTTTAGATTTATAGAACAACTGAGCAAAATTACAGAGAGTTCCTATATACTTCTACTCCCTTCTCCTCCAATTTCTCCTGTTATTAACATTATGTTATCAACAAAATGAAAAGGCAACCAATGGAATGGGAGAAAATATTTGCACATCATATATCCAAGGAGGGGTTAGTATCCAAAACATATAAAGAACTTATACAACCCAATAGAAAAACACCTCAAACACTCCGAATAAAAAAATGGGCAGAGGAACTGAATGAACATTTCCCCAGAGAAGACATACATATGGCCAACAGATACATCAAAGCTGGCCAACATCACTAATCATTAGGAAAATGCAAATCATACCCACAGTGAGATATCACCTCACACCTGTTAGAATGGCTATTAAAAAAGGGTAAGAAGTAACAAGAATTGGCAAAGATGCAGTGTAAAGGGAACTTCTTTGCACTGTGGGTAGGAATGTAAATTGATGCAGCCACTATGGAAAACACATTGGAGGTCTCCCCAAAAATTAAAAATAGAATTACTATATGATCAATATGAGTATCTAAAAAATCACTATCACGAAAAGGTATTTGCACACCCTCATATTCACTACATCATGATCTGCAATAGCCCCCATACAGGAACAAGTTAAGTGTCTATAGACAGGCAAAAGAATTAAAAAACAATGTGGTGTACATATACAATAAGGTATTACTCAACCATAAAAAAAGAGAATATTCTGCCATCTGCAACCATCTGCAACTACACGGATCCAGCTTGAGCACATTATGCTTTGTAAAATAAGCCAGACAGAAAGATCTCTGTATGAAAACCCACTTACATGTGGGATCTAAAAATAAAAACAAAAACTCCCCCCCCCAACTCATACCTACAGAAAACAGGTGAATGGTTGCCAGAGGCAAAGGGTGGGGTTTTGGTGAAATGTGTGAAGGTGGTCAAAAAGTACAGACATCCAATTATAAGAGGCTTGAAGATGTAATTAACAGCATAATGACTATAGTTAACAATACTGTATTGTATATTTAAAAGTTTTCACAAGAAAAAAAATCTGTAATTCTGTGAGGTGATAAATGTTAACTAAAGTTATTATGGTAATCATTTCATAATATATACACACATCAAATCATTATGTTGCACACTTAAATCTAATACAATGTTACAGGCCAATTATTTCTCAATAAAAAATTATGCATTAATGTGGTATATTTGTTACAATTGATAAGCCAAAATTATTACATTATTATTAACTAAAGAACATAGTTTCAAAAGTCCATAGTTGACATGAGAAATAACTCTTTGTGTTGTACCTTTCATGGGTTTTCCCAAAGAACAGTATGTATCCATCATTATCCTATATAGATAGTTTCATTATCCTAAAACTCCTGTGTTCCACCTATTTATTGCTCCTTCTCCCTAAATCTCTGGTAACTACTGATCTTTTCACTGTCTCTATAGTTTTGCTTTTTCCAGAATGTCATATAATTGGAATCATACAGTATACAATCATTAGATCTTGGCTTCTTTCATTTAGAAACATGCATTTAAGATTCCTCCATGCTTTCTCAAGGCTTGTTAGCTCATTTATTTCTATCACTGAATGATATTCTATTATTTGAATGCACCAGAGTTTATCCATTTACTTGTTGACAAAAATCTTACTTGTTTTGAAATTTTGGCAATTATGAATAAAACTGCTAAAAACATTAATGTGCAGTGTTTTATGGACATACATTTTCAATTCATTTGGGTAAACAGCAAAGAATGTGATAGCTGGCTCATATGGTTAGACTATGTTTCGTTTTGAAAGAAACTGAAAACTGTCTTCCAAAAAGGCTAGACCGTTTTTTGCATTCCCAACAGCAATGGATGTTGCTTCACATTCTTGTCAGAATTTAGTGTGATCAATGTTTTGGCCTTTAGCGAATCTAATAAGTGTATAGCAGTATCTAATTGTTTTATTTATTTATTTGTCTGTTCATTTTTTTAAATCAGTTTTTATTTTTTGATTGCAGTTGAAATACAATATTACATTAGTTTAAGGTGTACAACATAGAGATCAGACGTTTATATAACTTACGAAGTAATCTCCCTGGTAAGTCTGGTACCCATCTGACACCATACATAGGTATTACAATACTATTGACTGTATTTCTTGTGCTGAGCTTAACATCCCATGACGGCTTCTATAATTGTCAATTTGCATATTTTAATCCCTTTTCACCCACACACCCCTAGCCCCCTGCCATATGGCAACAATTAAAATGTTCCTTTTATCTATAAGTGAGTTTTGTTTCCTTTATTTATTTTGCTTTTTACATTCCACATATAAAGTAAAATTACATGGCATTAGTCCTTCTCTGTCTGACTTATTTCATTTAGCACAATATTCTACAAGTCCATCTATCTTGTTGCAGATGGCAAAATTTCATTTTATGAGTGAATAATATTCCAATGTATGTATGTACCACTTCTTTTTTATTCATTCATCTACTGATAAACACTTAGCGTGCTTCCACATCTTAGCTGTTGTAAGTAAATACTGCAATGAACATATGAAGGGATAATGTCTTTTTGAATTAGTGTTTTGGGTTTCTTCAGAGATAAATAACCAAAAGTGAAATTGCTAGGTCCTTTTTGTCACTTATTATAGCCTTTCTTTAAAAGTTCATTTTGCTTGGTACATTGCTACCCTAGCTTTTCTTTTTTTCACTCCATTTGCATAAAAATATTTATTATCCCTTTAATTTTAGTCTATGTGTGTCTTTCAAACTGAAGAGAGTCTTCTTATAGGCAGCATATGTTTGGGTCTTGTTTTCTTATCTGTTCAGGACCCTGTATTTTTTGATTGGAGCATTTAATCCATTTATATTTAAATTAGTTACTGATAGGTATGTAGTTACTGTCATTTTATTATTCATATTTTTTAATCTTTTCCCCTCTACTTTTTACTAAAGAAGTCCCTTTAATATTTCTTGTAATACTAGTTTGGTGAAGAACTCCTTTAGCTTTTTCTTGTCTGGGAAACTCTTTACCTGTCCTTTGTTTCTAAATGATAGCTTTGATGGATAAAGTAGTCTTCATTGTAGCTCCTTGCTTTTCATAATTTTGAATATTTGGTGCCAATTACTTCTGGCCTCAAAGTTTCTGTTGAGAAATCAGCTGATAAGTCTTATGGGAGCTTCCTTGTAGGTAACTAACTGCATTTCTCTTGCTGCTTTAAGATTTCGTCTTTGTCTTTAAATTTTGGCACTTTAATGATGATGTATCTTAGTGTGGGCATCTTTAGGTTCATCTTATTTGGGACTCTGTGCCTCCTGGTGTTGAATGTCTATTTCCTTCACTAAGTTAAAGATGTTTCCCATTAGTATTTCCTTAAATAGGTTTTCAATTCTTTGTTCTCTCTCTTCTATGTATGATATGCTTGATATTGTCCCTGAGGTCTCTTAAACTATCCTCATTTTTTAAAACCTGTTTTTTGTTTTGCTATTCTGTTTGGGTGTTTTCTGCTATTTTATCTTCCAAATTGCTGCTTCTATCCTCTGCTTCATCTATTCTACTGTTGATTGCCTCTAATGTATTTTTCATTTCAGTTTTGTGTTCTTCATTTCCGACTGGTTCCTTTTTGTGTTTCCCATCTTTATTTTTATGTTTCCTATCTTTTCATTAAAGTTCTTATTGAGTTCATTGCGCACTCTTACAGCCAATGTTTTAAACTTTACATATGGTAGGTTGCATGTCTCCATTTTCTGGAGATTTGTCTTGTTCTTTACTTTGAGACATGTTTCTTTGTCTCCTCATTTTGGTTGCTGTTTGGTGTCTCTTGTCCTCCTACCAGTCTTGATGTGGCTTCTTCTGTATATTCTTAGTTATAGGACTTATATTCACCTAGACTTCAGGCCAGGGTTAGTCAACCTTTTTATACCTACTGCCCACTTTTGTATCTCTGTTAGTAGTAAAATTTTCTAACCGCCCACCAGTTCCACAGTAATGGTGATTTATAAAGGAGGGAAGTAACTTTACTTTATAAAACTTATAAAGCAGAGTTACAGCAAGTTAAAGCATATAATAATAATTACTTACCAAGTACTTTATGTCGAATTTTTGCTAAGTTTGGCAGAATAAGTCTTTATAAAACAACTTACTATAGTTAAATCTATCTTTATATTTATACTTTGCTTATTCCACTACTAACCACCAAGAAAGCTGGAGTGCCCACTAGTGGGTGGTAGGGACCAGGTTGACTACCACTGCTTCAGGCAGTTCTCAATAATAGGTTTCTGTAGTTCAGTTGTAATTTATTTATTTACAGAGACAGAGAGAGAGTCAGAGAGAGGAACAGACAGACAGGAACGGAGAGAGATGAGAAGCATCAATCATCAGTTTTTTGTTGCGACACTTTAGTTGTTCATTGATTGCTTTCTCATATGTGCCTTGACCATGGGCCTTCAGCAGATGGAGTAACCCCTTGCTCAAGCCAGCGACCTTGGGTCCAAGCTGGTGAGCTTTGCTCAAACCAGATGAGCCTGCGCTCAAGCTGGCGACCTTGGGGTCTCAAACCTGGGTCCTCCTTATCCCAGTTCGACGCTCTATTCACTGCGCCACCGCCTGATCAGGCTCAGTTATAATTTTGATGTGCTTTAATTGTTTTAATTTGTACTTCTCTAATGATATATGATGCTGTACATTTTTCATATTTATTTGCCATCTGTATATCTTATTTGCTGAGGTATCTGTTCAAATCTTTTGCTCATATTTTGAGCTATTTTATAATAGTAGTGTTTTAAGAATTTTCTATTATTTTATATAAGTCCTTTCTCAGATGTGTGTTTTGCAAAGATTTGCTCCCAGACTATGACTTATCTTTTCATTCTCTTAACAGTATCTTTCACAGGGCAAAATATTTTATGCTAAAGTCACCTAGATATCTTCCCAACTACCTTCAAGTCTAGCACAAGTGGCAAGCATCTGCAGATCACTTCGTGCTCATACCAGGTGGCTCCAGGCAGAGCACAGGCAGTGGCTGACCTTGGCCTGCACCTCCCAGAGACTCCAGAATGAAGACATTCAGTGACCAGCTTCAGAACACACCAGAGAAGCATCCAACCACCACCACCACCACAAGAGATTCTCATTCTCTTAAGAGTATCTTTCACAGAGCAAATTACTTTTTAAATTAATAAAGTCTAACATCAATTTTTTTTATAGTTTGTGCTTTTGCTATTGTCATTGCCATACCCAAGTTCATGTAGATATTCTCCTTGTTGATACATCCACAAAGATTTCATAGTTTCAGTTTTTCATGTTTAGAGCTATAGTTCATTTTGAGTTAATTCTTGTGAAGGTGTGAGTACTATGTACAGATTCATTTATTTGCATCAACATGTCCAGTTGTTTCAATACCATTTGTTGAAAAGACTATTATTTCTCCATTGGAATTACCTCTGCTTTTTTCTCAAAAGTCAGTTTCTGGGCTTTCTATGCTGTTCCACTGATTTGTGTCTATTCTTTTGCCAATACAACACTGTCTTGAATACTGTCACTTTATAGTAAGTGTTGAAGTCAGGTAGTGTCAGTACACTAACATTGTTCTTCTTCAGCATCATGCCAACTATTCTGGGTCTTTTGTCTTTGCATGAACTTTAAAATCAATTTGCTGATATTCACAAAATAGTTTTCTGGGATTTTATTTGAGATTTCATTGAATCTACTTATCAGATTGGTAACAATTGACAATCTTAACAATACTGAGTTTCCATATTCATAAACGTAAAATATATCTACATCATTTTAGTTCTTTGATTTTTATCAGGGTTTTGTATTATTTTTCTCATGTAGATTTTATACATATTTTGTTAGATTTATAACTATGTATTAATTTTTAATTAAACTTTTTGGGGTGACATTTGTTGATAAAATTATATTATAGGTTTTAAGTGTACAATTCTACGACACGTCATCTGTATATTGCAATGTGTGCCTACCACTCAAAGTCAAATCTTTCTGTATCATAAGAAAGATAAAATACTATTTATTCTTTTGGTGCTACTATACATGGTATTGTGTTTTTAACTTCAAATTCCAGTTTTTCATTGCTGGTATATGGAAAAGAGGTTGACTTTTATATATTAACCTTGTATCCTGCTACCTTGCTATAATCATTTGTAGCTCCAGGAGGTTTTTGATGTTATTGATTTATTGGTATTTTCTACAGAGACAATTATTTCATCCACACACACAAAAAGAGGTTTTTATGTTTTCCTTCCCAATCTGTATAACTTTTATTTCATTTTCTTATCTTTTTAAATTAACTGGGACTTCTAATACAATGTTGAATAAAAGTGGTGAGAGTAGATATCCTTGACTTGTTTTTGATCTTTGAAAGAAAGTATCTAGTTTTTCATGATAAAGTATAATGTCAGCTATTTTTTGGTAGATATTCTTTTTGAAGTTGAAGAAGTTATTTATTTCTAATTTCAGAGCATTTTTATTATAATGAGTATTGGATAGTATCAAACGTTTGCTCTATATCTATCAATATGATAACTTTTTTTCTTTAACTTGTAATGTGATAAATTAATTGATTTTCAAATGTTGAACAAACCTTGCCACAATTGAAATAAATCTCACTGGTTATAGTGTATAATTCTTTCATATGTGTTGTTAAATTCAATTTGCTAATTTTATTGAGGATTTTTGCATCTATGTTCATGAGTAATATTGGTCTATGGTTTTCCTTTCTTGGAATGTCTTGACTAATTTTCATATTAGAATAATGCTGGCCTCATAAAGTAATTTAGGAAACATTCATTCTGCTTTGATTTCTTAAAATAAGTTGTAGAAAATTGGTATATCTTTCTTAAATCTTTGGTAGACTTTACCAACAAACCCATGTGGGCCAGTGCTTTCTGTTTTGAAAGGTTATTAATTATTGATTTAATATTTTTAATAAGCCTATTCAGATTACTTACTATTTTCTTGTGTAGCTTGTAGTAGATTGTGTTTTTCAAGAAATTGGGGCCCTGGCCGGTTGGCTCAGTGATAGAGCATCGGCCTGGTGTGCGGGGGTCCCGGGTTCGATTCCCAGCCAGGGCACACAGGAGAAGTGCCCATCTGCTTCTCCACCCCCACCCCCTCTCCTTCCTCTGTCTCTTCCCCTCCCACAGCCAAGGCTCCATTGGAGCAAAGATGGCCCGGGCGCTGGGGATGGCTCCTTGGCCTCTGCCCCAGGCGCTAGAGTGGCTCTGGTCGCAATAGAGCGATGCCCTGGAGGGGCAGAGCGTCGCCCCTGGTGGGCGTGCTGGGTGGATCCCGGTCGGGCGCATGTGGGAGTCTGTCTGACTGTCTCTTCCCGTTTCCAGCTTCAGAAAAATACAAAAAAAAGAAAAAAAGAAAAAAAGAAATTGGTCCATTTTATCTAATTTGTGAGTTATCAAATTTGTGAGTATGGAATTATTTATAATATCCTTTTATTATCTTTCTAACTCCCATAAGATTATTTCTAATATTAATACATTCTGTTTTCTCTCTTCCTTTTCTTAGGTAACTGAGCTAAGAGTTTTTCAGTTTTATTAATCTTTTCAAAGAACCAATATTAGGTTTTGTTTATATTCTTCATTGAATTCCTGTTTTCAATTTTGTTAATTTTTCTTCTAATCTTATTATTTCATTTCTTCTACTTATTTTGGTTTTAATTTGCTTTTATTTCTCTGGTTTTCTAAGGTGGAAGGTGAAATTATAGATTTTAGATTCTTCTTTATTAATATAATCATTCAGTGTTTTAAATTCTCTGTGGGCACTATTTCTACTGTACCCACCCACAAATTTGCAGCTTTCTTTTATTTATCTCAAAATATTTTAAAATTTCTCTTGAAATCTTCCCTTTGTCTAATCTGTTATTTAGAAATGTGGTATTTTATTTCAGCTATTTCTTTATTATTAATTTTTAATTCCACTGTGATCTGAGAGCATACTTTGTATGAGTTTATAATTGTTAAGGTGTGTTTGTCTCAGAATGTAGTCTGTCTTGATGAATGTTCCATATAAACTTGAGAAGAATTTGTATGCCTTATAATATTTTTGTGGAAAGCTGAACATAATGTACTGGATAAAGAAAATAAAATAAAAAGGCTTTTAGGGTGAAGTTTCACATTTACATGGCTAGGGGTTAGACTATGTTTACTGTTTGCCATAGCTGTCAGTATCAGAGGCTAAAATTTTCTCAGATGTCTTTTTTTTTTTTTTTTTTTGGTCTATTCTATTATCTTTGGGTTTCCCTGAGATTTCTTCTTGAATAAGGTCAGAGATGTGCAGTTCTTTTCATCATATTCCCCTGTTATTAGATGGAGTCCTACTGATATGGTGGTAAAGTGTGAGAACAGGGAAGATGTTCTACAGTCCCGTATTAGGTCTAGTCTTTTATTGAGCCTGTGGTTCTGGGCCATGATCTTCACAAATGCTTCTCAGTTTTTTCCCCTTTAGATGAGATAAGAAGCTTGGGGGGAGTGGAGATGGGTGTTTTTTCTTTACCAAGATTGGTTAGGCTTCAATAAAATCCCAGTTGATTAGGTTCTGGTAAAATGGTTTCTCTTGAGAGCAAGCCTTGTTATGAACAGAATGCTCTGGACACGTTTCTAAATGGTTCCTCTCCCTGCTGCCCACATTGGAAGCATGAGGAGGCTCCTCTGGGATTTTCACAGTGTGAAGCCAGTAGGACTCCTGGAAGTGAAACTCACTGAAGTCCGGTCACTCCCTCGAGAGTTTTCTCTCTCAGACCTGTCCTCACGGTGTCTCCAGCAGTCATCTACCACAGTTCAGGCTTTCCTCCTCCAGTACTGGTTCCTGTGGAGAGAGGTGCTCCCAGGATTCTTCCCAGGAAGCCATGATTCTCTGGATCCATCTGTCTGTTCTCCAAGCTGGGGGCAAAGCGCGGAAGTTGCCCTGTGACCTGGAATTGAGCAGATGTGCTGGTTTTCAGTTTCTGCAGCTGCTTCCATGTTGGGAAAATGGGAGCGATAAATGCCAGCCCCTTACATGTTAGACCAGAAAGTGGGAGTCTCACTAGGAGGCCTGAAATCTATACCTATCAGTCTTATCTCTTGTCTGTACTGATGTCTTATAGTGCCAGTAAACACATCTTAATATATAGGCATGCCTCCGAGATACATGGGTTCATTTCCAGACTGCTGTGAATATTGCAATAAAGTGAGTGACATGAATTTTTGGGTTTTCCAATGCATATAGTAGTTATGTTTATACCCATCCTATAATCTATTAAGTGTGAAATAGCATTATGTCTAAAAACACGATCTACATACTTTAATTAAAAAAATACTTTATTTCTAAAACCTGCTAAGCACCACCAGAGCCTATTGAAAACACAGCGCTGGCAGATGCACTCGATGCAGGGTAGCCACAGCCCTGCAGTCTGTGAAAACCCATCTGTGACACGCAAGAGAATGGCGCTCAGTAAAGTGGGGTGTGCCTCAAATATCATAGACCAGTTTTGAGTGCTCATTACACACCAGACATTGTCCTAATAGGTACTTTACACATAATACATTTTTTGACTAATAATAACACTAGCTGATACTTAATACACATTTGCTATTTCTCAGGCTCCGTGCTAAATGCTTCTCAGAATTATTTCACATAATCTTCACCCCAAAAAAGAGCTCAAGCCAATCAAGGTAAAGCAAAGCCAGACAAAACCTGGGAACTAAGAAGTATAGTTAGAGCTGTGGCACTGAGTTTCGGATAGGTGGTGTAACTTAGCAAAGTCCCACAGCTAGTGAATGTTGTGTCTCAGGCGTCCCACCTGACTTTAGAGCCCAGGCATCTAACCAGCAGACAATACTGCCTCCAGGTGGATTTTGTTCCATCCCCTACATGGTGTCTCTTGTATAACATGTATCCACAAAATGTCATATCTGAGTGACTCTTTAGAACAAAATACTTGCACTTTTTCTAAAATTTGAAATAGCCCTAGTTCGTGTAAGCATAGCTCTGAGGTCTGTGTCCAGCAGAGGTCTGCTGCCGGTTAGGGGCATCTGCACATGGGATGTGTTACTCAAAATGAGCTGCCGCTGGGAATACGAGGAAAGTAGGAGATACGGTTTTTGCCTTCAAGAGATCATAGTTTCAGTGAAGAGTCAGAATGTTAGAAGAGAACAATGGATTCTGCTTTCATAGGGCAACGCGTGAACATAAGCAAATGAAAATAAACAATACATTTACAGTGTAAGACAGTGATAAACAAAAAAAACATTGACTTTGCAAATGTCTGACAGACTTGGGGTTTGAAATCCTTCCAGCCACAAGGGCCCATAAAACTTTGAGAACATTTCTTATCCTCACTGAGTTTGCTTTTCTCACCCATCCAATTCATAAAACCAATGACTGCCTCAGAAGAGCTAAATTTTTAAAAATGCATGGTAAGGATCAGGAACAGTTAGAACTGAATATATACATATATGTTCTTGTGCTGTTACAAGCAAGTGCTATAACTTGAGAGCTTACACCTTGTGGTGTGGCATATATGCCTTTCATTTAGATAGAACATTTCCTAACCCTCAAAAAATTGTGTATTCTCTCTGAATGTCAAAGTCCTTGCTTTTTTCATTTGACAAATTTTTATTGAGCATCTACTACTTTTAAGCATTGGAGTAGGCCAGCAACAGCATGACCAACACAATTCCCATGCTCTAAAGGCTTACAGCACTTGTCTGTGGCAGATACAATCATGGCCTTTGTGGGTCCTGAAAGACAAGAGACGTATGTGGCACAATACCTGGTACTTGGTAGTTCCTTTTGCATTACAAACCCAGTCCATGAAAGATGAAAGAATGCCAAAAAGAAGGATAAGGGGCTATGCATGTTTTCTGTTGCTGCTGTAAAAAAAATAATAATAATAACCAGAACTTAGTGGCTAGACAACAAAATCCTATTACCTAACATTTCTGTAGGTCAGAAGTCTGACATGAGTCTCCCTGGACTAAAATCAAGGTATCAATAGAGCTGAATCTGGAAATTCTAGGGGGTGCTGAGGGTTGAATGGTGTTCACCTCAAAATTCATATGTTGAAACTCTAACCTCCAACCTGACTGTAGTTGGAGATAAGTATTTTAGGAGGTAATCAAGGTTAAACAAGGTCATAGGGGTAGGGCCCTAGTCCAATAGGATTGGTGGCCTTATAAGAAGAGGAAGAGAAAGACAGAGAGACAGACAGACAGAAAAAGAGAGTTATTACACTCTGTGTGCACATACCAACGAAAAGGCCATGTGAGAACACAATGAGAACGCACTGCCTGGAAGCCAAAAAAGAAAGGACTCTCATCATAAAGAGGAACCTTAATCTTGGACTTCTAGCCTTGAAAATTGTGAGAGGTCAATTTCTATTAAGTCATTCAGTCTATGGTATTTTATTATGGTAGCCTGACTAGACTTATACTAGGAGAATACTTTTGTTTTTAATTTTTTTCTTTTTCCAGATTTCTTTGCTTCTTTCAGATTCTGGAGGCTGCCTGCATTCCTTGGCTCATGCATTGCTTGGCTCCTCCTCCCGTGCACCGACCACAGCCAGGACTCATGCCCTGCTTTTAAAGACTCATGTGATTAGATTGGGCCCACCTGGACAATCCAGGAAAATCTTTCCAGGTGAAGGTCCTTAACCCTGTCACATTTGCAAACTCTCTTTTGCCATGTAAGGTCACGTTCCCAGTTTCTGGGGACTAGGACATCCTTGCAGGGGGCTTTACTCCACCTACCACAGGGTACAAGGGGTCTGTTCGGACTTTGGGTGTAGATTCTGGCAGGACATTTGAGAAATGCATAGAAAGAGAGATGGCAAAGGCATGCGTCGTATTTCCAATTTCCTTACGTTGATGCAAGAACGTCCAAACTTGTGGAAATTTTTTGAGTTTATTAGAGTTTATTTGAGCCGAACAGAGGATATGCCTGGAAACGATCTCAGCAGACTGAGAAAATGTTTCTGAGAATGACTGTGTGCAGTTTCTTTTATGCTTTTGAACTTAAGGAGGAAACATGAAGACCTACACGAAGGTGGGAGAGAGCAAGGCAGGGACTCGGTCACAGGATAACTAACAGGATTATGTGCTTTCCTAAGGGTGGTTACACTTCTGATGGGTCGAAAAAGGAGGCATTTCAAAGCTGTGTTAACCTACACAAACAAAGACAATGGACAGGGCTTGCTTAAGGCAAAGATAATTCTTTTACTAAAGAAGTTAGAAATTATAAGCCTG
The DNA here is from genome assembly GCF_036850765.1 of Saccopteryx bilineata. Classification (NCBI taxonomy): domain Eukaryota; kingdom Metazoa; phylum Chordata; class Mammalia; order Chiroptera; family Emballonuridae; genus Saccopteryx; species Saccopteryx bilineata. Next base: position 169,633,978 of record NC_089495.1, read on the forward strand.
GCACATGACTACCGACTGTGAGCTACCCAGTCAGGAATTTATAATCAGATCACTGTGCTGTTGGGTTACTTTTGGTTACATTTATTACAGTGCCCCCTTTTCATTCACACTTACGTAGTAGCTTCTTTCCCACAACAAACACACCCAGCCAAGCAGAGAAGGGAGCTGGGCTGGCCAGAGATTTTCCCCTCTTGATGTGATTGTGTAAAGTGTGGTCCCCGAATGCCTTGAGTTAGAAACTCTAGTTTCCTAGGTTCTTGTTTATAGCTTATACTTGATTCTGATCATTGGCAAAAGATCACGATACCACGATTTTCAAATATCTAGCTCTTTATCTTTTATCTCTGGAACTGAAAATCATTACTTCTGTGACGGTGCCCTAATGTCACGGGGTATTTCTAGGAGAAAGGGAAGCCTAAGACTTCCTTCTCGTATTTATCTTCTTGTGGCCACCTAGCCTGCCACCTGACTGCCTGCATGTCTGCCTCATTATTATTCAGAGCTCCAAGAATTTTAAACTTGACACTTAAAATAAAAAACTTTTTAAAAAGACTTTAAACTTGAAAGTTTCTTTAAAGTTTCAATTATTTTCAAAGGGACATCATCTTTCAAAACCAAACACACTGTATCGGCTTCCTAGGGCTGCTGAAAATATTTATCATAACTGGGTAGTTTAAAACACAAATTTATTCTCTCACAGTTCTGAAGGCTGGAAGTCAAAACCAAGGTGTGAGCAGGATCATACTCCCTGCAGGCTCTAAGGGAGGATGCCCTCTTGTTTCCTGAGCTTCAGTTGGTTATTAGCAATTCTTGGTGCTTTTTGGTTTGTAGACATATCACTCATCTCTGCCTCCATTGTTACATGCATTCTCCCTTGTGACTCTTGTTTTCTCTTCTTATAAAGACACCCAGTCATTGGATCCAAGCACACCCTAATCCAGCATGACTTCATGTTAACTAATTACATCTGCAAAGATCCTATTTCCAAATACCTGAAACATCACCTCCTGAGGTTCCAGGTGATCATGATTTTAGGAAACATCATTTAACCCAGTATATCCACCCATTAGTACTATTTAACTAAATTATGAAATGGCTCTCACTAGAAAGAAATTCTGCCTTTATCCTAAGTGAAGTGGCTCAAACTGTAGCCAAGTTTGAGAAAAACACTTTTATTTTCCCCCATAATCCTGGAAAACATGATTTAACGGTCTCAGGCTCTCTCTGGTTCAGAAGTAGTAGACTGTGATTTTACTCTTAGGAGAAAGTGAGCACCACGGCCCTTTAAGTGGGGTCTCTATAAATCAAACGCCTTCCCAGTGTTTCTAAGGGGGGGTCACAATTAACCCACGTGCGGATGACGGGAGTGAGGAGTTAAGTGTTCTTTTAGGGAATGTTAAGTTTACATGTATCCTAGCAGTGCTGTGCCTGTAGGATTTGTTGCTTTACTGGGAGAAACGCATGTGTTCCCAGTATGGGTTTAAACAGCCCTGTATTTATTGCTATGCTTCTGAAGTTATGTGTAGCTTTCAAAGAGCAGGCCAGCAGCAGTTAATGTGAGTATGAAAGTCTGTTTTTATTCCATACTATATGAAAACTGAGAATTAACTGAGCGGGGATGGAAAAACCTAACCTATTGTGGGTGGTCCATCCCCCATCCCCCAGGACCCCAAAGCTTGGGCACCACAGCCAGTCCAGATGCTAGTCTGCTGAGTTCCGACCCAATTGCCTTGTCAGGGACAGGCAGCAAACTCACACCCCTGTGGACGGACAGACTACCTCTCTGGAGAGGGCTCACACTCCACCCCACTGGGGAGGAGTCTACACTGGACAGGATGCATCACCTGGGAAGATAGGTCTTACACTAGAACGAGAAGGAAACCATTTCCTCGTCTGGGGTCCTGTGGCTGTTGGGGCCCACATGCTGAACAGACTAGATGGCATTCCTACTGGGGACAGTGAGCTGGCCCCCTGAGATAGGCATCTGGGGGGGGGCGGGGGGAGCCAGGTGGGGGAACATCCATCAAGTACCCCCTGTCAAAATTCCAGAAACAGCGACATAAAAACCGCCGAATCCATAAATAGTGCTTAGTGAAAGTTTACTGTGCATATAAGGACAGTTCGCGAACAGGGAGGTTTCAGATTTAAAACTGATACGAGGCTTAGGGGCATGGCGGTACAGGGCAGGGTACAGAGTGAAAGGGAGGAGGCTGTCCAGCCTCTGCAACAGTTGGTATTTATCATGGGGGTTTCCAGATGGCAGGGAACTGGTTAAAAGTAATGATCTCAGACCATTTTTAAGAAGATATGTTTATTTTATCATTATCAGAGGCACTTACAAGCAGCAGCTCAAGTTAAGTTTTGCTTTCTTTGTAGAATAAGCTTAGTAAAGTTTCTCTTATGTAGCTTAAATGGTTTTATCTGCTCTGAGGATTCTCAAGTCCACTCTTCATTTTAAGTTTATTTAATTGTAACATCCTAATGATGAACCTGCACCGAGGCTGGATGTCTGTGGGCACAGACACACGGGGTATTGTAATTATGAGCAATCCTACATGGCTCGTCCTTCCCTGGCCCTTGAATGCTCTTCTTAGCGGTGGTGGTTCAGCCAGGAGCTAGAAACCAAACTGGTTTGCTAAATTAAGACAATTTAGCATAAAGCTCGTTAACTAGGGATTGCAGAGTGAAAAGGTAAAAAGAGAACGTGAAGGTCAAGGGAGTAATCACCACAGGAAGCAGCGCCAACCCCTGGGACTGGAAAAACACAGGGAAGAGGCTGCAATGGTTAAAATATACATGCTTCGAGAGGTCCCATGCAGGTAAAACTCATAATACCAAGGAGGGTACATCTGGGGGCTGGAGCTTAGAGGGCTTGCTGGTGTCTCTGAGCTTGGAGGGTTCACATGACTCAGATATCCCAGCCCCTGTGGGGCTGCCTGAAGATCTCAGAGGAGAAAGTGCTGGGCCACTGGTGACAGTATCTCTTAGCTGGGTGGGAGAAGGCTGGTTGTATGAACAGTGGTGGGATTCAGCCAGTTCTCACAGGTTCAGCAGAACCAATACCTAATTTTTTGTTGAGTTTGGTGAAGCAGTTGTTAAAATGGCACTTGTAATCAGGGTTCTCTTTAAGGTGGGCGCCTGGGCAGCCGTCCAATGTGGAAATTACAAATTTACATCCCTTGCTCTTTCTTAACATTCATTTGCGCAACAATGTATTCTAAGCACCTGTAGTAATGTTCATCCCATCCACAGGTGAAAAAACAGTGCAAGTGAGGACACCAATCAAGAAGCAATATGGAAATATCTTTAACAGTTTTATTTTTTTTCAGGTATTATTTAATATGTTTCATTGATATTTTAAAATTTATAATCTAGTTTTGTGAACCTCTTTAGTTCTTATTTAAGTATTAAATGCATGAAATAATAAACTACCTTTCAGGATATCAATGTTTATACTAAAGATGGTCATTAGGGCAGAGAACCGGTTATTAGATTATTTGAATCCCACCACTGTGTATGAGTGTTGGAAAAACTGCAAACTAGCTCTAATCGCTTCTATGAGAACAAACTGCTGATGCCACGGTGCAGAAGCAAAGTAGGGCACTGCTGTCAGGAGAAGCGAGGGGCACGGAAGAGCAGGTCCTTTCCCTCTTGGCCTTCTGGTCCTCCTCTCACACCCCTGTGGGCAGAGACGGGCTCCAGCCCGGCCCACAGAGCAGAGAACAGGAGGGGGAGTTGGGAGCTGGGAGGCAATAGCTGTGTGACCTGCACAGTCCTTCCCACTGGCGACTCGGCCTCCTTACACAGCCTCCTATGTATATCCTATACATCAACTAAATAATTCTGTGCATCCATCTGAAACAATACAACTGTTCTTCACACAACTCAGATATCCCAACCCTTTCCCTGAGATGAGGAGACCCCAAGTCTCAAGTGTCATTGTGACCATCTCTAAGTAGTTTGAAGCCAGGGTCTTGCCAGCCACAGAGCTCAGGGCAGCCAGGGTGGGAAGCAGCATCTCCGTGTCACCAAGTGGCCTCTATGACCTTGAGAACCTTTTAAACACAGTTCTTTTTATTTTATTCTCGGTGATTCTTTTTCTGCTTTTTTCTGCATTTGGGGATCAACAGGGAGTGCTCTGATTTCACACCTGCAGAAATGCCTCTCGGCCAGGTCTCCTGGTGAATGAAATGCTAGACTGCAATCACAAAGGCTATAAACTCACTTCTTTTTTGGCTGGACTTTTAATGGTAACTGATTCTTTCCTGGGGTAATCTGAGCTTCTTGTGCCCCTAAACCACCTGGAGCTTTAAAATGGTTGATGGAATGACAAATGTGAAAGAAAAGAAAGCAGAAAGTTGTTCCCTAACAGCAAGCAGTTTAAAAATTATTTCTATATTACAATATAGAAATTCAGGCAGCCTGAATGCTGCCCAGAGTCACTTTTGTTGGGTGAGCAATGCTTTATTTATTTTTGAGTGAAGATGAATATTGTTGGACAGAGCATGCAGTCTTCAGCTTGCCACAATCACCACAAATCCCTATTGACTCACTCTGGCCAATATGCACCACGTGTTTGTTACTTGCATACAGACTTTTCAGCTGCAATAGTTAAACTAATACTGAAGATCATTTTTTTTTAAGGCAGCTGTGTTACCCACCGTGGATGCATTAAACTAGAAGACATCTGATCTACCCTGCTGCCTCCAAGCAGAGCTTAAATTGTGATCCTTGACAGAGCTTAAGTACAAAGGGTCTTGTCCACATAAATCCCTCACTGGAACTCCAGGGAAATGAGGCAAATGCCCTCAGTTTTCAGTTGTACCCTCAACATATCCAAGAATTCAACCTTGAGAGCAAAGATCAGAATACTCGTATCATACCACTTGCTTGCCCATGTAATAAGATTATAAATCCATACTAAAAAAAAAAAAAATGTAGTTTCTACACCATCCCATCATTTTATCCTTCCAGGTCTGGGCTACATTATATTTAGTCTAATCTGGTTGTCTTTTTGAACCAATACATCCAAATTCTCCTTAGCCTAGTGTATTTTGGATGAATGTGTAACCTTCTCATTCTTTTTCCTTCTGAGATGTTATGTGGTGTCTGACGAGGGGACTTCCTATTGATAGAGGACATAGGATCTCAGATCCACACACATAGGTTCAGGCACAGTTGTGCCTCCTCTGATCTCCTTGGAGAAACCCCTAGTCCATCTGTTTTCTAAACACACTGTTTGCATTGAAGGCTAGAATTTTGGCTGGTGAACTTGTGGCTTACCTTCTGGGTCCCATTGGAGCCTGGTGCCCTGTCATCTTGACTTGGCCTCTGAGCCCAGCCTTTTCTGGTGCTAAAATCTGTTTGGGACTAACATTCAGTCTCCAGTCTGAATGACCTTCCCTGTAGCATTCTGTGAATACAATTAAATCAGTCTGATACTCAATGTACCTGTTTTCTATTTTGTCACTTGGTGACACAGGCTTCTTGCAGGTTTAATCAGCCAAGGGCGGAGTACATAGATCAGGATCCAGGAATTAACATCTATTTTCCTCACACTATATATTTCAAAATATTCAAGACGAAGAAGACTCCCAAGCTCATTTTATGAGGTCAGCATTATCCTAATTCCAAAACAGATATAGACAGTATGAAGAAAGAAAGAAAATTATAGGCCAGGGGTCCCTAAACTACGGCCCGCGGGCCACATGCGGCCCCCTGAGGCCATTTATCCGGCCCCCGCTGCACTTCCGGAAGGGGCACCTCTTTCATTGGTGGTCAGTGAGAGGAGCACATTGACCATCTCATTAGCCAAAAGCAGGTCCATAGTTCCCATTGAAATACTGGTCAGTTTATTGATTAAAATTTACTTGTTCTTTATTTTAAATATTGTATTTGTTCCTGTTTTTGTTTTTTGTTTTTTACTTTAAAATAAGATATGTGCAGTATGCATAGGGATTTGTTCATAGTTTTTTTTATAGTCTGGCCCTCCAACGGTCTGAGGGACAGTGAACTGGCCCCCTGTGTAAAAAATTTGGGGACCCCTGTTATAGGCCAATATCTCTGATGAACATAGAAAATCTTCAAAAAAATATTAGCAAACCATATCTAGCAATACATTACAAAAATCATACACCATGATCAATAAGATTTATTCCAGGGTGACAATCTTGGTACAACATCCACCAATTAATAAACATGATACACTGCATAAACAAAATAAAGGGTAAAAATCATATAATCATATTAATAGAAACAAAAAAAGCATTTAATAAAATTCAGCACCCCTTGATGTTCAAAGTTTTCAGTAAAGTGAAAATCAACTGTACATACTTCAACATAATAAAGGCCATATATAACAGCCCACAGCCAACATTATACTTAATGGGAAAAACTATAAGTATTTCCCTTAAGATCAGGAACAAGATAGGGATGTCCACTATCACTACTCTTATTCAATGTAATACTAGAAGTCATAGCCACAGCAATCAGACAAGAAGAAGAAATAAAAAGCATTCAAATTGAAAAGGAAGAAGTAAAATAGTCATTTTTTTGCAGATGACATGATAGTGTAAATAGAGAACCCTAATGATTCTGCCAAAAAAACAAACAAACAAAAAAACCCCACTACAACTGATAAATGAATTCAGTAAAGTATCAGGTACAAAATAAATATTCAGAAATCAGTTGTATTTTATACACCACTAATGGTCTATCAGAAAGGGAAACCAAAAAACAATACCAGTCAGAATTTTTTCAAAAGGAATAAAATACCTAGGAATAAATTTAACCATGGAGGTAAAAGATTCATACTCAGAAAATTATGAGAAACTGAAGAAAAAAAACAAAAAAGATACAAACAAGTAGAAGCATATATCATGGTCATGGATAGGAAAAATTAACATCATTAAAATGTTCATATTACTCAAAGCAATCTATAGATTCAATGCAATCCCTATCAAGATACCAATGACATATTTCACAGAACTAGAAGAAATATTCCAAATATTTATATCGAACCATAATAGAGCCCAATCTTGGGAAAGAAGAACAAAGTTGGAGAAATCACACTACTAGATATCAAATTATACTACAAGTCCATAGTAACCAAAACAACATGGTACTGGTATAAAAACAAACACACAGATCAATGGAACAGAATAGAGAACCCCCCCAAAAAAATCAACCCATGCCTATACAACCAATTAATATTTGAAAAATAAGGCAAAATCATAAAATGGGATAAAGACAGTCTATTCAATTAATGGTATTGAGAAAATTGGACAGACACATGCAAAAAAAATGAAACTAGACCACATCCTTACATCATAAAACAATATGAATTAAAGACTTAAATATTAGACACAAAACTATTGATATAAAAATCCTAAAAGAAAATATAGGCAGTAAAAACTTGAACCTTTCTAGTAGCAATATTTTTCAGATAAATCTCCTTGGCAAGGGGAAGAAGAGAAATGATAAACAAATGGGACTATATCAAACTAAAAAGTGTTTTGTTTTTAAGAGAGAGACAGGAAGGGAGAGAGAGGGTGAGAAGCATCAACTCATAGTTGCTTTACCTTGAGTTGTACATTGAGCATCTTGTAAGTGCCTTGACCAGAGCCATGCCAGTGTTCCCCTTCCTCAAGCCAGCAATCTTAGGCTTTTCATGCCAGCTTTGGGTTCAAGCTGGGAAGCTTTGGGATTGTGTGGATGATCCCCCACTCAAACCAGTGACTTCAAGGTTTTGAACCACCAACCTCAGTGTTCTGGGTCAATGCTCTATCCATTGCGCCACCACCAGTCATGCCTAAAATGTTTTTTTGCAGAACAAAGGAAACCATCAACTAAATGAAAAGACAATTTATTGAATGGGAGAACAAATCTACTGAATCTGATAAGGAATTAATATCCAAAATTTATAAGAACTTATAAAACTCAACGCCAAAAAAACCCAAAAACTCAATCCAATTAAATAATGGGCAAGGGACCTGAATAGGCACTTTTCTAAAGAAGACATAGATAGACATATGAAAAGATGCTCAGTTTCACTAATCATAAAAAAACGCAACTTAAAATCACAATGGGATATCACCTCATACACGTCAGAATGGCTATCATCAATAAATGAACAAACAACAAGTGTTGGTGAGGATGTGGAAAAAAAAAAGAAACCTTCATGCACTGTTGGTGGGAATACCGATTGATGTATCCACTGTGGAAAGCAGTATAAAATTATCTCAAAAAACTAAAAATGAAAGTGCCTTTTGACTCAGGGATCCCACCTCTAGGAATTTATCCAAAGAAACTTGAAACACTAATTCAAAAGGACATATGCATCCTATGTTCACAGCAGCATTATTTACAATAGCCAAGATCTGGAAACAGCCCAAGTGCCCATCATCACACGAGTACATAAAAAAAGCTATGGTACTTTTATACAATGGAACACTACGAGGCCATTAAAAAGAGGGAAATCTTACTTTGTACAATAGCATGGACGGACCTGCTAAGTGAAGTAAGCAGTCAGAGAAAGATAAGTAACATATTATTTCACACAAATGTGAAATCTAATGAACAAAATGAACTAACAAGTAAAATAAAGACAGACTCATACATAGAGAGCAGGCTGGCAGCTGCTGTGGAAGGGAGGGGGAGCTGAGCAGGGGTGGTGGAGGGATAGAACAAAACAAAAAGGACAAAACCTTCATGGACATGGACAACAGCGTGGTGACTGCCAAGATGGGGGTAGGTGAGGAGGGTCTGGGGCATAACTGGTGATGGATGAAGACTTGACTTGAGGGTGAACACACAGGACGGTGTACAGAGTTCGGCACCTGGAACCGGTATAATTATGTTAAGTAGTGCCACCCTAATAAATTCAATTTTAAAAAATTAAAAAATAAGACTAAAATAAAACTAGCTCAGTCTGGCTAAGCCAGACTAGTGACTATCTTGCAAACCTGTCACCAAGTTCAACCTCCAGGGGCTCTGTGCACAGCAGCACTGGGAATCTGGTGGGAGGACCCCTGAACTGCCTTTTTTTTTTTTTTTTTGTATTTTTCTGAAGCTGGAAACCGGGAGAGACAGACAGACACCCGCATGCACCCGACCGGGATCCACCCTGCACGTCCACCAGGGGCTACGCTCTGCCCACCAGGGGGCGATGCTCTGCCCCTCCGGGGCGTCACTCTGCCGCGACCAGAGCCACTCTAGTGCCTGGGGCAGAGGCCAAGGAGCCATCCCCAGCGCCTGGGCCATCTTTGCTCCAATGGAGCCTTGGCTGCGGGAGGGGAAGAGAGAGACAGAGAGGAAGGGGGGGGGGTGGAGAAGCAAATGGGCGCTTCTCCTATGTGCCCTGGCCAGGAATCGAACCCGGGTCCCCCGCATGCAGGGCCGATGCTCTACCGCTGAGCCAACCAGCCAGGACCTGAACTGCTTTTTAAGTGGGCAAGTTCTGTTTTCAGAAGTGGAAGGAGATGGTTGAAGGCTATTATTATATATTTCAAATCATGAGGTCTCCCCATGTACCCCACAGTTTGACTTCTGTTCTTGGCCCAATGAAAGCTTGTAGCCACTCTTGGTTTGGCTAACTGTTAGTGAACTACGTTAAATACCGCAAAGTGGAAAGGTAAAAGGGAGCGGAATCCTCTTGCTGGCAGAACGTTAAGAAAATAGGACTTTTTTTTTTAATCTCTCTGGAAGAAATACAAGAGTTTCAATGTGCTCAGGTGGGGAAACCACACTGACAATCTCCTGACTCTTCTTACTGTTCCTAAATGCATGCCCTGGAAGGAAGGATACTGTCCCGATTTGCCTAACACTCATACATTTTTAAGAATTTCATACTTTTGCATGCCCTGCCCAAACTCTCTTCTGCATAGGTCCCCAATTCCAGGCCCTGGTGGGTGGCAGTAGACCCCTTCTCCCAACCCCAGCTGAGTCCACCCACACACACACACACACACACACAGATGTGGGCCCCAACTCACAGGATGGGGAAAGCCGGGGTGCCAGCTTAGGTATAGGATATGGACTGCAGTCTGGCCCAGGAGGAATCCAGTCTGTACCTGGACTGGAGCCAGGCCCTCTGCAGGAGCCCACCCACCCATGGTGATGGTGTGAGATCGCAACCTGCCGAAAGTGGGCTCTTTTGGGGGGAAGGTAACTGACACCCAGCAAGGGGCGGGGTGGAGACAGTAACCATTGTAATAGTGCAGTGGCCTCTTGACTCAGGCTGTATGAGTCGTGTTGGCCACCAGGATGATGTCCACAGGTCTAGTTTTCTACCTTGCTCTTGAGTTGAGTTTGTGGAACAAAGCATTGGACAAGCTTACATGCTTGGGTCAGCAGACGACAGAGAGTCCCCACACCTTTCGCAAACTTTGCCATTTTCTATAAACAACAAAAGAACAAAGTGCTGTTACTTACTTTAGCTTTTATGAATATGCCTTTGCCTTGAACCAAAAAAGTTGATAGAGCCTAAAGCAAACGGTGTTGTTCAAGAAAAGTGGCTCTTGGCATTGTCACTGCAAAACTCCCCAGGCTTCTCCTGACAGCAGAGACCCTGGTGTGCGCACATGGTGCTGGCGGAGCCCACAGGAGGTCGGCTGTCGGGTCTGCCTGGGCCTCTCATCCTCCTTCCCCAGCCAGAGTGGGTTCACCTCCTGAAGGAAAGTCAGTCCCCAGGTTTCAATGCTCTTCAAAAGAGGCGGCCAGGCAGGCTGCTGGAAAAGGAAAGAAGAAAATGCAGACAAAGTAAGAATTTATTGTTTCATAGTCCAAAGGGTGAAACCTAGAATTCAAGGGGGAAAGAAATAAAAAAGGGACACAATGGCAATGTAAGAAGAGGAGTGCGGAGGGCACCTGGCAGCTTATTGCCCATACTTTTCTGCACATTTAAGATTATTCCAAAGTGAAAAGGTTGTCAAAAAATAAAACTAAAAGAGAAACAGGTCATAACGTCATGGCCAGTGAGAGGGTTTGAAATCTGACCTGCCTGGGCTCAGGCCTCTCTACCGAGGACTGCAGTGAACCTGCTCAAGTTCATTGGCCCTTCCAAGTGCTCAGGCAGCCAGCTGTTACCATTATTAATACCACCAAACAGGCGCCAGGAGGTCATCAGCTTCAGAGTCACACAGAGCCTGACTTCTGACGTCATGATGATGATGACTCAGTAGTCAACGGGGCTAAAGGCTGTCCTGTGGAGGGAGCTGAGCCCCCAGCCCCCACCTGCCCTCACCCTCAAATTCCTCTAATCCTGGGAGCAGAGGTGTCTACTACCCACCTGTGCCCTGAAATTAAATGATTTTTTTTGTGAGCTGTAAAACTAAGAAAAGCAAACATATAATCTACAATGAACTTAGAAAACTGAAAATCTTTTTTTTTAAATCCTATATATTGGTAACAATAATTTCTAATTACATACAAAGTGGAACAAGATCTAAGTAATATAAACCCTTAAATATGTTTTTTGGTGTTCTGTTTTGTTTTGTTTTTAAGTGAGAGGAGGGGAGATAGTAAGACAGACTCCCGCATGTGCCTAACTAGGATCCACCTGGAAACCCCTGTCTGGGGCTGATGCTTGAATCAACTGAACTATCTTTGGTACCTGAGGCTGATGCTCAGACCAACTGAGCTATCCTCAGTGTCTGGGCCAGACAATGGAACCAACTGAACCACTGGCTGTGAGAGGAGAAGAGAGAGAGAAGGAGGAGAGGAAGGGGACGAGAAGCAGATGGTTGCTTCTCATGTGTGCCCTAACCGGGGATTGAACCCGGGCCATCTGCAAGCCAGGTTGATGCTCTTATCACTGAGCCAACCAGCCAGAACCTTGTTTTGTTGTCAAACACAGCTATTATTATGTTCTACGTAGGACATAGTGGATTTTCTTCTTTTTTTTTTTTAAGACAAAATTTTGATTCCCTTGGTTGTTTATTGGAGCCAAGAATTAAAATGCCTTTTTAGTTCTTTCTTTTAACCTGATTCTCTTTTCTGTAAACACACTGACTGTCCAACCAGGGAACATGTTCATTTAAAAATTAAAAATATGCATGTAATAAATTATCTTACCAGTTTATATAACATATACAACACAGATTATTACTGGCCTTAATTCTTTCTTCTAAAATAAGCAGCCTAATTCATGTTAGCACAGTTCCTTTTTCCTTGAAAGTCTTACAGAGTCCATTAGGAAAACAAAAAGATAACCATCAAAATGAGAAGACAAGCTTGGCCTGTGGTGGTACAGTGTATAGAGTGTCGGCCTGAAGTGTTGAGGTTGTGGGTTCGAAACCCTGCACTTGCCCAGTCAAAGCACCTACAACAAGCAACGGGCAAGCAAGGAACAACTAAAGTGAAGCAACTACACTTCCCGCTCCCCCACCCCTCTCTCCTCTCTGTAAAATCAATAAAGTCTTAAGAAAATTTGAAAGTGAATACTTTTACTTTAGCATGTTCCCACCTGTAATGCCAGTGGCCGTGGCCAGGCAGGTCCAGAATGGATTCAGGCAGATGGCAGAAAATCTGTGGAGTCGGAAAGTGTTGGGCCATTCTGTTTAAAAGATTCTTGCAACAGCGGACCAGCAAACAGGCAGGGGAAACCGTTTCTCATGGCAGCATGCGAATGAACAGTGAAACGACCCCTTGGCAGTGGTGGGCAGGCAATCCACAGTCCGCTGTCTTCCCCGAGGGCAAGCACCCATAGCTTTACCTAGACTTCACATGGAGCTGCCACGTGCTCACACACTACTCAGGCAAAGTGCTTGCAGCTGGTAAACCGGCGAGCAAGCCTAACACGGCTGTTTTCCCCGTGCCACTACAAACAAAATTGAGATTTGATGATTAATGAAGGAGAGGGAGTGAGTCTAGTTACAAACTAAGGGCATATGACACAGTTTTGCTGCTGCATGGACCCCTAAATTCTCAGTGGACCTTCATAGAGTCTGCATAAAGAGACTTGCTTGACAAATTGGGTGTTGGGAACCAGAGTGAGGGGTTGAACCCCATGTCTACGTGGGTGCAGAGCAGATTAAGGGAGCAGATATGGAAAATGAGCTAAAGCTCTCTCAATATTCCTGGGAAAACAAGAACACAAAGCCAGACGTGAAGATGAAAATTTAAAGCCTCAGGGACGAGATGAAACAAGACGCTGTGTCTGTTGGTCATGACTTTGTCATTTTTGTTGATGGTGATGATAGATACATAGATGAAAGAAAGAAAGAAAGAAAGAAAGAAAGAAAGAAAGAAAGAAAGAAAGAAAGAAAGAAAGAAAGAAAGAAAGAGAGGGAGAAAGAAAAAAGTGGATAACAGCTGTTGAGCACCTACTACAATCTTAGCATAGTTCTAGGTGATTTTTCTATTTTATCCTAATTAATCCATCCGAGAAATAAAAAGACAATGCAAATTATTTCAACTGTACCAATGAATGCTTGGAGGTAGAGAAAGATTATTCTTTTAGCTCTAATAGCCTCCATGTTTTCAGGCCGGTTTGCATGTGCACGCCGAAGCCCAGGGCCCAGAGTAACCACCCACATGCACTTGCCTGGTTAGAAGCCCCTGCCCTCCCAGATCAGCCAGCAGGTGCACTGTAACTCAATTTTAGCTGATGTTTTCTTGAATCCTCAAAGAAGTCAACTTCCCTTCTTGTCCTTCTGAACATTTAATCTCAGATGACCTCAATCTCATTACAGCATGCTAAATTAAATACAACATTTAATTAACCTCAAAGTTGCCCCCACTATGATGGGCAGAAGATTGGACCAGAAGGTAAGTGCTGAGGCTCCTAGCTCTCTCTTATCTCTCTCTGTTCCTAACTCTCCAAACTATTACATAAGAAGCCCAGAATGACTTGGTCTAGTCGACTGGCCATATCTCTAAGTAATCAGTCAGCTTTTCCTGAAAGAGAGGAGAAACAAGAAAATAAAAAGCTTAGGAAAATGGCAGAGGGTGACATTACTGCCAAAGGACTCAGTGGCCAAGAAGAGGTAGAGTCCATCGAAGTCTACCACTGTGGCCCAATGGGACAATTCACATGAGTCCCAGAAATGTAGAATCAGCATTGTTTCCCAGACAACCAGCATGGCCTGCCAATCAGCGGTCATGCAGGAAGCACCTCACAGAAGGGGATGGTGGCATTTCATTCCAGCTCCTCCTTGCATGAGCTGGGTGACCTTGGGCCTCAGTCACCTCAATCATAAGGTGAAAAGTTTGCAATTCTAGTTCTAAAAGTCTCTGTTCCTTCTAGAGCTTCTGAGATCCAGACTCTGTTGCTACCCACTTGGCCCCAATAACTAAATATTTATTTGTCATGGGACACTGATGTTTAACACACAGTGGTCACAGGTCTCTAAGAAGTTAGCAACTCAATTTATGGGAGGACAATCTCTAGCTGTGTATCAAAATGAAAAAACAAGTCATAAAAATTATTTAGCTTGTAGTATTACAAACACATCAAAATGAATTGTGAGGGATTTTATAGACTTGTATTGATGAGATCTTGTCTTATGTACAGAACAGTTCAAGCACATCATAAAAAATGAAGAAAACTTATGAACTCATAAATAAACACTTCTAAGTTCTGATATCATGTTCTCATGGTGCATTCTTCAATTTCGCTGGCCATAGTGGGTTGATGTTAAAACCTAGATTTCACAACTTTTGTTTTGAATACTCACAGCCTCACAAGGGAAGGTCAGCTTTCTAAGTAAATGAACACTCAACATTTGGCAGGTGATAAGGAAACAACAAACGTGGTCATAGAACTTCCCTTGTGGGCATTCAACATCTTGACCCTCCTGTTTCCTTCCTGCCATAGTCCCAGGCCCACCAGGACAGAAATGCAAGTAAAACCTGGTGATTGGTACTTATCCAGAAAGGCAGAATTTCAATGGGTGTTTTCAGTACCCAGCTCAATGCGTATCATTCTTGTGTGTGTCAGCCAATGCCTTCCAACTTGTGCATCTCTGCCAAACCAGGAGCCTACCCTGGGCACCTGAAAGATGAACATGCCAGGAGGTTAACCCCCTCTGGGAGCAGCCTTAAACCAATAGCAGATAGGAGTTATGGACAAATGCCCCAGTGTCTTAACTCCTCAGGAAAATTAATAACTTTTAGGCATATTCCTCACCCTCTCCGAAGGATGGAACTTCAGGTGCCCTGGAAGCCACATGCTACTGGCTTTCTTCCACTTCCCTACTCTCCTATCAGTGCTTCCTGGTATCACCTCTCAAATAAACTACTGCCTCCTGGGTAGCTCAATCTATGAAATCTATTCACTGTCATTCCACAGGTAATCCCATTTTTACATACACATATTCAGGCATAAACACAGGATTTAAGGCCAACATTATTTATTGCAATGGAATCTAAAAAGATAGTTTGTCTTTAAGAAAATCACAACCTTTTATTACATTTTATCTTTTTTTAGTAGCTTTTATTTCTTTTTCTTATTGCAAAAGAGATAGATGCTTATTGCAGATTTAGAAATATAGCTCAGCAAAAAAGAATATAATTTATATAATCGATAAATTTACCATCCAGGTTGTACCACTGTTAATATTTTGATAAGCATATTTTCAAATGTGTCTATGTGTGTGTGTATATATATGTGTGTGTACATGCTCACAAATAGAATCATGATGTGTATACTATGTGAAATTCATTTTTTCCATTTAACAATGTCTTAAACATTTTGCTACATCAATATTCTGCTATTACTGTGTTTTAATGATGGAGTAGTTTTCCACCATACAGTTCTGACATAATTTATTTTATCAATCACCCTTCATTAGGCACTACAGTTCACATTTCATATTCAAAGCAGACTATGCTTCTGTTGATTCTTTCAACAATGTTGTGGATAATTTGGGTCAAATAGAAACTGTTTGACAGATGGACCAGTAGGAGCCCATCTCATAAAGGAGACAAGATTAAGAAATATGAAGCATTATAAGGACCATTAAATATATACTCTGTGGAAATGAACATAAATTATATTAACGATGTCAATTTATCACCCTGTACACACCCTTTTAATGAGGCCGTCATTCACACACCACAGATCAATAGGCATCATACTATGGCACCCTGGTCTTTTGGGTCACAATTCACTGAGCCAAGGTGGACAACTGAGCCAGGGTAGACAACAGACCCAAAGGGAATGATCCATTGGCTGGCAAGCTGTATGGTTTGTGCGCCTGGTTTTGTGAACTGGGTCATCCAAAGTCTTCTTGTCCCAAAAATTAAAACAAAGAGATAGAGAGGAAGTTTTCTGTCCAGTCATGGATGCTAATGGGCATAAATTTGAGGATGTGGAGCTATTTAGGGCCATTTGCACACAAAAGTATGAGAAAGTAAAGCTCAGAAGAAGGAGGGCAGGAAGAAAAAATTAAATAAAAATAACAGTAAAAAAGGAAAGAGAGTGAGTGTGTGAGAGTGAGCGAGAGAGAACTGGAGATGCAGTAGCATCCATCCCCATTTTCAGAATACACAGTTCACCCTATCTGGAAGCCTAGTTATCTGGTCACTTCTAGACTTTTCTAAATTCTTGAATACATTTTTTATACACTACCCTTTGTTTAGTTTGTTTTTCTTAACTTCAGCTCATCTGCATGTGAGTCTATTCTTTATACATTAAATATTCCTGACTTGGATGTAAACTGCAGAGATGTATAAACCGGCTGAGTCAGTATGGACTAGAATGGTCAGGGGAATATTCACGGAGGAAACAAGAAGTATCCAGATCTTAGAAGAGGAATTTAGAGGATGGTGATAGGTGGAAAGAGGAGCAGTGATGATGGGATAAACTGGGCAGGTCTGAGGGCAGATTCTGGTGCATTCTTTCCCTAGGTTCCTTTCTGAAGAGAAAAAAGTGTTTACAGTTGAGCAGAAAGACCCCAGGGTGACTTTGATTTAGACACAGAATCCCCACACAGTTGCCATCAAGCAGGGGTCCCCAAACTACGGCCCGTGGGCTGCATGCGGCCCCCCTGAGGCCATTTATCCGGCCCCCGCCGCACTTCCGGAAGGGGCACCTCTTTCATTGGTGGTCAGTGAGAGGAGCATAGTTCCCATTGAAATACTGGTCAGTTTGTTGATTTAAATTTACTTGTTCTTTATTTTAAATATTGTATTTGTTCCCGTTTTGTTTTTTTACTTTAAAATAAGATATGTGCAGTGTGCATAGGGATTTGTTCATAGTTTTTTTTTATAGTTCAGCCCTCCAACGGTCTGAGGGACAGTGAACTGGCCCCCTGTGTAAAAAGTTTGGGGACCCCTGCCATAGAGAAACCGAAGCCCAAGGAAGAGCCCATTAGCACCGTCACTGCTTTTCTCAGACTGATGCTGAAGCCTGGAGTAAGGAGGACCTGAGAATGTGAGGTGATAGGAGAAAGGAGAGGGGTAACGAATTATGTGTGAGCCACATGGGACACCTGGAACTCCACTGTGCTGTAGCTTACCCTTTACTGACTACCTCAGTTTCCCCACCCATAGAGTAGAGTCACTATTATTTCTCTTCAACCATTTGCAGGTCACCTGGAGATTCTCCACTAATTCCATATCAACCCTATTAAAACCTCATTGTTGCTCTGAGAAACTATTTTCCAGATTTTCTGAGGAATGTTAATCAAAGTGAGATCGAGAAAAATAACACAATTTTGTCCTCAAGAGCATTGAGTCAAGGACTCAAAAATTTCTCAGTGGAAATTATGTCACAATGGAAAATTTCCAGTGTGCAGCCAAAAAGTTCATAACACTATGAAGAGATATTGATAGAAAAAAGATGATTTCTTCAAACCCCTTCAATGTGAATATTATTAAATATTTGGAAATGTAAAATTGCTCCCCCAAGAAATCAAAAGGTGTGTTCTCCTCCACTGCCAATCAATCAATCAATCAAAAATAGACTTGTGAACATAGGTAAATTATTCCTTTCTCAGAGTGGAGGTGGCACCAGGTAATGGTGAAGATATCATCCAAGACTAACACCACATTTCTCCTGGTCAGCCCCTGAGCACTAGATAGGCCCTGGTGCAATGTGAAAAAAGTGAATTTAAGTTGTTTGAGAAAACCTATTTCCCACCAGGTGTGAGAGGATGGGCACACACCTATCCAGAGGGGGCTGCATTGATGAGGACACGATTGACCATCTTTCCTTCCCCTCACTTGCTCCTCTCCAAACTAGCTCCCTAGTAGTGAAAGTGATGCTACATGTATTTAACCCCTATGCTGTGTCCCATTCAAACTGCTTACCATGACCTCATGACTGTCTCCCCCTAATCTCCTTTCATTCCCCTGTCATATCCATGTGGTCACCTTGTTCCTCAGACACATAAAGCTTGTTTTTGCCTCAGAGATGGTGTGCTAGTTGCTCCAAGATCTTCACAGGAACCCTAAAGTCCTTGTACAGTACAGCAACAATACAATCGGTGTTCCTAAAAATCACTATGCAATCAAAACCACAAGGCCTCTGGGAAAAATGTGGGGGTAAGAGCACAGCCTTCAAAAATATCAGAGGCAGCTTGGCCTGTGGTGGTGCAGTGGATAGAGCATCAGCCTGGAATGCTGAAGTCACAGGTTTGAAACCCTGGGCTTGCTCTGTCAAAGCACATACAACAAGCAAGCAATGAACAACTAAAGTGAAGCAACCGTACTTCTCAATAACTCCCTCCTCTCTCTGTAAAATAAATAAAGAAATGTTAGTCCTGGCCAGTTTGCTCAGTGGTAGAGCATCAGCCTGGTATGTGTATGTCCCAGACTTGATTCCTGGCCAGGGCACACAGGAGAAGCGCCCATCTGCTTCACCACGCCTCCCCCTCTCACTTCTCTTTCTCTTTCTCCCTCTCTCTCTCTTTTTCTCTCTTTCTCCCCCTCTGGTTTGATTGGAGCAAGTTGGCCCTGGGTACTGAGGATGGCTTCATGGCCTCCCCTCAGGTGCTAAGAAGAGCTTGATTGCTGAGCAACAGAACAACACCCCAGATGAGCAGAGCAGTGCCCCCCTAGTGGACTTGCCCAGTGGATCCCAGTTGCGCACATGTGGGAATCTGTCTCTGCCTCTCCTCATCTCACTGAATAAAAAAAAAAATGTCAAGGACACATTAAAAAAGATTACAACCCAATAAAAATTTGTAAAACATTGGTACCTAATACAAACGGTAGCATAGTTTTTCACATGCAAATGGTTAATAAATGCATAAATATGATAATAAAGGCATCAGTCAGCCTTGAAAAAGGCCCACAATTTGCTCGTGGAAGTGGATGTCAAAGAGCTGCTGCTTGTGAATTACTGTGCACAAGATGGAAGGACGTTGTCTGAAATTAAACTGAGGTGTGTGACTGGTCATGGGTAGGTGTGACTCAGCATACATGTTGAACTGAGATGGCAGGTAGATGTTTGAGGTCCACGCACATGCCTTTGGTGTATTTCTGCACTAGCTAGTTGAGCTGGGCACGATTTTCTGTGTATCTAGTGTTTTTGAAGATGAAGTTGTGCATGAGAAAATTCAAAACTTTTTCCTAATATAACAATCACATCAGAACAAATCTACATTTTCAAAACAAGTGTGATAGTAGAACTGTCCTGCAGATTTCAAGGGTTACCTCTTCACTTGCTGCCCAATCAGAAGGGCCTCTCCCCCTCTCCACCACAGGGATCCAAGCTCTACTGTTTCACATGCCCTGTAAGAATGGTCATTATCTAAACTTACCTTCAATATTTATAGGTTTGGATTTGCATTGTCAGTTACTCCTCATTAACCTCCAAGTTTCCCTAGGGGAGGAATATTGTCCCCCATGTTGAGCTCCTGTGTCCCTAGTACCCTGCTTTGTGTCTGGAATAAGATAAGTATAAATAACAAATATTTTAAAAACTAAATTAGCTCCTGGTGTTTTTTCATCACGTATCAGAAGCCTTGGGGGAGGGGTGTAAGATTACTAGTACCACCCCTTTCAATAAAAGTCAGTGAGAACATTTGAATTGTTTATCTACCTTCAGATTTGTTCCAGTTACTATTGCTGCATAACAGTTTACCCCAAAAGTAGAGACTAAAACTATTATTTTATTATGTTCTCAAATTCATAGATCAGGTTGTGAGCAGAGTATGGAAGCGCTGGCTTGTTTCTGCTCTTCTATGATTTGGACCTGAACTGGGAAAACTTGAAGACTGGGAATGATTCACAGGATGGGAGCCTGCCCTGGGAGCCTCTAGATTTAGGACAGCTATATGTGGCTTGGCTTCCTCCCAGCATGGTGGCCTCAGGGTAGTTGACTTCTTCCTTGGTGCTTCAGGGCTCCAAGCAATAGTGTCCAAGTGCGCCTCTCGCAGCCCAGCCTAAGAAGTCATATAGAAGCATTTCTGCCATACTATAACAGTCTAACTATCACAAACTGTGGTATAATTTTTTAAATGATGCTTCAAAGATGTCTTTCCCTAATCTATGGAATCTGTAAGCATGATGAGATACCTTTCCATGCTTGTATTATGTTATATGGCACAGCTGGCAGATAGATAGGAAATTATGCAGGCAGACGTGATCTAATACATGAGCCATTAAAGGCAGAGAGATTTCTCTGGAAGACAGAAAAAAAGAAAATCACAGATATTAAAAATGGAGTGCAAAATTTCCAAACTAATTGAAAGAGTTTAAGAAAGAAAAGGAAAAGAATCCAGAAAAATCCAAAAATAGAGAAAACCGAAATCTGGACAAATAGAGACCATAAAGTTAGTAGGCGCAGTCATCCAATGAACAACTACAGAGAAATGCAAATGAGTGACTACACAACTCAAAACAAAATGCAAGAATCTCAAAAAAAAAAAAAAATAAAAACAGACTGTTAAAGAGAAAAGCAAGACCCAGAAGAATATGTAGAGTACAAATCAAATCTTACTATTAAAAAGGATGCAGAACTAGACATATTGATTAGGGATACTTACATTTGTAAGAAAACTAGAAATAAAAGCAAGGTAGTGATAAATATAACATCAAGATAGTGATTACTCAGGGAGTATAGGATGGGGGCATATGGGTTTCAAAGGAATTGTTAATATATTGATTCTTAAGCTGGGTATAGGATCTCGTGCATTTGTAATTCCTCTTATTACAAGAATTATTTGGCATTTATTTAATTTTTAAACACTTAAGAAATGGTGACTGAACAACAGGTGGTCCCAAGCTCCTCCTTTTTAACGAGGTTTAGAAGTCTAATGCCTTCCTAAGTACATCAAGGAGTGAATTCTCACCAGAAGTCAGGTACCCTAATTCCCAGAATACTGTGTGAAGATGTCATGGTACTCCCCTAGAGGGTTTTAAATGTCTATAAAATGCTTTTGCTGGGCCATGAGGCTAATTAAAATGGATAGTTTTTAAATTTTGAAGTATTTTTAAAACCTAAAGTTTTCTTTCCTTTGAGTTAATATAGTTGGGATTCCCTCTTCAGGTTTTTTAACACCTCAGAGTTGCAAAATACTCCAAATAAATTTTAACTGAATAATTTCAATCTTTTTTTTCTTTTTTTCTGACAGAGAGAGAGAGAGTCAGAAAGAGAGAGACAGATATGGACAGACAGACAGGAAGGGAGAGAGATAAGAAGCATCAATTCTTTGTTGCGGCACCTTAGTTATTCATTGATTGCTTTTCATATGTGCTTCGACCCAGGGGATACAGCAAACCAAGTGACCCCTTGCTCAAACCAGTGACCTTGGGCTCAAGCCATTGACCTCGGGCTTTAAGCCAGCAACTATGGGTCATGTCTATGATCTCATGCTCAAGCCAGATGAGCCCACGCTCAAGCCGGTGATCTCAGGGTATCAAACCTGGGTCCTCTGCATCCCAGTCCAATGCTCTATCTACTGTGCCACCACCAGGCCAGGCTAATTTCACTCTTTAAAATAACAAGGACCATGTGTGATGCAGAGAAAGCAGAAGGGACGTCTAGGATATTTAACAGTGTAGGGAAATATTCACTGCATCGCCTCAGCTGGAAACGGAAAGAGCTTCAGGTGCTACATAAGCCCACTGAGGTGTAGTCCAGGTCTTGCAGGGTCAGCCATCTAGGAGTGATACTGGTGGATATGTGGTTCCTATGTGGTGTCAAGAGAAAGGAATTTCAAAAGACCTGCATTTGAGGAAGATTAGGCTGTTGCAGTAAGATTTATTCAGGCTTGAAATAGAAGGTTGTTCACAGGCTTTCGGTGTCTCATCTTCGTCTATCCTGCCAAGGAAAACGTCCAGTCTTGTCTTCATTAAACCCAGTGTAAAGACCAAAGTCCAGCTATTCTGTGCCATGGCCCATAGCAAAGCTCAGTTCAGTCCAGGCACTGCTCAAAGCCTGTGCTTGGAAGACCAGCTGGCTGCCAGTCTACATAGTACAGGAGAAAATGGGGCTACTGCGTCTCTCCAAGTTGGACGGCAGAGAGATGAGAAAGGCCAGATCTCTGTGTGGCCTCTGTTTATATTCTAGGATGGGAAGGACTACCTTTCCTTTAAGACTGATTTCCTTTAAACCAATCAGTTTCTTTAAAATTTCATGGGCTTGCCTTGGTTTCTCCCACTAACCAATTAGATCCTTCTTCTAGGCTAGACTGACAGGCTGCTAGGGTGACCATTCTGGTGTTCACAGCACAGGCCATAAAGAAGCACAGAAGCACCTCCCCCCATAGTTTGGGGTTAGATAGGTTTTACCCTAGGGGATTGGAAAAAAAACAATTTCTTTCTTAAAAGGCTTGAGGATTGATCCCAAGGGCTGAGGGCACAATGGGCTCCTGGCATGTGCAAATGTGCCCATGGATGCTATAGCTTTCTAGCAAATTAAGCTAAGTAGGATGCTGCAACTTCTTACTAAAACAGGCTTTCCGATTTTATTAAATATAATAACGTCCAACTCCTTTTTCTCTTTTTTCTCCATCAACACCTAGCTACCTGCTTACATTAACAGGAGGAAAGTTAGGTCACAGCGGCACAACACTCTACATGACAATAGCTTACATGACAATAGCTTACATGACAATGCTGCCACAGCCACACTTGTCAGCTCTGCAGAAGCCTAGTCTTCTCCCAGGGTTGCACAGCTCTGAGAACAGCCGCCACCACCCACACTGCCTAATGGGGTACACCTACGCAGCCGTAGACCTGCTCCTGGCGCCTCCCCAGGTCCTCTCAGGGCTCTCTATTTCTGTGCACACCAAACATGACACAGCAGGTGACTGCCTGAGAGCTGTCTCTGGCCTGCTCGGTGTGAATGTGCTGCAGAAACAACACTTCTGAGAACAGTGACGGCAGTCAATGTTTTATCTAATGGATCATCTCTTTGAACCTCACAAAATCTCTGCAAAGCACGGTTATTCCCAATGGCAGATAGAAAAACTGAGGCTCAGAGAAGATAAGCAAATCGCCTCAAGTCACCCAGCTCATAGGGGTGCTGTTCCCAAGATCACCTGGAGGCTCAACAACTCTTAGGAATGAGACCAAAAGAAATAACCCTTCCAGATCCAGTGATTTAAGTCCTTTTCTCCTTTTTTCTTTGGTTTTGTTTTTCTTTTCTGGTATTGTTCTAAGAGGTCAAGCAGGGTTTTTTTGTTCTTTCATTAAGATTTTTTTTATTTTAGTAAGAACATTTAACATGAGACCTAGCCATCCTCTTAAACTGTACAATCAACATCGCTGTTGACTGTAGGGACAATGTTGGCCAGCAGCTCTCTAGGTTTATTTATCTTATTTAACTGAAACTTTATGCCTGTTGATAAATGACCCTCTATTTCCCTCTCCCCCAAGCTCCTCCTTACCACCATTCCAGTCTTTGATTTTACAGATTTGACTCTTAGATACCTCAGGTAAATGGAATCATGCAGTGTTTGTCCTTCTGTGACTGACTTACCATAATGTCCCCAAGATTTATCCATGTTGTTGCATATTGCAAAATTGCCTCTTTTAAGGGCTGAATTATGTATACACCACGTTTTCATTATCTGTTTCTGTCCATGGACACTTAGGTTGTTTCCACATCTTGGCTATTGTGCATAATGAACATGGGGTGGTAATACGTCTTTGAGATCCTGATTTCATTTCTTTTGGATAAGTACTCAGAAGCAAGATTGCCAAATCAGATGGTAGTTTTATGTTTAATTTTTTGAGGAACCTTCATATTGTTTTCTATAGCAACTGCACCATTTTTCATTCTCACCAATGATGTGCAAAGGTTTCAATTTCTCCAGATTTTTGCTAACAGTTTTTCTTTTTTAATGATGGCCATTTTGACAGATCTAAGATGATATCTCATTGAAGTTTTGATTTGAATTTCCCTGATGATTAGTGATGGTGACATCTTTTCATATATTTGTTGGCCATTTGTATATTTTCTTTGAAGAAAAATGTCTATACACGTCCTTGGCCCATGTTTTTATCAGGTTTTTTGTTATTGAGTTGTATGAGTTCTTTATATCATATATTTTGGATATTAGCCTTTACTATACTGCTCACAAAAATTAGGGGATATTTCAAAATGAATATAAAGAGATAAAAAAAAAGAAGCATTTGATTTTTTTTATTTAACAAGAACATCAAAAAGGCAAATGACAAGTCAAAGATAGTTGTTAAACTATGCAAATGAAATGCAAAACCAACTTATATTTCATTGGTGAAAATGTATTATTCAAAAGGCTAGAAAGTACTGGAATATCTATCTGCAAGTTCCCTGATACCCTATTTTTTTTTAAATTTTATTTATTCATTTTAGAGAGGAGAGAAAGGGAGAGAGAGAGAGAGAGAGAGGAGAGAGAGACAGGGGGGAGGACCTGGAAGCATCAACTCCCATATGTGCCTTGACTAGGCAAGCCCAGGGTTTCGAACCGGTGACCTCAGCATTTCCAGGTCGATGCTTTATCCACTGTGCCACCACAGGTCAGGCTGATACCCTAATTTTTGTGAGCAGTGTACCTACATGGTTTGCAAACATTTTCTCCTATCACATAGGTTGTCTTTTCACCATTGGTTATTGCCTTTGCTGTGCAGAAGCTTTTTAGTTTGATGTAGTCCACTTACTTATTTTTGCTTTCGTTGCCTGTGGTTTTGGTGTTATATTCATAAAATCACTGTCAAGGACCAACGTCATGAAGTTTTCCATCCGTGTTTTTTCTCAGTTTTACAGCTTTGGATCTTACATTTAAATCTTTAATCTATTTTGAGTCGGTCTTTGTGGATGGTGTAAGATAAGGATCCTTTTCAAGTGGCTCCTTGAAGTGGTCAAAGTACTGAGAATATTGCAGAGTTTAAAATAACCTCTCTCGGTCTGCCAGCTGCTGCCAAGAATAACTTTGTATATTAATATTCTTTTGAATAAGCCACACCAAACTTGGGCTAGTCTTTTACATGAGAAATTCTTCTCTTTGTGGTAGAATTGAAGAGATTGGGACTTAGGGCAGAAACACCAGAGTGCTGTTTCCAGCTGTGCCACACATCACATGCCCCCAGACAAACTTGCAACCTGTCTAAAACCCATTTCCTCACCTAGACGATGGGGTCAAAGATACTTTTGCAGATGATGGTTTTGAGGGTGCAAATATTAAATCATACAATGTAAGTGGTAAACAGTAAAGTGCTAGAAGGAGAAGAATGGCTTATAGTATTGTTCTTTAAGAATCTTTATGTAACATGAAAATTAAAAATGAAAACTTTGGAGTAAGATAGTCATCACAAGATTTGGGAAGATCTTGGGAAATGGCTTTACCTCTGAGCCTGCATTTCCATCTGAAGTAACCCCTGTCCCCTCTTAAGTGAGATGATGTATGGAAAGTCAGGTGGCAAGATGACACATAGCCCCTCCAAAAGTAGTTTAGCAACAGTAGGATTTATGGTCTTTGTGTGTCTCTGTGCCTTTACACACAACTTTGATGACTGAAATTTAAAGGCATTGGATAAGCATAATTTCTAGCAGGCAGGAACTCAGAGTGGCATTACAGGAGAATGACAAAGGCCAACTCTCTCCCTTCCCTGCTCAGCGGCTGCAGCACTGGGACCCTGCGCTTCCAACCTTAGTGGCTGTGTCTGTCCCTGTCCATTTACCTCCCCACCCAGCCTGATGGTTAGCATACTAATTTCATCATTGAAAGCCTCAGTAATTACTTTTAAATACATACCATGGAAAATAATAATTCTGTCCAGCTTGGCCACAACTCTGAATCTGGAGGCACAGCAAGCTCAGCACCAGCTACTTGAACCAGGGTTGATACCATATATGTATATAGACACCAGCATCGTGTGTGTGTGTGTGTGTGTGTGTGTGTGTGAAAGTTTCAGTAGCTGTTGATACATTGCAGAGTATTGCATGCTGTCAATCTCCGCCCTTTTAATAATGCTGCTTCCCAGATGTGCTGTGAATAAATCAAGTCTGGTTCTTTTGTTCTTCAGGTAAATTACTTTAAAGGGTATCTAGTTATTCGTAAATCTAATTGTAATATTTTACAATGTGCAAGGAGGCATTCGATCTCAAATTATAGGTGTTTCTATTTTAGTCCATCATACGGATGTAGAGAGAGTCTGTAGCAGTTAGTTACGCATAACCCTGCAGGCTTTAACCTGAGCCAAGTAAAGGCCAGAGAATGCAGAGCTTTCAAGCTGATCAGTAGTCAGCTGAATACTAGAGAGAAACTCTCTGAAGATCCCAGGAATGTTCCCACCGAGTTCTCTCCCATTTCTGTGACCACCGCTTTCGTCACTCCAGATTTCCAGCTTCATCTCTTCAGGGAACCCACCAAGTTATGTCTGCCCCCCACCCCTCCAACCAACACATCCTCAGTTCTGCTACCTTGAAACGCTCTCCTGACCAGTAAGCTGGACGATGGAGCATAATCATAGATTTCACCTTATTTGTTTCCTGTATCTCACTGCCCTTCAATTCCCAGTGTCCAAAGTCTCGAGAACCATATTCCATATATCCTATCTTTTTTAAAAGTTGTTTCAAGTGAGAGGGTGAATCTGGTCCCTGTTTCTCTATCTTGGCTAAAAATAAAACCTGCTTTCATTGACGTTTGTCTAACTGTTGTATCTGTAGCCAACCTGTGGTAGCAGCTGACAAATGAGTATAATTCTCTTATGAATGATGGGTAATGGTTTTGTCCACATGAATAAGACAAAAGTGATATAAAGTTGTGTGTTGGAATGCCCTTGTTCATCAATGATGTGAGCGACTTCTTTGCTGAAATAAATAAAAGTTGTTTAAAAATATTGAAGACATGTCTTTTTAAGGTTTGTGCTATTCAAAATGTAACAATTGCAGACAGAGCACATGTTTAAGTTTAATCTTCCTTATTAATATTTTCTACCACTTTCTTAAATCTAACCAATCAACAAAACAGCAAACCAAGCCCTGTTTTGTAGCATTTTTTTATTTCTATTATGTAAATATTCCCAACATGGATAATTTCAAAATAGCAATGGGATATTATTGAACAGAGAGTTGGGTGGAGCCACACCGTAGCCAGCACAAGACAGGTGTTTCTACTATGTGGGTGCAGGAAACATAAACATTACTATAAAAGCATAGATTATAGTATGAGTATAATAGGAAGTTATGAGTAGTGAGTATTTATTCTCTTTATTTTAACACAGTACACTTAATTGTAAGTTTACGTAATTTAATTTTTAATAATGGCTTACGAAATTCCTGAATGCTTGCTTGTGGGAGCTAGCGCACACCGCTTTGCTCATCACTTGACACAGCCTGTGATTGGGCCACAGATGGGAGCCGTGGCACAGGCAGGCAGATCCACACCGTCCTTGGAGAAGCTGGTTCTTGTTCCTGTATCTTACAGGGGAAGCACTCACCACACAGAGGAAGTGAACAAGAGCGATGAGGTAGCAGGGGCAGTACATGCGAGGGCAGGCGGGAACCATCCGCCCCAACTCCAGACTCCCCCCCGGTTTCAAGAGGGCGTCAGGAGAACCTCATGACGTCAAACAAGAACTCTGGGTTTTATCTCAATCTCCATCTGTTCAGGCCTCAGCTTTCCCAACAGCATCTCTCTCGCAGAATTGTGCTAAAAAGCGATTGTGTTACTGCATGTTAAGCACTAAGAAAAGTGCCTGGTGTGAAGGCACCTGAGGGTAAAGACCAGTATTATTATTACTTTTCAAAAGCCCTGTCCCGGAGAAAGCCCTTTCTGTCAATACTCTAAGTTCATCCTAAATGATCCAGTGCTGACCATAACTTCTGAGAAAGTCTATATAGGAAACAAATGTAATCTCCCCTCCCCTAAAACACCCAGGAAACAAATCTGTTTTTTCTATCCAATAGCACACTAGTGCAGGCAGTGTGGGGGCAGAGCAGGTTCATGAAGGGGCGTCTCCTCCCAAGACTATGTTCAGAGGCATCACCACATTGGCAGCTTAAAATCAGCCATGGTGGAAATATGGACACCACAGAAATCGGCAGATACTGAAAACCAGGGCTTTTCTTCCAGAACCTTTATCAGTACACCACTGCTCCTTCTTATAGTCTTCCTGATGCAAGCAGTGAAATTCACTTAATAGAAGGAATGCATCAGACTTCACTTCCAGAAAATCAATCTCTTCCTAGCAAGGCATTAAAGGAAATAATGAAGCCTGTCCAATCTTATTACCAGAACATAGTTCTACCAAAGGAATGAGCAAATTAGCCTGGTATAAACAGTTTCTCCGGGGGGTCTTGGAAATAAGTACACAAGCTCAAGATAACCTCATAGCTAATGCATTTCCATTAATATTGGCTTCTCTGGAACTTAGCAATTTGCCGCGTACAACTTAGAGTGATGCAAAGCCCTGAGTCCAGAGAGCTCATGATAAGAGCACATCATGAAGGTACCAATGACAGTTTTCTGGGTCCCTTTATAGACAGATGGCTCCTGCCATCCTCCTCACTTGAGGAGAGTGAGGCCTAGTGAGGAGATGCCTGGCAAGCCTGCCAGGTTCATCTGAGGCTGGAGCTGTCTTTGAGTTAAGTGATTCTCCACTAAGCTAGAATGGATTTCTAGAAGGCAGACCTAAGACCAATGAACGAGTGTAGCAGGCTACACACTATTGACTCCCATTCTTCACCTTTCTCCATATTCATGTATTTTGCTCTATGACTTTGCAATCTCTCCCATGCAAAGGTTTGATTATTTCTGTCCCCTTGATTCTAGACTTATCAGTGTGACTTGCCAATGGAACAAAATGGAAGAGAGCCTGTGTTTTAGGAGGCCTCACATGTTTTATCTTAGCTTGCTGCAGGCACTCTCCTATTACCATGAGGACAGAGAAGGCTAGCCCACTGGTCCAAGGAATGTGGGAGATATGGGGAACAGACACCTCAGCCACTGCAGCCTGAAGCTGAGCCATCCCAGCCCACCTGCAGGAAGCAGAGGGGCCCAGACAACAAGCCCCAGACAGGACAGTGAATCTCACTGGGGTCCTCAGAGCCACCCTCGTCCACATGCAGATTGCTATTGTGTGTGACCAAGACTTTACAGTTGCTGTTAATGGAGCACTAGTATCACAACTGCTAAGTGAAACAGAAAGCAAGAGGACAAATATCTTTCCCTTATTAAAAGGAATAATTTCTTTTTCTTTAATTAAAATTTTTTTTAATTTTATTGATTTTAGAGAGAGAGAGAGAGAGAAATAGGAATAGAGAGAGATAGAGGGAAAAGATGAGAAGCGTCAACTCATAGTTGCTTTACTTTAGTTGTTCATTGATTGCTTCTCGTATGTGCCTTGACCAAGGGACTCAAGCTGAGCCAGTGACCCTTTGCTTAAACCAGTGACCTTGGGTTCAAGCCAGTGACCTTGGGATGACCAGGTCAGGTTGATGACCCTGCACTTAATCTGGCAAGCCCTCACTCAAGCTGGTGAGCTTGTGCTCAAGCTGGGTACATTTGGGTTTCAAACTGGGGACTTCAACATCTTGGGTCTGTGCTCTATCCGCTACATCACCACCAGTCAGGCAAAAACAAAACAAAAAAAAACAAAACAATTTCTTAACAATTGAAGAGTTAAAACCATGAAGCCTTTCAAGGTTTAGGCTGTCATATTCATTTTGTAATCTCCTGAGCCTACTCCAGTGCCTCGAATACAGTCCGTGTGTCTCAGGGTTGTTTGCATAAAAGCTGTCTTTTGTAAAATGCCTCATTAGGCAGAGAGTTTCCTGTCACTAAAGATAAAGCAGCATTGATAACATTTCTTTCCTAGAATACAATAGGAGGCATTATTTTTAAGTAGATAAATTTAATCAAGACTTGTTCACATGGAAGTGACAAAAAAGTGAACTCAAAATGGCTTTTCTTGCTGGCTCACAAACTTAGTTTGTACTGTATTGTCAGGACTCAGACCACCTGCCTGGCTCCAGTTTGTTCTGGGTTGTGACCAGCAGCTCTGGGAACTTAACCCCTTATTTCCTGCAGGGGTGTAAGGCCAGTAGTGGCCGCCATCACACCCAGGCACATGCAGGTTCCCATCAGATTCGGACAGACGGTAATGAAACTGTGGAGCCAAAAACTGGTGGGCCATTCATTCTTTTATTCTAGCCTCGCAACCAGTCGGCAAGAAAAAACACACAGGGCACCAAAACCCACTCACACATTCTCCAGTTCCACCACCAGGAGAATCTTTTCCAGTTTTTCCTGGAATCAAAGGCCCCCCACCAGTTCAGTCACCTCTGGTTCCTCATCTGCACACCTACTCCCTTCTCATCTCTGCACAAAACTGGCTTCTGGCTTCTCCTTCAGCACCCAGCCATCTTGGCTGCTTCTCTCTCCAGCACTCTTCCTTCCTGCTCTCACTCTGCAAAAACATGGCCTCTTCTTTCTCCTTCTTAAAACTTTTTGGGGCGAAAACCCCTCCTTGGAGCACATATTAGCATAAAGCCCCTTCCCAAGCAGGAAGGTAATTAGCAGTTTCATGTGGGCAGTGGCCATTTTTAACAATAAAAGTGAGCAACTCAGAAAATATAAATTTTACAAACTCATTTGCCCAACAAGGGTCAATGTTTTCATATTGGCGAATTCAATATTCACAGAGACTTCAAACAACATAATTAGCACAAATAGTGAGAACTGACTGTATATGGGTGTGTGTGCACTCACTTTTGGTTTTTGACTGCTTTTGCCTATGGCCATTTTGAAGCCACAAATTAGGAGATATAAATTAGAAATTATGAGAGCAAAAAGTGACAAAGAACTTAGAGCAATACAATTAGGGAAGCTGCAAAAAGTTATAGGAGCACAAAAACCCAGAATAACTTTAGAAGGAGCACATGTTGCAGTCTCACTGTGCGCAGGCGCTGAGCTTGGCTTCCCAGTGCTGCAGACAGGAGCAGCGGACACCTGTTTTTGAGGCGCATGCCATCTAACGGGAAAGCTGAGGGCCGCTCAGGTGCTGACAATGCAGGAAGAGAGAAACCAGTGCCATAAGAATACCATCACCTCAAATTGTTTTGTCACTTCTTGCTCTTGTAATTTTTAATTTGTGCCTTTTAATTTATGGCTTTAAAAAAATCTGGATTTGTGATTTAAATTTAAATAAGAGTGACATGGCAAATTCTTTGAGGCTCAAGTTTAGAGGTCAAGTTTGCGTATGGTGATGGGAGGTGTGAGCTCTTTAAAACTAGGGTGACAGCCCCAGGGTTCCATAGTGCAATGCCAATGGTGTCCCCTGGGTGTTTCTCTCTCTCTCTTTCTCCCCCCTTCTCGCTCCCTCCCTCCCTCTTTCTCTCTCCCTTCTTTCCTTCTTCCCTCCCTTTCCTACTTTTTCCTCTCTCTGCCCCTAGTGCCTGTCTAACAGCACCAACATCTCCTCCCCAGCCCCTCCCACCTCCCACGAGCAGCCCCAGCTCTGGGCTCTGATCCTGCCCCCTTTCCTGCAGCCCAGGGAAGGTGCCCTCTTTCTGACATGCTTGCCCTCCAGCCCGCCTCCATCCCCTGTTGGGTCTCTCGTCTCCATCACCTGTATCACTAACTCCCCTTCTTATATATTCTTTCATTAAAGACCTAGAATGGTTTCTAGTTTGGGGATTGACTCCTGGCTGATGTAAGTTTAGACAATTCATCAATTATACTCTTGCTTCAGGGTGACTCTGGTTACTTAGATGCCATTACTGTCATTACTCTCAATGGTAATAACATTAAATTTATTTATATCCCAATTACATCCAAGAATAACACATGCAAATTCACAACACAAAATAACAACATACAAACTGCAAACCATGAAAAGAATCATGGGAATATCTACTAGGACATTTTGCTTAGACACTATGCCCAGAGCATTCCTCCTGAGCCATTCATTGCTCCAGTGAGTCAAAGTGGGTTCTGATGAAGTGGAACTGGGCTGGGAAGAACCCCCGAGAGACTGGGAACCAGTGAAGGAGGCCAGAGCCAGTGCCAGGAGGCAAGCCCTCAGGAACCCACTGCTGTCCCTTTGGGGGTCACTGGAAGGCAAGGTCAATGCCAGCTGAGCTACCATAGTCTGTGCAGCAGGACAGGCCATTGCAGCCCCTCAGTTACAGGGACACTGGAGAATGCACAATGGAATCAAACAAGAGAATGTCATGTCAGGTGGAGAAAGGCCATCTGAATGCTCCCTGGCATTTGGTGTCATCCAGTCAGCTGTCAGCCTTGGCCAAGAACTTTGAGTATAAAGCAAAGGAGATGTTCCTCACTTTAGTGTCTCTCCTTTCTTATCAGGTTTCCTTCTATTATCATTTAAAGTCTGTCCTCACCTGAAGCTAAAAGCATCCCTGAAAACAATATAGCGTAGAGTCCTACGTCTAATAGTATCACTTGAGAATCTCTTAAAAACCTCAGAATTTCCAGCCCTGACCATCCCCCAGATCACCAGAATTACAGTTTGATTTGACACAGGGCCAAAGCAAATCTGAGGTTTGTCCTATCGTTGGTACTCTCTGAAGGTCCCCAAGATACCCTAGTTTGCAACCCAATGTGGGAACCATGGACTCAGCCACATAAAGGCTTATAGGAAGTTCATACCTGTTGAGCCAGTAAATCTACCATTCAGAGATAAACATTACGATTTATGTATAAAGATGATCATCACAGCAATGCATTTAAAGAAGATTGGTCTAGTAAATTATGGTTCATCCTGCTGTGAAATATTATGTGGTATGCCAATAATGTACTTGAACAATATTTTAGGGGATGAGAAAATGCTCATGACATACATAATATAAAACACTGGGGAACAATTTTTTTTCCATTTTCGGTTGCATGAAGTTTTAGAACCGTTTCTATATATTTCTGTAACACTAATTTCAAATCTAAAATCTGTTTTTTGGTGCATGCTCTAATTTTTATGCAATTTTAATTTCTTTTTGTTACAGTTAATGGCATGCATTGGTTTTTAAATTGGAGTTAAAGGGCAACCACAAGGCAATTAATGTTTTACAAACATCCCTTTTACATAATTGTAGTTGTTTTTAAATGTAAAAAATTATTATCTGATAAAAAACACCCTCTTATTTTGTTTTAAGATTGAATCATGGCTTCTTCGAGTAAGCGTTAATGTAAAAATAGTCCTGACACCTTCTGTTATAAATGTGGCTGTTACACACTTCAACGTCAAAGGTACAATATTTCATCATTTGTGACACGTGCATATATTGCCTATTTTCAAGTTCCCCTTGGCGATCAAGACAAGAATTGGGCTCCTCATATTGTGTGTCATAATTGGGAGGAAATGCTTCATGACCAGACAAAAAGAAAATGCAAAGGAATGCCTTTTGATATTCCCATGGTTTGGTGTGAACCTAAGGACCACAGTAGTGACTGTGATTTCTGTCTGATCCATACAAAGGGTATCAGCTAGAAAAAACAGCATATGATCACATATCCTAATATTCCTTCAGCAATACGACCTATCCCACACTCTGAGACACTCCCGGTTCCAGTTTTCAATGGTTTTATTTCTTCTAAGGATGAAGAAAGTGAACATAGTGATCAAGTATATTTTGATAAGATGCATGAGAAAATGGTTGTACAATCTGAAGGGTCTTCTTCTGATGCCAAGCAGTCATTAACCCCTCAGCAGTTTAGCCAACCTGAATTGAATGACTTAGTAAGAGATTTGGGCCTATCAAAGAAAGCAGCTGAGTTATTAGCCTCCAGCCTGCATGAAAAGAAAGTACTTCACCGGTCAGCTAAAGTATCCCATTTCAGGAAGCGTGAACAAATTTTTGTGGACTTTTTGGCTATTTCTTGACAGCTCTAAACGAAATCTGAAATGTGTTCTTCTACACAACGGTAATGTTTATGCAGCGGTTTCAAATGGTTATTCGTCTGCGAGAAGATTATAATGACATAAAAATTGTCCTCAATTTTCTGAAGTATGAGGAGCATAACTGGATCATTTGTGTGGATCTTAAAATGGTAGATTTCCTGCTAGGACAACAAAGGTTTCACAAAGTATCCTTGCTTTCTGTGTTTGTGGGACAGCCAAGCTCGGAAGAAACACTGGACACAGAAGGAGTGGCCTAAACGTGAAGCTCTGGAAGTAGGGATGCAAAATATTGTGAATGAACCTGTAGTTAATCGAGACAGAATCATTTCCCCCCCATTTCACATCAAACTTGGCTTAATGAAGCAGTTTGTTTAGGCTTTGAATAGAAAAAGTGAATGCTTTCAACATATTATTTCTGTTTTTCCTGCCTTGTCTTTTTTTTTTTTTTTGTATTTTTCTGAAGTTGGAAACGGGGAGGCAGTCAGACAGACTCCCGCATGCGCCCAATCGAGATCCACCCAGCACACCCACCAGGGGGCGATGCTCTGCCCATCTGGGGCGTTGCTCCATTGCAACCAGAGCCACTCTAGCGCCTGAGGCAGAGGCCACAGAACCATCCTTAGCGCCCGGGCCAACCCCACTCCAATGGAGCCCCGGCTGTGGGAGGGGAAGAGAGAAACAGAGAGGAAGGAGAGGGGGAGGGGTGGAGAAGCAGATAGGCACTTCTCCTGTGTGCCCTCGCTGGGAATCGAACCCAGGACTCCTGCACGCCAGGCTGATGCTCTACCACTGAGCCAACCAGCCAGGTTCCCTGCCTTGTCTTTTGAGAAGATAAAAAGCAGTTGTATTCAATGGACCTCAAATTCAAACCCTCATACGTGATGAAGAATTTGCCAGGAGGATGAATAAGGAGGAGAAAGCAGCATGGCAGTCTTTTGTGGCAGTTACAAAGAACTTCCTTGTCAACAAAAAAGCAGAAAACTATGAACTTCAGGTCCAAAGGATACTGTTGGCTTTCTGCAACATTGGATGTAACATGAGCATTAAGATTCACTTCCTGAACAGTCACTTTGATAAGTTTCCCCCAAATCTTGGAGCTGTTAGTGATGATCAGACTACTGCTGGGGCATCAAACAAGATTGTCTTCAACGAGTACACAAACACAAGAGCTACAAACGCAAATTTTTGACTGAATAGAATTTAAATAAGTTTTGCGTAAATTTTATGATTAAAATAAGTGTTTTAATATGTTCTATTTTGAAATTGAAGACAAATTCTGATGCAATCATCTTTTAGTATATTAGTGTATTTACCACATTATATAAATTATTATATTTTCACAAAGATGATGCCCAAGAAGACATTCTACTTCATTATGTTAAACTAAATTTTGAAAATTTTACAATAAGATGAAAACCTAAAATCTTTTTTTTTTTTTTTTTTAATAAATTTTTATTAATGGTAATGGGATGACATTAATAAATCAGGGTACATATATTCAAAGAAAACATGTCTAGGTTATTTTGTCATCAAATTATGTTGCAAACCCCTCGCCCAAAGTCAGATTGTCCTCCGTCACCCTCTATCTAGTTCTCCGTGCCCCTTCCCCTCCCCCTAACTCTCTCCCTCCCTTCCTCCCATGTCCTCCCTCCCCCCCCACCCTTGGTAACCACCACACTCTTGTCCATGACTCTTAGTCTCATTTTTATGTTCCACCAATATATGGAATCATGTAGTTCTTGTTTTTTTCTGATTTGCTTATTTCACTCCTTATAATGTTATCAAGATCCCACCATTTTGCTGTAAATGATCTGATGTCATCATTTCTTATGGCTGAGTAGTATTCCATAGTGTATATGTGCCACATCTTCTTTATCCAATCTTCTATTGAAGGGCTTTTTGGTTGTTTCCATGTCTTGGCCACTGTGAACAGTGCTGCAATGAACATGGGGCTACATGTGTCTTCACGTATCAATGTTTCTGAGGTTTTGCGGTATATACCCAGTAGAGGGATTGCTGGGTCATAAGGTAGTTCTATTTTCAGTTTTTTGAGGAACCACCATACTTTCCTCCATAATGGTTGTACTACTTTACATTCCCACCAACAGTGAATGAGGGTTCCTTTTTCTCCACAGCCTCTCCAACATTTGCTATTACCCGTCTTGTTGATAATAGCTAGAAAACCTAAAATCTTGAATTGCAAAAAAACTGTAGCTTACAGAGAAAAACTAATGTCAGATTTGTGATCAGCACATTTGAATTAGGTAAGAGCAACTGTTTTTGTGGATGCAACAAAAATTTTGTTCCCCAGTGTAATCTTAGCCTGACCAGGCGGTGGCACAGTGGATAGAGCTTTGAACTGGGATATATTAGACCCATGTTCAAAACCCCAAGGTTGCCGGCTTGAGCACGGGCTCATCTGGTTTTAGCACATCTCACCGGCTTGAACTCAAGGTTGTTGGTTTGAGCAAGGGGTTACTCAGTCTGCTGAAGTCCCCTGGTCAAGGCACATATGAGAAAGCAATCAATGAACAACTAAGGTGCTGCAACAAAGAATTGATCCTTCTCATCTCTCCCTTCCTGTTGCTATCTGTCCCTCTCTCTGTCTCTGTCACAAAAAATAAATTAATAAATAAAATGTTTTTTTAAAAATATCTTAACTTTGTAAGAATTATATAAATTATATTTTAAAATGTTAATAGGGACTATATGCTATTTCTGGGTCTTAGAATTATGTTTTTTTTTCATATTCATTAAATTTTTTCAGGTTACAAGGAACATGGTCATGTTGGTCGGTGGGAGGATGTGTGTGGGGAGGAGGAAGAAAGAGAACAAAACAGATTCAGCCTCCCCAGAGCCAGGGCAGGGCTCAGCACAGTGGAGGCACATGCAGGAGTGAGACAATGTAGGCTGAAACAAGCTTAAACAATGTAAGGTTATCCCATGGTCCCATTGACCAATGGCTTACTAGTCCAATGCTTCACCATTTTGGTGAGACATCTGCTTTCCATTGATGTTTCTGCTTTTCTTGGGGTTACTGACTGATTGTGTGTCTCCTATTTGAATTGAGCAAGAGGGGATATGATTGGGGTAACGAGCTGACATGTAGGGCCAGTACTTCTAAGGAGATATCTTTAGTCAGTCATCCTGTTGACTGGCTACTTTGTGTTGAATCCTCATCCTTGCCGTGGCCCGAACAGTCAAGTCCTTTATTTCTGCACATGAAGATGCTTCTCAATCCATCATCAGTGGTCCACAGGTTTGTGTGAAAGTGATTACTATGAACTGTTCCTGGAAAGCCTACTAAGGGAATGGAAAAGTGGAACCAGTGTGCAGCATCCAGCCAAGTCCCAGGCAGGGGTGTGGGATCACTCCCACAGGGGAGCTCAGGAGAGGCATCAGAATTGTTGAACTGTGGGCATGAGGAGAGCAAGGCAAGAGGACTAGACTATCACCCTTCTACACCCATCAGTAGTTGGTCAAGAACATCTGCTGGAGGAGGTGAATTTCCAGGCACTTCTGGGTTTCCACGTGCCCTCCACATGGGATGGGGCAGTCTGCCATGGGAGAGGTGCAAGTGCTGGCTGCTGGGAGCACAAGCAGGCCAGGACACAAGGGGTATGAGTGAAGCACTACATTCTATGCTGTGACAGGCTCAGGCAGCCCATCTGAACTTGAGCTGGTCATAGGGTCACAGTGGAGACTCCCAGAGAATTAGCCTTAATCCTTTGCCTTAGGACTCTGAATGCTCCCTGAGCTTGCCTCACTGTGTCAGAGCTGTTTTATCCTGATCTTTGATAGAGGAACACTTGGGACACCAATGGTGGTTCAGGGAGGGGGCAGAAATTAACATGACTACTCAAGGATCCATCCATTGCCGAAGGGATGAACAAGAAAGATCTTATGGTCCAGGTGACTCTCCTGCAGGTTCATGCATTCCTTGCCAAAGGATGTTTAATTACCAGACTCCCTTCCCTCTCTTCCAATCCCTCTTCTTAACTTTTGTTTCTTTTGGAACATCATTTGTAATACACAGGTGGGTGTTCATTGAAACTTCCCTCCCATTTTCTGTTCTAAGCACAGGTAATTACCGGCACATGCATCAAGTTAACATTCAGAGGTAATATTGTAATTTGTCTTCAGGGATATTACACATAATGTGCTTTGTTCCCTCCACCTCACCAGCTGAGCTAAGAGCACTGTATTTCCTCTTGGAGGGGTTTGGAAAATTCTGGAGGACACGTAAATAAGGTTTCTAATATAAAAAAATCACTTCTGAGCAGCGCCAGGAACATCCCTCCTCTTTCTGAATAGCAGCATTATTTGTGGTATCTGGCAGCAGGCGACTCAGCCTGTGAGTCATGCACCAGCAAGACAGACACTCCAATGCCATTATGAAATGGCAAGAGCCCTGTGATCAAGTGCAGACCCTCTGTTTGTAGATTAAACGGAAAGCTTTCTCCAGAGCCTCCTACATCAATAGAGCAATGGTCATTGCCAATTTGTGATTATGCTCAAAAAATGCTGAGAATCATTTACATGAAAATTCTCACCTTGCTTGAGTTCTCTCTGGGCTGAAAGACAATATGCAGGCCAAGTAAATGCATGGGGCTGCCCCATAGAACACTTCAAGCCACTTGGACAGACAGAATTTGAACTTGGGGCTGGTGCATGCTCCAGGAGCGTCTCCTGAATGCTTGTCTGTATTAAATCGGGCCCAGCTCCTAATTCCAGCTCTGGAGCGCAGTAGTAAGGCTTTTCCCTACTACTACTCTGAGAGCGACCTCAAACAGAGGTCACTATGACTATTTCAAAAATTGGCTTTTATTCCTTACAAACCTGCCAGGGAACTGGAGCAGCCTGGGCCATGAATGGTTTTATAACAAATAAATATTCATTCATGAGAACACATACTGAGAGCCCAGGAGCTATGAACGCACATGGCCAACCCACCCTCAGGCTGGAAATGGGAACACGTGTGCCCCTTCTTCTCTACATTGGAGATTAGCTTCTGGGGGTGACACAGAGGGGACCCCTGCTGGGGACCTGGGCTCAAGTATATCTTTATATTTGTCTGGCTGTGTATCTTGGGCAAATGACCTCTCGTTCAATGGCCTAAGTTGGCCCTTAGTCATGGAGCCGATGGTACTTTTCTGTAGGAACGGGCCCAGAAAGAGCAGAGAATGTTCACACTGGGGTTTAAAGGGTGCTGTGATTTAAAAAGAAAATATAGTCAGGACACCTGGGAGAAGAAGTAAGCATATTATTTTAAAGCTAATTAAATAAGTTTTATTTAGTACCTGCCAGGTGCAATGTACCAAAGGGAATAGAAATGTAACAAATCCCTGATTGCAGGGGTTTGTGATCCTGGAGGGTAAAGAAGTTTGCGATGAGCTAATAAAAGACAGACATGGGAAGGGGGCTGAGGCCTCCAAACACAGGTCAAGGTCACAGCTATAGAGCATGTGAACAGCAGTCCCCACATGGGGCTGACAGGCATTCGGAGGAGACAGCATTTGAGCAAGAGCACCTAACAGTAAGAACAGGGCTCCTGTAGCACTTCCTGTGTGCCCAGTGCAATTACAAGGACCTTACCTCTCTTGGTTAACTCATAAAGTCTTCACATCAATACCATAAAAGAGTGCTAGTATTATTCCCACTGCACAGGTGAATGAAGAGACACAGAGAGCTAAAGCAAAATGCCCTCACATCCTGCCCAGAGAGCACCTTTTTTTTTTTTTTTTTTTTTTTGTTGTATTTTTCTGAAGCTGGAAACGGGGAGAGACAGTCAGACAGACTCCCGCATGCGCCCGACCGGGATCCACCCGGCACGCCCACCAGGGGCCACGCTCTGCCCACCAGGGGGCGATGCTCTGCCCCTCCGGGGCGTCGCTCCGCCGCGACCAGAGCCACTCTAGCGCCTGGGGCAGAGGCCAAGGAGCCATCCCCAGCGCCCGGGCCATCTTTGCTCCAATGGAGCCTTGGCTGCGGGAGGGGAAGAGAGAGACAGAGAGTAAGGAGAGGGGGAGGGGTGGAGAAGCAAATGGGCACTTCTCCTATGTGCCCTGGCCGGGAATCGAACCTGGGTCCCCCGCACGCCAGGCTGACGCTCTACCGCTGAGCCAACTGGCCAGGGCTGAGAGCACCTTCTTTAGCGTGACCTCTCAACTTCTTTCTTCATTTCTCTTTCTGAATTGGCACTAACGTCAGGCCTGGGCTGCACTCTGCACTTTAACAGTATGTGTCAGATTGCACGTGGGTGCAGGACAGGACAGGACAGGACAGCACAGGGTCAGGACGGGCAGGGTGAGCGCCCCACCATCACAGAGCCCATAATGCTGCAATGACAATGAATCTGGACCTATAGGCTAGCTCTCACTCATAGGACTGCCCAGTGTGCCGTGACTAGCAAAGGGCAGGTTGCTGTTGAGGATAGATTTGAAATGATGACCAGAGATATTGCTCCTTTTCCCCTACCTTTAAACAACAATTTCCCCCTGAATATGAATGTAAAACTCATTGGAAAACACAAGGAGGATAAAAAAAAATCAAAATTATTCATAATTTCACAATGATGTTGAGATTTTTCATTCCAATCTGTTTTATCTGCAAATTAAGACTTTTTAGGGGAGAAAACAGAATCATACAATTTATGTAATTTTATATTATTATATTATAAGTATTTTCCACTGTCATTAATAATTGTATTTTTTTAATTTTTATTTTTTGATTTTAGAGAGAGAAGAAGGGGGTAGGAGAGAGAGAGAGAGACAGGAACATCAATCTGTTCCTGTATGTGCCCTGACTGGGATCTAACTGGCAACCTCTGTGCTTTGAATGATGCTTTAACCAACTGAACTATCTGGCCAGGGTTAAAAATTGTTTGACATGTAATTTTTTTTTTGTATTTTTTTTCTAAGGTGAGTAGCAGGGAGGCAGAGAGACAGACCCCCACATGTACACAACCGGGATCTACCCAGAATGCCCACTAGGGGGTGATGCTCTCCCCATCTGGAGCGTTGCTCCTTTGCAATCGGAGCCCATCCAGCACCTGAGATGGAGGCCATGGAGCCATCCTTTGTGCCTGGGCCAACTTTGCTCCAATGGAGTCTTGGCTGCAGGAGGGGAAGAGAGAGAGAGAGAGAGAGAAAGGAGAGGGGGAAGGGTAGAGAAGCAGATGGGTGCTTCTCCTGTGTGCCCTGGCCAGGAATCAAACTTGGAACTTCCACACGCCAGGCTGACGCTCTACCACTGAGCCAACTTGCCAGGGCCTGACATGTAATTTTTAAAAGCTACATAACACATCCATACATGGACACGCCATAATTCACACAACCATTTTACTGTAGTTGGATATTTACATTTTGCCAGGTTTTGCTATTAAAAACTATGCCGCAGTATTTATTGTTGCATATTATTTTTTCAAACTTTGGCATCTGACTTCTTAAAAATAGTTAAATATTTGTAAGACATTACATAATTTCTAATTGAACAATATTTGTTCTTGTTTTGACATGGCTGCTTTAGGAAAGCTATGTGTTCTAGCCTGGGGACTCATAGCCCAGTCTCACGGCTCCCACCTGTGCCTTGGAGAACTGCCTTCTCATCCCTCATGCCGTTCTGTAATCTCCACTGACCATATGGATGCAGGGCCATCCCCGTAGCACCATGTTGTCAGCACCATGTTGCCATATTATAGCCAAGTGGCTACCAATCTCTCCATTTACATCCCAGCTATTAATAAGCCAGGAAAAAATTAGTTTCTCTTTGCCAATACATAGTCCACAAAAGCCCTTAGAAATGAATCTTATTGGTCTACTTTGGGTCATGTGTGTATTATTTGACCAATTATGAAGGTCAAAGAGATGCAACAGCCTGACTCATGTCTTGACTTTTTTTTTTTTACTTCCTGGTTATGTCCTGTGCACTGTTTATGAACAGGCAAGCCCAAATCAAGGGCTGCTAGCTATGCTGCTTCTGTACTGAGGAGCAGAAAAATGTGTTAGGCTGGAGAAGATCCAGCCATCAGTCTTTTGGGATTACCCAGAAACTCAAACTCAATATGGCCCAAACCAAATCGACCTTCCCCACCAAAGCACATGCTTCCTCCTGTGTCTCAAGAAGCCATTGCAATGTGTAGCAGACCCCAAGGTTTAGCTCACCCAGATTTCATTCATAACCCCCTCTCTTTTGTTTGCTTCTACAATGGAACCTATGACAGCTATAAGCAATCTCTTAGCCTCTCTCATTGCTAGGAGTAGTTGTGCAAACACTTCTGGCTTTGATATATAAGCAGGTGATGGCTGGAGCTGTCACAGCTGTCTTGCAATTTTAAGGGCCAGAGACACACACTAAAAAGAGACAAGCATGAGGAGAGAAAGACACTGGGTCAAGGGTGATGTCTGCCTATGCTGAAGTAGTCTGGGAAGCCCACCTTTACACATCCTCTTACATGAGACAAACAGACCCCTATTTTAAAGCCAAATGCAACTCCTAAAAGACACATCATCTTCTCAGACAACTAGAGAAACTCTGAGTTTCTTTATTTCCCACAGTGTTTCTCCTTATCACTGGTTGCCCACAAAGCACTATTGATTTTACTTCTCTGGAGAAGAAAACTAGAAACCACAGAAAGCCAGATTCTAGGTAGAATATGGATAGTAAAAACTGCCTAGGTGTACCAGCTATTCAGGAGGTGTCTTATAGGTCAAAACTGTGTTTGGAAGGAGGTTCTAAAGCAACAAACGCAACTCTTAGAAGAGTACTGTAATTAGCTACATTCAGGTTGCTAGAAAATGTTAAGTTCCCTTCCATCTCCGGAATGCTAAAAGAAGTCAATTCGCATCACCAGGCATAGTCTGTAGCCATGTAAAACAGAACAAAATATTGCTACTTATAACCCACTCTGCTTTATAAGATAATGGGTTTGATTGAGAGCGTTTTGCCCTGGATGCAGACAGTTCTGTGTTAAGTTTGTTTCCTCCCCTTTTTTTTTTTTTTGGTATTTTTCTGAAGCTGGAAACGGGGAGAGACAGTCAGACAGACTCCCGCATGCGCCCGACCGGGATCCACCCGGCACGCCCACCAGGGGCCACGCTCTGCCCACCAGGGGGCGATGCTCTGCCCCTCCGGGGCATCGCTCTGCCGTGACCAGAGCCACTCTAGCGCCTGGGGCAGAGGCCAAGGAGCCATCCCCAGCGCCCGGGCCATCTTTGCTCCAATGGAGCCTTGGCTGCGGGAGGGGAAGAGACAGAGAGGAAGGGGGGGGGTGGAGAAGCAAATGGGCGCTTCTCTTATGTGCCCTGGCCGGGAATCGAACCCGGGGCCCCCGCATGCCAGGCCGATGCTCTACCGCTGAGCCAACCGGCCAGGGCTGTGTTAAGTTTGTTTATAGCAGAAGCTGAGCTAACAGAGGGGAAATATTTGGGAGCAGGGAGGGCCGCAAGGAAGGGGGAGTCGGTGATGCTGCGTAAAAAAGGGTCACGGAGGAGACTCAGGTGGCTGAGTGTCTGGAAAGCACTTTAATAAAAAGGAATTAAGATATAACAGAATAAATTGTTTGTTGTATTGATAGCAATGGGCATAGTGTTCTTCCACAGAGTCTGAGGAGAGCATTCCGGAGACCTACGTACAGGGGATGAGGTTTCCTTGGTCAGATTTACTTGAAATGGGGTTGAAATGGAAGGCTGCTCCCAGGTTCCACGTGTCTCATCTCCCTCTGCCCCACCCTGGACAGAGTCCAACCTAGTTTTCATTAGACCCAGGACAAAGGCCAGTGTCCAGAAATTCTGTGCCGTGATCCAATTCATATCAAAGTTCAGTCCAGTCCAGTCTTTGTCCTTGTCCTTCAGCAGTCTGTGTTCTCAGCTGCGCTCCAGTTGGCACTGTGTCCGGCCAGGCCTGTTTGGAGTCCACACAGCTGCCAGCAGCCGGGCAGCTGTGGGGCTTCTAGGGCTGCCAGGCTTCTTGGAGAACTCACCAACAAAGGGCAAGCATGTGTTTCCAAGTGGGAAAAGAAAGAGAGAGAAAGAGGTCTCATTTGTTCCTCCTAGGTTATATTC
This sequence comes from Saccopteryx bilineata, assembly GCF_036850765.1. Lineage (NCBI taxonomy): Eukaryota > Metazoa > Chordata > Mammalia > Chiroptera > Emballonuridae > Saccopteryx > Saccopteryx bilineata. The sequence continues at coordinate 169,678,275 of NC_089495.1, forward strand.
TTTAAACAAACCAATCAATTTTTTAATTTTTCATGAGCTCCTATTGGGCCCTCCTCTCCACCAATGGGATCCTCTTTCCAAGCTAGACACAGTCATCTATGGCTGCCATCTTGGCCTCTAATGCACATACACTCAGCAAAGGACTCTCTCCTGCTGCTGTTATTCCTCCCCTCATAGTCTTTGGATGAACTGTTTGTACCCTGGGGAGACTGAAATACTGGTCCTTCCTTCCTCCATAGGAGACAGTGTTAATCTGCTTAGCAAGGCAAGGCTATAATCCCCTGGGGTGTCAAAACTGCAACTTCCCAGTGAAGCAAGCAGACTCTTCAATGTTTGAGTCCCTTGGCTTCCTTCCCTTATTGATACCTAGCTACCTACATTAACAATATGATCCATTAGGCAGGGCAGTCTTGCCTAACTTTTAAGAAACATCAGGCCCTGGCTGGTTGGCTCAGCAGTAGAGTGTCGGCTCAGCATATGGATGTTTCAGGTTCGGTTCCTTGTTAGAACACACAGGAGAAGCGCCCATCTGCTTCTCCACCCTTCCCCTCCTCTCATTTCTCTCTCTCTCTCTCTCTCTCTCTCTCTCTCTTTGTCCCTTCCTGCAGCCATGGCTTGATTGGAGCAAGTTGGCTCTGGGAACTGAGGATGGCTCCCTGGCCTCACTTTAGGTGCTTAAATAGCTCAAACAGCTCCATGGGCAGAGCATCGCCCAATAGGGGGCTTGTCAGGTGGATCCCCTTGGGGTGCATGTGGGAGTCTGTCTCTCTGCCTACCCGCTTCTCACTTAAGAAAAAGAAAAAAAAAGATACATCATATTTTGTGTGAAGATAACTATTAAACTGAAGCAAGGACTGAGTTTGTCAGCTGGACAAATACATGGTAGAAAAATATTTTGTGCCACACAGCAATGACTCCAGTATAAGTGTGGTGCCAAGGAATTGCAAAAATTGTTAACATTAATATTTTAAAAGGAAGAGTCAGGCCCCCTTACCCCTCCTTTCTGAGGAAGAAAAAACAAGAAGAAGAGCTTGCAAGGGACAAAAATCAGCTAGTCGTAGTTTAACTAGTTTCTATAGTTCTCTGGAAGGACTGACGCCACTTGCTACACAGAGCAAAGAAGATAGAACCTATCTGAAAACCCCTTTCTCTTCTCTTTTCTTAAAAGCCTTTAGGAAACAATGTTTACGTACCTTAATTAAAAATTCCTACATTAATCCTAACTCTTCTTCCCATCCTGAAGTCATGAGAGTAACATATACCTCTAGACCAGGGGTAGTCAAACATTTTATACCTACCACCCACTTTTGTATTTCTGTTAGTAGTAAAATTTTCTAACCGCCCACCGGTTCCACAGTAATGGTGATTTATAAAGTAGGGAAGTAACTTTATAAAATTTATAAAGCAGAGTTACAGCAAGTTAAAGCATATAATAATAATTACTTACCAAGTACTTTATGTTGGATTTTTGCTAAATTTGGCAGAATAAATCTTTATAAAACAACTTACTACAGCTAAATCTATCTTTTGACTTATACTTTGGTTGCTCCACTACCGCTCACCATGAAAGCTGGAGCGCCCACTAGTGGGCGGTAGGGACCAGGTTGACTACCACTGCTCTAGACGAAGGGATCACGAGCCTACTTCCCTTGCTTGAAAAACCTGTATTCTGTAATGTTTTATATGCTTTCTAATAATCATTCTTCTGAAATTCTTTATATGTACAAAACTTATAAACTAAGCAAGCAGAGATTAGCTTATTAGGTTTCCTAATAAGCTAGCCTCAACACTCTTAGCAAAGGTAATTTCATTTAGCTTCTCTCCTTATCCTAGACTAAACATTTTATTTTTCACTATTGTGGTGACAGGGATGGTAGACCCTAGAAGATTTGGGAATGTCTTTGATGGGTATGTAAAACATTTATCACTACTGTGTTATCTTATGGTCTTGATGTGTAAGATTTTTTTTTCCTTTTAATAGATCCTATAGATAGATGTTATAAGCTTATCAGTAAAAACTTTTGTACTGTGCTCCCCCTCCTTTTTCCCTTAACCAGTATGTGATTTTTGTCTCTATAAAAGCAGCATCAGGACTATCATCTGGGCTGCAGGATTTGTGTTAGCTATATCCCATATATGTTGCTGGCTTATTAATAAAGCTCCTCCTAATATTTCTCCTATAACTTATCTTAGTGTCTCTATGTAACCCACGGATTACACTACTTTATAACACAAGAAGGCCATCAGGGTTTGAGCACACCCTGAAACTCACAGACATCTTGGGATAGTCTTGGTACTTCAACAAGTCATGAATTTGAAATTCAAAGCAATTTTAAGTAAGTTCTGAGAAACAGGAGGTCCCAGCTGACATAAAGTCTTCAAGTGATAAAGAAATGACTCCTTTCCTGACTGTGGTGGCACAGTGGATAAAGCATCGACCTGGAATGCTGAGGTCACCAGTTCAAAACCCTGGGCTTGCCCAGTCAAGGCACATATGGAAGAAATGACTCTTCTCTTGATTGACATTCTTCCCACAAAACACTTTATATGAACAGATGAGTCATGTAGCAGGCCAGTATTTTTGTATTTACTGTTTTTCTTTCTTATCAGATTCTCTGTAGCCAAAACACAGAATGAAAGACAACCAGACAGGAGGCTTGTACTAAGAGACTGTTGGAAAATGCAGGAGGCATTTAACAGTAGTCTGATAGGAATTCCAGAGGGGAGGATCAGAGGAAATGGGAAGGAAGAAATAATCAAAGAAAATGAATAGATATTTACCTGCACTGAAGAAAGGTATACACATATTCAGACTGAAAAAATGACTGAGCGTGATAACTTTAAAATTTCATCTAGATCTATGTTGGTAAATTTCTAAACTCTAAGGATAAATAGGAAAATTTTAAAATCTCCCAGGGACAAATAGTTATTAAAAATCAGAATATAAGGGCTATGAACACACAAATCTCCAGTGTCATGAAGGAAATGATTGCAATATTTGGCTACATAAACCTACAAATTCCCACAGTTTGTTATTTACTTAAATCTAAAGTCAAACAAAACTATATATTTATTTGAGACACATGTATGTAATTAAATTAAACATCTCTACAATGATACAAAGCTAACATAACTGTATGTATGTACCTCTGGAGAAGAGTGGGGGATGATATGAAAAGAATTTTCATTATATTGTATTGTATTCTGAATTGTTCTGAATTTCAATTAGAATGCACAACTTTATTACTTGAAGTTGTTTAAAATATGAAAAACACCATAAAAATAAGTTTCCTTTGCAAAATAACAATGCACTGCCTACTTTATATTTTTCATGATTCATTTATTTATTCCACACATGTTAATTGGGCACCTACTATGTGCCAGGCATTATTTTAGGCACTAATGTTCGGAGAGAAAAACCTGCTTCGTTGTATTTCACACACTAATGAGTAGAGGTAGACAATACAAATTAATAATAATAGTAATAATGGCTGTTGGTCAAATAACTTTGTAAAATATGATTTTTATGTTAGCTCACTTATAGTTTGCACTGGGGATTGGGCAGCGCCAGGTATATGTGGCCTGTGAAATTGCAAATTACCCTCCTGCTTGGGAAAGTCCATTGTTTTGCTAATGTTTGCTGGAGGAGAGGTTTTCATGCCAGAAAGTTTTGGAAAGGGAGAAGGAGAAAAGGTAGAAAAAGAAGCCATGTTGGCAGAGAGAAAGCAGAGTGCTGAGAAAGAAGCCATGTTTGCAGAGTGAGAGAGGAGAGAATGCAGACTGCTAAAGAAGAAGCCATGTTGTCAGGGACAGAGAAGGTGTGCAGATGGGGAACCAGAGCTGAGGGGCTTTGCGAGCTCTGCTGAGACTGCTGAGGCCTTTGGTTCTAGGAGAAACTGGAGAAGATACTCCTGGTTGTGGAACCGGAGGATGCATCAGTGGCTTAGGAAACCCTGTGTGTTTGCTCATCGGCCAGTGCAAGATTTTAGTAAATGAGTGGCCCACCATTTTTTTGGCTCCACTCTTTCTTTACCATCTGCCTGAATCCAGTGAGAATCTGCATGTGAATGGCCACGATGGCCAGCCACGGCTACTGGCCCTACAATGGCCAACACATTTATAACACTGTTTATAAATCTGCTCATTCCCAGAGTTCAGGCATTCCCCAGCTCAGCCAACAGCCCTCCCACCCTTCCAGAGGTGGCCATCCTTGACCATTTCTCTCTCTCTCTTTCTTACACACACACACACACACACACACACACACACACACACACACAATCCCACAGCAAGTCTCACTGGCTCTGCCTTACTTTATTACTTCTTCTTCCACTGTTAGTTCCTGGTCTAAACCACCTTTGTCTTAGACTCTGGGTCAGTCTTGGGCTGTCGCTGAGAGGTCTCCTGTTCTTGCCCTTGCCCTTTCTCTATTCAAATCTGAGCCCCTCGTAAACTCTCATTCCCTTAGAGTAGCATTCAATGTCCCCACTAGGCCAAGTAAGAGCTCACCTGTTCCATCCCTGCTCCCGTGGCCTCATCTCCTACATCTCTCCCCTCTGACCCTGGCCCAATTACATGAGCCCCTTTCTTGTTCCCAGGGTGCTCCCTCCAGAGCCTGACACTTCTGTCCTCAGCCTGGGCCTCTGTTTACCCGGAAGTCCGTGTGATTCACATGTCACTTCAGATAGGCCTCCCCTGATCACCCATTACAACTGGACCCTCCCCCACACCCCTCTCTGCTCTCCTTAATCTGTTTTTTTTAGTGTTCACAACTTCTATCATTCCTAACATCTGATATATTTATTTCCTCATTTTTTATTATCTTTCCCTTTCTCCCCACCCAGAACATAAGGTCAAGGGCTTGATTTGTTCACTCTTCTGGCCTCAGTGTAGGGAGTGATGTCTTATCCATCCTTGTGCTCAGTTAATATTTGTTAACTCCAGGGCAGTCTCTGGAGAGAGTGGGGTCCCAGGAGCATGGCGGCGGGAGTTCTCGGCCCCAGGTGCACAAAGAGAAGCAGATGCATCATCAGGAGAGAATGTTAAAGTGGAAGTTGTATCAACCAGAAGTTCATCTCCCTCTTTTATTATTTCTATGAGCCAGTTATTCTGAACAGCTTCAGTGATAAAATACTCCTCCCCAACATTGGTCTATGTTTGAAATAGTTGCTGTAGTTACTGCTGAATTTTAATAGCATGCACGTAAACTTCAAATTAGCACCTTCTTATTACTTCCCCTTGAATAAACGTTGTACTCCACATGGAACATAATTTGAGAATTCCCCTTATCTGAGCTGGACTCCAACATGTGCATTCAGTACCTGCATTCACTTTGAGAGTCAGTTCAAAGCCACTGGGCTTGGGACTTGGAGGTTGGGGCTCAGCTCCTGTTCCCAGCTCCTGTGGTTCAGCATATGCTTGCTGTAGACAGAACTGGAAAAAACAAGTGAGTGTGAAGACCAAGACACAGAACTTGAATCATTTATTTGTGTCTAGTGACAACTTGGAGTTTTCTTGTTTGTGACTAAAATTTAAAACAGTAAAACTGAGTATGAGATTCAAGACATAATAGTTTTGTTTGATAAGTGAAAATTTTAGTTCATACATGAAATGTTTCACCAAACTTGGAAAATATCCTTAAAACTTAATTCTTCTTTTTAGATTGTTAATTATTTTTTTTTCTTTTTTTTTTTTTTTTTTTTTCCATTTTTCTGAAGCTGGAAACAGGGAGAGACAGTCAGACAGACTCCCGCATGCGCCCGACCGGGATCCACCCGGCATGCCCACCAGGGGCGACGCTCTGCCCACCAGGGGGCGATGCTCTGCCCATCCTGGGCATCGCCATGTTGCGACCAGAGCCACTCTAGCGCCTGGGGCAGAGGCCAAGTAGCCACCCCCAGCGCCCGGGCCATCTTTGCTCCAATGGAGCCTTGGCTGCGGGAGGGGAAGAGAGAGAGAGGAAGGCGCGGCGGAGGGGTGGAGAAGCAAATGGGCGCTTCTCCTGTGTGCCCTGGCCGGGAATCGAACCCGGGTCCTCCGCACGCTAGGCCAACGCTCTACCGCTGAGCCAACCGGCCAGGGCTAGATTGTTAATTATTTTAAAAACTAAAACACAGATTAAGAAATGCATGAGTATCATTGGTTTCTACATGGCTCATACTGAAAATTATTTGGTCACATAAAAGAGGTGGTATTAAAAACAAACTTCTCTGGGAGTTAAAGGGACACACCGGCCCTGGCCGGTTGGCTCAGCGGTAGAGCGTCGGCCTGGCATGCGGGGGACCCGGGTTTGATTCCCGGCCAGGGCACATAGGAGAAGCGCCCATTTGCTTCTCCACCCTCCCCCCTCCTTCCTCTCTGTCTCTCTCTTCCCCTCCCGCAGCCAAGGCTCCATTGGAGCAAAGATGGCCCGGGTGCTGGGGATGGCTCCTTGGCCTCTGCCCCAGGTGCTAGAGTGGCTCTGGTCGTGGCAGAGCGACGCCCTGGAGGGGCAGAGCATCGCCCCCTGGTGGGAAGAGCGTTGCCCCTGGTGGGCGTACCGGGTGGATCCCGGTCGGGCGCATGTGGGAGTCTATCTGACTGTCTCTCCCCGTTTCCAGCTTCAGAAAAATACAAAAAAAAAAAAAAATAGACACACCACTGCTGGGAAGTAGGTACTATTGTCATTATCAACATTTTACTGATGAGAAAAACCAAGGCACAGAGGGCTTAAGTAGCTGTACTTAAGTGGCAGAGCAAAGGTTCAAGGCCAGGCAGCCTGTAGTGATCACCTCTCCTTGATGTTAATGAAGTTCCATTTATACTTTCAATTGATTGACACCTGGGACACTCACACTTTGTTTATAGCCAAAACTTTCTTGTTCTGTCAACTCATATATACTCAAGTTAACTGCATTAAAATCTTAAATCAATGACCCAGTGATTCTGCTCATACTGTGAACCCAAGAGAAAGCATGTCTACATCCAACGAAAATCAAAAGCCACATACAGTAGTATTCATAGTTGGTTTACCACTAGGAGAATGGATACACTGGGAAATATTTATATAATATTCACAGCAATAGAAAAATAAATTGATTATGAGTGCACACAATGACATGAATCTCACAGATACAACGTTAAGGAAAAGAAACTATACATAACAGTTTCTACTTAGTGTACCTCCATTTATATGATATTCAAAACAGGAAGAACTGATTGATGGAATAGAAGTGAAAATAGTGGTTACCTGGGGGATGATTAGGAGAGTGGACCAAGGGAACTTTTAGGAAGCTGAGAGGGTTCAGAACCTTGATCTGGGTTCTGGTAATACACATGTGCCATGGACTCAACTGCCTCTCCTCAAATTCAAATGTTGAAGCCTTCAACCCCATGTGACTGTGTTAGCGAGAGGCCCCTTATGGAGGTAAGTCAAGTTAAATGAGGTCAGAAAGGGTTACACGGATCTATTAGGATTGCCGTCCCTATAAGAAGAGACACCACAGGGCTCACGTTTTCCCTCTCTCCGCCATGTGAGGACACAGTAAGAAGGTGATCATCCATGACCCTAGGAGAGAGCCTCACCAGACGCCCACCCTGCTGGCAACCTGATGGTAGACTTCCGGCCTCCGGCCCTGTGAAAGTACAAGCCTTCCGCTCTCTGCTGTGTGTTATGGGAGCTCAAGCTGACTACACAGACACGTGTGAAGTTTCATCAAGATGTCCCTTCTTAAATGCACTTTAGACACAGTATGTATGTTAAATCTCTCTGGAAAATACTGTATGAGGACTAAAGTAACGGAATCCCTCCGGGCATCACCAAGGAGAAACAAGTGAATCTAGTGAGCCACTGACCATCCTGGTGCTTCTCCTGTACCCGGTCCCTGTGCACCAGACAAGGCACCCCCGTGTCACGTGGCTCCCAGGCGGGCCGGACATCTTCCCAACTTCCCCGAGGATGCTGGCCTGCGGCCGGCCCGTGCAGACAGGTAACCCCACTGCTTAGCATCGGCCTGTCCTTCCTTTTACCTCAGGTGAGAGAGGACGGAGGAGATGGCCAGGCCTGAAGGGCAGGGCAGAGCAGAGAAGGAGACAGACTCGGCCCTCCTGGCCAGGTCATCTGTCATTGCCAGGCAGTCAGTGACACCTCCCCTGGTTCCCACACCACGTGGACATGGGCATTGCCCAACAGCAGCATTCATCAACAGCTGACAGGCGGGGCACCTCTGGGAAGGCCAGTGCTGTAAGGTGCCAGACACCACGCTGAAGGCACAGCTGTTGACAGATACCTGGACCTGTCCAAATGCTGCTGATCTGGGCAATCGCAGAGGGGACAGGACGCTGTGGTAAGGCATGACACAAAGAACAAACAACTGAAACAGGACGTTCACAACATGTCCCACTGCTTCAGAGATGTGCGACTTCCCTGTCTGGCTCTCTCCAGAATCTTGATGCATTTTGTTTTCGTTGCGCCGACCTGACCACACCACCACCATCTACTTGAAACTGCTTTACAAGAGAACTTCTTGTTCAGTCAAAAGTTTTGTATCTGCACTTTCCACATGTGCTCTCATTCTTCTAAAGGATGGAGTGAGTCCCAACCAGAAACTCTGACTGCAGACATTAGGTTTTGCTAAAATATTCCCATATTTGGGTGTACTCTGCACTGAAGAGATCTAACAAACAAATGTGCTTATTCATTTAGAAAATGTTTATTAAGTGTTTAGAATACAGCAGGCTCTGCATTCAAAGCTATAAGAAAGTCTAGAGAGTGATCATTTATTTACATATTTGCTGCTAGGTGTCTGTGCATTTAGAAGTTGACTGATTATTAGTTAACTGATTAAAACATTAGGGGGATAAAAATGGGGAAAAAATAAATTAATGCCAGATTGGTATCAACTAAAATGAAAGCATTACTGATTGTCTAAGGCAATTTTTAAAAGTTTGATTTATGCATTTTCTCAAACACAGGTTTGTAAAAAATGAGTTACAACTATGTACATAAAACTAAGCCAGCTCCTCCCATCAAGGGAAGAGTCCTTGCCACTCTTACATTAAAAGAAAACTAGTTTCACTTTATTAGTAATTACTGAATTTAGTTATATTATTTTATATTAGTTATCATTGGAAGACAAAATTGTGAAACTATGAAAATATATTTAAATTAAATGGTCAACCTGAAAGAATTACACTTTTTTATTTATTTTTTTATTTTAGTGAGAGGAGGGGAGGCAGAGACAGATTCCTTCATGCGCCCTGACTAGATCCACCTGTCAAGCCCACTAGGGGGTGTTGTTTTGTTGCTCAGCAACCAGAGATATTTTTTTTAACATCTGAGTCAAAGGTCATGGAATGGTCCTCAGCACCTGAGGCCAACATGCTGGAACCATGGCTGCAGGAGGGGAAGACTGAGAGAGAAAAGGGAAGGGTGGAAAAGCAGATGGTCACTTCTCTGTGCCCTGACCAGGAATCTAACCAACGATATCCACATGCCAGGCTGATGCTCCACCACTGAGCCAACAGCCAATACTTTCTCAACAGTCAATGCAGAACTCCTCTACTCTAGCTCTGGCTGTTATTGTGAAGGTGAGAGGCTGTGCAAACAGGATTAATGCTCTATTTCACGTTTCCCTAAATTGGTTCCTAACAGTGTCCATGAACAAAAAGAGAAGATGGTTTCTAGGGTTGAATGTTTGGTGAAACCAAGTTAAAGAGCTTGTTTTTTTGCGGGACTTCTTAGAACCTTCATATACTAATGCAACTTGCCCCACTATTCTTTTAACATTGTTTCTGTAAAGGATGACTTGTAAATTCACAGGTAGCTACTGATAAACAGCCTGTTTGCTTAAAGGACTCTAACAGCTAACCTCAAAAGGAAGCTGATTCCAGCCCTCAGGTATTTTGGCTCTAGCAGATCTGCTCGCCTTCCAGGAAACCCAGACCGTGGCTTGGCTCTAGGCTCTATGGGGCAGACTGCTCGCTCACACACAGCACCCTGAAGAAGAGCCCACAACCCCTTCCGGTTTCCTTCATTCTGCCTTCTCCTTCCTGCTCATAAGACCCCTGCCTGCCCTGAGACGGTGAGATGGTCTTTGTGACCGGAGTCCTCATCTTCTCAAGCAGCCGGCTCTTGAATTAACCTGCCCTTCTTCCACCAGACCCTGTCTCTTGAGTATTGGCTTTCGAGGGGTAGGCAACCCAACCTGAGTTTGGTATCAGAATTGGCAAGCCAGCCAAGGAGGATTTGGACCTGGACAGTCCAGCTCTCCTGGGTCTCACGTTATTGGGGAGAAACTGGGGGAAGGCTGACCCCTGGCGGGGACTGCAGGGACTTCCCAGCATTGTCCGGAGATTTTGTTTGTTTGTTTATTTTGTTTCTTTTTTTTTTTTTAATCTCAGGGACTTTCCCAGCTCTCCCCCTCACAGCATCAGCTGTCCATATAGCTTTGCTGGCAGAAGGAAGAGGTCATTGAGGGAGCAGTGGGCTCCACGACTGGCCAAGTCGAACCAATGTGCACACTGGGAATCCTCTGTCTCCGCTGTGTGGGTTTTATGCCATTTGAAACTTGGAAGGCTCTTGTGTGGCACCAGTTGGTACAAGATAAGACTCTAAGACTGGTGTCTCAGTCCCTCCTTCGGGAGGATTTGGTTTGAGAGTTCTCGTTTGTTTGACCTTGGTCTTTGTTTCGGACTTGGTTTCTGTTGGGTAGCACTCAAAAGAAAAATGAGGGAATGAGTCTTTGAATACCCTAAATCCTCCTTCTTGAGGTGCAGAATCTGCCGTTGTCCTGAGAACAATGGAGGAATTAATGCCACCCCCAAACCCCGTGCTGGCTGTCGAAGCAGCAGAAGTGACTGTCCCAACTCAATGGGAAGGAAAAATATGTCACTTTTAAAACTCAAACAGCTGAAGTCACCCATGCCTGATGCCTTCCCTTCCCTTTCTCCAGCTTCCTTAAAAGTTGTCCTCTCTACAACTGAGGACACGCTAGAAGAATGTGGCTATTTCTTAATATCCAGAGCTGTTTCATGAGCTACTCAACCACAGTTGCCCATGGACCAAGAAACTAGTACAATCTGAAGCTCTGCTCATACCTTGAGTAGATTTCCCTCCACCATCTCCATCATCTAGGGAGAATCAGTTGTTTCATAATTACCCTAGAGATGAGGAGGGGAGAAACTCCCCATGGAAAAGAGCCTGTCCCATTTCCTTGGGAGCCCCCTAGTGCATTCTCATGCTGGGAAAAAAATGTTCATTATTGTAGACATTTTGCAGCTTAAAAAGCAGTGTCCCCAGAGCACAGGCACTGCAGTGATTTTTAGAGGTCTCACGCTGTCACCATTAGCATGACTGAGTGATTTTCCAATTTGCAGAATGCCTTGGGAAAAACATTAAAACAAAGCCCAATCCCAAGTACACGACTCAGAAAGAATCACAAGGAATAGACTGTTCCCAACGAGGCCTCCTTCTTAGGTCTTAGGTGGTTTCCAGAGCCTGGTTTCTCAGGCTCAAGGCAATGTCTCCTGGGATAGCACAGGCTCTTGGAAAAGGGTCTGTTCAGCTGCCCTCTAGTGGTAAGGACAGATCGCATGGAGGCACCAGTGGGCACATCCCCATAAAGTATGGGTTGGCTTGCATTAATTTATACAAGCCTCCTTGCAGAAATGTTTTTTGCCGAATCCTCAGTGTCCGGCATAGGCCCTGGGGCAGATTATGAGCTCGACAAATATTTTTGAATTAAAAGATCAAGTGTTTGAAGCCCACACATAAGGTAGCTAGAGAAACTTTAACTAAGAGTTTCTATCTTTAAGGCATTTATAAACTAGCTAGGGAGATGGATATGAACACAGGGGCACCCACCATTTTCTCAAAACACACCGGTCTGATGGTATAGTCCAGGGCTGTGGACATGCGTGATGAATTATTAACTGACGTAGCCCTCACCAGTAATCACTGAAATTAAAGATGTCTGTGTCCAGCCTCTTGGGGACAACATGTACCTCCTCTTTCACACCATTCAAAATGTAATGCCCAGGTCATTAGGTGTTCAGCCCCTTCCCTGGCTGTGCTGACTCGCTGGGCCTCGGCCACTTCAGTGGTCATCTGGGACATCTTTCCCCCATGCCACATCTCATGGCCGGATCATAGTCTCAGGCAGACTTGCATTTCAGGGCCTTGGAAAGCCCTTAACCAAGGGGACAGTTCTCTCACTTGAGTATTTTGGTACATTCAGATCCCCCCTTTCTCTCTAAAAACATGAAATGCATCTTCTTCATTTAGACTGGAAAACTAATCTGTATCACTCTTAAAATCCACCCTTCCTCCAGGCCAGCCCTCCAGGGACCTGGACTCAGCTTGAGCATTTCAACATTTCTTTAGTAAGGAAATGCCCAGCAGAACGCTACAAATCAAAGAATTCAAATGGCTTCTTTTGAGAACCCTCAATGAAGGTGGTTGGAGGTCTGAGCTGCCACTGAGGAATGCCTCCTCTGCAGCTCTCTCTGCATCTTCTCACGGTCCTAGAAAACGGCTGCAGTCTTGGGTAACGGGACCTCATACAACTGTTTTCAAAGGAAAAGAAGGCAGCAGACCTTCCTGCTCCCACCGATTTCAGCCCCCTCTCCATTCTGATTTCTAACACCAAAAATTAATGTTTCTTATTTTCAAACTTTATGTTATTGGAGTCACACTCAAAAATATGCACTCTGGGCCCTGACTGGTTGGCTCAGCAGTAGAGCGTCAGCCTGGTGTGCGGGGGACCTGGGTTCGATTCCCGGCCAGGGCACATAGGAGAAGCGCCCATTTGCTTCTCTACCCCCCCCCCTCCTTCCTCTCTGTCTCTCTCTTCCCCTCCCGCAGCCAAGGCTCCATTGGAGCAAAGATGGCCCGGGCGCTGGGGATGGCTCCTTGGCCTCTGCCCCAGGCGCTAGAGTGGCTCTGGTCACGGCAGAGCGACGCCCCGGAGGGGCAGAGCATCGCCCCCTGGTGGGCAGAGTGTTGCCCCTGGTGGGTGTGCTGGGTGGATCCCGGTTGGGCACATGCGGGAGTCTGTCTGACTGTCTCTCCCCATTTCCAGCTTCAGAAAAATACAAAAAAAAAAAAAAAAGCACTCTGTTGTCCTGGCTTCTTATGTCTTGGTCATGTTTGTGAGATTCATTTGTGTCCTTGCATGTAGCTGTGTTGCATGCATTTTGTGCTGTCCTATGGCCCTGTGTATGTATAGCACAGATGGGTCATCAATTCTACTGTTGAACAGTTGTGCTATTCTAGTTGGGGGCTATGATGAATAATGCTGCTAGGAAAATTCTAGTACATATCTTTTGATGCACAAATATACGCATTCCTTTTGGCGTATTCCTAAAACACTGAAAGACCATGGTCATACCAATTACACCTCAACCAGCAGTGCCTGAGAGTCCATGAGCTTTTTAGTTTTAAACCCAGAAATCATTAAAAAAGAAAGAGGGGAAGAAAGAAAGAGAGAGAGAGAGAGAAAGAGAGAAAGAAAGAAAGAAAGAAAGAAAGAGAAAAAGAAAGAAAGAGAAAAAGAAAGAAAGAAAGAAAGAAAGAAAGAAAGAAAGAAAGAAAGAAAGAAAGAAGAAAGAGAAGAAAGAAGAAGGAAAAGAGGGAAGAAGAAAGGGAGAGAGGAAAGGAGGAAGGAAGGGAGGGAGGAAGAAAGGAAGAAGAGGAAAGAGAGGACAGGAGAAGGAGAAGAAAAGACAGAAAGGGTAAGGGCAGAAGGAGGAGGAAGAGAAAGGAGACAAAGAGGAGGAAGAAGTGAAGAGGAGGGAACAAGGAGAGTAGAAGGGAGGAGGAACTAGCAGCAGTGACCATGTAAAAGTGGCCTCTCTTCCCTCTTTACATCACTGGTGAATGTAAGTGAATAGAAAACAAGTTTGGCCTTTCTCAAAGGCTGAGAAGGAAAAGTACATGCACCGTGTCTTGCTAGAGAGTGGCCTACATGCGTCTGAGGAGAGTGGCAGCAGTAAATTATCTGACAATTATTGCATCATCTGACTCTAGCTGCAGACACAGCACTCCGGAAAGTGACACCACGCCTGGAGTCCGAGGCGGCACACACTTCCATCCTCAGGGTTGCCAATGATTCCTTCTGAGGCGGGGGTCTAGGCGGAGCCAGCTGCACCAACGATAGATTAGTAGCCTAAGAAGAGATGACCTGGCTGCAACTGATCCATCTACTACCAGATCATTCCAGGGGCCAGTGGGAACTCTTGGAGACTGGGCCATGCTCCAAAGACCAAAAAAGGCCCGCCAGAACGTGAAAGAGACCAGCAGAGACTAAGGTCCATTTTTTTCTACCCCCTGTAACCTGGTCAGGAAATAGCTATTCTGAGTCAGCAAATAGGACAGAACCAGCAGCCCAGGCTCGGCTGGGGCATAGTCTGCAGAGCAGGAAAGCTTTAGCAATTATTCCCATCAACAAGACTGATAGTGACAGGGATTCATAGCTGAGTCTTGGGAGCTGCTACCGCATGTGGGGGTGGTGGGAGCCAAACCCAGGCGTCACACTTCAGTTTGATGGGTGCGTATACGTTCTATTTCCTTCACAAGATTAAATACGCTCTTTCCCCAAGCGCCTCTGCTGACAGCCTTCTGGGTGCAAATGGTCAATGTCCATTTAAAGTTGAAAGGAAAGCAAAAATTAGATTGTATTTTTAGAAGCTGAGAGATGCAGATTGAATGGGGTTGAGCATAAAAGCAAATCCCGGAGACTGAACTGACAGAGGCTTTTCTTAAATGCAAACTTTCCTCTGAATCACAGGGAAGTTCTGTGCTGTTCACAGTGGGCAGCAGCATGAACATGGTCCCATCGTAGTTCTTTTCTTCATATTCCTGAGCAGATTTAGATTTCAAAATCAGTAAAAGAATAACATAAAAACAGTCTTCCTCCTGGTTGGAGGGGAGCCCCGTCTGCAGTCAAGGAGGAACCAGATGCAAGCCTCTAAATAAAGTGGCTTGGTGAGTATGGCAAGGATTTCCATTTCAAAATGCACATAACCTGAGCTGGTCAAGATGGTGGAGTAGGGGCCCTGGCTGGTTGGCTCAGCGGTAGAGTGTTGGCCTGGCGTGCGGGGGACCCGGGTTTGATTCCCGGCCAGGGCACACAGGAGAGGCGCCCATTTGCTTCTCCATCCCCCCCTCCTTCCTCTCTGTCTCTCTCTTCACATCCCACAGCCAAGGCTCCATTGGAGCAAAGATGGCCCGGGCGCTGGGGATGGCTCCTTGGCCTCTGCCCCAGGCGCTAGAGTGGCTCTGGTCGCAACAGAGCGACGCCCTGGAGGGGCAGAGCATCGCCCCCTGGTGGGCAGAGCGTTGCCCCTCGTGGGCGTGCCGGGTGGATCCCGGTCGGGCACATGTGGGAGTCTGTCTGACTGTCTCTCCTTGTTTCCAGCTTCAGAAAAATACAAAAAAAAAAAAAAAAAAAGAGATGGTGGAGTAGGTAAACACTACTCACCTCCTCCCACAACCACATCAAAATTACAACTAATCTATAGAACATCTGTCGCTGAGAACCACCAGAAGACTACCTGAACGGAAATCCTGTAACTAAGGATACACAGAAGCCACGTGGAGGCTGGCAGGAGAGGCAGAAATGCAGGAGAGGCAGAAATGCAGAATAGGCTGGTCCCAAACCTACATATAGAGGTTAAAAGTCAGGGGGGTATCTTGGCTGTAGAGGCCCCCTGAGGAGCGAGGGATCTCATCCCCACACCAGGATTCCAGTTCCCATAACTTTTGGCTGTGAAATCCAGCAGAGACTGTGGCTAAGTGAAGCAAAGGGCTGCTGGAGTCCCAGGCATTCCTCTTAAAGGAGCAGGGCAAGGACTTACTCGCTGATGGACACACTATCTCTTGAGTTCCACCTCTGTGGTAGCAGGGACATAAAGGGAAGAACTAAATTGTCTGACTTTGCAGTGAGGGCTGGAGAAGAAGCTTTCGCCCAGACAGAAGTGCTGACAGAAGCCACTGTTCCTTTGCTGAGCCCTCCCCCTGCAGGTTAGGGTAGGTGCCATAACTGAGTCTCCATTAAGCTGATTAATACTGTTCACCCTGCTCCACCCTATCTATGGCTTTTCCATATAAATAGCTCATCTTGGGTCAGGCTGCAGACTCTCCTAAGACCTCTCAAAAGTTCATAGAACCCAAACTAGAAGCATGTGGCCTCAGAGTGCCCTGTTCCTTTTGCTAAGCAGCCCCACGCCCGGCAATAGCTACAGCCAGCTGCAGTTCACAGTTTGGCCTCTCCTGGGCACCTCTAATTCCAGCATGAGTGGCAACCATCTGCAGATAGCTCTGTAGCTCACACCAGCTGGCCCCAGGAAGAGTATAGGCAGTGGCTGACCTTGACCTGCACCTCTTTAGACACCTCAGAACCAACATACCTTGTGGCCAGCTTCAGACCACACCAGAGAAGCACCCAACCACCATCACAAATGACTCACTCAAAGGGCAAACTGCCAGTGCCAGAGCCCCATTACAGCCAATCATGCTAATGGCATCAGCCCCTGCACAGCTGTTCCTCCTCTATAGCCATGACCAGTCCTCACAACCAATCAGCTTCGGGTCAATCCCTCCCACTGATGTGCTAACAGCAATCAAGGATCAAGAACAACAAAAGGGCACACACAACCCACACAAAGGACACACCTGGAGCACCCAGCTCAAGCGACCAGGAACACTGGGCCCCACAGAACACCAACCATGTAAGACCACTCCACCAAAACTTGGGGACGTAACAGCTCTATCTAATACATAAAAACAAACACAGGAAGGTAGCCCAAATGGGGAGACAAAGAAACATGCCCCAAATGGAAAACCAGGAGAAATTTTCAGGAATAGAACTAAATAAAATGGAGGCAAGTCATCTAATAGATATAGAGTTCAAAACAATGGTTTAAAGGATGGTGGAGAAATTTAGTGAGAACATCAACAGCATTAAAAACACAACACAGAAACCATAAAAAAGAACCAGTCAGAAATAAAGAATAAAATAACTGAATGAAGAATTCATTAGAGGAAACTAACAATAGATTAGATGAAGCAGCAGATTGAATCAGTGCTTTGGAAGATAAAGAAGCAGAAAACACCCAATAAGAAAAGCAAAAAGAATCCCCCTCCAAAAATAAGAATAGTTTAAGGGGCCTCTGGGACAACCTCAAGCATACCAACATTGGCATCATAGGGGTACCAGAAGGAGGAGAGAGAACAAAGAATTGAAAACCTATTTGAAGAAATAATAACAGAAAAACTCCCTTACCTGGTGGAGGAAATAGACATACATGCCCAGGACACAAAGAGAGATCCAAATAAGATGAAGTAAAAGAGGCCCACACTAAGACACATCATAATCAAAATGCCAAAGATCAAAAACAAAGAGAAAAATTTTAAAGTAGCAAGAGAAAAGCAGTTGATTACCTACCTATAAGGGAGCTCTCATACAGAAACTTTGCAGGCCAGAAGGGATTGGCACAAAATATTCAAAGTAATAAAAAGCAAGGACCTAGGCCCTGGCAGGTTGGCTCAGTGGTAGAGCATCAGCCTGGCGTGCAGGAGACCCGGGTTTGATTCCTGGCCAGGGCACACAGGAGAAGCACACATCTGCTTCTCTACCCCTCCCCCTCTCCTTCCTCTTTGTCTCTCTCTTCCCCTCCCGCAGCCAAGGCTCCATTGGAGCAAAGTTGGCCTGGGCGCTGGGGATGGCTCTCTGGCCTCTGCCTCAGGCACTAGCATGGCTCTGGTTGCAACAGAGTGACGCCCCAGATGGGCAGAGCATCACCCCCTGGTGGGCATGCCGGGTGGATCCTGGTCAGGCGCATGCGGGAGTCTGTCTGACTGCCTCCCTGTTTCCAACTTTAGAAAAATACAAAAAAAAAAAAAAAAAAAAAAGCAAGGACCTACAACTAAGGTTACTCTACCAAGCAAAGCTATCATTTGGTATCGAAGGACAGAGGAAGAGCTTCCCAAACAAACAAAGGCTAAGGGAGTTCATCACCACCAAACTAGTATTACAAGAAATGTTAAAGGAAATTCTTATTTTTTATTTTGTTTTGTTTTCTTAGTTGAGTTTAAGTGACTTTGGTTAATAAAATTATATAGGTTTCAGGTGAACAAATCTATAATATATCATCTGTATATTGTAGAGAATGTAGTCAATAGTATTGTAATAACTATATATGGTGTCAGATGGGTACTAGATTTATCAAGGTGATCACTATGTAAGATATATAAATGTCTAATCACTATGCTGAACACCTGAAACTAATACAATATTGTATATCAACTTTAATTTAAAGAAAAAAAAATTTTAATTACACATATCCTAAATGTCAGGTAGGAGGAATGGTGTTTATTGGTGAATATGATTACCCACTTTCTAATCTGCATTTTTGTCTTATTGTTTCAAGATCTAAACAATCTAACTTTTTAATACATACTGAATTCCTTCTATGTACAGATGCTATACAGAGGTATACAAAAATTCTAACTAATTGAAGAATTGAAAATGAATAAGAGAGATTCTCCTCTCCAAGGAGCCAACAGTCCTGTGGAGGAGACAGGTGTACAGCCCATGACAACAGCACATGGTTAGGAGGGAACTGCATGGACGGTTGTGAGACGTGATGCCTAGAGCATGGGCTCTGGAACTCCCACCCTGTCCTGGCCACTTCACATCTGAGTTCCTGGAAGAGCTCCTACTCTTCAATGTTATTATAAGGACCAAACAGATTCAGTAAGTAAAGCCCTTTGTTGGTAGCTGACAGAGTAAACAGAAAAAACTTCAGTTCTACTGAATCATCTATTGTCAACTGGCACCACCAGGATTTTCAGCTAAGACTGAGAGCCATGTTCCCTAGCACTCGATCCCCTGCAAGGTTCCAGGTTGGAATAAGAAAAATTCAGTACCAGTGAGAACAGCTTATGTGGGAAGGCAGAAGTAAAGCAGAGGCCACAGTTCGTGGGAAGTCATGTCAAATGCAGCAGTTTTCTTGAATATGGCTGTTTCACGGACCTCATCTCAAGCTTACACTTTGGTAGGTAGACATGGCAGCTTCTCAGACATCCCTGAGAGTCCCAGTATTTCCAGCTCTGAGGGATAAGTGACAGTCACTTCCATCCTTGGGCTTCAGCTACTGTCAACCCCTTAGCTCCTCCCACATTCACGTAAACCCTACTTCCTTTTTCTTATAACACAGTGAGTCTCTTTTCCTGACCAAACTCAGACTGATATATTTTTCATCCAAAAGGCATGATGGAAATGATGAGAAATAAAAGGATGTATTAGGGGAACTGGCTGGCAGCCTGACATGGGTGCCAAACACCAATATATATATTTTCAACCCAGGGTTGGAAATCGCAGCATGTGTGAAGGGCCACTGTCATTATACATTTTCAATTGCACAATGGTTGGTGCCCCTAACCCCTGTGTTGTTCAAGGGTCAACTATATTTTGGAAATAAGACGTAACTAGGAAATCCTCAACAGAACTAAGCATCTGACTGCTTCTGTGTTAATAACTCATCATGGAAGCTAGGGTAAAGAGCACAGGAGGATGCAATCAATTCTGAGCACACTCACACACCAAGTCCCCGGATATTCAGAAGGAAGAATTGGAATTCTGTAAAGCAAAGGGATTAACAGTGATTTTTATTTAGCTTAAATAAGCCTATTTAAAATAAAAATTTATATCTATTATTGATGGATATAACCCTAAGTTATATTTTATCTTAAGATTTTTGGAGCCCTTTTCAACTGGAGTTTCAGGAAATTATGTTCTAACACCAGAAACGAGCCACTGAGTATAAGGGCTACTTTCTCCCCGTGGATGGCACTAGCTCTCTCTGTAGCTTTTTGTGAGGATTTCAGAAAAATTACTCAAATCACTGTCTGTGGGACATAATTAATTTGAAAATGACCTAATAAAGCCATTATGTTTGGCAAGACATTTTTAAAGCTTCAAAAATAAGAAGACAAATACTGATATATTTTCATTGATATTTAAAGTCTCCGTCCAGGACTTTACAAAGTTTCATAAATCTTTTTATTAGTAATGAACAAAAAATGTCACTTAACTTTGGGAGAACACTTGTCGTTCTACAACAATAAAACAGTGTTGAAAATAATGCACAGAAAACAGTATGGTAACTACACTTCTTTAGCCAGCAAACGCCATTGGAATACTCACAAAAAAAAAACACCGCTGAAGAAACAACCATCTGAACAGCAGGCAGTGCGGGAGGTTGTACACAAATTAAGTGCAGATGTTTCTAACAAGTTTTAGCTTATGGGATTTGCCAGGTCGGTTTCAATAATGAAATCCACAAGAAGTACTTTTGGTGAGTCACTATAGCAGAGATGTTCAAGGAAAAATATAATCTCAACAACTGAGTTCTTTATTAAACACGAGGTTTAGGGGACTAAAAAAGAATTCTGCAACAAGGCTGCCAAGACAGCGCAGCCTGTGAGACACACACTCACTCACTTCTCAGCCACGGGCAAACTCTTACTGCAAATATGCTGCATCCGGAAGTATGCCAAGGACGGCAGGATGTCAACAATATTGGCATATTTATAAGATTAAGATCCTTAAGATCAAGTAGAATTTTTACAATACTCTATAAATAAGGGGAATGTTATGGACTAAATTTAGTTCCCCCAAAATTTATATTGTAAAGTGCTAACCATCAATGTCATGATGTTTGGAGGTAGAGCCTTTAGGGGATTATTAGGTTTAGATGAGGTCTTGAGGTAGGAACCCCATGATGGAATTAGTGCCCACATAAGAAGAGCAAGAGACATGACAAAACCTCTCTCTGTGAGCACCCAGCAGAGAAGCCCATGTGAACACACAAGATGACATCCATCTACAAGTCACTGAGTAGGTCTCCTTAGACACCAGATCTGCTGGCACCTTGACTTGGACTTCTCAACCTCCAGAACTGCAAGAAGTACATTTCTGTAGTTAAAGCCACCCAGCCTTATGGTATCGTGCTACAGCAGCCTGAGCAGAGTTAAGGGGTTAACTCTGAAAGTTCTTTGTGTCATACATAGATTTGTATGTTATCTCATAGCAAAGTAGTTATAAGATTTGGCAGACTTAAAGACAAGTTATACACTTTTCTTTTACAAAAAAAGACAAGTGTTTTGAATTTGCCAACCTTTCCTGAGATGACAAGTGGCTGTCATTGTTCTACTACATAACAAATACTTCTTTTTCAAATAAGTGCCATGTCTATCCATTCAAGGTAAAGATGGTGTTTAAACAAAGAGTGAAGAAAAACTGCTTTTTTAAAGAAATAAATATTGTGAAGTCAGTATTTTATAAAAGATGTTTGGATATGTTCTCAACATTATATGATTTTTAAAAAAATCACGTGTATTGCCTATAAAAACTCTCTTCTCTCCACATTTTAAAAACTTAGAAATAACACATTATAACCTCTTAAACAACCTTCCAAATAAAACATGGCAGTGGCTTAGAAACAATTTATTCAAAATTATAAGCACAACAGCTTCTGATTAGTTTGTAAGAACAACTAAAAATCATCAAGGAGGAATACAATTTTTTTGGAAACACATTAACAAAAATTTTTGCAAAGTTGGTGAACGAATTGAAAGTTACGAATTATGATTTGGTGAGAATAGCCCATACTGTATTTATTCTATTTAATTCAATTTAGTATGAAACTGCTACCATTTTTGATCAATAAAATTGGCAATTTCATATGGTTTGACCATATATGTGTGTAGATACACATATATATGTATGTATGTATGTATATTTACATGTGTGTACACATATATATCATATATATGTAGGTGTGTGTGTGTGACATCTAGTGGCCTAGAGTCTCATGGCTGCCCTGAGATAAGGACTTGGACTCCACAACCCATCCACCTCCACTCAGGTAAGTTAGGAGTTGGAGGTAGTAACTGAAACGCAAGGGAGCCAGGAACCTTGTGCCTCACTTCCCAATGGACCTAGGAACTGCACAGACTTGCTCCATGCCTCTGCTAAAAAGCCAGACTGGGATGGTATTTGGAAGTGGAGCCTTTGGGAGGTTTTTAGCTTTAGATAAGGTCATGAGAGTGGGACCCAGTGATGGGATTAGTGTTCCTATAGGAAGAAGACACACAAGAGCTCTGAGCATATAAATGGATAGGCCAAGACCATCTCAGAGATGCCTTGCTCAATGATAAGAAAAACTAAAATGTTTTTGTGTAAGAAGTGAGGGTGGGGGAGAGACCCAGCAGTTTGGTTGAAGGATAAGGCGATGGAACTGGAGGTCTGGGATCTGGGAGGCAATGACCTGCATGAGCAAGGGTCAGAGAGGAGTACACAGTGGGGAAGTGAGAACAGTGGAGAACGGAATGTGCTCTGAGAAGGAAAACTTTAACTTTCTACCTGTGTTAGTGGAAACCCAGTCTTCCTTACTATGCCTTTCTTTCCTGTGTGTCTTTTTTACTCCTCACACAAATACTTCACTTCTGGTCACCAAATGTGTGGAGGTTTGTCCCCACACCAACCAATGCTCTGTGACACCAGCTGAGTGTCCTACAATTTAACTCAATCTTGACACTATCTACTTGGAGACAGCGTCAGATCCCCCAAGTCCAGGACCCAGTCCCACAGGACTGCCCCCACGCCACCTCAGATGCCAATGGCAAGTAGGTCCCAGTGTACCCATAAATTCTGTCCAATGTAGCTAAAAATCAAAAGTTCCCAAGACCCCCTTCTCAAGTTCAATTAATTCATGAGAGTGGCTCACAGAACTCAGGACAACATTTACTTGCTCTACCAGTTTATTTAAGAATATGACGAAGGGTACAGATGAGCGGGCAGATGAAGGGATACCCGGGGGAGATCTGGGAGGGTTCTGAGTGCAGGAGCTTCTGTCTCCATGGAGTTGGGGTGTGTCACACTCCCAGTGTGGATGTGTAAGTCAACTAGAAGCTCATCACACCTGTATTTTTAGGATTTATCACATAGGCATGCTCAATTATTACTCCATTTTTAGCTCCTCTCCCTTCTCAAGAGAATGGGGGAAATGGGTGAAGCTAAAAATTTTAAGCTCCTAATCATGGCTTACTGTTTCAGGTAACCAGCCCTCACCCAATAGCCCACCCAGAGTCCCCTCAATAAAACAAAGAGCACTCTTACCACACAGGAAATCACAAGGTTTTCAGAACCTTGTGTCAGGAACCAAGAGCAGAGACATATATATTACTTATTATAAATCACAACATTACAGCCTCCCTTCATCCCTCACCTCTGGATACTTTGGCCCTCTGCAGCTTCCCAGAACTTACATGCAATTCTGAAGCAAAAGGAAGAGAAACCCTGAGTTGACCAAGAGAAAGTTCCCACCACCCAGCCAAATGCAGAAGAGAAATTCATTCAGTTAAAGACAAATAGAAGCCCTAACTCAGTTAGTTAATGTCGTTGTCTTAATATGCCAAGGTTGTGGGTTCAATCTCCAGTCAAGGTATACACAAGAATCAATCAATAAATATATAAGTGGAACCACATATCTATGTTTCTCTCTTTCTCTCTAATATATCTCTCTAAACTCAACAAATAAAAATTAAAAAAAAAAAAAGACAAGCAGAGAAAGTTGCATTTCTTGCTCAAGGGTGTGGCCTGAGATGGCAGCGTTTAAATGGCTCAGCCGCGGGGTGGGGGGTGAAGCCCCTCCTCTTAGTGGAGGCGTCCACCTTCTATCTTGAGAAATAGTCCCATGGGAGCGTAGAGTGAGAGGCCGAGGGGCATCTCTCAGCTGCACTCAGAGCTTTTACAAGATCCCCTCGGTGGGAATTCGGAGGAAAAGCACTGTGATTCAGGAGAGTGGGTGGGTAACCCTATCTGGTCAGGCACGACAGCTTTACAGAAAATGCCTCAACGTTGTCATTCCGCTTCTCAGACCCTTACCTGGACTTCCAATTCTTCACAATAAGTGAAGCATTTTGTTAGAACAGATAGCTTTTTGAGAGGGAAAAATCAGGATCCTGGGGCTCCATCTCCATCCCCATCTTTCCTGGCAGTGTTCACTGGGGAGAGACGAGCACTAAAGCAGATGTAATCAGATGTATTGATTCTAGCGCTGGAAACACTTTTCATCAGTCTCTGAAACTATATTTTCATGCAGGGAAAGCAAACAGAGCAAGTCCTCTTGTTGATTGCAGCTATAAAAATGAATGAGGTGTTATGGACCATGGATTTTCAGCAAATTCACTTTTGTCTTCTCAAAATATCTTCCTCCAGGTACCCACCCTTCAGGTTTGAAAACTCAGTGGTGTGTCCATCTGCTTTGTGAGATACTCATCAGAACACACATGTTCAAGTGCAAGGATTTTGCAAGTAATTTGGGGAACATTTCCTGATATTTAGGGGCTACATGGAAGGCTTTTAAAAACACAAGTTCCTAGTGAACAGGTACCTGTGCTGGATGGTAGCTACTTTACCTTTGCTTTGTTATAGGTGACTCAATACTTAGAACTGAGTTAGGTGATGGAAACACAATGATGAAAAAGTTGAATCCCTGCTTTCATTGACTTATAGTTTAGCAGGGGACACAAGCACATGGACACGCTCCTGCAACACCTCATAAGGAGGTGATCTGAAAAGTGTTTCCAGCGCTTGATACAGATAACAAGACAGCAAGTCCCAACACCTCATAAGGAGGGCCGCCATAGCAGGAACCACTGTGTTCCTTTCCAGAGAAGCATGGAGAGAAGTCTTTAGCAGTTAGTTGTAAAAGGCTTCCCAAAGGAGGTAGCATCTAACCCACCACATATAGGTTAAACAGGAATTTCTTGGCAGACTAAACAGGATAAACAAAGGCTGAGAGATCTACTAGGCTTCAGGGCATGTGCCAAAAGGTTACTACAATGGAGAAGGAGGTACATGAGATTTTTTTTCCAAGAGGGTTTATTGAGATACAGTTTACGTGAAAACAAAAAAGTGCCATTTTTAGAGCAAAGTTCTATGCGTTCTGATAGATCCATATAATGATGAAACCACCACCACCACAATCAAGAAGAGAGGGTTGCTATCCCTAATTTCCCTCCAGTGCCCCGTTAAAGCCAGTCCCTTCCTCTGACATAGCCTTTGACAACCACTGATCTATTTTCTATTTCTATTGTTTATCTTTTCCAGAAAGTCATATAAATGGAATCATACTATATGTAGCCTTGTGAGTCTTTCTTCTTCTACTTAACATAATGTATTTGAGATTCGTCCATGTTGTTACATGTATGTACATGAAATTTTTATTTATGAACCCAATTTAAGGTTATGAACAGTTGATATTTACATTAATCGCCTGATCCTAAAAGTCTAAATTGTGATAAAACTTTAATTACCAAGAAAAATCTCAGAGAGGATTCTGGAAAGTTGGCTGCTTACATGCATGGCTACTCACCTCCCCTTTTCCATCTCTCCACCTGGAATAACACCACTAGCAAGGTACAACCAAAGATCACCTTCAAAGAAAAGGTTTGCCTGACCCTGTTCACCTCACTGCATGTGGTTTCTAAAGAGCCTGTCTAGTCAACAAGTTATTGTGAACCTAGAGGGATGACACACATTGAAATGCACTGACATCAGCCCCTGTGGATGGGGGAGTGCTTTGACTTGTCCCCAGTGAGACCTAAGGACAGCAAAGGGTCCTCTCATTGTCCAGCAGAGTGAACAGGTTTTTTACCACCACCAACTCATAAGACCAAAAGCTGCCAGTTTAAACAGCAGAGCTGTTCCCTCTACACATTCTAAGGGAATACCCATCCACAAATAGATAAATAAAATGGAAACTATTTGAGACTTTAGAGGTGTTTACTCTTGGCTGATACCTTGGGATCACCTGGTGAGTTTAAAAAGCTACCAACACCTCAATCCCATCCCTGGAGAGTTTTCATTAACTTGTTTCACTGTGTCTTGAGCATTGGAATTTTTAACACCTCCCTAGAGTGGTTCTCATGTGTGGCTAAGGTTAAGAACCACTGGATTAAGGAAATTCAGCAAC
The DNA here is from genome assembly GCF_036850765.1 of Saccopteryx bilineata. Classification (NCBI taxonomy): domain Eukaryota; kingdom Metazoa; phylum Chordata; class Mammalia; order Chiroptera; family Emballonuridae; genus Saccopteryx; species Saccopteryx bilineata. The sequence goes on from NC_089495.1 coordinate 169,704,297, forward strand.
CTCAGGGAGAAGACCAAGTTTAACAAGGAGAGCAGATGACTACTGTTAAGATAGAGCTGATGGTTGAGACAGAAGACCTTAAATAGAAAGCAAATGAGAACTCCCAAGGGCATTCAATTCAATGCAGAACAAAATATTTTCTTGAACTTGAATATTGGTTTCTGAAATTACAATTTCAACAGACTAAGTAAGAAAATAATATTCTTCATTGAGAACAAAATTAGTATTTGGGGAGGTTAAGCAGAAAAAGAATTTTATAAATGATGTGGAATTCATAAGAGAGTTGAAGGACAGGCCAGGATATATAAATATGAATAACAAAAAGTTCACAAGAAGGGGAAACGGAACAGATAGAAACTACTAATAAGGAAATCAAAAAAGAAGGTTGATCTGAGTGGTTTTGAGTCTTCAGGTTAAGGAAATGAGAGCCCCAAGTAAAATTAATTCTAATTTAAAAAATAAAAAACAGAAAACAAAATAAAACCCAGAATTCCAGTAACATTTCTTTATGAAATTTCTGAATTCCATATAGCCTAAGGATTACAAAACACTAATTCAAAAAAAAAGGCATGCACCTCACCTCCATGTTTATTGCAGCATTGTTTGCAATAGCCAAGATCTGGAAACAGCCCAAGTGTCTGTCAGTGGACGAGTGGATTAAAAAGCAGTGGTACATATACACAATGGAATACCATGCAGCCGTGAAAAAGAATGAAATCTTACCTTTTGAGATGGCATGGATGAACCTGGAGATTATTATGCTAAGTGAAACAAGCCAAGCAGAGAAAGACAGTATCATACAATCTCACTTATATGTGGAATCTAATGAACATGGTGAACTGAGGAACAGAATAGAGACAGAGGCAAGGTCACAGGGAGCAGAGGGACAGCTGTCAGAGGGAAGGGGAATGAGGAGATGGGATCAGAGAAGGTGAAGGGATTATCTAAATTATATATAAATAACACATAGATACAGATAACAAGATAGCAAGTCCCAGAGGGAAGTGGGGAGGGAGATGAGGGAGGAGAGGCAAAGGGGGTGTAATGGCGGCATGTTGTGGGGGTGGGGGGTTGAGGGTGTTATACAGAGTGGGACACTTGAATCTATGTTAATATAATAGATTAGAAAATTTTAAAATATATATTCCTGAATTCCAATTATGGAAAAATATATTACATGCTTATAGAAAGAAACAGCAGATTATTTACAATGGAAAAAAGGCTAAAGTCAGGCCTCTGTCTGCAATACTGAAGGTGTAAGGCTGTAAGAAAGTGTTTAAAGGTGACTGAAGGAGGAGAGTATTCAAAGAGTCCTGCACCCACCCACAAAATCAATCACCTGCTAAGGAAACATGTTTTTAGGTACGCAGAAATTCAGAACGTCGACAGAATAATATAGATAACTCCTTTATCGAACTATTCCAGATCATAGGAAAAGATGGAAAATTTTCCAAAATTATTCAATGAAGCTACCTTAGCCATATGGCAAAATCTTTATAGAATGCACCAAAAAAACCAACAAAACAAAAACACTACTCTAGGTTAACTTTATTTATGGGTATATAATTGTAAATGAAACACTAGCAAGCTGAATCCACCAGTATATTAAAAGAATAATCTACAACTGCAGAGGATCTATTCCAGGAATGTGAAGATGATTCAGTTCCCAGAGCGATACACTGTTTTGGGTGGAAAAGTTGATATTGTATGGAATTTAGGCAATATAAATCACAACCCCAACAGAATTTTCTGGATACAGACAAGCTGATTCTAAATATATATAGAACACAAAGGAACTAGAATGGCCAAGTCACTTTTTAAAGAAGAATAAATTAGAGGATTCACAATATCTGACTTTAGACTTTTAATAAAGCAATAGTAATTAAGACAGTAGAACAAAATGAGAGTCTAAAAATAGACCCACACAGAAATGGCCAACTGATTTTTGACAGACTGAGAAAAGCAAAATTGAATTGCAAAAGCAGTTCACCTGAAGAAAGTCTTCAAAAACTGGATATCTGACATCGACATGCAAAAATATGAATCCCAACCTAAATCACATGCCGCATACAAAAATTAACTCAAAATCAAGAATAATTCTAAGAAAAAAGAAAAAAAGAGGTCTGACCTGTGGTGGCACAGTAAAGCATCGACCTGGAGTGCGGAGATCACGTGTTCAAAACCCTGGGCTTGCCAGGTCTAGGTATATATGGGAGTTGATGCTTACTGCTCCTCCCCCTCTTTTCTCACTCTCTCCTCTCTGAAATGAATAAGTGAATAAGTAAATCTAAAAACAAAAAAACAAAAAACACCCCCTGAATCTTCAAGGATATTCAATTTAACACAGTAATTCTTGAACTAAAGTCAGCAAATTATGGTATATAATTGTAGTACATAAATTATGGTATGTATGGTATAGTCACTTTAAGTGACTATTTGAATATATTTTGCAATGGCATACAAAATAGGATATTTATTAGTAGTTTTAGAAAAAATACTTTTTTTATTATTTGTACTCTCCTATTCCAATTACGGTTAGAACTTTTATAAAGATTAAATGTAGAATTTTATACATTGTCTTTTCAGCATTTGCTAAATGTGATTAACTATAATCATATTTTTTCTCCTTTACATTAGTTCACATAGTAAATAATGTTAAAGATTCTAGAATAGGAAATAATTGTCTTATATCATGACAGTCATGCACCTCTTAATGACAGGGCTATGATCTGAGAAATGCACCATTAAGCAATTTCATCCTTGTGCCAACATCATAGTGTGCACTTATACAAACACAGATGGTACAGCCTACTGCACATTTAAGTCATTTAGTATAGCTTATTGCTCCTAAGCTACAAGCCTGTGCAGCATGTTACTATACAAAACAACACGAGATCAAATCAAGCACAAGAGAAAATGATGCCATGAACAGGTGCAGTAAACACGAGATGTATGAGAGCGCTGCAGGTTTAACACAGCACACTGTTTTACAGCAAACTTTATTTTTTACAAGTAAAAAGGGTACACTCTAAAATAATGATAAAAAGAAGTAGCTCAATATTTCAGCTTCTCTCTCTCTCCCTGCCTCTCTCAAAAAAGAAAAAAGGGTAGTATAGTAAATGCATAAAGTAGTGACAACTGTTTATTATCACGTATTCTGTACATAAGTGTGTGTGCTGTATTTTATATTCTGGCAGTGCATGAACAGCATGCTGCACTGTGGCTCATTGCTACGACATTGGCTATAATGAATGGAAATTTTTAGCTTCATTATAATCTTATGGGACCACCCTCATATATGCAGTCTGTTGTGGACTGAAATACCATTAGGTGGGACAGGATTATATGTTATTCAACATTGTTCTGGAGGTTTCTCTTTTTTTTTTTTTTTTTTGGTCAATGCTACTTTATTCTTTTTTTTTTTTTTTTGTATTTTTCTGAAGCTGGAAACAGGGAGAGACAGTCAGACAGACTCCCGCATGCGCCCGACCTGTATCCACCCGGCACGCCCACCAGGGGGCGACGCTCTGCCCAACAGGGGGCGATGCTCTGCCCCTCCAGGGCGTCGCTCTGCTGCAACCAGAGCCACTCTAGCGCCTGGGGCAGAGGCCAAGGAGCCATCCCCAGCGCCCGGGCCATCTTTGCTCCAATGGATCCTCTGCTGCGGGAGGGGAAGAGAGAGACAGAGAGGAAGGAGAGGGGGAGGGGTGGAGAAGCAGATGGGCGCTTCTCCTGTGTGCCCTAGCCGGAAATCGAACCCAGGACCTCTGCACGCCAGGCCGACGCTCTACTACTGAGCCAACTGGCCAGGGCTGTGGAGGTTTCTCTTAATGCTATAAAACAAAATTCTCTGGGCTCATATCAAAGAGGTAAAATTAATTTCACTTGATAGTGTTTGTATACTTAGAAACATACACCTTCCCCAAATAATAAAATTAATGAGGATTTAGTAATATGGTAATATAAACATATCTATTACTGGTGGATTTTTTTTAACATGCTGGGTGGAGTACAAACCTGAAATACTTTTATTTATTTAATCATAAGCTTCAACAATTGCAACTTCTTTTTTTATCCTTTTCATTTGGGTAACATCCAGAAATTTTGGGTCTCTTTTAAGCACAAAAAGCTTTCATCTGGTCTAATTAATTGTTAAATTTTCACAGCAATAAATAACTGATCCATTTTTGTATGTTCCTGCATAATATTTAAAATATTTATTTAAAGTGACTATAGTCCATAACGTACTACTTATGTACCATAATATATGAAATATTCCCTACTTGGGAAAAAATGGGTTGTATTCCATGTTGGGCTATTAGAGATAATCCTTTTATTAAAATTTTATTAATTTTTAATTTATTGTGTTTACATGGATTCAACTGTCCCACTAAATATAACTCCCTCACACCTGTGTCCCTTTTTATATCCCCTTAGTCACCCTCCCCCTAACTCCCTCCCCCTTCCCTCCAGGATTTGCTGTCCTGTTATCTATATCTCTGTGTTATGTATATGTAGTTTAACTAATTCCTTTACCTTCTCTATCCCACACCCTCATCCCCCTGACTGCTATCCCTCTGGTGCCTGTGACCCGCCTCTGCTATTTCATTCCTCAGTTCACTTTGTTCATTATATTCCACATATCTGTGAGATCATATGATATTTTTCTTTCTCTGCCTGGCTTATTTCACTTAGCATAATTATCTCCAGGTCCATCCATGCTGTCACAAAAGGTAAGATTTCCTTCTTTTCCACAGTTGCATTGTATTCCATTGTGTATATGTACCATTACTTTTTAATCCACTCGTCCACTGACGGGCACATGGGCTGTTTCCATATCTTGGCTATTGTGGACAATGCTGCCATAAACATGAGGGTGCATATCTTCTTTTGAATCAGTGATGTGGTATTCATAGGATATATTCCTAAAAGTGGGATAGCTGGGTCAAAAGGCAGTTCCATTTTTAATTTTTTGAGGAAACCTCATACAGTTCTCCACAGTGGCTGCACAAGTCTGCATTCCTACCAGCAGTGCAGGAGGGTTCCCTTTTCTCCACAACCTCGCCAGCACTTATTCTGTGTTGTTTTGTTAATGAGTATCATTCCAACAGGTGTGAGGTGGTATCTCATTGTGATTTTAATTTGCATTTCTCTGATGATTAGTGCTTTTGAACATTTTTTCATCTACCTATTGGCCATCTGTATGTCCTCTTTGGAGAAGTGTCTATTCAGTTCTTTTGCCCATTTTTTAATTGGATTGTTTACCTTCCTGGTGTTGAGTTTTACAAGTTCTTTATAAATTTTGGTTATTAACCCTTTAACAGACATATTGGTGAATATATTCTTCCATTGTGTGGAGTGTCTTTTTATTTTCTTCATGGTGTCTTTTGCTGTGCAAAAGTATTTTAGTTTGATATAGTTCCATTTGTTCATCCTGTCCTTTAATCAGCAAAAATATTGCTATGAGAAATATCACAGAGTTTAATGCTTATGTTTTCTTCCAAGATGTTTATGGTCTCATGAATTACATTTAAATCTTTTATCCATTTTGAATTTATTTTTGTGAATGGTGTAAGTTGGTAGTCTAGTTTCATTTTTTGGCATGTACCTGTTCAATTTTCCCAATACCATTTATTAAAGATCTGTCTTTACTCCATTGTATGCTTTTACCTCCTTTGTCAAATATTAATTGACCATAAAGGCATGAGTTTATTTCTGGGTTCTCTGTTCTGTTCCATTGATGTGTATGCCTGTTCTTATGCCAATACCAAGCTGTTTTGAGTACGATGGCCTTGTAGCATAACTTGATATCAGGAAGTGTGATACTTCCCACTTTATTCTTCATTTTCAAGATTGCTGAGTGTATTTGTGTTCTTTTTTGGTTCCATATAAATTTTTGGAATATTTGTTCTATATCTTTGAAGTATGCTATTGGTGTTTTAATAGGAATTGCACTGAATTTATAGATTGCTTTGAGTAATATAGACATTTTGATGATGTTTATTCTTCCTATTCATGAACATGGTATATATGCTTCCACTTGTTTGTATCTTTCTTGATTTCTTTTATCAATGTTTTATAATTTTCCTTTACCTCCTTGATTAAATTTACTCTTGGTACTTTATTTTGTTGTTGCAATAGTGAAGGGGATTGTTTCCTTAATTTCTCTTTTAGATAGTTCATTGTTGGTGTATAAAAATGCCACTGATTTCTGAATATTAATTTTATATCCTACCACCTGGTTGAATTTATTTATCAGGTCCAGTAGTTTTTTGACTGAGACTTTAGAGTTTTCTACATACAGTACTGTGTCATCAGCAAATAATGATAGTTTTACTTCTTCTTTTCCAATTTGGATGCCTTTTATGTCTTCTTCTTGTCTGATTGCTGTGGCTAGGATTTCCAGAACTATGTTGAATGAGAGGCAAAAGGGGGCACCCCTGCCTTGTTCCTGGTTTTAAGAGGATTGCTTTTTATTTTTGCCCACTGAGTATGATGTTGGCTCTGGGTTTGTCATAGATGATGTTTTCACGTTGAGGTATTTTTCCTTTATTCCCACTTTGCTGAGAGTTTTGATCATAAATGAGTGCTGTATTTTATCAAATGTTTTTTCTGCATCTATTGATATTATCATGTGACTTTTATCCTTTCTTTTGTTTATGTGATGAATCACATTTATTGATTTGAAAATATTGTACCAGCCTTGCCTTCCCAGAGTAAATCCCACTTGATCATGATGTATGATTTTTTTCATGTATTGCTAGATCCAGTTTGCTAATATTTTGTTGAGAATTTTAGCATCTAACTTCATCAGGAATATTGGCCTATAGTTTTTTCTTTGTAGTGTCTTTGCCTGATTTGGAATGAAGATTATTCTTGCCTCAGAAAATGAGCTGGGAAGTCTTCCTTCCTCTTGAGTATTTAAATAGTTTGAGAAAGATAGGTATTAGTTCTTCTTTGAATATTTGGTAAAATTTGCCTGTGAAGCCATCTGATCTAGAGCTTTTGTTTGTTGGAAGTTTTTTGATAACTGTTTCCATTTCATTTGTTGTAATCGGTCTGTTTAGGTTTTCTGATTCTTCCAGAATGAGTTTTGGAAAACTATATGTTTCTAGAAATTCATCCATTTTCCCTAGGTTGTCCAATTTCTGGCCATACAGATCTTCATAGTATTTTCTTACAATCTTTTGTATTTCTGTAGTGTCAGTTGTTACTTCTCCACTTTCATTTCTAATTTTATTTATTTGAGTCCTCTCTCTTTTTTTTCTTGAAGAGTCTGGTTAAAGGTTCATCAATCTTTACCTTTTCAAAATACCAGCTCTTGGTTTCATTGATCTTCTATATTTTTTTTAGACGCTCTGTCATTTATTTCCACTCTGATCTTTATTATTTCCTTCATTCTACTTTTTCTTGGATTTATTTGTTGCTCTTTTTCTAGTTTTTTTAGATGCAGGGTTAAGTTGTTTATATGAGTTTTTTCTACCTTCTTAAGGCATTTCTGTAGTGCTATAACTTTCTTCCTTGATTTTGTTGTTAACCCATTTGTTATTTAATAACATGCTATTTAGTTTCTAAGTGTTTGAGTGTTTTTCAGTTTTTCTGTTGTAGTTGATTTCTAGTTTCATGCCATTGTGATCAGAGAAAATGCTTAATATGATTTTAATCTTTTTAAATTTATTGAGAATTATTTTGTGTCCTAACATGTGGTCTATCCTAGATAAGGTACCATGAGCACTTGAAAAGAATGTATATTCTACTGCTTTGGGATGAAAGGTTCTGAAGATATCTATTAAATTTAGTTAATCTAGTGTATAATTTAAGGCTGCTGTTTCTCTGTTAATTTTCTGTCTGCAGGATCTATCTAGTGATGTTAGTGGGATATTGAAATCCCCTACTTTTATAGAGTGGCTGTTGATCTCACCCTTTATGTCCATTAAAATCTGCTTTATATATCTCGGTGCTCCTACATTAGGCATATAAATATTTACAATGGTTATATCCTCCTGTTGGATTGCTCCTTTTATCATTATGTAGTGACCTTCTTTATCTCTTACTATAGTCTTTGTTTTAAAGCCTATTTTGTCAGATATAAGTATTGAGACCCAAACTTTTTTTTTTTCATTTCCATTGTGTGAAACACTTTTTCCATCCCTTCACTTTTAGTCTATGTGTATTTTTTGTTCTGAGGTGGGTCTCTTGTAGACAGCATATGTTTGGGTCCTGTTTTCTTATCCATGCAGCTACCCTATGTCTTTTGATTGGAGCATTTAATCCATTTACCTTTAAGGTTATTATTAATATGTAGTTGTTTATTGTTATTTTATTCTTTAAATCTACAATCCTCTTTTTCTCTATTTTTTTTTTCTTTGCTCTTTTTATAGCAGGCCCCTTAACATTTCTTGCAGCACTGGTTTGGTTGTAATGAATTCCTTAATTTTTTTTTTTTTTTTTGGTCTGGGAAGCTTTTTATTTTTCCTTCAATTTTAAATGATAGCCTTGCTGGATAAAGAATTCTTGGTTGTAGGTTCTTGCTTTGCATCACTTTGAATATTTCTTGCCAATCCTTTCTGGCCTCAAGTGTTTCTGTTGAGAAGTCAGATGTCATCCTTATGGAAGCTCCTCTGTAGGTAATTAACTGCTTTTCTCTTGCAGCTTTTAGTATTCTTTTTTTGTCTCTTAACTTTGACATTTTAATTATGATGTGTCTTGCTGTAGGCCTCCTTGGTTTCCTTTTAATGGGACTCTCGGTGTTTCTTGAACTTGTGTGACTTTTTCCTTCATCAATTTAGGGAAATTTTCTGCTATTATTTCTTCAAACAGATTCTCTATTCCTTGTTCATTCTCTTCTCCTTGAGTAACCTTTATGGTGCAGATGTTATTTCTCTTCATGTTGTCACAGAGCTCTCTTAGAGTTTTCTAAGAATTTCTGAGCCCCTTTTCCTTTTGTTGTTCTGCTCTTGTGCTTTCATTTATCTTGTCCTCTAAATGGCTGATTTTACTCTCTGCTTCATTCAGCCTGTTATTAATTCCTTCTAGTGCAGACTTCATTTCTGATATTGTATTTGTGATTTCTGACTGTTTTGTTTTTTTTTTTTATGATTTCAGTGTCCTTTTTGACGCTTGCTATCTCTTTATTTAGGTGCTCATTATGTCCATCCATTGTTGTTCTAAGATCCTTAAGGTCCTAAAAATCATTGTTTTAAACTCTGCAGCTGGTATTTTGGTCATTTTTATCTCATTCAGTTCTTTTTGTGGGCATTTCTCTTTTTGATTAATTTGGGTTGCATTTCTCTGTCTGCCAATTTTGTCTGTGTATTAGGTAGTGCTGTCTGACTTTGAAATATTTGCGTGGTCTTTATGAAAAAGATGGGCTCAGTGGTACTGTTCTCCAGGCCACTTGTTTTCCTTGTTCTAGGAATGCTTCCTGAGGGTACTATTTTCCCTCTTGTTGTATGTGAGTATTAGATGCAGTTGTTGCTTTTGTGGGTATGGTTATCCCTTCAATCTGGTTGGCTCTAAGGGTTAACCTCAATTATGTGTATTACACACCGTGCCATGTCTGTCCTGTTGGGTGTATTTATTCTCCACAGTGTCTGATGCCTGCTAGACTCAACCTTTGGATGTGCTGCTTGTGTAGGTATTTGAGTCTAGGGTTGGTGCTGACTGCCACTCACTACCAGTAGTGTTGGCTCTAGTTCTTCTAGGGTTGGTGTTAGCTCTTGTTTGTAACCTGCTGTGGGCTACCAGTCTTCAGCTACTGAACTTTTCATTGTTTGTGTCTGTGTTTTTTGTGTCTGGGTAATATGGGAGGGGCCAACCTTTGTATAAGGATCAGCTTCCTCCTGCTTACAGATGACTTCAGCTCCGTGAAAGCCCCAAGCTCTGTAAGATTTATTTCCACTTTTCAGCTGCTCCTCCTCTTTCAGCTGCCTGGCCTTCCCACAGAGTCTTCTGTAGTAAGAGTATAGTGTGGGCTCAGATAGGCCTCACTCAACCAACCCCTCTACAGGTTGTACACTTGGTGGGTTAGGGCAGCTGAGGTTGTGAATGCAATGTTTGTGGGACCCCCTACTTCAGGGGTCTCTTGGTCAGGAGCTCAGTACAGGGAATGTGACCCCTACTCCAGAGCTTGATCCCTCAGCTACTGCTGGATACTCAAATTTTATTTCTCTCCAACAAGGTGAGCAGCAGGTTCAGACCGAGTATAGCCAACAGTCCCCTCCACAGAAGTTCTCTCAGTTGTTGTGATCCCAGTCTCAGGGAAGAAGACTGAGAGAGTCTTCTGGGGCTGACTGTGCCCTTCTGAAAGTGTCTAAGTCCCTTGACCAGATCCAAAAATAGACTCACAGGGACCTACATTTTAAATATCCATGGTCCAAGCCTCTCTCCCTTCCCCCTGTGGAATCTAGCCTAGCTGGACTGAATATCCAGTGCCTAGGCCAGCTGACTGAGAAGCTCCACTCTATCCAATGCACATGAGCTGCTGTGCTGGTGCTGATCACAGAGAGTAGAACTCACCTCAGCTGAGCCAGGTATGACAAACTTTTCCTTAGGATACCACTCTAGCAAGGGTTGTTAGGTCCTGAACTGATACTTTCTGCAGCTGGCCCCTGGATGTGCCATCCCTGGGCCTCCCAAACAGGAACCCAGCACAGACCAGTGGGAGATACTGCCTGTGAAGGGCCCTCGGCAACCTTTTTTGGAGCTACAAGCAATTCAGAGTTTGTGGCTGCCTCTGCCAGATGTACATAAAAATACCAAGCTACACTCCTAGGCTAGCCTTTACCCACTCTGTTCCTGGGGGAAAGTCCACTCAAATGACCAAGTTTCCCTGAGTCTTGTCTCTTGTAGCCTGTCTGCTGGCTGCTTGTTGGGCTCAACTATTGAAAAAACCTCTGCTGGCCTGACCTGTGGTAGTGCAGTGGATAAAGCATCGACCTGGAAATGCTGAGGTCACCGGTTCGAAACCCTGGGCTTGCCTGGTCAAGGCACATATGGGAGTTGATGCTTCCAGCTCCTCCCCCTTCTCTCTCTCTGTCTCTCCTCTCTCTCTCTGTCTCTCCCCTCCTCTCTAAAATGAATTAAAAAACCCCACCTCTGCTAGAGTCTAGAGCCTGTGGCAATTTAGCAATTAGAAATGGTTGTAGGTATGGCTCTACCTCTTGGCCCCAGGTGTCAGTCTGTCCAGACTTTTTTCACAGGCCTCAGTAGGGTGTGGCCCCAGGAGTCTGGTGGGTGTGGCCTCTGAGACCTAGAGGGTCTGCCCACTCACAGTTTCAACTGAGTCTCTTGTGAGGTGGAAGCACCAGTCATAGACTCAGGAGAGTGTGGTGGGAGAGTTCCAGTCTCAACACCAGAAAACTGAGTCACTGATGCACCCTCTGCTTCCTGACCTCTCAGAATGACCCATCACCATGACTGGGGTATAAGCAGCTCCCAAGGGTAGAGCAGCTATTTTTCCCCAGGCTGATGCCACTCAGAGGGGATTTCTCCACCCAAGAAAGATGGCTACTGCAGTACTAGAGAATGATTCAGCACAGGGGTTCTGATGGCCGTCCCCCATGTGTCTCTCCCTGGGCCTCCAACTTTACACTCTCCTCACACAACTCCAGTCCTCTCAGCTCTCCCCTGCCAGAGCCCCAGGTAAGTAGCTGTGAACAAGGTTTTCTGTGTGGGCCCTTTAAAATGGAGTCTGCATGTGAGAGCTCTCTTTCTCACGGACAGAAACCCAGCTCTTTTTACAGCTAAATGCTATCTGGGTGCCTCTTCTAGTCTCTGGGGCTCTAGGCTGGTTCTAGGCCTGGGGATGAGGACCCACACCTCTCAGGGCAACCCATCCTGCCATGAGAGACCCTCTGGACCCTCAGCTGCTGCTGGTTTCTGGGAGCCAGGCAGTCCTTTCCACATCTCCACCCTTCCTACCAGAGTCAGTGTGGCTTCTTCAGTGATCCTTGGTTATAGACTCCTCTTAGTTTAGTTCAAAGTTGTTTTTTCAAGATGATTGTTCTTGAATTAAGTTGTAATCCAGTTTGGTCCTGGGAGGTGGCAGCTAGAATGTCTGCCTACTCCGTTGCCATCTTTCTTTAAAAAGACTATGTGGCTTCTTCAGTGATCCTTGGTTATAGACTCCTCTTAGTTTAGTCCAAAGTTGTTTTTTCAAGATGATTGTTCTTAAATTAAATTGTAATGCAATTTGGTCCTGGGAGGTGGCAGCTAGAATGTCTACCTACTCCGTTGCCATCTTTCTTTAAAAAGACTATCCTTTGCCCTGGCCAGTGAGCTCTATTGATTAGAACTTCATCCCGAAGTGCAGGGTTGCTGGTTCGATCCATCGTCAGGGCACATACAGGAGCAGATAGGTGTTTCTGTCTTTCTCTCTCTTCTTTCCTCTCTCTCATCTTAGCCATAATTAAGGGTCAGTAAGTTCCATGAAGTAGATTCACATCCTTATGCAGCCAACACCACCATCCATCTCTAGAACTCTTCACCTTGCAAATGCCCCAATTCAATTTTGAATGGGAATTGGTGATAATAATTTTCAACCACATTCACTGCACAACCCAGGAAAGGCTAGAGATAATCCTTTAATAATCCCTTTTTAGTATATGGTTTCATCTTAGAGTTACTACTTTGGGGTAGATTCCCAAGTATATATGAATGCTTTAACATTGCTGGTTGTTTTTGTGGGTTTTTTTTTTCAAATTTCTTTTTATGAAGGCTATACCAATTTTTACTGCTATTAATTGAACTAATATTGGTAGAATATGTCTCTCCTACCATTCTGATTAGTCAGATTATTACAACTATATTATCCATTATCTTTATCTTGTTCTTATTATCTTAAAGAAATGGTAAATGTTCAAGGGCCAACAAGGCCTCCAACTTTATTTTCTATTATTTATTTATTTATTTATTTATTTATTTTTGTATTTTTCTGAAGTTGGAAACAGGGAGGCAGTCAGACAGACTCCCACATGCGCCAAACTGGGATTCACCCGGCATGCCCACCAGGGGGCGATGCTCTGCCCATCTGGGGCATTGCTCTGTTGCAACCAGAGCCATTCTAGTGCCTGAGGCAGAGGCCACAGAGCCATCCTCAGTGCCGGAGCCAACTTTGCTCCAATGGAGCCTTGGCTGCGGGAGGGGAAGAGAGAGACAGAGAAGAAGGAGAGGGGGAGGGGTGGAGAAGCAGATGGGCACTTCTCCTGTGTGCCCTGGCTGGGAATTGAACCCGAGACTCCTGCACGCCAGGCCGATGCTCTACCACTGAGACAACCGACCAGGGTGGCCTCCAACTGTAGTATCAGATCAATTATGTTTTTCTTGTTCAGCAAATATCTGGGTTAGAACTGGGATAACCAGTAGTTATAAGGGAAGGGGCTGGGTCTTTTCTTCCATCTGGCAGAGGCTGATGATATTTTCATTTCATCTTAACCATATATTTTTCTTTTTTTTTTTTTTTTGAAGCTGGAAACAGGGAGAGACAGTCAGACAGACTCCCACATGTGCCCGACCGGGATCCACCCGGCACACCCACCAGGGGCGACGCTCTGCCCACCAGGGGGCGATGCTCTGCCCATCCTGGGCATCGCCATGTTGCGAACAGAGCCACTCTAGCGCCTGAGGCAGAGGCCACAGAGCCATCCCCAGCGCCCAGGCCATCTTTGCTCCAATGGAGCCTTGGCTGCGGGAGGGGAAGAGAGAGACAGAGAGGAAAGCACGGCGGAGGGGTGGAGAAGCAAATGGGCGCTTCTCCTGTGTGCCCTGGCCGGGAATCAAACCCGGGTCCTCCGCACGCTAGGCTGACACTCTACCGCTGAGCCAACCGGCCAGGGCTTAACCATATATTTTTATTGATGGTCCTGGCCAGTGGCTCAGTGGATATAGTATTGGTCCAGTGTATGGATGTCCCAGATTTGATTCCTGGTCAGGGCACACAGATGTGACAATCTATTTCTCTCCACTCCCTCTCCACCTTCTCTCCTCTCATAGACAGTGGCTTGATTGGTTCTAGCATGGCCCTGGATGCTGAGGATAGCTCCATTGGAGTGCAACAGCCTCAGGCACTAAAAATAGCTCAGTACTTGAACACTGGCCCCAAATGGGGGTTGCTGGGTGCATCCTGGTTGGGGCGCATGCAGGAGTCTGCCTCACTATCTTCCATCTTCTCACCTAAAAAAAAAAAAAAAGGTAGACCCTTCACACCATACATTAAAATTAACTCAAAATGGACCCTGGCTGGATAGCTTGGTTGGTTGAATACTGTCCCAAAGCACAGAGGTTGGCAGTTTGATCCCTGGTTATGGCACATAGAGAAATAGATTGATATTCTGGTCTCTCTCTCTCCCTCCCTCTCTCTACCTTTCTCTCTCAATAAAATTAATAAATATTTTAAAAATTAACTCAAAATGGACCAAACACCTAAATTTAAAAATTAAAACTATAAAATTTCTAGAAGAAAATATGGGATGGGGGGGGGGGTCAAAGCTGAATGACCTTGCAGTTGGCAATGGTTTCTTAAATATGCTAAAAGTAAGGCAACACAAGGATAAATAAGTAAATTGGACTTGATCGAAATGAAAAACTTTTGTGCATCAAGAGTTTGTCATTTTCAAGAGAGTGTAAAGATAACCCACAGAACACTTGCAAATTATATATCTGAAGAAGAACTTGTATCCAGAATGTATAAAGGATGCTTACCACTTCAACAAAAATAGAAGCAATTTTAAAAATAAGCAAAGATAGAGATGACGTCAGAGTAATGGCGCGGTAGGAACGATACTGATAAATCTCCCCCAAAACTCAACAAGATCTTCAACCAGAAACAGAAAAACCTATCCTTGGAGCCTCCAGATGTTTCACAATACACCCAAAGGTATGGTTGAGGAAAAAATTGGCTAAATATATAATCAAATCCCGAAGGAAATAGGGAGTAAGAAATGCTCCGCCTTCCTCGCTAACCTAAATAGGGCTGCTTTCACTGGGAACTGAGAGTATAGAAACTAAGGCAGGCAAAGGGGGTGAATAGATCCAGGCCGTGGCACAAACGGCCAAACCAGGCTGTGGCACGGAGATCCAAGCTGAGGAAAAACTATGCCTGTGGCAACCCAGGCAATACAAGCTAACATTCGTGCCAAACCCAGACAAAGAAAGACAAGTGGGGCAGCCATTTTCCCCGATCTCCGCGCAGATAGTGGACAAGAGATTCCTTCAAAATCCCTGGGATTGGGCCCCCATGTTACCCCACAGAGAGGCAGAGTCAGAGGCCTTTGTGTGGGCTGAAAGCAGAATCTCCGGCAGCCCCAGCACCCTGAAAAAGCCACGCATGGGGAGGGAGCGAGAGCCAATTCCAATGCTGGAACTTTTCCATGCGGGTGGGGGTTTCACTCAAAGTGTGAGGCTGCCGGCCTGATATCCTGGTTGGCACGCACAGAGAGTGGGCAAGAGATTCCTTCGAGCACCTCAGGAGTGGGCACCTGTGTTATCCCACAGAGGGGTAGAGTCAGAGGCCTCTGTGTGGGCCAAAAGCAGAATTTCCAGGCCACCCCAGTGCCCTGAAAAAGCCGCACACAGGGAGGGAGCGAGAGCCAATTCCAACCCTGGAACTTTTCCATGCGGGCGGGAGTTTCACTCAGAGGGTGAGGTGGCCGGCCTGATATCCTGGTCTGCGCGCACAGATAGTGAGCAAGAGATTCCTCTGAGTGCCTCGTCAGTGGGCACCCATGTTATCCCACAGAGAGGCAGAGTCAGGGGCCTTTGTGTGGGCCAAAAGCGGAATCTCCAGGCCACCCCAGCGCCCTGAAAAAGCCGCGCATGTGGAGAAAGCGAGAGCCAATTCCAACGCTAGAACTTTTCCGTGCGGGCAGGGGTTTCACTCAGAGTGTGAGACTGCCAGCCTGATATCCTGGTCTTGCACAGATAGTGAGCGAGAGTTTCCTCCAAACGCCCCAGGAGTGGGCGCCTGCCTGTGTTACCAGAAAGAGTGGCAGAGCCAGAGGTCTTTGAGTGGGCAGAAGCCCCGCCTGATTATGCTAGCAGCTCTGACTGACTGAGCCTTACCTAGAGCCCTCTGCTGAGTGGGAATAGAGTGGGGAGTTGCCAGCTCTTTGAGCCTCTTACTATCCAGGCAGAGGCAGCAGCAAACCCATAGCTGGATTATCAGGCTACTAATTGAGGAAGGAAAGACTAGGAGAGAGGCTCCAGGAACACGGACTCAATCACTGTCGGAGCCTATAAATGCTAATTAGCCTCGACTGCCAACGAGACTGAAGCACAATACATGACATCGCCATAGAGACTTATCAACTGCAAACCTCTACCTGAGCGTGCCAAAGGGGCAGAACCCGGGGTACAGAGTCACCGACCAGGAAGAGGGAGAGAAAAGAAAACGCAAGAAGATAACCTCTCAAAATCAAGAATAATCCGCAGACTTTATAACCTATCCCATTTTATTATATTTGTTCGTTTGTTTCTCTTATCTTTATTCTTGATTTTTTTTTTCCTCCTCCAATTTGGTCGTTTAACTCTCTGCCAGTCTTACTCTCTCCTCTCCTTGAATTACACTACCCACAAGTGTTACATCTCCCATTATCTTTTCTTTCCTCTTCCTTTCTCTCTATGAGGGTTGCACTCCAAAACCATTAACTCTCTCTCTCTCTCTATCTCTCTCTCTCTCCTCTTTTTTCTTTTTTCTTCTTTTAGTGGTTCCCTCTTTTTTTTCTTTCTCTCTCTTTCTTTTCTCCCTCTATATTAGTTTCTTCCTTTCTCCTTTATGTCTCCTCTCATTCAAACCTCAATAACAAACAAATTATCTTATCTGGGACTCAAACTTATGTTTGTGGCATTTTGGGGGTTCTTTACCTCACCTTTTTAACTCACTAGCAGTGCTCCCATCCCTGGCTCTCCATTTTATCTAGTTCTTGTTCCACTAAATACAATAGTAATTTTTTAATTTGTCCCCCCATTTTCCTGTTTCCCTCTTATTCCTCTCATCATAACTCTTAGTCAACCAACACCTAAAAGAAAATCATTTTATTCTTGACCCAAATTTTTTCCTTATTTGCTTTTGGTGGGTTCATACACCCTATTTTTCTTTTTTTCATTTTTTTTGCCCCATTATTACTTCTCCCCAATTCAGGCCCTCCATTACAGGCATTGTTTGTTCTATTTAGTACAATATAATTCACAGTTCACCACAAGATTTTCTCAAGAAAGAGGGGAGAGTAGAGGAGAGGAAAAAAGGGGGGGAATAATTTCCTTTTTAAATTTTTTATTTTCTTTTCTTTTTCTTTATTTAGTTATTAATTTTAAAAAAACTCCTCAATTTTTTATTTTTATTTTTTTAACTTTTTATTCTTTATTAAATCTCATTAATACTATCAACAAAACCACCATCAGATGCCATTAAGAAAGAGAAAATCGAATATCATGGATACAAAAGAAAGAGAGGTAACACAGATAGATGAGGAAAAATCTATGGAGAAAAAATTTAATATATTGGAAACCTTGGAGTTAAATGATAGAGAATTTAAAATAGAAATCCTAAAAATACTCAGAGATATACAAGAAAACACAGAAAGGCAATTTAAGGAGCTCAGAAAACAACTCAAAGAACACAAAGAATATATTTCCAAGGAAATTGAAACTATAAAAACAAATCAAACAGAGATGAAAAACTCAATTCGCGAGCTGAAAAATGAGGTAACAAGCTTAACTAATAGAACAGGCCAGATAGAAGAGAGGATTAGTGAAATAGAAGACAAGCAACTTGAGGCACAACAAAGTGAAGGCAAAAATTAATGAATGGGACTACATCAGACTAAGAAATTTTTGCTCAGCAAGAGAAACTGATAACAAAATAAACAGACAGCCAACTAAATGGAAAATGATATTTTCAAACAACAGCTCAGATAAGGGCCTAATATCCAAAATATACAAAGAACTCATAAAATTCAACAACAAACAAACAAACAATCCAATAAAAAAAATCCATGAACAGACACTTCTCCCAGGAAGAAATACAAATGGCCAACAGATATATGAAAAGATGCTCATCTTCTTTAGCTATTAGAGAAATGCAAATCAAAACTGCAATGAGATACCACTTCACACCTGTTCGTTTAGCTATTATTAACAAGACAGGTAATAGCAAATGTTGGAGAGGCTGTGGAGAAAAAGGAACCCTCATACACTGTTGGTGGGAATGTAATGTAGTACAACCATTATGGAAGAAAGTATGGTGGTTCCTCAAAAAACTGAAAATAGAACTACCTTATGACCCAGCAATCCCTCTACTGGGTATATACCCCAAATATCAGAAACATTGATACGTAAAGACACATGCAGCCCCATGTTTATTGCAGCATTGTTCACAGTGGCCAGGACATAGAAACAACCAAAAAGCCCGTCAATAGATGACTGGATAAAGAAGATGTGGCACATATACACTATGGAATACTACTCAGCCATAAAAAATGATGACATTGGATCATTTACAGCAAAATGGTGGGATCTTGATAACATTATACAAAGTGAAATAAGTAAATCAGAAAAAACCAGGAACTGCATTATTCCATACGTAGGTGGGACATAAAAGTGAGACTAAGAGACATTGATAAGAGTGTGGTGGTTACGGGGGGAGGAGGGAGAGAGAGAGGGAGAGGGAAAGGGGGAGAGGGAGGGGCACAAAGAAAACTAGATAGAAGGTGACAGAGGACAATCTGACTTTGAGTGATGGGTATGCAACATAATTGAATGACAAGATAACCTGGATATGTTATCTTTGAATATATGTATCCTGATTTATTGATGTCGCCCCATTAAAAAAATAAAATTATTAAAAAAAATAAGCAAAGATCTTTAATAAATAGTTCTCCAAAGAGAATATACAAATGGTCAGCAAACACATGAAAATATACTCAACATTGTTAGTCATTAGGGCAGTGGTTCTCAAAGTGTGCACCAGGGTACACTGATGTGCCCTAGAAGATTTCCAGGTGCACCCTAATGGTATTCCAGAGAAATATGTGCCTGTTGTGGACCAAAAAACCAACAGGGCTTTTGGAGTTTAGATTTTAGGGGGACAGAGGTGTGGGGAATTAGCTGTAAGCTGACAGTCTGCCCAACCCCCACCTCACTTGCCTGATTAGGTTGCAAAAGGCTGTTAAGCTGTGGTGCTGGATTGTTTACACTACCCCCCCCATGTTCCCTGGAAAGACTAGAGGCAAGTTTCTTCTATCCTGTGTTTGGTGTCAAGTTAAGATGATATGTATGGTGGGGGTTTTCTGCACTCAACACAATTAAGAGTAAAAAGAGAGGAGTTCTTCAATATATTGATGAGGAAATGAGAGTTTGCCTTTCAAATATATGCCCAAACATTGAAGAAATTGCTAGGACAAATCAGGCTCATATTTCTCATAAACACAAGAATGAAAAAATTTAACACATTTGCACTAGGACCTGCCGAATTTACTAAATCTTACTCAGAATATATCTATATATATAAAAAGATAACTTTTTTGTCATTTTTAAAATTTTTAACCCCTCTTTTTTATGAATTCTAAAAAGCATAACTCAAAAATGTAACATAAAAATATTTTTTAATGTCAGAATAAATTTAACATTGTCATATTTATTTTGTTTAATTACCAGAAAAGCATGCTTGGACTTTATATTTTTTCTTTAATATTTGACTTAATTATTATAATATATCCCTCAGATATTTGTATATCGTGTGCCTACAATTATTTGTAGGATTCTAAATGAGCCCCAACTTCAAAAAGTTTGAGAACCACTGCATTAGGGAAATGCAAATCAAAATCACAATGAGGTACTACTTCACAGTCACCTACAATGTCTGTAATCAAAAAGTCAGGTAATAATGTATTGATAAGCATGCAGAGAATCAGATCCCTCCTTCATTGCAAATGGGAGTGTAAAATAATGCAGCTACTTTGGAAAACATTCTGGCAGTTCCTCAAAGGATTGAACATAGAATTACCACATGACCCAACAACCTCACTCTTAGGTATACATCCAATAGAAATAAAAACATATATGCACACCAAGCACTTGTACACTAATGTTTGCAAGAGTAGTAGTCACACTTGCAAAAATTTGGCTACAACCTCAATATGGTATATCTACAAAATGGAACATAATTTGACCACTAAAAAGAATGAAGTGGTGATATATACTGCAACATGGATGAACCTCAGAAATGTTACACTAAGTGAGAGAAAATGCCACATGTTATATGATTTTCTTTCTATGAAGTGTCCAGAATAGCCCAATGTATTGAGACACAACCGGTGGTTGCTTAGGGTTGTAGATGGAGGGGAATAGGAGGTGATAGATAAAGACTTCATGAGTATAAGATTTCTTTTTGATTGTGGTAAGGGTTGCAAATATCTGTGAATGTGCTGAAAACCATTAAATTGGTACACATTGAATGGGTGACTTGCATGATATGTAAATTTTATTTCAATAAAGCTGTTGCATTTTTAAAATTGCTGAAAATACCAATTGCTGGCAAGAATGGGAGACCACTACAGGGAGGAATACAAAATGGTCCAGCCACCCTGGAAAACAGTTGGACTATTCTTTATGAAGTTAAACTTGCACCTAATTAAACATGACCCAGAAATCCCATCTCTAGGTATTTACAATCAGAGAAATGAAAAAAAATTATGTTCATATAAAAACCTGTACACAAATGTTTATAGCTGTTCTATTCAAAGTCCCCCAAACTGGAAGCAGTTCAATCCAGCGAGTGAATGAATAGGTAAACTGGTACATCCATACAATGAAACACTACTTACCAGGAAAAAAAAATGAACTATTGTACTTGCATCAACATGGATAAAAATCAAAGCCATTATGTTGAGTGAAAGAAGCCAGTCTTTAGAGGTTATATAATGTAAGATTCCATTTATTTGACATTCTCAAAAATACACAACTAATGATGAAGAACAGATTAGTGATTGCCAGGAGTTAGGTGTAGAGGGAGAATGAGACTATAAAAGGGTATCTTGTGGGAGGAATATTTTTTTGGGGGGTGATGGAACTATTTTTATAATGATTACATTACATGAATCTATACACATGTTGAAATTCATAGAATTGAAGTCCAGGCCAGTTGGCTCAGTGGTAGAGCGTTAGCCTGGTGTGCAGAAGTCCCGGGTTCAAGTCCCAGCCAGGGTACACAGGAGAAGCGTACATCTGCTTCTCCACCCTCCCCCCTCTCCTTCCTCTCTGTCTCTCTTCCCCTCCTGCAGCCAAGGCTCCATTGGAGCAAAGTTGGCCTGGGCGCTGAGGATGGCTCCATGGCCTCCACCTCATGCACTATAATGGCTCTGGTTGCAGCGGAGCACTGCCCCAGATGGGCCAAGTATCGCCCCCTGGTGGGCATGCCAGTTAGATCCTGGTTGGGTGCACGAGGGAGTCTGTCTGTCCACCTCCCCCCACTTCTCACTTTGGAAAAATACAAAAATACAAAAAAAAATTCATAGAATTGTATGCCAAAAACTAATCAAATTCTATGCCCAAAATACTAATATTACTGTACGTTAATTTTAAAATTTATATCAATACATAAAAACAAAATAAAATGAAAGATAAAAGGACCCAGGAGAGAAAGTGGCAGGGAGAATTTACATAACAGCTCCAGAGTCAGCAACTCTTCAGGAAAAACAAGAGCAGCTCACGAGTAGGATGTCCACAGACCACTCAGATTCACACAGTAGGTGATGTATAAGGTGCCACCAAGCAATCATGTGGCTGGACCTCCAACTCTCTCAGACTGAACGTCAAGTAGAGAAGGGCAGTGGCACTTTCCTTTGCATTGTACCTCTTCCAGGAGGTGTGGTAGGGCTAGCCAAACTTTTTCTTTTCCATCCCTGCTGAAAGTGGAAATGACATCTCTCCTTTCTGAAATGTCTGAATGCCTTCCTGGCCTCCAACTCTGAGGCTCAATTCTGTGCCCAAAGAACTCCCTTCTCTCCCCCAACCTCCCATGGAAGACTCTATCAGACTTGAGATTGGCATCTGTTAGGACTGTGACAGAGATCGCAGCCCCCCATGGAAGACGCCATCAGGACTGACAATGGCATCTGTTAGGACTGTGACGGAGATCACAGCCTCCCATGGAAGACGCTATCAGGATTGACAATAGCATCTGTTAGGACTGTGACGGAGATCACAGCCCCCCATGGAAGATGCCATCAGGATTGACAATGGCATCTGTTAGGACTGTGATGGAGATCACAGCCCCCCATGGAAGACGCCATCAGGATTGACAATGGCATCTGTTAGGACTGTGACGGAGATCACAGCCCCCCATGGAAGACGCCATCAGGATTGACAATGGCATCTGTTAGGACTGTGATGGAGATCACAGCCCCCCATGGAAGACGCCATCAGGATTGACAATGGCATCTGTTAGGACTGTGATGGAGAGTACAGCCCCCCATGGAAGACGCCATCAGGATTGACAATGGCATCTGTTAGGACTGTGATGGAGATCACAGCCCCCCATGGAAGACGCCATCAGGATTGACAATGGCATCTGTTAGGACTGTGACGGAGATCACAGCCCCCCATGGAAGACGCCATCAGGATTGACAATGGCATCTGTTAGGACTGTGATGGAGATCACAGCCCCCCATGGAAGACGCCATCAGGATTGACAATGGCATCTGTTAGGACTGTGATGGAGATCACAGCCCCCCATGGAAGACGCCATCAGGATTGAAAGCCTTTGGGATGATTCAGTCCTGTCTTCCCAGCAGCTTGTCAGCGACTGAAGTGCATGGGTCCCCAGTGCCACAGAAGCAACACCGAGGCTGCTCGTGGACAGCTGGGAGTCCAGAACTGGCAAGTGCTGTGTTTTGAGCACTTCAGGCATGCTCTCACTTATCTCCACCACAAGGCCAACCAGGCCCCGCAGCTCCAGGGGGCGCCATTCTCATACTCCAGGAGAAATGAGCTGTGATCATGTGACTGGAACCCTGGAAGTGTTGACTAGACAGCCCTGGGGAAAACAGAGCTGTGAGTTAGGATCCATGGGCACCCCCTTTCTCGCATCAGGAAGCCAAGGTAATTGAAATAGCCTGCCCTAGTCATATACATTGTGGCTATGCGGCGATTTGAAACCAGATTTCTTTGTCTGACTTCTTAAATTGGCCTAAACTTTCAAAATCTCTTTCCAAATCCAGAGGCACGACAAGGTCCCCAGAAGAGTCTGAGAGCACAGCAAGGGGTGAATCAGTCACCAGGCAGGAGGGACACACTGGAGATGGGCAAGGAACCTGCAGTCTGAAGTGCGCTCTCCTCAAATGGCTAAACCCAGCACAAAGGGCCGGCCAGCCCGCTCCCTTGTGAAGAAAAGCTGCATTTGGAAACATGATACTCTAATACTGTAAACATAGGATTTGGACAGGCTTGTGTTAGACATGGAGCTTATCACCTGCTGGAAGCTTCCCAAAGCAGTGTCTATAGGCTTTTAGGGGGAAAAATCCCCACTATTAGAGGAATTAGCCAATATGACTTGCTCAAGAGCTCTTTAATCACCTGTATGATGCCATACATAACAGACAGGAAGCGATCGTGAGGACTTTGTGGGGCATAGTAACTGAGACAATTAGTAAGAGCATCAGGAATATCCTCTCAGGATAATCCTGTTTCAGTGCCTTCTGCTTGTAATCCTCTCCTCTTCCAGGACTAATGCTGCCCGTTGTCATTCTCACATTTTTACACTGTGCTAATATCCACAATATGCTCGCACCTTTGAAACGCTCTGCTCTCTATCTTTGGGGTAGAGTCGGCAGAAACCTTTGGAAGTGGGAATGCCAAGTGGGTGATGGGTTTCAAGAGGATCAAAGGTGGCAGGTATGGACATTCAGGTTCAGAATGCAGGAGCATCAATGGCCCCTTTTTTCCAAACCAGCATAAAGTTCACTATTTTGTACCCTCATCCCTCCCGATGGGGGTGAGGATGCCCAATCAATCGCAATGACAGGATAAACTCAGTCATTTCAGCTTTAATCTGAAATTCTCCCTCTCCTTTTTCCCACCGGGGGCTTATAAAACCAGAGGGACTGGGGAGGTGGGCACGTGCAGCATCAAAGTGTCAGCAGGAGCTCTCTAGACCAGGGGTCCCCAAACTTTTTACACAGTGGGCCAGTTCACTGTCCCTCAGACCGTTGGCAGGCTGGACTATAAAAAAAACTATGAACAAATCCCTATGCACACTGCACGTATCTTATTTTAAAGTAAAACAAAACGGGAACAAATACAATATTTAATATTAAGAACAAGTAAATTTAAATCAACAAACTGACCAGTATTTCAGTGGGAACTATGCTCCTCTCACTGATCACCAATGAAACAGGTACCCCTTCTGGAAGTGCGGCAGGGGGCGAATAAATGGCCTCAGGGGGCCGCATGTGGCCCGTGGGCCGTTGTTTGGGGACCCCTGCTCTAGACTATGATTGGCACCTGCTCGTTCAGGTATCCCCGGAGCTGCACATTCCTGCCTGCTTCTTGACCACAGCCACGTTCCCAGCAGTCTTGTGTGCTTCATGTCCTCCCCACTGAGGACCCCATCAAATCTGCACGTATCTCAGGGGCCCAGAAAAGTCCCAAGAGACATAGAGAGACACCCCCGAACCCTGCCCTGCATCTTCCTGACCACTGGAGAGAACTTGCGAGTACGCAGCTGGGGACCCTGCCTGGGCGGCCCGGCAGGTCTTCCTACCTGTGGATTTCCAACCTCTTCATGGGGCGTCACAAATTGCTGTATGAACTCAAAGCCTAAGTATTAACGGCTATTATTCTTTGCATTCCTGACACCACAGATCCTCCCTGGGGGGTGAGTATGTGTGTGTGCCTGCATGCATGTACAAAGAAGAGACACACTCACCCTCTTGACCTTCTATCCCAAAGTCCATATCTGTTCTCAACTCAGTATTCTTTGTATTCAAGGCTATTCCTCAGCACACGGAGCCCTTTTCCAGGAGCAAAATGCTGTTTATTAAGCATTTTGCCAAACACTGAGTTAAAATTCTTTCCACATGATAGTTCCTTCAGTCCTCACAACAAAATATGTGCTAATAGTACTTCCCTTTTACAGTTGAGGAAACTGAGTCACAGAGCGATTGCCTGGCTTTCCCAGCCTCCTAGCCAGTAAGTGGTGAGGCTGATTGGAGCCCAGGTACGTCTAGGCCTTGTTGGCAGCCATGCTGGCTCTGCTGCCTGACATGCGGTCCTCAGCCAGAGCCCGCCTTAGCCAACCTGGGTCGGGCTCGGGGACCTGGCATGTGGCAGTGGTGGTGGTGGTGCCGTGGTCCACTTAGACCCTCCATCAGGCCAAGACAGTGCTCTCTAGCTGGCAGTGCCCTTCCTCGCCCAGGCTTACCCTCTTCCCAAATGTATTCACGGTGGGATACAAAGCCCAGCGCCATTTTTTTCAACCAGGACAGCCCTCAGCCCCTGACCGAGGCCTTTGTTGATGATGAGATGGAAGCTCAACAGTCCCTTCTCCCCCCCTCCCCCAGTCCTCCAGGGACTGACCCTGAGAGCATGCCTCCACTGGGAGCCAGTGTGCCAGCTGCCTACTGAAGACAGTGACCGTGCAGCAGGTGGCTCTTCTCTGAGTATTCTGGGAAAGCAGGCGTCTGCCCCGAATGTCTGAGCAGCCTGAGTCTCAGGGAGCCCGTGGCAGAGGCTGCCTTTGCCTAGATCTGGGAGGGGGCCTGTAATGCCGGTGGCCAAGGCCAGGCAGGTCCACATTGGATTTGAGCAGATGATAGAGAAACCGCAAAATCAGAAAGCATTGGGTCATACAATTTAATAGAGTCTCACAATGGTGGACAAACACACAGGCAGGGGAAACAGCTTCTCAGGCAAATGAACAGCAAAATTAATTTTTAAATGAACTTTGCCCCTCACAGTGTTGGGCAGGCAATCCGCCATCTGCAATCCACTGCCCTACAGACAAGCACCCATAGCCTTGCATAGGCCATACACACGTGCCTCTCCCACATGCTCACGCACTAAACAAGGAAAGCGAGCAAGCCTAACATGGCTGTTTTCCCAATAGGGCCTGTCAGCTGGCCGCTCCTAGGAGCCTGACAAGGGGCCATCTGGCCTTGTCCCTGTCCAGCCCAGGGGGTGACGAGGGCCCCGACTCTCAGGATGTGTTTTGTCAGCTCCGCCCCCCCACACCGTGGGTAGCAGGCAGGAGCCTCCTTTGCCCCAGCAGTGAATCACCTAACTTTAAATCTGAAATCGCCCTGCAGGAAGCGGGCTCATAGCCTGTGAGGGAGGAATGTGGGACTGTCAAGAGGCCTCCCCTGAAACACAGTGGGGCTGGCACAGTGAGCCCACTGGGCCCAGAGATTTATATTTGAGACCTGGGGCTGTCATGGACAAGCTGCGTGAACTTGGGCCGTGGCTCACCCCCCTGAGCCACCCTTGACATAGAATGAGGGGTTGCGATAGTCCCATGTGCTCCAGGAGAGTTCCTGCAAGGACAGGGGTACTCTAGGTCATTCTCCCCCCCCCCCTGCCCCTTCATTAGACTTTAATTAGGATGGGAAAGCAGAACAGAGACATACGATCTGTCCCAGGACTCAGGTCCAGACAGTCACAGATAAGCTGAGAAACATGACCCTCAACAGCTCTGAGGGACTCTGAAGTCAAGTTTGTGCCACATGACGGAAAATATTATTCAGCTGAGACTTTAAATAGCCGCTGCATCTGGCCCTGGAAGGTGGCCTCCATCACCAGAGCAGCCAACCCCCGCGCACAGGCGTCCGAGAGGGCGCTGACTCACTGCACAGTCCCTCAGGCCCTGGTGTCCCAGGGTCCGAGGAGCCCCTCAGAAGCTACTGGTTTTGCTCAGGGATTCCCAAGAAACCACAGCTGTGCCTCACCTTCCCCACCCTCAGCAGCAGTCAGGCTACAGCCAGCTTTATGCCGCCTCAATAGAAAAAGCCGCTCTCAAACTCAAGGTGTGTCAGAATCAATGCCCTGGGATGCATTTAGACCACTGATTGCCAGGTTCGCTGCCTCAGTGGGTCTCAATGGAACCAGAGAACTCACGTTCCTCCCCAGCTCCCACGAGATAATGCTGCGGCTGCAGTCTGGTCACACTTGAGAACCACGGCTTGGGGCCAGCGTGTTCAACCTGGGCTTTCTGCTAGAGTCAGCGGCAGACTTCACAGTCCCAGCGCCCATGCCACACCCGCTGAATTAAAGCCGAGCTTACAGTGGTGTCCTGGCATCAGTAGTTTTTAATGCTCCTTGGATAATTCTACTGTGCCAGAAAACTTGAGAACCATGGCTCCAAGGAGAAAGCCAGGGCATGGTGCCTGCTGCTGTAACATTATGACTGATCAGGAAGCAGAGATAATGGGCAGCAATTACATCCCAGCTGGAAGTAGCCCCACGGAACTTCAGAAGGTTCTTGGGCAAAGCCTGATTGACAGGTGCTAATGCAGACCACCTTGGTGCTCCTCGCTCCTTAAAATGGGGCCTGGGGAACAGCACAGCCCTGGAAGCTTTGAGAGGTGCAGAACCTCAGGCTCTACCCTGGAGCCGCCTGATCCGAGTCTGCACTTGAACATCCTAGGCAGGCGTCCCCAAACTACAGCCTGCGGGCTGCATGCGGCCCCCCTGAGGCCATTTATCCGGCCCCCCGCTGCACTTCTGGAAGGGGCACCTCTTTCATTGGTGGTCAGTGAGAGGAGCACTGTATGTGGCGGCCCTCCAACGGTCTGAGGGACAGTGAACTGGCCCCCTGTGTAAAAAGTTTGGGGACTCTTGATCCTAGGCAATCCACGTGCACTTCAAAGTGTGAGAAGCACTGATCCATGAGATGGTGAGCCCTGGCAGGACCAGAGCAGGGGCTGGGAGGCAAAACCCGCTTGAACCCAAGGCTGGCCCAGGGGCCATATCACCAGCTCCCCAAACCCAGAGAACCACGGAAAGCTGGGTGCTCCTGTTTTATATGTAAACCACATGTAGGGCTGTGTTGTCTCTTTAGAACTGCCAAGAAACCCCCATTTGCCCTCTTCCCAGCAAATGACCTGGCTGGACCCTCAAACCTGAGACTGTTATCTTCATCATGCCTGGATGGAGTTACAGCCTAGTTCTAATTAGAGCCTATCACAATGATCTTGAACATGGCCTACACATGAAAATCATCCAGACAGCTTTAAAATCTCCCTGATGTGTGGGCCCCACCTAGAACAATTTCATCAGAAGCTCTGGGAGGGGACCCAGGTGTGTCAGGACTTTAAAGCACCACAGGTGATTCCAGCTGGAACCAGGAAGTGCCCACAGTGTCTTCAGTATTGTCTCTCTGTAAAATGCCAGTGGCCGAGGCCAGGCAAGTTCACACTGGATTCGGGCAGACGGTAGAGGAACTGCAGAACTGCGGAGCAGGAAAGTATCAGGCCATACCCATTTATTGGAGGCTCACAAAGACAGGTGAGCAAATAAACAACAAAAGGGAAAGAGCTAATAAACAAAGGAAAATCTGCTATTCGCAGTAAGGGCCAGGGAGCCGGGGAAACCCACCGCACTTCACCGCAGTAGCGAGATCTGGGGGAATCCCCACCCAGAGGAAACCCCCATGGCCTTATATAGGCTGTGCACCCGTGCCTCTGCCACCGCTCACACACTAAGCAAGCAAAGTGCTTGCAGCCGGTAAACCTGTGAGCAAGCCTGACACAGCTGCCCCGCGCTTGCCCTATCCCATGTCCCAGTGGTGGCATGCTTGCAAGCACTCACTTCTATGTTGCCTTTTGCCTTCTCAGAATCACTAAGAGCAAAGATTTAATTAACTGGCTGTGGGGAAAACAGCAATGTTAGGCTTGCTCGCTGGTTTACCGGCTGCAAACACTTTGCTCAATTAGTATGTGAGCACGTAGCAGAAAGCCACAGGTGTATCTCTATGAAAAGCTATGGGTGCTTTCCCTCACGGATGATTCTCCCCATCACTCTCCCACCATTGCAAAGTGCAGTTTTCCTGATCCCTTGCCCTTCGCAGTGAAAAGCAGGGTTTCCTTTGTTTATTCGCTCCCCTGTCTTTGCGAGACTCCAATAAATGGGAATGGACCAACGCTTTCTGGCTCCGCAGTTCCTCTAACGTCTGCCCATATCCGATGTGAACCTGCCTGGTCTCGGCCACCAGCAAGCATTACATGGCCAATAGAAGAATTGTTTGGGAGTGATCCTGCTTGGTGTCATCTCATGTCATCTATGCTCACAAGAATAAAATCAATTTATTCACACTAAGAAAGAAGTGATTGTTAGTACGTTGCAAAAGAAGTAGAAAAAGGAGAAGGAGAAGAATAGGAAGAAAGATCTGAAGAGAATTGTTCAGTTTCAATGCATATCCTATTGCAAGTGACCTTGGATTTTTCCAACAATTTTGTGCAGTGAGTAAGGCAAGTATTATGATGCCCATTTGTTGTGAGCTGAATGTTAGCCTCAAAGATATGCCCAACTCCTAATCCTTGGGACCTGCAGATCTGACCTTATATAGTCAAATAGTATGATTCAGTTAAAGATTTTGAGAGCAGTCACTTTCTCTGAACTATCCTGGTGGGTCCTAAATGCAATCGCAGGCATCTTTATAAGAAAGGAGCAGAGGCAGTTTTGACAGAGACACGCCCAGAGGAGAAGGCACTGTGAAGACCGAGCACAGGTCGGAGTGATGCAGCCTCAAGCCAAGGGCACCAGCAACAGCCACCAGAAACTGGAATACACAAGGAGTGTGTGTATCCCCGGGGGAGGTACAGTCCTGCCAACCCTTTAGTCTGTGAAACTGACTTTAGACTTCTGGACTCCAGAGCGGAGAAAGAATCAATTCATTTGGTTTAAAGCCATTAGATTTGTGGTAATTTGTTAAAAGCAGCCACAGAAAACAAATACAGTTTTTTGTCTCCAAACTCATCATTTGTTACAATAACATTCAGAGCATGCCCACTGTGGGAAAGGTCACTGGGGTCCAGGAGGGAAAAAGCCAGACTTGGTCCCTTTTCTTTGTCCCAGGGAAGCAGACAGCAGTGAGCATGCCCCTAAGTGTAAAGACAGAGAGTGACAAATGCCATGAAGAAGTCAGAGCAGGGAATGGAAGAGCAAGTACCCGGGGCCAGGACAGCGGACAGGCAGATGGAGGTGAGAGCCCGCTCTGGGGAGACGGTGTGTGTGAGCTCAGACCCAAATGGGACAGAGAATCGATGGGCAGGTGAAGTGTCCTGTGGAGAGATAGCCCCACGTGGACCCTGGAGGCAGGCAGGAAGGAGCTGGGCGTGGTGGAGAGACAGCAGCCAGCACCAGAGCAGGGACAGAGTGGGGGGTGAGAATGCTAGAGAGCTGGGGACCGAGATAAAAGTCGCTTTTATTCTAAGTCACAGTGTCAAGTAAGGGGGTGATTTATCTTCCAAATCAGAAGCACCCTGCAATGCTTAATGTTCCTTTGTTTATTGCCCACAGATACACAAGCAGGAAAAGAAGGAGTATTAGGGACACTTGCTGTTAGATGTTGCCTCCTCCAAAATAGTTGTTTGGAGTCACAGAACCCAAGATCTTGACAGAAGGAAAGAAAGCAGCCGGGTGGAGGGACCGGAGATGTAGATGTGAAGGCTGCCCGGCCAGGCTGCCCTGAGCTTCTCCAGAGTTCTGTCAGCGCCAAGAACCCAGCTCTCCCCAGGCTGAGCACGGGGCTTTCAGGAGTGGAGGACAGCCGGACCATAGGACCTGCCACCTGTTCTTCCCATAGAGGAAGGGGAGGCGAGAGAGTGGGGTCAGGCCCTAGCACGGGGTTGGGGACAGAAGCCACCTGTTTTCACGGGTCTGTTCCATGCTAGCTCCTGACTTCAGTGAATGCACCTAGCACTTTGGTGGGGATAGGAAGTCTGCCAGCTCACATGTTCTCTCCAGCCCTCCCCCGGCAGGTCTCAGCAAGACCCAGATCAAGACTCAATCCGTATGGCACAGTCACTCCCCAGACCCGGACCGCAGGGGCAGACGGGCCCTGCCAGCCCCACCGTCGGAACCCCTGGCCCCACTGGGATATGCGTGGTCTCACACCCTGAGCATTCCAAGGGGCTGTCCCTGACACCACTTAATAACCTCGGGGCCAGGGGCGTTGTCGAGCAGATGGTCAGAGTGTATTTTCATATGAGAAATGTTGAGGCTGCTTCTGTTTTGTGTGCCGTGGGCAGGATGTCCACGGATGTCAGAGTTCTCTGACTGCCCAGGTCGCCAAACAGAGCTAGTCTCTTTTTGCCGGTAGCCCCTCAACATTCTAGTTGTAAATTTAAAGGCCCAGCAGGCCCTGTGAAAGGCCACAGCCAAACTGCTCAGAGTTTGGGGTCGGGTGGGTTGGCAAACCAGTGCAGAAGGGTCTGAAGGGCGCTGAGTCGGCATGCCCGGTAGAAGCCATGCCTGGGCGAGGGAGGAGGGCTTCTCATCCCCATACTTGGTTTATACTCCTTGTCCCCATACTTGCCTTGTCCGCTCCTAAAATCGGTGCTGTCGCCCTCCCTCAGCTTCTGGGCTTGCCCAGCTCTGTAACAGGTACGGTGATTGCTGAGCATGAAGCTTAGGGAGATGGTATGTTGGCGGTGAGTTTATCCAGTCCCTGTCTCAATGCAGGGCCGGGAGCTGTGGGGGAGACAGATGTAGAATCTGGGGTCTCTGCCCTTAAGGAGTTTAGAATATAGTTGTGAAAGTGAACAAGTCCCAAACAAGCCGAGAATAAAAGTGTCTAGAACAGGGATAGTCAACCTTTTTATACCTACTGTCCATTTTTATATCTCTGTTAGCAGTAAAATTTTCTAACTGCCCACCAGTTCCACAGTAATGGTGATTTATAAAGTAGGGAAGTAACTTTACTTTATAAAATTTATAAAGCAGAGTTACAGCAAGTTAAAGCATATAATAATAATTACTTACCAAGTACTTTATGTCGGATTTTCACTAAGTTTGACAGAATAAATCTTTATAAAACAACTTACTATAGTTAAATCTATCTTTTTATTTATACTTTGGTTGCTCCGCTACCACCCACCATGAAAGCTGAAATGCCCACTAATGGGCGGCAGGGACCAGGTTGACTACCACTGGTCTAGAATGATGTTTGTAAGTGAGCCTCAGAACCCCCTGGAAGGCTGGGGGCAGCTGCCAGGCCTACCCCAGGACTCTCGGCATGGTGGGTCTGAGGAGAGACCCGAGAAGGCGCAACTCCATCACACTCCACATTTTGCTGAAGGCGCTGGCCCAGAGTCCACAGCTGAGACCACTGGGATGGCGGAAGCGCGGGGAGGGGAGAGCTGAACACTGTTCGCTGCGACCCTGAGGGGCAGAGGTCCTTCCCTGCTGCCTCAGGAGTGTAAACCGGGGGCACCGAGTGGGTCTCCTGCATTTCACACACAGCCCACGGTGCCCAGCAAGCGCTGCTTCTCCTTGGTGGTTGATCTGATTTCTTATCCTTCCAGTCCATCACAGACTAACCCTTTCATAAGACAAAATCATAAGTGTGGATGCTGCAGCAACACTGAAACGCCATAGAAGTTTCTAAATGCTTGTCTGGTTCCAGCCGGTCCCAGTGAGCTTACTGCCTGCCACTGCTCAGGAGCCACTGTGAGAGGTGCCACCCAGTAACCTCCTTGTCCCCCAGAGGCTCTCACTCACACATCCTGAGTGCAGCCCAGCACCTGGCCCTGGCCTAGCACCAAGAGGTGCTGAGTGGACGTTTCCTCAGGGACTGGGCTCTGGATGGAGGTGGGATCCACTGGAAAAGGACTTGTGTAAGGCAGGCGTCAAGGGCAGGGCACATCCCACTGATCCGTCCCCTAAGCCCAGCCCGTGGGGCATTGTTTCACCCCAACTAAGACAAGGGGTCTGGAGGCGGCAGCAGGTCCCAGGGCTAAGGGAGGAGCCCCCACAAGAACTAAAGCCACTGTGGCCACAAAGTTCTTCAGCTCCCAGTGCCACCTCTCCAAGCTGTGCCAGTGTCCCAAAGGGCCAGGCCCGCATGGTCAGGAGCTGCTCTGTGCAAAGGCCCCTTAGCTACAAGATCTCTAACCACAAGACACTCCTCTTCCCCTCTTCCCGACCTGTCTCAGCAGCTCCCTTCCTGGGCCACCACGGAGACTCAGTGCCTTACCTTCAGGGACGTTTAAAGCCCCGGTCTTTGCATCTTTGGAAATGGCAGGTGAGTGACAGCCCCTGGGGACCCATAGGAGTCAGAATTGCCATGAAGAAGTCACAAGAAGCCAGGTTGAGCCCCTGCTCCCTATAGGGAGCTCCCTGAAGCCATTTGCCCCACACTGACCATGACCACTGCTCTGAGCAGCGAGGATGTGTCCGGAAGCTGGACCGTGGGGAGAGCAGAGAGCTGGAAGTAGCAGGCAGAGTCCGGCAAGTTCAGCAGAAAGCTGGTGCCCCTCCAGGGAGGAGAGGGATCATCGTCTATTCTGTTTTGATTTTTACTGACTATGAGTCCAAACAGCAAACCTTGTCTTCCTGCCTTTAATTGGCCTGGACAACACTGTGATATTCACTTCAGCCTTTCCCTGCCACTCAGTATTTATCCACTGTTCTCTGAATCCCTCATTAAATGCTAAGCATGTAAGGGTTACCAATATGAACCGAGGCACTTAGTGTCCTGTGGGTTGTGTCACTGAGCTACTGCTGTATAAGAAATCGTCCCACACTTAGCGGCTTACAAACCACACCCATTTGGCTTTAAAATACCAACTGATGACTCTGAGGGTGAGGGGATCCACCAGGACTCTGTGGGGCTAGCTCGTCTCTGCTCCGTGGGGTGTTGGTGGGACGGCTGACTCATGTCCAGGCTCAGGTTCTCCTTCCTGTGGTCTCTCTTCCACACGGTGTCTCATCCTCCAGGGCTCTTTTCTCCAGCTGGATAGAGAAGCCTTCTGCACATGGAAGCAAGAGCAGAGACCTGCAGTGACTGGGGCCGGGCCCCTTCCCGAGGCTGTCCTGCCACTGGGCTGGAGTGCAGCCCTGGCATCAGGAATTCGTCTCTCCTGGCGCTTTTCTAGTAAGTGGCCAAGGCTGAGAACCCCTCCTCTGGCCCCTCAAAGTCCAGGTGTGGTCTACGGGCCAGCAACAAAGGCTCCCCTGGGTTTATTAGAAATGCAGAATCTCAGGGCCCTCTCAGCAAGCAGAATGCTTTGGTGTAGTGGAACTACGACTGTCATTAAATGATGGCAAATTCAGCCAGAAGGCGCCATGCTGGAGCTGTGGCTCCTTCTCTTCCACCACAGATGTTCTGGAGGACTGGCCTTCAGGGGATCCCCCAGATCTGCACATCCCACAGAAGGGAATTTCCAATACAATGGAGCCATCAAGAGAAATAAAAATGGACAGAAATAGCCATGTTCACGAGCACTGCAGGGCGATGACAGGGCACAGGGAGGCGGTTCATTTGTGCCAGGCTGGGGGAGGTGCAGGGGGATGGAACCCAGGTGACAAGGACACTTGACAGGGTTCCAGTTGCCTCCTGACTCAGATCAGCATCTCTGACTCTGTCTGGGAAGCTTGTGTGCTCCAGATCCTGGGCCTCTACCTCCGCCCCAGTGGCTGAGGATTTCTGCAGAAAAACCAGCCACCCTCGCAGGTGGGAGTCGGCTGGATTCTCCCTTCACCCTCTCTCCAACCTGACGCATCCCAGAGTCCAGTCCTCGGTTTCCCTGCATGCTCACCCCCTGCCCTAGGTCAGCTCCCAGCCAGGTCTCTCTGCTCACGCATGCGTTCCCTGCCTGTCTCCGGGTCTCGGCGCACAGTGCCTGAGGCATCTACTGAAAGGCCTGCTCACAATGACGTCACCCTGTCACTACTCCACGGCAGCTGCAGAAGGAGAGTCAGCCTCCCTGGGGCAGCAAGCAGGGCCCACCATAACCTGCTCTCCTTCCGTCCTCTTCAGGCTAGTGCCCCAGATGCTGCAGTTCTCTCAACAGGTGACAGTAGGGGGGGACCTGCTCCTGCACCCTATTATTACTCCTGCTTCTGGCACACACCCCCTCCGCCTCTGCCTGGCTCACCCCTAGGGCCGCCTCTCATGCTCCTGGGACCCAGAGTGAAGAGGCTTGTCCCCTGAAGTGTGTGCTTGATTGTATGGCATCTGTGTCCTTAGGTCCAAGTCAGGTGGCACTTAGCCTTTAAAGCTATCTATGAGATAAGGCAGGGGATGGGAACCTATGGCTCACGAGCCAGATCTGGCTCTTTTGATGGCTGCATCTGGCTCGCAGACAAATCTTTAATAAAAAAAATAATAACGATAAAAATATAAAACATTCTCATGCATTACAATCCATTCATTTCCTACCGCTCATGTTCATGGTTGCGGGTGGCTGGAGCCAATCACAGCTGTCCTCTGGGACAACGCCAAATTTTTATTGGATAATGCATAACATACACGGGTCTCATGGAATTACATTTTAAAATATGTGGCATTCATGGCTCTCTCAGCCAAAAAGGTTCCCGACCCCTGAGATAAGGGCTTCATAGGAGTGCCCCCTGCCCAGCTCCCATAAAAACCTCATGCATACTTCTAGAATTGTGCTGTCCAGTATGGAGGCCATAGGCTGCACACTAAAATGCAACTGGTCCCAGTTGAGATAAGGGTAAAATGCATGACAAATTTCAACACTTTGTATAACAAAAGAAAGAATGTTAGGCCCTGGCCGGTTGGCTCAGCGGTGGAGCGTCGGCCTGGCGTGTGGGAGACCCGGGTTCGATTCCCGGCCAGGGCACACAGGAGAAGCGCCCATTTGCTTCTCCACCCCTCCGCCGCGCCTTCCTCTCTGTCTCTCTCTTCCCCTCCCGCAGCCAAGGCTCCACTGGAGCAGGGATGGCCCGGGCGCTGGGGATGGCTCTGTGGCCTCCACCCCAGGCGCTAGAGTGGCTCTGGTCACAACATGGCGATGCCCAGGATGGGCAGAGCATCGCCCCCTGGTGGGCAGAGCGTCGCCCCATGGTGGGCGTGCCGGGTGGATCCCGGTCGGGCGCATGCGGGAGTCTGTCTGACTGTCTCTCCCCGTTTCCAGCTTCAGAAAAATACAAATAAATAAATAAATAATAATAATCTTTATATTAATTACCTGTTGAGATAGTAATGCTTTTGACATATTGGGTTAAATAAAATATTTTATTGATATCAATTTCCCCTGCTTTATTTTATTGTTTTTAATGTGGCCACCAGAAAATTTTAAATTGCTCCCATGAGTCACTTCATTTCTATTGGACCACACTGGTCTAATGGATGTTTTTCTCCCCAAACCACACTCTCCTAGTTGTAACCTAAAGTATATTATTTAACTTCAGAAACTTGGGTTCTTTTCTATAAAATGTAGTCAATGTAATTCTTATCTCATAGAATCACAGTAAGAATAAGAGCCCATGCACCCAGCATATAGGAAGATAGCTATCATATAACATTGGTTGTATTATACAGAGTTAACAGTTACAGTGAACATTGTGGTCTCAAGTGTTGTATTCATTTAAATTACCCAGATTCTCACACAGTGTGTAGCACATAGTAGGTGCTTGCCGCACAGACTGGATAAAACGGGAATCGCAGTGAGGAAAGAGAGGCAGGCCCCCCTTCTCTGAGAAAGAAGAAACAAGAAGAATGCAAGGGAAGGAAGCCTGCAGGGGCAACTGAGTCAGCCAGTTATAGATGAACTACTTCCTATAGGTCTCTGAAAGGGTGACTGGGGCCACTTGCTACACAGAGCAAAGAAGATAGAACTTATCTGAAAACCCCTTCCCCTTGTCTTTACTTAAAAGCTTTTAAGAGACAATGTTCACATACTTTAATTAAAAATTCCAACACCTATCTTCTGAACCCACCTAAACTCACCCTCCCCTCCTGAAGTCATGACAGGGACGTATACCTCTACCAGTGTTTTTCAATCGGTGTGCCGCGGCACACTAGTGTGCCATGAGACATAGTCAGGTGTGAGTATAAATACACTTAGAAACTGTATTATTAACTATATGTATAATATGTACTGTGTTAGAGTGTCATTTTGTGTCATTTTGGTAGGTGGTGTGCCCCAGGATTTTGTAAATGTAAAAAATGTGCCGCGGCTCAAAAAAGTTTGAAAATCACTGCTAGACAAAGGGATCAGGAGCCCCTTGCATGAAAACCTGTATTCTATAAAAGGTATCTAAGTTGTGAGAAATCTAACTTTGGGGAGCATGTGCTTGGGTCCCTCTTTTGAGGGTCATTCTGCTCCATTGGCAAAATAAATCTTACTTCCTTCATCGAGTTGTCTGGGCGTTTTTGTCTTCCTTGGATTCCTGCAATAGCCGATTAGACATTGACTCATGCGCACAAGCCCGCACTGGCTGATGCCCCGTTAGGCAGGTTTTCCTCCCTGCCTCTCCCTCACAGGTCAGTGTGGCTCCCTTCTGCTCTGGTGCCCACGTCTCGCCCATGCACCTGCAGCGCACCCCAGCCCTCCTCCCTCCCTCTCCAAATTCGTCCATCTAGTCGCAGCCTGTTGCAGACACCCTGACCCTAGAGAATACGTCCTGCTTCCAAAGAAGCATGGTCCCACAGGGAGTGGCCTCCCAGCAGCCATGAGTTACTCGGCCAATTCCACTGTTGAAGGTGAGCAAAGGGACATCACTGTCCCAGCTGCTCCTGGGCTCTTTTCAGAAAAATTCTTGTCTCCAAACATGAACTTCTACACCAGCAGCATATCTTTTCAGGTAAATGTGAGTCAGTTTGTTTCCCAAGGAAGAAAAGCCCAGAGTTTGTGGCAATGAATCAGCACTATTCTGATTCCGGTGTGGATATAGCAGGGGTGGGAGGCAGCCCCAGGCGCCAACGTCAGGCTTCTGGATGGGTGAAGCCCAGTGTCTTTGGAGCAATCCTGAATTCACCCTAAAACGCTGTTGGAACTGGACTGAGTGACGTGAGTTAGCAACATGGCATTGATGCCCTAGAGAGGCCTTCTCGCACCCTGACAGTGGTCTGTGGGGGTCCAAGTCAGGCTAATGTCCAGCCATAGCCCAGTCCACACTCAGGTCTCCCCATCACACCTGGGAAATGTGGCCCTGAAACCTTTTCAGCAGCCTGAATGTCAGCTTCCTCGGCAGAGAGGTTGGAAAAGTTGGAAAGCAAAGCCATCAGGAAGCAGGACACAGCCCCTCAAGGTCAGCTGCTGCCTCAACTGGCGACAAAGTGAGGATTTGGACCACAGCCTCTCGGGGCCCTCAGGGGCCATAGGCACCATTAGCCTGACCGCCTACCTGACACATGAGAAAGCTGGAGGCCAGACATGGGGAGAACTTGTCCAAAGGTGACCTGACAGGGTTGGAGCCCACCGCAGGTCTCCTGACTCCCAGACCAGCACCCTGTCCGAGTTCATCGCAAGGGGCCGATGTCAGGACTGCACGAGAAACACTTAGCTCTCACACTGCCTAAAATATATCGTTAAAGACTCACTGACCGGCAGAAATGAGGTTCCAGTTGGCCTGCAAGTGCCTGAATGGGGGTCCTGATTCTCAGTGATCCTACTTCAGGCAGTGCCTGCCCTGCAGCCGAGAGTCCAACACCAAGGTGTTTATAGGAAGCGTAGTATGCAGGGAGGTGGAGAAGAGTCGTCACGGGCATGGGATGCTGTCCACATGAGGGGAGCTGCAGTGGGGTGGGGGGCTCTGGAGGCTGGAGGACCAAGCCAAGTTGCCAGATGAGAAGAGAGAAAGTGGCTTCCTAGGTCAGGACGAATCAGGTTATTGGCTCCATGCCCCTGCCTTCCAACCTCTCAACCTTCAGCAGAGGGGAGTTCACACTCTCTGATTCGGGCTCAGTCGCAGGCCTTGCTTTGGTCCATGGGATATAGTCAGAAGTGCCGACATGTCTATTCCCAACCTCTTGTACTTCTGCTGTCCCCGGGAGAACAGGAGAACAGCCCCACCCTGGTTACCTGCTGTCCCCCAGCCTGGCATGCAGAACAAACCCAGGAGGGACTGAACCAGAGCCCAGGTGGCAGTGAGGAGCCCTGTGGAACTGGTCAGGCAGCAGAGCAGAGTCAGTCACCAGCTGAGCCTGGTGGGGCAGAGATGACGCTGGCCAGGGACCGGGGGTGGTGGTGGGGGTGTCTTCACCTTTCATATAGAAGAACAGTACAATTTGGGAATAGGAAACAGCTAATGGATGGCCAACTCTGGCAGAAGGAAGACTGTGAACAAAGGCCCGGGGGTGGGAAAGGACCGTGAGGAGTCAAAGAACAATGAGCAGCGCTGTCCACTGAACCTCTTACGACAGCAGAGATGTCCTGTGTCTGCACCAAACAGCGCCGGAGCCGGCAGCCATGTGGGCCACTGAACGTTTGAAATGCTACTGAGAAACTGAATTTATCATTTTATTTAATTGCTATTTCAACTAGAGAGTGCAGGACTGGAGTGTTGGGGACAGGAAGGCTGCAGTCAGGTGAGACTGGAGGTCTCTTTTGCTCAGAAGAGCTTTAGAGCTGAAAGGGCCCCATAACACTGGGGAATAAAATTTTTGTTGCATCCACAAAAATACTTGTTCTTACCTAATTCGAGTGTGCTGATCTAAAATTTGACATTAGTTTTTCTCTGTAAGCTACAGGTTTTTTTGCAATTCAAGACTTTAGGTTTTCATCTTATTGTAAACTTTTCAACATTTAGTTTAACATAATGAAGTAGAATGTCTTCTTGGGTATCATCTTTGTGAAAATATAATAATTTATATAATGCAGTAAATACACTAATACACTAAAAGATATGATTGCATCAGAATTTGTCTACAATTTCAAAATAGAACATATTGAAACACTTATTTTAATCATAAAATTTGCACAAAACTTATTTAAATTCTATTCAGGCAAAAATTTGCATTTGTAGCTCTTGTGTTTGTGTACTTGTTGAGGACAATTTCGTTTGATGCTCCAGCAGTAGTCCAGTAGTCTACTCATCACTAACAGCTCCAAGATTTTTGGGAAACTTATCAGAGTGACTGTTCAGGAAGTGAATCTTAACGCTCATGTTACATCCCATGTCATGGAAAGCCAACAGCATCCTTTGGACCAGAAGTTCACAGTTTTCTGCTTTTTTGTTGCCAAGGAAGTTCTTTGTAACTGCCACAAAAGACTGCCATGCTGCTTTCTCCTCCTTATTCATCCTCCTGGCAAATTC
Source organism: Saccopteryx bilineata (assembly GCF_036850765.1). NCBI lineage: Eukaryota > Metazoa > Chordata > Mammalia > Chiroptera > Emballonuridae > Saccopteryx > Saccopteryx bilineata. Next base: position 169,744,512 of record NC_089495.1, read on the forward strand.
TTCATCACGTATGAGGGTTCAGATTTGAGGTCCATCAAATACACCTGCTTTTATCTTCTCGAAAGACAAGGCAGGAAAAACAGAAATAATATGTTGAAAGCATTCATTTTCTCCATTCAAAGCCTGAACAAACTGCTTCATTAAGCCAAGTTTGATGTAAGTGGGGGAAAAAGGATCCTGTCTTGATTAACTACAGATTTATTCACAATATTTTGCATCCCTACTTCCAGAGCTTCACGTTTCAGCCACTCCTTCTGTGTCCAGTGTTTCACCCGAGCTCGGCTGTCCCACACACACAGAAAGCAAGGATACTTCGTGAAACCTCTCTGTTGTCCTAACAGAAAATTTACCATTTTAAGATCCATGCAGATGATCCAGTTATGCTCCTCATACTTCAGAAAGTCAAGGACAATTTTTATGTCATTCTTACTAAGTCATTCAATTCGGGTTGGCTAAACTGCTGAGGGGTTAATGACTGCTTGGCATCAGAAGAAAACCCTTCAGATTCTACAACCATTTCCTCATGCATCTTATCAAAATACACTTGATCACCATGTTCACTTTCTTCATCCTTAGAAGAAATGAAACCATTGAAGACTGGAACCGGGAGTGTCTCAGAGTGTGGGATAGGTCGTATTGCTGAAGGAATATTAGGATATGTGATCATATGCCGTTTTTTCTTGCCGATGCCCTTTGTATGGATCAGACAGAAATAACAGTCACTGCTGTGGTCCTTAGGTTCACGCCAAACCATGGAAATATCAAAATGCATTCCTTTGCGTTTTCCTTTTGTGCAGTCATGAAGCATTTTCTCACAATTGTGACACACAATATGAGGAGCCCAATTCTTGTCTTGATCGCCAAGGGGAACTTGAAAATAGGCAATACATGCACGTGTCACAAATGATGAAATATTGCGCCTTTGACATTGAAGTGTGTAACAGCCACATATATAACAGAAAGTGTCAGGAATATTCTTACATTTACTCCTACTCGAAGAAGCCATGATTCAATCTTAAAACAAAATAAGAGGGTGCTTTTATCAGATAATAATTTTTTACAATTAAAAACAACTACAATTATGTAAAAGTGATGTTTGTAAAACATTAATTGCCTTGTGGTTATGTTCAATCCAAGAGTCGTTGCCCTTTAACTCCAATTTAAAAACCAATACATGCCATTAACTGTAACAGAAAGAAATTAAAAACTAGAGCATGCACCAAAAAACGGATTTCCGATTTGGAATCAGCAATGCAGAAATATATAGAAACAGTTCTGAAACCTCATGCAACAGAAAATGAATAAACAATTGTTCCCAGAGAATCAGAACAGCATTTGTGGAGTCCCAGGCCCTGCCCACAACACTTGGCACACATTGTCACATTATCTTACTAAACTTCCCAACAACTCTGTAAGGTAGAACACATTATTAACCCATTCACAGATGAAGAGACTGAGGCACAAAGGTGCTAAGTGCTGCGCAAGGTCACCTGAGAGGTAGAGACTGACTCCAGAGCCTTTGCAGTCACCACCTTCTCAGGCGACACTGGCCCAGCCAGCCGTAGCCAGAGGATACAAGTCCCTTTCTGGGGATTTTTCTCTTTGGGGCTGGCTTTGCTCCCAACCTCTATAAAACAACATCTGAAACAAGGATTACATGCAAGATGTTACTTTTGTTCTTTGGTTCGTTTGCTGTGTTTGCAGAGGTGGGGTGCTTAGCACACAGAATAGGATGGGCAAGCCGAGGTGAAGAACTCAACCCAGTGATGCCTTATTCAGCTGGTCACGGCTGTGAGCAAATGGGCTCCTCCCTGATGCGACATGCTGTGGACCCATGCAGCATGCGCCTCTTAACTGCCCACCTGAGACAAGATGGAGAGGAGCACCCATCGTTCGGGACCTGTCCCCCACTCAGGGATGGCATGTGGCTCCCAGCATCCCTCACACAAACCTGGACCCAGCGGAGGGTAGGTGCAGTCAGATCATCCTTGACCGAAGCTGACTGTCACACAGATGATGGTGGAGAACAGGTGGCTGACCCGTATTATATGATTTCACTTACATGAAATTCCCAAAAGAGGCAGACTCATGGTCAGAAAACAGAATCTTGGTTGGCAGGGGCTGAGAGGGAGGACAGTGAGGACTAATGGGTACAGGTGTTTCACGGGCTGAGGGAAGTATTCTGGAGCAGATAGCGGTGATGGTTGATGGAGAATTTTATTCTATGAAATGTTACTTCAAGTTTTTTTTAAAAAAGTGAGTTGAGGCCCTGGCTCAGTGGTAGAGCATCGGCCTGGTGTATGGAAGTCTCAGGTTCAATTCCTGGCCAGGGCACACAGGAGAAGCACCCATCTGCTTCTCCAACCTTCCCCTTCTCCTTTCTCTCTCTTTGTTCCCCTCTTGCAGCCAAGGCTCTGTTGGAGCAAAGTTTGCCCAGCACTGAGGATAGCTCCATGGCCTCTGCCTCAGGCACTAGAATGGCTCTGGTTGCAACAGAGCAACACCCCAGATGGGCAGAACATCGCCTCCTAGTGGGCATGCTGGGTGGATCTCAGACGGGCACATGTGGGAGTCTGTCTCTCTGCCTTCCCACTTCTCACTTCAGAAAAAAAAAGTGAGCTGAGAAGATCATGATGGCAGAAAAGAAAATGCAACCAGGTCTGGGCTGTGGGCCCAGCTCTCCAAAGGCTGACCCCCCACAGGGAAGACCTGCCCAGCCCTCCTGCCTGCCAGAACCTTCAGGAACTCTAACTGGGGAAGCCAGGGGCATTGTGGAGCCCAGAAAGTCTGGGCCGGCAGTGTGTGTGTGTGTGTGTGTGTGTGTGTGTGTGTGTGTGTGTGTGTATGTGCGTGTGTGTGTGTGCATGTGTGCGCGTGCAATACCCAGTACAAAAGACCAGAGTGGCTAGTTCTAGTAAGGTAATCCAGAGAGGCTTCCTGGAAGTGGCTTCCAGAAGTGTGGAAGGGTACACACTGCAGTGTGTTCCCAACAGGGCCTCAGAAACCACACAGCACATTGAACAAGTTATTGGGGTACGAGCTGCAGCAGTGTCTGCTGTGCCCATCGAGCCCTACTGTGGAGTGGCTGTGCTTGCGCCCCCACCCCCTCCTCTATGATATTCGCCTCTGCCAGAGGCCTTGCTCAGCTCCTTAAACGTGCCAAACTCTCGCTACCTGTACAGCCCTCTCAAACGCCCTTCTCCCGCCTAGAACACTGCTCTCCGCCCTCTTCTCTGACTCAGCCTTACTCCCCCAGGTGTCCAGAGAGGCCCTTACCACCCCGCCCAGCCTCCTCTCTCCTACACAGCACCCGACAACTGCACAGCCATGTGTCAGCCGGCTCAACCCGCACCAGCAGCCTCCCTGAGGGTCGGAGATGCCGTGAGGGCCAGACCAGGACTGTGTGCTTTCCCCTCTGCATCCTCAGAGCCTAGCCAGTGTTGGCCACACAGTAGGAATTCTGCAATGGTTGCTGAAAACGTCAGCCCACGAATGAATGAGTGGCCCCACCCTTGGACCTCAGATCTGTTCTGTCTCTGCTCCTACAATTAGCTTCTCGCATCTCACCTTAGTCCCCAGTCAGTGATTTTCTGGATCCAACTACTCTCTCCATCTTTTTTTTTTTATTTTTATTTTTCTGAAGCTGGAAACGGGGAGAGACAGTCAGACAGACTCCCGCATGCACCCGACCGGGATCCACCCGGCACGCCCACCAGGGGGCGATGCTCTGCCCCTCCTGGGCATCGCTCTGCTGCGACCAGAGCCACTCTAGCGCCTGGGGCAGAGGCCAAGGAGCCATCCCCAGTGCCCGGGCCATCTTTGCTCCAATGGAGCCTTGGCTGCGGGATACTCTCCCCATCTATCTGCCGCTTTCTGCAAGCCCTGCTTGCTGTCCCGCCGGCCATGGCTTCTGTCATCCACCTGGTAAGGCCCAGCTCTGCTGGGCGGTACCTCTCCCCCTGGGGTCCAACATCACCAATTAGAAATGTCACTTTCCGACCAGCTCCCTCAACAGGGCTACCTCTCAGCAAAGAAGACAGGGAGGGTGAGGGTCCCAGAGCTGGGACAGGACAGAACTGTAGGACAAGCTGTGGAGAGCTTCTCCAGCTGCCAGAGCCTGGCCCTCCACATGTGCCAGCATGCTTATATCTATACATGAGCAGATTTCACCAGAACTGACAAAGTCAGAGAGTATCATTTCAGTGCTGCAGTTCCAGAGATGACAAAATAAAGGAGCATCCAGTGGGCTCCCAGGAGAGGTTGGGAAGCTTGACATCTCAGCAGGAGGAGGGGGTGGGAGAGGAGGTGTGCTTGCAGCCATGGAGGGGGGGGCGCTGCACGAGTCGAGTGGCTTTAGCGACGTTGTCCCCTAGGTCACGTCATCGTCTTAACAAACACAGAGACCATATATCACATCTAAATATAGCCAGACGGACACTACAGGGAATAACTCAGCGGGGTGCAGAGAGAGCTGCTGCTTGTGACTGCTCAGCCTGGCTGGACTGCACGATCAGGTACCGAGCCTCTTCCACACGAAGAGTCCCACGGTGGCTGGCAGTGCCAACGGGCCGGAGAGGAGCCGCAAGCACTTGCACTGGGTTTTTCACAGCAGTTTTTCTCTAGGTTTTTCCAGCAAAAAGCAGGCAAAACCAGATATTAAGATAAGCCACTTCAAGAGAAAACCACGGACCCTGAGCCAGTCACTTACTTGGCCTAGGAAGCGAGGAAAGGCCATGATTATAGTTCTTGGCTTGCCCTCTTGTGTGCTTATTTTCTTCTCTGGTGTGGAATTCACTTCCGATCTACAAAACTGTATCAGAGAGACTTGGGTTCGAGCCCTGGTTCTGCCACTTATGAGCTGTTTGACTTTGAATACGTGACTTTACCTCCTTTTGCCTCAGTTTTCCATCTGTAACATGGGGATAATAACAGGAGCTTTCTCAAAGGGTAGTGAGAAGATCAATTGCCATAATTCTTTCAGCATTCGACAATTGAGCACCCATTAAGTTCCAAACACTAGGATACACCAGTAAAGAAAGTAGACAAAGGTTCTTATTGTGGAACTTACATTTAAGTGTAACAGATGTATAGCAAGCACTAAACAAGTAAATCACATAGCGCATTAGAAGGTGATAACTGCTACTGAAAAGACAATATAAAGTGGGTGAGCTAGAGGGAAAATGGCCACATAGTATTTGCTACACTAATTCCCACCTTCTGTATCAGGACTTCCCGCAGAGATTTATATGCTTGACCAAAAGAATGTGGTAGAGTGATTCTGGAAATTCCAAAGCAAGATCAGAAAAAGAGCTGCAGCTTCCTTCTGGGTCTCTTGGAACATTCTGGGAGCCAAAAGTGCATGTTGAAGAGGAGATGTGTGGGTGCTCTGGTCAACTCTGCCGCCCAGCCCGGCCTTCCAGCCACCCCTACCAAGACCGTGGGATGAAGCCATCTGGACCCTCAGACCAGCCTACCAACAGCTAAATACCACCAAATGGCCTGAGTGATGGGAGTAGAGTGGAAGAATTATCTAGCTAAGCCTGGTCTGAATTTCTGACCCACAATACAATAAAATGATTGTTGTTTTAAGCTACTAAGTTGGGGTGACTTGTTACACAACAGTAGATAACCAGGATAGGATGGTAAGGGTGGTTTTAGTGTAACGTATATAAAACTCTGAGGCCAGCCGCCACAAAATGGCATCTGAAAATTTTATCTCCACCAGTATTTTTCACTAGCTTCTCTCAACAGGCATTATTTTAAAGCCAGTGATTTCCGTTAGGTGCCATTACAATGATGTTTGTGTTTTCATATAGTCACCAGGTTCCGTTTCTCCTCTTGGACATGAGTTCCAAAGTAAGCAGATGTAGAGCCTCAGACCTGAACTCAAGGGATGGCAGGACAAGGAAGGGGCTCCATAAGGCCTAGGGCATCTATGACAGAAGACAGACATTGACTTCTGCTCTTGAACTTCATCTCCACACACACATATCTTCTCACACTCAAAGAGTTTTAGAATCCATTTTGATGGACGGAGAGGTTTTCCTGGCAATTATAATCTTATATAATGCTTAGGGAAAAAAAGTTACAGTTGTGTCTTAATAACCCACACAAATTTCTCATGAGATCACAATGAAGAAATCCATGGTCATGCATAATTAAAAGCTCTCTCTATGTTCTTTTTTGCTCAGTTTCAAATATTAAGGAAGAAAAAGAGCCACCTGATAGAGAATGGTGCAGCTTGTAGTCCTACAGAGTCTGGATTTCTCCTAGAGAGAATGGGAGCATATGACTGTATGGAGTAATTAAGCATTTATTCCAAAAAAGAATGTTAGTAAATGATTCACATAGTTAAGAGAAAGAGAACACCTCACCCTGAAAGATAAGTGAACACAGGTAGGCATTCTAGTAAAAATAAAATTAAGGGCCATAGGATAGCAAGAGTTATCTGAAGATGTGGATGGAATGTAAATGCAGAAAAGAGTAAAAAGATGTAATTTAAAACATCAAGTGCTAACCAGGTGATGGCACAGTGGATAGAGTATCAGACTGGGATGCGGAGGACCCAGGTTCGAGACCCCGAGGTCACCAGCTTGAGCGCGGGCTCATCTGGTTTGAGCAAAAGCTCACCAGCTTGGACCCAAGGTCGCGGGCTCGAGCAAGGGGTTACTCCGTCTGCTGAAGGCCCACGGTCAAGGCACATATGAGAAAGCAATCAATGAACAACTAAGGTGTTGCAACGAAAAACTGATGATTGATGCTTCTCATCTCTCTCCATTCCCATCTGTCTGTCCCTATCTATCTCTCTCTTTGACTCTCTCTGTCTCTGTAAAATAAATAAATAAATAAATAAATAAATAAAATAATAAAATAAAACTTGAAGTGCTACACAGAAAAAAAAGTGGGCTGAGCAATCACAAGATATGCAGCTAATTGATGATTAGCTAAAAGTTTTACAATGTTGTTTTGGTAAAAGGTCTTACTCTCTACTCTCCAACCTCCATCCCCACCCCCACCAGATCAAGTGGATAGTACCACATCCATCTCTATGTCTGATGAGTGGCCAAATAACATCAATAGTATTCCACGGTGCTCTACTGACACCTAATGGCAGCTATTCAAATTGCAAGCATAGTGCCTGAGAGAACTCAATTCTACTTCTAAAAGCACGTATCTTGCATATTTAATCCTGTATGAGAGGTTGTAGTTATACCTGGAGGAGCAATTGAAGTAAATCTCTAAATATTGAAAATCTATGATATGCTCGGAAAGGTGCATTTGAACTATAGGGAGTGCAGTCCCTATCTCAGAGGAGCTAGATAAAGAAAACAATAAAAAATAATAATAAATATTGTGTGTCATTGGAGTATCCAAGAAGAAAATATCTATAGCAAGCAACAAGATCCCTGGTTTACCATGATAACAGAATGAATAACTAAGCCAAGTGGAAACCCAAGTAGTTCTCCTCTTTTGCAGTTTTGTCAGGTTGGGGGAGGAAGGAAGAGAAGGGAAGGGGGGACCAACTGCTGTTTGATGACTGCTATGTGATGGGAGTTTGATACCTGTTGTTTCATTTACTCTTCACAACTTTCCTACAAAGAAAGGTTACTGTCAAAATATTGAAGATCATTAGAAATTAGGTATACAGCCAACATTCCTGATCTGGGATCGTAACACAGGTCTGAGAGAGTTGGAGATCCATGCCCATCGAGTCACACTGCTGTAATGATCATTAAAAATTAGGTATACAGCCAAGATTCCTGAGCTGGGATCCTAACACAGGTTTGAGAGAGCTGGAGATCCATGCTCATCGAGTCACACTGCTGTAATGATCATTAGAAATTAGGTATACAGCTAAGATTCCTGATCTGGGATCCTAACACAGGTTTGAGAGAGCTGGAGATCCATGCCCATTGAGTCACACTGCTGTAATGATCATTAGAAATTAGATAGACAGCCAAGATTCCTGATCTGAGATCCTAACACAGGTTTGAGAGAGCTGGAGATCCATGCTCATCGAGTCACACTGCTGTAATGATCATTAGAAATTAGGTATACAGCCAAGATTCCTGATCTGAGATCCTAACACAGGTTTGAGAGCGCTGGAGATCCATGCTCATTGAGTCACACTGCTGTAATGTACTAAGCCTCTTCTCCGGTTTCAAAAACACTGTGATACTGAGAGAGATGCATGTGAGTTTGTGCTTTAGCAACATGGGTTAATTGTTCTTCATGGGGCTGTCCAGTATGATGAGAGGACATTAGCCTACTCAAAGAGGTCATGAGTCAGAAGTAGAACTTAAACTGGACCCTGAAGAAGCGCGGCCATCTCTCTGAGGGGGTCAGGTCATTTTCAGCTTTCTATAGCCTATGGCTACGCACATCAGGATACATATCAGCCTCTGGTGGAACCTCTTTATTTTTTTTAAATTTTTTTCATTTCTATTTAATTTATTGGAGTGATACTGGTATTATACAGGTTTCAGGTGCACAATTCTACAAAACATCATCAGTACACTGTATTGTGTGTTCACCACCTGAAGTCAAGATGGAATAACCTCTTTAAATGGAAAATTTCTGACCCCAGCCAGAGAATCTGGTTCAGCAGGTTGGAGGTGACAGCCAGGTGGTGTCGATACAGGTAGCCCATGAACCACCAAGCTATTCTGGGTGCTTTGGATGCAAGGCATGAGCGTCTTTTCCCCAGCAACCTCGATCTGCCTCCTGTACACCATATGTGCCACTCACAGGGGCTGGGGACGTTCCCACTTTATTGATGCCTTCCACCATACTTTACTTTGTGTCAGAATCCCTTTAGGAAACAGGAACCACCTTAGGCATTTCAAATAAAGGGAATTCATTACAGGAGATTGGTTACAGGGGTGATGGATCAACTGAGAAACCACACAGAGATCAGCGACAGCTAGAGGCAACTCTGCCCTTAGGTATAGAGGGGCATGGAGAGGAAACGGTGTTACAAAAGCTGCAGAAGTCGAGGCCGAGGCTGCCTGAGCAGTGAGGTCTGGGTCTGGGGAAGGAGGAGCTGTCCAGCAGCAGTAGGGTCCATGGAGCAAATGCCACTCAGAGCAGAAAAAGGATAGCAGATGCTTTTCATGTCTCCACTGAGGGTGGAATTCTGACTACCCAAATAATAATGCTTAGAGAGCACCTTTCCCAGTGGATTTAAGGCCTGAGTGAGCCTCAGAATCGGTTGGATCCCCAACTCAGAAATTTTGATGCAGTAAGTCAGAGACAGGTCCAGACAAAGGTATTCTGAAGTGACTGTAATGTGAGGACAGGGTGAGACGGATATGGTACCAAAATAGCAGGGATGTGCCCAACAGAGTGGGATAGGTGCTCAACATGTAGATGTTGAGTGAATGAATGAGTGAGTGAGTGAATAAGTGAATGAATGAGTGAGTGAGTGAATAAGTGAATGAATGAGTGAGTGAGTGAATAAGTGAATGAATGAGTGAGTGAGTAAATAAGTGAATGAATGAGTGAGTGAGTGAATAAATGAATGAATGAGTGAGTGAGTGAATAAGTGAATGAATGAGTGAGTGAGTGACTGAGTGAATGAGTGAGTGAATAAATGAATGAATGAGTGAGTGAGTGAGTGAGTGGATGAGTGAGTGAGTGAGTGAGTGAATGAGTGAGTGAGTGAATAAGTGAATGAGTGAGTGAGTGAATGAGTGAGTGAGTGAATAAGTGAATGAGTGAGTGAGTGAGTGAGTGAGCAGTGATGACCCAGAGCCCTTAGTGAGCCAGAGAGACCAGAGGGACACCACTGCAGAGAAGAACACGTAAAGAACCAGTAGTCAGAAATAATAAGCAGTGGAGGGATGAGCATGGCTACCAAGCAAATTGTCTTTTAGCCTGAAAAAAATCAAATGCCAAAAGAAGAGAAGAGTCCCACATAGAAGTAACTGAATCCAGAATAGGAGAAATCAGCTGTCCATCTACTCAGTGCATGTTCAGTTCCCACCCTCTAGAGCAGGGGTCCCCATACTTTTTACACAGGGGGCCAGTTCACTGTCCCTGAGACCATTGGAGGGCCAGACTATAAAAAAAAAAACTATGAACAAATCCCTATGCACACTGCACATATCTTATTTTAAAGTGAAAAAACAAAATGGGAACAAATACAATATTTAAAATAAAGATCAAGTAAATTCAAATCAACAAACTGACCAGTATTTCAATGGGAACTATGCTCCTCTCACTGACCACCAATGAAAGAGGTGCCCCTTCCGGAAGTGCGGCGGGAGCCGGATAAATGGCCTCAGGAGGCCGCATGCGGCCTGCAGGGCCTTAGTTTGGGGACCCCTGCTCTAGGTTCATAAAGGCACCTGCAGTGACTCTGATGACTGTCCTCTAGTTTTGTTTCAGCCTTTTCCTGAAAAAGTGGGGTGCTTCACACCTCCCCTTCCATTTTACCTCCCAGCATGTAGGTGTTGTGTGTGACAAGCAAGGTGCAGGGAGCAGTGGCACCGCTGGGGCTCCATGTGCCCCGTGAGCTGGAGGAACGGGCAGATCACCGTACCCCCTGGGCACAGCGCCGCTCTGCTGGGAGTCGCTGCCATTTGCTGCCCAGTTCATGCCTCGAGCCCCCTTCCCTTCATGTCCTTTTCCATTTCTTTCTCCATCTCATTCTTTCCACGTCCCTCTTCTCTCGCCACAGCCCTCTCCTTTCCCAGTTCTTCACACCCTGGAACACCACCTCCACATTGAGCAAAGCCTTCCTCAGTCCACGCTTCTATTTCCTCCGGGCTGAAATAGTACCACGTGCAGACATGGCCTTGAGCATCCGATCAGGAGGAAGGATGACCCATGGCGTTGTAGAAGAAAGGAGGCGGGTTGCCTTGCCTACTCCCCTGAGAAACTTTAGAACTCAGGACATTTCAAATTGACACGAGAGAGCTGCGGGCGAGGTCACTGGCAGCTATTTCAGTCTAATCTGGGCTTTAAGCAGCTCTTCTGTCCCCATCGTGGGACACTCCCATCAGAGGACTCTGGCCTCACCCCTGCTTTACAGGCATAATGGCTGCTGCACTTCCCAGGCACTGTGGATTGCAGGGTGCACCACAGCAGTGGCCCCACGACCTTTAAGATGCCAGAACTCGCCACGGTGGCTCCTGCTGCGAATGACCTACTAAGAAGACCAGCACACCCAGGTGGGGTGACAGTGACCAGGCCTGGCTGCTCATCGCAATAACCTAGGGAGCATGTAAAGAGACATCCAGACGCCGGGACCCGTCCCAGACGTACTGAGTTTCACTCTCCAGGGGTGTCCAGGCAGCCGGCCCAACACCCTCTTGCTGCCTTCAGAGAGCGCCAACCCTGGAGGAAATTTGCATGTAGAAATGGCAGGGTGCATAAATCTAACTCACAGACAGGTCTCTGACTAAGGCTTTTCAGCTCCATTCACATCTTCTACATAACAGTCAAGGTGTCCATTTTGGGGCCTACTCTACACATTTTTAAATAAAAAAAACAAACCCATTATGTCCAATCTCGCCCTGCCTATAGAGCCCGATTTAAGCAGCTTGGTATAATTTTGTGATATCTATCTCCCTTCTGTCTTGCCCTTGATGTTTTCTCTAACCTGGTTTTAGATGAACAGGAATACTGTGGACACAGGATTGTGTGATATTTTCCCTGGCATCATACAACAGAGTGGCTGGCTCAGCGTACTGCCAAGGTCAGGACCCAAGCCTTCTCTTCCACTCCACCAGAAAGGCTGGGAGGGAGTCCTGAAGCCCCGCTCAACTTCCTCCCTCTTCCCCCGCCCAGGGTATGGCACCAGGGCACGGCAGCCCCCTTCCTCCAGCCAAGAGCCCCACAGTCACCCGGCAGGTGCACAAAGGGAGTGCTGCTCACAGCCGCTTTGGGTAAAAGCTTTCACCCTTGTTAAGGCAGGCTTTCAACCCACACCCAGCAGTTTGGGAGAATGGAGAATTACTGGCAGCAGAATCATGTGTTTAAGTGTCTTACTTGAAAACTCCACACCTCAGATACAGAGCTGCCCTGCTTGATGCTGAATGTATGGCCTCTCGTCTCTCTGCACGTCCCGCACCCTTACCCGGGACTCTCATCTCTCCACACATCCTGCACCCTTACCTGGGACTCTCACCTCTCTGCACATCCCGCACCCTTACCCGGGACTCTCATCTCTCTCTCTCTGCATGTCCCTCACCCTTACCCGGGACTCTCATCTCTCCACACATCCTGCACCCTTACCTGGGACTCTCACCTCTCTGCACGTCCCACACCCTTACCCGGGACTCTCGTCTCTCTCTCTGCACGTCCCGCACCCTTACCCGGGACTCTTGTCTCTCTCTCTGCACGTCCCGCACCCTTACCCAGGACTCTCATCTCTCCACACATCCTGCACCCTTACCCGGGACTCTCATCTCTCCACACATCCTGCACCCTTACCTGGGACTCTCACCTCTCTGCACATCCCGCAACCTTACCCGGGACTCTCATCTCTCCACACATCCTGCACCCTGACCTGGGACTCTCACCTCTCTGCACATCCCGCACCCTTACCCGGGACTCTCATCTCTCCACACATCCCGCACCCTCACCTGGGACTCTCACCTCTCTGCACATCCCGCACCCTTACCCGGGACTCTCATCTCACTCTCTGCATGTCCCACACCCTTACCCGGGACTCTCATCTCTCCACACATCCTGCACCCTCACCTGGGACTCTCACCTCTCTGCACATCCCGCACCTTTACCCGGGACTCTCGTCTCACTCTCTGCATGTCCCGCACCCTTACCTGGAACTCTAGGCTCCCATGAGACCCAGTTCAACCCGTGGACCCTCTTCTCTCACTCAATGACTTCCGTGAGATTTCAGGGACATATCTGCGAACTGGAAGATGGCCAAGCAGAATGGAGATCCTGGTCACATGCCAGAAGAGATGGGTCAAATCACATCACCTCTCTTAGTTCAGGCTTCTCCAAAAGTAAGGACATTTGAGACAAGGACTTGTTGTAGGTTGTCTGTTTAGGAGGGTAACCTTAAGGAGGTGAGGGAGCTGAGGGGAAAGAAAAGGTGGAGGGGGGTAGTGCTGAGGCTGCTGCTGAGCAAGGGGAGTCAGCCCCTAGGAATCACATGTAGACCCCCCAGAGCCGGCTGCCTGAAGAAGGACACCTGGGCATGTATCCCTAGGCTCTGGACCCCTGGGGTGAGAATTATTGTAGGGGCCTTAACGACCCCTAGATGTGAGAGCACACACACACACATGCACACACACACACATGCATGGGATGTACTTATACTCTTGAGGCTTAGATAGACTGTCCCCCACAGTGGTCGCTAAAATCAAACATGAGCCTTTATGGATGGGCCCCTTAGTGTTCCTGGGGTGCTCTTTCAAGGATAAGATGTTCCTCTTAAATACATCTACTTTGCTGTCCAAAACTTCATGGAAAATCAAGATGAGACTCTTGGGCATTCTTCACACAAAAATGTCCATTTCTGTGGTTCACTTTTCAAATCTGAGGAGGCATTCCTTATAGTTGTACCCGCTTTTGGCTGCCCAACTCCTCCGTCAGCACTGATGGGTCCCTCCTACAGCTGGTCTGGGCCCCAGGGTCAGGGCTGGAGCACCCAGGACGACCTGCCCATCCCACACTGCGGAAGTATTCCCTGACGCGGTGTCTGCAGGACAGACCACAGGCCCCGGCTGTCTCCCGGACCTGCCCATCCCACACTGCGGAAGTATTCCCTGATGGGGCGTCTGCAGGACAGACCGCAGGCCCTGGCTGTCTCCCAGGAGCTGCCTCAGCTCACCAGCAGTGGAGAGTCCCTCTTGGCCACACCCCAGCCACCAAAAGCGAAGTTGTGCCTTGATTTGGTTCCTGAGCTCAGGTCGGTGTGACCAGCCTGAGCAAGCATGGCTTTTCCCATGGAACTCTCTGACTTACTTCCCATAAATTCTCCCATTTGGTTCAGAGAAACTAAAACCCCTTCCCCATTACCACTGCCCTCAGAGGGATTTAACTGCCCAGAGCTTCTCTGTGTGGGGGCTTGGAGAACACCCACCACAGAATAGTGGCAGGCTAAACCAACAAAACTGTGTGTGCAGCATGATGCCAATTCTACTTTTTAAAAAGGGAGAGAGAGAATAAATCACACAAGATGTCATTTAATCAAAGGTCCATTGTTGACTTAGGTCAATGGTTCTCAAAGTGTGCTCCCTGGACCAGTAGCAGTGTCACCTGGGAACTAGTTAGAAATGCAGATTCTCAGTCTCCACCCCATCCCAGACTTAGCATATCATATGTTAGGAGATGGAGCCCAGCGATGCAGGGGGTTCTGAGGGATGCTGAAAGTTGAGGAGCACTGAGTTGGGCCAGTCAGTGAGGCAATCATGGTGCATTGTGCGAGGAGCTGGAAGGAGAAGGTGTGCTGACCTCCGGAACGCTGGTGTGGTCAGAGGGATAAGGCATGTGTGTGCAGCAACAGAATACCAGGGGAACAGCATCTGGGTGACCCAGATGGAAGTAAGGACTCACAGGGAGGTGGGTGCTAGAAGCATTCACAGGAAAGGAAAATCAGACTAAGGGAGGGAAAAAGAAAAAGAAGAATGCGGATGGAGAGCAAAATCAAAACAGAACAGGAAATAAAGAGAGAAAGAAAGAAAGAAAGAAAGAAAGAAAGAAAGAAAGAAAGAAAGAGAGGAAGAGAAAGAAAGGGAAGGAGAGGAAGGGAGGGAAGGAGAGGAAGGGAGGGAAGGAAAGAGAGAGGAAAGGAAGAAAGGAGAGAGGGGAGGAGGAAAAGAGGAGGGAAGGAGAAAAAGAGAGAGAAAGGGAGGGAGAGAAGAGGGAAGGAGGGATAGAGAAAGGAAGAGAAAGAGGGAGGGTAAGAATAAGGAGGAAGAAGCCTTGGTGAGGTTGGGAGCCCAGCTCCTTAAAGTCCTTTGTGGCTCACCAGCTCATTACCTAGTCTAACCTGTTCACCAAGGAGCCTTAGGCATGTGGTTGGGCACTAATTTGCATAGCTGATATACCAGGCAAGTGCTGGCCCGGGTGGGAAGCTGGAACCTCCTTGCATTCTTTGAAGTCTCCAGGCAAATGGGGAATTGGAAACCCAAACATTTCCTTCAACTTTTTCATAACAAGAACCAAGCAGCTTCTCCACTACTCTGCGCCATCAGCAGAGAATGAGGTAACCTGGACACCTTGGGTTTTGATTGCTATGAATGGCAAAGCTGCGTGTCAAATTTGCGGGTTTTCCTGAGCAGACGGCAATTAAAAACGTATGGACCCCTCCAAGTCCCACTGATGGCACATTTTATTTAGCTTCGGGTATGGTGTCATTTTTAAATACTCTTCCAAGTTCCTTTCTGCACTCCCCACTTTGCAATGCATTAGTTACCATGGAAACATTGAGCTCCCCCCCCCATGGGATATGCAGAGCTTAATTGACTGAGTGGAAAGTTATTTTATGCAATGGCTGGATATTATGTGTGTATCTGTGTGTGTATATATGTTTATTTATTATATCATAATAATTATGCATATACATTTATAGATTATAGATCATATATATATATATACTGTATAATTATTAAATCCAGGACTTCAGTGAAATTCCAATAATTTAAGGAATTTCCCAAAGGAAACAATACACACATTGAAGTTAAAATGCTAAGAACATGGGACCAGCACATGGCCTGGGCCACACATTATAAGGTGACCTAGGCAAGGGAATATTGGGTAAGAGACCAACAGGCCAGAAAGGAAGGAATGCTGGCATAGCAGAGGGGAGAGGTGGACTCCTGCCCTGGGCACCCCCCACATAACTGCCTGGATGACTCAGAACAGCTATTCCACGTCTCCAAGGCAATTTCTTCATCAGCTGAGAGAACTGAACAAAGTGGTTCCTACAGCCCCTTTCTGTAAGCATGTCCTAAGATACTGACTCAGTGGTCGCAGCTGTTACTATAGAAGACTGCCATCTTGTGGTAAGGGTAAATTCTTTTATCCGTTTATCCATCCAACAGTCATTTATTGAGTATTTGCATGCTCAGCTAGGCTCCAATGCTGAGTGAATTTTACAGAGAGTTGAGATGTTGAGACTTGTACGAACATAGCAAGGAAGCTTAGAGGCACATAGTAGAAACGTGGCCTATTTCTCACTGGGCAGCTGTCTTATCTCTTAGGCAGAAAGAGAAATATAGACTAGATCCCAAAGGGCAAGTCAACAACTCCATCAACCCGGCCCTGGGCCCCAGATGCTCAATCCCTTGTGTCTACCTGAACAGACGCATTGACACAGTGGGATTTATTTTCCTGAACTATATATGTTCCCCTCCGCAACTCAAATATCCTTGCTTAAGAGATAATCAGCAGGTCCTATGTAGTTATCCAAAAGTTCAGGATTAAAGAGACTAATTCAGTCTAGAAAAATTGGGAGGTTTCTTTGATCCTTACTTTATCTTCTCTCAAAGATCAAAAATAAAAAGTGGGGCCAAAATGATAATCCAGATCTAAAAGTTATTTCCTAACAGCAGAATTCCTTCTGTTTTCAAAGTGGGGCATCCCAGGGCTTTCTCTCTGAATGGGTCTATCCCAAGGACCTTGAGCAAAAGTCAGGAAAGCCACACTGGCTCGACCAGACATCAGCTACCGGGCTCACTTTGTTTACTCTTGATAAAGGCAGGACAATCATAGACCCTACTTATTAAGGGGGCTATATATTAATTGTTCAGTGATAAAATAGTCCACATCAATTTGCTCAACCCACTTGCCAGACAGGAACTATTTTCTCCATATTTCAGGTGAGGAAAATGATGCTCCAAGAGATGGAGTGACATGTCGCTTGTCACACAGCTAGCATGCATCATCAACTGTCACAACAGTGCTCTGTAACAAAACACCCCCAAAGTGCAGAGGCCTAAAATAGTCATTTATTATTGCTCCTGAGTCTGTGGGTCATCTGGGTCTTTCTGCTGATCTTGGTTAGACCTTCTCACACATCTGGTTGGCTATGGGTGGGCTGGCTGCTCTTGTCTAGGCTCTTGTGTCTGCCATGATGGCCTCAGCTGGGATGAGGGAATTTGTGACTGTGTTTCATCTGTAATACTCCAGCCAGCTAGCTGAGGCGTGTTCTAGGGGTTATCGCGAGAGAACAAGCCCCAAACACATGAGCTTACATCTCATTGGCCAAATCAAGTCACATGGCTGAGCTAAGCGTTAAGGAGTGGGGCAGAATAAAGACTTGAGACCATCCGTATAAGCAGCGTCCCACAAGTGGAGCTCACAGTCTCAGCACGCTTTCTGCCGCCACGGATGAAGGCAACAATAGTGGTGAGAGTTTATTGTTGTTGTTGTTGTTGTTTTTCCCCAGAGAAACATTTAATATTATAACTTTTGTTTGTTGTGAAAAGCACTGAAAATAATTCTGTATTCTAAGGAAAGCGAAAAATAAAAATTTCTTGGTTAATATGTAGATGAGACAGCTACACAGGATCTAGCTTTTATTTAAAAACTATGTGATTTTGCAAACAAATAATTTATTTCTTTCTCTCCAGTAAATCCAGAATTTCCTTCCAACTAAGTTTGGTCTAAATGAGGAGCCAGTATCCAAATTTAAATCCTTACAAAGTCAGATATTTATACAATTTCCAAAAGTTTCATCCAGCCACTACAAATCAGCTAATTCAAAGTAATCTTTTTAAAATTCCAGAGCGAGAATAAAAAACTATATTTTCTAAGGACAAGAAGAAATGAGTCAGACTACAAAGCCTGGGTCATTCCTCTTGGGTGACCCCATTAACCAAATGCCCCAGTGGCACTGCCAGTCGTGACTTTACAACACTCACATGCTTAGATGGCATCTTGCCCTCCCAACACCAAACAGTTGAAAGTTTTGAGGGTTTTATAGACCAAACATGTGGATGCTTGACCACATTTTTCCATTTTCTATCTGGAAAAGAATGGAGACAGCCTGAGGTTTGTCTCTTAGACTTCCTAAGGTGACCTTGGATGCCTTTAAAAGGCTGCAAACCAGACCAGCACAGATGACAATGACTGTCCTTACAATTAGCCACTTAAAAGGTAGCCATGAGTGTAAAAAGAAAATCATGTTGAAGAAATTAAGAATTTATTATGTGCCCACTAAGTGCTGGGCACTTTCACACATGCTGGCATTGGATAGCATGAGAGTGAAGTTCTCCATGGTTAAATCACTCACTCAAAGTCACACCTGCAGTCTT
Organism: Saccopteryx bilineata; assembly: GCF_036850765.1. Taxonomy (NCBI): domain Eukaryota; kingdom Metazoa; phylum Chordata; class Mammalia; order Chiroptera; family Emballonuridae; genus Saccopteryx; species Saccopteryx bilineata. Next base: position 169,762,748 of record NC_089495.1, read on the forward strand.
GGTAAGATGGAAAATAGGTCTGCCACATAGATACCATCTCTTAAGCATCTATTTAGACGCACACAAAAATCAGGTTTGAAGAGCTGTGAACAGGAAACCACTCTCTCCTGTGTGTGTGTGCTTGTGTGTATGTGGTGTGTTTGCCCCTCTTATGTCTCAGTGTGCTCTGCACAGCCCACGTAACAATCCTCTAGGTAAGTTAGCAACACCAGACATGGTCTCCCCACAGAGCAGCCATGATCTGAGTGCTGACAGAAGAAAACAGAAGGCTCTTTCCCCTCAACACCAATTGTTAACCGTCACACCAGGGCGGGTACGGCTGCTGTTCGGACATTGAGTCATGGCTCACAGTGAAGATTCCCAAGAGTAGAAACACTCACATTCAAAGGAAAAATCAATCAACTTGAGCCCATTTCCTTTTCCACTGATGTCGGCATTGCTGAGAAAACATGGACAAGTGATGGGTTTGAGCAGGCAGGACAAATATTTGCGTCTAGCCAAAGGAACTCCCACATCCCTTCAGCGTGGCATCGATGGAGAAACACATGAAGCCAGACCGCACCAAGGGCTGGACCCAGACCCTGAGTCCACCAGAGTAAAGCCGGGCCTTCAGTCGGGGTCCACTGTCAACATGAGCATTGCTCATTCTACATACTGTCACCATGATGCAACAAACCTCAACAACTGCTCCTTCTACACAAGAACCTCTCCCAGTGTCAGTGAGAGAAGCGTTAGGGGTAGCCTTCCTTTTCCTAGGCCTGTGATGGCGAACATATGACATGCGTGTCAGCACTGACACATGTAGCCATTTTCGATGACATGCGGCCGCACACCAGAGAAGTATGAGGCTGCATGCCAAGAAGGATGTTTCATCCTCGGCTCCTGCACGGCCAGGTGCAGTAGCCGAGGATAAAACATTGGCTGTAGTTTATGTGCTGGAGGTCTGTAGGCCAAAACAACAGAACTCTGGCACAGAGCGTCTAGTTCTGGGACTTCGGTTAGGCCCTTAGGGGATCTTTGACCTCATTTCCAGCCGGCAGAGCAGGGAGCAGCGGAACTCCTGGGGGATGCATCTCTGGGGGCCCTGTGGCCACCATTACCACATAACCACAGCAACCATCATCCCATCTACCATTCTGGGGTGTTGTGGATTTCTAATTGACCATCATTACTGAGATAAGTAAAGGGGAGGCTGGGAGAGGCGAGAGGGCCTGTGCTATGGGTGCTGTTTCCCACCATTAGAAATAGCAGCAGGCCCTGGCTGGTTGGCTCAGCGGTAGAGCGTCGGCCTGGCGTGCGGGGGACCCGGGTTCAATTCCCGGCCAGGGCACATAGGAGAAGCGCCCATTTGCTTCTCCACCCCCACCCCCTCCTTCCTCTCTGTCTCTCTCTTCCCCTCCCACAGCCAAGGCTCCATTGGAGCAAAGATGGCCCGGGTGCTGGGGATGACTCCTTGGCCTCTGCCCCAGGCACTAGAGTGGCTCTGGTCGCAGCAGAGCGACGCCCCAGAGGGTCAGAGCATCGCCCCCTGGTGGGCAGAGCGTCACCTCTGGTGGGCGTGCTGGGTGGATCCCAGTCGGGCGCATGCGGGAGTCTGTCTGACTGTCTCTCCCCGTTTCCAGCTTCAGAAAAAGAAAAAAAAAAAAAAAAGAAAAAAGAAATAGCAGCAGCCATCTTAATTTACATAAGATGCTATTTGCAGAATTTCAAGACAGCATCTGGGCTCAGGTGTTTGTCGACTTGAGGTCAAAGCTTGAGAATCTGGAAAGGTGCCGCTTGGAGAATCAAGAGGAATGCCACTATGAACAGGATATTTGGAGTGCCTGGAACCGATTACCAGACACTTTTAGCACCCTGAAAAATATAGCAATGGCTTTACTCACAGTTTTTTCCTCTACATACTTTTGTGAGACCTTATTCTCAGCGTTAAATAATATCAAAACCAACAAAAGAAACAGATTGACAGATGAAGTTAGTAACGCTTGCTTGGGCTTGAAGTGTACAAAAGACTGACCTTCAATTGAAGATTTAGCCAATGAAATTCAGCAACAAAAAAGTTTAATAGGCAAGTTTATTAGTGATTCCTCCCTCTCACTTATCTTAGTTCACGGCACCCCACGCAAGTTAAATAATATCAAGACCAACAAAAGAAACCGATTGACAGATGAACAAAGAAGTCACTAAGCAGGTAAATTAAATAATTAGTTTTTGGTTTACTGATACAGTTATATATTACAATTATACATTTTTGTTATTTAAACTATAAATATCGTGAAATTACGGTTTTTTTCTCTAAGTGACACACCACCCGAGTTATGCTTGGTTTTTTGGCGAATTTTGACACACCACGCTCAGAAGATTGCCCATCACTGTCCTAGGCAGTGTGTGGCCCCGAGCTACCACTGGGCTGGCTGACCTCAGGGGCTCCTCAGCCGAGTCAGCCCCTGTCTCTCGGTGGAGGAACGGATAAGCAAAGTGTGCTCCACATCCATACAATGGAATAGAAGGAAGGAAAGAAACTGAGAGGAAGGAAATCCTGTCATATGCCACAACAGGGACAAACCTTGAGGATATTATGCTAAGTGAAACAAGCAGCAGCTGTCTGGGGGCAGGTGGGAGAGAAATTTTGTTTAATGGGTATCGAGTTTCAGATTTGCAACATGAAAAAATTCTGAAGATCTGTTTCATGAAAATGTGAATATATATATACTTAACACTAAAATGGTTAAGGTGGTCATTTTATGTTATGCTGTTTTTACAATTTAAAAAAGTAGAATGAGGTTGAGCCCCCAAAATGGCTCCCTCCTTCCCTGGGACTGTCACACGCTCCCAGACCAGCAGCAGTGCCCCAGAGTCACTGCCGGCTCTATGCGTCCCCGTGCGGATTTCTGAGGAGGACAGCCCCGCTCAAGGCAGAGGCCACCCAGGGGCTGGCTGCACACGCTCTCTCCAAGGGTCAAACGGGCCACTAAATGCGTGAGATGGAGGAATGTCACGTTACCCTCCAAACTCCGGTTTCCTGAACTATAAAATAGAAAAAGTGCACCTCACTCAGAGCAGCATAGAGAGGTTTAAACTTAAAAACTAACAAAATGTTAGTTATTGAGCAATGTTTTTTTCTTGGGTATATGAGATGAGGGGGAACACTGAGTGTGAAGGACTTATTAATCACAGGAACAGCCACCACATCTGAGGACCAGCTCTGCGCCAGGCACTGTGCCAGATGCCTCCCATCCCTCGACCTTTACAGCACAGCACAGCACAGCACAGCTATAAGGTGTCTGAAAGGCCATGGATCTGTTATTGGAAGAAGAGAAAGATTTACTCAGGTGGAGGAGGTCACCCCAAGAAGAACTTATCAAAAGAGGTCTGTAGGATGGATGGTGTGGTGAGTATAGGGACTCAGTCCTCCAGGGAGTATAACTAGTATGGCTATTCTTGGGGTGATAGACTTCTTCTGGAATCAGGGACTCCCAAGTAAACGATTTAGTTTCTTGGATTGGAAGGAATTACTGACTCCCAGATGGCAATATCGTTAAACTTAGACCAACTTCCTGGAGACAGTTAGCATCGGGCACCTACCCCATGCTTGGCAGTATACCGTACATTTGAGGGCTTTAGATAAGTCCCAGTCTTTGAGGGATGTCCAAATCCCTTTATGCCCTCAATCAATTGTTCATTCATTCAAACATATTTATTGAGTTCCTATTAGGTGTCAAGATCTATGCTAGGTAGAGTCAGGGAGGCTACTGCCTTCCTGGAGTTTACATTCTAGTTGATTTACCTTCAGGATACAATAGTTACAGAAGAAGGGGAGATAGTTTGGGATCAATAGATTGGGAGCTATTGTGATAAGGTGTCAAGGAACTGCAAAACTGTTGACACCAGTATTTCAAAAAGAAGAACCAGGCCCCTTACCCTTCCTTTCTAAGAAGAAAAAACAAACAAACAAACAAAAAAACCAAAGAAAACAAAACAAAAAAACAAGAAAAAGAGATTTAAGGGGCAATAGTTAGTTAATCATAGTTTAACTATGGTTCTCTGGAAGGACTGAGGCCACTTGCTAGACAGAGAAAAGAAGATAGGATTTATCTGAAAACTTCCTCTTCCCCTTCCTTACAAGCCTTTAGGAGACAATGTTTACATATCTTAATTAAAAATCCTACACTGATTCTAACTCTTCCTCCCCTCCTAGCGTCATGAGAGTGAGGTATACCTCTAGACAAAGGGATCACGAGTCCACTCCCCTAGCTTGAAACACCTGCATTCTGTAACATTTTATATGTTTTCTAATAATCATCCTTCTGAGATTTTTTATATGTACAAAACTTGTAAACTAAGCAAGCAGAGATTAGTTTATTAGGTTTCTTAATAAGCTAGTCCCAACACTTTTAGCAGAAGTAATTTAATTTAGCTTCTCTCCTTATCCTAGACTAAACATTTCATTTCCCACTACTAAGGTGACAGGGATAAATTTTGAACCCTAGAAGATTTGGGAATGTTTTTGATATGTAAAACAACATTTATTGCTACTGTGTTATCTTGTGGTCTTGATATGTAGGAATGTTTTTCCTTTTAATAGATCCTATAGATAAATGTTGCAAGCTTATCAGTAAATAACTTTTGTACTGTTTGCCCCCTCCTTTTCCCCCCAACCAGTGTGGGATCCTGTCTATATAACCAGCCTCAGAGCTATATTCTAGGCTGCATGATTTGGGTGAGCTGTAACCCATGTATGTTGCCAGCTTTATTAATAAAGCTCCTCCTAATATTTCTACCTTGGTGTCTCTATGTAACCTGCGGATCAAGCTACTTTATAACACTATCTTCCCAATAAGAATATAATTAGTCAACCTTTCTGTAAGGCAGTTCAGTGATGGTAAGTAAAAGCTATAAAATTTTATACTCCCATTGGCCTACCAAATCTACTTCAAGAAATGTATCCTAAAAAAAACACATTGTATATGTAAATCATCCTATGTGTGCATAAGCATTAACTTATAGAGGTGGTCATTGTTTAGAACTTTTTTTTTTTATTAAGTAAGAGGCAGGGAGGCAGAGAGACAGATTCTGGCATGTGGCCTCACCAGGATCCACCTGGCAGGCCTGCTATAGAATGATGCTCTGTCCATCTGGGGCTGCTGCTCCGTTGCTCAGCAACCAAGCTATTTGTTTAGCATGTGAGGCAAGGCCATAAAGCCATCCTCAGTGACCAGGGCCAACTTGCTCAAACCATTTGAGCCATGGCTGTGGGAAGGGAAGAGAGACAGAAAGAGAAAGAGAAAGAGAAAGAGAAAGAGAAAGAGAAAGAGAAAGAGGAAGAAAAAGAGAAAGAGAAAGAGAAAGAGAAAGAGAAAGAGAAAGAGAAAGAGAAAGAGAAAGAGAAAAGGGAGGGGTGGAGAAGCAGATGGTTGCTTCTCCTGTGTGCCCTGACTGTGAATCAAACTGGGGACTTCCACCTGCTGGGCCAATGCTCTATCACTGAGCCAACCAGCCAGGGCCAAGAACATTTTTAAAAATGGGAATAATCAGCCCTGGCCGGTTGGCTCAGTGGTAGAGCATTGGCCTGGTGTGCAGGAGTCCCGAGTTCAATTCCCGGCCAGGGCACACAGGAGAAGCATCTATCTGCTTCTCCACCCCTCCCCCTCTCTTTCCTCTCTGTCTCTCTCTTCCCCTCCCACAGCCAAGGCTCCATTGCAGCAAAGTTGGCCCGGGCGCTGAGGATGGCTCCATGGCCTCTGCCTCAGGTGCTAGAATGGATCTGGTCACAACAGAGCAACGCCCCAGATGGGCAGAGCATTGCCCCCAGGTAGGCATGCCGGGTGGATCCCAGTTGGGCGCAGGCAGGAGTCTGTCTGACTGCCTCCCCGTTTCCAACTTCAGAAAAATACCAAAAAAATAAAAAATAAAAAATAAATAAAAATGGGAATAATCCAAATAGCCAATGAAGGATGAGTTAAGTAAATGATGATACAGTTCCATGTGGGAATATTAGGTGATCATGAAAAACTATGTTCTATACATATTGTTAAGAGAAAGGGGCAAATTATAAAATAATATATAGAATAAGATCTTATTTTGAATTTTTAAAAATAATATGGGATTATATAGCTAGACATAAATATCCCAAATAAAAGTAAGTCATTTTCAGGTTTCAAAACTGTTGTTATATCAGGCCAGAACTGAAGAATAATGTATGTTTTTACTAAAGTTTTCTGATGTTATATGGCAACAAATATTTCTTTAAATTTTTTCTTTTGCAAACTTCTCCTTTCCTAAAAATTTACGCCACACTGTAGCTCCTTGGACACCCTCCCTTTCTCTTTTCCATCTCACCTTCTTCACCCCAACTCCCAGCCCACGAGCTTTGCTTTCTTACCCTCTTTCTTCTCACTGTCTGCCTTCTCCTCCTCCGTCTTCCTCTCCTTCTCACTCCCCCTCCAGCTCCCTCTCTCTCCTCTCCTTTTCCATTCTCTCGTGTTTTTCTCCATAGGATGTCTCCATGCCCTTTCTTATATAGATCAGCATGGCCTCTCTCAGCTTGTCCAATAACTCAGCTTGTCTACCAATAACTCTACCCTGCATAAGACCGGCCTCCCTCCTCAGAAAACAAGGGCAGAAATGCAAATATTTATAACTTTATAGTGTATTGTTTTTTAAATGTATACTATTAATATTGGATATATCTGAGTGTTACATTATAGAGTGATTTTATTTTCTTTATTTGACTATTCAAATTTTTCTTAGATTTTCAAAAGTAAATGTGTATTTTGCTAAATAAAGAGAGAGCATTTTCTTAAATGATAAAATATATTGGACACGGTAGCATTCAAAGTCTGATAATTTTCCCTAAAAAAAAATTACGAAGTTCCCTGTGAATGCCATTAAAACTGTATGCCCTTAAACAGGGAGTGCCTTCTTGACAAGCCCGAGGCTGCCGCAGTGCCCCCTGGTGCCTCCAGGGGCGCCACATCTTGCTCAAGGAAACACTAAAGTCTGCAGCCTCTTGTTTTAGCTGGAAAGGCCCATCTGCTTTTCTTCTGAGATTCATCCACCAACCATGGGAACGATGGCTTCTCAGTGTTGCAGACACGCCTTGCAAGCATGTCTCCTGCACCAAACTGTGCAGAGAATGATTGAGCTCTCAGCATAAATGCTACTCTTACCCACTCAGCTCTTTGTCTGCCACTTTTTTAACCAAATACACACACACACACACACACACACACACACACACACACACACTGCCATGACAGTTCCCTGCATGTGGCTATGACATGACTGTACCTTTCATATGCTGTTACACTTCCTCAACACCAGACTTTGAACACGGGAAAAGCATGCTCACATCTCTACCAGACTCTTACCACCTCCAAGCCTGCAGTGGTGACCCAGGGACAAGGGTCCTCTCCCATCTCCTCTCATTATTTTGGGAGGTGCCCAGAATGCTGTCTTACAGGCAGAAAGGAGCAAGTGTCCCCACATTCTTCTGCTCCAGCCCTGGGCTGTGGTCCCTGCCCATCACTGTGGGTGTCCTCTGCGGACACACTTATGTATGTCCCGATTCTCCCAGCCCCCCAAACCCCACTGGCCAGAGCGAACAGGACTCCATGCTCCCCATTGTCGGGCTGCACTTCATCGCCAGGACTCTGAGGCCTTGGCACGCTCAGCACCTCACAGAAGTTCCTCATGAAGACAGACTCTTTTCTCTGTCTCTGGCTCTCCCAATAGTCCCAGAGGCTGGGCCAGAAGTCAGCTCCCTGCCATTCCCTCCCTCCATCTCTTGTCCTCTTCTACTCTTTTTCCCAATAACACAAATCATGTATAGGAATTCATACAAACACTTGGCTTGGGAGGCAGCCCGCCCTCTCCAGCTGGAGCAGACAGGGCCCAGCTCTCGCTCAGCCGAGACCTCTGTTACACCATGATTAGCCAAAGCCTCTCTGGGTCTGGACAGCTTTCACTTCAGACTAGAAGCTCTTGTCAATGAGGAGCATCATACCAACAGACCTGATGCAAAGACTTGTATGGCAGAGATGTGGGTGGACTCTGACTCCCTCCAACAGGATGCAGCAGAAGCGATGCTGCATGGTTTCCTAGGCTGGGTCATAAACAGTGACCCGACTTCCACCAAGCTCTCCCTTACCTGAGACAGGCCACTCTGTAGCCCCGCTCCACCAGGTAAGAGGTCAGGCTACCGTGAAGTCATCGTGCTCCAGCGACCCGGTGGAGAGATGGCAGAGCGCAGAGCATGACGCCTGAGAAGACCTGCGGCTCGCGTCCGTGCAGTCCCCTCCCAGACAGGAGTGCCGGCGAACCGACCCTCGGCCGCCACGGCGCCCCTGCTGACACCCTGGGAGCAGAGGTGTGGCAGCTCCACCAGGCTCTGCCCAAAATACAAATCTGTGAGCAAAATAAATATTGTCATTGTCTTAAGCCCCCAAGGTGAAGGCAGTTTGCTTCACAGCCATTGTTACCAGCGCAGTCTGACGCCTGGACTCGGGACTTTAAAGACCCCTGAGAACTGAGGTCTCCTCTCCCTCCTTGCTGGATGAGGACAGTAAATTGTCACTCCAGTAAGGAAGTCCCTGCCTGGGAGCGCAGAGCACAGTGACCATTTGGAACCACACCAGGACTTCTTTCTTGGCCACTACACTGTGTCTGTTTTTACATTTCGACACCTATGACCTCTGGTCCATGTGGAAGCCATGTGCAGGAGGAGTCTCTTTGGGAAAGTAAGGCTTTATGCTGAGCTTCGGGTCACAAGGTAAGGACAGTATCTTGCCATCTGGATGCTCTCCCTGGATGACTCTGACACTGTAGAGACTGCCTTGGTCTGGGGGTCCCAGAAGTGGGCCCTAAGATAAGGATTTGAGAGTGAATGATTTACTTGGAAGTTGACCACAGGAAACACATAGGAGAGTGGGGAAGTGATACAGGGAAGAAAGAAAGTAAATAAAGCATGGTATCAATTCAGATACCACTTTGGACCATTGGGACTCAGTCCTGCTGGTGGGAACCTCTAGGAGACCAACCATGCAGTACATCAGTACATGCCTCACAGTTGTCCCACACAGGGATGAAGAAGCTAGGATACTCTCCAAATGCCCCCCTGCCTGTCCACGCAAGGACTGAGCACACCATGTAGCGCGGAGGTGCCCCCAATAGGAAGCCATTACCCACATGAGAAAGGTGAGTACTGAGAGGCTGTGGGCAGGCATCACAGCGTCTGCTGAGCCCTAAGGCACCTGCCTGAGCAGAGCTGGGAGGAGCCATCATGTGCTGGCTCAGGGAGGACAGTGCAGCCAGCACAGAGGTCCTGCGGCAGGAACATGGGAATCAGGCTGGGAGGAGACGTCAAAGAGGGTGCAGGCCAGAATGGGCAGGACCACAGCGAGGACTATGCATTTTACTCAGTGAGAGGAAAAGTCGTGGATGGTTTAGAAGAGGATGCCACAACCCAACCTTCTCAGGATTTGTTCAGGCTGTTGTGCTGAAGAAAGGTGGTAAGGAGTCGGTGACAGGAGACTGCCACACAGTAAACGAGAGGTGATGATGGCTCAGGCCAGGATGGTGGCCATGAGGCGTAAAGATGTGCACAGATTCTGGAATATCTGAAGGCCCAGCGAGCAGGATGTGCCGATGGATTGCATGTGCGGTGGACGAGAGAAGAGTCGGTGGTGAATGGAAGGGGTTTTCCCTGAGCTCCTGGGAGGGAGGCTCTGCCATTGATGGAGACAGGAAAGACTGGGAGGCTCCGGTGCAGACAGGAGGCTGCAGTGGGTCAGGAGCTTGTTGGGGGGATATGAAATGTGGGGTGTCTATGAGATAGCTGAGTGGTGATGCCAGGTAGGCAGTTGTATAGACAAACCTGGAGTTCAGGTCTGAGGTCTGGGCTGGACACAGAGAGTTGAAGTGGTGGGTGCCTCTCCCTCCCCCCGCGATCATCCTTGGGTCAAATGGTTCATTTTGAAGTTGACTATGAATCCACTGGCAGCCTTATAGGATTCCTGCCTCAGTGTTCAGACAGCCACGTAGACTTCCTTTAGCGGGAAAACAAGGCCAACTTCTCGGCTCGGATGCCCAGGCCGAGGGCTGAGCTCGCACTCATACTGCCGTGTCTCCTTTTCCTGCCTCTGTCGGTCTCTCGTCCTCAGTCTTTTCTTGTAGGAGCTCCCGCAGGGCTGCTGACACCTCCGGGAGGGAGGTGAGAGAGGCCCCTGCCCTCCCCATGTGCCTTCTACAGAGTCAACACCCACTGGCCTCTGGGATTGGCCTTTCAACATTGAAGCCAAGGACACTCGGGAGGCAGAAGCCAAGTTGAGCAAACACAGTCCTTGTGCAACATGGGGCCCAATCCAAAGATCTGGTTAACACTGGGGCGCTGTAGCGGGTGGGCCAGCCTGCCCTCCTGCCGAGCTCTGAGCAGGAGAAGATGGGGAACTCTTGTCCCACAGAGGAGCACAGAAGCATAGCACAGATCTCCTCAGGTCACCTGGGCTCAGCCCCAGCTGGTGGACCCACTGGCCTCCCCTGACCTGGCCATAAGGGCTGTCGGTGATCAGCTGCAATTAGACGTTGGTGAAGATGACATCGCAGAGTTACTCAACTCCCCTGGCAAAGAACTAACCATTGAAGACCATATGAAACTAGAACATGCTGATGATAGAATTGAGAGGAAAAAAGAGGGACCTAGAAACTCCAGAACCAAAAAATTTTCTACAAAAGAGTTAGCTGATACATTTTGTCTCATTGAAGCAGGAATGGCAAAGTTAGAGGAGCAAGATCCTGATACAGAGAAGTTCACCAGAGTTTACCGTACAGTTACGGAAGGTCTGAGATGCTCCAGGGCCATTTATGATGAGAAAAAGGGAAGCTCTGTACAAACTTCCCCTGATGCCTGCTTCAAGAAACTGACTCCAGCACGAGAATCAAACCCTGACTCTCTAACACCAGACCCACCCTCTCCAAAAAGCCCATCATCTTCTGCATCATCCAAGATTGTTTAAGGTTGTATTTGAAAATGTTTAAGTATTTATACACACAAGAAGGTAAAAATAAATACAGTGTTAAGACAAAGATCTGTCTAAGTTGCATTTAATAGGTAAATGTAGCTATTTCAACTTATATACAAATCCAGCTTAAGAACAAACCTACAGAACCTATCTCGTTCGTAACCGGGGGACTGCCTATGTAGTGATAACACTGTATTGTATAACAGATTTGTCAAGAGAGCAGAACTTAAATGTTCTCATCGAATAAATTCATGACGAAGCTGGCGGGGCAGCACCTAAAGCAAAGGTCTGCCACAGCTTCTGCTCTCAGGCCCAGTGTTTTCTCCCTCCTTTCTATGCCTCCAGACCATCTCTGGCTCGGAGGAAATGGGAGGTTTCACCTTCTGAGAATCTGCAAGGAAAAATTCTTGCAGTGCAAGTGGATTTGGAGGAAGATGGGCATGTGTGAGAGGAACCTATCTGTCAGCACGGCTTCGGGCCACAGAGCAAGCGCGGAGAGAGGCCAGAGGCCAGGCTGGCACCATTCCTGAGGCCAGACTCTGGCCCCCACAGAGACATGATCAGACTGAAAAACAATAGCATAGGGGTTCCATCACTGAGGAAATATTCATCAAGTGCCCACCAAAGTGAGCAAAACAGACAGGAATCCGTGGAGCTTATGCCCTTGTGGGAGAGAGAGGGACAGCAGTAAACCAATAAACGGAGAAAGCAGATGTCAAATGGTGATGAGTGCTAAGAGGAAAAATAAAGTAGGGGACAGCCGGGAGATTTTCACAGGAGAGTGAAGCTGAGTCCAGGACAGGAAGAGAGGACTCCCAGATGCCAGCTTCCAGTGTGAAGACCAACGGCTGGGCGGCTGGGCTGGGCATGGGGGTCTTTGTGAAGTAACGCTCGGTCCCTCATTCCTGGCCACCTGTCTTTCTAATGGTTGGGAAATCATCTTAATAAAACTGAGTCTATGAGGGACACTGGCTTACAGCCACATGCCACGTGGACACCTGTGGGGTTTGGCATGGTCTGTACATTAAGAAAACTGAATTTGAATTTCTTACATCCGGGCACTATCCTGTTTGCCCCGACTGAGAAGGCCCTGTCATCCACCACCTGGGATGTCTCATCTTTCTGTAACATGCTGGCCGCTGCAGGTGTCTCAGTTCACACTCATTGTCTTCAGTGGTCCCAGCTGACTTTCTGTAGAGCAGCTGTGTGAGAATTCCCCAGGGGACTGGTTAAAACTAGGGCTTGCCCCCCTCCCAGAGCCTGTTTCAGTGAGTCTGAAGTAAAACTCTGTGGTAGATATTTGCTATAACACAAATACAATTGGTCTATACCCCTCATAGACACACCCTTAGGTGGTCCTGTCCCACAACTCTAGGCTTGTCCGTGTGACTTGCTTCACCACCAGGGCCTCAGTCAATGTGACACAGGCAGAGACTTGAAAGGGACCCCACTCTGGCTGCTCCTGGACTCAGTGGCTCCACATGGATGAGTCTGAGCTGGCCAGCTGGAGGAAGAGAGGCCTGTGGCCCAGGTGCAGTGGGCACCCAGCTGACACCTGAAACCACCGGCCATGTGAGGGAGGCCATTCCAGAGGAGTCAGGCCTCAGCCAACCTGCCAGCTGACCATGGTGCCCAAGCACCCCGAACAAGATCGGATGAGCAGGTGCAGAGCAGAAGAACCCTCCACCCCAAACAGGACCATGAGCTAAATAAATGGCTGATGTTTTAAACCATTCAGTTTTGAAGTCATTTATTATACAGCAAAAGCTAACTGATATAAAACTCAAGATCCTATCATTTTTTAAACCTTCTTGGTGTATCTGACGATGCAGTCTGGCCTGGCAACCCATGATACATTCACCTCCATCACTGCCCCCTACCACCCTTTCCTCCGGGCGTCATTGTGTGGGCATGGCTATGGCCTTGATGACGGAGTAGAGCGTGGTGAGGGTGGGCTCCAGAGGCACCCCTGCACCCAGGTCTTCTCGTGCTCAGTTCCCAGAGCGAATGAGGCCCAGCCTGGAATGTTGGTCTGGCCCAGGGACTGATGGAAAGGTTTGGCATCTTTCTTTCATGTTAACTCCAGGGACAGATGATATTGGGGAGCAGTCAGGAAAAATAACCACGGAATAGCTTTCTGTTGGATGTGGACGAGTAGAAGACATAGATATGAGACCCTCAGGGTTTCTGTCTCCTGGAAACCCAAGCCGAAGGGAGGTTGGCTCATCAGGACAGAGCCACACATCCTGGGAGCCTGGAAGGAGAAGGCTGGCAGCCCTGTGGGGGCCTGGGCTCTCTGGCCCACAGCCGGGATGAGCATGTGGGAGGTGAAGGGAAGGACAGCAGCCAGGGAGTGACCACGACCCTGCTCCTTCCCCCCACAGTCAGCCGGGAAAACCTCACTCTCACTTTTCAAAATTGGAAAATAAAACACATTAAAACATCTGGGGAACTCCCGCAGCAAGGCTCCATTGGAGCAAAGATGGCCCTGGCACTGGGGATGGCTCCTTGGCCTCTGCCTCAGGCGCTAGAGTGGCTCTGGTCACGACAGAGCGACGCCCCGGAGGGGCAGAGCATCGCCCCCTGGTGGGCGTGCCGGGTGGATCCCGGTCGGGTGCATGCGGGAGTCTGTCTGACTGTCTCTCCCCGTTTCCAGCTTTAGAAAAAAAAAAAAATCTGGGGAAGAAAAATCCTTTCTAGCAGCGGTCCAAATCCTGTTCCTGGAATGCCCTCATGCTGGAGTGAACATGCAGCTCTCGTGAACGAGGGATCGGGCAGAGCAGGCCCCTGAGGACCCCACCTAGCCCTGCCTCCAGGCCGCCGCCCCCAAGCTGTGGGCAGCTGCAGGTGCTCAAGGCAGGACTGCTCAGTCTCCCTCAGTGTTCTTTCCCAAGAGCCAGCCTTGCCAGTCAAGAAGCTCTTTCTAATAGGCACAGAATTCTTGCCAGAAATTCACCTTTTCTCCTAGACAAAAGATTACATGACAATTCTATGACATTCACCTACACACACAGACAAATAATAATAATAATCTAAGAAAATACCAGGAAAATGCCCAGACACCAGGCAAACACATTTTCTATACATAAACAAAATTTTGTTAGAAAGTGCCCCGTACCAGCAGGAGAGGCTGTGTGAAGGAGGAATGAATGCAATTCTGCTCTTAAATCCATAGTAAGGTGGGGTGGAGCTCTAGACTGGGCTATGTGACCTTGGAGCAGGCCATGCTCAGTGATGAGGTCTTCAGTCTGGCCACCTCTGTTTTCCTGCTCTGAGCCCTCTGTGGCACAACCAGCTCTGGGTTTGGTGGTAGCACAGCTGCCCATTCACAGTAACAGGTAAGTGTCCCATGCAGAAGTGATGTCAAAGAATAGAGGCTCAAGAAAAATAGAATCATTGGATTTGTGAGTTTTGCTCCAAAGGTAACAGTGACCTAATGAGACAAGTATGTAAAGCACAGTCTCTGGCAGATAGAAGGACCTCGACAGATATTAGCTGCTGTTGCTGCTGCTGCTGCTCACAGGGGCTCAGGTGGGGCAGGCATCTCACCTGGAAACACTGGTCACTGATGGTGGACTCAGAGGCCCGAAGCAAGCAGATGGTCCCCTCTCCTCTCTGACCATCCCAAGCTGGATTTAGTTCTGTGCCATCCAGAGCTCTTCAGGATCTTCTCCACAGCAAGCCTGGAAGACAGAGGACGGTAGAGGAGTCAGGAGTAGGCCTCTCTGCTCAAGGGGCTCAGTCAAGCGGAAACACCTGCAGGTTCAGCCACAGCAGGTCAGTGGGTAGGGCATGCATCAGCAGCTGGCTCAAGTGTACTTGTAGGCGCACATGCAGCTGCTCAAAACTGGCCCTGGTGGCCGCCCTGGCCAATTGGCATAGTGGTAGAGCATCAGCCTGGCATGTAGATGTCCTGGATTCAATCCTCAGTCAGGGCACACAGGAGAGGTAACCATCTGCTTCTCTCTCCCTCTCACTCCCCTTCTCTTTCTCTCTCTTTCTGTCTCTTTCTTCCCCTCCTGCAGCCATGGCTCAATTGGATCAAGCACATCGGCCCTGGGTGCTGAGGATAGCTCCATGGCCTCCACCTCAGGTGCTCAGAATAGCTTGGTTGCGAGCATGGCCCCAGATGAGCAAAGCATCGGCCCCAGACGAGGGGTGCCTAGTGGATCCTGGTCAAGGACCAGGTGGGAGTCTATCTCTCGATCTCCCCTCTCCCTCACTTGAAAAGGAAGAAAAACAATTGTCCCGGTGTCTGACAGCCCAGGGACGAGCTTTCGCAGCAAAGTCTGTAGCAGATGCTGTTGGCACTGCCCAGACCTTTGTCCCCATCAACTCAGGCACACCACCCCCAAAGTCCCAGCACATGGAACCTCTTAGCCTGAGGGCTCTGGTGCTAACATCACTTAGCTAACATCACATCCATGGAGGACAAGAAATCAACCAACGACAGATGGGAATTGGTGGGTAAGACCCGAGCTCCCTCACTCCTCATGAAGGCGGCACTGGGAATGCTCTACTGGCTGCCAGCAAGACAGAGCTCCAGGGCCGCCAGAGGGACCCCATGCTATACCACACCTGTTCGGCTGCCTTCCCTGTCCTGCCTCCCTCCCTACTCTCTAACCAATGTACCCTTCACCTCCCAAATTAACCGCCTGTCCTGGAACCCTTGTCTCAGGGCCTGCTTCTGGGGGCATCCAGGCTAATAAAAGCCATGTTGCTTTTTCTCTTGAGCTCCACTTGAGAGAGGCCCACCTCTTTGTGTCTCCTGCCCCCTCCAGACCCGAGTCCTGCACATCACCTGGTCAGCCCTGGATGAAGCTGGATGGCAGCCAAGCTTGGCTGGTGTCTGGCACATGCTAATCTGCCTCACGTGCCCGAGTTGTGGAAGCTTCCGGTTGGAGCCACTCCTGAGCTTTCTATATGCTCTGGACCTGCCCTGCAGGTTGGGCACCCCTTAGGGTGAACCTCTAGAACCTACTTTGGACCCTACATGCCCCAGTGCAGAGTCTCTGGCCCATCCCAACACCTCAGACCCCTGCCTGACCTCCTCATCCTCTGCCCACAGAGACAGATGAGCCTGGGCACTCTGGCAAGGTTCCCAGTCAGCCTCCGGAACTCATCCCAGGACCTGGTCCTCACAGACCTCGGCTCTGACCTCCTGCCTGGCTTCACCTGCACCACCTGCTTTGATGACTACTCTCGCTGTCCTCACTCTGATTCTCTGAGGACCGGGGGTGGGGCAAGACTCCCTTTGAGTCTGTGCCTTTGGCCATTTCGGAGGTCGCTGCAGCTCCATCCAGCCCAGTCCTAGGCATAGTGCTGGCTGTGAGGACGGCAATGAAGAAGCTATTCCTCACCTCTTGGAGGATGCAGATATGTGCGTAAGCATTTACAGCCCATTGCGAGATGCTGTGGCAGGTGTCCAGTGCTGCGGGAGCACAGGAGGGATGGAGAGGGGTGCCCAAGGCTATGAATAAGGACCAGGGGAGGAGCAGGAGAGAGACGCCTGCTTCTGGCTCACGCAGCAGCATCTCCAAAGGCAGACAGGTGAAAGACTCTCCCGCAAACCCGGGTTATATGTTGGGAATCAACACAAGAGCCTGACAATATTTAATGAAATTAGAATTTAAATATTGAAACTTGTGAGTGATGACAAGTTTCACACCCTCTATGAGCTATATTTTCACTAATGAGCTACATTTCTTCACAGAGCCCCCACCTCTGAGTTCCTCCCTCTATATCTCTCCCACACTGTAGGGAATATGCTTACTTCATTATTCATAGAACCATTCAGAAGACTTCCACCAAGGTGCAAACAGTCTCATTTAACCCTCTATGTGGGCAGCAGCAAATTTGAGCTCCAGGGATTTGGGCTCATTGCTGAGCTATTTGCTCAAGGTAGAGGGCAGAATACCTGAGTCAGTAGATCACACAACCAGTGATTAGAAACTGGCACCTGATTACCTACCCCACTAGCTACCACCCCAGACCCTGCACAGTCATTGCTGCAAGGACAGAGGGCATAAGTAGAAAGTTCCAGAAAAGAAAGCAGGAGTCTCACTTAGTCCACCAGCTCCAACAATTCCAGCTCGTCTCTCCATGAGGTTGCCTCACCTAGCCCTGGCACAAGCCCACCCCCTCAGGGATACAGTTCCCCCCTCTTCGGGAGACTGGCCTTGAAGCGCTCCAGTGAATTGCCCTCCTCTTTCCATTGCCATGTCTTCTCTGAGCTGTCAGACCACTGGGGCTAGGACAGGAGTGGGGAGTGTGCTTGCTGGAGAGGAAAGCAAGGTGGTGGTCATCATCTGCAGAGGAGGACTGCAAGAGGCGGTGAGGATGTGGGGACTGTAAGAATGAGACGGCACTCGAACTCCAGGTGTGCAGGCTTTATTAGAGAAGAAAGACCTGCTGGGACACTTCTCCGAAAGAAGGGTCCCAAAAGCAGACTGAGGTAAAACTTTATAGGGTTGGGGATAGCCTCGAGCAAGGGTGTGCTGGTATGTTCGGCTTTCTGGAATACTCCTCTTTGGGGTGATTGACCAGCTTCCTGAAATTCCTTTGTCCCAGGGGAGATTGTCTGGTAATTAAGGGTGGGGTCAAGCAGCAAAGAGGAACAGCAAAAGGGCAGTTGTAATTCATGTATCTATCAGGGACAGGAAGCCTGTGGCATTAGGTGGATCCACCTTGGTGGGGTTGACAGGATGTTAGAGGCACTGAGACTTGGAGGAGTGTTTTCTACGTTAGTTTGACATTTTGAAAAGGGATAGACTTTCTAGTCACCCTCTATCTGGTGCACAGGAGCACACCCACTCTTTCTTTGCCCCTCCCTGAAACATCTCCCCCAGAAATGATTGTCCTCATACCAATGAGGAAACTTACACAGTCCCCCAAGGCAGCCATCTCCCAGAGGTTGCCATTAAAGTCCCTGGAGGAAGAGATCATAGCGACCCTTGACAAGAAATAGTAAGGAGTAGGTGGATGTCCACTATCACGGTGAATCTGAATGCAGTCATTAGAAGAACACGAAATGGCCATACCAAATACTGCCTAAGACCAGGGTTTTATGAAAAACTGCTTTAACATGAGCCTTTTTTTTATTGCCATCTATTCCACTAATCTCGCCTCCTCTAGTTGTCCCAGGAAACAGAGTGAGGTTGGTCACCCCTATTTCAGCCTTGCCTATCTCACATCCCTCCATCTTTAGAAAGATGAAGTCAAACCCTTTGATACTTCTTCATGTCTGTGTTTCTCAGGACTCTGCCTGTTTTTGAGACTGTTCCTTCTACTCTCCTCCAATACTTCACTGCATTTTTCCTCGAGATCATTGGAGAAATTCTGCCCAACACACACGTCACATTGCTTGCGAGAATCATAGTATGTGTGAAACACAGGTCCTTGTACAACTACAAACACCTACGGAGACAGAAGCATCACTACTATGTGTTGGCTCAACCAGGAAAGGGGCACACCACACACTGAGGGTACAGCAGTATGCGAACGCCTTGGGGTTCGAAATGGGGCCATTTTTCAGCTACTGTTCCTAAAAACCCAGGACAGCAACTTTTTTGAAAATGGTGCCATTTAGTCTGGGGATTTCTTCAATCAAAGTGTGCATGTGCCGGAGTGACATCAGAGAAATGGTGCCATGAAGGGTGCTTCCGATACCTCTCCTTGAAATTTAAACAAATCCAACAACTAGAGACAGAAAAACAATCGCAGGAGCATCTGAAATACACATACATCAAACAAAGATACGATTGGGCAAAAGGGTGGCTGAATATGTAATCCACTCTGAAGGAAATATCAATAAGATGGAGAACGGAGTATTCTGCTTTTCTCACTGACCTGAGGAAGGGCTGCTTTCACTTGGAACTGAGAGGAAGGGAGGGTGAGGGGCAAGGGAATAGGCTGGCTAGGGCAGAGATATTCAAGCTGAGGAGAGCGTATGCCCGCGGATCAGCCAACACATAGCTAACACCAGCAGCAAACCATGGCAGAGGTGGTTGACTGGGTTGCTTGTGGAGACTGACACCAGAGTTATTTTGAGCTTTGTTACTCCTGGTCTCCCAGTCGACGACCATGGACAGTGTGCGAGTGGATCCATCTGGTGCCTCGGGCGTGGGTGCCCATGTTCCTGGAGGGAGGGGCCAGGTCGGGGACTTCAGCAGTGGCCTTCTGCGTGGGCTGTAGCCAGGGTTTCTGTATAATCCCTGCTCCCTGAACAATGGCGTGCATGAAGTGCACAAGAACTGGCTTCCCTATGCCAGACCTGTCCGGGACACCTCCACCAACCATACAGGCTAACAAAGCACATTCTTGTGGAAGAGAATGAAGGAAAGGCTGGGGGGAAGGGCACTCAGGCAACTTGCAGGCAGCCTTTGGAGAGCAGACCCACCAAACGCTGAAAGGAGCCTAACCCGCAGTCTGCTCACTGCCCTGCTGGCTTATGCTGGTGGCTCTGGCTGACAAAGCATTCTTTCCCAGGGCTGCCATTTAAGTGGACCTGGAGGAGGGACTTGATAGTTCTTAGGGCCTCTTGCTCTACAGGCAGTGGCTGGGACAACTTCCTATCAGCCAATACAGGTTAAATAGCACCCTCCCATGGAACAGACCTCAGAGAACACTGTGAAAGTTGGGTGGGCTGGGCTGTAGGCTTCCCAAAAAAGGAGAAGCCTGTGGAGAGCAGACCCATGAAGCGCTGAGGCAGATTTAACGTGACATATCTGGGGAACCTTATAAAGGAGCTTGACCTGAAGTCAACTCTCCCCTCTACCTGCTTAAGCTAGTGGCTCTGGTTGACAAAGCTTCCATCCAGAGCTGTGCTTTCAGTGAACCTGGAAGAGGGACTTGGCAGCTTTTAAAACCTCTTGCTCTGCAGGCAGTGATGGAGACATCTTCCTACCAGCAAGCAATCAGCTCCCAGCCCTACCTGATTACACTGGTGGCTCTGGCTGGCAAGGCCTTACCCAGAACCCTGCATTGAGTGGGGATAAAGAGAGGATTTGGCAGCTTTTAGAGCCTCTTACTCTCCAGGCATTGGCTGGGGCAACTTCACAGCTGGGTCTTTAGGCTGCTGGTTCCAGAAGGAGATATCTGGGGAGAGGCTCCGGGAAAACGAATTCTCCCATTGTCAGAGCGTGCAAATGCTAACAAACCCCATCTACCAATGGGACTGAGGCCTAATTTATGTCATCACCATAGCAACACATCAACTGCAAAGCTCTGCCTAAGAGTGTCATAGGGGCAGAACCTGGAGTACAGTGCCACTGGCCATAAAGAGAGAGAAAGAAGAAAAGGAAAGAAGATAACCTCTCAAAACCAGGAAAAATCCAGTCTTTATAACATTTTCCATTTATTCTTTCATTTTTGATCTTTTTTCTTCCACCTTGATCATTTTATCCTCTTTCCATTTTACTCTTTTCTTTTCATTTTGAACTTCATTACCCATAGGTGTTACATTTTCCATTCTTTTTTATTCTATGAGGTTTATAATCCAAAAACCTTAACTCTTTTTTTCTTTTCTCTCTCTCTCTCTTGGTTTCTTCTTTTCTCATTCACTTTTTCTCTCATTTGATCCTCACTCACAAACAAATTATTTTATTCTGGATTCAAATTTTTTTGTGGCATTTTGTGAGCTTTTTACTTCACTTTTCATATCATTAGCATTTCCCCCAACTCTGGCTCTCCATTCTAGGTAGTTTTTGTTCCACTTAATACAATAGAATTTTTATTTTTCACTGTATTTTTTCTTTTTCTTTCTTTCTTCTTCTCTATCTCACTATAAAATTTTTTTTTATTATTTTTATCAACAATACCACTCTCAAATGCCATTAAAAAAATCAAATATCATGGATACAAAAGACAGAGATGTAGCTCAGATAGATGAGAAAAAAATCTATAGAAAAAAATTTCAATAGCTTGGAAACCATGGAGTTAAATGACAGAGAATATAAAATTGAAGACCTAAAAATATGCAGGGATATACAAGAAAGCACAGAAAGATGGTTAAGGGAACTCAAAAAAAAATTAAATGAACAGAAAGAATTCATCACCAAGGAAATTAAAACTATGAAAATGAATCAAACAGAGATGAAAAACTAAATTCATGTACTAAAAAACGAGGTAACAAGCTAATAGAACAGGCCAGATAGAGGAAACAATTAGTGACATAGAAGACAGGCAACTAGAGGCACTACTGAGAGAAGAGGAGAGAGGCTCACGAATTTAAGAAAAAAAATGAGAAAGCCCTACAGGAATTATCTGACTCCATCAAAAAGAGCAACATAAAAATAATGGGTATATCAGAAGGAGAAGAGAGAGAAAATGGAATGTAGAACATATTCAAACAAATAATAGATGAGAACTTCCCAAGCCTGTGGAAAGAGCTAAAGCATGAATTCAAGAAGCAAACAGAAGACCAAGTTATCTTAACCCAAAAAAATTACTCCAAGGAACATTATAATGAAATTGGCACAAACCAATGACAAAGAAAAAATTCTCAAGGCAGCCAGGGAAAAGAAGAATACAACATATAAAGGAAGGCCCATTAGATTATCATCAGATTTCTCAGCAGAAACTCTACAAGCTAGAAGAGAGTGGACCCCAATATTTAAAGTTCTGAAATAGAGGAACTTCCAGCCAAGAATCCTATACCCATCAAAGCTATCCTTCAAATATAAAGGAAAAATAAAAACATTCACAGATACAAAAAGATGAGGAAATTTATCATGAGAAAATACCCACTTTATGAAGTATTAAAAGGGGTTTTCCAACCGGATACAAAGAACAAAACTACAAGTAAAAGCTCCATCAAGATCACAATAAAAACAAGTTTAATCTGTGACAACAAAAAAAAAAAAAAAAAAAGGGAAGAGGACAAAGATTAACAGTAGCAAAGGAGGATGGAGTGCAGAAGCACTCTGAGATAATGTACTACAATAAATATGATATGTATCCTTACCATTACTAAATGGTAACCAACCCTGGAAAAACCACCACAGAAGCACATGGCTTGAAAAAAGAAGCAACAAAGGAAAGAAGTATGGATTAAAATCAAACAAAAACAAATAATAGAAAAACAAAAGAGAATAATCAAACAAGATACAAAACTATCAGAAAGCAATATATAAAATGGCAATAGGAAACCCTCAAATGTCAATAATTAAACTAAATGTAAATGGATTGGGCTCACCAATAAAAAGACACAGAGTAGCAGAATGGATTAAGAAAGGAAATCCAACTGTATGCTGCCTACAAGAAACACATCTAAGTTACAAGGATAAAAACAAATTCAAAGTGAAAGGTTGGAAAACAATACTTCTAAGCAAATAACATCCAAAAAAAAAAAAAAAAAGTGTAGCAACACTCATATCTAACGATGCTGACTACAAGACAACAAAGGTAATCAGAGACAAAAACAGGTCATTTCATAATGATATAGGGGACATTGAATGAAGAAGACATAACAATTCTTAATATATATGCACCAAACCAAGGAGCACCAAAATATATAAGACAGCTACTGACTGACCTAAAAACAAAAACCAACAAAAATACAATCATACTTGGAGATCTCAATACACCACAGATGGCTCTAGATTGTTCATCCAAACAGAAAATCAATAAAGAAATATTGACCTTAAACAAAACACTAGAACAATTGGATATGATAGACATCTACAGGACATTTCATCCCAAAGTCCCAGATTATATATTTTTCTCTAGTGTACATGAAACATTCTCAAGAATTGACCATATGTTGGGCCACAAAAATAACATCAACAAATTCAGAAAGACTGACATTATACCAAGCATATTCTCTGATCATAAAGCCTTGAAACTAGAATTCAACTAAAAAAAAGAGGTAAACAAACCCACAAAAATGTGGAAACTAAACAACATACTTTTAAAAAATGAGTGAGTCAAAGAAGAAATAAAAGCAGAGATCAAAAGTTACATACAGAGAAATGAAAATAACAATAAGACATAACAGAATCTCAGGGATGAAGCAAAAGCAGTAATAAGAGGAAAGTTCATATAACAACAGGCCTATATGAACAAACAAGGGAGATCCCAAGTAAACAACTTAACTTCACATCATAAAGAACTAGGAAAAGAAGAACAAAGGCAACCCAAATCCAGCAGAAGAAAGAAAATCAATGAAATAGAGAACAGAAAAACTATAGAAAAAATTAATAAAACAAGGAGCTGGTTCTTTGAAAAGATCAACAAAATTGACAAACCCTTGGCAAGACTCACTAAGGAAAAAAGAGAAAGGACTCATATAAACAAAATCCAGAATGAAAGAGGAGAAATTACCACAGATACCATAGATATACAAAGGATTATTGTAGAATACTATGAAAAACTGTATGCCACCAAATTTAACAATCTAGAAGAAATAGATAAATTTCTAGAACAATACAATCTTCCTAGACTGAGTCATGAAGAAGCAAAAAGCCTAAACAGACCTATAAGCAGGGAGGAAATAGAAACAACTATCAAAAACTTCCCCAAAAATAAAAGTCCAGGCTCAGACGGCTATACCAGTGAATTTTATCAAACATTCAAAGAAGACTTAGTTCCTATTCTACTCAAAGTCTTCCAAAAAATTGAAGGAGAAGCAATACTCCCAAACACATTTTATGAGGCCAACATAACCCTCATACCAAAACCTGGCAAGGACAACACAAAAAAAGAAAACTACAGACCAATATCTCTAATGAATACAAATGCTAAAATACTAAACAAAATACTAGCAAATTAAATACAACAACACATTAAAAAATAATTCATCATGACCAAGTGGGATTCATTCCAGAATCACAAGGATGGTTCAACATACATAAAATGGTTAACGTAATACACCAGAGCAACAAAACAAAAAACAAAAACCATATGATCTTATCAATAGATGCAGAAAAGGAATTCGATAAAATACAACACTATTTTATGTTTAAAACACTCAACAAAATGGGTATAGAAGGAAAATATCTCAACATAATAAAGGCCATTTATGATAAACCATCAGTTAACATTATATTAAATGGCATAAAACTGAGGACTTTTACCCTTAGACCAGGAATAAGACAGGGCTGTCCACGTTCTTTGCTTTTATTCAACATAGTGCTGAAAGTTCTAGCCAGAGCAATCAGACAAGAAAAAGAAATAAAAGGCATTCATATTGGGAAAGAGAAAGTAAAAGTTTAACTTTTTGCAGGTGATATGATCCTGTACATCAAAAACCCCAAAGACTTCACAAAAAGACTACTAGAAACAATAAACGAGTATAGTAAGGTCACAGAATACAAAATTAATATACAAAAGTCCATTGCCTTCCTATGTGCCAACAATGAAACATCAGAAAACAAACTCAAAAAAATAATTCCCTTCATGGTTGTAACAAAAAAAAATAAAATACCTAAAAATAAACATAACAAAGAATGTAAAGGATCTATATAATAAAAACTACAAAGTATTGTTAAGGGAAATAGAAAAAGATACAATGAAATGAAAAAGTATTCTTTGTTCTTGGATAGGAAGAATAAATATAGTCAAAATGACTATATTACTCAAAGCAATATATAAATTTAATGCAATTTCTATCAAAATTCCAATGTCATTTTTTAATGAAATGAAACAAAAAATCATCAGGTTTATATGAAACTATAAAAATCCCCGAATAGCCAAAGTAATCCTAAGGAAAAAGAACAAAGCTGGGGGCATTACAATACCTGACTTCAAATTATATTATAGAGCCATGATAATCAAAACAGCATGATGTTAGCAGAAAAATAGACACTCAGAACAATGGAACAGAATAGAAAGCCCAGAATTAAAACCACATATATATGGTCAAATAATTTTTGATAAAGGGGCCAACAATACACAATGGAGAAAGAAAAGCCTCTTCAACAAATGGTGCTGGGAAAACTGGAAAGCCACATGCAAAATAATGAAACTCGACTACAGTTTATACCCCTGTACTAAAATTAATTCAAAATGGATCAAAGACCTAAATAAAAGACCTGAAACAATAAATTACATAGAAGAAAACATAGGTACTAAACTCATGGACCTTGGTTATAAAGAGCACTTTATGAATTTGACTCCAAAGGCAAGGGAAGTGAAGGCAAAGATAAATGAATGGGACCACATCAGACTAAGAAGCTTTTGCACAGCAAGAGAAACTGACAACAAAACAGACAGCCAACTAAATGGGAGATGATATTTTCAAACAACTGCACAGATAAGGGCCTAATATCCAAAATATACAAAGAACTCATAAAACTCAACAACAAACAGACAAACAATCCAATAAAAAAAATGGGAAGAGGACATGAACAGACACTTCTCCCAGGAAGAAATACAAATGGCCAACAGATATATGAAAAGATGCTTCATTAGCTGTTAGAGAAATGCAAATCAAAACTACAATGAGATACCACCTCGTGCCTGTTAGATTAGCTATTATCAACAAGACAGGTAATAAAAAGTGTTGGAGAGGCTGTGGAGAAAAAGAAACCGTCATTCACTGTTGGTGGGAATGTAAAGTAGTACAACCATTATAGAAGAAAGTATGGTGGTTCCTCAAAAAATTAAGAATAGAACTACCATATGACCCAGCAATCCCTCTACTGGGCATATACCCCCAAAATTCAAAAACATTGGTATGTAAAGACACATGCAGCCCGATGTTCATTGCAGCATTGTTCACAGTGGCCAAGACATGGAAACAACCAAAAAGCCCTTCAATAGATGACTGGATAAAAAAGATGTGGTACATATATACTATGGAATACTACTCAGCCATAAGTAATGATGATATCAGATCATTTACAACAACATGAATGGACCTTGATAACATTACACTGAGTGAAATACATAAATCAGAAAAAACAAAGAACTATACGATTCCATACATAGGTGGGACATAAAAATGAGACTCAGGGACATGGACAAGATTATGGTAGTTACTTGGGGTTGGGGAGAGACAGAGGAGGTGGAGGGAGGGGATTGGCACAAAGAAAACCAGATAGAAGGTGACGGAAAACAATTTGACTTTGGGTGATGGGTATGCAACATAATCAAATGTCAAAATAACCTGGAGATATTTTCTCTGAACCTATGTACCCTGATTTATCAATGTCACCCCATTAAAATTAACAATAAAAAAGGAAAAAAACAAAGTGTGCATGTGCCAACACCCAAACTTCTTATGCTGTGTGTGTACCTATATTAATTTATCTGTTAATTAGTAAATTATGCTAAAATTAGCAAATTGTCAAGAACTGGAAGAGTCTAGAGCAGGGCCAGCAAACCAGAGCACATGAGCCAGATGCAACAGCCACTGCTTTGCCACAGCCTGAGAGCTAAGAACGGTTTCTACGTTTCAAATGGTTATAATCATTTAATATCCTATATAACAACCTTTTATATAGCTACATAATAGTCTCAATTTTGCTTGTTGGCCAGAAAAGCTTGAAATATTTACTCTCTGGCCCTTTAAGAGAACCTTTGCCAACCCTGTTTTAGAACCAAAGGGAAAGTGTGACCATCAGCATCCTTGGGCAGGAGCTGGGATGCACTGTATAGTTGAAAAAGCATGTCTGGTCCCCTGATCAAGAAACTCCAGTTGCAGGTGCAGCCTAGAGAAATCATCTGCTTATAAAAAAGATGATCATGACCACACTGTTCTTAACAATAACCAAAAAAAAGGATAATTGGAAACTAATTGTGGTATATTAGTATGATAGAAATCTGCACAACAGTAATAAAAGTTACCTAGACCTAGATACATATCAAGGTGAGATCTCAAAAATATAATGTTGATTGAAAAAAGCAACTTGCAGAAGGAGCTGTGTACCCTGAAAGCAACTGCATAAATTTTCAAATAAAAGTTCAAAACAAGTCTATGTAGTGTGTGTGTGTCCAAAAAATGTACTGGAAAACTGCATACCAGACTTTTGTACTATCGCCTCTAGGAAGAAAGGGTGGGGAGGCAAGGAAGAAGGTCAAAAACAGAACTAGATGAAGCGGTGGGAGCCAAGGGAACTTTAAGTGCATCAGTATCCTTTGTTTTTACACAAGCACGCCCACAATGAAATTAAAAGTATAAAATGCAAACACAAATTCTGAGTAGTTGGAAGCCAGGGACTTGCTTTATTATTCTTATCTCCAAATTAACAGAGCATGTTTTAAAATTACCTTTGTTTCGATTTACTCTTTCCCACTGTAATTAATTTTTTGTTGTTGAAATTTTAAGTAACTAAAGAACCGTGAGGTTTTTAGTCTAATCAAGAGGAGCATGGATATTTAACAATTTGAAAAACACTAATCAGAAGCAGAGGCTTTTGATTTTTAAATCAACTTTATTGAAGTCTAATTTCCATACAACACATTTCACCCATTTTAATACACAATTCAATGAGTTTCACCAAGTACACAATGCACCCATATAACAACCACCACAGTCAGAACACAGAACACTTCCACTGTTTCCAGAAGCTCGTCTCCTTCCCCAACCCCTGCCTCTAGGCGACTACTGCTCAGATTTCTGAGTAGACTGATTGTTTTTCACAAAACTTTTTATTCAAACAGGCACTTGAAGGGAAGCTCAAGAAATAAGCTACTTGAAGTCTGAGCCATCCTGGATGAAATGGGGAGGGGGTTAGGAGGTGGAGGTTGAAAGGCTGTTTGAAAACCACAGGAGCTTAGCAGTGGTTTTCTCCTTCCCAAATATAAGCACTGATTTTAACACAGAGCATTTCTCATCACCCCACAAGATAGCAGTTACTCTTTTATTATCGATTGAGTGACAAAATGCATATGTATATGTAGATTCCAAAGCCCCAGGAATCATTAGCCCACCATGGTCTGAAGGTCATTCATTCTAAGAGAATTTAGTCCAACCTCTAATTTTACAGAGAAGAAAACCAAGATCCAGAGTTGAAGAGAGTTGCTTAAACTCTCACACCTGGAAGGTATGAACCAGTCCCAAGTGAAGGGACATCTGGTCAACCCTCTCATGGAGTTAGCAGTTTGACAACATGTCTGATCTCTTCCTACTTTACCACACTGCCTTTAGATGGTAAAATAGATGTGCCCACTGTGCCCTCCAGAGACAGGGACAGAGACAAGAGGACCGGTATCTCAGAACATTGGATACAGAATTGGACAGAGCCTTTCTTTCCCAAAAGTTGTGATGCTTAAAGTTGAGAGAGAAGTCCTGGATATGGTTTTTCCACAAATCAAAAAGGTGGCCAGTAAGTTCCCCATCTCAGGGGTCTGGTCAAAAGGAGTGAGTCATGGTGCAAAGTCAGAAACAAGGCCTGGCCCAGTTTCCTACACATAATAGACGTTCAAATAATAGTTACTCCACTTCCATGAAAGAAGTCAAGATTTACAAGAGAGTACTTCTTCTACCCTAACAATGAGGAAAAGCTAGGAAATCTACAAAAACATGACTTTTTGAGCCCATCAAAAAGTTAAGGTTATAGACAACCCAATGAACTAAATTCCAAAAGCTGGAAAGCCTCTCTGAGGAGAGCTGGGACATACTCGGTTTCACCTCTGTCAGAGTGCAACGGCCTGTGGAGGAGGCCGCCACAACAGCAGGTAAGAAAAAGTGAGCCACAACTTTAGTGAATTCTAAAAAGTTAAGTGTGGGTCCACATGTCAGGTTAGAATTACTGGGAATCCCAGACACAAATGAAGTTTACAGTCATCACAGTATCTTTGCCAGGAGCCTTCACCAGGAGCCCATGGGAAGGATTGGTGCAAGAAAGGAGACTGGAGTGAGTGCCCCCAGGTGATGCAGGTGTGCACAGCAGCGCAGATGTGGCATCATCCTACCTACCTCCCAGACCCTCCTTCAGATGAAGCAATGGCCTTAAACTGCTGGAGTACAGAAAGAAAACGAGTCCAGGATCTTGCACTAATACAAAATAGAGGCTTGCTATCACTGGGGAAAGAGCAGAAGCTTCCTCCCAACCAAGCTCCAACACAGCTAAACTATACAAAGTTCGGATTCCACGGTGATGGTGAAGAATATACTGATACCCTTCTTTCCCTGAAACTCATGTGCACAGCCCCTGTCTAAGCCTGAGGCTAGAGCAGGAAAAGTGAGACACTCCCCATCCACAGTGCTCATCATGAGCAGCAAAGTCTATTACTAAGGAGTGTCCAGATGTTGGAGAAGTTGACCACACAGGTACAGTTGAAAGCTGAATATGAACCAGGAACACAAACAACCTCCCAGGCACACCGTTTCCCACATAAAGCATAAGATATCAGCCTCCCACTGATAGAGGAACCTGAAGCCTGTGATGAAGGAAATGATAGCAGAAACATAATCAAAACCCAGCTTGATTCCTAAGTTGATTGACACAACCGCTTTTGTTAACAGCCTGAAAATAGAGGCATGCCCTTTATTTATGAAGTAAGTGTAAATACTACTTACTTCAGTCTCTACTGCTTTTCACAACAAATGTTTGGCATGCAATAAAAATTTTTGGGATGCACACACACAAAAAAAACCCCCACAACTCATTGTAGGGAGATAAAACAACCAACAGAACCAGACTCCCAAAACTCAGATATTTGAACTGTCAGATACAGATTTCAACTATGATTATTATGTTTAAAAACCTGATGAAAAAAATGAACATGGATCTAATAAACCTAAGAGTAACATGAGCCAAGAGATAGGGAATTTCAGCAGAGTCAGAGTCAAAAAGAGCCCTGGCCAGATAGCTCAGCTGGTTAGAGTGTTGTCCCGGTAACACAGAGATTGCCAGTTTAATTTCAGATCAGGGCACGTACAGAGAAATATTGATGTTTCTCTTCCCCCCTTCTCTAAAATCAATGAAAATAAATAAATATGGTAAAATTTACTTTATTTAAAAAGTCAAATAAAAATGCTAGAAACACAAAGAGCAATTTCAGAGATTAAGTCTTTCTCTAAGCTTGTCAGCAGACTGGACACAGCTGAACAAGGAATCAATGAACTGGAAGGTAGATCAATAAAAATTACACATAATGAAATCCAAAAAGAAGAAAGAGTGAAATATAGAGCGAACCTGTAAAAGCTGTGGGACAAGCAGTCTGACATACATGTAATTGAAGTCCCAAGAAGAGAAAAGAGGGAAAGAATGAAACAGAAGGAATACTCTTATTTTATTCTTCTTTATGTAATATTTCTTTTTTCTATGGCTGCCTTCAAATTTTTATTTTTGGATTTTAGCAGTGTGACGTGTGTGTGTGTGTGTGTGTGTGTGTGTGTGTGTGTTAATTTTTCTGGTCTGGGTACACTGAGCCTCTTGCTTGTGTGTCTAATTTTAGAAAATTCTTGGCCATTATATTTTTAAATATTTCAAATATTTTGATTTACTTAAAGAAACAAAAAATAAATATGGTAAGCCTGAAGGTAAATATTAAGCACATGTTTTTTATAGAATTTTTTGGTCTCAGATGAGAAAAAATACCTTAAGTTGGTAGAAGTAGGGCCAGGAGTAGACAAAAGTGGTGGGTCTTCTAACTAATAACAAGTCAATTTTAAACACTCCTTATGATTCAAGACATCATCCAAAGTTGTCCCTACTGGAAGAAAAATATGACCTACATCATGTCTGCTCAGCCCACCTCTGAGTACAAGTTTTATAGAGTCAGTTTTATGGAGAGTTCCTTGAGAGTGTAAACTCATCTCTCATGACAGCCATCCACCTCGAGCACATCCACCTATGTTTCCACTTTTTTCTTCTACAGCACAGCAAGACCTTCTAAGCCCAGCACAGGAGCAGCCAGGATGGCAGGGAAGTCGACCAGAGGCTCACCCACCACCAAACAGGGAGTGAGAAGCCAGTTGCAAGTGCCAGTGTTTCATCCTTCAAGGGGACGTCTCTATGCTTCTCAGATGTCTGAAGAAGCGAGCCCTGCTGCTCACAGTAGCATGTTACTCTTTCAATTCTTTCTCCTCCCTTGTCTCATCCTTCTTGCTCCTCCCTTTTGCCTCCTGGGTTCCCTTCCCACAAAACTACCTGTACTTAAGCCCTGGTCTCAGACTTTACTTTTGAGGGAAAACCCAAACCAAGACAGAGTCAATTATTCAAGGCTCAGGACCTTAATACTGTCTGGGTTCATCAGTTCAGAAAGATCCACTCCGGTTTCCATGTGTGCCACCAGGAAACAGCTGCACACACCAGGAAGAACCATTCAGTTTGGTCATTTTAAAGAGTTGAATCAACTGTAATTTCAGGGATAGGGAAGTAGCAGAGCAAACACTGCCCTCACAAGGGACTAGTTATGCTTCTGCATTTTTTCCACTGCCATTAACACCCAGCGGAGCCAAGAGCATGTGGTGAGCAGCCAACTGTCCTCAAGTTATCTAATTCCCAGGCCTGCATTGGACACATACAAATAAACATGCACAGCGCAGTGTTTAAAAAGGGAAATCAACTCATGACAAATTTATGACAGGTTTTGGACCTGGATAGCCTTTAACCCATCTTTCCATGCTTCTAAGAGTTGAGAGTCATGGCCACATGCCACAGAACTTAATGACCCCATGACTAAAAGCAGGCAAGAAACATGACAAGCCCAGCCTTGGAGTGGTTCCCCCAGCAGCATGGCCAGCCAAGACCTCCTCCCCTCCCTGTCCACCCTGACCTTTGCGGTGAGTCACCTCTCCTCCCTGTAGCCTGGCCGCTGAGCCATCAAAGGAGAAAAGACAGCTCTCTTCCTTTTAGGAGCAAAACATCTTCTTCAAAGCACTGAAGTTAGAGTTATTCTGAGACTCCCAAGAAAACCATCCATAGATGGTTCAGAGCTCCCAGTCTCTCCAACCCGGGTCTAAGCCGCATCGAGAGCCCCTGTGTGCGAATGGGAACAGTGGGACAAAGAGATGAGGAAAAGCCAGTCCCAACCCTCAGTGAGACTTCAGTCTCATGGGGCAAATGACAAGTCACAGCACAGAAGATGATGCTTGTAAGCTTTTTCAGAAAGGACTTTCAGTGAATGTCTCCTGTGTAAGCTCTGGATGCACCAGAGGACAGACGTGTGACGAGTGCTGCAGGGTCCCCTGCAGACCCAGGTCACCGTGGAAACTGAGTGAACAGTGTCCAAAATCAAGACATGGCAAAATTAAAACCACCAAATCAATAAATAATATTTAGTAAGAGTATATTGGGCATATAAGAGCAGTTTGTGAACTGGGCGTTTTCAAGTTTAAAACTTACGTGAAGTTCAGGGGCACGCTGTTACAGGGTGACTCACAAAGGGCAAATGAGGAAGTTGTTTTCTTTACAATAATTAGTTATTACAATGGGGGTCTCCAAATGCCGGAGAATTGATTAAAAGTGATTATCTCATCCCATTTTTAGGAAGATGACAAGTTTTGTTTTATGATTATCAGAGGCACTTATAAAAAATAGCCTAAGTTTTGCTTATGTTTATGAAACAAGAAAGATTTAGTTTACTTATGTGGTTTAATGGTTTTGTCTACTTGGGGAATTCTCAAGTCTGGCCTCTTTTTTGTATTTAAACTTAACAACAGACACTAAGAGACATATGGACCAGGGGGAAATTTACCCAAGAGCCAAAGTGTTTTTCTATGGGAAGAGGAGGGTGCTCCCCCAAGCTGTGCCCAGGCTCCTGGGGAACCCCTGTCTGAGAAAGCACCTCCTTCCGTAAGGTCAGGCCATGCCTGCATCTCTGCCTCCATTGTGCATTCTCTTTAAAAGCCATGGGACCCTTAAAAAACAAACAAACCCTTATCTGAAGCTGAACCTCAGACAGATGTTCTGATTAAAGGGGACGAAATCTAAAGTCTCCTCTTCTCAGTCTTTGGAACAGCTCCTAAGACACCCCAAAATGTTTGCTTGCTGGGTTTCTTCAGTCTTAAAAGATTTCCTGACCCCCAGATTCTTCCTGGCACATTCCCAGGCTGAACTGAAGACAGCTACAGATTCCTCAACATTCCTCCCAAGGTGGGGGCCTGTGCCCTGTCACTTAAGTCTAGAGAGGACTTAGTGACTTGCCCACCCAAAAGAAAGTGGCAAAAATTATATATTCTTAGAATTCTGAGCCTAGGCCATAAAAAATTTTACAGCTTCTGCCTGGGACTCTCACTAGAAACCTCATTCTTGGGAGGTTCCTACTCAGGAACAAGCCATCATATCCTAAGAGGCCCAAGCCACATGGAGATCCCCACATCAGTGCTCTGGGGACAGCCCCAGCTGTCAGCCAGCATCAACCACCAACCATGTGGATATGGCACCTTGGACATCCAGCCCGGTCAAGCCCTCCAATAACTGCACCCAGCCACATCTGACTGCAAATGCACAAGACCAAAGCCTGTCCGAGGAAGTCCAGTCACTCCAGAAAAGCATGAGAAATAAGAACAAATTATTGTTTTCAGCCACCAAGTTTAGTGCCATTTTTATCCAATAAATAGGAGAACAGGGTACACACGTACAGGGGAAGTTGGTAAGAATCAAGCCCCCTGCCCACAGTAAAGGCTGGTTCCCACAATTCAGCTGCTCATC
This sequence comes from Saccopteryx bilineata, assembly GCF_036850765.1. Taxonomy (NCBI): domain Eukaryota; kingdom Metazoa; phylum Chordata; class Mammalia; order Chiroptera; family Emballonuridae; genus Saccopteryx; species Saccopteryx bilineata. The sequence continues at coordinate 169,796,307 of NC_089495.1, forward strand.
CTTCACAGCTCCTCATGTGTCCTGGGGTCCGGGGAACTCTGGAGGGACCCCTTGCTTCCAAACTCCTACAGAATGCAACACCGGTACATCAGTCAGGAGAGCCTGAAGAGAATCTCCAATCCAAGACCTTCATTATACAAAGACCCTGAACTCAAAGAGATAAGGGATTAGCTGGTGATGGCCAGGGCTTCAGTTTGGCTCTTTTGTCTCTAAGTATTGTGTTCCAGTGATAGCACCACAAGCTCCCCCATCTGTCCCGAAACAGAGCAAGCAGCGTCTTTAACACAGATCCTGCCAAGCACAACTCCTTTCCCGGAGGAGTCACTCTGAGAACCACAGGAATGCTGCTTGCATGAGACCTCAGAATCAACCTCCTGTTCGCAAGCTCAACACACTGCCCGGAAGGGAAGACTGACAAATTATGCCCTTAAAATGTATTTGTTACACCTGTTTCAAGCATCGACCATGTGCCAGGAGATGAGTTAGGCATAGATATGAGGGACACAAGCATGAACAGGTAGAGTCACTTCCCTGAAGCTATCAGCCTCGGCCAGGTCACAGGCACAGTCTGTTGCAATGCCATGAAATGAGTGCCCTTACAGCATCATCTATGAAGTGCCAGGTGGTTATCAACAGGCAGGCCACTTCTGGAAGAGTAAAGCAAGGCCTCACAGTGTGGTGGCATTTGAGCTGACCTTGAAGAATGAGTAGGAAGAGGAAAAACAGGTACGGGGTGAGAATGCAGGGAGAAGGAAAAAGGAAACAAAGGTATGAAGGAGTCAAAGTCCAAAGCATGCTTCAGACCGTCAAGTACTCTGAATGGCAAGTGAGTCAGGGTTATGGTGGAGTGAGATGGAAATGGCCAGGCAGGGTGACACCTCAGGATAAGTGTTTGTGATTTTATCCTGCAGGAAAAATCAGACATTGCAAACCAGCAACAAGATAGATCTGTGTCTCACCGTGGAGACTTTGGCAGTGGAGAGAATAGACAAGAACTATGTATTAGTCAACTTTTGCTGACTAACAAACACTCCAAAATCATAGTGGCATACAACAAAACGCATTTATTTCTCAGTCTTGCATGTTGGCTAAGTGACCTTGGCCAGGATTGGCTCTATTGGGCTTCAGACTATAAATGGGGTCCAGGTCTGCTTCATATGTCTCTCATCCTCCCTGGACCTGAAGCTAGCCAGAGCATTTTCTTCTCATGGTGATAGCAGAAGCACAAGAAGGCAAGACCAACTGCACAAGCACATTTCAGCCTCTACTTATATCACACTTGTGAAGATCCTAGGGGGTCAAAGCAAGACACATGACCAAGCCCCACATCAGGCACCATTCACCATGAGGCCGTGGCAAGGGGATGGGTAAATAACTCTATGACAGAGGAGTAAAGAATTGGGACCAATGATGCAATCAAGACAGAAGATGCTGAAAGAAAAGAGACCCAAGTGGAAAGCTCATTGCAAAGGTCTAGACAGGAGGTTGATGAGCATCAGAATGAGCCAGGAGGAAGAATGACAGGAAAAAGAATCTCCAAGCATAGGAGAGAGAACAAGAGGGACACCACTGCGGCTCCAGCTGAGCAGCTGGGCAGTAGGTGGTCAGGTGGAGGAGGCACAGCTGTCTAAGGTGTACCTCCCATCCACTTCCCACAGCCAGCCAGAGTGAAGCAACTGAGGAGGGTGTTCCTCTGCGAACCACTGCTCCTTCTGAGTCTGCCCTCACAGCCTACCCCCTCCAAACAAGCTGGTCCACACTGGCCTAAGTCTCTCTCCTTTCTCTCACCTCCTCTCACCCATCCTGGACCTACTGACAACTTTGCAGTTCATACTTGAGTAACAATTAGAGGCCACTCAGCCTTCTATGCTCTGATCCCTGAAAAGCCACCCCTATTGACTCCACCTCACCTGAGAAGGTTCATGATCTCCTGGTTCAGAGGCTATAAGCAAGATTATAATAAACTCCCACACCTATATCATTTGGGGGTACATTTCTCTACCTTCCCCATGTGTCATCCAGACCACCAGCAAATACCGGGACATGGCCTCTTTCTGGGTAAGTCAAGGGGTGGGCCTGGAGACAGTTTCTGTGTCCGCTAGAGTTGAACCACCTGGGAAAGGTGGAAATAAGTAAATTCAGAATTGGCCCTTTCTGAACATCTACAATCCTAGAAATTTTTCTTAGGACCCCTTTAAATATGTGAAGCTTAGCCCCCAACCTTCACCCTTACATCTTCCCATGCGGATAATTTGACAATATCTGTGCAGATTTATGCATTTACACCTTCTACTCCCGCACTCAAATTAGGGTTGTACATGCCCAACAATGTTGCTGAGACACAGAACAGCTTATATCCTTGTTACTCAAAGTGTGGTCCATGGACCTGCATCACCTGGAGTCAGTCAGAAACACTGTATTTCAGGCCTTATTTGAGACCTTCTGAATTAGAACTGGTGGTGTCTTAACAAGGTTCCCAGCTGATTCATGTGTACATATAGGCATTGACTCCAGACTGTCTGCGTTCAAAAGCTGGCTCTGCTACTTGCTAGTTGTGAGAACCTGAAAAAGTTATCAGTTTCTCTCTGTTTCTGTTTTTTCATTTGCAAAATGGGGATAATGATAGTACCCACTGTGCACATTTACTATGAGAATTCAATTAGTTCAACATGCTAAGCACTTAGCAAAGTATCCAGCATACCATTTAACTCTTGGTAAATTTTCATGGCTGTTGTTTTTATAATTATTTTTATTGACCTGCCCAAACTCTGCAGAAATACGAGAAGACCCCTACTCTCTCTCTGCCATGGCTCGCACTCTCTGAGCTGGAGAGTTGAGGAGCTGGGCTGTAGCAATTCTGGCAGCCAGGGGGCCATAGGACTGGCTAGAAACCCCATTCCAGGATGAAAAAGCCAACTTTCCAACCAACCCTTGTTTCAGACATTGGGGGCTTGTCAACTGTGATAGGTAAATTCTTAGATAAACTCAAGCTTCCTGCTCCATGGTATACATACCTTGTATGATCCCCTTTCCTTCAGGATGAATATGATGGGTTATTCGAATCTCTCCATTAGGTTAGATTACATAAAACTCTATCATTGTAGACTGGGGAGAGATCAAAAGTCAGAGAGACACATTTCTGCTGCCCTGGAAGAAAGCCATTCATGCTGTGAACTACTTCTGAAAGCTACATACATGGAAAAAAAGCTGAAAGTAGCTTCTAGATGCTGAAAGTCGTCCTGGGACGACAGAGACTTCAGTCCTACAAGGGAAAGAATTCCACCAATAACCAGTAATCTTAGAAGAAGACCTCAGCCAAGCCTTAGATGAGATTGCAGCCCCAGCCAACATGTTGATTTCAGCCTGGCAAGATCCTAAGGAGAGAACCCAGCTATCCCTGAACTCTTGACTCTTGAAGAAAGTATAATATAATAAGTTTGTGTTGATCTAAACTGCCACATTTGTGGTGATTTGTTATATTACAGATGCCAAACCCAGAGGTTGGTAGTCTGCAGTGGGTATGACAGTTATGGTATAAACTCACAAGAACATAAGTTCCTTGGCTCTTTCTGTTCCACCTTTTTTTATCACACGACTTCTATCTTCATATATGGCTTACCTCATGGTCCAAAATGGTGGTTTAATCTCTAGCCATCTTATCTACATTCCAGGTACAGTAAAATGAAAGGCTAGAAAGGCCAAAGAGGTATTCCCTAGTCATCTCTTCCCCACTTAAGGAACAAGCTTAGAAGTCTTGCCTCACATCTTCTGCTTGCTTATCAATGGCCAAAACTTACTCACATGGTAACACCTAGCTGGGAGGAAACTGAGAAAATGAGCTGTGCATAATTGTTGATATTAAAAATCAAATACCCACTCCTGACAAAAATTCTCAGCAAACTAGGAGTAGAGGACCTTCCTCAACTTGATAAAAACTATTGGCAAATGCACACACACAGACAAGCTTTCCACTAAGATCAGGAATAAGGCAAAGATATTATTTTGCACCACCCTCAGCACTCCTTTTCAAGATTGTATTAGAAGTTTTAGCTAACGCAGTAAGACAAGAAAAAGAAACAGAAGGTATACAGATTGAGAAGAAGTAGAACTTTTGTTTACAGATGACATGACCATCTATGTAAAAACATGAAAGAATCAACAACAACCTCCTGGAACTAATAAGCAATTATAGTAAATTTGGAGTATACAATGATACAAGGTTACTATACAGAGTCCATTGCTTTCTTATATATTAGCAATTAACAAATGGAATTTGAAATTAAAAACACAGTATCATTTACATTAGCACCCCCAAAATAAAATACTATGAAGCTCTAAGGAAAAAAAAAGCAAAGAAAAGTATGAAAAGGTTACATACTGCATAATTCCAAAGATATGATATTCTGGAAAGGACAAAGCTAACAGTAAAACTTAGTGGTTGCCAGAAGTTGGAGGATAGGGGAGGGATGAATGGACAGAACACAGGGCAGTAAAAATACTTTGTATGACACCATAATGACAAATACATGCCAACATATATTTGTTCAAACCCCTATAATATACAACACCAAGAGTGAACCATAATATAAACTGTGGATTTGGTAATTATGATGTGTCAATGTAAATACATCAGTTGAAACAAATGTACCACTCTGGTGGGATGTTGATAACCTGGAAGGCTGTGCATGGGTGGAGGGAGGGGTATATGGGAAATCTCTGGATCTTTCCCTCAATTTTGCTGTAAACATTCAACTGCTGTAAACAAAGTCTTTTTAAAAACAAACAAACAAAGAAAGGTACTCTGATGAAGACAAGAAATATGGCTATTGGTTAGATGTATTCATTTTCTATTGTTATAAAACAAATTATCACAAACATAATGGCTGTTGATGTTTCTGATGGCATACTATTCAAAAACCGGTAGTTCTCCCATGTATGTCATGGGGATTTGCTACATTAAACAAGAGACTCTGCTAGAGATCTTTCCTGGATAATTCCATGTCTGTTTTTGGCTTCTGCTGAGATGGCTGAGGGATTCATGAAGCACAAAACCAATCAACTCAGAGATCTCTGTAAACATTGTGTTCTTTGTTTCCGTCTGAAGACTTTGTCCAGCTACAACTTGACTTCTTTCCAGAGCACACTTTCCCAACAATGGACCTTCCAATTTTGGTGTCTTTTGCAATCAGACTAAGCTAAAAATTTCCAAAATTTTAAGTCCTCATTAATTTTTGTTTAATAATTCTTTCTTCAATTTACCTGTTTCTTTTCAGCAAGAAGGAACTAGGCTGCCCTTTCAACACGATGCTTGGAAATCTCTTCGGATAAATATCTAAGTTCATCACTTACAAGTTCTGCTCTCTACACACCTGTAGGACAAAGTCAGGTAAATTTTCCAACACTATATAACAAGGATTTCTTTTCCTCCAGTTTCCAACTACTTGATTCCCATTGCCTTCCAAGCCCTCACCAGAAGAATCTTTAACGTTCCTCTCTCTACCAATGTTATATTTATGACGATGTAGATATTCTCCAAGACAACACAGGCTTTCTCTATCATGCCCCTCACTTCCTCCTGAGCCCTCATAGGCAAGGTCTTTAACACCCACATTTCTAACCAACAGTCTGTTCAAGGCAACCTTAATTTTTTCTATCATGGTCCTCAACATTCTTCCAGCTTTTGCCCAGCACACAATCCCAAAGGTACGTCCACATTTTTAGGTATCTGTTACAGGAGCACTGCATTCCCAGACACCAAAATCTACATTGATTTCCCATGGTTGCTGAAATATTACTACAAACTTAATGGCTTAGAACAACATGAATTTACTCTCTTACAGTACTGGTGGTAAGAAGTCTAAAATCGGGTCAGGCTAGCTGCATTTCTTCTGGAAGCTTCAAGGTAGAATCTGTTTCTTTCCTTTTTTAGGGACCATACCTCGCTTTGGATACAAGTATCCTTGGTTAGATAGATTAAAATAGCTACGAGATTCAAGCTCAGAACAACAGACAGTCAAAAGACAAGCTCTAATTTGTTATAAGTTTTTAATTTAGACACTTGGTCTCAACAGATGTTACCCAAAGAAGACCATGAGTCTTCTTGAACAGCTAAAAGTATGGGACAGATAACCTCAGATTCTATCCAACTCTAAACCCTCTTTACTGTGACTGACTTGTATCATTATTCTTAAATAATATTCTTTATGCCTGACCAGGCGGTGGCACAGTAGATAGAGCGCCGGACTGGGATGCAGAAGGACCCAGATTCGAGACCTCAAGGTCGCCAGCTTGAGCGCGGGCTCATCTGGTTTGAGCAAAACTCACCAGCTTGGACTCAAGGTCGCTGGCTCCAGCAAGGGGTTACTCGGTCTGCTGAAGGCCCGCGGTCAAGGCACATATGAGAAAGCAATCAATGAACAACTAAGGTGTCACAATGCGCAATGAGAAACTAATGATTGATGCTTCTCATCTCTCTGTTCCTGTCTGTCTGTCCCTGTCTATCCCTCTCTCTGACTCTCTCTCTGTAGAAAAAAAAAATAATAATAATAATATTCTTTATTCCTCTCATAAAACATGTCCAAGGCCACTTCTGAAAAAGACTATAAAAAACCCCTAGCAAAACAAGTTTGGTCAAATCCATTCGGCTGCAGTGTTCAGCTCCCAGCAGAAATCCAGGTCAGTCTATCAGAATGCAGTGTGTTGAAAGCCTGCCTTTTGAACATAAGCACCAGCCAACCCAGGGAGAGAGGAAAAAAGTATGAGGCATGATGGTGGCGCCTTGCATTTATGGAACGGAACACCAGACACTTGGCTAAGATAGGGTATTTTGAAGTAAACATATGAAATTGAGCAGTTTCCTGGTTTCTGTCAACTGAAGATTAGAAGGCAGAAGTTAAATGCAGGCATTTTTCCCTCCACAAATGAAATACAGGGCTCAGAAAACTCTTTGTAAAGCATTCGCTGGATAGCTGTGATTTACAGACAGAGTTCCCTGCACCTGGAAAACAGAGAGGCCTGACCGCATTAATTGGGCTTTATGTGTTAATCATCTCCAGCTCGAGAAATGCACAAGCCCTGCTGCCCCCAATGAACAAACAAGCATCCCTGTAAGAGCAGAGAGACCAGTCACAGAATGAATGTGCTTCCACTGCAGGGGTGAGGCGGGGAGGGATGCTGAGATGGTGGCTGTTTGACGATTTAATTTTGGTGGTTTGTCCGATTGTTTCGTTGTTCTATTTTGGTTTTGTCGTGTATTTTTTAACCAAACTGTAAGCCCCTTGAAGGATGGCTCCTGGATCTTCTGCAGCAGCTCAAGCACACGGCCTCACTCACCCACAGGTGCTCTATAAACCTATGTCAGTCATGGGTTCACTTACACCATCTACAGGACACAGAGACTTTGCCCACATCTGCCCCTAAAGGACAGAGGAGGGTGCCTGTCCTTGGGTCTGGATGAAAAATGAGGAACAGAGGGAAGTCTTTAGACCATAGATTTCTCTCAAGTAGGAGCTAGCAGCCCAAGGCAGCCTGGCCCCCTCCTCCACCCAGCGAGTGCACTTGCCCCAGATGGTCTCATCCTCCTCTGTCCACATCTGCTCTCTGTGTAGCTCACTGACCAATTACTGCAGAAATACAGAGGAAGGACGCGGAAGCTATTCCAGTTTGATGTGACACAGATGGTGACAGGCTTTGATCTTTCTCTTTAAAAAAAAAAAAAAGAAAGAAAACTTAAAAAAGTTACCTGCATCTGTATATAAATAGTTACAAGATAATTACATATTTTCCCAAAAAGAAGGGAACAAACAGCAGGCAAAACACAGACACTTTCTTTGTTCATCTCTCTTCTGTTTTGGTTCAAAAGACAGCCCTGAACCTTCCCACCTCCACTGGTGTCTGGCCGGTCAGGGGAAACTTGTCCGTGCGCTGCCTGTAATTTCACTGTTGGAGGCTTAGCTGCCGCTAAAGATAAGAACATCCATCACAGCGCACTAGAAAGAACGGCTGCGTGCCAAAATCAGGGACTGGAAAGAAGACATCACTTATGTTTTCATGTAAATGACTGCATCACATGCTTTCTGTCACAAATTCTGGAGCGGGGCAGCTCTCACACATCACTGCAGGGTGGTGGGACTGCCAGAAGATTCCATGATGTCACCTCCCCAAGGGAGCCAAGTTCTTTTTAGTGCATGATCCAGTTCTAAGAAAACTTACAATGCCGTACAGCTGTGACTGCTTGCCCCAGCACTCCAGTCTGCATCCATACATGGCTGCCCAAGCTGTCGCTGGCTGGGAGAGGGTGGTGTGTGCCCAGTAGTGGGGACTGGTGACATGGGACTCACGGACATTATTTTCCATACTGGGAGGTAGGGGTGGGGGTCCCGGTCTGTGCCAGTCCAATTTCTTCCTTTGATTTCCACTTGGATGGTCCAGGAGGCATCTTACTTTATCATCCTGATGACTCATCTTTATTCTTCAGTTTATAGGAACCAGTCAATAAGAAAAAGATTTTTTTTTAAGATTTCTTTTTTTTAATTTATTTATTTTATTCATTTTAGAGAGGAGAGAGAAAGAGACAGAGAGGGAGAGAGAGAAAGAAAAGGTGGGAAGGAGCTGGAAGCATCAACTCCCATATGTGCCTTGACCAGGTAAACCCAGGGTTTCGAACCGGCGACATCTGCATTTCCAGGTCGACGCTTTATCCACTGTGCCACCACAGGTCAGGCAAGAAAAAGATTTTATATTGAGACAAATGTGGGTGGGGTACACATAGTGCACACTAGTCAGATGGATAGAAAAACATAAACATATAACTTCCGGAGATCCTGCTGCAGTAACAGCAGGCTAGCTAACTTAGACAAAACCTCTCAAACAAAACCATCTTCTTAAAAGCTCCAGTTTTCTAACAAGAAACAGTGAAGGGTGACTTGACTGCTTGTATTCTCACCCTGAGTACCATTAATAGGTGCTAGTGACCTAAAACACTCAACAGAGGGCCTAGTTCTCCACAGAGAGAATGAAGGAATGGACACAGTAGTCGGCCTCACGGGGTGTGGAGTCACCGTGTAGCTGCTGTACAATGTGAAGTAGTAACTGATGGTCAGGATGGTGAACTCGAGTCATCAGGGAAGTTAAACCTTGGAGGCACTCTGCTTAAGAGCCTCCTCTCTCCTTTAGGAAGATTTCTCTACAAAATGCTCAAAAATGTCAAGTTGCCTTGACATTTAAAGGCATCTATAATTAGTTCATTTACATGAAATGCCATAATCTCAGCGAATACAGAGACACCTCAGAGATAGTACGGGTTTGGTGTCAGACAACCGTAAGAAAGCAAATAATCGTTTTTCTGTTCTCATCCCATCCTCTCATCCCTTTCCCTCTGGGTCCTCTGATCCCCTCTGCGTACCCGAGAGGGGGGGAGCATTGCTGGGAGGAGGGCAAGGGGGGTGTGGTGGGGAACACAGGGGACGGGGTAGGGAGGTATTCGGGGGGACACTAGAATCTATGTACACTCAATAAATTAAAATAAAATTAAATTTTTTAAAAAAGTAAATATTGCAATAAGGCAAGTGATGAATTTTTTGGTTTTCCAGTGCACCTAAAAGTTGTGTTTACACTATACTGTAGTCTATTAAGAGTGCAATAACATTATGTTTTTAAAAACCTACATACCTTAATTTAAAAGTACTTTATTGCTAGAAAATGCTGACCATCATCTGAGCCTTAGCGAGTTGTAATCTTCTGCTGGCGGGGGCCTGCCCCGACGATGAGAACACTCTGCAAAGCGCACCGATGAAGGCCGCAAGGCGAGGTGCGCCTGTCCTGAATACTGAGGTGTTTCTGTGTTCGTGGTGTTTTGTGTGGGGTTTTTTTTTTTCAAATCAGTGAACACAATTAATTATGTTGAACACGTTACAAAATCTGCATCACAGGCCGTGGCCGGTTGGCTCAGCGGTAGAGCGTCGGCCTGGCATGCGGGGGACCCGGGTTCGATTCCCCGCCAGGGCACATAGGAGAAGCGCCCATTTGCTTCTCCACCCCCACCCCCTCCTTCCTCTCTGTCTCTCTCTTCCCCTCCCGCAGCCAAGGCTCCATTGGAGCAAGGATGGCCTGGGCGCTGGGGATGGCTCCTTGGCCTCTGCCCCAGGCGCTAGAGTGGCTCTGGTCGCGGCAGAGCGACACCCCGGAGGGGCAGAGCATCGCCCCTGGTGGGCGTGCCGGGTGGATCCCGATCGGGCACATGAGGGAGTCTGTCTGACTGTCTCTCCCCGTTTCCAGCTTCAGAAAAATACAAAAAAAAAAAAAATCTGCATCACAGTACTGACCTCAGCTTCAGAAAGCGAATCCCTGTGAATCCCCTGGTGACAGCACCTTCTCCATATACATCACAGGACATTGACCGCTCACCACAGATGAAGCAATCTGCAGGCCGGAGTCCGGCAGAGTTACCCTCCAAGCCCATTCCTGGCAAAACGCAAACACCAAACTTGGCCAGGTTGCATGAGAAAGACGTCGTCCCCAGACCCTGGCAGGGGCTCACCCGACCAATCCAAGCAGGGAGGGAATGCTACAAATGCACACCAGGACTAGCGGTTCCCACCTGCTCACAGGTGCAAGGGCTTGGTGACGTGATCTCCATTCTGACTTTCTGCATGGCCCTTACCGACCTAAGCCCTTGCTGGACTTGGGGTTTATATTTAGCTTCATGGAGAGTCTGCTGAGTGTTGCCTCCTCAGCCACCAACCCTGTTAAGAGGACTCCACCCTCCTAAGACCCTGTACACATGATTCTATAAAAAGGTAGAAAGTGATCAATTGACCAATATGGGTAAGACATTAGCTTATATAAACATAATAAATTTAGTCCAGTTTGCTAAAGATGGTAGGGTTAATGGTCCATTTTGTTTTTTAAAAGAATTTGTCACAGGCCCTGGCTGGTTGGCTCAGTGGTAGAGCATCGGCCTGGCGTGCAGGGGACCCAGGTTCGATTCCTGACCAGGGCACATAGGAGAAGCGCCCATTTGCTTCTCCACCCCCCCCCTTCCTCTCTGTCTCTCTCTTCCCCTCCCGCAGCCAAGGCTCCATTGGAGCAAAGATGGCCTGGGCGCTGGGGATGGCTCCTTGGCCTCTGGCCCAGGCGCTAGAGTGGCTCTGGTTGCGGCAGAGCGATGCCCCGGAGGGGCAGAGCATCGCCCCCTGGTGGGCAGAGCGTCGCCCCTGGTGGGCGTGCTGGGTGGATCCCGGTCGGGCGCATGCGGGAGTCTGTCTGACTGTCTCTCCCCGTTTCCAGCTTCAGAAAAATACAAAAAAAAGAATTTGTCACAATCCCTCAACTAGTCCAATCCCTCCACTGCCCCTCGTACCTGGCCACTTCCACCCCAAGGTGAGTTACCTGCCCCCAGAGCTCTTCCTACAGTTTCCTGATACATTTCTCAGCTTCCACTCCTGCTTCCTAAGCCCATTCTCCACTGAGCAGCCAGAGATCTTTTTAAAGCAGAAATGACACCAGTCATTCCCCTGCCACAGGCTCCCAAAGGCTTTCTGTCACTTAGAATGAAATGCAAAACTTTTGCCATGGTCTAAAAGATCCTACCTGATCTGGCCCCTGCCTGTCTTCCTGACCTCTTCATCACTCTCTCCTGTTCACTCTGTTGCAGCCACATTGGCCTCCTTGCCAGGCAGACCTGGGACACATCGAGCCTGTCTCCCCTGTAGACTTTTACAACTGTGGTCCCTCCTGCCTGAGTGCTCTTCACTCAGGTAGCTTCATGTCTGGATTCCTTTCACCATTAAGTTGTTCTCTGAACTATCCCCTCCTCAAAGAGCCTCTCCATAAGCACTCCACCCAAAATATGGCTCTTTCTCACCCATCGCCCTCTACAGCATAATTTTCTTCAGTTTACATTGAAGCATGTGATGTTGCTTCAACATCACAGGAGGACAGGAGTGAGACCCAGCCGTTATTGTGCTTATCTGACTTTTACTTGATGTTTTCACTGTCTTCATCCTGAATATAAACTCTTTGTAGTCAGGGTCCTTGTCTCTCTGTTCAGTGTTCTGTATCACCAACATCCAAAGTAGTGCTTCGCACATTGTAGATGTTTAATAAGTATTTGTTGAATAAATCAACCCATTTTTTAGACTCTAGAAGGCAAGTTATTTGAGTGGTTGTATCAGCTGCCGTTTTGTTTAGAGAGGACAAACTGAGTCATAATTTCGTCTCAGGTTTATTTGGATATCTATTAATAGTTTACCAAATATGGAAGAAAAAAAATCAGATTTAAAGTCAAAACCTACTCTCATTCCTCTCTTCCTTTTTAGACACACTCCTCCCTTCCTCCCCAAATCTGAATTTGCTTAAACATTGAAGGGCAGTATTTGGTTGGCCAGATCCAAGCTCAATGCGTTTCTTGTCCTCAGCATCTGCTCAAGCTGTGGGTCTCAATGTTTAACATTATCAGAATCACCTGGAAAGGTTGTTGAAACACCCATTACTGGCCCAGTGGTGTACTGAAGCAATTTGTAACACCTCATGAGAGTGGGTTGTTACATTTGCAGAAAATTTGCAAGGCAGTTGTGAATCACAGCTATCATTTAAAAAAGTAAATGATTCAAATGTATAAAGTAAAATAATGTTTTTACAAACTAGGTAATTCCTTCTGAAAAGGTAAAACTATGGAGACAGTAAAAAGATCTGTGGTTGCCAAGAGTTTGAGGAGAAAGAGCAATGAATGAATAGGCAGAGAGCGAAGGATTCCAAGGGCAGTGAGACTAGTCTGCATGACACATAGTGATGAATAAGTGTCATTACACAGTTGTGCTAACCCTAAGAATGTACAACTCCAAGAGTGAATCCTAATGGAAACTCTTGAAGTTGGGTGATAATAGCATGTAGATTCATCGACTGTTAACAACTTTCCTGCTTTGGTGTGGGATATTGACGGGGGGGGGGGGGGGGGGAGGGAGGGAGGCTGTGCAAATATGGGGCTTAATTTTGCTGTGAACCTACAATTCCTTGAAAAAATAAAGTATATTTTTGAGAACTACATTAAAAGCATTTCTTAATTATTTTACTACATGTTTCTGTTATGTCTGCTCTTGAGGGTGTCTATTGCATCCGTATGATGGAAATGTAACAAAATGGTGTGCACATCTCTTGCCTTCGCATTCTACGGTGTATGTGGCTTGAAATTGGTCATGTTAGAAGTATTCACAGCACAGAAATGGGAAAATGCTACAAGTTTGGACTTAGTTTATTATTTTGTTGATTGTATAGATGTAACAAAGTAATAGAGAAGTTTTTAATAAAATAGATTAAACTGAAATGTGTGTTAGCCTGTAGCTATTTCATTGTGAATAAAAAATAATAATTTAGAGGAAACAGTCTTCCAGTATATGGAAACTATTATCTGATTTAGCAAAGAAGTTGCTCATGTCATTGACAAACAAGTGACATTCTGAAACAATATAAATCTTCATTGGTTTTACTTTCATCTTACTCCTTAATAGAAACAAAAATAACAACCAAGATTCATGTTGGAACTATACTCATTCATCACTTGCAACCATCGGTTGTATGTGACACAAAAGAATTCTGTGAAAATAAATTTGCCACATTAAATTTATAGTAAGAAGTATTGAATATTTTATATTATAATTGGTAACTTATGTGCTACATATTCTACATATCAGTAAGACTTATAATAAGCTTATGTACATAAATATACGCTTTTTTTTTCAGTTGTTAAACATTTGCTAGCACTCCACAAGCTGGCCTCACCCTGAAGCTCCAGGTTCAGCAGGACAGGAGTGAGACCCAAGAATTTGCCTTTCCAAAAAGTTACTCAGGAATACTAATCCTGCTGTTCTGAGGGCCTCTCTCAATGAACTGGAGAGCATCTGACTTAAAAGAAAAGAAGGCTTGCCTGACCAGGCAGTGGCACAGTGGATAGAGCGTCGGACTAGTGATGTGGAGGACCCAGGTTCGAGACTCCGAGGTCGCTAGCTGGAGAGCGGGTTCATCTGGTTTGAGCAAAGCTCACCAGCTTGAGCCCAAGGTTGCTGGCTTGAGCAAGGGGTTACTCGGTCTGCTGAAGGCCCACGGTCAAGACACATATGAGAAAGCAATCAATAAACAACTAGGTGTCACAACGAAAAACTGATAATTGATGCTTCTCATCTCTCTGCATTCCAGTCTGTCTGTCCCTGTCTGTCCCTCTCTCTGACTCTAGCTCTGTCTCTTTAAAAAAAAAGAAAAGAAAAAGAAAAAAAAAGAAAAGGAAGCTTAAAACCACTATAAGATATCACCTCACTCTGTTAGAAGAGTTATTACCAAAACACGTCAACATAGATGGATCTTCATAGTATCATGGAAGTAAAATAAGTCAGATGGAAAAGGACAGGAACCATATGATTTCACTCACATATGAGATATAAAACAAAAATCAACAAATGAACAAACAAAAACAAACAAACTCATAGGTACAGACATCAGTATGGTGGTTACCAGAAGGGAAGGGGGTAGGGAGAGGATGAAGAGGGTTAAGGGGGTCAAATATATAGTACGAGAAGACCAGACATCAGGTGGTGAGCACACAATGGATGCAATGTGCAGATGTTGTATTTTCAGGTTGAACACCTGAAATCTATATATTATTAAAAAATAGTACTGCCAAAATTTTAATTCAGAAAAAAGAAGACAAGAGCCTGGCCTGTGGTGGCATAGTGCATAGAGAGTCAACCTGGAATGCTGAGGTCACTGGTTCAAAACCCTGGGCTTGCCTGGTCAAGGCACATATGGGAGTTGATGCTTCTTGCTCCCTCTCTCACTCCCTTACCCTCTAAAATAAATAAATATTTTAAGAAAGAAAGAAATAGGAAGGAAGGAAGGAAGGAAGGAAGGAAGGAAGGAAGGAAGGAAGGAAGGAAGGAAGGAAAGAAGGAAGGAGAAAGAAAGAAAGAAAGAAAGAAAGAAAGAAAGAAAGAAAGAAGACAAGAGATAACAAGTATTGGGAAGGACTGGAGAAAAGGGAACCCTTATACACTGTTGATAAGAATGTATCCACTATGTGCAGCCACTATGCAAACCAGGATGGAGGTGCCTCAAAAAATCAAAAATAGAACTACCATATGATCCAGCAATCCCCTTCTTGGGTATATATCCAGAGGAAATAAAATCAGTATCTCAAAGAAATATCTGCACCACATGTTCATCATGTTATTGAAACATTGATTATAATAACCAAGACATAGAAACAATCTAAGTGACCATCAACAGATGAATGGACGAATATATATACATATATATATATGAATATTATTCAGTTATAATAAAGAAGGAAATCCCACTATTCACAACAACATGGATGGACCTAGAATGTATTATGCTAAGTGAAATAAACCAGACAAAAAAAGATAATACTATATGATTTCACTTGTACATGGAATCTAAAAAAAAAAGCTGATTTCATGGAAACAGAGAATAAAATAATGGTTACCAGAGGCTGAGCAGAAGGAAAAATGGGGCGATGTAAGTCAAAGAGTAAAAATTTTCAGTTCTAGGAAGAGAAATTCTGAGGATTTAACATGTACAGCATGGTGACTACAGTTAATATTACAGTACGGTATGTTTGAAAGTTGCTGAGAGTAGATCTTAAGTATTTTCAGCACACACTCAAAGAGTTAACTGTGGAGGTGATGAATGTGTTAATTATCTCAATCTTGGCAAACGTTCTACAATGCATGTGAATATCACATAACATTATACATTTTATATACAATCCTATTTGTCAACTATCCCTCAATAAACTTTAAAAAAAATGTGTTGTGATATAATACACATGGGATTTGAAAGATGTTATAAGAAAAACTGTCAAATATCTAAATAAATCTGATTTCACATTGAAATGATATTTTGTATATAAACAATGAAAATACACTATTCCCATTAAGAAAAAAATAAGAAAAGGAAGTTCCCATAACAGGTTTTCCAGCTGATGGACAGACAGTGCACTTCCCTGCACTCAGTCACCAGATATGTAATCAAACAAATATTGATTCTGTTGGCAAGTGACATTACAAGTTCAGTCAAGAAGTCAATATTTGCTCAGTAGATGATAAATCTTAAAGGAAAGCAGAGAGAGGCACTAACTCCACCTGGCTAGTGGCCAGCTCAGCATTGTCATATGAAGGAAGCTCAGACTCAATCAACAGGTTGCCCCATTAACCAGCATGCCACCAAAATCCCCTCTACTAGAATTAATCAAGAAAGGCCTAGCTAAAGTGCAATTATTTTTCCTGGAGTGTAGAGATAGTCACCAACCTAAAGACTGCCCTATACAAAACCATCTGCTTTGTCCCCAGACTAAGGCCAAGCCTTCCTGCTTCCCTGCTGCATTAGAAACACAGACATGTGCTTCTTGTGGAAGGGTCCTGCAGTTAACTTGCTCTCCTTTCCCTGTGGACTTCAGGTTCACAGAAGACATTGACCGTAACACCAATGTTGATTGGAGGTCCAAGATGGCAGTGGCGTAGGAGAATGCTGAACTTGCTTTCATGAGCAAAATAAAAAATACATGTATGTAGGTAGCAATTACTCCTGCAAGACAACTGAGCACTGAATGAACAGTTGCTGACAGCAAACAAGAGAAGAGACTGGGAAGCCAAAGGAGCCTTCCAGCGCTGCAGGAGTGTCCGGGGTTAGAAGCGCCGTGAGAGCATTGTTTCCACCCCGTCCCACCTCCATAGGGTGGTGAGGGTTCCATGCAGGTGCGCCAGCTCCATAAGCCAGTGCCCAGATGCTTTAAGCAGCCACTGGCTTCCAACCAACTTCCAAACCACCCTGCATATGTAGTCGGCTCAGACGCCACTTCCCTGTGAGGCCACGTTTCCAACACTGAAAGAGAAGCTATTTTGTCTAATTCACATAAACAAACATAGAAAGTCAAAAAGCATGAAAAGACAGAAGAATGTCTCTCAAAGTGAAGAAACTAGTGCCTGACCAGGTGGTGGTGCAGTGGATAGAGATTTGGACTGGGATGCAATTTGTCCCAGCTTCAAAACCCTGAGGTTGTTGGCTTGAGTGCGGGATCAGAGACATGACCCCATGATCGCTGCCTTGAGCCTAAAGGTCACTGGCTTAGGCCCAAAGGTTGCTGGCTTGAAGCCCAAGGTTGCTTGCTTGAGCCCAAGGTCACTGGCTTGAGCAAGGGGTCACTCACTCTGGTGAACACCCCCCCCCATCAAGGCACATATGAGAAAGCAATCATTGAATTAAGGAGCCGCAATGAAGAATTGATGCTTCTCTCTCCCTTTCTGTCTGTCTGTCTCTCTGTCCCTCTCTCTGTCTGTCTCTCTGTCTCTGTCACCAAAAAGGAAAAAAAAAAGGAAGGAACTAGTGTGTTTGATCATATAGGAAGCCCCGGGAGAAGAGTTCCATAACAGAAGCAAGGAGCACTTCCTTTCTGTCGTCTCTCTGCACATCCTTCCTTTCAGAACTGCCACCTTGTAGAGACTCACATATGCCTCAGTGCCACGTGCCAATCCGTGGAACATCTAGTCCAGTCCTTTCCTCCCCATCCCTACCCACTGGATGTCACCTCTGTTATAAAATGAGGTTACATTGGACGTAGTGCTTAGTCATCTGCTTTTTCAATTACTGTATCATCTATATCTTTTTCCACCAATAAATATCCTTTTACTACATGTTTTCAGTAATTGCAAACTAGCCCATTGTGTATGAATACAATATACCAGAATGAATTTACCTAATCCTTTTGTGCTACATTGTAATGATTTCCTGTATTTATAAAAGATAGTTCTATGAACATCCTTGGAACTAAATCTTTCAACAGATCAAAGCAATTTCCTTCAGAGAAATTACTAGACAAATAAAGGCTAGAAAATAAAGTGCTTTTAGGTTGTGGAAGCTTTTGGTAATCATTGTCTCACTGAGTTCCGAAAATGAATATACCATTTTTGTTAAAATTGACAGCAATATCTGAGTGTGCTGCCTACCCACTAACATTGTGGGTTATTCAAATATATTTCTAAAATATCTGCCTTTTGTTAAATCCGGTTATTTTTAAGTATGATTTCTATATATTATTTGTTACAATTGTGAGCAAACTCATTTTTTATTATATTTTATAACTGGCTATTACTGATATGTAGAAGAATTACAGATTTTTTTCCCTCTATTTGATTTTCAGGCATATTTCTGAACATTCTTACAATAGTTTTCTGATTGACTATTTTAAGTTTTCCAAATAGAAAATAGCCTGATTTATAAATAATAATATCTGTAAGTCTTCCTTTCCAAAAATCATTTCTCATTATCTGTCATACTTCATTGGCTAATGCAGTGTACAACAATATTGAATTATAGGAGGCACCTTGGCAATCTTTTCTTGTTTCTGACTTTAATGAGAACGTTCTGAATGTTTCTCCATTAAATGTGATGTTTTTTCTTAATTTAAAACCGGCGTTTTAGTAAGTTTGCGCTCTTTCATCTGTTGTAGGTAACAGAGAACTACATGCGAGCGGCACTACGAGGTGAATGAGAAGTCCCGCAGCAAGTTCCGGCCGGGCTCAGCCTGTCACTCACCTCTCAGCCTTAATTCTGAAGCCTCTTCTCCTCCGGGTCCCAAGATGGCTGCCAGAGGCCTCTAACGGCTGCATGTTTTCTTGTTCACATTTAACAGAAAGGAAACATGCCCCCAGGTAACTGCTTTCCCAGGAACCAAAAGAAATATCTTTATGTCACATCAGCCCAGTGGACACTTTCTCGTTCCTAGACAAGCCATTATGGCCAAGTGGACAGGTTATGCTAACTGGCTTAAGCCAATTAGAAAATAGACAGGGAGTGATCCTAACCAGTGAATGTCACCTACAATCATTTTATCAAATTCAGGTCCAGCCTTCGCTGTCTAGTTCAGAGTTCTATCAGAGGCAGATAGTGACAATCATCAGCTGTCTCCTCAGCATTGATTTTCTCTGTCCTTGCATCTGTCTTAAGACACTTATAATTAATTGTCTCCACACTTCAAGATACTTAAAGTAATTCTAGAATTTTTTTGTAATGCCTTGTAGAGCTTTTTTATGTAAGAGCTGTTCGATAAATAGCTGAAAAGTTTCAAAAGACAGGCTGGCTGGGATATGGTCCCCTGGGAACCTACTGACCACCAGGGGCCTCCAACAGCTCAACATTGTTATGTGAGTCAATGTCAGTTTTACAAAGGTTAACGCTATCGCAGCCTGTGACAAGAAAACAACCCAAATGGGCACTGGCTCCAGTCTGCCCTTCCAACCTGGTTCCTGACTGAGCTGTGCTCACAGTGTCCTGTGCAACATCCTGTGGAAGTCCTGACAGGCTCCCCCATCCTGTCACGGTTCCTGCTCTTCAAACACCCCCACCCCTGTCACTACGTGTGCTGGTTATCTATAGACTCAGCTTCCCTGGAAGCTCACTTAGGATAGGCTTTCTGTACCTGATTGGCGTTTGTGTCATGTTTAGCATAATATTTATGTTTGACGATAATATTTACAGGAAATTGCTTTACTCAGAAACATGCTGAAATATCACTTTCTTAGCCATAAATTTCTAGGTCACTCACTGGCTGGGCCTAAAAGAAAACATTCGATATATGAGGGATAAAATAATTGAGTTTTATTTTCACCAAGCTGCCTCTTTGTTTTTTGTACTCAGCTCTGCTTGGCCCCACTGAAAAATCCTCTAAAATGATGCCTTCTGTTAGATCCCAGTTTTAATGGAGTCACTGCGACTTTCATCTATTACAAACATTTCTGAAACTCAAACCTGAGTTTGCTACTAGACACCACAGATGAACACTCAGCTATTGCCACATCACCACTGGGCCAAGCTGACTTTAGGTTTTGCCAACAATAATTATTATTTTTTTTATTCAGTGAGAGGATAGGAGGCAGAGACAGACTCCCATGTGCACTCAGACCAGGATCCACCTGGTAAGGCCACTAGGGGGTGATGCTCTGCCCATCTGGGGCATTGCACCATTGCTCAGCTACTGAGCTCTTCTTAGCCCCTGAGGCAGAGGTCATGGAGCCATCCTCAGTGCCCAGTGTTAACTTGCTTCAATCAAGTCATGGCTGCAAGAGGGGGAGGGGTGTAGAAGCAGATGGGTGCTTCTCCTGTGTGCCCTGACCAGGACTCAAACCTAGGATATTCATACACTAGGCTGATGCTATACCACTGAGCAAACCAGTCAGGGCCCAATAGTAAGTTATCAAGTGAGACCTGGAGGAAGCATGCAGACCGTTGGCAGGACTGCTGCCCAGTGTCTACAAGTGAATATCACTCAGCAGATCCCTATCTAGAGCTACCTAGAAAGACACTGTTTCCTTAGCTTAGGACAGTGGTTCTCAAACTTTTTGAAGTTGGGGTGCATTTAAAATTCTACAAATAATTGTAGGCACACTATATACAAATTTCTGAGAAATATGTTATAATAATTAAGTCAAATATTAAAGAAAAAATATATAAAGTCCAATCGTGCTTTTATGGTAATTAAACAAAATAAATATGACAAAATTTATTCTGACATTAAAAAACATATTTTGAGTTATGCTTTTTAGATTCGTAAAAAAGAGGGGTTAAAAAATTTTAAAAAAAAACAACAAAAAAGTTATCTTTTTATATATACAGATACATTCTTAATAAGATTTAGTAAATTCAGCAGGTCCCAGTGTGAATGTGTTAAGTTTTTTCATTCTTGTGTTTATGAGAAACTAGAGACTGATGTGTCCCAGCGATTTCTTCATGTTTGGGCATATATTTGAAAGGCAAACTCTCATTTCTTCATCACTACATTGAAGAATTTCTCTCTTTTTACTCTTAATTGTGTTGAGTGCAGAAAACTTCCAACATACATATAATCTTAACTTTACACCAATCAAAGGATAGAAGAAACTTGCCTCCAGTCTTTCTGGGGAACATGGGGGGTAGTGTAAACAATCCAGCACCACAGCTTAACAGCCTTTTGCAACCTAATTAGGCAAGTGAGGTGGGGGGTTGGGCAGACTGTCAGTTTACAGCCAATTCCCCACACCTCTGTCCCCCAAAATCTAAACTCCAGAAACCCTTTTGATTTTTTGGTCCTCAACAGGCACATATTTCTCTGGAATACCATAGGGCGCACCAGTGCACCCTGGCACACACTTTGAGAACCACTGGCTTAGGATCTTGTGCCTTCTCCAGGGGTAGACACTGAGTGATTATGAATCATCCTGAGAAATGTATCCCATAGTTGTCCAATCTGAAATGATCCTGCCGTGAGTACGGGAGAGAGTACAGTGGGTCAAATACATGAGAGTGCCAGTGAAAGTGTGACCCTAATTATCCCAAGTGCTGAGACTTCTTTCTTGTTTCTGCAGATCCGCTCATGTTTACTTGCTTTGATGGAGTCAAAGATAGGTGGGAAATTACACAATCCTTGTATAGATTTGGGACTGTCCACTTGAACATTCCAGATAGTTAATGAAGATCATCATTGTCCCATTTTTTTTTTTAAATCAGCTACTGCCTAAAACCTTTCTTAATACAACACCAATCTTGTCCCTTGTTCCTTTTGCGCATATTTAAGGCCATATGTTCCCTGCAAGGCTTCTTCATAGCCAATCGAATTACAGAAATCAAAGTCACACTGGACCTTGGAGAGCCTCACTCTATAGACGAGTTCCCAGACCAGCATCTGGACAGACAATGTGAATCACCTAAATTTACATACTGGTTGCTGCCTAATGCAGCACCATAATTCTGGCCTCTCCATCCCAAGAATAGCATTGTTTTTCCTGTGGGAACTCAAAACCATTATTTTAGTTTGCAGATGCCCATCAATCACTTTTGATATTTGAGAAATCACACTGGGATCAGTTATTTTTGACACCCCAATGTGGATTCTTTGCAAAAGTAGTTGTGCAATTTTGCCAATTATGCATGAGCCACATTTGCTGACAAAAATGATAAGCCATTTATTGGGGAAATTATACCAATGTGTCATTTTCTATGCACAGCTACCCCTGGGGCTATGTGCTATTGTTTTCATAATATTAATTGTTCTAAACATCTGAGGACATAAAACAGATTAGAGTTAAAGCTATCCCCACTTTTGAGTGTGTATAAAAATAAAATTAGCTAAACATTCTAAAAACTCAATTCAACTGGAGTCTGGGAAGAAAAGATGTGAGAAGTTTAAGCAAAATTATTTCCTGTTTTTACAGCATAAAATAAGGAGCTTCAGTTTGTATGCAGTCTTGTCAAGAGCCAGTCAGAGGTTGGCTCTGCCATCAAACATTAATACCAAAAGTCGAAGCACCACTTCTACTGGGGTTGTGTCCTGAACTGGTCATCAGTGTGGTTTTGTCCCCCTTGAAAGAGATGGTTGTTCGTGGGGTCAGTCACCCATTGAAGGAAACTGGAGACAAGATCCACCCATTGTCTCTTGCATTCAATCTTTTGGATTTGAGGAGTTGAATTGTCCAGGAGTGTGGGACTCAGTTATAGGGGCTAAGATGGTACCTACCAGTTGGAGATGCCAAAACATCATTCAAAATTTCATGAAAGCTATAGACTCTATTCCCAAAAAATGTACAGGCACACAGATATTCAATTTCCATTTCAGGGAGTCAATGGTGCCTGGGAAGTTCTTCATGAACTTCCCAACTTCCTCTGAGGGTCTGACACAACAGCAAGCTGGAGCCTAAGAAGAGTGCATCCTTTGCAAAGCATCCCAACAATAATATAAAACAGGACAAACCTTATAACCAGGTTGTCTAATTTGTGGTTCCTTTCAGTGTGCATTGTTATTTTGTCATCCAGAAGCCTTTAGGAAAGTTTTGTTGATTTTCAGTCTCTTTCTGACAAAATATGCTATTATGGATTCAGGCTGTGTCCCTACTCAGGCCAGAGAAGGAGAGAGAAATCTCCATCAAGAAGGTCATTTTTCCCTGGCCGGTTGGCTCAGTGGTAGAGCATCGGCCTGGTGTGCAGGAGTCCCGGGTTCAATTCCCGGCCAGGGCACACAGGAGAAGTGCCCATCTGCTTCTCCACCCCTCCCTCTCTCCTTCCTCTCTGTCTCTCTCTTCCCCTCCCACAGCTGAGGCTCCATTGGAGCAAAGTTGGCCTGGGCGCTGAGGATGGCTCCATGGCCTCTGCCTCAGGTGCTAGAATGGCTCTGGTTGCAACAGAGCAATGCCCCAGATGGGCAGAGCATCGCCCCCTGGTGGGCATGCCAGGTGGATCCCGATCAGGCGTATACGGGAGTCTGTCTGACTGCCTCCCCATTTCCAACTTCAGGAAAATGAAAAAAAAAACTAACAAAAAACAAACAAACAAAAAAAGAAGGTCATTTTTAGGAGGATGAGGTTGGAGCTGTGTGATCCATCACCTCAAACCAGGAGGATGTTCTCCTTGTATAATCTGCATTTTGTTTTTCTATTCAGCAAGGCATACATGTTTCAAGGTTGACTATGAATCACATGCGCTGGTGAGGGTGTTTCTACAGTGCAGCCCAATCCTCAGAGGTGCAGGGCCACCGGGAAATGCTTTTGTTTTCCAGAATGGCCTGCCCTTCGTGCAGGAAGGTCCATCTTTGCTCCTGGATCTTGTTTCAGTCTCTCTCACTCAAAGTGAATAGAAACTGATGTTCAGCCAAACAAACACAAATGCTGTGTCGTGCCACTTAAACGTGGAATCTAAAAGAAAAGAAAAGGAGGTTGAACTCGTAGAAACAGCAAGTAGAATAGTGGATGCTAGGACCTGGGGGTGGGGGATACAGGGAGATGTTGGCCAAAAGGTATACAATTTCAGTTATAAAATGAATATGTTCTGGAGATCTAATGGAAAACAGAGTGGCTATATAGTTAATAATACATTATTGAAGATAATAGATCTTAAGCATTCTAGCACCAGAAAAAGGTAGCTCTGTGAGGTGATAAATATGTTAATTAACTTGATAATGGTAATCATTTCACAATGTATCCATATATCAAATCATCACATTGTGTACATTAAGTATATACACACATTTATCTGTTAGTTATACCTAAGTAGATGTGGGGGAGGAGAAAGAAACTAAAGCCACTGGGAAAGGTCTCTAGAAAGTCCACTCTTCAACTTGCTCTAGCTTCCACGCAGCAGCAACCTAAGTTATTTACCCTCATCTTTTGGACCTGAGGGTTGGAACTGCGTCACCCAAAAAGCTTCTTTTCAAGAAGGAAGTATCTCCCTGCCGTTGTCCTCAGGGTTGTCAATAGAATGCAGAAGAGCAGCAGAAAGCTGGGAACCCCGGGGAATCAGCAGACATGACAACTGTTCTGTGGCCTTCACAGCAGGAGGGAACGGGAGGTGCTGAGACTAAGAAGTGACTGCCACCAGAAAAGACCGGGCTTGGATTCAAGGCAAGGGGGTCCAGAAAGGGCAGAGCTGGCTTCCAGGACTTGGAGGGTGCAGAGGTACAGGCAGAACACACAGCAGGGCCTCCATGCGGGCAACATGGCAGAAACTGTCATAGGAACTTCTGTGAACAGAGGCCCTGGGCTCCAAACAAGAAGGGCAGCAACTTTACAAGAACTGGTCAGACCAACAGCTACAACACTTTAAGAATGAACCTTTGTTGTACATCTGGGAACTGTAATTGAAAAATAAATGAAATTTAAAAAAAAAAGAAAAGAATGAGCCCAGGAAAGTCAGGGGCACTGGTGAGCCCCTCATGGCTGAGAGGAGAGGTGGAAAAGCCAGGAGCCAGGAAACACATCATGAGCGAGGCAGAGACACGGGAGTCTCATCAGTGCAAATAGAATGTGGTGGAATCTCAAAACTAAACCATCCCAAGGATAACAATCTCCTTAACAGATTCTCCTGCTTCCAGAAAAGTTCGAGGCCACATGATAGGCTAATTAGCAGCCGTACTTGATATACGGACAGAAACCAGACAAGAGTGCCAGAAGATGAGAGTGCCACACAGTGTGCCAACCTGAGCTGCCTCCCGAGGGTGGATGTGTCTGAGATGCCCGGAGTCAGCAACCCCGCTGCTTCCACTGAGTCTGCCCTCCAAGCAAAACCTCGTTTTTATTTTGTGTGTTGAGGCAATTTCTAATAAAGGAAATTTATGCCTGATTCATCTTTCTTCTCAGAAAAGATGTCGGGTGAGATCTTACGGTTCTAGCTGTCAAGAGCTCTACGAGGCCTCCTGAAACGTTGACCCTTAGAACAGATAATATCCTTGCATGATATTAGGAACACATTGAACTTCATCGGCTTTTGCTCAGAAGTCACTCCACGTGTGACGTAACCTTCTAGAAGGCTCTGGTAAACAGGTAAGGTAGACAAGAAGAAGATCCCGAAACACTTTGTTTATGTGGGCACTCTCCTTCCGATGACAGGAAATCTACCTGTAAGTTGTTTCCATCAATGATCTTCAATGCAAACTCCCTGAAGGAACACTCATTCTCCTCCCATGCAAACCCCCCTGAGCCCTCACAGGGAATCGTCAAGTTTTGAAGGAAACCAATATGTCTGCGTCCTCAGCAGAGGCGTCCTCTCTCAATTGACCTGGTGCTTCACCGACCTTCATCTTCAACAGGCTGCAGCTATAATTGGATCCGTGATAACAGTTCCTTTGGCTCTTAATCCTGTTTGCGAATGATACGCTTGGCATTATCGCAAACGTCTGATGGTGTTTTCCAACCTGTGCTGAAGGTAGAAATTTAATCTGAGAAGCACCTGCCACTCTGCGCTTTTGAAGATTCGCTTGGCAGAAGAAGGCTTGGGAAGCGAGTGGCTCCATCTCTTACGTATTTTGAACTGAATTCCATCTAGCGCTCATGGCACCAAAAGCAATGTGGTCATTTATAAGGAAAAGCAAATGGAACTGTAAACAGATGAGACAAATGGAACTGATACAAAAAAAACATTCATGTGAGAGGGGTGTTTGCAGGGTTTGAACTTTATCTTCAGTGTTTTACTTTATTTTTCTAAATCTTGTTACATGTAGAACCTTTTTTAAATACTATGAGTAAGTGGGGGGGGGGGACACACAATAAACAAAATTTCTCATAATTCTACCACCCAGAGCAATACGGTTCCTTTTGGCCTCTCTCTTTTTGTGATTTTTCTATACATTTTGAATACAGTTAAGATAAAACTATATATAGAGCCTTCACTATCTTGTGAATATTTACACAGTAATTTCCTGTATCATTAAAAGTATAACATAAACATTATTCCTAGTGATCCCATAACATTCTACTGCATGAATGCTCCATGATTTACTTATCCATTACTTTAATGGCAGGTGTTTATATGTTCAGCTTCTCACTTTTATAAATAAGCCTGCAGTGACCAACGTTGGATCTTTAGCTATAAATCTTGGCTGTGTTTAGGATTATACCTTGGGAAAGATTACTAGGAAGAAATTTATAGGGCCAAAGGAAATGGACATTTTTAAGGTCCCTGACACATATTGTGAAACTGCAGAGCCGCTTCCTTTGGAAATAGATAAAGCAAGGCAACTACACTAACTCGGATCTAATAGGCTTGCTCAGCTGTCTGTAATGCAAGCAGGAGGGCGGGATCCTTCTGCCCATACCGTGAGGGTTGAATCAGTTGGACATTATTTAATAAACAGAAGCTATAATTAAACTTTCCTATATGTTCCAAGTCTTGTACAGAAAATTTATAAACATAGAAGTGGTGGTGATTTTTTAGGATTGCACAATAGGGCTTTTGCCATTGCCTTTCAAGCAATAGTTGGAGACACATCAGCACACACCTCTTCACAGTACAGGCCCAGCAGTTCACAAAGCTGTCTTCAGGGCATTTCCTAGATGCTCCTCTCTACAATTGCCTAAGCAGGCAGCTCAGAGATTATTATCCCCACTGTACAGATGAAAAGACTGGCCTCCCCGGAATTTAAGTGAGTCACTGAAGAAATGAACAAGAAAACCTTATGAACAAGCCGGGTCTAAGAGAGTTGTCATTATTGTTTTCAGTTCCTTTAACCTAACCTTTTTTTTTTTTGCTCTTGTTCATATAAAGTTTACACTCTTCCAGGGAAACAGAGCCCAGGTAGCCACCAGCACAGTACAAAACTGAAGACAGAAAGAACAAGTGTGTCTCTGCTTAATGTCCCCCTTGGACATTGCCTGAAGAGGGGCCAGCTGCGTTCCTGATATTCCTTTCTTTGAGTTTGAATAGCATGTGGCTGGGCTGTTTTTTGTGGCATGTTGTTCTGTCCTCTGGGAGTAATGTTTGTTGGTTTTAAGGCAATGGTTGGCAGTGGTTATAGACAGTCCAGGGAGTGGCAATGACTTATTGTCTATTATCAATAGGAACCCTAAAATGATGATGAAAAGTGTCCATCTTCTCCGGTATCTTTCTCTGATGAGAAACACCATATTCCTAAAATGTGCATGGTTCTTTCAGTTTTTTCAGAGATAAGACAACTTCTTAGATTTTGATCCTCATAGCTGCCTGGGGAAGTTGATATTGTTATTATCCCCATTGACAAG
This sequence comes from Saccopteryx bilineata, assembly GCF_036850765.1. Lineage (NCBI taxonomy): Eukaryota > Metazoa > Chordata > Mammalia > Chiroptera > Emballonuridae > Saccopteryx > Saccopteryx bilineata. Next base: position 169,823,846 of record NC_089495.1, read on the forward strand.
GAAGAAATTCAGGCACTGTGTGGTAGAAACTGGCTAGATGTTGTCCCTGAGTAGTCAAGAAAACTACCTTTCCCAGACTCTTTGCAGTTAGGATGTGGCCATATATTTAAGTCTTAGCCAATGGACTGTGGGCAAAAGTAATAGAATTCACTTATGGCCAAGCCAAATGGTTTTCTAGATGATCCCCTGTGCTCTCTTTCTTTCCTGATAGGTCAGTTAAATGAAGAGGATACAGAAAAGGATTTCAAGGAGACCCTTGAAGATAGAAGGGCCACCACACGAAAGGAAACTGGACCCTTGCATCCTGATGTGGAGAGCCACCTGCTCTTCATTGGATGGTAACATGAGTGAGAAATGAACACTGAGGATGTGAAGTAGTAAATGCAAAGATTTGTTTGCTTCCGCACCATTTCCCTGCCTGACAGAACTCATACAAAGTGACTGGCTCAGGCCCTGGCCAGTTGGCTCAGCGGTAGAGCGTCGGCCTGGCGTGCGGGGGACCCGGGTTCGATTCCCTGCCAGGGCACATAGGAGAAGCGCCCATTTGCTTCTCCACCCCCCCTCCTTCCTCTCTGTCTCTCTCTTCCCCTCCCGCAGCCTAGGCTCCATTGGAGCAAAGATGGCCCAGGTGCTGGGGATGGCTCCTTGGCCTCTGCCCCAGGTGCTAGAGTGGCTCTGGTTGTGGCAGAGCGACCCCCCGGAGGGGCAGAGCATCGCCCCCTGGTGGGCAGAGCATCGCCCCTGGTGGGCGTGCCGGGTGGATCCCGGTCGGGCGCATGCGGGAGTCTGTCTGACTGTCTCTCCCCATTTTCAGCTTCAGAAAAATACAAAAAAAAACCAAAAAAAAACCCAACAAAGTGACTGGCTCAAGGTCACCCATGAATGACACTTAGGCTACATCATCCTCTGTAGCTCCTGCTGTGGGGCCGTTAAATAGGACTAGGAAATTCTGTCTCCAATTTCTTCGCAGCTCCTCTCTGCTTTGTGCTAGTGCCCTGAAGTTTGGGGGCTGCAATTGTTTGATGCTGACCCCACACATTTCTGGAGGTGGATGCTAGCTAGCTGTTTCATCTGGGGCCATTGGCCAGGAAACCTCACATGGCTTCTCTGTCTGGTCTTTCTGTTTTTTCCACAACATGGTGATTGGGGTCCATGAGCAGGCATCCCAAGACGGACCAGGTGGAAGCAGTATCACTTTTTATGATCTAGCCTCAAAAGTCACACAGTGCCACTCCCAACATAGTTACAGAGCCCATCCAGGTTCAAAGGAAAAGACCATAAATCCCACATCCCAAAGGAAGAGATGTCAGGGGCATTGGGGGGTTGCAGCCATCTTAGAAAATACAATCTTCCCTATGTGGCTAGCTAAGACACAGTGATAAGAAAAATAAAGCCTGGTACAGAGGCTTTCTTGCATTTCCCCTTTTAACAAAATTCTTAAAAATGCGTGTGTGTGTAGAAATTTTCTCTAAATATTTACCAAAAACAGTTGAAAATAATTTCCTCTAAGGAATGAGACTGGAAATCCAGGAAGGAGGAAAAGCTTACTTTTCACTGCACAACTCTTACTGTTTAAATTGTTTACCACACGCTTAGTGTTATCTTCAGAAAACGAAATAGAATTTTAAAGTGACAAATGGGGATATTCTGAGCTGATTATACACATTTTTCTTTTTCTCTGTTGAAATCATTAGATTCTTTTGGAAGTCAACTCAATGATGCAAATGAGGAAAAAAGAGAATTTTATGATTTTCAATCAAGACGTCAATTTTCATTTTGTACCCACTAGATGACAATTTGGCACAATCAAAATCACATTTGCAGATGCAAGAAATTCTTAATGTCTCTGCAGCAGCGGCGGTGGTTGCCTGTTCTGGCTGCACACTCCAATCTCCTGGAGAGCTTAATAAAAAAAAGAAAAAAAGAAAAAGAGAGAAAGGAGGGATTCCTAAGGCCCCACTGCTTGACCTATAAATCACAGCCTGTGAGACAGGCCCCCAGGGATCCGTATGTGGACACTCTCCCACACGGTCCTAATACCATCAGCCCAGCCCTGGCTTTTGAACTTGGCTTTGGGAAGCAGATTCTCAGGTCCCGTCTTGAAGCTACCGAATTAGAATATATTGATACATTTTAGAAAGATCCCCGGTAATTCCTGGGCATGTTAAAATTCGAAAAGCATTGATTGAAAGGATATAATCCCAAGAACAGGGAACAAAACAGACAAAAAGACCCCATCTTATGAGGCTCATTTCATTTGAGGGATAGAAACAGTAAATAATAATAGTAATAAGCATAATAGTTTCTATTTATTCTTCAGTTAAATATGTTCAATTGTTGATTTTGAAAATAACCTATAACCAGTAAATTATTTGTCTTAAATTTAAAAATAAAATATTAGATGTCGATAAGTGCTAGGAAGGGGGACAGGGAGTGGGGGGGGGGACAGGGAGTGCGGGGGGGGGGGGAGGGGACTGGGGGGGGATAAATTTGCATCTTTGGAGCTGGGAAGACCTCACTGAAAAGACAGCATATGAATAAAAGCCTGAGGGAGGTGAGGGAAGTAGAGCTCAGAGATTTAGTGAAAAGAAGGCCCAGGAGAGGAAACAGCCAGTGCAAAGGCCCCTCTAGGCAGGGTGAGCCGGGAAAAGGGCAGAGGATCTGGGGTAGGTGGAGACTTTGCCTTCTATGCGCTGTGAGATGGGAAACTTGAGTGGGCTTTGAAGAACAGAGCCTTTGAAGATATACTGTGGGGGCAGTCACAGAAACAGGGATCCCAGTCACAAAGCTATTACAATAATCCAGGAGAGAGACAGCAGTGGCCCGGGGGGGGGGGGGGGCAGCTAAGGGGGCTGTAAGAACTGGTCAGATGTCCGTGTCTTACTCTAAATTGGCCAACTGATATGGCCCCAAGGAGTTAGGGACAAAGCTGGCATTGTCTATGACGCTTTATTGTCCTGTGAGCCACAGGGGAAAAGCTATTCAAAGCAGCTAAACTCAGGGTCTCGTTTTTCCATGTTTGTATCAGAGCCCACTGCTGACAAAGGTACTGTCTGCCTGTGTCATTTGCAAAGGTTAATGTGCCGTGTTGTCTTACTGTTCTACATAAAGCACCATAATGGTCACCAACAGGGGAAATAAGAGTCTTTGCAGAGCACAGAAGTCATAAAAAACACGGCTTCATTTCCAGAGAGGTTTGGAGAAAGACCATAGGTCACTCACACGGTTGCTCTCCTCACTCATTCATGAGCTGAATGATTGCTATTGATCTTTATTACACATAGTTAAGGAAAACAGTTCTGGGTTGAAGCAGGCCTGGAGGAGAAGGCAGAAGGCAGGGACGGAAAAAGGCATCTCCCTCAAGCTCTCCCTACCATCACATGAACCATCTCTCTGTCTGCACCAAGGTGCTAACACGCTCTTCCCCGGTGTCCCAGTAAAGCCCAAGCTCTACGTCAATCAGGCGTCCCTGATTCGACTTCCCTGTGCAGTGGGACACTCCTGCTTATCAGCAGGGCTGGCAGCCTCTTTGAGACTACTCTTGAGGCGGCTATAAGGATGCTACTGATAAGTGCCGACACTAACTGCCACGGGAGAAAAATCACGAGACCGACACACAAGTTAGTTGCAATAATCACACAGACAATTTATTACTCACAAATCCTTTTGGCGTGCCTGGGTACAGCTTAAGGGGGCGCCATCGGCGTGCTCCTCTCGGCTGTCTTTGCTCTGAGCTCAGAGTGCCGTGCAGACAGTCCAGGTTCATGTTGGAGTCTGGGCAACTACCACAGCAGGGGGGCCCTCAGCTTTAGTACCTTTACTGGCCAACGCCTTCTAACAGGTGTCAGTCTACAGGATTATCACCTCAAACCACCTTTTGGGGAGTTCCTTGCAAGAAACCCCTTTTATGTTAATCTACTGAAATGTTTATATCAAACCACTTTTTAAGATGTTCTTATTTACATTAACTTACAAAGTTATGACGCCAAGCCACTTCTTATCTGTGTATAACTTCACACACACACACTAACTGGGCCCTGCTGGAAAGTCAGAGTCTGTTTATCACATCTGCACACACTATATTAATTCCTATCCAGATGGCGTAAGTTTATTTAATTTCCTTAATTAATTTTAGTATTATATCTTAAATTACTTTTATATATCCTCCATATTTTTTTATATTTCCATATATTTAATTACTATAACGTTATATTACTACCACACCCAAGTTCCCATGAGTTTAAACTCAAAATCTTCCCCCCACCATGGCACACCTGGTAACCCCGAGGGTCCCCTTGCTTAGCACCTGGAGGTTGGTGTAACAAATCAACAAGAGGAACTCTTCCAGAGGCCACAGGAACGCAGAATGTCAAAGAGCAGCCACCATTTGGAAGGAATGGGAGGCGCATGCATTTGCCAACGTGAAATGAGGCAGGGCTGTCCGTGACAAGGGACAGCACGGATCTCATTTTTAAGAGTTTAATGTTGTAGACTGCAGATACGTACAGTGGACCGATTCCGTTCATTCATTTTACCTGCTGATGAGGAAACTCAAGCCAGGGAGAGCGAGTGCCTCCTCAGGCTCCACAGCACATTGGTCCCAGAACAATGAATGGAACAGAGCCCCTCCTCCCAGGACACCACCCGATCACGGTCTCAGCAGTTCAGGACTAGCTTCTTTTTTTTTTTTTTTTTTTTTTTTTCTGTGACAGAGAGAGAGAGACAGAGAAAGAGACAGATAGGGACAGACAGACAGGAAGGAGAGAGATGAAAAGCATCACTTCTTTGTTGTGGCTCCTTAGTTGTTCATTGATTGCTTTTCATACATGCCTTGTGGGGGGGGGGGTGCTCAGTGACCCCTTGCTAAAGCCAGTGACCTTGGGCTCATGTCAGCGACCTTATGGGCTCAAGCCAGTGACCATGGGGTCATGTCTATTATCCCACGCTCAAGCCAGCAACCCCGCACTCAAACTGGTGAGCCCCTGCTTCAGCCAGATGAGCTCACCCTCAAACCAGCGACCTTGGGGTTTTGAACCTGGGTCCTCTGCTTCCCAGTCCGATGTTCTATCCACTGCGCCACTGCCTGGTCAGGCAGGACTAGCTTCTTTAGGCACTAATTAGGTCCTTCCTACTCTATTCTCTGTCAAAATGAGTGCTTAGGGGTCCCTGGGGACCCCTAAATACAGATCCTGACACCTAGTGTTATACCCTCACTTTTTATTCAGAGGTACTTTGGGAAAATGACATATGATATATAATGTCCAGGCTCCCACCCCTGTTCTCTGGCACGACCTTCTCCTCTGAGAGTAAGCAGGGTTAGCCTCTTGCTCAGCTCTCTTTCCCTTCCTCAGGACCAACTGCTTACTCGGCTTTTATTACCCCTTCTCATTCATCTTCCTGAGGGCTACTGTGGTGAGACCCGGGAGGAGAAGCTATAGTCATTCAAAAATAAGTAGATATTTTTCTTGTCCCCATCACAGTGACAAAGACTCTCTCCTGACCAAACCTTAGTCAGGCTCTTCTGAGCCCTCTCCTCCCTGGGCCTCGGCCGTGGCCCCTGGGCCTGCCTGGGCCTGCATAGCGCCGTCCCAGCAAGGAGCCTGCTAAGTCAGTTTCGAAAGACTCCCAATACCTGGACATCCAATCACCCTGGGGTACCTGCAGCCGGAATCCTGATAAGTGGGTTTAGCAATAACCTCCCTGCCCTTGATGTCTCCTCGTAGTCGTCCTCCATCCACCGACCTCTCTCATTCTGTTTCTTGGCCACAAATTCCCACCTGTCCTTGCTGTCTTCAGTGTTGAACCCACTCTCTCTCCCCTACTGCACCTGTCCTGCTACCGATTGCAACAGTCCTGAATAAAGTCTCCCTCGCTGTTCTGCAAGTGTCAGGATAAATTTTTCTTTAACAGCATATATGTGAGGGAGAGGCTGGAAGTAAATACACCAAAATATAAATAAAAAGTGATGGTCTCTGGGTAGTCCTTGATTTTACACTTTCTGGAGCCTATAAGTTTTGTTGTATATCCCTATAGAAAATTGTATTTTATAATTAAAAAAATGAAATGAATATATTATTGTGTGAAGTTTCAGGAGTCAATAGTCAGAGCTATAAAAATTTTGTTTATTTTTAGCTTCTTAAAAGAAATGCTTTTTTTTTTTTTTAATGGAGAAGAAATGCCTGCCCTCAGGGATTGGCTGCGGCTTGAGCCACTCAGCAGAAATAAATTAGCCTTTAGGGTCAAGCTTTGTCCAAATCCTCTTTTCAAACATCCCTCTGGCCAGTGACAGCATTACACCAGGGGTTGGTAACCTGATCAGAATGCTGTCAGGGGCAGCTGTAAGGGGACAGAAGGTATAGTCACAAAATAAATAAAACAAGTTCTTTGAATATATGTGATGTTGATCAACCGTGTAAAGCAGAAAGAAACATTTCTTAATGTCCCCTTCAACGCCCAGTCATGAGGCTACTCCAAGTTGAACTCAGTTGATGAGCACCACAGGTCTCCCCATGGCCTTCCCAGGGGCCATGTGGTCAGGGGAAGATTTCCCAGGCAGCCATTGGCTTTCTCCTTCATCTGAAGCTGAATTGAAAACCCATGTGCCTTCCATTTTAGTCACTCATCAAAGTGATTCCTCAACTTCATTATTAGAGAAAAAAGTCCAATCTGCCTTCTCCGTGTGACAACCATGTATGACAGCACCAGAATTGAGACTGCTATGTAAAAAGAATATATGCACTCTGGCTTCAAATTAAGGACCCAGCTTCATATGAAATGACAGAGCATGGGTTCCTAGGGGCAGAAGAGCTTCCGGGTCACCTTACAGGAAGGAAACCTAGGGCCAAGGCAGAAGACGATTTGTCATCATCCTTTTGTTTTCTCCACATTATTTCATAAGCAATACCTAAAAGTTGACTTTCTTTCACAATCTTTGTAAGCAGAAAGGGTCTCACTTCTGATACTTGTTTACACCTGTATGAGAAGGCACAGAAATCTACAATTCTTTTGTAGTTTTTGTTATCACTGGGTGTGCAGACAAGTAAGGTCATAACATACATTTTTTTAAATGCCTTGTCTGGAAGCGTTGCTGTGCTAAATTGTGGCTCTACTTCATGATGTGAAACAGTTTACACAGTCATTTTCCTGAGGATGGCTGTTTAAGTTGTTTTCAACTTTTAGCTATTGCCCCTCAAAATCCTTCAGCTTATGTTCAAAACTCAACTCTTGATGACCTTCCTCCCCGCTCATCACAGAAAGTACCCCTAGTCCACCCTCAGCCTCCCCCATCTCTGTTGACAGCCAGGATGATCAGGCCAAAACTTCAGAGTCAGCCTTGCCCCCCATCTGCATGTTCAGAAACCATGTGGGTTCTGTGTGTAAACACTGGCAAAACCGGACCAACTTTTACCCCATGTACTGCTCTCTCCCTGGGCCAGGCCAGGAACAAAAGCCTCCTCACAGGTGCCCTTGCTTCTACCCTCTCGCCTAAACCGTATATTTCCTCCACAGCCACCAGGGGATTTCTGGGAATACAGAAATCAGATTGTGTACCTTCTCTTGCTCAACATCCTGCAGAGCTCCTCATTTTATGTCCAGAGTCAGCCAAACTTTTATGATGTCCAATAAGGACCTGTAGGTTGGGTGCCCTGCTTTCAGCTCTGCTTTCCTTTCCTACTCTCTCACCCTGGCTCCAAGTCCTTGCCATTTCTCAGACTTGTCAAGTACACTCCCACCCCAAGGCATTTGCACTTGCTCTTCCCCAAACACCTGCATAGCTTCTTCCCTCACTTTGTTCATATGTCATCTTTTCAAGGAGGCCTCCCCTCAGCAACTTACTGAGTACTGAAATCTGCTCCCCACTTCTAACCCCCACTCCAAGGACTTACGGTTCTCCTGATGGGTTCAGGTCATGCTACCCCAGACTGTGGCACCCTGGCTTCTTGAATATTTTAAGCTGCAGGAGTTTGAGAAACCAGCAGAAGCAGGAAGGTCACTGTGACCTCTCCCCACCCTTCTCCCTTGAACAGGTCCTAAAAGCCTCCCACACACCTGGATGTGAGAGCAGCCCTATCTCCAAAGACAAAGGGGCGCCCAGAAGAACCTGAATACACAGCTCCACGAGGTCTCCCCCAAATTACTACGCTTACCCCTTACCCTTTATCCTGTCGTGTTCCTCCAGACGGCCTATTCTTCGTCAAACCCAGCGTAAAAATACTCAGGTCTAACTGTTCCTTTGGGTCTTCATTTCCTCAGGAAGGCTCCCATATCACATAAAACCTCTGTGAAATGAATATGTGTGCTTTTCTCCTGTTCATCTTTGTCAGCGCGCTTTTCAGACCCAGCCAGGGGCCCAAAAAGAGTTGAGAGAAAGTTTTTTCTCCCCTACACTCCCTTATATTCATTATCTTCTAACGTTCTAGCAAACTCATATATTCCTTATATTATCTGCTTCCTATCTACCCCCTCGAGAATCCAAGTTCCACGAAGGCAGGGCTCTTTGCCTGGTTTGTTTACTGATTTATCCCAAACATCTCTAAGCTTGGGATACAGTAAGTGCTTTATGAATATTTGGTACATATTAATGCTTTCGTTATTATTCATTTGCATGTTGTGAATATTTCTTAGAAAATATACTTATAGTAAAATTGCTGGGTTAAAGATGCATGCATTTAAAATTCCAATAGACTTTTCCTGGACTCCTGCTCCTTGTGACAGCTCCTAACAGACTGAACTGGGGTTGGGTTGCATTTTTTCAGGGATTTGGCATGGTGTTGGGGCCAACTTGGACTTGGTGAACATGTTAAGGATACTACTCTTTTATGGATTCTTGCGGTATTGGCCAGGAGTTTGCTTAAAGGCTTTAATCACTGTAAAAAAAAATAGAAGACTAGATAAAGAAGATGTGGCACATATTCACCATGGTATACTATTCAGCCATAAGAAATGATGACATCGGATCACTTACAACAAAATGGTGGGATCTTGATAACATTATATGGAGTGAAATAAGTAAATCAGAAAAAAACAAGAACTGCAGGATTCCATACATTGGTGGGACATAAAAATGAGACTAAGAGACATGGACAAGAGTGTGGTGGTTACGGGGGGCGGGGGGAGGGAAGGAGGGAGAGGGGGAGGGGGAGGGGGGTACAAAGAAAACTAGATAGAAGGTGATGGAGGACAATCTCTCTTTGGGTGATGGGTATGCAACAGAACTGAATGACAAGATAACCTGGACATGTTGTCTTTGAATATATGTACCCTGATTTATTAATGTAACCCCATTAAAATAAAAATTTATTTATAAAAAAAATAAAAGAAATAGAGCTTTCAAAAAAAAATTCCAATAGACAGAATCAAATTATACTCCAAAAAAAAAAAAAAAAAAAAAAAAAAACCAGTTGATACATCTAAGAGCAATTCATAGGAGTCTTTGCTTCCCCACCCTGGATGTTAACTGATAAAAATTCTTACATGGTTTTTATCTTCTTTTTTTTTTCTTTAATTTTTTTTTAATTCATTTTAAAGAGTGGGGGGAGAGAGAGAGAGAGAGAGAGAGAGAGAGAGAGAGAGAGAGAGAGAAGGGGGAGGAGCAGGAAGCATCAACTCCCATATGTGCCTTGACCAGGCAAGCCAGGGTTTTGAACCGGCAACCTCAGTGTTTCCAGGTTGACGCTTTATCCACTGCACCACCACAGGTCAGGCAAAAATTCTTACATGGTTTTAATATGGGTTTTCACCCATATGTTGGTGAGGTTGAACAGCTAGTCATAATTTATTGGAGGCCACTTATATTTCTTCTTCTCTAATCTATCTTTTAGTGTTTATAACAACCTTAATTTTTTTTTTAAGAATGTTATACTTTCTCAGGACACATCATCCAAGGATGAGCAAAAGAGATGCCGGGTGACCTTTCCGTGGCCGAGCTAGGCATTAACCTAGGGCAGTGGTTCTCAAGTGTGCGCCAGGGCACACTGGTGTGCCCTAGAAGATTTCCAGGTGCGCCCTATGGTATTCCAGAGAAATATGTACCTGTTGGGGACCAAAATACCAACAAGGTTTTTGGAGTTTAGATTTTTGGGGGACAGAGGTGTGGGGAATTGGCTATAAGCTGACAGTCTGCCCAACCCCCCACCTCACTTGCCTGATTAGATTGCATAAAACTGTTAAGCTGTGGTGCTGGATTGTTTACACTACTCCCCATGATCCCCAGAAAGACTGGAGGCAAGTTTCTTCTATCCTTTGTTTGGTGTCAAGTTAAGATGATAGGTATGGTGGGAGTTTTCTGCACTTGGTAAAATTCTTGCGTTGCCTTGGAAATGTGATCAGAGACCATTGATTTGCTAATGCCCTCACTTTGCCCTATAAATAAAGCAAGATATGGTTTTTGGGCATGCTTTGTTCTTGCCAGCAGCAATTACAGGGTCCTCCCAACCCCATATTTTCTTAATTCTGCATTGTTCCCACTTGAGACCTGGTCTTACGAGCTGTGCTGGTTCACAGCATGTGCCCAGATATAACAATAAATATAGTTACTCTATTATACCATTTTATTATGGAAATACCACTCTTTTTGTTAACACATCATTATTATATTTATTATTAATGCATCATTATATTATTTATGTTTCTCATAAACACAAGAATGAAAAAACTTAACACATTTATGCTGGGACCTGCCAAATTTATTAAATCTTACTAAGAATGTATCTATATATATATAAAGATAACTTTTTTGTCATTTTTTTATTTTTTAACCCTTCTTTTTTACAAATTCTAAAAAGCATAACTCAAAAAAATGTAACATAAAAATGTTTTTTAATGTCAGAATAAATTTAATTTTGTCATGTTTATTTTGTTTAATTACCATAAAAGCATGCTTAGACTTTATATTTTTTCTTTAATATTTGACTTAATTATTATAACATATTTGTCAGAGATTTGTATAGTGTGCCTACAATTATTTGTAGGATTTTAAATACTCCCCGACTTCAAGAAGTTTGAGAACCACTGGCCTAGGGCGTTGTCCAGGGCTTGCTAAGCCTGCGAAAGTGTGTGCCTTTGATCGACTTCCCATTGATCCAGCCACTTTCCATGCCTGGAGACAACTGTTAGCACTGACAATGGTTCCCAGCCACAGCAGTGCAAATACACTTTGTCCCGGACAGAATGTAGCTCTCTGCAACTCCAATTCTGATTTGAATCTATTTTAACAACTGATTGATTCCTTCAATAATCAACGAGCTAAATAAAATCCTGGACACATGTTTATTTTATTTTGTACAAGAGTCATGTTTCTAACTTCTAGAAAATTAAACCTTAGCTGACTTCTCTTAGTCAGCCCAAGGAATTCAGTCACCTTTGGGGTTGGGGACCAGGGAGGAATTTTTAAATTATCTCCAGCAGTGATGCCAAGAATTAATATTCGGATTCTGCTATTTCAAGTAGGGTATGAGTTCACAGCAAGATAATATAGGCCCTAATCCAGGCTTTGTGCTGAGAGTTCAAGATTTTCTGAAGTCCTTTATCTTTATACTTTAATATATCATAAGCCTGGAGGATCTAAAAGAGGACCAAGGCCAACTGGAAGGGAACAGAGGAGAGTCCAGCGGCCTGCCAAGAGTGGAGAGGGTCTGGTTTAATAGTCTGGGTTGAAGGAGTAGACACCTGTGTGTAAATTAAGGGGGAAGCAAAAAGCAGCAAGATCCAGACAGTGGAAGATGGCCTCCCTCCAGCCCAGCGCCAGCAGGTGTGGACACAACCCACTCCACCCACTATGCAAGGAGGCAGAAGTGCCAGGCAGGAGAAGGAAGGACTGAGTTGAACTCTCCCAAGCAGCCCTCATCTTTCACATGGCTAGTATTGACAGCTTAAGCAAATAAAAATTCAAGCTGTCCAGTTAAATATGAATTTCAGGTAAACAATGAATTTTTTTAGTGTAACTGTGCACCATTCAATATTTGAGACATGCAATATTTGGAACATACTAATACTAAAAATTATTTGTTGTTTTTCTAAAATTCAAAGTTAACTGAGCACCAGATATTGTATCTGGCAGCTCCACCTGTGGCCTCTCCAGGTGTGGGAGGACCTGGGTGTCTAGATGGGCAGCACACAAACAGGGGAGGAGGACACTGTGCTGAGAAGAGGCAGCTCACTCGTGGGTAAGGGCTATGGGATGGGCCATATGATGGGACCTGAGTAGATCTCAGTGGGCAATAGTGAGGGCAGCAATGGGGCCTGATCAGCCAGAAAGGGCCGTCAGTATTAACCAAGCTGGGAGAGAAACCAGGACCTAGGACATCGATGCAGACCTCAGCCACAGATGCCAATGGAAATGAAAGACCTGGGCATGGGAGCAATGATACCTGGACAATCACCAGCCCACGAACTGAGGTGACATGAGGGACAGTCCAGAAGTCAGCACATGAAACCACTTAATGTATTAGTTCACATTACGCCTCTTAGAGTGGACAAAATGACAGTATCCCACAGAGAAATAAAGTAGAATATATTTTATCTGCACTTCTGAGGGTATGGAGATTCTGCGATTCAGCCATACACATTTTTGTATAACCTTGTTTTATCTTTTTTCTAGTTGCTTTTCAAAGGCTTTATGTAGTCTGGATAATAATCCTTTAGTGGCCATATGTTACAAATATTCTCTGGTCATTATATTGTAATTCAATGGTTATATGCTAACATAGTTAAAAGAAGTTTTAATTTTCATGTAATCTATCAAAATTTATCAATTATGGCTGGCACATTTTATGTCTTGTTTAAGACAATTTCCCTACCTCAAGATGAACTAATGTTCCTATATTTTCTTTTAAATATTTTTACAGTTACAACTTGTACATTTTTCTTTTAATTATTGTATATAACATATAAAATATATACTTATGTCCAATAAGAGAAGAACCCTATAATGCACTTCATTCTTATGCTTTTTAAAAATCCCGTTTGTATTTTATGGTTTAATTTAGTGAAAACTGACAAATTGTACAGACAGATGGTATGGTTCCTTACTAACTTAGATCTCTATGTGACATTAAGAAGAATTTAGAATTTTTAAATATAGATCTCACATATTTTTTGTTACATTTATAACTAGCTATTTTATAGATCTGTGGCTATAGCCTCTTACTTTGTATTGCATCTAATGTATTATTGCTAAAGTTTAAGAAATCTTTTGACTTTGTACGTTGATCTTATATTAGACCACTGTATAGAAATCCAACCAGTTTTCATAACTTGTCACTGATTTTCTTTGATTTTCCAAATAATTATATCATCTCCAGATATCTCATTTTCGCCTCCCTAATTGTATTGGCCTTTAGTATGATGTTGAATAGTAGTAATGATTGTCTTTGTCTTGTCCTCAAACTTGATGGAAATACAGCAGGTGTTTGGTAGATTCTTTTTTTACCCAAGTGAGAGGAGGAGAGATAGAGAGACATGTGCCCCTACTGGGATCCACCAGGCAACCCCATCTGGGATGGATGCTCTCCCTATCTGGGGCCATGCTCACAACAGATCTCTTTTTTTTTTTTAGCACCAAAGGAAGAGGCTCCAGAGAGCCATCTTCAGCATCCAGGGCCAATGTACTCAAACCAGTCAAGCCATGGCTGTGGGAGGAGAAGCAGGAAGGGTTGGAGGAGGAGATAGTCACTTTTCCTGTGTACCCTGACTGAGAAATGAACCCGGGACATCCACATGTAAGGGCCAATACTCTACCACTGAGCTAACCGGCCAGGGCCTGATAGATTCTTCATACTAAGATGCTATGTTGGATGTGTCAGTAGCTTGCTAACCCCTAGTATCGGCAGCTACCTGGTACACTGCCCTCTTTCCCAAGTGCTCATGCTTCCTGCTCACACCAGACTGCTGCTGCTTGACAAAAGTACATGGCAACCCATCTGAGTGCTCAACAATACCCCATCCATCACCTGAACAGGCGACTCCAAGGGTCTCTCTCTGTCTCCACCACCTTGATCTCGGAGCTCTGCTAGAGCCCTCATGTTGCACCCCTGGTCTGCTTCCACCTTTTAAAAAAATTGTTTGATTAGAGAATTCCACTTACAACCTGATTTCTTCTCCCTTCTGGCTTTTATGCATTCTTCATCATTTCTGGTTCATGAAAGGTAATACATGCAATTTTACAGAGGGGTAATGAATGTTTTATGTCCTTTCTGTAATATCTAGATATTAGTGCATAAGGGACATGGTTCACATGTGTGCCTAGTCTGGTACCTTTATCCAATCCCACCCCTCTCCCAGATAAGTCGTTTTTGCCACATCTTCAAAGACTCCGACCACCCCAAGGGATGGTCTTTTTATCTTTTTAGCATGTTATCAAGAACTTCTGGTACTAGACACATTCTCTGTCTCTGCTGGGGTCTCTGGAATGGAAAAGGCTGCGGAGCCCACCACAAAGGCTACAGATGAGCTGGTGACTTATGTTGCTGCACTCACTCTGTCCTCAAAGTCACCCTTGCAATAAGCATAGCTCCAGAGAGAATTAGAAAAGAAATGGATAAGATTTCACACTGATAGCTGCAGTTACAAAGGTCCATTTTAGACACTCAGACAAACTGAGATTTGAGCTTAACTATGACCTTACAGAGGAGTTTCAAAACATTATTGGGACTAAAATTGCCCAAGAAAAATGCCCTCACAGGTCTTTGGCAATAGACTATGTTAACCAAAGGACCATAGTACTAATGCTTTTGGCTATTTAAAAATCACTGTTTGATCTTCAAAATTCAGAATTACATCTTGTATGAATTTTTGATGCACATCTGTTGTTTTATAGGTCCTCTGGTTTGGTCTACTTTGCCTTCTTAGGGATCAGTTACCAGAAACCACTTTGGTCCCATGACTTCCCTCTCTAGAAAACCACGGAAGAGTCAGGCTCAAAAAAAGGAACTAAGAAAAGACAATGGGAATTAACAAATTACTTCTACTCACATGCACTAAAATTTATTGGTCTCAGATGTGCAGACAAGTGGATTTGTAAGACTTAAAAGTTCTCCTTTAATTGTTTTTATTGGACTCATTCCTTTGTTGGGTTTAAATTTTCAAACTTGGTTGTATAAATAATTCAGACACAATTATTGGCTATGGAAGGCAAAGGGTCCAAGGAGGGGAGGTCAAATTGTTGGGAAACCAAGTCATGACTAGACTTTCAAACCCCTGAAGTGCTCAATCTGAAATTTTTCTCCAACACGTTACAGAAAAAGATGACATCAACTTTCAATGGATATGACCAAGACTTTGCTGCCACCTACCCTCCATCCCTAGATCTGGCCTTGCCTCTAAATGCCACACAGCCACCACGCATACTCTTCCGTCACGGTCACCAGGGCTACCAAACAGCAAGCCAGTTTTTACATACTGTCATTAAATGTCCTCTTGATTGATCAAAACCTGAATATGACAACACTCAAAGTGAAGGTGGTGGCCTGGGACAGGCGCAGCGCTTCAGACCTCCCCCAGAAAAGACTCTGAAAAGAGAATTTGAGCACAAGTAGTTTATTTGGGAGGTAGTCTCAGGATGAACCACTTGAGAACTGGAGAAGTGAAGAAAGGAAGGGACGCCAAACAGTAAAAGATATGGGTTGGATTTGCGATACCAGCGTGGGCAACTGAGGCCCAATTAAGCTGGGCAGTTTGGGAGCCAACATAGCTCATGGCATAGAACTATGGGGTCAGGGGTGAGGAAATTAGGTATATACCACAGTTTGCTGAGGGCTATTCCCAGAGGGCATTAACTTCCAGCTGCCCATCTTTGACCAAGGATGCCAGACAACACCTTCAGATGGAGAGCTGGGGGTACTTGCAGGAGGAAGCCCTGGGCATAGCAGACTCTTAATAATTCATTGCTTCATGAATTAATAAAGTCATCAATCAATTTCAACTCTTAGCATTGATGGCATCTTAAATAAAAGTGTTACTTGGTCCTCCTCATCCAATAGTCTCAGAGTTTTATTCACATTTTTAATGTTCTTATTTAGACCTTTCCACTCATTCAAAAGGTCACTCTATGTCCCCAAATCTATCTTACAAAAAAATAATTCTGTGGCTCTGCTATTATTTTTCCAACAACAACAAAAACAAACAAACAAAAAGCCCTGAAGGGAGAAAGCAAACTTAGGTGGCTTTCTATTTCCTTCTTTGTAACTTAAAGCATTGAAATTTGGTACACTTGGGACTTGGCATCCATGGTTGCCATGGTACCTTGTTCTGTGGAGGTGAGGGGTCTTCCCATAATGCAGTTCTCTGAAGACTCTCAGGGATTGGGCAATTGGAGCACATAGCAGGACCCTGTGCAGCTCATCTCTGTCTCCCCTCAACCTAACCAAAGGCTCAGCAAATATGGGAGAGTGCAGTCCCAGAGAGTGCACCTCACGAGCCATTTTACACCTATAAATCAAGCAGAGTGACTCTGTAAAGAAGTTCTGTACTGACAATATGCTGAAAACAGAAGTGGCCCCGAGCCAGCATCAATAATGCAGGAGATTCAGCATTCCGATCCAGAGAGGCCCAAGCAAGAATGGTAGTCAGGCTAGGAATGGCTGAAACGGAGCCTGTGAGTCCTGATGAGCCCTGGCAGGGTTCTCTCTTCATGCTGGTCCCTGCTTCTCTCTGCACGTGGCTGCATCCTTCTCTTTGAGCCATCAGATTTCCCCCACTTCCCCACCACACTCAGAAACAGAGACAAGCCCATCTGGGGCTCAATACCCCATATTTACACTCACATCCCAATGCAACTGACTGTGCCCTGAGAGATGGGATCACATGGGGCAAATATAGTTGTTACTGATCAACTCTGTGGGTGACCAAGGGTAGTTTAAAAAATTCACTATGAGCTGTAAATACAGCCCCAAAATGCATCTACAGCTGAGCCCCTTCAAAGGGTACCCAAGGAGCAGCTTTGAGGGAGGACACAGACCCTGCCCCTCAATGGAGGAGTATTTTTTTTTTGTATTTTTCTGAAGCTGGAAACGGGGAGAGACAGTCAGGCTGAAAGAAAGCATGCCCCAGACCCCCGTGTCCTAGGAGGAAAAACCCATCACACAAATCCGTTTGTAAGAGAAAAACAGTCCATGCTAAATTATTTGCTCCTAGTGGGAACACTGTTAGATGACATTTTTCCAGATAGGTTTTTTTTTTGGTCTCTTTTTATGACAAATGTACTTTCCACTTGCTTTTGAGTGCAGCTACCAGTAGCTTTCGGCAACCCAAAAGCAGGGGGAAATTGCAAAACAGGTGAGTAATCTCAAAGTGATCCCTCCCACCCAGCTGTTGCAGGCTGGGTTTGTGTTCTCTCTCTGTCACCTGAAGTTTCCTGGGCCTTAACACATCCCAGGCCAGAAAAGCACTTAGGAACCTTTTCATGTGATCCCAAGCCTGGAAACAAATGGTCCTTCCGTGTTAATCATCTAGTTTTCAATTGCTGCTCAGAGAAACACCCAGAACGCAGTGACCTAAATAACTATAATCAATTGTTTTGCTCACAAATCTGCAGTTTGGGTGAGTTGTGGGGGTCAGCTCAATTCTGCCCCGTGTAAGGGGGGAGGGTCCACTGTCACAACCTGCTCCCACCGTTCCCAGGTGGGGCTGCCTGTTGGCTGGGTGCTAGCCAGGTATGGCCAGCAGCCTTGGATTCCCTCCCCATGGCCTCTCCCAGGCCATGTGGGTGTCCTCACAGCATGGTGACCTGATTCCACAGGGAGCCCCGGAGAGACTGGCAGAGGGAACTGGCTGGGTCTGAACAGTGACACTTCAGCTGCATTCTTCTCATCAAGCAGCCACAGAACCCGGATTCATGGGAAGAGGACACGGACCCTGCCCCTCAATGGAGGAGTATAAAAGAATTGTTGGAACTTGTTTTGAAGTCAACACAACTACATATAGGAAATACAAGTGTAGGAAATTAGTCTTGGCAGGGTGAAAATTCAGCTTTGTCATTCACACACTACTCCCCAACATCAGATGGGCCTCTTCCCCCTGCCTCCTCCACACTGGGGGTCACAGCAGTTCTACCCCCGTCCCTAGCCCAGACCCTTCCTGCATTGGGTTGGGGCAGCTTAATGGTTGGACACTCCCACTGAAAGTTGAATACTAGAGGGAGAACTGTCAGGGGAGGGATCAAAAGGGTGAAACTTCAAGGGTCATGAAAAGGAGCAGGGGAAGACTTCGCTCAGCCATCCCGAGGTGGCAGCCCACCGTAGTAGCCCCAGGATCCATGATGAAGGAGCCACAGCCATCAGTGGAGCAGGGGAAACTGCAGAGCAGAGAAGCCATGCCTCCAGCCCAGCGCAGTGTGGCTCGGATCACCAGAGTCAGCACATGTTTTCTGTCAGGGGCCAGATAGCAATTGTGTTGAGGTTTGCAGGTCGCTGATGGTCTCTGTCACATACTCTTCTTTATTCATATAAAACCCTTTAAAAATATAAAAATACTCAGCCTACAGCCTATACAAAACATGCTGCTGGCAGGATTTGGCCTGCAGCCCTGGTTCAGCCCCTTCCTCTTCAAGGCGTGGCCCAGTGGGCCATGGGCATCAGTGTCATCTGACAGCTTGTTAAAATGCAGAATGTCAGGTCCACTCCAGACTATAACAGTCCTTGTTCAGACCATGCCCACGACCACCTTGGTTCAGACCATGGGTGTGTCTGCCTGGCTAACAGGATGCCCTTCAATGTGGCCTGCACCTGCTTCCCCTTTACCCTCCTGACACACACCTGGATCTCACAAACACCCAGCAGGGAGACGATCCTTTTCCGACACATTATGGCAAAACTGGATTCTCCTCTGGTTACAAATTTAGGGTTCTCCAAATTTCCACCAAAATAGCTACACAGGCACAGAAAATGTGGGACGTTCACAGCACCACCCTCATGGTTGGGAACAGCACTCCTCCCACAGAGGGCTGTCTGTGGCCCCCACCCTCAGACCTGGTCGCACCTCAGGGACTCCCATGCTAACAGAGTGCACCAGGAGAGGTGCCGAGTCACTTCAGACAAGGTCAGAAAGCTCCTGCTTCTCCACAGAGTCCCTTTGGGACACTCACTCTGGGGTCTGGGGGTTTGGGGGTGGAGGGCAGCCACTATCTAGGACCGTGATGGCGAACCTATGACACGCATGTCAGCACTGACACATGTAGCCATTTTCGATGACACGCAGCCGCATGTGGCCGCATACCAGAGAAGTATGGACCACATGCCGAGAAGGACGTTTCATCCTTGGCTCCTGCACGGCCAGGTGCAGTAGCCGAGGATAAAACATTTGCTGTAGTGCAGACACTCTGTGTGAGAGGTCTGTAGGCCAAAACAACAGAACTCCGGCACAGAGCGTCTAGTTCTGGACTTCCGGTTAGGCAGTTAGGGGATCTTTGACCTCACTGCCAGCCGGTGGAGCAGGGAGCAGCAGAATGCCACAGGGGATGCATCTCTAGGAGCCCTGTGATCGCCATACCAGCAACCACATAACCACAGCAACCATCATCCAATCTACTGTTCTGGGGTGTCGTGGATTTCTAACCGACCATCACTACTGAGATAGTGAGGGGGAGGCTGGGAGAGGCGAGGGCCTGTGCTAGGTGCCATTTCCCGCCATTAGAAATAGCGGCAGCCATCTTAATTTACATAAGATGCAACTTGCAGAATTTCAAGACACCATCTGGGCTCAGGTGTTTGTCGACTTGAGGTCCAAGCTTGAGAATCTGGAAAGGTGTCGCTTGGAGAATCAAGAGGAGTGCCACTACGAACAGGAAATTTGGAGTGCCTGGAACTGATTACCAGACACTTAGCACCCTGAAAAATATAGCAATGGCTTTACTCACAATTTTTCCCTCTACATACTTTTGAGAGACCTTATTCTCAGCATTAAATAATATGAAAACCAACAAAAGAAACAGATTGACAGATGAAGTTAGTAGCGCTTGCTTGGGCTTGAAGTGTACAAAATACCAAGCTTCAATTGAAGATTTAGCCAATGAAATTCAGCAACAAAAAAGTCACTAATAGGCAAGTTAGTTAAAGAATTCCCCCTCCCCCTCACTTATCTTAGTTTACGCCCCCCTCACAAGTTAAATAATATCAAGACCAACAAAAGAAACCGACTGACAGATGAACAAAGAAGTCACTAAGCAGGTAAGTTAAATAATTAATTTTTGGTTTATTAAAGTTATATATTACAATTATACATTTTTGTTATTTAAACTATAAATATCGTGAAATTATGGTTGTTTTCTCGAAGTGACACACCACCTGAGTTATGCTCGGTTTTATGGAGAATTTTGACACACCAAGCTCAAAAGATTGCCATCACTGATCCAGGAAGTCAACCACCCTGAGACTGCTGAGCTGTAATGGCCACATGGGGGTGCTCTGGCTGCCACCCTGACTCAGCTACCAGCTGGTGGCCTGTGAGCAGCTATCCTGGACCCCACCCTGAGAAGCACCCCCATATCTGCAGCCCCAGCCGACACCGGGGACTGTGGAAGACTGCAATGGTGGAAGTGGAGGCGTTTCCTTTGTGCTGCAAGAACTCTGTGGAAAAAATGGCTGTAGAGAGGTACAAGTGGTCACACCCGGAAAGCCTTGACCTCCAGCTGCATTGTGACCAAGAGGACATGGACATGTAATGGGCTTTCATTCCAAAGAAAAGAGCTTTCTTTTCTTGGCCTAAGATAGAATGACCAATCAGGGCTTCGGGGCTTCCTGGAAGGAGGACTTTCAGTTCTGAAACTGGGGAAGTCCCGGCAAACGGGGATGAGTCGGTCACCTAAAGAGTTCTCACGAGAACGGCCGTGGTCGGCTGGCTGAGGGAGGGAAGTGTCTCTGCACTGCGATGACAACCCTGTCCACCAGACAGAAGGCCCCAGCCTCAGCCAGGAATGAGAATGTGGCTTACGGCATCTGTTGCTTCTTTCAAGAGCAGTCGCCATGTCTTTTCCCCCTGAAGTCCGAGGAATCTGACGGCCGGTTCCCTCCCAGCCCACAGGCACTGTGAAGAAGAGAACACATGTCCAGCTTGGCCACTCAGCCTTCCCAGTGAAAATAAGCATTCAGCCTCTCCATAAAGTCCCATCAGCTCCTATCTGCTGTAGAGCAGCTCAGCTGCCGGGACGATCAGAGCACCAGCTGGAGTCACAGACTGCTGTAAACACCATTGACCCAGATTAGAAGGTTGCCTCCCCAGCCACCAGAAACAGGGTTGCAAACCTGATGGGGGGAAACCAGCTGCATATTCTTCTACACAGAAAAAGCAGCAGCATCCAGGAGAAGCCGTGGCATCACCCCTGCTGGGTCAGGAGGCCGGGCTGGAGGAGCCCAACCCCACCATGAAGAAGGTTTTCCGGGAGGCAGGTGGCACATGCTGGCCTCAGTTTCCTCCACCTGAGAAGTGAAACCATGGGCTCAGCCCTCACAGAGCTCTTTCCGGCTCTGAGGAAGTGATCCATTCCTAAAGATGAGGGAAGACTGGGAGCACACTGAGGCCAACTGTGCAGGCGCAGGCCGGGCGCAGGTCTCAGGCAAGTCCTGGAAACTCTGGCACCGGCACACTCCCTGGAGGCCTCCAGCGTGAAGTGGTCACTAAGGAAGAAGCACTGAGGCTTCAACTTGAAACCTGAGGCATCTGCCACCTGCACAGACACGGTTGGGACTCCACCCACACAGCCTCAGGTGCTCATTGTTACTGACTGAACGATGCCCCCCCCCCCCAAACCCATAGGTGAGAAACCTACCTCTCAGTGTGATTATATTTAGAGACAGGGCTTTAAAAAGGTAGCTGTGGATAAATGAAGTCACTAGGATGGGGCTCTAATCCAATATGACTGGTATCCTTGTAAGAAGAGGAAGCGACACTAGAGGTGAATGGCACATAGAGGAGGCCACCTGAGTACATCGAGGGACAGTGGACGTCTGCAAGCCAAGGAGAGAGTCCCCACCAGAAACCAACCGTGCTGGTGCCCTTGATCTTGGACTTCCAGCTCCCAGACTATGAGGATATAGATTTCTGTTTATAAGTGGTATTTTGTGGTGGCAGCCCTAGCAGACTAATACACCATTTCCGCATGCCCAGCCCACACTTCTGTGCACTTCACCTCCATTCCACACACCTGCATCCACTTCAGTGCCCTTGCACGACTACTCAGCACAAAGAGAGTAAGTGCCCTGAAGTTTACAGTCTGCCCACCTGGTCCCTCCTAAAGGGAAATGCGAAGGGCCACCCTGATAGATGAGTCATCTCCGACTTCTGGTTTCCAGAACATCATGTTCTCAGCCATGTGTCTGACTGTACAATCGGTCCAGCCTCAGAGCAGCTCCGTGGAGTTTAGCAAGCATATATGTTGCTCTTTACCCTCCCAGTCCCCTCCTGAGATCTCAGGGATACAGGGAAGTGAAAGAAGCCAGTAGGAGTAAGTTATTGAGCAGGTCACTGCCGTGGTACCAGCAGCCCCAAATGCTGGGGAAGTCTGAGAAACAGTGCAGAACTCACACCCCAGAGCTTTCCCTCTATGGGATAGGGTATCTGAGGGAAGTCTTCAGCAACTGAAGAGTGGTCAGTAAGTAGTTGCAAGCTTGCCCCCCAGGGGACATTATTCCCCTGGCACTTCTGGTGGACACAGGATGGTGGAGCAGGTGCCAGTGGCCAAGCAAAGCCTTCAAGTGATGGCATCTGGGCCTGAAGCTGAGTGTAAGGGCTGACAGGCTGGCAGCATCTGATGCACAAGGATGGTTTTAGGAACCAATGTTGGGAAGCCAGGAGAAAAGGGGACTTGTGTGGTGGGCAAAGAGACATGATCTGAAGTCAAGAAATTCAAACCTGAGTTTTACTTGCTAACATTGTGAGCTGTACAAATTGCTCCATCTCTTCAAATACTTATTTCAACACTTATAAAGTGTGTGTTAAAAATAACCATCTGAAGGTGGAAGCTGGAGGAATAACAGGATGGGCCTACCCTAGTCCCATCGTATCTCCTCATAAGATACTTAGAAATTGCAGAGGGAAAAGTATCTACTTTATAGTGGAGAAACCTGGCAGATACCACCTTAACCAAGTGATCAAAGTTACTACTCCCCCATGATGGGACAAGTCAGCGCCACGTGCTCCAGGCACGATGCCCTGAGAGACACTTCATACGTCTGCACATCCCTGTCAAGGATGCACAACCGGCTCTGGTCATGGGGAGACGCCAGACAAACTCAAACCGAGGGACATCCTACAACAGGGTTGTTCTACACTCTTCAAAATGTCAAGGTAATGAAAGACAAAGTGAGAGGGACTGTTCCCAGTTGGGGGAGACTAAAGAGATGGGGCAACTAAATACATTCATGAGCGTGACAGCTCAGTGCAATGCTTAAGCTGGGACTTTTCTTTTTCTTTCTTTCTTTCTTTTTTTTTTTTTTTTGCTATAAAGTGTAATTTTCTGGATTTCACAGTTGTATTGTGGTTCTACAAGAGGACTTTAGTTGGGGGAAATATACTTTGAAGAATAGAGGGGTAAAGAGTCAAGGAGCAATGGGATATCATGTCTATAACTTATTCTCAGTCAGAAAGCAATTCTTACACTCTCTCTGTAAATCTGGAATTGTGTCAAAATTAAGAAGTTAAAAGGAAAACCATAACCATGTCACAGCATTACTGTTGTTTTAAAAGTGAAGCCATCTCAACTCGTCCCTCCCCACAGTCCCGGAACCGAGCAAACCCTGCATCCTTCCTCCACCCCTGTCCCCAACTCTCCACTACCTCCTGCTGCCTCTCTGTGTCCGTCTCCCTCCCACACCCCACACCAACCCCCAACCCACCACAGCCTTCCACTCCACGCCTCCCCCTTGCTTACAGATCAAACTCCAGACAGACAATACCCTCTGTGGCTGGCTGCACCCATCCGTCCACTCCCTGTCCGTCTCCAGTCCAGGCTTCCGCAGGACTGGATGATGGGATGACTGAATGACTGGGTGACCAGATGACCAGATAATATCTATCCCCTGACTCATCGTGTTGTTTTCTATTTCCATACAATTTATTCTGCCTGGAAAACCCTTCCACTTTTGCTCAGAAAATGTGCACCCAGGCTCTTCTCCAACACCCCCTCCTTTGTTCCCCTGCCCCCACCAAGCCAATCATCTCTCGCTCCACGCTGCCATCACTACCCCTACACATGAAGCAGGTAGGAGTTTCAGCTTCTCACTCAGACACTGTTAGAAAACAGGGTTTTGTTTTGTTTTGTTTTTAATGTCTCAGCTCTCTTGCCCCTTCACTACAATAACTCTTCTAGCCTTTTCTGTCCTGGCTCACAGTTTCCCACACTGACTCAAACTGCAGTTGCCCACAGGTGGCTGAGTTGATAACACTCTGTATCGGTTGCTTTTCCTTCGTCATATCACCTCCAGACTCCTTTCTGGGGTTCCTTCATTGCCCAAATAGAGTACTTGGCCTTGACCCCTTGTCTCAGATTCAACTTCTTGGGGAAACAAAATTAAGGCAGACGATAGATCTCATAATGTCAGTTTCCACCCTTTTGTCCACTGTCCACATAAACTGATAAACTATGTATATAATTCAATAAGTCCATTCTAATGCCTTGATCTTATGCAGTAATACCTGGTGATTCCTCACTTCATTTTTTCGTTTTAGCTCTCTTTGAAAAAAATTGGTGCATAAAGGAAAGTAAAAGTCTATACCACTGACCTCATAGTCCAGGGTGTAAAATTCTTTCAGATTTTGTATTTCAAATTTGAAAATATAATGAACAAGGTATCAGCTTTCTACACTCCAAGGGCTGAGATTAAATGCCATCAACACAGTGTTTGAGTCCATCTTGGGTGATTTTTTAAAGATATATTTAAGAATATTTAATGTATATATATTTACAGCGATTAAATATTCTTCCATTTCTTTAATCCATCTTTGATTTCCCTCATCAAAGCTTTGTAGTTCTTCTCATACTCCATATCCTACTTACCTCACACAGCCACAGCTTCCCTCACCATCAACATCCCTCACCTGGGTGACACATTTGTCATAATTGATGAGCCTATACTGTTACATCATAATTGCCCAAAGTCCATAGTTTACATTATGGTTCACTGTTGATGTTTGAAGTCTATGGGTTTGTACAACTGTCTAATGACATTCTCCACCATTGTAGTATCATACAGAGTCATTTCACTGCCCTAAAATCTCTGTGTTTTGTTTACTCATTTCTCTCCCTCTACCCTCTGCCCCATGTCCCTAGCAACCATTGATCTTCATACCATCTCTATAATTTTTCTTTTTCCAGAACGTAATATAGTTGGAATCAGACAGTATGTAACTTTTGCAGGTTGGCTTCTTTCACTTAGTAACATGCATTTAAGTCTTCTCCATGTCATTTCATGGTTTGATAGCTCATCTTTTTAGTGCTGAATAAAAGTCCCTTGTCTAATGTACCAGTTTATTTATTTTTTTATTTATTTGTATTTTTCTGAAGTTGGAAACGGGGAGGCAGTCAGACAGACTCCCCCATGCGCCTGACCAGGATCCACCCGGCATGTCCACCAGGGGGCGACGCTTTGCTCATCTGGGACGTTGCTCTGTTGCAACCAGAGCCATTCTAGTGCCTGAGGCAGAGGTCATGGAGCCATCCTCAGTGCCTGGGCCAACTTTGCTCCAGTTGAGCCTCGGCTGTGGGAGGAGAAGAGAGAGACAGAGAGGAAGGAGAGGGGGAGGGGTGGAGAAGGAGATGGGCACTTCTCCTGTGTGCCCTGGCCGGGAATTGAACCCAGGACTCCTGCACGCCAGGCCGATGCTCTACCACTGAGCCAACCAGCCAGAACCCCACAGTTTATTTATTATGAAAAATATCTTGGTTTTTTTCCAAGTTTTTCAATTATGAATAAATCTGCTATAAACATTTCTGTGCAAGTTTTTATGTGACGTTAGTTTTCAACTTCCTTAGGCAAATACCATGGAGTGTGATTACTGAATTGTATGATAAGAGTATATTTAATTTTGTAAGAAACTGCCAAACTATCTTTTATGTGGCTGGACATTTTGCATTTCCACCAGCAATGAGTGAGAGTTCCTGTTGCTTCACATCCTGACCAGCATTTGGTGTTGTCATTGTTCTGGATTTCAGCCATCTTAACAGGTGTGTAGTCATATCTCATTGATGTTTTCATTTGCATTTCCCTGATGACATATGATGTGGAGCATCTTTCCATATGCTTATTTACTATCTGTATATCTTCTTTGATGAGGTGTCTTTTAAAGTCTTGGCCCATTTTTTAATCAGGTTATTTATTTTCTCATTGAGTTTTAGGGGGTTTTTGTACATTTCAGACAACATCCCTTCATCAAATATATCTTTTGCAAATATTTCCTCTCGATCTTGGCTTATCTTCTTATTCTCTTAACAGTGTATTTCACAGAGCAGAAGTTTTTAATTTGAATGAAATCCAGTGTATCAGTTATTTCTCTCATGCATCATGTCTTTGGTATTGTATCTAAAAAGTCATTGTCATACCCCAGAATATCTAGATTTTCTTCTATGTTATCATCAATGAATTTTAAAGTTTTACATTTTACATTTAGGTGTATGATTCAGTTTTTAGTTAACTCTTGTGAAAGGTGTAAAGTCTGTCTAAATTTATTTATTTATTCTGCATGTGGATGTGAATTTTTTTCAGCACCATTTATTGCAGAGATGGTCTTTGCTCCATTGTATTGTCTTCACTTCTTTATCAAAGATCAGTTGACTATATTTGTGTAAGTCTATTTCTGAGCTTTCTTGTCTGTTCCATTAATCTACTTGTCTATTATTACACCATTATCACAATGCCTTGAGTACTGTTGCTTTGTAGTAACTCTTGAAGTCAGATAGTGTCAGTCCTCTAGCTTTGTTCTTCTCTTTCAATATTGGTGTTTGCTATTCTGGGTCTTCTACTTCTTTGTATAAACTTTAGAATCAAGGCTTTCTAACAATGTTAAAATGAAATAGTAGAAGGGACATCATTGCCTTGTTCTAATATCAGTGAGAAAACATGTAATTTCTGACCATTAACTAGAATGTTAACTGTAGGCTTTTTATAGATGTTCTTTCTCAAGTTGAGGAAATTCTCCTTCTACTTGTACTTTTCTGAGATTGTTTTCTTTTTTACATGAGAGGCAGGGAGGCAAACAGACAGACTCCTGTATGCACCCCAACTGGGATCTACCTGGAAAGCCCCTTACCGGGCAATGCTTTCCTCATCTGGGACCACTGCTTCATTGCTTGGGCAACCAATCTATTTTAGCACCTGAGGCAAGTCCATAGAACAGGGGTTTCCACACCTTTTACACAGGGGGCCAGTTCACTGTCCCTCAGACCATTGGAGGGCCAGACTATAAAAAAAAACTATGAACAAATCCCTGTGCACACTGCACATATCTTATTTTAAAGTAAAAAAAAAAAACAAAACAGGAACAAATACAATATTTAAAATAAACAACAAGTAAATTTAAATCAACAAACTGACTAGTATTTCAATGGGAACTATGTGCTGCTTTTGGCTAATGAGATGGTCAATGTCCGGTTCCATATTTGTCACTGCTAGCCGTAACAAGTGATATGACGCACTTCCAGAGCCTTGACGCGTGCGTCCCACATCACCGGAAGTAGTACTGTACATGAGCAACGCTGTGCTTTGCGCGCGGCCACATACAGTACTCTCACTGACCACCAATGAAAGAGGTGCCCCTTCCAGAAGTGCAGTGGGGGCCAGATAAATGGCCTCAGGGGGCCGCATGCAGTCCACAGGCCGTAGTTTGGGGACCCCTGCCATAGAGCCATCCTCAACATCCAGGGCCAACTTTGCTCAACCATTTGAGCCATGGCTGTGGGGAGAAGGGAAAGGAGGAGAAAGGGTGGAGAAACAAATGGTCACTTCTCCTGTGTGCCCTGACCAGGAATCAAACTCAGGACATCCATAGGCTGGGCCAATGCTCTACCACTGAAGCAACTGGCTAGGGCTGAAATGTTGTTTTTTTTTTAATGAAGAGTAGGTGTTGGCAGTTATATTAAATGGGAAACTTCAATCCATGTTAACACAATAAATTAAAATTAATTTAAAAATTAAAAAAAATAGGCATTGAATTTTGTCAAATGCTTTTCTGTATCTCTTAATATGATTGTGTTAAACCTTTCTTCTTTAGCTTGTTGGTGTAATAGATTACATTAATTTATTTTCAAATGTTCAACCAGTTTTGCATTCTTGGGATAAATCTCACTTTGTCATGGTGTATAATTCTTTTTATGTATTATTGGATTTCATCTGCTAAATATTTTTGAGAACTTTTGCATGTATGTTTATATTGGTCTGTAGTTTTCTTATAACATCTTTGTCTGGTTTTGGTATCAGAATAATGCTGGCCTCATAGAATGAGATAGGAGTATTTTTCCTGCTTCTGTATTCCAAAAAAGATTGTAGAGAATTGGTATAATTTCTTTCTTAAATATTTGAGAATTCACCAGTCAACCTATCTGGACCTGGTACTTTGTTTTGGAAGATTACTAATTAATGACTCAATATTTTAATAGATCAAGGCCTATTCAGATTATCTATTTGTGCATGTGTGAGTTTTGGCAGATTGTGCCTTTTAAGGAATTGGTCTATTTCATCTGGGTTATCAAATCTGGGTATAGAGCTGTTCATAGTATTCTTTTACTATTCTTTTAATGTCCATGTGATCTCTCCTCTTTCATTTCTGATATTGGTTAATTATGTCTTCTCTATTTTTCCTTAGCCTCGCTAGAGGTATATTGATTTTATTGGTTTTTCCAAGATTCAGCATTTAATCTTGTAAAGCCAGTGGCTGCGGCTACCATCACAGCAGCCCGGCCCATGCAGGTTTGCATTGGATTCGGACAGTCAGCAAAGAAACAATGGAGCCAAAAACTGGTGAGCCATTATCTTTAATCCTAGCTTGCACCCAGTGGGCAAGTAAAAAACACACACTGGGCTCCAAAACCCATTCACATTCAGTGCTCACAAAGCACTGACTTATCCGAGTTTCCTAGAATCAAAGGTTTCTAGCTCACCAGACTTACTCACCTCTGTTCCCCATCTCCTTCCTTCTCCCTGCACAAACTCTGCACAAACTGGCTTCTCACTCAGCACTCTGCCATCTTGGCTGCTTCTCCTGGCCTACTCCACATGGCCTTTCCTGCTCTCTGCTCTCTCCTCTCTAATGATAATCTCAGGAACGGAGAGAGTAAACTCCTGTTCTGCCCCCATTTTATAGTGTAGAAATCCAAACCTTTAATCCAATATACAAAATAGGGAAGTCTCTAATACAAAGTCACTTATCTGGGGCATGATGGGATTGTACCACCCCACATCAGAAAGGGTGGGAAAGGCTTAATCCCAAAACCAAGCCCCAGGCTACAAGGATTCTGCCTGCCCACAGCTCGCTCCCAACACACATTAATATCACCTGGGTGGCGGCCTTCACGTGGGCAGCGCCATCTTTAACAAAGTGAGCATAATATGTTTTATCTGCCCAACAATCCACCCCTATGCTCACTTTACTACCCACAATCTACACCACCAGCATCCCTGTGCAAGGAAATTAGGCACATTATATAAATTACAACAGCAGAAATCATACAGTTTCAACAATCACAAAGGTACACTTCACCAGTCTCTGAGCACTTTGCCCAAAGTGCAAAATGTCCTTGGCCTTCTTTCTAGCTATGAGAAAAGCTTCCCGGGACAGGGGAGTGCTTCCAGCAAAGCCACCTCCCACCCTCATCAGGGTATTTCATATTGTCCAAAATCCATAAGTCCATTCAACAAAGGAGCCAATGCCCACTCCAGTCGTAGTCCAGGAAATCAGTCCAAGCACATGAGATCTCAGCCACCCCCCTCATCCCTGCCATCCTGGCAGGTCTTACACTGTCCCAAAGAGGAGCACATGGCAATGGCAGTCAGCATTTCTATCTCTGGTCTGGAGAACATGTCCAACCCTATGTCCCAAAATCACAGACCTACCAGGGCCGTAGTAGGTGCTCCTTCCAGCTGCGCTTTCACCTTCTGGAGACTGCGGATTGCAACTCCAGCCCAATTCTCCTCATCTTCCAAAAAGGAACTGAAAACACCAGCTCCGGCTGCCAGGCTCAAGCCCCGGGCCGCTGCCGCCTTCTGCTCTGCAGATCTTGCAGCTCCGGACTCGGCTTCAGCCTCAGCCTCAGCCCCGGCCTCCTGCCGCTGCTGGCTCTCCACAACGTCCAGGGCAATCTGCAACTCACGAACCTGTGGCTCCTCCTCCAGCAGCTGCTCCATTTCCAGGTGAATCTCGCAAACCTGGTCAGCCTCCTCCTCCAGCGCTCCCTCCAACTCCAGGGTGAGCATCTGTTTCTCCCGCATTTGCTCCAGCTCTTTCCACTGCTCGTTTTGCAGGTCCCAGGCAGCCTCTTCCACGGAGCTCTCGATTTCCTCATGCATGGCTGTAAAAGTCAGCCAGCCTACGGTCCCCAAAATGACAGCCATGGGGAACCATAACAGCAGCCAGTCCTCTACTCCACCACTCAAAGGTGGCAGCTCCATACCGATCTCTGAATCCTGCCACAGACTACGCCAAATGTAAAGCCAGCAGCCAAGGCCCATGCAGGTTCGCATTGGATTCGGACAGACGGTAAAGAAACAACGGAGCCAAAAGCTGATGGGCCATTGTCTTTAAACCTAGCTTGCACCCGGCGGGCAAGTAAAAACACACACTGGGCTCCAAAACCCACTCACATTCAGTGCTCACAAAGCTACTGACTTATCCGAGTTTCCTAGAATCAAAGGTTTCTAGCTCACCAGACTTATTCACCTCTGTTCCCCATCTCCTTCCTTCTCCCTGCACAAACTCTGCACAAACTGGCTTCTCACTCAACACTCCACCATCTTGGCTGCTTCTCCTGGCCTCCTCCACATGGCCTTTCTCTGCTCTCTGCTCTCTTCTCTCTAATGATAATCTCAGGAATGGAGAGAGTAAACTCCTGTTCTGCCCCCATTTTATAGTGTAGAAATCCAAACCTTTAATCCAATATACAAAATAGGGAAGTCTCTAATACAAAGTCACTTATCTGGGACATGATGGGATTGTACCACCCCACATCAGAAAGGGTGGGAAAGGCTTAATCCCAAAACCAAGCCCCAGGCTACAAGGATTCTGCCTGCCCACAGCCCGCTCCCAACACACATTAATATCACCTGGGTGGCAGCCTTCATGTGGACAGTGCCATCTTTAACAAAGTGAGCATAATATGTTTTATCTGCCCAACAAGTCTCATTGATTTTCTCTACTGATTTCTTGCTTTTCTTTTTCCTGAAGTGAGAAGCAGGGAGGCAGAGAGACATACTCCCACATGCCCCCAACTGGGATCTGCCCGAAAAGCCCACTACAGAGCAATGTTCTGCCCATCTGGGCTGTTGCTTCATTGCAACTGAAGCCATCTAGCACCTTAGGTGGAAGCTATGGAGCTATTCTTAGTGCCTGGGCCAACTTTGCTCTAGTGGAGCCTTGGCTGCGGGAGGGGAAGAGAGAGATAGAGAGAAAGGAGAGAGGAAGAGTGGAGAAGCAGATGGGCTCTTCTCCTGTGTGTCCTGGCCAGGAACTGAACCCAGGACACGTAGGGCCGACACTCTACCACTGAGCCAGCTGGCCAGGACCTGATTTCCTACTTTTAATTTCATTGATTTCTGTCCTAATTTTTTTAATTTATTTTCTTCTATTTATTTTGGATTTAGTTTGTGTTGGGCAGATAAAATATAATATGCTCACTTTGTTAAAGATGGTGCTGCCCACGTGGAAGCCCATCTCCCAGGTGATGATATTAGTTGCCCTTATGCTTGGAATGGGCGTAATTATATTAATGTATGTTGGGGGCGGGCTGTGCAGGATCCTTGTAGCCTGGGGCTTGGTTTTACGACTAAGCCTTTCCCACCCTTTTTGATGTGGGATGGTACAATCCCATCATGCCTCAGATAAGTGACTGTGTATTAGAGACTTCTCTATTTTGTATATTGGATTAAAGGTTTTGATTTCTGCACTATAAAGTAAGGCAGACCAGGAGCTTGCTCTCTCGGTTCCTGAGATTAGCATTAGAGGAGAGAGCAGAGAGGATAGCAGAGAGAGGCCATGTGGAGGAGGCCAGGAGAAGCAGCCATGATGGCAGAGTGTTGAAGAAGAAACCAGTTTTGTGCAGAGTTTGTGCAGGGAGAAGGAAGGAGATGGGGAACAGAGGTGAATAAGTCTGGTGAGCTAGAAACCTTTGATTCTAGGAAACTCAGTTTCCTAGAATAAGTCAGTAGCTTTGAGAGCACTGAATGAATGGATTTTGGGGCTCAGTGTGTGTTTTTACTTGCCCGCCAGGTGCAAGCTAGGATTAAAGATAATGGCCCATCAGTTTTTGACTCCGTTGTTTCTTTACCAACCATCCGAATCCAATGCAAACCTGCATGGGCCGGGCTGCTGTGACAGTGGCCGTGTATACTGGCTTTACAGTTTGCTTTTCTTTTTCTATTATAGTTTCTTGAGAAGGAAGCTTAGACTATTCATTTTAGAACTTTCTCCTTTTCTGATATGCACATATTTAATGCTATAAATTTCCCTGTAGGCACTGCTTTCACTGTGTCTCACATAATCTTCAGAGTTGTATATTCTTTTAACTCAAAGTATTTTTAATTTTTTCTTGAGATTTCTTCTTTGACTCATGTGTTATTTAGAAGTGTCTAGCTTAGTTTCCAAGTATTTTGACAATTTCCAGCTACCTTTCTGTTCTTGAATTCTAGTTTAATTCCACTGTGATCGGAGAATATACATGGTATGATTTCTACTCTTCTAAATTAGTGAGGGCCCAGAATGTGGTCTATCTTTGTGACTGTTCCACATGAGCTTGAGAAGAATGTGTTCTGCTGGTGTTGATTCATTAGCATTGAACTCATGGCCAAGGACACTATCACTCAGGCCTGAAAGAAACTTATCTAATGCACATATTTTCTCAGCAAGGCATATCACAGCCTCTTAAGCTTAGAAACAGAGACAGCACTTTAGCATTAGGCTCCAGGCCATTTTAAACATTGAAATCACAAAAGAGAAAAAACAAAAACACAGACATGCAAAAAAAAAAAAAAAGACACCAAATATACAGTGAAAAGTACAGTTGTTTCCAGGAAAGAGTTGTAGCAAGAAAGCAGAGTGTTGCCCTTTTTTTTCACCTCAGCTGGCAAAGCAACTCAAAATTTCCCATGGCTCTGCCTATATCTGTGAATAAGTTGGAAAGTGCATAAGTATTGATTTGGGGTACTACAGCCGTATTTTAGCAAATAGGCAAAATCACAGTGCAGAATCTATAAATGAGGATTGACTGTACATCCATCCTCAGACCCAGCAACACACTCCTCCCTTAGAGATAGGAGAACACATGCCATCTAAAGGTAAGCCCAGAATGTGCAGGGCAGCTTTCCTCAGAGTAGCGCAAACCCATAAATATCCAGCAATGGGAAAATGGATTACGTGAGATATATTCATACAATAGAATATTCATCTGCTATACAAGTGAACTCACTATTAATTCAATCAATAACATAAATGAATCTCAAAAGCATTCAGTTGAGCAAAAGAAGCTAGACATAAAAGACTAGATACACACTTTATGCGATTCAAGGTCAGGCAAAATTAATAATTAGATGATAGAAAACAGAGTAGTGATTACCTCTGGGGTATTAATGGAAAGAGAAACAAGGTCTCCAGGAGTGCTAAACATGTTCTGTATCATGGTTACACTTTTTATGTAAGAATCCATCAAGCTGCACACCTGAGATATGAGTACTCTATTGTACATATGATATACCCCTACCGCAATTTTTTAACCAAAAGCTGCCAAGGTGATTCTACTAAGCAGTCAAACCTGGGAACCATGGCTGTAAAGAAATCTTTGATTCCCCTTAATGCCCTGGGCATCCCATGTTTTGCTACCAGTTCAACCTTCAGATCGTAATGACTTGCAGGATGCTCTCCAGATCTTTTAAAACTAGAAAGCAAAAAAAAAAAAAAATACTAAAGCTGGAACTCAGGAACCATTTACTACCAGATTGACTAATCAGTTCATCCTCAAAGGTAACTCCAGTTAATTTGTAACGCTTGCCCGGTATTCTGGATTCTGAAGGTGTCCAAACGCAGCAGAGGAGAAGTTGCACAATCAGGAGGGTCTGGCTTGTGCATGGTGAGGAGAGACGCAATACTGTCCTGTATTTACCACTAGCCTCATCCAGCTATCTCCTTTCTCACGTGCAGGTACCAAAACCCGGAGAAACTTCTTATCAACCTTTACATTGGTGGTCATTGGCAGAGTCAAGATTAAACCTGCATGTTTCCTGAGCATCCAGTTAGGATGTAGGTTTACCACCTCCATGAGATGCCATGGAGCGGATCCTGGAAAGGATGGGTATTAGAGAAAGGAACAAAGGTGCTGCCAGTGGCGATGGGGCTCTTTCACAAGGTCACAAGGAAGCCCTTCAGGGATCCACATGTGGGAGAACAGGTGCCATGGTAAGATTTACTCTAGAAGCAAAATCAAAGGACTGCCCTTGGTTCCTAGTGTCTCACTTGCATTTGGCCCACTATAGAAGTCTAGCCTTGTTTTCATGCAGCCCAGAAAGGAGGCTGTTGATCAAATAAGTTTGTAAATGTGATATATATGTTTGCTCGCTTATAGTTTGCATTGGGTGTGGGGGACAGTCTGTAAGGAGGCAGGGTGGTTATAGCCTAAGGCTTAGTTTTAAGATAAAGCTTTTCCCCACACCCTTGACTTATTGCATGATGTGAGGTGGTACACTCTTAGGAGGAATCCAATTTATGCCTCAGATAAGTGGCTTTGTATCAGAGACTTCCTTGTTTGTATATTGGATTAAAGGTTTTGATTTCTACACTATAAAGTGGGGCAGACCATTAGCTTGCTCACTTGGTTTCTGAGATTAGCATTAGAGAGGAGAGCAGAGAAAGGCCATGTGGAGGAGAGGAGAAGCAGCCAATATGGTGGAGTGCCAAGGGAGAAGCCAGTTTGTGCAGAGTTTGTGTAGAGAGAAGGAGATAAGAAACAGAGGTGAGTAAGGCTGGTGAGCTAGAAACCTTTGATTCTAGGAAACTCGGATAAGTCAGTGGCTTTGGGAGCCCTGAATGGAAAGGGAAATGTCTTCCTACTGTGTGTATTTCTTGTCTGCCGGTGTGACCTAGGATTAAAGGTAATGGACCACCACTTCTTGGCTCTGTTGTTTCAGTACCGTCTGTCCGAATAAAATGTGAACCTGCATGGGCCAGGCTGCTGTGATGGTGGCTATGGCTACTGGCCATACAGAGGCAAAGGTTCACAAATTCATACCATTAATTCAGTCCATGGCAAGGCTTAGTCCAGTTCAACTTTTGTCCTTGTCCAGCTAGAATAGTTTTTATCATTAGCTGCACTCCTGCGGGTACTGTTCCCAGGCCCAGGTGGCTGCTATGGCCTCATGGCTGCTAAGGAGAGATAACACGTGAACACCCAGGACATGTGTGTGCTAACAAGAGCGAGTGAGAGAGAGGGAGAGAGAGAGAAGAGAGAGATCCTTTGTTAGGCTAATTATATTATCTCAAGCTTTGGAAGGACCAGATGCTTCTTCAAACTAACACATCAATTTCCCTATCTTTCAGGGCCTGAGTTGGGTCTTTCCCCTAACCAATCCATTCTCTAGATCTTCCAGGGTCCTGTGTCCCTTATCCAATCTGATCCTTTTCCCAGGTTAGACTCCTCCGCTTACAATCAGCATCTTAGCTCCTACTGAGCATGTCTCAAAGTGGAAACGCCTCCTCCTACGCCATTTTGATTTATACTGGGCCTAAACCAGCAGAGAAGTTTCCCCTGCTGTTTTTAGTCCTCCCCTCACCCCCACCCTTGCACCCAGTAATGATCAGTAACTATTTCTCTTGCCCACTTTGGGGATTATGTCCTGAGAGCAGAGAATGCAGAAATCTCCTGGGGAACCTATAAATGCTGCAACTTTCTAGTGAAGCAGGTTCAGTGTCTAGTTTAGCTCTCCAGTTGATTATACTTAATAATGTCTGATTCCCTTTGTCCCCTCTTTTATTAAACTCTAGCTACCTATGCTGGCAAAAGCATGATTGTAACTGGACTAGAGAAGCAGGCTGTCCATGAAGTTGCCCTCCTGAATGTTCAGGGAATTTGAAAGGTTGCTAGTACCAACATCCTGTGCTGCATTTTATTTGTGTTTTACCATCTAATCCTCATGCTGCACTAGAAGGTATGCATTGGGATTACCATTTTACATGTGAAAGAGCTAAGATTTCAGGGTTTAAAAAACTTGCCCAAATTCTCATGGTAGTCTGCTAAGAGTGGTTGCGTACAACACTGCATTAGAAAACAACAAACCAGTGACATACCAGCTGGACACCTAGTCTGTAGTCAACAAAGCTAAATCCTCCAAGAAGGAGTTCAGAGCCACCACCTTTTTGAGGCTGATGTCTCTAGACCACAGCTGGGTGAACAAACTGTGCCTGAGGGACCTACCCCAGCTCCTCACACCCCAGCTTCCACCCAATCCAAGAGGCTGGAAGGAGAACAGAATTCTCATCCTTTTACAGCACCTGAGGCCAGAACTGAGGCCTGATGTGTGAGCATGTCCATCACCTTTCTTGTGGGTAGACCTGTCCTCCAGGCACGAGTCATCAGGGATGTTCTGAATGAGAGAACGTCTGGGGGAAGATCTGGTTCCACCAGGCTCTGACATACATTGTGAGTGAATCCCCACTTGAGAACATTAAACACAGAGCTCTCACTTCCTCATCAGTTTCTATTGTAAAAGGTATGGGTCTTAGCATCACCAATTATGGCACTAATGAACATCATCTCTTTCCTGACATGCCAGCCTGGGAGGACGCACACCATTTCTGGGAGATTCCTGCCAAAAGCACATCAGCTAAACCTAAATGTTAGGAATATCAGGCAAGCTCAGACTGATGGATATTCTACAAAATAACTGGCCTATACTAGAAAAAGTCAAGGTTTTCCCTGAAAGTCAAAGAAAGATTGAAAAACTGTTCCACATGAGAGACTAAAGAGGCACGGCAGCCTGACCAGGCGGTGGCGCAGTGGATAGAGTGTCGGACTGGGATGCGGAGGACCCAGGTTCAAGACCTCGAGGTCGCCAGCTTGAGCACAGGCTCATCTGGTTTGAGCAAAAGCTCACCAGCTTGGACCCAAGGTTGCTGGCTTGAGCAAGGGGTTACTCTGTCTGCTGTAGCCCCACGGTCAAGGCACATATGAGAAAGCAATCAATAAACAACTAAGGTGTCGCAACGAAAAACTGATGATTGATGCTTCTCATCTCTCTCCGTTCCTGTCTGTCTGTCCCTATCCATCCCTCTCTCTGACTCTTTCTCTGTCTCTGAAAAAAAAAAAAAAAAGAGTATGGCAGCAAACACAATATACAATCCTGAACCAGAACATGACTTTTCTTTTGATGTAGAAAATATTATTGACAAAATTTGAATAAGATCTGTAGATCAGCAAATAGTATTGTGTCTACGTTAATTTCCTGACTTTGACAATTGTACTGTAGTGATATAAGACTTTTTTAAAGACATACACACTGAAGTATTAAGGCAGAAAGAAAGCAAGAAAGAAAGTCAGAGAGAGAGAGAGAGAAGGATGAAGCAAACATGATAAATGTTAGCATTTGGGGTAAAAGTATTTCTTTTGTAGAATTCTTGATGCATTGGGCCTGAGTAAAGCTGGCAGAATACTTGGTCCTTCTGGGAACCAGAGAGTCTGCAGATCATGCCACAAAATTGTAACACTGAGGTGGGAGCAGGGTGTTAATCTACCAAGTCTTACTCCCCTTTGGTTAAGGGCTGCTTCTGGGGCAGGGGAACTACAGTGTCCACTAGATTCACCCAACCTAACTCCACACAGAGCACCGTCCACCTGGTTATCCACCACCCAAAGAGCCAAAACACACATCAGCATGAAGGTCAGTTGATCCACATTCTGCTGGAAACCAAGGACACTGTTGCAGAATGAGGACTCAGAGGACCACTGATGAGCGTGGAGAGCCATGGATGAGCATAAAGGAGCACAGATGAACACAGAGAGCCGCGATGAGCACGGAGGACCACGGATGATCACGGAGGACCATGGATGAGCACGGAGGACCACGGATGATCACAGAGGACCATGGATGAGCACGGAGGACCATGGATGATCACAGAGGACCATGGATGAGCACGGAGGACCACGGATGATCACAGAGGACCATGGATGAGCACGGAGGACCATGGATGATCACAGAGGACCATGGATGAGCACGGAGGACCACGGATGATCACAGAGGACCACGGATGAGCATGGAGAAGTATTTCCAGTGTGGACTTTCCCAGACACACTTTGGCACTTTCCAGCTAGGGCAATTGGAATAGAAGTGTTGTGAGCCAAGAGGGCAAGCCAGGTTCACTGCCTGAAGCCAAGAACTGGGGTGGGGTTGTCATGCAGGTTGTCCAAAAGAAAGTAGCCTACTGCAGCCTGGATGGTGGATTCCAGGGCTGAAGAAGGCAGGAAGAATTGAGTCTAGCTTCACTCCAGGAGCTGAACCAAGCCACCTGCTATGATAAGAACAGACTGTTCACCAAGAGGACATACAGATGGCAAATGAGTACATGAAAAAGTGTTCAACATCAGGAGCCATTAGGGAAATGTAAACCAAGACTACAGCGAGACACCGCTGCAAATCTATCAAAACAGCTAACATAAAAAAGTGACACCAGATGTCCACAATGATGTGGAGAAACTGATTCACTCACACATCGCTAGTGGGGATGTAGAGTGATACATCCATTCTGGAAAACTGTTTGATAGCTTCTTATAAAACTAAATATGTGATTATCACATGATCCCAAAATGTACTCTTGGGCATTTTTCCCAGAGAAATGAAAATTTATGTTCATACAGAAATCTACACATGAATGTTCATAACAGCTTTATTCATAACAGTTTTTTTCCAAAAGCTAAAAATAGCCCAGATGTCCTTCAACAGGTGAACAGTTAAACTGCTGCAGCCAGGCTGTGGGACATCCTCATGATTAAGAAAATGAACTATTGATACACATCAGCCTAGATGAATCTCTAGGGATACTGGAGCGAAAAATGTCCGTCCCAAAGGTCACGCACTGTACAGCTCCATTACAGAACTAGAGCACAGAGCATGTTTGCATGAGTGGAGGATGGAAGAAGGGAGAGAAGAGCAAGTGGGAGGAAGGTGGTTATTGCTCTAAAAGGACAATACGAAGACTCTTGGTGGTAATGGGAATGCTGTGCTGGTAGATACACAAACCTACACACATGAAGAAATTGCACAGAATTAAACACACACATACTCAAATAAGTACAAGTAACATTGGGGAAAGCTGAACAAGATGGTGGGTGAGTTGTAACCCCGTCTATATCCTGATGTAATGTACCATAATTTTACAAGACATTATTACTGAGGGAATCTGGAGAGAGGGTATGTAGGATCTCTTTGTATTACTTCTTACATCTGCATGGGAATCCACAATCACCGCAAAATTAAAATTATAATTAAAAAGAGAGATGAAAGAGAACAGATGCATATTAAAAGGCTAATTCAAAATCTTGGAAATAAAAATATACGGTCAAGGGGTAAAGCACAGTTGATGGGAATTAGTGGATTTGAACCAGCATGGACCCGGTCCAGTCCAGGACATAAAGACCCAGATGTCTGCGGGAGCAGGCAGCCTCATAAAAGGGTACATTGTAGTGACCAAGGGATCACAGTAGACTAGAGAGGACTCATTTCTAAAGAGGTGTGCACTGCTCATCTGCATGGCATTTTACCAAGCAAGGATGCCTAGTAAGGCCCAGTGTCACCATATTATCTAATTTTCCTAGAAAAGGTAAAAATCTGAATTTTAATAAGCAATATTCTCATTTTTAAATGTTGGCAACTAACTAAAAAATTCTAAAACACTGCACATATTAAATAAAATAATGCTGTGAATTATATTTAAACTTCAAGTAGCCAGTATTCTCATTCTAATTCAGCTCCTCTTTCCTCCACTGAGTTCTACTCATCACCCAAGACTTAGCGAGGAGTTACCTCCCCTTCCTTGAATACCACACTGGGCCATGTGTTTTCTCTGTACTCATTTTCCATTTATAGTTGGGAATCACATATGTGGAGGGCCAATTGTAATTATATGCATATTTTTTACTGTATGGTGGTTGGGCACCATTAACCCCTTGATTATATAGCCTACCTCCACTTCCTCACCATTCCCAGTTTTCTTCTATGAGAGTATTCATCTCACTGCATTGAAATATCTGATTGGCTCAGAGCTCTGTACAGCTAACTATGGCCACAATAATGCTGCGTAACAAATAGGTCAAGTAGGAACAGGCTGATATGAGCTAAGGAGCTCTACTGCTCTTGGCTTGACTTACTCATGTGTTTGTGAATTAGTCAGGGGGGTCAGTTGATCAGGTTGCCCTCAGCTGGCATGGCTTTGCCCCATATGTCTTTCCTTCTGGAACAAGTGGGTTAACCTGAATATGTGCTTTTCATGATAATAACGAAGGACAGGAAAGAAACATGCCAAGGCCGCTGAAGGTCTAAGCTCAGATCACAGATCAACACACAGTTATTTCCTCCATACCTTATGATGCCAAGTAAGTCACATGGTCTACCCCAAAGTCAAAGTCAAAAAGACTCATAGACTCCACCTCTTTAACAGAAGGGCAGGGGAGATTACAAAATCAAATGAAAACAGGAGAGGTTGACATAGGGTGACGTGAAGTATTCGGGCTTTAGTGCAACCTACCCAACCCCCTGTGCTTAGGAGCCCTGTTTTGCTATTTTGTATCCCCAGAGCTTTTCACTGTGCCAGATACACAGAATGTGTTTAATGTTTTTGAGTTCATAGGGAAAGAATGAATGAGTACATAACTGTTTCTCTCATAGATGAAGGAATGGTTCCAGTGGGGTGGAATGACCAAAGTCAAACAGTCAGTGGCGGGTCCACGAATGTCTCTGTCTCTTTCCACCGTCACGACATGCTTGGTGACAAGGCCATCAAGGAATGGCACTCACTCGTTGCACACTAAAGCTGCCAGGGCTGGTGTCTGGGTGGACGCCTACTGACCAACTCACAGTCTCACATACAAGGTCCTGTGGGTGCAGCTGCCACGGTGTGAACCCAGCCAAAGCATGGGTCTGGCTAGGCCCCTGCTCACCTCTTGCATACAGTGGGCAGAGACACTTTCTCTGCCAACAGCCAGAACGCAGAGCTAGATGTCTCCCTTGTTATTGCCACCTTTCCTTCCTACGTGCTCATCTCCGCTCCAGGGAGCTGGAGGCGGCTGCCATTCCAGGGCAGTTTCTGGCAGCTTGATGCTTGAGTTTCCAATCGCTATTGCCGCTTTGCTGGCGTCCCATTGGTATATTAACAGTTTATCTATGTGGATGTCAGGTATGCCTGCATTCTGAAGCCACTTAAAGGGAAAGCTGGCATTTTGTTTGCCTGGAAAATTAAAGCCCCTTTCTCCCTTTAGTGGAACTGGCAGAATACCTTCAGAAAGGGAGAGAGACAGAGATAGAGAGAGACAGAGAGAGACAGAGTGTGTGAGTGTGTGTGTGTGTCAGGGTTGGGGCTGCAAGGGGGTCTAAAACTTCCAAAAATCCCTTTGGCAAAGAAGAAAGCATTCAGCCAAATCTCTCACTGCCCCAACTAGGAGAACAAAGAGTGACCGAAGTCACTGTATAATTTTATTTTTCTTGACTACCAGGTAGGAAAATCAGATTCTGGTCATTGGTTATTTCGTTAGATAGCTGTGCGACCTTAGAGAAGCTACTTGGCCTCCCTCACCTGAGGTACAATCTGCAAAGCAAAGGGGGTAACTAGATGTATGTTTCTCAGGAACAGGCACCTGCCTCCAGGGGGAGGGAGGGTGTAAAGGGACCAGAGGGCCTTCTGGAGAAACTGAGAAACCGTGAGATTCTGTGGCGCTTGCTGGCTGCTTCAAGTCTCATTCTCCATTCCCGCACTACGATGTTCTCCTCTTGTAGCATTAGAGGTCCTTGGTAGAAAAGTGTGAGAAACTCCAGTATTACCACCTGGTCTTAACATTGCCTGAGTCGATGAATCGAGACAATCAAACAGCCAATCTCTCACCCTGGAAAGGGCAAATAAATGCAGTCACTTTGAAACACTGTTCAGCAGTTTTTCTTATAAGGTTAACCATGCGTTTACCTGTGACCCACCAACTCCACTCCTGTTACCCAAACAAAACGAAGACATATGTTCACACAAACATTTGTACATGAATGTTTATAATAGTCAAAAGCTAGAAACAACCCAAATATCCATCAACAGGAAAGTGGATAAACTGCATTGCATCACGACAATGGGACACTACTCAGCAATAAAAACACGGAGCCTGTAATATCTGCAACAGACTGGATGTTGTGGGCTGAATGATTGTGTACCTTGAAAATTTATATGTTGAAATCTCAATCCTTAAAGTGATGGCATTTGAAGATGGGACATTTGGGAAGTAATTGGAAGAAACATGACAGAAATTGTCCTCTCTCTCTCTCTCTCTCTCTCTCTCTCTCTCTCTCTCCCTCCCAATCATGTGAGGACAAACCAAGAAGGTGGTCCTTTACACGAACCAGGAAGCAGACACTCATCAGAAGCCCACAGTATTGTCACCCTGATCTCAGGCTTCCAGCCTTTTAGAACTCTGAGAAATCCCGTACATTCCTATTGCTTAATTGCTTAAGCTACTCAGTCTGTGGCAGTTTTGCATAGCAGCCTGAACTGAGAGACACTGGTCAATCTCAAACTCATTATGCCAAATGAGAGAAGCCAGAGACAAAAGTGTACACACCATCCAATTCCATTCGTGTGTGACCCCGGAAAGGGCTGCACAGAGCTGACGGAGGTTGCCCTGGAAGGAGTGCTGAAGGCGTTGACTGAAAAAGGGAGTAAGAATATTTGGGGGAGAGGGGAGGGAGATGTTTTCTCATAATGGAGGTATTGGTTACATGGGCATAACCATTTGACACAACTCATTAAATGGTACATTAAAAAATCTGTGCATTTTATTGTATATAAGTTATACCTCAATTTTACAAACAAATGCTTGCCCTGGCTACAAAACAGAGATGTTCGTGGAAACTTAAGGAGAATAGCCGCCTTTTAAAATCAGAGCTTCTTGAATGGCAGTTAAAGAAAGGCTCTTGAATAGCTAACTTGGAGTCTAGGGCAAACCCAATTTGTCAAGACACAACCCCAGAGCTTACTCAGCTATTAACACATAGTGTCTGGATAATGTGACGGTGACAGGCTGGGCTTCCTAGAAAGCAGACTCTGGGATTAAACTTAGTTTGCAGGTGGCATTTTGGGGAAGGCTCTTGGGACCAAAGCATGTGGGAGGGAAGGGAAGGAGGCAGGACTGGGCAGAGGGGAAAGCTGAGCTGCAATCCGCTCTCAACAAAGGCCTTACCGGCCCCAGTGAGAGTCAAGGGGCTTTCAGAGCTGACTCATGAAGGGTGAAGGGCTGGACCTTCAGCTCCCATGGACCAGTCTTTGGATGCAGGCTGTCCATAGAAGGAGGTCTTACCTCGAGTCCCCACACGGACTAACCATGGAGGGCTGTGTGAAAGCAGCACTTGGATGCTGGGAGAACTGGGCTGTCATGAGCTGGGTCTGGACAACTCATCACAGAATCTACAGTCTAAGGAATTGTAGCAAAAAGTCTCTCATTTCTTTATCATGAGCCCAACCTCACTCTCCCTGATTTATAATTATAAATAATAGTATTTGAACTGACACTTACCTGTTGAGTGAATAATGAATATGTGTACGCAGTTAAAAATAAAAATGAAGCCAGTGCAATCATCAGGGAAACGTAAATCAAAACCACTATATAAGACATCTCAAAAACAAAGCAAATGAATATTCAAAATGAAACAGAAACAAAGTCATAGACACAGAATTAACTGATAGCTGCCAGAAGGGTAGCTGATGAGGGTCTGGGAGAGGGGATTAGTTTACAAACCATAGTTTAAACACTGTGCTGTACACCTGAAACTAACGCCAAATAATACTGAATGTGAACTGTAATTGAAAAAACAAATAAGAAATAATAATAATAATTTTAAAAAAGACCTGACCTGTGGTGGTGCAGTGGATAAACTGTCAACCTGGAATGGTGAGGTCACCAGTTCGAAACCCTGCACTTGTCTGGTTAAGGCACATGTGGGAGTTGATGCTTCCTGCTCCTCCTCTCTCTCTCTCTCTCTCTCTCTCTTTCACTCTCACTCTCTCTCCTCTCTAAAATGAATAAATGAAAATTAAAAAAACTAAAATAATTGTTTTTAAAGTACAAACTTCCAGTTATAAAATAACTTATGGGGATATAAGGTTCGGCATAGGAAATATAGTCATTAACATT
The DNA here is from genome assembly GCF_036850765.1 of Saccopteryx bilineata. Lineage (NCBI taxonomy): Eukaryota > Metazoa > Chordata > Mammalia > Chiroptera > Emballonuridae > Saccopteryx > Saccopteryx bilineata. The sequence goes on from NC_089495.1 coordinate 169,868,391, forward strand.
GTAATAACTACATGTGGTGACATAAAAATTACTAGACTTATAAAGACCATTTCATAAGGTACATAAATGTTGAACCACTATGTTGTACATCTGAGACTATACAATATTGTATGTCAACTGTAATAAAAAAAAAAACACCACACATACAAAATGAAGTGTCACCTCACACCTGTTAGAATAGTTATTGTAAAAAAGACAAGAAATAATGTGTTGGTGAAGGTAAGAAGAGAAGGCTTGTGCGCTCTTCGTGGGAATGTGCGTTGGTATAACCTCATGGAAAACAGTATGGCAGAACTACCATATGATCCAGCAATTCCACTTCTGGGTATATATTCTAAATATATAAAACTATAATCTTAAAGTGATATATGCACCCCCATCTTTATTTACAGCAGTTTTACAATAGCCACGATATGGAAACAACCTAAGTTCGTCAATGGATGAATGGATAAAGAAACTGAGGTATATTCATATACAATGGAATACAGTATTATTCAGTCATATAAAGAAGAAATCCTGCCATTTGTGATACATGGATGAACCAAAGTGAAATAAGTCAGAAAAAGTCAAATACTGCCTTATTTCACTTACATGTGGGCTCAAAAAAAAAAAAAAAAAACACAACAAAACTCATAGAGACAGAGAACAGATTGGTGGTTTCCAGGGGCAAGGAATGGGAGGTGGGGGAATTGGATGAAGGTGGCTAAAAGATACAAACTTCTGGTTGTAAAATATATAAGTTCTTGGGATATAATGTACAATATGATGACTATAGTCAACAATACTGTATTGTATATTTGAAAGTTGCTAAGAAAATAAATGTTAGAGGTTCTCATCACAAGAAAAACTTGTAATGAATGAGGTGATGGATGTTAACTAAACTTACTGTCATAATCATTTTGCAATATATATATATATATACTCACAAAATTAGGGGATATTTCAAAATGAATATGAAGCAATAAAATACCTCTAATTTTTGTGAGCAGTATATATCAAGTTATAATGTACACCTAAACTGAACACAATGATATATGTTAATTATATCTCAATAAAACTGGGGGATATTAACCCAGGGTAGCCCTAACTTTTTTTGGAAATTTCTCCCTTTCATTCGCAAATTAGATGTAGATGTCGTAATACCAACTCCCTGTCTTTACTAGAAAGACCTGTGTCAATTTTCATTCTCTGAAGAGAATGTTATTCTCCCATTGCATAAGAGGGATAGACAACACATTAACAATAAAGCCTCAGTTGAGGTTTGTTTTCATGATGTCGAGGATGAGTAGCCATCAGGACATGGGTCCCTGTTGTAGCCAAAACAAAATGGTATTCTCATTTCTCCTGGAAATTGGTGTTGGTTGTTTAATAATCAAAAGCCACCTCCCCCATTTTCTTCCTCCACAAAGTTGAGAGAACATCACTTACTTTGTGGGCAGCATCAGCTTCCTCCCTCTGCAGCCATGTTCAGGCACAGGCACCAACTCCTGAGTTAGTAGGGTGGTGTCCTTTCGAGGTAAACAAAAAGACCTGAGGGCCTGACCTGTGGTGGTGCAGTGGATAAAGTGTTGACCTGGAATGCTGAGGTTGCTGGTTCAAAACCCTGGGCTTGCCCGGTCAAGGCACATACGAGGAGCAACAATGAGTTGATGCTTTCTGCTCCTCCCTCACTTCTCTCTCTTTTCTCTCTAAAATGAAGAAATAAAATTTTTTAAAATAAATAAATAAATAAACTATATCTCTAAAAATAAACAAGCAAAAGGACCTGGGGGCAAGTGGCTTATTTGGGAGGCTGTTCTAGGAAACCAGAGTGAAGGAGTGAAGAGACTGGAACAAGGAAGACGGGAAAGCCAAGAGAAAGCATTGTAGTGAGCTGATTATCACTGTGGGCAACTACAGTGCAGCCTCACAGGGCTCCCCTGAGGGACTGCGCATGGAACATGTAGCATCCACCGGGTACGAGAACAAACGTCGGAGACTTTCAGGAGTTAAGATGTTACTTTATTGGCCAGTTTAACCTGCACAGGGGCGAACTCCCAAGATGTCCAGAGACACCGTGCTCACGAGGAGCTGCAAACAGAAGCCACGCCTGGCGCTTGCAGTCAGGTCCTTATATATCCTAAGTGAGCAAGCATTACACAGAAGCAGATGTGGCAGTTTAGCTATTGGCTAGGGAGGTTGCACGCAGCATAGCCACAGGGGCCGGCATAGCAACAGGGGCCGGTTTTAGCTTAGTGGCGAATTTCAAACATAAACTTCTGATAAGGGTCTCTGACCTTCTTTGTTCTCAGCCTCACAGGGGCCATATCAGTACTCCCTGTTCCTTCAATAGTTACACTCTTGGCAGCCCCAGCATATCAGTACTCCCTGAATCTAACAGAACACCTCTTGGAAGGGTCCCTCCACAGGCTGAGGCTGCCTCCAGCAGTGTCATAGCCCTACACTTGTGGGTGGCATCCAGGGAGAGGTCAAGCTACCTCCTGTGACTTCACAGAGTCTGAATCCATGGCAGAAGTTGGGGTACTTTATTCAGATCCCATTCAAGACAGAACCTGGTGGGCAGCTATGAACAATGGCTCAGCTGCGGCCGGGACTGGATTCAGGGTGTGCAATTCATGGCTCACACGGGACCCCCTAGACAGAAGGGCCCCACACTTGGCTCAATGATCTGATGTCAGCATCTTGACATTCTTAGTACTTTTGAACAAGTGCACCATTGCATTTCACACTGGGTCCTACAGTTTATGCTGCTGGTCCTGCTGACAGCCTCCAGCTTTATTCCTCTGGGACCAGCCTGAGAGTCCAGCAAAGCTCACGTTCGTCTTGGAGTCCTGTCCAGCCAGTTACTGAGCAAGGCAATGATGCCAGGAAGTGTCTAGACATTCCCATGCAATGTGGGACTCTTCTACAAGGCAGTCTTGGTTAGTAAGGACTTTGCCAGGATCTGATGACTCTCTACCCAGTTCTGCTCGTTCCCCTCTCAGCTCCAACTCCCCAATGAGCCTTCTGCACTCCAAACTCTGACTTAGCATTTGCTTCCCAGAGAATTCAACCTGCTGCTGCAGCTGAAGCCAGCAGAAGGGCCAAGGCGCATGGTAAGAGACACAGGAACACTGCTCGGTTCACTTCCGCTGCCACCGAGCCTTGTGAAACTGCCACCCCACCACATATGTGGAATATGTCCAACCCACAACTCAGGGTCCACCAACCCTTGCCTCATCTTTATCCTGACTCAAACAAGACAACTGGGTTTTTCCTGTTTCTCATTTGGTATTTCATTTTCATTGAGATAAGATCTGTGCCTTCTGTGCTAGAACACTGAGCTGGGATCCTGCCTAATTCTTGCCAACCTCCCTCCCCGTGTTACACAGAGAGAATCAGTGAAAATCAGTAAGGGCACAGGCCAGCAGATGTTGACATTTGGAAAAGCGACAGTCTAACACCTTTGTGCCCCCAACACCCCAGTAGTGTGGGCACAAGTTACACTCCTTCTTACTGTTTTTCTTGTCCCACTGCGGGCTTCATTCTCTCCACCAACATGACCAACACTAGCCGATAATGTTTTCTTGAACCATTTTTCAAGAAAAATAAAATTTATGTCTCTCCACACAAGTTACAACATGATTGACGAGGCAAAATTACATTATTACACACCATGTGACTGGTAAATCCATGGACGCACAAACTCTATACTGATTTAAATAAGAAAAGAATATAAGTATCCTGTGTATATCTAACTAGTCCCTAACCTTAAATCTAGTGCATATACCATATTTCTCGCTCCATAAGATGCACTTTTCCCCCAAAAGTGAAGGAGAAAATGCTCATGTATCTTGTGGAGGGAAAATATGGTATTTTATTAAATATTTTTTTATTTTTATTAAATATTTTACCACGGAGTGACATCAAAGAAATGGCACCATGGGGGGGCTCCCTATATCTCCCCCTGAAATTTCAACAAATTCAACAACTAGAGACAGAGAAACAATCTCAGGAGCATTGGAAATATACGATTAGACAAAAAGGTGGCTGAATATACAATCCACTCTGAAGAAAATAATACAGATAACGGAGTATTCCGCTTTCATCACTGATCTGAGGAAGGACCACTTTTGTCTGGAACTGAGAGAAACAGAGGATTTGGGGTAAGGGAAGAAGCTGGGCTAGGGCAGATGATTGGGCAGAGGAGAGAGCATGCTGGCTGGGTTTGAGATCGCAGACTTGGGGCTGGCACAGGCAGAACACTCAGACAGAGGTTGCCAGAGTGGAGTAAGTAGCCTGTGGAGGCTGGTGAGGCTTTGGGCTTTATGCACTCCAGTCAGTGATCCCAGGTGGTGTATGAGTGGCTCCACCTGGTGCCTCTGGCATGGGTGCGCACATTCATGGGCGGAGGGACTAGGCACGAGATTGTCAGCAGTAGACTTCTGCATGGGCTGTAGCCAGCTATTTCTGTGTGGTCCTGGCTCCTCGACCAACAGCACGGGAAGTGGACAAGGGCCAGGATCCCTAGACTTGGACCTGTCCAAGTGGGGCGCCTCCACTAGCCAATACAGGTTACAAAGAACATTCCTGCAGAGTAGGACTCCAATTGCACTGCAAAAGGCGTGGGAGCTGGGTGCAACATAGCTTGCTGCAGGCACAAGGGCGAAAAGCCTGTAGAGATTAGACTTGCTGTGCGCTGAGACATGCCTGGGGCCCTTAGAAAGGATCCTGATCAGCAATAGGGTCCCTGACCTGCCTGCTTTCGCTGGAAGCTCTGGTTGGCACAGCCTCACCCAGAACTGTGCTTTGAGTGGTGCTGGAGGAAGGACTTGGCAGCTCTTGGAGCCTCTTGCTCTGCAAGTAGTGGCTGGGGCAACTTCACAGCTGAGTCCCCAGGCTGCTGGCTCAGGAAGGAAAGATGTGGGGAGAGGCACCTGGAAAACTATCTGAGTCTTCCATTGTCAGAGCCTGCAAACCCTAACAAGCACCGCCTAACAACGGTACTGAGGTCCAGCCTATGTCATCGCCATAGCAACACATCAGAAAATTTCTACTTAAGAGTGTCACAGGGACAAAACCAATAGTATAGTGCCACCTTCTGAAAAGAAAAAGAAAAAAAAGAAGAAGCTACCTCTCAAAACAAGGAAAATATTACATTTTCTATAATTTTTTTTACTTTTTTCTTCTTTTTTTCATCTTTTTTCCACTTTGGTCATTTTGTCATCTTTCTATCTTATTCTTTCCTTTTCATTTTGAACGTCATTATCCATAGGGGTTACATTTTCCATTCTTGTTCTTTTTTATGAGGGTTACATTTCAAAAACCTTAACTTTTTTTTCTTTTATTTCTTTTTTCTCTTTCTTTTCTCTTTTACTTTTTCTCTCATCTGATCATCATTATAAAGAAGTTATTTTATTCTGGATTCATACTTTTCTTTGTGGCATTTTGTGTGTTTTTTACTTCCTTTTTTATCTCTTTGTCATTTACCCTCAGCTCTGGCTTCCTGTTCTATGTAGTTTTTGTTCCACTTGTCATAATAGAATTTTCATTTTTTTCAATTTTTATTATTTTTAATTATCACTTATTAGTGTTATTAATAATACTTCTCTCAAATTTTATTAAGGAAAAAAATCAAATATCATGGATACAAAAGACAGATTGCCTGACCAGGCAGTGGCACAGTGGATAGACTGTCAGACTGGTGTGCAGAGGACCCACATATGAGACCCTGAGGTTGCCAGCTGCAGTGTGGGCTCCTCAGGTTTGAGTAAGTCTCACCAGCTTGAGCCCAAGGTCGCTGAGTTGTGCAAGAGGTCACTCAGTCTGCTCTAGCCCCCCAGTCAAGGCACATATGAGAAATCAATCAATGAACAACTAAGGAATCACAACGAAGAATTGATGTTTCTCATATCTCTCCCTTCCTGTCTGTCTGTTCCTATCTGTCCCTCTCTCTAACTCTCTTTGTCTCTGCCACAAAAATAAAAAAAGACAGAGATGTAGCTAAGATAGATGAGGAAAATCTATAGAAAAAAATTTCAATTACTTGGAAACCTTGGACTTAAATGACAGAATTAAAAGTTGAAATTCTAAAAATACTCAGGGAAATACAAGAAAGCATGGAAAGGCAATTTAGAGAGATCAGAAAACAATTCAATGAACAAAAAGAATACATCACCAAGGAAATTGTAACTATGAAAACGAATCAAACAGAGATGAAAAACTCAATACATTAACTGTAAACGAGGTAACAAGCTTAGCTAATAGAACAGGCCAGATAGAGGAAAGAATTAGTGACATAGAAGACAGGAAACTAGAGGCACTACAGAGAGAAGAGGAGAAAAACTCATGAATTTAAAAAAAATGAGAAAGCCCTACAGGAATTGTCTGACTCTATCAGAAAGAGCAACATAAAAATAATGGGTATATCAGAAGGAGAAAGAAAGTGAAATAGAGAACATATTCAAACAAATAATAGATGAGAACTTCCCAAGCCTGTAGAATTAGAGCTTCAAATCCAAAAAGCAAACAGAACACCAAGTTACCTTAACCCAAACAGACCTACTTCAAGACACATCGTAATGTAATTATCAAAAACTAATGACAAAGAAAAGATTCTCAAGACAGCCAGGGAAAAGAAGAATACAACATATAAAGGAAGCCCCTTTAAGTTATCATCAGATTTCTCAGCAGAAATTCTATAAGTCAGAAGAAAGTGGACTCCAATATTTAAAGTTCTGAAAGAGAGGAATTTCCAGCCAAGAATACTATATCCATGAAAACTATCCTTCAAATATGAAGGGAAAATAAAAAACATTCACAGATATAGAAAAGATGGGAAATTTTATCACCAGAAAACCCCCACTTCAGGAATTACTAAAGGGCTACAAGCTATAAAGAACAAAACAAAACAAAATTACAAGTAAAAGCTCCATCAAGATCACAATAAAAACAAGATTAATCTGGAACAACAAAAACAAAAAAGGGGAGAAGACAAAGATTAACTGTAGCAAAGGAGGATGGAGTGCAGAAGCACTCATGAGATAATGTACTACAATAAATATGATACATATCTATTAATCATTGGTAACCACCCCTGAAAAAAACACTACAGAAACACATGGTTTAAAAAAAGAAGAAACAGAGGAAAGAAGTATGGAATACAACCAAACAAAAACAAATGACAGAAAAACAAAACAGAGTAACTAAACAAGATACAGAGCTATCAGAAAGCAATATATAGAATAGCAATAGGAAACCTTCAAGTGTCAATAATTACACTAAATGTAAATGGATTGAACTCACCAATAAAAAGACACAGAGCAGTAGAATGGATCAAAAAAAAAAAATCCAACTGTATGCTGTCTTCAAGAAACACATCTAAGCTACAAGGATAGAAACAAATTCAAAAAGAAAGGTTGGAAAACAATTCTCCAAGCAAATAACATCCAAAGTAAAGCAGGTGTAGCCATATTCATATCTAACAATGCTGACTACAAGAAAGCAAAGGTAATCAGAGAAAAAAAATGGTCATTTCATAATGATAAAGGGGACATTGAATCAAGAAGCATAAAAAAAAAGAAGACATAACACATCTTAATATATATGCATCAAACAAAGGAGCACCAAAGTATATAAGACATCTACTAACTGATCTAAAAATAAAAACCGACAAAAATACAATCATACTTGGAGACCTCAGTACACCACAGACGGCTCTAGATTGTTCATCCAAACAGAAAATCAATAAAGAAATATGGGCCTTAAACAAAACACTTTGATATGATAAACATCTACAGGACATTTCATCCAAAAATGCCAGAGTATACATTTTTTCTCTAGTGTACATAAAACATTCTCAAGAATTGACCATATGTTGGGCCACAAAAATAACATTAACAAATTCAGAAAGATTGAAATTATACCAAGCATATTTTCTGACCATAAAGCTTTGAAACTAGAATTCAACTGTTAAAAAGAAGTAAACAAACCCACAAAAATGTGAAAATTAAACAACATACTTCTAAAAAAATGAGTTGGGTCAAAGAAGAAATAAAAGCAGAGATCAAAAGATATATACAGACAAATGAAAATGACAATACAACATATAAGAATCTTTGTGATGCAGCAAAAGCATTAAGAAGAGGGAAGTTCATATCACTACAGGCCTATATGAACAAACAAGAGAGAGCTCAAGTAAACAACTTAACTTCACAAATTAAGGAACTAGAAAAAGAACAAAGGCAACCCAAACCAGTAAAAGAAAGAAAAGAATAAAAATCAGAGCAGAAATAAATGAAGTAGAGAAAAGAAAAACTATAGAAAAAAATCAATAAAACAACGAGCTGATTCTTTGAAAAGATCAACAAAATTGACAAACCCTTGGCAAGACTCACTAAGGAAAAAAGAGAAAGGACTCATATAAACAAAATCCAAAATGAAAGAGGAGAAATCACCACAGATATCATAGATATACAAAGAATTATTGTAGAATATTATGAAAAACTATATGCCATCAAATTTAACAATCTAGAAGAAATAGATAAATTCCTGGAACAATGCAATCTTCCTTAGACTGAGTCATGAAAAAGTAGATAGCTTAAACAGTCCCATAAGCAGGGAGGAAATAGAAACAACTATCAAAAACCTCCTCAAAAATAAAAGTCCAGGGCCAGATGGCTATACTAGTGAATTCTATCAAACATTCAAAGGAGATTTGGTTTCTATTCTACTCAGTCTTGCAATAAATAGAAGAAAAAGCAATAATTCCAAACACATTTTATGAGTTCAACATAACCCTCATATCAAAACCTGGTAAAGACAACACAAAGAAAGAAAACTACAGACCAATATCTCTAATGAATACACATGCTAAAATACTAAACAAAATACTAACAAATTGGAAGACAAGATGGCGATGGAGTAGGTGGATGTACCAAACCACCTCCCAGAACCAAAGTGGATTACAAACTAATTTTAAGAACCATCATCTGGAAAAACCAACTTTGAACTAAACTAAGAGGACTCTTCAACTAAGGAACACTGAATAAGCCACACCAAGACTGGTAGTAAAAGCAGAAACACGGGGAGGGCTGCCCAGCTCCCTGGAGTAAATGGTAGCTGGGAGAGACTCGCATGGTGAGAAGTGAGTTTAGCAGAGAGGGGAGGGTCCTGAGTCCCAGGAACAAAGCCCCAGCCTGCAGCCCCAGAGCCTAGAAGATAGTATTTAGCTGGAAACAAGACAGGATACTGTTTGTGAGAAAGAGACTGATTTCTCAGACCCAGGATTCTTCTTAAAGGGACCACACAGAAAATCTCTCTCACAACCACTCACCCAGGGCTCCGGGGGACAGGGAGAGAGGAGAGGACCGAGGTATCAGGAAGAGAGTGTAATCTAGGAGGCACAGGGAGAAACATTTTGAGAGACAGCCACCCTAACCTCTGGGACGAGTCACTCCCCAAATCCGAAGTGAATATTGCCCCTGGAAACAGCAATACCAGCAGAGGGAAGCAGGACACCAGCCAAACAAGCTCTCCTACAGCACTCAGGAGTCACTTAGAAGGAGGGAGCTTTCAGGACTACAGTAGTGAGTGTTAGGGTCTGAGCTGCAGCGCCCCCAACCACACGGCTGAGGGCTTGACAAGGGTGGACCGTGGTGGAACACGGAAGCGCAGTGCTGTCCGCAAGGGCAGAAGCTGGTTAGCCACCACTGAGGCCCAGGTGTGAGCTTAGTATTGCCCAGCTGGGGAGAAGGGAACTTGCAAAAGTTGTCAAGCTCAGTTGTGGGCCGCCTGAAATCCAGGCTGTGGGGGAAGGGCGGGAACCCTGGAAAGGGCAGAGACCCGCCCTTGAGCAAGGACGCAGGAGCAGAGCCTTGTCCCGCCCACAGAACCGAGGCTTGTGGCTTACTTGGGAGCCAAATCCTCCCTTGGAAGTGGAGCCAAAAACCCAGAACAGGCAGAGTCCCACTACTGAGCATGGGCACGCAGTCCTGCGGAGCCAAGGCTTGCAGCTGTCCTGTGGAGCCAAGGCTTGCAGCTGTCCCACTAGTGGGCTCCTCCTGCAAGGGTGGGGCGAAAGCCCAGAATCAGGCAGAGACCCGCAGCTGAGCAAAGATGCTCATGACTGCCTCAGGGCCGAGCATAACTTCACCCAGGGGGGCAGGGCGAAGGCCAAGGCCACCAAGGCTTGTACACTCAAGCACGTGATCACAGCCACTCCCGTGAATGAGAAGCGGAAACCACAGCAACAGCCCCAGTGGGCAGGCACCGGCAACGCCCATACCCGAATGCCCTAGGCAGCAACAGCAGAGTGGGTGGTGGACCTACAGATAGACCACACCTAGGGAACACAGAGGCCACACCCAGTGGACTCCAGTGGCCAAAACCTTCTATTACACAGACAAAATGAGAAGGCATGCCTGACCTGTGGTGGCGCAGTGGATAAAGTGTCGACCTGGAAATGCTGAGGTCGCCAGTTCGAACCCTGGGCTTGCCTGGTCAAGGCACATATGGGAGTTGATGCTTCCAGCTCCTACCCCCTTCTCTCTCTCTGTCTCTCCTTCTGCTCTCTAAAATGAATGAATAAATAAAAAAATAAAATGAGAAGGCAGAGAAATGCAACACAAATGAATCAAGAGAAATCCCCAGAAAAGGACCTGAATGAGTCAGATATAACCAAACTAGAAAGCCCAGCAGTCATACGAAATGACCGCTGTTCTAGATATTATAAATTGTAATTAAAATGATTTGTGCAAAGGTGTCTGCTAATTCAAACTGAATTACCCAGGGCAGGCGGCGAGGACGCCCCTTTGCTTACTGCCCCATGGGGTTTCCCCCTTCTACTTGCTTAATTGCTTAAAGTAGAGTGCAATGAAGGAAACCACTGGTGATACATTTCTTAAGAGCCACCGCTAGCTCAATAAATAAAGGTGATTTAAATAATAAAATGTTAATTCACATGTCAAAGATCTCTTTGTACATAACATTTCTTGTGTAGATCTTTCCATCATTTTTAAGCTCGCCTTGCAGAGGACCATCAATTATTTTTAATTTTATGTCCGTTCTTTCACGAACTCTTGAACAGGCAACATAAAGTTGACCGTGTCCAAATGCAGGTTCAGGTAAAAAAATGCCAACACGCTTAAGTGTTTGGCCCTGAGACTTATTGATGGTCATAGTAAAGGCAAGTTTTACAGGAAATTGTCTACATCTCAATTGAAACAGCAACCCTGTTTGAGATGGAGCCAAATCAATTCTTGGAATGACATGTATTTTACCTTCAGAGGAGACAGTCAAACACTTAGCTATTATGACATTATTTTTACAATTGGAGAACCTCTAGTCTTGTACCATTTCAAAGACCCCTTCTGATGTTAAGATTTCTTAACAGCATAATAATTGCTCCAATCTTTAACCTCAATTTTTGAGGTGGCATGCCAGAAGGCAGGACTATTTGAATGCCGTGGAAACTTCACCCCATTGGCTAGTACAGTTACGCAAGCAACCAATAAGCTATCGGCGACAAACAGACACTTAAGCCACATATAATAAAGATTACCAGAGGTAGAGTTTAAAATAACGATTGTTAGGATGCTCAAAGATATTAGAACAAAAATAGATGGTCATTACAAACACCTAAGTAAAAAGATAGCAAATATAAAAAAGGACATTGAAATAATAAAATAGAATCAGTCAGAAATGACAAAGACAATATCAGAAATGAAGAACACAATGGAAGGAATTAAAAGCAGGATGGATGAAACTGAGAATTGAATCAGCAAGTTTGAGGACAACATAAATAAAGCCATAGAAGCAGAGCAGAACAAAGAAAAGAGACTCAAAAAGTCTGAGAAAACTCTAAGAGAGCTCTGTGACAACATGAAGAGACATAACATCTGCATCATAGGGGTTTCTGAAGAAGAAGAGAAAGAACAAGGATTAGAGACTTTGTCCAAACAAATCATAGCTGAAAACTTCCCTCAATTAAGGCAGGAAAACATTTCACAAGTTCAAGAAGCACAGAGAACTCCATTAAAGAGAAACCCAAAGAAATCTACACCAAGACACATCATAATTAAAATACCAAAGCTAAGTGATAAAGAGAAAATATTAAAAGCTGATATAGAAAAAAAGACTATCACCTACAAAGGAGCCCCCATAAAAATGACTTCTGACTTCTCAACAGAAACACTTGAGGCCAGAAGGGAATAGCAAGAAATATTCAAAGTAATGCAGAACAAGAGCCTACAACCAAGACTACTTTATCCAGCAAGGCTATCATTTAAAATTGAAGGAGAAATAAAAAGCTTTCCAGACAAAAACAAACTCAAGGAATTCACTACAACCAAATCAAAGCTGCAAGAAATGCTAAGGGGCCTGTTGTAAACAGATCAAAGGAGAAAAAGAATATAGCAAAAGAAGAATACAGTTTTAAAGAATAAAATGGCAATAAACAATTATATATTAATAATAACCTTAAATGTAAATGGATTAAATGATCTGATCAAAAGACATAGGGTAGCTGCATGGATAAGAAAACAGGACCCATACATATGCTGTCTATAAGAGACACACCTTAAAACAAAAGATGCTCATAGACTGAAGATAAAAGGATGGAAAAAATATTTCATGCAAATGGAAATGAAAGAAAAGCTGGGGTAGCAATACTTATATCAGACAAAATGGACTTTAAAACAAAGACTATAGTAAGAGACAAAGAAGGTCACTACATAAAGGGAGCTATCCAACAGGAAGATATAACCGTTATAAATATCTACGCACCTAATATAGGAGCACCTAAATATATAAAGCAGACTTTGATGGATTTAAAGGGCGAGATCAACAGCAATACTATAATAGTAGGGGATTTCAATACCCCACTAACATCACTAGATAGATCCTCAAGAAAGAAAATTAACAAAGAAACAGCAGACTTAAAGGACATATAGGATCATCTGGATTTAATATCAGAACCTTTCACTCTAAAGCAGCAGAATATACATTCTTTGCAAGGGCTTATGGTACATTCTCTAGGATAGACCACATGTTAGGGCACAAAAGCAGTCTCAACAAATTTAAGAAAATTGAAATTATCTCGAACACTTTCTCTGATCACAATGGCATGAAACTAGAAATCAATCACAACAGAAAAACTGAAAAATACTCAAAACACTTGAAAAATAAACACCATGTTATTAAATAACAAATGGGTTAACAATGAGATCAAAGAAGAAATTAAAAAATTCCTAGAAACAAACAATAACGAGCATACATCAACTCAAAATTTATGGGACACAGCAAAAGCAGTCCTGAGAGGAAAGTTCATAGCATTACAGGCATACATCAAGAAGCTTAAAAAAAGCTCAAATAAACAATTTGACCCTACATCTAAAAGAACTAGAAAAAGAACAGCAAGTAAAGCCCAGAGCTAGTAGAAGGAAGGAAATACTAAAGATCAGAGCAGAAATAAATGACATAGAGGCTAAAGAAACAATACAGAGGATCAATGAAACCAAGAGCTGGTTTTTTGAAAAGGTAAACAAGATCGATGAACCTTCAACCAGACTCACCAAGAAAAAAAGAAAGAGGACTCAAATAAATAAAATTAGAAATGAGAGTGGAGAAATAACAACTGACACAACAGAAATACTAAATTATATTATAATTATATAATTATAAGAAAATACTATGAAGAACTGTATGCCAAAAAACTAGACAACCTAGAGGAAATGGACAAATTCCTTGAAACATATAATCCTCCAAAAATTAATCTGGAAGAATCAGAAAACCTAAACAGACCAATTACAACAAATGAGATTGAAACAATTATCAAAAAACTTTCAACAAAGAAAAGTCCGGGGCCTGATGGCTTCACAAGTGATTCTACCAAATATTCAAAGAAGAACTAACTCCTATCCTTCTCAAGCTATTTCAAAAAATTCAAGAGGAAGGAAGACTTCCAAGTTCCTTTTATGAGGCGAGTATAATTCTGATTCCAAAACCAGGCAAAGACAACACAAAGAAAGAAAATTATAGGCCAATATCCCTGATGAACTTAGATGCTAAAATTCTCAACAAAAAATTAGCAAATCGGATCCAGCAATATATGAAAAAAATCATACACTATGATCAAGTGGGATTTATTCTTGGGAGGCAAGGTTGGTACAATATTCGCAAATCAATCAATGTGATTCATCACATAAACATAAGGAAGGAGAAAAACCACATGATCATTTTAATAGAGGCAGAAAAAGCATTTGATAAAATCTAGCACCCATTCATGATCAAAACTCTCAGTAAAGTGAGAATACAGGGAACATGCCTCAACATTATAAAGGCCATCTATGACAAACCCACAGCCAACATCGTACTCAATGGGCAAAAATTAAAAGCAATCCCCTTAAGATCAGGAACAAGGCAGGGGTTCCCCCTTTCACCATTCTTATTCAACATAGTTCTGGAAGTCCTAGCCACAGAAATCAGAAAAGAAAAAGAAATAAAAGGCATTCAAATTGGAAAAGAAGAAGTAAAACTATCATTATTTGCAGATAATATGATATTGTATATAGAAAACCCTAAAGTCTCAGTCAAAAAACTACTAGACTTGATAAATAAATTCAGCAAGGTGGCAGGATATAAAATTAATACTCAGAAATCAGAGGCATTTTTATACACTAACAATGAACTGTCAGAAAGAGAAATTAAGGAAGCAATCCGCTTTACCATTGCAACCAAAAAAATAAAGTACCTAGGAATAAATTTAACCAGGGAGATTAAAGACTTGTACTCGGAAAATTATAAAACATTGATAAAAGAATTCAGGAAAAATACAAACAAGTGGAAGCATATACCATGCTCATGGTTAGGAAGAATAAACATCATTAAAATGTCTATATTACCCAAAGCAATTTATAAATTCAATGCAATACTGATTAAAATACCAATGACTTACTTCAAAGATATAGAACACATATTCCAAAAATGTATATGAACCAAAAGAGAACACGAATAGCCTCAGCAATCTTGAAAAGGAAGAATAAAGTGGGAGGTATCACACTTCCGGATATCAAGTTATACTATAAGGGCATTGTACTCAAAACAGCCTGGTACTGGCATAAGAACAGGCATATAGATCAATGGAACAGAACTGAGAACTCAGAGATAAACCCACACTTTTATGGACAACTGATATTTGACAAAGGAGGTAAGAGCATACAATGGAGTAAAGACTCTTCAACAAATGGTGTTGGGAAAATTGGACAGCTACCTGCAATAAAATGACACTAGACCACCAACTTACACCATTCACAAAAATAAACTCAAAATGGATAAAAGACTTAAATGTATGCCGTAAAACCATAAGCATCTCAGAGGAAAACATAGGCAGTAACCTCTCTGACATCTCTCGCAGCAATATATTTGCCAATTTATCTCCACGGGCAAGTGAAATAAAAGACAGGATAAACAAATGGGACTATATCAAACTAAAAAGCTTTTGCACAGCTAAAGACAACAAGAACAGAATAAAAAGACAAACTACACAATGGGAGAATATATTTGACAAAACATCTGATAAGGGGTTAATAACCAAAATTTATAAAGAACTTGTAAAACTCAACACCAGGAAGACAAACAATCCCATCAAAAAATGGGCAAAAGAAATGAATAGATACTTCTCCAAAGAGGACATACAGATGGCCAATAGGCAGATGAAGAAATGCTCAACATCACTAATCATTAGAGAAATGCAAATTAAAACCACAATGAGATATCACCTCACACCAGTCAGAATGGCGCTCATCAACAAAACAACAGAATAAGTGCTGGCGAGGATGTGGCGAAAAGGAAACCCTCCTGCACTGCTGGTAAAAATGCAGAATGGTGCAGCCACTGTGGAAAACAGTATGGAGATTCATCAAGAAATTAAAACTCGAACTGCCTTTTGACCCAGCTATACCACTGTTAGGAATTTACCCCAGGAACACCATAGCACAGTTTGAAAAGAAGAAATGCACCCCCATGTTTATGGCAGCATTGTTCACAATAGCGACGATCTGGAAACAGCCCAAGTGTCCGTCAGTGGACAAGTGGATTAAAAAACTTTGGTACATATATACTATGGAATACTACTCAGCCATAAGAAATGATGACATCGAATCATTTACAATAACAGGGATGGACCTCAATAACATTATACTTAGTGAAATAAGTAAATCATAAAAAACTAAGAACTATATGATTCCATACATAAGTGGGACATAAAAATGAGACTCAGAGACGGGGGGGGGGGGGGGAAGAGAGGGAGGGGTTTGGGGGAGGGGAGGGGGAAAAAAAAAGAAAAACAAAAAACAAAAAAAAAATACTAGCAAATCGAATACAATACATTAATAAAATAATTCATCATGATCAAGTGGGATTCATCCCAGAATCACAAGAATGGTTCAACAGACATAAACAGTTAACATAATATACCATATCAACAAAACAAAGAACAAAAACCATATGATCCTATCAATAGATGCAGAAAAGGCATTTGATAAAAATACATTTTATGTTTAAAACACTCAACAAAATGGGTATAAGAAGGAAAATATCTTAACATAATAAAGGCCATTTATGACAAACCATCAACTAACCACCATATTAAATGGCACAAAACTGAGGACTTTTCTCTAAAATCAGGAACAAGACAAGGTTGTCCACTCTCTCCACTCTTATTCAACACAGTGCTGGAAGTTCTAGCCAGAGCAATCAGACAAGAGAAAGAAATCAAAGGCATTCATACTTGGAAAGAAGAAGTAAAGGTTTCACTTTTTGCAGATGATATGATCCTATACATTGAAAACCCCAAAGACTCTACAAAAAGACTACTAGAAACAATAAACCAATACAGTAAGGTCACAGTATACAAAATTAATATACAGATGTCTATTGCCTTCTTACATGCCAACAATGAATCATCAGAAAAACAAACTCAAAAAAATAATCCCTTTTACAGTTGCAACAAAAAATAAATAAGTACCTAGGAATAAACATAACAAAGAATGTAAAGGACCTATATAATGAAAACTACAAAGCATTGTTAAGGGAAATTGAAAAAGACACAATGAAATGGAAAAATATTCCTTGTTCTTGGATAGGAAGAATAAATATAGTCAAAATGACCATATTACCCAAAGCGATATACAGATTTAACACAATTTCCATCGAAATTCCAATGTCATTTTTTTAAAAAATTGAACAAAAAATCATCAGGTTTATATGGAACTATAAAAAACCCTGAATTGCCAAAGTAATCCTAAGGAAAAAAGAACAAAGCTGGGGGCATTACAATACCTGACTTCAAATTATAAAGCCATGATAATCAAAACAGCATGATATTGGCAGAAAAATAGACACTCAGACCAAAAGAACAGAATAGAGAGCCCAGAAATAAAACCACATATATATGGTCAAATCATCTTTGATAAAAGAAGCAAAAATACACAATGGAGAAAAGAAAGCCTCTTCAATAAATGGAGCTGGGAAAACTGGAAAGCCACATGCAAAAGAATGAAACTCAACTACAGTTTGTCCCCTTGTATGAAAATTAATTCAAAATGGATCAAAGACCTAAATATAAGACCTGAAACAATAAATTACATAGAAGAAAACATAGGTACTAAACTCATGGACCTTGGCCATAAAGAGCATTTTATGAATTTGACTCCAAAGGCAAGGGAAGTGAAGGCAAAGATAAATGAATGGGAATACACCAGACTAAGAAGCTTTTTTTTTTTTTTGTATCCTTCTGAAGCCGGAAATGGGGAGAGACAGTCAGACAGACTCCCACATGCGCCGGACCCGGATTCACCCGGCACGCCCACCAGGGGCGATGCTCTGCCCACCAGGGGGCAATGCTCTGCCCCGCCGGGGCGTCGCTCTGTTGCGACCAGAGCCACTCCAGCGCCTGGGGCAGAGGCCAAGGAGCCATCTCCAGCGCCCGGGCCATCTTTGCTCCAATGGAGCCTCGGCTGCGGGAGGGGAAGAGAGAGACAGAGAGGAAGGAGAGGGGGAGGGGTGGAGAAGCCGATAGGCACTTCTCCTGTGTGCCCTGGCCGGGAATCGAACCCGGGACTTCTGCACGCCAGGCCAACACTCTACCACTGAGCCAACCAGCCAGGGCCAAGAAGCTTTTGTACAGCAAAAGAAACTGACAACAAAACAAACAGCCAACTAAAGGGGAGATGATATTTTCACAGATAAGGGCCTAATATCCAAAATATACAAAGAACTCATATAACTCAACAAACAAGCAAACAATCCAATAAAAAAAATGGGAGGAGGACATAAACAGACACTTCTCCCAGAAAGAAATAGAAATGGCCAATAGATATATGAAAAGATGCTCATCTTCATTAGTTATTAGAGAAATGAAAATCAAAACTACAATAAGATACCACCTCACACCTGTTAGATGAGCTATTATCAACAAGACAGCTGTTAAGAAGTGTTGGAGAGGCTGTGGAGAAAAAGGAACCTTCATTTGCTGTTGGTGGGAATGTAAAGTAGTAGAACAACCATTATGGAAGAAAGTATGGTGGTTCCTCAAAAAATTAAGAATAGAACTACTATATGACCCAGTAATCCCTCTACTGGGTATATAACCCCCAAAACTCAAAAACACTGGTACGTAAAGACACATGCAGCCCCATGTTCATTGCAGCATTGTTCACAGTGGCCAAAACATAGAAACAACCAAAAAGCCCTTCAATAGATGACTGGATAAAGAAGATGTGTTACATATATACTATGGAATACTACTCAGCCATAATAAATGATGACATCGGATCATTTACAACAACATGGATGGACCTTGATAACATTATACTGAGTGAAATAAGTAAATCAGAAAAAACTCAGAACTGTATGATTCCATACATAGGTGGGACACAAAAATGAGACTCATGGACATGGACAAGAGTGAGGTAGTTACCAGGGAGAGAGGAAAGGAGGAGACGGGGAGGGCAGGGGAAAGGAGGGACACAAAGAAAACCAAATAGAAGGCGACAGAAGACAATTTGACTTTGGGTGATGTGTATACAACATCAAATGTCAAAATGACCTGTAGATATTTTCTCTGAATTCATGTACTCTAACTGATCAATGTCACCCTGTTAAAATTAATTGTCTAAATAAAAAATATACTTGAACAGATAAGACACCAAAAAATTTTTTATATATATAATACCATTTGGTTCATAGTATTTTTTTTTTCTTATTTTCATCCTTAAAACTTTAACTATGTCTTATGGTCAGGTGTGTCTTATGGAGCAAAAAATATGGTATCTATGCACACACTATATGCACCTGAATTTGCATAGATGCCACTAAATTTTTAGTATGTATAGCAGACTCAGTGGCAGTCTCATCACAAAGCCCCTCGGCTAACCTCTCGAGTTGACCTGTAGCTGTGGTGGAGGATCCCTTTGTACCCTGGCAGCATCCCACCTGAAGCACATGTGTGTTTCAACTTCTCTGCCTGAGCACTTTCTGCAGCACCAGGGGATGTTGCTCCGACTGTGCTCAGGACAACCCAGAATGCCAAGGAATCCAGGTCACCAAGCAACCTCAACCAGTAAGAGAACAGAATGGGTGGACAATCTCTCCAATTTCAACATGACTCAAACTTCTGAAGGGGCAATTCTTTGGTATGTTCTGTACCAGAGGTTCTCAAACTTCAGTGTGCATCAGAATCACCTGGAAGGCTTGAAAAATATGGTTTGCTAAGCCCCACCACCAGATCTTCTGGTCAGTAGGTCTGGGGTGGGTACTTGAGAACTTGCATGACTAACAGGTCCCAGGTGATGCCCATGCTGCTGGTCCAGGGAGCACCCCGTTTGTGAGAAGCAGTCTGGGAGCCTCAGTGGACTGAGCCCCTGTTGCCCACCCAGCAGCCCCGCTCAGCTGCACACATTTCATTGGCTTCTCTCTGTCTAATCTCCCTTTCCCACTCTCTCATTTGGGCTTCCTTGGCATTATCTCCTGGATCCAACTGAACTGCTATTCCTCAAGCCCTTGCTTTGGAGTACATGTATCTACTTTAGGTGGGACACAGCAGGACATCATGGTTTTATAAAGTCTCTCTATTCAAAAATACAACTGAAGGAGCTCCTGACACCCAAAGATATTGAAAACCATTGATTTGGCTAAAGCTATGAGCTGACAGATAGTTCGTAAAGGTTTGGGGTCTTGATGAGGGAGATTCAAACCAGAATTCAGTTCTGCTAAACTTTCAGTCTCTCACACTACCTACTTAGAAAGCAATACTTTCCTCATGCCACATGCTGAATTATGCCCACCTGCATGATCAGAAGGGTGTGAGTACGTGTGCCTGTGTGGACGCACACACTCGTGTGTGCCTGGTAGGGGCACAGAACAACAGAGAGGGAGAGAACACGCACTCAGTCACCCATAGCCAGTTTGCCCTGAATTTCCTTTTTTCATGCCCCAAATGGAGCCTTGATTTTCTAGCTCTTGAGGTTTTACTTTCTGCCCAAACCACATCTCTTTTTTTTTTTATTAAGATATAATTGACACATAAAATTATATTAGTTTCAGGTGTACAACATAACGATTCAATGTATGCATATTGCAAAGCCATCACCACATTAAGTCTAGTTAACATCCACAACTATATACATAGTTACAAAAATGTATTTTTTCTTATAAATTTTAAGATTTACTTTCTTAACGACTTCTAAATATCCAACAGTGTTATGAACTATAGTCACCATGCTGTACATTACCTCCCCATACCTTGTTTATTTTATAACTGGAAGTTGGAAACTTTAGACCACCTTTACGTACTTCCCGCACTTCCGGCCACCCCTACCTCTGGCAACCACCAATCCGTTCTCTATTTATGAGTTTGGGTGTTTTATTTTTTAGATTCTACATATAAGTAATATCATATGGTATTTGGCTTTCTCTCTCTGCCTTGTTGCACCTAGCACAATGTCTTCAGCATTCATCTATGCTGTATCAGTATGATAATTTCATTCCTTTCTATTCCATTGTATTTTCATGTCACACTTCCTTTATCCAGTCATCTGTTGGCTGAACTTAGGTTGTTTCCATGTCTTAGCTATTGTAAATAATGCTTCTATGAATACAGGTGTGAGATATCCCTTTGAGATCGTGACTTCATTTCCTTGGGATATACCTAGAAGTGGAATTGCTAATTCTATTTTAATTTCTTGAGGAATCGTCATACTGTTTTTCATAATGGCTGCACATTTTCTATTTTCATTTGTCTGATCTGGGCCTGGGCTTTCTCGATCTCACCCTGTAATAGCAAATCCACCAGGTCCCCCCATCGAGGGGGCAGATCCGTGCTGTCCCTCGGTGGCCACGCCCTAGGTCAGTTTCCACACCTGACAGCATCAGCCAGCCAGAAAGACCCAGCTGTGTCCTTCTCCAGTCTGCTGGCTGTAGAATATGCAAAAGCAGCTGTGAAATCCCCTCTAACGTGACTCATGCAAAACCTCCTTCAAGTGTACGGACAGTGGAGCAAGTGGCAGAATGCAAGAAGACACTTGGGTGCTCCAAATGGGAGGGAAAACCAGCCAGGCAGGAAACCCCACGGCTGTGCTCTGGGAGAAGTAGCAAGTGTCCGCCGTAGCTCTGGGGCCTCTGTCTGGCAGCTTCCCTTCAGCTACCTATTAGGACACTGTACCCTGTTTCCTACTTCTTTCTCTATGATCTATAATTCAGTGTTTTTCAACCAGTGTGCGTGGCACACTAGTGTGCCATGAGACATGGTCAGGTGTGCTGTGGGGAAATTAAACATGAGTCCCCAAACTACGGCCCGCATGCCGGATACAGCCATGGAGGCTATTTATCCAGCCCGCCGCCAGCCGCCTCCACCTGAATATAAACATTCCCCTCACAATCCCTCCAACTATCAGCTACAGGAAGAGTGGAGGCACAGGGAACGCTCACTGACCAATCACCTTCTAGGATTCATCCCAACCACTAGTGACGAACCAATAGTAGGCCGCCTCTCATCCACACCCAGGAAGGTCCCGGCTCGGGCTGCCGCGCACTTGTCATTGTGTGGCCGCGGTGAGTAGTTGAAGCTGCTACTCCTCCCCATGGTCCCGATTTCTAATCCTGGTCAGGACTGGAGGTAAATGTTGCCACCACTAGATGAAGCCTCAGTCACAGCTGGTTATGTCTATCCTGATGGTGTATATAGATATTTGACCTTTTTCTTTTTAAAAGAGGCCCCCACAGAGGGTGATATACAATGCATCACAATGTTATCTAACTTTAAAGCTAAAGTTTTCTGATCTTCCTTTGGACAGTTTTTGGTTATCTGTTGCCAAGGAGTTCCCCACTCTGGCCAACAAAGCTATTTTGACATTGCTCTCGTTTTCAACCACATATCTATGTGAGCTGAGCTTCTCAAGCTTGACTGAGATAAAAACTAAAAACAGAGAGAGACTGAGAACTGTTGAGGAAGAACTTCGTGTGTGTCTTTCTACCATTCCTGCCAGGATATCCCTTTTGTGTTCATCGAAACAGGCCCAGATTTCTCACTAAATGAGTATAAATACATTTAGAAACTATATTATTAACTATATGTATAATATGTACTGTGTTAGAGTGTCATTTTGTGTCATTTTGGTAGGTGGTGTGCCCCAGGATTTTGTAAATGTAAAAAATGTGCCGCAGCTCAAAAAAAGGTTGAAAATCACTGCTATAATTCATCTGACATTTGGGAGAGTGTTTTCATAAACATTCTTTTGGACATGTTGCCCCATGATTCCACCTTCCTGTGCACATGGTCTCCACCTCCATCAGTATTGGCTTATTAAGTGCTTGGCCTTTTAAGAGCTGCCAAAGAGCATTATTTTGGGGCGTTACTGCCTCCAATTTTCCCCTCAAAAATTAAGAAATACATTGTCAATTTCAAAGAAACAGAAAAAATAGTGTATTTAGAGCCATTGGCCTTTACTAAATGTAGATGTTAATTTCCAAAAGCTAATCAGTGACCTGGTAGTAGGCTTAACAATGACCCACCACCAGTACCATATATGTCCACATCCTAATCCCTGGAACCTGTGAATGTTACCTGGAAAAAGGGACTTAGCAGATGTAATTAAGTTAAGGACCTTGAGATGAGGAGAATATCCTAGGCTATCTGGATGGACCCACATGTAATCATAATGGACCTTATAGGAGGGAGGCAGGAGGGTCAGAGCCAGAGAAGATGATGTGACAGCAGAAGCAGAGGTTGCAGTGATGCCCTTTGACAAAGGAGAAAGGGGCCACAAACCAAGGAGAACAGGCTGCCTCTAGAAGCTGGAAAGACAAGAAAGCAGACTCTCCCCCTGGAGCCTCCAGAAGGAACGTGAGATCTGTGACCTTCAGAACTGTCAGAGAATAAATTTGTGTCATTTAAACCACTACAGTTTTGATGATTCTTCTTTTTTCTTTACAGGGAGGGGAAGGGAGATAGAAAGATAGACTCCTGCATGCGCCCCAACTGGGATCCACCCAGCAACCTCTGTCTGGGGCTGATGCTCAAATCAACCAAGCTCTCCTCAGTGCCTGGGGCTGATGCTTGAACCAACTGGGTCACTGGCTGCGGGAGGGGAAGAGGGAGGGAAGGGGAGGGGGAAGGGAAAGAGAAGCAGATGGTCACTTCTCTTATGTGCCCTGACTAGGGATCAAACCCAGGACATCCGTATGCCAGGCCAGCACTTTATCCACTGAACCAACCCACAAATGCTGTGATGACTTTTCACAACAGCCACAGGAAACCACAGACCTTTGTTCTTTGTAGATCCATTTATATGGTGCTCACTTCCAATTATATCCTTGGAAGCAATAAGTAAATCCTGAATAGTAACCTTGGGGTAGCACAGCAAACGTCTATGTCCATTTTCACCACCTGGTCAATTGACATTAAAAAAATCCTTGTCCTACTTATTCTGATTCTATCAGAAGGGTGAATTGCAGCTGTCCTCAGATGAGACAGTCGGCTCTCAAAGTAGGGACCTGTTCCCGGGACATGATCTATTTTCATTTACACCACAAACACAATGATATTGCCAAATTCATCTTCATCCAGTCAAACGAAACAGCAGCGACACAATGACCCACATACACAGAGGGATCACCTGCAATGTTTCTGCAGAAATATCCTAACAGGCATGTTGCTCCTCAAGCCTGCAAGAGAGGATGATATTGTTCACCTTTCCTGCAACAGCCAATCCTATCTCGGCATGTGCGGATAGGTGTCTGCTGCTGAAAGGGGAGAAACGGGAGGCAGGGACATCTTCATGGCTGTCATCTCTTTTTTAAAAAACCAATCAGATCATCCTTTTCCTGAAAAGCGAAGCCATTCTTGTCTAAGGATTTTAATCACTGAACTCAGTATTAGCATGGATTCATGGGTGTGCCAACGGGTCCCTCATATATAACTAACCTATATAATTAACCTCTAGCCAGCATCGCTTTCAAAGGTGATGTGTTTTTAAGCCTTCATTCTCTTAGGAATAATGTACATCCCAATGGGCATATGTTGATTCTTCTTCACTTCTCTCCTGCTCCTAATTCCTCTCTGCAAAGAGACATATTTATTTGTCAAAGAGTCTGGCCAGTGAACTTTGCTCACCCAGAAGCTGAGTGCCACTAATGTGAGCTGCTGAGATGCCACTGTCAATGTGTGAAGTTAAAATCCATTCCTTTTTTTAGAGAGAGATAGAGAAATGGGTGGGAGGAAGGAACGGAAAGTATCAGCTCATAGTAGTTGCTCTTCATGTGTGCCTTGACTGAGTAAGCCCAGGGTTTTGAACCAACAACCTCAACATTCCAGATTAACACTTTATCCACTGTACCACCATTGGTCAGGCAATTTGTAATCATCAAAGGAGGGAGAGTCATTCCCTGTAGGAAGGGTAACAAAACATTTCAGTTTGCTGGAAAAATCCCAGTATGAGCGTATAGTCTTTGCATAATTATTAAGGGTGCTCCCTTTTACTCTCAAAACTGTCCTGGGTGGATGATTAATATGTAATCATCCTGCTTAGAGCTGTTCTCTGAGATCTAGGTCTGGTGAAATGGTCTGGAGAGGCAACTCACTATCGATCAATAACGAGATGTCTACCTGGCTCCACCCCTCAGAGGGCACTCTGGTTCAATGCAGCACAGATGTTAATTTGATTTGGCATCTCACGATACCAATGGTGGTTGGGAGCAATGCTTTTTTTGATGCCTGAGAAGAGTTTTGGGGCTATGATTTCAATCACAGCCTTTAAATCCTGTTTTCTAAAATTAAAGTTATGTCCTTACCATATAGTAGACTCTCAAAAATCAGCAGCCTTTAAAAGTTAGGTGTAAGAGGGGAAAAACTACACTGGTCTCTGTGGAGATCCACATGATCTTGGGTGGAGAAGTTTTATCTGTGCATTGAAAGAGAAAAACTGTGAAGAAATAGATAAACCTAATTATGCTTAATTTAAGTCATCTCAGTGGTTAAAACTCACCTATACACACAAAGGTGAAAGTCAAATTCAATCCAAGAAAAAAAAATGGCAATACATATGAGAAACAATTGTTTGATAGATTTAATATTAAGAGAGTATTCAACTAACAGAGTTTCCTATTAATTGGTGCTGCCTGCAGGTATATAGCCTAAAGTATAAAAATAATAACCTTTAAAAATCAGTTTTTAACACCATGAAAGAAAAAAGAGCAAACAGAACAAAAAAGCAAGCAATTTATAAAAGAATAAATACAAATATCAAATTGAATATAGTCTCTTTGTCTGGTAATCAAAGAATGCAAACAATATGACATACCATTTCCCACCCACCGGTTTCATCATGGCCTCCAGGATTGATGAAAGGTTGGATAAATGAGCTCCCTCACACATACCTAGAAGGACTAGATGTTGTCACCCTTTCTGCAGAGCAGGTGTGAGTACAATTCAACGCCTCATGACTTTGCCTGCCCATTAATCTCATTTCAGTCATGTGAACATAGTCATGGCCACCCAATGCAAGTGACACAGATCTCCAAGAAGCCAGACCACCTCAAAATTACCATCAGTCCTTGAGAAATTGACTTTTGAGTCTAGTTCTAACTTTGAAAAGTCATCAAGCTCAGGACTCCCTAAATATATCAACTCACCTAAACAAGAATTCACTGCCTCCAATCCTACTTCTATCTGTGGTGTCTATGGTTGCAGGGTGCCTCTCCTTCTCTCTCCCTCACTCTTGGGGTTGAGGTTAAAAACAAGTTTGCTAGTTCTTCGATCTGACACTTGACAGAGGCACAGCAACCTAAGTTGTTCCCCTGCCCTGAATTCACACTAAAGATGCCTTATAGATGATACAGGATGAGTGTAAAGCCAGTAGCCACAGCCACCATCACAGCCGCCTGGCCCATGCAGGTTTGCATTTGTTGGGCAGATAAAATATATTATGCTCACTTTGTTCAAGATGGCACTGCCCATGAGGAGGCCATTGCTCAGGTGATATTAATGTGTGTTGGCGGCGGGTTGTGGGCAGGCAGAATCCTTGTAGCCTGGGGCTTGGTTTTGGGATTAAGCCTTTCCCACCCTGACTCAGATAGGTGACTTTGTATTAGAGACTTCCCTATTTTGTATATTGGATTAAAGGTTTGGATTTCTACACTATAAAATAGGGGCAGAATATGAGCTTGCTCTCTTGGTTCCTGAGATTATCATTAGAGGAGAGAGCAGAGAGGAGAGCAGAAAGAGGCCATGTGGCCAGGAGAAGCAGCCAAGATGGCAGAGTGTTTGCTAATTTCCCATTTAGAGCTACAAGGAGGCCGTTTGCCACTGCTTCAGGAAGCCAGCTGACGGAGTACTTTGCTTCTGCAGCCTGCCTCTGGTGAAACAGTGTAAGCTTTGAAATACAGATGTACCAGAAGCAGCTGCTTCTACAGAAAAAGCAACAGAGTCCGGGTAGAGGCTGCACTATGGGAGAGGAGCAGGCCATCGCTGAACTCCGACGCAGATGCTGAGGGCGAGGAAGCTGCTCCACTCTCCTTCTTCCTTATGAGAAACGAGGTGAGTGATGGGTTAGGTTATAAACAGCCTGATGTGATGCAAGTGGCCACCCAGAGCCACTTGCATCACATTTATGTAAAGCCAAGCAGAGGTGTGCATGGCCTCTTAAGGCACAGGCTCAGAACTGGTCCACTGTCCCCTCCCACTCACTCTATTGACTAAAGCAAGTCAGAGATGCAAGGGTTTTGGAGACAGACCAGTGTAACAGGCTTTAATGAAAGGAAACCTGCCGGGCTGTCTCATAAGGGAGAAGAGTCTCCAGTTCTCTAATGGGTAGGGTTAAATAGGGGATTTGAGGACGGGGGGCTGGTGGTCATTAAGGAAAAATGTCTCTTTCAGCGATTTATGTAAGATTAACCGTAGATAGGGGACCTTCCACACCTGAGTTAGTCACCCGGATGCCTGGGGGAAGGTGATCAGGAACGTCTAGTTTGTCAATGTCCCTTCATCCACTTAAGGGAGGAGGGGGTCATGACCCCCACCTGCAACCCTATCACATGTCGACCAGCTATATATAGCCCGGCAACCATTTCTCTAAAGTGATAGCAACTTATTGAGCTCACAATTCTGGGTCAGAGATGCTGGCCTAGCTCAGCTGAGCGGTTTTTCTGTTATCAACTGGATGCCCTCCTGGGTCTGTAAACAGCTGCAAAGGGGCTGTGCTCATCATGCCCTGGCTCCTCCACAGGTGTGGGCTGCACCTGGGACAACTTGGTTCTGGGGCATAAGGCCTCTCCTTCCCCAACCTGGCTTATTACTCGGTGGAGGCAGGGGTCTGGAAAAAGCCAAGCAGAGGTGTGCATGGCCTCTTAAGGCACAGGCTCAGAACTGGTCCACTGTCCCTTCCCACTCACTCTATTGACTAAAGCAAGTCAGAGATGCAAGGGTTTTGGAGACAGACTCTCCTCTCAATGGGAGGAGGTGCAAAGTCGCATTGCAAGAGAAATGGACATACAAGGCATGAGCCAGTGTGGTCCTTTCCACAGTCCTCCACGGCTTCTCAGAAAGCTCCTCCACCCGGTCACATACAGTCCAGTAACTATGAAAATGGTCTTGAGGTATTTTTCAGAAAGCAGTTTTGGTCAGAGCACACCCAGGACTGACCCCTCCACCTGGGCTTATCAAGGCATACCTTCATCACAAACCCAGGGGACAGCTTTTCAATTGCAACACACCATCAACTGAGGAAGCAGCAATTTTTCAAAACCCAAGTCTGGGCATGAGAGGGGAGAAATTGAAGAATGCAGGAGTCTGGAGCAGGAGTCCCCAAACTTTTTACACAGGGTGCCAGTTCACTGTCCCTCAGACCATTGGAGAGCCGGACTATAAAAAACAACTATGAACAAATCCCTATGCACACTGCACATGTTTTATTTTAAAGTAAAAAAACAAAACGGGAACAAATACAATATTTAAAATAAAGAACAAATAAATTTCAATCAACAAACTGACCAGTATTTCAATGGGAACTACGCTCCTCTCACTGACCACCAATGAAAGAGGTGCCCCTTCCGAAAGTGCGGTGGGGGCCAGATAAATGGCCTCAGGGGGCCACATGCGGCCCGCGGGCCGTAGTTTGGGGACCCCTGGTCTGGAAGAATGACTGGCTCAGCCAGTTAAAGATTATCCACATCCTATAGATCTCTAATTGACCTCCTGGAGACTCTCACAACACTCACAAGAAAAAGAGGATCTGTAAATAGATAGGACCAGGGGTCCGGAAACCCCTTCCCCCTTGCTGCCCCACTGAAACCCCTCCCCCACCTTGAGTCACGGGCTGCACCCCTTGTGTGGACACTGTGAAAGGTATATAAGATGTAGGAAATCTAACTTTGGGAACTCGTGCTTTGGTGCTACTAACTTCATGTGCTCCACTGGCTACTAATAAATTCTGCTTCCTCTAAGTTGTCTGGGAGTCTATTATCTTCTGTTTGGGTGTTGTTTTCCTGCAACAGACAGAGAAGTATCCTGAGGGTTTAGCAAAAAACGGGGAGTAGAAATCAACTGTGAGTGGTTTAAGGAAGGAATGCATCAAATTGAGAAGGATTAAAGGAATAGAAACAGGGCCTGTTGAAGCACCATAGACAAACAATGGCCACAAGTTGTCACCAGCTGCGACCTGAATCGGACCCAGTGAGCACGCTCCCCTGCAGGGGCCGCTGGGCAGGGCCCTTAGCCACGGAAAGACAAAGCCACTTCCAGAAACTTGGCCCTAGGAAGGCAGGAACCCTGCAGGGAGGAAGTACTTTGAGCTCTGTCTTCCTCTTTCCATCTGGTGCCACCCAGTGACCAAACCCAACAGGAAGCCTGAGGCACGAGGGTCCTGTGACACGGTCCACAGGGGCAGCCTCTCGGGACACTCATCAGGACAGAGCATAAAGGATGGCTGGGGAGTGACTGGGGAGTCACAGTACCACTGCTGCTGACCACACTGGGCAGCGACACCCGCCACAGTGGACACTGCTGTTAGAACCATCATCACTGTGGCCTCAGGGAATGTGACAGCTCCCATCACTGCTGCTACCACCCTGGATGAACTCTGCCCAGTTCTGCTTCTCTCTGGCACTAGCTTCCAGGCGAAGGTCCTGAAATGAAGGCAGTGATGAGTTGGTGGGCTCTAGAACATACGCCTGCCCCCCCGCACTTGCAAAGGAACGTGGGAACACTAGCATCCCATATTTTTTTAAGCCATTATATTTGGAGGCAAGAGAAATAAGGTGGGGACATTTTCCAAACCCAGACAGGAGGTGGTGTCCATGCTGGGCAGCCAAGGAGCAAGCCCTCTACACAAGTCCCGGGCACCCGTGAGACCGCTGTGCGCAGCCCAGTCCCACCGCTCCCTCCGCCTCCACCTTGAGGTCTCACGTGGACAGGGAGCCTGGGATGGTGGCTCCGGGAGTCAGAGCCCACCTGCAGATGCCCAGGGCCTTCCTTGCTAGTCTCACTCAATGCCTTGCATGGGGGGGGGGGGGGACGGGAATGAGGCTACCAGGAGGGAGCAGCTGTCCTTCACAAGAAATGTAAATGGTCTCTTGATAGGGGTGCTAAGGAAATAAAACTAACCATGCAGTGCTGTGCTAGAGGGACGCAGCCTTTGGGGACCCTGAAGCATTCATCTTCTGCGTGATGCAAATCTTCCGGAAGATGCTGTCTTCTGTCGACCAACTCCTGGCATGGGGGACTTGCCTCTCGCTGCCTGACAACTGTGTCCTGAGCTCATTTGACTTCCCTAAGATGAGCCGTGTGTCCCCTCACTCATCCTGACACAAGCCATCAGCAACGAGGGTTGAGTTCGCGGGGCAGAGAGGACTCATTAGTCCGCATTACAGCCCCTTTGGTCTGACCTGAGATAAGTGGGTTTCAGCATTCTCTTAACCAGGGCTCCGGTGAACATGACCCTGATCCGTCACTCCACTGCAAATGTAATTCCTGCTAAGTGTTGAGTGCTAACTATGCGTCCATACCCGCCTAAGTGTTCACCTACCTAGCAGTATTTAGCTTTTACAACAACTCTGTGTAATGGATACTGTTATTATTTTCCTTTTACAGATGAGGCTCAGAGGGGTATGGCCCTCACCCAAAGTCATGCAGCGGGTACTTGGCAGAGCCAGGGTTAAAACCCAGCAGAGCATAAGCTTCTGACCAATATGATCCACTGCCCGTGGCAAACGGTGGCCCCAGCCCTGCCCAGACTCTTCAGGATTCCAAACCATCTTACATATCATTGTATTTGCTACAATTACATTATCTGGCAGTATGAAAGAAATTTTAGCCAGAATATTTTCCAGAGGAAAATGTTTGCTATTTATTGATCAGAGGAAGACTTATTATTTACTATCTAGATCTATATAGAATTTTAACATTCACTACATTAATTAAGCATTTACCCCCCCCCCAGATGCTGAGATAACTCCCCCTCAGGTGCTGAGATAAAGACCTTATAGCTATCATCTCAGTGAATCCTCATAGTAACACAAAGAGGTAGATGATCATAATAATGACAATAATAATCCCATTTTATAGATAAGGAAACTGAGCCTCACAAGAATCTTGTAAGTTCATTATGTTGTGAAATAGACCCAAAGTACATGGGAGCAACCACTGAGGTCCCCGGAGGTGCCGACCAGCTTTACCAGGCACAGCATTCTCTCCTCGGTCACACTCCTTCCTCTGGCTTCTCACTGCTTCTTTCCCCTCAGTCTTCCTACAACTCTCTCACTTCCAGGTTCTTCTCTCTCCATTGTCCACAGCTCAGACCTCTCCACAGCATCCCTGGGCATCGTTAGCCCCGGGGGTGATGTGCAGGCCCCAATATCGGAGACCTCTCATTCCCAAAAGTCAGTCCCTGCTAGGAGAGCCCTTGGAGGCTCTTAGACATGGCAGTGATATGGGACAAGGAATGCTCCTTGTTACAGGCAGTCCTGGGTTACAAAAGAGATAGCTTCTGCAGGTTTGTTCTTCAGTTGAATTTGTATGTAAGTTGAAACAGTTAACATTTACCTATTAAATGCAACTTAGATATTTGTCTTAACATAGTATTTATTTTTACCTTCCCGTGTATATAAAATACTTAAACATTTTCAAATACAACCTTAAATAATCTTGGATGATGTAGAAGATGATGCACTTGTTGGAGGGAAACGGACTGGTGTTAGAGAGTCAGGCTTTGATTCTCCTGATGGAGTCAGTACAAAGGGAGGTTTGTACAGAGCTTTCTTTTACTCATCAGAAATGGCGCTGTAGCATCTCAGGCCTTTGGTAACTAAACAGCAAACTTTGGGGAACCTCTCTGTGTCAGGATCTTGCTCTTATACCTTTCCCATTCCTGCTTCAGTGAGATGAAAAGCATCAGCTAACTCTTTGTAGAAAACTTTTTTGGTTCTGGAGTTTCTGGGTCCCTGTTTTCTTCCCTAACTGCCATCATCTGCTGCTCTAGTTCCACAAGGTCTTCAATGGTTAGTTCTTTGCCAGGGGAGTTGAGTAACTCTGTGATGTCATCTTCACCAAAGTCTAACTGCAGCTGATCACCGACAGCCCTTATGGCACTCCGTTTGTTAAGTATGAGTTGTACGTAAGTCAGGTGTTTGTAACTCGAGGACTTACTATACATTTCAGGAAAAGATCCATCTGACTATTTGAAAATTCTGACACAGAGACACTGAGAAGGTCTAATACTTATTCCAAGCTCAACAGAAACCAGAAATGAAAATCAAATTAATATTTAATTATCTAAGCTGATGGAGGTAAAAATTAGCATGTACCATCCAAATACCTTGGTGAGCTGCCCTTGTGGATAGGGTGGGGGCTGGGAAGTGCTGTGTCGTCTCGGCTCTAACACACACGTGTTTTCCACATTCCGTCACCCCTGAAATCAAGGCCCCACTCAGTGGCCTCCTCACACTCCTGGGCAGTGTGATCTTGGTCATGATTCCTCGTATCGCGATCTCCTCAAATATGTATTGAGGATTCTGCAACTGCTGGGTTTAGTTTTCATTTAGAATGCAAGCTAAAGGGCTCGTAAAAGGGCAACTTAGCCTTCCCGGCCTTCATCGAGATGTGTAGTGGGTAGAGCCTGTGGTGCGTGGTTCAGGACCGTCTTAATACAGAACACCCACAGGAAACTTCACTGGACTGTGGCTATGATAGTTTATAAAGATGAAGCCAGTTCTGACTTTTTGTGTCTCTTCACAGAGATGTTAAAGGGAAGGCAGAGAGGGGAATTTCATAAAGGATTTCTCCACTGCCGTGTGGGCTCCTGTCTGCAAAGTGACGCTGTTAACGCTTATGTTCCCTGCAAGCCTGCTGGGCCCTGGGGTTGCGAATAAGTCAAACAGGGCTGACCTAGTGTTTCCTAGATACGACAATGAGGAAATCTCTGACCTCACCTCCCTCCCTCAGCTTCAGGCCAGTCCACAAACAAGCCTGGAAAACTAATTTTAATATTTGTTCAGAAAAAATATTAGCAAGCTTTTGGCAGTAACTACGAAAGTGGAACAGAGAAATACTCTGGGGTGCAGATATCCCAGTCCAGGCATGTACCCAATAGAAGTACATACTTTGTTTAGCAAAAGACATGTATACTTCAATGTTTGGCTTTTATTAATTGCCCTGAACTAGAAACAACTAATGTCTGTCAACAGTACAAAGAATATGTAAATAGTATGTTATTCCTATTATCACATACTCTAAAGTCATAAAAATGAACAAGACACAGCTACACACAGCAACATGGAAGGATCTCACAGACATGATGTTGAATGTTAGTAAAGGTCTCCGTCTATCTGATGCCATCTGCATAAATTATGTTCTAGTTATCTCTTGCTGTATAATAAATGGTTTTAAAAGTTAGTGGCTTTAAAGAACAGTGCTTTTTGGCTCATGAATCTAAATTCTGGCCGAGCTCAGTTGGGGCAGCTCAGCTCCGCTGCTGGGAGGCTGAGAGAGCCTGGGGGCTGCACCGTCTGTGGGCTGCTTGCTCACATGTGTGTGCGGGGTAGATGCCGGCTGTCAGCGGGGACCGCCATGGGGCTGTGGGTGGAACACACCTCATAGCCCGGCATGTGGCTGGGCTCCGAGAATGAGCATCCCGAAAGGATTGGGGAGCAGTCGTAAAACTTTTCCAAGCCACCCCATATGCCACCTAATGTCACTTCTGCTGTAGTCATGGCTCCACACACGTTTAAAGGGAGGGGACAGAAACCCCGCCTCTCAGTAGAGGACTATCAGCATCACATTTCAGAAGCGGGGCAATGAAATGTACTAATGCAGCCATTTTGAAAAGTACAACTGTCACAAAGTAGCAAACAGGCAAAGCAAATCTGCCCTCGTTGAAGGGTAGTGGTCATCCTTAGGACAGAGGCCGAGGCTAACAGGGAACATGAGAGAGCTTCTGAGGTGCTCGTAAAGTGCTATTTTTTAATTAAATGTATTCAGGTGACATTGTTTAATAGGGTCAAATAGGTTTAAAGTGCACAATGCTATGACACATGACGTGTCTATTGCATTGTGTGCCCACCACCCAAGTCAGACGTGCCTCCTTCACCACATATTTGGCTCCCTGGACCCCTTACCACCACCCCTCCTTCCCTCTGGTAACCACCATACTGTTGTCTGTGTCTCTGAGTCTCAGTGTTATGTGCCACATGAGTGAAATCGTATGGCCGTTAGCGTCTTCTGACGAACTTGTGTGGCTCAGCCTGGCCTTCCCCCATCCGTCCGTGTTATATCTGTTGGCCAGTGCTGGCTCGCTCTGGACGCTCACCACACTGTTCAGACGCGTGCACTCAGGATTTTTGCTTATAACTCAGTAGAAAAAAATATCTAAGAATATTAGAAGTGATATTTTTGGCAAAGCTGGGTGAGTTCAGTAGGTCCCATCCAAACTTTCCTCAGCAACAGCCCCTCACTCCCACTGGGCGACACTGAGGGTGTAGGATAGCCCTCCAGTCCGCTGTGAGTCCTCTTGTTGGCCTATTGTCTTGTCCACAAAGAGCAAATGGTCCGTTATCCTTGGGGCCAAAGAAGGATTAAAGCCCACTGTGGTGATTAATTTTATGTGACAGGCTGGCTGGGCCACAGCACTCAGATATGTAGTCAAACATTATTCTGAATGTATCGGTGAGTGTGTTTTTCGATGTGACTAGCATTTAAATTGGTGCACTGTGAGTAAGCAATTACTCTCCATAATGTGGATGGGCCTCATCCAATTGGTTGAAAACCCAAATACAACAAAATACTGACCTCCCCCAAGCGGGAGAGAATGTTGCCAGGACTTGAATTACAACATCAGCTCTTTTCTGAGTTCCCAGCCTTTGACTTTGGACTTGTGGGTCTCCATAGCTGCGTGCCCTTTCTCACCTAAACTGGGTGCCAGCCGAGTGGTCTGGCCCTCTGCGAGGGCTGGTAAAACTGCCCAGCCCTAACTTTCATGCCCATGTGAGGTTCCAAATCTCTTCCTAGGGCCTCTCTTTGTTTATACCTTTCTTCCAAATGCTACTTTCTCCCTCAATGCTCCTTTGTAATTCAGACGTAAGCCCAACCCCTCACTAGTTTTTATTTTTAAAAAATCACTTACCTCAAGCATTTTATGAGTTCTTGACTTTATTAAAGTTTAAGAGGGTAAAAAAAAATTCTGTATTAGTCAACACTAACCATAAGGTGCTATGTAACAAGAAAACCCCAAAGCTCAGTATTATACAATAAGAATTTATTCCATGATTCTATGTCAGTGGATTGGATAGAGTTTGGCTGATCTAGGGTAGATGTGAGCAGGCTTGGCACAAGCTGTGGGTCGGATCCAGTTTTTTTTTTTTCATGTGTTTCTCGTGGCCCTTGGTCCTGCAAATACCCCAGGCATGTTTTACCATGGTGAGATGTGACACAGAGCAAAATCCCTGCCCAAGAGCATCTCAAGCCTCTACCTATGTCTTATCTGCCAGACCCCATTGACCAAGTCAAGTTAAATGGGCAAACCTAAAGTCTGGGGGTGGGAGAACACTCCGCACTCAGCCCCACCCACCGGGCCATGGCAAGAGCGGAGAACACCATACAAGACAGGAGGGAAGATTTGGGACCAATTATTCAAACTTCCCCAGTGGGGCCTCCTGCTGTCCCCCAACCTCACACCACCTCCTCCTTTCTTCTCTTCCTTCCGCCCTTCTCCAGAGCTTCAGAAAAAGCCTTTCCTCCCACTCAACAGAACAGGTTCTCTTCTGTGCAAACCTCAAGCACTGTTTTCTTCTCCTAAACTCAGAGCACCTCAGTGAAAGTGAGTATCTCCCTACAGTCTCCAGGAAGCTTCCTAAGAAACTAAATTCGTCCAAAGCTGACATGTAGAGCAGGCAGAGCTCGTCAGTCTGGCTACGATGCTGCCGAGCCTCCACCAGGAAA
This sequence comes from Saccopteryx bilineata, assembly GCF_036850765.1. NCBI lineage: Eukaryota > Metazoa > Chordata > Mammalia > Chiroptera > Emballonuridae > Saccopteryx > Saccopteryx bilineata. The sequence goes on from NC_089495.1 coordinate 169,904,347, forward strand.
CTCTAAAAAGAAAAAAAAAGCCATCTCCTTCCACCTCCATGCCCTTTCTCGGGTAAGTTCTGAAGTTGAGGAGATAAATACTGAATCTCCAGTCTCCCAAGTCATTAAAAATAGAGTGTAAAGTTCCCCCTGGAGACTTGCCTGGGTCTTTTTCTGAATGAACCTCTGTCCAAAACACAAACAAAGCAGATTTTTATGGGGATCCCGGGGTAGCTATTTAATGGAGTAGCGATGAACAGAGCGCCCATCCTCCAGCACCAAAGTGGGTCCCGGAGCAAACTGGGGAAACCGAGCAGAAAATTCACCCTCCGCTCCTCAGGCAGGCTCACTCTCATCAGTCTGGATGCACGGCCACCCACAAAGGGGGTAAGTGTGACAAAGACTGGGATGGAGGCGGGCGGCCGCACAGCCCTCCACTCCCCCCCCCCCACGCTGCTTTGATGTGAGTCATTTCATGACTTAGACAGTGAACACGTCCGCAGCTCCACTGGGTCTGAAGGGCTGAGGTTACTTTTTCAACTTGCTCCAGAAAAATCACTGAGTCTTGTCACTAGGTTCACTTTGGAAATAACGGGGAGTGGAACAATGTAATCAGTTAACACACAATATTTCAGAAAGATGAAGAAACACCGGGTGTCAGACATAGGCTACATACAATCCATGACAAGGCAGCAGACTCCGGGAAGGTGGCGGACTGGGGGACAGCAGAGCCAGCCTGCAGGTAGCTTTGGCCTCTGGCATCGCATTGATTCCAAAGCACACCTTTTCCTATCCTCACAGCTCTGAGGCTGGGACTGTTGTCACCACAGGCCCCTCACAACCGCCTCTTCTATAAGGCAGTCCTATGGTAGCCGTGACCGGTACATTCTCAGTGTCAAAAGCACCACACCAACAGCAGTGGGGCAGCGGCAGTGAGCAAGGGAGCATGTGGCTGGGGCAACGAAGGTGATATATGGGTTTGGCAGACCTCTCAAAGCAGCATTGAAAGCAACCTAGCCTTCCGCAATCACAAAACCAGCCTAAGAGCCCAAAGCCAGTGGCTTTTAGGACTTGTATGGGTTATACTAACTGGGATTCAGGCAGGCATTGGTGGCCAAGGAAGGGTGAAGGAGGTAAGGGAATGAGTTTTTACCAACCGCCCCTTGAAATCGGGACAAGAGAGAAAGGCCAGAAGTGCCAATGATGACACCTGGGCAGGCTAGGCATCCAGAAGGAAATGGATTTGAATTTACAAAAGAACCTTCTGTTTGCCATCAGATTCCACGCAGATGTTCTAGGTCAGGGGTCCCCAAACTACAGCCCGTGGGCCACATGTGGCCCCCTGAGGCCATTTATCCGCCCCCCGCCGCACTTCTGGAAGGGGCATCTCTTTCATTGGTGGTCAGTGAGAGGAGCATAGTTCCCATTGAAATACTGGTCAGTTTGTTGATTGAAATTTACTTGTTCTTTATTTTAAATATTGTATTTGTTACCGTTTTGATTTTTACTTTAAAATAAGATATGTGCAGTGTGCATAGGAATTTGTTCATAGTTTTTTTTATAGTCCGGCCCTCCAACGGTCTGAGGGACAGTGAACTGGCCCCCTGTGTAAAAATTTTGGGGACCCCTGTTCTAGGTGTTTCAGACAACGTTTAATAATCTGCACACTGGAGAGAGAGGTCGATAGATGGGAAGCAAATCTGGGAACGACCCACCAACAGTAGAATGGGTAAACGAACTGCTGCATGTTCATAAAATAACCAGCAAAGAGGATGAAGGAGCCAAAGGACATGCAAGAAACTCATGCACCTGTTAGGCGGCATGTTAAGCTGAAGAATCTGGATACAAAAAGTATGCTGAGGGTAAGATTGTTTCTATAAAAAGCAGAAACTGGGGAAAGTAAACAATGTTATTTTAAGTTGGGATTGTGGTCCCCCTTGGTGGAGAGACCAGAAAGGGACCAGGAGGGCATGCAAATGGGGACATCCGAGATGCTAGAAACAATGTGCTTCTTGATCTGGGTGTTGGTTATATGGCTGTGTTCATTTTATGAGAATATTCTCAGCCCACCTTTAGGATGTGTGACCTTCTGCATGGATGCATGTTGTTTGCCAAAACAATTGTGTGTGTGTTTTTTTAAGGAAGATTTCTTTGGTAGCTGAGATTGGAGAGAAACTAAGACAGGCTGGCTACAGGCTCTAGAGGAAGGAGACTGCATAGGTTCATTAGCCTCCACTTTCACCAGCCTCCCTAAAACATCGCCCCAAATAAACTGTATATTGTATGTCACTACAACTTAATGAAATACAGCTTAGCAAACAAACAAAAAAAAAGAGTTGTCCTCAGAGTCCCAGGTAGCAAATTTTACACACATCAATCAGGGCTTTGAAAGAAGTAGGCTTCCTCCCCCTCTCCAGTTTTACTGAGCTGTGGTTGACATATAACACTATTTGTTTTAGGTATGCAACATAATGATTTGATATATGTATATATTATGAAATGATAGTCACAATAAGTTTAGTTAACAGCCATAACCACATATAGTTACATGTTTTTCTTGTAATGAGGATTTTTAAGACCTACTCCCCTTACTGGCTTCCTTTTTAAAAGAAAACTTGAAGCACATGCATGTATGTGTGTGCATGTGTGACATACACACACACGATGCACTCAGCAACTTCTGGTCACCATAATTTGTAGTCTAGGCTAAAACACAGCTCTGTGGCAGTCATTCCACCTGCCCATTGTGGTCCCCAGTCTCTCCCCAGCCATCTTTACTCTTCCCCTTCTTCCCACACTCTATGAGCCAAATTCAGCAGTAAATGGTTATTTATTCAATTAACATTAACTAAGTACCTGCATGGCCCAGGCCCACGCTGTTTGTTTGATGTAATTTGACAGCAACTATATGAGACCAGGACCATGACCATTTTACAGATGAAGAAGCTAAGGCTCAAAGGGGTCATAAGGCTTATCCATGGGCACAGACTAGGCGGCAAGTAGTGAAGCTGCCATTCACACTTGAGTTCCACTTCTTGTTAGTAATAATTGTAACCTTGATTTTCCCATTATCTAATACTGCATAAGGGGCCACCCCCCAAAAAAATATATAGCTTAAAATAGAAACAATGATTTGTTTTTCTCAGAGTTAACTGAGCAAAGGATGACTCGGCTGAGCAGTCCTTGCTCAGAGTGACGCAGTGTCTGCTTCATCACCAAGGACGCCTCGCTAAGAATGTGGGGTCCCTGAGCACCTCCCTGGTCTCCTCACATGGTCTCTCCTCAGGTGACACATGGCAGCCTCAGGTGGCAGGACTCTCCAGGGCTGAGTGTGTGCCCAGGAGACACCGGCAGAAGCCAGGAAGCCGCTCGGCATCACGTCTGCCACACTCTGCTCATCGCGGCAGTCACAAAGGCTGCCCAGACTCGAAGGGAGATGCCTGGGTTCCAACTCTTCCTGGAAGTATGGAAGAATTTGCAGGCATGTTTTGAAACCACCACAACTGTACCTTATAATAGTGGATGTTGACAATATTCATTGTCCCAACATTTCGCTCTCTTCCTCACTTCTAACGGTGGAATACAAGTCCTTACCTTCTGCTTCTGGGTTTGGCCACGTGACTTGCTGTGGCCAGTGGGATGTTAGCCCAGTGATGTGCGCACAGGATTGGGACAGACTTGCACACTCTGGCTTGCTCTCCTACCAGCGCCATGGGGGAAACATGCTTGGCAGGACCAGCCTGCTGGCCTGACGAGGGGGAAGCGGGGATGAGACATGGAAGGGTTAGAGCCAGGTCAGCCCTGCCTAGATGATAATGTCAGCCATGCTGGCCAATGACCTTTCAGAAAGTTTCCAAGGTTCTGTGCCCTGGAAACTGACTTCTCCAGACTCACATAGAGCCCTTACCTGAGTCCTGCTCAGGCCTGGCTGCCTTGAAACAGCTCACTGGTGTCAGTTTGTTGTGATGCCTGAGCCCCGAGGGCGTGCACTGCCGGGCTTGCGCCAGTGCATGCTGTGTTCTGCGTGCCATGGCATGAAAATGGGAGCACATCTCTGAGTGATTGTCTGCAATGAAAAACAGAACTCATCGGTCACTAGGCAGTTGCCTTGAGCTCTGAGAGTGGCTATTTCTTTTTTTAAAGGAAAAAAATTAATTTGTATTTACTTTTTATTAAATAAACTTCCTTTAGAAAAATGACTGTGCCCTGGACGGTTGGCTCAGTGGTAGAGAGTCAGCCCAGCATGTGAATGTCCCGGGTTCCATTCCTGGTTAGGGCACACAGGAGAAGCACCCGTCTACTTCTCCACCTCTCCACCTCTCCACCTCTCCACCTCTCCACCTCTCCACCTCTCCCCCTCTCGCTTCTCTCTCTCTCTCTCTCTCTCTCTCTCTCTCTCTCTCTCTTCCCCTCCTGCAGCCATGACTCAATTGAAGTGAGTTGGCCCTGGGCGCTGAGGATGGCTCCATAGCCTCTGCCTCAGAAGCTAAGAAGAACTTGGTTTGGGGAACAACAAAGCAATGCCCCAGATGGGCAGAGCATCGCCCCTTAGTGGGCTTGTGGGTGGATCCCAGTTGGGTGCATGTAGGAGTTTGTCTCTGTCTCCCCTCCTCTCACTGAATTAAAAAACAAAAAGCAAAAAACAAACAAAAAACAAAACAAAAAATGATTGCTTCTGCATTTCTGGTTCACTTACATGACACCATCCCTTAGGGGGGCTGCTCCCCTTCCATCACCCCAATATCCTCAGGAGATGCAAAATAACTCATTGAGAAGAGACTGGATCAGAGTTAGAGCAGGAATGTAAGAGCACACCCAGTGCAACTCGCCTGATACCCTGAGAGAGGCCCAGAGAGGGCCAGGGGCCTCCTGGGGGTCACACGGCAAGGCTGGGCCCCACCTGAAACCAGCCTGCTCAGGTCCACCTTCAGGACTTCCCTGGAATCACAGTAACCATGGTCTTTCATTCTTCAGTTCTTCCCTGAATTTTAGCTCATTTCACTCTAGAAAGCAAACCCCGGATTAGGTAAATCCCAAAAGCCTGCCTATCTCTTTGATTTTTTTTTTTATTTTATGGAAAGAGATCAGAGACACTGTACCTCTCTCATTTGGGGTCAAACAAACCTATTCCCAAATCCCAGTTTCACTCTGACCTGTGCCTTCATGCAAGTCACTGAGCTTCTCTCCCCTTGGTGACCAAGTAGGCTGAGCAAGTCCCTGCCATTGCCATATGCAAGTCAGAGGCACTCGAGGTTTGATTTTTGTTTTTTCAAAATAATTTGCTAGATGGCAGCTGTATTTCCAGGGAGATGTTCTCCTGAAGACCTTGTGTACATCCCAGATCTCATTATCAAGTCCAACTCTCCGTGGTATTCACGAAGGACGGAGGCTTCCCTTCCGCCAGCTGAGCATGGTCCCCACCACCCACAGTAGCTTAAACACGCCTTAGAAGCCATTCTATCCTGGTAGCTTTGAAATTGTGCAGTTCCCAAATATCTTTAATTTCTTGGTATTCTATTTTACATTAGACTCATCAGCTGAGATTTTGTTACTATTTTATGTTAACTTATTTCAAAATCACATCATTCAAATTCACATAAAAATAACCAAGACTATATATAACTCAAAAGGCATCATGGAGGAAAGCCCAGAACCTGGTTTTTCTATCCTGCACTTGGTTTATTGGTTTAACATAGCTTTGTTTTAATTGCACGTGTTGGACGTGGGAGAAAGCATCAACCCCTTCCTGAGACCAAGACCTTGGCTGGTCTTCACCCTCCCAGTGGCAATGGGATAATTTCAGGACCTTTCACAGTGGACACATGTTAAGCACTTAATGCAGTACCTGGCAAATAGACAAATGTGCCCAAAGTGCCACCTCTTGCTATGACCACTGAGCTGACATCCCTTTCCCGGTTATCTTCCAAACACTGACCTTTTTTTTTTTAATTATAAATATCCAAGGGAAACGGGGATCAGTGAGAGTCATTACCCCCTCTGTGGGGTTGAAGAGAAAGAAGCCCATTGGAAAGGAAAGGATGGTGTGGCAGATTCTGGTCAGCCATTCAAGCAGGATGCCACGAGCATCCTCTAACCCTCCGACATGCTTCCCAGGGCTCCACGTCCCCAGCCTGCCCACAGCACAGCACCTCCTCACCACAGATCCTGGCCATGAGATTCCTTTAGAAGAAACGATGGCGCCGCTGAGGAATACAGACAAGTGGCTTTCCTTCCTTTCTCAGCAGTTTATCTTGGTCTCTATAGTAACCCATTGCACTGTGGCCTGAACAGGCACTGAACTGAAGCTCAGTTTCCTGGAGCAGAGTCTTGAGGTTAGGTCTTTGGTCATTGTCCCTTCAGTGATGTCATAGTCACAGCCATTATGAAGATCACCATCAGAACTTGCATAAGTCTGAGGTCACCAATATCAAGATGGAGGGAAAAAACTATATCTTTCTGGTAATCCCAACTTTATGAGTCTTTGGACCCAACTTGGAGGTGTCATCCCCCCTCCAACCTTCTCTTCCAGAATCAGATGGGGTTAGTCCATATGGTGTCCAGGTTTTAGCAGGCATTTCCCAGTCTCCTATCAAGTGAGGATGATGAAGTTCTGTCCCCAAACTGGAGGGCTGTGCCCAGGCTGGTTCCTGTGCTTGTCCAGCCTCTGTCACTATCCACAGTGACCACCATGCACCAGTCCTTAGTCTCTTCTTGGAACATATCCTGCTCTGCCAACCACAGCACATTTGCACATGTTATTTTCTCTGCTTAGAGTGGTCTCCTCTCTGTCCCATCTCAAGTTACCTCTCACTCAACTCCTCTACTCTCATTATTCAAGAAGCTTGCCCCGACCCACCCCGTCTTCAAGGGCCCCTTTGGCTTTTCCTTCTGAGCCCGCACCACAGTGTGTAGCCAGGCACCACCCTGGAAGTGTAGACAAGGTGTCCATTCTGCTCACCATTGCATCCTTTACACTCAGCACAGGGCTGGTATGTTAGTATGTGCTTGGTAATTTTTGCTGAATGAATGAATACAAGCTTGGGGGCTGGCAAAGAGCAGGGTTCCAAAGGAAGGGGACAGTCGAAGGGAGAGGCACTAGCTCCCGATGTCTCCTCAGACCCTGACAGGCAGGATTGCCTCCCACTACACCCAGTTCATGCTTCGGGGGTTCGTGAAAAGACATGTGCTGGATGGAATCGTCAGGACTCAAAGGAGCTTGAGACTGCTCACCTGGCTGGGCTCCAGGGTGGCTCTGCAGGCCACCAGAGACGCAAGTAAGAAACCTGCTCAGTTGAAAACCAGGGGTCTAAAAAAATGTCCTCAGCCTGACCAGGCGGTGGTGCAGTGGATAGAGTGTCAGACTGGGATGCGGAGGACCCAGGTTCGAGACCCTGAGGTTGCCAGCTTGAGCGCAGGCTCATCTGGTTTGAGCAAAGCTCACCAACTTGGACCCAAGGTCGCTGGCTCGAGCAAGGGGTTACTCGGTCTGCTGAAGGTCCACGGTCAAGGCACATATGAGAAAGCAACCAATGAACAACTAAGGTGTCGCAACGAAAAACTGATGATTGATGCTTCTCATCTCTCTCTGTCCCTCTCTCTGACTCTCTCTTTCTCTCTGTCTCTGTTTAAAAAAAAAAAAATGTCCTCAGCCAGACTCTTTGTGTCAGAGGTGAGGAGAAAGAGAGAGCTCCCAGCTCCGCCCTCTGGGGCTGAAATTCTGATGATCAGATGCAGTTCTCTGGAAACAAGCAAGAACATCTCCAGAAAAATCTGTCGTTACCCCGCTTAACCTCAGGGTACAGCACAACAGCAAAGCCACTGGGGGACAGGCACCTTCTGATCAGTTCTGTAAGGAAAACCTTTCTTCTGTAGGAAATGTCCGCTGCCAGAGGCAAGGGAAACGCCCAGCACCTGCTAAGGAGCAGCCCCCTCCCAGTGTTTTCCCCGCTTCTTCACCCTGCCCCCATCGCTGTGGCCCCGCCAGGTCCCACCCCACCAAAAGCCCAAGGCCACCTCCCCAAGGGCCCCTCCCTACCATTTCACAGGCTGCCCACACATCTCAGCCTGGGCTTTGGGAGCCGCCAGCTGTTTTCAGGAGTTAACCAAACAGCCATTTAATTACACTGCTGGGCTACATAAATATTGTGCTCTGTTAAATGGTAAAAAGCAGATATTTTTAGGTCACAGATGTTTTTTGTGATTAGCCATGTCACAGGTCTGAAAGAATGGGGGTTTTCTCCCCAAAGAAAAGTAAAACAGGGGATCCCCAGTAGCCGCTTGTGGGGACTCCACGACATGGGTATGCCTGGGTGCTCGGCAGTTCCTTCCTGCTGTCAGTTTTTCTCCGAAACCCAGGAGGTGGAGCCCACAGTCCAGGACGGTGGAGCCAGCCAGAGGCCTAGCGAGTGCGACACCCACCCCAATATAAGCACCTTCCGCCCTGGATTTGCTCTGCCTCTGGATCGACGTTGCAAACATTCACAAAACGCCTACTCCGTGCAAAAGGCCACACTGCGGCTAATAAGCCCTGAGTGACAGATGGACAAGAAGGCTCCCAGCAGCGCTATTTGAAATAGTCCCCACCTGGAAACTGTCCAGATGCAATGGAACCCGCTCAGCAGCGACACGAGTGCAGCGTCACCACAGGCAGCAATGCGCGTGAGTCTCAGACACAGAATGCAGAGCGGAAGAAAATGCAAAAACAGACAGGACTGAAATCCGGGCTGCTAGAAGTGAAATGATGGTTACCCCTGAGGAAGAGTTTGAAGAGGGGGCAGGGGAGCCTGGGTGCTGTCCCGTGCTATTTCCAGAGCAGGTGCTAGTTACAGTGTTTTGTTCCGTTTGGGAAAGTTAGTTGAGCTGCACTCTTAGGATTTGTTGATTTCTCTCTATAAAAAGTGTATTTAAAAAGTAAATAAAAGCAACTTGCCCGAGGTCCCACAGCCCCAGGCAGTCTGGCTCCAGAGCACCCATGTCCCACTGTCCCTCACAAATCAGAGCCCGGCCAGGGGCCCAGAGCACAGCACTGCTGTGGTCCCTCTCTGGGTCTCACTATCACCCTCTACTCTGGCTGACTGCCGACAGCCTGAGGGCTTTTGCGGGTGCCTAGAGCCCACTCGGCCTGGGAGCCAACCACCGGAGCCCAGGTGCAGCGCTCCCCTCAGGACTGGTGGGAGTGGCTTTGAAAATGCCACCGCTCCCGCTTCCCTGGTGAGATGACCCCGAGGCAGATTCTACCGCAGCTCCTGAACGCCCCCAGGGGACTGAGCCCGCTGCCCCGCACAGCAGCGACCCTCTCAGCTACAGGCCCAGAATCCCTTCCTCTTCTGCCGGGTCTCACATCCTCACTCCCCCCAATGCCGGCACCGCCTCTGTCGAGGGTCCGCTTCTGGGCCATCCCATTCTCAGACAGAGCTTCCCTGACCACCCCATTCCCTCCGCCACGTCCGGTTTTCCTCCCTTTTGCCAATACTCGCTGTCTGAAATTATCTTGTTTGCTTATTTGTTTACTGTTTCCTTTCTCCCCGCCAACCACACACATCCCCATCTGAAAATAGAAGCTCCGGGAACAGAGAAGCCACAGCTTGCTTGTCACTGTCCCCTCAGTACCTAGATCCAGCAGTGATTTCCAGGTATGATGAAGCATAAAACAATCAGAACACAGTCCTGGCCAAATCCTGTCCTTATTAAGAAATGGTATATAGCAGCTTAATATTATTAATGCCTAACATATGATACTCAATAAATATTTATTAGATGAATGGGCCAATCAATCAACCAGTCAATGAACAGAGAAAATAGGAGGGTTCACTGCTAAAAAGCCAAACCCTGCCCTACTTTAAACCCTCCAGATAGAAAGCTTACAGCTTTGATGGTGTTCTCCAGTGCCTGGTGCCTAAGCACATGTGAATGGATTCACCCGTGGGAGCTGAGACTGCCCTGTTTCCCATCTGAGGAATGGAGAAATCGGCTGTAAGAATGTGGGGCTGTTCATGTTGCCCCAGGCTCATGAACCTCACTCTGTCTACGCCCAGGCACGGGCACTTTCAGGGGGACCTGAAGGGGCCATGAGCTTTGGCTCCATCTCTTCAAGTGCCTGGCTAAGCCTTTTTCTGAGCGGAAGGAGGGGATGTCCCAAACTCAGCCTCTCTGAGCCCCAGATTCCGGCCTAAGGATTGCCTTCCCAGTGGGGGGTCGTCACCTTGGGTTAAGAGGAAGTGCCTCATTCACTGTCACATCTCAGTGCTTAGCATAGAACCCACTCGTGGAAGATGAGCAACAAACGTTTACTAAGTAAACTGCTCAGCAGAGGAAATGCAACATCTCAGTACTGCATTGTGTGAAGTTCTTAGCGTGGCACGCAGGCTGCACTCGATACTTCCCCTGTACTATCCCCTGAATCAGAGAGAGGCAAGTCCCCTTCAAAGGTGCAAGGCAGGCTGCAAGTAGGCGATAGCATTTCTCAGAGGACACCGGCGTGTGAGCTGGCACCCACACCTCTGAGCTGGTCCCTGGAAGGAGACACTCATTTCAGCACCAGTGTCAGCTGTCATCACTTTGGGCTGATTGCCTCCTCCCACAAAAAACAAAAACAAAAAACCACTGGCAAATGTGGGTTTTATTAACACCACATAAAACTGGGGGTGGGGGCAGTCTCCCAGGAGAGCATTTCCTGTGCCTCTAACAAGGAGAGTGATGAAATCTTTTATCAGAATAGGTTTTCTGTCTCCTTTTGTGCTTCAGGCAAATGGATGAAGTATTCCCAGCTATCAGGAAAGTCGGGATTCCTGCACATGGACCAGGACCCACCGAGTGCCCCGCTCTCTCCCACTCCAGGTCTGCCCACTGCAGAACCACCTGGCTCTGTAGCTCTGTCCGTGGACTCCTGCTTCAGAGCCAGGACTCGCTCTCAGACATCAGGCAATCCTGAAGGTCCCAGAGGGAGAGCCCAGTGCCTGGCAGCGTCTTCAAAATCCTCCACCTACGGCCCAACACACAAAGCACTCTTTGTCAGGCCTTGGGCAGATAGGAGCCCAGCAGATAAGAGGGTCAGGAGAAGACACGGGCTCAGGGGTTCCACGGTCCCTGGGACACCTGTGGATTGGCAGGACTGCCCTCACAATGGGGGAAGACAAATCTCACTTCTGAGACAGGTTTATTTTGCACCCTTCTCTTATAAAGCAGCCCATCGTGAGACTTTCTTTACAGGACACAGGCCAATGTGAGAAGCTTCTGTTGGGTAAGTCAAGCCCACACTTTGGCCTTTCAGGCAGGCATTCTTTGAAGATGAAAGGTATGTGTAATTTTTTGGAATAAGTTAAAATGCAAAGTGAAGAATAGCATCAGTGGCCAACTAAAAGAATGAGGTGGAGCACATACATTGGGGCGCATTTATATGTGTCCAGAAGGACACACAGGAAGCCAGTGACTCTTGGCTTTGTGACTTTGTGACTTTGGGAATAAAAATGTGAGAAGGGGGTCAGGATAAGTATGAAAAATAGAATGTTCTCTGTATACTTCTTTGTACTATTTGGATAATTTTTTCCATGTGCATGTTTTTTGTTTTTTGGGTTTTTTTCTGTTTTTGCTTTATTTTTTCGTTTCTTTTTCTTTTTTTTTTTTTTTACTAATTTTACTAGGGTGACATCAATAAATCAGGCTACATATGTTCAAAGAAAACATGTCCAGTAATCTTGTCAATCAATTATGTTGCTTACCCATCACCCAAAGTCAGATTGTCCTCTGTCACCTTCTATCTAGTTTTCTTTGTGCCCCTCCCCCTCCTTCTTTCCCTCTCCCTCTCCCTCCACCCCTCGTAACCACTACACTCTTATCAATGTCTCTTAGTCTCGCTTTTATATTCCACCTACATATGGAATAATGTAGTTCCTGGTTTTTTTCTGATTTACTTATTTCACTTCGCATAATGTTATCAAGATCCCACCATTTTGCTGTACATGTGCATGTTTTAAAAAAAAATTAAGGAGTTTGTTTATTCATTCAGCAAACACTTGTGGAGTGTACAGTGGATGTCTAGCACTGAGAGAATGAGACAAACAAAACCAGGCAAGGCCCTGGCTGGTGCTGCCCTCAGAAGCACACTGGCACCGGGAGGTGCGTAGGTCAGCCACGTGGCCTGTCATCCAAACTGAGTCTCTTCTGAGGAAGGAGACGATGCTACTGAACATCAAGACAGCAGTGTGAAATGAGGCTGTCCTGGGCAAACCAAGATGTGGTTGGCCCAGATAGGATACTGCCCACCCTCAGCTAGACACCGGGAAGAAGAGAGGCTGGAGAACTTGGGGAAGAAGATGCCAACTGAACAGAGGAGGATCCAAAGGGAAGGTGGGCTTGGATGGTAGATGCAGGAGGGGGTGATAGGCAGAATTAAGACCCCCCCAAGAAGATTCTACACTCCAACCCCCAGGACTTTGGATATGATGACACATCACACCCACAAATGCATCACCTGTCTTAGCTCCTGCTGCTATGAAAAATACTGTAGACTTAGTATCTACATATACATCTTATACAACAGGCATTTATTTCTCCAGTTCCAGAGTCTGCAAGTCCGAGGCCCAGCTGCCTCCTGGTCAGGTTCTGGTGAGGGCTCTCTCCTTGGCTTGAGGTTGGCACCTTCTTGCTGTGTCTTCATGTGGTGAAGAAAGAGAGGGCATATGAACTTTAATGGGAGGAGGGCATAATTATTAAATCCATAGCATTACCTAACGTGGCATCAGGGACTTTGCAAATGCAATTAAAGTGACTAAACATTTGACATTAAGATAGGGAGATTATCCTGGACTGTCTGAGGGACCCAATGTAATCACTCAAGTCTTTTAAAGTAGAGGCAGAGGATGACCACACAAGAATTCAGAGTAATTTGCAGCCTAAGGGCCCCACATGCCATTGTTGGCTCTGCAGATGGAGGAGCCACATGACCAGGAGTGTGGGCAGCTCCCAGGAGCTGAGAGAGTGTCCCTGGTTAATAACGAGGAGATGGGGACCTCAGTCCTACAACCCCAAGGAACTAAATTAGGCCACAATCCAAACGTGCTTGGAGAAAACTCTTTCCCCAAGCCTCCAGATGAGAGCCCAGCCTGGCTAACACCTTGGTTTCAGACAATAACACGAGCTCAAAGCACAGAACCCAGCTGAACCCTACCCCGACTCTGACCTGCAGCAACTGTGAGACAATGAACAGAGACCATTTCAAGGGACTAAATTAGTGGTAATTTGTTACACAGCAATAGAAAACTAATACAGGGTGTTTGAGTAAGAGCATTTATGCAGAGAGGTGAGGTCATGAACGCAAATCCCTTCGGGGCCCAGCAGAGCAGGCCCTGCTAAAGAAACAACAGAAGGCCACTATGACCCAATCTGAGAGCCAAAGAGTCGGTGCGGAAGGTGAGGTGGGATCTAGAACCCCCCGAGCTGCTGTGTGGCAGGAATGTGAGCTGTGTGGCCAAATAATCCAATTTTTTAAGAGAACCCAGAAATTCAGTTTTTATATAAAATGTCCTCATTTAAACTTTATAAACATGTGCTGGCCAACATCTTGGGCAGACCAAGCAGCATAGAGATGTGTGTTTTGAGCCACGTGTGACCTTCTAGGATTCAACTGTGCGTGAGACAAGGCCTCTGGAATGGTGTGAGAGCCGAATGTGACTTTTCCAGGAGACAACAGGGAACCAATGAGAGTCCCCCATCTCCTGTCACCCAGAAGAGAAAGGGAAGGTACATACATAGAAACCTATTGACTATGCAGGGTATGACCTATTTGGAGCTCACAGTAACTTGATGTCACGAGGACTCCTGGCCCCGTTTCCAGGCAAGGCAGCTGAGGTGCAGAGTGGCTCAGTCATCACATATGACAGCACGGATGCAAAGTGCTGACGCTGGGCTCAAATCTTCGTTTTGATTCCTCCATCTGAGTCCTTCCAGCCACTCTGTAAGCAATGTAACCCTTTCACTGAAACGGGGTTTGCTGCCCTGTTTCCCAAGCCCTGACCTCTTCTTGCCTCATGAACCAGCTCCCTCTCCTTATTCCAGGCTCTGCTCTTCCTCTCTCCAGCTCCGCCACGGTGGCTGCCCCTCTATACCCTGCACCGCCCCCTCCCCACATCTCAGCCTGTCAGACTCACCCCAACCACTCACATGTAGCTCAGTCTCTAGGCTTCCCAGTTCCAAATTCCCGAGAAAGGAATCCAATTGGTTCAGATCGTGTTTGTGTCCCACATCACAATGAGTTGCTGGGCAGCCTCTAGGGTGGCCTTCCCTTGTCAGAGATCAGCTGAGCCAAGGCCTTCTGGTAAACCCTCTCTCCTCCCATCCTGGTCCAACTTCTGATCTGTTTGTAAACAATTATGTCTCAGGGTCAATTCCTAAAGGCTACTCAATGTATGAATAGGACAACTCAGGGAAGCCATTTCCTAAAAACAGCATCCCAAACACATGCGCATCCTTGCCCGATCCTCATAAATGTGGCATGAACAGAGTGCCTGTGCCAGACAAGGTACGCATCACGCAAAACCAGCCTGCAGCCTCCGAGATGCACACTGCTGCCCCGCAGGGCGTGGGCGGGAACTCCACACGGTCTCCTGCAGAGCGACCCAGGTGAGCAAAGAGACCGGAGAGTGCTCCACATCCCCACGCACAAACTTTGATGCCTTGCCATGAAGCTCAGCACCAGCTGAACAAAAAGGTCTCTCTGTTTCCCACTAAGAGGATGAGATTTTGTTGGCAACAAGCCCTCACTCCACCTCTTTCTGACATGCAGAACTCAGGAGGCCTCTGCAGAACCACCCAAAGCGGTAGAGGGTTGGAGAGGCAGACACATAGTGAGGTCAGAGGGTCCTTGTACTGAGAGGGTAGAATGTTAAATCCTCTTTATAAAGCCTTCATTTTGAATGGAGGGTCACAGGGTTTTAGAACAGCCTCCTTGAGCTTACACTGACACTTAATAAACTGCATATGGGTGTACAGTGTACAATTCACTGTGTGAGCTATATATACACCTATGAAGCCATCACCACAGTCAAACTAATGAAACTATCCATCGCCTCAAGATTCCTCGTGGCCATTTGTAAAGCCCACTCCCTGCCCACTCCTATCTCCATCTCCTGGCAACCACAGATCTTTCTGTCCCTGGGGTTTGCATTTTCTAGTATGGTACATAAATAGAATCATGTTGTGTGTGCTTGGTTTTCTCTGACTTCTTTCAGCATAATTATTTTGACCTTCAATTGTGCTGTGGTGCATATATCAATATTCATTCCTCTTTATTGCTGAGTAGTCCTCATGGTATGACATACCACAGTTTGTTCCTTCATTCATGTGGTGACAGGCATTTGGTTTATTTCCACTTTAGGACCATGACAACCATGAACATTCATGTCCAGATGTTTTGTACCTGTACGTATGCTGTCTCTTCTTTTGGGAGAATATCTAAGAATGGAATAGCTGGATCATTGGCAGGTGTGTGTTTAAGCATAGCTGATTTAATAAAACTTCCTTGGGGGTTTCAGAGTGTCAACCATGTGTACATGTAGCCTACCAGATAAAGGTCCCCACGGGTCACACAGAAACAATTGATAGACTGATTCAACATGAGGAGGTTGCCTCAGCAGCCAGCTTCACTCCAGTCCTCCCACCATGTGGAGAGGGCTTCCAGAGGGAAATCTTCCAAGATGACCTTCAGGTTTGTAACACGTTCAGTGCACAAGCTCCCGACATGTTGGAAATGGCCCACAAGAGGCTATGGAACTTGTCTCCAGGAGGTCCTTTTAATAAGGACAGCATCTCACTGGTCTAGAATGGAACCATTATGATTAATACGGAGAACTGCGGCCTGAACCAGAGCAGGGATTCTTCAGGGATGCTCCCATCAGCATCACCTGGCCCAGACCCACAGAGCTGAAACTCTGATTGGGACCCAGCAGTCTGGGCATCCACCAGCCCTCCAGGTGATCTGATGCGTGCTCCAGTTTCAGAAACAGTAGCTTAATGGTCTCGTGGAACAGTTGGATGGCTGCCAGAGGGGTGGGGAGCAAGGGGACTGGACGAAAGAAAGTGAAGAAATTAGCCAAAAAACACATTTATATAACACATAGACCCAGACTACAAGGGGGCAGTAGCCAGAGGGAAAGGAGAGGTGGGGGTAGGGGGAGGAGGGCACAGGGATGGGAAATGAGGTCAGAAAAAGGCTGTGCTGGGGGTGGAGGGTGCACTCGGTATGTAAATGGTGTTATATTGAGTTGTATACTTGAAACTTGTATGGTTTGGTGATCCATGTCATCCCAATAAATTTTAAAAATAATAATAATAATAATAATAACAGCCTGACCAGATGGTGGTGCAGTGGATAGAGTGCTAACCTGGGACACTGAAGACCTAGGTTCAAAATCCCAAGATCACTGGCTTGAGCACTGGCTCATCTGGCTTGAGCTCAGGCTCACCACCTTGACCACGGGGTCTCTGGATTAAGCTTAGGATCATAGACATGACCCCATGGTCACTGGCTTGAACCCAAAGTCACTGACTTGAGCGAGGAGTCACTGGCTTGGCAGAACCCAGCCACCCCCCAGTCAAGGCATGTATGAAAAGTAATCAATGAAAAACTAAAGTGATGTAACTACAAGTTGATGCTTCTTATCTCTCTCCCTTCTAACCTGTCTGTCTCTGTTTCTCTCTCAAAATTTTATAAATAAGTAAATAAATAAAACAAAAGACACAGTGACCTAGAATACCTTTCAAGCCCTTCAACTTACTTGGAATTAAATTCATCAGACACATGCACCCCCATGTTCTTCTCAGCATTATTCACAGTGGCCAAGACATGGAAACCACTAAAGTGTCCCTCAGTAGAGGGCTGAATAAAGATGTAGTACATATATACAATGGAATACTACTCAGCCATAAAAAAATGATGACATATTGCCATTTATGACAACATGGATAGACCTTGAGAACATTAAGTGAAATAAGTAACTCAGGAAAAGCTAAGAACTATATGATTTCACACATAGGTGAGACATAAAACTGAGACACATGGACATAGATAAAAGTGAAGTGGTTAGCAGGAGGAGGGGATTCGTGGGATATAAGGGGGCCAAATATACAGTGACAGAAACTATTTAACTTTGGGTGATGGGCACACAATGCAATCAACAGTTCAAAAGCTATAAAGATATTTACCTAAAACCTATGTAGTCTTACTGACCGATGTCACCCCATTAAATTTCTAAATAAAAAATAAATCCATCAGAAACCATCAATGTCACCCCAATAAATTCAATAAAAAATAAAATTCACCTATCAGAAGTCATGATCACCTTTATTGCCTTGTTCCACCCACCAGGGGAGCCCACCCTCTTAGGATTCGGCAACCCATGTTCACCTCCTCAGAGAAGCAAGTTACCAACTAAAACACCAATCTACTCAGTGATGGTCATCACTAATTCCCCAAAGCACTGAACTAAGAAAAAAAATTCTCAGGAATCAGGAACTCAATCATTGAGCCATTCAAATCCGACTGTCAAGACCACCCGTTTCTCTCCCTGTGGCTTTCACCCTACCATATTTTGGCATAAATGAATCTAAGACAAGAAAAGGACAACGACTCTAGGTGAGACACCACTCTAATACTCTTTACTGCTTTAGAAGCCTTGCTGCAATTTTACATATTAGCAGAAAAATTAATCAAACTTGAACAGGAAGAATTAGAGTAAAAATATTGCATACTTTTTGTTTTAATCTTCAGTTTAAGCATGATTTCTGCTCAACACTGTAACCAAAGAGAAGGTCTGGTCATTTCCTTGATTTTGTTGTTGTTGTTTTCACGCTTAATATTTAGCCCAGTCTTTGAAAACCCTCTCCAGCTTCTGGCCAAGCAGAACTTTGCCGCTCACTTTGAACTTGCCGGCGAGGAAAGCCTTGTGAGGGTTCATTTTGCCCAAAACCAACTCCATAAACACAGGTTCTGGGATTGTGAAGATAGTATCTGCTGGGAGTCTGGCAGATCCTGGGTATATGTCCCCAGACCCATTCTTCAGATCAATGGTCCTCTGCAGAATGGTCTTCCCATCTTTGGTGATGTCCAGCTGAAAAATGGCATTGACTTTCTTTACCAGTTGGGCTCCCACTTCTTTGATGTGATGGCTAATGTCCTCGAACACCAGGAAGCTCTGGAATTCTGACAGCTCTAGAGGGTGTGGCATGGCGGTTTTCCGTGCTGAACTCAGGTCCTTGAACTGACCCACCTGATGTCCATCCTCTGCTTTGACCTTGGGTTGATGGTCAATTCTCTTCCACATCTTACTGTGCTGGTCCTCTTGACCTCGCCTTCTGGTTTGTAAACAGCTGTGGCCAGATTAATATCTATAGGTCAGATTGTGACATCAAAGGTTAGGCCCAAGCAAGGAATGAGGCTGGTGTGTGTGCTGCGGTCTTATTGGCTAAACAATGCTAAAATGTGACAGGAGGTAAGGCCTCAGACAGGTTATTATGAGGTATGAGGCAGACCACACCACCCCACCCCCCAACCATCAGGACTATTGGCCTCACAAGCCCAGAAAGTTCTGGACCCCATGTAGAGAATAGGGGAAACTGACCCCAGAAGGTTCTTTGGTGACATGAGCTCTGTCTCTCCAGTGCAGGCCTCTTCCAGTAGCAGCCCTGCCCGAGAGAGCAGTCATTCTGACCCCTTCCAAAGCGGATCTTCCTTACACACAGGTCACAGTGCTGGACTTGGCCTCACCTGGCTGCTGATGGAGGGCGGATGCTTTCAGAGCAAAACAGCTGCTGGGAGAAGGAATCAGCACGGGGTCTGAATCAATCCCAAAGCTTCTAGAAGCACAGCGAGGGGGAGGAAAAGATAAGAAAGAACTCTCCCTGAGATGAACAGCAGCTGCTGCTGGCCTGACACACCTGCAGGACAGCCCGGTCCTCGCTCTGGCACTGCCCAGCACTGTACATGCAGTGACATCGCTCGTCCTGGTGACAGCACTCTGTGGTAGGTGCTGCTTTAATCCCCATTTTTCAAACAACAAAACTGAGGCAAGAGAAATGATTTGCCTGAAAGTCACACAGCTATTAAGTAGGGTAGTGAGGTTTGAACAGAGGTAGAATGACTTGTGAACCCACGTTTAGTCTGTCTGATGCTTTCTCATGATTAGGGTGAAGTTGTCTGGCAGGAATGTCACAGAATCGCTCTGGTGCCCTTCTCAGTGCACTTCATCCAGGGCTATGTGGGGCCGGCATGTGTTACTGCTGGTTATGTTGATCACTTGATTAAGGTGGGATCTACTAGGTTTCTCTGCTGCAGTTACTGTTTTCCCATCTGTACTGAGTACGGATCTTGCAGGGAGATGCCCTGAGACCTGGCGAACATACTATTTCACATCACACTCCAGCCCAGTGCTGCCCGCATCCACCACGGCCTGTCCGTGTGATGTGTGCTACGTGGTCATCTTCTATTGCTATCACTCCCTTCAGTTTTAACAATTGGAATTCTGCTCAAAGGAAGAGTTATGCCTCCACCACCCCCCATTTTTTTATTTATTCGATTTTTTTTTAATTTTTACTTATTTATTTTTTACAGAGACAGAGAGAGAGTCAGAGAGAGGGATAGACAGGAACAGACAGACAGGAACGGAGAGAGATAAGAAGCATCAATCATTAGTTTTTCATTGCGCATTGCAACACCTTAGTTGTTCATTGATTGCTTTCTCATATGAGCCTTGACCACGGGCCTTCAGCAGACCGAGTAACCCCTTGCTGGAGCCAGCGACCTTGGGTCCAAGCTGGTGAGCTTTTCCTCAAACCAGATGAGCCTGCACTCAAGCTGGCAACCTCAGGATCTCGAACCCGGGTCCTCTGCATCCCAGTCCGACGCTCTATCCACTGCGCCACCGCCTGGCCAGGCCGATTATTATTTATTTCAGTTGAACTTGTGGTATTTATTTGATTCTGCTAGGTCGTGATCTGTTATCCTCCTCATTTATTCTCTTGCACATCGTCCCAGGTTTGGTCACTGGGCGCTCCACCAGGTTGGTGCCTGTGTCCTTTCCTTACCACACTGCTCTTATATGTAAGTGAAGATGCATTAAATGGAGATGCTGGTGGCTTTGCTCTGTCTGGGAGGAATGCAGAAGTAAAAAAGGCTTTGGCACATTTTCTTTGGTACATGATGGATAAGCTGGTATTATCAACATGGAGCCGTTAAACAAAACCAAGTGGCTTCCAACATCAACTCTACTGTGAGACCACCAGGTATGGACAGCATCTGCATAGCAAAGTTACAATGAAGAGGCAGGCAAGGTCCTAGTAACTTCACTGTGAGCAACCAACAAAGAACTGGGTCCCACCATCACCTACACCTGCTCTTCATAGAGGGAGGGGTTGTCCCTTCTGAAATATCCAGATAGGTCCTTGTAAAGCCAGTAGCCATGGCCACCAACACAGCCACCTGGCCCGTGCAAGTTCACATTTGATTCGAACAGACAGTAATGAAACAATGGAGCCAAGAACTGGTGGGCCATTATCTTTAATCCTAGCTTACATCTGGCGGGCAAGAAATACACACAGTGAGAAGATACTTTCCTTTCTATTCAGGGCTCCCAAAGCCACTGACTCATCCGAGTTTCCTAGAATCAAAGGTTTCTACCTCAACAGTCTTATTCACCTCTGTTCCCCATCTCCTTCTCTCTGCACAAACTGGCTTCTCCTTCAGCACTCCACCATCTTGGCTGCCTCTCCTATGCAATGCTAATTTCAGGAACCGAGAGAGAGCAAGCCCCCGGTCTGCCCCATTTTATAGTGTAGAAATCAAAACCTTTAAGCCAGTATACAACTAAGAAAGTCTCTGATACAAAGTCACTTATCTGAGGCATAAATGGGATTCCTCCTAAGAGTGCACCACCCCACATCATGCAACAGTCAAGGATGTGGGGGAAAGCTTAGTTTTGAGAAGATCTTAGTGTTAGAAGGATGTTGAAAAGATCTTAGTATTAAAAGGATGGGAAAGACTGTCTGAAAACTAAGCCCTAGGCTATAAGGACCCTGCCTGCTTATAGCCTGTTCCCCACACCCAATGCAAACTATAAGCGAGCAAACATATACATCATATTTGCAAACTTACTTGACCCACAGTCCCCAACTGAGCTGCCACTCCTGCCCTAGTGTCAGAGGGGAACACAGTACCACAGCCATGCATATTGCCCTCATGTTTCTAGCTTTTGTAGGTGCATTATTTCTACCTTTGAAAAGAATCCTAGCGTGATGGCTAGTAGGCATATGAAAAAGTACTCAGCATCATTAGTCACTGAGGATTTGCAAATTAAAACTACAATGACTCATCACACACAAAATGTTTCTTGCAACTATGAGTGGTTATGGATGTTATCTAGACTCATTGTGATGATCATTTCATAATATATGCATATACCAGATCGTTATGTTGTACACCTGAAGCTAATAATGTTGTATGTCAATTATACCTCAGTCAAAAAGAAGATGGGCAAAGATGTTGAGTGGTGTGAGGTGAAGAGAAATATCACCAGCTGGTGATCCCTGTCTCTCCAGACGTTTCTCACATCCCCGCAGGAACAAGGGTTTTTTCATCCTCTCCTCTATTTCTATCCAAAATTCCATTTTTCCTTCAAACTTCAGTTTAAACTGTGTCAGTCTCTCTCAAGCCCCCTCACCCCCACCACACCATGCAGTACAATCTACACAAACATCTGTTGGATACGCTGCATGTTACACTGGGGACAGGTGCACAAACAGCCCAAATCAAGCATGGGGCAGCCTCAGTAAACACTTTTCTAAAGAAATGGGGAGCCAGGACAAGGAATGGCAGATGGAAACCGCAATGCCGCCCTTCTCACTGATAGAAGCATGGATCAAAGAAAAGACTTCATGAGACCCCAGTGGCCGGCCAGCTACACCCCACCGTGCAAGGCAGTTATGGCCTACCTGCCTGCCACCCTCCTGGGCGCACTCTGTGTGTGAGGCTGGTCATGAGGGGCCCACACAGGGAAAGTTCTGGACACAAAGAAGCTCGTTTTATACTTCCCAGATTTACCACTCAACAAGTCTCCTCACCTAAGTGAGTCAAGCGGTGAAGAGAGGCCAGGAGTGATTTGGGGCAAAATCCCTCTGGAGGAAAATCACTCCTTAAGAGAGAGGCCCTGGCCAGTTGGCTCAGTGGTAGAGCGTCGGCCTGGCGTGCAGAAGTCCCGGGTTCGATTCCCAGCCAGGGCATACAGGAGAAGTGCCCATCTGCTTCTCCACCCCTCCCCCTCTCCTTCCTCTCTGTCTGTCTCTTTCCCTCCCACTGCAAGGCTCCATTGGAGCAAAGATGGCCCGGGCGCTGGGGATGGCTCCTTGGCCTCTGCCCCAGGTGCTAGAGTGGCTCTGGTCGCAACAGAGCAACGCCCCGGAGGGGCAGAGCGTTGCTCCCTGGTGGGTGTGCCGGGTGGATCCCGGTCAGGCACATGTGGGAGTCTGGCTGACTGTCTCTCCCGTTTCCAGCTTCAGAAAAACACACACACACACACACACACACACACACACACACACACACACACACACACAAAAGGAACTGGAGAGCGGAGCCAGGCCTATCTTGTAGTGAGTGCTGGTTCTGGGTGGAGGAGGTGGAGGAGGAGGAGGTGGAGGTGGAGGAGGAGGAGGTGGAGGAGGTGGAGGAGGAGGTGGAGGAGGTGGAGGAGGAGGAGGAGGAGGAGGAGGAGGAGGAGGAGGAGGAGGAGGAGGAGGAGGAGGAGGAGGAGGGCTCCGGGGAGCCCAGTCAGAGAGCCTGATTTCACCTCATATTCTCCTTTTGTGCTTCCGTTTCTTCTTTCCCCCTCAGGTTTCGTTGGGGTTTTTAGAACTCAAACTGGGGATTCTCAGAGCTGCCCACACTCCCTCCCAAGCCTCGCTGCCCTGGAAGAATGAATACAGCCCCGTTGGTACAGGTAAATAAATAAAGACTCCGCTTTAACAGTTAGCTGCGTGACCTATACACAAAGAGAATATTTAACACTGAAGGTATCAAAACAGGCCAGCCGGAGTTTTATAAAATAATCTAGACAACAACAACTCATTTTTCCCAGAGGGTGCAGAGTGAGAGAGGCTGTCAGAACCAAGGCTCAGCAGAAACTGGAGGTTTAGACAGGAAAGGGGCTAGAAGTAAGAAATCGGCCATTAGCACTGAGACCAGCACTGCCCAGTAGAGTTTCCTGAAATAATGAAAACGTTCTGTATCTGTGTGTCCACAGCAGTAACCACCAGCCACCTGCAGCTGTCGAGTGCCGGACATATGGCTAGTATGACTAAGGAACTGAATTAATTTGATTTAATTGTAATACATTTTAATAGTTACATGTGATTTTTCATCAGTATCCGGGACATATCCCCAACATCACTCTAACCACCATAAGGAAATTACACAGGCATCTACGGGCTACTACCCTCGTCTTTAATCCCCGAATTACACCAAATTCATACAAAAATCCATTCCTAAAACCCCCAATTTACTCACTTGAAACTATCACACATGTGGAACAGAGACCAGCTCCCACTGGTGGGATGAGTCCCATGTGTGGGGGCACTCCATTTTCAGACAAAACTAAAAGCCTAGAGAGACACATGTATACTTAAAATAGCACTGTCACATTTCTCTTTCAGTAGGACATAAGCGTGCCCAAGTAGGTGATTATTAGATTACTTCTAAGTTAAATTGTATGAGATATGATTGCCTGAAAGCCAAGACACTTAACTCCTTCTTTTAGCCCTCTTAGATTGTCCCTGATGGGTAAAAGAGGTCTTCATTATCAATTACCGCAATATGTTGTATAACAAACCACCCCCAAACTCACTGACTTTTTAGCTCAAGAGTTAATGGACCAGCAATCTAAAATAGATTCAGCTGGTGACTCTTCTGGTCTCCTCTGAGCTCATTCACAAGTCTGGCAGTTGTCTGACTGTCAGCTGGGGTGACTGGGCCAGGTGACACTAATTCTCCCACAGGTTCACCTCTGCATATTGTCATAGTGGAGGCAGGGCATGAGCAAACAATCTCAAATATGTGCGTGCTTTTCCAGCCCCTGCTTACAGCCATTTGCCAGAGAACATCGCATGGGAGAGCCCAGAGTCATTGTGGGAGGGCTTCCCGGCTACCCGACCAACATTATGATTGTGGACTGGAAGTTTGTGTCCCTTCACAAACTCTGTGTTGAAACTCTACACCCCCAACACACACACACACACACATTCACAATGTGATGGTATTAATAAAGGTGGCCTTTGGAAGGTCACTAGGGTTAGATGGAGTCATAAGAGGAAAGCCTTCAGGAGTTGGATTTGTGCCCTTATAAGGGTCAGAGGATGGAGTGTGTACCCTCTGTGCTCTCCACCAGGTGAGGACACAATGGCAGGCTGACAGCCCCCCACATGAAACGGGCTCTCACCAGAATCAGCCATGCTGCCACCCTGACCTCTGCTGCCTCCAGAACCAAGAGATAGATGCCTGTTGTTAATGAGCCTCTTGGTCTATGATATGTTTGTTATAAAAGCCCCAGCAGACTAAGACAGAAAATTAGTACTGAGGTGTGGGGTGCTGCTATATAAATATCTAAAATGTGGAAGCAGTGAAGAACCGGGAAATGGATAGAGGCCAGAGGAATTTTGAGAGGCATGCTAGGAAAAAAATTCTACATTTCCATGAACAGAACTTTAAAGGTTAGTCTGGTAGGAATTCAAAAAGAAAAGACAGCCATAGAGAGTCAACCTTCTTAAAGAAAACCTAGGTGAGCCCAAACAGAATGTTGGTAGAAATACTAATGTGCTGATGGGTCCGCAGATAGACATGAGAAACATGTTGCTGGAAACTGAAGGGAGGGAAACATGATAATGTGGCAAAGAACTTATCCAGATTGTCAAGTGTCCTAGTGCTTTGTGAAAGGCAGAGCTTACGAGTAATGGGATGGGATAGCTAGCTGAACCAATTTCTAAGCAAAGTGTTGAAAGTGCAACTTGGCTCTTCCTAACTGCTTATAGTAAAATTTGAAAAGAAAATTACTTAGAGACAGAATTGTTAAGCAAATAGCAAGCAGACCTTAAAGATTTGGAAATTTCTCAGCCTATCCACATCAAAAAAAAATGAGTACACTAAGAGTGTGGCCAAGCAACCATTGACAGGGACATTAGTGTGGGTGTGACTGTTACCAGAATAAGTGGGGTTCAAGTTGCTCATCACCACTGAGTTACGGAACCAGGGTTCAAGTAGCATAAAAGTCGCTTTGTTGCGCAAACAAGTGTGTTAGGTTTGCTCGCTTGTACTTTGCCTGATTGGTGCGTGAGCACGGGGCAGCACCACATGTGTGTAGTCTCTGTAAGGCAGGTGCTTGCTCTCAGGGTGGCAGATTGTAGATTGCAAATTGCCTGCTGCCATTGGGAAGGGACATTTTTTGCTATTGTTTGCCTGAGAAGGGGCTTTTCCCCCAGGTTGTTTGCTCTTCAGCCCTGGGTGAGAGAGAGGAAAGAGCTTTAGGTTTGCCCTGCCTGCTTGCTCTTCCGGCATTGTGAGACTCTAATAAACAGAATGGCCCACCGTCCTCTGGCTCCACAGTTCCTTTACTGTCTGCCAAATTCAGTGAGAATTGGCATGGCCACAGCACCCAGCTGTAATGCTGGTGGCCAAGGCAAGGCGGGTTCACACTGGATTCAGGCAGATGATAGAGAAACTGCGGAGCTGAAGAGTGTCGGCCATACCCATTTATTGGAGGCTCGCAAAGAGCATATAAAACAAAAGTAAAAGAGCTAATAAACAAAGGAAAACCTGCTATTCACAGTAAAGGCAAGGGAAAAAAGAAAACCGCAACTCACGGTGGTGATGATGAGAGAGCGATCTGGGAGAACCGCCACCCAGGGGCAGCCCGCGTGGCCTTACATAGGCTAAGCGCACGTGCCTCTGCCGCGTGCTCATGCATTAATCAAATAAAGTGCTTGTACCTGGTAAACCTGTGAGCAAGCCTGACACAGCTGCCCCACACCAGCCTTACAGTGGTTTATTCAGATTGCCAGCAACCTGAGGAGGCAGGGGAAATCATGTCCAAAGGAACCGCCTCAAGACTCTCCTGGTGCTGATTGGTTGTATAGGGTCAAAGGCTGTCGGTATGGTGTGAGAAGCCAAGGCAGCGCACTGAATTATGTAGCAGTGTGCGGGAGGTGCAAGACCGGTCCATTGGAGTGCCTTCCTGAAATGCCCTCCTGATGCCAGACCAGGTCTGTCTGATGTCCTTGCTGTTACCTCCAGAACAGCTGGGGTCGTGATGTCTCCGGGAACTTTCTGCAAAAGAACTCCCTGTATATCTTAGACAACAAAGTAAGGTTAAGGTTTGTGGACTAAGCTTCTAGTTATCTTCAGTGCCTTAACTCCTTACAGGAAATTCTATGATTCAGCCTTTATAAGATATTATTGTAATTTAACCCCTTATTTGACCACACATGGACTTAATCAGCCAACCCCAAAGGAAGGAGATGGGCAGGAATATAGGCAGGTGTGTGGCAGCTCTGTTAGGCTTGCTCACTGGTGTACCAGATGAAAGCACTTCACTTGATTAGTGAGTAAGCACCTGGCAGAGGCACGTGTGTATGGCCTGTATAGGCTATGGGCGTTTGTGCTTGAGGGAGATTGGGGATTGTGGATGCGCGGATTGCCTGCCCACCACTGTGAGGGGCCATTTTGCTGTTTGTTTGCCTAAGAGGTGGTTTCCCCTGCCTGTGTGCTTGTCCACCATTGTGAGACTTTATTAAACGAAATGGCCCAATCCTTTCCAGTTCCGCAGTTCCTCTACGGTCTGCCTGAATCTGGTGTGAACCTGCCTGGCCTCAGCCACCGGCATTACAGCAGGCCATCAGACTTCTTGGATTTTAAAGGACAGGACTATAGAGCTATTTGGCTGAGAACATGGTCATTCTTCAAGACAAGGGAATAATCATCCTGAAGGCAATTCAGAGGTCACCAAGACCGCCTCTTTAGGTTCAAAAGTACGATCGCCTTGCCTTCAACAGGCTGGATAGCATCTGCCCAAAGCTGTAGGGGTGGGGCCGCCCAGCAGCCCAGGAGTTGAGATCCCGCATGGTGGAGCTATGGCGGCAATGCCTCTGCCCCAACGGGTCTGGAAGGTGGGCTGGCGCCCCAGGGAGTCTGAAAGGCAAAGCACAAAGCCAGAGAGCACTGACCTGCATCCTGACAATCTCACCAAGTTTGCCTTGCTGTGTGGGTCTGCTTAGGACACCCTGTCCTTCTGTCCTGTTTCTCCCTTTTGCAGTGAAAGTGTCTGTCCTGTGCCTGTCCCATTGTTATATTTTGAAAGCACATAACTTATTTGGTTTTCATGGGTTCACAGCTGACTTAGGTTAACTCAATCATACATTGAGTCTCTCCCATGTCTGATTTAGCTTGGATTTAGATTGTTTAGCTGGAACAAGTTAAGATTTGGGAGGTTGGAGCTGGAATGAATATATTTTATATATGGGGACATGAATTTGGGGGAAAAGAGGCAGAATGGATTGAATATAACCATCAAATTCATATGTTGACACCCTACCCCCTCCCCATGTGATGATATTAGGAAGTAATTACCTCCCAAGCTTCAGAATGTCCTTACAAAACTCATGAGAGAGCTCACTTTACCTCCTGGATAAAAAGAAAACTTGACAGCCTGTAACCCGGAATAGGACTCTCACGGAAACCTGAACATGCTTCCGCCCTGATCTTGGACTTCCAGCCTCCAGATCTGATAAGTAAATTTCTGTTGTTTATAAGCCATCCAGTTCATGGTACTTTTGTTACAGTAGCCCAAGCTAAGACAAGTGTAGTTACAGGAAAGGGCAAAGATCAACAATGAAATTAATCTACTACACCCACAGGAAGACTTCCTTTCTGGAAAAATCACTGAACCACACCAAACTCATGTACAAACATATCTGGAAATCCCAGTAACTTACTTGAGACATTTAAATACCTAAAACAAATCATGCCTTCCCTCCCAGCTCAAAAGGCAGCTCTGACCCATGTAAGGGCACTCCTATTTTAAGACAAAGCTAAATAAAGGCCTGAAGACATGTAAATACCTAAAACAGAACAGTTATATTTATCTTTCCTTATATGCATGCCCAAATGATTAAGTTTTTTTCCTTGGGCAAAATGTGTAAGTTCTGCCTGCCTATAATGAAACTGATGAGACCCAGCAATCCCTGTACTGGATCTCTACCCAAAAAACTTGAAAACATTGGTTCACAAAGATACATGCACCTCTATGTGCATCACAGCATTATTCAAAATGGCCAAGACCAGGAAATAACCAAAGTGTCCTTTGATAAAGGATTGGATAAAGAAGATGTGGTACATATACTGCTCACAAAAATTAAGGGATATTTTGTAGTTTTGTATTCATTTTGAAATATCCCCTAATTTTTGTGAGCAGTATATATACAATGGAATACTACTCAGCCATAAGAAATGATGACATAGTGACATTTATGACAGCGTGGATGAGAACATTTTATTAAGTGAAAGAAGTAAATCAGAAAAAGCTAAGAACTAAATATATCATTTCACACATAGGTGGTGGGATATAAAACTGAGACTCATGGACATAGATTAAAGCCAAGTGGTTACCTGGGAGAGAGGGTGGTGGGAGGGGAGAAATAAAGGGACAAATATATGGTGATGGGAAATGATTTGGCTTAGGGTGGTGGACACACAACACAAACAACAGCTTAAATGCTATAGAGATGTTCACCCAAACCCTATGCACTCTAGTTGTCTTCCTATTAAATTTAATTTCAAAGTTTAAAAAAAAATTAATTATTCAAAACATTGTTTAGAACCCCTCTTTTATAACTGCTGACAGAAACAAAAGACACCATCTTTTATTGCCCCATACCATTGAGAATACTTTCAGTTCATAAGCTTAAACGTTAAAGGGAATTCTCTCCCAATGAAGTCCTGAGGCAGGGTTAGAGGACCCACCATTGTGCATGCTCATAAGGTAACCAATCACCCTCCTTTAGGGAGGACAGTCCTTCTTTTGTAAGTTCTGTCCTCCCTCGAAAAGTGTCCTCCTACATGTCCTCCTTTTTGCTATTGGAAGACCAATCTGTAAATGTCTGTATTCAATTGATGCAGAGTCGATCCACTGCGTGTGATGTGACATATTTGTATTTGACATGATAATTTGTCAAGGATCAGTACAGTGTGGCAAGACACGATTATGAGACTCATGTGCTCCGCATGAGAGACCTTGAGAGAGCGCATGATATACCGAGCGCGCAAATGGCTTTGTGTACTTCTTACTGAAACACGACACAGCACATACGACATTGTAGACTCATGATTATTTCTTTCTCAGTGAATATTCAATCATAGACAGGTAAGCATAATTCACGTTTTATTAATTCATTATATATTTAATAATTTCCAAACACGTATAATTTTATTTACAAGTATTTTCCCAAAATTTGAGTTTTCAAGTGGAAATCTAACCTCAAACCATATCTATTAATAACACATTTTGATTAAATAGTTCCATAAAATAAACATTTTTTAAATTAGAAAATGATAAATACACCTGAATATCACTCCAAATTAGTGGTTTTGTTTGATAATTTAGTTTTGTTAATTTAGCTTCTGGAAAATTTGCTTACCGTGATATAAAGTTTTCAGTTCCTAATGTGCTTGCATCATTCATGTACCTCTATATTTTATTTTCAATATTAAATTTTATTTAAGGGATAGAAAAATCAAAAAGGAAAAAATGCCATTTCAATTATAAATTGAAAAAGGAATTTCCATTCCTCATATCAAAGAAAGATACCATTGTTTTCTGCAATATTTGCAGTGGAGAATTTTGTATTGCAGTTGGGGACAGAGCAGTGATAACGAAACACTTGACCACCAACAAACATGAGCAATCATTAGGTGCATCAGCTTCCAGTTGTAATGTAACCAGTTTTATTAAAACTTCAAATTATTCTGAAGATGAAAAACAGTTGGCTGCAATGGAGGAAACATTTGCATTTCATACCATAATTCACAAAGTTTTCATAGGATGGGTTGTACAACTAAATTATTGAAAAAGTTTCACAATGCAAAATTTTCATGTGCCAGGACAAAATGCGAGGCTCTTTTGAAATCAGTATTTAAAAATTACTGTGACAAAATACTTACAGAGGATTTGGAAACTGCAGCATTTGTAATAATTTTATCTGATGCATCAAATCATAATGAAATTAAAGTGTATCCAATAATAGTATTTTAATGTTACCAAGGGCATTCAAGTAAAAATTGTAAATTTAGAATCCATTGAGGGCAACTTTTGAAATTTTTTCAAACCATCTATACAGAGTAATAAATGAAAACAATTTGAAATCTAAAGTTGTTGCACTAATGGCTGATAATACAAATACAAATTTTGGTGGGCAAAGACACAAAGGGGTGAATAATGTGTATGTAAAATTACAAGAGTTACTCCAAAAGAAAATACTAGGAATAGGTTGTAATGCACATATTTTGTCAAATGCAATGAACATAATGTCATGCCATGCCAACTGATGCAGAAGTAATAATAACTACAATTTATTTGCATTTTAGTCATTTTACCGTTCATGTTGCTACTTTAAAACAATTTTGTAAAGAAGCAAATGTTGAATACAAAAAACTTTTAGGATATTCAAAGGTTAGATGGCTTGCTCTAACACCTGCTATAAAGCCTGTTTGACAGTTATTTGAGCCTCTCCATTCATATTTTTTAAGTTTAAACAAATGTCCTAAAATCCTGGAATTGTTTTTCAATAATAAAATATCTGAGATATTAATGTATTTTGTACATAATCAAGCATCTATTTTCCACAAAACAATTCAAAAGATTGAAGGTGAACACATTTCAGCTATGGAAGTTAGTCTTATTTTGAAGTACTCTATCCTTCAATATAAATATAAATCTCATTTTGAAGAAAAATTTCTTCCTTTAATTATAAAAAGAAAATTGTCAGACTTAGAGGAGTCAAATCCAGGCATAACAGAAAAGTTTATCAAAGAAGTGCAGAATTTTTACCAGACATGTTTTCAATATATCGAAGAATGGTCTGAGACAAACATCACAGGAAATAACAGTTTTCAATGGTGTTTTTTTACTTCATCACAAGTATATTGGACAGATATTGAATCTTGTCTTGAGTTTTTATCTAAAGAAATGCCAGACATGAAAATAGATGACAATTGTCTCTTTGAAGAAATTAGAAGACTGAATGTTTATTTAAATTCTGAAAAATTAATACAATGGGAAAATGAATACATCGAAATTGATAAAAGATGGGTGGAAATATTCAGCCATTTCAAAAGTGAACATATTCCATGTGAAAATTTATTTATTCTTGTTCAATTTACATTGTGCTGCCCTGGAACTAATGCAGCAGTTGAAAGAGTTTTTTCAATTGCTAATGATTTTTGGACAAGTGAAAAATCGAGATTGAATGCTGATACTCTAGCAGCAGCACTTGCCATAAAATTCAATATGAAGGATATTTCTTGTTCAGATATTTCCAATATATTGTTACAAGATGAAACATTGACAAAAAATATTCATTCAATGGAAAAGTGAACTTTTTTCTTACAATTATTATTAAAAATTAATAGGCATGTAAGCATAATTATAATATAAAATATTACAAATGTTTTTATTATACATTTATCATATTATAGTGTATTACTGTTGCAATGAATAAAATGTTTCTTTTATTGATGATATTGTTTTCTTCCATTTATTTTTGTCCTCCTTTCATTGTAAAAAAGTTGGTCACCTTAATGCTCAGGACTCAGGGGTTTCCCCAGACACAGGCCCGCCAGGGCTAAAGCCCTGGAAAGTTCCAGGCAAACAGGAATAAACTGGCTTCTAGTCCAAGGTTGGTTTCTTGAGCAGCTCAGTGAGTCTTCCAGGATCCAAGGTCCGTTCTCCCCTCTTCCTGCGGCATGCCCTTCCATGGCCAGGGTCCCTTATGACGGCAGTTGTTGGGAGCAGCATCCAACAGACCAACAGAAGGAGCCCTTTCCTGCCACATATATATCTATCCGAAGGGCCTGTTCTCGGGAAGTCCTTCCGTGGCTTCTCTCCCATCTCATTAGGCTTAGGTTTATCAGGTGACCCTGGACATGGCTCAGCCAGCTGTCCCTAACTGTCTGGGCTACGTGGCGGAGGTGTGTGGACTGCCAAGCCAGACCAGGTGTGAGGGGGGGAAAGAGAAGGAGCCTCGGTGAGCTGCGTGTGTCCCCTGTGGTAGGAAATGTTTACCATTGGGTGCACCACTCGGGATTGTCACAGAGCTGGTGATAGGAATGACATCAGATACAGCGTTTGTTGAGGGATGTGGCCATCTACAAGTGTGGGAGAAGCTTGTTACACAGCTCCAGGGCCTGGCTGCCAGGTCAGGGACATCCCCAAGCTGCTGCTGCCCCCAGGATCCCTCACAGACCCTTCCAGGGCAGAAAGACCAGTGGTGTCTCAGGGCTGCCTTCCAAGTCTCCCCCAGGTGGAAGGCTGTGGGGAAGCGAATTTTTGGGAAACGTAGTTCTAGCTTAACTAAACTGACACGTGACTAAGCCAGGAGCCACAATGAGTGTGGCTTTGATTTTAAGAAAGAGCCTAGGCCCTGGCCGGTTGGCTCAGTGGTGGAGCGTCGGCCTGGCGTGCAGAAGTCCCGGGTTCGATTCCCGGCCAGGGCACACAGGAGAAGCACCCATCTGCTTCTCCACCCCTCCCCCTCTCCTTCCTCTCTGTCTCTCTCTCCCCCTCTCGCAGCGAGGCTCCATTGGAGCAAAGATGGCCCGAGCGCTGGGGATGGCTCCTTGGCCTCTGCCCCAGGCGCTAGAGTGGCTCTGGTCGCAACAGAGCGATGCCCAGAGGGGCAGAGCATCGCCCCCTGGTGGGCAGAGCGTCGCCCCCTGGTGGGCGTGCCGGGTAGATCCCGGTCGGGCGCATGCGGGAGTCTGTCTCTCCCCGTTTCCAACGTCAGAAAAATACAAAAAAAAAAGAAAAGAAAGAAAGAGCCTAGTTAAAACTTCAAGCTAGGTCTGAAGAATAAAGTGGTCCAATAGGCTGAGCACTGGCATTTAGCGATTGTGGAAGAAAATGCTGCTTTATTCTTATTTTCTTTCCTTTTTTCCAGTTCACTGCTATGAACTCTAGTCAGCCAACCAGAGCAAAGGACACCTTGCCAAGCTTTTCAATCATTCCCCAAACCCACAGTTCAGACACACCGCTGTGAAGTTGGTGGAGAATAAACCTCAGATGACCTCTTAGGAGAAAGTCAGAAGCAATTAATCCAAGAGCTCAGCCAGCCCTTACATTTTGCTGAAATCAGTAAATCAGAAGCACTGTGCCCATGGGGCAAAGCTGTACAAAGTCCTTCACTGGTTTTGAAAGATTTATCAATTCTAAAATGGGTGTGGGGGGGGCGGGGGAGTTGACAACCAAAGGGCCACATCTCTGCCCCATGCAGGAGAGTTGTCTGTTTCAGAGGACATCTGTTCAAGCAGGTTGTTTAGCAGAGGCTACTCTGACTGTACACACATTACAGAAACCCAGAATTTTAAGGTAAAGAAAACCTGAAAAGATTTTATTTAATTATTTATTTTAAAACGAGGATCCTTACTGATAGACAACCACCTGGATGAATATAAAAAAAATATGATGTCAAATAGAAGCTAGACAGAGAAGACTACCTAGTAGACAGTCCCATTTATATAAAGTTCTACAACTGACAAAACGAATTATTTCCTGGAAATAAATCAAAATAGTCTTTAACCTGGGAGGTAAGGTGGGATTAACTGGAAAGGGGCATGAAGAAAATTTCAGAGTATGTGCATCTGTCAAAATTTACTTGTAAGGGTGGAGTGTACTGATATCTGAAACTTATTTTGATGTGCCTCAAAAAATAAGATGAACTGACGACAGACGGTAGAAAGATAGATAAACATGTAACAAAACAAATACAGTTAAATAGTCATTGTAGGATCTACAGGTGGGTATGTGGGTGTTCATGGTTCAGCCCAAGATTGAGTCAGAGACAGATGTCAACATTGTCAACATACTGACTGAGGAGAAGATGAGAAAGAAGCCATAGAATAAGATTCATAAAAGTTATAGTCAATTAAGAGTGTGAATGAAAAAGGGGTGCTGTCATAAATTTAACAGAAAGTAAACTCACAGGGTGATCTGATTATAAATTCCTAACTGGGCAGCCATGGTGGAGTCATGCCCCAGGCCTATCACTTCTCTAGTAAAAGGTAAAAGGTTTTGTTTTGGTTTGTGTTTTTTTTTAAGAGAGGAGAGGAGATAGAGAAACAGACTCCCACATCAAGATCCACCTGGCAACTCCCATCTGGGACCAATGATAGAATCAACAGAGCTATCCTCAGTGCCTGAGGCCAATGCTTGAACCAATTGAGCCACTGGCTGTTGGAAGGGAAGAGGGAGAGAAAGGAGAGAGAGAGAGGGGAAGAGAAACAGAGGGTTGCTTCACATGTGTGCCCTGACCAAGTGGTCAAACTCAGGATGTCCACACACTGGGCTGATGCTCTGTCCACTGAGCAAATTGGCCAAGGCCAGAAAAAGGTTTTTAAACCAGCCTTTTCCATTGTTCTTGTGCATCTAGGTTAACACATTTTTGAAATGTCAGAAGTGATCCTCTTTTCCAGACCCCTCAAAGGCATAGCCACCCTCAAGAGAGCACATAATCTTATTAACTGCCCTGTAATCCCTTCACCCCCCCTTGCTTTCTCCCATTCTCATGCAGTTTTCCTTTTTTTCCCTCCTTAATTCTACATTAATAAAAGAAAGTGCAAACTGTCATTCTGCTAAGCATTTGAGGTCTTGCTTCTTGACAAATGTCAATTTGGGCTCAAATAAATTTACGAAAATTCTCACAGGTTTGGACATTCTTACACAGGCAAGCCAGACATTCAGAGCACATAGTGTGATTTACTCTAGACGTGTGTGTGTGTGTGTGTGTGTGTGTGTGTGTGTCAGAGAGAGAGACAGAGAGAGGAGCAGATAGGGACAGACAGACAGGAAATAGAGAAATGACAAGTATCAACTCATAGTTGCGGCACCTTAGTTGTTCATTGATTGCTTTCTCATATGTGCCTTGACCAGGGAGCTATAGCAGAGCAAGTGACCCCTTGATCAAGCCAGCGACCTTAGGGTCATGTATAATATATGATCCCACACTCAAGCCAGCAACCCTGAGCTCAAGCTGGTGAGCTCCTGCTCAAGCTGGCAACCTCGAATCTGGGTCATCTACATCCCAGTCCAACACTTTAGCCACTGTGCCACTGCCTGGTCAGGCCACTCTAGACTTTTTTAAATATATAAAATATAACACCCCTCTCCTCTCTCAGTTAGCAGGTAATTGCTATACAACTGCTCCAAGCTAAGCATGTTTGCAAATTTTGTCCATAGCACACTAAGAATCCATCACTGCCTATTCTTCTAGTGGCCCTGCATCAGTCAGCTGTAACATAATGCACTTCCTGACAAACCACCACAAAACTCAATAGCTGACAACAAGTAAAATTTCTTGCTGACATATTTGCAGAGAGGCTAGGAACTGGCCGATCTAAACTGGGCTAGCCTCTAGACTCTGTGCACCCATCTCATCCACCTTGACTAGTAGGCTCTCTGGGGCATGTCCTTCTCATAAGGATGATCACAACACAGGAAGGCAAGACCTCAGGCACAAGCACATTTCAAGACTGTGCACCTGACCAGGCAGTGGTGCAATGGATAAAGCATCAACCTAGGATGCTGAGGACCCAGGTTTGAAACCCCGGGGTTGCCAGCTTGAGCACAGGTTCATCAGGCTTGAGCAGGGGGGTGTAGGGGGGTGTTGGGGGGGAGGGGCTTGAGCATGGGATCATAGACATAACCTATGGTTGCTGGCTTAAACCCAAAGGTCGCTGGCTTGAAGCCCAAGGTTGCTAACTTGAGCAAGGGGTCACTGACTCAGCTGCAGTCCCCCAGCCAAGGCACATATGAGAAAGCAATCAATAAATAACTAAGGTGCCGCAACAAAGAATTGGTGCCTTTCATCTCCCTCCCTTCTTTTTTTTTTTTTTTTTTTTAGTTTTTATTTATTTATTTATTCATTTTAGAGAGGAGAGAGAGAGAGGGAGAGAGAGAGACAGAGCGGAGAGAGAGACAGGGGGGAGGAGCTGGAAGCATCAACTCCCATATGTGCCTTGACCAGGCAAGTCCAGGGTTTTGAACCAGCGACCTCAGCATTTCCAGGTCGACGCTTTATCCACTGCGCCACCACAGGTCAGGCTCTCTCCCTTCTTGTCTGCCTCAATCTGTCCCTCTTTCTCTCTCTCTCTCTCGCTCTCTCTTTGGCTAAAAAAAAAAAGACTGCTTACTGTCTCTGATTAAATTCTATGATCAGAAGCAAGTAGCACAATGGATCCAAAGCGCCCCAGGCCTCATACACCCAGGTCAGGAACTGGAGGGTTCGTCCCCAGCTCTTGATCACTGCGAGCGATCCCTGGGCTGCTTTGGTCCCAGGGTCTAGTGATGGGAGTTTGAAGCCTCTTCCCCCAACCTCTGTCTGTTTAGAGGGGCTCTCTGTGACTTCCACTGTGCAGTGGAAGCAGACCCTCAGTGTTTGTGTAACCAGACCCCTTCAAGTGACTTGTTCCGTGCTGCCTCTGTAGTGTCCCTCAAGGTGGACTCCCAAAGGGACACTTGCAGACTTCTGGCCAAGAGAAGGAATACAGGGCACTTGTTTTCCTGCTATAAGAGTTTCACTTTCCAGTTAAAAGTCACCTTTTGACAACATCCTGGAGGTTAGAGGTGGCAGTCCTATCATTAGGGGGGAGGGAAGGAAGCCTCTTTCAAGGAAAAGCTTAATATCTAAAAAGACACAGAAGGGTCCAGAGATTAAAAGATGCTCTCAGGCTGTCTGAGTTTCTCAGAGCTCTTGGTTTCTATTTTGAGCTGAACATTTGGCTTTCCTTGTAGTCTCAAGTGAGCCTTTTTAGCCTCCCTGCACCATTTTCCACCATTTGCAAAAAAAAAGGATGATGAGACTTGCTGCTGGGTACTGCGCCCCGCGGTGCTCTGGGGAGCTCAGAGGGAACGGAGCTTCTCAGGAAGAGCTGTCAGCAGGTTTTTTCTGCTCTCCACATATTTTCAGTATCTGCTACCCCTCATTAGGGCATCCGGTCCTTCTCAAAGAATTTAGACCAAAGCCAGAATAAGTGGAGCAGGGAGGATCCCTTCTCTTGCCTCTGATGCAAAGGAGCTATGTCAAGTTGAGCGATGAGCAATTACTATTCTTCACTTGCTAACACGTTGTACCCTATTTTCAAATTAAGGAGCATGTTGTTGGCACGCCTGAGAAGTCAAACTCCCACCTCATTTCTCCAGCCACTAATTGGTGCTTTATCACAATTTCCATGGTGGGAATGTTTTGTCCACAAAACCCTTCCTTCAGGGTTGGGCGAGACTTTGAAAGTACCCGCGTTTCTAAACTTAGATCATAAATCACTCTCCTGATTGTAGGATGTTGTTGCATCTAAAAGAAAGACCCCCATCTGTTAATTGTCTACAACAGGGGTCCCCAAACTATGGCCGACGGGCCGCATGTGGCCCCCTGAGGCCGTTTATCCGGCCCCCACTGCACTTCCGGAAGGGGCACCTCTTTCATTGGTGGTCAGTGAGAGGAGCATAGTTCCCATTGAAAGACTGGTCAGTTTGTTGATTTAAATTTATTTGTTCTTTATTTTAAATGTTATATTTGTTCCCGTTTTGTTTTTTTACTTTAAAATAAGATATGTGCAGTGTGCATAGGGATTTGTTCATAGTTTTTTTTATAGTCCGGTCCTCCAAAGGTCTGAGGGACAGTGAACTGGCCCCCTGTGTAAAAAATCTGTGGACTTCTGGTCCACAATTTTAAAATGTATCAGAAATAGGATATATTGTTGCATTTTTAAAAATTAGTTTCAAAACTCTTCCCTTCTCAATGCCAGAGGGACTCAGTTTCTCCCTCTCCTGGTGTTTCACCCTCATCTATGCAACAGGATAGAGAATTTTGCCTTTTCCACTGTGGGAGGCAAGGAAATGGGCAACTGGAATTCTGGTAATGCCACCAGCGGGAGTGCCAACTGGTTCCCCCATGGAAAACAGTTTTCAGTATTAAAAATTTCTAGGCATTTTTGTTGGATGTGCCCCTAGAACTCTAATCACTGGGCCTTATGGGATAGTTCTAGAAATATACCAACCAGAAATACCTGCATATTTTCACAAAAGACCCATATCAGAATGCTTAAAATTTTTTTTTCATATTGCAATCTTTTTAGTCAGCCAGATTTAGCAACTACACACATGCCCATCAAGTAGAACTGATCAATAAACTACAAGGTTTTTACAAGGGGGACACTACACAACAATGAGAATTAATAGTCTGCATCTATACACAACATGGTGAACTCCGCCATCAGAATTTTGAACAAAAGAAGCCAGAAAAAAAAAAGTCCATATGACTCCAAGGGAACTGGTAACTTTCTGAATCCTGACCAAGGTGCTGTTTACGTGAGTATCTTTAATTTGTGAAAAGGTATTGAGGCATACCCTTATGATGTATGTTCTCTATATATTATGCTTCAACAAAAAATTATTTAAATCTATGCATATAAAAAATTGCACAAAAATAGTCCAAGTAGAAAGTAGTGGGGGAAGCTTCCACCCAACCTTCCATCCACTCCCTCCTCGCTGCGCGGATGGGGAGGGAGAAGGCCACAGCTACCCGAGCCTGCGTGGCCCTTCCCCCATCTGAGGCCTGCCCTGATTTCTGTCTCGACTGCCATGACCTGAAAGATGAGGAGCAACAATTCTCCTTTTGCTGGCCAGCTGAGTAAA
Source organism: Saccopteryx bilineata (assembly GCF_036850765.1). Taxonomy (NCBI): domain Eukaryota; kingdom Metazoa; phylum Chordata; class Mammalia; order Chiroptera; family Emballonuridae; genus Saccopteryx; species Saccopteryx bilineata. The sequence goes on from NC_089495.1 coordinate 169,943,307, forward strand.
TCTGCTCTGCAGACCCAGGCCCCCCTCCCGTGGGCATCTCAGTCCATCCTCGAGGGAAGAAGCAGGAAGCAGGAAGCCCTGTCTACTGCCAGCAACGGTGATGCTGTTCTGATCCTCAATTCCTGTTGCTTGCATCGATTTCTCAACTGACTCCAAAGACGAAAGGAGGAAAGATATGATCAGTTTACCAGCCCTTAAACCCTAACATCTTTCTCAGCAATGGAGAAATGAAGACAACAATAAAGGCAATGCTTTTCTTTTATGAGACATTAAGACCAGAGGCTATGATTCCTAATTCTGGGTCTGAGAAAATAATGACTGCCCCTTTGGAACAATACCAACTGGGTAATTAGAAAGGAAGAATGAGATTTTCTAATGCCTTTCTATAATATTTCTCTGCACTAACATAAGACACTGCTTTCTGTGGGGGACCTGGGGGGGGTGTTATAGAGTGGTTTAATGTGATGTCAGAGATTATTCCTTTGCTGAATTAGACATCACAGTCACTAATTGCTATAAATGGGGGGGGGGATGGTACAGTATTTTGCAGCTCCTCCTATCAAGAAGTAGAGTTCATTTCTCCATCCCTTTAAACTGGGCCTAGGTCAAGTGACTTGCTTTAGGCAAAGGGATGTATCAAACATAAGATAAGCAGAGACTTGGAAAGTGCTGCACAATTGGACGTGCCCTCTGGCTATTGAAACCCTTCTACCGCTGTGTGGAGAAGCCTACTAAAGGACAGGAGACCACACGGAGCAAGGCCCCAGAAATAGAAGAGAAATCATTCTCCCACCGTGCCGCCCCCTCCCCACTCCCTGCAGATGATCAGTCTCCAGAAGAGCTGCCCAAAGAATCTTGAGAAATTAAAAACATGCTGTACTGCACACCTGTTAGAATGGCCAAAATCCAAACACTGACAACACCACGTGTTTACAAGGCTATGGAGCAACTGGAACTCTCGCTGCTGGTGGGAATGCAAAACAGTACAGTTACTTTGGAAAACAGTTCAGCAGTTTCTTATAAAACTAAACATATGATCATCTTAGCCTATGATTCAACAATCATGGTCTTTGATTTTTACCCAAATGAGTTTAAAAAAATGTATGTCCCAACAAAAGTCTGCACACAGATATTTAAAGCTTTATCCATAATTACCAAAAACTTGGAAGCAACCAAAACATCCTTCACTTGGTGAATGGATAAACTGTGGTCGGTCCAAACAATGGAATATGACTTAGTGCTAAAGATAAATGAACTATCAAGCCAGTAGCATGGGGGGGGGGGGGACAAGGGGGTCTATCATGCCCCAGGCGCCACTCGCAGAGGGGCACCAAATGGTCTCCAAGACAAACAAGAAAAGCGTAGTAGAAGCGTAGTTAGGGGGGAGGGCGGCACCAATAAAGTGTCGTGCCCCGGGCGCCGGTTATGTTCCCTACGCCACTGTATCAAGCCATGAGAAAACATGAAGAAATTCAAATGCATATTACTAAGCGAAAGAAGCCAGTCTGAAAAGGCTACATACTGTATGATTCCAACTCGCTGATATTCTGGAAAAGGCGAAACTATGGGGACACTGAAAAGATCAGTGGTCGTCAGGGTTTAGGGAAAGGAGGGATGAACAGGCAGACTCCCGAGGCTTGGAGGGCAGTGAAACGACTCTGTGTGGATCCTGTAATGGTAGATACATGTCGTTGTACTTTTGTCCCAACCCACGGAATGTAAACACTAAGAATGAACCCTAAGGTACACTATGGACTTCGGATGCTAATGATGTCTCAGTGTAGGTTGGGCAATTATAACAAATGTCCCACTTTAGAGGGGACGTTGATACTGGGGGAGGCTGTGCCTGTGTGGGGTGGGGATATATGGAAAATCTCTGTACCTCCCACCTCAAGTGTGCTGTGAACCTAAAACTACTCTAAAAAAATTAAGTCTATTAAAAAGAATATGTGTTCACCTGGCTTGTGGTGGTGCAGTGGATAGGGCATCGACCTGGAATGCCGAGGTCACTGGTTTAAAACCCTGGGCTTGCCTAGTCAAGGCACATATGACAAGGAAGCAATGAACAACTAAAGTGAAGCAACTATGAGTTATATTTGTCACTCCTTCCCACTGTAAAATCAATCAACAATATTTTTAAAAGCAATAATAATATGCATTATTTAAGCCGCTAAGTTTTGGGGTGGCTTCTTACATGGAAAGGGTTAACTGATATGCTGGGTCAAGCCTTGGGAGGGAGAGGAATCAAAGGGGAATCAAACCTGTCACTTAAGAATCACATGCACAAATGAGAAGACAGTTGAGTCAAGAGCAGTCACGACATTCAGCAGTGAGCTACAGCTACATGGATAGGTTGGCATGTTCGTCAAAACCAGCCAACAGGCTGAGTCCGGCATCTTACAACAAGGACACTGTAGAGGCCCCTTGTGTGCTGTTTTCTGATTATTAAGAGAAGAGATTTGCTATACTGAGGCCTGACAGCAAATCTCCTATTTCTGGAAGCTTCAAAAGTGGAGCACATATAACAAATGCAATTCCTGTATCTACTTGTTAAAGAGGCAGAGAGCAAGTGATGCTTCTGCCTGAGCTGTTCAGCGAGTGCAGTCCTGCTCCGGCCACCAACTCCCAGAGTCAAAACCAAGCAGGGAAGAAAAGGCAGCAGGAAATGTTGAAATGATGGTTGTCCAGGAGTAAGTAACTTATTTGGTTCTTAGGAATGTGTGACCTCACCCCCCTCTGCCTCCCTTCCCACCTTGCTCTCTGCCTCTCCCTCACCCCACCACACATACACACACACACACACACACACACACACCCCAACTCGAGAACACAACACAACATTGAGCCCCAATCTCTTTGTAAAAGCCCCTGATAGTGTTAAGTTAACCAAGGATTGTCTGAATTTCAGAGATCATGTGCTGAGAACACTGGCTTGGAAATGACACAAGAAAGTTTCCTGCAGATGAACACAGAAGTTGGGTCCTGAGGTCAGATTCCTGCTGAAGCAGGTTTGCGTCTTGGCTGGCGTGTAGGTGGAAGTCCTCCTCTAGCTCTGCAACAGACTTGGGGAGTGGGAGAGGAAGCGTGGGGCGGGGAGGGGGCAGCAGAGCACAGCTTATTAACAGAGAGAGCTGGCAATGATTTCAAATTAGTGCAGTCTCCTGAATGATAAGACTTTCATCAAGACCATTAATTAGCTGCTAACCATATGCCTTCTGTCTTTGAATGTGTCCCCTAATTCAAAGTGAAAACAACGACTAAATTTCAGGTCATGGAACTGACTTCTACACCTAAATCATTCTATTCATCATTTCCTCCCCCACTCCCAGGACATTAAGGGACATGGAGAAACTCATCCTGGACCAATGACGAGACAGCTCTGTCCACAGTCCAATCGCCCACATGAGGAAAATGCAGAATAATGGGGGAAGCTACGTCTATACATCTGGAGAGATTTTTTTTCTAATTTAAATCAAACAATACCTTGAAGATTTCCCTAAATTTTTCATCTGTGACAACACAACAAAAGTGAGAAGTTGAACTCAAAAGACCTAGCCAGGGTGAATAAGAAACATTCATTTCTTTACTGCAATGAAAGTTTTTAAAATATGTATATATGTATGTTAATATCTTGTCCTCCACCCAAAGTCATATTATAATATTGAAACGCTTTTTTAAATCATATTGTTTCTTTTAGCAACATCAGTGAAGTGCTGGCAAGCCAGGTGCCTGAGAGAAGACGGAGCAGCTGGACCTCTCCCTCACCCCCATGGAGGGCACAGTGGTGCGGGCCTTGCTCTGCGGGGAACAGAGCACACTGCTCCAGATTTCCCTGCAGGGCTCAGGAGCCTGTGCTGTTTACATCAGGCAGGGTTTTGAGCGGCAGACAGCAGAATCCACTCCAACTAATTTAAGCAGAAAAAGTTAATTCTGCTCGGTATCTCACAAAACTTCCAATTCCAGGAACCAAGTTTGGGTGCTACATGGCCAGGAGCAATGCAGCCAGGAGATACGCCCAACCTCCCATGGGAAAGCTCTATCAGAAACTCTGCCCTGGCCAGGCAGCTCAGCTAGTTAGAGCACTGTCCCGAAACGTGAAGGTTGCGGGTTCGATCCCTGGTCAGAGCACATACAGGAACAGATCGATATTTCTATCTCCCTCTCTCCCTCCCTCTCTCTCTGAAATCAATAATAATAATAATAATAATAATAATAATAATAATAATAAATAATGAAAGTTTTCAAAGAAGAAAAAAGAAACCCTATTGCTGCCACCACCCACAGCCTGTGACTTTAGAAGATGGGACAGTGGACACTCCCAGACGGTTCCAGAAAAAGCAAGTGCCTTTGATACAGATGCACCTCCATGTGGCCATCCACAGCCTCCACTGAGCCCCCAACACCTGACGTCCCTCACTCCTACCTTCCATGTCTCATGTGGGGGGCTGCTTGGTGGAAGTCAATCACGTGTGGCTCCCAGGAGTTTTAAAATGTTTTTATCTTTCCAGACTCTACAGTTCGGGAAGACATGCAAAAGGGGTTTGAAATTTGTGCTGAATGGGCCAATATATAGTATATTTTGGGGAAAGCGAGCAGATCGAATCCAGTGGATTTGGGTGAAGGATGCCCACATGGAATTGAAACAGTCGGTGCCGGACTTAGATGGAGGGGTCACCTGCAGGGAGGTGAGGACTGATCACAGCAAAGGCTAACATGCCTCAGACACAATGTTTCAGTACAAAACAGAGGGAATGACAAAACCTTTAGGAACACTTGCATTTATTTGGTAAGAAGTTAGATCCAGTGGGACTAAAATGCATCTAAGATTATATTTTGCATGAAGGAAGGAAAAAGAGCTTTATATATATATAAATATATATATATAAAGATATATATATATATCTTTTTTTTTTCTGTATTTCTCCGAATATATTTTGCATGAAGGAGGGAAAAAGAGCTATATATATATATTCTGTATTTCTCCGAAGCTGGAAATGGGGAGGCAGACTCCCGCATGGGCCCGACCAGGATCCACCCGACATGCCCACCAGGGGGCGATGCTCCGCCCATCTGGGGCATTGCTCCGTCGTGACCAGAGCCATTTTAGCACCTGGGGCAGAGGCCAAGGAGCCATCCCCAGCGCCCGGGCCATCTTTTGCTCCAATGGAGCCCTGGCTGTGGGAGGGGAAGAGAGAGACAGAGAGGAAGGAGAGGGGGAGGGATGGAGAAGCAGATGGGCGCTTCTCCTGTGTGCCCTGGCCCAGAATCACACCCGGGACTCCTGCACGCCAGGCTGACGCTCCATCACTGAGCCAACCAGCAGGGCCGAAAAAGAGCTTTTTAATGACTGTTTTAACTCTTGGGGGTGCCTGCATAGCACCTCTCCCTCTTTTTACATAGCACTTCATTCTTCTTCCAGAATACTATTCCACTCTCCTCCACGTGGCCCAATCCATCAAGGGGCCCTGCCCCCACCACCCACTCAAGCAGTGAGAGCATGCTCTAAATGAGCTCTCTCTCTTTCTTTTTGCTTTCCTTTTCCAAGGAAAGCAAACCATGAGCCAAATGACACACACGCATGCACGCATGAACACGTGCAAATGCACACACACACACACACAGTTAGCTAGAACTGAGTCGTTTCAGTGGTTCTTTACAAAGGCTGTCCATCTATTCCTGCTCCAGAGATGCCCAGAGCTTGCCCTCTTCTTATCACTTTTGAGATCTCACTGTAAAACTCTCCCAATAATTCTGTGAGCTCTCTCTGCCCTTCTGATATATGGCCATTCTGTTTACATTAACTAGAGTCTGTCTTTGTCATTTGTCACCAAGGAGCACTCACTAGCTGATAAGCAAGTGCTATGGCAGAGAGGCTTGCTTCCTCTTATTATGGGCATGTTTGGGTCAATCTTTGTTCACCACATCATGGCACATGGTAGATTATTATAATAATAGCTCCAATGAGTCCATTCCCCTTTGCAACAGGACATTGCTGCCCCTATCATGAAAACTCCATCCTTGGAGTCTATTTCTGCATTTCCTTTGAATCTAGGCTGGCTTGCTGGCTTATTTGACAACAGAATGTGGTGGAGGTGATGCTGGGTGGCTTCATGATTCGAGGCTTTTTTCAGGTCCCACCTCCACCTTCTTGGAATCCTGAGACTGCTGTGCTGGGAGGCAGGCTGGACTAGCCTACAGAGAGGAGCCGAGGTGTCTCGCCATGCTGGGAGGCAGGCTGGACTAGCCTACAGAGAGGAGCCGAGGTGTCCCACCATGCTGGGAGGCAGGCTGGACTAGCCTACAGAGAGGAGCTGAGGTGTCCCGCCAACATCCAGATGTGAGAGTGAGGGCATCTGGGGTCCTTCAGTCCTACCCTAGTCACCAGGTGATCACTACCACCTAGGTGAACCCAGGCGAGACTTCCAGAAAAACTGCCCAGTTTTATGACTCACAGAAATGTGAGAAATAATAAATAGTTATAGTTTTAAGCCATTAAGGTTTTTGTGTTTATTTGTTTGCTTTTTAAAAGAGTTTATTTTTGTGTATTTTAAAATTGCATTTTTCATGACACATAAGAAAAAATATTTTCCTAATATCAAAATACACATCTTTTTGGTACAAGAGCATACCATATGTGTTATCTGTAACTTAAAAAATTAATCAAGAACTATGACCTAATAGGCTAAACAAAACTATTCTTTGCCTATTCGTTTGTCCCCTTTCATAGCCCTGCTGTGTAGCTTTTGAATATAGTTCTGTACACATCTCTGTATCTTCAGAGAATTAAGGTGCCACATCAGAAGTGTCAGAGTTACCCAGTAGAGAATTAGTTGCTTAAAGATTGGTGCATAAGACAAGCCACCAAGGGGGGAGGGGTGAAAGCAACATAAAATGTAGAACAAGTACAACAGAACATTGTCAGTAAGTCAAATAATATAAAAACAATCACAGCATTTAAATTTGATGCATTAAACACAAAGTAACTTCTTTAGAATTATTATATTTAGAATTTAGAACTGTTACTTCCAAAGCTCCAAAAAGTAGTCATACAGAGCCATGACTGTGATGAGGCACTTTAAAGAGAGCAACCAAATATATCACAACACTGAATACAAGAAATATTTTCTGTAGAAACAGTTAACCTTAGAAATAAATAGGAGGAAAATTCACTCTTTTTGGATACGCTTTCACTTTCTGAAAAGCCTTTTTCAAAAACATCATAAAAAGACAAAACAAATTTATCATCTGTTTGAAAAGCTGTCATTAGTTAAAGTTCAAATCCTCATTAAAAAAAAAAAAAAAAAAAAAAAATTTCCTTCAAGTCAATAAGGTTGACTCAAATATTTTTTAGAAAAACAATTATAATCTTCATGCTAAAAACAGGAAAAAAAATAGATTTAAACTAGGTTGTCAAGTCTTTTATCCAACAAACACTTAGTGATTGTGTGACACCGTTCTTGGCACTAGGGATACGAAAGTAAATACGATCCAGTGATTGGTCCCAGGACAGTGGACCTAATGAAATGGGAGCTAACACTGCTGACCTTAAAGTTAGCTCCCTGGGTCCACAAATAAAGTTCAACTTCAAACTTGGCCATCTGGGCATCTTCTTGCAAACCAAATAGAATAATGTTGAACCTAGTTTGCTACTGGTAACACTGTGGAATTATTGTACTTCCCCATGTATAAGACACACATTTTTTCCAAAAATTTAGGATCTAAAAACTGGGTGTGTCTTATTCAGTGGTTGTAGATATTTTACTTGCATTTCCTGCTTTTTTGCGCTTGTTTTTGAGCTTATTGTTGAAGACAGTGATTCGTCATCAGACACAGATGAGGACAAGATAATAGATGGGAGTTTTGACAGTGTATGAATTTTATGATGAATAAAACTTGAATTCAATAACTTTATGTAATACTTTTTTTTTTTTCAAATTTCGGGCCCCAAAATTAAGGTGCATCTTATACATGGGAGCGTCTTATACATGAAGAAATACGGTATTATCTACTGATAAAATTAAGAGTTTGTGAAAGTTTAGACAAAAAATATTTAAGATAACAAATACTGGCCAGCATCAAAAATACTGTCAGTGTTCTGCTTTCACAAAAGTAAACAAACAAACAAAAAAGAAACAAGAAAATTTTCATTTGCATATACAGAACTACTGGAGGTTACCTTACACATAAGGTACATGTGCGAATATCATAAACAAAGAAGCCTGAGTTAATGCAAAGCCAGCTGTCAGGCTTCAAAGAATCATCACCTTCTTTCAAGAGGTCCCACCGTTCTAGGGACACGTGCATTTTCTGTACATATGAAGACAAACACTTCCACTTGAGCTGATATTGCAGATGTGGCTTTGGGGAGTTTGGTTAATGAAGACGCTGTGTCTCCGATCTGCAGCTCCACTTCCTCCAGCGCTTCCACCACTGGGCCACTGCGGCTGCGGGACCTGCCTGCTGGGACCCGGGGACGATGCAGAAGAGGCTTTGGAGACAACGGAGGGAAAGACAGTAGGGAGGTCATGAAGAAACCCTCCTGTCCTCAGGGTCTGCGATGGAGAATAAGCCATAAGGATTAAGTGGTTGTTACAAAGCAATAGACAGGTGATCGGTAAGGGCGGGGGGCGGGAGTGGGGGTGGACTCCGCAGCTGCGGGCAACGCTCTGGCACCATACTAGCGACATCAGGTGTGGGGCCAGGAGAGAGAGAGAGACAGAGTGTGTGTGTGTGTGTGTGTGTGTGTGTGTGTGTGTGTGTGTGTGTGTAAGAAATATTTTAGTTGAGAGAGAGAGAGAATGTGTGTGTGTATGTGTAAGAAATATTTTAGTTGAGAGAGAGAGACAGAGTGTGTGTGTGTGTGTGTGTGTGTGTGTGTGTGAGAGAGAGAGAGAGAGAGAGAGAGAGAGAGAGAGAGAGAGAGAGAAATATTTGAGTTGAATTGTACCGCAGCTGCAAGAAGCATCAAACATTTCCTTCTGGCATCTGCCACTGAAATAGGGGGCCATCTGGCTCCAGCACACCTGAGCTCCTGGCTCAGCAGGGAAGCAGAAGCCAAGTTCCAATCCAGTCTCCACAGCTGCCCAGCTTGAAGGAGTCACTTAGCCTCCCCATCCCAGCTTCCTCATCCCCAAAATGGGCATGATAATACCTTTTCTGCCCACTTCACAAATTGGCTATAGCCAGCTAGGCAAGTCACATTCAGAAATCACTGGGTCCCAACGAACTCTCAGAGTGTTAGCAGCCATGGGGACAGTGGCCAATCACACCATTAGAGGGCTTCTTTTAATGAGAAGGAGGCCATTTCTATCCCTTGGGGATGACCTATAGAAAAATCTTGACATTGTTGATATATGTTTTTAACCAGATTCCTCCCTTTTGGTGTCCAAAAATTACATAATGTCCATGTTGGCCTCAAGTCAACCTTGAAATTTCTTACTTTTTTGCTTCCCAAAACCAGGAGCAATGCTCTAGCCCAGGGGTCAGGAACGTATGGCTCGCAAGCCAGATGTGGCTTTTTTGATGGCTGCACCTGGCTCACAGACAAATCTTTAATAAAAATAATAATAATAAGGTTAAAAATGTAAAACATTCTCATGTATTACAATCCATTCATGTCCTACTGCTCATGTTTATGGTTGTAGGTGGCTGGAGCCAATCACAGCTGTCCTCCAGGACAATACCAAATTTTTATTGGATATGCATAATGTACACGAGTCATTGTATGGCTCTCATGGAATTACATTTTAAAATATGTGGCGTTCATGGCTCTCTCAGTCAAAAAGATTCCCGACCCCTGCTCAAGCCCGTTATTTATGAGACATTACCGAGGATCACTAAGTCTCTTCCTCCTTTAATTGCTAACCGTGGCCTCTGTCATATTAATTCTTCCCCCTCCCCCCACCCCCGCAAACCGAAGTTTCCCTCTATGACCTCTTGTTAGCTATTGACAGATCTTATTCTCTTTCCATCCATCTCAAGTTCTCTTCAGCCTCCCTTGAATATTGTCTGTTCCTGCTCCTGACCTCATGGTTTCCTCAGCCTGATGGCAGCCTCATCTCCTTTAAGGACCAGCAAACAACCACAACTTATTCACATCTTTGTCCTTCTTTCTCAGCTATTCTTTCTGCCCTACCCAGCAAGATGCATGTATATGCTTTTCTGGGATTTTTCTCTTAAGATTGCAATGGATCTCATCTGTTAGGCAGGAGAGAATGATAGTGCAGAAATGGCCAGCCAGAATGTCTTTAATAATTTTTCATCACACCACCACCATCACTGCTACACTTCTGTTATTTGAAGCTTAAAGCTTTGGCCTCTGCCATTTAGTTAAAAATGTCACTCTGCCAGGCCTATGTGCCTGTATCTGTGTGGAATTTCTCCAACCTCCAGATGAAAAAACTCTATGTTTAAGTTTATGTCACTTTCTACCAGACAAAGGAAACTGCTCCCCCATTTGCAAGTATGTTGATTTTAACCTTTGATTTTTTAAAATTTTTATTTATTGGTTTTATTGAGAGAGGAAGGAAGAGAGAAAGAGATAGACACAGGAACATCGAGCTATTCCTGTATGTGTCCTGACAGGGGATCGAACCGGCAACCTCTGCACCTCAGGATGATGTTCCAACCAACAGAGCCACCCAGCTCTAAAATTCATTGATACTCCCTTCAGTGAGAGTGAGGACCATTTTCCCTTCCTTTGAATCTCAGTAGGCTTGACTGCTTGGAGCACAGATGGCAGCAGAAATTATACTGTATTTAAAATCTAGAAACACCATATCCCTGACCATAGAACGAGTTTTGCAAGATTTGCAGATGAGTAAATGAAAAGAGTTCTATAAAGGCCATAAATGTTCACTAATGTCTAGATTTCAGAAAGCCCTCAGGATGTTGCTTTAACAACCTCTGTAAAAGGTCAAGAGAACCGAGCACATTCTTTTGCTTTTTGTAAAATGCTTCGCTGAGCACTCTCTCCCTAGATTGTTCCAACAATAACCGAAAGCCTGTTTCGTTCTATAAAACTGCTTTGACTGGGTGCTCACCCCCTCCCCTTGCTTCTTTAGGCCTATAAAAGCAAACCCCTAAGTTCGTTTGGGGCTGCGAGTTCTTTAGGATGCGAATACACTAGTGGTCGTGGTCGCCTACATTAAATTAAAGACTCCTTAATTTGGCTACTTAGTTGTGTGGCAAAACGTTTGTTTCCTCGCTGTCCAGATATAACAGTATGACTTCCAAGGTGAGGCCATGCAGCTTCTGCCTGGTTCCCTGGAATGCCGGCACTTGGAGCCTGAGCTGCCCTGTAAGAAGTTCAACTATGTGGAAGCAGCCATGTTGTGAGGAAGCCCGGCCACACAGAGAAGCCAGGGTGAGTGCTCTGGTCAGCTGTCTTCGACTTCAGATCTCCCACCCAGCACTAGACGTGAGAATGAAGGAAGCTCTGGATGATTCCAGCCCTCAACTGCTGAGTCAGCATTAAAGCTTTTCCAAGTAAGACCTTAGGAATTGGGTTGCAAAGACAAGTCATCCCAGGTGTGCTTTGCCTAAATTCCTGACCAACCCAATTCAGTAAGCATAATAAAATGATTGTTTTAAGCAACTAAGTTTTGGGATAATTCGTTAAATAGCAATAGTAGTCTGACCCGTGGTGGCACAGTGGATAAAGCCTCGACCTGGAATACTGAGGTTGCCGGTTCGAAACCCCAGGCTTGCCTGGTCAAGGCACATATGGGAGCTGATGCTTCCTGTTCCTCCCCTCTTCTCCCTCTCTCTTTCTCCCCTCTCTCTAAAAACAAAAATGAATAAATAAAATCTTTTTTAAAAATTTAAAAATAGCTCCTGACCAGGCGGTGGTGCAGTGGATAGAGCGTCTGACTGGGATGCAGAGGACCCAGGTTTGAGACCCCGAGGTTGCCGGCTTGAGTGCGGATTCATCTGGCTTGAGCAAAGCTCACCAATTTTGACCCAAGGTCACTGGCTGGAGCAAGGGGTTACTCGGTCTGCTGAAGGCCCGCGGTCAAGGCACATGTGAGAAGGCAATCAATGGACAACTAAGGTGTTGCAACACGCAACAAAAAACTAATGATTGATGCTTCTCATCTCTCCATTCCTGTAAATAAATAAATAAATAAAAAATATTCAGATAGCTCTAAAAAAAAATTTTTAAATAGCAATAGTAACTGAAACGTCAAGTTACAGTCCAAACAAGCACGCACACAGCGTGGTGGTCATTCTTAAGCTCCTCTTGCTCTCCAAGAGGGGTCCTTGAGGGGCACCCAGAGGGAAGGATGCTGTGCTCCCTCTTCTGAAGCATCAGAGCTGAGGTGGCATCTGAGTCTGGGTCTCAGCATCTAAGGGAAGAAGGTGGCAGTTGTAGTTTGGGTGGTACTGTCAGGTAAGACCATGTGTGTACCCAAAACATGAGTCAGCATGGTGGTGCTTGCAAATCACCAGGTGAGACCACCTGGAGCATTTGGCTCTGACCAGAAACACTTCGGGGGGGGGGGGGTCAATGTCTGGTTGAGGAGACCCTGGCTGTTGTTTTTCAAGGCCCCTTTTACTCTGACACAGAAAACATAAAATTAGAAAATCTTTAATAAGAGATGCTTTGGAGAGAGTTAAGACATCCTGGGCTTCACTTAGGGTGAAAAATGCTTCAGGCGTTCAGTCAGTTTCCCCTTTTAACACTCATGGCTAACATAAAAAATCTGTAAAAATGAAAGTTAAAATGTGTTTTAGACATGTGTGATAAGATAAAAGAATCAGCGTATATGTGTAAAATCAGTAAAGAGACCATCGCTGTCCAGACAGATGTGGCCGCCAGCTGCTTCGCACCGTTCCTCGGGGGCAGTCTTGTCGCCAGAGTGGATCCAGAAGCTCCCTCTCTGAGTGATTGTCCTAGCACCCACTCTGCTCTGACACAGCTGTTTTCAACTGGATCTCAATTCTTGAGCAGCTTGAACCATAATTATTCATTAATCTTAATGTATCAGTGGGGTTTAAGGGCACACAGTGGGCTCTGGTCACACCATTTCCTCCTTTTTCCCCTGCAGGAAGTGATGGCTTCCCACTGTCGCAGGTCTCTGGGTACCTCGATAGCCTGTGTTCGCTCTCTTGACCCTCCCTCAACTCTGTAAGGAGCCCTTTTATTAAAGTCTCTTGAATTAGCTAAGATGGATTCTGTTTCCTGACTGCTGACGTTGATGGAACAAACCTTTGGTCAGTGCAGGCTTTAGAAGGCCAGACAGTCTTTCCAACAAGATTCGCCAGGAGTTTTCACATCACTGAATCACCTGGTTCTTTAAGAACAAATAACCTGTGGTTTGGACCACTTACCACTTAAATACTGCATTTGGCTGCAAGAAAGGAAAAATATAAAGAGCAACGGCTTAGACAAAGGTTGGAAAACTTTTTCTCAAAGGGTCAGCAAAGATAGTAAATATTTTAGGCTGTGGGACACATGGTCTCTGTTATAACTGCTCACCTCTGCCACTGTAACATGAAAGCGGCCACAGACAGCACACAAACAAATGAATGTGGCTGTGTTCCAATAAAGCTTTATCTACGAAAACAGGTGGCCAGCCTGTGGACTGTAGTCTGCCACCTCTGCCTTATACAATTTAGTGGCTTACTTTTTCTCAAGTAATGAGAAGACCTGAGGTGTGTGGTTGTGATGACACAGCTCAACACGTTGCTTGCTGGAGCTGCATTCATCTGAAGGTTCATCTGGGGCTGGAAGTCCGTTTCCAAGGTGTTTCATTCACAGGAGTGGCAAGTTGGTACTACAGTCAGTTCCTTTCCTTGTGGGGCTGGCTGTCCATGGGGCTGCTTGAGTATCCTCATAACGTGGCATCTGGCTTCCCCTGAGGCCAGCAATTCAAGAAAACAGTGTTGACGCTATAGTGCCTCTTCTGACCTGCTCTGGGGAAGTCCCTCGTCATTAATTTGGCTGCGTTCTACTGACCACACAGGTCAGCCTGATTCGATTAAAGAGGGGACTACACATGAGCCTGAATACCAGAAGGTGAAGACCCTTGGGGGCCACGTGAAGGCTAGTTGCCACACACCTGAAAGGCCACCCTGCTGTATAAATGCCCCACACCCGGACAGCAAGGGCAGGGAAAGGTACCAAGGGACCAGCATCTCTGCAGGAGAGGCCCCACTGTGTATCAGCTCCCCTCGAGGTTCTTTTCACCACTACTGTCCCCAGAGCTTGCGGTCTATCGACATCTCTAGTGAAAATGGGAAAGCCCAGAAGCAAGGATGATCCTTCTAGCTTGTGGAGTTGACAAAGGTTCAGAGTTCTTTGGAGGCCCCAAACTAGAGTGACAGCTTTGGGAGGCATCATTCGAGACCGCTAGTGCTCGCTTGGCCTCAGGCCTCTGCTGTGAGCCAGGCTGACCATGGAAGGCCCAGCTCCTCATACTCTCTCCATTCTGATGCTCAGAGCCCCCTTGAACTTCATTTCTGGGACAACCATGACTTCTCAATTCTGCAGCCACTTCAAACACCTCAAGAGCTTTTCATTATCCTCAGTCCCTCGTCTCAGCCCAGACCTGTTGAGTCAGCATCTCTGGGTCAGAGTTCAAGCATCTAAAACTTTCAAATTACTCCGATGTGGTGTCCAGCTTGAGTGCCTCTAGCACAACAAACACAGGTCCCTTTCAGTGAGGCTGGAAACAAACCAGATGTTCTGGCAGCTATATCACATTTGTAACCCATTTGCAGTTTGTGGTTTGCTAAACCCCACATTCATTTTTGAAGACACTCCTCTTCACCTAGGTCCTGTATAGCTTATATTTTGCAAGTTTTGTTTTACCCAAATAATCTAGTTTAACTGTATTGCATTGGAAGTGGGTTCTAGATTCTGGCATTACTCAGGCTTCCTCACCTTCCACTGTGCAAACCTGTCCGCCTGATGAGCGTGACTTTACCCAAGACACGGATGAATGTGCTGCCTGGAGCACAGGTCTGTGACATCCCCCTAGCAAATTCCTATGCAGAATTTATCTACCACAAACCTCCTGGCAGCATTCCTGTCCTTCGTATTTTCTCAAACTCTAACGACAGCTCATGAGGTCAAAAAGAGCATCTTTATTTCTTGCATACCCTGTGATGGCACCTTAGGCCTCCTCCTTCTATCCTTTAGATATTCCTAGCTTACATAAACTGTTCTGGTCATTGTTCCTCTGAGCAAGGCAGAGGCAGAACAGGAACTGAGTGGTTCTGCCTCTTCTGGAACCAGACTGCTTCATTCACATCCTGGTTCCTCCCCTTAGTGACTGTGTGCCATTAGGCAAGGTTCCTCAAGCCTGTGCCTCAGTGTCTGTCTGTGAAATGGGGGTTCTAATAGACTTTCCTCGTAGGGCTAGTTAAGGATTAAATGTATGAGGACATGAGAACTGCTTAGAACTGCTTCAGGTACATGAAGAGTACTATGGAGGTATTACCCATCACCATCATCATCATCATCATCATCACCACCACCCCCAAATTGTTGTTCATGTCACTGTTACTAATACCATTAAAATTATTTCTTTTAGCAGTGGAGCCACCTCTTGCTTGTATCTTTTTGGGGAGGGAACTGGCTATATTGTTTGTTTGTTTTTAATATTTTTACTTATTTTCTTTTACTTGCCCTAAGTTTCACTTACTCTTCCTTCTTCAGTTTTCTAAGAAAGAAGCTTAGGTTGTTAATTTTAGCTCTTTTGTCTGTTCTAATATACGCACATAATGCTATAAATTTCCCTCTAAGCACTGCTTTTACTTCCTCCATAAAATTTAATAAGCTCGATGTTTATTTTCACTTAGTTCAAAATATTTTAAAATTTCTGTCAAGACTTGGTTGACCCATGAATCATTTAAGAGTGTGTTGTTTATTCCCCAGTTACTTGAGGGTATTTCCAAGTATTCTTGTTATTGATTCTTAGTTTAATTCCACTGTGGTTCAAGAACTGACTTTGTAGATGGCTAGTCTTTTAAACTTGTTAAGGTGTGTTTCATGAGCCAGAATGTGGTCTGTCTTGGTGAATGTTCCATGTGAGCTTGAGAAAAAAGTGTATCCTGCTATTCGTGGATGGAGTGTTCAATAAATGTCAATTAAACTAAGTTGATTAATAGTGCTGTTCAGGTCAACTTTATCCTCACTGATTTTCTGCCTGCTTGATCTATCAATTACTGACAAGGAGACGTTGAAGTCCTCCACTACCATAGTGGGTTTATCTATTTCTCCCTTTAGCTTTATCGGTATTGCCTCATATATTTAGATGATCTGTTGTTAGATGCGTTAATGTTATGTATTCTTAGAGAACATTTATCATTCTACAGTGGCCCTCCTTTATCCATAAATCTCCATGTTCTGATGTCTGCTTTGTTGGAGATTAAGATAGCTACTTGGGCTTTCTTTTGATTAGAGTTAGCATGGTTCACCTTTCTCCATCTCTTCACTCTTAACTCTTCAGAGTCTTTATATTTAACATGGATTTCTTTTTTTTTTTTTAATAAATTTTTATTAATGGTAATGGGATGACATTAAAAAATCAGGGTACATATATTCAAAGAAAACATGTCTAGGTTATTTTGTCATTAAATTATGTTGCATACCCCTCGCCCAAAGTCAGATTGTCCTCCGCCACCCTCTATCTAGTTCTCTGTGCCCCTCCCCCTCCCCCTAACTCTCTCTCTCCCTCCCTCCCATGTCCTCCCTCCCCCCACCCCTGGTAACCACCACACTCTTGTCCATGTCTCTTAGTCTCGTTTTTATAACATGGATTTCTTATAGGAAATATAAAGCAATTTCCCAAGAGATTAAAAATCTACATTTTAAACTAATCTAAGTTCTTTTTCAAATGACACTATATCACTTTACATATAGTGAAGATAACTTATAACAAAATATCTTCAATTCCTCCCTCCCAAGCCTGTGACATTACTGTCATTCATTTCACTGATCCACATGCTACCATCACCAAATACTATACATTGTTACTATAACAACTTTAAACCGTTATCTTTCAGGCTCCAGGAGAGAGTCTTTAGTCTCTCAATGCCAGCAGTCCTATTTGAGAGATGACAGCAAGGTATAAGCTCCTTCAATAGAAAGTCCCATTGTGTAAATGTACCAGAGCTTTTTTATTCATCCACTGACGGACACGTGGGCTGTTTCCAGATCTTGGCTATTGTAAATAACGCTGCAATGAACATAGGAGTGCATGTATTCTTTGGAATTAGTGTTTCATGCCAGGAGGGAGGGAGGTAGAGGAGGCTATGGGGGCATACATACATGGTGATGTATGAAGACTTGGCTTAGGGGCGGGGATGAACACACAATACGGTGTACAGAGATGTGTTATAGTGCTGGACACCTGAAACCTGTATAATTATGGTAACTAGTGTCACCCTAATAAACTTAATTTTAAAAAAATGGAAAGTCATGCCCAATCCTCTGGAAAGCATGACCTACACATCTCAAGAGTGTGCATCTCTTTAGTATGCAAAGCACTGTGCTGGGCATCCTGGGCCGTCGGATGGTCACAGAACTCAGATGTCAGCTACTCTGACCCCACATCTTAGAGACAAGGACACCATGCTCCATGGTGGGGAAGTGGGCTGGCAATGGGTATTCCAGAGAAAAAAGGAGCTACAGATAGGCAGCTTGATCTTAGACTGAGTCCTGTACTGAAGGTTAATTAATGCAGCATAAAAGGGTATTATTTTCTTATCCTAATAGAATAAGGGCAATAAATTAAAGAGCATTAAACTAACTGAGGGTGACAACTATGCAGGAGGGCCCCCATTCTTAAGAAACACTAAAGTGCACAGAGTGAACGGCTGTAAGATTCATGACTTACCCTCAAATGTGAATGCACTTTGCCCTTGACTGATTCAGGGAAAAATGTGCCTACATGTAACCAGGTAAATGTCAGCCATAGACGAATCTGGATAAAAAGTACAAGGGTTATCTTTACACTATTCTTGCAACTTTTCTGAAAGTTTGGGATTATTTCTAAATAAAAGGTTTAAAAAGTAATCCTTTCAACCTGTATCAGAACAGATTGTAATCTGGCATTCCTGGAAATCAGACCTTTCTCCATGTTTCTAGGGTCTTCACACCACTGTTTCAAATATACCAAAATAGAGTTCAATTTTTGTTCATATAGATTGCTGTTCGGACAGGTACGTACACTAAAAATGGGTTATCGTCACCTTGGGGAGGGCAGGGCGTCTGGAATATCCTGTGTAAGGGAAAATGAGCCCACTCTATTACCAGGCAAATGGTTGCTGGATTTGGACATAATCATGCCCAGGGACTTGCTCTCAACAAAAGCAAAGCTCGGTCTGGCTCTCTCTGGGATGCTCCACCCCCGTCCCAGGCACGGAGGGCCTCTTCTTTACCTGCCCTTATGTAGAAGCATCTCATCTTTGGAAGTCGTGAGAAACGTGGACAACCTTGTCGTCAGTTGTCCATGTGGTATGGCTGTTTTCCGGTTGGGCAGTAACTCTACATCACTTGTGCCGGAGGGAAACCCGGAAACTGCAGCAAGCAGCGTGTCCATGGACACCCAGCAGGCCTCTCTCACACTCTTACTCCTTGATCTGATCCCCGCTACAGCTTTTGGAACCCCGTCTACCTGACAGACAGGTAGACGGGTAACCAAGGAGAGCAGGACAAGGACCAGTCTTCACTCCCAATGCCCGGCCTTTGCGGCAGTGGCTGAGCAGCTCCCACCCCACTGTGCCTGTCCTGACTCATTACCACCTTGAGTCTCCTAGCAACTCAGGTCGGGAGGCATGGCCACTGTACCGTCAAGAAAGAGACTCACAGGTCTCACAGGTCCAGTGCTTTCCTGAGGTCTAACGTCTAAGAACTTCCACAGGATTGAAAGCTGCCTTGGACGGATGTGCGTTGCTCTTTCCACTTCACTTGCTGCAGAGGCCAAGCTCTGGGCTTTTCTGTCTCCTGCCGGAACCCCTCAGGAAGGCACCCCCCACATTACACCCTGGAGACGAAGCAGCAAAGCCTGCCTCTGTGCTTTGCCCAGATGAGAGAAAGACCCTGGGATCAAAGCCCACTTCCTCTGAATACCACGCCGAGTGGCCCAGACCTGGTGCTGCTCTCAGGATACTGTTCCACAGAACAACCAGCTGATGGACAAGGAGACGCACATGGAAAAGACTTGCCGGGTCTTGAATGGGGCATTATGTCCAGATATTAAATCTCCCTCGAAAGCCCCAGAATGTTCTGTTTCTACAGGTTTGTTTTCTAGGTGCATTTTTGTATGAGCTGTCTGTCCACTGTGGCCTGAGTATCCCCTGTGTATCCCAAACCACCAGCCAAACAGCCTGGCATTCCCTCCAACAATCACTTCCCTGAGTGCTCTGAAGATTTGCTCAGCCATCTTCTGAGGACCCTGCTGCCACCTGTACTGAAGTGCCGGTCACTCTGATCTGGCTATCTGTCTACCTGTCTGTCAGTCTTCTCAGCAGCCTGTGCATCCTGGGGGCAGGGCTCAGTTATAGCATCTCTGTGTGCCTGGCAACTAGCACAGTAGCTGACGCAGATTGCTGAGTGAATGAAGGAAGGAACGAAGAAACAAACAAGGCCCAGCCGTCAGGAGCCTTAGGCTAGAGCAGGGGTCTCAAACTCAACTCAGCATGTGGGCCGCAGAGCAAGATCACAGCCATTCTGCGGGCCGCACTAGGTCTACAAAAGGCAACTGTTACGCAACACTTTTCTCACTGCAGTGGAAAAAAAAAAAAAATCAGTACAACAAGCACAATCGTACATGCAGTTTACTCAGTGTCACAAAATGACCAGAAACTGTAGTTCACATCATAACTGCTGTTAACTAAGCTAATATCTAGCTAGGATGCTAGAGAAATGAAAAATACAAGTAGGCCCCTAGGCTTACTTAATTTTATCTAAAATATTTTGAACTTCGTGGATTAGTCTGTGGGCCGCACAAAATTGTTTGGCGGGCCACAAGTTTGAGACCCCCGGGCTAGAGTCATGGCATTGTCACTGTTTCTTTGATCTGAAGCAAGTCAGTTTCCTTCCAGATGGCCTTATCTATATAATGATGCCATTTCTCTCTGGTTATAGCACAGAATTGTTCCAGCAAAGGCAATGCCTTTAAAAGCATTTTTATGTGTAAGATACAGCCCCACATCCATTCTCGCTACGGTGCAGGGAAGGCATAGGTAAGGGGCTTTGGAAGGGAACGCGCACAGTAGGATCTGCTACACCAGTTGTTCTCAGCCTCGGCTGCTCATGGAATCACCTGGAGAACTTCCATCCTGTAATATTGCATCTCCATTAACAAATTATTATAGCTATCGTTATTTTTAGTACTATACCCCTCGTAAAAAAATAATTCAAAATGGATTAAAGTCTTAAATGGAAGGCCTGAACCATAAAACTCTTAGGAAACAAACAATGGGAAAATATTTTTTTAACTTTTATTTTGAGAGAGAGGAAAGGACAGGAAGGAAGACAGAGGGTGAGAAGCGTCAAGTCGTAGTTGCGTTCACTTTAGTTGTACATTGAGCTTCTTGTAAGCAAGCGCCTTGATGGGGCCATGCCAGTGTCCCCGTGCTCAAGCTAGCAACCTTGGGTTTTCCATGACAGCGACCTTTGGGCTCAAGCTGGCAAGCATGAGGATCATGTGGACAATTCCCCGTTTAATCCAAGGATCCCACACTGACAAGCCCGCGCTCAGAGCCAGTGACCTCAGGGTTTCAAACCGCTGACCTGAGCATTTCAGGTCAATGCTTTATCCACTGCTCCACCATAGGTCAGGCGGGAAAAATTGTGACATTGGCCTTAGCAATGATTTCTTGGGCATAACACCAGAAACAAAGGCAACAACAGGACCGTGTGACTAGTGGCTATTGTATTATAATAATTCTAAAAGTTCTGACAATCAGGGTAGAAACCTAGCGAGTTGGTGGCAGATGGGACATCATAATCTCTTCCTTCAATTTAAGATGAGCTTCAGAAGAGAAAGAAGACTCTGGCCACCTCGTCTGGGGACTTAAAAAGTAAAAGGGGGTCGGGTGCTCCGCTAAAACTGCTAACATATATGACACAGAAAGAACTATAGAGAAAAATCCCCATAATTTTCCAAAGCAAACTGCAAGCCAGCGACGGCGCTCATTCATGGCTACATTCACAGCCAGCGAGAGCAGAAAGGAGCCGCACACGTGCACACGTGCACACGTGAGGAGGAAGCTCACAAACGGTGGGCAGGCCCTGCAGACAGGTGGGAAGGGCTCCAGTCCAGGAAACAGGTGACCTACTGTAATGAGGCAACTGGGGAGAGTTACTGACGGGGCAGAGTTAAGCAGAGAAAGGGAACATTAGGGGAAACTAAGAAATAGCTGTAGAAGAGGCTGCCTGACAGGTGCTGCACCTTCGCCTTCCTAGAGGGAGGAGCCGGGGGACCTAGCCAGGTGTGCTCAATCCTCAGGTCACTGCTGATGCCTCCCCTGTCCGAACCCAACAAGAACCAGAAGTGCACACAAGGGCATCCCGGGAGGAGCAGGGAGGAGAGGAGTGCACAGGGGATTTGGCCGCGCTAACAGGATGGAATTAGTGAGTGACAAGAACAATAACGTTCGGGGCAGGACAGTAAGAGAGCCCAGTAAGAGAGCTGCTGTGGGAAGGCGGTGCCAGGGCTCCTCCCCTCACGTTGTCGTCATGGGGGGGGGGGGGCTGTCCAGTGGGGGAGGGGAGAGGATGAGCGAGCAGGATCAGGGGCTGAACAGCCAGGCTGAGTCCGGACTCCCTCTCCTCCTAATGGGGTGGTTCCAGTAAGTTCCTGCTGCGCCACAATCCCCTGTGGCCTCCGGAGCTCCTGCACACCTTGTGGTCGGAGTATTGACTGCCTTTGCTCTGAAACTGTATTTTCAGGAATACTTCACTGTGGAAATTAGCAGGCACGAATGTGACACCAGCCCCCACTCCCGCTGTGAGCAATGAGGCTCAGTCCTGTCTCTGCCCGGGACTCCTGCGTTCTGCCGGCACCCAGGGCTGCGGCAGGCTCACCGGTCACTCGTGAAACAGGCTACGATTCCGTCCACAGCTCTCACGTCCCCTCACCTCTCAAAGTCTCAGTTTTCTCAACTGTAAAATGGGAATAAAAGGGCTGTGGTGTTTACAGCGTTTATACACAAAAGGGGTTTTAGGAGGGTTTTGCTCATGCCTTAAGTGGTCAAATTAGGTTCTTTTATCTGTCCCTGTCAGCAAATGTCTCAAACTCAAAAAAGGCCAACATGGCAAAAAGGGACTTGAAGCCCATGGTAAGTGAAGAGACAGGTGTACTTGGTTCTCTGAACTGAAATTCAGAAGTTCTGAAATACCTTTAACATGTGATTATGGAACAGACCTACCTCTTATGACTTTGAAAAATATCCTGAAAAGAAGAGAAAGGACAGAAGACCAAATATCAAACACCCTAGTTTCAAAAAGGCAGATTCCAGACATCAGAGGTGGATTCCTGAAAACATCCTAGAATAGACAGTTAGGC
Source organism: Saccopteryx bilineata (assembly GCF_036850765.1). Classification (NCBI taxonomy): domain Eukaryota; kingdom Metazoa; phylum Chordata; class Mammalia; order Chiroptera; family Emballonuridae; genus Saccopteryx; species Saccopteryx bilineata. The sequence goes on from NC_089495.1 coordinate 169,965,830, forward strand.
AGATGGTTTGTGAGCCTGTGGAGAAGAACGCGTTGGTCACTGGAAACCGCCCGAGTTCACAGGTAACAAACCATGCTGCGCTAATATAAATATTTTTTCTGACAGAATCATTGGATTAATCACCGAAGTACAGTGAAAATGGTATAGTTTTATTTTAGCAAGAACGGGTGATGTGGGAAGGAAGAATGTGGATTAAATGAGAATATAAACAATGCACCTGCTGCCTGAAAGAAGATTTCTAAGGGAGTGCCTCCTCTATCCGGTGCATGGCGCCTGCCAAGACTACAGACCGAGAAAGCTGTCTGAGGCTGACACAGAGCTGAGAGGGACAGCCAGCATGATCTCTGAAGAATTTTAGTAGTTCAGAACTGTGAGCTGAGTCCAATAGGAATAAAACACAGTTCTTCATCTGGGTTGTTCAGTAGCCAGCAGCGGCTATACAGAGCAAGCCTCGGATGTTAACTGCCTGCAGGTGTGGCTGAGCCGATGGTGAGATGCAGCCCCTGAAGCCAGCATGGGCCCCACTGAGCTGCCGAGACAGTAACACGCCTGCTCTCCCAGACATGTGCCTTTGTAAGGTGCTGTGCCCAGTGCCTGTGCACAACTCTTTCTAACCCTTACGACCTTGCTCCAGGATTGTACAGATGGGGGGAGGGGAGTTTGGGGAGCCGAGGGAACAGATAAACTGTGCCAAGTTCATGCAGCAAGTCAACAGCATGGCTAGGATTCAACTCTTAAGTCTACAACCCCATGGCTACACCAGAGCCCTTGGTCAGACTACATCAGCACAGCTGTACCCAGCTCCCAAGGTCACTGTCAAGGTCACTTTCAAGGCCACATCAAGGGAGAAACTGCTAAAGAATTAGAATGAACCAGGCTGGAGAAGATGGAGGAGGGGATGTGAAACCTGAATGCATTATCAGGACTTAGCAGATCTCCGTGGTCCTGTCCCTGCTCACCCTGCAGGTGCCCCCACCTTCCTGCACCCTGTGACCTGCCCGTTGTCTGCACCACCCCTTTGCCCTCTCTGAGGCGCTGCCCCTGCTGTTCCCCTCCTCACAGCTCCGGCTCACCTGGCCAACTCCAGCTCATCCTGCAGACCTCAGCACCCTCTGGGGGGCCGAGGCCACCTCCTAAACCCGCGCCTGGTCCAGTCCCACCTCCACCCCCCCCCTGCAGGGACGGCCAGTCAGCGCTCCCACAGGGAGCAAAGTGCCCCACACAGTACTGCTGGCAACAGAGCCTCTAACTCACAGGCCCTCAGGGAAGACTCAAAAGCAAGAAGAGTCTTAAGGGCTCCTACAAACATGCAATATATTATAAAAAATTACTTGGACAAATCTAAAATGCCATCTTGAATACTTCCATAATGGGAACTGAAAGCTTTGTTTTCTAGAACTGCTAAAAGTTAGTGTCCTAGTGTCTGTGCTACAGGAGAGAACAATCTCCTCAGCAGCGACTGTGGGAGGCAGACTCCCCTCAAAGCAGCTTCCAGCCTCTCCGTACGACCAGTGGGAGCTCCACCTTTGGTATGATTCCATGCCTTCTGAGATGAGCTGCCTTGGCTCTGTTTTCAAAAGACCCAAATCAGCAATGAATTGCCAATTAAGAATGCTGAATGTCGCCTGACCAGGTGGTGGCGCAGTGAATAGAGCATCGGACTGGGATGCGGAGGACCCAGGTTCGAGACCCCGAGGTCGCCAGCTTGTGCGCAGGCTCATCTGGTTTGAGCAAAAGCTCACCAGCTTGGACCCAAGGTCACTGGCTTGAGCAAGGGGTCACTCGGTCTGCTGAAGGCCCGCGGTCAAGGAACATATGAGAAAGCAATCAATGAACAACTAAGGTGTTACAACGAAAAACTGATGATTGATGCTTCTCATCTCTCTCCGTTCCTGTCTGTCTGTCCCTATCTATCCCTCTCTCTGACTCTCTCTCTCTGTCCCTGTAAAAAATAAATAATTTAAAAAAAAATAAAAAGACTGCTGAACGTCCCTGGGTGACAAAGGGTGAGGAATCTGACAAGCGGGTCCGACAGGAAAGATCGCCACTCTGGGTTTGGAGTTCTTAAACCGACACCGTATTGGTGAGGTGGGACAGCGTGTTCCTGCAATCCAATCAATGAAACAGCACGTTGTCTGTCAGCCGGCTGGCACCTGTCCAGTCAGGATGTAGCCTGACAAAGCGCCTCCCTGGGGACCACCAACTGTATGGTGCTGGTGTGGTGTCCAGCCCCAGAGGATGTCTTTATTCGGCCTATATTTTGTGTCGCCAGAAGAGTTTGATCTCCTGTAAGCCATAAAAGGCAAGATGAAACGCAGCCTAGTACCCAGTGTTACTGGACAGAGCTGTTTAAAGTGCTGGCCTGCAGCCTGCCAAGACTGCTCGGCAAAGCCATACATGGTGCGATTCTCCTTCCCATCCTCATCGAATAATGTCGAATGGACAGTAAGCAAGCAGAAGGTTGGGGGTGGGGATGTTAGGAGGGGTGCAAAGACTGAGAGTTTATACTCTGCAAGTAGAACTACACCCGAAATCCAATTAAGCCATTAGTCCCGCAGAAAGAGTTAGGAACGACTTTTGAAAGGGGGAGGGAGTGGGAGGCAGAACTCAGCTGTGTGTCTGATGGAGCCACTGAGGCCACGGACTTTCTCCTCCAGCCTCAGTGCTTCCTCAACACCCGCCCAGAGGCAGCCCGGCCTTCCTGAGGCGTCGTTCGTGCATGCTGCTGCTTCTCTGTTCATGGCGTGAAAGTGACTTTCAGGGTGGTAGAAAATCTTCCTTCAATCCAATGCTACAAAAATAGCAGATGTTTCCAATAGGTCCCATGAGCTATACATACTGTAAGGGAGGACATTTTTTTAAAAATTAATTAAAATAAAAATCTCCCCACACTTATGAAGGCTTGGAACTTCTGCACACTTAACAGCCCCCAAAATCATCATCCTCTTTTGAATGATGGTGTTAGAAAACCTGACCTTAAATCAAGCCAGCATCTATCTGTGTGTTTTCTTTTTTTGGGGGGGGGGGGTTATTATCAGCACTTGCCAGCTTTCAACCAGGAGCAGTTATCCATCTGCACTTTTGAGGGTGGACCTGCCCCTCCTCCATGAGTCTTCCTGAAGGGCCCACAGGGTCCTATCCTTCCTGCTGTCAGACCCTCAGCTGAGAGGGGAGGAGGGTGACAGGACCTACAGACAGTGACGGAAGCAGCAGGCCAGCATAGGTGAGAACTCAAGTGATAATTCAGCAAAGGGGAAAAACTACTTTATCCTTCTCGTACCAGTGAGAGCTTCATCACGGTACTAGTGCCTCAGCTCCTGCCCGGGGACTCCAACAGCACCCAGGGCCCCAGAGCAGTGAGGGACAGAGCCTGAAACACAATAAGGGGAACTGGGAAGACAACTGAAGTGGGCCAGCCCCAAAGGGGAGAGGACACTGTCTATATGGATTGGCTGGTGGCCCCAATGCTAGGGTCCAAAGCTCTGGAATCTGTGAGTGTAGGCTTGTTTTAAAAACAGGATCTTTGCAGATGTCATCAGATTAATAATCTCAAAATGAGATCATTCTGGATTTAGGGTGGGCCCTATATCCAATGACAGGTGTCATAAAAAAAAAAAAACTGACACAGGGCAGGCCATGTGACGATGAAGGCAGAGACAGGAGTGATGTGGCCATAAGCCAAGGAATGCCAGGAGCCACCAGAAGGTGGAAGAGGCAAGGAAGGATCCTCCCTAGAGCCTTGGTAGGAAGCACAGCCCTGGACTTCTGGTCAAGCCAGCATCTATGTGAATGCACCTTATACCTTCTGCTCCTAGTTTTGTTCCTGACCCAGTGTCTTATCTGTGTCTTTCAAGTACTCAGTCTAGTTTTTTTTCGCCTTCAGCTCTTCTTCTTCTTATGGCTTTCAGACCCTTCTGCAAGTTGACCACGTAGCGCTGCTCACACTCCCGTGTGTCTGAGTCCCTCTGAAATGAGATGCAGGAGCTAGAGGGCTGAGGACTGATCATCTTACCACCATCCAAACGTCCAGCACATTAGCTCTTCCGTCCATGCCTTCCTCAGACCCATGACCACAGGGATAGACTGCAGCTGCTCCATCAGCATTACCAGTGCTAACAATGTTGAGGAAGGGAAATGTCTGACAAATCTGTCCAGCATGTACACAGCCATACAGTGGAGTTTACAAAACTGTAGGTTCAAGTAACTTAAAAGTAAGTCTGAGGGCACCCTGTCGGTCTACTCGGATAACTCAGGCAGAAGAGCTTCCTGGGTGTTGCTGTCCGTACAGCTGGGAGCTGACCTGGCGTTTGCATCTGGGATGTAATGATTCAAGTCCATCGATTATAGTGGACCATCTGAATCAATTCAGAATAAAGCAATCTGGCCAATGTCTTTCCAACTTCATATTCTAAGTACTTGAATATACATTGGAGGTGTGATTTGAGCTTCCCTCCCCCACATTTTCTATGTTTTTATTTGAAGTAGGCATTGGGCCAGAATAGAGGGACTCAGAGTTATTATGAAGGTCACAGATAGTTTCAGCATTATAAAACTGGCAAATAAGAAAGTCTCTTCTAGAGTCAGGTATGGAGAATTTCAAGAGAGGATTCTGTTTAAGGTGATCATTATCTATTATAAATATGTTATAAATATATATTTTACTATTGACATCATATAACATCTAAAAATGATCACGATAGCTATACCGCTAGTAGGTTAAAATTAACTGAGAAGCTTTGGAGCAGAATGTGGCTCTTCCTTCACATAGCTGTGGAGATTCTGACCTGGACACATGGACAAGCACCCGATTCTGGGAGGAGGACGTGTGTGCGGTCTCACAGGTGGGCCCTGCTCCCACCGCTCAGTGCTGGATACACCAGCTAGGGCGGCCACACTCAGTCTCAGCCCTCTGGCCATTCTCAAACTGGCTTTTCTTCCCACATCCACTCCCCTTTCCTGCTAACTCACGTCCAAGTAAAATGTCATCAACTACAAATTACCATAGACAGGCTGTCACTGTGGAATCAGAGGCCTGGGTCATGGGCCGCTAAGAGAAGGCTTCTAATAAGGGAGTTATTTGAAAAAATAACTTGTTGAGCTTTGAAGTTTTATTATTTCTTTTTTAGAAAAAAAGAGAAAATGTACAAGATGCAAAGGTCTCACACAATACATTGTCACTAACGACTTTTATCTTTACACCTTAACATGGGCTCTGGCCTGGCCAGGGTTGGGAAAAACATGGACGGCACGAATGTATTTCAGACCCATCACGGACACGCAGTGTGAAAGGAGAACTCAGTGACAAAGGATGTTGGGCCACTCTGCTTCAAAAGTAAGCCAAGACATCACAGGAACCAACAGAGCCTGCCTGGGGGGAGGCCGGGCGTGTGCCCACCGCCGTGAGCACGGGCACACGTTCCTGCCTGCAGCACCGTCTCCTCTCTGTGACCAGAGCAACGACAGAAAATGGTAGCATTCCTTTGCTGTGCTTTGCAGGGTTCTTCAGGTTCGCAATTTCTTACTTCTGTCTTCTTTTTTCACGATTCAGTTCCAAATTCTTGCAGCAGTATAGGTGCCCAATGATAATGTACTAGAAAGAACAAGATAAGACACATAACTCAGATAGAAGGTGACAGAGGACAATCTGACTTTGGGTGGTGGGTATGCAACATAATTGAACAACAAGATAACCTGGACTTGTTATCTTTGAATATATATATCCTGATTTATTGATGTCACCCCATTAAAAAAATAAAATTATTTAAAAAAAAAAAGACACATAACTCAGAAGGGCCCCAATATTTGCCTTCAAATCCTATTAAAAATATTACTAAGCATAATAAAAGAGCCAAAGATACCCTTTTTCACGTTCATACTAATGAAAATAGTATGAAACTGTTTCACTTTACTGTGAAAAACCTGGCATGTTGTCATGTATAAATTCAAATGCCTTATTACCAAACAGTATCCAATGTATTAGAACTTCACTTTTAGAGTTCAAAACGATACCAAACCAAACACTGGGAATTAAACAACACACTTCTAAATGACCTCTGCAGCAAAGAGAAGTCACAAAGCAAATTAGAAAACATTTTTTTCTTTTTCTTTTTTTGTATTTTTCTGAAGCTGGAAACGGGGAGGCAGTCAGACAGACTCCCGCATGCACCTGACTGGAATCCACCCGGCACGCCCACCAGGGGGCGATGCTCTGCCCATCCGGGACATCGCTCTGTCGCAACCAGAGCCATTCTAGCGCCTGGGGCAGAGGCCAAGGAGCCATCCCCAGTGCCCGGTCCATCTTTTGCTCCAATGGAGCCTCGGCTGTGGGAGGGGAAGAGAGAGACAGAGAGGAAGGAGAGGGGGAGGGGTGGAGAAGCAGATGGGCACTTCTCCTGTGTGCCCTGGCCGGGAATCGAACCCGGGACTTCTGCACGCCAGGCCGACGCTCTACCACTGACCCAACCAGCCGGGGCCTAGAAAACATTTTAAAGTAAATGAAAATACAACATAGCAAAATTAAGATATTCACCTAAGGCAGCTTTTAGAGGAAAATTCATAACATTAAATGCTTATATTAGAAATATGAAGAAAGCTGTCAAGTCAGTAATCTAAGGTTCCACCTTAAGGAACTAAAAGAATAAAAGCAAAGTAAACCCAGAACAAGCAGAGTAGGGGAACAATAAAGACAAGAACAAAAACAAATGAAATTTCAAACAGAAAAACAAAAAAGAAAAGAAAAATATCAATAAAATTAACCTCTTGCTAGACTTAGCAAGAAAAAAGAAGACACAGTTACAAATATCAAGAATCAAAGAGCAACAAAGGTACAGATTTTACAGATATTTAAAGGATAAAAAAGATATATCACAAACAACTTTATGCCCATAAATTAGACAATGTAGATGAAATGAACAAATTTCTTGAAAAAAAGATACAAAACCTCATTTCCAAATGCTTTTAACCTTTCGGGAGGCAGAGGAAGAAAACACAGGGCAGAGAATAACCACTTGTTCTTGGGGTATTTTATTTTTTTTAAGTGAGAGGAAGGGAAATAGACAGAATCCCACATGCATCTCAACCGGGATCTACCTGGCAACCTCATCTGGGGCTGATGCTTGAATCAACTGAGCTATCTTCAGTACTTGAGCTATTTTTAGCACCTGAGGCTGTCCCTTGGACCAACTGAGCTATCCTCAGCACCCAGGGCCACGCTTGAACCCACTGAGCCACTTGCTGCAAGAGAGGAAGAGAGAGAGAGAACAGGGAGAGAGGGAAAGAGAAGCAGATGGTTGTTTCTCATATGTGCTCTGACCAGGGATCAAACCTAGGATATCTGCATGCCAGGCTGATGCTCTATCCACTGAGCTACCGGCCAGGGCCTCTTGGGGTATTTTCAATACTGTTTGAGGTATGTAGTATCATTGGTATAAAATTTCTGAGTGTCTAGAGTTTCCTTCTATAATTCTGAGGTTACAACAAAAAACAGCTGGTCTTGCCAAGACTGGCGAGGCAGGTGTTTGCCATCCAAATGTTTAACTAAATCCCAAACTTAATAGAGCACTTTCTATGTCCTTAGATCTAAATTCTATTTGGATGAACTTCAGTTAAAAAGCAAAAGATGGTGGTAACTGGGGTCACAAGTGGTGGTGCAATCTCTATGACAATGCTGTGGACACACTCAACACAGGGCATATTCTTAAAAAATTAATTATGAGCAGATGCCTCAATGGAATTAAAAGGCTTCCATTCCTGAGCACAGCTTGTTACTGAGGTCCATGGGCCCACACAAGAAAGGCTAACTGAAACTGCAGCTAGTCCGTGTTCTTTGGTTCTATCTGGACCCACCCAAGGGACTGAAATTTCCCCCCAAGGCCTGCCCTCACGCTCTGAAACCCACCCATCAAAGTCCTGCATTGCTTCCTAAGAGATATCTGAAAGACCAACCAGGGGCTATAGAAGATGCATTGTAATTCTTGAAAACCATATTACTTCCATCTTAAAGTCAAGAAAAGCAACCCATTTTTGCTGATATTTTAACCAAGATATGAATCCAAAACTAAGAATCTAAGACCTATTACCTTTCTTCTCACCTGCAGTACAAATAACTGAAATCCTGAAATTGTACTCACATTGATATTTGGAGAACTCTTATCTTCTGGTATAAACTAAGACATTTGTTTTTGAACTTAAAATGAGCTTTGGGATCCTGCTTGAATACATTATTCTTTTACACTTTCTCCAATTAAATATCCTACATGTTTTAATGCTTTGGATAATAAATCTATGATTCAAATATTTGATGTGTAGGTGGAAATGATAAGGTTTACCACAGAAGAATAAATGACCTACAAAATGTTCATGATATTCTGTTAAATGATAAAAGCAGGTAACATTAAATATACATTATGCCTCTACCTTTGGAAAGAGATATAGAATTAGCTGCTTAGAGAAATCATTACAAAAACATTATGCTAATAATTATTATCCTAGAGCGGTGGTTGGCAAACCACGGCTCGCGAGCCACATGCAGCTCTTTGGCCCCTTGAGTGTGGCTCTTCCACAAAATACCATGTGCAGGTGCTACCTCAATAAGAAATGTACCTACCTATACAGTATACATTTAAAAATTTTGACTCTCAAAAGAAATTTCAATTGTTGTACTGTTGATATTTGGCTCTGTTGACTAATGAGTTTGCCGACTACTGTGAGATGGCACGTGACTTTTCTTCTTTGAGCATTCTGGCATTTTTGAAATTTTCTATAATAAATGAGCATTAATTTTGTAATAAAGTTAGCTTTTAAAAGATATTTTATAAGAGAAAGATGATTTAGGAATTCTAATTCCCTCTTAGAGAATCATACAGTTCCAAGAGGTTTCAGCCCTGGCTTTCTCAAAGTTTTTAGTAAACCACTCAGGCACAGGGACTTTATAAGGCATTTAACCTGGGGTTTGTAACTCATATGTCTTCAGGACTAACTGTGCTACTCCTGGGAGCCCTAACGGGCAGGACTAATCACAATATCAACACCGGTGTTTGAGTGATTAGCTTCCAAACTTCATTTAGGAGCCTTCTGGGGAGCAGGACACTGTTCCACCTAAAGGCTACTGCCCCTCAGCTACACATGGACTGGCCAGTAGAGGCTTTTCTTTACTGACCCACTTTTAACAAATGTTCCTTCTCACCTGGAAATGCTGAGGTCGTCGGTTCGAAACGCTGGGCTTGCCTGGTCAAGGCACATATGGGAGTTGATGCTTCCTGCTCCTCCCCCTTCTCTCTCTCTGTTTCTCTCTCTCTTATCTTCTCTCTCTCTCTCTCTCTCTCTCTCTCTCTCTCTCTCTCCCTCCCTCCCTCTCTTTCTCCTTTCTAAAATGAGTAAATTAAAAAAATAAATAAAAATGTTCTTCTCATTTTCTTAGACATAACTACAGAAAAGCCTAGGGGCCAAGTTGCTGGCTATCAACTGGGGGCAGGTGGAGATCACGAGGCTCACGTAGCTGGAAACGTGAACAGGAGAGGGGAGTGAACTCTCTGTGAGGCCCATTTGCAGATGACAAGTGCTGAGAAGCTCAGGTTCAAGCTGACAAACACAGGGGTCTCTGGAAGAGTGAACCATCAATACTTAAAATTGGGAAACCCTGGAAAACAGGTTATATGCCTCACTCTGAGAGGATGACATCTATTTCCAAATGGATTTTTTTTTATGCTCCTGTGAGCCAGGTGACCTATTTGAGGCCCAGACATGGGCTGTAAGCTAGGGGTATCTGACAGCAGTAGTAAGAAGTGTCTGATAACAGCACAGTGACTTCCCAACCTTAGGAAAGAAGCTGCTGGAGTGGCTCTTTTCACTGCCTGGAAACATCAGAAACAATGGGGACGAGTCCAGGACCAGGAGAGAGGAGCCCCTCCACAGTCTGCTGGGACACTGTGTCTCTCAAAGATGCTAACTTCAGGTGATCTGCTCTGGCTTCTGGCCATCAGAGTGACCACACACACGCAAGTGCTAGAGTTAGGATGGGCACACAGTGCAGACTTGCTATCCCGGCCCGCTGCCAAGAAAACCGAGCTTTTATTTATTTCAGGTCCCGGCTGGGGAGCTCATCAGTATTATCCAATGTGGCAACCACTAGCCTGTGGTACTGAGCATTTGAAATGTGGCTACTATGACTGAAAAAATGAATTTTAAATTTTATCCAATTTTAATTAATTTACATTTTTTAAGAAAAGCTGTTTTCATTTTTCCCCAATAGATCTTGCACCCACCTAACACTATATATAGTTTTCATATTATTGACTGTATTCCCTAAACTGTACTTTACATCCCTGTGACTACTCTGTAACTGCCAATCTGCACTTCTTAATCCCTTCACCTTTCTCACCCCGCCCCTAACCCCTCCCCTCTGGCATCCACCAGTCTGTTCTCTGTATATCTGTCTGTTTCAGTTTTCTTTGTCCGTTTCTTTTGTTCTTTAGACTCCACATATAAAGTGAAATCACATGATATTTGTCTTTCTCTGACTGATTGACTCAGCATAACGCCCTCTGGGCCCATCCATGTTGCCACAAATATACTGCTCACAAAAATTAGGGGATATTTCAAAATGAATATGAATCAATAAAAAAAAAGCATTTGATTTTTTTTTAAACAATAACATCAGAAAAGCAAACGACAAGTCAAAGGAAGTTGTTCGACTATGCAAATGAGATGCAAAACCAACTTCTATTTCATTGGTGAAAAGGCACTATACAAAAGGCTGAAAGTACTGGAGTATCTGCACGTTTCCTGATCCCCTAAGTTTTGTGAGTCTTTTTTTTAGTAGTATTTCATTCTTATTTTCGAGTAGTATTCTACTGTCTATATGCAACATATTATCTTTAACCATTCATCTTTTGATTGGAGCATTTACTTCATTTACATTTAAAGTAATTATCGATAGTTATATATTTATTGCCATTTAAGTACTTGTTTTCTGATTGGTTTTATATATAGTCCCTCTCTTTTCCTTTCTTATTCTCTTGCTCTCTTCTCTTGTATGTTGACTTTCCATAGTGTTATGTTTGGATTCCTTTCTCTTTATTTCTTTTCTTAAAATTTTATTGATTTTAGAGACAGGAAGGGTAAGAGAAAGAGAGAACATTGATTTGTTGTTCCATTTATGCATTCATTGGTTAATTCTTGTATGTACCCTGACCAGAGATTGAACCTGCAACCTTGGCATATCAGAACAACACCTTAACCAACTGAGCTACCTTTCTGGGACTCCTTTCTCTTTATTTCTTGTATATCTCTTGTAGATTCTTGGTTTGTGGTTACCAAGTGCTTTATATATACCAAGTTATGTTTACAGTCGTGCACTTTAAGTTGATGGTCTTAAGTCTGAACATATTTTATAATCACTACCAATTTTACTCACCCTCTCCATGTGCTTTTGTCAGTATTTTTTACTTCTTTTGTGTGTGCATGTTTGTATCCCTTAACTTACTGTTGTAAATACACATGATCTTCCTACTTTTGCCTATTAACCTTCATACTAGCTTTAGTTTTGACTGATCCTCTGCTTTTATTATATATTTGCTTTTTTTTGGTGAGGTATTTTTTCTTTGTATTTTCTCATTGATATTATTTACTTTTCTTCTTCTTCTTAAAGAAGTCTCTTTAACATTTCTTATAATACTGGTTTAGCTCTTTCCTGTCTGGGAAGCTCCTTATCTGTACTTGAATTCTAAATGATATCCTTGCTGGGTTGAGTAATCCTGATTGGAGGGCCTTGCTTTCCATCAATTTGAATATTTCATTTCTGTCCTGCAAAGTTCCTGTTGACAAATCAGCTGTCTTATAAGAGTTCCCTTGTAGGGAACTAACTGCTTTTCTGTTGCTGCTTTTAAGATTCTCTCTTTGTCTTTAACCTTTGGCATTTTAATTATAATGTCTCTTGGTATGGGCTTCTTTGGGGTCCTCTTGTTTGGTAGTCTTTGTGCATCCTGAACTTGCATGTCTATTTCCTTTGCCAGGTTAGGGAATCTTTCAGTCATTATTTCTTTAAATATATTTGCAATCCCTTACTCTTTCTCTTCTCCTTCTGGTACCCCTATAATGCAAATGTTGGTATACTTAATGTTGTCCCAAAAGTCCCTTAAATTAAACTAATTTTAAAAATTCTTTCATCTTTCTGTTGTTCTGATTAGTTCTTTTCCACTTATCTCCAGGTAAAAAGAGAGAGAATGTGGCAGGAAATAATGTTTGAAGAAATATTGCTTAAAGTTTCCCAAATGTCTTGAAAAACATACATTTACAGATTCCAGAAGTTCAGAAAACCCAAAGTAATCATCAGAATGAGACTTAGATATGATACAGATGTTGAAATTATCAGTCAAAAATAAACAAAAACAAAACTATGGTTAATATGTTAAAAGATCTAATGGGAGAAGTAGACAATCTGCAAGAACAGATGGGTAGTGTAAGCCGAGAGATGGAAACTCTAAGAAAGAATCAAAAGGAAATGCTAGAAACAAAAAAGCACTATAATAGAAATGAAGAATGCTTTGATGGACACAGTCAAGGGATGAGTCAGTGCGCCTGAAGGTGGGTCAATGCAAACTTTCAAAACTGAAATGCTAAGACAGAAAAGAATGGGGCGGGGGAACAGACCCATCCAAGACCTGTGGGGCAACTGCAATAGGTTTAATATACAGAGATATAAATAGAACTAGAATGCCAGAAGAAGACAGGAAAGACAAGGAGGAACCATACCTAGGCAAATCATATACAAGGTGCAAAAAAGAAAAAAAAAAGAAGAAAGGAAAGAGGGAGAAAGGGATGGAGGGAGGGAGGGAGGGAGGGAGGGAGGGAGGGAGGGAGGGAGGGAGGGAGATGAAAAGTAAAGAAAACATCTTGAAAGAAGCCTGGGGTAGGGGTGCTCATGGAACCACCACGAGCCCACCCCACCTACAGAGGAACAAGGATTAGAATTACAGAGGACCTCTCAGAAAAAGCTATGCAAACAAGAAGAGAGCAGAATAAATATTTAAAGTATTGAAAGAACCACCAATCTAGAATTCTATACCACCAAAATTATCTTTCAAATGTGAAGAAGAAACAAAGCCTTCCTTAGATCTGCACTGCAAAAAAATGCTAAAAGAAGTCCTTCAGGCAGAAGGACCTTCTGACCTGAGACAGGTCAGAAACTTGGATTCACATAATAAAAGTAGAAGTCTCAGAGAAGAAATTAAGGTGAAATAAGATGTTTTTATTCTTAATTCATCTAAAAACATTTATAAAGTAATAGTAACAATTGTATTAGTTTACACAGTATATGGAAAGTGAAATGAATGTCAGCAGTGTCAAGGGGCGGCAGAGAGGATGTGGGGCACGCAGCTCTAAGGTCCCTGTAATGAAGGAGAGCTGGACAGTGTTATTTGAAGGCAGAATTAAGTTAGTTTAAAATGCATATCGCCAACTTGAGGGCAGCCACTACAAAACTTGTTTTGAGTTCAAAACAAACAAACCTTACCACCTCTGAGGCACAGCTGGGTTTATACCACGAAATGCCAGCACATGGCCTGGGGCAGTGGTATAAAGGTTGACTGAGGGGAGCAAGTGAAACTCTGGGGATAAAAGAGAGTCAACCTTCCACAGGGAAAAGTGGCAAGTGATAGAATTTCCTTCACACATAACAGACACAGTGCTCTAGCTTATTAAGAAAAAATGTGCTCAACCAGGACGTGTCTTACTATTCAGATAAAGGTCAAGTTGAAAAAGCAAACAGATGGCAGCTTCCAAAAACAATTTTCTTGTTTGTTTTCAAGTGTGTTGACATTTGAGGACAGAAATGTGGAGGCTGCTCAGGTGCAAGGTCCTCTCACCCCTAATGACAACAGTTAAGTAAATGTTCAGAGTAGCGATGCCTGCAATTGAAAGCAGAAAGCACATTCTCACAGTGAGAAGCTGCCCCAGCATCTTCAGCTGTGGGCCGGACAGGGGACTGAGTCATGCCCCACGGTAAACCTGAATCCTCCCAGGAAGGTGAGGGAGCATGGGAGCAATGAGACAGGGGACAAAGAGGGGTTAATGTTGGCAGTTCAGGTCCATTTAATAAATCAAAACCAGCACTTGTGGTGTGATAGAGGTGTCGACACCCTGGGACTGTCCTCTGAACCATGAAGGGTTTTGACTCATTTTCAAAGAAAAATATGCCCAAGATCATGAAGTTTCTCAATCCACTTTCTTCTGCCTTCTCTTTCTTTCTCGTGCCCTGGAACTCAACGCTGTTCCCGGCGGGCCTGTGAGGCTCCCAGGACTCTTTCTGTTTTTAAGGAAAAGCAAATGAAAATGGCAGCCCCCTCACTGAGGTGGGGAGTGGGGACAGGCAGCTGATGTTTTCCTGTGGAGCAGAGCAAATGCCAAGGTCCCTTTCTGTTTGTTACTGCTGAATACAGCTTTTAGAGAAATCTGAATACCGGGTAGTGATATTGTGGGTTTCCTGGGATGACAAATTTCATTAGAAGAGGCAGTAAAAGCCCATGAACAACAAAACTCCCAAATAAGTCACTGGAGTCACAGCTGTCCTTTAGTCTAGCCCCTTTTAGGGTCTACAATTTGGGAACGTGGCTACAATCCCAGCAGCGGGGGCCACGGCGCTCCCTGGTCCTCGGCTGGCTGTGGGGGGTCTCAGAGCAGTCAACAGGAAGGCTCAGAAGACCCCTCACTGCCATCCATCCCTGCCAGGATGCCCACACCAGCCTCCAGGCCTCTGCTGCCCATTCTTTAGTTTGAATAATTGTAAGTGGACATCTAACTGTCAATAAAAGAATGGTTTTCCTCCTGCAATTAGTCAAAACCCAGTGGGTATTACATAACTGTACAAAAAACTGTGCTTCTGCATCTCCAAGGACCCATCCAGACTTCTTCACCAACCTCAACCCGCTGAGCCTGCTGGGGGGATCTTGAATGCACAGTCACGCTGTCTCATCCTGGTGTCAGACCAGCTCTCTGCTCCTCAGTGGCCTCTGAGGCCAGGCAGCTGTGTGGCTCAGCACCTGGCCCCTGGCACACACCAGTGAGGGCACTCACTCCACTGCTCAGGGGCCAGGGACCCTCCCTGGCTGACGTGGCCCTGCGTCAGCTATCACTAGCACTGCACAACCCTCAAGTCCCACCCAGGAGGCCAGAAGGAAGTCATTTCTAAGCTCTACAGGGACTGTCCACACTGTTAAGGGCTGAAGTCATGACCCCTCTGCCCTTTTACAATAGAAAAAGCTGTTCCCTTACAACCTCTAGGGCAGGCTCATCTCACCCTTCCACCAAAACCCACAGTCAGCCCAGTGGACACAAAGCTCTCTTCCTCACCCCTCCCAGGGTAGGTGACACCTTCTACGAATGCCTTCCCTCTCCTAACGCCTCACCATGTCTGGCTGCCCCGCTACCTGGCTGCAGCATCTCGTGGAGACATGAGGCCATCCTGCCCCCAGTCTCCTTCCAGGATTCCCACCAGCGACCAGAGACAGGCCCTCATGGCTTCCAGCTTTTGCATCAACTAACTCCCAGCTCAAGGAAAGTAGCCTGAAGCAGGGAGCCAGGACAGCAAGGGTGTCCCCTCCACTGGTGTCCCCTCCACGTGCTCCTCTCCTCTTCCCCAGTAACCCTTGTCCCCGAGGGCTTTCTTCCACCTCCTCTCTGTCCTGCAGGGACTTCTCCCTGCATCATTCCTCTCTCCTCTCCCTCGCCCCAGGGAACCTGATTTACAGGGAAAAGGAAGGAAAAGACATCCCTCCACTCTTTCCAAGACAATGTGCCCCTTGAGTTTGCTGCCCCACTGCTGTGCTCCCTCTCTGGCTATTTGTTTTTGGGTGTTTGACAGGACAACAGTACAATTTACCCCAAGTTCATGCTACTCAATCTGTACTACCTTGAGAATAAATGTAATTCTAAATTTAGATTTTTGGGGGTCAATTTTAGACAAGCAAAAAACAGATACCTATAATTCTGTGAGAGATTGTGCCTCTTAGAAGTGGAAGATGTTAAAAAGAAATGCCTACTTTCACCTCTTGCTCTTCTTTCTGTTTGCGCACTTTTCCTCTTGCGAATGTGTCCTCTGGGAAGTTCCACAACACACACTTATTGTCACTTCCTCAGTGCATGGGACCCTCATGTGTTTCTCTTGCCTACAGAAATGGCTCAATCACTCCCAGGCTGCCCAGTAGCCACGGGATACTGATGTCCATGGTACATTCTCTACTGGAATCATTCTGAGGCTAAATTCTAATGCATATAGAAAGCAATGTGTTACCCTAATTTTAAAAGAATTCTATACCCCTCAATAAATAAAACCAAGACTTCCAAAGTATTGATCAGATGTAGTTAAAGCAAAATAATCTAGATATTAAAGTTATAAAATATTATATGTTAGCAAGTTGATAAATACAGTCAAGAAAGAAATAGGCCCTGGCTGGTTGGCTCAGTGGTAGAGCATCGGCCCAGCATGTGGAGGTACCAGGTTTGACTCCCAGCCAGGGCACACAGGAGAGGCACCCATCTGCTTCTCCACCCCTCCCCCTCTCCATTCTCTCTGTCTCTCTCTTCCCCTCCCACAGCCAAGGCTCCACTGGAGCAAAGCTGGCCTGGGCACTGAGGATGGCTCCATGGCCTCTGCACTAGAATGGCTCTAGTTGCAATGAAGCAACACCCCAGATGGGCAGAGCATCACCCCATAGTGAGCATGCCAGGTGGATCCCGGTCGGGCGCATGCAGGAGTCTGACTCTCTGCCTCCCTGCTTCTAACTTCAGAAAAATACACACACACACAAAAAAAAAGAAAAAGAAAAAGAAAAAAACTAAAACTAGACATATATATGCAAAAAAATGAAACTAGGCTCTCTCTTACACCATATACAAAAATAAACTCAAAATGGATTAAAGACACCTGAAACCACAAAACTTCTAGAAGAAAACACAGGCAATAAACTCTCTGCCATCACTGTTAGCAGTATCTTTTTGGATATGTCTCTTCAAGCAAAGGCAACAAAAGGGAAAATAAACAAGTGGGACTACATCCAACTAAAAAACTCTTGCACAGCACAGGAAACCATCAAAAAAATGCAAAGGCAGGCCCTGGCCGGTTGGCTCAGCAGTAGAGCGTCGGCCTGGCATGCGGGGGACCCGGGTTCGATTTCCGGCCAGGGCACATAGGAGAAGCGCCCATCTGCTTCTCCACCCCTCCCCCTCTCCTTCCTCTCTGTCTCTTTCTTCCCCTCCCGCAGCGGAGGCTCCACTGGAGCAAAGATGGCCCAGGCGCTGGGGATGGCTCCTTGGCCTCTGCCCCAGGCACTAGAGTGGCTCTGATTGCGGCAGAGCGACGCCCCGGAGGGGCAGAGCATCGCCCCCTGGTGGGCAGAGCGTCGCCCCTGGTGGGCGTGCCGGGTGGATCCCGGTCGGGCGCATGCGGGAGTCTGTCTGACTGTCTCTCCCCATTTCCAGCTTCAGAAAAATACAAAAATACAAAAAAAAAAAAAAAAAAAAAAAAAAGGAAAGGCAGCCTACTGAATGGAAGAACATACTTGCAAACAATATCTCCAATACTGGGTTAATAACCAAACTATATAAGGAACTCATACAACTCAGTATCAAAAAATAAACAATCCAATTATAAAATGGGCAGCGGCCATGATAGACACTTCTCCAATGAGGACATACAGGTGGCCAACAGACACATGAAAAGATTCACAATATCAGTGATCATCAAAGAAAAGCAAACTGAAACTACAACAGGATATCACCTCACACCTGTCAGAATGGCTATTATCAAAAAGTCAACAATTAACAAGTGCTGGTAAAAGTATGAGAAAAGGGAACCACATGCACTGTTGGTGGGACTATAAATTGGTGGAGTCACTGTGGAAAACAGTATGAAGTTTCCTCAAAAAATAAAAAATGGATCTACCATATGACCTAACCACTTCTGGTTATTTATCTGAAGAAATCCAAAACATTAATGCAGAAAGATATAAACACCCCATGTTCAGCCTGACCTGTGGTGACGCAGTGGATAAAGCGACCTGGAAATGCTGAGGTCGCCGGTTCGAAACCCTGGGCTTGCCTGGTCAAGGCACATATGGGAGTTGATGCTTCCAGCTCCTCCCCACCTTCTCTCTCTGTCTCTCCTCTCTCTCTCCCTCTCTGTCTCTCTCTCTCCCTTTCTCTCTCCTCTCTAAAATGAATAAATAAATAAATAAATTTAAAAAAAAAGTAACTAAACACCCCATGTTCACTGCAGCATTATTTACAATAGCCAAGACATGGAAACAACCTAGGTGTCCATCAAGAGATAGAGAAGATGTGTTACATGTATACAATAGAATATTACTCAGCCATAAAAAAGAATGAAACCTTGCCATTTGCATGAGTGGAACTAGAGGGAATTATGCTAAGTGAAAAAAGTTAAACAGAGAAAGACAAATACATGCCTTAAACTTATGAGAAAGACAAATACTATATGATTTAACTTATATGTGGAATCTAAAAATCAAAACAAATGAACAAAACAGAAATGCACTCATGGACACAGAGAACGGACAGCTGCCAGAGGGTGGAGGTGAAGGGAATGGGTAAAAAGGTGAAGGGAAGTAAGAGGTAGAAATTTCCAATTAGAAGATAAATAAGACACAGTGAGGTGATAATGTAACAGCACAGGAAATATAGTTAATAATACTGTAATAATTTTATATGATAACAGATGGTTATTAAACTTATCATGGTGATTGCTTCGTAAGGTATATAAATGTCAAATCACTATGTTGTACACCTGAAACTAATATACCGTAATATTGATGTCCACTATAATTTAAAAATAAATAAATTTAAAATAAATAAATTAAAATATAAGCTATATAAAATCAAATATTTTTAAAAATCAACTAGGTGATGTTAGAATTTTTAAAGCCATTTAAAAAATACAAACTTTGGCCCTGGCTGGTTGGCTCAGTGGTAGAGCATCAGCCTGGCATGTGGATGTCCTGGGTTCGATTCCTGGTCAGGGTACACAGGAGAAGCAACCATCTGCTTCTTTACCCCTCTCTCTCCCTCTTCCCCTTCCACAGCCAGTGGCTGGACTGGTTTGAGCATCAGCCCTGAGCACTTAGGATAGTTCAGTTGGTCTGAACGCATCAGATGATTCAAGCATCAGCTCCAGACAGAGCTTGTCGAGTGGATCCCAGTCAGGGCACACGCAGGTCTGTGTCACCATCTTCCCTCCTCTCACTTGAAAAAAACAAAATACAAACCTCCAGGGACATTTCAATTTGTGCATGTGTGTTTAGGTGGATAAGATAGGCTGGGTTTGGTTACCAAAAGATGAGAACTTAAATTTTTATTTCTTTTCTATTTCATGAGTTCTTCATGGGAGTCTAAAATTATAATTTTTAAGGTCCCAGCTCCCTAGGGAAGGGGCTATTATTTATAATCTTACAGCTGCAGGGAGAAGACATGGTGCTGTGCTGCATGGGGCCAAGAGAGTAAAAGGCATGCGGGCTGGGCAGCCGGCCTCAACCCAAAAAGGGATTTTCTTCTGAGCCGATGAGCTGTCCGTGACGAAAATCTGCCTAACAGCTCCCTGGCCACCGCGTTAGCCAGCCCTCACCCCTTCATTCTGGAGCGGAGTGGGTGCTGGGTGTTCTCTCCGGCATGCTCCCCAGAGGGCAGGGGATGTCTGAGAAGCAGCTCCAGAAACACTCCCCTCCCCTGGACCGCTCCCACCCCAGCTGCTGGGACTGTCCATGAATTGACAACCCATTCTTTCTGAGCTCTCTGTTCTGGCCATGAGCCCAGTCATCACTATGGGCTCTGTACTATACCTCAATTTCCAATGGTGTGCATCCTAAAGGACATTTCATAGACTTCTAACCTCTTCTCTTCCAAGGAAAAGAGAAGGCAAAAACCAACTTACAAACGTTCTCTCTCACAATTTGGTGTCTCCAGGACAAACCCATATGCTGACAGATTTGAACCACAGTCTATAAGCCGAAGGCTCCAAACTGTATGCAGACTTTGATCTTCCCTTGGTTTCTGCAACTGCCTCCAAACTGGCCTCTCTGCTTTCAGGCTCAGTCCCCAAGGCTGCTTAGAGTGATCTTTTAAAACTTGGTATCTGGTTATGTCACTTGTACATTTAAAACATTTCAGGGGTTCCTAAGCACCCATCACAAAATGAGATCCAAATTTCTGACAGTCACACACCAGACCCCTTGACCCCGACCGTCCGACTTCTCTCACTTCAGAGAGGCTCCCAGACAACACCCCACCACCTGCCCAGCGCTTCACCCACTCTTCATTACCTCAGTTCCACACATGTCCGTCCTTGTCCCCCCAATGTCTGCACCTGCTCTTCTCTTGGCTTAAGCAACTCCTTCCCCTCACCCCTCATCTCCCCATTTCTGCATGTCTCATTCCAGAGTTCCTCCCCCATGCCTCCCTAACTTCCCTCTCCACCCAGCCCACATCCCACCACAAGGCACCATGCTGCAGCATAACTATTTCTAGATGGGAACGCTGACAAATGAAGCTCTCGAGAATGTTTTCACTGGGGGAGTGAACTTAAGCCGAGGGCCAGCAGATGGCTGGATAAGTTTTAGACACCTCTGATCTCCAAGCAGGGAGGTGGAGTTAACGTCAAATCACTGCTGGGCTGGGAAGTATTCCCGGGCATGAAAGTGATGAGAATAAAACCCTGTTTTAGGGAACGGAAACTAGCCGCGCCACGCGGGATGAGCGCAGGGTGCTGGCCCAGCAGGCTGGAAGCTGTGAGGGTAGGCTGCCGCGGACCAGCCTCCGTTGCACCTGCCGACAGCAAGAACGGGGAGGAGGGTCCAAGAGCGAGAGCTCGTGTGAAGCTCCTGGTCTAGATTCTGGATCTGCGAGTGCTCTCGGGATGCTAACAGTAGCAGCAGTTGTCAACTGATACAGCACTGACAAGGGCGACCCACGCAGAACCTCCCAGGATCCACCCTGGCATGGGCACCTGTCTCCCCACATGTCGAGTTTCCTTCTGTCCTACAGGTCAGTAGATTTAAGGAAGCTACAGATAGATGTCCATGAAATGAATCTTATCTCAAAAGTCCCTCTGTTCTCTGTTTATGATCGTTTGTCCCAAATGTGGGAAGACAGAGCTGTGCAGGGAGAAGGCCTCCTACCTGAGTCCCATCCCGGAGATCTAAGGTTCCCGTTCGGAAGACACGTCCCCCTCGGCCCCACTGCTGGCACTGCGGTCCTCCTTGCGAGGAGCACTTCTTTCTTTGCTGGATTCAGAAGGCCCTTTGGCTCTGGTCTTCTCTTTTCTCTGCTGTTGTTTTTCAAGCTTTGACAGCTGATTATCAAAAATGAAAAAATAAGTTATTTTGCAGATGTAAACATGTGCCTGTATATGCAAAACACTACTTTCACAAACAGCAACCAGTGAACAAGCCTTTGTCTGATAGCTAGTGAGCACAGTGCCAAATTAGACACAGATGTGTATCAGGCACCTGCACTGTTAACCCAGATTAGTCATAGGTGTGATCTCTTAGACTTCCCCCTTATAGCTCACTTGTCATGTGGAACTTGGAAATGGTCAACTCATAGGCTTTTAGTCCTATTTTTTTCTTTGATATCTCTTTAGCTTTTTCATACCAAGTTGTCTTTACATTTACTGTTTCTTATATATTTATTTTTGAGAAGGGAGAAAAAGAGAGAGTGAGAAGCATCAACTCGTGGCTGCTTCACTTCAGTTGTTCATTGATTTGTTTCTTATATGTGCATTGACCAGGGGCTCTAGCCAAGCCAGTGACCCCTTGCTCAAGCTAGCAACCTAAGGCTTCTATCCAGAGACCTTGGGATCATGTTGATCCTGTCTGTGATCAAGCCAGTGACCCTGCATTTAAGCCAGTGACCCTGCACCTGAGCTGGTAAGGCTGCACTCAAGCCGAAGAGCCTGTGCTCAAACCAGCGACCTTGGGGTTTCAAACCAGGGACCTCAGCTGTGCAGGTCAACATTCTATCCACTGTGCCACCACTGATCAGTCCCATTTACTTTTTTTTTGAAGAGATCAAAGCACTGCACTGTTTGCTAAAGATAAGCGAGAGTCTGTGAATAAAGCACATTTAGACATGGTCTCAGTTTCAGTTTGTTCTCTGAGACTGCACCTGACTCTTCCCTCGCCAATACTCTAAGTGCTCTTACCAGGCTGGTGGTAGCTACACAGGGACACTGGCCACCGGAACCCTCTCAGATTTCCTCCGGACCAGCTGGGGACATGCCTCTGACATCCATCCCCAAAGGAACCTGAGTCCACTTCTGCCCAGGACTTATCTCCACACTGTCCAAGGAAAGGCCAGACCAGCCGACTGAAAGGGGCTCAGACACCCGGCACTCTAGGCAACAGCACAGCTGCTCCAGGAGAACCTGCTGACAAACTGGCTGAGATTGGCCAAGTTTTGACCCATGAGATTCTCTTGGACTACAAATGCCATCTGTAAAAAAGCCCAAGAGACAGCCACACCCAGTGTCATCAGCCGCCCAGACCAGAATTGGAACACTCTCTCGTTCACATGGGAATGGGAAACTGAATGAAGGGCTGGCTTTTCCTATTGGTCCCGCCCTATATCCAGAGACAAAGAGCACTCACTGTAGCCAAACTGCCAGGTCACTTCTATCGTACAGACAGACTTTGAGCTAAACCTTTAAATGAAGCAACAAATAAAGCTCTCAATTTGGTCCAGAAAATCAGTTTTATTGATAGCTGACATAATGTTATCTTTCCCACTCCCCATTTACCTGAACTAGGTTGGTTACCATGCTAATTAGGTTTTGTGAATGGAGACATCACTTTCCCTTTGACCCACCACTCTCCTTCCAGATTATACCCGTGTGCAGGAAAGGCTCGCAGGAATGGGCACTGCAGTGTTGTTTGCATTAGCAAAAGCCAAGAAACAACCCAAATGTTTGCTCACGGGAGGACAGATGAATATAATGAGGTGTAGTCACAAAAAGCACTCCTATAACGCAGATCTAGATGTATCAAAATGGATGTCTTTAAATTCATGGACCAAATTACATTTCAAAAGGCCAGATAAAGCAGGATTCCATTTACACAAAACAACACCTATTCTAATGGGCTCGTGTGGATCCAGCATGGACTGGGAGAGTACAGCACCTTCAACACACCAGTGGGAGCGAAAGAGAAGAGAATGAATCACAACGGAGTGAATACGTACGGGCTTCCACTGTACCTTTCACTTCTATAAGAGCACAACCAGACCTAGAACAGGACTCTGAACAGTGCCACCACGTGAACCGCTTGCTAATGGCCACTGGTGATAAGAGCACAGATGATAAGACGCTCGTGCCAGGATGTAAAGCACCACACAGCTTCCTTCCCCAGAATCTTGCTGAGAAGAAGGAGCAGTCACTGCGCATGTGCTTGCCGGTCAGCTCACTGCATCCCGGGCAAGCTCCTGTCTGGGCGTGCCTGGTAACCAGCTGTTCATGCACAGTCACTTTGAGCAGGAATGACCTCGAGCAGAGATGACAAAAATCTCCAGCAAAGTTTTAAAACTCTTGAGTAATATTGTACAGAATTCCTTGCTTGTTTTTCTCTGTACCATTATTTTTCCCCGGGTGATTATTCTTCTCTGTACTATTCTACCGCAGGTCAGGGAGGAATTTCTTGCATCTGTGATGATGGCCTTCCTTCCTTGTTTCCCTTTGAGAGTAAAATGCTCTTTCTTTTGGAAATGATAAGGATAGTAGATGGGGGTCCTTCTTTCTATCTGTCTCTCTCTTTACTGGCAAAACGACCCTGGGTTGCACAGTATGAATGTACTTAACATTGTTGAACTGTACACTTGAAAATGGTTATTAGAATGGTAAATTTTATGTTACGTGTATTTTCCTACAAATTTTTAAAAATCTTTTTATTGAGATATAATTACATATAACATTATATTAGTTTCAGGTATACAAAATAATGATTCAATATTTGTATTGCAGCTGACCTTTAAACAATGCAGGGGTGAGGGGCCGTGACACACACACTACCCTCCCGTGTAGTCAGAAATCCAGATATAAACTTTTGACTCCCCCAACACTTAACTACTAACAGTCTACTGTTGCCTGGAAGTCTTACAGATAACATAAACCATCAATTAACATATATAGTGTATGTTACAGGTATTACATACTGTATTCTTACAATAAAGCCAGAGAAAAGAGCATGTTAAGAAAATCATAATGAAGAGAAAATACATTTACAGTAGTTATTGAAAATATCCACTTAAGTGGAACAATGCAGTGCAAACCCGTGACGCCCAGGGATCGGCTGTACTGTGAGGTGACCACAGCACGTCAAGCTGACATCCAGCACCAAAAAAAGTCTTCATGATCTTGGAAAATAAAAATATAAAGCTGGAAACCCATGCTGAATCCCCAATTTCTTTTTTATTTTTCACAGACTTTATTTTTTAATTTATTGATTTTAGAGAGACAAGGGTGGGGGAAAGCATTCATTGCTCCACTTAGCTGTGCGTCCATTGGTCGCTTCCCTTCTTTTTATTTTCATACTCTTAGATCATGAAACCAAACATCTGGACACAGTGCTCTGCAGTGAGCTGTGACAGGCTGCCTGCCACTGCCTGAAGTTTACATTCACATCAGAGTCTGTGTGTTATTTATACAAGTGTTATTACATGTGTGTATTTACAGACAGACTTTGCATCTGCACACACACATATATACTGCTCACAAAAATTAGGGGATATTTCAAAATGAATATGAGGTGATAAAAAAAAGAAGCGTTTGATTTTTTATTAAACAAGAATATCAAAAAAGCAAACAAAATCAAAGAAAGTTGTTCGATTATGCAAATGAGATGCAAAACCAACTTTTATTTCATTGGTGAAAATGCACTACACAAAAGGCTGAAAGTACTGGAGTATCTGCACCTTCCCTGATCCCTGAATTTTTGTGAGCAGTGTATATAAAATCATAAATGTATCCAAGTTAGACACTGAGAAATCATGATTTTTATTCTAAAAAATGTTTTGTTTACCCTCTTTAGAGTAAATCTAGAAAATGTGAATATAACCAGTGACATAAACCAAACCAAGCCTCCGTCACTGCTAAGATTCATCTCAGACAAAGGTCTGCTTGTGATCCAAACTGTTAGTCATTTTCTACTCGTCAGTGCTGGTGAGAACGAGATCCCAGGAGGGTGACGGCGAACAAGTCTCAGTCCTAGCCGCTGGGAAGCTCC
The DNA here is from genome assembly GCF_036850765.1 of Saccopteryx bilineata. Taxonomy (NCBI): domain Eukaryota; kingdom Metazoa; phylum Chordata; class Mammalia; order Chiroptera; family Emballonuridae; genus Saccopteryx; species Saccopteryx bilineata. The sequence continues at coordinate 169,991,104 of NC_089495.1, forward strand.
TCAACCCGGCCCACAGCCCTCCACTTCTGCACGGACTCAGAGGCGCCATCAAGAGGGCAAACTGTGGAAAGCCTGTTTGACCTTCCATCCCACCATGGACCACACTTGTAGACCACAGGTGATCATTCTTTAAGCAGCAGGCATAGCCCAAGTTCCTGCAAACAATGGTTCTCTTGCATTATTTATCTTAGAACAGTCCCACTACATACAGCTCCATGCCCCAAAGTCAAGTCCTCCATGAGAACACTGTGAACCAACCTAATAAATGTAAGCATTTTCTCAGAAAACTTGGAATCCGATGCAGCCAAAATGTGGACTTTTACATCTCAAGGCAAGAAAGCAGTTGGATTTTCTCTTTTTATTTTTTTTTTCTTTTGAGGAAACAGATGAGAAAGAAAGAAAAAGGAAGAAAAGAAATTGGCACTGCATCCAGACTCCTGTATGACGTCAGCAGCTTTCCAATTACCAGGTAGAGGCTGTCGAGGAGAAACAGAAAGCACCACAGGCCCTGTGAGCACATGGTTACAAACAATGAAATGAAGTACTTTGGTTTTTGTTTGTTTGCTTGTTTTTTGATTGACTGATGAGAGTGTCCATGTTGCAAAGGAGACGGTGTCCAGACCACACTGGCTCCAGTGCCTTAGACTGCAATCCAACCTTCCGAGGCAGCTCTGGGCATGAAAACCGCCAGGGACCAGGTTCCCACCTCAGGGCAGCTTCTACCCCTTGTAGTAGAGCTCAGAAAAGAGGGACCAGAGCAAGGTGACGAGAACATCTACATCCAAACCTCCCCAAGTCACGACCAAGGCCACTGAGAAAATAAAGGATTTTCTTTTTAATTAAGATGCTTATACTCTAATTGTACAATGTAAAAATAAACTTTTAATTGCAGCGTTTGGAGTTTCGATCTTTACACTTTGACATGTGAAGAGCAAAACAAAAATAAAATCCCCAAACACCTCACTACTGTTTGTTTTAAATGACTGTAGCCAGCTTAACACTTTGGAGCTTAAATCTTTGGGTTTGAGTTGATCACCAAAACAATGCCCACTAAGAACGTTAATACAAACCTGAGATAAAGACTTTAAGAGAAAAAGAATGAATGAACTAGCTGAACATGGACATCACAATGTTCAACCCCGGGACCTGAAAACTTAAATGGCATGAGGAGCCAGGCAGGATGCACAATGAGTGAAGTGAGCGCAAGAAAACAGGGCATGGTGGAGATGGTGGCCACCCAGGAAAGAACAAGGTCCACCTAAGGGCATTCACATTTTCTCTTTAAACATATAACTGAATAAGCGCAATGTCGATGGGATGGATAGAGGCCACCTGTTATGGACCTGCCCCATGCTGCATGTCCACCTGTGTGATCCTGTTTGCTCTCAACAACCAGTAACAGTTATACCACCACCAGCATTCCATGGAGAAGCCACTATCAGCTGGCTGCACCACAGGTATAGCCAGAGTCCCAGCTCCCTCCTCCCTGCCTGCTGGCATGAGCAGCCTTCTCCTTCAAACATGGCAATGCCCGCCCCTGCTACCACATGGACATAGGAGAGAAGTCACAGCCAGCAGGACCTGAGGGGGCTGCAGGGAGGCTTCCGAGAAAGGCATCCCCCCCCCCTCCCTTATAAACACAGGTGCAAGGAGACACAGGAGAAAAGGGAGCGTTGGTGGCAGCTCTCAGAATGAGGAGGGGACACCTAGCGGGCCGCAGAGGCCTCTGCAGAGCCTAGAAGAGCCAACCTCAAGGAATCAGTTATCCTATAGGGGAGGTCATCAAGCTCCATGCAGTTCAAGCCAAACTTAGGTAGGTTTGCTAAAAGCAGAATACCTTATAACATGCCCATTGAAATAAATGAGAAAATGGGTGTCCAGTAGGTTATAGGACTCATTTAAAGTTTTTCAGCATAACAGTGGCTGAGATGAGACCTAACTTCAGGGCCCTAGATGTCATACTCCACATTCTTTCCAGGTCCTCTCTTGCTTAGTCTATGAACATCATTTAACGGGTGATTGAGCACCACCTAAAAGCCATGCCCTGTTCTGGGTGGTAGGGGCACAGAGGAGAACCTGGCAGAGCCCTGGCTTCCTGGGGCTGACTCTCTACCTGGTGAATAACTGGCGACCCGCACTTACAATGAGCCAGGCCCTGTTCTAAGCACCTGGCAGGTAGGAAGGGTACTATTATAATCCGCATTTAATGTGAGAAAGCTGGGGGTGTTGGCAGCCCCCACCACTCTACCTGCAGCATACGGCAGGACAAGCTGTCATCCTTCTCTGCACGTGTCTTTATTGGTAGAAAATATGCAGGGAGTGACCTCGGGGCCAACTCTATTTAAAAATTAAAGAAAAACTGGCCCAAGCATGAGTTAACTCCTTGTTGGTTTAGCAACGAGCTGCTGCAGGAGCTCAGCTTGCCTGTCTGTTTTGTTCTGATAGCTGAAGAAGTCACAGGGATCAAATACAATTATTGGACTTTAATCAGCCGGGAAATGTCTTGATAAGGAAGTGGAGTAAAGGAAGCCGCAAAAGAAACATGGGCCCAGAGATAGGTCTCTAGTGTCCTGGCACTTGTCCTGTGTGGCCTGTGAATGGCAGGAAGAGGCACACCAGAGCAAGGAAGACGAGTCTGAGGCAGTTATGGGACAGGGCGCAGCCCAGCTGCTGGCATCAGGGCAAGCGCAGCCCAGCAGACAGGATGGGGACTCAGAGCCCATTCCAGAGCAGGGGCAGCCAAGGAAAGCAGTCAGCAGCACAGCACTGCAGCAAGGACACAGGGCTGCTGGACAGCGGGGGGCCTCAGCAGGGGAGCCCCCAAGCTCAGAGAGGTCGAGGAGGAGTTGGCACAGGCAGGTGGGGAGGGCCAATGGAAGCCGGGGCTGATGGTGGGAGGGGAGTCAAGGTCTTGATGGAGCGCTAAGAAGGCATGCAAATTCCAGAGACCAGCAGCATTGTCTGTGTGTCACTCTTCCCGGCCGTTAGGATGGAGAGCATAAGACAGTGCAGGCTGTTGAGCCAAAACCGACAGGTAGATGACCGCAGACCTGAAAGTCAAGGGCTGAACGAGGAGGCTACAGAGCAAGAGGCCACGGGGAGGGTGGGCACCACCAGGAAGAGCTGAGAAAGAGCAAAGGTGAAATATGGTTAGGGTGCACCATCAGCAGTAACTGAGGTGTCCTGGTCTGGGAGTGGCAGGAGAGGCAACATATGCCTGATGGTGACCATCACCAAAGACTTGGAGGACAGACCAGACGCAGCAGAGCAGCACAGAGGCCGGGGCGCCGCTGGTGTGGGGAGCCCAGGGAACAGATTGCTCACAAGTTCCTCATTAATGAAGAGAACTGCAGTGCTGTGACTTGCACAGTGTCACACACACACCTCTGGGTGAATGAGTGCAGAAATGAATGAATAGCACGTGCTTTGTTGGAAGAATGACCAGGTGATGGCCTCAGAAGGAAGGGGCCTCAAACGTTTGCCTATGTCAGCTGTGACACTAAAGAGCTCTTTCCGGCATTTGAGAACAGGACCAACACAGGACCCACAGAGCAGTGTGCTGTCGGTACTACAGGTGAGTCTTCCTCCCAGGGCAGGGATAGCTGTCTCATGGCAGGAAAAAGAAACACAGAGACTCCGGGACAGGCCATTGAATCCACCCTCCCTCCATCTGCCTTTCCATAACTGATCAATGATAGGCGGCCCCGCCCAGCCTGACTGCCCAGGGCTCTGAGAACAGAGCGCAGCATTCGCACAGGCTCTGAGACATCTGAAGCACCAAATAAACAGGGAATTGTTCTTACCTACCTTGTTCTTTCACACTCAGACTAGTACTTCTAAGCATCCTGCCCATTGGGGAATGACCCAGTGTGACAAGAACATAAAACACAAAATTAGTAACTTCAGGCTTCCATGGACACTAATTAGCTGCAAGGAACACCTTGATGAATCCATCTGAGAGCTCAGTGCTCCAGGTAGAGTCAGACTCTAGGTCTCCCAGAGATGCCTCTGGCTCCAGGAGAGGCTGAGACCAGGTCTGCAGCCAGCAGCTGGCAGCACCCACATCGGCTGGCAGGGTTTGCAGAGCTGGAGCGATGATGATCTGTCTGCTGTTGCCATCAGCCCCACCTGCCTCTCTCAGGAACATTCACCCCCACCAGGTGTTAGGCACTAGACAGTTTTTAAGGGGTTCTAGAAAACTAATTTCTTTGCAAGTCATTTTAGAACAAAGCAGGTGCCCAGGACTCCTGCTGGCAGGACCACTCAGAGTGAGCTAGTGCCTGGAACGTGGTTCAACGTGATCTGGGAGAGTGACGGGAGGAACTGCAGCTTCTCGCTGATGCCTTCATACATCCTCAGGAACCACTGCAGACCTTACTCCTTCCCTTTTCTGAGCCTACTCCTCCCTCCAGGACCTACAGAGCATAACCTGAAATGTTCATTTCGGCCCTTTAAAGTCTGTCTTCACACTTGGGAAATAAACAGCCCCTTAGATTCTGACAATTTGTCACCTTCAGCATTCCAAGAAGTCAAGGGCAGATACTATTATTTTTCTCAGGTTGCTTTTGCGCACAGTGGAGGTGAAGTCAGTTGAGAGAGAGCACTTGGTGACCAGGCGGGGCAAGTGCCAGGTCTCTGGACTCCTTGCCCAGCCCCTGGTGGACCTGGCCTCCTTTTGGAGCCAGTGGTCACCCAGACAGGGGTTTCTGGGGTTGGCCACGGGGCCAGGGCAGCAAACCCTATCTCCACAGTTGCTAGGGCCATGCCAGGCACAGCCCGTTTTTGAGTTATTTTAATGCTGCTTACTTCCTGCCAAACTCTTCTGTCTCACATATGAGCAAAATCTAATTAGGGAGTGAAGAAAATAACAAAAGAAAAACTCAAGCCTCATGAAATCAGTTACTACAATTTTATAGACCATAGTGTAGATGGAAAAGTTCTGTTCTTCCAACCAACCCCTTGCAAAGATTCCAAGAAAGTCTTATGGTACAAGTCATAAAGATCAAATGTCTCCTCTGCAATTACTTTTTAAAATACCTCGAGGTATTATTATGCTGAGGGTGCTAGCTCACACCTGCAGCCCTGTTGTGTTAGGAGGCACAAGTGAGCAATCACAGGAAGTAGGTAATCATAGGAAGTGACCAGGGAAAGGACACACCCACCAGGTTCCCTTCCACAAAAGCCCCAAACCCATTTCAATAGCTTTAGAACTTCCCTCAATGTTCACTGTCTTTCCTAAGTGTCTATCTATCCCACCATCAGTAAAAAATATCCTGACTTTGTCAAATCATTTAAACTGCCCTGTTGATCATTCTCTTACCCTGAAGATAAACAAAAAAGAGTCAATGCTAGAGTTGAATAACTAAAAATGTGAAGGCAGTGCAAAACTTGCTGTAGGATGCATACATATTTCATCAGCAGTGCACCTGCTCAGGGCTGGCTGACTACTGTGCCTCCATGCACTTTGCTAGACCACATACGCTGGGAGGTGGCCTCCCAGCACTATCCTGCAGATGCAATAAGCCCCAAAGGGACTAGCACAGTGATTGGAACAGCCCGCTGGCCTTGTCATGGGCTGGAACAGCATCAAGAGTGTACTCTTCACGAAATGACAGAGAGTGGCCCTCAAACTTTAGAAGAGGACACTTCCACCCGCTAGTCCAATGCCCGAGAGTTAACTTCGGAGATACTCGTTCTGCCTTCAGAACCAATACATCCTTGAACTACTGGAAACCTGTTGGCCCATGACCTTTGGTTTCTCCCTGTATCTTTCTGCTACTTATAGGCCAGAGTGGCAGAGGGTGGAAAGGGGTTAAGAAGAGAAGGAAAATTCCAATCAGCAAATGATACTGGCAAAATTTTGAGACAATGGAAATGTGAATCTACTGTGGAGTTGTAAACAACCTGTATAAAACTACTTCCACAGTTATCTCTGGCTGACTAGGCCATTTTTTAAAAAGCAATTATAGCTTGTATTCAGGTGGTTTGTTTTATCAAATTGTAACTTGATATAATTTCTATTATGTGATAATTCTGAAAGCTTTTTTTAAAAATACGTCCTTGTGTAATGGAAAACCGGATGGAACATTGGAAGAGGATTTCCGTACACACCACAGCGTCGGCCACTATGTCAACTGTCACATTGTGTTATTTTTAAATCAACTCGCTGCTTAATAAAAACATTATGAAGCAAAGTACACACATGGTACCTAATTTTCATATGTTATTAATTCTGCTTGAGGTTTTTGTGGGAATTTAAAAAATCAAGCAAGCAGGCATCTGGTCCCTTCTGAAATCATGCAAGCTCATTTTATTTTCTAACTCCCCATTGTTTACAAAAACCCTCTTAGGCATGCAGAAATAACAGGGCTGGGGGTGGGGTGGTCAGTTGCCATTCCCATTATTCTCACTGAGCTGAGTGTCCCCTGGACTACACAGCACATGCTGGACTGAGGCCTTGGGCCACTGAAGGACAAGCTGAGGAGTCAGAGGTCAGCTCACGCGTGTGTTTATCTATCAGTGCAGCTGCCCTGCAATCTTCCAGGCGAGCCCCCTGCAGCAGATGCTGCCAGGGCCTGACGTGTCCCAGCCCAGAAGTCACCTGCAGGGTCAGGGGGCAATAGTCTGCAAGCCCAAGACTTCTGACCTGTACCTCTCTGCTTGAGGACACCACCAGGCCACGGGACATGCTAGGCCGCAGTGCAGGGCCGGGCCAGAAGTATCAGGAAGTTCGTGCCTCTAAAAGTGACCTAAGTCACTGAAAAATGACAGTTCTAGGACTCAGACTCCCAGGTTCCTCAGCCTTCGTTGCGCCAACTCTGGGACATGTTCTGTACAGTCCCCCAGGGGCACCCGAGCAGGGGCCATCAGCCCACCTCTGCAGGCTCTCCCCCGCCCTGTCTCACCTCTGTCCTCTGTGCTTCCTGGGGAGACCTCCTAAATTAACCACATGAACCTAAAGTCTTTTACTTTGGGGGGACCCAAAACAGAAGCATAATAACAGTTTGAAATAAGCCACATTTTAATGTGATAATTCGTTATGTGTACATTGCTACCTGCTCCTCTCTGAACCAGAGTTCTACACTGGCTTGCAGGCCTGGATGCTGGTGGGCAAGAGCGACGTTAGACTCACCCCACTCAAAGCACTGAACGATGCAGCAACGTGAGTGACGACTAAGCAAGTCTGAGCACAGTCCTGTGACATTTTAGTATATATGCTAATTCTGTGACCATTGGCACCCTGTCCATGGCAAACTACCTGTTCTAGCAGCAGGGTCTCCACCATGCTGCACTCCATTTCCCACCTTCGTGGAGAACAAGGTATCGACTGAGTTTCTTACATTTCCCAACTCCTGATCACTCCTGTGGCCTGGGCTTTTCCTTCGATGGGGGCTAATTATAAAACCTGAAGAGTTATGGGAGAGAAGTATTTCATTTTCCCCTCACTAACAGAGAGGCAATGAGTGTGGCATTTGAAAGGCTAGACACTAGCCTTGTCCCACCCACACACCAACTAATGGCCTCTCCTCTCCGCCTCCGTGCCTGTGTGCACTATTGTTCTGTAGGCCGTAAGCTATTTGAACGCAGAAATAGCAGGTGACTATTTAGTCAACAAGTTTGTTAGACTTAAGTCAACATCGATCACACTGTTGGCACGTGTCCGGTTAATTATCATGAACTGTAGCAAAGTCTAAGGAGACACTAAAACAATTTCAGCGTTGGTATTCCAAAGTATAATTGGTAACAGAAAACTGTTCATGAGCATTTTAAACTAAGAGTGCCCTTTAAATGATTCAAAATGTTCCTTCAATTTGCAAGAATCTTAACAGGGAGGGGTGAGATCTCTTCTCTGCCCCACTTGGTCTATATGTTGTATAAATGCCAACACAGCAGATCTGGAACACTGAATCACTGTTGTGGAAAGCAACAATAGTCCGAAAAGAGGAAGACATGGGACCCAGAAAAACAGTGGACATGGCCTGGAAGAGAAATCAACGGCAGGCTTAGGCAAAATCCCTGGCAGCCAGGGAGCGGCCCGTCCACAAGGAGCAGGGCGCGACCCCCGCAGCTGGGCCCCTACGGGAAAGGCCTGCAGGGAGGAAGCCTGGGAAACGGAGGGTTGGAGCGGGAGGTGTCAGAAAGATGGCAAGAAAAAAAGAAAGACAAGTAACTCTCCCGGAAAAGCAAAAGGCTCAACAACAAAAACAAAAAACCATAAGACACAACTTGGCTCAGTGTAACTAACAGTTATCAAGTCACAACAATATAAATATTTCTTATTGATTCAATTAAAATTATGATATCATAATACTAGAAACACAGAGGGGTGGGGAGTGAATAGTGCTGTCTTCACCTATAGAAGCATGAAATAAATAATGTCAGAATTTAACACATCAATAAATAGTAAAAGTTTTTTTTATTTAGGGATAGGAAGAAAAGTTCCCAAAGAAATAGCTTAAACTATGTCAAAGGTACTTGCTTTTAGGAAGAGGACAGGGACAGGGAAACAGACAGAGGGGTTCTTTCTCATGACAACCTTTTGGTATAACTTTTAATTGTATAATTACTTTAATAAATAATTTAAATTTTGTTTAAGAAAGAAAACTCATAAGTAAATGCAGTTCATAACAGACCCAATACTATGGAAATAGTTAATGATTAAGAAAAATCAGTTTATTTAATGCAATCCCCATCAAAATCCCAATGTCATTTTTTAAAAAAATAAAGCAAAAATTTACCAGGTTTGTATGAAGCCATAAAAAGCCCCAAATAGCCAAAGTAATCCTGAGAAAAAAGAATGAAGTTAAAGGCATGACACTCCCTGACCCCAAATTATACTACAGAACCATGATAATCAAAACAGCATGGTATTGGCAGAAAAACAGACATACAGACCAATGGAACAGAATCAAGAGCCAAGAAGTAAAATCACATATATATGTACAAATCATCATCAAAAAAGGAGCCAAAAACACACAATGGAGAAAAGAAAGCCTCTTCAATAAATGGTGCTGGGAAAATTGAAAAGCCACATGCAAAAGAATGAAACTTGACTACAGTTTGAGCCCCTGCACAAAAATTAACTCAAAAAGGATCAAAGACCTAAATGTAAGACCTGAAACAGTAAATTACATAGAAGAAAACACAGGTACTAAACTCATAGGCCTTGGCCATAAAGAACAATTTAATAATTTGACCCCAAAGCAAGGGAAGTAAAGGAAAAATAAATGAATGGGACTATATAAAACTAAAAGCTTCTGCATAGCAAAAGAAACTGACAAAACAAATAGGCAGCCAACTAAATGGGAGAGATATTTGCAAACAACAGCTCCAATAAGGGGTTAATATCCAAAATATATAAAGAACTCACAAAGCTTAGCAACAAATAAGCAAATAATCCAATTAAAAATGGGAAGAGATACTTTGCCCAAGAGGACATACAAATGGCCAACAGATATATGAAAATATGCTTCACTAGCTATTAGAGCAGTGGTTCTCAAAGTGTGCACCGGGGCGCACTAGAAGATTTTCAGGTGCACCCTACGTGTGCCGTAGGGCAGTGGTCCCCAACCCCCCAGGCCACGGACTGGTACTGGTCCGTGGGCCGTTTGGTACCAGTCTGCAGAGAAAGAATAAATAACTTACATTATTTCTGTTTTATTTATATTTAAGTCTGAACGATGTTTTATTTTTTAAAAATGACCAGATTCCTTCTGTTACATCACAGGCATCCCCAAACTACGGCCCGCGGGCCGCAATGCAGCCCCCTGAGGCCATTTATCCAGCCCCCACTGCACTTCTGGAAGGGGCACCTCTTTCATTGGTGGTCAGTGAGAGGACCACTGTATTTGGCAGCCCTCCAATGGTCTGAGGGACAGTGAACTGGACCCCTGTGTAAAAAGTTTGGAGACCCCTAAGACTTATTCTTGACGCTTCTCTTGTAAGTTCGACAATTATATTTAAAAACACCACAGGTTTTATACCGGTCGCATAATTTTATTTTGTGTGTTTATCCATCCCACCCTAAAGGCTGGTCCATGAAAATATTTTCTGACATTAAACCGGTCCGTGGCCCAAAAAAGGTTGGGGACCACTGCCCTATGGTATTCCAGAGAAATATGTGCCTATTGGGGCATAACTCAAAAAATGTAACATAAAAATGTTTTTTAATGTCAGAATAAATTTAATTTTGTCATATTTATTTTTTTTAATTACCATAAAAGCACGCTTGGACTTTATATTTTTTCTTTAATATTTGACTTAATTATAATAATATATTTCTTAGAAATTTGTGTATAGTGCGCCTACAATTATTTGTAGAATTTTAAATGCGCCCTGACTTCAAAAAGTTTGAGAACCACTGTATTAGAGAAACGCAAATCAAAACTACAATGAAATACCACATCACATCTGTTAGATTGGCTATAATCATCAAGACAGGTAATCACAAGTATGGAGAGGCTGTGGAGAAAAGGGAACCCTCATTCACTGCTGTGGAATGCAAATTAGTACAACCATTATGGAAGAAAGTATGGTGGTTCCACAAAAAATTAGGAATAGAATTACCATATGACCCAGCAATCCCTCTACCAGGTATGTACTCCCCCAAATCAAAAACATTGGTATGTAAAGATACATGCATCCTCATGTTCATCGTAGCATTGTTCACAGTGGCCAAGACATGGAAACAACCAAAAAGCCCTTCAATAGAGGATTGGATAAAGGAAATGTGGTACATATATACAATGGAATACTACTCAGCCATAAGAAACGATGGCATAGTGACATTTACAACAACATGGACGGACTTTGAGAACATTGTACTGAGTGAAACAAGTAAATCAGAAAAAGCTAAGAACTGTATGATTTCACACATAGGTGGGATATAAATCTGAGACTCATGGACATAGATAATAGTGAAGTAGTTACCAGAAGGAGAAGGACACGGAGGAGTGGGTGGGGGAAAGGGTATAAAAAGGGACAAATACAGGAGGTCCTCGGTTTATGACATAGTTCTGTTCCTATGACAGTGATGTAGCCCAAACTTTGGTGTATGTCGAAACAGATCCTAGTCTAAATCGCTTACCTATCCTAACTGGTACATGCCGCTGATGCTGGTCTTCCAGCCACAAAACTGGGAATCTGTCCATCTCAATCATTATGCCACTCTGCTGTTTAGTAATCACAGTTGATTTCATGGGGCTGATCCCTTCACGTGCTCTAGGACACTGTCTTTATCTTTGATAACTGTTGCTACGGTAGAGCCGCTAAAGTCTAGCACATGGCCAATGTTCGTCACTGATTCTCCTTTTTCTGATCTCTTTACAATATCTAATTTCACTTCAGTCGTGATGGCTTTCCTCTTTGATGCACTACCATCTGAAGACTCTGACTTTCACTTAGGAGCCATAATAAGGGCCAAAAAGTCACCAAAGCAACACAAATGGAATACTTGTGCTTTTAATAGTCCAAAATGGCGTAGGTAAGCATACTGGGGACACCAGCTTCCTCACTCATATGCTGCATTACTGCGTATCCTTCCGCTACATGCAACCAAACTACAATAGTTTGCCTATGTAGTCTGTAAGTATGACACCAACAGCATATACTAAAACACTCACATCTCAATTTTTTAAAGTTTTTATGGGAATGAGTATCATAAACTTGAAACGTCGTATGTAGAGACCGTTGTAACGCAAGGACCCCCTGTATAAGGTGACGGAAAATGATTAGACTTTGGGTGAGGGTACACAACATAATCAACAGTTCAAATACTATAGAAATGTTTGCCTGAAACCTGTATACTCTCATTGATCAATGTCATCCTGTTAAATTTCATTTTCTAAAGAAAATTTTTAAAAAATCGGTTTACATAATTCTTCCAATGTTTGGGAGTAAAAAAATGATAAGCAGAAAGAGCAGAGAGCTGGAAGTCACCTGTAGAGAAGGAATTGCAAACGGAAAGATCAGAGCAGACACAGAAAAAGCAACAAGCAAAGACATTATTCCAGGAAATATCCCATGGACTACCAAAAGGCTCATGTATCTCCTGGAAGGACCAACCATTGGGAACTGTAAGAAAAGAAGTCCCACGGAGGGCACCCATTGTCTCTTCCACACCACTAACACCAGTAGAGAACAGGACACAGTACAACACTACCAGCTTCGTGCTGGGTGAATGAATGTGTGATGACAGAGGGGCAGACAGAAGGAAGAAAGAAAGTCAACCAGCCACCAGGATGATACCTGCAGTTTGAGAGTAAAAGATAGTGACCCAAATATTCCATTTCAACCAGGATATTCCTCAAAATGCAAGTATTCAGAAAGCACTGTGGCCATTCCCATCCTTAAAAAATAAATGTCTAAATAAATTACTCATAGAACTCTGGCCTCTTGAGAGAGTAATAAAGGAAATTGTGTTAAGTAATGTGAGCAATAAAATGAGGTATATGAGTTCCAAAGCTAATTGCTGAATTAGAAAGTATAAAATGAAAACAAGATATTAAACTTATCAGGATCTCAAATCTAAATTCAACAAGCAATTTTTTAAAACGTGACAAAATGTAAATGCCTAGTAAGCTTATGAAAGAAGAGTCCAACTTCACTAGCAATTAAATTGATGCAGACATAAATAATGATACAATTTATGAATCATCAAGTTGACAAGGATTAAACAATGACAATGGTCTTTGCAAGGGTTTGAGGAAAGAATCACATGTTGGTGATGAAAAGGGTAAATTTGGACTTGGGGGGCACAGTTTGGCAATGTACATTTCAAAGCACTAAGTATATATACATTATGACCCCCAATTTAACCTCTTTTAATTTATCTGGTGGAAAATAAGAGGCTTAGTGCACAAGGACACATGCAAAAGGATGTTCACAGCATTGGTTTGTATAGTAAAAACTGTGCAGCAGTCTAAAAAAGGGAATTTTTTTTTTCCTGTTCTTAATTTATTTTTTTTTTATTATCAACAATTTATTTATTTTTTTAAATAAATTTTTATTAATGGTAATGGGATGACATTAATAAATCAGGGTACATATATATTCAAAGAAAACATGTCTAGGTTATTTTGTCATCAAATTATGTTGCAAACCCCTCGCCCAAAGTCAGATTGTCCTCCGCCACCCTCTATCTAGTTCTCTGTGCCCCTCCCCCTCCCCCTAACTCTCTCCCTCCCTCCCTCCCATGTCCTCCCTCCCCCCACCCCTGGTAACCACCACACTCTTGTCCATGTCTCTTAGTCTCGTTTTTATGTTCCACCAATGTATGGAATCATGTAGTTCTTGTTTTTTTCTGATTTACTTATTTCACTCCTTATAATGTTATCAAGATCCCACCATTTTGCTGTAAATGATCTGATGTCATCATTTCTTATGGCTGAGTAGTATTCCATAATGTATATGTGCCACATCTTCTTTATCCAGTCTTCTATTGAAGGGCTTTTTGGTTGTTTCCATGTCTTGGCCACTGTGAACAGTGCTGCAATGAACATGGGGCTACATGTGTCTTCACGTATCAATGTTTCTGAGGTTTTGGGGTATATAACCAGTAGAGGGATTGCTGGGTCATAAGGTAGTTCTATTTGCAGTTTTTTGAGGAACCACCATACTTTCCTCCATAATGGTTGTACTACTTTACAGTCCCACCAACAGTGAATGAGGGTTCTAAAAAAGGGAATTCTTTATGCGACATTCTGGACAGAGTGATTGACCTTCTGAGGTGTTTCTATGGAAAATTTATAGTGACAGTAATCACAAACTAGAATTCCCATTTCTTCAACATTAAATAGAGAGGAGGCATGCTCTCTCTAGAGCACTCCTGCCTTCTTTCCCCAGAAGTGTATCTTTGCTCTCTTTCTCCTATGCTCCAGGAGTCCCACGGGACTTGCAGCCCCCATGAGACTTGCAACCAGGGGAGCGGTGGGCAGTGGCAGCTTGTCCCAGGCTGATGCCCTGCACCTGTCTCCCGGGGCCCTTCTTTTGGCCTCTGTAACTCATTTCCTGAGCCCACCCAGTCTGCCTCTGTGATTTCTTCCTGAAAGAACAAGGCAGGTCCTGAGCAGCCTGTTCAATCCTTCGAGTGTACTTTTGCTTTGCTTGCTAAAGAAATTTCCTCTTGGCTATGGGAAAAAACGGAAGAAATGTTGAGGAATAGTATAAATTCTGCCCTGAGGGCTACATGGTGGTGGCGGGTGCTGAAACATCAGGGCACACACAACAGGCTCAAGCCTGGCAGAGAGGAGCGAGCTGAGAAGGACAGCGTTTGAGTAGCCCTCAGACAGGGAAGCCAGACCTCTCTCACAGACACAGGTGAGCCAGCAGCACTCTGAGAGAGGGCCAGTGCGGCTTCAGGCTGGGGAGGCAAGGGACTTTTGTGAAGGAAGGAAACGGGGGCCCTGGGACCGTCGATGCCCATGTCTTAAGCGGGGCGGCAGATCCTGGGGCATCTGTGTTATCGTTATGCTTTTCACTTATGTGTGTTACATACACTCTTCTCCTAGCAAATATTATGCAATAAAATATTTTTAAAATACACGTGAGTGACAACATCTCATTTTCAGTCATATCTTTGCTCAAACAACTCCAACAATCTGATTTTCCTCTGACCAGAAACCTAAAGAAAATAAAAATCCACTATTAATCACAAATGTACAGTTCTCAGGTATGCAGGCTGTCAGAGAAGATGACGTACCCTCTACGTTCTTATTCACAAGTATTATTAGGACACCTGTGCAAATTTAACTGAAACCTCAGCTCTGAGTGCCTTGTTTAGTCTCAGGATCCAGGAGTACATACCCCATGGGAGCCAGGGATGTAGCAGGCAAGTTTTCTAAGAAATCTAACATTTGTTATCATTGCGATTTATTTCTAAAAAGAAATGTTAGCACACCACCACGAAACCCCCATGAATTCCATTTCTGTGGGAGAAAAGGTATTTATAAAACATCAACAACAGTTTTGGTACAAACAAAAGCTGCTCCACCCCGCTCCAAGATGTATCTGTCATTAGCCACAACTCATTTTCGGATGCTACCAGGAATTATCACCTTCTGAGACAAGCTTTGCTCACAGTGAATTTCGAGAGCAAAGGCAATGCTCACTAGTTTGATCCTCCTGCCTGGAAGTACACCTATTACTGGACGACCCGGGGAAAACACCTCTGGTGCTTCTAACACAGCAGCCCTGCCCCGAGCCACAAGACCTGTCACACCCTACCTGGGTCTGCCATCTAGTTTCTTATGCAAATAAGGCCCCCAAACACGTGACAACAGGAGGCCAAATCACCTGGGTATTCTGCTTTCCTCTGCTTTCCAGGTTCCCACTCTAGACAGCAACACAGAGAGACTGAGCAACAACTAGCTGTTTGGAAACAGGGCTGGTTCCAAGATATTCCAGACATCTCCTGAGAGCTGGCTGCAAAGGCAAACTCTCAGGCCCACTGGACCCCTGCAGAATCATAATTTTCACTGTAACCGCCCCCTCCAGACCTCAAGAAGTCTGAAAAAAACACAGGAATTTTGTAACTACCTAACATGCTCCCTGCCTCTTCTTGTACCCTTCAAATCCATCCTGTACTCAGCCCACAGGATGCCATCAGAAACGCCAATTTGAGGGCCTGTGAGCATCACTCCCCAGAAGCATTCTTCATAATACCCAAAAGGTGAAAACACCAATGTCCACCAAGTGATGAACGGATAAATTAAATGTGGTCGAGCCATACAATGGAATAGTATTTGTAAAAGAAAACACTGAAATATTGGCACATCGTTTAACGTGAGAGAACACTGAACGCATCAAGCTGTGGAAGAAGCCAGACACAAAAGGCCACACAATGCATGACTCCCTCTGCATGAACTGTCCGAGACAGGCAGAGCCGCAGAGACAGGAGAGAGACGAGCTGCTGCCTGGGCCGGGGGTGGGGCCGTGGGCAGTGGGAGCTACGGGGTGCAGGGCTTCCTTCTGCAGGGTGGGCAGTGCGCTAAAAGTCAGTTGTGGTGGCTGCACAACGCAGAGTACACTAAAGTCAATGATTTGTACACTGTAAGTGGATGAATTGTGTGGGTGTGAATGATATACCTCAATAAACCTGTTTAAAAAACAAAGTCACTTCCCACTTAGAACCCTTCAAGGGCTACTCATAGCCTACAGGACCAAGTCAACACTCCTTTGCATGTCACAGAAAACTCACCATGAACTAGCCTAACACCACTTCACGAGTTTTATTTCCCCCTGACCCTGACCTTGCCTCCCACACCGTGGGAATCCCAGACTGCCCCATCCACTTCACTACCTTGCTTCCTGCCCAGGCCTGCGTTCCCGCTTCTATTTTTGTGTCACCCCGTCCACATCATGCCCAGTTTCCGCGTGGGCACCCTACCTGCCCCTCCACGCTGGGCCGAGACCCCTCCCCTGGGTTCTCATACAGACCTGCCACCCCAGGAGCTCAGGGAGCACCCACAGTCTGGGGGCAGCTCTGGATTCATCGTTAGGAGCCTCTGCTTCCAGACGGGCTCCGACTAGGACCACACATGGGTCCGAGCCTCCAGCACCCCTGGCCACAGCACCCCTGTGGAGGGGACACCCCCTCTGCTCAGGGACCGCTGCCACCGCACCAGCACACACCAGTCCGTATACTGTCCTTGCCGGCGAGGCCACCAGAAGTGCAAAGGTGGTCACTCTCAGCCTCGGTCCCCTTTTCTGGGAAGATCAAGTCAATGTCAAGTCCCTTCTAGCCTCGCTGCCACTGACCTCTCAGGAACACACCGTCCTCTTGTCCTCTGCCTGGACTTGGGGCAGAAGGTCCACAAAAGGCCTCGGTTACTACAGGAAGGCAGTCATGCGGAAGGCTGCCTGTCCCCCAAGAAAGGGGATGGGAGGGAGGAGGAAAAGATGGCAAATGTAACAAAGCTCCCCAAACTAAACCTGGATCTTGCCTGGTGGCCAAAGGAGTGAGTCTATGAGCCTAACTTCCTGACAACCAGGAAGGACTTCGCAGCCATTCCAGCTGGCCTCCCTCAGAAAAACCTCCGGGATTTTAGTCTCTCCCGCGTCCCTGCATAGGCACCTATATTTTAGTGACAACAGCTGACATTTAAACTGGTGCCTGACTGAATTATGTCAGCAACCAGGTAAGGAAGGAGCCCCTACACGGGCAGCCCTCCCCTGCACCATGGCTGCGTTTCGGCGACAGAGGACGCAGCTGCACCATGAGAACTAGTGTAAATATGGGCTTCAGAGGACGACAAATAAATTGCATGATTTTCAATTATTAAATCAAGATTGGGAACATTTCTGAACAAATAGATGAAGAATGAGTTTGATAAAGCATGAAAAAAAATGTCTCCACTGTCACTAGGAAGGTCAGACCAGCAAGATGAATGTGAATGTCTAAATTTCTGGTTCAATCCATTATTGATAGATCATCTATGCCAGAGGCATCCCACCCCACACCTGCAAATTCAGAAATATCCTTGAACCTGTGAGGACCCCAAACAAGTGAACTTGAGGACAAGCCAATGTTTTGCTACAAGGCGACCTCGTCTAGTAAAACAGCAAAACCTAGACGGTGGGAGCAGCAGACAAAGATGTCAGTCTCCAGTTCCACCGCCAGCACCCTCTGCCTGGGAACACCCAGGGATAGCGCCAAGGGAGGGGGTGCCCAGCGCTGCTTGACACCTGCCTCTGACCGCCTCGCAAGGTCTGCCTGAACTCGGAGGGACAAAACGCCACACCAGACACCGATCAAGATGCGGCGATGAGAGAAACTGCTGAGACTGTGTGGGAGGCTGCTTGCTAGACGTCCACCTGCCTGTCCCCCAGTTAAAAGGAGTAGGCCGAGCCTGACCTGTGGTGGCGCAGTGGATAAAGCGTCGACCTGGAAATGCTGAGGTCGCCGGTTCAAAACCCTGGGCTTGCCTGGTCAAGGCACATATGGGAGTTGATGCTTCCTGCTCCTCCCCCTTCTCTCTCTCTGTCTCTCTCTTCTCTCCCTCTCTCTCTCCTTTCTAAAATGAATAAATAAATAAAATAAATAAATAAATAAAATTAAAAAAAAGAAAAAGAAAACAAAAAAAGGAGTAGGCCGAGGCTGAGGAGATGCTTCTGTGGGAGGATGATGACAGGGACCGCTGTCACCCAGAGAGAGGGAGAGGCGAGTCAACTGAAAACGAAGCATGCCCGGGTCTGGGCCCTGACAACAAGCCTATCAGGAAGCACCTTGCAGAGTTCAAAGCGGGACCGGCAGGGCATCTTCCTCAACATGACTGGACATCTCCAGAGAGAATGTCATTCAAACCTGGTTCCTGTCAAGGCGTGGTGCACGGGTCAGATAGAGAACTAGGCCCAAAAGAAAGGGATCCAACAGAGCGAGGCCTGTCAGAAACATCACTTTAAACTTCCGACTTTGGGATGAGACAGAAGGCTGAGAAACAGCTTCAGAACTATTTTTTATGAACTATAAATAAAAATATAAATCCACTTATTGTCCACTCTATTGCTAAAAAAAACAAATGAGGGGTATGCCGATGGAACTGCCCCTGAGTAACGACTCACTCGCTCTGGAAAAACCTATGACAGGCCACTGACAGCATACAAACTCTCCCCCTTGGCCATCCTGAACAAAAAGGAAATAGATCCCCATTTATCTGAAACTAAAATAATATGTTCAAATACTTTAAATTTGTCAGGGAAGAGAGGGCTTCTCTTTTCAGGAGAAAATCTGGAGAAAAATATATACTATTTAGTGCCCATTACAGATCCCAAACCACAATCTAGGATAGAAACACAATACACCAAACTATGGGCTGAGTTGTAGGGTGATGCTCAAGTGTTATAGCTTATTTTGATAATAATTATTTACCAACAGAATTTTGAACTTTTTTATTATAAAAAAGATTAAACTTCAGAAATCTAATATTGCTTAGTAGGAATCAATTTATCACAAACAATTAGCAATTACGTAGACCAACTGCGGTTTTGGGCCTTGGAATTCTCAAATAAGGCTGAGGACAAATCACAAACTAAACACAAAACTCAGGGAACACAGGTTTTTCAGCCCTACCCCAACCTGTTCATTAACTTTCTTTGAGCCACTTCCGTTAGGTGCCCGGGCACCAGTGCAGGCTCTGAGCCTTGAGTTTGCTGCCCTGTGTTGTCTTTATCTTCCCTGACATAGACCAACCTTCTCACCCGCAGGGGCAGGCCTGAGGTGGCAAGAGGCAGGCAGAGTCAGGTGACAAAAAATGAACATCTCATCCCAAACACTGATCATTGTTTAAATTCCTGTGACATTTCCCTCCAAGGAATGCAGGCTTACCGGGCACAGGAGACTCTGGAGCCCCCGCTCCCGCAGACTGTGTGGCAGGGGAGTCTGCTGGAGCTGTACGAACACATGACCGCCCCAGAGGAACGGGCGAGGACGTGGGATGAGCCCTGAACTTAGGCAGCATACGCATGTAAGAATGGGCGTCCAGAGCAGGCTTTGTGGCACCTGGAGCCTGGCGAACAGGTGTAGGCCTGATGAAAACAATGCCATAATCTTCATGGAACCCCTAAGAAGGCTCCGACTTAATTCTAGAAAGCTATCTGAAGGGAATGGTGTGCCCTTATCACCCATGATGCACAGATGTGGATGTGACCACCTGTCCCTTTTTCAGGACAGAGCCCAGGGCTGGGGCTGAAGTATTGCTGCCCACCTGACCCCTACAGCTTCCAGCTGATCTCCACCACCACCCCAAAAGACTTTCAGTCTGCAGAACACTTAAATCAAAATGGAATCAAGCATGGCTTTGAGAGAGGGAGAAAAAAAGTTCCCACAGACCACCACCAGGCCCAACAGTTTTACAGACACATTCTACCACGAGCATTCAAGGAATAAACCATTCCAATTAGGTACACATTTCCAAAGTAACAAGAGAGAAAGAAAGAACATGCCCAAGTCATTAATTCTATGAAGATAATATGAACTCAATTACAAACCAAATAACAGAACAAATAAAGGAAAATGATAAGCCAAATTCATTCATAAACAGAGATACAAAAATTCTACACAAAATATTAGCAAACCAAATCCAACAAAATGATGCCATAGCATGACCAAATCTGCTTTTTGCCAAGAAATGCAAGGATAGTTTAACACTAGAAAATTATTATACTTCACTACATTAACAGGTTTGGAAGGGGAAAGTTCACACGACTGTCTCAACTGATGAATATTATCATATGTCATGAAATTCACTATTCACACATAAGAAAAACTGTTTAGGGAGGAGTACAAAGAAAACTAGATAGAGGGTGACGGAGGACGATCTCTCTTTGGGTGACAGGTATGCAACAGAACTAAATGACAAGATAACCTGGAAATGTTTTCTTTGAATATATGTACCTGGATTTATTGATGTCACCCCATTAAAATAAAAATTTATTTATAAAAATAAAAAAAAAGAAATACTGTTTAAAAAAAAACTAGAAACTGGGCCCTGACTGGTTAGCTCAGTGGATGGAGCCTTGGCCCAGTGTGTAGACATCCTGGGTCTGATCCCCAGTCAAGGCACACATGAGAAACAACCATCTGCCTCTCTTCCCCCTTCTCTCCTTCTTCCCCTCCCACACCAGTGCCTCAACTGGTTTGAGCATCAGCCCCAGACACTGAGGATAGCTCAGTTGGTCTGAGTGTTGGCTCCGGGCACTGGGGATAGCTCAGTTGGTCTGAGTGTTGGCCCCGAGCACTGAGGATAGCTCAGTTGGTCTGAGTGTTGGCCCCGGGTGCTAAGGATAGCTCAGTTGGTCTGAGTGTTGGCCCCGAGCACTGAGGATAGCTCAGTTGGTCTGAGTGTTGGCCCCGGGCGCTAAGGATAGCTCAGTTGATTCAAGCATCAGCCCCAGATGGTGTTGCCTGGTGGATCCCAGTAGGAGCATGTGAGGAAGTCTGTCTATCTCCCCTCATTTCACTTAAAAAAAAAGAAACTAACTAGAAACTGAAAAGGACTTCCTTAAACCTGATAAAGAGTACTTATTAAAACAACCCTACAGCAATCATCTTCTCAATGGTGAAACAATAGAAGCATTCCCTTCAAAATTAGGAAAAGACAAAGGAGTCTGCTCCCGCCACTTCTGGTCGGCATTGTAGTCCTCCACATCTGTGGTTTCAGATGCCCACAGTAAATGCACTCCAAAAATTTTACATGGAAAATTTCCAGAACAACTCACAAGTTTTAAAATGCACTCTGTTCTGAGCATCGGGATGAAATCTTGCACCATCCTGCTCAGTCCTGCCAGGACACAAAGCCTGTCTTCATTTTCCCATCAACTGTCACGGGAGCACGGCGCTTATGCTCCAATGACACTTATTTTACATAATGATGCCACATTCACATAACTTCTATTACAGTCTATCGTTATAATTGTTTTATTTTATTATTATGCATTGTTGTTAATCTCTTAGTCTGCCTAATTTATAAGCTAAACTCTATCATAGGTATGAGTATATAAGGACAAACTGTATACATAGGGTTTGGTACGATCCGTGGGTTCAGGCATCCACTGGAATGTACCCTCAGGGATAAGGGGACCGGTGTACTGAAGTACTAATCAGTGCAGCAGGACAATACAAGGAAATAAAAGAATGGGGATTGTAAACACTATCCTTATTCTCAGATGGTGGGACAATACGTAGAAAGTCCAAAAGAATCTGCAATCTACAGATTACAAAATATTAGAAAGTTTAACAAGGTTGTTAGATCTAAATTCATATGTGTCTTTGGAAACAAAATCTTTCTCAGGAAATAACTAAATCATACCTAACAGATTAACAAGCTTCAAAAAATAACCTTTTGGGAATAGAAATGAAATCCGCTAATATAACACTAGAAATGCAACAGTACTGAAGAGAAAGAAAAGATTAAAATAGAGTAGATTTAAACAAATATTTCCTGGAAAATCATAGACAGCTATTTCAGGGGGAGAGAGCTGAGTTATCTCACGTCTCTCAATAATGAGACCTGCCGTTTTAAAGAGTTCCTGCAGGTCGGGGCAAGCGAGCTGACCTGGTTTGTGTTAAATATGTTTTATGTCTGACTTGCATTTGTGTTGTTAAAAAATGTTCCAAACAGTCAATGGTAGAAAACCTATTGGTCATTTTCCTACCTACTAAGCTATGTAGAAATGATTACTGGTATAATCTGAGACTGGCATATCCTCTATTAGATCTAACACTACAAACCAGACATGGTCTCCACTCAAATTTGAGAGCATTGTGACATTATTAACACATAAGACACACATCCAAACAAGTTCTTCTTTTATATCTGCAATGTTGATGTCCAAGCTCTAAAAGAAAATCACCATTGTTTGCTCTAGAAGGAATCACAAAAACTGCACTGCCCCGGCCTCAGCTTTGAACTGAGCAAGCATGGCTTTATTTCGGTAAACTGTGCTAACAAACCCCAGACTCCTCAAGAATCAGAATTCTGGAACATCTACAGATTATGATTTCCTGAAATATCCTACTCTGGTAAACAAATTATTTTGACAAAATGGTTTAAAATGCTTTGCTACATTATTACATTACAATAAGTGTCTTAAACCATAGCAACTTCCAGGGATTGGCGGCTGGCACATTCTTGGTGGAGGAGACGCACTTTCTTCGGAGAAGCCAAGTGTGCTGCCCGGAGGCCTGGTTCCTGGTACTCCTCCCAGTCTCTGAGGCGCTTCACCTTGGAAAACAACTCAATCCAGATACTATGCTCTGGTAACTACAAAACAATGCCTAGTCTCACAGCTTTTGTCCCCATAATTATTAGATAAGTCATAATGTGATGATGTTCTATGACACTCATTTCATCTGACTGTTCTAGCCACTCGAGCTGACCGGAGATTCTAGCAACAAATCCTGGGAAATTCATATTTAAGAAATCCCTCTGAGAACTGGTCTAGGACATATCATTATATGTGAATAAGAGGAACTCTGACTAGCATGCTTTTAGAAAATAGGTTAAGGTAAGGGGAGATGTGGAGAAATACACAGGTAGGAAACATACTCAAATATGCAGAAAGTTACACAAAAATGTAAAACAGGAGACCATGCCTCCCAAAAAAGACAAGGCTCGCAGCTCTCTGCTCAGAGAAGAGGGCGAGACAAGTCATGCATCAGGTCGAGCCGCCAGCCAAGGCGAAGAGGACAGAACTCCCACCAGCACCTTGCCCAACTCCGGTTCCTATGCTGCCCAAAGGGGAACACACAGTAAGTTGTCCTGAACTTGGAGAAGGCTAGTTAACAAGCTACTACCTCCTCTTCAATAATAAGCTAACCTCTTTTTGAGAATTTTCTAATTTAAATATATAAAATTGTGATATCTGTAATAGAAAGGGGTTCGATAGCAGCAAGTTCATATGGTTCAACCCTAATATAATCTAAATAGCATATATCAATAGTATTGTATATTATACATTAACGAAATTGAATGTTAGAGATAAATAAATTATTTTGCTCTTACAGGTAGCTTTTTGCTCCATATTTCTAATTTCTAAAATTTGAACAGGTCCTGGCCAGTTGGCTTAGTGGTAGAGCATCAGCCGGCGTGTGGATGTCTCGAGTTCAATTCCTGACCAGGGCACATAGGAGAAGCGCCGATCTGCTTCTACACCCTTACCCTTCTCCTTTCTCTCTGTCTCTCTCTTCCCCTCCTGCAGCCAAGGCTCCATTAGAGCAAAGTTGGTCCGGGTGCTGAGGATGGCTCCATGGCCTCTGCCTCAGGTGCTAGAATGGCTCTGATTGCAGCCGAGCAACGCCCCAAGATGGGCAGAGCTTCGCCCCCTGGTGGGCATGCTGGGTGGATCCCGGTCTGGTGCATGTGGGAGTCTGTCTGCTTCTCCCCCGCTTCTCGCTTCAAAAAAATGCAAAAAAATTAAAATAAAAATAAATAAATAAATAAAACTTGAGCGTTCCTTCCTGAGAGCACCCTGTGAACCCTCTCTCTGGAGTCACAGGCTCCAGCATAGTGTTGGTACTTCTGGGGACAACTGCCTCTGGTCGCCACTCCTTCCTCGTAGGCTGTTGCCCCAGATGACACCAACAAGTTACAGCACACAGTCCCAGAACTTTTCTTCTAGAAATATAAAAAGAGTTCTCCAATCAATCTCACTCCACTAATACCGTAGGATTTCCAGCTTTTCATCCAAAATAAATCTATTAAGGTAACATTACCTGAACCTTCAAAGCTCATCATTCTTTCTAAATATTTTTAAAGAAATAAATTAAAGACTGAGTCAGATACACTGGTAAAGACATGTTTAAAAAAATCTAACTCTAATATGAATCCCAGGTGACTTCTTCCATTGTGTTCTTTGGCTACTTCTCAAGAGGCTTACAACAAATCTCCTGCTCACCCCAGATAGATCTTATCCTTCTTCTACATTCTTTTGCATTTTTTACCTTCTAAATCTTTAATCCTGGACTATCAAATATCATATTTTTTTCCATTTTAAAAGAGAATGCAGTTCTCTGTTGGCTCAGTAGATTGAGGGTTGGCCCAGCATGCAGATATCCCGGATTCGATCCCCAGTCAGGGCACACATGAGAAGTGACTGTTTCTCTTTCCCTCTACCTCCCCCTTCCTTCTGTCTTCCTCTCTCTCAGCTAGTGACTCAACTGGTTC
Organism: Saccopteryx bilineata; assembly: GCF_036850765.1. NCBI lineage: Eukaryota > Metazoa > Chordata > Mammalia > Chiroptera > Emballonuridae > Saccopteryx > Saccopteryx bilineata. The sequence goes on from NC_089495.1 coordinate 170,015,763, forward strand.
AAGCATTGGGCCCCAGTGTCGAGGATAGCTCAGTTGGTCCATCAGCCTCAGGTGCTAAAAATAGCTTGGTTGATTTGAACATCAGCCCGTGGAGGTTGCCAGGTGGATTCCAGTCTGGGCACATGCGGGAGTCTGTCTATCTGCCCTCCTCTCACTTAAAAAAGAGAGAGAGAAAATGCCACACTAATCTCTCCACTTCCTTTGGCACCCCTCTGTACAGGAGGTTTTGAATAAACACAAAGTAGCTAGTTCATTAAGTTCCTAGCTGATTGCATTTAGTTAAAGCTCTAAGTTTTCTAAAGGAAAGGCCAGAAAGATTAAAGGAACAAGAGCTCTTACAATCACAAAACCAAAAGAAAACAAAGTGGTTTCATTACAAAAGATAAGCTCTTTTACCTAAATCCAGATTAATAAAATCATAAGTTGGCCTGTTCTATTATTTTTGAAAGACTGAAAAATCTCCCTTCTAAACACCTTTCAGAATAGCCTGACCTGTGGTGGTGCAGTGGATCAAGTGTCGACCTGGAACACTGAGGTCCCCGGTTCAAAACCCTGGGCTTGCCTGGTCAAGGCACATATAGGAGTTGATGCTTCCTGCTCCTCTCCCCTTATCTCTCTCTATCTCTCTGTCTCTCTTCTCTAAAACGAGTAAAATAAAAATAAAATAAGTTATCAACACCTTTCAGAATAAAGACAGCCCCACCGTGTCAGGCTAGCTCTACTAGCTCAGGAGTCAGAGCAGACCGGGAGGTGCCCCGGGAGGATCTGGCATCTACTTAAGGAGCCAAAGATGTGATGCTGAGGTTCCAACCCTCGGACTCCACACACCAGAACCCAGACCGCTTTACACAAGTGCCTTTCTCAGTCCTAAAATGTTACTTTTCCCCTCTGGGGAGGGGAGGACATTATAGCCTTTTCTTTTTTTTTTTTTTTTTATTTTATAATTTTATTTTTTTAATGGGGTGACATCAATAAATCAGGATACATATATTCAAAGATAACAAGTCCAGGTTATCTTGTCGTTCAATTATGTTGCATACCCACCACCCAAAGTCAGATTGTCCTCTGTCACCTTCTATCTTGTTTTCTTTGTGCCCTTCCCACCCCCTATCCCTCTCCCATTCCCCCCTCCCCCCCGTAACCACCACACTCTTATCAATGTCTCTTAGTTTCACTATTATGTCCCACCTACGTATGGAATAATACAGTTCCTGTTTTTTTCTGATTTACTTATTTCGCTTCGTATCATGTTATCAAGATCCCACCATTTTGCTGTAAATGTTCCGATGTCATCATTTCTTATGGCTGAGTAGTATTCCATAGTGTATATGTGCCACATCTTCTTTATCCAGTCATCTATTGATGGGCTTTTTGGTTGTTTCCATGTCCTGGCCACTGTGAACAATGCTGCAATAAACATGGGGCTGCATGTGTCTTTACGTATCAATGTTTCTGAGTTTTGGGGATATATACCCAGTAGAGGGATTGCTGGGTCATAAGGTAGTTCTATTTTCAGTTTTTTGAGGAACCACCATACTTTCTTCCATAATGGTTGTACTACTTTACATTCCCACCAACAGTGTATGAGGGTTCCTTTTTCTCCACAGCCTCTCCAACATTTATAGCCTTTTCTTTTTAAGGGATGAAGTGAGTAAAAAGCGCCACATGGATTACATTCACTCAAGAAAGCACGTGGTTTTAAAAATGAATGGCGAGGGTGTCATTGAAATGAAATGGGTTTTACTGGGGGCCAAATGCCTAAAAATAGTTTGAAAATCTAGTAAACCAAGAGTCTGGTGGGCTGACCTTTCCTTGGCAGAAACTCTTATAGGAGGTAGGCCAACCTCAAATTACTCACATTGTGCTTCAAATGTGACATAAACTATACCAAACACGAGTGAGTGCCAACGACAGAGTCCAAATGCACCTGGACTGTGTACCTGTGATTCAACTCAAAATCCTCCAAGTAAAAGTAGTGAGGAATACGAACCCCCACTGTTTCCACAGAACATAAAGTCTGTGAATTAGAGCCTGACAGATTAATCTTAAAACTGGGAGATTTTTCATAGTCCAAAGTCTGTGTAACTAGAGGGAAAAAAGCAAAAACAGCTTTGCCAACTTTGTCTAGTCATGACTTTATAGATTATATCAACAGAAAATCCCAGATTCTTACTTTAAACAATAGTTTCAACCTCTTCTCCCACCAAAATAGAAGTTCCAGAATGCCTCTTTACTTGGTGACATGGTTTGGGTTTCCAGTGACAGCCCGCTCGGCCAGGCACAGCAGGGGCACTGCAGGAGAGTTAGCGGAGCAGGAGCAGGTGCAGAGCTCCCAGCTTCTGGGCCGGGCAGGAGGGGAGGCCGGCTCAGCACGCCACTGTGACCAGGCAGAGCCCCAGGTCAACGGAGCAGTCTGGGGAGTGGCAGGCACTCTTCCATAGGGAGGTCCCCTGGGGTGTGAGTTCAGGGACAGGGTTTGCTACCGTCACACTCCAGGCGGGGGGTAGGGGAAGGTGAGAAAGGTGTGTGGCAGGACTCAGGACACCCAGGACACAGGGCCAACCCCACTACTGGAGCTGGCCCAGTGGCAGCTATGGTGAAGGCAGCGTCCCACCTGGCCCACTCTAGGGCCCAAAGTCAGGACTGGTCTTCAGGCCGTGACTGAGCATGAACCTGCAGAGCCTGGGGTCCAGGATGGGCCTGAGGACTGGAACCAGTCTTGTTAAAAGCCCTAGACAACAGATGTTGGTACATAAAATTCCCTGGGATTTGGCTAAAGAGGCAGGAGTATCAGAGCCCAGTCTCTCTGAGGCACTGAAGATACTGCCTATTGAAACAAATCTCATTGAAATAAGAAACAAGTTTTATTGTGAGACAACATTTTTAAAACTTCAGGATTTAGGCCACAGGATTTGATCCACAGCAATAGTCTCAATAGCTGTGTAGGACACTAAGAGAAGGGGCCTGAGTCCCCCCAGTAGGACAGCTGCGCTGGCCCGACCCAGCGGGTGGCTGCTGACCAGAGAAGCAGGGCACTAAAGGAGCGGTTACGCCCACCGCCCAGGTCTCTCTGGGGATAGGGACCACTGACTGACAAAGGAGAAAAATCCACTTCTCCTATGAGTCTTCTTGTGAATAGTAGAGGCAAGAAGAAATTCTAAAAATAGGTCCAAGCAGAAGAGAACTTAAGGTAAAAATAATTATCCCACAGCAAGAAGCCACAGGCACAGAATATGGGACTCATGTCCATGAAAACGGCTTCCGTGTGGGTCGCCCGGTGATGCAACAGAACACAAGGCCTAAGCACCTGGCACATCAGGTTAAAGGTGACTAGACAAACCTACAGGTGGTTAGAAATGGGAAAATCAAAAAGATGACTTGGTCACAAAAATATATATCTAGTAAGCCTTCTGACTTTACCGGCTAGGAAACGGGGACCTGAGCGGCTGCGTGATTTGACACAAAAACCCTCCGTGCTCACCTGCTCGTCCCCTTTCTCATCCTTCCTTTCCCTGGAGCCTCACAATGATCTGGGAGGGCAGGCAGGCCTCACAATCATCCCATTTGATAGAAGTTGGAGAGCTCCACGCCTATCTCGCTGCACAGTTCTAGGGAATAGGAGAGTGGAGGCTTGAGGTCAGAGCTCCTCCGTCTAGACTAGGACTCCGGATGAGATCCCAGACCCTCATGGGCCCTTGACAGCTTGCCTGCATCAAGGCAACGAAAACATCTACTAATGACCCACACGACCCACAATTGTGGTGAGTCCAGAAAGGGATGCAAACCAAGGAAGAGAGAACCTGGAGAAGACCAAAATTCCATGGTCTTAGGCAGAGCCCGTAAGAATGGGATTAGCCTGTATTAGCAGGGCACAATGCCAGTCTGGAGAAGAGCACGAACAAAGGACCAGAGATAAGTGAAAGGAAAGAGTGTCCAGGGATGACAAAATGCTGGAACTGAGGAGTAATAAGAGCTGTGGCCAGACGATAAAGATGGGGATGTGAACCCACGCTGAGGACCTCTGAACCCTTAGTTCTGCACCAAGGACCTGCTCTCATCTGCCCACCACCCTCGAGGCCACGGGGATCCATTCCCCAGCTCTTCACCACTGAGTGCAACGTTCCCAGAGGCAGTGGGACATGCTGCTGGGCTGGTTCATCCAAGCAACCTGGAGAGCTGAGTCCTCAACCACACCTGGGGACCCTGGGAAGATTCTGACAAGAGGAGGTTTCTGAAGAAGAAGGTTTGGGGAAGAATAAACCTATCTAAAATTAATTTTTTTTATTGTCATTAGAAACACACAAAGTCAGAGCTTTGTGAAACAGCCCCCAAAATGCCAGGAAGGCATGCACTAGAAAGAAAGAGCATTTGGAAGAGGAGCACAAAAAGGCATCTTTCAAAGAGTGGCCTCTGTGAAGGATGCCGGTGGGACAGCCTAGGCAGGAGGCCCCCAGAGGGGCAGCAGAGGAGGCCATGAGCCCGAGCGCAGCAAGCCAACAGTCTCCTCCAGCCAAGGCCAAAGGCGTGGAAGCAACTGGGGAAATGGAAATCCTGGGGTGGGAAAGGAAAGAGAACACATTAAAATGGTAATCCCATTACAGGGAGATCTAGAGACAGTTAAGCCATGAGAGCTTTGCCAGACCCCTTTGCTGAAATTGGTACCTTATGTGGTGTGGCGAGGAGGGAGGTCTGTACGTGAAAGAACTTCAATGGACTGAAGAAAGAAAGACTCCAGCATCAGCACTGCTATTGGGAAAATAGGTTTCATATGAGTCAGTGTAAGATCTCTGACCTTTTTAAACTAAGACAGAGAGAGGGTCATAGTAGACATGTGTCCAATGAGCTTGAGGACCTTGAGTATGTGCCTTTAGGGGCTTTATTTCCATCAGGGACCCATGCAGAGGCCATGTATGCTCTGCTGCTTTATTAAAAAGTCTATATGAGAGGGCAATGACCTTATTTTATGGCATTTGTCTCAGTTGTTAAAGTTTAGTTTTTATGTGGTATCTCAGGTCAAGTTCCATGCTGACTTGTGATCCAGTGGTCTCATGGTAAATGAATGGCCACCGGAAACACAGACACAGACTGAGGGAGATTGCCACATTAGCAGGACAGTCTTGTTCACATCTGATCATAGGGGAGAGTCACTACTCCATCCTTACTCTTTCTCTCTCTCTCTCTCTCTCTCCCTCTCTTACACTCTTACACACACACACACACACACACACACACACACACACACACACTGATTCTCAAAATGATATCCTCTCTGCATCCTTTGGCCAAAAAGATGAACATTCCAAACAACAAGTATTTATATATGCTGGCATTTTATGGGCTTATTCTTGTGCTAATCATTATGAAAGGAACAAAAAGTATAAATAAGGACCCCTGGCTCAAGAAGTTTGGGAAAGCAAGACTAAATCATTGTAAAACAAAGCTGGAACCCTGCTGGGAAGTGCCCTGCCAATTGCCCCTGATTCTAACTACTTTGGTAAAGATAACCCCAGTCCCGGGAGTCAGTGAAGAAAGATCTGTGGAAAAAGTTTAGACTTGAGCTGGTTCTTAAACAAGGTCCGGACCTAAGTAAGCAACACAAAGAAGAAGGACTTCAAGGCAACCCAGATGCTACCCTTGAGCTAGAGAGAGGCTGTGAGCCAGAACAGCTCATAAGAAAAAAGTTATACTGAATCAAGATATAAAACAAACAAACAAACAAAAACTACCTCTGTCCTGAGACTTCTGCTTGTCTAAGACAGAGTGCAAGAAACCAGATTTACCCTCTCACCTGAACCAAAAAAGAAAGAAGAGACAAAGTTGAAGTAAAGCAACAAAGGCCAGTGATCTCTGAGACAGGAAACAAGGTGAGGCTCCGGCAGCCCCAGCTGTGCGGCCTGAGCGAGTTTCCACGCTGCAGCACAGTCAGGGGAACTGAGGCAGAGCCAGGACGGCTCCCTGAGCAGAGAAGATGAAACTGGGCATCCTGGATGCCAAGGCAGCTGAAGGGCCCAGGGCAGAGTCCTGAGAGGAGAGAGCTGCACACTGCCCGGGCGAGGAAGGGGGAGAGCCTCTCACAGGAATTAGAGGTTGGGGTGTCCATTGCTCGCCCAGAGCTGGGAACGGTGCCCGCCAGATGGGAGAACCACCTAATCCACGGGGCAGCAGGTGTGTGCTCAGAAGGCGAACATCTAGCCCCAGACTGAGCAATGCTCTGGCCTCAATAAACCATAAAAGCAAGACCCAGAAGAATCAAACTGATTCCAAGTAACTTAACTAAACTCTCCAGAATATTTTATAGGAATACAAAAATATCTAGTATTCAACTAGGTAAAGACTCTTTGAAATCTGTCTAAACTTCTTTACCCACAAATGGTCAAATGAGAAAACCAAAGGCTTTCTCACTCTCAGCTTAACTCAGCACAGCATGGCATGTGGCTTCAGTGGACTGTCGTCTAGGGCCAAAGGCACATCAATATGCAGCCCATCTGTAATGTTTGTGACTGTCAGCCACCTCCATTTATGGGCTCTTTTCTGAGGAGCAGTGCAGAGAATCTTTTTAAAAAATTCTTTTAAAATTTTTATTTGTTTTTATTTTAGTGAGGGGAGGGCAGGAAGCATCAACTCTCATATGTACCTTGACCAGGCAAGCCCAGAGTTTTGAACTGGCGACCTCAGCATTCCAGGTAGACACTTTATCCACTGCGCCACCACAGGTCAGGCTGAATTTTTTTTTTTCTACCATATTCTAAGCTATGGGCAAGTCCCAAGTATTCAGTTGTTTCTAGGTATGAAAATTAAAAATAACTGAGGTACTGATTTTTCCTTTTATGTTTTATAAAGCTTATTTCATTGAATAAAATTCTAGTTCATAGGCTATAATTTTATTAGAAATGCCAACCTTATAAAAATAAACTGATTATTAAAGCTATAAATGAGATTTATGAATCTTTGAGGCAATTTTAAACAAGTAAGCTTATTTTGTATATGAATCTTAACAAAATAAAACACTCTCACTACTTATCTTCAAAACGTCCAAAAAATTTCTCAGAATATTTTAATAAAATTGTGAAAGTATAAAGACATTTTTTTTATTTTGTCAAAAGCTCTATTTTTTTGTGAAAAAATCTTGGTATAGATTTCATAAAACTAAATTTATATAGTTTTAATAGAAAAATTCCTATTATTTCTATTATATTATTATCCTATATTTCTATAATTATTATTTCTATTAGCTATTATTTTCTATTATTTCTATTATAGAGAAAATATAAGACATGGTACCTGATTTCTCAGTTCTACCTAAATTTCTGATTTTAGGATGAATAATTGAAACTGATCTTCATAATTAGGTGACCACTGGTTGTGGTTTTCCGGAGAACCAAAGTTTCCAGCAGCCGTCCCATTCACTCTGAGAAGAGCCTCGAGTGTGGACAGTAGTACATTACAGGTTGCTCTGGTCACAGTGGAAGGGAGCACACTGTCGTTTCAAAAATGATCCAATTCTCAAATACAAGCAGAACAAGTGATTTACCCTAATATAAATATATTCCCAAGTCAAAAATAAGATTAGGATGAAGGCCCATTTTCTAGATGGTTTCCCAGGCATTTCCAAAAACAGAACAAAAAAACAAAACCACTCAGATACTCACCAATGACAATGCCCAGCCCTCCCCAGCCCCTGCCTCCTGATAGAAGGTGGCTTATCAAGTCCTCACCCGGCTTCCATTCCCTTTGTTGAACTAGTAGGTTCCCCAGAGAAACTTTTAAGATTTTTATACCAAGTCTATGCCATATGTTGTAAATTATACTATATATACATCAACTGCCTGGCACTCAGGAAAAAAAGCAAGAAATGATAATTCCCATAGGCCTGGCTATTTGCCCTCCACTGCCCTTGGGGCTCTGCCCACAGGCAATGGAGAGGACTGTTGCCCCGCAGCCACCTGGGGAGACTGCGGATAGAGGGCAGGTCTCAGGCACAGCTTTGACCTGAGCCTCTGGGGTCAGGGAGGTGAGCAGTAAGGCTCCTTCAACACCTTCCAAGAAAAAACAAGAGGGGGATGGAGAGGCACAGAGAGAAAAATAAACAGGAGAGTGAGGGGAATAATAGCTTCCTTACCTAAACAGGAGGAAGAAGAGGAACAGTGGCCCACAGGAGTGACCCGGCATGGATTTTATCATGCACACTGGGACACACCACAGAGACGTACAGAAACATGGACCTTACCGTAGAGGCTGTTTATACAAAACCACAGCCTTCTCTAGAGAGTTTCCTGGGTCATTTGGGCCATATCGAATTTCCACCTTACATGATAACTATGGAAGCTGACCCATGCTCAGAGGAGAGCTGGCCACTCATTTGTACCCCCACATTTACCACCAAGGGCATGTGAAATCAAGGGACTCAAAGCCACCGCCTGCAGGAGGTCAGGAAGGCACGCTGCAGGTGAAGAGGCCAAGCTTCTGGAAAGAAGCCGCCTGCCAAGGAGGCAGCTAGCTGAGCCTCGGAGGCAACAACCGCTGCCACAGGACTGTTCTGTGCAGGCCCAGAGAGGCCAAGATCTTGGATTTAGAGAAAAACCTGAACTTTTAAAAATGAGGTTCCCTATTTGTAACTTTAGGTCTCTTAATAGTCAGGTCACCATGCTTATTCAACTAATGAATATGTCTGTACGGCCCATGGTCCCTAAATGAACTGCCTGGGCATCACCTACCTGATCAAATCCCCCATAATAAAACTAAAACCAGTCATCAAAGACTCTAAACAGTATTTCCTCCATGCATAACAGACTTCTGGTAAGCCACAAGCTAAGTGAGCTCTACATAAATTGCAGAGTTATGGGGCTAAAAAATACAAACAGGGTTGGCAAAAGTAGCTTTAGAGTTGTTTGTATGGAAAATAACACAATGATTAATATATACTAACATAAGAATAAACTTTGTGTTTCATGCACCCACAAATGCAAGCCGATCTGGCCCCACAGTCAGTCCATTTCCAAGGAGACGTGAGAACCCTGGCGGTGCTGCACTCTCCCAGCAGTGCCTCCTCACTCCGCACACCTGGACAAGAACAGGCACACGCAGGCTCCAGGATCCCTGCACCCACACACCTGAGCAGGGACCCGGAGCCGAGAGCGGGACAAGGTCACAGCGCTCACAGATGCTCCCTGGAACATGAAGCTGGAGGAAATGGAAGCTGCTGGGAAGAAAAATGTCATTCTAAACTTACAAGATAGCAGGGGTTTCAACAATGTGTTTTTAAGTAACTGTTAAAATATGAGTCCGTTTTTATGTAATGATCCAGAAAGGTTTGACAATGGCCTTTGGAAGGAAAGCTAAACCTCTCTTCCAAAGACCAAAAATATCCCTGAACAAATGGGGATTTTAGTTTTGGATACTCCTCTTTTCAAAGTGTCTTAGCTGTGACAAAGTCTAAGAAATAATATACTCTGTACATTGCCAAGTCTTGCAGAGTCGGGACCAGTAGTGCAGCAGACAGCTTTTTCCGGGAGGCGCTAAGCAGGGTGGCTGCAGCGTTCCTACACAAGGGGCTCTGCAGTGGCAATCCAGCTGGGGAAGCAAAGGGTACTCATCTTGAAGCTGTATTTCACTGCAAGCCCATCACTTTGACTTCTGCTATACATATATTTTCAGCAGCTTACAGGAGTGGTGGAGACCACAGGAGGTGGGGGCTGCCTATCCCACAGCCACTCTGTAAGACCAATGGCCGCCACCCTGGCCATGCAGGTTCACGTTGGATTTGGGCAGACGGTAAAGGAACTGTGGAGCCGGAAAATGGTGGGCCATTCTGTTTATTAGTCTTGCAATGGCGGACAAGCAAGCAGGCAGGGAAGACCACTTCCCTTTCTCTTAGGGTTCCCAAGCCCCTCAGCACTCCAGACTAAGCTGGACTCATAGCCCCCCCCACCAGCAGCCTCAGCAGGGTTCCCAAGCCCCTCAGCACTCCAGACTAAGCTGGACTCATAGCCCCCCCCCAGCCTCAGCAGGGTTCCCAAGCCCCTCAGCACTCCAGACTAAGCTGGACTCATAGCCCCCCCCCCACCAGCCTCAGCAGGGTTCCCAAGCCCCTCAGCTCTCTCTCTCTCTCTCTCTCTGCCTAGACTCTCCAGCCAGGGAGGCTGGGGGAGGAAGGAAAGCCCTTCCCAAGCAGGAAGGCAATCCACAATTGCACTCTGCCGCCCTGAGGGCAAGCACCCTCAGCCTTCCACAGACTACACACACATGGTGCTGCCCCAATACAAGCGAGTAAACTTAAAAAACATTTCTTTACCCAACACACTCCTAATGCCACCACTGGGCAGGTGAGAGGGCCGCATTTTTAGCAACAGTAGTGTTAGCAGACTGCTCTCTAAGCCAACACCGCTCGAAGTAAGGGCAACAGACCACTGCTGGCCCCAAACGGCAAGTGCAGGTCTGTGAGGAGGTATGTATAGAAGAAATGTTCAGAAATTGTTGCAGCAATCGATATTGCTGTGCATTTTTATAGTATTTGTACCCAACAGACTGAACATGAAAAACAAAAATATTAACAGAAAATAAACACAACTACAGATAACCTGGACCTGTCAGACAGAGGGCGCGGCTGCTCCCTGCCCATTGCTGCCCCCCCACTCTCCTAGGGCTCGCAGGCCATCATTAAGATCCAGACTGCCTGACCTGTGGTGGCGCAGTGGATAAAGCATCAACCTGGGACACTGAGGTCGCTGGTTGCTGGTTCGAAACCCTGGACTTGGCCCTGGCCAGTTGGCTCAGCGGTAGAGTATCAGCCTGGTGTGCGGGGGGACCTGGGTTCGATTCCTGGCCAGGGCACATAGGAGAAGCGCCCATTTGCTTCTCCACCCCCCCTCCTTCCTCTCTGTCTCTCTCTTCCCCTCCCGCAGCCGGGGCTCTTTTGGAGCAGGGATGGCCTGGGAGCTGGGGGTGGCTCCTTGGCCTTTGCCCCAGGCGCTGCAGTGGCTCTGGTGGAGGCAGAGTGATGCCCCGGAGGGGCAGAGCATTGCCCCCTGGTGGGCAGAGTGTTGCCCCTGATGGGCGTGCTGGGTGGATCCCGGTCGGGTGCATGCGGGAGTCTGTCTGACTGTCTCTCCCCGTTTCCAGCTTCAGAAAAAGAAAAAAGAAAAAAAAAAAAAAGAAACCCTGGACTTGCCTGGTCAAAGCACATATGGGAGTTGATGCTTCCTGCTGCTCCTCCCTTCTCTCTCTCTCTAAAGTGAATAACTAAAGTCTTTAAAAAATTTTTTTAAAAAGATCCGGACTGCAGCCTAAACCAGACTGTAGGAGTGGGTGGCCTCGTGATCCTAAAATATCCAAGAGTCCCCTTAGAGTTTTCAAGAGTGGGAAAGGCCCCAAGGAATCACTAACACTAGAAGATAGATGAGTCTGTTCTATTGGGTAAATTAGTCAGAATTTAGAAATGGGGCCAAAAAGCATCTGAGCTCTGTTTCAATGTTGTCCTGGAACTCAGTCCAAGCCCACCCCAATACTCAGAGAATGTAGCTTGTATGATTTACTGTGTACTACTGATTAGGGCTCAGACCCTAAAAAGTACATGTTAGAAGACTGAGAACCTGCAAATCAGTTCTGCAGAAACAGAGAGAGGTCCTAAAGATCCCCATCTGGTGGCTACTAAGCAATTTGTGTTTGCCTCAGCAACCTTACCCTCTCGTCCTACAGCTAACTGCTCATTCCCTTTGGTCTGTAATAGCCCTCCCCCCTAACCCCCACTCCCAACCCCAGTGCCACCTGGCTGGCTTCCTCATTAGTAAATTAATTAAATCTTTGATACCTGCTCACTATCCATTTGTATGAGAATTAGGTTTTAATTTTTTTTAGTTATAATTCAACCATTAATATGAAAAAACTCTGTTTTCCCTCTTACCTCTCTTCCTCTAGGACAGTGGTCCCCAACCTTTTTTGGGCCACAGACCAGTTTAATGTCAGAAAATATTTTCACGGACCGGCCTTTAGGGTGGGGCGGATAAATGTATCACGTGACCGAGACAAGCATCAAGAGTAAGTCTTAGACGGATGTAACAGAAGGAATCTGGTCATTTTTTAAAAATAAAACATCATTCAGCCTGACCAGGCGGTGGCGCAGTGGATAGAGCATCGGACTGGGATGCTGAGGACCCAGGTTTGAGACTCAAGGTCGCCAGCTTGAGCACGGGCTCATCTGGTTTGAGCAAAAAGCTCACCAGCTTGGACCCAAGGTCCCTGGCTCAAGCAAGGGTTACTCGGTCTGCTGAAGGCCTGCCGTCAAGGCGCATATGAGAAAGCAATCAATGAACAACTAAGGTGTCGCAATGCGCAACAAAAAACTAATGATTGATGCTTCTCATCTCTCTGTTCCTGTCTGTCTGTCCCTGTCTATCCCTCTCTCTGACCCTCTCTCTGTCTCTGTAAAAAAAAAACAACAAAAAAAAAACATCGTTCAGACTTAAATATAAATAAAACGAAAATAATGTAAGTTACTTATTCTTTCTCTGCAGACCAGTACCAAATGGCCCACAGACCGGCAACAGCCCGTGGCCTGGGGGTTGGGGCCCACCGCTCTAGGAGCAATGGATTGACCCTATATGCCCTAACAATATAATGAATCTGTCAGTTAGAACAAAGCAGAGACATAAAGACACTTTTTTAACGAACAAACACTTCAATTAAGAAAAAATCTTGAACCACACATTGCAGTGTTTAAAATGTGTAACCATGCTTGACCAGGCAGGGTCACAGTAGATAGTCAGACTGGGATGCAGAGGACCGAAGTTCAAAATCCAGAGGTTGGTCTTGGCTGGTTGGATCAGTGGTAGGGCGTCGGCCTGGCGTGTGGAAGTCCCAGGTTCAATTCCCGGCCAGGGCACACAGGAGAAGTGCCTATCTGCTTCTCTACTCTTCCCCCTCTCTTTTCTCTCTATCTCTCTCTTCTCCTCCCACAGCCAAGGCTCCTTTGGAGCAAAGTTGGCCTGGGTGCTGAGGATGGCTTCATGGCCTCCACCTCAGGCACCAGAATAACTCTGACTGCCGCAGAGCAACGCCCCAGAGGGGCCGAGCATTGCCCTCTGGTGGGTATGCCAGTTGGATCCTGGTCGGGCGCATGCGGGAGTCTGTCTGTCTGCCTCTCCCTCACTTCTCACTTTGGAAAAATACCAAAACAAAATAAATAAATCCAGAAGTCACTGGCTTGAGTGCGGGCTCACGCGGCTTGAGCACAGGCTCACCAGCTTGAGCACAGGGTTGCTGGCTTGAGCATGGGATCAAGACGTGACCCCATGGTCGCTGGCTTGAGCCCAAAGGTCACTGGCTTGAAGCCCAAGGTCGCTGACTTGATCAAGGGGTCACTTACTCTGCTGTAGCCCCGGGGTCAAGGCATATATGATAAAGCAATCATTGAAAAACTAAGGTGCCGCAATAAAGAATTGATGCTTCTCATCTCTCTCCCTTCCTGTCTATCTGTCCCTATCTCTGACTTTCTCTGCCTCTGTCAAAAAAATAAATATTAAAAAAATAAAATAAAGTAGGATTAGTAACCAACAAGCCAGCCATCAGCAAAATCACCTCCCTGTATACAAAAATATATTCTTTTAAACAAAATTTATCTCAACAGTAAATGCACTTTCTTGCTCTCTTAGATCAAACACTTCACTACTTCAAATAATTGTCATGTGCTTTTCCCATAATGCACCATCATGAGACGTGGAGAATGATATATAGATAGAAGAAAGTTCACAGTTCACAATTAAGATTTTAATCACTTTAATCTCAAAGTCCTGGGCAACTTACATGTATGGACATACACAAACACACACACACAATTTTCTTATTTTTTATTTGGATAAATCCCCAACTGTCCCTAAGGAAAACTCACTTTTGTTGAGACCTAGAAGCAGCCCATACCACTCTGTGTGAAGACTTTCTTTGTTCACCAGACTATCCTGATAGTAGTTAAAGCCTACAGACCTTAAGTCAATGCGATAGAAATATAACAATCTACAAATAGAAGCCACATATGTAATTTTAAATTTTCTAGTAGGCACATTAAGAAAGTTTTCTAAAGGTAAAATTAATTTTAATGTCATATAATCAATATAAAAATTAATGAGATCTTTTATCTTTTTTTTACACTGACTCCTCCAAATCCAGTGTGCACTTTATACACATCTGGGTTTGAAGCACACTTCATTTGGGACTATCCACATTGAAAGAGGCAGGGGGAATGCGCCATCCTCCCCAAGCTGCTGACCACCCTCTCAGTGCCACAAGCCGCAAGCCCTGTCCAAGCATGGTAAGACATACTCGTAAGACTTCTGTCTGGGAGGCCTGTACGCCAGTGGGCTAAGTGCTGGGACTGGAGCCTTGGCCTGGGGTCCACAGGAAAGTTCTGACCTACCTTTGGTCGTGAGGACCAGCAGGCTATGGATAAAGTCAAGGGCAGGAGCTCTGAGAAGCTGTAATCCTTCATTCTCTCTTTGGTCAGGCACCTTCTACTTTTCTCCTTGGCTAGAAAGGAAGCAGTATTAAGACACGTGTGTGTGTGTGTGTGTGTGTGTGTGTGTGTGTGTGTGCGCGCGCGCGCACGCGCGCGCAAGCATACACATATGCTGAGTGTTACATGTATGGTAAAATTTTCTGTGGCAAAGTCCACCTGTCCAGAGAGAAAAGAACCAGCTCTAAGATCTTCCCTCAACACTGGGTCAGTCTCCAACAGGTCTAACACATGGTGCTGTGAGAAGGCTTTCTGATAAGAGGGGGCTATCCATTTAACTTCAGAGGAGCCATCTTTCCTTTCAGGCAACCAGGGCTATGTGAGTGCTGGTGCCACCACACTGTGCAGTGCTGTCCGACCGCAGTGCCATTATACTGCATAATGCCCTTACACCGCGGTGCCATTATACCACACAGAGCTGTCACACCACAGTGCCATTATACCGTATACTGCTGTTACACCGCGGTGCCATTATACCACACAGTGCCATCCGACTGCAGTGTCATTAAACCACACAGTGCCGTCCGACCGCAGTGCCATTAAACCACACAGTGCCATCCGACCGCAGTGCCATTATACCACACAGAGCTGTCACACCACAGTGCCATTATACCACATACTGCTGTTATACCGCAGTGCCATTATACCACACAGTGCCATCCGACCGCAGTGCCATTATACCACACAGTGCCATCCGACCGCAGTGCCATTATACCACATAGTGCCGTCCGACCACACTGTCATTAAACTGCATACTGCTGTTACACCGCAGTGCCATTATACCACACAGTGCCATCCGACCGCAGTGCCATTATACCGCATACTGCTGTTACACCGCAGTGCCATTACACCACACAGTGCCATCCGACCGCAGTGCCATTATACCACATAGTGCCGTCCGACCACACTGTCATTAAACTGCATACTGCTGTTACACCGCAGTGCCATTATACCACACAGTGCCATCCGACCGCAGTGCCATTATACTGCATACTGCTGTTACACCGCAGTGCCATTACACCACACAGTGCCGTCCGACCGCAGTGCCATTATACCACATACTGCTGTTACACCGCGGTGCCATTATACCACACAGTGCCATCCGACCGCAGTGCCATTATACCGCATACTGCTGTTACACCGCAGTGCCATTACACCACACAGTGCCGTCCGACCGCAGTGCCATTATACCACATACTGCTGTTACACCGCAGTGCCATTACACCACACAGTGCCGTCCGACCGCAGTGCCATTATACCACATACTGCTGTTACACCGCAGTGCCATTATACCACATACTGCTGTTACACCGCAGTGCCATTATACCACACAGAGCTGTTACACCGCGGTGCCATTATACCACATACTGCTGTTACACCGCAGTGCCATTATACCACACAGTGCCATCCGACCGCAGTGCCATTATACCACATACTGCTGTTACACCACAGTGCCATTATACCACACAGTGCTGTCCGACCGCAGTGCCATTATACCGCATACTGCTGTTACACCGCGGTGCCATTATACCACACAGTGCCGTCCGACTGCAGTGTCATTAAACCGCATACTGCCCTTACACTATGGTGCCATTATACCACACAGAGCTGTCACACCACAGTGCCATTATACTGCATACTGCTGTTACACCGCAGGGCCATTATACCACACAGTGCTGTCACACCACAGTGCCATTATACTGCATACTGCTGTTACACCGCAGGGCCATTATACCACACAGAGCTGTCACACCACAGTGCCATTATACTGCATACTGCTGTTACACCGCAGGGCCATTATACCACACAGTGCCGTCCGACCGCAGTGTCATTATGCCACAAACTGCTGTTACACCGTGGTGCCATTATACCACACAGTGCCGTCACACCACAGTGCCATTATACCATATACTGCTGTTACACTGCAGTGCCATTACACCCCTGTTATACCACACAGTGCTGTCACACCGCAGTGCCATTATACCGCATACTGCTGTTATACCGCGGTGCCATTATACCACACAGTGCCATCACACTGCAATGCCAATATACCATATACTGCTATTACACTGCAGTGCCATTGCACCCGTTATACCACACAGTGCCATCACACCGCAGTGCCATTATACCGCATACTGCTGTTACACCGCACAGTACCATCACACCGCAGTGCCATTTTACTACAGTGCCATTACACTTCCATAACACCATGCAGTGCCATTACACTGTGCAGTGTCCTTTGACCAAAGGTGTTAGCATGTCCCAGGACACTGGCCACCCTATCTTTGTAGAATATATTGGGTAAGACCAGCTGTGCATATATATACGATATGAGAAGCAAGCCAGATTAGTTCCAAATACAGAGTATTCAAAAAACCATCTCTTCTAATGCATGCAGAGGTATTTTACTTAGACAACAAAGGTGTATGGTTTCAAACAGCTCAAGAGGTTGTTTAAACTGAAGAATTTGAGCCGAGACCAAGAAGGTCTCTGGTTTCCCCTGATCAATTACTATGTGCTTCATCTGGCAAAAGTCTTATTTTGAAAATAACTGAAATCCTGATCATGTCTGAGGAAGGTAAAAAGTCTGGAGTCATCAGAACTCTTGAGTCTCTCTCATGAAAACTTGGCTGCTTAAAGGTGACAAACGAAAGATGAATTATGGCAAGCCACACAGGAACACCAACACGGGCAGGAGGCCGCCCCAGGGCAGGCCCTTTCTCCCCACACTCCCGCAGGACAGGGCGCCCCCTGCTGCTTAGCCCCCTTTTGCACACTGGCTCTCCTGGCTCTCCATGGGACAAACCTGATGGGTATACTTCACCTGCTGAATACTGAAACTTTCAATTAAAATATGCAAATGTGTCACTAAAGAGATTAAAAAGAACTCAATTACAAAGGCAGCACTTTCTTTCAGAGGCTTAAACACCAGGACAGGGCTAATTACAGAGCACTGAGTCACATTGCTTCCTTGGGTATAATTTGCACAAAATGTTTTTCTGCTTACAAATGCACTCCACTTGACCTGCCTCAGAGAGTGGAAGTAAAAGGTCATTTTATGTGTTATTTTTTTCCTGAGATTAGCTACTAATCTAGCTCCTTAGAGGTAACTTCCTACATAACTGTCAAAACATCAAACCTTATTTTTTAAAGGTAGTGGTCCTCTGCCTGTAAAGAAGGCCTAACAGACCATTTCCTTTTCTAAAATCAACCACAACACCCTGACCTGCCCAAACCCAGGAGCAATGACATCAATTTGACCGGTTACTAGTATGATTGGAAATCAAAGAAAGAAAATTCTATTCCAAAAGACATTACATAAGGAGAAGATCTAAAGCAGTAACAAGAGATTGTATCTTTTCATTTCTTTCCTTCCGATTGCAATATGCTCTCCATAAAGACATCCTTCCATGTACTGAAGAAGTGTGACACCCCCAAATACACCTGAACACAGGGTGTGGCTGGCAATGGCTGCCTCTACAGCACAATTGCCTGGTGTTACGCCTGACCTAGGGAAAGAGTTCCAAACTCTGTGCTTGGTAAAGACCCATCATTTCCCCATTCAGAGTCAACAACTGTTAAATCTCTAGCATCAAACCTCAAATGCTGATGGCAGTTCACTCAGCTTTTATCCTTTAAGAAAAAGAGGACTGAGGAAAGCCACACCCACTGAGCCAGTCCCTTCATCCAGTGCAGTCTCAGATAAAGGCCTCTTCCTCCTCCTCTTCTTCCCCCCAGGTGCATTTTCCTTGCCTCTTTTTCCCGATCTCTAAGGGACCCCACAAGACTTGAAACCAGAGTAGCTGTGGGCAGCAACAACTGGTCCTAGGCTAACCCCCTGACCTGTCACTACGGCCCTCTTTTCTCTGACTTTCCTCCTGCACGGCCAATAAATTCTTTCTTTACTTGATGCAATTTGTCTCATTACTTCTTTCCTTCAAAAAGACAAGAATCAAGCCTGACTGGTGGTGGTGCAGTGGATAGAATGTTGACCTGGGTGGGGCACTGAGATCCCAGTTCGAGACCCCGAGGTCGCCAACTTGAGCGTGGGCTCATCTGGCTTGAGCACAGGGTCACCAGCTTGAGTGTGGGATCACCAAAATGATCCCAAGGTTGCTGACTTGAGCAAGGGATCACTAGCAAAACTTGAGCCGCCTGGTCAAGGTACATGTGAGAAACAATCAATGAACAACTAAAGTGATGCACCTATAAGTTGATGCTTCTTGTCTCTCTCCTTTTGTGCTGTGTGCGTGAAAAGAATAAAAAAAAAGAAGACAAGAATCAAGGTCTTATCATTTTTGCCAGTAATACTTCTGTACTTTGACATCTTGTCTCTAACATCTCTATTCTTCATTCTTTTAAGTCCTTTTTTTTAAAGTACAAAGGATTGAGCAAAAAGGACAAGAAAGGAGGGAGGAAACATGGACGCAGACAACATAGTGGTGATTGCAGGGGATACGGAGGATGAAGAAGGGGACAAAGGGATAAGTGGTGATGGAAAAAGACTTAACTTGGGGGGGGTGAATACACAGTACAGTGTACAGAGATATGTTACAGAATGGGCACCTGAAACCTGTGTATTTTGTTAATGAGTGTCACCCCCATAAAATGCAATTTTAAAAAAAAGTCTACAAAGGAGCTCAGAGTAACTATCTTCTTCAGGAAGGGAAAGTACACGTGTGGCATATGTACGCCTTTCTACATAGATAGGGAGGTGGGGACTTATCAAGTCCCTTTTTGTTCAGTTTAGTTATTTTCACACAAAGCAGAGCTCCTAACATATGGCACCCACCATGACTAAGCTAAATCACTTCTGTCCACCTCCTCCTTTCCACTGAACCATCTGTGTCTGAGCTCATTATCATGTTATGAAAGTATTCAGATTCTCTGGATCCTTTGGGAAAGATAGTAGAACTCTCACCTTCCAGTACAAGCTATGATGATCCTGGCTCACTCATTCTCATGCATATTCCCCAGTTCAGAAGCACTTGCAGAATAAATGTATTATTACTGGTGATCATTAATTTCCTCCACGATCACTGATTAGTTACTGGTGGTTCCACAGGGCCTTGAGTTCACTTCCTTTATCTGGGTGCTAACTCTGACCCCTAAACCTGACATTCTACTGGCACCCCAATGCATCTTGTGACATGTTTTAATCCTTTGAGTAGTATGAACGTTCATGTACGTCTTCATGCCTCCTGGCCATCCAGAATACAATCATACAAAAATTTTTATTTTAAAAATGTGTAAGGAAACATTTAAAAGAGGCAAATGTATGTTCTTATTTCCATAAATTGGTTTTCAAACAAACATGATTTTAAGTTAATAAAACTGGAACTGGAACTAATTTCATTTTTTGAAAAAAAGCTCACTCCCGGGGGCCAGCAAACATGAAAAAAACTCACTACTCAAAGGGCTAATGAGCCAGCACTACCTCACAATGCCCACAGCCCAGTAAAAGACAACTGAATGAGACATCATACCCCCAGAAAAACATCCCATCCACAGGGTATCGTGGACTCAAATGAGACCAAGATTCTCATCTCAACAGCATCCTCAGACCTGACATGCAACATCTTTAATCTGGGCCTTCCTGGGGAACTCCTTGAACAATATCTGAAGCTGCTCTAACTCTCCACCTTCTTGAGTTCCATCTCTCTTCATATATTAACTATGAACCAATTGTGAGGAAAGGGTAGGGCTGGCTGGGGACACGGGCTGCCATGGGGTGAGAGTGGGTTTCTGTTAGGGGAGACTGCATTATGGATATATGTCCAGCATAAGGATAATAATGAACTCTTATTAATCTTAAAATTCATAATTTGTGCCAATTGATAATTCCCCTTATCCCTGATACCTTAAAATACAAAACTTAATTTGTTGACAAAACAGCACCCATCTTCAAATTCCTTAAAACATCACCAATACTGTCTAGGCCAGCTCTACTCAATGGAATTACCTGTGATGACAGAAATGTTCTATCTTAGTACTGTCTAATACAGTAGCCACAAATGGCTGTCAAGGACTAGAAATGTGGCTAGTGCAACTCAATGAGTTTTTTTTTTTTAAGATTTTGTTTATTCATTTTAGAGAGAAGAGAGAGACAGAGAAGGGGATAGAGAGGACTTCAGCATTCCTGATCAATGCTTTATCCACTGTGCCACCACAGATCAGGCATGAAATGTTTAATTATAGTTCATTTTAGTTAATTTCAATAACTACTGTGGCTAGGGACCACTGTACCAAACAGCATAGATCTAGACAGTGTCCCTTACACATTCCCTGGCACAAAATCTTATTTACTCACTCAAGACTCTCATATTGGCAGAGTGGACAAGCAAAAAAGGAGCTGCCATCTTTTGCTCTGCCCTGACTGCCCAAGAAAGAGGTCTAATCATCCTCCTCTAAAATAGTGCTTCTCAATCTCAGCACTACTAACATTTGGAATTAGATAGTTCTTTGTTGTGAGGACTATCCTGTGCATTTAAAAATGTTTAGTAGCATCCCTGACCTCTTCCCACTAGAAGCCAGTAGCATTTCACCTTTCTCCAGTTGTGACTACCAAAAATATCTCCAATGTCACATATCCTCAAGGTGCAAAAAACAACTGAGAACCACTGCTCTAGGAATAACTTTAAAAAATAAATACAAACAACAAGATCAACAACAACAAAAACATCATTCTAAGAATTTCTCAGTTTATTTTATAAGACTATGCTACTCTTTTATATTTTCCATGGGTTAAATGGCCTGTGATCCACCCCTTTCACATTCTCCTTCAAAACCATAGTCCTTTGGGTCTCCTGCAGTTTTTCTGAGGTACCTGCTCATATATGTACACAGGCTGCATGCTCAGCTGTCCTTCAGTTTGGGAAGAGGCCAAATGGAGACCAAAATGACCTACCTGTAAAACTACCCCACAACGACCTGTGTTAATCTATTCTAGTTAGCATTCTGAACTATGGACAGGCAACCAAAGACATTCAGATATTTGATAAAGTGTCCATAGTTCAAAAGAGAAGAATAAAGTAGAACAGAAAAACTAACTTTGAACAAACAGATAATTCAGCAAATAAAACCAAACATGAAAAAAATTCCAGTTAGAATCTTTAGAGAGCACCAGGAAAACTTCTCAGAGCTAAAGAAAGGCAAGATAATCTAGATTTAAGAAGCCCTGGATTATTAAACAGGATGAAAACTATATACATCTTCATGAAATTTCAGAAAAGCAAAGAAAAAGACAGGTCTCCATAATCCAGAAAGAAAAAAAAGAAAGGCTACCAGCAACCAAGAGATAAGAATGTAATCACAGAATGTCATCACAGAAGCACCAATTGCAGAACCAAGAAACTACAGTAGAAGTTTATATCCATTTAAACCAACAACCAACTGTCAGCATGATATAGACAGTTCAGATGTCTTCAAAAGTCAGAAAATTTACTTTCCAGTCTTTTTAGAAAAAAATTACTTCAAGATGGACTTCAGCACAAAAGAAAAAGAACCCCAAGAATGATGAAGATGCAGAGGAGACCCAGAAAGTGACCTAGTTCAGGAGCAAGGTGAAAAGAGGCCTTTGGATTAATGCTGGGCAGTAGCAGGCATCAAGTGCTGGTGCAGGCTGAGGCCCAGTCAGAGGACCCTGGGAAGAAAACGGGTGCCACTGAACAGGTAGCACCATTGACAAAGAGGGAAACCTGGGGATATAGCAACAGCATGGTCTACGAACATTATTTGCTAATTCTTTTTAAAAATTTTATAGGAATGTCCCTTTTTGTCTTTTGCCAGACATGATTTCTACTCCAACAGAACTGATAATAGCTTTGCAGTCAGACCTCCCTTCCTTTGTGACAGGCACCATTCCCTTTAGTACCCGCCACAGAGAAACCAAAGACTGTCCCACTCCTGTTTCCAGTGCCTGCAAACCATTGAAGAGCTCCATCTGACCCGTAGTAGACTGCCAGCTTTCTCACCTCTAGTATGTAATCCAGTTTGGCTCCCCCAGCCTGCCTCAAACTCAAATTTTTATCTGACACCATTTGCTCCATTCGCCAACTTGCCCAAATCATTCTGGACTCAACAACTGCCCAGTGTGGGAAGTGGAAAAAAGAGAATTTAAAATAGGAACATAATTAATGGCACCCAACTGAAGGGTTCATTGCCAAGAAAATTAAAATTAAGGAAGGAGAGCTTGGTACAGAGTGGGAGGAAAGAAACACAGAGGTGGGAAGGCTTTTCAAAGCAAAAAAAAGTTTTGCTTTGAAAAGATTATCAGCCTTTCCCTCTGTCTCAGCTCAAGGGACCAATGACAGGTCTTCCCTTTTGGCATCCTTGCTTCCCCTCTTTGGTGTTTTTGGAAGGACATACAAATAGATGCGTATTCTGAAACTCTCTGGCATGAAAGTAAATTAGAGGCTTTCTAGACATTTATTACACAATAGAGTAAAATGATTATAGACATATTTCTCCATCAACAGTGATAAGGTTACATAATAGGACTTTAAAATAGACCTTGGGCCATGCCCTACATCAGCTCTATACAAAAGGAGTAGCTCTAAATGGTACTTTAAATCAACCAGCAATCAATTCTGTTCCTCTTCACAATCATCAGTTTACTTGATGCATTTTATCTGATAGATGTACAAATCAGTAACCTGAAAGACTTAAAAATTATCATTTAAAAGTAGAATCCAAAGTACACAGAATATCACTCACTCAGAAACTATTAACTGAAAGTCAGCCTACCACGTCCCAGGCACGGGGGTAAGACCAGTGCTAATTCCTAAGTGAACCACGTGGCAGGACTGTGCCCGGTTCCATCCCAACGGTGCCCCTGGACACTCCGAGGGCAAAGGGCTCCCTGACAGCATTCAGCTCACACAGGGCAGCAGAGCTCAGGGCTCTGAGATCTGTCCCCACCTGACTATAACCTGTCTACAGGTCACACAGGATGCAGGAAAGGCATAAAGTCTTGTGGGCAAAAACTATCATCAAAAAGGCCTAAAAAGTTCAAAGAAGAATCTAGGACCTAGAAAATGACATAATGATGATAAGAAAGTAACCTATTTAGAGAAGACCATTCTATTGTTTTTAAAGACATTCGCAACACATTCCACTTCTCACAGGGCACCTGTGAGTAGGTCTCATTTATCAGAAACTCATTAAGACAAGTTTGTTAGGCGACACAGTCTCCCTCTGGCCCCGAGTGCCCACATGCAGACAAGGCGCAGGGGTGGGGACAGATCTCTGCCAGTACTCCCCTCACAGTGAGAAAACCCAGCACCCCCTGAGTCATTTCATAATGAATGAAAAAAACAATCAATTAACCTGTGCTTTACAGATATACTGCTCTTCCTTAGGAACACTATGGGAAACAGAAATAGCACGCTCACTTCACAGCAGCATCGGGCTATGCTTTAAGGCCACCATCCACCTGCACAGTGCTTCGGTCCAGATGGGACTGTGCAGCCGGTCTCCGCACACTCCGGCCTCCATGAGCCCTCCTCCTCCCCGGGGTCCGTGTGCTCTCGGCCTTCTTCAGCCCCACTCACGTCTCAGGCCATGTGTCCCTGACTTCCACCCCCACCATTCTGGTGAAACTGGGTCAAGGAAGGTCACCACTACGTGTGTAGGAGGAGTTCTGGAGGGATACACATGAAAGAGATTTCAGATTTTTTATAATTCTGTACTGTCTGAACTTTCAAACCAAGTGTGTGTCAACTTTCACTTTTTTCACACACCAGCAGAGGTGACTGGGGATGGTCAAATGATGAGCCACTTTTCAAAGGCTTCTGTGTTTTTAAAAACATACCTAGGAAATATTTTCAAAAATAAATAAATGAATAGTAACTCCACAGTGTAGAAACCTAGAAGAACCACCTTGACCAAGACAGTGATCAGGGTCAACTTCACTAGTAATAAGACACATCAACACCGAGGTACCGAGGTATCAGCCCTGATATGAGGTACTGTGGCGATCCGGCCAGAATGCATAAACTGACTCGGAGAAAACATCAAATAAGCCCCAAACTGAGAGACATTATACAAAGTTGGAACAGGTACATTTGCCTGTTAAATGCAACTTAGATGTGTGTCTTAACATAGTGTTTATTTTTACCTTTCTGTGCATATAAATACCGAAACATTTTCAAACCTGCAGAACCTACCTCATCCATACCCAGGGACTGCCTGTACAAAATAGCAAAACAGCAGGCAGTGTTCTTCAGAAGTGTCAAGACTATGAAGGACAAAGACTGGGAACTGTCTCAGACTGGAGGAGGCTCAATGCGACGTGGAATTCTGGACTGAATGCTAGGTCAGGAAAAGGCATGAGTGGGACAAATGATGGTTGAAAAAGTTCTAGAGATTAGTTAGCAGTATTAGGTGACTTGCTGGTTTTGATCACTGCTACAGATAGGTGAGATGTTAACATCTGAGGAAACTGGGCAAAGGGTAGATGGGAACTCTTCATTCTATTTTTATAACTTTATTATAAATCTGAAATTATTTCAAGCATAAAGTCCTTTCCCAATATATACATAATCAAATCATTATGTTGTGAACCTTAAACTAATAGAGTCTTAAATGTGAATTATATCTTAATAAAACTGGGGGCGAGGAAGAACAGCTAGAAAGATAATGTGAACATTCAGTAACAAATCAGCCTTCAACCTTGGTCACTGATGTGGGGCATGCTGTTCACCCTCCCATACAATCTAGTGACAATGTGTTTCACTCTGTCATCCAAAACTGTTTCAACCAATTAGAAAGTCACTCAGACCATCCTATACCAAACTGAGAGAGGCCTCTATCATGCTGGTCTTTCATCAGCTCCTCCAGGGCTTCCACAGCCTGACCAGAGGGTGCCAAGCCTATTTTGCATTAAACTGTATTTTCTCTAGTTTTAATGGAAAGTAATGAAAAAAGAAAAGCACAGGAACTCTTCTGTGCTGCTGCAACATGTTATTTACCCCACTGAATTTTCTCACTACTGTGCATTTCAGTTAGTGTGACAGGACCCCCAAAGCTCAGGGGCACCTAGGGTGAGCAGACCTGAGGGGGCGGGGGAGCAGGAAAGCTCTGAGGAGGACATGGAAACTGCAGGCATCGCCTTTCCTCACCTGGGCAAGACGCTGCCGTTCCTGTTTTCACCTGTGAGACCGTCCCAGGCAGGCGGCCTGACTTGTTCAAAGACATGCTGTCCTGGGGGGACGGGAAAACGCACAGGCACCAGAAGTGACGCACATGTGCTTCTCACTCCTGGAGCCCTCCGAAGAATTCATGTGTGGAGATGTGCTCCATACACAGAGGACAACAGAGCCTGGGTATGACTATCAAAGCAACACCCAAAAAACCACAGTCAGAACAGGAGGCGGCCATGGGTCCACTTACAACAGGGATTTTGCTGGGGAGTGTCCTCTCCGGGCAGTGCAGTCATTTCCAGACAGTGCAAGGTCAGTGGCACCTGGTCCCACTGCTCCCTGTGGGAGTGATCCCACTGCTCCTGTTCCCAGAAAGACCGCGACTCGCCCTCCTCCAGGGAACAGTGCTTTTTAAGCTTCTAAGCCATTGTTATGCTAGAGAGGGCTAGAGTAATAACAGTCTATTTAATGTTGAGTGCTGAGCACTGGGTTTTACAAGGAGCTTCTCTCTCTCAACCCTTACCACTGCTCCATAGACAGGCACTAAATCCCTATGATTAAAATGGAAGAAAATGAGGCTCAGAGAGGGTAAGGGACTAACCACAGGACAAGCATTGGGCTAAATGTCTTTGCACTGATCATTCTTCTCCTTTGTAAAACATGCTGCCTAATTACCTTTCTTCCCTGCTGAGGACAGAGACAGACAGCATCCCCAGCATCACCCATGTCCCCGAGGTATGGCCAGCACAGAAGTGCTGACATGGATTACAAAGGGCTCTCTGGCTGAGGTTCAGGCATCTTGTTACTCGCAGAGACGGTGGCTCTAGGAGGGCCCGGCTCTGCCTCTCTGATTCCTCGTAGGGTCCCTGTGGTTACAGCAGGGCCTGACAAGGAGAGATACGCAGCAACACCTGCTGATGGGATAAATCAGGGGTCTCAAACTCGCGGCCGTGCGGCCCGCCCACCAATTTTGTGCGGCCTGCAGAGTAATCAAACTTCGTGGATTAATCTGCGGGCCATTCTGTGGGCCGCACAAAATTGGTGGGCGAGTTTGGGACCCCTGGGATAAATGGAGCTCTTTCCAAGCTGCCCACTGCAGCGCTGTCCGACAGACCTTCCTGGGTGATGGAATGTCCACTAGCCACCAGACACACGTGGTTACTGAGCACCTGAAATGTGGCTAAATGGAACTAAAAAAAAAGGTTTTATTCTGTTTAATTTTCATGATTTAAGTTTCCATGGCTACCTGTGGTTAGTGACTACCCTACTGGTCAGCGCAGGTGCATCTGTCCCATTTTCTAACATGAGACCATGCCGTCGCTTGGCGCCTCTGATCCCGGGTTCAGGTGCCACTCCTGCACGAGCCCACGCTCGTGTGGGCACCACACTGGCACTGAGTGCATGGTGCTTAGCTAAGGAGGAAGGGGAGAAACTAAATGAATGAAATAACCATGATTCATGCTCAAGATGCAACCAGACTAAAACAAAAGCTTGTGGAAAATAATGTTATTCACTGGTTACTTTTCTTCAGTGATGTATGATGAAAACAATGTCCCCTCCCTTCCTGCCACCAACCATCACAAGTAATAAAAGGTCAATAGAAAAGCAAAGAATAGTTTTGCTACTAAATGTGCCAGTTATCAAAAGATTTGAGTCAGGTACCAATTAAAAGCAGAAAAGATTAATGTTTCCAGAAAATATTCAAATGTATAAACAACAAAGATCACATTAAAAGAGTTCAATGTAGGAGTTATTTTCAGAATTTGGTTAACTCATGTGCAGCTCTCTCCTGTTTGGCAGGAAGACAGTTGAGGGTGGTTTTATAAAAGTAAACGTGGGAGATGACGTCAGAGTAATGGCGGAATAGGAAGCGATACCGATAAATCTCCCCCAAAACTCAACAAGATCTTCAACCAGAAACAGAAAAACCTATACTTGGAGCTTCCAGATTCTTCGCAATACACCCAAAGGTATGATTGAGTGAAAAATTGGCTAAATATATAACCAAACCCCGAAGGAAATAGGGAGTAAGAAATGCTCCGCCTTCCTCACTAACCTAAACAGGGCGGCTTTCTCTGGTAACTGTGAATATAGAAACTGAGGCGGGCAAAGGGGGTGAATAGATCCAGGCCCCCGCAGCAAAAACGGCCGAACCAGGCTGTGGCTCAGAGATCCAAGCCGAGGAAAATCTGATCTTGTGGCAACCCGGGCAATACAAGCTAACACTCGCGCCAAACCCAAACAAAGAAAGACAAGCGGAGCGGCCATTTTACCCGGTCTCCTGGTCGGTGCGCAGTTAGTGGAAGAGAGATTTCTTCCTAAGCCGCGGAAGTGGGTGCCCGTGTTGCCCCATGGAGAGGCAGGGTCAGAGGCCTTTCTGTGGGCTGAGGGCAGAGTCTCTGGGCAGCCCCAGTGCCCTGGGAAAGCCACGCACGGGAGGGAGTGAGAACTACTTCCAACGGTGGAGATTTTCCGTGCTGGAGGCTGTTTCACTCAGAGGGAACCACGGCCGGCCTCATATCCTGGTTTGCGCGCGCAGATAAGGAGTGAGCGATTCCTCCGAGTGCCTCGGCAGTGCGCGCCCGTGTTATCGCAGAGAGGGGCAGAGTCAGGGGCCTTTGTGTGGGCCAAAGCGGAATCTCGGGCCGCCCCAGCGCCTTGCAAAAGCCGCACACGGGGACGGAGCGAGACTCAATTCCAACGCTGCAACTTTTCCCTGCGGTTGGGGGTTTCACTCAGAGCGTGAGACTGCTGGCCGGATATCCTGGTTGCAGACAGTGAGTGAGAGTTTCCTCCAAGCGCCCCGGAAGTGGGCGCCCGCTTGTGTTACCGGATAGAGTGGCAGAGCCAGAGGTCTTCGAGTGGGCGGAAAGCCCGCCTGATTATGCTGGCAGCTCTGACTGACTGAGCCTTACCCAGAGCCCTGTGCTGAGTGGAAATAGAGTGGGGAGTTGCCAGCAATTTGAGCCTCTTACTATCCAGGCAGAGGCAGCAGCAACCCCATACCTGGACTATCAGGCTACTAATTGAGGAAGGAAAGACTAGGAGAAAGGCTCCAGGAACACAGACTCTCTCACTGTCGAAGCCTATAAATGCTAATGAGCCTCGACTCCCAACGAGAATAAAGCACAATACATGACATTGCCATAGAGACTTATCAACTGCAAACCTCTACCTGAGCGTGCCAAAGGGGCAGAACCCGGGGTACAGAGTCACCGACCAGGAAGAGGGAGAGAAAAGAAAAAGCAAGAAGATAACCTCTCAAAATCAAGAATAATCTGCAGACTTTATAACCTATCCCATTTTATTATATTTGTTCGTTTGTTTCTCTTATCTTCATTCTTGAGACTTTTTTTTCCTCCTCCAATTTGGCCGATTAACTCTCTACCGGTCTTACTCTCTCCTCTCCTTGAACTACACTACCCATAAGTGTTACATCTCCCATTATCATTTCTCTTCTCTTCCTTTCTCTCTATGAGGGTTGCACTCCAAAACCCTTAACTCTCTCTCTCTCTCCTTTCTTTTTTCTTCTTTTAGTGGTTCCCTCTTTTTTTCTCTCTCTCTCTTTCTTTTCTCCCTCTATATTAGTTTCTTCCTTTCTCCTTTACATCTCCTCTCATTCAAACCTCAATAACAAACAAATTATCTTATCTGGGACTCAAACCTATGTTTGTGGCATTTTGGGGGGTTTTTACTTCACCTTTTTAACTCACTAGCAGTGCTCCCATCCCTGGCTCTCCATATTATCTAGTTCTTGTTCCACTAAATACAATAGTAAGTTTTTAATTTGTCCCCCCATTTTTCCATTTTCCTCTTATTCCTCTCATCATAACTCTTAGAAAACCAACACCTAAAAGCAAATCATTTTATTCTTGACCCAAATTTTTTCCTTATTTGCTTTTTGTGGGTCCATACGCTCTTTTTTTTTTTCTTTTTTCTTTTTTTTTTTTTTTCCTTTTTTTTTTTTTTTTTTTTCCTTCTCTCTTTTTTGCCCCTTTATTACTTTTCCCCAATTCAGGCCCTCCATCACAGGCATTGTTTGTTTTAACTCACAGTCCACCACAAGATTTTCTCAAGAAAGAGGGGAGAGGAGAGGAGAGGAAAAAAAGAGGGGGGGAATAATTTCCTTTTTTAAAAATTTTTATTTTATTTTATTTTTCTTTATTTCATTATTAATTTTTTTAAAAAAAAAACAACTCTTTTCGATTTGTTATTTTTTTATTTTTTTTAACTTTTTATTCTTTATTAAATCTCATTAATACTATCAACAAAACCACCCTCAGATGCCATTAAGGAAGAGAAAATCGAATATCATGGATACAAAAGAAAGAGAGGTAACACAGCTAGATGAGGAAAAATCTATGGAGAAAAAATTTAATATATTGGAAACCTTGGAGCTAAATGACAGAGAATTCAAGATAGAAATCCTAAAAATCCTCCGAGATATACAAGAAAACACAGAAAGGCAATATAGGGAAATCAGAAAACAACTCCATGAACACAAAGAATATATGTCCAAGGAAATTGAAACTATAAAAACAAATCAAACAGAGATGAAAAACTCAATTCACGAGCTGAAAAACGAAGTAACAAGCTTAGCTAATAGAACAGGTCAGATAGAAGAGAGGATTAGTGAAATAGAAGACAAGCAACTTGAGGCACAACAGAGAGAAGAAGAAAGAGACTCAAAAATTAAAAAAAATGAGATAGCCCTACAAGAATTATCTGACTCCATCAAAAAGAATAACATAAGAATAATAGGTATATCAGAGGGAGAAGAGAGAGAAAATGGAATGGAGAACATACTTAAACAAATAATTGATGAGAACTTCCCAAGCCTGTGGAAAGAACTAAAGCCTCAAGTTCAAGAAGCAAACAGAACTCCAAGTTTTCTTAACCCCAACAAACCTACTCCAAGGCATATCATAATGAAATTGACACAAACCAACAGCAAAGAAAAAATTCTCAAGGCAGCCAGGGAAAAGAAGAATACAACATATAAAGGAAGGCCCATTAGATTATCATCAGATTTCTCAGCAGAAACTCTACAAGCTAGAAGAGAGTGGACCCCAATATTTAAAGTCCTGAAAGAGAGGAACTTTCAGCCACGAATACTATACCCATCAAAGCTATCCTTCAAATACGAAGGAGAAATAAAAACATTCACAGATACAGAAAAGATGAGGGAATTTATCATCAGAAAACCCCCACTCCAGGAATTACTAAAGGGGGTTCTCCAATCAGATACAAAGAACAAAAAAAAAACAGAGCCACAAGTAAAAGCTCCAAGAAGAACACAATAAAACCAAATTTAAACTGTGACAACAACAAAAAGAAAGAGGGGGAGAAGACGGAGATTAACAGTAGCAAAGGACGATGGAGTGCAAAAGTACTCACAAAATAGTTCGCTACAATGAACAGGGTAGGGACCCTTTTCATTACTCAAAGGTAACCACCATTGAAAAAACCACCACAGAAGCACATGAGATAAAAAAAATAGCAACAGAGGAAAGATGTATGGAATACAACCAAATAAAAACAAAAGATAGAAAAACGAAAGAGAAGGATCAAACAAGACACAAAACTAACAGAAAGCAAGATATAAAATGGCAATAGAAAACTCACAAGTATCAATAATTACACTAAATGTAAATGGATTAAACTCACCAATAAAAAGGCACAGAGTAGCAGAATGGATTAAAAAAGAAAATCCAACTGTATGCTGCCTACAGGAAACTCATCTAAGTAACAAGGATAAAAACAAATTCAAAGTGAAAGGCTGGAAAACAATACTCCAAGCAAATAACATCCAAAAAAAAAGCAGGTGTAACAATACTCATATCGGATAATGCTGACTACAAGACAGGAAAAGTACTCAGAGACAAAAATGGCCATTTCATAATGGCTAAGGGGACACTGAATCAAGAACACATAACAATTCTTAATATATATGCACCAAACCAAGGAGCACCAAAATATATAAGACAGCTACTTATTGATCTTAAAACAAAAACTGACAAAAATACAATCATACTTGGAGACCTCAATACACCGCTGACGGCTCTAGATCGGTCATCCAAACAGAGAATCAACAAAGACATAGTGGCCTTAAACAAAACACTAGAGCACCTGGATATGATAGACATCTACAGGACATTTCATCCCAAAGTGACTGAGTATACATTTTTCTCCAGTGTACATGGATCATTCTCAAGAATTGACCATATGTTGGGCCACAAAAACAACATCAGCAAATTCAGAAAAATTGAAGTTGTACCAAGCATATTTTCTGATCATAAAGCCTTGAAACTAGAATTCAACTGCAAAAAAGAGGAAAAAAATCCCACAAAAATGTGGAAACTAAACAACATACTTTTAAAAAATGAATGGGTCAAAGAAGAAATAAGTGCAGAGATCAAAAGATATATACAGACTAATGAAAATGACAATACGACATATCAGAATCTATGGGATGCAGCAAAAGCAGTGATAAGAGGGAAGTTCATATCGCTTCAGGCATATATGAACAAACAAGAGAGAGCCCA
This sequence comes from Saccopteryx bilineata, assembly GCF_036850765.1. Classification (NCBI taxonomy): domain Eukaryota; kingdom Metazoa; phylum Chordata; class Mammalia; order Chiroptera; family Emballonuridae; genus Saccopteryx; species Saccopteryx bilineata. The sequence continues at coordinate 170,047,949 of NC_089495.1, forward strand.
AGTGAACCACTTAACTTCACACCTTAAGGAACTAGAAAAAGAAGAACAAAGACAACCCAAAACCAGCCGAAGAAAGGAGATAATAAAAATCAGAGCAGAAATAAATGAATTAGAGAACAGAAAAACTATAGAAAAAATTAATAGAACAAGGAGCTGGTTCTTTGAAAAGATCAACAAAATTGACAAACCCTTGGCAAGACTTACCAAGGAAAAAAGAGAAAGAACTCATATAAACAAAATACAAAATGAAAGAGGAGAAATCACCACGGACACCGTAGATATACAAAGAATTATTGTAGAATACTATGAAAAACTTTATGCCACTAAATTCAACAACCTAGAAGAAATGGATAAATTCCTAGAACAATACAACCTTCCTAGACTGAGTCAAGAAGAAGCAGAAAGCCTAAACAGACCTATCAGTAGAGAAGAAATAGAAAAAACCATTAAAAACCTCCCCAAAAATAAAAGTCCAGGCCCTGACGGCTATACCAGCGAATTTTATCAAACATTCAAAGAAGACTTGGTTCCTATTCTACTCAAAGTCTTCCAAAAAATTGAAGAAGAAGCAATACTTCCAAACACATTTTATGAGGCCAACATAACCCTCATACCAAAACCAGGCAAGGATGGCACAAAAAAAGAAAACTACAGACCAATATCTCTAATGAATACAGATGCTAAAATACTAAACAAAATACTAGCAAATCGAATACAACAACATATTAAAAAAATAATACATCATGATCAAGTGGGATTCATCCCAGAATCTCAAGGATGGTTCAACATACGTAAAACGGTTAATGTAATACACCATATCAACAAAACAAAGAACAAAAACCACATGATCTTATCAATAGACGCAGAAAAGGCTTTCGATAAAATACAACACAATGTTATGTTTAAGACTCTCAACAAAATGGGTATAGAAGGAAAATATCTCAACATGATAAAGGCCATATATGATAAACCATCAGCTAACATCATATTAAATGGCACTAAACTGAAGGCTTTCCCCCTTAAATCAGGAACAAGACAGGGTTGTCCACTCTCTCCACTCTTATTTAATGTGGTACTAGAGGTTCTAGCCAGAGCAATCAGACAAGACAAAGAAATAAAAGGCATCCATATCGGAAAAGAAGAAGTAAAGGTATCACTTTTTGCAGATGATATGATCCTATACATCGAAAACCCCAAAGAATCCACAAAAAGACTACTAGAAACCATAAGCCAATACAGTAAGGTCGCAGGATACAAAATTAACATACAGAAGTCAATAGCCTTTCTATATGCCAACAATGAAACAACTGAGAAGGAACTCAAAAGAATAATCCCCTTCACGATTGCAACAAAAAAAATAAAATACTTAGGAATAAACATAACAAAGAATGTAAAGGACTTATATAATGAAAACTATAAACCATTGTTAAGGGAAATCGAAAAAGATATAATGAGATGGAAGAATATACCTTGTTCTTGGCTAGGAAGAATAAATATAATCAAGATGGCTATATTACCCAAAGCAATATACAAATTTAATGCAATTCCCATCAAAATTCCAATGACATTTTTTAAAGAAATAGAGCAAAAAATCATCAGATTTATATGGAACTATAAAAAACCCCGAATAGCCAAAGCAATCCTAAAGAAAAAGAATGAAGCTGGGGGCATAACAATACCTGACTTCAAACTCTATTATAGGGCCACGACAATCAAAACAGCATGGTATTGGCAGAAAAATAGACACTCAGACCAATGGAACAGAATAGAAAGTCCAGAAATAAAACCACATATATATAGTCAAATAATTTTTGATAAAGGGGCCAACAACACACAATGGAGAAAAGAAAGCCTCTTCAATAAATGGTGCTGGGAAAACTGGAAAGCCACATGCAAAAGAATGAAACTGGACTACAGTCTCTCCCCCTGTACAAAAATTAACTCAAAATGGATCAAAGATCTAAACATAAGACCTGAAACAATTAAGTACATAGAAGAAGACATAGGTACTCAACTCATGGACCTGGGTTTTAAAGAGCATTTTATGAATTTGACTCCAATGGCAAGAGAAGTGAAGGCAAAAATTAATGAATGGGACTACATCAGACTAAGAAGTTTTTGCTCAGCAAGGGAAACTGATAACAAAATAAACAGAAAGCCAACTAAATGGGAAATGATATTTTCAAACAACAGCTCAGATAAGGGCCTAATATCCAAAATATACAAAGAACTCATAAAACTCAACAACAAACAAACAAACAATCCAATAAAAAAATGGGAAGAGGATATGAATAGACACTTCTCCCAGGAAGAAATACAAATGGCCAACAGATATATGAAAAGATGCTCATCTTCTTTAGCTATTAGAGAAATGTAAATCAAAACGGCAATGAGATACCACCTCACACCTGTTCAATTAGCTGTTATTAGCAAGTCAGGTAATAGCAAATGTTGGAGAGGCTGTGGAGAAAAAGGAACCCTCATACACTGTTGGTGGGAATGTAAAGTAGTACAACCATTATGGAAGAAAGTATGGTGGTTCCTCAAAAAACTGCAAATAGAACTACCTTATGACCCAGCAATCCCTCTACTGGGTATATATCCCCAAAACTCAGAAACATTGATACGTAAAGACACATGCAGCCCCATGTTTATTGCAGCATTGTTCACAGTGGCCAGGACATGGAAACAACCAAAAAGCCCATCAATAGATGACTGGATAAAGAAGATGTGGCACATATACACTATGGAATACTACTCAGCCATAAGAAATGATGACATCGGAACATTTACAGCAAAATGGTGGGATCTTGATAACATGATACGAAGCGAAATAAGTAAATCAGAAAAAAACAGGAACTGTATTATTCCATACGTAGGTGGGACATAATAGTGAAACTAAGAGACATTGATAAGAGTGTGGTGGTTACGGGGGGGAGGGGGGAATGGGAGAGGGATAGGGGATGGGAGGGGCACAAAGAAAACAAGATAGAAGGTGACAGAGGACAATCTGACTTTGGGTGGTGGGTATGCAACATAATTGAACGACAAGATAACCTGGACTTGTTATCTTTGAATATATGTATCCTGATTTATTGATGTCACCCCATTAAAAAAATAAAATTATAAAAAAAAGAAAAAAAAAAAAAAAAAAGAAAAAATTGTCATCAATATCCAAAAAAAAAAAAAAAAAGTAAACGTAACTTGTAGGCCTACGGTGCCAACTGCTAACTGCTCAGGGGCAGAGCCACAGCCCTCTCCTCTAGGCACACACTAGGGCTCCTCCTGACTGCGACCTGACCAACCCAGTCTCCAGCATGTCCCGTTGAGCTATGGCCTCCGAAACAACCAGATCAATGGTTGGCAGAGTATCTGTCCTCTTCCCTAAACGATCCTTTCCACAGTGGGAGCTGTTCTAGCCCTGGTGAACCACCTGACTGCTAGAACCAGCTGCCTCTGTGATAAAGGCACAGGAGATGACCTCTTTGTCTTCTACTTAGCCAGCCCCAAATGCCCCAAGTGGAAGGCATTCCCACTGAAGGCTTCACCAAAGAAAGCAAAGATACAAAGTCTATAACTAATAAAAATATCAACAGGCCAAGTGCCAGAGGCTTTCCTCTAAGACGTCAGAAACCCCTCATTATGTCCACACAGGCAGAGCAGATAATCTACAAACATTAAACTCCTTGTCATAGGTATCATGTTACTATTGACTCACACAAGAAAGAGGGAAATCTCCATCCAGTCCTTGCACTGGTCAATGGGTACACTAACTGCAGAATAAACTGTGGAGAAGAGCACAGTTTGGGTATGGTCACACATCTTTGGTGTGCAGCAAGTACTCAATAAAAGAATAGTCTTCTTCTATACATTCATCACCACACCTTAAGTTGTAAGCAAGGCGGTAATTCTGACATGGGCACCACCTCCCTGTCTTCTCCATTCATAGCACCGACACAAAAAGGTGAATGGCAGCCTAGGAGCTGGTTTCAAGTGTTGTCAGGTGTGAGATTCTCTAAGCAACTGGGGCCAAGGATAGGGCAAGAGTAATCCACCTGGGTGCAGGCAACAAGGTGGGGCACTATCTAGCCCAACCCTGTCCAATATGGTAACCCCTGGCCACATGTAGCTATTTAAATTTAAACTTAATAAAAATTAAATTTAAGTTCCACAGTCACTCTGCTACATGTAAAGTATTCACTAATCACAAATGGCAAGCAGCTGAGGTATTAGACTATAGAATACTTCCATCTTCACAGGAAATTCTATTGGACAGTGCTGGTCTAGATAGTTTTAAAACAACAATAAAACTGACTACAAGTGCCCTGGCCGGTTGGCTCAGCGGTAGAGCGTCGGCCTAGCGTGCGGAGGACCCGGGTTCGATTCCCGGCCAGGGGACACAGGAGAAGCGCCCATTTGCTTCTCCACCCCTCCGCCGCGCTTTCCTCTCTGTCTCTCTCTTCCCCTCCCGCAGCCAAGGCTCCATTGGAGCAAAGATGGCCCGGGCGCTGGGGATGGCTCTGTGGCCTCTGCCTCAGGCGCTAGAGTGGCTCTGGTCGCAATATGGCGACGCCCAGGATGGGCAGAGCATCGCCCCCTGGTGGGCAGAGCGTCGCCCCTGGTGGGCGTGCCGGGTGGATCCCGGTCGGGCGCATGCGGGAGTCTGTCTGACTGTCTCTCCCTGTTTCCAGCTTCAGAAAAATGGAAAAAAAAAACAAAAAAAAAACTGACTACAAGTAATTCTGATTTCTATTGTCAACAAACATTGGCAATTCCCAACAATATTAGTAATAAAATACTCTCCCAATTGCCATCTGTCCAGATAGATCTGCCTAGTGATAGAGGATAACTATCATCCATAACCAAACTAAAATCTCAGTTGCATCACTGCTCAAATGAATGCTAAAAATTAAAAAAAGGAACAAAGGACTAATGTGTATTCCACTCCCTTGTTCTGTCCCTAACAGACCTCCTCTAAAGAAAGTCTAGAGCTGATTCTATGAAAATCTAGAGACAAAACTAGTTTAACAAAAAATTTATAATGATCAAACCGTGGATAACTCCTGAAAACTACACATAACATATATACAGGGAGGGCGGGGGCAAATAACACAGAGCAAACCTTCTTCTACCAGATGTATCAGTTCATAGGAGAGAAAAAGCAACCCAGCCTCAGGATCTCACTCCATAGGAGGATCCAGTTCCCAAATACAGGCAGGCCTAAAATAGAACCCAACTTCTCTCTTCTAGACAAGGCTGGAACTAACCAGACCATGGAGAGCTGTTCAGCTATTAAGGTCCATGCATTAAACATTAATGTAACTAGTCTCTTTCTCTGCAGAATATTAAAAATGCACACAATGTTTCTAATTTCAATTCCCATAATGGTCTGTAATGCTTTTGGAGAGCTTTGAATTTTTTATATTCATTCAGTCATCCCCTTCTGGCAGGTGCTGGCTTCAACTGCTACATGTTATGCCTCACCCCTCCCCCTCCCCCTCCTCCAGTCAAGGGTGAATGAGGGCCTGACTTCTGAGCTCTCCTACACATGTCTGCTGGCATCTCCTCCCAGGTACACAGGTTAGCCAATGAGCCCCACTTCCTAAGAAGGAGATCCTTGCTCAGATAATTTCTGTGAATGCATCACAGGTAAAAATAAAACACTAGAAAAGCAGACAACAAAAATAACATTTAGCTATCTACTGATGCTCCTCAGCTCATGATGGAGTTGCATAAGTTGAAAATATCATAACACAAAAATGTATTTTAGGCCCTGGCTGGTTGGTTCAGTGGATAGAATATCAGCCTGGCATGTGGACATCCTGGGTTCAATCCTCAGCCAGGGCACACATGAAAAACAACCATCTGCTTCTCTTCCCCTCCCTCTTCTTCTTTCTCTCTTCCCCTCCTACAGGCAGTGGCTCAATTGGTCCAAGTGTCACACCTAGACACTGAGGATAGCTTGGCTGGTCCCAGTGTCAGCCTCAGGCACTAAAGATAGCTCAACTGATTTGAACATCAGCCCCAGACAGGGGTTGCCAGACAGATCCTAGTCGGGCGCATGCGAGAGTCTGTCTCTTATTCTCCCCTCCTCTCACTTGAAAAAAAAAAGAAAAAATGTATTTAATACCAAACATCATAGCTTAGCCTCAGAACACGTGCATCAGCCCACAGTTGGGCAAAGTTGTGCAACACCATGAACATAGAGCACTGGCTGTTCACTCTCGTGATCGTGTAGTTGCGTCTAGCTGCCTGCCCCAGCATCACCAGAGCATCCTACCACATGTTGCTAGGCAGGAATAGGTCAAAATTCAAAAAGTATAGTTCTACTGAATACATATCATTTTCTACCACTGTAAAGCTGAAAATTCCTAAGTCAAACCGTTGTAAGTCAGGAGCAACTATTATATTAGGTAGATTGTTCCAGACAATCTGGAACACATGTCACAAGGTAAGTGTTTATGACCCAATATTTAACTATGACTGAGTTTGGGCACATAGTAAGATGGCAGGGTTCTTTGCAAAAGACAATAATGCTGGGAAAAACAGAAAGCAAGAAAAGAGAAAGACCAAATATGAGATAGCCTGACTCCAGAAAGAAAACCCACAGGCACAACAAGTCTATAGGAGCTGAGCAGGGCTGTGGAGAACAGGACACTGTGGACATCACTCATTTATAGGGCTGCCAGGAGTCGGAGCAGACTCAATGGCACAGAACACATACAAAGATTAAGAATGTCCCACAGTTATCTTGTTCTCTTTCCTCAGGGCCTTTGCACATGCTGCTCCTGCTCCCTGGGATGCTCTTCCCATACCACTTCACCTCATTAGCACTCCTCATTCTTTAGCTCAGCTTCACTTCCTCAGGGAAGCTTTCCTGGCACCCCAGATGAGCCCACACTGTCATGACACTTTGTATTTACATGTCACAGCACTTATCACAGTTTATAATACTTATTTGTAGAATTATTTGGAGGATGTCTTCTTACCACAAGTCAAATCAGTGAGAAGTAGCTCTGTGTCCATTCTGTTCAACATATTCCCAATGCTAGTGAAATACATTTTTGTACCAAAACATAGCTGGGTGTATGGGTTTAACTAACTCAAAGAGGAAAAGAGATATTGTTTTGCTCTCTTTGAAATCAGCCGCTGGTATCAGATTGCTCTTTTGGAAATGGCCTTCTGCCTAAAGGTGAAATCATTCACTGAACAATGTCAGAGGTAAAATGAGATGACAGGATGAGGCAGAACACATACAAAGAGCCTTCTGAAAACAAGTTTTCTCAAATTCTAGACACCTGTCTTCTTCATTATGGCAGGGCTGTGAAGCCATAGTTCAAAACACTAAATATATATATATTACAAATATAATGCACCTCCTCTTTCTTATTCCACCAAGTCTGCTCTGGTCTCCCAGCGTTGAGAAGCGCTTGCTCCTTTACCAGAAGGTACTTCTACAGTCCACATCCCTTTCATTCTAAGGCAGTTTGGATTTGTACCCTTACATCCTCGGCCCTGGCTTCCTCACACCTGCTTCCCACCAGCATCACCACCCTCACACTGCACTTGCAGGTCACTTTCCTTTGGCTGTTTCTCAAATTCAGCCAGCACTGCCTCTCTGGAACTCATGCTGGGCATTCGCTCCACCTGGAATGCCTTTCCATGACCTCTGCATGGCTCCTCCCTCCCTCAGGCCTTGGAAAGTAGCTTCCCTAAAAATGCAACCTACCAGAAATTCCCATCAGCCTGGGGGATGCATTAGCCCCACCCTCTAAACTCCCTGTTGCTCCACATTGCTTGGTGGCTCTTACCCTGATGACAAGGCAGCTGCCTGGACAGGGGTGTTGAGTTGCAGAAAGACCAAGGAGGTGTCAGTAACTCAGCTACATGGCTCTGGGGCAGGGGCTACTCCTCCCACCCTCCCTCAAGCCTGTCCAGTGCTCCCCCACATTGGAGATCCACTAGCCCCACCCCCTAACTCCCAGTGATGCAGCCATGCTGAGCTTGAGTTCCTGGAAGACTCTAGACTGAGTTGTACACCTCTAGAACAGGGGTCATTTTTCCCTCACCCACCCTAATGGTACAAAGCCCTCCCAAATCTTGGTCTGTTTGGGGCTGATAAACTATGCTGGCTTCACTCTCATGATTTCCTGATACTTTTACTGTGACAAAGATCTTCAGGGACCTGGTGGGAGGCAGATAGATTTAGAATACTCTGGGACTTTTGCTGAGTGGCCTCAGACCCAGCACTGACACCAAGTTTAAACCTATAACTGTTGGACACCATTCACCCTGCCTGGTGACTCACTGAGAACTGTCTTCCTGAAACTTGAGTACCGGCAGAGGCTCTTTCAGTGACTGAGCCCAACAGGCAGCCAGCAGGCGGAGGCAGGCAGAGGCGATTATTAGGGTGCCTTGGGTCATTGCTGACCTGCACATGGTTCAGAGCTGGTGGAAGCAGCCTTGGTGCACAGCTTTGTCCTTCCCATGCACACCCACACCCAGGAGAGGCAGCCTAAAACTGTGGATTGTTTATAGCTCCAATCAGGTTGCCCGGAGCCAGTCACAGGCAGTGCCTGACATTGACCTGCACCAGAGGCCCTTCCAATGGACTCCAAAACCAACACACCCACTAACCAGCTTCAGAAAACATCAGAGCAGGGTCAAATTCGCTTCATAAGCAGCACATCCAAAGGGAGATGTTGGCAGGTACCAGACCCTGCTGAGGTGAATTGCACTTCATGTGGTCAGCACCTGCAGAGTAGCTCATACACTGTGGTCGACGTCAGCGCTCACACTCAGCCAGCCTGAAGGTTGAATCCCACACCAATGGGCCAATAACAACCAAGACAACAGGAGGGCTCATATAATCCACACAAGGAACATTCCTGGAGTACCAGCTCAGGTGATCAAGGGGAGAGTGCCACTGGATCCCACAGAAAACGTACTACCTAAGGCCACCACACCAAGACTGGTTAAAGGTTTGTCAATCTGTTTATCTCTTCAAAGAACCAACTCTTGGTGTCATTATTCTTTTGTATTTTTTTTTACTTTGTTAATTTCTGCTGTGATACGATTTATTATTTCCTTCCCTCTACTCATTTGGACTTTGTTGTTCTTTTTTAAGTTCCTTTAAATGTAAAGTTAGATTGTTTATTTGAGATTTTTATTGTTTCTTGAGGTTTACCTGCATGGCTGTGAATATCCCCTTGGCACTGCTTTCTTTGTGTTCCAGAGATTTCGGGTTGTTGTGTTCTCATTTTAATTTATTTTAAGGTAACTTTTGACTTCTTCTTTGAACTTGCTGTTAACCCATTCATAGTTTAGTAACATATTATTTAGCCTTCATATCTTTGTGTGTTTTTCAGTTTCTTGTGATTGACTTCTAGTTTCATACAATTATGGTCAGAGAAGATGCCTGATATCATTTCAGTCTTCTTAAGTTTATTGACCTGTTTTGTGTCCTAACATGTGGTCTGTCCTAGAAAATGTTCCATGTGCACTTGAAAAGAATGTACACTCTGCTGCTTTGGGGGGAAATGTTCTGAAGATACCAATTAAATCCATCTCATCTAGTGTGTTATTTAAAACCACTGTTTCTCTGTAGATTTTCTGTCTGGAAGATCTATGAATCCATTGATGTCAATGGGGTGTTAAAATCCCCTTCTATGACTGTATTTACTGTCAATCTCTCCCTCTAATTCCATCAAGATTTGCTTTATATATGTATTTCGGCACTCTTATGTTGGGTGCATAAATGTTTACAAAGTTTATATCCTCTTTTTGGATTGATCCCTTTATAATGATAAAATGAATGTGGTGTCCTTCTTTGTCTGTTATTATAGCCTTTGTTTTAAAGTATTTTATCAGATATAAATATTACTACCACAGCTTTTCTTTTCTTCATTTTCATTTGCATGAAATATCTTTTTCTGTTCCTTTACTTTTAATCTGTGTATATCTTTTATTCTTTTAATTTTTATTCAGTGAGAAGAGGGGAGACAGAGAGACAGAATCCCACATGCATCATGACCAGGATCCACCTGGCAAGCCCACTAGGGGGCAATGCTCTGCCTATCAGTGGCATTGCACAGTTGTCAGCAACTGAGCTCTTCTTAGCACCTGAGGCAGAGGCCAAGGAACCATCCTCATCACCCAGGCCAACTTGCTCCAATTGAGCCATGGCTATAGGAGGGGAAGAGAGAAAAAGAGAGAGAGAAACGAGAAGGAGAAGTGAAGAAGCAGATGGGCACTTCTTCTGTGTGTCCTGACTAGGAATCAAACCTGGGACATTCACACTCTGGGTGGACACTCTACTGATGAGCCATCCAGATGGGACCTGTGTGTATCTTTTATTCTAAGATGGGTCTCTTGTAGATAATATATTCATGGGATCTTGTTTTCTTGTCCATTCAGCTACTCTCTGTCTTTTGATTGGAGCATTTAAACCATTTACATTTAAAGTGATTATTGATAGGTATGTATTTATTGTCATTTTGTTTTTTATAACTTTCCTCCGGCTGCTACTGCTGCTGTTTGGTGGTAATGAGCTCCTTTAGCTTTTATTTGTCTGGAAGCTCTTTATTTCTCCTTCCATTTTAAATGATAGCCTTTTGGGTAAAGTAGTTTTAATTGTAGGTCTTTGCTTTTCATCACTTTGAATGTCATGCCAATGCTTTCTGGCCTTAAGTGTTTCTGATAAGAAATCAGCTGGAAGCCTGTGATTTATGTGAGCTCTCTTGTAGGTAACTAACTGTCCTTGTTTTGCTGCTTTTAAGATTCTCTCTTTCTGTTTTACCTTTGCCATTTAAATTGGAAATGAAGAAGTAAAACTATCATTATTTGCAGATGACATGATATTGTACATGGAGAACCCCAAAACCTTGATCAAAAAACTATTAGAACTGATAAATGAATTCAGTAAAGTAGCTGGATATAAAATAAATATCCAAAAATCAGTTGCATTTTTATACACTAATAATGAACTAGAAGAAAAAGAAACTAAAAAAACAATCCCATTTACAATTGCATAAAAAAAAATCTAGGAATAAATATAACCAAGGAGGTAAAAGATATATACTCAGAAGATTATAAGACACTGAAGAAATTAAAGAAGATACAAATAAGTGGGTGTAAATACCATATTCATGGGTACAAATAATATCAAAATGCCCATACTACCCAAAGCAATCTACAGATTCAATGCAATACCTATCAAGATATCAATGGCATATTTTACAGAATTAAACCATACAATCCAAAAGTTTATATGGAACCACAAAAGACCCCAAATAGTAACAGCAATCTTGAGAAAGAAGAACAAGGTTGAAGAAATAATGTTATCTGATAAACTATCCTACAAGGCTACAGTAATTAGAAGAGCATGATGTTGGCATATAAAAAGACACATAAATCAATGGAACAGAATAGAGGCCAGAAAAAAATCCATGCCTATATGGTCAATTAATGCTTGACAAAAAAGGCAAAAACATACAATGTAATAAAGATACACTGTTCAATAAATGGTATTGGGAAAATTATACAGCTATGTGCAAAATAAATGAAACTAGACCACCTTCTCATACCATACACAAGAATAAACTAAAGATGGATTAAAGACTTAAATGTAAGACTCAAAATTATAAAATTCCTAGAAGAAAACATATGCAGTAATATCTCTGACATTTCTCCTAGCAATATTTTTTCTGATATATCTCCTCAGGCATGGGAAACAAAAGAAAAATAAATAAATGGGACTACATCATACTAAAAAGTTTTTTCACAGCAAAGGAAAACATCAACAAATTGAAAGGAAAACCCACTGAATGGGAGAACATATTCACCAATGATATAACTGATAAGAGGTTAATATCCAAAATATATAAAGAACTCGTACAACTCAACACCAAAAAACAAACAATACAATTTAAAAATGGGCAAAGGACCTAAATAGACACGTCTACAAAGAGAACATAGAGATGGCCAATAGACACATGAAAAGAGTCTCAACATTATTAATCATCAGGAATATGCAAATTAATGTACAATGAGATATCTCACACCTATCAGAATCACTTTCATCAATAAACAGCAAGTATTGGCAAGGATATGGAGAAAAGGAAACCCTCATGCACTGTTGGTGAGAATGCAGCCTGGTGCAGCCACAGTGGAAAACAGTATGGAGGTTCCTTAGAAAATTAAAAATAAAACTGCCTTATGACCCAGAGATTCTGCTTCTGAGTATATATCTAACAAAACCTGAAACACTAGTTCAAAAGAACATTTGCACCCCTATGTTCATTGCAGCATTATTTATAATAGCCAAGATTTGGAAGCAACCCAAGTGCTCATCAAAAAATGAGTAGATAAAAAAGCTGTGGTACATTTACACAATGGAATGCAACTCAGCCATAAAAATGAATGACATCCTACCTTTTATGACATCATGGATGGCCCTGGAGATCATGGTGCTAAGTTTAAAGTCAGAGAAAGACAAATACCATATGATTTCACTTATATGTGCTTTCTAATGAACAAAACAGAACAAACTCATAGATACAGAATATTGACAGCTGTCAGAGGGGAGGAGGGTTGGAGGCTAAGTGAAAAAAAGTGAAAGAATTAAAAAAACTCAGACATAAACAACAGTATGGTGGTTACAATTGGGAAAGGGGTGGGGAGAGATAGAAGAGGGTAAAGAGGGGTAAATGGTGATGGAAGGTAACTTACTTTTTAAAATTTTTTTACATTGATTTGAGAGAGAAGGGGGAGAAGGGAGAGAGAGAAGCATCAACTTGTTCCACTTAGTTGTTCCATTAAATTGTGCACTCATTGATTGCTTCTCTCACATGCCTTGACCAGGATTCTAAAGGAGACTTACTTTGGATGGTGAACAAACAACACAATATACAGAGCATGTATTATAGAATTGTATACCTGAAACCTATATACTTTTATTAGTCAATGTCACCCCAACAAAGTCACTAAAAAATTTTTTTTAAATGAACATTTTAAAAAATAAAAAGAAGGGAGGGGGAATCTGATGCCTCTGGCACCTCTAGCTATAAATATTAAAGCCCAACTGTAATCAAATTAACATAAATCTTCACATTATAGATCTACTTACCCAATCTATGCCCTAATCAGTTTGCCTGGCTTTCACCAAAAAATGACAAGGTGTGCAAAAAAGGGTTAACAAGGTATGCAGGTCTGGGTTGCTCAAACTCTACACATGCCCAAGGAAGGTCCATTTTCATGACTGGCTGAGGCTAGCTCCTGGGAACTGAGCCTTGGAATCTTCACTATGTAAGAGTGTTTTTGCATCTTTGAGGCTTTGCATCACGCTGTAAGTTTGTCCAGCTAGATACTGACAATGTGATTTGTAGGGAACATCTTGCCCTCTGGAGGCCTGGGGCTTTAATAACTGAGATCAGTCACGCAGATACTGTATGACTACCGAACTGACCTCCAGTAAAAACCCTGTACACTCAGGAAAGAAGAACCCTCCCTGGTTAACAGCACTTAGCACATACAGCCACATGTCACTGCTGAGGGAATCAAGCACCTGGGGACATTAGGAAGTTTGTACCTGGCTTCCAGCAATCTTCCCCATATAGTACTTTCCTTTCCTGATTTTCCTCTATCTCCTTTCACTGTAATAAACCATTACCATGAGTATCCCAACTTCTGAGTTCTTCTAGAAAATCATCAAGCCTGAGGGTGGTCATGGAGACCCCAACACAGACGTGAGAAGAATCAGAAGTGGGATTCGTAGAACGATTCTGACTCCCTGAATTAAGACTAAAGCACTGCTAGGAAAAAGGATGAAGGAGAGGGAGGACAGGTCTTTGTCTGAGGTGATGGATCATCCGTGATGCTGACAGCAGCTGCTCTGGGATCACTGCTGGGGCAAGTCACCAACTGTACTGAGATACGATGGCTCTAACTCCCACAGAGCTGGCTCACTAGATACATAAAGAATGTAAAATAATAGACGCAGACTATACTAGAGGGGTATAGACAATGTACTATAGACAAGAGGCAGATAAAGGTCGGTTGAGGCCCCGGGTGCAGAAGAAAATAATTGGGCCCCTTAAAAAAAGAGAGACAGGGAAAATAAAAATATATGTTAACCATATTTTTAAATAAATAAAAAAAATATTATGTACTATTAATGTTAAAATTGCACATATGAAACCAAACTTGGTGTCATTAGAAAAAAGGATAAAGTTGGGGCTTTGCAGGCCCTTCAGAAGTCAGGACCCAGGGTGCATGCCTGGTGTGCCCGCCGTTAAAGCCACCTCTGGTTTCAGAACTGTACACCTGAAACCTGTATAATTTTATTAACCAATGTCATCCTAATAAATTCAATTAAATTGTTTTTTTTTTCTTTTTTTTTTTTTTCTTTTTTGTATTTTTCTGAAGCTGGAAATGGGGAGAGACAGTCAGACTCCCGCATGCACCCGACCGGGATCCATCCACCCGGCACGCCCACCAGGGGCGACGCTCTGCCCACCAGGGGGAGAAGCTCTGCCCCTCCGGGGCGTCACTCTGCCGCGACCAGAGCCACTCTAGCGCCTGGGGCAGAGGCCAAGGAGCCATCCCCAGTGTCCGGGCCATCTTTGCTCCAATGGAGCCTTGGCTGCGGGAGGGGAAGAGAGAGACAGAGAGGAAGGAGTGGGGAGGGGGGGGTGGAGAAGCAAATGGGCGCTTCTCCTATGTGCCCTGGCCGGGAATCAAACCCGGGTCCCCCGCACGCCAGGCCAACGCTCTACCGCTGAGCCAACCAGCCAGGGCCTCAATTAAATTGTTTTTAAAAAATAAGCCATATGGACAATCCCTTGGTTATTGTTAGCCATGTTAACTGAAATGAAGAAAAAGGACAGTGCGGGACAGATCCTGGCACTGCAATCCGAGCTGTGGTCACCACTAGTGTCATGGCCACCACCAAATAATTTATTCTAGCACAATCAACAGACCTCTATGACCTTTGGTCACCAAGAAGGCAGTCCAGGTAGCAAAGAGAAGGGCCAAAACCAAGAAACTACTGCAACCAAAACCAGGGCGTAAACAGTGGAAGAGCTCTCTCATTCTGTGGCTGATACTGCCCTCTTCCTGAAGAACTGAACTGAAATGAGTTTGATCAGGCTATTTGGATATGCATGCTGTAAAATAAAGGAGTACGGTTAGGTTGATGTGGGACCCACAGCTTATTACTGAACAGTCACAGATGGTTTGACACAACACAAACACACAGTGGGCTGTTCCCAAGGGGGCAGCCAACATGGTAGACTGACTGGACATAAGCCACTATACAGTTTGTTGACACTGAGAAAGAGAATTACCCTTACCCCTCTTTTAAATGTCACATAGAACACACCAGATCCAACTGGCTGATATGCTGTACATGCAAGCCATTCTGGGTTGGCATTATGACAACTGTACAATTGGGATGTACATCCATCCACTTGATGTTCCCCTACCAAGGCCACAGAAAATGCTGTGATTCACATGGGCTCCATGTAACCTCACTGATACAAAATAAGGGAATAGCTTGAGAAGCCATATCAGATTTGTTGTCTCAGCTTCCCCTTAAGGATGTTGAGGATGCTAAAAACAATTAGAATGATTCTCAAGAGAATGAGACCTGACAAAGAGGATGGCCGTGGGGCTCCCCAACAGGGAATAAGTCTTTAAAGGGCAAATAAATGGATCATTGATGGGATCAACACAAAGGTCTTCATATAACACAGCTGAGGTTGGACCAACTAATCGAAGCCCTCACTGGTACTCTAACACTGAAGGGACCTAAGTGAATCTGCTCTATTTATCACAGTTTGGAAGAATTTGAAAAGCGAGAAGGCAAAGATGACAATGAGAAGCCGGGCCCCCTGACTGATTAATCAGGATAAGAATTAATGAAGGAGTTGTGTGACCAGGCTGTGGTTGCTGGCTCGAGTGCAGGCTCATCCAGCTTGAATGCAGGCTCACCATTTTGAATGTGGGATCATTTATACGATCCCAGGGTCTGCCCAAGGTTGCTAGGTTGAGCAAAAGGTCACTGGCTCAGCTGGAGCCCCCCAAACAAGGCACATATGAGAAAGCAATCAATGAACAACTAAAGTGCCACAATGATGAATTCATGCTTCTCATCTTCCTCCCTTCCTGTCTATCTGCCCCTGTCTGTCCCTGTCTCCCTCTCTCTAAGTTAAAAATGAATGAATAAATAAATAAATAAATGATGAATAATGAAGGAGCCACAGACTCTTGGCCTGATCTCTGACTGGGACCCAAGGCCATATGCACATGTGTGGATAAAATGGCCATGGAGTAAAAACAAATTTCCAGAGCTCCTCTTCATGATAGCCCAATGATCTATTATTCCAAAACCTACGGGTGAGGTCCTGAAAGTGGCAACAATTAGCCTGAGATACGGGGATGCAATGGTTGCTGGCAGGAGGATAAAAATGTGGATGAAAACTGGAATGTTTGAACAGATTTTATGTGAACTCATTGTGTCTCACTTACATGAATATACATACTGTTGGGATGGTTATTGTGTCTGACTCAGGAACACGTTCCCTATCTCGTATTGTTAATTTGAAACAACACAGGATTTCTGGGACAAAAAGAAATTACCATTTTAACTAATGACATGTTATAAGTACCAACAAGTGCTCTGTAAAACATCCCTGAGTGACCTGAGAAAAAACATATGGCTCACAGAGACTAACAGATTATTATCAAGGTTTGAATCAAGTAGTACCACCCACAATCTCAGCAGTCCCTGACATGGTTTTTGTTTTGTTTTCTTTCGGGTTTTGTTTTGTTTTGTTTGAGAGAGATGGGCACAGAGAGCTGCTCCAGTATGTGCCCTGACCGGGAAATTGAACCAGCAACCTCCACACTCCACAACAATGTTTCAACCAACCGAGCTATCTGGCCAGGGCTTAATTTCTTTTTTATTTCAAGAGATAGAAAAAAAGGACGGGAGAGAGAGGGGAAGGAGAAGGGAGGCATTTATTTGTCGTTCCACTCAGTTGTGCCATCATTGCTTCCTGTGTGTGCCCTGACAAGGGACTGAACCCACAACCTTGTTGTTTCAGGACAACACTCCTAACCGACTGAGCTAACCAGCCAGGGCTGTAATACGGTTTTGACAGTGTAAGAAATACAAACTATAGGAGACTGGTCTTCAGTCACTGACCTGGCAAATGCATTTTTCTCAATACTTACTTCAAAAGAGTCAAGTGTGGTTTGCTTTCATATGAAAAAGATCCCAATTTACATTTACTGTATTGCCACAGAGCTATGTGAATTCACCAGCTTACTGTGATGATCTGGTTAGGAAGGATTTTATACTTAATGAAGATCCTGAGTATGACAATATTCTACATTGTTGATATGGTAATAGAAACTGAGGAGCAAAGTAGGACTGAATTAAATGCAATGTGACACATGTGACTAAGAGGCTGGCAAATAAACCCATCAAACATTCCAGAGCCCAAATAAACAGCAAAATTCTTAGGGCTGACCTGGGCAGAAGCCACCTGATATTCCACAGGCAAATAAACACAAATTGCTGTCCTTCCCCACCCCTGGAATGAAACAAGCAACACCGTGCCTGGTCTAATAGCTCAGATTTGAAGAACACACATCCCATATCTGGAAATATTGCTAGTTCCTAACTATAAAACTACCCCCAAAAAGTCTCATAGTTGACTGGGAGCCTGAAGACATTGAGCTATATCCAAACTGCAAAAAGAAGTGGCTCAGGCAGTGCCTGTGAGCGCTGGAGTTCCCACTCGGATATGACTTTGCACTCACACAGATCAGAGCCCGTAACCAAGCAGCAACCACAGAATTTTGGAGAAGAAAATTTCTAGACATAGTCATATTTGGTATGTGTTATTTGAGAGAAAACTCTTGGGCTATCATCAGGTATTAATCAAAACTGCCACTGTGGCTAAGGGACATGGAATACTCTTGATATCTGAAATCTCCGCCCTATCCTGGGGGCAGAGAAGCACTCTAACAGGGGAGGCAGAGGGGCACCATACTAAAATAGAAATGTTCTTCCCAGGAATATGCTACCGGAGGAATGCCAGGATCTACTCATCATAGTCATTAATGGGGAGCCTGCCTTCCTGTAGGGTCAACTTTGAAATCACCTAGAGAGCTGCCAGATCCTACTATTACAACAGGCAATGTTCTATGGAAATTCCCAATTGACCAACAGCTGCTTGGTTTACAGGTAGTTTTCCAAGACAGATGGACAGCATTCTGTTTGGAAGGCTATTATACTATATCCAACTGATGGAAATACTCTGAGTAAAGGTTAAGAATAAATTAGCTCACCCTGACTGGCTGGCTCAGTGGTAGAGCATCGGCCCGGCATGTGGATGTCCTGGGTTCGATTCCCAGTCAGGGCACATAGGAGAAGCAACCATCTGCTTCTCCACCCATCCCTCTCCCCCTTCTCTCTCTCCTCCTCTCGCAGCCAGTGGCTTGATTGGTTCAAATGTTGGCCCTGGGCAATGAGGATAGCTCAGTTGATTCAAACGTTGGCCCTGAATGGAGGTTGCCAGGTGGATTCTGGTTGGGGTATATGTGGGAGTCTATCTCCCCTCCTCACTTAAAAAAAAAAAGTAGAAGATAAAAAGATCAAAACTATGACTAGTAAAATGATAATACATACATATCAACAATTACTTTAAATGCAAATGGTTAAATACTCCAATAAGAACACAAACAATGGCTGAGTGGATAACAAAACAAGACCCTTACATACGCTGTCTACAAGAGACTCACTTCAGATCTAAAGACACATACAAACTGAAGGTAAAGGGATAGAAAAAGGTATTTCATAAAAATGAAAATTAAAAAAAAAGAAAAAACTGTGGTAGCAAAATTTATACCAGACAAGACAGACTTTAAAACAAAGGCAATAACAAGAGACAAAGAAGGACCCAGCAATTCCATGTCTGGGTATTTATCTGAAGAAACCCAAAATACTGAATTGAAAAGACATATATACCCACATATTCACTTCAGTATTATTTACAATAGCCAAGATATGGAAGCAATCTATAGATGACTGGATAAGACAATATGGCACATACACTATGGAATATGACTCAGCCATAAAAAGAATGAAATCTTGACATCTGGAAAACATGGATGGGCCTACAGGGTATTGTGCTGAGTGCAATAAGTCAGACACAGAAAGATAAATGCCAGATGACTTCACTTTTATGTGGGATCTAAAAAACAAACAACAGAAACAGACTCATATAGATACAGAGAACATTTTGACAGTTGTCAGATGGGAGGGATCTGAGGGGAATGGGTGAAAAAGGTGAAGGAATTAAGAAGTACAAGTTGGTAGTTACAGAATTGTCACAGGGTATAAATAAAGTCCAGCATAGGGAATATAGTCAATAGCATTGTAGTAATGATATATGGTGTCAGAAGGCTACTAGATTTATCAGGGTGGTCACTTTATAAGTTATATAAATGTCTAATCAAAGGTTCATAAACCTGAAACTAATAAATTGTAAATCAGCTATAATTGAAAAATAAAAATAAAAATCTACTAAGCAAAACAGTAAGAATAATAAAAACATTATTTCACTTTAATTTATCCTTCTCTTATACTCTTCCTTTCTTTATAGAGATGCAAATTTCCGATCTTTATCATTTTTCTTCTACCTAAAGAAGCCTTTTAACATTTCTTGCAAGACAGGTCTGCTGGTGATGAATTCACTCAGTTTTCATTTGTCGGAGAAAGTCCTTTATTTCTCCTTCACTTCTGAAGAGTAATTTCACTGAATATAGAATTCTAAATAGATGGCTTTTTCTTTCAAAACTTGAAACATTTTCTTCTACTCTCTCCCTGCTTGCACAGTTTCTGACAAGTAGCCCACTCTAATTCCCATCCTTGTTCCTCTCTAATGATGTTTCACTGCCATACTGAAAACCTTCCAGTAAAGCATCTTCCTCTAAGAATAGACACACTCTATGGATCCCACAAAATGTCTAGTGACATAAATCTGAAGGATATGTACAACCCAGGCAAATTAACGTGGCTCAAGTAGATGACATCTTGTCATAAAAGTGTCTATGAAGGACCTCACCTGATATCTGCATTATAATTCCACACCTTGCAAGTAAATCAGACTATAAATAAATCTAATTTCTTATAAGATGTACCAAATTGACAGGCTGCTCAGCATGCCCAGCTGGTGTCTGATCTAGAGATAATACACCCCATGCTCCCAAGCAGGAGGCTCCTGCACGAGGGAATGTCCACTTCTGAAATCCATTGTATGATAACACGGCCCGTAGCCAAGGTGTGGATAATGAAGCCCCTGGCATCGCTGCGTCTGAAGGGTGATCCAGATTAAAATGCAGGCTGCCCACTCCTGCCTGTCAGTTCCTGACAGGCCATGTGGCCAAGGTCTCAGTGTCTCTGCCTAAGGAGAGATAGCAGAGCAACTCAGCTATTTTTCACAAGGTGACCTTGAGCAAGTGGGAAGCCCATACTGCAGGGCTTCATACAAAGTGAATCCAGTTCAGAGTGGGTGACAGGTTAAATTAGTGAGGTTATCTACATATCACATGGAAAATTTTCAACACTATAGTCTTCCAGTTGGTTCCTTATTCCTAAAGACACCATATTCAGGCTTCTGTTTTGATTGTGTAACAATAGTTTACTGGGCTCATAATACATTTTAACCAGTCTTTCCATAAAGCTGACAAATAGCCAGCTGTAAGAAGCAGGCACTGCTTTATCCCAGTGGGGTTTTTTGTGAGGCCTGGTAAGTGATTAGTAATAAGGGGTCTGAGTACTGAGCCACGCACTCTCTAGTCAAGAAGATATAGCATCTCCTTGAGCACTGGGGTTTAGCAAGCTAACAGCAGCTGGCAGGACGTTTGTGCCTGCGTGTTAATGCATGTCTCTTTCATAAATCCTGTATAGCAGAATTGGATCTGACACTTGTTCCATCGCATCGGGCAGAAAGGTTGTGGTGAGAACAACTAACCCTCACCCACCTCAAACATTCTGCTGGTGGGTGTTACCTACCTAAAAGAATCTAAGAGTTGTCACAGCCAGGTTGATTAGGTCAGTCTCAACAGTGGTTTATCCATTTTCCCTCCCGTCACAGGTCGGTATTACACATAAATTAGACCAGAGGGTAATTGTTTAAAATGTCATTTTTTAATATCTGTTTAAAATAAAATACTTCAAGTTCCAGACTCCCTAGAAAACTAAAGGCAGCAGTGGCAAATATCAATGACCACCACAGCTGGATCACAGGTCATGAAGACCCCAGACTATAACCAGGAGCGAACAAACATCAATAACCACCACAGCTGAATCACAGGTCATGAAGACCCCAGACTATAACCAGGAGCGAACAAACATCAATAACCACCACAGCTGGATAACAGGTCATGAAGACCCCAGACTATAACCAGGAGCGAACAAACATCAATAACCATCACAGCTGGATCACAGGTCATGAAGACCCCCAGACTATAACCAGGAGAGAACAAACATCAATAACCACCACAGCTGGATCACAGGTCATGAAGACCCCCAGACTATAATCAGGAGAGAACAAACATCAATAACCACCACAGCTGGATCACAGGTCATGAAGACCCCAGACTATAACCAGGAGCGAACAAACATCAATAACCACCACAGCTGGATCACAGGTCATGAAGACCCCCAGACTATAACCAGGAGAGAACAAACATCAATAACCACCACAGCTGGATCACAGGTCATGAAGACCCCAGACTATAACCAGGAGCGAACAAACATCAATAACCATCACAGCTGGATCACAGGTCATGAAGACCCCCAGACTATAACCAGGAGCAAACAAACATCAATGACCACCACAGCTGGATCACAGGTCATGAAGACCCCCAGACTATAACCAGGAGCGAACAAACATCAATAACCACCACAGCTGGATCACAGGTCATGAAGACCCCCAGACTATAACCAGGAGCGAACAAACATCAATAACCACCACAGCTGGATCACAGGTCATGAAGACCCCCAGACTATAACCAGGAGAGAACGAACATCAATAACCACCACAGCTGGATCACAGGTCATGAAGACCCCTGGACTATAACCAGGAGCGAACAAACATCAATAACCACCACAGCTGGATCACAGGTCATGAAGACCCCCAGACTATAACCAGGAGCGAACAAACATCAATAACCATCACAGCTGGATCACAGGTCATGAAGACCCCCAGACTATAACCAGGAGCGAACAAACATCAATAACCACCACAGCTGGATCACAGGTCATGAAGACCCCCAGACTATAACCAGGAGAGAACGAACATCAATAACCACCACAGCTGGATCACAGGTCATGAAGACCCCTGGACTATAACCAGGAGAGAACAAGGTCAGGGTGAGTCACTTTCATGTGCTTTATAACAAAACCTGTTCTACACCCTGAATAAAGAAGCACCTTATGCTTTCTGGTGACTGCCCACAGCACTAACCATAGTATTATCTCCATAGCAACTGTTGCCATGGCAATAGGCCTTTTCAGATACAATCAAAGAAAATGTAAATCAAATGCTTTCACAACTCAAAAGTATTATCTCAGGAAAAGTAGAGATAAGGCCCTGGCTCACTCAGGGCCCTGGCTAAGGAGGTGGCTCATTATGAATTTAACTCTAATAGCAAATCCGACATTGTTTTTAGTATTCATAGGGTACTCACATAGAGCCTGAGATCTCTCCAGCTTTCCCCCCACTCCTCGTAAGCCGTCCTATGGATGGTAAGTCCAAACATGGAGGGAAGAGCTGTCCGAGAAAGCCAAGGGACAGGGCAGCAAGGAGAGACCTGTGCGTGGGAGAGGTCACTGATTCTAAGTCCAAAATACACTGAAAAGAAGTAAAATCAATTCTCTGTGGGAACCTGGGGTGAGCAGGGGAGAGATGGGGTGAATCGGGTGGAGGGGACAGGGTGATGACAACGAGCAGGACAGAGACAGGCATGGGGAGGTAGAGACAGAAAATAAATATGAGACCAATAAGGTAAAATGTTATCTCCCCAAAGGGTAAACAGTTCACCTGGACAGCTTCCTGTCCACATCAAGCATTCAGATAACATGCATTTTTAATCCCAAAGGTTTATTTCTGATACCCTTTTCAGATCTCCTTTCAGAAAAAAATCACAATTACAATATGGCCTCACCAGTAATCAAATTTCAGTACAGGAGTTCAGTTTAGTTACTATAATGACTGAGAAAAGAGCAGCGGCAGGACTCAGGAGACACCCCTCTCCAGGGAGGCAGGGGGAAGGGCAGCAGTGGGAGGTCCCGGAGAGCAGCGTTCCAAAGAAACCACCATTTCCAGGCAGTCAAGGTGATTGCCAGGGGAGGTGTTAATAGTCCAGCCCTCACCTAGAAACGCCTTCAAATCAGCTCCGCTTCCTCCCGTTAGGCGACTGGGCTTGCTGTGCCCCCTAGAGTGGCTCCAGGCCCCTCCAGGTCCCCTTGGGCCCCTGCTGTCTGCACCAGAATCCCACACGGTTTCACTTCCTCTCTCCAGGGCTGTCCTGTCTGGCCCTGCCAGCATCTACAGTGTCTTTTGTTTCCAATTCTTTTTTATTTCTACTCATGCCATCTCATAAACCTCAGGAAAACCTGCGGTTATCATTTGTTCCACAAAAGACCAGAGCGCCAAGGCAGCCGTGTTGGGGAAGCAAGCCCTTCCTCTCACCAAGCACACTTTAAAATCACACTCATGTGTCCGGTAAGGAGAGGTGAGGTTTAATTTTTAAAAAGAAGCAATTCCATTTCTCAAATTACTGCTTAAGACTTTGGTAAGAGTAGATGCTCCTGAATTTTGCCTTTGTTTATAAATGTATTTGGATAAGGATTTGGTAAAGATGAGAAAATTGAGGAAACTAAGAGGGAGTTTGGAGCTAGTTCTAATGGGACACAGCCTCCTAGTTCTCTGCCCTTCCCATCAGTAAAATCAATGCAGGTCTCCTCTGAGACGTGGGGAGAATCTGTAACAAGCCATATGTATGGCCAGTAGCCACAGCCACCTGGCTTTTGCAGGTTCACATTTGATTTGGACAAATAGTAATGAAGCAGCAGAGCCAAGAACTGGTGGGCGTTTTCCTTTATTCTAGACTCATACCGGCCAACGAGTAAAAACAAACACACAGGCACCAAAACCCACTCACGTGTTCTCCTGTTCCACAACCAGGAGAATCTTTCTGGTTTTTCCTAGAATCAAAGGCCCTCACCAGTCTCATTCACCTCTGTTCCCCATCTCCTTTTCTCTGCACAAACTGGCTTCTCCTTCAGCATTCTACCATCTTGCTCCCTGCCTCCTCTTCTACAACCATGTGGCCTCTCCTCCTCTACAACCACGTGGTCTCTATTCCTCCAAAATGGCCTCCTAGCTCCTCCTTTTAAAACTTTTCCCTGGGACAACCCCTCCACCAGCACACATTAGCATAACCAAGCCCCTTCTGAAACATGAAGGTAATCAGCTGCCCCACTTGGGCAGCACCATTTTTAACAATCAAAGTGAGCAAAACCAAATAACACAAATTTTACAACTTATTTGCCCAACACCATATCTGTGAAAGGGTCTGAACACTGTAGAAAGTAAAAAAAAAAAGAAAAAAAAGTCTTCTTTAAGCAGTACTTGCTTAACACCTAACCCTGAAAGGCATGCCTTCAGGAAATGCATGCCCTGGGGGCAGATTTCTTAGAAATTATTTGATTTTTATTTTTATTTTTTTACAGAGACAGAGAGTCAGAGAGAGGGATAGATAGGTACAGACAGATAGGAACGGAGAGAGATGAGAAGCATCAATCATCAGTTTTTGTTGTGCATTGCAACACCTTAGTAGTTCATTGACTGCCCTCTCATATGTGCCCTGACCAAGGGCCTACAGCAGACCGAGTAACCCCCTGCTCGAGCCAGCAACCCTGGGTCCAAGCTGGTGAGCTTTGCTCAAACCAGATGAGCCCACGCTCAAGCTGGAGACCCCGGGGTCTCGAACCTGGGTCCTCCGCATCCCAGTCCGACGCTCCATCCACTGCGCCACCACCTGGTCAGGCATGGGGGCGGACTTCTAACAGGTGGACATCTGAGCACCAGATGGGCCTTCCAGGCGTATTAGCCAGTTTCAACCACTTCTCCACATTCCTTGTGTTCAATTCTCTTAACTGACACAAAACCGCTCCAAGAAGAACATTTGTCACTGAAATGACCCCTCAATAAGTCAGAACTATAGAGACAACATGGACTCTTCAGTAACAGGTTCAGAAATCAGGCTCTAGTTCAGTGGTCCCAAACCTTTTTTGGGCCACGGACTGGTTTAATGTCAGAAAATATTTTCACAGACCGGCCTTTAGGGTGGGATGGATAAATGTATCACATGATCGAGACAGCGTCAAGAGCGAGTCTTAGACGGATGTAACAGAGGGAATCTGGTCATTTTTAAAAAATAAAACATCGTTCAGACCTAAATATAAATAAAACGGAAATAATGTAAGTTATTTATTCTTTCTCTGCGGACCGGTACCGGTCCGCGGCCCGGGGGTTGGGGACCACT
The DNA here is from genome assembly GCF_036850765.1 of Saccopteryx bilineata. Lineage (NCBI taxonomy): Eukaryota > Metazoa > Chordata > Mammalia > Chiroptera > Emballonuridae > Saccopteryx > Saccopteryx bilineata. The sequence continues at coordinate 170,073,575 of NC_089495.1, forward strand.
GCTCTAGTTCACAAAATAATGTGACATGTAATCATCACCTCAATGGAAAATGCTGTGTGTTTTCTGTAGGTTTACAGAAACATTATATTGAAACCCCAAACCACTTCCATGTGTATGGGCTGTAAAGGACTGTTCAGCTTTGAATCTAGGCAAAGAATACAAAAACCACAAATGAGAAAATATTTACTTGCTCATAAAGTTCACATGTAAAAGAAATTTTTAAGCTGCACATTATTTATGACTGTGATTAACTACCTTGTCACCTGAATAAAATAATGCCTACAAAATGCCTATTTCTCTTCCTTTATTGGAGACAGGAGAGGTAGTCAGAAAGAATAAAAACAAGAGCAATGCCTGACAAGTGGGAGCTAGAAGTTGACTGGATAGTAGTTCTCATCTCCTTTCCATCCCTGTCCTTTGGAAGCATGAGACAGAAGTATTCAAAGGGCCAACAAATAGATGTCCAGTACACACAAGCATCAGACACTAGGCTGGGCTCTAAAGTATACCAGTCATTGAGCCCTAAATTAACCAGCACAAAAGTGGAGAACAAATACGACCAAAATGCCATCTTGATAACCACCAGCAGTCAGCAAAGGGCATGGCCAACCTCGATGCTCTGAAGATAAACTGATCATGTGGGCAACGAATATCCCAGTGCATCTACTCCCTGCTCCTGCCTGTTCCATGGCTTGCAGAACCTTCGGATTTGGGGTGGGCAGAGAGAAATGAGGAATGAAAAATAAAACAGTTAATCTCCCAATGTACTGGCTACAGCGCAAGTAGAAAAAATAGCTTCTTGCAGGGGAGGCTGCTGGGTCTCTTTTTGAATTGCCTGGCGGTTCATTCCATGTGGCCAGGCTAATCCCTACCTCCTCCCACCACCTCCAAGCAATTTCTACGGGCAACTAGGAATTAACTGACTTTTTATTAAGTGAAGCATACTCCAGATAAACAAATTTCTATCTTTTTTCTATTTTTTAATCTACCTAGTGAGCAAAGACTCACATTGACATGCTGAGCCCCATGCCTGGGAAGGGTCACCAGCAAAATCTCCCAGGGGAGGGTTAGCTCTAAAAGCATCATGGGGAGGGGCTCCTAATAAAAGAATCAAAACCCTGAATGTGTCTGTGTTCTTTGCGCCAGCAGTTCCAGGTCTGAGAATTTATTCTAATTATCAGCTTGGGCTACAGAGCAAGATTTTTTTCTCCTTCTTCTTTTTCCAAGTAAGAGGATGGGAGATAAAGAGACAGACTCCTGCATGCACCCCAACCAGGATCTAACCAGCAGCCCCCATCTGGGGCCAATGCTCTATCAGGGGCCATTCTAGCAATCGAGCTATTTTTTGTGCCAAAGGTGGAGGCTCCACTAGCCAAGGCCATGGCTCCAATCGAGCCATGGCTGTAGGAGGAGAGGAGAGAGAAAGAGAGAAGAGAGAGAAGGGGGAAGGGGAGGGGTTCAGAAGCAGATGGTCACTTCTCCTGTGTGCCCTGACTAGGAATCAAACACAGGACCATTCACATGCCAGACCGACACTCTACCACTGAGTCAACCAGCCAGGGCCTACAGAGCAAAATTTAAGACACAACTCAATTTACCATATCATTGTTCCTAAGATCAAAAGCTAGGACGTAACTTAAGTGTCCAACAATAGTGAGTAGCTAAATAAAGTATGATACATCCTATGGCAGAATAGTAAGCTCCATTAAAACTGAGGTTGTGCCTGACAAGTGGCGGCACAGTGGATAGAGTGTTGACTGGGCACACCAAGGTTGCTGGTTCAAGCCCAGGGTTATTGGTTCAATCCCCAGTCAAAACACACATGAGAAGCAATCAATGCACAATTAAGTGGAGCAAAGAGTTGATGCTTCTCTCTCTTTCTCTCTTTAAAAAAAAACAAACTGAAGTTGAAAAGATAATTTATGCAAAAATGTCCATGATATTAAAAGTGGAAAAATAAGGTTATAAAACAGCACAGTATGATCCCATTTTATAAATATATACATAGCTATAGAGGGGTATATCTGAATACACAAGCACAGAAGGAAAAAAAACACTACATAGAAAAAAAGACTAGGCCCTGGCCAGTTGGCTCAGTGGCAGAGGGTCGGCCCAGCATATGGAAGACCTAAGTTCGATTCACAGTCAGGGCACATAGGAGAAGCAACCATCTGCTTCTCCAACCCTCCCTCTCCCCCATCTCTCTCTCTCTCCTCTCCTCCCACAGCCATGGCTTAAATGGTTGGAGCAATTTGGCTCTGGGCACTGAGGATGGCTCCATGGCCTTGCTGCAGGTGCTGAAATAGCTCGGTTGCCGAGCAACAGAGCAGCAGGCCCAGATGGACAGAGCATCACCCTGTAGGGAGTTTGCCAGGTGGATCCTGATCGAGGTGCATACAGGAGTCTGTCTCTGCCTCCCTGCCTCCTGACTCTCACTGAAAGAAAGAAAGAAAGAAAGAAAGAAAGAAAGAAAGAAAGAAAGAAAGAAAGAAAAGAAAGGAAAGAAAGAAAAGAAAGAAGAAAAGGAAGAAGAGGAAAGGAAAGGAAAGGAAAGGAAAGGAAAGGAAAGGAAAGGAAAGGAAAGGAAAGGAAAGGAAAGGAAAGGAAAGGAAAGAAAAGGAAAGGAAAGGAAAGGAAAAGGAAAGGTAGGTGTTGGTCAAATAAGTTTATAAATATGATTTATATGTTTGCTCGCTTATAGTTTGCATTGGGTGTGGGGGACAGGCTGTAAGCAGGCAGGGTCATTATAGCCTAAGGCTTAGTTTTAAGACTAAGTTTTAAGACTAAGCCTTTCCCACCCTTTTGAGAAATCCATTATGCCTCAGATAAGTGACTTTTTATCAGAGACTTTTTTGTTTGTATATTGGATTAAAGGTTTTGATATCTACATTATAAAGTGGGGCAGAGGAGCTCATGCTAGAGGAGAGCAGAGAAAGGAGAGCAGAGAAAGGCCACGTGGAGGAGAAGACAAGCAGCCAAGATGGCAGAGTGCTGAAGGAGAAGCCAGTTTGTGCAGAGTTTGTACAGAGAGAAGGAGATGGAGAACAGAGGTGAATAAGGCTGGTGAGGTAGAAACCTTTGATTCTAGGAAACTCGGATAAGTCAGTGGCTTTGGGAGCCCTTAAGGAAAGGGAAGTGTTTTCCAACTAGTGTGTATTTCTTGCCCGCCGGGTGCAAGCTAGAATTAAATGTAATGGCCCACCAGTTCTTGGCTCCATTGTTTCATTACCGTTTGTCCGAATCAAATGCGAACCTGCACGGGCCAGGCGGCTGTGATGGTGGCCACGGCTACTGGCTTTACATTTGGCGTAGTCTGTGGCAGGATTCGATACAGATCGGTATGGAACCACCACCATCTTTGAGCGGTGGAGTAGAGGACTGGCTGCTGTTATGGTTCCCCATGGCTGTCCTTTTGGGGGCCATAGGCTGGCTGACTTTTACAGCCATGCATGAGGAAACCAAGAGCTCTGTGGAAGAGGCTGCCTGGACCTACAAACCGAGCAGTGGAAGGAGCTGGAGCAAACCTGGGAGAAAGATGCCGACCCTGGAGCTGAAGCAAGCACCAGAGGAGGCCGACCAGGTTCATGAGAGTCGCTTGGAAATGGAGCGGCTGCTGGAGAAGGAATCACAGGTTTGTGAGTTGCAGATTTCCCTGGACATTGTGGAGAGCCAACAGTGGCAGGAGGCTGGAGCTGAGGCCGGGGCCAGGGCTGCAAGGCCCGTGGAGCAGAAGGCAGCAGTGGCCCGGCACTCAAGCCCGGCAGTGGGAGTTGGTGTTTACAGCTCCTCTTTGAAGGATGAGGAGAATCAGGCTGGAGTTGCAATCCTCAGTCTCCAGAAGGTGAGAGCCCAGCAGCAAGGAGTACCTGCTACGCTCCTGGTAGGTCTGTGATTTGGGGACATAGGGGTGGGTGCCATCATGCTCTCCGGAGCAGAGATGGAAATGCTGACTGCAATTGCCACATGCTCCTCTTTGGGACAGTGTAAGACCTGCCAGGACGGCAGGGATGAGGGGGCTGGCTGAGGCCCCATGTGCTTGGAATGATTCCTGGACTATGACCGGAGTGGGCACTGGCTCCTTTGCTGGGTGGACTTATGGATTTTGGACAATGTGAAATACCCTGATGGGGTTGGGGGGTGGCTTTGCTGGAAGCACTCCCCTGTCCCGGGAAGCTTTTCCCATGGCTAGAAAGAAGTCAGAGGACATTTTGCGCTTTTGGCAAAGTGCTCAGAGACTGGTGAAGTGTACCTTTATAATTGTTGAAATTGTATGATTTGTCATGTTGTTGTAATTTGTGTAATGTGCTTAATTTCCTTGTGCAGAAATACCTGTGCTTTAGATTGTGAAGCGAGCAAAAGGGGTGGAATGTTGGTCAAATGAGTTTGTAAATATGATATATATGTTTGCACCCTTATAGTTTGCATTGGGTGTGGGGGACAGGCTGTAAGCAGGCAGGGTCGTTATAGCCTAAGGCAGGGGTCCCCAAACTACGGCCTGCGGGCCGCATGCGGCCCCCTGAGGCCATTTATCTGGTCCCCACTGCACTTCCGGAAAGGGCATCTCTTTCATTGGTGGTCAGTGAGAGGAGCATAGTTCCCATTGGAATACTGGTCAGTTTGTTGATTTAAATTTACTTGTTCTTTATTTTAAATATTGTATTTGTTCCCATTTTGTTTTTTTACTTTAAAATAAGATATGTGCAGTGTGCATAGGGATTTGTTCATAGTTTTTTTATAGTCCGGCCCTCCAATGGTCTGAGGGACAGTCAACTGGCCCCCAGTGTAAAAAGTTTGGGGACCCCTAGCCTAAGGCTCAGCTTTAAGACTAAGCCTTTCCCACCCTTTTGAGGAATCCCATTATGCCTCAGATAAGTGACTTTGTATCAGAGACTTCTTTGTTTGTATATTGATATTGGATTAAAGGTTCTGATTTCTACACTATAAAGTGGGGCAGAGGAGCCCATGCTGGAGGAGAGCAGAGAAAGGCCACGTGGAGGAGAGGACAAGCAGCCAAGATGGCGGAGTGCTGAAGGAGAAGCCAGTGTGCAGAGTTTGTACAGAGAGAAGGAAATGGGAAACAGAGGTGAATAAGGCTGGTGAGGTAGAAACCTTTGATTCTAGGAAACTCGGATAAGTCAGTGGCTTTGGGAGCCCTTAATGGAAAGGGAAGTATTTTCCAACTAGTATGTATTTCTTGCCCGCCAGGTACAAGCTAGGATTAAATGTAATGGCCCACCAGTTCTTGGCTCCATTATTTTATTATTGTCTGTCTGAATCAAATGCGAACCTACATGGGCCAGGTGGCTGTGATGGTGACAATGGCTACTGGATTTACAGAAGGAAAAATAAAAAGACTAAAAGTATTTGGCACTATGGAGCATAGAATTAAAGGTGATTTCATTTTCTTCTTTGTAAAAACAAGATTAAGTGTTATCACTGATTTCAAAAGAACAGTGTTTGAATAAAATGCTTCCATGATGCACTCAGCAAGAATGAAGCTTTTCTCTATTATGTCCAGGCAGTCCCCTCTGCAAGCTTCCCAGAGTATGATTCATGATACAAGTGCCATACTCAGTAAGTATCCTGTTCATCTTTAAGGTAATGATGTGATGACAGGATCGATTTTACCAACTGGAAGCTATGTTTGGGATGGTGCGGCAATCCCCAGTGAGCAATGACCCGTGTGGTCACAATGAATAGGGCTAACCTGTGTAACCAACCGGATACTGCAGGGATGACAGCAAGTGATTTCAGAGGCTAGGTCTCTGGGGGAAACCAGTTGTCACATTAGGATACCCAAGCAGCCTTGGGCAACTCCATGTGGTAAGAAACCAAGGTCTCCTACCAAGATCCAGCACCAGTCTGCCAACCTCCTGAGGGCCACATTGGAAGCAGGCCCTCCCAACTTTCCTGCTAACATCATGACTATTGCCTCATGAGAGACCAGCTCAACAGTTCAAATTCATGACCCATAGAAACTGGATGGAAAATGTTGATTGTTGTATTCAGTCACTAGGTGTCAGGTAATTTGCTACGCAGCACCAGATAACTAACACAGATGGCTTGCCTAACATGTACGACTCACATAACCCACACAGAATTCACTGCACAGCAGCTGAGGCTGGGGGTCTTCACCAGCACAGCTACACCAGTGGCCAGGGGTCTCACACAGGCACACTCCGCTGGGAACTCCACTGGGAATAGGGGCGGGGACACACTACTGTCAGTAAGCTCTGTGGCTCCTCTAGTGACACCTGGGAAGTCAGCTGACTTCTGGGCAAACACTGATTGGGGCAGCCAGGGAGGGGCCCGACTCCCTCAGAGAAGACAGCATCTGACCTTGTCAACATAGAGCACTCTGAAGCAATCTAAGGGGCAAAAGATCGCTTATGTGGCCCCAAGTTGTATGCAAACCCACAGAACAAACATGCTTCCACAAAGTGAATTCCACAAAGTGAAATAGTGCACGCAGCCCACCAGTTCCACTATTGCACTTGATGCGCATTTGGACTCAGATATTTGCTCCCGAGATCATCTCCAAGTAAAACTATATTTAACTCTCAATGTCACGGCCATATTTTAAGTGATTTGGGTTAACTGCCCTCTTTTGTAACTGCTACAAGCAATTTGTAATTTAAACAGCATTTTTTCCATTCCCCACCCTATTCCTTCCTTTTGTTTTTAAATCATAAACTTTTGGTAATGATCTCAGGGTTGTCAGTTATTATAAACACTGCAAAAATAAAACACACACACATTGAAAATCAAGCCAACCCAAGTATCCAAGTCAATAAAACTATTATTGCTCAGAATATTTCAATTGCAACAGTTTCTGTATATATTTATAACATCAAGTTAATAAAGTGGAAAAAAAATCACCAAAGTAGAAAAGAAGTACCTCCAATATAAATCTATATGGGAAAAACCAGAAATTTAGCAATGCAGATACAGGCAAAACTATAAAACTTAATTTGGTAATTTAAGAAGATAGGCATCTTCTTCCTTTATTAGCAATATTTTTGAAAAAGTGATTCTAATACAGTTGGTGTCAGAATAGAATAATTGTAATAAAATTCTTAGTTGTGAATTCTAAACAGAAAGATATCTCAGTGTAGGGTTTATTTCAATTTGGATCCATTTTATAATGCAGAAAACATAATTAGATGAATGTTGCCAGAGTGTTTTAGCAGTACACTTTGCTGAAAAATACTCTAGTCCCACTCAACTATCAAACTAGTTCTACAATCACAATAGAAAGATTTCGGTGCTTATTTCCCAAGAAATAAATTAGAAATACTATTTCTTCTATCCTATAGAAGTGACGCTTTTAGTATTGATTTAGCTGTGACATAGGCTTAAAAGAGTTAAACTCTTTTAAAGATTATGAGTGATGATATTTCAAAGAAACTGTACTTTTATTTTTCTAATCACTGGGATAGACAATATTCTATAAAGGTCAAGAATCATAATTGTGGCCCTGGCTGCCAGTGGCTCAAAGGATAGAGTGTCGTCCTGTGTGCCAAGGTCATGAGTTCCACCCCTGGTCAAGGCACATACAGGAAGCAACCAATGAGTGCACAACTAAATGGAACAACTAAGTGGGACAACAAATTGATGCTTCTTTCTCTTTCTCTCTCTCTCACCCCCCTTTCCCATCCCCTCTCCCTCTCTCCCTCCCTCCCTCTCTCTCTCTCTCTCTCTCTCAAATCAATGGAGAAGTTTTTATAAAAATCATAAACTTAACAAGAATAATTTTCACCACTCTAGACCTACCCTGCTAAGAGTTGAATCCCGTCCACCCTTCCCCAATGACATGTAAAAATAAATAATGATCACAAAAGAAAATATGGTTCATAGATATGTTCTACCATGTGCTCTGATTTGTAGCATTATTCACACCAGAAAAGGCTTAATGTTTTATTAACTATAAGGTGCTTATGTGGGTAAAAAAAATACAAATTAAAAAAAGATTGATCAATTGATCTCAAATGGTTTCAGATATCACATGAAAATGAAACTCACACAATCCAAGAAAAGCTCAGAAATTCAACTGAGGACTTGAATACACTAAACAGATCAAACAGTTTGGCTATCAATTAACACTCACAGATAATAACACAACACTATGGAAACAGGTGGCACTCCACCAATAAGATACTCCCTATGTACAAATGGCATCTGGTCCCTTGTAAATTCCTCAGGTAATTCATTAATTAAGCAGTTACTGAGTGCTTGCTGTGCACCATGCTTAGTGCTTGCAGTGGTGAGAAGATTAAAGTAGAACCCAGCTGAACGACAGAACATACTCACTTGCCTGGAAGCAAGAGACATCTACACCTAGGAAGTCTGAGTTTGAGCTCAGCAGCATCTGTCTGCTAACTAAAACACACGTTTTCTGTACAATCATAATGGCACAGTCCCAAACCAGATCAATATATCAATTAACCAGTAGGAAATTTGCTAGACTACAGGATTCATCATGAACGCTTCCATTGGTGATGTTATATTGGGTGTCTACTTCAGGTTTAACCAGTGGAGGTCCCCATCTATCCAAATTTATTCAAAGGCAGAGACGATAATTTAAATAGCATAAAAAAATAAAGAAGCATTAAAATAATCCTTTCACCCTTAGAGAATTTTTCTTAATGTAAAATTCTTCAAAATACTATTATAATATTATTTTATAAACACTGTTATGAAGGAGCAATTTAGGAAGTATATTTTGGCCCAAACATAGAGGCAAATTTTTTTTAAGAGAATTGATAAGCTTTTCTATCATTGCCCACTGGATTAATAAGCTATGACACATGATCCATACTCTTGTCCAAGTCTGAAGTCACTTCACTGCTTGACAAGGTATCAAAGTTGCAAAGGCCTTAAATGATTCATGACCTCTGTCTAAACAGACTGACAGGCTTTTTTTTTTTTTTTTTTTTTTATTTATTCATTTTAGGGGGGGGGGAGGGAGAGAGAGAGAGAGAGAGGAGGAGGAGGAGGAACAGGAAGCATCAACTTCCATATGTGCCTTGACCAGGCAAGCCAGGGTTTTGAACCGGCAACCTCAGTGTTTCCAGGTTGACACTTTATCCACTGCGCCACCACAGGTCAGGCCTGACAGGCTTTTTTAAAATTTTGCTTACCTTAAAACATGCCTGTCGCCAAGTTTTCAAAGTGGTTTCACATTTGGATTGCTATTGACCATCCTGCTGAGTCAATGGGGAGGTTTCGGCATGCCATGCCTAGCTTTTCAAGTTTATGATTCCTTCCCTCAAACCCCCTCCCCCAGTACAGCCTGCCCACATCCCCTTCGTCCCTCCCCCAGACCAGGTCTGGAAAGGTCTCAGGGGTTGCTCTGCTCCCATGGCCCAAAGCTTTTTCTTTAAAAACATTAGATACAAATGTCCTGCAAGTCATCAGAAATTAAATAAACAAATACAGTCGTGCCAAAATACTCCTTTAAAAACATCTGTTCTAACAACAACCAATTAAAGTGATGAAGAGCCTATAAAAAGCAAAACAGATGACCAGGTTGGTGCTGTTTCGAATGCCTGTGCAATAAACAGCACAGGAGGAAGTTTTCCAGCTTACTCTGGCTTCAGCCTCTTGGTAATGAAGTCAAACCTTTAAAAGTAGCATAACTCAGAGTGCAACGGGCCAAAAACACTAAGCTTTTCTGTGCTGATAGAGATGGGATATAGGCCTTGAGAGATAATGAAAAGGAGGCCTTCACAGGGGAGTTCTATTCATTCATTCATCACAGGGATCAATTAAAACCTCTGCATGACCCCAGAATCTTTACAACTGCTGTGTTTTAAACTTTTTTTTCCATTGAAATGTTCTCAATTATATAATCCATTAAAGTTAAGAGAACAGAATTTAAACTGTAAAGGTCTCACTCAGCATAAAATAAATACTAGAGAAGGAGGAAGGAGCCCCAGTCAGAATGTCTTGTGAAGGGGCAGCCCGTCCCCTTCCCCTTGCTTTACCCTACTAACAGCGCAGTCCCAGACACTCTACAGCAGTGGTCCCCAACCTTTTTTGGGTCACGGACCAGTTTAATGTCAGAAAATATTTTCACGGACCGGCCTTTAGGGTGGGATGGATAAACGTATCACGTGATTGAGACAGCGTCAAGAGTGAGCCTTAGACGGATGTAACAGAGGGAATCCGGTCATTTTTTAAAAATAAAACATCGTTCAGACTTAAGTATAAATAAAATGGAAATAATGTAAGTTATTTATTCTTTCTCTGTGGACCGGTACCAAATGGCCCACGGACCGGTACCGGTCCACGGCCCGTGGGTTGGGGACCACTGCTCTACTGATTCAAATGCATTTACACAAGGGAGACTGTTTTGAAGAGTGCTGACTAAGGAGTAACGAAGCCACTCAGTTCCCGTTTCTGTGAGGCTGTCAACTGCAGCTACCTGAGAATCTGCAAGGGGGTCCACATTGTATACATTAGAAGAAATTATGCAAAACGGTTAATTATGCGTGCCCAGAACTCCAAGCTCACATCTGCATATTAATAGACAAGGAGTGATGATGCCTGTGTTCTCACTGCCCAGTTACACAGAAACTCAGGCAGTTTCAGTCAGTGGCTTCCTTTTTCTGCTTGCTTGGCTCTGAGTGAACCTCTCATGAACCTGCAGGAGGAGACTGGAGGAGGAAGAACAAAAAAGCTGGCAAACAGGAACACATGTTCTCATGCAGCCGCATAAAGCTTATCTTGAGTAATGACTTTCTTTAGAACTCGAATCAAAAGCAAATATATGTCCACTGCTTACTCTGTGCACTGTAAGGGGTGCTGTAGGGGGAATTTAAGTTCTGGTTCTCCCTTACAGAGTCTGCAATTTCACTGAAGAACATAGATGAGCTCTAGAGAAATAGACTATAAATGACTTAAATAACATTTCAAGTCCATGAGAATGCTAACAAATTACCCACGGGGGTGCATAGACAAGCCAGGCCTGCTGCTCAAGTGCAGAAGGGGGACCCACTCCTGTAGGAGAGGGGAAGCAGGCAGGAGGTGCACTGATTTGCAGCCGTGCAGGTGAAAGAGTTTGCACAGTCTTGGGGATAAGAAAACAATTGTGTGCTTTCACTGACGATTTCTACAGAAATGTACGGGAGACAGGCTCAAGACAGGGACATGTGCTGGGCTGAAATTTGATCTTCACCCTAAGGCAGTGGTCCCCAACCCCCGGGCCGGTACCGGTCAGTGGGCCATTTGCTACCGGTCCACAGAGAAAGAATAAATAACTTACATTATTTTCATTTTATTTATACTTAAGTCTGAACGATGTTTTATTTTTAAAAAATGACCAGATTCCCTCTGCTACATTCGTCTAAGGCTCAATCTTGACGCTTGTCTCGGTCATGTGATACATTTATCTGTCCCACCCTAAAGGCCAGTCCGTGAAAATATTTTCTGACATTAAACTGGTCCGTGGCCCAAAAAAGGTTGGGGACCACTGCCCTAAGGGAAGTGAAACCAGCAAAGATTTTGGGAGCTGAGAGCTGTGATTAAACTGTTTGAGAAATACTAAGCAAACCCTGGTATACAAGATACAGTACAGGCCCTGGCCGGTTGGCTCAGCGGTAGAGCGTCGGCCTGGCGTGCAGGGGACCTGGGTTCGATTCCTGGACAGGGAACATAGGAGAAGCCCCCATTTGCTTCTCCACCCCCCCCCCTCCTTCCTCTTTGTCTCCCTCTTCCCCTCCTGCAGTCAAGGCTCCATTGGAGCAAAGATGGCCCGGGCACTGGGGATGGCTCCTTGGCCTCTGCCCCAGGCGCTAGAGTGGCTCTGGTCACGGCAGAGTGACGCCCCGGAGGGGCAGAGCGTCGCCCCTGGTGGGCGTGCTGGGTGGATCCCGGTCAGGCGCATGCGGGAGTCTGTCTGTCTCTCCCCGTTTCCAGCTTCAGAGAAAATACAAAAAAAAAAAAAAAAAAAAAAGGATACAGTACGGAACTCCTTGGCATGCAGCCCCATCAGGGGCAATCAGAACAATGCCAGTTGGAGGGGAGGTCTTTTGTTTTTTCGTTTTGTTTTTTTTGGGTTTTGTTGTTGTTGTTGTTGTTTGTATTTTTCCGAAGCTGGAAACGGGGAGAGACAGTCAGACAGACTCCCGCATGCGCCAGACCGGGATCCACCCAGTACGCCCACCAGGGGTGATGCTCTGCCCACCAGGGGGCGATGCTCTGCCCCTCCAGGGCATTGCTCTGCCGCCACCAGAGCCACTCTAGTGCCTGGGGCAGAGGCCAAGGAGCCATCCCCAGCGCCCGGGCCATCTTTGCTCCAATGGAGCCTTGGCTGCAGGAGGGGAAGAGAGAGACAGAGAGGAAGGGGGGGGGAGAGAAGCAAGTGGGCGCTTCTCCGATGTGCCCTGGCCGGGAATCGAACCCGGGTCCCCCACACACCAGGCCGATGCTCTACCGCTGAGCCAACTGGCCAGCGCCTTTTGTTGGTTTTTTTATTAATTTTTACGATTGAATTTAACAGGGTGACATTGGTCAACTAGAGTACATAGATTTTGGGCAAATATCTCCACATCATTTGGGCAGTCAATTATGTTGTATACCCATCACCCAAAGTCAAATCATCCTCCGTCACCTTATATTTGTCCCTCTTTATGTCCATCCACTCTCCCCTGGTAACTACTGCAATCCTAGTTATGTCCATGAGTCTCAATTTTGTGTCCCACTTATGTACAAAATCATACAGTTCTTAGCTTTTTCTGATTTACTTATTTCACTCAGTATAATGTTACCAAGGTCCATCCATGTTGTCGTAATTGATATTATGTCATCATTTCTTATGGCTGAGTAGTATTCCATAGTATATATGTACTACATCTTCTTTATCCAGTCATCTATTGAAGGGCTTTTTGGTTGTTTCCATGTCTTGGCCACTGTGAATAATGCTGCGATGAACATGGGGGTGCATGTGTCTTTAAGTACCATTTTTTTGAGTTTTGGGGGTACATACTCAGTAGAGGAATTTCTGGGTCATATGGTAGTTCTTAATTTTTTGAGGAACCACTATACTTTCTTCCATAATGGTTGTACTACTTTACATTCTCACCAACAGTGAATGAAGGTTCCTTTTTCTCCACAGCCTCTCCAACACTTGTTATTACCTGTCTTGTTGATAATAGCTAATCTAACAGGTGTGAGGTGGTATCTCATGTCGTTTTGATTTGCATTTCTCTAATGGCTAGTGAAGATGAGCATCTTCTCATATACCTTTTGGCCATTTGTATTTCTTCTTAGGAGAAGTGTCTGTTCATGTCCTCTTCCCATTTTTTATTGAATTGTTTGCTTGTTTGTTGCTGAGCTTTGTGAGTTCTTTATATATACTGGATATTAACCCCTTATCTGAGGTGTTGTTGGCAAATATAATCTCCCATTTAGTTGGCTGTTTTGTTGTCAGTTTCTTTTGCTGTGCAGAAGCTTCTTAGTTTGATATAGTCTTATTCGTTTATCTTTGCCTTTACTTTCCTTGCCTTTGGGGTCAAATTCATAAAATGTTCTCTATGGCCAAGGTCCATGAGTTTAGTACCTATGTTTTCTTCTATGTAATTTATTGTCTCAGATCTTATATTTAGGTCTTTGATCCATTTTGAATTAATTTTTGTGCAAGGACAAACTGTAGTCAGGTTTCATTCTTTTGCATGGGCTTTCCAATTTTCCCAGACCATTTATTGAAGAGGTTTTCTTTTCTCCCTTGTGTGTTTTTGGCTCCTTTATCAAAGATGATTTGCCTATATATATGTGATTTTATTTCTGGGCTCTCAATTCTGCCAGTACCTTGCTTTTTGATTATCGTGGCTCTGCAGTATAATTTGAAGTCAGGTATTGTAATGCCTCCAGCTTTTTTCTTTTTTCTCAAGATTACTTTGGTTATTCAGGGATTTTTATGGTTCCATACAAACCTGATGATTTTTTGTTACATTTCTTTAAAAAATGACATTGGAATTTTGATGGGAATTGCATTAAATTTGTATACTGCTTTGGGTAATATGACCATTTTAACTATTTATTCTTCCTATCCAAGAACATGGAATATTTTTTCCATTTCATTGTCTTTTTCAATTTCCTTTACTAATGCTTTGTAGTTTCCAGTATATAGGTCCTTTACATTCTTTGTTATGTTTATTCCTAGGTATTTTTGTTGTTGCAACTGTTAAAGAAATTTTTTGAGTTCATTTTCTGAAGTTTCATTGTTGGCATATATGAAAGCAATAGATTTCTGTATATTAATTTTGTATCTTGCGACCTTACTGTATTGGTTTATTGTTCCTAATAGTCCTTCTGGGGAGTCTTTGTGGTTTTCTATATACAGGATCAGGTAGTCTGCAAAAAGTGAAACCTTTACTTCTTCTTTCCCAATATGAATGCCTTTTAATTCTTTCTCTTGCCTTATTGCTCTGGCTAGAACTTCCAGCACTATGTTGAATAGGAGCAGAGAGAGTAAAAAGCCTTGTCTTGTTCCTGATTTTAGAGGAAAAGTTTTCAGCTTTTTACCATTTAGTATGATGTTAGCTGATGGTTTGTTATATATGGCCTTTATTATGTTGAGATATTTTCCGTCTATGCCCATTTTATTGAGTGTTTTAAACACAAAAGGATGTATTTTATCAAATGCCTTTTTTGCATCTGTTGATAGGGTCATATGGTTTTTGTTCTTTGTTTTGTTGATGTGGTATACTACATTTAATCATTTTACGTATGTTGAACCATCCTTGTGCTTCTAGGATGAATTCCACTTGATCGTGATGTATTTTTTTTAACGTGTTGTTGTATTCGATTTGCTAGTATTTTGTTTAGTATTTTAGCATCTGTATTCATTAGAGATATTGGTCTGTAGTTTTCTTTTTTTGTGTTGTCCTTGGCAGGTTTTGGTATGAGGGTTATGTTGGCCTCATACAATGTGTTTGGAAGTATTGCTTCTTCAATGTTTTTGGAAGACTTTGAGAAGGATAGGAACCAAATCTTCTTAGAATGTTTGGTAGAATTCACTAGTGTAGCCGTCTGGCCCCAAACTTTTATTTTGGGGGAGGTTTTTGAGAGTTGTTTCTATTTCTGGAGGGGAGGTCTTGAGTTCAGCAGCAATAGCAGAAATGGGAATGCGGGGTCACCTGCACCTAGTGTGAAAGGGCTGGGCGAGGGTAAGACATAGATATGTGGTTTTATAGCCAGCAGGCCCAGCACAGTGAGCTCTCTGTCAATGTTGGCCACTAATGCTGTTCTAATTATCACCCCACGACACTGGCAAACAGGCCCTGGTTACAGTGGAGAAACAGGAGACTGAGGAAGAGGGACAGGTCCCAGAGCCGAGCCAGTGACAGACCCTGAATACATGACAGAGGAAAGAGGAAAGTGGCAGAGGAAATGTTAAAACTGACTTACTTTGGGGCAGAATATTTAGCATGAGGGGGGAGGGCAGCACCAAGGACAGACCTTGGCCAGAATGAGATGACCCTGCCTACAAAACCCAACTCCAGAGTGTGGCTTCCATGCCCTGTGACCAAGGGATCATCAGAAGTGCCTTGGTGACACCCTCCGACTGACACCTAAAGACACAGTTCTGAGCCTCTATCACCCACCTCACCATTACCCAAGCCCCATGTCTACAAGAGGTCCCCTGCTGAGAAAGATTAAAAGCAAGTGCTCTGCAAGCATCCTTCCCTGACTGCTAGGGGATGGAGCTGAGCCACCCAGGGGGGCTGTGCCTTTCAGAGACGCTCCCTGTCCTGCAGGGAGACTCGCCACGCCTACGAGATGCTCGTCAGCCAGGACTCAGGGAAACACACATCTGAAAACAGGAGCCCCAGCTGCAAAAATGTTCAATTCAATAACATTGCAGCTGAAAAGGACACCCTCTGGTGACCTCAGAGTCAGCTATAAAAAGGAGAAGCAGAGAAATCTGGAAAAGGGCAAGTAAAGCTATTTATGTTTCCTCATAAAACACAGGGACGAGTTCAGGAGAGACTGGTCTGTGTGGAAGTGAGGATTCTGGGGCTCATTTCCCTCAGCAATTCCACTGCGGCTCCTGACAGAAGCTCCGACCCAGAGAGTCGCCTCTCCTAGGAATGACGGGAGGGCTGGACTTCTATGCCCCTAACATGACGGGCACAGCAGCGGCTGCCATGAGCTCTCACTTGTGCCACAGTCGGGATGGGGCTTTGCCAATAGGTGTGGGTCAGGCTGACACTACCTGACAATGAGGAGTTACAGTAGTGCCACTGTCCCAGAGCCTGGCTCTGGCTTCCTCACCTCTGAGCAATGTAGAATTCTGTGGGCCTTTGGTTTTATTCCAAAATCCTATCAAAAATATAACAGCCTACTTCTTTTTAGAGCTGCTAAGAACTGATCTCACTGTTTACTGTTTATATATTTAACACATTGGCATCCCATAAACAAATTCAAAAAAATTCAAAACTCAAAATAGTGTGGCAAAAGATATCCTACAATCAGGTAACACTCAGCACCCACTTCTATAGCAATATTCCAAAATATGTTTTTAAGTTTCAAAACAATTTCAAAAATATATAATAAAAACTTGTACTACCAACATATGGTATCTTAAAAAATATAAACACGTGGACAAACATATGCTGTTCTGTTCAACGGGATACAAGAACCAAACAGACATCTGCAACACCTTCAGGAAGCTATGTTAAAAGCAATGCCTTTTATTTTCTTATGAAAAAAGAATGGGCAGCCTCAGACTACATTTATTAACTATGCACATGTGCAGATATTTTAATAAGTTGTCCCAGACATCTTGGTACTTGTAAGTATTTCTTCTTTGTGACATACAAAGAATTCTAGCCTGAGGTAGGCATTCACTCCCCACACATCCCGCACGGGCCTCTGCAGACCCACGACTGTGTCGGGTGCCAGAGATGAAAACCCAAAGAAAGACCCTTCCAGAGGCAGAGGCACAGGCAGCCCATCATCGTGGGGAAACGAACAGGGCACTCAGACAAAAGGACACTGGAGCTGGGTGTGCTGGAGGCTCTCTGTGGAGACTGGCAGGAGTCAGACCCCATAGTTCAAGAATACTGATTTATTGAATAGGTAACCAGTGACAAGTGACTAGCATTGTTCATGGGTTCAGTTTAGGTCAGGGGTCTCAAACTCAACTCAGCATGTGGGCCGCAGAGCAAGATCACAGCCGTTCGGCGGGCCGCACTAGGTCTACAAAAGGCAACTGTTACAAAACACTTTTCTCACTGCAGTGGAAAACAAAAAAAAATCAGTACAACAAGCACAATCGTACATGCAGTTTACTCAGTGTCACAAAACGACCAGAAACTGTAGTTCGCATCACAACTGCTGTTAACTAAGCTAATATCTAGCTAGGATGCTAGAGAAATGAAAAATACAAGTAGGCCCCTAGGCTTACTTAATTTTATCCAAAATATTCTGAACTTCGTGGATTAGTCTGCGGGCCGCACAAAATTGTTCGGCGGGCCGCATGCAGCCCACGGGCTGCGAGTTTGAGACCCCTGGTTTAGGTAAAGTAGATGGTTGTCACAGTTGCTGAGGATTACCTGAATATGTGGCAGAACAAAGTGTGAATGCCCTCATGTTTAATAAAACACCTACTTACTATGCATGGTGCAGGCTCTCACCTACAAGTGACACACATCCTTTCAAGTACCATCTTTTCAAAAAAATTGATAAGAAGGCAACTGTCAGCAAGGCATAGCCACAGGCAGTTCACCAAGCTCCCAAACCTCCTCTGGCTGGACCAGCGGCCGTCCCTTGGCTCTGGAAAGACTCATCGGGGCCCTGGGACAGCAGCGGTCTCTTGTCCAGTCAAAGCTGAGCCCTCTTTAAACTCTGCAGTCTCTTGCCACTTCCTGGAACACCTGCTGCTGATGAGAAGCAGGCCCTGATCTGATGGGTACCAGCTGCAGAAAACAAGGCACCCAAGGTCATGTTGCAGAACCGATGCTTTAACAAAATGCAACACCATCTGATGGGCTAGGTGCACTGCACGGAAACAAGAGGTCTGGTTTTTTATTAAAGGGACAATGACAGGGTCTCTCTGGCATCCCCACCACCGCAGCCCTCCTTCATCTCCACATCCACTGAGTTAGCATCCTCTCACACCTGCTAGAAGTTGGACAGCATAAGCAATCACAAGTACCTCACACTGCCAAGTTCAAGCAGAATCCATGTGCTTACTGCTGCTTTAGCCGCCTGGGGCTGCTTAGGACAGTGTCCTTGTCCCTGCCTCTCCCACAGCCACACTGGGAAATCCAGCCCAAATCTGTTTCCTTCACTCTGGGTTTCATTTATAGGGGTTGGGAACTAATGCACTTTTTGGGTCATGTAATGAAAAAAAAACCCTTTGATTAAACACACACAAAAAAATATTTATTATTTGAGGCAAACAAAACTATTTTTCATGATGATTTAAAAGAAAATTAAGTAAACCAAGTACAATCACTAAAGTACATCAAACTCTGCTAAAGGATGACAGAAAGTGGGAAGAAAACTGTAACAAAAGATGATGGAATCAAACTAAAAATCAGATGTAAGGGGAAAGAGACCAACTTTTCTTACAGAAGAATTCTAAATAATTGGGGTGGCCAGATTTAATAAGTTACAGGATGCCCAGTTAAATGTGAAGTCCTGGTGTCTCAAGGGACATACTTACACTAAAAATTATCCACTGCTTATCTGAAAAAGCAAAGTCATCTGGGTGTCCTACAACCTACCAAACAACACATGTAGATATTTCCACCTCCAGCAGGTGGAGCTTAATCTTCCCAGAACTCCTTTAAGGTGCGCTGTGCTAAGGACAGTGTTCTCAAAGCATGCGCGAGGGTGCACTGGTGTGCCCTAGAAGATTTCCAGATGTGCCGCAATGGTATTCCAGAGAAATATGTGCCTGTTGGGGACCAAAAAACCAACAAGGTTTTTGGAGTTTAGATTTTTGGGGGGACAGAGGTATAGGGAATTGGCTATAAGCTGACAGTCTGCCCATCCCCCACTTCACTTGCCTGATTAGGTTGCAAAAGGCTGTTAAACTGTGGTGCTGGATTGTTTATACTACCCCCCATGTTTCCCAGAAAGACTGAAGGCAAGTTTCTTCTATCCTTTGTTTGGTGTAAAGTTAAGATTTGCTAATGGCCTCATTTTGCCCTATAAATAAAGCAAGATGTGGTTTTGGGGCACACTTTGTTCTTGCCAGCAGCAATTACAGGGCCCTCCCGACCCCATATTTTCTTAATTTCTCATATTTCCTTATTTCCGCACAATTTCCATTCGGGACCTGGAATTACTAGCTGCGCTGGTTCGCGGCATGTGCCCAGATATAAAAATAAATATAGTTACTCTATTATACCATTTCATTACAAAAATACTGCTCTTTTTGTTATCATTATTATATTTATTATTAACACATTATATTATTTTTAGATAAATACACCCAAATAAAATGGATAGATTTCTCAAAAGAAGTGTGATATTGAAGAACCCAATTCTGGAAGTGAGCAAAAGTCAGTGCAAGTAAGAAAGCAAAATCGCGGCCTACTCGCAAATATAATGAAAGTTATTTAAGCTTTGGTTTCACTTGGACTGGAAGTGAAGATCATCCTTTACTGCTATGTTTAGTATGAGGATGTAAAATGGCAAATGAATCATTGCTCCCCAGTAAATTGAGTAAACATTTTAAAACTATACACTCTAATTTACAAGATAAATCTGTAAGTTTTTTCAAGAGATTGTCTGAACAGCAAACAAAAGCAGCAAATTCTTTTAAAAGTACAATGACTATTTCTGATAAAGCTCAAATCGCTTCTTATCAAGTCTCAGAACTGATAGCAAAAAATATGAAAGCTCATACTTTGAGTCACTTATTTTGCCTGCATGTAAAAAAATGGTCATGACAATGCTAGGAAATGAAGCAGCAATGAAAATAAGCAAAATTCCTCTGTCCAACGATACAGTTCACAGGCGTATTATAGAAATGTCTTCTGATATTGAGAAAAATGTATGCTGTAATAAGCTTCAGTATTCAAATTTTGCATTGCAAGTTTATGAGTCAACAGACATTACCAACACGACGCAACTCTTAGCATTTGTCCGTCTTATTAACGAAGATCAGATAGTAAATCAGTTTCTTTTTTGCAAAGAATTAGGTGTGTCTACAAAAGGTGAAGATGTTTTTAACATTCTGAATAACTATCTTGATAAATGGCAGCTAACATGGAAGTCGTGTGTAGGCATTTGTACAGATAGATGGCCCCTTCCATGGCAGGCTGTGTTAAGGGTCTTACATCTTTTGTAAAAAAACAAAATGAGAATGTTATTGTAAGTCACTGCTTTCTTCATAGGAGGCCTTGATGGCAAAAACATTGGTAGAAAAATTAAGAGAAGTTTTAGATCAAGTTGTTCAGATGGTAAGCTTTATTAAAACAAGACCTGTCAAATCATGTTCATTTGGAAAGCTTTGTTTCCATATGGATTCACAGCACAGACAGCTGCTTTTACACACTGAGATGAGTTGGTTGTCAAAGGGAAAAGTACTGACGTGTATACACAAGCTAGAACAAGAACTTCTTGAGTTTTTTGAAGAGAAACAATTACATTTTTGTAACCTCCTTCGGTGCCAATTTTGGATTGCCAGGGTACAGTATTTGGCCGATATATTTCAGCAGCTCAATATTTTGAATACTAACATGCAAGGGAAAGAAGACAATATTCTCACATCCACTGACAAAATGAAAGCGTTTCGGAGAAAACTACAGATTTGGAAAAGAAAAGCTGTTGAAGGTAATTTGGAAATGTTTCCATTGGTAAAAAAACACTTGCATAAATGAAACACTTCCAATAACAGTTGAAAATTTAATAAGTTTAGAAGAAAAATTGGGTTCTTATTTTCCATCACTTAACACTGAACAATATGATTGGACTAGAAACCCATTCATGGAAGCTTCAAGTGATTTCGGTTTAACATTAACAGAAGAAGAAGAACTGGCAGCTATATCCATTGATCGTGGATTGATGATTAAACATAAGGAATTGTCTCTTGAAGCCTTTTGGATTTCTATAAAAGAAGAATATGTGACAATATATAAAAAAGCTTTCAACATTTTACTACAATTTTCAACATCCTATTTATGTGAATTAGGATTTTCTACCCTCAACACAAGAGTAAAAAGAGAGGAATTCTTCAATGTATTGATGAGGAAATGAGAGTTTGCCTTTCAAATATATGCCCAAACATTAAAGAAATCGCTAGGACACATCAGGCTCATGTTTCTCATAAAAACAAGAATGAAAAAACTTAGCATTCATACCGGAACCTGCCGAATTCACTAAACCTTACTAAGAATGTATCTATATATATAAAAAGATAATTTTTTGTCATTTTTTTAATTTTTTAATCCCTTTTTTATGAATTCTAAAAAGCAAAACTCAGAAAATGTAACATAAAAATGTTTTTTAATGTCAGAATAAATTTAATTTTGTCATATTTATTTCTTTTAATTACCATAAAAGCACTCTTGGACTTTATTTATTTTTTTTAATATTTGACTTAATTATTATAACATATTTCTCAGAAATTTGTATATAGTGCGCCTACAATTATTTGTAGGATTTTAAATGCATCCCGACTTCAAAAAGTTTGAGAACCACTGGCTTAAGGACTTATGTCCAGGACCAGAACAGGGAAAGGCAAAAACAGTAACTCCGCATGGAGAGATCTGGACAACACAACATTAAGCAGGTGACCAAGGTTCACATCACCAGAGAGGTTGCATGGATATCAGACACCTCCTGAGATGATGAAACAAGAACACTAACCTCTCTCTGTGCTCTTCCTAAAATCCCATAACTCCAGGCTAATCACAAAAGAGAAGAAACAAACCCATATTTGGGTGCTTTCTACAGGCAACCTGGCCAGTACTCCTCATGACTGTTAAGGTCACGAAAAATACTTGTTTTTTCTTCTGTTAACTGAGAAAGACTGTGAAAAGCCTGCGAAACTCTCAGAGATGATGAAATTCATCATCTGGACTAGATCCGGGAACAGAAAGAGGACATAAATGAAAAAAACAGTGAAATCCAAATACAGTTTGGGATTGAGTTAATGGTAATATACCAATGTCAGTTTCTAATTTTGACAAATGTGCCATGGAAATGTTTAAGATGGTAACAATAAGATACGCTGGGTGGGGGTTACTCAGGCACTTTAGTTACTCTTGGCAACATTCTGTAAACCTAAAATTACTTCAAAATAAAAGTTTACTTTTAAAAAGTCAAATGTAAAGAAATTAGAGGATATCAGGGAAGTGCTTTAAAATTCTCCAGGAAAGTGTAGATAGGGAGTTGATAAAACAAGAATAATAAAGTTCTGGTAATCATGATTTAAGTAAGGATTTCTTTTGAAAGGGACATGAGCAAATGGCAAAAGGCAATGACTCGGAACTTTGCAGTGGGGACCTTTCATGTCTCACTGACCCACATCACTTTCTGTGTCATGAGAGTTTTGCAGGGTGCCCAGCCATCCTCGGTTGCCTGGGCCTGGCCAGTTTTCACAGTGACAGTCCCAGTCCCAGTCCCAGAGAACCTTAGTCCTGAGCAAAGCAGTCCTCTCGATCCCTTTCTCCCCGTGTATCTGAGTGTGCTCTCTGTCTCAGAAGCACACACACACAGTGAGATTCTTGAGTTAAATAAACAAAAACTTAGGTACAACTCCAGAGTCCAGGTAATTATTTCACTTTTATAAAAAACTCTAGAATGGCCCTGGCTGGTTGGCTCAGTGGTAGAGCGTCGGCCTGGCGTGCGGGGGACCCGGGTTCGATTTCCGGCCAGGGCACATAGGAGAAGCGCCCATTTGCTTGTCCACCCCCCCCCTCCTTCCTCTCTGTCTCTCTCTTCCCCTCCCGTAGCCAAGGCACCATTGGAGCAAAGATGGCCCGGGCGCTGGGGATGGCTCCTTGGCCTCTGCCCCAGGCGCTAGAGTGGCTCTGGTTGCGACAGAGCGATGCCCCGGAGGGGCAGAGCATCGCCCCCTGGTGGGCAGAGCGTCGCCCCTGGTGGGCGTTCTGGGTGGATCCCAGTCGGGCGCATGCGGGAGTCTGTCTGACTGTCTCTCCCCATTTCCAGCTTCAGAAAAATACAAAAAAAAAAACAAAAAAAAAAACTCTAGAATAAAACAATCCTCCCTCCTCTGTGCCATCCACCTACCACCACTATATATTTATGCCCATTATCAAGCCCAGAAAGAATTTTTTGCCATTTTTGTAAATATCAAATGCGCCCTATGCACATATCCTTCCACAGCCTTTGAGATGTCTCAGGAGCACCACAAGAGTTTTGGGGCAGGCCACTCTATAAGCAGGCTAGCTACCCAGAGGAAACATGGTTCATTGTGCACAGACATCAACAGTGAGGTCTGGGCTTTTCCAGGCTCGATGCAGATCCATGCAAGCACCAAGTACGTGTGATGGAGAACACAGGCCAGCCCCCGAGACTGCCCCAGACGTCCTGAGACTGCAGACACATCTCCGGGTACTTTCCTATCTCACACCTGCATTTAGAATCTGCATTTGAGTGAAGTGAAAGCACAGCCCACAGATGCCTGTCAGGAATCCACAATGGCCATGCCTCGTTTGTAACCAAAACAATAGCAGCTACCATTTACTGAGCAACTATTATGTGCCAGGGACATTAGTGGCTATGACGAAGCAAAAGAAGCCAGATAATAGCTGGGATTATGTTCAAAGGATTTCTACAAACTCAGATTTACATATTTTCTTTCTCTTTTAAAAAATTTTATTTAGAAAATTAAATTCAATGGGATAACATTGATCAATAAAGAGTACATAGGTTTCAGGTAAACATCTCTATAGCATTTGAACTGTTGATTGTGTTGTGTATCCATCACCCAAAGTCTAATCATTTTCTCTCACATATATTTGTCCCTCTTTACTCCCTTCCCCCTGAATACTAACCCCTATGGTATCTGTTGTTTGTGAATATCATCTCCCATTTGGTTGGCTGCCTTTTTTATTGTCAGTTTCTTCTGCTGTGCAGAAGTTTTCAGTTTGATATAGTCCCATTCATTTATTATTGTCTTTACTTCCCTGGCCTTTGGGATCAAAGTCATAAAATGTTCTCTACAGCCAAGGTCCACAAGTTTAGCACCTGTGTTTTATGAAGTGATAGATACATGAATTTACCACAACTCCAACTGCCCTTTTGTTGTCCCACCTGGCTGCCTGACCTCACCCTTACTTACTGGACTATCGCCCCCGAGGCAGAGGAATTCGAAGAAGCTAGTCAACCTGCCCCAAGATGGAACATTCTAGAAAGCTGAAATCCTAAAACCATAAAAGGGAACATACCAGAACTTTTGCCTCAGTATCCCCTCAGGCTCTCCCAAACACTATATAATTCGCCCCTAGTCTGTAACCGGTGCTCTTCTCCCGGGAGAAGTGCCCGGCAGGGTTCCTTTCTTCCTTTCAATAAAGCCTGTTACTCTGGTCTTTTCGGACTCCCATGGATTCCAACATGAAGAGCATATTTTGATGGGAATATAGATCAAGGAACTTAATCAACTGTTGTATGAATACTTTATGAAACTATTTTCTCAAACTGGATTGTGAAAATAGAGGACTTTTAGATGATGACCCTCATTAGACTTTTCCAAAGGAAAAGCCATTCCTAAGAGGTTAGCAATGCCCTTCTGACCTAAGTAAGATAACAAAAGGCCAGGAAAAGGTGAGACAAGACCACCAGGTACAGCCAGAGACACGCTGTTCTTGCCTGAGGTATAACCCCCTCCCCTAGCCCTGGACATTTTTTCTTCATTACTGGTACACAGTGAAAGCAATAAAAATTACTTCAAGATAGGAGCCATAAAAAGAAAATTAATTTATCATTAATTTAGCTTCCCTGAGCCAAAACAGAATTATCTGAAGCAGCTGTATCAGTTCAATTATGTGACAAGAGAGTCAGAATTGACCAGATGGCTGTTCTGTATCTCTTTGAAAGGAAAGTAGAACCAGGGGGTGCAGGTGCGAGTGCAATTAGACTCCTCTGTTTATCTTATCTGATTTGAAATCTCAGTACATATGGGTCACCCTCCTTCTTTTTGATTGGTGGACGAGATAACTGGTCTGATTTTTCCTCTACCGATTAGCACTGTGGTTGTTTCCCTCACACAGTACTGGGCACCCTTGTACCTATACCTTTGTGCATATGAGCGCAGAGTTTTGTACGAGAGATTCAAACAAGGGGAACTGCTCAGTCGAGTGACATCTGGTTCTAATTGTGCTCAATATTGCTAAATGCCTCCAAAAAGGCTTCACCAGCTTGCTCTACCAACCCTGCATCAGTGTCCATTCCCCTGCACTCATTAACTGATAACTTATCAACTTTTAATTTTCTCAATCTAAAGAGGCAAAACAAGAAGATCTCATCATTTGAATTTCCTGCAATGTCGGTGAGATTGAGCATCTTTTCAACCTTCAGTGGCCATTTGTCTTTCTTCTGGGAATTGCCTTTTTCCAATTTCCTATGTGTTTTGGGTCATTTTCTGTTATTGATTTGTAGATGCTCTTTATAGATCCAAGTATTAGTTCTTCATTTTTAAGAAAAAATATGTTTCATAAATGGAGAGACAAACCATGCTTATGGATTAGAAGATTCAATGTAGTAAAGAAGCAGATTCTCTGCAAATTGATGCATAGGTTTAATATAATTCCTACCAAAATCCCAACCTAGTTTTTTGTAAACAACGACAAGCTTATTCTAAAATTATAGAAATTTAGAATAAGTTGGAAGGGCACACACAGGTCCTAGAATAACTAAAAGGAGTCTGACAAAAGAGAATAAAGTGGAAGGAATCAATGTACTAAGGCTCACTATATAGTTATAGTAATCAACACTGTGCCAATGTTCAGGGGATAGGCACACAGGTCAATGGAACAAAACAAAGAACCCAGAAATAAACCCATACAAAGAGTCCAACTGATTTTTGACAAAAGCATAAAAATTGAGGTAAGACAGCCTTTTCAACAAGTGATACTGGAGCAATTTGACATGCATAGGCTAAATAAATAAACCCTGACCTAAAGATGGGTGGACTGGATCAACGTCAATGTCCTGGTTGTAATATGCTTGACAAGATGCTGCCATGACGGGTATACATATGTCACTGTGTTATTTCTTACAATTCCATATAAACCTATAATTACCTCAATTAAAAATTCAATTTAAGGCCCTGGCCGGTTAGCTCAGCGGTAGAGCGTCGGCCTGGCGTGCGGAGGACCCGGGTTCGATTCCCGGCCAGGGCACATAGGAGAAGCGCCCATTTGCTTCTCCACCCCCCCCCTCCTTCCTCTCTGTCTCTCTCTTCCCCTCCCGCAGCCAAGGCTCCATGGGAGCAAAGATGGCCCGGGCGCTGGGGATGGCTCCTTGGCCTCTGCCCCAGGCACTAGAGTGGCTCTGGTCGCGGCAGAGCGATGCCCCGGAGGGGCAGAACATCGCCCCCTGGGGGGCAGAGCGTTGCCCCTGGTGGGCAGAGCTTTGCCCCTGGTGGGCGTGCCGGGTGGATCCCGGTCGGGCGCATGCGGGAGTTTGTCTGACTGTCTCTCCCCATTTCCAGCTTCAGAAAAATACAAAAAAAAAAAAAAAAAATCAATTTAAAATGCTGAAAATATTTTCTCATGGTCTATCTCTTATCTCCTGAATTTCTTTAAGGTGTAGGAGGGTTAATTTTTATCTAGTCAAATTTACTTTTCTCAGGGAACTCTCATCCACTGTTGGTGGGACTGTAAAGTAGTACAACCATTATGGAGGAAAGTATGGTGGTTCCTCAAAAAACTGCAAATAGAACTACCTTATGACCCAGCAATCCCTCTACTGGGTATATACCCCAAAACCTCAGAAACATTGATACGTAAAGACACATGTAGCCCCATGTTCATTGCAGCACTGTTCACAGTGGCCAAGACATGGAAACAACCAAAAAGCCCTTCAATAGAAGACTGGATAAAGAAGATGTGGCACATATACACTATGGAATACTACTCAGCCATAAGAAATGATGACATCAGATCATTTACAGCAAAATGGTGGGATCTTGAAAACATTATAAGGAGTGAAATAAGTAAATCAGAAAAAAACAAGAACTACATGATTCCATACATTGGTGGAACATAAAAATGAGACTAAGAGACATGGACAAGAGTGTGGTGGTTACCAGGGGTGGGGGGAGGGAGGACATGGGAGGGAGGGAGGGAGAGAGTTAGGGGGAGGGGGAGGGGCACAGAGAACTAGATAAGAGGGTGGCGGAGGGCAATCTGACTTTGGGCGAGGGGTATGCAACATAATTTAATGACAAAATAACCTAGACATGTTTTCTTTGAATATATGTACCCTGATTTATTAATGTCATCCCATTACCATTAATAAAAATTTATTTAAAAAAAAAATTTACTTTTCTCTTTATGTCTCCTGGATTTAGTTTTTTTATACTTTGCAATTTTTTTGAGGTTGCTAAAAAGAGCATCTTTTTAAAAAAAGTTTCTTATACTAAATATATGTCTTTTTATAATAAAACATTTTTAACCATAAGAAACCCTATGAAAGGTAACATAAGAACATTAAGTAAACCTGGGCATAACCTTAAAAAATAATATTTAAGTGCTTTCAACTTCAGGCTTAGTAGATATGACAAGAGAAATTAAACATCATAAATAGAATGGGAAAAGCACATATATACGTAGGTGCTCATGAAGGAAGCCAGAAGAATGTGAGTGCATCCCATTCTGCCTAGCACTGTGTCAGCCTGGGTAGCCACAGTGGGGCAATAGGGCCGAGGTGCAAACCAGCTTCTGATCAAGTTCTTTAGCATTTAAGTCAGGATCTGACTCATCAGACTATATCCCAGAAAGGTATCTATTCCAC
Source organism: Saccopteryx bilineata (assembly GCF_036850765.1). NCBI lineage: Eukaryota > Metazoa > Chordata > Mammalia > Chiroptera > Emballonuridae > Saccopteryx > Saccopteryx bilineata. The sequence continues at coordinate 170,101,520 of NC_089495.1, forward strand.
TTTTCTAAACTTTCTTGCAGGATATTCAAAAAGATATTACAATGAAATTGTAAATTCTTCCTAAGAAAGCAGCCATTTGCATTTGACTTCTCAGTACTTAATGAATTTCCATTTTTTAAAGAAAGTATTCGTCAGACATCTTAAACTAAACTACAAATAATAAAGTGCCATTTCCAGTGCCTATGATGTGCCAGATGCCAGTCTGAGCACTTTACCTACTTTCTAAACATAGAGGTAAGTAATCTGTCCACGCCAACACCGAGGCCTCAGAGTCTGCTTCTCGGAGTACAGACTCATACTACACAACTCAGTCACATGTCCAGCTGCTAGCCAGTATCACAGCCTCACACAAGTGGGTAACCTGCCTGGCCCAATACTTCTTCCTTTGATGTTAACATGGCCTGTGTTAATAAATATTATCTCAAAGAAAAAAGAAGCAAATATATTTTTTTTTCATTTTTCTGAAGCTGGAAACAGGGAGAGACAGCCAGACAGACTCCCGCATGCGCCCGACCGGGATCCACCCGGCACGCCCACCAGGGGCGACGCTCTGCCCACCAGGGGGCGATGCTCTGCCCATCCTGGGCGTCGCCATGTTGCGACCAGAGCCACTCTAGCGCCTGAGGCAGAGGCCACAGAGCCATCCCCAGCGCCCGGGCCATCTTTGCTCCAATGGAGCCTTGGCTGCAGGAGGGGAAGAGAGAGACAGAGAGGAAAGCGTGGCGGAGGGGTGGAGAAGCAAATGGGTGCTTCTCCTGTGTGCCCTGGCCGGGAATCGAACCCGGGTCCTCCGCACGCTAGGCCGACGCTCTACCGCTGAGCAACCGGCCAGGGCAAGAAGCAAATATTTTTAAGTCAATCATGTTTAACCAGTGGAATAAGAAAAATAATATCAACAAAATGAAAGGGCAACCTATAAAATAGGGGGAAATATTTGCAAGCCACATATCAGATAAAGGAGTCAACAGCCAAAATATATAAGGAACTCATACAAATCAATAGCAAAAAAAAAAAAAATGGCAATAATCCAAATATTTAATGGGCAGAAGACCTGAATAGACATTCTTCCTAAGAAGACATACAAATGGCCAATAGGTAAATGAAAAAATGTTCAACATTGCTAATCATCAGAAAAAATGCAAATCAAAATCACCATAAGATATGACCTCCCACCTGAAAGAATGGCTGTCATAAAAAAGATAAAGAGATAACATATGCTGGTGGAGATGTGAAGAAAAGGTAACACTTGTGCAGTGTTGGTGAGAAGTTTAAGTTGGTGCAGCCACTATGGAAAACAGTATGGAGGTTCCTGAAAAAGTTAAAAGAGGTACCACACGATCTAGCAATTCTATTTCTGAGTATATATCCAAAGGAAACAAAATCACTATCTCAAATATTTTCACCTCCATGTTCATGGAGCAGTATTCACAGACCAAAGACATGGAAACAACTCAGTATCCACCAAAAGATAAATAGATTAAAAAAATGGTGTGTGTGTTAGATAGATAGATAGATATAGCTACAGATACAGACATAGCCATAGATATATAAATACAGATAGCATAAAAAAGAAAGAAATCCAGCCATTTGCAACAATATGAATGAACATTGAAGGCATCATGTTAAATAAAATAAGTCAGACAAAGAAAGACAAGTATGTATGACCTCACTTATATGCTAAATCTTAAAAGAGCCAACCTCATAGAAACAGAGAGTAGAATAGTAGTAGTTTCCAGAAGCTGAGGAGTGGGGGAAAAAGAGAAGATGTTGGTCAAAGGGTATAAAATGTTCAGTTATGAGTAAGTTCTAGAGATTGAACATACAGCATGGTGACTATATTAACAATACTGTATTGTACACTTGAAATTTATTAAGAGAATAACCTTAAATGTTCTCACCACAAAAACAAAAATTTATTATGTGAAGTGATGAAAGTGTTAATTAACTTTAATGTGGTAATCACTTAACAATATGTATGTGTATTAAATTGGCCCACTATATATAAATACTTTAAACTTATACAATGTCATATGTCAGTTATATCTCAATACAACTAGAATTTTTAAAAATGTAAAAGAAAAAAGAAAAGCTAATAGTAAAGTCATGAGTCTTCTTCTTCTTATACTCTCATTAACCAAATTACCCGTGTGTTTACCTGGGGCTGAGCCCAAATCACAAATCACTAGCAGCCACTGAGAAATGAAACGGGAAGCACATATCCTTCATTTCAGAGAAGAGAGGCCCATTTTATCAATACTTTAGCTATATGTGTGATAGCACAGAATAAAGCAAAAGACCCCAGCATGTCGTTAAGTGTAAGGAGAAGGGACAATAGCTACAGTTTGATATTTAGACTTAGAGTCAAATGTTTAAGAAAATACACTCACATTCCAGACCTTATGCTGTCCTTGGAATGTTGTTCCCCAAGATATTCATGGAAACGTCCTTAATAAATAATAGCTTTGTGTAGATAGATATTGCACACATGAAGAAACCTTATCTTAAAACAATGGGCAACAAATATTTATGACAATTCAAGTTCTTCCTGCCTGTAACATGGCTTCTCAGAGCTCACTGCCTGGCCTGAAATTCCTTCTCTGTGAAAAGAAGTCAGAGGCAAAAATCCATGCCTGGCCGAGGAGAGATGGCAAACAGGGCAAAGGCCGCACCTCACTGGGAGGGCTCGGAGGAACCTGCACACCGAGATGTCCCCTGGCTGTAACTTCCTTACAGAGCTGTGCAGGCGCTCCCTGCCCACCCCAGGCACAGTTCCCCATCATAGAGCACTTGCAGTCACCAGCATCTCCAACCAGCACACACACACAAAAAAGCTCAACCCTAAAATATTTTATCTGAATAATATATACTCAGTTGCTTCCAGGTGTAACTGAACAAATCTCACTGCATTAAAAACTCTTCATTATCATAATTAACATCCCATAACACACTGGACAATTTACACATCCCCTCTCGTGTGACTCCACCCTTCACAACAGCCTGTGAGGTCCACAGTGCAGGGAGCACCATCCCTTTGACAGGAGACACAGAGCCCCTTGACCAGCCTGCCGGAAGTAGAAGTCAGTACTAGAAGTCAAACCTTCTATGTCAAAATCTCTACTGCCCACCAAACTTCACTGCAGATGAGGCTTATTTTCTTTCTATAATTCTTGGTTTTGTTTTCCATTAAAATACAAACTACCACAATGGCCACAAGAACCAAAACTCCAGTATTACATAATTATAATTAATGCTCTTCATAGATGACAAATTCATGGTCACTTATCCTTGTCACTTCTGTCTCCCACTGTAGTAGCCAGCTTTCGAGGTGGCCCCCAAGGATCCTCATCTCCTGGTATTCAGGCCCTGTGTACTCGCCTCCCGCACTGAATGGAACTGACTTGAATAACCAACAGGATATTGTGGACTTGAGAAGCTATGTCCTAAAGGACATTATGGCCTCCGACTTGCTCTCTCCTAAACTGCTCAGCTTGGGGGAAGCCAGCCACCATGGCATAAGCCATGGCAAGAAGCTTTGTGAGGAGACCCATGTGGAGAAGAACTGAGCCAATAACCAACCCCAACTTATGAAATGACAGCAGCACTGTCTGATGTCTTAACTACAGCCTCACACAAGAGACCGTGAGCCAGAGCCACCCTGCTAAGCCACTCCCAAATTCCACATTTACAGAAACTGTATGAGACAGTACATATCTAGTGTTGGGTTAAGCCACTATGTTCTGGGTAATTTGTTATATATAAATAGATGACTAATAACTCTATTTCTCTACAAGATTCTAGGTACTCATTAGACTCAAATAAGGCAGTAGTGAGACTGATTTTCCAATTGATCTAGACTCTCCCACCCTGACCCTTCTGTGTCCACGCCCGTATTTGTTTTGGATAACCTAATTAAGTAAGGTTCAAGGGGCAATCTGTGGCCACTGAAGAGATTATGAAAAAAAAATGATGATCAAAGTAGAGGTTTAGATCATATTTATCTTAAAGTCTACAAGACTATTGGAGGTTCTTTGTCTATTGCCTCATAAACAAGAAAAGCTTTCCTTCTCCTTGTTTCTTCTGGCATATTGTCAGCAAAGCGGCAACTTATGCATAAAGTACAAAAGGCCAAATGCGAGGCTACAGTATTACTCAGCAGTGGGGCTCAGGCTGGCGTCCTCTGAGGGACCCTCAGTTCATCCTGCTCATTTGTAAAGTAAGGGGTCCCTATGAGCAAAGAGAGACCACCCATGGATGATGTATATCCATAGGGGATGTACAAACAGGAATCTGAGAACAACTCTGACTTTAATTATAAGAGTATTATTGCCTGTGACACAATTCAAATAAGATTTGTAGATGAGTATTGCGTTTGTGTTAACTTCCTGGTTTAGGTCATTGCACTATGGTTAGGAAAGATGTTAATATTAGGGAAAGCTGGGTGAAGGTATATAGATACTGGGTACTATTTTTGAAACATTTTATACGTCTAAAAATTTTTTAAATAAAGTACATTTAAAGCAACAACAACTAAAAAAGAACACTGCAATTAAGATTGAAACAACACTAAAACCATTCCTTGAAAGGCTCTGATGCCAGTTTTCTAGCGTATACTTGGAAAAGCCATTCTAACGTGGCCCTAGTTAAAGAGGGTGCTAAGATACAAGGGGAGTCTAAACTTGATTGCAACCTTCCTATTCTTTGGTGGGCAGAGACTTCAAGTGTTTTGGATGTATGTTATGTGGGGATAGAGAGCGAGGGCAGTCAAGTATACAGGGGCCTCTTTGTTAAGAACGGGAGGACAGGAGCAGGCACAATGCGCACCCGACATGCAAGGGCTCCCACAGCATTCTCAGCCTCCCGTGGAGTGAGTGATTCAGAGCTGGTGAGGTGCCTCCGGCCCCTCTTCCCCTGCCCAAGAAGCTAGTGTTACAAGCTGGAGGGAGCCTAGCCCCCAGACAGCAAGTGGAGTAGGCTCCCGCCATCTCATGTTGCACTTTGGTGAGATTAACTGTTATCGTGTCTGCTCTGGCAGCTAACATTTTAAAAAATATTCCCAATAAAGATATTTCCATCAAAAATAATTAACCTAGTACTTCTCAGAAAAAAGCAAAAGTGATCAAATGTATCAGATTATAGCAATATCTTCATGGGGGAATAAAAATATCCAAGCTCCCTTCATATTTAGATGTTTCTTCCATCCTCCTACAGAAGTACTCACACAAGTAGGCAGAGATTTACACATAAGCATGTTTATTGCCACACTGCCTGTTTGTGTTAAAAAAGAAGGAAAACAGTGAAATGCCCATCAAACAGGGAATGAATACAGCCATTCAATGAACCATTCTGTTGTCCTACACATCCTCTGATGTGTGCTCTGCCCATACTCTCTCTAGCTGAACCCCTAATCAGTGGTGCCCACAGCAGTACCATGCACCAGTGTCTCTCAACAGCCAGTCAATGTACTAGTCCACCAGAAATTTCAGGCCAGTCCGCAAAAGAGTTGAACACCCTGATGTAGTATGAAGGATATAGACTCACTGATCTAAGTTGAATTCGCTTATGCTCAAAGTGATTTCTGTCTTAGCAGTCCCGAAATATCAGATAATTCTCTTTTCACCAGCCCCAAGTGTAAAGAGGTTGAAAATCACTGCCCTAGGACTCCCAATAAATGTGCATTTTCTGTGATGGATAATAGCCACTGATACAAGATAATGGATACATGATGGTTTGTTGTACTATCCTGTTTATGAGTTTGAAGTTTTCTCTAATACAAAGTTTTAAAAATGTATATACTTCTTGAAAATCTTCTATAATTAAAACTGAATAACCCTTGCTATAAACAGAAATTATTACACTCATTAAAAGAGGCAAGAAAACTAACTCAGGGAGATTAAGCAATTGGTCTAGTACATCATTGGTTAGAATAGGCTGCTAACTGATTAACTCATTAGTCTACTACAATCGTTCACATAAATCCAGGGGTAATCAAAGCTATTTTTATCTAGATCAATTTAAAAGAGTTCATGACCTTCTTTGAAAAACAAAAATATTGACTAGAAATCATTCCCAATGGATTCTCATTTCCTAGACTGTACTGCTGACCCTAAATTCAAGATTCTTATTTTGTTGCTAATGGAATATCATAACATAACTAAACATTCTAATATCCAAAAACAGTCTTTGAAATAACTTTATATTTTAAATTACAGATTAAAATAAAATACAGAAACATGATTCATAAACACGTATTTTCTTTTCTTTTTTTTTTCTTTTTTTTTTTTTTTTTTTTGTATTTTTCTGAAGCTGGAAACGGGGAGAGACAGTCAGACAGACTCCTGCATGCGCCCAACCGGGATCCACCCGGCACACCCACCAGGGGCGATGCTCTGCCCACCAGGGGGTGATGCTCTGCCCCTTGGGGGGGGGTCGCTCTGCCGCGACCAGAGCCACTCCAGCACCTGGGGCAGAGGCCAAGGAGCCATCCCCAGGGCCCGGGCCATCTTTGCTCCAATGGAGCCTCGGCTGCGGGAGGGGAAGAGAGAGACAGGGAGGAAGGAGGGGGGGGGGTGGAGAAGCAAATGGGCACTTCTCCTATGTGCCCTGGCCGGGAATCGAACCCGGGTCCCCCGCACGCCAGGCCGACGCTCTACCGCTGAGCCAACCGGCCAGGGCCAAACACGTATTTTCTAAATCATGATTACTTTTTAAAATAATAATGTAATCTTGCTGTTAATATTGATTAATGCTCAAAAAGGAGTTCTTTTTAATGAATACAGATGCTAAAATACTAAACAAAATACTAGCAAATCGAATACAACAACATATTAAAAAAATAATACATCATGATCAAGTGGGATTCATCCCAGAATCTCAAGGATGGTTCAACATACGTAAAACGGTTAATGTAATACACCATATCAACAAAACAAAGAACAAAAACCACATGATCTTATCAATAGACGCAGAAAAGGCTTTCGATAAAATACAACACAATTTTATGTTTAAGACTCTCAACAAAATGGGTATAGAAGGAAAATATCTCAACATGATAAAGGCCATATATGATAAACCATCAGCTAACATCATATTAAATGGCACTAAACTGAAGGCTTTCCCCCTTAAATCAGGAACAAGACAGGGTTGTCCACTCTCTCCACTCTTATTTAATGTGGTACTAGAGGTTCTAGCCAGAGCAATCAGACAAGACAAAGAAATAAAAGGCATCCATATCGGAAAAGAAGAAGTAAAGGTATCACTTTTTGCAGATGATATGATCCTATACATCGAAAACCCCAAAGAATCCACAAAAAGACTACTAGAAACAATAAGCCAATACAGTAAGGTCGCAGGATACAAAATTAACATACAGAAGTCAATAGCCTTTCTATATGCCAACAATGAAACAACTGAGAAGGAACTCAAAAGAATAATCCCCTTCACGATTGCAACAAAAAAAATAAAATACTTAGGAATAAACATAACAAAGAATGTAAAGGACTTATATAATGAAAACTATAAACCATTGTTAAGGGAAATCGAAAAAGATATAATGAGATGGAAGAATATACCTTGTTCTTGGCTAGGAAGAATAAATATAATCAAGATGGCTATATTACCCAAAGCAATATACAAATTTAATGCAATTCCCATCAAAATTCCAATGACATTTTTTAAAGAAATAGAGCAAAAAATCATCAGATTTATATGGAACTATAAAAAACCCCGAATAGCCAAAGCAATCCTAAAGAAAAAGAATGAAGCTGGGGGCATAACAATACCTGACTTCAAACTCTATTATAGGGCCACGACAATCAAAACAGCATGGTATTGGCAGAAAAATAGACACTCAGACCAATGGAACAGAATAGAAAGTCCAGAAATAAAACCACATATATATAGTCAAATAATTTTTGATAAAGGGGCCAACAACACACAATGGAGAAAAGAAAGCCTCTTCAATAAATGGTGCTGGGAAAACTGGAAAGCCACATGCAAAAGAATGAAACTGGACTACAGTCTCTCTCCCTGTACAAAAATTAACTCAAAATGGATCAAAGATCTAAACATAAGACCTGAAACAATTAAGTACATAGAAGAAGACATAGGTACTCAACTCATGGACCTGGGTTTTAAAGAGCATTTTATGAATTTGACTCCACAGGCAAGAGAAGTGAAGGCAAAAATTAATGAATGGGACTACATCAGACTAAGAAGTTTTTGCTCAGCAAGAGAAACTGATAACAAAATAAACAGAAAGCCAACTAAATGGGAAATGATATTTTCAAACAACAGCTCAGATAAGGGCCTAATATCCAAAATATACAAAGAACTCATAAAACTCAACAACAAACAAACAAACAATCCAATAAAAAAATGGGAAGAGGATATGAATAGACACTTCTCCCAGGAAGAAATACAAATGGCCAACAGATATATGAAAAGATGCTCATCTTCTTTAGCTATTAGAGAAATGCAAATCAAAACGGCAATGAGATACCACCTCACACCTGTTCGATTAGCTGTTATTAGCAAGTCAGGTAATAGCAAATGTTGGAGAGGCTGTGGAGAAAAAGGAACCCTCATACACTGTTGGTGGGAATGTAAAGTAGTACAACCATTATGGAAGAAAGTATGGTGGTTCCTCAAAAAACTGAAAATAGAACTACCTTATGACCCAGCAATCCCTCTACTGGGTATATACCCCAAAACTCAGAAACATTGATACGTAAAGACACATGCAGCCCCATGTTTATTGCAGCATTGTTCACAGTGGCCAGGACATGGAAACAACCAAAAAGCCCATCAATAGATGACTGGATAAAGATGATGTGGCACATATACACTATGGAATACTACTCAGCCATAAGAAATGATGACATCGGAACATTTACAGCAAAATGGTGGGATCTTGATAACATGATACGAAGCGAAATAAGTAAATCAGAAAAAAACAGGAACTGTATTATTCCATACGTAGGTGGGACATAATAGTGAAACTAAGAGACATTGATAAGAGTGTGGTGGTTATGGGGGGGAGGGGGGAATGGGAGAGGGATAGGGGGTGGGAGGGGCACAAAGAAAACAAGATAGAAGGTGACAGAGGACAATCTGACTTTGGGTGGTGGGTATGCAACATAATTGAAAGACAAGATAACCTGGACTTGTTATCTTTGAATATATGTATCCTGATTTATTGATGTCACCCCATTAAAAAAATAAAATTATAAAATAAAAAAAAATAAAAAATAATAAAAAATAATAATAAAAAAAAAAAAGGAGTTCTTTTAACACCATAAGATCCTGTATTTGCATATGTATAAAGCTGAAGATTCCTTTATTAACCTAACCTCTTCGCTCTATTTTTTTTCAGCCTGTCACACATAGACTGTGTTTCTAACTGTAAGTTACACAGGTTCTGGAGACAGGCCAGGGTGAGCCCAGACTGGCCTGGAGCAACATAACAGAATGGGCCAGCGCTGAAGAACAGCTTTGCCAGCAGGCCGTCATTTACACCATCCAATCTTTGGGGAGGAAAGGAACACACAACCTGTGAACCTCAGTACAACTACAGAGTGAACTTCCAGGGTCAAAAGTGTGCTTCAAAAGTCAAATGGTAAGAAAATGAATACATTCTAGCTGATTCCTGGAGGACACAGTGCCAAATCCTGAGGCTTTACTTGTGAATAGACCATATTACAAACCAGAAAGATCAACTTAAGGAAGTTCAATACAGAAAAAGCTGAAGCAGTCAACTAGAAAAGCTGTCTTCCGTCGGAACTGAGTTCTCTTACTTACTGGCCGGTTCATGTGACCTTGAACAAGACATTCAAGAGAGAACTGAGTTTCTCCCATTAAGGTGCTGGTGGGAGTCACATGCATGGATATGCAACTAAGAAACCATTAGTTCTCAAATCTGTTCCTATTAACAAGGAAAGCCTGCTATTATTATAAACCCCATTCATATATAGTGATTTCATTTTTTAAAAGCAAGGTTTACTTTTAGAGTTATACATTTCCAACATTTCTCAACATTTCACTTAAAAAAAAGTAAAAGAATGTTTTATAAAGATCACCAGAGCTACTATCCAAAGAGAGAAGGCAGATTAGTAGTTATTTTTCTATACAGTCTGACCAGGAGGTGGTACAATAGATAGAGCATTGGCCTAGGACACTGAGGACCCAGTTTCAAATCCCCAAGGTTACATGCTTGAGCAGGGGCTCACCAGCCTGAGCACAGGGTTGCTGGCTTGAGCATGGGACCATAGACATGACCCCATGGTGATCACTGGCTTGAGCCCAAACGTCACTGGCTTGAAGCCCAAGGGTGGCTGGCTTGAAGCCCAAGGTCACTGGCTTGAGCAAGGAGTCACTGGCTCAGCTGGAGCCCCTGGGGTCAAGGCACGTTATGAGAAAGCAATTAATGAACAACTAAGGCACTGCAACTATGAACTGATGCTTCTCATCTCTCTCCCTTCCTGCCTGTCTCTCTCTCTCTCTCTCTCTCTCTCTCTAAAAAAAAAAAAAAAAAAAAGCCTGAACAGGTGGTGGCACAGTGGATAGAGCGGAGGACCCAGGTTAGAGACCCCAAGGTCATCAGCTTGAGCGCAGACTCATCTGATTTGAGCAAAGCTCACCAGCTTGGACCCAAGGTTGCTGGCTTGAGCAAGGTGTTACTTGGTCTGCTGAAGGTCCACGGTCAAGGCACATATGAGAAAGCAATCAATGAACAACTAAAATGTCACAACGAAAAACTGATGATTGATGCTTCTCATCTCTCTCCGTTCCCGTCTGTCTGTCCCTATCTATCCCTCTCTCTGACTCTCTCTCTGTCTCTGTTAAAAAAAACATTTATATATGTATATATTATATATAAATAATATTTAATATATATTTAAAATAACATATTAAAATGTTTAATATAATATATATAAATAATCATACGCCAAGAGCAAGTGGGATTTATTCCATGGATGACAGGTTGATAGAATATCTGCAAATCAGTAAATAGATTTATCACATAAACAAAATGAAGGGTAAAAATCACATGATCATATGAACAGATGCAGAAAAAATGTTTGATAAAATCCAGCACTGCTTTATGATAAAAACTCTCAGCAAAGTGTGAATAGAAGGAACATACCTCAATATAATAAAGAGCCATATATGACAAACCCACAGCCAACATCACACTCAAAGGGCAAAAACTACAAGTGTTTCCTGTGATTGGGAACAAGACAGAGATGTCTGCTATCACTACTCTTATTCAATACAGTACTGGAAGTCCTAGCCACAGCAATCAGACAAGAGAAATACAAGGAATCAAATTGGGAAGGAGGAAGTAAAACAGTCATTATTTGCAAATGACATGATACTGTATATGGAGAACCCTAAATATTCCATCAAAAAAACTAATAGAACTGACAAATTAATTTACAAAAATAGGAGACAAAATAAAGATAGAGAAATTAGTTGTTTTTTCCTACACCAATAATAAACTATCAGAAAGAAAAACTAAAAAATAAAAAAATCATTCACAACTGCTTCAAAAAGAATAAAATATATAGGAATAAACTGAATCAAGGATGTAAAAGACCTGTACTTGGAAAATTATAAGACAGTAAAGAAAGAAATTGAAGAAGATACAAACAAGTGGAAGCATATACTGTGTTCACAAACAGAAAGAATTAACATCATTAAAATGTCCATATTACCCAAAGCAATTATAGATTCAATGCAATTCCTATCAAGATACTACTGATGTATTTCACAGAACTAAAACAAATATTCCAAAATTTTATATGGACCCACAAAAGACCCTGAATAGCCACAGCAATCTTGAAAAGAGGAACGAAGTTGAAGGAATCATGCTACCTGATGTCAAACTATACTACCAGGCCATAGTAATCAAACAGCATGGTACTAGCATAAAAACAAACATATAGATAATTGGAACAGACTCAAGAGACTAGAAGTCAACCCACGCCTACATAGTCAACTAACACTTGACAAAGGAGGCAAGAACATGCACTGGGATAAAGAGAGTCTAATTAATAAATGGTGTTGGGAAAATTGGAAAGATATATGCAAAAAAAATGAAACTAGACCACCTTCTTACAATACACACAAGAAAAAACTCAAACTCGATTAACAACTTAAATATTAGACTCAAATCCATAAAAATCCTAGAAGAAAACATAGGTAGCATTTCCTATAGCAATATTTTTTGATATAACTCCTCAGGCAAGGGAAACAAAAGGAAGAGTAAACAAATAGGACTACATCATACTAAAATGTTTTTGTGCAGCAAAGGAAACCGTCAACAAAATGAAAAGACAACCCACTGAATGAGAGAACATACTCACCAATACATCTGATAAGGGATGAGTATCCAAAATTTATAAAGAACTTATGAAACTCAACACCAAAAAAACAAACAATCCAATTAAAAAATGAGCAAAGGACCTGACAGACACTTTTTCTAAACAGGACATACTGTTGGCCAACAGACCTATAAAAAGATGCTCAACATCAATAATCATCAGAGAGGTGCAAATTTAAACCACAAAGTCGTATCACCTCAGACCTGCCAGAATGGCTATCATCAATAAATCAACAAACAACAAGTGTTGGCAAAGGTGTGGAGAATTAAGAACCCTCGTGCACTGCTGGTGAGAATGCAGATTGGTACAGCCACTGTAGAAGGCAGCATGGAGTTACCTCAGAAAATGGAACTAATTGCCTTTTGACCCAGTGATCCACTTCTGGGAATATATCCTAAGAACCTCAAAACATTAATTCAAAAGAATCTATGCATCCCTATATTCACTGCAGTGCCCTTTACAATAGCCAGGATCTGGAAATAACCCAAAGGCCCATCAGTAGATGAGTAGATAAAAAATTCCATTTACACAATGGAATACTAAGCGGCCATAAAAAAAAGAAATCTTACATTTTCTGATAACATGGATGGAACTGAAGAGCATTATGCTAAGTGAAATAAGCCAGTCAGAGGAAGGCAAGTACCTTATGATTTCACTCATATGTGGAATCTAATGAACAAGATGAACTAACAACAAAAGAGAGACCGACTCATACATAGAGAGCAGGCTGCAGCTGCTGAGAGGAGGGGTTAAAGGTATTAAAACTCAGGGACATGGACAACAGTGTGGTGATTGTTGGGGTGGGGAGGTGAGGTGAGGTGAAGGAGGATGAAAGGGATAAATGGTGATGAATGAAGACTTGACTTGGGTTGGGGGCAAACACACAATATAGTCTACAGAGATGGTTGTAGAAGTGGGTACCTGAAACCTGTTACCCCAATAAATTCAATTTTATAAAACTTCCATCCCCTCAGCCCACCTTTAATGTCAGCCCCAGCGGCTGCAGATAGCACACCATCAAAGCTCCGGCTCAGCTGACAACCTGGACTCCTAGAGCCAACACAGAGGGTCTGTTTACCTCAGGACCATCTCAGATGCCACAAGAGCCTGCTTGCCTGCTCGGACAGCCAATAGAAGCAGGAACTAGTAGCTAAAGGCCCCACCTCCCATCCTGTAGACATAAAACCCGGGAAGGCATTCTGTACACTTTAATAAGTGGGTTCATAGAAATATGGCAGGTGCGTCTCCATCCTTTTACAACTCTTGAGAATCAAATGAGCACTATGCCCTAACCCTATGGAGCAGCATTCCTGGCGTAAATCCTGTGTTATGCTCCAAGAAGAACTCTTAGCAGATCCAACTAGAACAGTGCTAATTGGTTCTCAGCGTTAGCTGCACATTGGAGTCATCTGAGAACGTTTAGAAGTCTTGATGCTCAGATCACAATCACACTCCAGAAAAAATTACATTGGCCTGTGTCAGGGTGGGGCAGGCTGCCCAGGGCTCACCCTTGTACAGGGACCGGGAGTCCAACACTGGCCAGGGGAGCAAAAGATGCAGTGAGGTAACTCTCAAGGGGACCAGTCATGAGGGGTTTAAGATAAATCCTCTTTTCCAGAATGTACTAGAGGAGGAGGATCCACAAAAGTGGTAGGCAGATAAACAGATTACATACTAACAGATGGCTTTTGTTTTTATATAACTGGAATCATACTACCCGTACGCTTTAGATAGAGATCACTTATTTCATCTAATAATACAGCTACTACAGTTTCCCACATAGTGAATACATCTCTATTGCATTCAAATTTTAAAACTAGCTAGCCAGTTGTCATAAGACCTCTGTTGAAAATCCACCTCTTGCCCACTGATCTGAAATGCTATCTCTATCATATACCAAACTCCTTATACATCACCAAGTCTGCTTTCCGGCCCCTCACCGGGTCTGCCGGTAGGTTCCCCTCTGCTCTGCCAGCACTGTTGTCATTACTGTGGTGCTGAAATACACTGTGACAACTAGGAAGGCCATTCCCTCCAGGAGATATTTTAGAATTACATTTATCTCTTTAATTCCACTGAAACTTATTATAAGGTATCATATAAAGTATCTAAAATGATTAGTATTCTATAATTACCAACCAGTTACCCAATGAGTGCTTAATGAGAAACCCTTCCATCTGCCATTAATTTGTAGTGCCTATTTTATAACACAATATTCTCACACACCAAGTATCTCATATTCAGTTCTGAACTGCTTACTGCCTTTCTTTTTTTTTTTTTTTTTGTACCTTTCTGAAGTTGGAAACGGGGAGGCAGTCAGACAGACTCCTGCATGCGCCCGACCGGGATCCACCCAGCATGCCCACCAGGGGGCAATGCTCTGCCCATCTGGGGCGTCTTTCTGTTGCAACCAGAGCTGTTCCAGCACCTGAGGCAGAGACCTCAGAGCCATTTCAGCGCCCGGGCCAACTTTGCTCCAATGGAGCCCTGGCTGCAAGAGGGGAAGAGAGAGACAGAGAGGAAGGAGAGGAGGAGGGGTGGAGAAGCAGATGGGCACCTCTCCTGTGTGCCCTGGCTAGGAATGGAACCCGGGACTTCTGAACGCCAGGCCAATGCTCTACCACTGAGCCAACCCGCCAGGGCCATACTGCCTGCTCTTGGGGAACTTATATTCTAGCAGGGAAATTGACAATAAAAAGCAAATAACTAATACATACTGTTATAATATTTTTGAAGGGGGTAAATCTTACAAAAGTAGAAAGAAATCTTACCTTTTGCAACAACATGGATGGACCTGGAAACTATTACGTTAAGTGAAATAAGCCAGGCAGAGAAAGAAAAATATCATATGACCCACTCATTTGAGGAATCCAAGGAACAATGAGAACTGAGGAATGGAACTGAGACAGAGGAGGGATCAAAGGGACCAGAGGAAAAGAGGACAGAGGGAAAGGGGATGATAGGATGGGATAAACCTGAAGGGAAGGGGGGAGGGTGCTGTAGGGAAGGGGGAAAGGGAGATGTTCAGGGGAATATGGGGGAGGGGAGGATGCATTCAGGGAGACCCTAGAATCTATGTAAACAGATAATTTTACATAAAAGTAGAAAGAAGTGGAGCAAGGCAGGGGACCCGGGAGTACACAGAGGGACGGGAGTCGGGGGCAGGGTACCTATGAGCTATGGTGATTGGAATAGGGAGGTAGGGAGGCCAGGACTACAAGGAGGGGAGGCTCCATCACAAAGTGAGATGGGAGTGCTGGGGGTGGGCAGACGGCAATACGACAAAGGGTGGCAGGGGACACAGGGCTTCATGATCAAAAGGGTCTGTACTTCGTTTAGTGTTCTGCTACCACCATCCTGAAATTTCTAACAATTTCATCTTCGAGTTTGTGTTTTGTGGGTGAAGTCCTACAAAGAAGCATGCACATGAGCAGAGGAGATACACACTACATGTATGTATCAAGCCTTTCCTTGCTACCCCTTCACAGACAGCATTCCGAGAGCATAGAATTCACAGATACTGTTCTGACAGCACTGAATTCCAGTGGACCGGTATGTGTGGGATTCAGGACAGTCAATATAAGTAATAAAACAAGTGTATTACAGGCCCTGGCCGGTTGGCTCAGTGGTAGAGCGTCGGCCTGGCATGCAGAAGTCCTGGGTTCGATTCCCGGCCAGGGCACACAGGAGAAGCGCCCATCTGCTTCTCCACCCCTCCCCCTCTCCTTCCTCTCTCTCTCTTCCCCTCCCGCAGCGAGGCTCCATTGGAGCAAAGATGGCCCGGGCGCTGGGGATGGCTCCTTGGCCTCTGCCCCAGGCGCTGGAGTGGCTCTGGTCGCAACAGAGCAGAGCGAGGCCTCAGAGGGGCGTGCCCGGTGGATCCCGGTCGGGCGCATGCGGGAGTCTGTCTGACTGTCTCTCCCCGTTTCCAGCTTCAGAAAAAAAAAAAAAACAAGTGTATTACATCTACGACCGAGCAAGCAGGGATGCTGGCAGCTCGATAGGTCTCATTTGCATTGAATCAGAACTTGCTTTGAATGCAGAGAGCAAAAACTATCTTTTTCATTTACTGTCAGTCGTTCTTTACTCATTTGTAAACCAAAGGTAGAGAATGCTGGCAGAATGTACCTTTATCAAGAAGTAAAGCAAAAATTGGTAAATAAGTTTTGTTCAGCTTTTCCACTGTTCTGGTAAGAATAAAATACGCATATACAAACTGAAAAATAAAAACTATGTGATTTCAGTGACTCCACATACAAGTTAAATTTACATTTAAAACTGGCGCTAGACCATTTAAAGATAAACCATAAAATGCATGATTAAATTAAATGTTTCACTTGACTTTGGTTAGAATGGTGTTAAATAGCAAATAAAAAGTACCATGACAAGTCCAGAGAAGGGCCACAGAAGATAAAAAATTTACACTGCAGCACCTTTAAAGGAATTTTTCTTCTTTTTCAACATCAATCTGGCATTTCATTTGGCACTGAGCCCTGAAAATGCTCTAGCGGCTAACCAGGCCTGTCAATGCCCTGGGTAAAAGACTCCCACCAAGGCAGTGGGCTTGGGCAATAAATAATAGCCTGCCTGTCCCCTGGTTCCTCCACCCACAGCCCAGATCAGTGCCCCAAACTTGCCTGCAGACTGGAACCACCTCTGGTCCCACTCAGAGATCTGGTGTCATGGGTCTTGGGTATAGCCCAGAGGTTGGGAGTTTTTACAGGAGATTCTAATGTGCATCCAAGGGTGAGAACCAGTGGTCTAGATTAAGGCTACCAGGTATGGGGCACACACATCACTGACAGTCACAGATCCTGTAGTGGGCAGTTTCAGCAAGCCCTGCCATGTTATCAGATGAAAAACCTGCACTAGCTCCTTACAGTAAGCAAAGTGGTCAGCCACCAAGGGTCACTGGACATTTGAGGAAAATTAACAGCACCAGAGAGATAAGACAAGATGTACAAATAGAGCAGCTTATAAGACCCACAGTAATTCAAGAAACAAAAAAGACCTTTTAAAAGTGATAAGAGTGTGGTGGTTACGGGGGAGGGGGGAGAGGGAGAGGGAAAGGGGGAGGGGGGCACAAAGAAAACTAGATAGAAGGTGACAGAGGACAATCTGACTTTGGGTGATGGGTATGCAACATAATTGAACGACAAGATAACCTGGACATGTTATCTTTGAATATATGTATCCTGATTTATTGATGTCGCCCCATTAAAAAAATAAAATTATTAAAATTAAAAAAAGGCCCTGGTCGGTTGGCTCAGCGGATGAGCGTCGGCCTGGTGTGTGGGGGACCCGGGTTCAATTCCCGGCCAGGGCACATAGGAGAGATGCCCATTTGCTTCTCCACCCCCTCCCCTCCTTCCTCTCTGTCTCTCTCTTCCCCTCCTGCAGCCAAGGCTCCATTGGAGCAAAGATGGCCCGGGCGCTGGGGATGGCTCCTTGGCCTCTGCCCCAGGCGCTAGAGTGGCTCTGGTCGCGGCAGAGCGACGCCCCGGAGGGGCAGAGCATCGCCCCCTGGGGCGCAGAGCGTCACCCCTGGTGGGCGTGCCGGGTGGATCCCGGTCGGGCGCATGTGGGAGTCTGTCTGACTGTCTCTCCCCGTTTCCAGCTTCATAAAAGTACAAAAAAAAAAAGAAAAAAAAGAAAAAAGAAAAAAAAAATTTCTACAAGAATAATATCATTACAGGGAGAGAGAAATGTTAAAATGTATTAAGTCTTAGAGAGAGTGCAAAATTGTATTTTCCTCTATTTTTTTGTAGGTCTTTCTGAAAAGTCAGCTGTTAAGTTGTTAAGGAATGGACCATTTATATGATTCATTGAAGAACTCTCCACAATTGAAGCTGTAGGTAGTGAGATTCTCTGTTGAAATGGGACAATGTACTATCTAGTCATAAGAACATCAGAATCATCTTCTTTTCATTTTGTCTCTAGTTTGCAATTTATTCCATATTCAACAACTGTATTAGAGTGACTAGGAACTATTTTCATGCTAGGAACCTTATATATATGTCATATAAAAGATCATGTCATGTTTGTGTAGAGATGAAAATAAAATAAGCTATGATGACACAAAAAATAAATAAAAATAAAATAAAAGTGATGCTCCTATCATAGACCATAGGATAATGATAACACCATCCCTCAGTCCATGCTTTTCAACTGGTGTGCCGCGGCACACCGGTGTGTCCTAAGAGTTTTTGGAACATGCAACACCCGAGTATTTCATCAGGGGAACTAACCTCTTTCCCTTAGACCAGTGGTTCTCAAAGTGTGCGCCAGGGCACATTGGTGCGCCCTAGAAGATTTCCAGGTGCGCCCTATGGTATTCCAGAGAAATATGTGCCTGTTGGGGACCAAAAAACCAACAGGGTTTTTGGAGTTTAGATTTTTGAGGGACAGAGGTATGGGGAATTGGCTAGAAGCTGACAGTCTGCCCAACTCTCACCTCACTTGCCTGATAAGGTTGCAAAAGGCTGTTAAGCTGTGGTGCTGGATTGTTTATATTACTCCCCATGTTCCCCAGAAAGACTGGAGGCAAGTTTCTTCTATCCTTTGTTGGGTGTAAAGTTAAGATGATATATGTACGGTGGGGGTTTTGGATTGCTAATTAAACATAAGGAATTGCCTTTTCAAGCCTTTTGGATTTTTATAAAAGAAGAATATGTGGCAATATCTAAAAAAGCTTTCAACATTTTACTACAATTTTCAACATTCTATTTCTGTGAATTAGGATTTTCTACCCTCAACACAATTAAGAGTAAAAAGAGAGGAATTCTTCAATGTATTGACAAGGAAATGAGAGTTTGCCTTTCAAATATATATGCAAACATTGAAGAAATCACTAGGATACATCAGGCTCATGTTTCTCATAAACGCAAGAATGAAAAAACTTAACACATTCATGCAGGGACCTGCCGAATTTACTAAATCTTACTAAGAATGTATCTATATATATAAAAAGATAACTTTTTTGTCTTTTTTTATTTTTTAACCCCTCTTTTTTACAAATTCTAAAAAGCATAACTCAAAAAATGTAACAAAAAATGTTTTTTAATGTCAGAATAAATTTAATTTTGTCATATTTATTTCATTTAATTACCATAAAAGCACACTTGGACTTTATATTTTTTCTTTAATATTTGACTTAATTATTATAACATATTTCTCAGAAATTTGTATATAGTGCGCCTACAATTATTTGTAGATTTTTTTTTTTTTTGTATTTTTCTGAAGCTAGAAACCGGGAGAGACAGTCAGACAGACTCCCGCATGCGCCTGACCGGGATCCACCCGGCACGCCCACCAGGGGGCAACGCTCTGCCCACCAGGGGGCGATGCTCTGCCCCTCCGGGGCGTCGCTCTGCCATGACCAGAGCCACTCTAGCGCCTGGGGCAGAGGCCAAGGAGCCATCCCCAGTGCCCGGGCCATCTTTGCTCCAATGGAGCCTCACTGCGGGAGGGGAAGAGAGAGACAGAGAAGAAGGAGAGGGGGAGGGGTGGAGAAGCAGATGGGCACTTCTCCTGTGTGCCCTGGCCGGGAATCGAACCCAGGACTTCTACACACCCGGCCGACGCTCCACCACTGAGCCAACCGGCCAAGGCCTATTTGTAGGATTTTTTTAAAGCAGTATTGCTATTTTATTTTATTTTTTTGTGTGTGGCAGAGACAAAGAGAGTCAGAGAGAGGGACAGATAGAGACAGACAGACAGGAAGGGAGATGAGAAACATCAATTCTTTGTTGCAGTTCCTTAGTTGTTCATTGATTGATATCCCATATGTGCCTTGACCAGGGGGCTACAGCAGACCGAGTAACCCCTTGCTCGAGCCAGAGACCTTGA
Source organism: Saccopteryx bilineata (assembly GCF_036850765.1). Classification (NCBI taxonomy): domain Eukaryota; kingdom Metazoa; phylum Chordata; class Mammalia; order Chiroptera; family Emballonuridae; genus Saccopteryx; species Saccopteryx bilineata. The sequence continues at coordinate 170,121,748 of NC_089495.1, forward strand.
GCTCAAGCTGGTAAGCCTTTGTTCAAACCAGATGAGCCCGTGCTCAAGCTGGTGACCTCAAGGTTTTGAACCTGGGTCCTCCACATCCCCGTCCGACGCTCTATCCACTGTGCCACCACTTGGTCATGCTATTTGTAGGATTTTAAATGCGCCCTGATTTCAAAAAGTTTGAGAACCACTGCCTTAGACTGTCAAAAAAATGACAACAGCTAATACAACAATAATTTTGGTGTGAATAAGTCAAAATTATACTGTACCTATATTTTATCAGATCAGCAAAAAACATAATACATATTTTGATGTGCCACAGAATTTTAGTAATTAGTTCATATGTGCCATGAGATAAAAACGGTTGAAAATCACTGCCTTAGTTACCTCCACCAATAATCCAAGCCATATCCTTGTCCATCCACATCCTCCACAACTGACCAATCCCCTCCACTCTGGTTGTCATCACCCCCTGGTCCGTCTTGTGCACGCTGTGCTCCTCTCTAGTCTGGCCCAGTGCAGTGCTGACCTCTCAGGCCCCCCTGCCTCCCTCATCTTCCCCAGTCCAGCCTACCTGCCACCCTGCTACAAAAGGGTCATGGCTAATGAGCACATCTGGCCTTCCCATTCTGCTGAACTCCCTACACTGGAAGCCCCAAGCTCCCCAGCAGGACAGTGAACGTGGTCATCATGTGCCTGCCTCTCCAGGCTCGTCGTCCTCCTCTCCACTAGCAGCCCTGGCCCCACCAGACTCAACTGCTTGTTTTCCCACCAGGCAAGGTCAAGCCTCCCTCCCCTGTTCAGTGCCTGGAATGTGCCAGCTTCTGCCCCAAGCTTTCAGACCCAGCCAACTCTGCCTCCCATTTCAAGATTCAACTCAGATGTTTGACATCTGCTCACAGACACCTGTTCTGATGACCATCCCCCACCCAAAGCTCTGCACAGGTCACTTCTTCAGCAGCAGGTCAACAATGTCCCCTCAGAAGTGTCCCAAGGTGATTTCCATGTCATTAAAGTACAAGCCTTTGGAAGAATCATGCCTTATTTCTCTTCTGGTCCCATGACTAACAAACACAAAATCTGGCACCTGAAAAGTGGTCAACAAATACTTGTGAAAAGGAAACAAAGGGAGGTAACTGGTTCAATTTTTATATATATAGTTATGGATCAAGTACTATAGAAATTAGCCTCCTACTCAAAGCCAATGAAAACCCAAAACGTTTTGGAAGATAAAGGTTTTTAATTCAAATGTTAGTTATCTGTATTTGTTATTTCTGAAATATTTGACCTTTGAGACTTACAGGTTGATTGATTAGAAGAGCAAAGAAATTCCTTTCCCCACTGTCAGGGCTTTACTTTGTTCTGCAGAGCTGAAGTTAAAGCCAAATATAACTGATTTGTCTCAGAAGGTCAGGGCTGAAGAGCTCGCACACAACTGGGCCCATATGGCTCGTGCCCGTGCACGCCCTCTTCTGCTGGCAACTGATTTCCATCCATGTACACAGAGACCGATGCATGTACTGTCCTAATAGTCTCCAGTGGAAATTTCAAAACTCCTGGGGGTTGTGGGTTTCTTCTGGAAAATTAAGGCCTGATGAAAACAGTGTCAAGAGAGAACCCATGAGGGCAAATGAGGAAAGAAGTTCTACAAACGGCCAACCAACAACACTACAGAATCACAGATGACTAGAGCTAGAAAGGCCCCATAGGATTATCTGGCCCAACCCTCTGACACCACACCCAAGGGGTTCTGTGCTGTGGCCAAAGTCACCTAGTAGCAGGGAAGCTCCTAACTCCCAGCCCTGCTCTGGACCATTCCCCTTCTTCTTCCTTCAAACTCCTCAAGGGCCTTTGGTAAGGAAATTAAGAAGGGAAAAGCTACACTCTGTCATTTTGTGTATTCCCCAGCCTCAATAAAGAGGCAGACGGGGTCAATAGTGGAGACCAGGCAACAAGAAGAACTAGGAACACCCTGTCCTCTATACTGAGATGCTGGCCTCGAGCTCACTAGCATGCGCCTGCAACACAAGCTCATACAACATTCTTCTTCTACAATGGGTACTTACACCTCTTACAGAAAAAAATGCTGCCACCTCATCACAGGCCTTGGTGGCTACAAAAACACAGTACCCAGTGAAGGTCTGATGTGGCTTTCCTGCTCTCACCCTTGTCCAGAGAGCGCTCCTCTGCACTGGTCCCTGTCAGAGCCTTGGCACTCATTACAGGGGCACCCACAGGCCGCTGAGACCTACAGCAGCAGTCTGAGGCCCCAGATGGCAACACTGCTAATACCAAATAGTCTGCATCCTAGAAAGGGTGCAGAAAACACCCTCAGAATTACTATCTATGCCAGAATCCTAAAATGATGACTAACACAAGTCATATAGCCACTCTGCTCTATGCTAAAAATTATGTTCCTTTTTATACCATTAAATATAGAGTACTTCACACACTGTGTGCAGTGAATCCATAAAAGCCCCAAACTAGTTCCTGGTTGTAGTTACTTTCAGGCTGAGGTCACAGGCCTTCTCTCCTCAGCCCTGACCCTGGCCTCACAACACAAAAACCGAAAGACACACCCTCCCACCCACCACCATGTCAGCCAGGAACAGGACCCCCGTGCAGTGCGAGCACTAAGACATCTCCATGGTTCCTTTTACTCTACTGTTAATAGACAAACCAGGAGGAATTCTCCTGAAGTGTTATTAAGCATTAAAAACAAAACCCATGAAACACCCACCAACAGGAACACAGAGACTTCATTTCTAGGTACTGAGACTATGTCTCCAGAGCTCACAGTGAATCACATTTTTCCTGGACTGGTGAGAAGATACAACTGGCCACAGCCCTTGCTTCTGCGCAGAGGCCTACAAGTGATCAGAGGACTCTATGATCTGGGGACAAAGACCTATCTCTCCCTGCAAGTGTGTGAATTAGGAAATACGATCCTCCTCTGAAGTTCCATTTCCTCAGGTTAAAAAATGAGAGACTTGCCCGACTGGTAATGGCACAGTGGACAGAGCATCAACCTGGGATGTTGAGGTCCCAGGTTCGAAACCCTGAGGTCACCAGCTCGAGCGCGGGCTCATCCAGCTTGAGCGTGGCGTTGCTGGCTTGAGCGTGGAATCATAGACATGATCCCATGGTCGCTGGCTTGAGCTCAAAGGTCACTGGCTTGAAGCCCAAGGTCACTGGCTTGAGCAAGAGGTCACTGGTTTGGCTGGAGCCCCCTGGTCAAGGCACATATGAGAAGCAATCAATGAACTAAGGTGTCATGACTACGAGTTGATGCTTCTCATCTCTCTCCTGTCCTGTCTATTTCTTGCTAAAAAGAGAGAGACAGAGGCTCCAATAACACTCCGGATGCCACCTATTACTATCATGTCTAAGTCCTCAATCTATGCATTTATACATCTTTAGAGAATTCTATTTCCATGGCTTACTGAAGTAAGCTGGGCTCTGACCAATGTTTCCTTCCCTTCTCTTCATTGACCTAATATCACATATGTATGGGTATAGAACCGACTTATCAAAAATCCATCCTGGTACTGAAATCATCTTGGAAGGAATTCCTGAACACACTTCTCAGCTCACCTGACACCAGAGCTCAGGAAATGACCCGAGGTTAGAAATGAGTCTACGCCAGTGTTCCAAGCAAGTCCTTCAGGTCCATTATTCTTAGACCTCCTGTGACACTCCTCCTGTCTCATGATACTACAGTCTATGAAGAAAGACAGGGAGATGGGTATCTTTCCCGCTCCTTCCTCCTCTTCCCCCTCAACTCCCCAGACACAGTTTCCTTGTCTTTCTCCCAAGCTCTAGGGGTCCCCACGGAACTTAAAACCAGGGGAGCAGTGGGCAGCGGCATCTCGTCCAGGACTAACTCCCTGAAGCTATCTCCAAGGTAACCCTTTTCTCTGACTTTCTCCCTGCACGGCCAATAAATCCTTCCTTTTACTTACAAAATAAATAAACAAACAAATATGTTAAAGAAAGAAAAACATGAAGAAAGACTATAGTAAAAGTTGGCTGAGCCTACTTGGTATTTTATTTACTGTTCACATGTGGGTGATAGGCCTAACATCTTCTGTTTTTAAGACTGGCTGATTTTCCCAAAATATCTCTCTCTTGAATAAAGCTATATACTTTATACTTCTGAGGTAATTTCATCACTGACAATAAAATAATTTTCAATGAGGCACTAATTTTGAGCAAGCTCCCTATAAAACTCCCATTATTGAATGGGACAACAACTTTACCAAATAAAAGATTCTAGAGCCAATATTAACATTTGCTAAAGTTAGACTTTGTTATATTATTTTCTATAATTTTTAGCATGTTTGAAATATTTCAAATTTTTTAAATAAGAATAAAAGTCTGTTGCCTAGAAAATCTACATCCACAAAAAATGTAAACAAGGATGATTTCTGCATTGTCATCAGTAACAGCAAAAGTTGGACTCCATAAATCCATCTAAAAACAACTAAACAAAATGTAGTCTAGTCATATGACAGAAACTTATCTTGCAGTTAAAATGAATAAACTGGCTGCAGATGTAACAAAACAAAGGACACTGTTGGGGGAAGCATGTTTCAGAACAGTATATGCAGTGGTAATTCAAACGAAGGACATGTGCGCATGTGCATGTGTGCACACACACACCCTGAATCTACGGCTAAGGAAACCCAAACTGAGAAATAGTTTTCAAAATAACTGGCATGTTCTTTTCCAAGAAGCCATGGTCATGAACATCAAGGAGAGCCTGAGAAGCTTATCTAGAATGAAGGAAACTACAGACATATGACAACTAAATGCAACACGTGACTTTGAACCACTATAAAAGACTAGTTACTGGAAAACTGCTACAATGAATAGGGCTGGAGGATTGGATGGTACTAAAATGTCAAAGGTATTTTCTGCTTTTAATAAATGTTTTGGGGTTCTATAAGAGATATATTTGTTTGCAGAAAATATACACTATGTTTTCAGGGATGGTGGGGCATCAGGTATACAACTTTTCTCAAATGGTTCAGGAAAAAAGTCCATTAAAACAGCTGTTATTAAAAAAAAAAGAAAGAAAATAATAAATGGTGGCAAGGATGTTGAGAAATGAGAGCCCTGCACATTGATGGTAGGAATGCAAATGGTTCAACCATAGCGAAAAATGATAGGGCAATTAATCAAAAAAATTAAACAAAGAATTATGAATATAACCTAGCAATTCCACTTCTTTGTGTATTCCCAACCAAATTGAAGACAAGGGCTTGAAAAGATATTTGTACACCCATGTTCATAGTAGCGTTAGTCACAACAGCCAAAGGTGCAAACCACCCAAAGGTCCATCAATAGATGAATGGTTAAACTAAATGTGTTATATACATACAATGAAATATTACTCGGATTTAAAAAGGAAGGAAATTCTGACACATGCTATAGAACACAGATGAACTCTGAAGACATTACGCTAACTGAAATAAGCCAGACACAAAAGGACAAACATTGTATGATTCTACTTATGCGAGGTACCTAACATAGTCAAATTCACAGAGACAGAAAGTAGAACAGTGGTTACCAGAGGCTGGAGGGAGGGGAGCTGGGGAGTTAGTGTTTAATGAAGAGAATATCAGCTTAAGAAAATGAAAAAGTTCTGAACCTGGATAGTGATGGTGACTGAACAACAGCATGAATGTTCTTAATGCTACTAAACTGTATACACTTAAAGTGGCAAAATGGTTAAAATGGTAAGTACCATGTAATGTATATTTTATTTCAGTTTAAAATTTTTTATGATATACGCTCCCAGAGATATCATGTATTTTCTATGAGTATATCTAAATGCAGGCAAATGTTTTTAATAAGCTTAGAAGATAACACATAGAACTTATTAATGGTGTTCCATCTGAGAATGAGAGATTATAGTCAAAAGTATTTTTAGAGTTCCTTAAATTTCTAGATTTTTAAAGAATATTGATTTTACCTATCATATATAACAAAAAAATTAATATAAAAATGCTATTTAATGGACTCATGAGAAAAATAAAATACAGGAAAAGAACTGTTTCTATAAAAATACCTTTCTACCCAGGACTACTATAAAATGTATGAATAAAAAATGTTTCTAAACTAGCACTTCCCAGTTAATACAATGCCTACATGAAATTTAAAAAGTAATAATGAGGCCCTGGCCAGTTGGCTCTGTGGTAGAGCATTGGCCCAGTATATGGATGTCCCAGGTTCGATTCCCAGTCAGAGCACACAAGAGAGGTGACCATCTGCTTCTCCACCCCCACTTCCCCTCTAGCAGCCATGGCTCATTTGAGCAAGTTGGCCCCAAGCACTGAGGATGGCTCAGTGGCCTCTACCTCAGGTGCTAAAATAGCTTGTTTGCCGAGCAACAGAGCAATGGCCCCAGATGGGCAGAGTATCGCCCCATAGGGGGCTTGCTGGGTGGACCCTAGTCAGGGCGCATGCAGGAGTCTGTCTCTCTGACTCCTTGCCTCCCACTTTTAAAAAAAGTAATAATAAGAGTCTCTTCCCAAGAGAAAGTGAAGGGGGCAAAGGGGCAACAAGAAATAAAGAATCCATATAGTGTAAGGCCAGATCTAATCTGGATCTTGAAATGAAATTTTATAGAAATTGTACTTATCTGCTCAAGGTTCCACAACCCAATGACACCAGGAATTAACCACAGCCTGTGTCCTCCTTCTGTGGCCAACTGCACCATGACTCGAGCAGAGCCACTGTCCAAGGACATTCTTTAGGGCACCATGTTCCCAGCTGAGCAGGAGGAGTGGAGAGTGGAAACAAGCCACAAACTCAGATCTTTTCTACACAGAAACTGAGGCTTCCCGGACTTACTTTCATAATTAAAAATAGAAAGCAAAATTAACTTCACATTTTATGGAAAGTAGTCAAAGGAAAACATTTTAATTGAGGAATCGTCACGGATGTGTTCAGTCACTGAGATGATGGAATAGGCAGGTAAAACTAGACCCCGACCTGCCTCCACCAAGAGGCCCACCGCATCCCGGTACATACACCCGCTCCCACCCGGATTTCTCCTCTGCCTCGGGAGCTGCTGCCACCCTTGCAACAACGGCTTGCCCAAATTTCCAAGTTCAGTGAGCACCAGGAAACATTCTCTTCCAAACAGAAGTCCTTTATCTCCTCTGAGAAGCTCCGAACATTTAGATTTAGAAACTGACAATATAAGTAAAACTCACATACATAAATCAAACTCAATATAAAGGTTGTTTCTTGGGCTTTTTACAACCAAAAAGTTTTTATAATTAAAGTTTTGTTTCTGTGTTTTTCCATTTTGGGGGAATCCGAGCAATGGTAATCTGGCTTCAAGCTGACCTGATGAAGGGGCCGGAAGCCCTGAAACTAATCTTTTCTTCTTTTTTTTTTTTTTTTTTTGGCTTTATGCCTGGACTGTGCCCAAGGATCACTCAGACCCAGGGTGAGCATCACACCCTTGGTGTCTAAATGTCTGCCTTCATCCTAGAATCCCAGAAACTCACTCCTCGGAAGCCTTGGAGACGGGAATGGGGTCTTCGTCACTGTGAGCAGAGGGAGGTGAGCCTTGCACTGTCCTAACACTCGAACCACGGTACCATAGCGCGCTAACGTGGCTCACTCCCAGTAAAGCCCCTGTGGGCGGCAGGCACCGGAAGGAGGAGAGCCTCCGGATACACTCATCTGCGGAGGGGGCTCCTCACCCCTCTCCCAACGGCCCGGCCGGCACTCCAGTCCAGTCCCGGCCATCTCTGCAAACACACACGGATGCCTCGCACTCCAGCAACCCTCCAGTTACTACCCGTGAAACCCAAACTCTCGCTCTGGCCACAAGGCCTCGCTCGCACCACCAGGCCGGGTCCAGCCCCACCCTCGTGTCCTAGCCACCCTCCTAGCTGCAGCCACTGGACTTCCTGCCGCCAGTCACCCCTCTGTCTAGCACACTCCTCCCCCATCTTCACACAGCTGGCTCCCACTCACACCTGTACCTAAGGCAGCCCCACCCCAAGAACATTCTCTACTCCGTTTTGATTTCTCTACTACGATTTTAAGTTATAGTTGTTTTTTGTTATGTTTCCCAATAGAATGCAAAGTGCACGAGGGCATCACTTTGGTTCAGTGCTGTGGCTCTACGCATGGCCACACAGACAGGGCACATCTGTAAGCCTGCTGATGGATAGATGAGGGGGTGGTGGGTAGGAGAGTGGACAGATGGACGGGCACATGGGTGAAAGAAAAGGTGTGTAAATAAACAAGCAAACAAATTAACAAACAAATGCACACGGGCTACTGTTAAGTGCATCACCACTATGAAATCAGCGCCACACCACGCAGTGACAGCCAGAGGCCTCTCAGGATGGGCACGGAGGTGAGGATCATGAACAAGCACTGCCTCAAATGACCTTAAAACATGGGAAGATGGCAACAGGGAGCGGCAGGGCAGGAGTTCCTTTCAGAGGGAATGAACAGAAACACAAAGGAGAAAAAGAACACACTCAAGCAGTGAATAATAGTCTGTAGGAATCGGTCTCTAGCTCGGAATGAAAAGCTTTTATTAACAAGTGATACACCATAAAGTATGAACCCTTAACAACATCCCCTGTGTATTCAAATGTAAATAAGTAGCCAACTGCCTGTGAAGCTTTGACATTTATACATTTCATTAAATTGCAATTCTCCAAGCAAAGATTTAGGTGTTGATCATCCTGGGTTTTTATCCTACTCTCATCAATAAGCTGACCGATGAGTAAGGCATTCCATCCATGTCCGGTATCCAAAAAATCAAGTGAATTATAAATTCCTTTTCAACTAAAAATGTAAAAGGCTACACCACTGCCATCTCAGCCAGCCGCCAGGGAGCCCACTCACTGGGTTCTCCTCCTGAGAAATGGGTTGTTCCACCAGCATATGCCTCAATGTCACTCAGCAGAGAGCCGTCATCAGTCCTAGTGTACTGAGCTGCTGTTGCCTGACTGGCTTTTCCCTGACACATCCGTAATTGTGTCAGCAAGGCACCATGCTTTGGGAACACTTTCATCACTGCTGTGTGTACAGGGGTGGGTGAGGGACCGAGGGGCACTGATAAATGAGAACAGCCTCCTATGTGACCCCAATAATCAAGCCCAGCCATCGCGTTTCCTGGCAGCTGCAGTAATACATATTGTAAAGTATTTTTACACATTTCAGCTGAGGGTGGGGAGAAAAGAGCAGGGTGGTCCAGAAGAGACCCACACCTGGAGCAGATAAAATGGCCATGTTCAGTTTCCCCTGGTCCAGTAGTTAGTTCTCAAACATCGGTATACCTGATGAACTCACAAAGAACCGGTTTAAAACACAAATCCGCTACTCTTCTGCCTTCCACATCCACACATGCCAGGAACTCTGGCTCAGAAAACCTGGGCACTGGGGGGTAGTGCCAAGACTCTGCATTTTAACCACCCCGGGGGCTTGAAGCTGGCGGTCCTCAGCCCTCTGAGGACCATGACCACTAGGCCCAAAGGAGTCTGGAGCAGTCAGTGCACAATCCCTGCACACAGCAGCCCCCCAGCCCACCACTTCTTTGGGGCCTTCTGAGACTCAGACGAAAGCCCTGGACCCTCCCAGCAAAAGGCTCTCTCTCTCTCTCTCTCTCTCTCTCTCTCTCTCTCTCACACACACACACACACAAAACTTGGAAGACAAGCCCAGGGCTATTTGAGAACCCCTAAAAAGCCACGTGTAATGCTGTTGGCCAAGGCCAGGCAGGTTCACATTGGATTTGGACAGACAGCAGAAAAACTGCAGAGGCGGAAATGGTTGGGCCATTCTGTTTAATCAAGTCTTACAACAGTGGACAAGCACACAGGCAGGAAAAATCTCTTCTCCAGCACACAAACAGCAAGAATGGCCCCTCACAGTGGCAGGCAGGCAATCCATGCACCCACAATCCCCAATCTCTCTCAAGTGCAAGCACCCATAGCTTTATATAGGCCATACACATGTGGCGCTGCCACACACCCATGCACCAATCAGGCAAAGTGCTTGCAGCTGGTAACCCTGCAAGCAAACCTAACACAGCTGCCCCAAATTCAACCTCTTAGGGTTGCTCGCTTCACAATCCACATGACATCAAACAAAGACTACAGCAAGAGCAAAAGTTACACAATAATTACATTAAAAAGGTGTCCTTTACAATGTCTCCCTGAGCACTTTGCTCAAGGTGCAAAACCTGGAGGCCCACCTCCAACTCCCCACCCCAGGGTGCCAATAAGGCCACCCATCATGGGTGATGGGGTCTGTATAGTCCAAGGTCATGTCCATTGAAACCAAAAATGTCCTTGATGCATCTCTGCAACTGGGTGAGAGCAGCTTCCTGGTGTAGGAGAGCATCCACAGGTGCTATGCCACCCCCATCAGGGTCTCTCATAGTCTCAGTCCAAGATCAGTCCATGATAGACAGCCCTGCTGTCTGTGCGAATCACCAAGGTAAAAGTCCACTGCAAGCAACTAGGTTCACACAGGGCCTCAGGCCTCCCCCCTCATCCCTGCCATCATGGCAGCTCTGAAGGTACTGCCCCAAGGAGAAGCACATGGCAACAGTGGCCAACCTCTCCACCTCTGCTCCAGAGAGCATGATACCATCCACCTCTATGCCCCACAGTCACAGCAAGCCCACCAAGGACTCAATAGGTACTCTTTGCTGCTGGGGTTTTTACCTTCTGGACGACCACTGGCCAAGCTCTGAATGTGCAGACAGCAGTTTCAGCCCGAGCTTCCTCATTCTCATAAGAGGAGCTGGAAACACCTGCTCCTGCCAACTCAGAGCCACTCTGCCAGCACAGCTCCATCTTCGGCGCCTGTGGCTGCCAGTTCTTGGCCTGAAGTTGAACCCACAGTTGTTCCTCTAACACCTGCCACTGCCATCGTTTAACTTCCAGAGCAAACTGCAACTCACGGATTGGTTCGGCCTCCTTCTCCAAAACTCACTCCAGTTCAAGCTGCTGCTGCCACTGGGTCCTGAACTCACCCTGGAGCTCTCAACCTCGGGCCGCCTCTTGCATGGAACTTTTGGTTTCCTCTTGTAGGGCTGTAAAAAACAGCTAGCCCACGGTCCCCAAAAGGACAGCCGTGGGGAACCATAACAACGACCAGTTCTCTACCCCACTCCTCAAGGGTGGCTGTGGGTCCATACCCATCTGTTCCTAATCTTGCCCACTACGCCAGATGTAATGCCAGTGGCCAAGGCCAGACAGGTTCACATTGGATTAGGACAGATAGTGGAAAAACTGCGGAGCCGGAAAGGGTTGGGCCATTCCGTTCAATAAAGTCTCACAACAGCGGACAAGCACACAGACAGGGGAAACCTTTTCTCCAGAACACACAAACAGCAAGAATGGCCCCTCACAGTGGTGGGCAGACAATCCACTCACCCACGATCCCTAATCTCTCTCGAGCAAGCACCAACAGCCTTATATAAGCCATACACACTGGCACCCACCCACGCACCAATCAGGCAAAGTGTTTGCAGCTGATAACCCCGCGAGCAAGCCTAAAACAGCTGCCCCACACCACGTGACCCAATTCACACCCCACTTAACCAGCCTTACCTTCTCTTAAGAGACCAACATACTCAAGAAGATAAAGCCTCCAATCAGACGCACCTGAACCAGGGTGTGTGGGCAAATCACCTCCGTGCAGGCATGTTTTCTCTACTGAGCAGCCCTTCTGAAAAATCAGAGTAAGAGCTTCATTTTTAATTCCTGTTACTTCCAGATTATTCTTCCCTCTCTGTTAGTAACACAAATATTTGAACAAGTGTGGCGCAGCTGTGTTAGGCTTGCTCACTGGTTTACCGGCTGCAAGCCCTTTGCCTGAATGGTGCGTGAGCACGTGGCAGCACCATGTGTGTGGCCTATGTAATGCTATGGGTGCTTGCCCTCAGGGGGACTGAGGACGCGCCTGCCTGCCCGCCACTGTGAGGGGCCATTTTGCTGTTTGTTTGCCTGAGAGACGGTTTCCCCTACTGTGTGCTTGCCCACTATTGTGACACTTTATTAAACAAATGGCCCAGAGACAAGATGGCCATGGAGTAGGTGGATGTTCCAACTCCCACATGCCAGAACCAAAGTGCATTACAACTTAATTTTGAGAACAGTCATCTTGAAAGACCAACTTTGGACTAAATTAAGAGGATTCTAGAGCCAAGGACCATCAAAGAACCAATACTGAGACTGTAGGAAAGGCAGAGACGCAGAAAGGACTGCCCCGCTCCCAGGAGCGAGTGATGGCCCGGAGGGACTCTCACAGTGGGGAGGGTTGCCTGGCGAGTTATGGGCCCTCAGCCCCAGAACTGGAGTCCCAGCCTAGAGCCCTGGAGCCTGGAAGGGGTGAACAGACTGTATTTGGCTGAGAAAGCAGCCTAGATACTGTTTCAGAGAAAGAGACAAATCTCAGACCTAGGCTCCGTACTAAAGGGACTGCATGGAGAGCCTTGCTCACAGCCACCTGCCAGAGGCTCAAGGAGTGGGGAACGCTGGGAGGACTGGAGTTGCCACGGGGGAGTGTGCTCTCAGAGGCACAGGGGGAGACACTTTGAGGGGTGGACACCTAACTCCTGGGCTGAATCACTCCCAAAAGCTAAAGTGAACATTTTCCCTCGGAGCAGCAACACCAGCAAAGGGAAGAAATTACCCTACCCACCAGAGGCTCTCCTGCCCCAGGTACAAAGAGGCGCTTAGAGGCAGGCAGCATGTTAGGGACACAGGTAGTGAGTGCTGAGGTCTGAGCTACACCACCACCACCACCAACACACACACACACACACACACACACACACACACACGGTTGAGTGCTCGCAGGGGTCTGGCGAGGGGGCCACGGCAGCGGGAGCAGCTGCAGAAGCCAGGGCAGTCCAACCAAGCAGGAGCGAGACTGCGAACAGACGCAGAAACTGCATCAGCTGCTGCGGGGTCGCAGCAAGCATGCAAGCCCACCCACAGCGCAAGACCTCCAAGGGCTGAGGGGGCCGGGACAACAGCGGAGGTGGTCCAAGCTGCTGTGCGCCAGCCCATCTCTGGAGTCAGAGGCCCCAGCAGCTGCTGCAGAGGTCCAAGCTCACATGCAATCCTACCCACAGCGTGAGCCCGCCCTTGACTGCGGCTATGGCCCAGGAGACCGTGGAGGTGGTCCAAGCGGGTGTGCACAGGCCTGCCTACAAAGGCAAGCTGGCGCTGGAAGCACCTGAGCTGAAATGCCCGAGGCAGCAACAACGGGGGTGGGGGAGAGCAGACAAACCCTACATCGGAAGCACAGAGACCACACCCACAGGACCCCTGTGACCACACCCTTCTGAGTGCTGATAAAGAAGAAAAAAAAATAAAATAAAATAAATAAAAAGTCTGGATAGAACGACATCTGAGGCTAAGGGGCAGGCCACATCCAATACTATACCTAATCACTGAATTACAGTACTGAGTCCAACAAGTAGCCAGCAATAACAGGCAGCAGAAAGCATATTTCAGAGGAACTTGAACTTTTAAAGGATCTTCCCCCAGGCCAAGAGTGGATAAAAGCTAGCCTAGGAGTGAGGTGATATTTACAATGGCACCTGGGCCCAGCAGAGGCAGCCACAAGATCTAGATCGCCTGTAGCTCCATAAAGGTTGATAGAGCCAGTCATAGGCAGTGATCCCCACTGATCTGTGCCAGGCTCCGGCCAGGGAGGTCCAGGGCAGACACATCCAGCAGCCAGATATGAAGAGCATCAGTTCAGGACCTAACAACCCTTGTTAGAGTGGTAGCTTAAGGAAGGGCTCCTCATGCATGCCCCAGCTGAGACATAGAAAACACCGACACAAATAACAAGAAGAATAGTGATAACAGATAAGTAGCCCACAGCAGATTACAAACAACAACTGAGGCTAAGCCAAGAAGAACTAGAAACAACACAACTGAAAATTGGAGGCAGACAATATCAAACCTAGACTCAGCTAGATAGACAAACAACACACCCAAAGGAAGAGTGTATACACAGACAAAATGGGAAGACAAAGAAATGCAAATCAAATAAATCAACAAGAGAATTTCCAGAAAAAAGAACTGAGTGAGATGGAAATAACCAAATTACCAGATGCAGAGTTTAAAATAATGATTGTTAGGATGTTCAAAGGTCTTAGAGCAACAATGGATGGACATAATGAACATCTAAATAAAGAGATAACAAGAATCAAAAAGGAGAGTGAAATCATAAAAAAGAATCAGTCAGAAATGACAAATACAATATCAGAAATGAAAAATACACTAGAAGAAATTAAAAGCAAGCTTCATGAAGCATAGGATCAAATCAGTTATTTAGAACAGTGGTCCTCAACCCCCGGGCCGCGGACCTGTACCGGTCTGTGGGCCATTTGGTACGGGTCCGCAGAGAAAGAATAAATAACTTACATTATTTATGTAAATAAATAACTTTCCATTTTATTTACATTTAAGTCTGAACAATGTTTTATTTTTTAAAAATGACCAGATTCCCTCTGTTACATCTGTCTAAGACTCACTCTTGATGCTTGTCTTGATCACGTGATACATTTATATGTCCCACCCTAAAGGCCGGTCCGTGAAAATATTTTTTCATTAAACCAGTCTGTGGCCCAAAAAAGGTTGGGGACCACATATTTAGAAGACAAGATAACAAAAATATGGAAGCAGAGCAGCAAAAAGAGGCTCGAAAAGTCTGAGAAAACTCTAAGAGAGCTCTGTGACAACATGAAGAGAAATAACATCCGCATCATAGGGGTTCCTGAAAAAGAGAAAGAACAAGGGATAGAGAACTTGATTAAAGAAATCATAGCTAAAAACTTCCCTAAATTGATGAAGGAAAAAGTCACACAGGTTCAAGAAGGAAAGAGAATTCCATTAAAGAAGAACCCAGAGACCTACACCAAGACACATCATAATTAAAATACCAAAGCTAAGAGATAAAGAAATAATACTAAAAGCTACAAGAGAAAAGCAGTCAAGGAGCCCCGATAAGGATGAAATCAGACATCTCAACAGAAACACTTGAGGCCAGAAGGGAATGAATGGCAAGAAATATTCAAAGTAATGCAGAACAGGAACCTACAATAAAGACTTCTTTATCCATCTAGGCTATGGTTTAAAATTGAAGGAAAAATAAAAAGCTCCCCAGACCAAAAAAAAAAAAAAAAAAAAACAACTCAAAGAATTCATTACAATCAAACCAATGCTGCAAGAAATGTTAAGGGACCTGTTGTAAACAGAACAAAAGGGGGAAAAAATCTAGTAAAAGAGAAATGTACATTTAAAGAATAAAATGCCAATAAACAACTACATATCAATAATAACCTTAAATATAAATGGAATAAATACTCCAATCAAAAGACATAGGGTAGCTGCATGCATAAGAAAACAAGACCCATAAATATGCTGTCTACAAGAGATCCACCTCAAAACAAAAGATACATATAGACTGAAAGTAAAGGGTTGGAAAAAATATTTCATGCAAATGGAAATGAAAAAATAAACCTGGGGTAGCAATATTTATATCTGTCAAAATAGACTTTAAAACAAAGGCTATAGTAAGGGATAAAGAAGGTCACTACATAATGATTAAAGGAGCAATCCAACAGGAAGGTATAACCATTGTAAATGCCTATGCACCTAATATAGTAGCACCTAAATATATAAAGCAAACTTTGATAAACATAAAGGGCGAGATCAAGAGCAATACCATAATAGTAGGGAATTTCAATACCCCACTAACATCACTGGATAGATCTTCGAGAAAGAAACATTACAAAGAAAGAGCAGACTTAAAGGACATACTAGATCAACTCGATTTAATAGATATCTTCAGAACCTTTCACCCTAAAGCAGCAGAATATACATTCTTTTCAAGTGCTCATGGTACATTCTCTAGGATAAACTACATGTTAGGGCACAAAACGAGTCTCAACAAATTTAAGAAGACTGAATCATATCAAATATATTCTCTAATCACAATGGCATGAAAGTAGAAATCAACTACAATAGAAAAACTGAAAAACACTCAAACACTTGGAAACTAAATAGCATGTTATTAAATAATGAATGGATTAAAATGAGATCAAGAAAGAAATAAAAAATTTCCTTGAAACAAATAAAAATGAACATACAACTCAAAATTATGGGATACAGCAAAAGTAGTCCTGAGAGGGAAGTTCACAGCATTACAGGCATACTTTAAGAAGCTAGAAAAAGCTCAAATAAACAACTTAACCCTGAATCTAAAAGAACCAGAAGGAGAACAGCAAGTAAAGCCCAGAGGTAGCAGAAGCAAGGAAATAATAAAGATCAGAGCAGAAATAAATAACATAGAGGCTAAAAAAACAATACAGAGGATCAATGAAACCAAGAGCTGGTTCTTTGAAAAGATAAACAGGATTGATAAACCTTTAACCAGACTCACCAAGAAAAAAAAGAGAGAGGACTCAAATAAATAAAATTAGAAATGAGAGTAGAGAAGTAACAACTGACACAGCAGAAATACAAAGGATTGTAAGAAAATCCTATAAAGAACTGAACTGTATGCCAAAAAATTAGAAAACCTAGAGGAAATGAACAAATTCCCTGAAACATATAATCTTTCAAAAATCAATCTGGAAGAATCAGAAAACCTAAACAGACCGATTACAACAAATGAGATCAAAACAGTTATCAAAAAATTCCCAACAAACAAAAGCCCTGGGCCAGATGGCTTCACAAGCAAATTCTACCAAATATTCAAAGAAGAACTAACTCCTATCCTTCTCAAGCTATTTCAAAAAACTCAAGAGGAGGGAAGACTTCCAAGCTTTGTTTATTAGGTGAGCATAATCCTCATTCCAAAACCAGGCAAAGATAACACAAACAAAAAAAACTATAGGCCAATATCCCTGATGAATATAGATGCTAAAATTCTCAACAAAATATTAGCAAACCAGATGCAGCAATACATGAAAAAGATCATACATCATGATCAAGTGGAATTTATTCTGGGAAGGCAAGGCTGGTACAATATTCGCAAATCAATCAATGTGATTCATCATATAAACAAAGGAAGGAGAAAAACCACATGGTAATTTCAATAGATGCAGAAAAAGCATTAGATAAATTCCAGCACCTCTTTATGATCAAAACTCTCAGCAAAGTGCGAATACAAGGAACATACCTCAACATGATAAAGGCCATCTATAACAAACCCACAGCCAACATCATACTCAACAGGCAAAGATTAAAAGCAATCCCCTTAAGATCGGAAAGAAACAAGGGTGCCCCCTTTCACAACTCTTATTCAATATAGGTCTGGAAATCCTAGACAATGCAATCAGAAAGAAAAAGAAATAAAAGACATCCAAATTGGAAAAAAAGAAGTAAAACTATCATTACACTGGGGAACAAAATTTTTGTTGCATCCACAAAAATGCTTGTTCTTACCTACCTCGAGTGTGCTAATCCCAAATATGACATTAGTTTTTCTCTGTAAGCTACAGTTTTATTGCAATTCAAGATTTTAGATTTTCATCTTATTGTAAAATTTTCAACATTTAGTTTAACATAATGAAGTAGAATGTCTCCTTGGGCATCATATTTGTGAAAATATAATTTATATAATGCAGTAAATACACTAAAAGATATGGCTGCATCAGAATTTGTCTACAATTTCAAAATAGAACATATTAAAACACTTATTTTAATCATAAAATTTGTGCAAAACTTATTTAAATTCTATTCAGGCAAAAATTTGCATTTGTAGCTCTTGCATTTGTGTACATGTTGAGGACAATTTCGTTTGATGCTCCACCAGTAGTCTGCTCATCACTAACAGCTCCAATATTTTCGGGAAACTTATCAAGGTGAATGTTTAGAAAGTGAATCTTAACGCTCATGTTACATCCAATGTCGCAGAAAGCCAACAGCATCCTTTGAACCAGAAGTTCATAGTTTTCTGCTTTTTTTGTTGCCAAGAAAGTTCTTTGTAACTGCCACAAAAGACTGCCATGCTGCT
Source organism: Saccopteryx bilineata (assembly GCF_036850765.1). Lineage (NCBI taxonomy): Eukaryota > Metazoa > Chordata > Mammalia > Chiroptera > Emballonuridae > Saccopteryx > Saccopteryx bilineata. The sequence goes on from NC_089495.1 coordinate 170,139,772, forward strand.
TTCTCCTTCTTATTCATCTTACTGGCAAATTCTTCGTCACATATGAGGGTTTGAATTTGAGGTCCATCGAATACACCTGCTTTTATCTTCTTGAAAGACAAGGCAGGAAAAGCAGAAATAGTATGTTGAAAACATTCACTTTCTTTGTTCAAAGCCTGAACAAACTGCTTCATTAAGCCAAGTATGGTGTGAAGTGTGGGAAAAATGATCCTATCTCGATTAACTACAATTTCATTCACAATATTTTACATCCCTACTTCCAGAGATTCATGTTTCGGCCACTCCTTCTGTGTCCAGTGTTTCTCCCGAGCTCAGCTGTCCCACAAACACAGAAAGCAAGGATACTTCATAAAACCTCTTTGTTGTCCTAGCAGGAAATTTACCATTTTAAGATCCACACAAATGATTCAGTTATGCTCCTCATACTTAAGAAAGTCAAGAACAATTTTTATGTCATTATAATCTTCTCACAGATAAGTTGAATAACCAATTGGTACCGCTGCATAAACATTACCGTTGTGTAAGAGAACACATTTCAGACTCCGTTTAGAGCTGTCAAGAAATAGCCGCCATCCTGTTGGACTGTAAGTGGTTCAACACCTAGCTGGTTGAGAATACTACTGATATCATGACAGTAAACAAAGTGTTTGTCTTCAGAAAAAAAAGTCCACAAAAGTTTGTGCACACTTCCTGAAATGGGATACTTTAGCTGACCAGTGAAGTATATCCTTTTCTTGAAGCCTGAAGGCTAATAACTCAGCTACTTTCTTTGATAGGCCCAAATCTCTTACTAAGTCATTCAATTCGGGTTGGTGAAACTGCTGAGGGGTTAATGACTGCTTGGCATCAGAAGAAGATCCTTCAGATTCTACAACCATTTCCTCATGCATCTTATCAAAATACACTTGATCACCATGTTCACTTTCTTCATCCATTAAAAACTTAAACTGGGCCAGGCCCTGGCCGGTTGGCTCAGCGGTAGAGCGTCGGCCTAGCGTGCGGAGGACCCGGGTTCGATTCCCGGCTAGGGCACATAGGAGAAGCGCCCATTTGCTTCTCCACCCCTCCGCCGCGCCTTCCTCTCTGTCTCTCTCTTCCCCTCCCGCAGCCAAGGCTCCATTGGAGCAAAGATGGCCCGGGCGCTGGGGATGGCTCTGTGGCCTCTGCCCCAGGCGCTAGAGTGGCTCTGGTCGCAACATGGCGACACCCAGGAGGGTCGCAACATGGCGACGCCCAGGATGGGCAGAGCATCGCCCCCTGGTGGGCAGAGCGTCGCCCCTGGTGGGCGTGCCGGGTGGATCCCAGTCGGGCGCATGCGGGAGTCTGTCTGACTGTCTCTCCCTGTTTCCAGCTTCAGAAAAATGCAAAAAAAAAAAAAAAAAAAAAAAAAATTAAACTGGGCCCAGTGGGCAGGCACCAGCAACGCTCATACCCAAATGCCCTAGGCAGTAGCAGCAGCAGAGGGGGTGGCGGACCTGCAGACACACCATACCTAGGGAACAGAGGCCACACCCAGTGGACTCCAGTGGCCAAAACCTTCCTTTACACAGAGAAAATGAGAAGGCAGAGAAATGCAACACAAATGAATCAAGAGAAATCCCCAGAAAAGGACCTGAATCAATCAGATATAACCAAATTACCAGATGCAGAGTTTAAAATAATGATTGTTAGGATGCTCAAAGATATTAGAACAACAATAGATGGTCATTACGAACACCTAAATATTAATAAAGAGATAGCAAATATAAAAAAGGACATTGAAATAATAAAAAAGAATCAGTCAGAAATGACAAATACAATATCAGAAATGAAGAACACAATGGAAGGAATTAAAAGCAGGATGGATGAAGCTGAGAATCAAATCAGTGAGGTAGAGGACATGATAAATAAAGGCACAGAAGCAGAGCAGAACAAAGAAAAGAGACTCAAAAAGTCTGAGGAAACTCTAAGAGAGCTCTGTGACAACATGAAGAGAAATAACATCCGCATCATAGGGGTTCCTGAAGAAGAAGAGAAAGAACAAAAGATAGAGACTTTGTTCAAGCATATCATAGCTGAAAACTTCCCTCAATTAAGGCAGGAAAACATCTCACATGTTCAAGAAGCACAGAGACCTCCATTAAAGAGAAACCCAAAGAAATCAACACCAATATACATCATAATTAAAATACCAAAGCTAAGTGATAAAGAGAAAATATTAAAAGCTGCTAGAGAAAAAAAGACTATCACCTACAAAGGAGCCCCCATAAGGATGACTTCCGACTTCTCAACAGAAACACTTGAGGCCAGAAGTGAATGGCAAGAAATATTCAAAGTAATGCAGAACAAGAACCTACAACCAAGACTACTTTATCCAGCAAGGATATCATTTAAAATTGAAGGAGAGATAAAAAGCTTTCCAGACAAAAAAAAACTCAAGGAATTCACTACAACCAAACCAAGGCTGCAAGAAATGCTAAGGGGCCTGTTGTAAACAGATCAAAGGAGAAAAAGAATATAGCAAAAGTGGAATACAGTTTTAAAGAATAAAATGGCAATAAACAATTACATATCAATAATAACCTTAAATGTAAATAGATTAAATGACCCGATCAAAAGACATAGGGTAGCTGCGTGGATAAGAAAACAGGACCCATACATATGCTGTCAACAAGAGGCACACCTTAAAACAAAAGATGCACATTGACTGAAGATAAAAAAAAATAGAAAAAAATATTTCTTGCAAATGGAAATGAAAAAAAAAAAGCTGGGGTAGTAATGCTTATATCAGACAAAATGGACTTTAAAAACTAAAACCGGGAGTGTCTCAGAGTGTGGGATAGGTCGTATTGCTGAAGAAATATTAGGATATGCAATCATATGCTGTTTTTTCTTGCCGATGCCCTTTGTATGGATCAGACAGAAATAACAGTCACTGCTGTGGTCCTTAGGTTCATGCCAAACCATGGGAATACCAAAAGGCATTCATTTGCATTTTCCTTTTGTCCAATCACGAAGCATTTCCTCACAATTATGACACACAATATGAGAAGCCCAATTCTTGTCTTGATCGCCAAGGGGAACTTGAAAATAGGCAATATATGCACGTGTCACAAATGATGAAACATTGCGCCTTTGATGTTGAAGTGTTAACAGCCTCACATATAACAGAAGGTGTCAGGATTATTCTTACATTTACGCCTACTCAAAGAAGCTATGATTCAATCTTAAAACAAAATAAGAGGGTGTTTTTATCAGATAATAATTTTTTACATTTAAAAACAACTACAATTATGTAAAAGTGATGTTTGTAAAACATTAATTGCCTTGTGGTTATGTTCAATCCAAGAATCGTTGCCCTTTAACTCCAATTTAAAAACCAATGCATGCCATTAACTATAACAAAAAGAAATAAAAATTTAAAAACTAGAGCATGCACCAAAAAACGAATTTCAGATTTGGAATTAGTAATGCAAAAATATATAGAAACAGTTCTAAAACCTCATGCAACAGAAAATGAAAAAAAATTTGTTCCCCAGTGTTATTTGCTGATGGTATGATACTGTACGTAGAAAACCCTAAAGTCTCAGTCAAATAAACTACTGGACCTTATAAATGAATTCAGTAAGGTGGCAGGATATAAAATTAATATTCCAAAATCAGAGGCATTATTACACACCAACAATGAACTGTCTGAAAGAGAATTTAAGAATACAATTCCCTTCACTACTGCAAAAAAATAATAAAACTAGGACTAAATTTAACCAAGGAGGTTAAAGACTTGTATTTAGAAGATTATAAAACATTGATAAAAGAAATCAGGGAAGATACAAACAAGTGGAAGTATATACTGTGTTCATGGATAGGAAGAATAAACATCATTAAAATGTCTATATTAAGGCCTTGGCCGGTTGGCTCAGTGGTAGAGCGTTGGCCTGGCGTGCAAGGGGTCCCAGGTTGGATTCCCGGCCAGGGCACACAGGAGAAGCGCCCATCTGCTTCTCCACCCCTCCCCCTCTCCTTCCTCTCTGTCTCTCTCTTCCCCTCCCGCAGCCAAGGCTCCATTGGAGCAAAGATGGCCCGGGCGCTGGGGATGGCTCCTTGGCCTCTGCCCCAGGCACTAGAGTGGCTCTGGTCACGGCAGAGCGACACCCCGGAGGGGCAGAGCATCGCCCCCTGGTGGGCTTGCCGGGTGGATCCCGGTTGGGCGCATGCGGGAGTCTGTCTGACTGTCTCTCCCTGTTTCCAGCTTCGGAAAAATACAAAAATAAATTTTTTAAAAATGTCTATATTACCCAAAGCAATTTATAAATTCAATGCATTTCCTATTAAAATACCAATGACATACTTCAAAGATATAGAACAAATATTCCAAAAATTTATATGGAACCAAAAAAGAACACGAATAGCCTCAGCAATCTTGAAAAAGAAGAATAAAGTGGGTGATATCATACTTCCTGATATCAAATTATACTACAAGGCCATTGTACTCAAATCAGCTTGGTACTGGCATAAGAACAGGCATATAGATCAATGGAACAGAACAGAGAACTCAGAAATAAACCCACACCTTTATGAACAATTGATATTTGACAAAAGAGTTAAGAGCATACAATGGAGTAAAGACAGTCTCTTTAACAAATGGTGTTGGGAAAATTGGACAGCTACCTGCAAAAAAAAGAAACTAGACCACCAACTTATACCATTCATAAAAATAAACTCAAAATGGATAAAAGACTTAAATGTAAGTCGTGAAACCGTAAGCATCTTTGAAGAAAACATAGGCAATAAGCTCTCCAACATCTCTCGCAGCAATATATTTGCCGATTTATCTCCACATGCAAGGAAAATAAAGGACAGGATAAACAAATGGGACTGTATGAAACTAAAAAGCTTTTGCACAGCAAAAGACAATAAGAACAGAATAAAAAGACAAACTACACAATGGCAGAACATATTCGACATATGTCTGATAGGGGGTTAATAACCAAAATTTATAAAGAACTTGTAAAACTCAACACCAGGAAGACAAACAATCCAATCAAAAAAGGGCAAAAGAAATGAATAGACACTTCTCCAAAGAGGACATACAAATGGCCAATAGGTAGATGAAAAAAATGTTTAACATCACTAATCATTAGAGAAATGCAAATTAAAACCACAATGAGATATCACCTCACACCAGTCAGAATGGCACTCATTAACAAAACAACACATAATAAGTGCTGGCGAGGATGTGGAGAAAAGGGAACCCTCCTGCACTGCTGGTGGGAATGCAGACTGGTGCAGCCACTGTGGAAAACAGTATGGAGATTCCTCAAAAAATTAAAAATGGAACTGCCTTTTGACCCAGCCATCCCACTTTTAGGAATATATCCTAAGAACACCATAGAACTGTTCCAAAAGAAGAAATGCACCCCCATGTTTATAGCAGCATTGTTTACAAAGCAAAGATCTGGAAACAGGACTAATGTCCGTCAGTGGACGAGTGGATTAAAAGCAGTGGTACATATATACAATGGAATACTATGGGGCTATGAATAGAAGGAAATCATACCTTTTGCGACAACATGGATAGACCTGGAAACTATTATGTTAAGTGAAATAAGCCAGGCAGAGAAAGAAAAATGTCATATGACCTCACTCATTTGAGGAATCCAATGAACAATGTGAACTGAGGAATGGAACAGAGACAGAGGCGGGATCAAAGAACCAGAGGAAAGTGGACAGAGGGACAGGGGATGAGAGGACGGGATACTCCTGGAGGAAAGGGGGAAGGGCACTGTGGGGAAGGGGCAAGGGTGATGTTGAGGGGAACACGGGGGAGGGAGGATGCATTGGGGGGACACTAGAATCTATGTAAACACAGTAAGTTCAAATCAATTATAATAATAAATAAATAAACGGAATGGCCCGTTGCTTGCTGATTCCACAGTTTTTCTACCGTCTGCCCAAATCCAATGTGGACCTGCCTGGCCTCAGCCACCAGCATTGCAACAAGGCTTCTTATGAAACACTACCAACCTGCCCAGTATTTTTCTACAATTGCCCAAGGCTAGAAAGCTCTTAATAAATTAATTAAAAAACTAAGAATCCCAAATTGAAATCTTGCATCTGTATAATTAAGTTACTGCTGTGCTCAGTATACAAATCCACAGAAGGATAAACTTCACCTTGCTCCCCTGGGATGAAGTAAAATGCAGTTCATCTGCAGCAGGTCAAGTCAAGTAAGGAGTTTGCTTTCTTAACACATCTACAAATGAGATTAGAAGATTAAAATAACTAAGATTCTGCTGAAAACACATACACAGGAACAAATAAATAAAGCCCCAAATCCTGAATGCAATAGCCCTTTAGTGCCCTGACAGAGTTGTTAAAAGTAGAACAGAAGCTTTGCTCTAGTTGGAGATTAGAGACGTTTTATGTGTCAAAGGTAGAGGAGATCATAGTTTTTCATTCATCAGCCACATTCCGACAGCAGTGAACAAACTCCAACTTTTGCAGTTTAGGTAACATATGCTATGGATTGAAGGAGGTGAGATGAAGGTCAATCAAAGGTCATTCCATCAGTGGGTCCCAGGTGGAGAGGCACAGTCATGTATCTTTTGAGAAGGCTTCTTTTTACCTCTGTGGTATACCAACCTGGACAAATTAAAATGGTGAAATAAAAGCAATCCCTTGCACCTTCCCAATTAGAAGTAGCCAGGCTGCTTAGAAACAGCTACAAGGATCCCACCCTTTCCTACCAGCCAGATATGCGTGCGCAGGGCAGAATTCCCCTCCCCCACAACTGACAGGACTCAGTACAGACTCTGGCTGCTGGTGGGTAGAGCGCAGGGCTGAGGCAGGGCAGGAGCCACCAGCCTGCGCACCCCACCCTCTCAGCAAAGGGCTGTTCTGTTTCCTAACTCAGGAAAGTGGGTGTTCACACTGAAAGAAAACCAGGACTGGTTCCCATAGCCCAAGAGATCTGGCAGGTGCCAGCCCTGCCATGTTGAGAAGCCCTCTGTGCAGCAGGTGAGGTCCCACTTCGTGTTACCACCATGCCCAACATGACAGTGTGACAAAGATGGACAAGAGCAACAACAAAAACTCTGTAATAGAGAAGTGACCATCTGCTTTTCTCCCCCTCCCTCTCTCCCTTCTCTCCTTCTCCTACTCGCAGCCAGTGGCTCAGATGGTCAGCCTCGGGTGCCAAACATAACTCAGTACTCAAGCATCACATCGCCCCAAGACAGGCCGATGCTAGGTGGATCCGACACATTGGCCAACAGGCATGCTAGGTGGATCCCAGTCAGGGCACCTGTGGAACTCTGCCTCACTATCTCCCTTCCTCTCACCTAAAAAAACTCACAAAACAACAACAAACTGTAATGAAGAAGCTCTTACGAAGTTTCTACTTTTGTTTTGGTAACACTTTGGTATAAACAAAGCAGGACTCTCAGTCAATGAAAATCAATGTGACAAAATGAACTAATAACTAGAATAAATGACAGGATCTGATATCAGTTTGATAACTAGACTCAGAAGCACACTGGGGCAGCTGTGTTAGGCTTGCTCGCTGGTTTACCGCTACAAGCCCTTTGTCTGACTGGTGCGTGAGCACATGGCAGTGCCACGTGTGTGTGACCTATATAAGGCTGTGGGTGCTTGCGCTCAGGGGCACTGTGGATGGCAGATTGCCTCCCTGCCACTGTGAGGGGTCATTTTGCTCTTTGTCTGCCTGAGGGGCAGTTTCCCCTGCCTGTGTGCTCGTCCACCGTTGTGAGACTTTATTAAACAGAATGGCCCAACCCTTTCCAGCTCTGCAGTTTTTCTACCATCTGCCTGAATCCAGTGTGAACCTGCCTGGCCTCAGCCACCGGCCTTACACACTTTACACACTCTTGTGACAAGTCTCCAACACGAACCTCGCTCAGGCCACGCAAAAACTGAGTTGAGCCTGGCTGCAGTGGCACAGTGGATAGAACATCGACCTGGAATGCTGAGGTCTCTGGTTCAAAACCCTGGGCTTGCCTGGTCAAGGCACAGACAGGAAGCAACCAATGAACAAGCTACAGTAGAGCAACAATGAGTTGATACTTCTCATCCCCCCCACCCTCTCTCTCCTCTTTCTAGAAAATCAATAAATAAAATCTTCTTAAAAAGCTGAAATCAACAACAGAAATCAAGGAACATCTGGAGTTCAAGTTTAAAAAACAGAATAAAAAAGGGAAAACCTACATTAAATAAATGTTCTATTAAAAATGGAAACTTATGGGCATCAGTATAATTCTTCCTTATATTCAGAATACTTCTCATTAGATTTGTCTCACAATGTGAGCCCATCTTTGTGCACCTATGGTTGGGGCTGCCACCTGTGTGCTAATCTGTCCCGTTTCCCCTTCTGGATTCCACAGCAGGTAACACTGAAATCAGCCTGCCCCTGTCACTGAAGAGCAAATAAATCAAATGAGCCTCTTCCTGCCCCACCACCTACCCTACTTATCTCTCCTCGACCCCACAGAAACCACGACTGTCTCCTTCTGGAAACCACAGTTTCCAGGCATAATGCTGGATGCTTGCTGATAAGACAAATGTACAGAGAAAAGTACAGGTGAAGGGATGGTGACATTCAGAGAAGCATAAGATTAAAAGCCCACGCACTATATTTTACTGGTCAGCGTATCCTACTGACTCGTCAACACCCACATGAGCTAATTCAAAGCGTATTTAAAAATTCAATTTTTCAGCTCTTTCCAGCATTTCAATTTAGGGAGGCTTTCAATTCCATTAAATAAACAAGAATATAAATAATTAGTGGCAACACTATAAACAAGGCGGGCCCTGGGCCCCAGGAAGAGCCCCTCAATTACAAAATGCCCCCTTGCCAGGAAAACTCCCGTGCTCTCATACACACGCATCCTCATTCATGAGACCCAGGCGAACATCCCCAGCCAACTAAAGGGAAGCGTTTAAGATTAAAACAAGAGCAAGAATAAATTTCTACCAGCGGGAATGGCTGGCTAGGGGGTTGAATTCTCCCACTATCTAGTCACCACAGAAGAAGACACACTCTAGCAATCTTTTGTGGGAACTAATCAGCATGTTCCTATCAGAACCGTGTTCTTCCACAAAAAAAGCAACAGGGAGAACAGCTGCTGTCTGGCGGGTCTGCTGCCGCTCCCACGCTCTAGTCCCTATAGAAGCGCATCCTCAGAGTGAGACTGGAATCTCTTCTTCCCACTTCTCACCATCAGAATGCATCACGACCCACAGCAGTCGGTGGGTACCCGGGGCACGGAGCTGATGCAGCTACAGAGAAACGTTCATGGCTCCAGTGGCCAGTTCCAAAAACAGAGATCTGGTTAGGGCAGACAAACTGTGAGTTACCTTCACCAGCGCAGTCTTGACCAGCAGCAGCTGCACCACCCAGAGACAGAGCTCTGGGACTCCTACAAATAAGAACTGCCCTAATTTTCAGTACATGCTCGGAACAACTGAGAATGCCTCCTCCCCTCCACAGCCTTAAAGGTCAGCTGAAATCTCCAGTCCCCTTGGTGGTCTACGCAGCTCAGCGGCAACAGCAGTGGCATCAGCCTCCTCAGAATGCAGGACGTTCACAGATGTCACAGTTCACAGGCCCAGAGCAAACGATTCCAAAACCAGCCACATCCATGCTCACCTCCTGGGGTGGGCACCGCCGTGCACAAGACTCGGGAAGCTTAAATTTCCGGAGTGGTGTGGACAGATAAAAGAACATGGAAACAAGCAGAGAACAAATGGTCCTAAGTGCTGCGACATAAGTCATCAGAGCAAGGTGACAGAGTAGCTGGCAGGTGCTTACTGGGATCAAGGGGGTCAGAGGATCTCTGTGTCGGAGACCCTGACATTGAGACCACAGCCAGAGGTAGGAAAGAGCTCCGCCTGTTCTCAGAACAGAGGACCAGGGGCAGGAGAGGGGCAGCTGAGAGGCGGGAGAGGGGCAGGTGAGGGGCAGAGTGAGAGACTGCTGGCAGGAAGCAGGCCACAGGGACATGGCAGGTGGCCATTCAGGCCGCAGCTTTAGGAAGAGCATGAAATGATGGCCTCCTGGCATGTCCTAAGTGGACAGTACTGTTCTTTCCCGGTTCCCGCTGCCCTAAGCCTACCCCTGAGGGCGGGGCTGTCTGCACCTCTTTCTTCCTCACAGTGCCCAGCACACTTGGACACAAAGACACTTGATGCATAAACACACACACACACACACACACACACACTGTTCATCTGCTCAAATGGTTTAAAGAACCTACATTTAAAAACTTGTCAAAAGACTCATTCCTCTGTAAAGTATGCAATGCTCACAACTACAGCAGTTGGGATTATAATGGAAAATAAAACACTTAGAATTAAAAGCTCAGTTGATAGAATGCTTGTTTACTTATTGGTCAAAATAATTTGGCTGCAGTTTTCCTACCAACACAAACATAAACGAATTATCTGACCTATGGCAAACCCCTTCTCACTGAGAATGGAAAGGCCAAGAAAGGCCACAGACAGAGGCCAGTGCCACCGCCGCGCCAGCCCCTTCCTGCCTACTCGGTGCCTACTGGACAGCTGGCGGCTAGGTCTGTGCGGTCTTCCAGGGCCGGAGACTTCAGGAGCGCCCTGGTAACACGTGAAAGCCAACGGGAATAAGATGGATGCGTGAAAAAGACAGAGTGAGGTGACAAGAGGACAAAGCGCTTAGCGGAGGCCTTCGAGAAGACAGGAGGGATGACAGGAAGAGGGGGAGGTGGGGAGGGTTCCACAGCCCAGGTCAGTCTGGCTCCATAACCATCACACAGGCAGAGCCCCCATTCAGAAGGGCCCCATCCTTGTTTTAATGCTCTACTGTCACCATCTTGAAATTCTTAAAAATTTTTAAACAAGGGGCCCTCGTTTTCATTTTGCAGAGTCTCACAAATGACAAGGCCCACCCTGGCCCGGGTGCAGTGCTGGCCTCAGCACCAGGAGGCAGGAAGAGGGAACACAGGAGCAGGCTCAGTGCCAGCCAACAGCCTCCTTCTCTGTGATGCAGGAAGAGCGCCACCAGCCGGGAACGAGCAGGAGGGCCCCCCAAGGGAGAGAGGGGCACATCCCTGTAGGGCGGAGAGATCTGGGACACGCCGCCATAACCACACAGTCCAGGCTCATCCACATCACCTGGAATAAGACAACTCAGTGCCATGTACTGCCTCAATGACGCACTAAAAACAAGATCACTTCTGTGCTGTCTGTGGTTCATGTCAGAGTATATAACCTCAGTGCGAGCACAGGAAACCCTACTGAGGACCATGCAGAACAGCAGACCAGTAGTCTTGAAAAAGTGTCAAGGTCATGAAGAAAGAGAAAAGAGAGGAGCTGTCACAGATTGGAGAAGACTAATTGGACCCCATGTGACATTACCTGAAACAGAAAAAGGACATTAGGAAAAAACCTAGTGAAATTTAAATAAGGTTGTCGTGTAGTTAAGAGGATGTATCAATATTAATTTCAATGTCTTGATTAATGTACTATGATTATGAAAGAGTGAAATGCAAGGAAGCTGGATAAAAAGTATCTGCAAGTTCTGACTCCTTTTTCAACTCTTCTGCAAGTCTCAAATTATTTCAATACAAAAAGTTTAAATTTTCATGTGGATTTTTTATCTGTGATTTCTTTAATGCTATCACTAATTCCAGGACCCCCCATTATCAGCTTTGAAGTCTAGCACTATTGTGCCACACATGCTCCTGCTTCTCTATCAACCCAAAGAATCAGTAACAGAAAAAGAAAGTTATGTCCTCTATACAAATTCTAATTCTGAGGAGATCACACCGCTGTAAGTTTATATGATACTTCCCCACACCTGGTGCATGATTCTGCTCTGCAGCACCTTAGCAAAGGGCGGGGGGGAGCAGGAATGTTCCCTCAGTCCCACTCCTCTGCGTGCCCCTCCCCCATGTCTGGAAAGCTATTAGGTGGGTGTGTTCATTAAAGCCCTAAGAAGTGTTGACCTTCTATGAGAACCACGTAGGTTACAAAAACTATCAACAGATTTCCTTTCTCTATTTTATTTTAGATTATTTTCTGGACGCTTACAGAGTTGGCAGCAAATCCAGGTCAGATACTGCTTTAGAAAAATGAGGTTTTACAAAGAACATTGGGTGACACATCTGCTTACACCTGGGATAAAAATCCACTCCAGGTAACTATTTCCAAAGGGCCAAGGCAAGTTGTGCTGCTACTCTGCTGCCACCCAGTGGCGTGTTGTTGCCAAAGCACCTCACCAGGGCACAGGAGCCCAGCGGATGAGCTGAGCTCTCCGCAAGGGCATTTTTCTCTGGAAGCCAAAGGCAGGCGAAGGCCAGGGAGGAGTGCTGTCCCTGCCCGCCCCAACACTAGGAGGCAGGATATAGGCTGAGGAGAGATGTATTAAAATAAATACTAGGCTACACAATTAAGTGTTTTGGCAGACTGAGCTGCTCCAGGGACTAACCTGAAGCCCCAAGGAGTCACAGGCACTCAGGAAACAGACCTGGACTCCAGCCTTACCTGCTTTGGGTCAGAGAGAGCAGCTCCAGGGGCTGGGGATTCCAGTTCTATGGTCACGGGCCCGTCGTTCTGAATGTGGACTTGCATGTAGGCACCAAATTTGCCATCTGAAAGAGCAATTCAAACACTTACACGATGTGGGGACTCCAGATCACCCCACCTAAAAAGCACACCTCCTCAGTGTGATCAGAAGCCTGGGAGTAGGAACAGTCAGCAGAGAGGGAGAGGCAAAATTAAACTGCAGGGGAGCCACCATGTACCCCACAGACTGGACAAGAATGCAAGACGTGGTAACATGGAAGAAGGAGGGGCTTCTGGGTGAAGAGGACTGTGAAATGGAGGAGAGCATCTTTTTTCTTTTTTTTTTTACAGAGACAGAGAGAGAGTCAGCGAGAGGGATAGGTAGGGACAGACAGACAGGAACGGGGAGAGATGAGAAGCATCAATCATCAGTTTTTCATTGCGACACCTTAGTTGTTCATTGATTGCTTTCTCATATGTGCTTTGACCGTGGCCTTCAGCAGACCAAGTAACACCTTGCTCAAGCCAGTGACCTTGGGTCCAAGCTGGTGAGCTTTGCTCAAGCCAGATGAGCCCGCACTCAAGCTGGCGACCTCAGGGTCTCTAACCTGGGTCCTCCACATCCCAGTCCGATGCTCTATCCACTGAGCCACCACCTGGTCAGGCTGGAGGAGAGTATATTGGTGTAACCACTTGGGAGGGAATTTTGGTGCTGTACCCAGCAAAGTTCAAATTGAACAAATCCTATGACTTTGGAATTCTATTTCAGGAAGTTGGTGCTAGAAACTCTTACACACAAAAAAAACCTCAAAGGTTCATTATGGCAGTGTTTATAAAAGAAAAAAGTGGATACAATCTGTCTCTCAGTGGGGGAATGAAGGCATGCACACTACCTTAATTCCTCAGTGGAATACTGTAAGGCAGCCACATCTGTCAACATGGCAAATTTCAAAAACATAAATGCAATCTTTAAAAATAACTTGTAACAAGGAGACATCATTATTTCATTTATATGATATTTTTAAACATCAAAATAAGTTATTTTATTTATGGACAGATACCTATATATGTATGTATGTGCGTGTGTGTATCAAAAAACCATAGGCAGAGATGGAGATGGAGTAGGCGGATGTACCAACTTCCACCTCCCAGAACCAAAGTGTATTACAAGTTAATTTAAGAACAATCATCTGGAAAAACCAACTTTTGACTAAACTAAGAGGACTCTTCAACCAAGGAACACTGAAGAAGCCACACTGAGACTGGTAGGAAAAGTGGAAACGCAAAGAGGACTGCCCAGCTCCTGGGAGTGAACAGCAGCCCAGAAGGAATCACACGGTGGGAGGTGAGTTTAGTGGAGAGGGGAGGATCCTGGGCCCCAGGAACAAAGCCTCAGCCAGCAGGCCCAGAACCTAGAAGAGGCATACAAACAGTATTTAGCTGTGAAACAAGCCAGAATACTGTTTGCGAGAAAGAGAAAGATTTCTCAGACCCAGGATTCTTCTTAAACAGACCCCGCAGAAACCCTCTTTCACAACCACTCACCCGGGGCTCCAGAGGACAGGGAGAGATGAGCGGACCAGAGTAGCAGGAAGAGAGTGTAATCTAGGAGGCACAGGGAGAAACACTTTGAGGGAAAGCCACCCTAACCCCTGGCTGAGTCACTCCCCAAATCTAAAGTGAATAGTTTTCCTAGAACCAGCAATACCAGCAAAGGGAAGCAGGTCACCAGCCAAACAGAAGCTCTCCTGCTGCACTCAGAGCAGAGTCACAGAAGCCGGGAGCCATCAGGGATAAAGTATTGAATGCTAAGGTCTGAGCTGCACTGACGCCCCCTTCCCCACTGCTGAGTGCTTGCTGGAGGGCAGGAGGTGGGACACAGAACTGGTTGGCGGGGGCGAAAGCCAGGGGCTGGCTGCAACTGAGGCCCTCCCACCTGGGAGGGGTGGAGGCAGAGGATGGCCATGGCGGCAGAAGGGGCACACAAAAGCGGTCAGACCCACAGCTATGCGCCGGGCCACTGAGAGCAGTCTAGCCTGCAGTCCCACCAGCAGGGGCAAGGTGAAAGCCGAGAACTGGTTGAGACCTGTAGCTGAGCTCAGGAGAGCAGTCCCGCCCACAGGGGCAGGATGAAGACAGGGGGCCAGCCAGGGCTTGCAGCCCAGGCACGTGAACAGAGTCCCGCCCACGGAGGTGAGGCAGAAACCACAGTGACCGCTGCAGCAAGCAGGCACCAGCAATGCCTGTGCCAGAACACCTGAGGTGGTGGCAGAGGGGGTGGCGGGCCTGCAGACAGACCACACCTAAGGAACACAGAAGCCACACCCATCAGACCCCTGTGTACACCCTTCTTATACACAGACAAAATGGGAAGGCAGAGAAATGCAACCAAAATGAATCAAGAGAAATCCCCAGAAAAAGACTTGAATGACTAGGAAATAACCAAATTACCAGATGCGGAGTTTAAAATAATGATTGTTAAGATACTGAAAGATCTAAGAGTAACAATGAATGGACATAACGAGCACCTAAATAAAGAGATAGCAAGTATAACAAAGGACATTGAAATAATAAAAAAAATCAGTCAGAAATGACAAACACAATATCAGAAATGAAGACCACATTGGAAGGATTTAAAAACAAAATGGATGAGGTGGAGGATTAATTCAGTGAGTTAGAGGACAAGATAAACAAGACCATAAAAGCAGAGCAGCAAAAAGAAAATAGGCTCAAGAAGTCTGAGGAAACTCTAAGAGAGCTCTGTGACAACATGAAGAAAAATAACATCCGCATCATAGGGGTTCCTGAAGGAGAAGAGAAAGAACAAGAGATAGAGAATCTGATTGAAGAAATCATAGCTGAAAACTTCCCTAAATTGATGAAGGAAAAAGTCACACAAGTTCAAGGAGCACAGAGAGTTCCATTAAGGATGAACCCAAAAATGCCAACACCAAGACACATCATAATTAAAATACCAAAGCTAAAAGATAAAGAAAGAATACTAAAAGGTGTAAAAAAAAATGCAGTCTATTACCCACAAAGGAGCCCCCATAAGGAAGACATCTGACTTCCAACAAAAACATTAGAGGCCAGAAGGGAATGGCAAGAAATAGTCAAAGTAATGCAGAACAAGAGCCTACAACCAACCAAGACTTCTCTATCCAGCAAGGCTATCATTTAAAATTGAAGGAGAAATAAAAAGCTTCCCTGACAAAAAAAAAAAAAAAAATTAAGGAATTCATTACAACCAAACCAATGCTACAAGAAATGTTAAGGGGCCTGTTGTAAACAGAACAAAGGGGGGGTGTGAATCTAGTAAAAGAGGAATGTAGACTAAAAGAATGAAATGGTAATAAACAAGTACATATAAATAATAACCTTAAATGTAAATGGTTAAATGCTCCAATCAAAAGAAATCAGGCAGTTGCGTGGATAAAAAAACAGGACCCATACATATGCTGTCTAAAAGAGACACACCTCAAAATAAAAGATACACATAGACTGAAAGTAGGGATGGAAAAAATATTTCTTGCAAATGGAAATGAAAAAAAAAAAGCTGGGGTAGGAATACTTATATATGACAAAATAGACTTTAAAACAAACACTATATAGTAAGGGATAAAGAAGGACACTACATAATGATAAAGGGAGCAATCCAACAGAAAGATATAACCATTATAAATATCTATGCACCTAATATAGGAGCACCTAAATACATAAAGCAGATTTTGATAGGCAAAAGGAGTGAGATCAACAGCAATATGATAATAGTAGGGGATTTTAATACTTCACTAACATTACTGGATAGATCCTCAAGAAATAAAAGTAACAAAGAAACAGCAGACTTAACGGACACACCAGATCGACTGGATTTAATAGATATCTTTAGAACTTTTCATCTTAAAGCAGCAGAATATACATTCTTTTCAAGTGCTCATGGCAAATTCTCTAGGATAGACATGCTAGGACACAAATGAGTCTCAACAAATATAAGAAGATTGAAATCATATCAAGCATCTTCTCAGATCACAATGGCATGAAACTAGAAATCAACTACAATAGAAAAACTGAAAAACACTCAAACACTTGGAAACTAAATAGCATGTTATTAAATAACGAATGGGTTAACAATGAGATCAAGAAAGAAATTTTTAAAAAATCCTTGAAACAAATGAAAACGAACATACAACAACTCAAAATTTATGAGACACAAAAAAAGCAATCCTGAGAGGGAAGTTCATAGCATTACAAGCATACCTTAAGAAGCTAGAGAAAGCCCTGGCCGGTTGGCTCAGTGGTAGAGCGTCAGCCTGGCGTGCAGAAGTCCCAGGTTCGATTCCCGGCCAGGGCACACAGGAGAAGCGCCCATCTGCTTCTCCACCCCTCCCCCTCTCCTTCCTCTCTGTCTCTCTCTTTCTCTCCCACAGCCGAGGCTCCATTGGAGCAAAGATGGCCCGGGCACTGGGGATGGCTCCTTGGCCTCTGCCCCAGGCGCTGGAAGTGGCTCTGGTTGCAACAGAGCAACGCCCCGGAGGGGCAGAGCCTCGCCCCCTGGTGGGCAGAGCATCGCCCCTGGTGGGCGTGCCGGGTGGATCCCAGTCGGGCGCATGCAGGAGTCTGTCTGACTGTCTCTCCCCGTTTCCAGCTTCAGAAAAATACAAAAAAAAAAAAAAAAGAAGAAGAAGCTAGAGAAAGCTCAAATAAACAATTAACCCTGCATCTAAAAAAACTAGAAAAAGAACAGCAAGTAAAGCCCAGAGGAAGTAGAAGGAAGGAAATAATAAAGATCAGAGCAGAAATAAATGACATAGAGGCTAAAAAAACAATACAAAGGATCAATGAAATCAAGAGCTGGTTTTTTGAAAAGGTAAACAAAATTTATGAACCTTTAACCAGACTCACCAAGAAAAAAATAAAAAGGACTCAAATAAATAAAATTAGAAATGAGAAAGGAGAAGTAACAACTGACAGCAGAAATACAAAGGATTGTCAGAAAATACTATGAAGAACTGCATGCCATAAAATTAAACAACCTAGGCAAAATGGACAAATTCCTCAAAACATATAATCTTTCAAAAAATCAATACAGATGAATCAGAAAACCTAAACAGACCAATTTCATCATATGAGATTGAAACAGTTATCAAAAAACTCCCAATAAACGAAAGTCCTGGGCCAAATGGTTTCACTGGCATATTCTACCAAATATTCAAAGAAGAACTAACTCCTATCCTTCTCAAGCTATTTCAAAAAATTCAAAAGGAGGGAAGACTTCCAAACTCCTTTTATGAGGCGAGCATAATTCTGATTCCAAAACCAGGCAAAGACACTACAGAGAAAGGAAACTATAGACCAAAATCTCTGATGAACTTAGATGCTAAAATTCTCAACAAAATATTAGCAAACCAGATCCAGTAATACATGAAAAAGATCATACCTCATGATCAGGTGGGATTTATTCTAGGGAGGCAAGGCTGTTACAATATCTGCAAATCAATCAATGTGATTCAACACATAAACAAAAAGAACGATAAAAATCACATGATAATATCAATAGATGCAGAAAAAGCATTTGATAAAATCTAGCACCCATTTATGATCAAAACTCTCAGCAAAGTGGGGATACAGGGATCATATGACAAACCCAAAGCCAACATCATAATCAATGGACAAAAATTAAAAGAAATCTCCTTAAGAACAGGAACAAGGCAGGGTGCTTCCTCTCACCACTCTTAATCAACATAGTTCTGGAAGTCCTAGACACTGCAATCAGACAAGAAGAAGGGAAAAAAAGGATCCAAATTGGAAAAGAAGAAGTAAAACAATCATTATTTGCTGATGATATGATACTGTACATAGAAAACCCTGAAGTCTCAGTCAAAAAACTACTGGACTTGATCAATGAATTCAGCAAGATGGCAGGATATAAAATCAATATTCAGAAATCAGAGGCATTTTTATACACCAGCAATGAACTGTCTGAAAGAGAAATTAAGGAAACAATCAATCCCCTTCACTACTACAATAATAAAAATAAAGTACCAAGGAGAAAATTTAACCAAAGAGGTTAAAGACTTATACTTGGACAATTATAAAACATTGTTAAAGGATATCAAGGAAGATACAAATAAATGGAAGCATATACCATGTTCATGAATAGGAAGAATAAACATCATTAAAATGTCTATATTACCCAAAGCAATTTATAAATTCAATGCAGTTCCTATTAATGACATACTTCAAAGATATAGAACAAATATTCCAAAAATTTATATGGAACCAAAAAAGAACACAAATAGCCTCAGCAATCTTGAAAAAAAAGAATAAAAAGTGGGTTGTATCACACTTCTTGATATCAAGTTATACTACAAGGCCATTGTACTCAAAACAGCCTGGTACTGGCATAAAAACAGGCATACAGATCAATGGAACAGAACAGAGAATCCAAAAATAAACCCACACCTATATGGACAATTGATATTTGACAAAGGAGTTAAGAGCATACAATGGAGTAAAGACAGTCTCTTCAACAAACGCTGTTGGGAAAATTGGACAGGTACTTGCAAAAAAAATGAAACTGGATCACCAACTTACACCATTCACAGAAGTAAACTCAAAATGGATAAGAGACTTAAATGTAAGTTGTGAAACCATAAATATCTTGGAAGAAAACATAGGCAGTAAACTCTCCGATATCTCTTATAGCAATATTTTTGCTGATTTAACTCCATGGACAAGTGAAATAAAGGACAGGCTGAACAAATCAGACTATATCAAATTAAAAAGCTTTTGCACAGCAAAAGACACCATTAACAAAATAAAAAGACAAACCACACAATGAGAGAATATATTTGCCAATACGTCTGATAAGGGGTTAATAACCAAAATTTATAAAGAACTTGTAAAACTCAACACCAGGAAGACAAACAATCCAATCAAAAATGGGCAAAAGAACTGAATAGACACTTCTCCAAAGAGGACATACAGATGGCCAACAGGCAGATGAAAAAATGTGCAACATCAGTAATCATTAGAGAAATGCAAATTAAAACCACAATGAGATATCACCTCACACCTGTCAGAATGGCACTTATTAACAAAACACAGAATAAGTGCTGGAGCCTGACCAGGAGGTGGTGCAGTAGATAGAGCGCTGGACTGGGATGCCGAGGACCCAGGTTTGAGACCCCAAGGTCGCCAGGTTGAGCGCAGGCTCATCTGGTTTGAGCAAAAGCTCACCAGCTTGGACCCAAGGTCACTGGCTTGAGCAAGGGGTTACTCAGTCTGCTGAAGGCCAGCAGTCAAGGCACATATGAGAAAGCAATCAATGAACAACTAAGGTGTTGCAATGTGCAACGAAAAACTAATGATTGATGTTTCTCATCTCTCCATTCCTGTCTTGTCTGTCCCTGTCTATCTCTCTCTCTGACTCTCTCTCTGTGTCTCTGTAAAAAAAGAAAGAAAGAATAAGTACTGGTGAAGATTTGCACTGCTGGTGGGAATGCAGACTGGTGCAGCCACTGTTGTAAACAGTATGGAGATTCCTCAAAAAATTAAAAATCAAACTGCCTTTCGACCCAGCCATCCAACTTTTAGGAATATATCCTATGAATACCAAATCACTGATTCAAAAGAAGAAATGCACCCCCATGTTTATTGCAGCATTGTTTACAATAGCTAAGATCTGGAAACAGTCCAAGTGTCCGTCAGTGGACGAGTGGATTAAAAGCTGTGGTACATATACACGGAATACTATGCAGCCATGAAGAAGAAGGAAATCTTACCTTTTGCGACAACATGGATGGACTTGAAAACTATTATGCTAAGTGAGATAAGCCAGGCAGAGAAGGAAAAATACCATATGACCTCCCTCATTTGAGGAATCCAATGACCAATGTAAACTGAGCAACGGAACAGAGACAGAGGCAGGATCGAAGGACCAGAGGAAAAGCGGTCAGAGGGAAAGTAGAAGAGAAGATGGGATCAGAGAAGGGAAAGAGATCAATGAAATTATATATACATAACACAGAATTATAGAGAACAGGACAGCAAATCCTGGAGGGAAGTGGGGAAGGCCTTGCGGGAAAGGGGCATGGGGGAGCCGAGGGGGAATAAGGGGGTGGGGGGAGATATATTTGGTGGGACACTTGAATCTATGTAAACACAAATTAAAATCATAAATTAAAAAAAAAAACTCATGGGTAGGGAACACTAATGCAAACTCAGGACAGTAGCAACATTCATTCTAAAGAGAAGACAGGAGGTGGTGGGATTGGAGAGAGAGATCTGAAATAAATGTGACCAGCTGCATAGTGAGTAGTAGAAGGTATTCATTTTCTGTATGTTTCACCATTTTTAAACAATTAAAATATAAAGTAAAAGAAAGCTTAGGAGACTCCCCCACAATAACTCATGAACTTCCCTGTAACTAGCCCACATGCAGTGTAAGACAAGAAGGAGGTCCTGTTCCCTGTATGTGGGGTCAAAAGGTCGGTCAACCTATGGACAGCACCTCAGGGAAGAGAACTGAGGAGACACCTCACTCCCCACAGGACGGGACTACCCAGAACTGGGGGCCACTCACCTCTCCCTGCCCCCACCCCCTCCTCACCCCATCAAGGCAGCAGAATCACCCTGTTTCCAGGAAATGCACTGTCACACTGGTCACAGGCTGCCCCCCAAAAAAGCACCTCTGTGTGTCCTGTGCCCAACTCTAATACCCAAACCCACTCAGTTGTGTTCGATCAATCCCCAAAGCTAACTTACATTTATAAAGAAAGACCAGAATATGCTTTGAGAGATGATGTCGCAGAATAATCAGAATGGCAGCTCCATCCATCCAAGGACCTCTGTTCAGCACTGGGCCTAAACACTGCTGATGACACACAGGGACACTTACAGTAGGAAATAGTTTTTGAAAAGTAGGAGGGATACTTGCACAACACCTCTGACAAATCCAAAATTAAGAAAAGAGTTGAGTCCACAGAGTAAAGTGAGTCCCCAGGAACCAGGAGCCACCAAGAACCCTTCTGCTCCCGCCCACCACTGAGGAGCAAGAGAGCGGAGAGATCAAGTCTGCACTTCAGATCATTCGCCACTTTTCATTCACAGCAGTTGTGCCAGGCACAGTGCTGGAGACCAAAGACCTGGCTCAAAGCACAGACAGCCTAAAACTCACGAATCCCGTGGTTTAGTGTGGAGGATGGACAGAAGCGTAGTGGGGGGGGGGAGGGGGTCTATCATGCCCCGGGCGCCACTCGCAGAGGGGCGCCCAATGGTCTCCAAGACAAACAAGAAAAGCATAGTAGAAGAGTAGTTAGGGGGGAGGGGGCGCCAATAAAGTGTCGTGCCCCGGGCGCCGGTTATGTTCGCTACGCCACTAAGGATGGACAGGCACATCATGATGGTGACATAGCACTGCATGCAAACCATGAGGGGTTCTGGCCCTTGAGGGTGGGGAGGAAATCAAAGGCTTCTCAGATGAGCCTACACACAGGGTCCAAGGCTTAAAGAGCAACCAGGATTCGGGCTAGAAGACAGAACAGGCTCAGTCCCTAACTAGCTCTGAGGCCTTGAGCAAGTTTCTGAACCCAACGGTTCAGTTTCTTACCTGCATCACAGGGATACTAATAAGAGGATCTATACCACGGTGAAAAGTCAGTGAGGCCATGCATGAAAGTGCTTGGGACAGTGGCTAGGACATGGTGTGTGCAAGATCAGTGTCTGCCCTTATGAAAGTCAAGCTTGGGAGGCTCCACACAACCAGAGCGACGCTCCCACACAGTCCTGCCAGCTGTCCTTACTGCAGAACTCCACAGTCACACTTCTGAAAACCACACTGTCTGAACATTTCCTTCTGGAATCACAATGAAGAGCAGGCTGTCACAGGCTCTCGAGACACCCTTAAGTAGAAAAACCTGTTGTTTCTCTGCTCTGCTAGTTCCCAAACTTCCCTGGGTAGGGCGCCCTTATTTCACAGGGAAAAGCCCTCAGAGTGCGGATGACCTCTGGGAGCTGAGGAGGAGAAAAGCAGTGCAAGGACACATCAGCCCAGGCAGCCCTGCCGGCAGCCAGAAGGGGGTCCTAGGGTCCCTCTGACACCAGACCCACCACAGCACGAGGTGACCTCTGCCAACCTCGGCTCCCACCCTCACGACCACAGTGTCCACCTCTGATTCTTCCCCACCTGGCATCACTCCTTCAAAGGTCCTTAGCCTCATGCAGGGCCTGAGCAAAGTGGACACACCAACTCCTGGTTTCTGCAGAGCACAGAAAGTAGTGCTGAAAACGGTGTTGAAAGCACACATGCTGTTCTCCATTTTTATAGGCAAGATTAATCTACTTCCCACTGGGTAGCCAAACCTGCCCAAGTAACGGTGACTTCCCGTGACCTCCTCTCAGGTTCAGATGGCCGTTCAAATCTAGCAAACTTTTGTTTTATCCATGTCAGACAGCAAAAAAGACATCAGCTGGGAAGGAAATCATGTGTTTAATTGCATGCTAAAATTATGGCTACAATTAGTAGCAAATTTCAGCTGCGGCACTCCTCAGGGAAGCGCACACGGCTCAGGAGGGAAGGAATTATTTCCGACCTTGAATTCCTGTTGCCAGGATGTACTGCATATGCTTCGCCATGCCTGTCATTCCAAAGCAAGAATTTATTTTCTTTTCCGTTTCTCTTCGGGTAAGAACAGAGCTTTTATCTGAATCTCCATTTGTACGGACAATAAATCCAAAGACAGGTTTAAGAGGTCTTAAAATAGTAACAGTTTTTTCCAGTCCAGATCAAAGAGTAAAACTCCCATGAAAAACTATATTGGCCAGGGAAAATAAAAACATTTGTTTAAATAATCTTAAAAGATAAACACTGTAACGGGGCTCCAACGGTGATAAAATCAAGTTCCCCACGGGGCTGGAGGGGAAGCATGTGTCAGGCTCCTGTGCCACCTCCCGAGCAGGCAAGCCCCCACAGCAGCCAAGCCTACTGTGTGCTGGTCGCCACACAGCTGTCTGGGGCCCCAACCCCACATCAGGGCACCCCTTTTACTTGCAAAGGCTGATGTCCCAGTCCCTTTGAACAATGCCTAACTGACTGCCCACCCTCAAGAAGGTTGCCCTGCTTCTTGTGCCCAGCCTGATCTAGGACAACAGCAGGACAGTCTCCCAGGAGGTCACATGTCCAAGGGTGCGCGTGAGCTACACAGGCAGGGCGGACACCCTGGGAGGCCACATGCCCGAGGGTGCATGTGAGCTACACAGGCAGGGATACACTACTGTGACTCCTACTACTGTCCACGGTAGTACATAGGCAAATAAGAGAGAAGACATAAATAAACCACACTAAATTAGCATGCTATTGAAGAAAACAGGAGAATAAAAGGCCCATGTTCTCAATCTCCAGAGCAGGCCCTGCATGGCTGTGACCAAGCTGGGCGAGGCCTAACTCTGTGAGCGCACCCAGACACCAGTACTGAGCAGCGAGCCTCAGGCAATCCTGTCTGAGCACACTGCAAAGGCAGCTCCATCGGCCATCCAGGTGGCCTCCTCACCGTCCAGACCCCTTCTGTCCTACTTCCACCCTGTTCAGAGCCTGGGCAGGCGAGGGAGAGGATGTCACTAACATACAACCCAACATCAAGCGCACAGGCTGGGAGCCAAGAAATCCAGAAAATGGCTGGAACTGGGGGCTCAAAGTAAGCGCATGGTGAGGCTCAAAGTAAGCGCATGTGGCTGGAGGAATCTGGTCTAGACACACAGGCCTACATCGTGCCAGGAGCCCGTGGAAGTGTGACCCTGTCAGGCTGTGAGCACTGCGGCCAATCTGTCCATGAGCGCACAGCTGCCTCAGTAGAGGCAGAGTGCTCCTTGGCCCCACCTCCCCAGAGGGCTCAGCCAAAGCAGGGTGCCACCTCAGGGCCAGGAGTACAGTATGGCAGCTGACACAGCTCCAAGGGCCTGAAGATCAGAGGCAAGGGCTCTGGGAATCAGCAGAGACCAGCAGCCCAAGTAATGGCACTTCCTAAGGCTCATGGCTGGGCAAAGACTCGGTGTTCCAAAAAGGGTCCATAACCAATTCTTTAGGCCAGGGGTCGGGAACCTATGGCTCACGAGCCAGATGTGGCTCTTTTGATGGCTGCATCTGGCTCGCAGACAAATCTTTAATAAAAGAAATAATAACATTAAAAATACAAAACATTCTCATGTATTACAATCCATTCATTTTCTACCGCTCATGTTCATGGTTGTGGGTGGCTGGAGCCAATCACAGCTGTCCTCCGGGACAACACCAAATTTTTATTGGATAATGCATAACGTACATGGGTCATTGTGAGGTCAGGAAGTAAACTTCCTTCCTTTTAATCAAGTAGTCAGCTAGCTAACTGCAGAAACCCTTTTGATGAAGAAGATGGCTAAAAGAAAAAAAGATGAGGAGTATCATACTTTTCAACAGGAATGGACAGAGGAATTCGCCTTTGTGGAGAGAGCAGGTTCTGCAGTGTGTCTAATATGCAATGATAAAATTGCATAGATGAAACGGTCAAATATAAAGCGGCACTTTGACACATGCCATACTAAATTTGCATCGAAATAGCCAGCGGGGGACAGCAGGAAGAAAGCATGTCAAGAGCTACTGTGCAGAGTGTAAGCTAGTCAGCAGCAACTCCGTGTTTGGACCCAATAAGGTGACTGGAATTCAGCTAGTTTTGCTGGTCCTTTAGCAATTGTGAGAAATGGAAAGCCATTCACAGATGGGGAGTATGCCAAAACATTCATGCTTGATGTTGCCAATGAACTTTTTGACGGCCTTTCAGATAAAGACAAGATAATCAAACGAATAAAAGACATGCCTCTGTCGGCAGGAACTGCTCACAATCGTACCATCATGATGGCAAATCAAATTGAGGCAACACAAGTGAAGGACATAAATGCAGCACCATTCTTTTCTATCGCTTTGGATGAGTCAACAAACGTAAGCCATTTATCCCAGTTCAGCATGATTGCAAGGTATGCTGTCGGTGACAAACTATGTGAAGAAAGTCTTGCTGTTTTGCCTATGAAAGAGACAACAAGAGGGAGGATTTATTCAAGTCTTTCACTGAGTTCACTAAAGAAAAAAATCTACCGATGGATAAACTTATTTCGGTGTGTACTGATGGTGCTCCGTGCATGGTGGGGAAAAACAGAGGATTTGTAGTGCTTCTTCATGAACACGAAAAGAGACCCATCCTAAGTTTTCACTGCATCCTACATCAGGTGGCGCTTTGTGCTCAGATGTATGGCAAGCAGCTTGGTGAGGTGATGTCGCTGGTCATTCTGGTGGTCAACTGTATTGTTACCCAAGCTTTAAATTATCGTCAGTTTAAAACACTGCTGGATGAAGTTGGGAATAATTATCCTGGTCTACTTCTGCACAGTAATGTGTGTTGGTTGTCAAGAGGGAAGGTGCTCAGCCATTTTGCGGCTTGTCTGAGGGAAATCCGGACTTTTCTTGAAATGAAAAACGTTGAGCATCCTGAGTTGGCTAACACTGAGTGGCTCCTGAAGTTCTACTATCTCATGGACATGACTGAACATCTGAACCAGCTCAATGTGAAAATGCAAGGCGTTAGAAATACAGTCTTATCCCTTCAACAAGCAGTGTTTGCATTTAAAAACAAGCTGGAACTCTTCATCACCAACATTGAAACAGGTCATTTACTACACTTTGAAAAACTGGGAGAGTTTAAAGATGCATGCACAGCAAGTGACCCTGCTCAACATCTTGATCTCCAGCAGCTAGTGGGCTTCACATCTAATCTCCTGCAGTCATTAAAAGCGTGCTTTGGAGAATTTCGTGAGTGCACTCGTCTTTTTAAGTTCATCACCCATCCACACCAGTGTGCAGTGGACAGCACCAACCTGAGTTATATCCCCGGTGTCTCCATCAGAGATTTTGAGCTACAAGCTGTTGACCTGAAGGCCTCAGACATGTGGGCGAATAAGTTCAAGTCACTGAATGAAGATTTGGAAAGACTTGCACGACAGCAAGCAGAGTTGGCGAGCAAACACAAGTGGGGAGAAATGAAAAAACTTCAATCTGCAGACCAGATGATTGTCAAAACTTGGAACACACTTCCCATCACATACCACACACTGCAGTGTGTGAGTATTGCTGTACTGACAATGTTTGGCTCTACATATGCATGTGAGCAGTCTTCCTCACATCTAAAGAACATTAAGGCCCTGGCCGGTTGGCTCAGCGGTAGAGCGTTGGCCTGGCGTGCGGGGGACCCGGGTTCGATTCCCGGCCAGGGCACATAGGAGAAGCGCCCATTTGCTTCTCCACCCCCCCTCCTTCCTCTCTGTCTCTCTCTTCCCCTCCCACAGCCAAGGCTCCATTGGAGCAGAGATGGCCCAGGTGCTGGGGATGGCTCCTTGGCCTCTGCCCCAGGCGCTAGAGTGGCTCTGGTCGCGGCAGGGCGACGCCCCGGAGGGGCAGAGCATCACCCCCTGGTGGGCAGAGTGTCGCCCCTGGTGGGCGTGCCGGGTGGATCCCCGGTCAGGTGCATGCGGGAGTCTGTCTGACTGTCTCTCCCTGTTTCCAGCTTCAGAAAAATACAAAAAAAAAAAAAAAAGATAAAGAACATTAAGACCACCCTACGATCACGTTTAACGGATGGAAGTCTCAATGCCTGCATGAAGCTTAACCTCACCACGTATTAATCAGACTACAAAGCCATCAGCAAAACCATGCAGCACCAGAAGTTGCATTAATGGTAAGAATTACTTTATTCATCATTGATTAGCAACAGCATAACGTTATTAAAAATAATTCAGAGACTTATTATACTTTAAATGTTAGTCTTACATAAAATGCACACATTTACTTGTATTTAGTGTTAAACATATTATATGGCTCTCACGGAATTACATTTTAAAATATGTAGCGTTCATGGCTCTCTCAGCCAAAAAGTTCTCGACCCCTGCTTTAGACCCTGACAGCTGAGTTTGTCAGAGAACACAGGCCAGGCCCGGCTAGGCAGCATTAGAACCACTGTCCAAATTCACTCACATTCAGGGCCATAGGGAAAACTAGAAAGGTGACCTCAGGACCCTGCGGCTTCTCCCGAGGTTCAAGTCACCCTTACAGGTGGTCCATGCATGGCTCTGCAGCAGTTCAGTCCACTCATCAAGCAAGATGTCTCCTCTGGGCAGCACAAGTCTCAGGCCTGTGACCCTATGGCAAGAAGCACTGGAGAATAAACCTGTGGCAGAGGACAGAGAGTGCCTATACACAGGAGAGTGAGAGCACCTGTCACCAAGCGGGGCCACCCAATTCCTAACCAAAGGGGGCTGCCAGGGCACACGGACAATTAACATGATAAATGTTTAGAACCAAAATTAACCTCTCACTGGTAGCTTAAATTCTCATCTGAGCTGAAATTCTGAGGTCATGGATTTGGTGCAGCCCTCTTACACAATAAGGAGGCTTAAGGAATGCTCTTCTCTGATCCTCAGCTTTGCTCAGACAGCTCAGGTTCTGCTGGGGTCCTAGCCATCATCCTGCCTGGGATAACTGCATTGAAGGAAGGCTACCCGGTCTCTTCACTGAGGTGTGAGTGAGCATGTGCAAGGTAGTGTGGTGTTTGAAGTCCCCAAGGACCTAAATGGACCCCTGTGTGAAACAGCTGGATACAGCTGATTCCATCGGGCATGGCCACCCCTCCGCCAGGAACAGCAGAATAAGAAACCAGGGAGGACAGTTTCTGAACTCATTGGACCACCCTCATTCCTTTGGACTTGAAAGCCTTTGTATATAAATAAGGTATAGAATTTAAATTTGACCAGCAGTTTTTCTCTTGGAGTAAGCTAATAGAAGAGCGTTTACATTCAAATTCCGTGACTCTCCAGGCTGATGGCATTTTATTATGAGTTTCTTATGCATTTCATTATTGGAGTATATTAATATCATCACTTAACCTCACTGCAGAACCTCTGGTGTGCTGGCCAGGCAATGTTATTGAGCACAGTTTTGGACACAGACTAGAGAATAAGTCTTCACCTTGAGAGCACTGTGACCTTGGAGGTGCTTCTACAGCAGGGTCACGACCCAGTCAGAGCCTCTGGGGACAAAAGAAACATAGCAGGAGCAACTCAAAGATTTCAAAGGTGGGATGATAGGATAGAAGACTGTGGCAGAGTAGGTGAGTTATACTTGGCTCCTCCCAGCTCCATACTGTAATCACAACTAAAATAGAGAACAACTGAAGTATAGAAAAGAAAGGCCAACATGAATAATTTTTGGCAAAACTTACTTTCTCTAAACAAAGAGACTTTTAGCAGAACTTACTTTTTCTGAAAAAACTCCCTATTCCTGGTCTTGAGGCTGGTTTCCCAGACTGTGGCCTTGGGCTAGCTTTGCAAAGTTGCAGATGTTCTCAGAATGTTTCTCCCTGAATTAACTCTATAGATAAACATTGTAAGAAAGCTTGTTTCACTGCTATGCTTCCTCTCCTCCCCCCTCCTCAGTCAGTATGTAATTTTCCCTTTATAAGCCAGCCCCAAACTGTGTTCCCCATCACACTGATTTGAATGACTTAGGTCTCCAGGCGGTCTGTGCTGGTTAATTAAAAGACTCCTTAATTTCTTAATTTGGCTAATTGATTGATTGTGTGGCGAGACATCTTATCTCTCTGTTCCGATACAACACAATCACCCTGAATAACCAACTGAAGACTAGCTGAACAGAAGTCGTACAACCAAGGATACACAGAAAAAGCCACATCAAGACTGGCAGGAAGGGCAGAGATGCCAAAAGGGTTGCCCCATTCCCACGGGCAGCAGCTCAGAATCCAGAGGGAATTCTCTGCTTCAGGGGTTCCCACCTGAGGAGCATGGGGTCTCAACCCAACACTGGGCTCCCCAGCCCAGAACAACAGAGCAAAGAGGCACCACATAACATTTGGCTGTAAAAATATGCATGGATTATGTCCACCAGGGAAAGACAGGAATCTGCTACAGACATAGACACCCCCTTAAAGGGCCAGTGCACAAAGTCTCCTTTGCAGCCACTCACCCTGGGCTCCAGCAGAGGGAGGGCAACTCAGAGCCTACTAGAGCTTTGCGAAGACAGACTGGGCTCTGGAAAGAGAGCTGAAGGTCAGCCAACATGGTCCCTACACTCGGTGCCTCCCCCATATGGCTCACAGACACCAACTTTCCTAGGTGAACACTCCCTCCAATCTGCATCAGCCTTAGGGAGACTACATAACCGCACCTTCCCAACCCCCTGTTGCCCTGCCTGAGCTCAAGCCCTGCAGAGGAGTTTGCTGCCTGAGCCCGTGGTATAGACTCTCCAGACGGGATCTTGAGGGCCAACTCAAGAAGAATCAGACACAGTTTGTGGCTCTGGGGCAAAAACCATTTCCTCTCCCACCTACCTCAGGTAGAAGACCCCAGCCAGGCAAGGTTGGACTGCCCCTTCCCCAAAACCATAGCAGTTCCTCTAAGCACCAACCCAGAGCACTCCACACCCAGCAGCCATAGTAGCCCCTCTGAGAACCAGTCCAGAATGTCCCACGGAACAGCCATAATAGACCCACTGAGTGTCACTTGAAACGCCCCACCCCCTGAGGCCACATTAGCCCCTCAGCACCAGTCAAAAGGGGCTCCCAGAGGCCACAGTGGCAGTATCCAGACCCCTTTTGGAAGATCCACTAGCTCCCTGAGGGGAGAAGCATTAGCTCCACCCTCCAGTCTCCTGATGGCCCCACCCTGCCGAGTTTGTGCTCCACAGTACTATCAGCCAGCCATGACCAGCCTGGCCTCCCCCACCTCAGTGTAGAGGACTCTCCAGTAGGTCCAGGAAGACTCTGGGAAGAACACAGTTGTGTGGATCTTAAGCAAGACTATTCTTTCCAAAATGCACCAGACCAGTGGTCCTGTGCAGAGCCTCCCTGTGCAAGACCAAACCCTAGTTTGTGTGAGTCCAGAGAACACTGCAGCCTCTACTAGAGCTCTTTCAGTAACTGAACCTAACAGGCAGCTAAGAGGAGAGGGAAGACCTCAGAGAGCTTTGGCCTTTTGCTAACCTGCCCCCAGGCCTGGTGCTGGTAGAGCCCAGCCTTAGTGCACAGCTAGGCCTCTCCCAACCCTACCCAGGCCCCACAGAGGCAGCCACACAAACTATGAATCATTTTAAAACTCCAAACAGGTAGCCCAGGGCCCATCACTTGGCAGCACTGGCATTGACCAGCACTGGCCCCAAATGAAAGCTCTTTTTCTCCAGAAAAAGAACTAAATGAAATGGAGGCAAGCAAATTACCAGATACAGAGTTTGAAACAATGGTTATAAGGATGCTCAAGGAACTTAGTGAGAACTTCCAACAATATTGAAAAGGACATAAAAACCATTAAAAAGAACCACTCAGATATGAGTACAATATCAGAAATGAAAAATATACTAGAAGGAATCAACAACAGGCTAGACAAAGCAGAGGACTGAATCAGTGATTTGGAAGACAAGGGATCAGAAAACACCTAATCAGAGCAGCAAAGAGAAAAGAAAAAGATTTTAATTATGATAGCCTAAGACAGTGGTTGGCAAACTCATTAATCAACAGAGTCAAATATCAACAATACAACGATTGAAATTTTTTTTGAGAGCTAAATTTTTTAAACTTAAACTATATAGGTAGATACATTCCTTATCGAGGTAGCACCTGCATGTGGTATTTCGTAGAAGAGCCACACTCAAGGGGCCAAAGAGCCTCATGTGGCTTGCGAGCCGCAGTTTGCCAACCAGGGGTCTAAGAGAACTTGAGGACAATATGAAGTATAACAACATCTGCATCATAGGGGTACCAGAGGAAAAGAGAGGGCACAATGGTTAGAGCATAGGCCTGGGATGCTGAGGACCCAGGTTGGAAACCTCGAGGTCACTGGCTTGAGAATGGGGTCACCAGTTTGAGTGTGGGATCATAGACCCCATGGTTGCTGGCTTGAGCCCAAGGTCACTGACTTGAAGTCCAAGTTCACTGGCTTGAGCCCAAGGTTGCTGGCTTCAGCAAAGGGTTACTGGCTCAGCTGGAGCCCCCACACACACACCAGTCAAGGCATATATAAGAAAGCAGTCAATGAACAACTAAGGTGCTGCTACTATGAGTTGATGCTTCTCATCTTTCTCCCTTCCTGTCTATCTGTCTCTCTCTCTCTCTTTCTCTAAAAAAAAAAAAGGCATTCAAATTAAAAAAGTAAAACTCTCATTATCTGCTGATGACATGATACTGTATATATAGAACCCTTGTGTACTGTTCGTGAGGATACAGATTGGTGCAGCCACTATGGGAAACGGTATGAAGTTTCCTCAAAAAATTAAAAATCGAACCCTGGCTGGTTGGCTCAGTGGTAGAGCGTCGGCCTGGTGTGCAGCAGTCCCGGGTTCGATTCCCGGCCAGGGCACACAGGAGAAGCGCCCATCTGCTTCTCCACCCCTCCCCCTCTCCTTCCTCTCTGTCTCTCTCTCTTCCCCTCCTGCAGCCAAGGCTCCATTGGAGCAAAGTTGGCCCGGGAGCTGAGGATGGCTCCATGGCCTCTGTCTCAGGCGCTAGAATGGCTCTGGTTGCAACAGAGCAATGCCCCAGACGGGCAGAGCAGCGCCCCCTGGTGGGCAGAGCATCGCCCCCTGGTGGTCATGCCAGGTGGATCTCAGTCGGGCACATGCGGGAGTCTGTCTGACTGCCTCCCCGTTTCCAATTTCAGGAAAAAACATTTAAAAAATTTAAAAATAATAAAAATAAATTAAAAATCAATCTGTCTTGCCTTACTGGTGGTGGTGCAATGAATAGAGCATCAACCCAGGATGCTGAGGTCCCAGGTTTGAAACCCTGAGTTTGCTGGCTTGAGCATGGGCTCACCAGCTTGAATGCAGGGTTACTGGCTTGAGCATGGGATCACTGACATGATCCCATGGTTGCTGGCTTGAACAAGGGGTCACTGGCTTGGCTGGAGCCCCCTAGTCAAGGCTCATAGGAGAAGCAAGCAATGAACAACTAAGGTGCCACAATTACAAGTTGATGTTTCCCTTCCTGTCCCCCTACCTCCTTCCCTCTCTCTCTCTCTCTCTCTCTCTCTCTCTCACTAAAAAAAAACAACAACAAAACACAAAAACACTAATTCAAAAGAATATACACATCCCTATGTTCACTGCAGGGTTATTTATAATAGCAAAGCTCTGGAAATAGCCCAAGTGGTGCCCATCAATAGACAAATGAATTTAAAAAGCTGTGGTGTGTGTGTGTGTTTGTGTGTGTGTGTGTGTGTGTGTATACACACAACAAAATATTACTTGGCCATAAAGAAAAAATAAAATCTTACTATTTGTGACAGCATGGATGGACCTAGAAATGTCAGTCAGAGAAAGACAAATACCATACTATTTCACTTATGTGTGGAATCTAAAAAACAAATAAACAAAACTGACTCATAAACAGAGAGCGACCTGGTAGTCAACAAAGGATAAGGGAGGGCCCTGGCCGGTTGGCTCAGCGGTAGAGCATCGGCCTGGCGTGCGGGGGACCTGGGTTCGATTCCCGGCCAGGGCACATAGGAGAAGCGCCCATTTGCTTCTCCATCCCCCCTCCTTCCTCTCTGTCTCTCTCTTCCCCTCCCGCAGCCAAGGCTCCATTGGAGCAAAGATGGCCCCGGCGCTGGGGATGGCTCCTTGGCCTCTGCCCCAGGCGCTAGAGTGGCTCTGGTCGCCCCCTGGTGGGCAGAGCATCGCCCCCTGGTGGGCGTGCCGGGTGGATCCCGGTCGGGCACATGCGGGAGTCTGTCTGACTGTCTCTCCCGGTTTCCAGCTTCAGAAAAATCCAAAAAAAAAAAAAAAAAAAAGGATAAGGGAGGTAGAGGACAAGTGAAAGCTGCGAGGGGGCTGGTGAGATGGATGAGAAAGGTGAGGGGTTAACAAGTACGAATTGGTAGTTACAGAGTAGTCATAGGGATGTTAAGTACAGCATAGGGGATATAGTCAGTAACATAGTCGGTAATATGTATGGTGTCAGATGGATACTAGATTTATCGAGGTGATCACTTAGTAAGTTACATAATGTCCAAACACTGGGTAATACACCTGAAACTAATATATTGTATGTCAACTATAATTTAATAATAAAAAATTATCTAAAGTCCAAATTTTTAAATTAAAATAGTAATAAATAAATAAATAAACCAGGACTACAATGGTATATATCAGTAGTATATATTATATTATGAATAATAATAGTTGAATCACTCTTTCTGCTTTTCCCAATAAAAACATTAAAATGTGAAATAAAAAAGATTTCAAAGTGAACGGCTTCTGGTCAAGATGGCAAGGTAGATGAATGCAGTATCACATCCTCCCATAACCACATCAAAATTACATCTAAACTACAGAACAGCCATCACTTAGAATCACCTGAAGTCTAGCCGAACAGAAGTTCTATAAGTAAGGATATACAGAAGAAGCCACATCAGGCTCATAGGAGAGGTGAAGACACATAACAGGCTGGTCCTCACCCACATGTGGCAGTTAAAAATCAGGAGGGATATCTCAGCTGCAGAGTTCCCCTGTAAAGAGAGAGGAGTCTCAGCTTCACTTCAGGCCCCCCAGCCCAAGGTTCAAGTGCCGGGAACAGAGAAGTCCCTATAACTTTTAGCTGTGAAAACCAGCAGAGACTGTGGCTGTGAGACAGAGGGCTGCTAGTGTCCCAGACATTCCTCTTAAAAGTATCAGCAGCAGCTCAAAAGGCACCAGGGACATACAGCGTGAAAATGAATTATCTGACTTTGTGGTGTGGTCTAGACGGGCAGCTTTCTCCCAGACAGAAATGCTGGCAGAAGCCACTGTTCCTTTGCTGAGCCTCCCCCTGCAGGCACAAGTGAGTACCATACCTGGGTCTCCATCAACCTGGCTCACACTGCTTTCCCTGTCCTGGTGATTCCCTAAGACCCCATCCCACCCAATTGCAGGCCCACCCAAGCTACTTCCAGTGGCTTTTCCATACAAATGGCCAGTCGTGGCTCATGCTGTGAACTCTCCTAAATTCTCTCAAAGGTTCACAAACCCCAAACAAGCAGCATAAGGCCTCAGTGTTCCACATACCTCTTGCTAGGTGGCCCTAGTCCCAACACTAGCAGCACCCAGACTCAGTTCACAGCTTGGTCTCTCAGGGGCACCTACAAAACCAGCACAAGTAGCAGCCATCTATAGATTGCTTTGTAGCTCATTCCAGGTAGCCCCAGGCAAGGCACAGTTGAACTTGGCCTGTACCACCTAGGAGGCCCCAGAGCCAGTGCACCCAGCGGCAAGCTTCAGACCACAGTGAAATCCTACCCAACCACCTCAAGGAGCGACACACTCGAGGGGCAAACTCGGAAGGTACCAGAACCCACAGAAGTGGGTTTGGCTCATGGGGTCAGCCCCTGCACAGCAGCTCCTCCACTGTAGACTCAGCTGGTCCACACAGCTGATCAGTCTGGGGGTCCATCCCTCCCACTGACTTGCCAACAGCATTCAAGGCTCAACAACAACAGGACAGTGCACACAGCCTACACAGAGAGGCACACTTGGAGTGCCTAACTCCGGTAATGAGGGAGGCTGTGCCACTGTACCCTACAGGCCACCTACTACATAAGGCCACCCTACCAAGACTAGGAGACATAACAAATCTACCAAATACATAGAAACTAACACATACAGGCGACCAAAATGGGGAGAAAAAGACATGTCTCACATGATAGGAAAGGAAAAATCTATAGAAAAAGAACTAGATAAAATAGAGAAAAGAAAACTACCAGATACAAAGTTCAAAACAGTGGTTATAAGGATACTCAAGGGACTTGGTGAGAGCTACAACAGCATACAAAAACAACATAAAAACTACATATATATAAAGGCCTGGCCTTTTGTAGTACAGTGGATAGAACGTCAACCTAGAACACTTAGGCCATGTTTGAAACCCTAGGCTTGCCGGTCAAGGCATATACGACAAGTGATCAATGAACAACTACAATGAAGCAACTATGAATTGATACTTCTCATCTCCCTCCCCTTCTTCTCTGTAAAATCAGTAAATAAAGTATTTAAAAAGAAAAAACTATAAAAATAGAACCAGAAGAGCCTGACCAGGAAGTGGCACAGTGGACAGTGTTAACCTGGGAGGTTGAGGTCCCAGGTTTGAAACTCCAAGGTTGCCATTTGAACTTGGGTTAATCTGGCTTGAGCACAGGCTCATCAGCTTGAGTACAAGGTCACTGTCTTGAGCATGGGATCATAGACATGACCCCAAGGCCGCTTGAGCCCAAAGGTCACTGGCTTGAGCAAGAGGTCACTGGCTCAGCTGGAGTCCCCCAGTCAAGGCACATATGAGAAAGCAATCAATGAACAACCCAGGTGCTGCAACTATGAATTGATGCTTCTCATCTCTCTCCTTCCCTGTCTGTCTCTATCTGTCTGTCTCTGTCTCTCTCTTAAAAAAAAAATAACTATAAGAATACAATAACTGAAATGAAGAATACACTAAAAGGTTTCAACAGCAGATTACATAAGGCAGTGGATCAAACCAGTGGTTTGGACTACAAGATAGCAGAAAACACTCAATCAGAGCAACAAAAAGAAAAAAAAATCTCCACTGGCTTGAGAGAGAGAAAGGGGAGAGGGAAGAGAAAGAGAGAGAGCACACAAGAGAGAGAAGCATCAACACGCTGTTCCATTTATAGTTGTGCTCCCACTGTTTCTCATATGTGCCCTAACCGGGGCTCGAATTGGCATCCTCAGGGTCAAGCCAGAACTCTTGGGATCAAGCTAACACCCTTAGTAGGATAGAGCTGGTGACCCCAGAATTGAGCCCGCAACCCCAGGATTGAACCAGTGATCTCAGAACACTGAAACAATGTTCTATCCACTGCACCACAAGCTAAAGCAAAAAAATATTTTTTTTTAATGAGGACCTCAGGGTAACATTAAATGTATCAGCATTCCCATCAGAAGGGAGTACCAGAAGGAAAAAAGAAAGCAAGAAATTAAGATCTTATTTTAAAAAAGATAATGGTTAAAAATAGCCTTAATTTTGTAGGAAAAAAAAAAAAAAGACACACAGGTCCAGGAAACTGCAGAAAGTCCCAAACAAGATGAACCCAAATATGCCTACACCAAGACACATTACAATTAATGTGTACACATGCCAAAGATTAAAGAAAAAGAGACAATCTTAAAAACAGCAAAAGAAAAATAGCTAGTTACCTACACTGGAGCTCCCATAAAACTCTGAGTTGATTTAGCAACAGCAACTTTGAGGCCAGAAGTGACTGGTACGAAATATTCAAAGTGATGAAAAGCAAGGACCTACAACCAAGACTACCCTACCCAGCAAAGCTATCACTTAGAATCAAAGGACAGATATACTGGCCCTGGCCGGTTGGCTCAGTGATAGAGCGTTGGCCTGGCGTGCAGGAGTCCTGGGTTCGATTCCTGGCCAGGGCACACAGGAGAAGCAACCATTTGCTTCTCCAACCCTCCCCCTCTCCTTCCTCTCTCTCTCTTCCCTTCCCACAGCCAAGGCTCCATTGGAGCAAAGTTGGCCCGGGTGCTGAGGACGGCTCCATGGCCCCTGCCTCAGGTGCTAGAATGGCTCTGGTTGCAAAAGAGCGACGCCCCAGATGGGCAGAGCATCGCCCCCTGGTGGGCGTGCCGGGTGGATCCTGGTCGGGTGCATGCGGGAGTCTGTCTGACTGCCTCCCTGTTTCCAACTTCATAAAAATACAAAAAATAAAAAAAGAAATAAAAGTGAGCAATTCTGAAACAGCCTTGATATTCAAACTCTCAAAACAAAAAAAAGGACAGATATAGAGCTTCCCAGAGAAGAAAAATCTTAAGGAGTTAATCACCTCCAAACCAGTATTATAAAAAAAGTTAAAGGGTCTTCCTTAAGAAGAAGAAAAAAATTTTAAATATGAATAATAAAATGACAAAAAATAGATATACATCAACAATTTTTTAAATGCAAATGAATCAAATAATCCAATCAAAAGACATATAGTAGCTCAACAGATAAGAAAACAAGACTCTTACATGCGCTATGTACAAGGGACCCACATCTGATTGAAAGACATACATAGACTGAAAGCAAAGGGATGGAAAAAATTGTTTCATGAAAACGGGAACAGCAAAAAAAGTTGGATTAACAATACACACACCAGACAAAATAAACTAATGAGAGGCAAAACAGAACCCAGCAATTCCATGTCTGAGTATTTATATGAAGAAACTCAAATACTACATTGAAAAGATAAAGCCATCCCTATGTTTTTACAATAGCAAAGATATGCAAACAACTTAAGTGTCCATCAATAAATGAATAAAGAAAATGTGGTACATAAATACAATGGACTATGACTCAGCCATAAAAGGGATGAAATCTTGCCATCTACAACAACATGGATGGACATAGAGGGTAGTGTGCTGAGTGAAAAAAGTCAGACACAGAAAGAGAAATGTCAGATGACTTCACTTATATGTGGAATCTAAAAAATAAATTAAATGAACAAGGAGCACTGAAATAGACTCAAAATACAGAAAACACTGTGACGGTTGCCGGACGGGGGCTGAAGGAATGGGTGAAAGGGTGGAGGGATTAAGAAGTACAAATTGGTAGCTACAAACTAATCACACAGATGTAAAATACTGCATAGGGAATATAGTCAAGAATATCATGATAACCATGTTTGGTGTCAAATGGGTACTAGTTTTATCAGGGTGATCAATTCATAAGTTATATAAATATCCAGTCACTGGGCTGTACACCTGAAACTAACAGAATATTGTACATCAACTGTAACTGAAAAATAAAAATATTGTATTTTTTAAAAAGAGTCTTGAAGGACTGAGCCTGTAAATTCTGACCCTCCCCTGAGCAGGGAGCCCCTATGACCAGAGGGAACCTCTGCTTCAACTACCCGCCATCAGCTCCCCTAGGGTAGAGTCACAACCCCCAGAGCGGCATGCACTGCCCTCATCTTTCTGTGTATATACACTTGACCCTTGAACAACATGGGTTCGAGTTATGCAGGTTCAATATGCATGGGGTTTTTTTCCTTAAGTATATAACTGGCCCTCTGTATCACCAGGTTTCACTTCTATAAATTCAGTCAATCGTGGATCAAAAACTATTTTTAATTGAATTTATTGGAGTGCCATTGGTTAATAAAATTATATAGTTTCAAGTATATAATTCTGTAATTCATCCTCTGTACATTGTATTGTGTATTCACCACACTAAGTCAAGTCTTCTTCCATCATCATCTACCCCCCTTTAACCGCCTCTACCTCCCCACACATCCCCTTCCCTCTGGCAATTACCATACTGTTGTCTGTCTATGAATACTTTTTTTTTACTTAATTCCTTCACCTTTTCACCCAGCTCCTCTACCCTCTTCCCTCTGACAGCTGTCAGTCTGTTCTCTGTATCTATGGGTAAAAACAGTATTTGTTATCTGCCTTTGGGAGTCCACGGATGCAGAGGGTCGACTGTGTACATCAGGGGTCCCCAAACTTCGGCCCGCGGGCCACATGCGGCCCCCTGAGGCCATTTGTCCGGCCCCCACCCCACTTCCGGAAGGGGCACCTCTTTCATTGGTGGTCAGTGAGAGGAGCATAGTTCCCATTGAAATACTGGTCAGTTTGTTGATTTAAATTTACTTGTTCTTTATTTTAAATGTTATATTTGTTCCTGTTTTGTTTTTTTACTTTAAAATAAGATATGTGCAGTGCGCATAGGGATTTGTTCATAGTTTTTTTTTATAGTCCGGCCCTCCAATGGTCTGAGGGACAGTGAACTGGCCCCCTGTGTAAAAAGTTTGGGGACCCCTGGTGTACATTATTCTATGCCATCTTATATAAGGGACTTAAATATCCTCATATTTTGGTATCTGCTGAGGTCCTGATGTTAATCCCCTCAGATATTGAGGGACAACTAGGGAGTCAGAATTTATATGTGGATTTTCAACAGCTCAGGGGCTGGTGCCTCGAACCCCATGCTATTCAAGGGTCAACTGTATATAATTTTTATTGTAATTATTATTAAGAAGACAGAGTAGTCCTTAAGTTTCCTAAACTTGAAAGCATGCTATTACCTTAAGATAAACATTTATGATGAGAGTGGCTCACTCGGGTTGTTCTGTGGGGAAAAGCCTGCAGGAGGCCCAGGTGGAAGCAGGAGACTCACTAAGAGGTCGTGATAATTCAAGTGAGAAACAATATTCAAGTGGCCAAGAAGCACATGAAAAGATGCTCAATATCATTAGTCAGTAGAAAAAATGCAAATCAAACCACAATGATATACTTCTTCACAGTCAGTAGGATGGCCATAACAATAAAAAAACAAAAAAAAAAGGTATTGGCCCTGGCTGGTGGCTTAGTGGATAGAGCATCGGCCTGGCATATGGGCATCCCAGGTTCAATTCCTGGTCAGGGCACAAAAGAGAAGTGACCATCTTCTTCTCTCCCCCTTTATCTTCCCCTCCTGCAGCCAGTGGCTCAACTGATTCAAGCATTTTCCTGGGTGCTAGAAATAGCTTGGTTGATTCAAACATCAGTCTGGGATTGCTGGGTGGATCCCAGTCCAGGCACATGCAGGAGTCTGTCTCACTATCTCCCCTCCTCTCACTTAAAAAAAGAAAAGAAAAGAACAAAGAAGTATTGGCAAGAATACAGAGAAACTGAAACTCTCTGGTGGGAATGTAAAAAGGTTAGGTCATTAGAGAAAACAGTTTGGCAGTGCCTCAGTAAGATAAACATAGAATTACCATATGATCCAGCAATTCCATTCCAGAGTATATAACCAAAAGAACTGATAACAGGTGTTCAGACAAAAACTTGTACACACATGTTCAGAGCAACCAAAAGGTTGGAAACAACCTAAAATTCCATCAATGAGTGAATAGATTTTTAAAAAGTAGTATACTCAGGCAATGGAATATTACTCATAAAAAGGAATGAAGTATTCATACATGCTACAACACAGATGAATCTTGAACACATTATGCTAAGTGAAAGAAGACAAACACAAAAGACTACATATTGTGTGATTCAATTTATATAAAATATCCAGAAGAGGCAAATCCATAGAGTTCAAAAGCAGATTAGTGGGTGCCAGGGGCTGGGGAAGGAAGGAATGAGGAGTAACTGCTAAATGAGTTCTAGGTTTCCTTTTGGGTACTGAAAATGTTTTGGAACTAAACAGTGGTGACGGCTGCATAGCATTGTTAATATACTAACATTTAATTCTACATTTTAAAATAGTTAATTTTGTGTTATATGTATTTTACCATAAGAAATCAATTAATTTTTGAAAGAACAAATAAATAATAAAAATTAAAAATAAATGACTAACTTAAAACTCAAATGACAAGCTAAACTTTAGACTTGATATAGTCAAAGAAAGAATAAGTAAAGAGTATTCACTCATGACATAGCAAGGGAGAAAGCAATTAAGACACTATACCACTTATATAATTTATTTTCTTAATAAACCCTTTGAAAAAAAAATAAAAGACAGCCAACTAATTTATCAATACTTCTGAATTCGTAGATCCTGAAACAGTAAGGGTTTGAAATCTATTTCCACTGCCAAAAGATTCAGACTTTTCATCCTGAGTCATTTCATGAGCTTGAATTGTGACAACAGTGAAAGGAGTTTCTTTCTACCTGTGCCTGTATCTTCTTTTTTTAAATTACCTTTTTTTTGTTCAAACTGAGTTGTCATAACATACTCTGCTGGGCAAGAAGAAAGTGCTGACCCAGTTATTCATGACCAGAAGCATGGAAAGAGCTCAGGCAAAGAAATAAAAGGGATGAAAGAGAATAAAGATAAGAGGTAGAAGCAGTACAGAGAGGAAGAGGACAGATGGGACAGCAAAGCCACCAAAATGAGCCTGTCCTCATCATCACATCCCCAGAGGCATTCCTTGCACTAAATATCTGAGCACCTGTGACACAGTGAGGCAGGCACTCTGCCATGTTCTAATATCACAGACACTATTTCTAAGGGGACCATAGACACTTATTTAGGTGGGGAAAGGAGAACTGGTAAAATTAGGTTTACTTTGAATCTTCAATTATGGAAATCATGATAAGCTTGAATTTAAAAACAAAAATCTGGGCAGAGGAAAGGCTTAAGTTGTAGCCACAGAGATGATGCAGTTTAAGTATAAGACCAGAAAGAGATATGCAGAAATAAATAAGGAAGTTAGTAAGAAAATATTAACTGATTTGGCCAAACTCAGTCACATATCCACATCAAACTTCTGCATGGCAACATCAGCCTGTGCTGCAGTCTGCCAGCCTTGCCACTTAACAATGCAGATGTGACCCCACGTTGTGATCTCTTAAATTTACATTAGCCACAGCCCTTGCCAAAGCATATAAAACAGGCTCAACTGAGAGCTCACTCGTGCTGCTAAAATGTTCTAAGTAGTAAGAAGAGCAGAAAATTAAACAAGCCATAAAAATTAAACACTAACTAGGAAGCACAAACGAGATGTTGCCTTCCTCCTGGCCCCTTCTCTTTGCAGCATGAACCAGAAGGACACCTGGGCACAGGGATGCCCCACGAAGTGAACAGCGCTGAGACGAGCTCAAAGCCACCGCCCTACTTCCATGGCTTTCCACGTTTCTTAAGCTCTCTGCCTCCCGCCTGTGACAGATCAGACCCCACAGAGAACACAACAGGCAGCTCTTTGTGATACCATGCAGCTTCTGATTTGCTGAACAAAGCCGCTGACAGGTGACTGCTTCCTGCGCCCACTACAAATGGCTCAGAGTCGGAACAATAAGCTTGAGAGCAGAAATCCTTCTTTTCAACGATTCCACTTTGATATAACATTTTTCTCCCAGGTATAAAAGCAGTGCATGCTCGCCAATCAGCTTTGAAGAGTGTTTAGGTCTCCCACTGTACAGTACTTATGAAGATGCCTGAGGGGCTGCAGAGGGCCACATCAGAACCCAGTTTTCTGGGCCCACTCAGTCAGTCTGGGGTACAACAGAGCACCCTTAACCTGTGGTTCATTCTGCAGTGAGGAGCCACTGCGCCACTTCAGCCGCAGGTGTTGTAAAGTATCAAAAGCTGCAGAATTAAGATTAATATTTTAAGAGGCTTGGAGAACACTTTATTAATTTGGGTTAAGGTGTGCAGAGAAATTTTGAGAATAATCTGTGTACTGTGTGATTGGCCTAAAACCAGGATGGCCCTTGGCATTGTATTGTAAATGCAAAGGGAAGGAAAACATGGATTCCCTGACATTCCACCACACCTGTAGGGAAAGGGGTGAATGGCTAGCCAGGTGCAGGAAGAGAAAAGCCAAAATAAACCTTCTTATAGTAATGAGTCATTTGTGGGTATTTGTCCCCATGGAAACTAACTCTCCCATATGAATGCATGTGTGTGACTCTGGACAAAGAGATAGCAGATAAACACTAGATAATATAGGAATGCCTTTTAATATGTAAAGAGACATCTTTCTACCATTGTGTTGACTTATAAATTTTGTTTTCTCCAAAATTATGTATGGCTTGCAAATTGAACATGGTCCTATCATGTTAAAGGGCATATGACTATAACCAATAGCGGTAAGGGGCTCCTAATTGCAATTTTTGCTTCTGTACTTCCCACTTACAAAACTATAAAAACTAAGTAGAACAAAGGGCCGGCGTGCTCTCCCTCAGATTTCTATCGAAGTTGCCGCGGCTTGGCCAAGCTAGACAATAAAGCTCTGGTGTGGAATCGATGGATTTTGTTCATGTCTTCAATGTTTCAAGTCCCTCCGGATTAGGCTTAACAGCAGTAAATGGAAAAAACTGATAAATTTGTGCACTAGGTTATTCCCTCTAAAGCAGCAATTTTCAACTGGTGTGCCTCAAGATTTTTTTAAAACATGCAATACCTGACTATTTCATCAGGGGCACCGACCTCTTTTCCCTTAGATTGTCAAATAAAGAAAAATGACAATAGCCAACACAACAATAGCTGTCTGCTGCAAATGAATCAAAATTATACCTACTTTTTTGTCAGATCTACACAAAATATAATTTATTTTTTGGTATGTCACAGAACTTTAGTAATTAGCTTATGTGTGCCACAAGAGGGAAAAGGTTGAAAATTGATGCTCTAACGCAATTATTTGAAGAAGAGCCAGAGAATGAAGAAAAAAAATTTTTTTAGAGAGAAATGAGAAGCATCAACTTATAGTTGTAGCACTTTACTTGTTTATTGATTGTGTTTTCTTTTGCAAGGGCAGTCAGAACAACAGGAACAAAAAGACCACCATCAGGCTTGACCAGGCAGTGGCACAGTGCATAGAGCATCAGACTGGGAAGCAGAGGACCCACGTTTGTAACCCTGAGGTCACCTGCTTGAGCGCGAGGTCGCTGGCTTGAGCCCAAAGGTCGCTGGCTTAAAGCCCAAGGTCACTGGCTTGAGCCCAAAGGTTGCTGGCTTGAAGCCCAAGGTCACTGGCTTGAGCCCAAAGGTTGCTGGCTTGAAGCCCAAGGTCGCTGGCTTGAGCCCAAAGGTCGCTGGCTTAAAGCCCAAGGTCACTGGCTTGAGCCCAAAGGTTGCTGGCTTGAAGCCCAAGGTCACTGGCTCGAGCAAGGGGTCATTTGCTCTGCTGTAGCCCCCATCAAGGTACATATGAGAAAACAACAAAGGAACAACCAAGGTGCCGCAACAAAGAATTGATGCTTCTCATCTCCTTTCCTGTCTCTCTGTCCCTATCTGTCCCTCTCTTTGACTCTCTCTGAAAAAAAAAAAAGAGCACCTTCAGCAGAAAAAGGAAGAGCCCTCACCTAGCAGCAGAAGCCCTCGGACTGTATTCTATGAACGTG
Source organism: Saccopteryx bilineata (assembly GCF_036850765.1). Classification (NCBI taxonomy): domain Eukaryota; kingdom Metazoa; phylum Chordata; class Mammalia; order Chiroptera; family Emballonuridae; genus Saccopteryx; species Saccopteryx bilineata. The sequence goes on from NC_089495.1 coordinate 170,184,203, forward strand.
AACAAGCGTCCACTCCCTGGGGCCCAGCCGTAGGTCTTTAGTGGCTTGCCCACAAGCTGCGACAGCTTCAGTAGTGGATGGACAGAATGTGAGGTTCTTCAGGACAGAATGTGAGATTCTTCCTGCTATAGCAAAACAGCCATGTTTGCTCACCTCTCTTCCCCACGAGACTGTGGCATTACAGCAGGGACAGCATCTCTCTGCTCAGCACTATATGCCCAGAGCCTAGTACAAGGGTCAGCAGATAAACAGTGTCTTATTGATATAGAAGACACAAAAATATGACCTGCATGGAACCAATCATATCTCCCCCAATAGAAACAGAACTAAAATTCTAGATTAACCTCATTGTTCTGAGATGAAGGACCACCTGGCCTCAAGCTACACTGCTCCCTTCTTACAGACCTACGGGGGGTCCAACAACAACCTGTCCACTCATTTCCCTGAGCATGGCAGAGAAGGCAGGAAAGTCCCAACAGATGTGCTGAATTCAGCAGATAATAAAAGGCCAAGAAGTAAAGAAAATGTGAATTTTACAGTGAAATGAAAATGTCAGTGAAGCTTAGGCCATTCCAGGCTCTGCCACTTATATGCTGAGTGACCTGCAGGCGTCCCCAAGCTACGGCCCACGGGCCGCATGTGGCCCTCTGAGGCCATTTATCCGGCCCCACGCCGCACTTCCGGAAGGGGCACCTCTTTCACTGGTGCTCAGTGAGAGGAGCACTGTATGTGGCGGCCCTCCAACGGTCTGAGGGACAGTGAACTGGCCCCCTGTGTAAAAAGTTTGGGGACCCCTGTTGGATTCCTTTCTATACCTCTGTTTCCTCCTCTGTAGAAGTGGGGTAACCATAGTGCCCACCTCAAGGGTTCTCTGAGGATTCAATTAGATAAAGAATAGAGAGTGTTTACTCCTGCACAGGACCTGGCACACAAGAAGCCCCTCACAGAGGTACTTCAGCATGCTTTTCAATGATAATCATAATTTTTAAAGTATGTGAGTACTCATTTCAAACCATAATAACTTGCCTTCCAGGGTCTGACCCCACATGGAACCCAGGCAGACTGGAAAGCAGATCAGGAAGCTGCTGTCCTGCACACGAGCCATGGCTGGGTGTGGGGAGGAGCTGCAGCCAGGCCAGAGGAGGCCTGAAATCACATGGGCACTGGGTGGGGCAGGAAAGAAACAGCACAAAGGTATAAAGGGGAGAACATCTTCCCTCTATTCAATCCCCAACAGCAAGTAAGGGGTACAAATTAAATATAAATTTAAAATAAAATTTTGGTCAGCAAAGAGAAAAGAAATAGCATAGATGTTCAAGCTAATTAAACCAAAAGCCTAGACATGGAAGTAACTTGAGTGCCCGTGAACAGACAGTGGATAAAAATCGGCGGGACACACACACAGCGGAACACGACTCAGCGCTGCAAAGGAAGGAAGTCTTACCATTTGTGACAGCAGGGATGGACCTAGAGGGCATGATGCTCAGTGCAATAAGCCAGACAGAGAAAGACAAGTACCACACGATTTCACTTCTATGTGAAACCTAAAGAGCAAAATAAACGAACAAACAAACAAGACAGAAGCAGACTTATAAATACAAAGAACAAACTGATGGGCGCCAGAGGGAGGGTGCTGCGCGGCAGAGTGAGAGAGGCGAGGGGGAGAGAACTAACTGGGAGTCACAGTAGAGGCACAAGGGTGTGAGGAGAAACATGGGGAGCAGAGTGAACAGCACTGTGGTAACTACTGTGGTGCCTGAACTATCAGAGGGAACCCTCTGTAACCTATGTTAAAGTCTGTCTGCTGTGCTGTCCACCTGAAACTGATAAAAAACAGTGTTGAAGGCAAACTGTAATTAAAAAATAAAATAATAATAAAGAAAGAAAGGCATTTACAATTTGTTTGCATTCCCACATCCCTTCAGCTAACAGAGCTTTCCATATTGGAGATGGAAGCCCAAACCTCAAATGAACCAAAAGACAACAAGCATGGAAAACAAGCCCAGGCATTCGGTTCCACTGAAGACCAGAAACCAGGGAAAAGGCGGGCAGAGCCGGCAACGCCCTGCTGGTACCACTGTGGTGCCTCTGAAAGTCCAAAGGGTTTGAAAATGAATTTTAATGACAACTCTTTGCACACTTCAAGTCAATTTTCCATCAAAATGATCAGCTGTATCACATCGCATGAGCTTAAATTCTGATCCATTACAAAATTACAATGTCTGCAGTACATTGTTTCAGCCACTTCATATAAGGACCTGAATAAAATACACATCCTTTTAAGAAGTAAAAGGCGCATTTAGGAACACCAAGCACCCAGTAATACACACACACCCCACCATAAGGACCTGGGTGAACGCTGTTTCGTGTTCACGGCAGCGTTCCTGAACTAGCGTCAGTGTTCTCCCATCTAAAGTGCCCTCACTTGTGCTTTTACGCTGCTGCTTGTGTGCGCCCTTTCAAGGGCCCTCAGTGCATTCTAAACACATCTGACAATACTCAGGAGGAGGAGGAGTCTGCAAACATTAGGCAAGAAGACAGTGCTGGTGGCGTTTCATCCTTGGCTCAGCAAAGAAAAGTAATTATTCAGGGGACTTGCCTTAACTACTAATTCTAGGGAGAAACATTTTACAGCAAAGCCATGTTGAGGATCCCAGTGGACACAGCGTGGAAAAAAAATACTGGAGACATCCATGACTAGGCTTGTGAATGGAATTCTAAACTTGGATAGTTTCAGAAAGGACCAATATATTCTGTTCTACCAGGACCCAAGTAAGGACTGAAAGTTGATTTAGGGCAGGAGTGGTCTTGATGACACAGAATCCATTTGTCCTTATAGCAAATGGACACTTGACACAAGTAAGAAGAGAATTTAAATAAAAGGAAATTCCAAAGGGGGTACTAATGTCAACGAATGTCACTCTTCTAAACATATATATACTGCTCACAAAAATTGGGGGATATTTCAAAATGAATATGAAGCTATAAAATATCCCCTAATTTTTGCGAGCAGTATATAATCTCCTTAACAACTTTTTATATTAATTACAGGATGAAATCATAATATTTTAAATATATTAGGCCAACTAAATTATAGTCTTAAAATTAATATCACTTCTTTTTTTAAAAAGATTTTATTTATTGATTTTATAGAGAGAGGAGTGGGGGAGCGAGAAGTATCAACTTATAGTTGCTTCACGTTAGTTTTTCATTGCTTGCTTGTCGTATGTGCCTTGATCAGGCAAGCCCAGTGTTTCGAACCAGTAACCTCAGCATTCCACATCGATGCTCTATCCACTGCACCACAGGCCAGGCTCACTTATTTCTTTTTACTTTTTTTAATATGGTTACTAAAAATTTTAAATAACATGTGGCTCATATTTGTGGCTTGTGTTATATTTCTGTTGGACAGGGTAAGTACCAAAATAAAACACCACTACATCAAACACACTTCTGGGTTGCTAAGCATTTCCAAATGTAACTGAAAGAATGAAGAAGGGTAAATGGTATCCGGAGCACTCAGAGGACATGCACAGCAACAAGCAATGGTAGCAGCCATTATGCTGTTTTAAGTAAGTAATAAGTATAAAAACAATGAGCTTTCTAGAAAGGAGAGGTTGCCAGGGCAGGTCCTCTTGCCCCTGCCCGGAAGTGTCCCAGACCCTCCCACCTACCTCTGATGAGCTCCGGCCTGTACGTCTTGCGCAGCTGCTCCAGGAAGCTATTGTAGAAGCTCTCTGCCTGCTCTGTGGGCATCGCCAGGTGGAAGTCGGGCTTGTTGCCCTTGAGGACGCACTGGAGGGTGAACTGGCTGACACACAGCACCTCGTACTGTTTGTCCATCACACTCTTCGACCAGTGCTTCCCACTCTCATCCTCAAACACACGTAGGTTCAAAATCTTTCGGACCCTAAGGGGAAAAGTAGCGGTGAAAGCTACCTGAAGAATTGCAAGTCCCCAACACACCCATAGCCCCCAACGTCACCAGCTTCCTGCTAAACAAGAACAGAACGCTGGCTCCATCGCTCACAGAAAGTGTGACCCTAGGCAAGTTACTTTTCCACTCTGTGCCTCAGTTTCCTCATCTATAATAAGGGGTAATAATTGTCCTACCTTATGGGGTTGTTCGGGGAGTCCCTTTTTGTTGTTGTTGTTGTTGGCTCTCCAATTCATAGCAGCTGCTGGTGGGAACTGGAGCCAAGATGACAACCAGACATTATCTGCTCCTTCAAGTTGGGGATGTGTCAAAACATGGGTCTAATTCTAAATGTTGCCCTGGCCGGTTAGCTCAGCGGTAGAGCGTCGGCCTGGTGTGCAGGAGTCCCGGGTTCGATTCCCGGCCAGGGCACACAGGAGAAGCGCCCATCTGCTTCTCCACCCCTCCCCCTCTCCTTCCTCTCTGTCTCTCTCTTCCCCTCCCGCAGCCAAGGCTCCATTGGAGCAAAAATGGCCCAGGCGCCGGGGATGGCTCTGTGGCCTCTGCCTCAGGCGCTAGAATGGCTCTGGATGCAACAGAGTGACGCCCCAGAGGGGCAGAGCATTGTCCCCTGGTGGGCATTCCGGGTGGATCCCGGTCAGGCACATGCGGGAGTCTGTCTGACTGCCTCCCCGTTTCCAGCTTCAGAAAAATGAAAAAAAATAAAATAAAAATAAAAATAATTCTAAATGTTTATAAAGGAATTCATATAGTGGAATAAATGGTTCCTCTTTTTAATACCCCTTCGTGGAGCCACTCAAAATGAACAATTCAGCAAATAACCTGGAGGGAACTTAGGGCTACTTCAAATATGCAAAAAGATCTGGAGAAAGACAACTTAACAACTATGTCACATGCTCCTTAAGTCCTAAAGGGACTTTCCCTGTACATGTAGATGACAAAGAACAGCCACCTAGACAAGGAAGAGGACTAGGTAACGTTCACAAGATTAGATTTGAAAAGCACGACAAAGAACAACCTGTATGAAAGTTGAAATTCCACCCAGAAAGTCACCCTTTTGGATATTGCTGAAGAGTGTTCAAGGGCTCTACAAATCCACTCTTTATATAGGTGCTCTCTGTGGTGGGCACTGTCCATCACCCCCTCTCCACAGCCAAGGTCTGTCCTGTTGAGTCAAATCTCTTAACCACCAAGGTGTGTACTAGCGCTCTAGAACGTCAAAGCCATAAAGATTCAGGCCCAGAGCCCCTGTTCTTAACCACTGAAATAGCAGTGGTTAAGACCACTATCCTTATCAGTCAGTCATCAGCACCTTAGTAGGAATTGGGTTCCAAGTCTGAGTTTCAACCTAATATAAAAGGGACAATTGGGTGGGGTTATATCCAGGTGCTGGGTGCCAAAAGGCACTGGTCAAGGTGGGGGGGGGGGCATATAAGGGGGGCATTGGGTGTAAACATGACAAGGGGAAGCTGCGGCACTAAGATCACCAGTCAGGCCACAGCAATGACAAACTCCTCTACTTTAGTAAAAGGAGCTCTGGCTTCCAGGTCAGTATCCTGGACTCTAAATTAGATTTGGGCTTTTTGCTAAGTGTGTTTATCTGACTTTGGGCAACTGAATCTCTCTGAGATCCAGATCCTTATGTGTACAGTGAACAACTGGGCATTTTTAAAATGCATAAACAGTGCCAGATCATATTTCTCAAATTACAAAACAAATCATTCATAAGAAAAGCAGCTCAGTTTTTACATTAAGAGAAGGGTTCACAGATGTAGTAGCAAATAAGGACGGAGGCTAAGTTGTGCTCCTGCTCTCCTACTGGGTGACCTCTGACAGATAGTTCTTCTGCAGTCTGAAACAGGCAGATAACCAAACTACATCAAATGTCATACTGGTAAAAGTAACAGGGGCTTACTCTATAGGACAAAACACTATAGAAGTTCCTAGTATATGTGTGTGTACGTATGTATTATGTAGAATAGTATACAAGCACCACATATCCCATTCAAAGAGCAATGACTTAGAAATCTGCATCTTACATGTGCTCCAGTTCCTTCTGTGTATCTTCCAGAGAAATACCCAGCAGCACACAGATGCCCCGTCCAATGGCACTTATCTGCTCTCCGCCAACTAGATAAGAAACAAAGGGGAAAAAAGACTCAGAACCAAATAGGTGCCATGAAGCATTTTTTTTTTCTTTTTCTTACAAGTGAGAAGAGGGGAGATAGAGAGACCGACTACCGCATGCACCCTGACCAGGACCCACCCAGTGACCCTCATCTGGGGCCAATGCTCTGGCCATCTGAGGCCATGCTGGCAACAGAGCTATTTTTAGCACCTGAAGCATAGGCTCCAGGGAGCCATCCTCAGCACGTGGGAACCCAGGGCTGAAGCACTCAAACCAATTGAGCCATGGCTGTGGGCTGGGAAAAGAGAGAGAGAAAGAGAGAGAGAGAGAGAGAGAGAAGAGTGGAGAGGGGTGAAGCAGATGTTCGCTTCTCCTGTGTGCCCTGACTGGAAACTGAACCTGGGACATCCACATGCCACGCCAACCCTCTGCCACTAAGCCAACAGGCCAGGGCTTCCGTGAAGCATTTTTAAATAACCACAGGAATGTTTAAATATTATATAATACATACTTTTTATAACTTCTTAGGCAAAGTCAGTTATGAAAGGAGTTACGTAAATGCAGTAAGATGATAATAATTTGTATCCACTCTGATTTTACATCTGAAATTAGTGAATTCTGAAGTGAACAATCATTAAGCAAGATTTTAGGGCCACATTTCATCTGTTTGGGTAAGACACCTGAAGCTTTCTATGATGGAGTTGCCAATTTGTAAAAACAAAGAATCTCCTGCCCAGAGAATCCAGCTCAGCTAATTAATTCTCAGTAGATGCCTGCTTATCTTAGAATCAGCAAATCTGGTAACACGATACACAGCACAAAATTGAAAACACTTACGTCTTAAAAATAAATTATTTTTATACTTACTGCAGATAGGATACATATATTATACACAAAAACCATGGTTTAAAAGTTAAACTTCGCCCTGGCCGGTTGGCTCAGCGGTAGAGCGTCGGCCTGGCGTGAGGGGGACCCGGGTTCGATTCCTGGCCAGGGCACATAGGAGAAGCACCCATTTGCTTCTCCACCCCGCCTCCCTCCTTCCTCTCTGTCTCTCTCTTCCCCTCCCGCAGCCAAGGCTCCATTGGAGCAAAGATGGCCCGGGCACTGGGGATGGTTCCTTGGCCTCTGCCCCAGGCACTAGAGTGGCTCTGGTCGTGGCAGAGCGACGCCCCAGAGGGGCAGAGCATCACCCCCTGGTGGGCAGAGCGTGGCCCCCGGTGGGCGTGCCGGGCGCATGCAGGAGTCTGTCTGACTGTCTCTCCCCGTTTCCAGCTTCAGAAAGAAGGAAAAAAAAAACAAAACTTCAAGTCAGCCAACTTCTACTCTTTCCCAGTTTAGTACTACGGTTGCATTCTAAGCCAATGATCTCCAAATCTTTTTGAATTATGCACCTCATTCATAAAAATAATCTCTGAACATATATTCTTCTTCCAAACATTTGTGTATTTATAGTTAAATGCACGCTCTGCCTTTGACAGTCTCTCAATGTTGGCCCAGAACTTAGGCCAAGATGCATCCTTACAACGGAAATTCAAAACCCATACTTCAAATGTTGATTTTCATAATCTTCTATTTTTTTGCCTAACTTTTTGCCATATTTCATCAGATTATTGATGTTTTGTTACGTTATCGTGTATTGACCTAGTGTTCCAGTTAGAAGAGGTCAATTCTGCCATTTCCTTGTTGTTTGCTTCCACTGGATAATAATATGCCTGTTGCTATAAAGATACGTGACAAGGAATCACAGACCTCACTGTGCTGCAATATCCTGCATGCTAAGGGAAGACTGAGACTCCCTCTTTCCTCGGGTGTCTGACAGGCCCCATCTGACATTCAGACGCCAGGGGAGCACCAGCATCCACCCATCCGTGAAATATCTGTAAAGCTTCATTTCTGAGTTTTATGCTAAAAAAAACCCCAAATATTTTAATGTTTCTTTAATGAACTATGAGTGATATATTGTTCTTTGAACCTCTCTGACTCAAAAGCTGAAACTGAAAAAAATCTATCCTAACAAAAGAAGTAAACAATTGGGAGCATTTACTTGTTTGTGTTGCTTTAGAAAAAGCCTTTCAGCCTGACCTGGGGTGGCGCAGTGGATAAAGTGTCGACCTGGAAATGCTGAGGTCACCGGTTCGAAACCCTGGGCTTGCCTGGTCAAGGCACATATGGGAGTTGATGCTTCCAGCTCCTCCTCACCTTCTCTCTCTCCTCTCTCTCCCTCTGTCTCTCTCTCTCCCTTTCTCTCTCTTCTCTAAAATGAATAAAAAAAATTTTTTTTTAAATCTCAAAAAAAAAGCCTTTAGGTATTTTTTCTATTTTAATAATTTTTTATTGTTCAATTACAGTTGACATACAATACTATATTAGTTTCAGGTGTACAACCTAGTGATTAGATATTTCTATAACTTAAGAAGTGATCACCCTGATACATCCCGTACCCATCTGACACCATATATAATTATTACAATATTATTGACTATTTCTCCTATGCTGTACTTTACATCCCACGACTATTCTGTAACAACCAATTCGTACTTACTTCTTAATTCCTACACCTTTTTCACCCATTCCTCAAACCAACTCCCAAATACCAACCATCAAAATGTTCTTTGTATCTATGAGACTGCTTCTGATCTGTTTATTTATTGGTTTTGTGTTTTAGATTCTACATCTAAGTCAGGGGTTGGGAATCTATGGCTCGTGAGCCAGATGTGGCTCTTTTGGTTGCTGCATCTGGCTCACAGACAAATCTTTAATAAAAAATAATAATGTTAAAATATAAAACATTCTCAAGTATTACAATCCATTCATTTTCTACCGCTCGTGTTCATGGTTGCAGGTGGCTGGAGCCAATCACAGCTGTCCTCCGGGACAACACCAAATTTTTATTGGATAATGGTAACATTTACGGGTCGTTGTATTGCTCTCACGGAATTACATTTTTTTTTAATTTTTTATTTATTTATTCATTTTAGAGAGGAGAGGGAGAGACAGAGAGAGAGAGAGGAGAGAGACAGAGAGAGAGAAGGGGGGAGGAGCTGGAAGCATCAACTTCCATATGTGCCTTGACCGGGCAAGCCCAGGGTTTTGAACCGGCAACCTCAGCATTTCCAGGTCAACGCTTTATCCACTGCGCCACCACAGGTCAGGCCACGGAATTACATTTTAAAATATGTGGCATTTATGGTTCTCTCAGCCAAAAAGGTTCCCGACCACTGATCTAAGTAAAATTATATGGCAATTGTCTTTCTCTGTCTGACTTATTTCACTCAGCACAATACCCTCTAGGTCTATTCATGATGTTGCAGATGGAAAGACTTCTCTTTATGAATAATAAAATATCAATAAATATGTGTCTATCAAAAATTACTGGAAATATAAATGGATTAAATACTCCAATCAAAAGACACAGGGTGGCTAAATGGATTAAATAAAACAAGAACTTCACAGATGATGCCTACAAGAAACTCATTTCAGACTGAAAGATACACACACAGACTGAAAGTCAAGGTATGGAAAAAGATATTTCATGCAAATGCAAATGAAAAACAAAAAAGAAACAAATAAAAAAAAAAACCCTGGCTTAGCAACACTTATACCAGACAAAATAGACTTTAAAACAAAAGCTATAATAAGAGACAACAAAGGACCCAGCAATTCCACTTCTGGATATTTATGTGAAGAAACTCAAAACACTCAATAAAAAAGACACAGGCATCCATATATTCATTGCAGCATTATTTATAATAGCCACGATATGGAGGCAGCCTAAGTGTCCATCAATAAATAAATAAAGAAGTAGTGCTTAGATACAATGACACTCAACCAGCCATGGCTGGGTAGCTCAGTTGGTTAGAGCACTCTCCTGATATGCCAAGATTGTGGGTTCAATCCCTGGTCATGGAACATATAAGAATCAACCAATGAATGCATAAATAAATGGAACAACAGATTGATGGTTCTCTCTCCTTTCCTCTCCCTCTAAAATTAATTTAAAAAAAAAAAAGATTCTTATAAAAAATAAATACACCTCAGCCATAAAAAATATATATTAGTTTCTAATGTCAATATATTTTCTAAGTTTTCCCCAAAGTGTATTTTAAAGGCTTAAAAAATAATGATTATTGAGCTACATCCACCATTAAGTAAATATACATTATAGAAAATTTGGAAAATATAACAGGAAGGAAAAAATAACAATATTATTGTGATATTGTTATAAATATTATATATAAATTTTGTGTCTCATTTTTTCTTTTATTACATAAGGATTTTTTTAAACTTTTTTTATTTTTTGCTTTCTTGTTGTTTTTATCCACACAAAGAGTTCACATACCATGCTGTTAGTTTTAACACTGAAAGCTGAAAACCCTGACCCGACTCCTAAACATCTTTTAATAGTTGCATCCCATCCAGGACAACTGTTCCATCCAGTGGACTGACTAACCATCACATCTGTTACAATTGACAAGCCTACAGTGACACATCATAACCATCCAGAGCCCATAGTTAATATCAGGGTTCACTCCTGGTGCTGTACATACTACAGGTTTGGACAAATACATATGTAATGACATGCATCCACCGTTATAGTACCAGACAGAATGGTTTCACTGCCCTAAAAATCCTCTGTGTTCTGCTTTTTCATCCCTCTAAAGTGTTTTCTATAATTAGGACTATCTTCCTAGACTAGATTTTCAAAAGCAGAATCGTTATTTGAAGTTTCAGCATTTTTACAATGTAATGTTGTCTTATTAAGAATCAAATTATGCCTTACAGCTTATAGATTTACACAGTTTGCTCTCTTCCTCCTCCTGGAATAAGCAGGACAATTAAGAGATTCAAAGAAAATCTTTTATTATAGACAAATGTAATTTCAAAGAAAAAAACTTGAGAATTTTAGATAAAAGATCACATGAGATATTTGGTCAGTTTCTCCCTCTACACCTAGCATCACCCATGAACATCTTCTTTGAGAATCCACAATCTCCCAAATTAACACATTCAAACCCAATGATTTTAGATCCTCTTCCCAACGTTCTATGAGTCTATTCAGATTTTAGCTGCTGGAGCGGAGTGACAGAATATGGGAAGTACTGTACTATCTGCCTATTTAACCAAATGAATACATTTGAAATGTTCTATAACAGCTTTTTAAATTAGATTATTACAATAACCATGCTAAGGCAACAAAACTTGCCTGACCAATCTTATAAAGTGAATCTGCCAAATATAAGATGCGACTCCTAATAGTCTACTCTCTTCCAACCATAAAATTGGAAGTGACATTTTAGAACCCCTGAAATAAAATATAATTCACTTACAGCCATATTTCAGTGGAGCTAGTCACATGTCTAAGGAATCAGAAAATCTCTTTCCATTGCACTAAAACAAGCAGGCCTGGCTAACTCCAAGGTCCCCCTAGCACTGAGAGAGAATTCCATTTTATTAACACTTTCCCACAATAAATACTTACCTTTTTAGTAGCAAGTTTTCATTTATTTAACTAAAAGTATACAATTTAAATAGTAAACTAAAATCACTCAAACTATTCAGCCAACTTCACAGAACACGTCTTCAATATTCCAGAATGGAGAATTCAGAGACACGAGATCAAAACCTAAATTCTCCAAAGTTTATTCATTGTTGATGACCACATAAAGCAAACTGCAAGGTTCTTCTCAAAAAAGAAAAAATAATCTTTTCATCTATGAATTATCCTAGTTTGATGACATTAAATATTAACTACAATGCTAGAAAATTTTTTGGTTTTAAAAATCCCATAAATCCCTGTTATTCTATTTCCCATTACTCTGGGGCCATACCCAAAAGCAGTTACCAGAACAGCTTAGAAACCATTAGGCAGGGTTGAAAAGTTGAATCACAGATCTAAATACCTGTATATGGTTTTGCTGGGTTTGGCTACTTATTTAGGGCATTTCATTGTTTTGTTTCTAGATTTATACTTTTGTAAACACAAGAACACATATTTGGTGTAGACTGGCTTGAAGGATATCTGGAATTATCTGAACTCAAACAATATTATAATTCTGCCTATAAAAATCAAATAGGCTAGAAAACTATCTAAAATTATTCACTAAAAATGTTTAAATATCCTTATTGTCTTGGTTTGAGTTTTTAAAGTGACTATTTTTAAGGTGATCAACTTTTTTACAATGAAAAGGACAAAAATAAATTGAAGAAAACAATATCATAACTAAAAGAAACATTTTATTCACTGCAACAATAATACACTATAATATAATAAACGCATAATAAAAACATTTGTAATATTTTATATTATAATTATTGGCCCTGGCTGGTTGGCTCAGTGGTAGAGCATCGGCCTGGTGTGCAGGAGTCCTGGGTTCGATTCCCAGCCAGGGCACACAGAAGAAGCGCCCATCTGCTTATCCACCCCTCCCCCTCTCCTTCCTCTCTGTCTCTCTCTTCCCCTCCAGCAGCCAAGGCTCCATTGGAGCAAAGTTGGCCCAGGCGCTGAGGATGGCTCTGTGACCTCTGCCTCAGGCACTAGAATGGCTCTGGTTGCAACAGAGCAACGGCCCAGATGGGCAGAGCATCCCCCCTGGTGGGCATGCTGGGTGTATCCCCGTTGGGCGCATGTGGGAGTCTGTCTGACTGCCTCCCCGTTTCCAACTCCAGAAAAATACAAAAATAAATAAATAAATAAAAATAAAATTATGCTTACATGCCTGTTAATTTTTAATAATAATTGTAAGAAAAAAAGTACTCATTTCGATACAAATATGTCACATCTCATGCAATGGATTGACTCTGCATCGATCAAATATGGACATTTACAGATTAGTCTTCCAGTATCAAAAAGGAGGACATGTAGGAGGACACACTTTTCCAGGGAGGACGGAACTTACAAAAGAAGGACTGTCCTCCCTAAAGGAGGACAATTGTTCACCTTACTACTTTATCTACATTAATCATCTGGACTCCGTTAACAGTGATTAACATTAATCATTGTTCATATTAGAATACAGTGATCAAGGGGTGGGTAGCTTGACCCACAAGAAATCAGTAGAATTACTTTATCCTTAATTCTTAAGATTCTGACCCCATTCCCCGGGGGTCAGGGAGAGAGGACCAGGAGTGTTCTGGGGCAGGGAGCGGGCTGGTCACGTGGACGCAGGCAGCCCGCAGAACTCATCGGCAGGAACCACTCTTCACATCTGCGCATTTCATTGCGAGTCAAGCTCCCTCCAAATTGGGGCATGCAGAAAATGGGCAAAATGGTTCATTTAAAATAGGACGTTGGTAAAGCGGATGTTCTTGCTCCATAAACGTTGCCTACGTGTTTGTGCAATATTCCACTGCGGGGGTCCTCGGAAGAGCTGCCACACGGTACTCAGAACCAAAATAAAAACGGGAAGGCGCGTTTATGGTGAACCCAGAGAGATCCTGGGGCGCGCTGGGTTCCCCCCGACCCCCAGGCACAGGGACAGCGACCTGGGGCCGCGGCAGTGCCCCGAGCCGGGCCGGGACCGAGACTGAGGGGTCCGGGCTCGCGCACCGGCCAGAGCGGCCAGCGCGGCCCCGGGGACCGTGTGGGGAAACCGTCGCGGGGCGCCCAGGGACTGCCGGGCTCAGGGTCGGAGCAGCTTCTCCCGGGCCGGCCCCGCCCGACTGACCTGTGACGCTGGCCCGGGTGACACGCTGCACCACGGCCTTCATGGCGACGGCTGGCGTGAGTGGGGCGGTGTCGCGCTTCTTCCGGCCGCGGACTCTGCGGGCGCTTCTGCGGCCAGCGCCCTCTGCAGGTAACACCGGGAAGCGCGCCTGGCCGCCCCGTCAGGTCAGGTTGGCGAGGGCCGGCGGGGTCTGTCACGCTCACCTAAAGGTTGGTCCTGCCCACGCCAAAACCTTACTGTAAACCGCCCATTCAGTGGTAGGCCCGCCCCATTCTTGGTCTTGCTCCACGCACGGCGAGGTCCCGCCCGACCCTGGATCCCCACCTCTGCCCAGACCTAGGTCGGCTGAGACCAGTCTCTCTGCACCTGCGTTTCCTCACTTCCTCTCGCCGGAGAGCCATCATTCCTATATCCCAGAGTATCCTGAATCCTAATGGTAATTGATTCCTCTTCCCCTTTTCCATCCATGCCACTGCCCCGATAGCCTCCCAAATAGTTTTTCCCTTGTCTTCCTGCCTCAGTGGCTTCTCAGAAACCAGACAGAACAAGATAAAACAAGATAAAAAGATGTAGATGCTGCCTAAAATAGCCATTTAACTATTTAAGTATTATTCATTTGACTTAACCAGGTCATGGTAGTACAGAGATGTCTGCTGTAATTCTCACTCTTACTCTAAATACTTAGCCCACATCTACTGGCCCCAACCCTGCAGGGTTGTTAGGAGATTTAAATAAAATAGACTATGTAAAAATGCTTAGAAAGCTGCAAAGGACTATGCAAATATCACCCTAACAAATCATTATCACTGGTAAAAATAAGTTTCTCTCAGTGTGTCTTCTTACCATTTTCTAGTAACATTGATGGGTGTAGAATGATAACGTTCAGGACACACTACCCCCAACACGGCACTTTGGCATACTGAATATGTAAAGCTGGAGGAGTTTGAGAAAACAGAAGCAGGAAAGTCACTCAGACCTTCCCTAACCCTTCTTCTCTGGAACAGGTCATAAATACTGCACGTGAGAGGTGCCTTTGCTGCACTTGAAGGGAAGAGCATCCTTATCTCCAAGAACAAGCAGGCCTTGCTAGTCTCCCCAATTTACTAGTTACCTTCATATTACTTGAAATATCATATTCCTCCACTACTGCCCCATATTCATCAAACCTAAAAATATTCTGGTCTTTCATATGGTCTCTTTTCCTTATGAAGGCTCCTGTGTCAGGTATTGATTGATTGAGTGATGTCTCAAGTAAAACAAATTTGTATGCTTTTCTCTTGTTCAATCAGTTTAATTCTCAGACCCACCGAGGGATCCTGGGAGTGCTGAGGAAAACTTTTCCTCCTCATACAAGAGAAATCCTTCAAATAAAGAACAAAAAAAAGTCATTTGGCCAGGAAAGAATACAAATTACTATGCTTGAATGTTAACACTACTCACTAAATCACCTTAATGAAATGGCCAAAGTTAACCACACCAGTAATGAGACAAACACTATATACTTCCTGCCACTGCACTAAGAAAGACATATCAGCTTTGTGGTATTTCTGTCAAAAATGTATAATCTGTGAGGAAGGAAGAAACTTTACCCTCAAGCTTCTTCCGACTGGTCTAATAATCAAATAAACACAACTCAGATTAACATGAGAAACTAACCAAATTTAATACATACATACTTGTGGGACAAGAGTCAGAGACCCCACATGCATGAGAGGTTCAAAGAGAGAAAGGGAACACGGGAATATAAGACAGCCTGAGTAGGAATGTTAAGGTGCTTTGGGGGCTTCAAAGGGTCATTTCTGAGAGAGCATGTTTAATAATTAGTAGTTTGCCTTGCCCTATAAATAGGTTAAAGGAGGTTATCTGTTTTCTTTCTTTTCTTTTTTTTTACAGTGACAGAGAGAGAGACAGAGTCAGAGAGAGGGATAGATAGGGACAGACAGACAGGAACAGAGAGAGATGAGAAGCATCAATCATCAGTTTTTCATTGCCTACACCTTAGTTGTTCATTGATTGTTTTCTCATTTGTGCCTTGACCGTGGGGCTGCAGCAGACCGAGTAACCCTTTGCTCAAGCCAGCGACCTTGGATCCAAGCTGGTGAGCTTTGCTCAAACCAGATGAGCCCACGCTCAAGCTTGTGACCTCAGGGTCTCAAACCTGGGTCCTCCACATCCCAGTCTGCCGCTCTATCCACTGCGCCACCAACCAGTCAGGCAAAAGAGGTTCTTTTTATGGGCAAAACCCCCAATTCAAGTTCTAGGTAGTTGAGGGGCATATGTTTCTCTTGAGCCCACAGCTAAGTTGCCTTTAGTTCAAAAACAATTCACGGCCCTGGCCGGTTGGCTCAGTGGTAGAGCGTCGGCCTGGCATGCAGGAGTCCTGGGTTTGATTCCCGGCCAGGGCACACAGGAGAAGCGCCCATCTGCTTCTCCACCCCTTCCCCTCTCCTTCCTCTCTGTCTCTCTCTTCCCCTCCCGCAGCCAAGGCTCCATTGGAGCAAAGATGGCCCGGGCGTTGAGGATGGCTCTGTGGCCTCTGCCTCAGGTGCTAGAATGGCTCTAGTCGCAACAGAGCAACACCCCAGATGGGCAGAGCATCACCCCTTGGTGGGCATGCCAGGTGGATCCCGGTTGGGTGTATGCGGGAGTTTGTCTGACTGTCTCTCCCCGTTTCCAACTTCAGAAAAATACAAAAAAAAAAGAAGAAAAACAATTCACATATCACAGAGATACATGTTGAGGTGGTTCTTTCTGTACCCCCCAGTTCCCACCTCTGAAACTTCCCTGGAAGTTTCACATTCTGGAAGTTGGGTTGATAGATTGCTCTATATCTCATTAAATCAGTCTGTCTTGAGAAAGGTTGAGTTCAAATATTTGTCTCATTTCAGGAGGTAGTGATGACGGTGAGCTCCTAAATTTAGGATTATGATGCAGGTCTTTAGTAAAAAACATCTCTGAGGAAACAAAAATATAATAGTAAAGCTTAATGATTGAAGCAGACCATAATCTATTTCTGAGTTCTTAGGCAGGCAGTTGAGATTTCTGAATGTCTGTCTTGGAATCATCTTCAGATTGAATGAGGGCACGCAGTTACAGTGTGAGATTCTCCTGGCCTGCAGTTTGAGCTTCTCTGGCAATCTTTCTTCAATTGGCATATATGAGCGTCCATATATGAACTGTTGTGGTAATTTCTCTGAAATCAGTTAAGTTGTCCAACTTCAGCTTGGCCTTGGGAAAGGGACAGTTTCAGTTCTCAGTGATTCCAAGTCAAAGGATGAAAGAAAAATTGGAAACAGTTTGACAGTCCTAGGCAGATGGAGAGAACTAGAATTAAAGATTCAATCCAGTTTACAGAAAGAAAACAAAAAACTCAAAAGATAATAAACAACACTAGAATTTAATATCCATAAAGGTCTATTATAGTTTCTATTTAAACATAATTTTTCCTCTAAAATCATATTTACCAAAGATAGCCAAATTAAGACTAATTTATTTGCAAAATACAGGTAAGTCATTTCAATAAACTTGGCCTGATTACTTTGTATAAGTCCAGCAAGAATAGTAATTAACCACATGGGCTTTTTTATTTATGTTTTTAAAGATTTTATTTATTCATTTTTTAGAGGAGACGGAGAGAGAGAAGGGCAGAGTGGGGAGCATCAAGTCATAGTTGCTTCCCATACTGTGCCTTGACCAGGCAAGCCCAGGGTTTCAAACCAGTGACCTCAGTGTTCCAGGTGGACTCCTTATCCACTGTGCCATCACAGGTCAGGCATTAGAACCTGTTTTGTTTTGTTTTTTAAAAGATTTTATTCATCGACTTATTAGAGACAGGAGAGAGAGAGATAATGGCAGGGTGAGGAGTAGAAAGCATCAACTTGTAGTTGCTTCTAGTATGTGCCTTGACCAGACAAGCCCAGGATTTTGAACTGGTAACCTCAGTATTCCACCACATGGACTCTTTTAAATGTGCTGTGCTGGAATTTTTTATAAGGAATCTTCAGAGTGAACTTTAAAAAGCCTCTCATGACCAGAAAAGCCATGGCAAGAACTTGCCATCAAACACTGCCTGCAATATCCATAGATTTGGGTATGTTCCTCTCCTCTCAAGCTCAGCAATATATCCTGAGGTTCCTGCACCTGCCAAAAAGTGACATTCTTTACTCACCTGGTAAGGCTGCTGGGAACTGTGTAAGCAAGGTACCAAGATAATGTTTCCAAGGGTTTTTATTGGCTTCCATCAGTCAATATTAATGCTGTCTGGTCATATCTGAATCTATGCATGTCTCTCTCAAATGACATTCCAGTCAAGTCTTTAATAATGTAACATTTCCAATTATCTCCTGTTTTAAGAACAGATTCTTACTGAACTTCTGCAAATAACAATTTTGCCATGAAAATGATGACACTGCGAGTTTCTAAATTCTGGAGTAATCAAGTAGGGAAAAAATGAACAAATGTTTCAGTTCTGTTTACAAAAGTATAGTTTACAAATCACTCAAAGTCATAGGTAGCTTTATTATTATATATATTTTTATTTTACTGAGAGGAGGGGAGGCAGAGACAGACTCCCACCCGGCAAGCCCACTAGAGGGCATGCTCTGTCCATCTGGGCAATGCTCTGTTGCAACCGAAGCCATTTTTTAGTGCCTGAGGCAGAGGCCATGGAGCCATCCTTAGCTCCCAAGGCCAACTCACTCCAATTGAGTCCTGGCTGCAGAAGGGGAGAAGAGAGAGAGAGAGAAGTGAGAGGGGGAGAGGGGGAGAAGCAGATGGGCACTTCTCCTATGTGCCTTGGCCGGGAATCAAACCCAGGACATCAACACACTGGGTCAATGTTCTACCATTGAGCCAACCGGCTAGGGCCCATAGCTACCTTTAGAGAAAGATTTTTTTCTTCTATTTGTAAAAAAACAAACAAACAAAAAAACAAAAAACAACCAAATTAAAACCAAAAACCCAGCAATGTTTCAAACAAAAATCATAAAAGTTGTAACCGTTCTCATCAGTTCATTCAATCCCATATAATTAAATTTCTGCTTGAATCCAGTTTTTCCATTAGTTCTCTCAACCCTGCTTGATAATTGAAGGTGATAGGTTCAGTGATAATTCCAAGAAATTTTCAAGGCTGTCCATCAAAGTTCATATGATTTTCTCAGAGGTTGCAGAAGGCATACCCCAAGGGACAAACACATTTTCTTTTCTTTCTTTTTTTTTTTAATATTTATTTATTTATTTATTCATTTTAGGGGGGGAGAGAGAGAGAAAGAGAGAGAGAGAGAAGGGGGAGGAGCAGGAAGCATCAACTCCCATATGTGCCTTGACCAGGCAAGCCAAGGTTTTGAACCGGCAACCTCAGTGTTTCCAGGTTGACGCTTTATCCACTGCGCCACCACAGGTCAGGCACAAACACATTTTCTAACAGTGTTTGCCATTGTGAGGGTGTCAGCCTTTCATTAGGGGAAGGCTTTAACCTGTCCAGGAATCATACAATGTTAACATATTGATAACCCATCCCAACTGCAGTTGAATAAAATCTGGCTTAAATGTAGTATGGTGATGAAGAAATGCAAAAAGAAAAAAAAAAAGAAAAGAAAAGAAAAAACGGGGTTTGCCAGAAGCCTGAAAGAACCAAGTGGCTGCCTTGGGTTTCCTACAATCTTCCCTATTCATGCTATTGTTTATCTTTACAATATACTCTAGAAGCTTGTCACCACATTTTCTTTTCTTTCTTTTTTTGGTGACAGAGACAGAGATAGAGAGAGGGATAGGGACAGACAGAAAGGGAGGGATGAGAGCATCAATTCTTCATTGTGTCTCTTTGCTGCGGCTCCTTAGTTGTCCATTGATTGCTTCCTCATATGTGCCTTAACTGGAGGACTAAAACAGAGCAGTGACCCCTTGCTCAAGCCAGTGACCTTTGGGCTCAAGCCAGCAACCCTGCGCTCAATCTGGCAACCTCAGGGTTTCGAACCCAGGTCCTCTGCGTCCCAGTCCCATGCTCTATCCACTGTGCTACCGCCTGGTTAGGCTGTCACCACATTTTCTTTTTTTTTTCTTTTTTTTTTTTTTTTTAGAGGCAGAGATAGACAGAGACAGACAGACAGGAACGGAGAGAGATGAAAAGCATCAATCATCAGTTTCTCGTTGCGTTGCGACTTCTTAGTTGTTCATTGATTGCTTTCTCACATGTGCCTTGACCGCGGGCCTTCAGCTGACTGAGTAATCCCCTGCTGGAGCCAGCAACCTTGGGTCCAAGCTGGTGAGCTCTTTGCTCAAGCCAAATGAGCCCGCACTCAAGCTGGTGACCTCGGGGTCTCGAACCTGGGTCCTTCCACATCCCAGTCCGAGGCTCTATCCACTGCGCCACCACCTGGTCAGGCTGTCACCACATTTTCTAATGCTTCCCATGAAAGTTAACTATGGGAAGTTAACTAAACCTAACTATGGGAAGATTCTCCCTTTTTTTATTTATTTTTTCAAGAGAAAGAGAGGGATAGAAGAGCAAGAAGTATCAACCCACAGCTGCTCCACAGCAGTTGTTCATTAATAGCTTGTCATATGTGCCTTGACCAGGCAAAACCAGGGTTTTAAATGGGCAACCTGAGCATTCCAGGTCAACTCTTTATCCACTGCGCCACCACAGGCCAATTGGGAAGATTCTTAAAATATCTCAAAAGGTTTGGACATTTGACTAAAGAGGATAGGTCGTTATGAAGTAATACTTAAGTATCCATTTAACCAGTGACAAAACTATTTTTTGAAAGACAAATACAGAGGTTTACATACCTGTTAGCAAAATTTGTTCTTACTATTGAAGAGATTTGGTTTTCTTAGATAATCAAGGACTAAGATAATATAAAATACAGAAAATTATTTTGATAAAACACATAATCTCTGCTTTCTAGGCAGAAAAATTTTTCAAAATATCAGTAGCAGACCAATAGTCTAAGAAAACTTTGTCCTCTATAGTAAAGAGAAAACCAAACTCTAATTTTACATCTTACTTTTGATATTTAAATTCATTGAAATTATTTCCTCTTACTCAGTTTCACTTCTAAACTTTCCTTCCTCAAGATTACTTTTTCACTGACCAGGCGGTGCTGCAGTGGATAGAGCATCGGACTGGGATGCCAAGGACCCAGGTTCGAGACCCCGAGATCGCCAGCTTGAGTGTGGGCTCATCTGGTTTGAGCAAGGCTCACCAGCTTGGACCCAAGGTTGCTGGCTCGAGCAAGGGGTTACTCGGTCTGCTGAAGGCCCACGGTCAAGGCACATATGAGAAAGCAATCAATGAACAACTAAGGTGTCGCAATGTACAACGAAAATCTAATGATTGATGCTTCTCATCTCTCCATTCCTGTCTGTCTGTCCCTGTCTATCCCTCTCTCTGACTCTCTCTCTATCTCATATGTGCCTTAACTGGGCACATAAAAAAAAATACTTTTTCATAAAGTTTCTTCAACTTTCTGTGTCTGCTTTAGTATGTCCCTTGTTCTCTTACTCAGAAATAATCTGGAGAAAATTATTTCATTTCCCTTAAGGAAAACACATTTCCACATCTTACACCTTCTTTGAGCCAAGTACATCCTATTTTTCTTGTATACACATTAATTTTTGTACCTTTAATTACACATATTAGACTTCTTAACCTTTAAAAATCCCAATTTCTAGGGAAAAACTAAGGAGTAAACAACTTGGAACTGTCACACCAGTATTCTTTTATAAACACATTTTATAATTTATAGAAATATATATTTCCGGTCCTGGCAGTTTTGCTCAATGGTAGTGTTGACCTGGCATATGGATGTCCTGGGTTCAATTCCCGGTCAAGGCACACAGAAGAGCCCATCTGCTTCTACACCCTTCCCCTCTCGCTTCTTTCTCTCTCTTTCTTCCCCTCCTGCAGCCAAGGCTCCATTGGAGTGAGTTTGCCCCAGGAACTGAGGATGGCTCCATAGCCTCCACCTCAGGCACTAAGTGAAGCTCAGTTGTTGAACAACGGAGCAACCCTCCAGATGGATAGAGCATCGCCTCCTAGAGGGTTTGCCAGGTGAATCCCAGTCCCCGCACATGCGAGAGTCTGCCTCTGCCTCCCCTCCTCTAACTGAATAAAAATAAATAAATAAATATATATTTCCTCACAGCACAAAATCTTTTTAATGTGGAACAAAACATGTTTATTAATAGACTCAAATATCCTTAGTTCCTCTATGAGAAGCAAAAAGTAAACCTATGTTCAATAATTAATGTTGTAGTTTAATTTAGCTAGCAAAACTTTAAAGATTCAAGTTACCGAATTACCAGACTTAGGAACCCATTCTTAAGTACATGTATGTTGAAATAAGAACATCCAAACTTGTAGAAAAATTTCATAATAGTTTATTAGAATTTATTTCAGCCAGAGGCAGGCAGGACGGTTGAGTGGGTGGTTCCTGGTGCCAGGCCCTCCTAAAACTGCAACATAATCTGCTCTAATTCTGTGGTGTCCATACACATTTTTTATAAACACCCCCTTGATTTAAGTTCACTTATGTGATTTTGTTCCTTGCAACCAAGAGGCCAGTAAAGAAACCAATGCAGCACTCTAGGGCAGGAAGCATATTGTCCCAACTTTGTATTCCCTGCCTCTAGAATATACTTAAGTCACAGCTGGGATTTAATCAACACCTGCTCTGTTCCTAAATAACAAGTTGTCTATTTAGTTCATAACATATTTGCCAAGTACCCAACAGTATCCAAAGGGCTGCTACAAATCCCAAACTGAAAATAGAGATTTGCTGAATCTAACCATTAATGGACCACTAAAGCCATGTCTGACAGAAACATAAAAGAAATATAAAGTTTATTCACTAGTTTCAGAAAGCAAGCTTAAAGACCTCAATGTAAATTTTCACTTTAACTTTTCACTCATAAAAGTACAGAGGGACACACTTGTTGAATATGTAAATTTACTTTTCCTCAAGGAAATATTTATTGCATATTATTAGTGACTATTTTACAGCAAAATTAGTTAAATGTATACACATCTCACAAACATAAAATGGTAATCAAGGCATCTATCAAATGTATACGCTGAACCAAAGTCCTGGTTTTCAGAATTCCGCCGTTAATCATGATTCTGGTCCAGGGCCTCCAGTCCATGATTTCCAATAGTTGGCGATCTTGTCAGTAATTGGAACAAAATCTTCTTTATATGTGATAATCGTTTCCACATAAAACCCTTTCGGGGGCTCAATTATTTCATCCTTCTGCTCTAATTCATCACCTTTAAAAAATATGGAACACCTGAATTATTAACTTTTTACTTAGGAAGTAATCATCAAAATTATTTAGTAAAGTCCTGGAAATAAAATAAACTAAGACAAGAATTACTTGGCCCAGGATTTCCTTTTTTGAGACATCTTTTTGTCCTACATCATCACCATTTAAAATAATTGAACACCTCAAGCCCTGGCCGGCTGACTCAGTGATAATGTCAGCCCAGCGTGTGGAAGTCCCAGGTTCAATTCTAGCCAGGACACACAGGAGAAGTGCCCATATGCTTCTCCACCCTTCCCCCTCTCCTTCCCCTCTTCCCCTCCTAAAGCCAAGACTCCATTGGAGCAAAGTTGGCCGGGGCACTGAGGATGGATCCATGGCTTCCGCCTCAGGCACTAGAATGGCTCCGTTGCAGCGGAACAACGGCCCAGATCCACATAGCATCACCCCCTAGAGGGCATGCCTGGTGGATTCCACTCAGGCTCATGCGGGAGTCTCTCTGCCTCCCTGCTTCTCACTTCAGAAAAAACAAACAAAAAACTAGAACACCTCAATTATTAACTTCTAATTTTGAAATCAGTCATGTAAATTATTACTAAAGTTTTGTAAATAAAATAGAATTATCCCCACCCTCATTAGATACCGACACCATTTTCTTTCCGTAAACAAGAAAAACAAACAAAACGTGACCACTACAGAAACTAAAATATTTTTAAACGCTCAATATTGGACAGTGTACATTCAGGGCACTGACAATCTTCATCACCAAATGTAATCTTCAGCACAGCTTCAACATAACAGCTTTACTGAGATACATACTTAACATGTCATACAATTACTCATTTAAAACGTATCATTAAAAGTATCAACCTGGAAATGCTGAGGTTGCCGGTTCGAAACCCTGGGCTTGCCTGGTCAAGGCACATATGGGAGTTGATGCTTCCAGCTCCTCCCCCCTGCCTCTCTCTCCTCTCTCTCTCTCTCTCTCTCTCTCTCTCTCTCTCTCTCTCCCTCTCCTCTATAAAATGAATAAGTAAAATTAAAAAAAATAAATAAATAAAACGTATCATTAAATGGTTTTTGGTATATTCAAGTCTAGGCAACGAGCACAACAATTTTACAATATTTTAATCCACAAAAAGAAACCCCTTTTTGCTGTCACTCTGCATTACTCCTCCCATCCAGCCCCAGGCAACCACTAAACGACTAGAGAAGTATATTCAGATTTCCAAGCACATCTTGGAAAGCTAAGGGATTTCCTTTCCACTCAGTAACGGGGAAGGTCCTTAGCTGGTACAAACGCTGCCACAATTGTTTGCTCGCCAAATGCGACCAGGACTAATGCTAACAGAAGCACCGCCGTCCAGGGTCTGAAAATTGCATTTCGAACATTACTGATCCTTCAAATTCTGAGTATAAGGGCTGGCCTCGTTCAAAATATGAAGAAGACTTAGATAAGAGAATTAAAAATGTAGCTCCTGGCAGACTCCATTATAACGAGTGGCTCCAAGCAACCATTCCCCAGTTGTGCAGATTAGCTCGCTGATAGCACAGCAAAGCCGCTCGGGTCACCCCGGCGCATACCCCACCAAGGCCGCACGTCCGGGGGAAGGTCAGGCCGGAGAGCCCTACCTAATGGCTTGCTCTTTTTCCGGCCGAATAAAATCAAGGAGCCCAACAGGCTCCAGGTGCCCAAGGCGTAGAAAGCGGACATACGCCGATACCAAGCCGTGGCCTGGTCCAGACGCATTGCGGGACCACGAAAAGGTTTCGATTTTCCAAGACTCAGGAGGTAGGCGGGTCTTCCGGCCTGTGCGTCACAACCGCTGGCGCTGCCTCCAAAGGAGAGTTCTCCCGATGCATCCTGGGGCGTGTAGTACGGAAAGTCGCTCCTGGGATTGGACACAGGTCGAGGACCTTTGCTTCAGGTGCTTGGGATGGTTTCTTTGCTTTGCTGCGAACGCACAACCGTGCATGCCAAATGACCTGTTAAATGACAGTTTCTGAGAGCGAACTTCTCACTTACAAAATTGTACCGCCTGCCTTAACAGGTTTCAGATGGTTTTGTAAAGATTAGTTCCATTCCTCCTCCACCTGTCTCACCCTGCAAACTCTTCCCCCTTTTACTTTCTGGAGCCCTGTCTGGGTGAGCATTGGGTTTATCCACATCAAAGCTAATCCCTCCACTATGCTCTGGGTCCCATTCTAGGGCCTTTCCCATCAATTACACCTTACTTCTCCCCCACCTCCCACGCATTTTCATTTTATTTTTACCCTTCATCATAGAAATGTGCCCATTATCTCAAGAACAAAAAAAAAAATTCTTCGTGTGTCCACCTTCACCTTTTCTCCTATCCATACATTTCTTCAAAGCATAATCTACCCCGACTCCAAAAGACCAAACAAATTGAGAGCAAAAGTGATGTGCTTCACAGTGCTGGACACTCAAATTGCCATATATGGACATATTTTTCAGCCATAATCAAACTTGATGTCTACAGTATTTAACCCCACTGACCCCACCTTCTCCTTTTACATTCTCAAAAGCATTTTGTTTGGCACCTCCAACTGCTTCCCTGGACTCTTTCTACGTTTTGTTCATCCTCTAGAAATTGGTGTTTTGCAACACAAAAAAGATGAACTCTGAATGGATCATAGATTGAAATTAAAAGCTAAAACAATAAACCTAAAAAAAGAAAGAAACGAAAAATATTTGCCAACTTGGGATAAGCCAAGATTTCTTGTTTCTTAGCACAAAACAAAATATTGTGAAATTGGACACCTTCAAAATTAAAACTTGTTCTTCAAAACTCGGTTAAGAAAATGAAATAAGCAACAGAATATTCAAAATACATATAATCTGACATAATATATATGAACCCTTACAACTCAAAAATTAAGACAACCCAATTAGCCTGACCTGTGGTGGCACAGGGGGTGAACTGTTGACCTGGTACGCTGAGGTCACTGGTTTGAAACCCTGGGCTTGCCTGGTCAAGGTATATCTGGGAGTTGATGCTTTCTGCTCCTTCCTTGTTCTCTCTCTCTCTTGCTCTCTTTTTCTCTCTCCTCTCTAAAATGAATAAATAAAAATCTAAAGAAAAACTAAATAAAAATCTAAAGACAACCCAATTAAATAGCAAGCAACAAATTTGAACAAATACTTAACAAAGAAAGATATACATATGGCCAATGAACACAAAGACATCATTAGTCAACCACAACTAGACATCATTACACTCCTATTAGAATGACTAAAAATTAGATTGAAAAAAAAATTGGTGAGAACACTAAGAGTAGTAAGGACTTGGAACAATCAGAACCCTTCGTGGTGGAAACATAAAATGTCACAACCTCTTTAGAATACTGGCAGTTTCTTAAAAAGTTGAGCTACCCCTCATTTACCCAAAAGAAAGGAAAACAGTACATCCACACAGACATGTACATAAATATATACAAAACTTTATTCATGAGACAAAAAATGAGAACCCAAATGTCCAACTAGTGAATGGATAAATTAAATGTGGTATACTACTTGGCAGCAAAAAGGAACTACTGATACATGCAAATACATGGATGAATCTCAAGTGGATTATGCCATGTGAAAGCCAGACACAAGAGAAACCAGACATAAAATTCTAGAAGCAAATTAATCTGGTGAAAGAAAGCTAATCAGTAGTTTCGTATAGCTGAATATAGAGAAAGGGAAGGACTAAAAATGGGGACTGAGGAGACATGAGGACAATAGAAATGTTCTTGTATGTTGACGGTGGTGGTTTCATGTGTACACAATCTTGTCAAAACTTACTGAATTATACACTTTAAATGGGTGCATTTACTATATATAAATTATAGCTCAATGAAGTTGATAAAAACAGAAAAATCTATATTGTTTCAAGTTTCCTTCTCTTCTCATTCTGAGTAACTTTACTCATTATTTACTTTATATATTAATGACTTCAAAATCCACTCAATTCGCCCTGGCCGGTTGGCTCAGCGGTAGAGCGTCGGCCTGGCGTGCGGGGGACCCGGGTTCGATTCCCAGCCAGGGCACATAGGAGAAGCGCCCATTTGCTTCTCCACCCCCACCCTCTCCTTTCTCTCTGTCTCTCTCTTCCCCTCCCGCAGCCAAGGCTCCATTGGAGCAAAGATGGCCCGGGCGCTGGGGATGGCTTCTTGGCCACTGCCCCAGGCGCTAGAGTGGCTCTGGTCGCGGCAGAGCGATGCCCCGGAGGGGCAGTGCATCGCCCCCTGGTGGGCAGGGCGTCGCCCCTGGTGGGCGTGCCGGGTGGATCCCGGTCGGGCGCATGCGGGAGTCTGACTGTCTCTCCCCGTTTTCAGCTTCAGAAGAAAAAAAAAAAATCCACTCAATTCTTGTCTGACCAGGCAGTGGCGCAGTGGACTGGTACGCGGAAGACCCAGGTCTGAAAGCCCGAGGTCTCGGACTTGAGCACGGGCTCATCTGGTTTGAGCAAGGCTCACCAACCTTAGCCTAAGGTCACTGGCTTGAGCAAGGGGTCACTCAGTCTGCTGTAGCCCCTGGGTCAAGGCACATATGAGAAAGCAAACTAAGGAGCCACAACGATTGATGCTTCTCATCTCTCTCCCCCTTCCTGTCTGTTTCTATCTGTCACACACACACACACACACACACACACACACACACACACACACACACACATCTCAATTCTCCTGAAAGCAAATCCATATTAATTACTGCCAACCTGCTGGGCATTTTCAGTTATATCTCACAAGTTCCTTAACTCACCATGTCCAGAATTAAATTTTTTTTTAAATTTTATTTATTCATTTTTAGAGAGGAGAGAGAGAGAGGGAGAGAGAGAAACAGAGAGAGAGAAGGGGGGAGGAGCTGGAAGCATCAACTCCCATATGTGCCTGACCAGGCAAGCCCAGGGTTTCGAACTGGCGACCTCAGCATTTCCAGGTCGACGCTTTATCCACTGCGCCACCACAGGTCAGGCCAGAATTAAATTTATCAATGCTACGCCGCAATAGGATAGAAACCTTTTCTTTTTCTAAAACTCAAGGCATATCTGGGAGTTGATGCTTTCTGCTCCTCCCCTGTTCTCTCTCTCTCTTGCTCTCTTTTTCTCTCTCCTCTCTAAAATGAATAAATAAAAATCTAAAGAAAAACTAAATAAAATAAAAATCTAAAGACAACTCAATTAAATAGCAAGCAACAAATTTGAACAAATACTTAACAAAGGAAGATATACATATGGCCAATGAACACAGGGACATCATTAGTCAACCACAAGTAGACATCATTACATATCTCTCTGTCTCTGTTCTCTAAAATGAATAACAAAACTAATTTTAAAAAATAAAGAAGTATAAATGTTACTGTTAGACACCTTAAGATAGGAAAACCTCCCAAGAATGCAGAGCAGAGGCAAAAGGCAGTACATCATTACATATTTAGGTTGCCTCTAAGATAAAATTCACAGTCCTCATTGGGTACACAGGACTCCATGCTCCCCTTTTGGGGTGGCTGCTGTCCATAGAACACTAACCCCAACCTCCATGTTCTATCTGGAAATAGACGTCTTCTAAATTAGGTCACCCAGTGATGTCCCCTCTGCCCAGCACTGCAACTCATTTCACTGGAGAGAACATCCAAGTGAGCTGGGTCTATCACATTCTTCTGTTAAAGTAAAACAGGCCCAAGAAGGCCCAGTTTCAGCCTTATTCTGTACACAGTTTTATGTACTCTCCTCTATGATGTAACTCAATTAAAAATTATATCCAAAAAATAAGAAAAGTATTCTATGGGAAAGCTACAGAAAATAAAAGCTCTTGGCATTTAAATGTTACTGTTGGTCTGGCCTGTGGTGGCACAGTGGATCAAGCATCGACCTGAAATGCTGAGGTCGCCAGTTCAAAACCCTGGGCTTGCCTGGTCAAGGCACATATGGGAGTTGATGCTTCCTGCTCCTCCCTCCCTTCTCTCTATCCCTCTTTCTCTCTCTGTCTCTGTTCTCTAAAATGAATAAACAAAACTAATTTTAAAAAATAAAGAAGTATAAATGTTACTGTTAGACACCTTAAGATAGGAAAACCTCCCAAGAATGCAGAGCAGAGGCAAAAGGCAATACATAAAAATCCCGAAGACAGAGCTACAGAATCAATCTAGATCAGGGGTCTCAAACTCAACTCAGCATGTGGGCCGCAGAGCAAGATCACAGCCATTAGGCGGGCCGCACTAGGTCTACAAAAGGCAACTGTTACGCAACACTTTTCTCACTGCAGTTGAAAACAAAAAAAAATCAGTACAAGCACAATCGTACATGCAGTTTACTCAGTGTCACAAAACAACCAGAAACTGTAGTTCGCATCACAACTGCTGTTAACTAAGCTAATATCTAGCTAGGATGCTAGAGAAATGAAAAATACAAGTAGGCCCCTAGGCTTACTTAATTTTATCCAAAATATTTTGAACTTCGTGGATTAGTCTGCAGGCCGCACAAAATTGTTCGGCGGGCCACGAGTTTGAGACCCCTGCTCTAGATGGTACAACATCCAATTAATAGTTCCCACCTTTATTTTTCTACATAGCACTCATTCTTTCATTATTTATTATTATTAATTAATTTTTTTAAGTGAAAGGCAGGGAGACTCCCGCATGCACCCAACTGGGATCCACCTGGCAATGCCTGTTTGGGGCTCAATGCTCAAACCAACTGAGTTATCCTTAGTGCCTGAAGCCCATGCTCAGAAAAATCGAGCCACTGGCTATGAAAGAAGACAGAGAGAAGGGGGAGAGGATAGGGAAAAGAAGCAGATGATTGCTTCCCATGTGTGTCCTAACTGGGGATCAAACTTGGGATGTCAGCATGCCAGGCCAATGCTCTATCCACTCAACCAGCAGGCTGGAGCCATAGCACTCATTCTAATAAATTACATAATTTACTTCTAGTTTGTTATTGTTGTTCTTTCCTCGCTAGACCATAAGCTCCATGAAGGCAGAAATTTTGTCTTACTGGCTTCCTTCCCAGTGTCTAGAAAACTACTCCGTACATAGCAAATACTTAAGAATTAGTTGTTGAATGAATGACATAGTTGCTCCAAAATTCTCAAAGATAAATTTGGGGTTTAGAATTTTATACTCGCCCTGGCCGGTTGGCTCAGCGGTAGAGCGTCGGCCTGGCGTGCAGGGGACCCGGGTTTGATTCCCGGCCAGGGCACATAGGAGAAGCGCCCATTTGCTTCTCCACCACCCCCCTCCTTCCTCTCTGTCTCTTCCCCTCCCGCAGCCAAGGCTCCATTGGAGCAAAGATGGCCCGGGCACTGGGGATGGCTCCTTGGCCTCTGCCCCAGGCGCTAGAGTGGCTCTGGTCACGGCAGAGTGGCGCCCCAGAGGGGCAGAGCATCGCCCCCTGGTGGGCAGAGCATCGCCCCTAGTGGGCGTGCCGGGTGGATCCGGGCGCATGCGGGAGTCTGACTGTCTCTCCCCGTTTCCAGCTTCAGAAAAATACAAAAAAAAAAAAAAGAATTTTATACTCAGTAAAACTGTCAAGTATGAAGCCAGAACAGATTCAGTGAATTGTTTTCCACATTTTTTTTTTAAGAAAATGTCATGTAAGATGGAAAAATGACTTAGGGAATAGAATAAAACTAACCCAGAAGTCCAAACAAACAAACAAACAAAACCTTCCTGGATAACAGCTGTCACAGCAATTGCCCTATGTTTAAGGAGCACATCAGTAACCTCTAAAACAGGGGTTGGGAACCT
This sequence comes from Saccopteryx bilineata, assembly GCF_036850765.1. Classification (NCBI taxonomy): domain Eukaryota; kingdom Metazoa; phylum Chordata; class Mammalia; order Chiroptera; family Emballonuridae; genus Saccopteryx; species Saccopteryx bilineata. The sequence goes on from NC_089495.1 coordinate 170,214,949, forward strand.
TTTTGGCTGAGAGAGCCATGAACGCCACATATTTTAAAATGTAATTCCATGAGAGCCATGCAACGACCCGTGTACATTACGCATTATCCAATATTGTCCCGGAGGACAGCTGTGATTGGCTCCAGCCACCCACAACCATGAACATGAGCGGTAGGAAATGAACGGATTGTAATACATGAGAATGTTTTATATTTTTAATGTTATTTTATTAAAGATTTGTCTGCGAGCCAGATGCAGCAATCAAAAGCGCCACATCTGGCTCGCAAGCCATAGGTTCCTGACCCCTGCTCTAAAGAATACTCCATTCAGCCTGACCAGTGGTGGCGCAGTGGATAGAGTATTGACCTGGGACACTGAGGCCCCAGGTTCAAAACCCCAAGGTCACTGGCTTGAGCGCAGGCTCACCAGCTTCAACAAGGGGTCACTGGCTTCAGCGGGGCATCATTGACATGATCTCATGGTTGTTGGCTTGAGCCCAAGATCACTGGCTTTAGCAAAAGGTCATTGGCTCACCTGGAGCCCCACCCCCACCAATTCCCCCAGTCAAGGCACAAATGAGAAGCAATCAACGAACAACTAGAGTGACGCAATGAGAAGCTGATGCATCTACTCAGTAGAATAAGAAGCTGCAATTCCTTCCCTGGCTGGATTGCTTGGTTGGTTAAGAGCATCACCCCAAAGCAGAGAGGTTGCCGGTTCGATCCCAGTCAGGGCACATGATGTTCCTGTCTCTCTCTCACTCACTCTCCCTGCTTCTCTCACTAAAACCAATAAAAGAAAAACAAAACAGCAATTCCTTAATAGAAAACAAATTCTTCTCTCAACAATTAGAAACTCTAGGGAAAAACAACAACAGCAAATATAAGTCATCATCCAAAAAGGAACAAACCTACCTGTGGAATGCTGGAATGTAAAAAAAGTGATTTTTGTCATTAGAAATATTGTCCCTGAAATGGCATTGGAACTGCAACATCAAACCCCTGGAGAAAAATGTAATACTACCTGAATCGGACATGAACAATATTTATATTTATTTACATTATCACTACTGTGTAGATAATCTTTATTAGCTGTCAACTTTCAGAATCAACTTTGAGACAAAAGACGTAAGTATAGTTGTAGGCTGGAATGTAAATTTTACTAACATTATAATATAAAAATAAAGGTATATCTGATTAAAACTAAATGGCAATAAGGTCTTAAAAACTTGATTCTTAAAAATGGAAATGGATACTGGCTAAAATTGATACATCAACAACAAAGTTTGAAAGCAAAGGTTAAAAGCAGTTACCTCTGAGAAGTAGGTCTAGGTTTACGGCAGGTGTGGCCAACAGTTTTTGCCCCCAGGCCAGATTAGAAAGAAAACTTTTTTCACGGGCCAGACAAAATATTAAAATTAAAAAATATTAAATACAAAAACAATTCTTTTAGCCCTGGCCGGTTGGCTCAGTGGTAGAGCGTCGGCCTGGCGTGCAGGGGACCCGGGTTCGATTCCCAGCCAGGGCACATAGGAGAAGCGCCCATTTGCTTCTTCACCACCCCCCTTCCTCTCTGTCTCTCTCTTCCCCTCCCACAGCCAAGGCTCCATTGGAGCAAAGATGGCCCGGGCGCTGGGGATGGCTCCTTGGCCTCTGCCCCAGGCGCTAGAGTGGATCTGGTCTCAGCAGAGCGACGAGCCGGAGGGGCAGAGCATCGCCCCCTGGTGGGCAGAGCGTCGCCCCCTGGTGGGCGTGCCGGGTGGATCCCAGTCGGGAGCATGCGAGAGTCTGTCTCTCCCCGTTTCCAGCTTCAAAAAGAAAAAAAAAAAATTCTTTTAAGTAAACAAAATTCTATTATGTAATTTATGAATAAATGTAAGTAATTTAGTACAACAAATTAACAAAAATTAATGTGATGTGTTGAGGTGCTTTGCATCACTATTATTTTTTTAATATCTGGCTCTATCCTTGTAGTAGCTTTTTTTTTTTTTTTTTTTACAGAGAGTCAGAGAGAAATAGACAGGGACGTACAGACAGGAAAGGAGAGAGATGAGAAGCATCAATCATCAGTTTTTCGTTGCAACATCTTAGTTGTTCATTGATTGCTCATATGTGCCTTGACTGTGGGCCTTCAGCAGACTAAGTCACCCCTTGCTCAAGCCAGCGACCTTGGGTCCAAGCTGGTGAGCTTTGCTCAAACCAGATGAGCCCGCGCTCAATCTGGTGACCTTGGGGTCTCAAACCTAGGTCCTCCGCATCCCAGTCTGACTCTCTATCCACTGCGCCACCGCCTGGTCAGGCTATAGTAGCTATCTTAACACAGCTTCCAAATGTAAATCATTCAATCTTGATCTTGTTGTACTTTTATTTCTTTTAATATTATTATTATTTTTTTTGTATTTCTCTGAAGTTGGAAACGGAAGGCAGTCAGACAGACTCCTGCATGCGCCTGACTGGGATCCACCCAGCATGCCCACCAGGGGGTGATGCTCTGCCCATCTTGGGGCGTCGCTCTGCCGCAATCAGAGCCATTCTAGCATCTGAGGCAAAGGCCACAGAGCCATCCTCAGCGCCCAGGCAAACGCTGCTCCAATGGAGCCTTGGCTGCGGGAGGGGAAGAGAGAGACAAAGAGGAAGGAGAAGGGGAGGGGTGGAGAAGTAGATGGGCGCTTCTCCTGTGTGCCCTGGCCGGAAATCGAACCCAGGACTCCCGCATGCCAGGCCGACGCTCTACCACTGAGCCAACCGGCAGGGCCTTGTACTTTTAGATTCATAAAAAAAAAATGTTTGTTCACAAATATAAGTTGAGCTAAAGATTACTAAATATTCCTTGACAAATTTCTTTTAATTTCCATATTTTCCAATATTCAATTGCTTATAAAAATTGCACAGATGAGTACAAAAGTTGTAAATCTTTATAATGGAATTTTTAAAAAAAATAAGTATCACGAATCCATTTGACCAATTATTGAAAGTTAACCCTAGGTTAGATACATGCAGAATTCTTTTCCACGTATCACTATCTTCTTAAATATCTCGATTTCCAATAATCAAAGATGCTTCCGCTTCTGAGTAGCTGAGATTTTAACTTCCATTGTTGTACAATGGTTAGATATCGTAGTTTATGTATAACGATTTAAAAGTACCACTTATTTCATTTCCACAGTGTGTTGTGCGGAGAATATTAAAAATTTAATCAATATGTACCTGGATTTATTGGTCACCCCATTAAAATAAAAATTTATAAAAAAAAATTTAATCACGGGCTGCATAAACTCATTATGTGGGCCGCATCTGGCCCGCGAGCTGTATGTTGGCCATGCCTGACTTAGGGGGTGGAGGAAACTTATTTTTTATAAGCTCTTTAGGGTAAGTTGTTTTTTAATTAATTGATATAAAAGAGTGAAAGGGAGGGGGGGAATAGCGATTTGTTGTTCCACTTAATGGTTGATTCTTATATGTGCCCTGACTGGGAATCAAACCCACAATCTTAGCATATCTGGACAATGCTCTAACAGCCTAAGCTACTTGGCCAGGGCTTGTTTTTAATTATTAACGTGCATATAATACACTTTGATTAAAAAACAGTACCTGTTAAAAGTTCTTTCCTTGTGCACAAGATAAATGTGTAGTCTGTGTTAGAGCCACTCTTGGTGTCCACCCAGGCTGGACTGTTCACATGGAATGCTATACATGACTGAGAGTGCCACTCTAGACCACTGCACCTCAACGGAATTTGCGTATTTCAAACTTTTCTTTGACCTATTAACATTTTAGACAGTAAATGAACAATAAGTTCAGTAAATATCTCTTGGGAGAGTTGCTTAAAACACACACACACAGAAACACAGTGACCTCAGGAAATCAAATCTGTATTACCATTATTTTAGCCAGTGCTTTCTTCATTCAAATTTATTTTCTGACCATTACCATTTTCATCTAAACAGGGTGTAAAAATACATTAACTCTGATTTTATATAGACTGCAAAGTTAGGATACAAAAAGCATATAAACATTTATAAGTACCAAAACATTTATGACTTTGTAATTTTATGAGAAAAGGGGCACAGATAAGAAAAAGAAATAAATTATAAACAGTTATTACATACAACACTTCCTTTGATTATTTATTTAATCCATGAGAAAAGTGAATGGAATGTTAATTAAGCCTTTATAAATATTATGAACACAATTGACAGTGTTTTCTTTAATTTCCAGCACACATGCCCACTTTAAGAGGCACTGGAGACAGCCAGCTTCTTCAAATGATCCATGAAGACCTGCAAGCTAACGTCGTCAGTTAGGATGGGTGCTCCCGTTTCCTGAAATTTAATAATAAAGGTTTATTGGCAGGTATCATAAAAATAGTTTAGAATTTATGAGTTATTAAGGACTCAGAACATTCGCAAGTATTGTCCCTCTGCTATATGTTCTCTGCCAACCCCATCCCTTGCCTAGCTAACTAATTCTTTCAACTGAAGCATCAATTCCTCACAAAATCCCTCCTTGACCCATTGAGCTCAAGCCACCCCTGCCACTACAGTCCTGAACTGTCTGGTCCTGAACTCTTCTGTGCCTCCCCTCTCCACAGTTCTGACCCAGAGTCTGGCTCCCCACCTGGCGTAAGCTCCTGAGGCCCACACATCTCGAGGCCTCTCATCTTCCCCACCACTATGCCACAGCACCTAGCCCAATGCTCTTAAATGCTCTCCTTACTACAGAAGCTTGACAATGGTATGTTCACAAAGGACTGAATCAGTATTTCCACTGAACAGTTGGCTCAGTGGTAGAGCATCAGCCCAGCATGTGGATGTCCCAGGTTCGATTCCCAGGCAGGACAAACAGAAGAAGTGACCATCTGCTTCTCTATCCCCCTTCTCTATCTATCTATCTATCTATCTATCTATCTATCTATCTATCTATCATCTATCTTTCACTCCTGCAGCCATGGCTCGACTGGATTAAGTGCATCAGCCCCAAGCACTGAAGATGACTCTGTGGAGCCTCTGTCTCAGGTGCTAAAAATATCTCGGTTATGAGCATGGCCCCAGATGGGCAGAGCATGGACCCCAAATGGGGATTGCAGGGTGGATCCCAGTTGGGGCATATGTGGGAGTTTGTCTATCTTGCTTCCTCTCACTTGGAAAAGAAGAAAAAGAAATTTAAAAGAAAATACTTATGTTTATTTAATACTAAGGGAAAAAACTGAATAGAACTCTTGATTTTTAAAAAAGGAAGGAATGAAGGAGGGAGGGAGGGAGTGAGGGAAAGGAAAGGAAGGGAGGGAAGGTAGGGAAAGAAGGAAAGAGGGGAAAAAATAAAGAAAAGATATACAAGACACACACATTTTGTATCATCTAACAAGAAGCCAAAAACAGTTAACTCTAGAGAGTTACACTATAGGTAATTTTAATTTTCTCTTTTAATCTTTTTTTTTTTTTTTTTTACAGAGACAGAGAGAAAGTCAGAGAGAAGGATAGACAGGGACAGACAGACAGGAACAGAGAGATGAGAAGCATCAATCATTAGTTTTTCGTTGCACATTGTGACACTTTAGTTGTTCATTGATTGCCTTCTCATACGTGCCTTGACTGCGGGCCTTCAGCAGACCGAGTGACCCCTTGCTCGAGCTAGCAACCTCAAACCAGATGAGTCCTCGCTCAAGCTGGCGACCTCGGGGTCTCGAACCTGGGTCCTCTGCATCCCAGTCTGATGCTCTATCCACTGTGCCACCACCCGGTTAGGCTTAATCTTTTTTACATATGCAAATTTCATAATAAAATTTTACTGCTATTATAATTAGAAAAATATAAACATGATTAAAATTTTATAAAAGACTTCTAGTAGGAAGGAGAAGTAGATGTACTTTTCCCTATTCCTTCCACTGGGTGCAACTAAAAACCCATAATATTTTACATTAAATAAGCATAAGACTCTGAAAGAAAGAGAAGAGAGCAGACAAAATAGGGACCCTGGGATCCAAGGACAACACCGTGTTGAATGCCCTGGATTTTCTTTCTACCTCCTATGTCCCAGACTTGGGGCTGCAGAAGCTGGCAAGTGGTCACTAACCACAGATAAAAACAACAACAAAAGACCATTTCTCTAGCCAAAGGACTAGGGCAGCCTAGCAAGACAGAAAAATGTTAGATAACCAATGTACTAAAGCCAAAGATGCCAGATAAAACTGTGGCCCCAAACCATCCATACCAGCAAAGCCTGAGTAGGCAGCTTAGAATTACACTCACACATGACAGTAACAAGGTACCCTAACAACCCCACCGGGGCACTGGGAATTTTATCCCCAATAGACAGTCTTCTTGTCCCCATGGTTATCAGCAGAGATCATGGACTTCTACCCCCAAATGGCAATAATAAGTTGTCTGTTACCCACCCACTGGGGTAGTGTCAGAAAAGGTTTAGTGGAGAGTCAGCATTTTCACCTCGCCCAACAGTAATAAGGCCATCTCCAAAGCAGGAGTGGTGAAAATGAGGTGGGAGTTGGGGAGATGAAGTATCAATAGAGGCGAATGGAAAACCTGGACTTCTATCTCTACCTGGAAGTAAGGAAATTTCCCCCCTAGCCCTGCCCCTTCCCTGGCAGAGTGGTATGACAAAAAGCCAGCTAAACCATCAGGTTTAAACAGATCCAAAATCTTTTAACAAATATGAAAATGTCCATGTTTCAATCAAAAATACTTTGTCATATCAAGAGCCAAGATCTCAAAGTAAAAATGAAGAGAGTCAAGAAGAGTTATTAACACCACCCTGGCCAATTGGCTCATCAGCAGTAGATGGGCCGTAGGAAGTCCCGGGCTCAATTCCTAGCCAGGGCACACAGGAGAAGCACTCATCTGCTTCTCCACCCTTCCCCTTCTCCTTTCTCTCTATTTCTCTCTTTCCCTTCTGCAGCCAAGGCTCCACTGGAGCAAAGTTGGCCCAGGCGCTGAGGATGGCTCTGTGGCCTCTGCTAGAATGGCTCCAATTGCAGCAGAGAAATACCCCAGAGGGCTGAGCATTGCCCCTGGTGGGCATGCCAGGTGGATCCCAGTTGGGTACATAAGGGAGTCTGTCTGCCTTCCCACTGCTTCTCACTTTGGAAAAATACAAAAAAGTAATAATAAAATAAATAAATTTTAAAAAGAGTTAACACCATGTTGACAAAAATGTTATAATTAATCTGACAAAGACTTTAAAGCAGGGGTCAGGAACCTATGGCTCGTGAGCCAGATGTGGTTCTTTTGATGGCTGCATCTGGCTCACAGACAAATCCTTAATAAAAAAATAATAATAACGTTAAAAATATAAAACATTTTCATGTATTACAATCCATTCATTTCCTAATGCTCATGTTCATGGTTGCGGGTGGCTGGAACCAATCACAGCTGTCATCAGGGACAACACCAAATTTTTATTGGATAACGCGTAACATACACAGGTCGTTGTATGGCTCTCACGGAATTACATTTTAAAATATGTGGCGTTCATAGCTCTCTCAGTCAAAAACGTTCCCGACCCCTGCTTTAAAGCAACCATGAAAAAAATGCTTCAATGAGCAACAATGAACACAATTGAGAACAAATCAATAAACAAAGCCTCAACAAAGAAATGCAAAGTCTCAGGAAAGAAGCGAAAGACATAAAAAAGAACAAATGGAAATTTTAGAAAAAAAGACAGCAACAAATAAAAAGCTCAGTGCATAAACTCAACAGCAGAAAGGGAACAGAGAAAAAAAAATCAGTAAATTGGAGATTAAAAAAAAAACACCTAACATTTGAGTCCAAGAAAGAAAGGAAAAACTGGGCAGGCTGAAAAAGTATTCAAAGAAATCATGGCTGAAAACTATCCAATTTTTCCAGGAGACATAAAAGAAGAAACTAAGAAAATTCCAAGTAGGATAAATTCAAATACATCCACACCAAAACACAGAGTACTTTAACTTTTGAAAACTAAAACCAAAGAAAAATTATTAAAAGCAGCCAGAGCCTGACCTGTGGTGGTACAACGGGTAAAGCGTCGACCTGGAAAGCTGAGGTTGCCAGTTCAAAACCCCAGGCTTGCCTAGTCAAGGCACATATGGGAGTTGATGCTTTCTGCTCCTCCCCCTTTCTCTCTCTGTCTCTCTCTTTGTCTCCTCTCTCTAAGATGAATAAATAAAATCTAAAAAAAAAAAAAAAAATAGCCAGGGAAAAATGACATCTTATCTACAGGGGAAAAACAGTGAGAACAACAGTGAATTTCTCATCAGAAACCACAGAGGCCAGAGAGGGGCAAAATATTTTTTAACTACCTAACAAAAAGGAATATCACTAGAATCCTATATCCAAAGAAAACCATGAATGAAAGGGAAATCAAGACTCTCAAATGAAGGGAAACTAAGATTTTATCACCAGTAGACCTACTCTAAAAGAATGGCTAAAGAAACTCTCTGCATAGAAAGAAGATGATAAAGGAAGGAACCTTGGAGTATCAAGAAGGATAAAGAACACAGTAAGTGGCCCTGGCCAAATGGCTCTCGGGTGGTTGGAGCATTGTCCCGACACACTAGGGTTGTGGGTTTGGTTCCTGGTCAGGGCACATGCAAGAATGGATTAAGGAGTGCATAAATAAGAACAATGGGTCGATGTGTCTCTCTCTCCCTCGCCCCCTTCCTGTCTCTCTAAAATCAGTCAATAAATAAAATTAAAACTATCTAAGATGGTAAATTAAAAAAAAACAGTAAGCAAAAATATGGATATTTATATAATTGTGTTAAATATTTCATCCACATACATCAGTGACAGATTTTATTCAAACATCAAACATAAATCTAAAGAGAAGATGGAAATCCTATTATATATACATCAATTATAAGAGTTTAGCAGAATAGATTCCAAACAAAATTACCAGAGATAGAGGAAGACATTATATAATAAATGATATAAGGTCAACCCACCAAAAAGACATAGTAATCCTATGTGTGTGAAACAAACAACAAAACTACAAAATATGTGGACAAAAACTGAGAGAACTCAAAAGAGAAACAGACAAATTCACAATCAGAATTGGAAACTTCAACACTCTCAACAACTGACAGAACTAAACAAGAGCTCAACAACACTACCAACTAACAGAATCTAACATTTACAGAACAATATCCAACAACAGCAAGACACACATTCAAGGAACCATGGAACATATGTCAGGACAGTACATACCCTTGGCCATAAAACAAACCTCAATAAACTTACAGGAATTAAAACCATGTAAAGTATTCTCCAATTCACAATGGAAATAGAAATCAGTAACAGATGGCCCTAGATGGTTGGCACAGTGGATAAAACATCGGCCTGGCATATGGCTGTCCCAGGTTCAATTCCCGGTCAAGGCACACAAGAAAAGTGACCATCTGCTTCTCTCCTCCTGCCTCTTCCCCTTCTCTTCCACTTATCCTACTACAGCCAATGGCTTGACTGGTATGAGTGTCTTTCCAGGCTCTGAGGATAGCTCAGTAGGTCCCAGTAAATCAGCCTGAGGTGCTAAAAATAGCTCAGTTGATTTGAGCATTGGTCCCAGATGGGGGATGCTGGATTGATCCCAGTCACATGTGGTAGTCTGTCTCACTATCTCTCCCTCTTCTAACTTAAAAGAAAAAAAAAGGAAAAAGAAATCAGTAACAAAGAAAATCTCCAAATACTTGGAAACTAAACAACAATTCTAAATAATCCAATTCAAAGAACTCTGAAGAGAATTTTAAAAAAATTAAAATGAATAAAAATAAAAATATAACATATTAAAACTGGAACACAGCCAAAGCAGTACTGAAAAAGTATTAAGATAACACACACACCAAATGTATACACTGGAAAGAAAGTCTCAAATCAATAATCTAAGCTCTTACTTCAGGAACTTAGAAAATGAGTAAAATAAACCTAAAGCAAGCAGAAGGAAGAAAATAAAGATTAGAGCAGAAATCAATGACATTAAAAATAGACAATGAGGCGCTGGCCAGTTGGCTTAGCAGTAGAATATCGGCCCAGTGTGTGGAAATCCAGGGTTTGATTCCCAATCAGGGCACACAAGAGAAGCAAGCATCTGTTTCTCCACATATGCCCTTCCTCTCTCTCTTCCCCTCCCACAGCCCAAACAGTTTGAGCAAGTTGGCCCCAGGCACTGAGAATGGCTTCATGGCCTCGCCTCAGGTGTTAAAAATAGCTCAGTTGCTAAGCAACGGAGCAGTAGCCCCAGATGGGCAGAGCATCACCCAGTAGCGGGCTTGCTGGGTGGATCCTGGTTGGGGTGCATGTAGGAATCTGTCTCTACCTCTCACTTAATTATATATATATATATATATATATATATTTTTTTTTTAAAGACAATAAAACAAGAAAAGGAAATAAAAGATAATTCAAATTGGAAAGGAATAAACTCTCCCCACTTGTAGATGACATGACATAGAAAGTCCTAGAGAATCTACCAAAAAACTCAACAAATAAGTAATCAGTGACTCAGTTAAGGTCAGAGGATACAAAATAAACAAAATAAACATGCAAATATCAATTGTGTAACCAAGGATTGAACCAGCAACCTCTGTGCTTTGGGACAATGTTCTAAACCAGTGGTCCCCAACCCCCGGGCCGCGGACCAGTACCGGTCCTTGGGCCATTTGGTACTGGTCTGCAGAGAAAGAATAAATAATTTACATTATTTCCATTTTATTTATATTTAAGTCTGAACGATGTTTTATTTTTAAAAAATGACCAGATTCCCTCTGTTACATCAGTCTAAGACTCATTCTTGACACTTGTCTCAGTCACATGATACACTTATCCATCCCACCCTAAAGGCTGGGCTGTGAAAATATTTTCTTACATTAAACCAGTCCGTGGCCCTAAAAAGGTTGGGGACTACTGCTCTAAACCACGGAGCAATCAATCCAGTCTCGGCAAGATTTTTTAAATATATAGACAAGTATATTCTAAAATTCATATGTAAAAGCAATAAAACTAGAATAGCTAAGATAAATTTGAAAAAAAAACAGTGGGACTATTAGTCTACATGATTTTAAGACAGTTCCAGTCATCAAGACTGTGTGGTGTTAGTAGAGGGAGAGAAACAGATCAATAAAAGGAAGCAGAAAACCTAGAATAGACTCACACAAATATGTCCAACTAATCTTTTTTTTTTTTTAATGAGAAAGAGAGAGATGAGAAGCATCAACTTGTAGTTGTGGAACTTTAATTGTTCATTGATTGCTTTTTTTTTTTTTTCCAGTGAGAGGAGGGGAGGCAGAGAGAAAGATTCCTGAATGCGCCTCAACAGGGATCCACTTGGCCAGTCCATTAGGAGGCGATGCTCTGCCCATCTGGGGTGTTGCTCTGTTGCTCAGCAACTTAGCTCTTCTTAGCGCTTGAGGTAGAGGGCATGGAGCCATCCTGAGTGCCTGGACCAACGCACTCCAATTGAGCCATGGCCGCAGCAAGGAGAGAGAGAGGAAGGGAGAGGGAGAGAAAGGGAGAGGAAGGGAGGGGGGGGGAGAGAGAGAGAGAGAGAGAGAGAAGCGAGAGAGGGAGGGGTGAAGAAGCAGATGGCGCTTCTGAGTGCCCTGACTGAGAATCAAACCTGGAACATCCACATGCCAGGCCGACGCTCTACCACTGAGCCCACTGATTGCTTCTCATACGTGCCTTGACTAGCGAGTTCCAGCTGAGCCAGTGACCCCTTGCTAAAGCCAAAGACCTTGGGCTCAAGCCAGCGACCATATTATGTCAATGAAACCACACTCAAGCCAAGGACCTCAGGTTTCAAACCTGAGACCTCAGGGTCCTGGCTCAATGCTCTATCCACTGTTACACCACCAATCAGGCCCAACTAATCTTTGACAAAGATACAAAAGCAATGTAGTGGAAGGAAGGTAGCTTCTTTCAACAAATAGTACCGGAGGAATTAGACATTCATTTGCAAAAAATAGTTATACCTCATATTTTACATAAAAATTAGTTCATGGACAAAAATATAAACATAAAATCAGGAAAACAAACACAGGAGATCTTTAGGATCCAGGGTCGGGCAAAGACTGCTCAGATTTGACACCAAAAGCACAATCCATAACAGGAAAAACTGATAAAGTGACTTCATAAAAATTAAAAACTGTGCTCTGCAGCCTGACCAGGCGGTGGCGCAGTAAATAGTGTCGGACTGGGAGGTGGAGGACCCAGGTTCGAGGTGGCCAGCTTAAGCACGGGCTCATCGGGTTTGAGCAAAGCTCACCAGCTTGAGTCCAAGGTCGCTGGCTCAAGCAAGGGGTCACTCGGTATGCTGTAGCCCCAGGTCAAGGCACATATGAGAAATCAATCAATGAACAACTAAGGAACCGCAATGAAGAATTGATGTTTTTCATCTCTCTCCCTTCCTGTGTGTCTGTCCCTATCTGTCCCTCTCTCTGACTCTGTCTCTGCCACAAAAAAACAAACAAACAAACAAAAAAAAACTGTGCTCTGCAAAAGACCCCGTGAAGAGGATGTACAGACAAGCTACAAATGAGAGAAGATACACATGACCACATAACCAACAAAGGCTATTACCTTGAATTTATCAAGAACACAAAACTCAACCGTAAAGAAAGCCAATAATCCAATTAGAACATGGGCAAAAGACTGAGAATTCATCGAAGAAGATACACGGATGGAAAAGTAGAACATGAAAAGATATTCAACATCAGAAAGCTACTGGGAAAATGTAAATTAAAACCACAGTGTTATACCACTACACACCTATCAGAAAAGCTACAACAAGAACAACAACAAGACTAAATGCTGGCAAGGGTGGAGAGAAATGGATCACTCAAACACTGATAGAGGGGATGGAGGACAGTCATTCTGGAAAACAGTATGGCAGTTTCTTAGACTAATTATGTAACTACCAACCAAGCAAATGTATTCTTGGGCATTTATTTCAGAGAAATGAATACTTACATTTAAAAGAAACCTTTTTCATGCTTTAATTTACATACAGGAATAGTTAAAGCAGCTCTATCCTAATAGTCAGAAACTGAGCAACCCAGATGTCCTTCAGTGGGTGAATGATTAAACTATGGTACATCTATACTAAGGAATACCACTCAGCAAATAAAAAGAAGCAAATATTGACATACAAAGCCAGGACGACTGGCTAGATAATTATGCTGAGGAAAAAAAAGACAATCCCAAAGGTTATGTAACATGTGACTTCATACAGAGAACATTCTTAATGACAAAATTAAGGAAATGCAGAACAGATTAACAGTTGCCAGGCATTAAGAAAGGGGTGGCGGCAAGAGGAAAGCAAGTGTGACTAGCGAAGGGCAACATGAAAGATTCTCGTGCTGATGAAAATGTGCATCTGCACTGTATCAATGTCAGCGTCCCGACTATACTGCATTCCAGTTTTACAAGATCTTACCATTAGGGGAAACTGGGGAAAGGTAGAGGGCAATCTCTGTATTATTTCTTACAACGGCATATAAATTTACAATTACCTCAGAAAAGTTTAATTTTAAAAATGTTATAAGGAAACAGAATGAAAGAAAAGACGCATTTGGGAGAGACATAAAGGGTTAGAATAATTAGATAAAGAAGGAATTGGAGGCTGAAAAATAGAGGACACAGAACCAATGGTGAGCAGCTATAGAAGTCTTTGCCCTGCCCCCGCCGGAGAGAGAAAGGAGAGGAGGAGGAGGACTTGGGCGATGTTGTGTTCAGAGCCATACAGAGGCCACACTATGGAGTTCTGTCTTCCAGCCTGAACCTGTCAGATCATACTGTGTTACAGAAAGGGACCCACTCTGGGTAACCACCCTCAAACCCAAGCTACTTTCAAGGTATTTCCCAGGCAAATACCCAAGTTATTCTGTCTCTCTGCCCAAAAGAATACAATTTCTAACTAGTTTTTTAAAAAGTAGCCTGCCCTCCTCCCCAAATACCTGACAATTTCTTACCTGTCCCCAAGCATACAGATTATTGTGTGTCTGAGATGGGTTCACTTTGGACAAAAGAAATCGAGCCTTAAAAAAAATTCAAGATTAAAAGTGGCATTAATATTAATGTAGTAGAAAAAAAAGTTTAATATTTATTTTGTTAAATTAGAATTTTTTTACAGCACAGGAACCTATTTATTTAGTCTAAGACCAATAGCCCTCAATTTATTCGAATTCCAGAAGCATAAAATATATTTTATTTTGAGAATCATTTACTTCTACATTAACATATTCTGACCACTCATTTAAAAAGTCATATTTGAGTTGATCGGTATGTCAATTTATGTCACCACATAAAATATTAACCATACTGTTTGGATTTAGAGTCATAAAATATACCATCCAAACAACTAAATACTAACGCTAGACTGGACCTCACCCACCTGACTGCCTCCGTGCTCTGTGTTAATGTAGCGCGGCATCGGGAAGCGCGCTTGCAGAATTTCCTGAGCATCATCCAGCGGTGCCTGCAGAAGGTGCTTGAAGTTTTCATACTCGGGCATGTCCTGGTACCCAGCTTTACGCCACTGGGCTATGGTCTACAACAAAACAAAACAAAACTACTGTGGAAACACTGGAACAATGGCCTCTTTGACACTTCCCATTCTAACTCTACCCCTGCCCCAAACATACAAATGTGTTTCCAGTGAAGTCTTATGTCAAGAATGACAAGTTTCAGAGGGGATCCAGGTGGAGGGGCTAGAGAGTAAAGAGGTGCAGCCAGGACCCCAACTACACAGCTCTCCCAGAAGTCTCAGAGTCGTCAGTCCCAGCTCCTCTTCCCTTTCTGACTGTGAGCACCACCAGCCAAAGTGCCAGGGAGTCACTGTGCCAAGGAAGTATGGGCTCCTTCCTTTCTACCGCCATCACTCAGTCTAGCCTCTCATTTCCTAAACCAGAGAGGCAAAGGGGTTTGCAGACTGCCCCATAAAATCCATCCCCCCTCTTTTAAGTCAACACATGTGTACACCCTCTTCCAGCACAGAGTAACCACAGATCTGGTGGCACAGACCGCATCCCCATTTCCTGCTCCCCTGGGCTCTGAGTGGGGTATTCTTGGTGGGTATGACTTCTAATGTACAGGCACTATTCTTGGTGGGTACATTCTCTGAGTGTACACACACACACTTATATATAGTATATAAAAGCTATACAAATCAAAGCATGGGGCTTAGGCAATGAGTAGAAGGCAATATAGTAAGTGAGGAAAGTAAATACTGTCTCCCCAACTAGGCTAAACACTTTGTGTCTCATTCCTTCTTCCATTTCCATCTAGGAATTATTTTGAACTGATTAATGTATCTTTATAAATAAGCTGAAGTGCTTTCTGATGTGAACTGTTCATCGGACACCAGAAAAGCTGCTCTTCAGATGTTCCCTTCTGTAGGCTCCTCTCCCTTTACTTCCCAGCACCATTTTCTAGGTCTTAACTTTCTGACTGACTGGTAGCATGGAGGAAATTACCATACGCTCACTAGGGTCCCGGAGTTCATGAGAACACCAACTACCAGCAGACTTGGGGCTTCTGGAGGGTGAGAACGATGTCACTGTCTTTGTCAACAGAACCAATCACTTACACACAGAAGGCCCTCAATAAATGCATGAATGAATAGAACCAGAGGCTGTGGGCAGAGATGTATATAAGGAATGAGCTGAAGGCAAAGAAAGCTATGTTATGATTATCGTTCTTAAATGAGCAAGTGGGAACAGCAGCTGGTCACAAATAGCCATTGGGCTAGGCCATCTGTGGGCAAGTGGCTGGCTGACTGGGTGTTAATATGCTAACAAAAAAAAGTTTAAAGTTAAAAGATGCCCAATAGTATTAGAAAATGAATTATTTTAACAGAATTCTGAAACACAATTTTTATCTTTTCAGGACATCTGAAATCACTTTTTTCTTTTTTGAAATGACTTCTAATGTACAGGCACTATGAAGTCAAGTCAACCACCAAAGCGACTTACTGAAGGTAAAGAATGTGCAATAGAAGAAAAAGAATACTTCACTGTAATGCTCGGTTTAAAAATTCCCTTTCTCAAAAAAATTAAAAAAAAAAGAACTGCCTTTCTTAGGGAATGAAACTCTGAGGGAAGAATGCACTCTGCTGGGGAAGCCATCTACAGACAGCCAGAGATCCGTGGACCCAGTGTCAGTTCATCGTGCCACGTTATTTCAAAGAAAAACTTTAGTCCCGAATGTATAGATGTTGACTACTAACTCTAATGTAACTCTGAAAAATTTACTGAGGAAAAGGAACTGGTCTTGCTGACAACTCAGAAAGCAATAATAAATTAGGGTAAGGGTGAAGGACCATCTGATTGCTACTGACAGCAAATATTAAAATTACTAATGAACAAATACCCCAGGGATCTGAGTAAAGATTTTTTCACTAGAATAAAAGCTACTGCATTCATTATAATAAACTATGGGTTTTCTCAGCCCAAATTCTTGTTTAAAACACATAAAGACCTAAATTAAAAAGAAAGTAAAAACAATAGTAAGAAAAAAAATTAGTAATATCATCTTACCTCACCAAGATAAATGACAATTTGGAAGAAAGTATCCATCAGCAAAATTCTGTCAGCGAGGATGCTGCTGCTGTCCAACAGTACTGGCTGAAGAAAAAGGGAGAGAGATGAGGCAGGTCTTTCCCCGTTCCCCACACGGCCAGAACAGCAACAAGGCCCTCTCCAAGCGGGGCCAGGTGCGGTTGCTCCAACTCCCCATGCCATTGCCCTTTTCTTTCTGCTTCCTGACTCAGCAGTTTTAGGCTTCAACTTTGTAGAAGAAACTGGCTCAAATAATCCCTCACCAGTTGGGAAGGGAGATTAATGGTATCTTTTGCTCTAGGAACCAAACGCTATCCCACACATTCTCAGTCTTGTGCTAAAAATGTTATTTTATCTATCTAGACACATTCTATCAAATCTACTATCATTATAAATTACAAAAGGGAATGGCTATGTGAAAAAGCACAGCTTTTAATACAAGTTGGGAAAGTTGACTACAAAATATATTTATGATTTTTATTTCAATAATAAAAGTAATATACTCATTAAAGAAAATCTGAACCCAAGGACAACAAATATTAATAGTTTGGATTATTTCCATATAGTTTTTAATTCTTGCAGACTTTTTAGAAATCTTAGTTTAGAAAGGGTTCTATTTTAATTTTTTTCATGTAATATTTGCCAACATAAGGATAGATCTATTTTATTGATATATAAACTATTACTATTTCTTAGATTTCTTATTTTCCTACTATTGAGCATTTGGATTTTCTAATTTTCTATTTACTATTTCTTTGAACAAAGCCTTTTCTGTATATGGGAGTATTTTCTTCAGATATAGGACATGGACCTACTGGGTCAAAGTATCTGAACACACTGAAAAAAGTACAAACATATTTTTAAGTTTTTCATTTGTAATCCTGCCTTCCACAGATTTTAGGTTTGCATGACTGTAACCTTTTCCTATGCATATTTTAAAGACCCAGAAATAATGTTAAAATACTATAAAAACTCAGTTTTCTTTTCTTACAGTTTTGCACTTAAGAGTAAATTTCCTAGAAAAAACAATAGATTAGGTGATTCCAACTCCGAGAAGCATTTGCATGAACCCTCACCTCCGGTGGCCCGTGGAACGAGTAGGAGTAGAGAATGGGCTGGATCATGATGAGGGACTGGGTCAGATCCTGTCGGGCAAAGTGGTGTCTGTAATACGACGACTCATCAGGACTGTTGTTAAACACTTGCAGAAATGGAGATCTTCTAAGATGGAACATGAACTGCATTCACAAAGGAAAAAAGATACACACAGCTGTAACCTTCTTAGATACCCAGAAAGTAGACTTGCCTTAAGTCTCTGAAACTGAAGAAAACGGATTTTAAGAAAATGGCCTCTGGGTTCATAAAATAAAATGGTAGTACAGGAGCTGGAAGGTGGGGAATAGAAAGCTGTTGGTGAATGGGTAAGCATTTTAGTTTTGCAAGATAAAAAGTTCTGGAGATCTGTAACACTACTGAACAGTATACCTAAAAACAGTTAAAATGATAAATTTTGTGGGTTTTTTACAACTAGAAATTTTTAAAAATTATTTTTAAAGTGTAAGGGGAGCCTTTCTGGTATGTCAAAGATTTCCAATAAACACAAAGCCGCGTTAATTCCTGGAGTCACTGGACTGGTTTGCAGAGACAGAATGCTCCCTGTGGGCTCCCAGTCCAGTGGGGAAGGCACATTGGGCAGCACGGTCTGAGCGCCCACACAGGAAAGTACTGCTACTTGCAGTGGGGTAGGGGGCAGCAGGAGACTTCCCAAAGCCACTGGAGTCTGAAAGACATTCATGAGGCCAGAGGGCCGGGGAGAGGGACTCCAGGCACAGTAACAGCAGATGGGAGGTTAGAGCTCAGACACAGGCTGGAGTGAGGGGTATAAAGGACAGGGACAGGATGACACTGGAGAGAGACGCTCTTTACCCTGAGAATTAGAAGTTGCAGGGCTGACTTCTAACTCACTCTAAAGAGTTAGCAGAACATAGAACTGAGTTGCCTCAAGAAGTACAAAGCTTCCCGAGACTACACACATTGAAGCTTAGGTTCCTAAATAATAATCACAGCTGACATTTAAGGCATAAAGCACTTGACAAGAATTATTCAAGCCTTCCAGTAAGCCCATGAGGTAGGTTCCTACCATCCCTAGTTTACACATCAGGAAACCGAAGGTGGGCAACTTGCCCAAGGCCACTGCTACTGAATGGCCGAGCCAGACTCGAAACCAGGCTGTTGGCCCCAGTGACTGGGCTCTTGACTGCTACCCCAGATGCCCAAAAGAGGGAATCTTGAGCCAGCTCACTCAGTGGTTTCAAACTGTGCTCCTGAGTTTTAGTGAAACCCAGGGCCCTGAGAGAGATGTGGAGAGTACTGTGGTGGAACCTGTGGGGAGCGGGGGTGCCTGGGCATAACCAGAGAACACCCAATGTGTGCCTGCCTTTTGTTCTGGCTTCTAAGAGGGTCCTCTGGAAGAAAGGTTTCAATAGCTGTAAAGACTGCAAATCAATTCTCCAGACAAATCTTCCTTTTAAAGCAGAAACCACATTCACAGGGGTCTAGGATCTCATCCAAGATCAGCAGGGTGAAGCTAGCAATGGAACTTGGCCTTGATTCTGGCTCTTCCCACAATTCCACGCAGCCTCACTGCTCGGCACAGGCCGGAGAAGAGGCGCATACCAGCACCACAGAGCCGCCCTGGGCAGGGGTTGAGGGCAGCAACCTCCGAGGCCCCCTTTAACCTCAAGAGCGAGAGCTATAGAAGTTCATGACTGAAATCGGTGTCCACTGTCCAAAGCACGTATTTGAAAGGATAATATCCATCTGGATATCTAAGTCCTCACAAGTTTATTTAAAAATGAAAGTTTGCTTCTTTTTATTTATTCCTCAGAAAGGTGTGTCTCAGGAAGAGGAAATAAAGCTGAGTCTGTTTCCAGCACTGGAGATGGCCCGAGAGAGCCTGGCCTGCAGCCCTGTACCGCTGTGGAGCCATGACTCACATCCCTCGGTGCTAGACACTAGACCGGCCTCAGCTCATGGCAACTCACAGGCACTCGTTGAGCTAAGCTCTAGTTCCCCATTCACAGATGGGGACGCAGGTTCAGAAAAGGTACATACCCAGAGCCCTGCCCAAACCCAACAGCACTTCATGCTCCCTCCACTGGCTCTCCTTTCCCCTGCCCAACGGCTCCCCGGTGCTTAGTTCCTGCATCCAGCAGTGATTTACACAAGCTGCTCATTGCTGTGATTCCTGGTTACGATGCAGCATAGTGACCACAGACATATCACTCAACACCTGTCATATTAACGTGATATCTATTATATTCATCTTCCTACGAGCTTCAGTCTTGTTTATTTGCAACTGAGGTAGCTCACTGTACACCTAGAATTCCTACAAGGCAGAGACTTTGTTGGGGCCTTACAGCAGCGATCCTGTTTTGCCTTTTCATGAGAGCTTACACAGTTGTCGTCTCCTCTCTGCAGGTCACCTGTCTTCTGCAGGGCTCAGGCACAGTCTCGCACAAAGACACAGTATTTGTCTGGAAGTGAATAACCTGCATCACCTATAGCCTCAATCTCAAAACATACCAAGTTTCTCACCTGACCTGTGGTGGCTCAGTGGATAGGGTGTGGACCTGGAATGCTGAGGTTGCTGGTTCGAAGGCCAGGGCTTGCCCAGTCAAAGTACATACCAAGGCACATACGAGTCGATGCATCCTGTTCCCTAACCCCTCTCTCTCTCTCTCTGAAATCAATAATTAAATCTTAAAAAAAAAAAACAACTTTCTCCATTTTGCCCCAAGAGCAGCAAGGGATAAGCGGTACTTCCATCATAATTTATCCGTCTATCGGTATTTTAGAAACATGTATTACTTACCTGAGGATACAGAGAGAAGGAATCTGATAACCTGAAAGAAGTGGGATCTTCCTTATTATACTGTCCAAACTTCTGACACTGTTGAAAGAAAACAGCAAAATAGGGGTGTGGGGACCACTAAGTTATTGTCACCTGGAAATATCCCTGGAGTAAGAGAGCTACGTTTCAGTCTCAACTCTGCTAATGACCCTGAGTCCCAGACCAGCCGTTCTCAGCCATAGGCGGGTGGCTACACCACACAGCACTGCTGAAATGCAAATTCTGGTTTGGCAGACCAGGGGAGGCCTGGAGATCTTGCATTCTAAGCTGCACCAAGGCCATGCTGGCTGAAAACCACTGACTAGTGAGGGGCTAGATGAGTCCTCAGGTGCCTCTTCCATTTAAAAAATGCTCTAGGACCATGAAATACTACCAGTTATAAATCAGCCTTGCCGGTCCATCACTGTACAACTTAATTTTCTTCCTCCTTTTAAAGGCAAATTTCTGAACAAGGTTTTCTCTTCCTGTCTTTATCTCTTATTTATGTCAAACACTTCCTCTGGCCATTAGAGAATGAGACTGCCCACCATTTAAAGGAAACCCACCTCTCACATTCACCCTTGTGGTTCTGACCTTCCTGAACTCCCAAACACCTCAAGCCAAGCAATTCTCCAAACTTCTGGAAACTCTCCATCAGCATTTGAAATAGCACTTTCCTATTTTCCAACAACTCTACAACCAACCATTCTCTGCCTTCAACTGCCCCTCATTGTCCTACTCCTACTTGCGGGCTCCTTAGAGGTGAGTCCTAGGGCCTGGCTCCCATCCTCATTGCTTCGGGTACAAAGGAACACTAGAACCAGAATAATGTCATCCAAACCCTCCTCCATGTCCACTGCTGGCCTCCACTTAACTGCAGAATAGCTTTCCCTGGACATACTTTTGCAATTGCACATGCAGCCTATCAAAAATAAATTAACTTAAGAAAAAAAGATTCACCTTCCTCCCCAAAAGCTGCTCTCCTTTCCCATTTCTACCTCGTGGTCATTCTCTCCATCACCCACACTCAGAACTTGAACCAATGCTGATTTCTTTGGTGTTTTATTTCACATACAGTCTCACCAAGTTTTATCAGTTATTTTTTAGCATTCACCCTGATTCCAAACCTCCCACTTCACTTCCTCTGCTGCCCCCCGGGTCTCAGCGTCCTTCAGCCTGCAAACCCTTCCATCGGTCTCCCTAACAGCAGCCTTTTCTTTCTTTCCTTGGTGACAGAGACAGTGAGAGTCAGAGAGGGACAGACAGGGAGAGAGATGAGAAACATCAATTCTTTGTTGCGGTTCCTTAGTTGTTTAACAGCAGCCTTTTCAATTCCCAAAATTAGCTTACATGGCAACGGTGAGAATCATGCTGCTGTCACCCCTGCTTTGGACTCACATCTAAGGCACCTTTTCCTCTGACACTCAGGCAGTGACTTAAAGTTTACAATGAATACATTTCATAATTAAGCTAGCTGCACTTTCACTGCCTCCCTCCCCACTGCACAGACTGGCCTCTGTGACAAAGCCAATGTCCCCAGCATAAGCTGAAAAGCACAGCTGCCTCCCCGAGCCTTGGGCCCTCCATGTGGCAAGCCTTGCCTTCTCCTCTCCCACTAGCCTACTCATTTTTAAAAGACTTAATTCAACCCTGATTGTGTCGTGGCACAGTGGACAGAGTGTTGACCTAGGATGCTGAAGACCCAGGTTCAAAACCTGAGGTTGCTGCTTGAGCACAAGCTCACCCGCCTTGAGTGCGGGATCGTAGACATAACCCCATGGTCACTGGCTTGAGCACAAAGTCACTGGCTTGAACAAGGGGCCACTGGCAAGGCTGGAGCCCCCCAGTTAAGGCACATATAAGAAAGCAATCAGTGAACAACTAAGGTGCTGCAACAAAGAACTGATGCTTCCTACCTCTCTCTTTCTGTCTATCCCAGTCTGTCCTCTCTCTCTCACTAAAAAATAATTAAATTTAAAAAAACCAAAAGATTTAATTCAAGGTTCACATTCTACATGAAGCCAACCACTTGGACCCTCTGCTCAACTTTCATATTGCGTTTGAAATGTTGATATTCCGTGGAGGAAAATATGGTTCTATAAAACAAGGGCAGAGAGGGAAAATGGTGAAGGAGTAGGCGGAGATGTTACAACTCCCACCTCCCAGAACCAAAGTGGATGACAACTTAGGAACAATCATCTTGAAAAACCAACTGTGGAGTAAAGTAAGAGGAATCTATAACCAAGCATCGCTGAAGAAACCACACTGAGCTGGTAGGAAAAGCGGAGATGTCAGGAAAGGGATCCTGACTCCCAGGAGTAAGCAGAGGCCCAGAGAGTTTCTCATGGTGGAGGAAGGGGGAGTTCCCGGAAAGTTGTGGACCCCCAGCCCTAGAACCAGAGCCCCAGCCTGGAGCCCCAGAGACTAGAGAGGCATAAGGGCAGTATTTAGCTGAAGAAGAGCCAGGTTACTGTTTGCGAGAGAGACAGAACTCTCAGACCCAGCCTCCATCTTAAAGGGACAGCACAGAAAATCTCGTTCATAGCCACTTACCCGGGGCTCCAGGAGTGAGGAGCGTCGAGAGAACTGGAGTTACAAGAGGACAATGTAGTCTCAGGGGCACAGGAAGAGACTGTGGGGGATAGCCACCCTGACCCCTGTACTGGGTTACTCCCCAAACCTAAAGTGCCCATTCTTCCTGGGAGAACCAAGGCAGCAAAGGGAAGCAATTACTCCACCCACCAGAGGTTCTCCTGCTCCAGTAAGTGCAGAGAGACACTTAAAAGCAGGGGACAAATCAGGGACACCGATTTGAGTGCTGAGGTCTGGGCTACACGTCCCCCCCCCCCCAACCTGCTGAGTACCCTCTGAGGGGTGGGAGGGCCTGATTGCAGCCACTGTATTTTGCCCATACTGTGGTGGAGTGCAGAACCCAGCAAGGCAGCCTGCACAACAGCAGTAGTGTGTGTGGGGGGGTGAACCTGGAGGGGCCTGCAGTGTGCCTGAGAAGGCAGAACCCTGAGGGGTGAGGAGTGCCCTGCGTGGAGCCTGAGGGGGGGGCGGAAGCAGGAGGAGCCCAGAGAGCTGTCCAGTGTGCCTGCAGCGGGCAAGGCCTGGAGAGTCAACCCATTCACCCATGAAGGGCGGAGCCCAGCAGCCTGCACTGCAAAGAGGGGAGGTGTCTCACACAGCTGCGGGGTCGGAGCAAGAGAAGCTGCCTGTGCCCACCTGCAGGGGGCGGAGCCAAGTGAGGCAAGGAGTTCCCCGCCCCTGGAGCAGACCGAGCTGCAGCCTTCAAGCTCGTGCTGGTGCCCCAGTGCCTGAGGAGGCGTAGGTAGAAGAGAGCCAGCTGAGATCTCATTTCAGAAACAGGTCACACATACTAGCCAAGAGTAGAAAAAAGACAGCCTGGGAGTGCAGCTGATATTTACAATGGCTTCAGAACCCAGCACCAGGCAGCCACAAATTCTGGATCACCTGTAGTTCCAAGAAGGTTCCTAACTGACAGTCAAAAGCAGTGATCCCCACTGGTCTGCACCAGGTTCTGGCCAGGGAGGTCCAGCGCTGTTACATCCAGCAGCCAGATATAGAGAGCATAAGCTCAGGATCTAACAACCACAGTTAGAGTGGTATCTAGTCTATACAGAGACAAAACGGGAAGACAGAAAAGTGCAATTCAAATGAATCAACGAGAAATCACCACAAAAAGAATGGAATGAAATGGAAATAAACAAGATACCGAATGCAGAGTTTAGAATGATTCTTAGGAAACTCAAGGATCGTAGAGCAACAACAGATGGACAAAGTGAGCACCTAAACAAAGGACATTTAAGTTATAAAAAAGAATCAGAAATGACAAACACAATATCAGAAATGAAGACTACACTAGAAGGAATTAAAAGCAGGTTGGATGAAGCAGAGGATCGAATCAGAGATTTAGAGGACAAGATAAGCAAAAAGCACAAAAGCAGAACAGCAAAAAGAAAAGAGCATCAAAAAGTCTGAGGAAAGGCCTTGGCTGATTGGCTCAGTGGTAGAGTGTCGGCCTGGCGTGCAGAAGTCCCGGGTTCGATTCCTGGCCAGGGCATACAGGAGAAGCACCCATCTGCTTCTCCACCCCTCCCCCTCTCCTTCCTCTCTGTCTCTCTCTTCCCCTCCCGCAGCCAAGGCTCCATTGGAGCAAAGATGGCCCGGGTGCTGGGGATGGCTCCTTGGCCTCTGCCCCAGGTGCTAGAGTGCCTCTGGTCGTGGCAGAGCGACGCCCCGGAGGGACAGAGCATCGCCCCCTGGTGGGCAGATCATCGCCCCTGGTGGGCGTGCCGAGTGGATCCCGGTCGGGCACATGCGGGAGTCTGTCTGACTGTCTCTCCCCGTTTCCAGCTTCAGAAAAAATACAAAAAAAAAAAAAAAAAAGTCTGAGGAAACTCTAAGAGAGCTCTGTGACAACATAAAGAGAAATAACATCTGCATAATAGGGGTTCCTGAAGGAGAAGAGAAAGAACAAAGGATAGAGAATCTGATTGAAGAAATCATAGCTGAAAACTTCCCTAAATTGATGAAGGAAAAAGTCACACAAGTTCAAAAGCAGAGAGAATCCCATTAAAGTGGAACCCAAAGAGACCTACACCAAGACATATAATAATTAAAATGCCAAAGCTGAGAGATAAAGAATACTAAATGCTGCAAGAGAAAAGCAGTCAATCACCTACAAAGGGGCACCCATAAGGATAACATCTGATTTCTCAACAGAAATACTTGAGGTCAAAAGGGAATGGGAATGGCAAGAAATATTCAAAGTAATGCAGAACAAGAACCTACAACCAAGACTTTTTTATCCAGCAAGGCTATTGTTTAAAATTGAAGGAGAAATAAAAGGTTTCCCAAACAAAAATAACTCAAGGAATTCATTACAACCAAACCACTGCTGCAAGAAATGTTAAGAGGACTGCTGTAAACAGAACAAAGGGGGATAAATCTAGTAAAAGAGAAATGTAGATTTAAAGAATAAAATGGCAATAAACAACTACATATCAATAATAACTTTAAATGTAAATGGATTAAATGTTCCAATCAAAAGATTTAGGGTAGCTGTGTGGATAAGAAAACAGGACCTGTACATATGCTGTCTATAAGAGACCCACCTCAAAACAAAAGATACACATAGACTGAAAGTAATGGGATGAAAAAAAATATTTCATGCAAATGAAAATGAAAAAAGATCTGGGGTAGCAATACTTATAGTATCTGACAAAATACACTTTAAAACAAAGGCTATATAGTAACAGATAAAGAAGGTAACTACATAATGATTAAAGGAGCAATTCAACAGAAAGATATAACCACTATAAATACCTATGTGTCTAATATAGGAGCACCTAAATTTATAAAGCATATTTTTATGGACATAAAGCATGAGATCAACAGCAATACTATAATAGTAGGGGATTTTAATACCCCACTAACAGCACTGGATAGATCCTCAAGAAAGAAAATTAACAAAGAAACAGCAGACTTAAAGGACACACTAGATCAACTCGAGTTAATAGATACCTTCAGAACCTTTCACCCTAAAGCAGCAGAATATATACTCTTTTCAAGTGCTCATGGTACATTCTCTGGATAGACATGCTAGGACACAAAACAAGTCTCAATAAATTTAAGAAGACTGAAATCATATCCAGCATCTTCTCAAATCGCAAAGGCATTAAACTAGGAATCAATTACAATAGAAAAACTAAAAAACACTCCAACACTTGGAAACTAAGTAGCATGTTATTAAATAACAAATGGGGTAACAATGAGATCAAGGAAGAAATAAAGAATTTCCTTGAAACAAAGAAAAATGAACATAAAACAACTCGAAATTTATGGCACACAGCAAAAGCAGTCCTGAGAGGGAAATTCGTAGCATTATAGGCATACCTTAAGAAGCTAGAAAAAGCTCAAATAAACAAGTTAAGCCTGCATGTAAAAGAACTAGAAAAAGAACAGCAACTAAAGCCCAGAGGAAGTAGAAGGAAGGAAATAATAAAAATCAGAATGGAAATAAATGACAGAGGCTAAAAAAATACAGAGGATCAATAAAAGCAAGAGCTGGTTCTTTGAAAAGGTAAACAAGACTGATGAATCTTTAAGTAGACTCACCAAGAAAAAAAGAGAGGACTCTAATAAATAAAATTAGAGATGAGAGTGGAGAAGTAACAACTGACACAGCAGAAATACAAATGATTTTAAGAAAATACGCCCTGGCTAGTTGGCTCAGTGGTAGAGCGTCGGCCTGGCGTGCAGGAGTCCAGGATTCGATTCCCGGCCAGGGCACACAGGAGAAGTGCCCATCTACTTCTCCACCCCTCCCTCTCTCCTTCCTCTTTGTCTCTCTCTTCCCCTCCCGCAGCCGACGCTCCATTGGAGCAAAGTTGGCCCAGGTGCTGAGGATGGCGCTGTGGCCTCTGCCTCAGGCGCTAGAGTGGCTCTGGTAGCAACAGAACGATGCCCCGGATGGGCAGAGCATCGCCTCCTGGTGGGCGTGCCGGGTGGATCCTGGTCGGGCGCACGCTGGAGTCTGTCTGACTGCCTCCCCGCTTCTGGCTTCGGAAAAATACACACACACGCACACACATAAAAAAGAAAATACTATGAAGATCTTTACGCCAAAAAATTAGACAACCTAGGTGAAATGGCCAAATTCCCTGAAACATACAATCTTTCAAAAATCAATCTGGAAGAATCAGAAAACCTAAACAGACCGATTACAACAAATGAGATCAAAACAGTTATCAAAAAACTCCCAACAAACAAAAGCCCTGGGCCAGATGGCTTTACAGGCAAATTCTATCAAATATTCAAAGAAGAACTAACTCCTATCCTTCTCAAGCTATTTCAAAAAATTCAAGAAGAGGGAAAATTTCCAAGCTCCTTTTATGAGGCAAGCATAATTCTGATTCCAAAACCAGGCAAAGACAATACAAAGAAAGAAAACTACAGGCCAATACTCCTGATGAATTTAGATGCTAAAATTCTCAACAAAATATTAGCAAACCGTCCAGCAATACATGAAAAAAATCATACATCAAGATCAAGTGGAATTTATTCTGGGGAGGCAAGGCTGGTACAATATTCACAAATCAGTCAATGTGATTCATTACATAAACAAAAGGAGAAAAATCACATGATAATATCAATAGATGCAGAAAAAGCATTTGATAAAATCCAGTACCCATTTATGATCAAAACTCTCAGCAAAGTGGAAATACAAGGATTATACCTCAACACGATAAAGGCCATCTATGACAAACCCACAGCCAACATCATACTCAATGGGCAAAAATTAAAAGCAATCTCCTTAAGATCAGGAACAAGGCAGGGGTGCCCCCTTTCACCACTTTTATTCAACATCGTTCTGGAAGTCCTAGCCACAACAATCGTACAAGAAGAAGAAATAAAAGGCATCCAAACTGGAAAAGAAGAAGTAAAACTATCATTATATGCTGATGATATGATACTGTACATAGAAAACCCTAAAGTTGCAGTCAGAGAACAACTAAACCTGATAAATGAATTCAGCAAGGTGGCAGATTATAAAATTAATATTCAGAAATCAGAAGCAATTTTATATACCAACAATGGACTGTCTGAAAGAGAAATTAAGAAAAAAATCCCCTTCACTATTACAACAAAAATATAAAGTACCTAGGAGTAAATTTAACCAAGGAGTTTAAAGACTTGTACTTGGAAAATTATAAAACATTGATAAAAGAAATCAAGGAAGATACAAACAAGTGGAAGCATATACCCTGTTCATGGATAGAAAGAACAAACATCATTAAAATGTCTATATTAACCAAAGCAATTTATAAATTCAATGCAATTC
Source organism: Saccopteryx bilineata (assembly GCF_036850765.1). Lineage (NCBI taxonomy): Eukaryota > Metazoa > Chordata > Mammalia > Chiroptera > Emballonuridae > Saccopteryx > Saccopteryx bilineata. The sequence goes on from NC_089495.1 coordinate 170,243,229, forward strand.
CTATTAAAATACCAACGACATACTTCAAATATATAAAACAAATATTCCAAAAAATTATATGGAACCAAAAAAGAACATGAATAGCCTCAGCAATCTTGAATAAGAATAAAGTGGGTGGTATCACACTTCCTGATATCAAGTTATACTACAAGGCCATTCATTGTATTCAAAACAGCTTGGTACTGGCTTAAGAACAGGCATATAGATCAATGTAACAGAACAGAGAGCCCAGAAATAAGCCCACACCTTTATGAACAATTGATATTTGACAAAGGAGGTAAGAGGATATAATGGGGTAAAGAGAGTCTCTTTAACAAATGGTGTTGGAAAAATTGGACAGCTACCTGCAAAAAAATGAATCTAGACCACCAACTTACACCATTCACAAAAATAAACTAAAAAATGAATAAAAGACTTAAATGTAAGTCATGAAACCATAAGCATCTTAGAAGAAAACATAGGCAGTAAGCTCTCCGACATCTCTCGCAGCAATGTATTTGCTGATTTATCTCCATAAGGAAGTGAAATAAAGAACAGGATAAACAAATCAGACTATATCAAAGTAAAAAGCTTTTGCACAGCTAAAGAGAATATGAACAAAATAAAAAGACAAACCACACAATGGGAGAACATATTCAACAATATGTCTAATAAGGGGTTAATAACCAAAATTTATAAAGAACTTGTAAAACTCAACACCAGGAAGATAAACAATCCAATCAAAAAATGGGCAAAAGAAATGAATAGATACTTCTCCAAAGAGGACATACAGATGGCCAATAGGCAGATGAAAAAATGTTCAACATCACTAATCATTAGAGAAATGCAAATTAAAACCAAAATGAGATCACCTCACACCAGTCAGAATGGTGCTCATTACCAAAACAACACAGAATAAGTGTTGGAAAGAATGTGGAGAAAAGGGAACCCTCCTGTACTGCTGGTGGGAATGCAAACTGGTGCAGCCACTGTGGAAAACAGTATGGAGATTCCTCAAAAAATTAAAAACAAAACTGCCTTTACCCAGCCATCCCACTTTTAGGAATATATCCTAAGAACACCATATCACTGATTCAAAAGAAGAAATGCACCCCCATGTTTATGGCAGCATTGTTTACAATAGCCAAGATCTGGAAACAGCCCAAGTGTCCATCAGAGGACAAGTGCATTAAAAAGCAATGGTACATATTATATACACAATGGAATACTATGGGGCCATGAAAAAGAAGAAAATCTTACATTTTGCAACAACATGGATGGACTTGGAAACTATTATGTTAAGTGAAATAAGCCAGGCAGGCAGAGAAAGAAAAATATCATATGACCTCACTCATTTGAGGAATCCAGTGAACAACGTGAACTGAGGAACGGAATAGAGACAGAGGCGGGATCAAAGGGACCAGAGGGAAAGCGGGCAGAGAAAAAGGGGATGAGAGGATGGGATCAGAGAAGGGAAAGAGATTGGTGAAATTATATATACATAACACAGTGTAATAGAAAGCAGAAAAGCAAATCCTGGAGGGAAGGGGGAAGGGCATTGGAGGAGAGGGACAAGGCGGATGCTGAGGGAACATGAAGGTGGGGAGGGATGTATTTGATGGGACACTTGAATCTATATAAACACAATAATTTAAATCAATAAAAAAACTCTCCTACTGGGAAAACATGTAACCTACAATCTCAATAAAGCTTGTGGAGTTTAAATAAATAAATAAATAAAAATAAAAAAACAGCAAGGTCAAACAGATCCAAACAAATTTAAATATATTTCTTTACTGGGCTTTCGGTGCTTTTGATAATAAGTACCTGTAGTGAATTTCCAAGAAAATGAAACTATGAGGTATGACAATTATTGATTTATTATCGTGGGCTCCAAATTCACCCTTTTGCCTGTTGTGAAATGGATCTGGGCTCTTTAAAAACTGTTCCTTTGCTAGCTGGCATCAAGGTGACCTTTGTCAGTAGAGGGTCTCTGCTCAGCAGGAGTGGTATGGCTTCCTCAGCGCCTGGCTCTGCGGCCATGGCAACCAGCAGCTAATCCACACCACAGTGCCTCTGATGAGACCCTTTCCTGTGAAGTTTCCCTCAGCACTTCAGAGGGTGGATCTGCACCTAATTCGAGAGGGCGGATTTCTAGTAAGCTCCTCTTGGCACAACACCATGGCAACCTCTCTGCCATGAGATTCAGTGGACCGTGGTCATGTCATCCCACCTAGGTCTGGCCCACCCTCGGGAGAAAAGGGCTCTTCCTCGGGTTCTCTGTCTCAGCATAGGAGCAGTGGCTGCACCTTTTACCTGCTATCCCTACATTCCTTAGTATCCTCTTTACATCTTATTAGCTCATCCTCATTATTCTAATCCCCTGCTGTCACAGTAATTCTACACACCTTTCCCCATTGAAATTACTCTCCTGATTAGACCCAGAATGACACATGAGGCATCTCCCTACACTCACTGGGTCACAGACTCTATTTCAAAAAAAAATAGATCTGGAAAGAAAATACAGGACACAACATTCACAATGACTTATCTAAATCAACTCTCAAATATACAGATTTGCATCATTCTCTAAATATTCTGCATGTGTTGTTCCTTCCCAACTGCTACATAAGCCGAGGAAAAATGCCTATTTTACACTTTTTATCATGCTCCAAATGTCCTAGATCAGAGACCAAGACAGAACCCAGCACCACTATTTCAAACTCACCAGTCGAATGAGTTGTCGATCCAGCCACCTGAGCACATCGGGCCCCTCCTCTGACTCCGCTCGGAACACTGCCAGCCGTGCCATCAGGACTGCTGCGGCTTCCTGGTCAAATGCTGCTTCTATGTGCTTGAGCTGACTCTGCACATCTGCCCAACTGACAATTCCAGAATTAGCACCAGGCTTACATGCTGAAGACCAGAGAGCCAGCTCTTTACTGAGAAAAAGAAACGTAAGTCCTATTCCTTCACAGAGAGAAAACAACTTTGAACTGCACTGCCTTTAAGGAATCACAGGAGTTTCACACACATTTTCATTTACCCTCATGTGATTTCTGAAGGCTCTAAGTGCAAAAGAAAATGATAGAGAACTTTCCGATATTCCACAAGATATCATGAAAGTAGATACCCAAAAGGTACTTAAGTCTTCATTCAGCCAGTGCTCCTTCCAAGTCAATCTTAAAAAAATCTAAATGTTTACAAATTTACAAAACGTCTTCTCTGACATCATGGGAAAGAGAAGTAGCACACATACAAAAGTTTTCCTGCCTGATCTGTGGTGACACAGTGAAAAGCAACTACTACAAGTAGACGCTTTCCACTTTTCTCCACTCTTTCTCACTCTCTCTCTCTCCCCTATCTCCAAAAAAGAAAAAAGAAAGGAAGAAACATTACGGCCCTGGCACATTGGCTCAGCGGCAGAGCGTTTGCCTGGCATGTGGAAGTCCCACATTCAATTCCTGGTCAGGGCACACAGAGGAAGGGACCATCTGCTTCTCCATCCCTTCCCCCATCTCCTTTCTCACTCTCTCTCTCTCTCTCTCTCTTCCCGTCCTGCAGACATGCTCAAATGGTTTGAGCAAGTTGGGCCCGGGCACTGAGGATGGCTCCATGGCCTCATCTCAGGAGCTGAAATAGTTTGGTTGCCGAGTTATGCAGCAGCAGCCCCAGATGGGCAGAGCATCACCCTGTAGGGGGCTTGCTGGGTGGATCCCAGTCCAGGTGCATGTGGAAGTCTGCCTCTCTGCCTCCCCGCCTCTCACTTAACAAAAAAATAAATAAATAAAATTTAAAAATTCCACATGAATAAAAACACTATGAACAAAGCTAAAAGACAGAAGATAGACCAGGAACAGGTATGAGCAACAAATACATGAAGAGTCCTTGCCAATCAACAAATAAGGAAAAGAAACAGGTGGGCAAAGGCTATCACAAGAAGAAATACATATGACCAATTGGCATGGAAAGTGCTCAATCCATTGGTAAGTGGGAAAATATATATGAAAGTGACATATAGCTCTACATTTGCATGTTACAGATTAATATTATTAATAAGGAGATAGGGTACTCTCCTTACACTACTAAGAAAAATACAAACTAGCTTCTTAGAAAAGTTGTTTTGCACGATCCAAAAATTCTCCTTTGAAGTGAAGAAATACTCATGTACACAAAGATCTAAAGTGAATGCAGCACTGCTAGCAAGAAGGTAAGACCTGAGATGGCCTTTAGCAAAGGACAGGTACATCCCATCCAAACCACGTTAACAGCCACTAAAGTGAACGAGACAGAGGCTTATTCTGTAATTGGTATAAAAGATATCTTTGACACACTCCTGAGGAAAGCATAAGGAGACACACGTGCACAGAATGGACACACGGTATATAACTCTAGAGAAATGGGACTGTGACATTAAATGCCAGCACAGTAATAGCACTTTAGGTTCTGGGGAGGGTGGGAGAAGAGACCTCTTCTTCTTTTTTCTTTTTTTTTTTAAATAACTATGCTTGTAAATAAACCACGTTAAGCCTAAATTTACTTTGTTGCAGTTGTTTTAGGGTTTTCTTTTCTTTTTTTTACAGGGAGAGAGAGAGAGAGAGAGAGAGAGAGAGAGAGAGGGAGAGAGAGACAGGGACAGACAGACAGGAGAGAGATGAGAAGCATCAATCAGCAGTCCCTCGCTGCGACACCTTAGTTGTTCATTGATTGCTCTCCCACACGTGCCTTGACCGTGGGGCTACAGCAGACCAAGTAACCCCTTGCTCACCAGCAAGCTTGGTGAGCTTTGCTCAAACCAGTTGAGCCTGCGCTCAAGCTGGCGACCTCGGGGTCTCAAACCTGGGTCCTCTCATCCCAATCCAACGCTCTATCCATTGCGCCACCGCCTGATCAGGCAGAAGAGACCTATTCTTTATATACCTTTGTGCTGCTTGAATCTTTTATAAGGAGAATGTATTTAAGGTTACTTATATAATAAATAAAATAATAAAAATTAACTTTGAATGAACTGATTCCTACTGAAAGATGATTCCTTTAGGCAAGTGCTGTCAGCCTAACTGGGTTAGCCCACAATGCCCCTCCTCCTTCCCCTCCTCCTCCTCCAATTGAATGAGCCAGTGAAAACTGGTGAGAAACAGTTAATGAATTACAGAGATAAACTAATAATGTTAAACTGCCTCTTCATTGGGCAAAACATCAGTCGGCAGAGCAACAGAAAGGAAACCGGGCTGCTCACTTTCTGGCAATGGTGGTCACACGAATGCGCCTCTGCGTGCTGGAGTGTTGATACTGCGTGACAAACTGGACGGCACCTCGGCTTCCCTGGGGGATGGGGGCGTTGTGCTGCAGGGCGAGAGGCCAGACACAGTAGACACAGTGTTACTGCTACAGGCTTGGCTCAGACAGGCAGAGCCCACTGTGCTCTTCCTGAAATGACTGATATTAAGACCACACAATTCACTGTATATAAAACTTTTCCCTTGGGGGGAAAAAAAGAACCATATTGAAATAAATACTGATATCACGTTAATGATATGCAAGCTGAAGGGTCTGGAGATGAAACACACTGATGACTGCAATCTACACTGAAATGCATCAAAAATAAACAAAGCAAATACAGTAATTGCTAATTATGAAAAATAAGTTGTGATTGTGGAGAAAGAAACCAGAGGCCACCAGTCTTGTAAAAATCAGAGAACACACCTGATTGACTACTTCAAAGTAGATGCCAAGTGTAGATGTGGGATCCAGGCCACAGATTTTCCACTGACTCGTGCCAGCAACACCAAGCTCCTAGAGGTGAGAAGAGGAATAAAAACAAAAAGCTACTCCTGTTGTCAAATGCTGATGAAAAGCAGATGCTGAGATGTATAGGACACTTAGAATATCTCATTCCAAATGAAAATTTAACTGAAAAAAGTACAATTATGGATTAGAATATGGTTTACCACTTACATTTACAGTACTTTAAACTTTTTATACCAGCACTCTGATCAATTTCCATTTCACCACCAAGATATATCTGTCTATTTACATGTACAAACACTCATACATACACATGTGGTACATAACACTAAAGTCAAATGAAAGAATCCAATCAGAGTTGGGAAGAATCGTAGAAAAGAAAAATGAGTTGCTTAGCTTGCAAGTTTTATGTACATCACTACTAGATGAAAGAGTTACAGAATGCTAGCTATTAAATATCAATTTTTAGTCTAAATCCTTTGTGAAAAAGCAACATATAAATTCTTGGTAAGAGAACTGAGGCTACCCTGGCCGGCTGGCTCAGTGGTAGAGTGTCACGTTGGCCCAGCATATGGAAATCCCAAGTTCGATTCCTGGTCTGGGCACACAGGAAAAGCAACCACCTGCTTCTCTATCCCCTCCCCCCCTTTCTCTCTCTCTCTCACGTCCCCTCCAGCAGCCATGGCTTGAATGGTTCAAGCAAAGTTGGCCCCAGGCACTGAGGAAGGCTCCATGGTCTTGCTTCAGTCACTAAAATAGCTCCGTTGCTGAACAATGGAGCAACGGCCCTAGATGGGCAGAGCATTGCCCTGTATGGGGCTTGCCTGAGTGGATCCTGGTCGGTTGGGGCAAATGCAGGAATCTGTCTCTGCCTCCTCGCTTCTCATTTTATAAAAATAAAAAAAAAATAAAAAAAAGAAAGAGAGAACTGCAGCTTTTAGCCCTGGTCTGGTAGCTAAGTTGGTTATAGCGCTGTCCCCATATACCAAGGTTGAGAGTTTGATCACCGGTCAGGGCCCATATAAGAATCAACCAATGAATGCATATATAAGTGAAACAAATAAATTGATATTTCTCTCTCTCTTTCTAAAGTCAACAAATAAAAATTTTAAAATAAGTAAAATAAAACGAGGCCACTTTTTATGGACCAGCTGAATGGCTCCCAGTGATAAATATGAGGTTCACTAAAATGTAAAAGCAGGCCTGTTTTAAGCATGCCATTTAGAAGAAAAGGCTGCAGGGTTCAAAAACACCTAGAATCAACTACCGAGATCACTAGACTCTGAAACATACATTCTATCATTCTAGAGATAGTATTACATGTTTTAACATACCTCATCAAAACGAGAAATACCATTTTATAAAGTAATGTGATTATGCACTGAGATTCATAATATTACTTTCTTTCCTTGCAACAAAAATTTAATAGGCATTTCTCTCAGCTGTGTTTCTGAAAAGCCATCAAGCCAGGATACAGAAATTTCTGGGGTGCTGGTATTTGGAGTTGCTGGTTCAAGGGCAAATTCAGGAGATTTGGGAACAGTGGAGCAAGTGTGTAAGGGGTGATGGAAACTGAAGCACCTAGGGCGTCACATTCTGAGCCCCCAGAGAGAGGGCCATTTTCTGGGTACCTTCCTGTTGAGGAAGTTAAACTGAAAAGAGGTAATGTTCTGTCCACAGAGCTGAGGGTGGAGTTCACGGAGATTAGAACACAGCTAAAAGGTTGTCAGAGGGAATGTGTCAAGTGAGGTTAGGGGTCCTGGATGGGGGAGCCCCAGGGTGCTCAGCTTCATGCTGAGGTCCCCCCAGCTCAACTGGATTCTAATGCACTGTCCCTCTGAAACCCTCCCTGCACACCCCTCGGGGCCCTGCCCACCCTGCATAGGTACCTCTTCCTCCTGTGTGTTGGGCTATCATTTCCTCCACCCAACCCCATATCTCTTCCAGAGGTCTCATAGGATCCACCAGCACTGTTGAAGTTTTTCATCTCTTTCCTGTAATTCCTAGAGGTCTAGGATGCAGCTGAAGGCTGTGAATAGGATCATCCACCATCTTGATCCAATCTTGACACTGCTTGCTACTTTCTAAAAGTTCCTCAAGTACTCTGGTCCCTCGATGGCATGCTCTCTCAATTTCCAACCTGCTGCCCTGCAGGATACTTTAAACATATCTTTGCTGTTATTTCAGTAGAATCTTGAGTGTCCTCAAGTAGGAACTTGAGTTCATCACCTCTCCTGAAAGATTTCTAGAGTGAACCTGGGCTGCAGCAGAGGGCAGGTGGAGCGGACTAGTCATGTGAGCAGAGATTGAGGGTTGTGGCTCTGGGGAGAGAGCAGAGAAGCCACCAGGACCCCTGTGCTGAGTCCCTCTGGCACATACAGACACCATCTTTCTTGGGTGGAGCACTCCTCTCCGTGATATTATTTCCAGGTTATTCTGAATCCACCGAAACTGTCAACTGTGAGGTGCGCAGAGCTGATATCAGTCTGGTCTCTATAAAGCCCTGTCTGGAGCCTATGTACCTGGCCACAGAACCAGCAATCTCAGAGCGAAGGGTCCAGAGGGGAGAGGGAATAATCGTAAGTGAAATTACACAGCAGCTCTAAGAGAGCTAAGCAAGCCTATGACATGGATGAATTAATGGGTACTGACCTTCCCTTTTAGTGGCCTTTTATAAAAGAAGCAGGTAGCATCTGCTGAAAGAGCCAAGCCAGAAAAAACAGCCAAGAAGTAAAAGAAGCTCGCGTGCCCTCCTTTCCCTGCTGAACCCTTATCCTGAATCTGTCCACACCTACCAACTCAATTTTTAATAAAATTCTTAAAGTTTCAAATGAGGAGATCAAGGAGTTCAGAGTATGCCACCTCAAAATATGCCACTCTCACATAAGCAGTATTTTGAGCTGAAAGCAATTAAAAAAAAAAAGTAGACACAAGAAAAACTCTATGCCCTCCCCTCTCTACCAGGAAGAGCAGAATGATTTTTAATCACCAGAAGTGGCACTAGAGGAATCTACGGAACAACCTTGCTGAAATAACTTTACCTTCCATTCATTTTCCCCATACACTTACTTTTCCACAAGCTGACACCCTAGATGCTCAAAGTCCCTTTGCTCTGTCTTGTCCTTGTTCTATAAACTTATTGTTCTTTTGTTAAGATGCTATGTAGTCCAAGTTCTAACTAGTCCTTTGAGTTCCTCATCAGTGTGTTGTGTGTGATGTGTACACGTGGTGCACACATTAATGAACTGGTTTTCTCTTATTCATCAGTCGTGTCAATCTAATCTGCAGAGCCCCGCCGATGAACCTAAGATAGGTAGAAGAAAAAACATTTTTTCCTCTCCTACAATTCCAAGGCCCAGCATGGCCAAAAACCCTGCAGAACTCCAAACGTACATTTTCTCAATAATACACAAATTCCTTACGTAAGCATTTATCCAGTTTTTACCAGAGGAACTATAAAGACAGAATGGAAATAACCATTTTATAATCTCCAATGAAATACACTGATTCAAGTACAATCAATGGACACTGAAACCACAGGGTGAAACGCTATTGGAAAACAAGATATCCATACCGTGCTACAATCTCTTTCAACCAATTTCTTGCTAATGGCAAAGGGAAAAGGTGCTCCTATAAAGAGAAGACGTGGGACAGCGACTGCTTACCCTGTGCTGAACAGAATGCTTCGTGGCTCGTTGGCACAGCGATCCAAGCATGGGTCATGGGGTCACAGGGACCTAGACTCCAGCTTCTTTATATTAATTCTAACTCTGAGCAAGATATTTAACCTCTCTGAGCCTCAATTTCTTCCTCTTTGGTCAGATGGACAGACAGAGATGAAACCACCTCTCAGAGGTGGTCATCTTTAGCCCTTCTCCCTTACCACACACATACAAACCAGTAACAATGCAAGGTCATCAAGCCTGATTAGAAATTTTTGCCTTTTTTTTTTTTAAAGCAACAACAGAGAGACAGAGAGTGAAAGAGAGACAGACAGGAAGAGAGAGATGAGAAGCATCAACTTATAGTTGCGGCACCTTAGTTGTTCATTGATTGCTTCTCTTACATGCCTTGAGCGGGGGCTCTAGCCACGCCAGTGATCCCTTACTTAAGCCAGCAACCATGGGGTCATGTGTATGATCCCAAGCTCAAGCCGGCAACCCCACACTCAAGCTGGTGAGCCTACACTCAAGCCAGATGAACCTGTACTCAAGCCAGCAACCACAGGACTTTCAACCTGGTTCCTCAGTGTCCCAGGCTGACACTATTCACTGTGTGATCGCCTAGTCAGGCAATTTTAACATTTCTAATGGGTTGATCCCAGGGCACAGGAGGTGAGGGTGATGGAGGAAGTTTTCCTTACATTTTCTGACACACATGGTCCCTTCACATTCAGAGATACACAAGGACCAATGGCTCCTGCAATCTTCAGTTCCCGAGAGGTCTAAAACAGAGTTAAATATGAGTGTAAAGTTAGAAATCACTGAGAACCACACTGCTCTCACAAAGGCAACAATCAGAGCCTACAGGACAAATGCAGCATTATCATTCCACCAAGAGAAAACCCCACATGGATTGCAGTATGCAAATGCTCTTACAAGCTTTTCCAGGGCCACCGTGGTCTCATGAACTTCAGTAAAAGACCTCCCTTAGAAATTGCATTATCTTTGCTCCAAAGTTGATGCAGCATTTCCAACTTCCTCAACTTTGAAATTATTGTACACATAAAAGGTAGCAATTCTACTAACAATATTACATTCTTTCCTAATTCCATGTACACAGTCATAATTATTCACAATTTCTTAATCAGTAAATACACTGTTTTGTATTACTTTAAAAATAATTCATGGCTTCCAACATAATGACAAGGTTAACAAACAGACTCAAGACTTTTTAACTTGAATAACTTGAATTTACTTCATCTTAAAAAAAAAACCCTCACACATTTGAGAATGTTGTCTGAAGTTTAACCAAGATGATTTAACAATCATTTTCAACTCTCAAAGTACTAATTCCAAACGTATGTTCTGACAGCCCCTTTTATTGTTTTCTTAGTGTTTAGAATCAAGTATGCTGGGCTATCAGTTCCTACATGGAAAAACAAAACCCGAACGCAGGGTCGCACTGTTTTAGAGCACTCCGGCTGCACTTCAGGCCTGTGTGTGCAGCCACCCACTCCTACAGCTGGGAGAATGCTCCAGGCCACGTGGCTGCCTGTGCCCAACCCCCCACCCTTTCGAGGCTGCTGGCGCAGAGCAGAACCTACAGCACAGCAGATAATTCTTTGGTTAGAACATAAATAAATACTCAGACCATCTCAAGAATTAAAGGGACAGAATGAACACACTTTTTTGCAAACCTCTTAATTTCCCTGCATCTGGCAGGTCGAGGTTTCCACAAGTCTGAATACTAAATAAGTAAGAACACTATTCTTCCTTTAAAGTTTATACAATTTTGCCTGACCTGTGGTGGCGCAGTGGATAAAGCATCGACCTGGAAATGCTGAGGTCGCCGGTTTGAAACCCTGGGCTTGCCTGGTTAAGGCACATATGGGAGTTGATGCTTCCAGCTCCTCCTCCCTTCTCTCTCTCTCTGTCTCTCTCTCCTCTGTCTCTCTCCTCTCTAAAAATGAGTAAAAAAAAAAAAGTTTATACAATTTTATGTACCTTTACTTCTAAAGTAGCACCAAATGCCATTCGGAAATCTCCATTAAAATCTTTACTAAAAATTCTTTGGAATGTCTGCTTGAAGAGAGATGTATTGAAAGAATCTCCCATCACCATGTAGCCTCTAGAAAAGAAAAAAAGTGATTATTTAGGATGTCTGAAAGCCATTCTGATGCTCCCTCAGTAGTTACAAACAATAATTTAAAAAGAAGGAAAAAAAATAAACCACATCCATAAAAGTGCTAACTAATTTAAGTGGAAACAGCAAGTTCAATTTGTACTTAGGAAAAACACTAATTTTAAAACATTAAAAACAGAACACTTTAAAACAGTTATGTACCTCTGTCACTGCGATAGTTATGAAGATGACACACTCTCCTAGAAATACACCAACACACACACAAAAATAAGTGCATGTAAAAACTGCTGAAATCCAAGGTCTGTAACAGAGCTAACTGTATTGTGCCTGGGAGTAGATAGATGAACAGTATCAACAGATTCCTTTGTACTATTTTTACAATTTGAGAATTTCCAATTATTTAAAAAGAAAAAGTATAAAACAAAACCCCAAATATCCAATCAATAAACTTCCTGCATGACAGGTGGTGGCACAGTGGATAGAGTGTCATGCCAAGGTCCCAGGTTCAAAACCCTGAGTTGTCGGCTTGAGCACAAGGGCACAGGCTTGAGTGTGGAATAACCATGATCCCATGGTCACTAGCTTGAGAAAGGGGTCACTGCCTCAGCCTGAGTCCCCCTCCCCCATCAGATCATGTATGAGAAGCAATCAATGAACAACTAAAGTGATACAACTATGAGTTGATGCTTCTCATCTCTCTTTCTGTGTGTATATGTTTCTCTCTATCTCTGTATCTCTCGCAAAAAAAAAAAAAATCAGCATTTCATGCATTTGGGCAGACGAGCACAGCTTGATGCAACCTATGCATCCAGCCATCATTCATTAATAGGGTCTCAGAATTGGGAAGAACACAAGATTATCTGTCCACTAGTTCAGAATCTAACTCCCCCACTGTCAGTGATTGCCATTTGGCCCCTAATATCCACCCTCCCCACGTTCCTTAGTCACAGGATCCACAGCTCCCTGGATCAAAGACTATTTTCCAGCCTGCCTTGCATGTGGCTGTGGACTGAGCTTTGCCGACTAAAGTGGCCTTTGTGATTTGAAGAAAGGGGGTGTTCATACAGGAAAGGGCCTGTACTTCTTCAATCCTCCCTCCTTCCTGTGGTTGGACATGGCTAGAGCCCAGTAACTGTCCTGAACGGGCCAGCATGGAAGCCTCAGCTCCTGATAATAATGAAATCAATCTACCTGCCCTGCTGCCTACCTCCAGTGAGAGGGAAAACAAATCTGTCTGGGGTTTTCTTTCACACTCACACAAAGCTAATACTGACTCACATCTGCCCTCTACCAAAACACCCACCAGGATCTCATCCAGATTAGACACCTCCAGCCTCGGGCACATAAGCCCTTCAGAAGCAATCCATTCCATGCATAGACAGTGCTGACTGCAAGAAAGGTCTTCCTTTATGCTGAGCAAAATTCCGTTTCCCAACAGCGTCCACCACTGGTTCCAGTTCTACCCTTTGGACATATACAGATCTGATTCCTTCTCCACAGAACAGGCCTGCAAGTGTTGAATATATGCTGCTCGCAAAAAGTAGGGGATATTTCAAAATGCATATGAATAAAATATCCCCCAATTTTTGTGAGCAATGTAGTTCTCACACCCCGTCTGCCTCAGCATCTTTTCTAGCTCCTTCATTCATTCTCCATACAACACAGTCTCAGGTGGTCCCTATCACTCTCACTGCTCCCCTCTGAACTTCTCCAGTTCATCTCCACACCCCTTCTGAACTGCAATGCTCAGAACGGAAGATGATATATTGGAGATACGGTGTGACAAGCACCAAGGAAATCAAGACTATAATCTCTTCTCTGAAGACAATTAGCTCCTATTACACAATCTAGGATCACTTTATCTTTGCTGGAAGTCATCCTAAACTGTTGGGTCGTTTCAGGTGAGTTATCAACTAAAACCTCTAAATTTTAATTTAGGACATGCCACTGCTAACACACTTCCTTGATACTCTATTTGTGCAAAGGGTGATGTGACCTAAACACTAAGTCATTCAGGAATCAAAGACTTCACTCAAACTCTGATGGAAGTGATGGATCCTCTCCACAGAAGAAATACACATACACATAAACTCTGGTGTACAAACTCAGGAATGGTCACTAACACACTAAAGCTTTCAGGTGAAAAACCACCACAAAAACACTTGACTTAAAAAAGGTAGCAACAGAGGAAAGAAGTATGGAACACAAACAAAAACAAATGATAGAAAAACAAAAGAGAAGAATCAAACTAGATACAAAACTAACAGAAAGCAATTTATAAAATGGCAGTAGGGAACCCACAAGTGTCAATAATTACACTAAATGTAAATGGATTAAACTTACCAATAAAAAGACACAGAGTAGCAGAATGGATTAAAAAAGAAAATCCAACTATATGCTGCCTACAAGAAACACATCTAAGCAACAAGGATAAAAACAAATTCAAAGTGAAAGGCTGGAAAACAATACTCCAAGCAAACAACACCCAAAAAAAAGCAGGCGTAGCAATACTCATATCTAATAATGCTGACTACAAGACAGAAAAAGTACTCAGAGACAAAAATGGTCATTTCATAATGATTAAGGGGAAGTTGAATCAAGAAGACATAACAATCCTTAATATATATGCACCAAACCAAGGAGCACCAAAATATATAAGACAGATACTTATTGACCTTAAAACAAAAACTAACAAAAATACAATCATACTTGGAGACCTCAATACACCGCTGACGGCTCTAGATCGGTCATACAAACAGAGAATCAATAAAGATATAGTGGCCTTAAACGAAATACTAGAACACCTGGATATGATAGACATCTACAGGACACTTCATCCCAAAGCGACAGAGTATACATTTTTCTCTAGTGTACATGGAACATTCTCAAGAACTGACCATATGTTGGGCCACAAAGACAATATCAGCAAATTTAGAAAAATTGAAATTGTACCAAGCATATTTTCTGATCATAAAGCCTTGAAACTAGAATTCAACTGCAAAAAAGAGGGGGAAAAACCCACAAAAATGTGGAAACTAAACAACATACTTCTAAAAAATGAATGGGTCAAAGAAGAAATAAGCGCAGAAATCAAAAGATATATACAGACAAATGAAAATGAAAATACGACATATCAGAATCTCTGGGATGCAGCAAAAGCAGTAATAAGAGGAAAGTTCATATCACTTCAGGCCTATATGAACAAACAAGAGAGAGCCCAAGTAAACCACTTAACTTCACACCTTAAGGAACTAGAAAAAGAAGAACAAAGACAACCCAAAACCAGCCGAAGAAAGGAGATAATAAAAATCAGAGCAGAAATAAATGAAATAGAGAACAGAAAAACTATAGAAAAAATCAATAAAACAAGGAGCTGGTTCTTTGAAAAGATCAACAAAATTGACAAACCCTTGGCAAGACTCACCAAGGAAAAAAGACACAGGACTCAAATAAATAAAATCCAAAATGAAAGAGGAGAGATCACCACAGATATCATAGATATACAAAGAATTATTGTAGAATACTATGAAAAATTATATGCCACCAAATACAACAATCTAGAAGAAATGGATAAATTCCTAGAACAATACAACCTTCCTAGTCTGAGTCATGAAGAAGCAGAAAGCCTAAACAGACCAATCAGCAGGGAGGAAATAGAAAAAACTATTAAAAATCTCCCCAAAAATAAAAGTCCAGGCCCAGACGGTTATACTAGTGAATTCTATCAAACATTCAAAGAAGACTTGGTTCCTATTCTACTCAAAGTCTTCCAAAAAATTGAAGAAGAAGCAATACTTCCAAACACATTTTATGAGGCCAACATAACCCTCATACCAAAACCTGGCAAGGATGGCACAAAGAAGGAAAACTACAGACCAATATCTCTAATGAATACAGATGCTAAAATACTAAACAAAATACTGGCAAACCGAATACAACAACATATTAAAAAAATAATACATCATGATCAAGTGGGATTCATCCCAGAATCTCAAGGATGGTTCAACATACGCAAAACGGTTAACGTAATACACCATATCAACAAAACAAAGAACAAAAACCACATGATCTTATCAATAGATGCAGAAAAGGCTTTTGATAAAATACAACACAATTTTATGTTTAAGACTCTCAACAAAATGGGTATAGAAGGAAAATATCTCAACATGATAAAGGCCATATATGATAAACCATCAGCCAACATCCTATTAAACGGCATAAAACTGAGGACTTTCTACCTTAAATCAGGAACAAGACAGGGTTGTCCACTCTCTCCACTCTTATTCAACGTGGTGCTAGAAGTTCTGGCCAGAGCAATCAGACAAGACAAAGAAATAAAAGGCATCCATATCGGAAAAGAAGAAGTAAAGCTATCACTTTTTGCTGATGATATGATCCTATACATCGAAAACCCGAAGGACTCCACAAAAAGATTATTAGAAACAATAAACCAATACAGTAAGGTCGCAGGATACAAAATTAACATACAAAAGTCCATAGCCTTTCTATATGCCAACAATGAAATATTAGAAAACGAACTCAAAAAAATAATCCCCTTCATGATTGCAACAAAAAAAATAAAATACCTAGGAATAAACATAACAAAGAACGTAAAGGACCTATATAATGAAAATTACAAAGCATTGTTAAGGGAAATCGAAAAAGATACAATGAGATGGAAAAATATTCCTTGTTCTTGGATAGGAAGAATAAATATAATCAAAATGGCCATATTACCCAAAGCAATATACAAATTTAATGCAATTCCCATCAAAATCCCTATGAGATTTTTTAAAGAAATGGAACAAAAAATCATCAGATTTATATGGAACTATAAAAAACCCCGAATAGCCAAAACAATCCTAAGGAAAAAGAATGAAGCTGGGGGCATTACAATACCTGACTTTAAACTATATTATAGGGCCACGATAATCAAAACAGCATGGTATTGGCAGAAAAATAGACACTCAGACCAATGGAACAGAATAGAAAGCCCAGAAATAAAACCACATATATATGGTCAAATAATCTTTGATAAAGGGGCCAACAACACACAATGGAGAAAAGAAAGCCTCTTCAACAAATGGTGTTGGGAAAACTGGAAAGCCACATGCAAAAGAATGAAACTCGACTACAGCCTGTCCCCGTGTACTAAAATTAATTCAAAATGGATCAAAGACCTAAATATAAGACCTGAAACAATAAAGTACATAGAAGAAGACATAGGTACTAAACTCATGGACCTGGGTTTTAAAGAACATTTTATGAACTTGACTCCAATGGCAAGAGAAGTGAAGGCAAAGATAAATGAATGGGACTACATCAGAATTAAAAGTTTTTGCTCAGCAAGAGAAACTGATATCAAAATAAACAGACAGCCAACTATATGGGAACTGATATTTTCAAACGACAGCTCAGATAAGGGCCTAATATCCAAAATTTACAAAGAACTCATAAAACTCAACAACAAACAAACAAACAATCCAATAAAAAAATGGGAAGAGGACATGAACAGACACTTCTCCCAGGAAGAGATACAAATGGCCAACAAATATATGAAAAGATGCTCAGCTTCATTAGTTATTAGAGAAATGCAAATCAAAACTACAATGAGATACCACCTCACTCCTGTTAGATTAGCTATTATCAACAAGACGGGTAATAGCAAATGTTGGAGAGGCTGTGGAGAAAAAGGAACCCTCATTCACTGTTGGTGGGACTGTAAAGTAGTACAACCATTATGGAGGAAAGTATGGTGGTTCCTCAAAAAACTGCAAATAGAACTACCTTATGACCCAGCAATCCCTCTACTGGGTATATACCCCAAAACCTCAGAAACATTGATACGTAAAGACACATGTAGCCCCATGTTCATTGCAGCACTGTTCACAGTGGCCAAGACATGGAAACAACCAAAAAGCCCTTCAATAGAAGACTGGATAAAGAAGATGTGGCACATATACACTATGGAATACTACTCAGCCATAAGAAATGATGACATCAGATCATTTACAGCAAAATGGTGGGATCTTGATAACATTATAAGGAGTGAAATAAGTAAATCAGAAAAAAACAAGAACTACATGATTCCATACATTGGTGGAACATAAAAATGAGACTAAGAGACATGGACAAGAGTGTGGTGGTTACCAAGGGTGGGGGGGGGAGGGAGGACATGGGAGGGAGGGAGGGAGAGAGTTAGGGGGCGGGGGAGGGGCACAGAGAACTAGATAGAGGGTGACGGAGGACAATCTGACTTTGGGCGAGGGGTTTGCAACATAATTTGATGACAAAATAACCTAGACATGTTTTCTTTGAATATATGTACCCTGATTTATTAATGTCATCCCATTACCATTAATAAAAATTTATTTAAAAAAAAAAAAAAAAGAAAATAATAAAAAAAAAAAATAAATAAATAAAGCTTTCAGGTGGATGTGCCAAGTCAAGAGCTTCTAGAGGGCACTTCATTACATGTGACTGACACAGCTCATGTCACCTAACAATTCTGCTGCTCGCCAAGACACCTTCAGATGAGCTGGGTTCTATCTCCCTCCCTCCCCGCTTCACTCAGTGAGGACCAGCAGCATCACCTGGGAGCTTGCTGGAAATGCAGAATCACAGGCCCATACACAGCTCTACACCCGTGCCTCTCAAAACTGTTCTGTGCATACAAATCACCTGGGGTCTTATTCAAATGCAGGTTTTGAGTCAGGAGGTCTAGGGTAAGGCTCAAGATGCTGTTTCTAACAAGCTCTCAGGTGGGCTGATGTGGCCTATGCTCAGCCACACTTGAATACTAAGGGTCCATACCAGTGGCTCTCAAATTCTACTCCTCAGTAGAATCAACTGGGGGAACCTTAAAAAATTCTAATGCCATTTTCTTCTATAGCTTGCTTCCCCTACCTCTGTGACTTTCTAAATACACCTCTTATTTAAAAGAAAAAAAAAAGCTGATGCCCAGGAGGCTACCCCCCCCACACACACACACACCCCAAAGCGAGAGAAGATTTTCAAGTTCTCCAGGTGACTCTGACGTGCTAGCGTCAGACCAGTGCTGCACACTGGTGGCTCTCCCATCTTCACATGCACCAGAATTCCCTGGAGAGCTGGTTAAACCGGCTGCTGTGTTGCAGCTCCATAGTTCCTGATTCAGGCCTGGGATAAGGCCCGAGGATAAACACTTCTCATCAGTCTCCAGGAGCCCTGCAGGCTGCTGGGCAGACACCACTGCACTCCGAGAATCATGGCTCTATACTGTGATCTGGGTGTAGGATATGGACGTGGGCTCTAAGTCAGCACGCCTGCAGCACTCTCTGGGCTTAGCGTGGGCTAGGTATTTGTCATGAGGAAAGGCCACTAAGTCAGGAGAAGGTCTCCTACTTGCTCTGATATTCAGACCCAATTTTCCCCCTTCTCACAAGAAAGTGCCTTGCTGAAGGCCACATACTCCATGCCTCTTTCTTTCTGCTCTGGTATCTGCAACGACTCGGAGGAAGAAATAAAGTTATGCTCAAGACCTTCTATTCACCACGGCTCCCTCCACCGAGAGGCCTACACACCTTCCCAGCCCCAGAGGCACTGTGCACAGTTATCTGCACATTCACTCAAGCCAGCCTGCCCTCTCCTAGTGTTCCGTCACACATTTCCCTTCCCTGAAGCAAGCCCTCTCACATTTCCCAGGTGCTTGTTGTCAACATACCCAGTAAGATTTGCACAGCATTTCATCTCCAAGAGTCCGGTCTGATCAAGGGCACAGGCATAAATGTCAATGCAGTGACCGTTTGTCGCAGCGCGGTTTGCAAGCATTTCATAGTGCTGGGAAGACAAGCAACCACCTATATGAAGTAGTGATGTTATTCACCAGGTATACCCTACTAACACCAAAGGGATGTGATCAAATGTAGGAATATGGAGGTAGTTTTTAAACACATCCAAATAGTAAAACTAGAATTTTCAATCTTAAAACACTTTGGCAGCTTTCAGGCTGCCCACTCTAAGTTCTCAAGTCAGGGAGGGAATTTAACAGCAGCCAAGATCTGCTAGGCCACTTCAGCGAGAGCACACGCTGACCACCGGCAGAGGGCTGTCACTCAGAGCAGCCAGGCCCAGCACCACTTACCACATCCCACTGCAGCCTGGTGCCAGGGCACCTACCTTGGTTGCTTTCTTCATGAAACGTGCATTATCTTTCTCAATATCATGCCAGGAACGAATAGGAACTTTTAATTCATCTCCAACCACCATGCCAGGCCCTTGGGTGGGGGGACCTCCAGTAAACAACATCATCCTGGCTCCCGTGTTCGGAAAAGTGCCCTAAAACAGTAAATGGTAGCATTTTAGAAGCAGACAACCATACCCCAAGTTTGTTGCTATCTCCCTAAAACAACACTACAAAGACAAGTTCTCAGCTGCACTGAATGCTGACGCTGTAGAATAACCAGAGGACAATGCAGAGAAGCAGCCTTCTCTCTCCAACCTGCAGGTTCTGTACACTTTATTGTGAGCACTTCCCATTGCCCTGACTGCTCTCACGAACACTGGTCCTTTTAAAACATCAAGGGCTTCTTCAAAGTACATAATAATGTCTGAAGCACTTTCTGATAAATTAACACTCAGTTGACTTAGGTTGCAACTGATTTTCAAAGAAGGTCAATAAATACAACAGCTGAGAGCAAGCATGCGTGGTTGAGGGGTCCCGGGGAGTTCTCAGTTACCTCCAACAAGCCAACAGCAATGGACAAAGCAACACCAGTGGAGCGCAAAGGTCTCTTCCCTTGAGTCACAGGCCACGGGTCCCTCTGCAGCTCCCCAAGGAGGTCAGTGAGGTTCATGTCGATCTTGTGAACAGGCTGCAGAAACCTGAATGATTTTGAACAGACATGTCAATCCTGGTTTAAAAAAAATAACTCAACTTCAGTCCTAAAGTACTATATTTCTTCAAAATAATTATTCAGAGTAGAAAAATGTGCAATTTTTTCTTCCAAGTTATATCTACGTACAAACACAAAACAACTCAAAGCAATTTTATTCAAAGATACATTTTAAAGCCTAATATATAGCAATTTATATAAGTAGCATGGAAAAAATCCATTTAAATAAGAGTAAATCACAAGGTTCATTACGCAGACAGTCTTCATCATCTAAAGTCTGTTTGTATTTCTTTCTCTTGAGCCTCAGGAGTAAGAGAGAAACATGGTTCCTTAGCAGTACCAGGCTGTCTCTCTAGGCAGTGCCTTTTATCGCGTTTGCTGAGTGTTAACCGAGCCCGGCAGCTCCACACACACCAGGGGCCGAGGGAAGGAAGTTCCTGGTTTCTGTTGGAGGACACCCAACACACACCTTTCCAGTTGTCCCAGTTTCACTTACGAAGTAAAAGGACAACAGCCATGTTTAAGAGGAGGGCCATTACTGAACGCAATGGTATCAGAACCTTTGTGCTGACACAACACTAACAGGAAAAGCATTCTGAACAAAGCTGCCACACATGTAAGCAGATATAATTCAGTTATAGGTGATACACAGACACTGATGCATTAACTGCATTACCAAACATTAAATACTGGTTAGGCTTAGTCATTTATTTTTATTTTTCTCTAAAAATAAACATTTTTCTCCCCTCACTCAAGCGGACTGCTCTGTATGCCAAGCACTGCCTGTGCAGCACTTGGTGTGGGCGCCTCACCTGCTCAAAACAAAAGGGTGCTCCTGCGACTGAGCGGGCCGTGCTTGCTGCATGGGCATGGCGGGCTTGGTCAGGCCCAGCATGTCCTGAAAAAGAACCAAATGACTCATTTTCCGGCTCACTGACAGTGAAAGACTAATTAATTTTTAAGAAATACCTTTGCTCGGCCCTGGCCGGTTGGCTCAGCAGCAGAGCGTCGGCCTGGCGAACGGGGGGACCCGGGTTCGATTCCCGGCCAGGGCACATAGGAGAAGCGCCCATTTGCTTCTCCACCCCCCCACCCCCCCCCCCCCACCCCCGTCTCTCTCTTCCCCTCCCGCAGCCAAGGCTCCAATGGAGCAAAGATGGCCCGGGCACTGGGGATGGCTCCTTGGCCTCTGCCCCAGGCCCTAGAGTGGCTCTGGTCGCAACAGAGCAACGCCCCGGAGGAGCAGAGCGTCGCCCCATGGTGGGCGTGCCGGGTGGATCCCAGTCGGGCGCATGCGGGAGTCTGTCTGGCTGTCTCTCCCCGTTTCCAGCTTCAGAGAAATGCAAAAAAAAAAAAAAAAAAAAAAAGAAATACCTTTGCTCTAGCTTGTGTAGAAGTTAAGGCACACACCTGTATTTGCTTTGCAGTTAAATCCTTGGTCCCTCGGAAGACATAGCTTTTGGAGATTCCCTCACAGCTGAGTTCGTGAACCTGCACCATCCTCCCAAATGTGATCAAACCCACCAGAGCATCTGGAGGAAGGAGACTCAGGGACATCTGCAGAGATTCTTTAAGTGCTTGAAGGTCTTCTTCTTCTAGGCACGTGTCGACCACATAGAGGAAGATTAGAGGGGACTGTGGACCTCGCTTTATGTAGAGAAAAACAGCATAATCAATATACCAGTAGACATATCCAGCTCTTTTAAAGGCAAATAAGGTATGTAAATAACAGGTCTTCACTCACATTTACTGTTTGGGCTAAGAACATCTAAACAAACATCATTAAATGACAGGTTCTGTTAAAACAAACTAAAAGAAGCTATTTGAATCTAGCAATTTATCGCACATTTTTGAAAGTCTTCTAAGTGCCAGACCTGTTCCAGGTCAAGAGATACATCATTGAATCAAAGGAACAAAGATCCCAGCCAGCCTCAAGGAGCAAACTTCCTGGAATGGAGAAGGAAGGGGCATTGTACATGCCAGGAGTGGGGGAAGGGGCAGGTTCCAGTATTACGGTAAATGGTAGGTCAGGGAAGCCTCCTTAAAAAAGTAGTATCTGAGTAATTTCCAGGAGGAGAGGAAAAGAGCAACACAGATACAGGGACAGAGTGCCTGAGGAAAAGCGAGAATAAGGCCCCCAGGCGGGAGCATTGCTGGCACACTTGTTCCTGGCATGCGTGAGCCAAGTCAAGGAGGCCCATCTGGCTGAATGAGGACACTCGCAAAACTGAGGGCGGAGTGGTAACACAGAGCTGGCTCACAAAGGGCTTTGGAAACTGTGACTCTGGAAGAAAAAGGAGGCATTTTCACCAGTGGAGGTTTCTGAACACAGAATAATATGTTTTTAGAGTTCCTCTGCTGCTGGGTTAAGAATAAAACCTAAGTGGGCAAGGGTAAAGCTGGGAAAGAGAGTTAAGAGACTGCCCCAGCAATTCAAGTAGGAGGTGGTGGCTGGCCCAGGGTAGGAGCGGTGGGAAGAAAAAGTGCATGGATTTTGGATACATTCTGAATACAGAGCTAGTGGGATTTCCAAACGGATATGATATGGAATGAGAAAGAGAAGTCAAGGTCGAATCTAAGGTTCCTAAGCTGAACAACTAGAAGATGAAGTACCCCAGCTGAAATGGAGAAGGCTGTGAAGGTCAAGGTTTGAATTTATTGAGTGCTTCTTCTATAGCCTTCTCCCACGACCTGACAATGCCACAAAGCACACACGCATCACAACGTAATGTTTAAGATCTTGCTGCCCTCACAGCTTTAACTTCCCACAGAGAGACACAGAAGACAAAGCATTTCAAGAGAATCTAAATACTGAACACTGGTTAACTATGCGACAAATAATTACCTGTATCACATACTCAATGGTAGAAAACTGGGCCATCAATTCAGCAGGCTGATTGACCTCAGATATGCCTGCATATGCTGGAGGAAACTGAAGAGAAAAATACAGAGCCACTTTTTATTAGGGCTGAAAAATTTGTACATTATACCTTTCATTTTTTATTTATAAATACCATTAATTAAAATATATTAATTCTGAAAACACAAAATATGTGTCACTAAAATACAAATATCAGAGTTTAAAATTTATTAACTATGATTTATATTTACATCATGCTGTAACTTTTAATGCAGTTTTAGGTTACACTGTAACTTCTAAATAAAATGCACTATTAAAAACTAGTTCTAGCCCTGGCTGGTTGGCTTAGTGGTAGAGCGTCGGCCTGGTGTGCAGGAGTCCAGGGTTCGATTCCCAGCCAGGGCACACAGGAGAAGCGTCCATCTGCTTCTCCATCCCTCCCTCTCTCCTTCCTTTCTGTCACTCTCTTCCCATCCCGCAGCCAAGGCTCCATTGGAGCAAAGTTGGCCCGGGCGCTGAGGATGGCTCTATGGCCTCTGCCTTAGGCGCTAGAATGGCTCTGGTTGCAACAGAGCAAAGCCCCAGATGGGCAGAGCATCGCCCCCTGGTGGGCATGCCGGGTGGATCCCGGTCAGGGGCATGCGGGAGTATGTCTGACTGCCTCCCTGTTTCCAACTTCACTAGTTCTTAGGGGTAGGGGCACAAAGAAAACCAGATAGAAGGTGACGGAGGACAATCTGACTTTGGGTGATGAGTATGCAACATAATTGAATGACAAGATAACCTGGACATGTTTTCTTTGAATATATGTACCCTGATTTATTGATGTCACCCCATTAAAATTAATAAAAATTTATTTATAAAAAAATACTAGTTCTTAAGCACTATCCTATAAAATAGGGCAGAGAATTTAGCTATCTCACCAACAGTCTTTGTGGAAGACTACAGCTTTTATTTGGGTTTATTATTTCAGCTGTCCTGAAAGTAATACATGTTCACTGCAGAAAATACGCCAAGTACAGGAAAATATATAAGAAAACAGAAAGAAAAAACCCTCACAATCCTATCACTTTGAGGGAGTCACTGTCAACATCTTGGCATTTTTCCTTCCACTGTTTATACTTACACACAGCTGAGGTTGTCCTACGTATACAACTTCGCGACTCGCTTTTTGTGCTTAACATGTCATATGCATTTTGTTTTTAAAATTCCCTGCAAACATTGTAAATTCATAGCTTACAGGTTGAATTTTTCGCCAAATTTTTTACTGTAGTAAAATACATATAAATTTCACCATCGTAATCTTTTTCTCAGTTTATAGTTCAGTGGTCTTAAATACATTCATAATGTGCAACACTCTTCATCCTCCATCTCCAGAAGTCCTTTCATCTGGAAAGACTGAGACTTGGAATCTCTTTAAACAGTAACTCCCCATTCTCCCACCCCTCTGACCCTGGCAACCACAGTTCTACTTCTGACTCTATGAATCTGACTACTCCAAGTACCTCATCAAAGTGGGATCATACAGTATGTCTTCTTGTTGAAACTAGTTTATTTCATTTAGCATAATGTCCTCGTGGTTCATTCAAGTTGTAGCACATATTAGAATTTCCATTTTAAAGCTGAGTATTTCATTATATACATTATACCACATTTTTTTATCCATCCATTCATCTGTCAGTAGATACTTGGGTTGCTTCTACATTTTAGCTATTGTGAATAATGCTGCTATGAATATGGGTGTACAATATCTCTTCAAGACCTTGCGTTTGATTCTTTTGGAAATATATTCAGAAGTGGAAATGCTGGATCATTTGGTAAACACCACCAATAATTAGTGATATTGAGCATCTCTTCATGTGTTTATTGGCCATTTATATCTTCTTTGGAGAAATATCTATTCAAGTTCTTTACTCACTTTTGAATTGGGTTGGTGGTTTTTCATTATTGAGTGTTAGGAGTCCTCTCTATATTCTGTGTATTAATCCCTTAACAGATATTATGATTTGTAAGTATTTTCACCCATCCTGGGGGGGGTCTCCTTTTTACTCTGTGGTAACTGTCTTTTGATACACTAAAATTTTCACAATAAATTATATTAAACACAGACATCAATTTGTATGAGGCAGAAATGTTTTTTAAGATTTGTATATACTTCTGAATCTCTCATAGAGATAAATCATGAAGTTTTCAAGCCTATAATTAGTCATCAATTGTACATTCTTTACATCACTGAACTTGTTGATGTAACTGACAGTGAGACTTAATTATAATTATGATCAAATATATGAATAAGTAAATACACGTTATTAAAATCTTATGATATGCTAGAACACTGTACATTATGTTGGGCACAATTATTTTCTGAAAGTTTTTACTGAGGTACAGTTTATGGACCACAAAATCCACCCTCTTTAAATGTACAATTTAGTGACTTTTAATAAATATGCAGTTGTGCAATGATCAACACAATCCAGTTTTAGACCATTTCATCATGGTCACATTCACTTTCAAGAGAAGTCTCTTTTGTCATTTGTGAGCTCCTTCTAGTTTAGCAGTTTAAAACTTTCTAAGCCAAAAGAAGTTCAACACTGATACTTGGGCCCTAAAAGTTAGAAAGATCAGAAAATGGAAATTCAGTAATATACACTATCCAATTAAAAATAAACTGAAGTCAAATGAAACAGAAACAACATATCGTTTTTCTTAATGGTAATATATTCACTGCTAACACAGAACTTACAACAAAACGGAATTCTATGTCCCATCGACAGCAAATAACTGGGATCCATATAATAAAACTGAGTCACCATTCACTGGAAAAATCACAAACATTTAACATTTAATATCATGCTTAACTAGAGCTATATCACCTTGAGTTCAGCAGAAATTGCTGCCTGCCAAGGCACAAATTCAACCTCACTTAATTTTTTTTCAGAGTAGTGCACAACTAAAACATAAAAAATACTTTTAAAAATAGTTCACATACCTGATTTCTTTGGAAACAGAAATTACAGGCCCAAAGTTTTGCCCGATAATCAACCTGACTGTGAAAAAAATAAATATTACAACTTTAACACTTTCATTTTTAAGGTAGAAAGCATTCAAACATAAACTTCAAGTTTATTAAGACATAGAAGTGTATGGATAAAGGTCTGCAAAACGTTCACTGCAGTCAGAATTCTGGCTGCTAAGTACAATAAAAGCTTCCTTCAAACAGTGGTAATGAGGAATTAGTGAAATCCTTCTTTCTCTTTTCCAACTTCCTAGATAATATTAAAAAATAATTTTCCAGTCCTGGCCTGGTAGCTCAGTTGATTAGTGTCATCCTGATATGCCAAGGTTGTAACAGATGGGTAGAAAGACAAATTTATGTCTCTCTTCTCTCTCTCTCCCTTCCTCTCTAAAATCAATAAAGGGAGGGAAGGAGGGAGGGAGGTAGATAGATCTGTTTCCCAAATACAAGTTAAAGTTTATTTATAAAGTCATAAAGATCCCGACCTCTGGTGACACGGTAGATAAAGCCTCACCCGGGAATGCTGAGGTCACAGGTTCAAAACCCTGGCCTTGCCCCATCAAGGCACATAGGAATCAATTAGGAGTTGATGCTTCCCACTCCCTCCTACCTCTGCGTCTCTCTCCCTCTGCTCTCTTTAAAATTAATAAAATAGAATCTTATAAAAAACAAAACAAAAAGAAAGTCACAGAGATAGAAGAAGTGAGGCAACTGAGCTGCATAGTTTCAGGGAACAACTTACAGAGGCAAAAGAAGGGTCCTTGAGTTAGGAGAAAAAGAGAGGCAAGGAAAACACATCTTGAGGAATAAGGTGGGGAAATGGTGCGGGTGCTGGAGGGAGAGGGAAGAAGGGAGGGAGAGGAAAGGAGGGAGAGAGAGGGAGAGAGAGGGAGAGGGAGAGAGAAAGAGAGAGAGAAGGAGAGAGGGAGAGAGAGGGAAGAAAAGAAGAGTCACCTAGAATTACATGCTTTGTATAAATCAGGGGCCTAAAACTCGCGGCCCGCCAAACAATTTTGTGCGGCCCGCAGACTAATCCATGAAGTTCAAAATATTTTGGATAAAATTAAGTAAGCCTAGGGGCCTACTTGTATTTTTCATTTCTCTAGCATCCTAGCTAGATATTAGCTTAGTTAACAGCAGTTGTGATGCGAACTACAGTTTCTGGTCGTTTTGTGACACTGAGTAAACTGCATGTACGATTGTGCTTGTTGTACTGATTTTTTTTTGTTTTCAACTGCAGTGAGAAAAGTGTTGCGTAACAGTTGCCTTTTGTAGACCTAGTGCGGCCCGCCAAACGGCTGTGATCTTGCTCTGTGGCCCACATGCCGAGTTGAATTTGAGACCCCTGGGATAAATTATGCTATTTTCTATTGCCCTGTTATATCAACATAGTATTTGTAATACTTTTAACATCTTTATTATTCAGATATGTGAAACTACTGAATTTCAATACTAAAAAGTGTATTGCACACAGGAAAAATTTCCCAGACTTGAACCACACTGAACTCACTTGAAGAAAAGTTGAGCAGGCATACCTGAGTTGGTACACTTACTAGAATTGGTTCAAGGTACTTTAGTTGCTTTTCCCCCCTTTCTACATTTAGAAAATTAACAATCAGTGGCTATCATTTTTTTAAAAAAGGGAGCAACATCCTAAACATGGGCACATTAAGTTAAAGCATGGTAATGAAGTAAAAAATGTTCCCTCATGTAAAAATTTCATCTTTTAAAGAGTATCTATGACACTCTTCACCTATTTAAAAATTCTTTCAGTGTCTCTATTTAAGAGAAATATCATAGGTCACTATCTCAGGAGCAAAAAAATTACACTGAACAATAAAATCAGGCCCTAGCTGGTTGGCTCAGCGGCAGAACACCAGCCCAGCATTTTGATGTCCCAGGTTTAATTCCTAGTCAAGGCACATAGGAGAAGTAATCATCTGCTTCTCCACCCTCCCCCCCCCTCTCTCTCCCTCCCACAGCCATGGCTCAACTGGCTCCAGAGCATCTGCCCTAGTCACTGAGGATGGCTCTGTGGAGCTTCTACCTCAGGCGCTAAAAATAGCTCAGTTGTGAGTGTGGCCCCAGAAGGGCAGAGCATCAGCCTCAGACAGGGGTTGCCGGGTGGATCCTGGTTGGGGCACATGCAGGGAGTCTATCTCCCTTCCTCTCTCACTAGGAAAAGAAGAAAAAAAAATCACAATAAAATCATTCAGAGTTAAAACTTTCTTCTATTACAGCACCATTATACCAGGTATGTATGAAAAAACTGCCAAAAGCTTTTGGATTTCTTTTTTTTTTTTCCATTTGGTGAGAGGAGGGGAGGCAGAGACAGACTCCCGCATATGCCTCCACCGGGATCCACCCATCAAGCCTAATAGAGGGGGATGCTCTGCCCATCTGTGGCCTTTGCTCCACTGCAACTGGAGTAATTTTTTAGTGCCTAACGCGGAGGCCACGAAGCCATCCTCAGTGCCCAGGACCAACTCGCTCCAGAGCCATGGCTATAGGAGGGGAAGAGAAGAGAGAGATAGAAGGGAGGGGGGAGGGGTGGAGAAGCAGATGTTGCTTCTCCTGTGTGCCCTGGCTGGGAATTGAACCCAGGATATCCACACGCCAGGTGGATGCTCTACCACTGAGCCAACTGGCCAGGGCCTTGAATTTTTTTTTTTAAATGCTTAAAAGGCACCAATAAAATATACAGCTAACCCAAATACAAACTGAAAATGAGCCAAAAAGTAATTGAGTTTCAAATCCTTTTCCTCTATTTCTACCTAATTTCCATACATTCTAATTTTATCTGAAGTATTATGTCAGAGATTTCTAAAAGCTTTCATCAACTAAGAATCTCACCATCTAATAATCTCATATCTGACAACTTGTCCAAATTAAATTACTTATATGAGAACCACAGAAATGTCATAATTTATTGTATTCATCATTTACTAGGTTTTAAAAGAATTCATACCAAAGTGGATTGAGAATGGCTTTGCAAGTCGGCCTGCTGCAGAGCACAGGTTCATACTGTACAGGGGGCAGGTCTAGACGTTCTTTCAAAGGTGTAAGGAGACAAGCCAGAGGAACAACCATTCTTGTAGCCTCGAGACGGCTGGAAGGCCACACATTCCAACTAAAACGCACACCATCCCGTTCTTCATTCTGCTGAATGAACTCCAGATATGTTGCCATAGTCTAAAAAGAAACTGAAGTTAAAATTTTAATTGTATGTGAAATACAACTAAACTTCAAGATAAAAAAAGGGTCCCCTAACACTTAGTCTAGAATGATTCTTAATACTTATTCTGCAAGAACCTGTAACTGTAAAATGACATCTCCCTTCCCACTTACCCCCAGAGCTGATTATCTTTAGTTTTCTTTGACTGCTGTTCTTTTCTCAACCCTCCTCTGTAAAACTTAAAGAAATAAAAGGGACTTGCAAGACTTGGTCATCTCTAAGCTTCATTTCAACCTCCTATATCATTCCATCATCTCGGCCTAGCTGATTTCAGCTCCTTGCCCAAAGATTGGTCTCAAACCCTGTTTCAGCATCCAGCTACCCTCCTCCCTGATCCCTTTCCTCCACTAAAGTAAACACTCCTAAATTTCACACTCCAAGTGATATTGGTTTTGTTTTTTTTAATTTTTTTTTTTTTACTTTTATTAATTTTTAGAGAGGAGAGAGAATGAGAGAGGGGGGGGAGGGAGGAGCAGGAAGCATCAACTCCCATATGTGTCTTGACCAGGCAAGCCCAGGGTTTTGAACCAGCAACCTCAGCATTCCAGGTTGACGCTTTATTCACTGCGCCACCACAGGTCAGGCCCCAAGTGATATTGTTTTTGTGCCCTTTTCCCTCCTCCCTTTGTCACCTGTGGAGAACAGGACAGGATACTGATGTGTGAATCCAATTCATAATGGGAACAGTCACCAGTTCTGACTGAATTTCTACTTGGGATCCACAAAATTACACAGAAAAGTTTGCAATCATGCTACGTGAGTGCCTCACGATAGTTGCTATGCCTGTGCCTTGAAAGGCTTCATTTTAAGAAAAGTCAAGTCATTCAGACAAACCTTTACATGTCAACTCCATTGAATGTTTTATACATCCTGTTCACACTCTAAAATCTAGGCTAATGCATACCTCAGCTGTTTGGGCTCAAAAGAACAAGCACTTCAAGAAAAAGAGAGGAAAAAAGTGAATGAAAGAATCTATGACATTATTGGCCTCTAGTGCTCATTTCATACAGTGCGGACTGTGCGGACTAACTATTCTCCATTCTATGAAAAGAGCCATACTGTAAATAATTTGAATTAAGGTAATAATATCATATAGCTAGAAAAGCAAATGAATGAATTACTGCACTGGACACAACCCAGCCCACAAAAATTCCAAATGTTTGCTCCATCTGAATCCAAAGCACTGTGTACACAGTAGGCACTTGCACAGCTTCCTGGATGGCACGGGGATGAAAATTCTAACATCACAGTTCTCAGCAAGTACTTAGCAGGCTTCACCAAATGAGTGCTTCCCCTCTCAAGACAGAGCACTAACTGTTAAGGTACTGGCTCCATCCAATGTCCTCAAGCATCTGACATTAACACCTGCTCTCACTTTTCCCACTGTCCCTTCCCCTCTCGCCTCCTTTATTTATTTTTATTTAAAAAATTTCTTTGGGGAGAGCGTGAACGCAGTCCCCCACTACCACAAATTATGCAGTCGAGTTTCCCACATTTGGGGAAATCGCATGGGTCAGCATATCCGGAGTGCAATGGATAAGCCTCGCCCCGGGAAAAACCACCTTCGTGATCATGGTATCTCCCCTGCCAGGTAAGTATCTCTCGCCTTCTATAGCATGCACTCTTTGCCCTGCCTGGCACATAACCCAGCGGGACTTCAAAGGCTCAAATAATCCTCTGAAGCTTACGCGAAATTATGTGCATGAGCGAAACGTGCAGTTTTCTAGGGAGATGGGTCTACTGTTCACTCAAGTCTCAAAGGCGAAGGGTATCTAAAGAGACGAATAGCTAAATGAATGGATAAATGAAAGGACTGGAAAGATCCTATGGGAGTATCCGCTAAAAGTAAACGGAACCACTCTCATCCCACCAAGGCACAGCTTTTCAGGACACAGGAGCCAAGTTTAGCCAAAGGTTAAATACTTAGGGAAAGAATTCTAGCTTCAGCTCCATCACGAAGCATAAGTCATTTCACCTGAAACCCGAGTTCCTCAGTGGAATGAAAGGGTTTGGGTCCTTCCACATCCCGCCATTCTAAGGGGTCCCGAGTCAGAAGCCAGCCGGCCGCTAGGCCTAGCGGGGAAAGGGTCTCGCCCAGAAGACCCCTGGATCACCGACGGCTTCGGTTCCTTTGCCTGCTGGCAAAAGGCGCACGCAGGAGCAAACCATTCGTCGTCTACAGACTCATGCCCCTGCGCTCGGACCTCCAACCCCTCCTCTGTTTCCCACTCACCTGGACGGGGCCGTCCACCTGGCCGCAGCCGCTCACACCTACAGGAGCCCGGCGCAAGCTCCCAAAGGCAAGTCCAGCTCAGCGCTCAATCGATTGGCCAGCGTTCCTGTGCGTCACTCCCCGCGGCCGAGAGGAAGCAAGACGTCAGGGAAGCCTCGCCGCCATCTTGGAAAAAGGCATGAAAGCCGTGCCTAGCGCCGCAAAACCGCAGTTCCTCAGAACATACCTTTCTCTACTTTCACCTATAGACGTTTCCACTTTGCTAAATCCCGGCGCCTGCCAGATGTTTTTTAGGTACAGCTAGCACGCCTCAGGAGTGTCCTCACCTCAGTAGAGCGTTCCTCTCGTTGCCCTAGTTACCGGGAAGCGAGAATGATGACGTAGAACCCCGGAAGAAGGCGCGGCACGCGCGGAGGACATTGAAGCTGGCCGGAAACAGGCGTCAGCGCTAGGAAGGGGCGGGGCGGAGGGAGCGTGAGGCGGTGAGCGTGAACGCTGGCGCGCACGCGTCTTTCTGGGGCCGGTGGCCGCTTAGGAAGTTTTTCTCCCCTTACTTGCTCAGATGTCTTTCGCTTCCTGCAGAGACTCTCACTACTGCATATCTCCTGCTTGTCGCTCCCTGTCCTCGGTTGAGGAGGTGACTAATTGACAACTGTCAAGCACTTTAGAAGACTAAAACTACCTCACAACTTGTAGAGCACAATTTCTACAGCCACAACTATTTTACACCTTTTTTTAAGCGGCAAAAAATGAGGTTAGGTTTATTAACGTGACCCGGAGACATCGTCTGTCTGTAGCATGTAAAAATAAGCAAAACTATATAAACTTAAAATTATGTTTAGAATGTATCGAGGCACCCAATAATTATAATTTAGTTCAATTTATTGTTAGTACAGTTTTAAATTACAGATTATAGAAATTCATGTAAGTCGAAGCACTATGACACAATTACTGTTCATATAAAAAGCTTGTGAGAATAATTAAGGAAATTTATATTTTCCATGTTCCTAAAGCATGTAAGAGTCATCTGACCATTATATTTGTATAAATTTAGGAAATTATTTTTGTTTCCCCCCCCCAAAGTTATTGGGGTAACACTGATTAACAATAACACATCTCTGTACAGTGTACTGTGTGTTCAACACCCCCCCCGTCAAGTCTTTGTCCATCACCATTTATCCCCCTACCATCCCTCATCCCTACCACCAACCCCCACAGTTGTCAGCTTGCTCTCTATGAGTCTGTTTCTATTTTGCTTGTTAGTTTATTTTGTTCATTAGATTTCACATATGAGTGACATCTTATGATATTTGTCTTATTCTGACTGCCTTATTTCACTTAGCGTAATGATCCCAGGTCCATCCATGCTGTTGCAAAAGGTAAGATTTCTTTCTTTTTTATGGCAACTGTAGTATTGCATTGTGTAAATGTACCACAGCTGTTTTATCCACTCTTTCACTGATGGGCACATGGGCTGTTTCCAGATATTAGCTATTGTAAATAGCTCTGCAATGATCAAAGGTGTGCATATATTCTTTTGAATTAGTGTTTCAGGATTCTTAGGCTGTATTCTGAGAAGTGGAATTGCTGGGTCAAAAAGCAGTTCCATTTTTCATTTTTTTAGATAATGCCATACTTTACGGAGTGGCTGCACCAGTCTGCCTTCCCACCAATAGTGCATGAGGGTTATACCCTCACCAGCATTTGTTTGTTGATTTATTAATGATAACCATTCTGACAGGTGAGAAATGATATCTGCTTGTGGTTTTATTTATTTATTTACTTTGTTTGTTCTTTTAGAGAAAGGCAAGGAGAGAGAGACAGAGAGACAGAAACTTTGAGCTGTTCCTGTATGTGTCCTGACCCAGAATTGAACTGGCAGCCTCAGTGCTTCCAGACGATGCTCCAACCAACTGAGCTATCTGGCCAGAGCTTTTTAAATTATATTTTATTATTATTTTCAGAGATACAGAGACAGGAAGGGAGAGAGAGGGGAGGGGGAAGGGATGCATTCATTTGTTGTCCCACTTAGTTGTGCATTCATTGGTTTCTCGTATGTATACCGACAGGGATCAAATCCACAACCTTGTCATTTTGGGATGACGCTCTAACCAAC
Source organism: Saccopteryx bilineata (assembly GCF_036850765.1). Lineage (NCBI taxonomy): Eukaryota > Metazoa > Chordata > Mammalia > Chiroptera > Emballonuridae > Saccopteryx > Saccopteryx bilineata. The sequence goes on from NC_089495.1 coordinate 170,277,091, forward strand.
TGAGCTAACCAGTCAAGGCCTCATTCTAGTTTAAATTTGCATTTTCCTGATGATTAGTGACATTGAGCATCTTTTCATATGTCTACTGGCTATCTGGATGTCCTCTTTAGAAAAGTGTCTATTCTGGTCCTTTACCCATTTTTCTTTTTCTTTTTTTTTTCTTTTTTTTTTTTTAGAGCACAGGGGCAAGAGAGGGACAAGGGTGGGGGGACAGAGAGAGGGACAGACAGGAAGGGAGAGATGAAAAACATCAACTCATAGTTGCGACACCTTAGTTGTTCATTAATTGCTTCCTCATATGTGCCTTAACCAGGGGGCTCTAGCTGAGCCAGTGACCCCTTGCTCAAACCAGCGACCTTGGGCTCAAGCCAGCGACCATGGGGTCATGTCTATGATTGCGTGCTCAAGCTAGCAACCTTGCGCTCAAGCTGGATGAGCCTGTGCTCACTTTGGCAACCTCAGAGTTTCAAACCTGGGTTCTCAGCATCCCAGGCTGACATTGTATCCACTGTACCACTGCCTACTCAGGCCTTTTGCCCATTTTTTAATTGGATTGTTTATTTTTTTATGGTGTTGAGTTTTATAAGTTCTTCATAAATTTTGGATATTAATCCCTTATCAGATGTATGAATGAATGTTTTTTCATTTTGTTGATGGTTTCCTTTGCTTTACAAGTTTTTAAAATATGACATAGTCCCACTTGCTTATTTTTTCTTCTGTTTCCCTTGCCTGAGGAGATATATCTGAATAAATATTGCTATGAGAAATGTTCAAGATATTGCTGCCTGTGTTTTCTTCCAAAATTTTTATGGTTTCATGTCTAATATTTAAGTCTTTAATTCATTTTCAGTTTATTCTTGTGTGTGGTGTAATGAGGTGGTTTATTTTCATTTTTTTTATTGCACATATCTGCTCAGTTTTCCCAAAACCAATTATTAAATAGACTATCTTTACTCCATTGTATGATTTTTCCTCCTTTGTAAAATATTAATTGACCATATAAGCATGGTTGACTTCTGGGCTCTCTATTCTGTTCTATTTATCTTTTTTTATGCCAGTACCTTGCTCTTTTGGTTACTGTGACCTTGTAGTATAGTTTGATATCAGGTAGTGTAATTTCTCCAATTTTGTTCTTTCTCAAGATTGCTGTGGCTACTTAGGGTGTTTTGTGGTTCTGTATACATTTTTGGAATATTTGTTCTAGTTTTGTAAAACACACCATTACTATCTTAAATTGAATCTATAGATATCTTTGGGTAATATGGATATTTTAATGATGTTAACTCTTCCTATCCATGAACATGGTATAGGATTTTCCATTTGTTTGTATCTTTTTCAATTTCTTCAGTGTCTTATAATTTAGTAAGTACAGGTCTTTGATATTCTTGGGAAAAGGATGTCTTGCTTTTCTTAAAGACTGTGGTGGTGGGGGTGCAGTGTATTGTTGATCACCTACTTGTACCTGTTAAAAAAATAAACTGCTGAAGAATGTTTCTCAATGTCAGATGCTAATATATATGATGTATCCAATAAGTCCATGGGAAAGAAAGGAATAAGAAGCACTTTACTGTTCATTTCCATTTATAACACAGACTGTGCCCACCTTAATTCAATAAGGTTTGAATATATAATTTACAACCAGTTCCTCTATTTTCTGGACTTCAGTATTATAATAGGTAAACCATTTTACTGGTATCTCAGCTTCCCCAGTCTCTAAATTAGTTTAAGTATAAATGCTATCCATGTATTTTACACAAATGGTGAAACCTTTTAAAGGATAGCATTTAAAGTAAAAAATAAAAATAAACAAACAGGGTTGATATTGACTATTATCCAAAGAACTATTTTGAAATCCAAAGGAAATCTGGTATGGATTCCAGGAGTCCTCAACTAATAAGTAGGCTGTGTTCTGCATGTTTGGAATAAAAGCACACTTTCCTAATGGAAATATCGATAATTCTAGTAAAGAGATGACACATTCTGCGCTTGTCACAGCCTGTCCTAATTGAGGGGGTAGGCAATGCAAGCGCTAGTAAGAAGCAAGGAAAAGGTGATTTACATTCGATTGAAACTCGTAAGGTTTGCTTTTGGTTGCCCTGTGCAGTAAGGCCACAGTGAATGAACGGCTCTCTTGGTGCCCTAGAACTACAATTCCCAGAATGCTGTCGTGCAGGATCCTTGGTCCGACTCGCTCCCTGGGCCGACTCACTCCCAGGCTCTAAGCACAGCATTTGGGCTGCTGGAGTAGTCTGGCATTTCTGCGTTCATGGCTTTTCCCAGCAAGGCAGTAATTGTTCCCGGGAACGGAGGCGGGGATGTGGCCACCCATGGCTGGTATGGCTGGGTGAAGAAGGGGCTAGAGCAGGTAAGAGACACGCCTAGCTGCGCTGGGAAATCGGACTGGAGCTGTAGGGGACGGAAGGGATGGAGGACTGAAGTGTGAACGTATGTCTTCCCACTTCTCACGCCAACCCCTATATTTACTCTCCTTTGCTGCCCAGTCTGAAACTCTAAAACTAGTGGTCGGAATTTTGATAAAACTGCAGACAGGGCCCCCATCCCCTCCCTGTACCTGCTGCTGGTTCAGATTTGGGACTTCCCATATAGTTTTATAGGTATTGTCTTTGTTTCCTGTCTCAGATTTTTAAAAAAAAATTCAACATGTAATCTTAATATATACAAAGGATATATGTAACGTATGTAAATTATGAATCATAATGTAATCAATACCTGCGAATCCATCACCAACCTGAAATCTAGAACATTAGAAATCTTACCAACAGAAGCCATCTGTGTGTTTCTCCACCCTAGTTCCCTGCCATCTTGAATTTTTTTCATTTGCTCCTATTTTAAAAATTAAAGTACTTTTGCAACCTAAGTATGTATCCTTTAAACAACATATTAATTTGGCTTCTTTGTAAGCTTTATAAAAACAGTATTCTGTAGGTTGTCTTGTGCATCTTGATTTTTTTTTTTTAACTTTCTTCCAAAACCAGACAAGATTGCTTCCCGGGTTGCTGTCCTCTAGACTCGCAGTGGTTTTCAACCGTGGGCCTGTGAAAGTGTTAACCACCCCGAAAATCTCACTGCTCTAGAACTCTAGAGGTTTCTAGAATATTTCTGGATTGTGGCAGAAAACCATGGCCAGAGCTACAAACCAAGAGGTCTGGGCTGGGGCTGCCCAAGGGGATAGGATCTCCCAACTTTCTGGACCACATTTTACCTACTCCCTGGTGCACAGTCTGTTTGGCTCCAGGTCAGTCTGTCCAGAACTCATTCACTCATGCCCTTTCTACAGATAAAGGTCTTTCTACATAGAGACCTACAGAGCGGGCTAGATGTAGACTATCGACAGATAAAGTTTATGAGAGGGATTGTATATTCATATGTAATTCTGTAATACTTAACCCACTTGATTTCTTAACATAAGCAAACACTTGTTGAATAAAGATCATATTAGGTGTCTCATTTCTTATTAGCAGAGTACTAGTTATAATTAAGCTGTTTATTATAGTTTTTTCCCCTCCTCATGTCATAGATACCTGGTTTCCAGTGTTTGGCTAAAAACATGCCTGACCCAAGTGAGTATTAAAAGTGTTTTTAAATAACCTCATCTTGTTGATTTTGATCTTGCATTTTTGTGGTAGAGAACAAGAATATCATAGTAGAGCAGCCAAACAGAATATGTACCTAAGAATGAATGATGGCAGTAGTCTGGCGAGGCGGGTATATACCAAAAAATACTATGGAAAAATCCTAGTTGGATCAAGTAAAGCACTTGGACTTGGTAAAATTTAATTTTCTATTTTGCAAGCAGTTTGATTTTCCCTTCTATAAATCAACAAATATTTCCGGGAAAAATTTATGGGCGTTTCACTTGAGACAGAGCTAGGGTAAAACTTTACAGCATCTAGGAGGTCCTAATATTTAAAAATATAACAGTGCTACTTTTATTCTGAGTTTGGTTATGACTTGTCTCAGGAATTTGTTTTGAAAAAGAATGTACAAATTTGAGAGAGAATATTGTCAAGTTGTTTTTTTTTAAGTTGGAAAGTTTAAAGTTTCCAAGTTCTATTTTATTTCCTCAGTATTTTCTTACAAGAAAATGGTGAAAAATAAAAACAGAACTATGGCCTGACCTGTGGTGGCGCAGTGGATAAAGCGTCGACCTGGAAATGCTGAGGTTGCCGGTTCGAAACCCTGGGCTTGCTTGGTCAAGGCACATATGGGAGTTGATGCTTCCAGCTCCTCCCCCCTTCTCTCTCTCTCTGTCGCTCCTCTCTGTCTCTCCCTCTCCTCTCTAAAATGAATAAAAAACAAAAACAGAACTATGAATTTGATTCTTTCAAATAGCAACACACAAATCTTTGGCTCTGTTAAAACAGCCCCAGCTCTCACAGTGTGCTGAAGTTTTAAAAGTTGTGAACTGCTGCGTAGTCATCTATTAGAACGGTGGGTAGCATTAGACTAAGGCTGTCCTTATAAAGTGACAGACTCTTTCTTTACTCTGAACCTTAGTTACAGCTCGAGAGAGTATCTGGCTGCCGTTCATGGAGACGGAGCTGCACTGTGATGAGAAGACCATCATCATAGGCCACAGTTCCGGGGCCATTGCGGCCATGAGGTGCGATCCTCGTTGAATTATCACCCTGTGTCGGCTGCAACGAAGCCTGCTCGGGAAATACCTTGTGTATATCTGGTTTCCACTGTAGAGGAAACAGTGCTGACCTCACAAGTGGTAACATAATCTGTCCTAATTTCTTCCCAGTTTGGTAAGTGGTGTGATAATTTTCTGGGATACAATGATGGTTTAAAACAGAATTGGCTCGCCTGACCTGTGGTGGCGCAGTGGATAAAGCGTCGACCTGGAAATGCTGAGGTCGCCGGTTCAAAACCCTGGGCTTGCCTGGTCAAGGCACATATGGGAGTTGATGCTTCCAGCTCCTCCCCCCTTCTCTCTCTCTGTCTGTCTCTCCTCTCTCTCCCTCTCTGTCTCTCTCCTCTCTAAAAATGAATAAATAAAATAAAATAAAACAGAATTGGCTCCAACCCCAGCAGCTGCCCATCCCTTCAGAAAAACTTGGCTTTCAAGACACCTAGCTCTGATGTCACTTTTACCTTCACTGCCCCCAGCCTGGTTCACAGACCTCATTGCAGTTTTTTAATGCCAAGTATGCACGGACCTTAAGCCCGTGCTTGCTCTTGTTCTACCTGGAACTCTCTGTCCCTAGGTACCCGTGTGCTTTCTCCTCTTTAGGCTTTGCTCAAGTGTCCCCTTTCAATAAGGCCTTCCTTTTTTTTGGCTAGAAACAGACAAATAGGGACAAGTAGGGAGAGTGATGAGAAACATCAACTCATAGTTGCGGCACCTTAGTTGTTCATTGATTGCTTTCTCATATGTGCCTTGACCAGGGAGCTCCAGCTGGGCCAGTAACCCCTTGTCCAGCCAACAAACTTGGGCTTCAAGCCAGAGACCTTTGGGCTCAAGCCAGCAACTATGGGATCATGTCTATGATCCCACACTCAAGCTGGCAACACTGTGCTCTAGCTGGTGAACCTGCGTTCAAGCTGGGGAGCTCAGGGTTTCACTCCGTGTGAAATAGCCTCATCCTTCTGGCTTCAATTCCCTTTATACCTTAATATACCCCTTATTATCTATACCACTTTTCACCACCTGATATCCTGTTTATTTCTTGTATTTCTCCTGCCAATAGAATGTAAGATCCACAAGAGTGGATTTTGTTCATTCTGACACAGAAACCCCAGTGCCTAGAAGAGTGTCTGGGATATGGTAGGTGTTCAGTAAATATTTATCGGTTAAAGGCTGTTACTTCTTCCATCCTTAAACCCTTAACTCTTAGGATTCATGGGCGTATCCCTGATGCTCTCTATAGAACATTACATCTCTCCCTTTAGGTGTATAAGGCCTAGGGGTTAGGGACTTAGCTGGCTGAATAAGCCTGTTAGGGTTGGGTTTCTTCCATATTTGCCAGGTTGGATGACAAAGGATTGTAGCTTTTATTTATTTAGCCTCATCCCAAGCAGTCCTTCAGGAAGTCACATGAATGCATGTCAGAGAATCTTGCCAAATTCTATAAACTTTCAGCCATATTAATCAAAGCTATGATGATAATGCTTTCCAACATGGAGCTACAGAATTATGGTACAGTCAGTGTTTATAAGCTGCCAACGGCTATCTGGAAAATGAAGAAACCCCTTTATGCTGAAATCTGTACCAACTCAAGGCCACCTGACTTATTCTCAGGCCACTGGCTAATAAAGATGTGCCTTTGTTTATTTTTTAATTTTTAACAATTTTCATTGATTTTAGAGAGAGGAAGAAGACACACACACACACACACACACACACACACACTGATGTGTTGTTTCACTTATTTATGCATTCATTAGTTGAGTCTTATATGTGCTCTGACCAGGGATCGAACCCACAACCTTGGCGTATTGGGACGATGCTATCAACTGAGCTACGCAGATAGAGCAAAGACGTGCCTTCTGTCAAAGATCCCTGTAACTTACTGCAGGATTGTCAGCAACCTTCTAGGAATTGACTTCTAAACTTAAGGTAGGCAAAGAGAAATAAATAGATACCAAACAGGGTATTGACAGTCACAGAGGACTCACATCACAGATTGTTAATCACAGGGGGAAACTGTGTCTTTTCACCTTAAGCAAGTAACCAAACAGTCTCAGCAATAACGGGACAGCTGGGCATCTGGTGCCTCTCATGGATGGACTGGGAGGTGCACACATGGCCTGTGTAGTAGTACCCTCGTTTAACTTCAGTCTGATCACGAGGAAACAGATAAATTCAGGTATGAGAATAATGTGCAGGACAGCTGGCCAGAATTCTTCTTTTTTTGGTTGAAAATAATTTTTTATTGCCCAGGATATTTTTTTCTTGTATCTTGTGTATGTTTGTTTGCTTTTTTTCTTGTTTTCTTTCTTAGTCCTAAATTCTTAAAAACTGTGTCATTTTAAACAAAAAATTTAAAAGGGACTATAGAGTCATGAAAACCAAATTCTATGCATTATCTTTGAATCTAGGATTGAAAAGCAGTTTAAAGAGCACTTTTGGTACAACTGGGCAAAAAGAAAACAGTTTAACATTACTGTCTCCATGTTAAATGTATTAGGTGCAATAGTGTAAGGGGTATCCTTGTTCTTAGGGATTCATGCTTAAGTATTTAGAGGTGAAATGTAGCAAAATTAATGAATCTAGGTGGTTGTTATGCTAACTTTTCTGTAGGTTTGAAAAATTTCAAAACAAAAGGTTAGAGGGGAAAGTTTAGGCCCAAGAACAAAATACCAACCCTAAATCTTTCCTGGCACAAAGGCTCCTTGAAACTGTTACCATTCTGTCTTATGTTAGCCTAGTTTTTGCTGAGGGAACTGTCTGCAAATAGTTAACTATTTGCCAGGCACTGTACTAGGTAGGCAACAAAGAGAAGATTCATATGTGCCCGTAAGGAGTTGATAGTTTACATTGGAGGAGACAGATATAAATATGCCACAAACGAGTAATACAGTAACAGGGAGTGTGTGGTGAAAGAGGTACATTTCTGCTCTTGTACAGTATTCCTTAAAATATGGTTGGGTTGGTCAGCCCTGGAAGGTAGCTCAGTTGGTTAGAGTGTCATCTTGATATGCCAAGGTTGTGGGTTCAATCCCCAGTCAGGGCACATATAAGAATCAACCAATGAATACATAAGTAAGTCGTACAACAAATTGTTTTTCTCTCTCTTTCTCTCCCTTCCTCTCTGAAATCCATCAATCAATTTAATAAGAATTTTTAAAAATATATGGTTGGTAGGGGGAGGCATCTTGCCTTAAAACAGATTCCTGGGCCTCAGTCCCAGCCTTCTGAATCATACTCTGGGACTGAGCCTGGAAATCTCCGTGTTAACCTCATAGTGCTGATGCATACTGAAAGTAGATTAATGCACTCATTGAAGAAAATGATTACTTTTTCTGTGTATCTGGAAAGGGCAGAAGAAGAGGTTTGGACTACCTTGAAAAATGAGTAGAAAGTCATCAAGTAGTGAAAATTAAGTGATTAACCACTGGATTTGTAGTTCTGCAGTTTCCTTACTATTTCTCATACTACTTTCAACAGCATTGAGCACATGCTTCCTGTAAGCTAAACCAAATGCATTCGTTGGTGGGTAACTGACATTTTGGTGATCAGATTTAACATTAAGTACTCGCTGACATCATTTCTCTCTGCAGGTATGCAGAAACACATCGAGTATATGCGATTGTATTAGTGTCTGCATACACATCGGACTTGGGGGATGAAAATGAGCGTGCAAGTGGTAAGTGTGAAGGCAGAAACTCTAGAAAAGCCCCTCCCCTAGCCACAAGGCTGCTTGTTTTTGTTTTTTGTTTTGTATTTTTCTGCAGTGAGAAGCAGGGAGGCAGAGAGAAATTCCTCCATACGCCCTATTGGGATCCGCCCAGCATTCCCACTAGGGGGCGTTGCTCTGTTGCAAACAGAGCCATTCTAGTGCCTGAGGCGGAGGCCATGGAGCCATCCTCAGCGCCCGGGCCAACTTTGCTCCAATGGAGCCTTGGCTGCAGGAGGGAAAGAGAGAGACAGAGAGGAAGGAGAGGGGGAAGGGTAGAGAAGCAGATGGATGCTTCTACTGTGTGCCCTGGCAGGGAATTGAACCCAGGACTTATACATGCTGGGCTAATGCTCTACCACTGAGCCAACCGGCCAGGGCCAGGACTGCCTTAGATTATAAAACAGTATTGTCTTTTGGATTAAAAAATAATCTAATAACACATGAAAACTATTTACCACCCATCTTTAATTATAAGTTCGGCACTTTGAGGTTGTAGACTATTTCTAATCTGTAGTCTAGACTTAAACCCTCAAGGCCTGACTTTATTTGTACCTATGGTATCAAGTCCTACAGATCTGAAAACCACTTGGTTCTGATTTTGTCTCTGCTATGGTCTTCACTGGAATTTTAGAATGGCTAGAATGGAAGTTATCCATGGCCACTGATAGGTTATATATATATTTTTCCCCATAGGATACTTCAGCCGCCCCTGGCAGTGGGAGAAGATCAAAGCCAACTGCCCCCACATTGTGCAGTTTGGCTCCACTGATGATCCTTTCCTCCCCTGGAAGGAACAACAAGAAGTGGCCAATAGGCTGGAAGCCAAATTGTACAAATTCACTGACCGTGGCCACTTTCAGAACACGTGTTTTCCCGAACTGATTAATGTGGTCAAGTCTATGCTGAAAGTACCAGCACAGACAGAATGATTTCTATTTAGCATATCAGTATATTAGAGCAGTGATCCGATTATAGGTAAATAATCATTAGAAAATGCCTAAAAAAACAAACACAAGTTTCAGTGCTCAAACTAAGTTAGAAACAGCATTTCCATTTTCCATAGCATCTGCATCTACCCAAATTGCTATGAACTAAAGTAGTATTTTCCCTGTATGATGAGACACAAGGATATCTTATCCACCCAAAGTGAGTAAGACAGAAATGGAAGCCAGGTTTCCTGATTTCGAGTCCAGATTAAAACTAGACTGCATATACGTTATAGGAGTTGTATTCCTCTTTGAAGTACAACTTTTCCATTTTATTGGACAAGGAAAATATGACTAAAGGTCCAGGGTTGGCTTAGAGATTGAAACACCAGCTGCTGTTTGAGCTGGCCCGGATATTGAACCCAGACTGAGGCTTTCACCTGTGACACCCTACCCCCCACCCCTAGTCCTTCAAACCGGTTGAGAGAATTAATCCTAGATGCTATGAGGCAGGGGTGTGCAAGGGTCCGGTAGGGAATATAAGCAGTCAGCCTTATTTGTGTAAGACCACAGTGGTGAGGATATGGGCAATGTGGAGAACCTATGTCTTGGGAGATGGCAAGGTGTTGCCATTTTTCTGTTTTTTGAGGAAAGAACTTTATACAGTGGTTTTTATGTTCAAGGGGTACATATGTTGATATATATCATCTACGTATATGGAATTATGTCCAGTCCATATACATACAAATTAGTTAGCAACCACAGTGTAAATTAAAAACTTAGAAACACTGCAACACACAAACTGCAAGCCATCCATTCATGGTCTCTGCCATAGTATTAACTTAGCCCAGTGCTTTAAATGATTCTCTATAAAGCCTGAGAAATGAGCCCAGTATCAAAGGATGAAATCATTGAAACAATGTGGATTTTGTTAGAAAGTCTTTTTTCTTTTTTTGGAGAGGAAGGGGGGGGGCACAAGCATCAACCTGTTATACCTAGTTGCACCATTGATTGTTTCTCTTATGTGCCCTGACCAGGGCTTGAACCCATGATCTTGGAGGTCCAGCTGGCACCCTCTCCCTCAGGGTCAATCCCAGAACCAGTGACCTGAGAGGAGCCAGCGACCACAGGATCAAACTGGTGACCCTGCCTGTGCTCCAGGACAGTGCTCTATCCATTGTGCCACCAGCCAGGGCCAAGTCTTAATCATTTTATAAAATGACCTTTCCATTACTCAAACTTTTTTCCTGTAGTTCTACCTTTTTACTTCTATGGTCCTTTAGATCTCTTTCAAGCATCATTCCTTGATTTTTCTTCGATCATAATCCCTCAGAAAAAACCTTTATCATTTCCTAGCAATTTTTGTCTATTACAATCCCTAAGAATGGCCTCAAACAATTTCCAGTCCATTGTTAAATAGCAGATTTCAACTGGTGTGCTGCAAGAATTTTTAAAACATGCAATAGCTGACTAGTCAGGGGCACTGACATCTTTTTCCCTCAGATTGTCAAAAAAAAAAAAAAATGCCTAACCAGGCGGCGTAGTGGATAGAGCATCGGACTAAGATGCAGAGGACCCAGATTCAAAACCCCAAGGTCGCTGGCTTGAGTGTGGGCTCACCTGCTTGAGCGTGGGGTTGCTGGCTTGAGTGTAGGATCATAGACATGACCCGTGGACGCTGGCTTGAGCAAGGGGTCAGTCACTCGCTCTGCTGTAGCCTGCCCCTCACCCATCAAGGCACATATGAGAAAGCTGTCAATGAACTAAGGTGCTGCAACAAAGATTTGATGCTTCTCGTCTCTCTCCCTGCCTGCCTGTCCCTGTCTGTCCCTCTGTCACACAAAAAAAACACCAAACCCACAAAATGACCAGTCAATACAATAGCCGTCCACTGTGAATGAATCAGAATCATACCTATTTTGTCAGATTGGCAAAAAATACATTTTTTTGGTGTGCCGCAGAACTTTAGTAATTAGTTTATGTGTGCCGTGAGGTGAAAAAGGTTGAAAATCACTGCTCTAGAAAGTTCTATTGGGCAGCACTGGAGTCTAGGGCATGTATTTTATATTCTTCCCCCACCCACCATCAAATAATGAATAATAGTATAAAGTAAGTGACTCAACTTGAAGTTACTTCTCTTTGACTAGTTTGCTTAGTTCATCACCATAAACCTCATGGCTCTATAAAATTTACTCATCTCCAAACTAAGATTGGAGTAGCTTCATGGAAGATCCCCATATAAACTATCCATTTAAACCATCAAATCATAGATTCTCATGATTCCATGTTTGACTGCATGGATCATTATTAACCATAGCCAAGGCCCTGACAGTCCTAAAGATTAGGACTTCACTCACCATTTTTTTTGGTATTGTCATGAGTCTAGAGCCCCACTGGCTTTTTTTGGTCCAAGTTTTCTGTACAAAAATACATATTTACTTATCATCAGAGGTGCTATATTTTAAAATTATTTTTGCTTTTCTCTTTCAGTTAAATTCAGAGTTTAAAAGCATGCTATGAGAAAAAATTTTGAAGAGATTATTCCAGTGAGGCAAGGGATGGCTATCTAGACATAATGCATGTCTGTATTTAAAAGTGGCCCCGCACTCTAATTCTGCTTCTGCAGATTCAGTTTGCTACTTAAATTTTAAGACTACAGTTCTGTGACAGGCCAGGTTCCGGGAAGGACAGACGTTGTAACTCTCACTAGGGGTAGAAGAGAATCCTGCACCTGCAGGCTTCCAGATTCTATCTTACAGATAATCTAACACTCAAAGTGATCTTTGTTTCCAAGAGCTAGTGTCATCAAATGCTAATTCTGTACAACTGGCCAGAGAATTTATCTCGTTCTTAAAAATTGGCTATTGAGCTGAATTTATTTTACTAATCCCATTTATCTCAAAATAATCCTTCTGGTAGTTGTCAATTTAAGAGTATCTCCAAACTGCTGTTTGAACTCAGGTCTCAGGAGTAGCTGAGCTTGAATTCCTTTTCTTTGGCACCATGCTTTTGGCCTAGACACAGAAACTTCTAAATGGAGTTAAAAGAGAAAATAACAGCTGAAATCTAAAAAGCCCTCCAGCTAACTTCTGTGCAACATTACCTCTGATAAGCCAGTATTTTCTATATGGCTGAGACTGGAATTGAACATGCTATTAGAATTGAGGACAATTATAATGGCTTTATGCTCAGCTTAGACGTGTTACATCATGATTTTTAGAACAGAACAAGGAAAGAACACCAATCTAAAACAGGACAAGAAAAGAATGGTACCCCTCTCCAAAATAAAGTATGAATGGAGGGCAATGGGTTGTTTTTAGTTTTAATTTTAGTTAATAAAAATCTAGGAAAAAATTCTAGTGAATAATACAATTGAGCCACCAAGTGAATTTGTTAAGACTTTAGTAAAAATGATCTAGTGAAATAAATTCTTTGGGGTGAGAATGATAATATTTTTGCACTGAAAACACCCTTGACAACAGTTGTCATTTAGGTTTGAGGTAAATACAGTGGCATAATCCTCTGAAAGAATATTTCTGATGTAAAAAGGAATTAACAGCGTGTGGGAAAGGGATGTTCCAACTCTCTCCTCCATTCAGGCCCCCAAGTTGTGCAGACTACTGTGCTACTCATGCCTTCCCTGTTTTAATTTCTTTTCAATGGAACCATTGAGAAAACAGAAATGGTGATAATGATACAGATATATACAATTTCCAATGGAGACCTTAATAAATAGGTTTAAACAAAACAAGCAGTTTTATGCTCCAGCCATTATTCATTGGTAAGTATGGATTTGTTGCCTTCTTTTTTCTTGACCAAAGGTCTTGCAAGTTGCAGTAGATACTGTCCTCCAGAACATCAGGGTACTTTATTGAAGAATGGATTTCACTGCTAACCCACCTGCTTCATATTCTGTTAGCTACTCTGCCAATATAAACTCAGTCTCAGTCTTCAGAGATTAAAAAATGTATATTTTCATAGCAGCAAGTCTTCATCCATTATTGTGAAGTCTGTTTTCAAAGGAATTGGATGTTCCACCATGAGTTAAATTATTTGCTCCCAAAATAACTTCATTTGCAAAATGTCAGTAAAGTTCATTAGCTGTCTGTTAAAATTCTAGCCACTCTGTCATGTAAATACAGTTAGATGGTGAAATCTCACCACCTTCATGGCAGTCGTCAAAAACCTTTAGAAAAGAAAAAAGTTCATATATAAACCGAAGTTTTTAAATTATTACACTACTAGGTAAAGTCAAATTAAGTATCAACTATAACTCGAATTTCTGTTAACAAAATATCTAAGACCCAAGTATTTATTTAAAGTGCTATTAAAACTAAGTTTCAAACGGAAAGGGAGTAGGACTATAAGAACACACTACAGCAGGACCTGCTCTGTGATAGTTTGCTGATGGGAAACCTTTTACTATAGCATTAAAATGAGCATGTTTGCCTGCCACTGGGGAGAAGGCTATCCACGGGTAACACGGGAATAAAAGAAGGGAGAGCTATACATAAGAATGACTTAATTTTGAGTAACCAAATGTTCCATGTTTAGCTACCTTCCTTCTTGTGAAGGGATGCTGAATAGAATTCCCAATATGCTAGCCTTTTCTCTAGTACTTGAAGCAATCACAAAGAGTGCTTAGATGTATAGAAAGGGGCCAGTATAATGAAATAAAACACCGACTAGCAGAATATAAATGCACTGAGGGCTTGGACAGTGCTTCTAGCACACAGCTGGCACTCATAAATTGGGAATGAATGAAAGAACAGGGCTGGGGCATGCTGCAGGGGGAAGAGCATTACCTCTGAGTTTTAATCCTGCTTATTATTTCCAAGCTAAATGCTCTTAGGTCTTCCTTTTGCCTAAGTTCCCTCCTACTTAAAGGGGAAAAACACCACTAGCTCAAAGGGACATAAGGAGGATTAAATAAAACCACATAAATCTTCAAAAACATATCTGCCCATGGTACGTTCTCAACAAATCTCATTTCCCACCCCACATAGGTTAAATAATTAATGCGTGTCAAAAATTGTCCATTTCAGGGCCAAGAGCAAGTAAACACAAATTTCTTATATAATGCAATGATCTGTTCACTGATGTCTGTCATCCAGGTTACATGGAGGTTTGAGGAGCTCTTGGTTGACCCTGAGTGAGAAAACTGGGGTGTGCTTACTGGTATGTTATGTGGCATTTGCACTGGGTGGCAGGCAAGTATAATGTGAAGTCACTTGAACTCACTGGACTTAAAACTGGGGTGTGCTTACTGGTATGTTATGTGGCATTTGCACTGGGTGGCAGGCAATTATAATGTGAAGTCACTTGAACTCACTGGGCAAAGTCCGCAGGGGGCCCGGACCAAACCTGTGGGCGGGATGATTGGATTGACTGCCCTGTATAGCTTCATGTGTCCGTCTACACTGCCCACTGTGCCTTCTTTTGCAGCGATGATAGTCATCTCCACTTTCCCATCATATATGAGTGTATTCAAGATGGTTTCAATGTCCTCCATGGACAACTCTACCTATAAAGGGGATATATTAAAAATGAAACAAAAAGGACAAGGAGACATGCTTTAGGAGGGCGTTAAAAACAGTAAAGGGTCACAATTCCTCAGCAAAATGGGGAAGTATGCTTGCAATTAGTCAAAAGCACAAGGAGGTTGAAGAATGGTCCAACTTAGCACAAACCACTCAAATGCTAGAAACGGAACTCGTACCTCAAACTGAGCTTGACACTTTGCGGTATTTTGACTTTTGTAAGCAAAATCTAGAAATCTTGTAAAGTAATATATGTTTGGCAAGAACTTGATGGAGATTTATAAAATGCTTGAGCAGAACGATACTTTAGACATCAAACAGTCTTTAGTCAATATTCTTAGAAATCTGGGAAATGAAAATGACTTGTTCACTTGTCTTCTCTGACTATGAAAAGCACCCTGCACAGTTTCCTTAGGTACAGGACCTTATGTGCAGGTCTACAAATAATATACTGATAACATCACTTCTATCTCTTGAGAGAAAATACCAATAGATGACAACTGATGCGATGACTAATATTGAGCACGTATGCTGAAATGTGCCCGAGAAAGTCCAGACCTTGTCAGTGCAGACTGAACTCGGTGATGTGTACTGCCAGGCCCCCACTCTGCTGCCTGCTGCTCCATCTCAAGTCTATACAGTTCAGACGGTGCCTATGCCAACAACCACCTTTGCCTAACTGGCTCAGGAGAGTACTTTTTCAGAGTGGGTTCTGCAGAATGTTCACAGGTTATCACCTGAAAACAGGGTTTGGGTCAAATATACACTGTAAATTATAACCCTACGATAAATAAACTTTTAAAAATAAGATTAAAATTAGAAATTGAGTCCCAACCTTACTGATCCCCAGTTCACAGATATACTTCCACACTTCATGTGATGAAGCAAAGGAACTATTTCTTTGTATCATTGGATTCTGTTTGCTGTCTCGAGCTGTTTCTGCCTAGAAGGGTAGAAACATAAATCTTAGCAGGAATACTAGTGTTTTCTGCACACAATGTATACAAAGTGAAATCAACAGCAGTACACTCTTTGTTTAGTAAAAAGTACAGATTTAATATTTAATTCCTATAAAATAAGACTTATAAAATTAAGCACTTTTTATGAAGAAACTTAAAAAAATGTTTACTCAATTTTGTCTCACCTTGGTTTGCAGAAACTTAAAACACTGTTGATTAAGCACTTCTACAAATTCAGATTCAAAATCCTGATCACTGTACCAGGCTCCACCAGTCACAGACCGGTCAGGCTGCAGATTATAGAGCATATACACCTTCTTTTTCGAGGCCTAGGAGAAACATGCACAGCAGATGTGCTTATAAGATAACAAATAGTCTCTCAAAACTAAAATTAAAAAAAGAAATTATATTTTAGAGTTTTAAATTTACAGAGTTGTGAAAATGGTAGAGAACTCCCATTTACTTGGTGATGTTTTCCCTATTATTAACATCTTATATTAATAGGGTACGTTTGTTACAATTACTGGTCCAGATTTCACATTTCTATCGTCTTTTGTTGCTTTCCTGTGACCGGTCAAAAGTGCACCATGAGTTTATGGACACACTGTATTATGAACTAAAATCTATACTTTATTCCTATTTCCTCAGTTTTTATGTAACGTTCCTTTTCTGGTCCAGGATTCTATCTAACCTATCACATTAGATTTAGTTGTCATGTCACCTGAGGCAAATTTTAGTTGTGATAATTTCTCAGTCTTATTATTGATGAACTTGCCAGTTTTGAGAATTACTGGTCAGATATTCTGCAGGATGCCCTTAATTGGGATTTGTCTGAAGTTTTTCTGATGATTATTAGACCACAGAGGTCAAATGACATTCTTATCACATCCTATCAAGGGTATGTGATGTCACCAAGTGATGAATGTCAATATGACTTATCAGTGTTGATGTTAACCTTAACCACTTGGCTAAAGGTAGTGATTCTCGGTTTTCTTCACTGCAGTAACTTATTTTCCTGCCTGTTCCTTGGAAGAAAGTCACCATGCACAGCCCACAGTTAAGGACTGGGAATTATGCTCTATTTCCTTTAGGGTAGAGTGTCTACAGATTATTTAGAATAATTCTGTACAGAAGATTTGTCTAATCTGCCCATTTATTTATTCAAACATTTATCTATCAGAATGGACTCATAAATATTTATACTCTATAGTTTGCAACCTTGAAAACATCACACTAAGTGAAAGAAGCCAAACACAAAAGACCACTAATGTATGATTCCATTTACAGGTATTGTCCAGAAGAGGCAGATCTACAGAGACAGAAAATACATTAATGATTATCAGGGCCTGGGGTCCAGGAGGCTGGAAAGTGACTGCTACTGGGGTCAGAATTTGGGGTGATAAAAATGTTCTAAAATTAGAAAAGTGTGATGGTTGCAAAATTTTGTGAATACACTAAAACCTAATGAATCATACACTTTGAGAATTAATTTTAAAATATGTAAATTATATCAATAAAGTTATTAAAAATAAAGATGTAGAATTGTCAAAACAAAGCTAGGTAATGGATATGTTGGGATTCATTATATTATTTCCTTTATTCTTGTATATATTGTAAATTATCCATGAAAAATGTGGAAGAGAGGCCCTGTGACAGCTGGCTCAGAGGATAGAGCATTGGCCCAGTATGCAGACGTCCCAGGCTCAATCCCCAGTCAAGGCACATGACAAGCAAGATCTGCTTCTCTTCCCCTCCCTATCCCTCTTCTCTCCCTCTCCCCCTCTCGCAGCCAGCAGCTAGGTTGATTTGAGCATCAGCCCCAGACAGGGGCTGCCAGGTGGGTCCCGATCAGGGCACATGCGAGAGTCTATCTCCCCTCCTCTCACTTAAAAAAAAAACATGGAAGGGAAATAATATTATAATTTAGGGAGTGGTATGATAAATATCATTGATAAAATGAAATTAATATCAAAAAAAATTTTGCAGTTCACCTTTTTTTTTTTTACTTTCAATTATAGTTGACGTTCAATAATATTTTATATTAGTTTCAGCCATATAGCATATTGGGTAGACAATCATATACCTTTCAAAGTGGTCCCCCTGATATTTCAAGTACCCACCTGGTACCATCCATAGGTAGAACATTATAAACTATATTCCCTGTTATACTTTACATTGCTGTGACTATTCTGTAGCTACCAATCAGTGTATCTGTATGTCTTAATCCCTTCACCGTTCACTCAGCCCAACGCTCCTCCCCTCTGGCAACTAGCAATTTTTTCTCTTTTATCTATGAGTATGGTTCTGTTTCTTTCTTCATGTATTTTCTTCTTTAGATTTTAGTAAACTTGTATTTCTCTTTGACTGACTTATTTGACTTAGCATAATACTCTCAAGGTCCATCCATGCTGTCACAAATTGTAATATATACAATATAGAATAAAGGAAATAAATTAATGAATCCCAACATATCCATTACTTAGCTTCATTTTGACAATTCTACATCTTTATTTTTAATAACTTTATTGATATAATTTACATATTTTAAAATTAATTCTCAAAGTGTATGATTCATTAGGTTTTAGTGTATTCACAAAATTTTGCAACCATCACACTTTTCTAATTTTAGAACATTTTTAACACCCCAATTTATGACCCCAGAAGCAGTCACTTACCAGCCTCCTGGACCCCAGGCCCTAATAATCATTAATGTATTCCATTTTTATAGCCAAGTAATATTCCTGTGTATATTATATACCACTGCCTTTTTATCCACTCATCTATTTTTTTAAGCAAAAAAGAGAGATGAGAAGCATCACCTCGAAATTGCATCACTTTAGTTGTTCATTGATTGCTTCTCAAATGTGCCTTGAACAGGATGCTCAGGCCAAGCCAATGATCCCTAGCTCAAATCAGTGACCTTAGGTCTCAAGCCAGTGACCATGGCATCATACGATGATCCCATGCTCAAGCTGGCAACCCCACATTCAAGCTGGTGAAGCCACGCTGAAGTTGACGACCTTGAGGTTCTGAACCTGGGACATTGGTGTCCTAGGTTGATGCTCTATCCATTGCACCATCACCAGTTAGGCTCTCCACTCGTCTATTGATGAGCACTTGGGTTGCTTCCAAATCTCTGTCATTGTAAATAATGCTATAATGAACATAGGGGTGCATATATTTTTTTGAATTAGTGATTTGGGTTTCTTCAAATATATTCCCAGAAATGGAATTGCTGGGTCATAAGGCAGTTCCATTTCTAATATTTTGAGGAACCTCCATACTGTTTTCCATAGTGACCATACCAATTTGCATTAATATAAATGTTTTTTTCTTTTTTATTAAGTGAGAGGAGGGGAGGCAGAGAAACAGATTCCTGCATGCTCTCCAAGTGGGATCTACCTGGCAAGCCCCCCCTCCCAGGGGCTGTTGCTCCGTTGCTCAGTAAATGAGCTATTTTTAGCACCTAACGAAGAGGCCACCAGCCATGCTCAGCACCCAGGGCCAACTCACTTGAATCAATAGAGCCATGTCTGCAGGAGGAGAAGAGGAAGAAAGAGAGAGAGAGAGAGAGAGAGCAAGAGAGAGAGAGAGAAAGAGGGAGAAGAGGAGGAGGGGTGGAGAAACAGATGGTCGTTTTTCCTGTGTGCCCTGACTAGGAATCAAATCCAGGACATCCACACACCAGGCTGACATTCTATCACAGCAATCTGGCCAGGGCCAATATTGAGTTCTTATATAATGAAATTTGTGCTTACATTAACTTTAGTCCAGGGCCCTGGTTGGTAAACCGCGGCTCGCGAGCCATATACAGCTCTTTGGCCCCTTGAGTGTGGCTCTTCCACAAAATACCACATGCAGGCACTACCTCAATAAGGAACGTATCTACCTATATAGTTTAAGTTAAAAAAATTTGGCTCTCAAAAGAAATTTCAATCGTTGTACTGTTGATATTTGGCTCTGTTGACTAATGAGTTTGCCAATCACTGGTCTAGGGGAACCTTGACTCCTCTGATGCCTAAATCAGTGAGGTCAGCAGCAGATGTTCCTGATGGACCAGCTCTGGAGTGTGGAGCCTCTGAGAGATGTGAGGGTTGGGGGATAGGGGTGAGGAGGAGGAGAAACACTATGTGCTGGAACAGATGCTCCACCAGGGAAGGGATCTTTCTCTGACTTGTTCACTAATGTATACCAAACACCCAGAATAGTACCTGGCACAAAGCCAATGCATAATAGGTATTTGTTCACCGAGTAACTTAATATGCCAGAATGAAGTAAATTCTCTTAAAAATCACAAAATCCAGGAAAAAATATTCATGATTCCAAAAATTCTTTCCTGAATAAAATATCGTTAGATTTTTTAAATTTTTTTGTGACAGAGACAGAGAGAAGGACAGATAAGGACAGACAGACAGGAACAGGAGAGATGAGAAGCATCAGTTGTTCACTGTGGCACCTTAGTTGTTCACTGATTGCTTTCTCATATGTGCCTTGACTGGGGAGCTACAGCAGTGAGTGACCCCTTGCTCAAGCCAGTACCCTTGGGCTTAAGCCAACAACCTTAGGCTTTAAGCCAGTGACCTTTGGGCTCAAGCCAGCGACCATGGGGTCATGTCTATGATCCCATGCTGAAGCCGGCGACCCTGCACTCAAGCCAGATGAGGCTGTGCTCAAGTCAGCGACCTTGGGATTTCAAACCTGGGTCCTCTGCATCCCAGTCTGATGCTCTCTTCACTGCACCACCGCTTGTTCAGGGACATTAGATTTTTGAATGGGTAGGACACTAAGTTAACTAGAGTGACATATTTAAGCAGCATCTCCAAACAAATATGAGCTCAATTTTTTAAAGTCCTTTTTGATCAGTTGTTTTAAATCACAACATACCTTAAAGAACAATGAAAACCTGAAATATACTTGGAGCAATATATGTATAGTCAACATTCAGGAAAAGAGTAAAATACTCACTGCCACTGACTTAACAGCTTTGATAAGCTTTTTACTTTCCAAATTCTTTAGAATTTTGTTAATTTCTGTTAATGGTAAATTACTTTTGTACCGGATATCTCTGCTCCATATTCCTATTAAGAAAGCAAAGTAAATTAAGTTGAAAACTATCACTCATATCTCATTTCCAAAGTAGCAAAACATGTGTATATTTTTTTCTACAGCATACACATATATATTTCTAGAGCATAACAATAAGCAAAATTAAGTGATGTAGAGGCAAGAATCTCAAAATAACAAAAATATGCAAAATAATACAAAAGTTATATGCTCTTATTTACTGATCAGAAATTTCTTGGAATACTTGTGTGGAACTTTTTTTTTTTTTTTTCATTTTTCCAAAGCTGGAAACGGGGAGGCAGACAGACTCCCGCATGCGCCTGACCGGGATCCACCCGGCATGCCCACCAGGGGGCGATGTTCTGCCCCTCTGGGGCGTCGCTCTGTTGCATCCAGAGCCATTCTAGCACCTGAGGCAGAGGCCACAGAGCCATCCCCAGCACCCGGGCCATCTTTGCTCCAATGGAGCCTCAGCTGCGGGAGGGGAAGAGAGAAACAGAGAGGAAGGAGAGGGGGAGGAGTGGAGAAGCAGATGGGCGCTTCTCCTGTGTGCCCTGGCCGGGAATCAAACCCAGGACTCCTGCATGCCAGGCTGACGCTCTACCGCTGAGCCAAGGAACTTCTTTAAAAACAAATGAAAAGGATATTTTTTATAATAGAAAAAATATCTTGACTACTCAATTTATACAGTCATGTACTACATAATGGCATCTCAGGCAATGATGGATTGCATGTATACTGGTGGTCCCCTAAGACTGTAATACAGCTGAAAATTCCAATCACCTGGTGTCATTATAGCTGTCCTAATGTTGTAGCCAACCCATTACTCATGTGTTTGTGGTGACGTTGGTATAAACAAAACTGAGAGTCATGTAAAAATACAGCATATATAATTATGTAAATAATACTTGATAAGTGACTATGTTACTGGTTTATGTATTTCCTATACTATACTTTTTACCATGAGTGTAGAGTGTACTTTCTACTTATAAAAAGGTTTGCTGTAAAATAGTACGCTGCAGTAGCCTCATATATCTCTCATATTTACTGTGTCTCTTGACTGTAGTTTTTTCTTGTGCTTGATTTAACCTCGTGTTGTTTTGTACAGTAACATGCTGTATAGGCTTGTAGCTTAGGAGCTATAGGCTATACTACACAGCCTAGGTGTGTGCAGGTTTATACCATCTTTGTATAAGTGAACACTATGATGTTTTCACAACAATGAAATCACCTAACAATGCATTTCTCAGAACTTAATACCTGTAGTTAAGTGGTGCCTGACTGTATTGTCTCTTCCATCCCCTCTTGCACCTCAACCTGTTTTCTAGACATTTCACTTCAGATTGTATATGTTACAGACAAACTTAAGTTTAGGCTAGGGTCAGCTGCCATCCTCAAGGGAGAGCAAAAATATCCTTTTATGTGAGTACCTATGCCCACTGTTTATACAACACTATATTTGGGAGATGAAAACTAGAAGATTATAGTTCTTACAGCCAAAAAATGTCCTGCACAGGAAGCTATAATTTTTTTTTTCAAAGGAAGTAGCATTATCTTTAAAAAGGGAATTTTATATAAAAATATTTTGCCGTTTTTCTTCCCAAAAAGAGGCATAATGAGATAGGAAGAATTTTCTTTTAAATAGAGAATGGCTTTTTCATTGGTGTATTTCTTAAATGTTCATTGAACTTTCTACCTAATAAAGAAAGAATTATATGGTTTAAATTATATCAGAATATTAAAGCTAATAGACCAGACAGATTCTAAATTGTAATAGCAGCAATTTAGATAGAGTTGCTCAATGAAGATAGAACTAAAGAGCTGTTCAGGGGCCTAGTCAGACACTGCCACACTACATTACACATGTCTTTTTATTTTTACAAAACCAGAGAGATTTATTATCCACAATTTGTAGATAAGATGAAGAAACTAAGGCTTCCAAAGTATAGAGAGTGAGGATTTAAAAAAAAAACTTTTATTTTGAATAGATAATACATTCACATGTTTCAATAGTCAAAAGTTCCTTTCCATCTCTGCCCACGGTCATCTAATTCCTGCCTCCTTTGAGACAACAATGACATCACTCTCATGTCCTTCAAGCCCATGTACAGTACAGGATGGGACAAAAGTAGGTTTACAGTTGTTCATATGAAAAATAATACAATAATAATAACAAGAATAAATTCTGGGCCTTGGTCCATTGGCTCAGTAGTAGAGCATCGGCCCAGTGTGTGGATGTCCCGGTTTTGATTCTGGTTAAGGCACACCGGAGAAGCACCCACCTGCTTCTCCACCCCTCCCCCTTTCGCTTCTCTTTGTCTCTCTGCTATCTCTCTCTTCCCCTCCTGTAGCCATGGTTCAAATGGAGCGAGTTGGCTGGGTGCTACGTACGGATGGCTCCATGGCCTCTGCTTCAGGCACTAAGAAAAGCTCAGTAGCAGAGCAATACCCCAAATGGGCAGAGCATTGCCCCCTAGTGGGCTTGCCAGGTGGCTTCCAGTCAGGGTGTGTGAGGGATTCCATCTCTGCCTCTGACCTTTCACTGTATAAAAAAAAAAAAGGAATAAACTCTGTTTTATTTATTCATAATTGTAAACCTCCTTTTGCCCACCCTGTATAGAAGTATATGTTCCTCTCCTTTTCACATAAATGGCAGTGTACACATGGATCCACACCCTGGACAGACAGGATCTCAGTCGCTATATCAGGCCCCAAAGACAATGTTTTTTCTGCTTACCTTTATTTCCTGCATCCTCTATGATCTGATAAACTAGTTTTTCTTGGTTATCTGATCCCTTCATTTTACTGCAGGGGAATAAAGTAGAATTAAAAAGGCAAAGAAGTACAGGATAATCGAATAATCTACATGGCTACTTAAATGAATGAGCAAACAAAGTCATCACATTGATTTATTTACCAAAAGAAGGGCTTACCTTAAAAAGAATGAGACAGGGCTGTGTGTACCAGAATGACAAAATGTCCAAGATAGAGTAAGTGAAAAAAACAAGTTGCAAAACAGTATGGAAAGCATGATCCCAATTTTGTTTAAAAAAAAAAAAGAAAAGAGATTATACATAAATAAATAATCATCTATATTTATATATTATATCAAGAAGAAAAGATAAATACCAAATTATTAAGAGCAGTTATTCTCTGGGAAAGGGAACTCACAATAAGAGGCAGGGATGATACGCAGGAGGTTTAGGTTATGCAATTCTGTATCGGCATTTTTCAAAAACATGTATTATTTTTGAAATAATTAAAGTTTTCTTAAAATGATATAATTAGGTGCTTACCCAGCATTCTGAGAATCCTTTATTCTATATAGAAGGCCTGTATTGCTCCTTAAAAGATCCAACTGACCCTACATTTTTGAATAGATAATAGCAATAAATTACTTTGCAGATATATCAAGTCCAATGACAAATGAGAATGCATTATCTAGTATTTTATACAGACAAAAATAGCCTACCTCCCACAGCTATTTGTCAGTTCCTCACTTAAAATTTAAGTATTTGCCTACTTATCACACACAGTGTGATTTTTTTTAAAACTTAGCTCTTCATTACACCATTTTCTAAAATTATACACTAACAATTATACACTAGATCCCAGCTTGGTCAATTCATAAAAAACTATAAAGAAACAGCTTTAGAATAATGGATAAGGCTC
Source organism: Saccopteryx bilineata (assembly GCF_036850765.1). Taxonomy (NCBI): domain Eukaryota; kingdom Metazoa; phylum Chordata; class Mammalia; order Chiroptera; family Emballonuridae; genus Saccopteryx; species Saccopteryx bilineata. Next base: position 170,301,618 of record NC_089495.1, read on the forward strand.
TAGCTGGTTGGCTCAGTGGTAGAGCATTGGCCCAGCGTGTGGATGTCCCAGGTTCAATTTCTGGTCAGGGCACTCAAGAGAGGTGACCATCTGCTTCTCCATCCCTCTCCCTTCTCTCTCCCTCTCTCTTCTCTTCCTGCAGCCATGGCTCGATTGGTTCGAGCGAGTTGGCCTGGGGCAGTGAGGATGGATTGGTGGCCTCTGCCTCAGGTACTAAAAAATGGCTCTGTTGCTGAGCAATAGAGCAACAGCCCCAGATGGGCACAGTATCGCCCCCTAGTGGGCTTGCCAGCTGGATTCTGGTCTGGATGCATGTGGGAATCTGTCTCTCTGCCTCCTCTCCTCTCACTAAAAATAAATAAATATATAAAAAATAGAATGGATAAAAATCTACATTCAAATTAAAATAAGTTCAATAAATATAAATATAAATAAAATAACCTATATAATAGAAAGTTCAAATAAAGGCTAACATGCATAAATATTCTATAACATAACAATTAAATAAAATTTGCAAAGTTAATATTTATGTGATTTCTATTGTGTTACATGAAAATTAGGCAGTTTATGTGCCATCTAAATACTGGTTTATGTGTCTGCCTCTCCATTTTCTTCAGTAACTATGAGTTCCTTGAGAGCAGGTATTTTTCCTTTTCTTTCTTTTCTCTTTTTTTCTTTCTCTTTGTTTCCCCTTCCTTCCTTCCTTTCTTCCTTCCTTCCTTCCTTCCTTCCTTCCTTCCTTCCTTCCTTCCTTCCTTCCTTCCTTCCTTCCTCTCTCTCTCTTTCCCTCCCTCCCTCCCTTCCTCCCTCCCTTCCTTTCTTCCAGTGAATAGATGATCTGCAGTTTTGTTTTTGTATAACAAGTCAAAAGTAAAATAAAGCATGTCTGATGTGCTCTGTATTTCCTCGAGTCTGAACTTAGGAGCACCAGGATGGATATCCCACTGGGCTCTAGCCGTACCGGGACGCTGTGGCTAAGAGTCCCCATTCCCATAAGTTAAGAGCAGATCCATGATTTGGAAATGGGTTTACACATGGCTGAATAGTAATACCCTCCCTTCCCTGACCCTACTAAGTGACAAAACTGAACCACAAAACTCAATTTAGAGACTCTTTTCAGACATTTAATTGGACCTATAAACATTTAATGAACATTAGTACTAGGACTGTTGTTTGGGGGTACAAACATGAATTCTAAAACAGAACCACATAGCTAACTGCAATACCATCTGTCTGGTGTTAAGATAGAGGTAAGTAATAGGTGGGATGAGCTCTCAGAGAAGAAGGTTTGGCCCAATCTTGGGATTCAGGGAAGTTTCCTGGAAATAACAGCAGAGCTGCATCTTGAAGGACAGTAATGAGTTAGTCTGTGGAGAAAGGCAAGAAGTGCCTTCTAGGCAGGGAAGACAGCATGAGCAAAGGACATGAGGCATGCAACAGCAGGACGTGACAGGGAACCAAAAGAATCTGTTCCCTTTGAAAACTTTTTTTTTTTTAAGTGAGAGGAGGGAGATAGATTCCTGCATGCTCTCCACCAGGATCCACCTGGCAACCCCCATCTGAGTCCAATGCTCAAATCAACCGAGCCACTGGCTGTGAAAGGGGAAGAGGGAGAGAAGGGGGAGAGGGAAAGGGAAAGAAGCAGATGGTTGCTTCTTCTATGTGCCCTGACTGGGGATTGAACCTAGGACATCCACATGCGGGGCCGACACTTTATCCACTGACCCAACTGGCCAGGGTCTGAAATCTAGCTTTTGAGGCACAATGATGGCAAAAGATGAGTCAGGTAAGGAAGGTCGGGGCTCGGTGTGGTCAACCCATGAGTTTGGACTTGACTCTATAGCGTTGAAAGACGCATTTCCAGTGGGGAAATGACTTGGTTATATCTGTATTTAAGGTAGACCAGGCTGTTTGCTCTGGGACAGATGGGAGTCAGGAAGACCAGTTAAGATAGTTCAGGTAAAAGCCAAGAGTCTGAACACATGCAGAGGTAGTAGAAATGGAAATAGGGGGACAAATTTGGGGCTTATTTAAGAGTTACAATCAGTAATACTTTGTGATTTATTAATAATTACTCTCTTGCTTAAGATTCTTCAATAGCTCCACCACTGTCTATAGCAGTGGTAGTCAACCTGGTCCCTACCGTCCACTAGTGGGCGTTCTAGCTTTCATGGTAGGCGGTAGCAGAGCAACCAAAGTATAAATAAAAAGATAGATTTAACTATAGTAAGTTGTTTTATAAAGATTTATTCTGCCAAACTTAGTGAAAACCTGACATAAAGTACTTGGTAAGAAATTATTATTATATGCTTTAACTTGCTGTAACTCTGCTCTATAAATTTTATAAAGTAAAGTTACTTCCCTACTTTATAAGTCACCATTACTGTGGAACCGGTGGGCGGTTAGAAAATTTTACTACTAACAGAGATATTGATACAAGAGTGGGCGGTAGGTATAAAAAGGTTGACTACCCCTTGTCTATATAGCCTATTGCCAACAGGACGGCAATAGGTGGGGTCAGTCACAGAGGTGGTGAAAGAGACAGGGATACTGAGTATGATTTTCAGACAGAAAGGGAAGGGCTGTTAGGGTAGTCACAGGACAAAAAAACTTTTCCATTACCACAACCTCCCAGCATCCCTTCTTCTACCCTTCCTGGAGCTGAAGCCCTTCATCATGATGAATGGACTAGAAATCATCAGCAGTCCTTTTTCCTGGTGCTACAAAAAAGGTCAGCAATCTGGGCCACTGCTTGTTTTTATCAATAATATTTATTAACACAAAGCCACACCCATTTGTTTGTGTGTGGACCATAGCTGTTTCTTGAAGAGTTGATCTATTGTGACAGAAACCATGAGTTGCGAAGCCTAAAACATGTACTATCTGACACTTCCTACAAAATGTTTAACAACCCCCAAGCTTGAATGTTGAAGGGAACAGTTTAACAGAAAATTCACCCATCCTCAAACCTCCATATACAGAGCCCTTGGAAATCCAACAAAGTGGCAATTTTTTTTTTTTTTTTTTTGCATTTTTCCGAAGCTGGAAACAGGGAGGCAGTCAGACAGACTCCCGCATGCGCCCGACCGGGATCAACCCGGCATGCCCACCAAGGGGCAATGCTCTGCCCATCTGGGGCGTTGCTCTGTTGTGACCAGAGCCATTCTAGAACCTGAGGCAGAGGCCACAGAGCCATCCCCAGCGCCCGCGCCATCTTTGCTCCAATGGAGCCTTGGCGGCAGGAGGGGAAGAGAGAGACAGAGAGGAAGGAGAGGGGGAGGGGTGGAGAAGCAGATGAGCGCTTCTCCTGTGTGCCCTGGCCGGGAATCGAACCCGGGACTCCTGCATGCCAGGCCGACACTCTACCACTGAGGCAACCGGCCAGGGCCCAAAGTGGTAGATTTAAAAAGCAGATTAGCCCTCAGATGAGTCCTTAGTATAGAAACCTTTTACCTAATTTCTACTAAAATAAACTGAAATGCTCTCAGGACATGGAAATTATGATCATAGGGGAAAGGAGAAATAGGTAGATTTAGAGCTTTGGTTACCAGTAGGTAGGATGTTTTTGGATAGTGGCGGAGAATGACTTAAGGCCCCAGGAGAACAGAAAAGGTAAGAGCAGGTAGAAGGGCTTCACTGAAAAAAAAACCCCCCAAAACCCCCACTGCTATCAAGTGGGGGCTGACTCCCTCCCAGAGGCCCAGCACTAGACATTTCAACCAGACTCATTCCTGCCTCTTGAAATGCTCAGGGTGAGATTGTGGAGAGTGACACCCCAATAGGTAGGCTCCGTAATGATTCACAGAATATGGGGGATATATTTCATAAGGAGTGGCCCAATACCAGGAGTAGGACGCAAACAGAAGGTGAGAAGAGACTATGCCCATGAGCCTTTATGCATCATAACGACAATTAGGTTAACAAACACAACAGTCTAAACAAAATATGTTTATTTCATTTGTCTTGTAATCTGATCAATAATTATTTCCTCTTTCCTCAGTGCAGACAGTCTGAGTTGTTTCCTGGTTTAGAATCTTATCAGTCACAATCTACACACACCTTTCAGTGTTTTATGGCTAATAAGAGGAAGTAATGACAATGGTAATAATAAAAAAAAGATAATTACACTTAATAACTGCATTCATCTTACCATAGACAGCAGTCTATTGATTGCCACTGCCCGCTGTTGAGCTTCTATATGAGGCATTTCATTTTGAATTACTTGGTCTGTGATTCCATGGGGGAACTGGTGACATAACTCTATAATCCTAGAAATAAATGTATTAATGTTATTATTCACGCTTTTACTTATTTCGAAAGGCAGTGAGAAAAAACACTAGCAGAACAATTTGAAATTCTGACTTTTTTCACATTTGGTAGATAGTCGGGATTTCTAGGATGGTTCTGACTCAAACCTTTTGAAATACATGCTTACATTATTATTGTTTAAGGGAAATTTTTTTCTCACTAATATAAACTTTAAATTAGAACAAAAGTCAAATGAAAAAATAGTAACACTGTAGTTTCAGTTTTCTAAGACACAAGTATGATAAAGTTAAGGTACAGTGAGTTGGACGGCCACAACTATGCAAGCAAGAGGCAAATTGGATACTTCCGATGGGAAGCCAAAATTTGACAATTCAGTACAAGTGGGGCTTGCTTTTGGAATTATCCCTACCAAGCAAAGCCCAAATCTTCACCTTGTTACGGGATCATCATATATATTCATAATAGTAGGCGAGAGCTGGGTTCTTTTAAAACTACGTGGCAACCTAAAATAGCAGTGCACTTACAGAAAATACAAAACTGGGAGAAGCTTTAGATACCCTACAATCTTGACTTAAATACTACATCGAAACCATTTTTGGCTTAATGTTGCTTCGTAATTACAAACCGACCCCTAATTTGGCCCAAACGTTCTGTGGTGGGAGTTCCCACAGCGACGAGGAAGATCCTCGATCAGAACACGCATCCTCAAGTTCTACGGTAAGACACCGTCTTCTCTCGGAGCCTCCACCGCCTTAACGCAGGATGGCAGTGCATCATCCACTTCCCGCATAACATCGGGACAGCTACACACAGCTGCAAACTGTCAGATGAGTTTTGCTCTCCGGGGGTTGCAAACCCTCTCACTGTGCTTGTTCTGCCTCCCCCACTGACTTACCTGTTTTCTATTTCTACCGGAACCGCGTCGGGCGGCTGCAGCTTCACCTTAACCTCAGCCATGAGGGCGCAGCTGCCACCCCTGCGGGGGAGAAAAGCGCGGAGCGGCCAGACAGCGAACCCTAACACCCGAGAAGCGGAAGAGACGGCGCCGGACTTGGGCGGTGGGCCTTCTTCCTCGTGTCGCGCCGGTCCTTCCTTGCCTGTCGGAGTGAGGTGGCCAAGTCACGCCTGCTCTGCCTCACTCCCCGGCGCCGCTATATTCTCTTATTTTTGTCTTCCAGAATGTTAGTGCCTGTCGGATGAATGGGTCTGGTTCCCTCATTTTGCGTTGACATGCCACTTGTTTTTTATCACTTTCCAACCACGGTGAAGGCTTATTCTCGGATGCCTACGGCGAAGCCTTAGGAAAGGAACATCAGGAGGGTACCACTCTCCCAGTCAAGTGTCAGGGGCGGAGCTGGTTGCTAGGAAGCCGGGTTCGGCCAATTACCTACCCGGCTCTCAGTAGGCGGGGCGCGGCTCGCAGCGTCTGTGGTAACCGAGACCTTGGCGAAGGACAAGGCCGGAGGTGGTGAGAGGTGGGTTACCTGGCTAGGGACAGCGGTGGTACTCGGGGGTCTCAGTCCGTTCCCAGTGGTCGCAGGTGGAGGAGGAGGACCTCGGTCATTCCTCCCCAAAGGAAGAGAGTCTCTGACTGCCCCTGAGTAGGGGCCGGGACCAAATGGGGTTCAGAACCGAGGTAGCGAAGGGTCATTGTGTGTGTGTGTGCGCGCGCGCGCCAGGACGGCGCTCTACCCACTGAACAACCTAGCCAGGGGCTGGATTGCTCTCCTGCATGATCCACTTTGCTCGATCCCGCCGTCCCTGCCTCCCAAAGGCAGCTCCTAGTTACCGCATGTGAATTACCCTCCCCCAACTAATTTCATTTTGAATTAAAATTTCAACTATTTTTTATTTTAACGACCTCTCACATAAATGGAAATGTGAGGATAGATTGGTAAGTCCCCCAGGTCTAGCCATCCTTTTGTAGGGGCTAGTGATCTATCAGTATTTGCAGTTCAAATTCTTGACCTCCAACCCCTGAAACTAACCAGGCATTTAGTTCACTCCTACCTTTATTTATCTCGCTTTTATGGATACAGTCTGTGACAAAACTCAAACGGCAAGATGTTCTGAGGAGCATTATTTAGAATTGCAACAACCAAAACGAAAAGAAATTAGTAATATTCTTAATACTCAACTACAAATTGATTTTTAAAAAAAGGTTATATAACTATGTGGGAAATTGTAGATAATAGAGTGAGGGTGCAATAACTAGACTATAAAAATTGAATTAATATATAGATTATAATTGAGTAAAACTTATGTATCATACACATTGGAATTTATATAGGCTACACAGTGATCTGAACAGTTGTTGTATTAAGGCAAGGGTTATTTTTTACTCCTGAGTCCTTTGCATATTAAAAATTATGACACTGCCCAGCAAAAAGATCAGTAAAACCTCCATACTTATACTTAATTATTTATAAATAAAGTAAATAGAGTGGGAGACATTTGTGTTTGTTGCTCATAGTTTATCTTGGTGCCAACTTTCTACTGGCTGAAGTGTGATACTCTGCCATCCTTCTAGAGTTTCTGTGCAGCTTTTAAATGCAAAAACTACTTGGTAACGACTGCAGGGCCTTGAACTTGAGCTTTCCCAAAGGAGCTGGCTCTAAATTCACATTTCATGCTGCATACAGAGTTACTTCTGTTTCTCTTGTGCAATGACTTGCCCTGAAGCCAACAAGGCGGCACATGGATAAAAGGCAGTAAAGGCTGATAATAATCCAGAGGGAGTTTGGACCCGATCATTAGTGATGGTCTCTGTTCTGATGCATTCATTTAATTTGCCCATTGAAATAATTTTATTCCCCCATCCCATTCATTCATGCTCCTTTCCCAGAAGTAAAGTAAGTACTTAGATCATCAAAACCCCATACAAGCCTTCAGCAGTAAAAATACAGCTGAAAGCAATAATTATTTCAATTAAATATTAAATAATATTTTTAGGTGATATATTAACATCATCCTCTTTAGTTTTTTACTAGTTTTACTGTGTTTAAGTGAGGTGCTTCTCTTTGGCTTTTGTGTTCAAATATAGGTGGCCATTGGAATTTATTTTCATCTGCTTTTTTTTTTTTTTTTTTAAGTAAGCAGAGAAAATGACTGCTGGTTCAGTGTGTGTCCCTCAGATCATACCACTGCGAGTTCCTCAGCTTGGAAAAGCCAACCATGAAATTGATAACAATACACTTTTGGAAATGAAATCAGGTAAGAATCAAACATACTTGAAATGGTTTAAAATAACATGGCCATACTCTATATGTTCATCAGGTTGTTAATTTTCTTCTTTGCATGTTTTCTATAATTAGAATGTTGGGAAGTTTATAAAACTTTCAAAATTTGCAACAGTGTTATACTTGGTGGTTTATAGAGTGGTGTATGTTTAGATTGAAACGGTTAGCTTTGATCACCCTTTCATTTGTGTTAGGTACATTATTGCAACAGTGCCTTGACTCACCTTAGCCAAGGTAAGATGTCAGGTGCTTCCCGAAACATTCCCAGGATGCTCATTATTTTGCTGGAATAATGAATTTGACCTACTAATACAGGCTCTCCACTCAGGCTGCATATTGAATCCTGGCTTTGACAACTTCTGCTGATTTTTGGTACATTACTTACTGTCAGTTTCCTCATTATAAAATAGTGATAATATCTACCATTTAGAGCCATTGTGAGGATTAAATGAGTTGATGAGAGTTACACAGGGTCTAGCATGTAGTATTGCCAAAATAAATCTTAGCTAGTATTACAAAAATAAAACAATGAATATATTTCTTACTAATGCCAGAAGTGTGTATATATAAATACACACACACACATATACACATACATATGTGTAATAAATAGAGGAGGAAAAGTTTTATAGATAAAATATATGAACAAATACTTATTTAAAACAGACTTTGAGATTCAAATATACTTTAATAACTGATATATATATATATATATAAATTATCTGTCTTTCTAATGACCCTGTGCTTCTGAGACAGAATTCCAACTAAAAATACAATATATTATACTATGTCACCTTTTATCATAAAAGCTAATACTATTTTTAAAATTCTCAAAGCAAAATACAAATTTTAATATATGTGCCCATGACACTTAGAAGTTAAATGGTTGTTAGAAGGGAATGGCAAGAAAACAGTACAGAAGATCAACGAAACCAAGAGTTGTTTATTTGAAAAGGTAAACAAGATTGATGAACCTTTAACCAGACTCACCAAGAAAAAAAGAGAGGACTCAAATAGATAAAATTAGAAATGAAAATGCAGAAGTAACAACTGACACAACAGAAATACAAAGGATTGTAAGAAAATTCTATGAAGAACTGTATGCCAAAATATTAGGTGACCTAGGTGATATGGACAAATTGCTTGAAACATATAATCTTTTAAAAATCAATCTGAAAGAATCAGAAAACCTAAATAGACTGATTACATCAAATGAGATTGAAACAGTTACCAAAAAACTCCCAGCAAACAAAAGTCCTGGGCCAGATGGCTTCATGGGTGAATTTTACCAAATATTCAAAGAAGAACTAATTCCTATCCTTCTCAAGCTATTTCAAAAAATTTAAGAGGAGGGAAGACTTCCAAGCTCCTTTTATGAGGTGAACATAATCCTCATTCCAAAACCAGGTAAAGACACTACAAAGAAAGAAAACTATAGACCAATATCCCTGATGAACTTAGATGCTAAAATTCTCAACAAAATATTAGTAAACTAGATCCAACAATACATTAAAAAGTCATACATCATGATCAAGTGGAATTTATTCTGGGGAGGCAAGGCTGGTACAATATTCACAAATCAATCAATGTGATTCATCACATAAACAAAAGGAAGGAGAAAAATCACATGATAATATCAATAGATGCAGAAAAAGCATTTGATAAAATCCAGCACCCATTTATGATCAAAACTCTCAGCAAAGTGGGACTACAGGGAACATACCTCAACATGATAAAGGCATCTATTACAAACCCATGGCCAACATCATACTCAATAGGCAAAAATTTAAAGCAATCCCCTTAAGATCAGGATCAAAGCAGGGGTACCCCCTTTCACCACTCTTACTCAACATATTCTGGAAGTTTAAGCCACAGCAGTCAGACAAGAAGAAGAAATAAAAGGCATCCAAATTGGAAAAGAAGTAAAACTATCATTATTTGCTGATGATATGATACTGTACATAGAAAACCCTAAAGTCTCAGTCAAAAAGCTACTGTACCTGATAAATGAATTCAGCAAGATGGCAGGATATGAAATTAATATTCAGAAATCAGAGGCATTTTTATACACCAATAATGAACTGTTTGAAAGAGAAACTAAGAAAAAAAATCCCCTTCACTTTTGCAACCAAAATAATAAAGTACCTAGGAGTAAATTTAACCAAGGAGGTTAAAGACTTGTACTCAGAAAATTATAAAACATTGATAAAAGAAATCAAGGAAGATTCAAACAAGTGGTTCATGGATAGGAAGAATAAACATCATTAAAATGTCTATATTACCCAAAGGAATTTACAAATTCAATGCAATTCCTATTAAAATACTAATGGCCTACTTCAAAGATATAGAACAAATATTCCAAAAATTTATATGGAACCAAAAAAGAACATGAATAGCCTCAGCAATCTTGAAAAGGAAGAATAGAGTGGGAGGTATCACACTTCCTGATATGAAGTTATACTACAAGGCCGTTGCACTCAAAACAGGCTGGTACTGGCATAAGAACAGGCATACAGATCAATGGAACAGAACAGAGTACTCAGAAATAAACCCACAGCTCTATGGACAACTGATATTTGACAAAGGAGGCAAAAGCATACAATGGAGTAAAGACAGCCTCTTTAACAAATGGTGTTGGGAAAATTGGACAGGGTCTTGCAAAAAAATGAAACTGGATCACCAACCTACACCATTCACAAAAATAAACTCATAATGGATAAAAGATTGAAATGTAAATCGTGAAACCATAATCATCTTGGAAGAAAACATAGGCAGTAAATTCTCTGACATCTCTCGCAGCAATACATTTGCTGATTTATCTCCATGGGCAAGGGAAATAAAGGACAGGATGAACAAATGGGACTATATGAAGCTAAAAAGCTTTTGCACAGCTAAAGACAACATGAAGAAAATAAAAAGAGAATCCACACATTGGGAGAACATATTCGACAATACGTCTGATAAGGGGTTAATAACCAAAATTTATAAAGAATTGTAAAACTCAACACCAGGAAGGTAAACAATCCAATCAAAAAATGGGCAAAAGAGCCCTGGCCAGTTGGCTCAGCGGTAGAGCGTCGGCCTAGCGTGCGGAGGACCCGGGTTCGATTCCCGGCCAGGGCACATAGGTGAAGCGTCTATTTGCTTCTCCACCCCTCCACCGCGCCTTCCTCTCTATCTCTCTCTTCCCCTCCCGCAGCCAAGGCTCCACTGGAGCAAAGATGGCCCGGGCGCTGGGGATGGCTCCTTGGCCTCTGCCCCAGGTGCTAGAGTGGCTCTGGTCGCAACATGGCGACACCCAGGATGGGCAGAGCATCGCCCCCTGGTGGGCAGAGCATCGCCCCATGGTGGGCGTGCCGGGTGGATCCCGGTCGGGCGCATGCGGGAGTCTGTCTGACTGTCTCTCCCTGTTTCCAGCTTCAGAAAAATGCAAAAAAAAAAAAAAAAAAAGGGCAAAAGAAATGAATAGACACTTTTCCAAAGAGGACATACAATAGGTATATGAAAAAATGCCAACATTACTATCATTAGAGAAATGCAAATTAAAATTGCAATGAGATACCACCTCACACCTGTCAAAATGGCGCTCATTAACAAATCAACACATTACAAGTGCTGGCGAGGGTGTGGAGAAAAGGGAACTCTCCTGCACTGCTGGTGGGAATGCAGACTGGTGCAGCCACTGTGAAAAACAGTATGGAGATTCCTCAAAATATTAAAAATGGAACTGCCTTTTAACCTAGCTATCCCACTTTTAGGAATATATCCTAAAAATACCAAATCACTGATTCAAAAGAAGAAATGCACCCCCATATTTATGGCAGCATTGTTCACAATAGTCAAGTTCTGGAAACAGCCCAAGTGTCTGTCAGCGGATGAGTGGATTAAAAAGCGGTGGTACATATATACAATGGAATACTACGTGTCTGTGAAAAAGAAGGAAATCTTACCTTTTGTGACAACATGGATGGACCTGGAGACTATTATGCTAAGTGAAATAAGCCAGGCAGAGAAAAAAAAATATTATATGACCTCACTCATTTGAGGAATTTAATGAACAGTGTGAACTGAGGAATGGAATAGAGGCCGAAGCGGGATCAAAGGAACCAGAGGGAAAGTGGTCAGAGGGAAAGGGGAGGAGAGAATTGGATCAGAGAAGGGAAAGAGATTAGTGAAATTATATATTCATAGCACAGGGTTATAGAGAGCAGGACAGCAAATCCTGAAGGGAAACAGGGAGGGTGTTTGGGGGAGGGGTCAAAGGGGGTATCAAAGGGAATACGTGGGTGGGGATGAGGGAGATATATTCAGTGAGACACTTGAATCTATGTAAGCACAATAAATTAAAATCAATAAAAAATTTTTAAAAAGTTAAATGGTTGTTGTTGTTTTTTTAAAGTATTTTTTTAAATTTTTTATTTTATTTATTCATTTTTAAAGAGGAGAGAGAGACAGAGAGGGAGAGAGAGAGAGAGAGAAGGGGGAGGAGCCGGAAGCATCAACTCCCATACATGCCTTGACCAGGCAAGCCCAGGGTTTCAAACCGGCGACCTCAGCATTTCCAGGTCGACACTTTATCCACTGCACCACCACAGGTCAGGCCAGATGGTTGTTGACAAATGATGGTATGAATAACAGAGTATTTAAATTCTCTGATATTTAAAATGTCTAATAAATAAATGGTTCTACAATTCAAAAACAAAAAGAATAATAACCTAATTAAAAAATGGACAAATGATTTGAAAGGACATTTTATAGGAAAGGAAATATAAATGTCTTTTAAACATGAGAATATGCTTCTACCTACCTGCTTGCTGAGTAGACCTTATCCCCTGCTTTGTTTACTCCATTGCATTTAATCACCGTTCAACAGATTGTATATTTTTTGTTTGTTTACTGTCTGTGTGTCTTTCCTAGAATGGAAGCTTATAAGAGCGGGGACTTTGGTCATTGGTTATCCCCTGTGCCTAGAACAGTGTCTGGCACATAATAGGTACTTGGTAACTATTTGTTGAAAGAATGAATGATTCTTACTCAAGATGTAAGAAATGTGAATTAAAACTAACAAGATAATTTTTTTTCTTACCTAAGGGATTGGCAAAAGTAAAAGAAAAATTGATAGCATATTATATGGGTAAGGTTGTGGGTAAAAAAGCATATTCATGAGTTACTGGGGACAGTGCAAATTGTTTCAGTGTCCATGAGGGGAGTTTGGCAATATTAACCAAAATTACAAATGCACATATCTTTTGACTCAACAATACTGGTTCTACATATTTTACAAATATAATTATAGAAAGAAGCTGTTTCAAGGTTATTTATTACAATGCTTGTAATGGCAAAAAAACAAAAACAAAACCCCCCAGAAGATTTAGATGTCCCTCTGTAGGGGGTTGGTTAAATTGTGGTTCATCTATAGAAAGAGAGACTATGAAGGAACCATAGCACAAAGAATGGGGACTCTCTTTATATACCAATATAGAACAATATCCAAGACTTATTGTTAAATTAAAAAAGAAATGAATGGAACAGAGTATGATACACCATCTTTGTATAAAAAGAGTGAGGAAAATAAGAATATGTATATACATGCTTGTGTGAATATAAAATATTTTTGAAAGAATATTCAGGCCCTGGCCAGTTTGCTCAGTGGATAGAGCATTGGCCCAACATGTAGGCGTGCCAGGTTCGATTCCCCAGTCAAGGCACACATGAGAAGCGACCATCTACTTCTCTTCTTGTCCCCCTTCCCCTTCTTTCTCTCTTCCTCTCTCGCAGACAGTGGCTCAGTTGGTCGAAGCATTGGCCTTAGGCACTGAGCATAGCTCGGTTGACTTGAGCATTGGCCCCAGATGGGGGTTGCCAGGTGGATTCTGATTGGGGTATATGCAGGAGACTGTCTCTCTATCTCCCTTCCTCTCCCTTAAAAAAGAAAGAAAGAAAAGAAAGAATATTCATGATACCATTGATTGCTTTTGGGCAGCTGATGTTGGGAGTTGGATGGAGAGCTTTAATTATATATCATTTTTTGATATTTTGGATCTTGATAAATATGAATTTATTATCTTTACAAATTTTCTAAGAAGTGTAGGAATGAATTATTTACCAAGTCCAAATAAATATAAAAGCATTTCTTAAACAATACTCAAAACAATGAAAAATTAGGTTCTGCTTTTTAATGGGTTTTCTAGTCTTAAAATAGACCCCTGCTCTACTTGTATCAATGCCCTGTTGGAGATGCAGAATTGCATAGTGGTTCAGGGGCATGGGCTATCGATTCAACTTCATAACTTCTTCGGGACTCTGTGCCCTCATCTATAAAGTAGGTATAAAATAGGACTTATCTAATCGGGTTGCACAGATAAAATGCGCTTATTTATCTAAGGCACAGTGCCTGGTGTAGAGAAAGAACTCAATGATTGTTATTGTTCTACAATAACATGTTTTCAACAATATGTTTAAAAAACCTTATTAAATAACTGCCCATTGGCATTATTCAGAGACTTGTTACTTTAGTGTTAATCCCATTATCCTGTTTTGGGTTTTTCAGATACCCCAGATGTCAGCATATATTATACCCTGGATGGCAGCAAACCTGAATTTCTAAAGAGAATTGGTTATGGTGAAAATAATACATTGAAGTATACAAAGCCTATTACTCTGCCTGATGGAAAAATACAAGTTAAAGCTATTGCAGTCTCTAAGTAAGTTAAGAGCCTGGTGATTATAATTTATAATATAATGATACTTTAATTTTCTTTCCTTCTTTCTGTGAGAATCTGTGCTGGATTAGAAGGCTACTAAAGAAAAAATTATTTAATTTCAGCATGTACCTGTAACTTGTTTTTTTCTTCTATTGAAGTATACTGTAAAGTGAAGAAATCATAAGAGTGCAGCTCAATGAAGTGCTATGTATATTAACACTGTTATTTTCTTTTTGTTGAATTTATTGAAGGTGACACTAGTTAACAAAATTGTAGGGTTTCAGGTATCCAATTTTGCACTGTACATGATATTGTGTGTTTTCTACCCCAAGTCAGGACTCCATTCATCATCATTCAGTCCCCTTATACCCTCTGCCATCTGCCTCCATCCTCTCTCCCGCAGCAATCACTACACTTGTCCGTTTTTTCTCTTTTTTTACCTTTTGCTCAATTCCTCCACCACCCCTGACCTAGCCCCCACCCCGGCCCTGACAGCTTTCTATCTATGAGCCTGTCTCTATTTTGCTTGATTATTTACTTTGTTCTTTGGATTCCACACATGAGTGAAATCATATGGTACTGGTGTTTCTCTGACTGGCTTATGTTACTTATAATGACTTCCAGGGCCATCCATGCTGTTGCAAAAGGTAAAATTTTCTTTTTCTTTTTTTTTTTTTTTTTTACAGCTGAGTGATATTCTATTGTGTACATGTCATTGTCTAAATGTACCAGAGCTTTTTTATCCACTCATCTACTGATGGGCACTTGGGCTGCTTCCAAATCTTGGATATTATAAATAATGCTGCAATTAATATAGAGGTGCATGTATTCTTTCAAATTAGTGTTCCTGGTTTCTTTGGATAAATTCCCAGGAGAGGAATTACTGGTTCATAAGACAGTTCTGTTTTTAATTTTTTGAGGTAACTCCATACTGTGTTCTACAGTGGCTGCACCAGTCTGTATTCCCACCAGCAGTGCACGAGAGTTCCCTTTTCTCCACATCATCACCAACACTTGTTGTATACTGATTTATTGATGATAGCTATTCTGACAGATATGAGGTGATAGCTCATTGTGGTTTAAATTTGCATTTGTCTGATGATTAGTGACATTGAGCATCTTTTCATATGTCTATTGTATGTCCTCTTCAGAGAAGTGTCTATTTAGATCCTTTGCTCATTTTTTAATCAGGTAGTTTGTTTTTTTTTGGTGTTGAATTTTATGAGTTCTTATACATTTTATTTATTTATTTTTTACAGGGACAAAGAGAGAGTCAGAGAGAAGGATAGATAGGGACAGACAGGAACAGAGAGAGATGAGAAGCATCAATCATCAGTTTTTCGTTGAGACACCTTAGTTGTTTATTGATTGCTTTCTCATATGTGCCTTGACCGTTGGCCTTCAGCAGACTGAGTGACTCCTTGCTCAGCGACCTTAGGTCCATGCTGGTGAGCTTTTTTTGCTCAACCCAGATGAGCTCGTGCTCAAGCTGGCGACCTCGGGGTCTTGAACCTGGGTCTTCCGCATTCCAGTCTGATGCTCTATCCACTGCGCCACCGCCTGGTCCGGCTCTTAAACATTTTAGATATTAACCCTTTATCAAGTATGTAATCTGTGAATATGTTCTCCTATTCAGTGTGTTATCTTTTTATTTTGTTGATGATTTACTTTGCTGTACAAAACTTTTTAGTTTGGTGTAGTCCCATTTGTTTACTTTTTCTTCTGTTTCCTTTGCCTAAGGAGACCTATCAGAAAAAATATTGCTACAAGAAATGTTCAAGATTTTGCTGCCTATGTTTTCCCCTAGGATTTTTATGAATTTGAGTCTTACATTTATGTGTTTAGTCCACTTTGAGTTTATTCTTGTGTATGGTGTAAGAACGTAGTCTAATTTCATGTTTTTACATGTATCTGTCCAGTTTTCCCAACACTATTTATTGAAGAGACTGTCTTTACTCCATTGTATGTTCTTGCAATCCTTTGTTAAAAATAGTTGGCCATAAAGTCATGGGTCTACTTCTGGATCTTTATTATGTTCCATTGCTCCATGTCTATTTTTATGGCAGTACCATGCTGTTTTGGTTATTGTAGTCTTACAGTTTACTTTAATATCGGATAGCATGATTCTTCCAACTATGTTCTTTCTCAAGGTTGCTGTGGCTATTCAGGATCTTTTGTGGTTCCATATAAATTTTTGGAATATTTGTTGTAGTTCTGTGAAATATGCTGTTAGTATCTTGAAGGAATTGTGTTGAATCTATAGATTGCTTTGGGTAGTATGGACATTTTAACGATGTTACTTCTTCCTGTCAATGAAGATGGCATATACTTCCACATATTTGTGCCTTCTTCAATTTTTTTTTAGTGTCTTATAATTTTCTGAGTACAAGTCTTTTACATCCTTGGTTAAATTTGTTCCTTGGTTAATATTTATTCTTTTTGAAACAATTGTGAATGGTATTATTATTATTTTTAGTTTCCCTTTTTTTTATAAATAAATTTCTATTAATGTTAATGGGGTGACATCAATAAATCAAGTTTCTCTTTTTGATAGTTCATTATTGGTGTATAAAAATGCAACTGATTTCTGGTTATTTATTTTGTATTCTGCTGCTTTACTGAATTTATTTATCAGTTCTAGTAGGTTTTTTTGGTGGAATCTTTAGGGTTCTCTACTATTATATCATCTGCAAATAATGACAATTTTACTTTCTCCTTTCCAGTTTGGATGCCTTGTATTTCTTCTTGTCCGATTGCCGTGGCTAGTAGTGCCAGTACTATATTGAATAAGAGTGGTGATAGCAGACATTCTTGTCTTTTTCCTGATCTGAAGGGAAATGCTTGTAGGTTTTGCCCATTGAGGATGATATTGATTGTAGTCCTGTCATATGTGGCCTTTGTTACATTGAATTATGTTCCCTCTATTCCCACTTTGCTTAGGGATTTTATCAATAATGGGTGCTGGATTTTATCAAATGTTTTTTCTGCATCTATTGATGTTATCATATGATTTTTATCCTTCATTTTGTTTATATGGTGTATCACGTTTATTGATTGTGCCAACCTTGCATCTTCAGAATAAATCATACTTGATTATGATGTGTAATCTTTTTAAAATAATGCTAGATTTGTTTTGCTAATATTTTGTTGAGGATTTTAGCATCTACATTCATCAGGGCTATTGACCTATAATTTTCTTCCTTTGTAGTATTATTGACTGGTTTTGAAAATAAGATAATGCTGGCCTTGTAAAATGAACTTGAGAGTCTTCCCTTCTCTTGAAGTTTTTGGAATAGTTTGAGAAGAATAGGTGTTAGTTTTTCTTTGAATGTTCAGTAAAATTCGCCCATGATACCATATGGTCACGAAGTTTTGTTTGATGGGATTTTTTTGATTACTGCTTCAGTTTCACTGGCCATAATCTATCCTGATTCTCTGATTCTTTCTGATTCAGTTTTGGAAGATTGTATATTTCTTGAAATTCATCCATTTCTTTCAGACTGTCCAATTTGTTGGCATGTAGTTGTTCATAATATTTTCTTACAATGCTTTTTGTATTTCTTTGGTGTCAGTTGTTACTTCTCTTTTATTTCTAATTTTGTTTATTTGGGTCCTCTTTCTTTTTTTATTGAAGAGTCTAGTTAAGGTTTATCAATCTTGTTTATCTTTTTATAGAACCAGCTCTTGGTTTCATTGGTCTTCTTCTGTTTTGTTTGTATTGTTTTTCAGACTCTATTTTATTTATTTCTGCCCTGATCTTTATGATTTCCTTTCTTCTACTCACTTTGGGCTTTGTTTGTTATTCTTTTCTTTACTTCCTTTTAGTTCCTTTCAGGGTAAAGTTATATTGTTGATTTGATTTTTTGTTTGTTTGTTTCTTGAGACGAGCCTGTAATACTATGAATTTTCTTCTTAGAACTAGTTTTGCTGTGTCCCATACATTTTGTGTTATTGTATCCTTATTTTCATTTTTAAAGCATTTATTTATTTCTTCCTGTTAACCCATTTATTATTTAATAACATGTTATTTAGCTTCCAGGTATTGTGTGTATTTCAGTTTTTTTCTTGTGAATGATTTGTAGTTTCATACCATTATGTTCAGAGAAGATGCTCGGTATGTTTTCAGTTTTCTTAAATTTATTGTGACTTGTTTTGTGTCCTTATATGTGGTCTATCTTATAAAACTGTTCCATGTGTACTTGAAAATAATCTATATTCTGCTGCTTTGGGGTGAAATGCTCTAAAGATTTCAATTAAATCCATCTGATGTAGTGTATCATTTTAGGCCGCCATTTCCATGTTGATTTTCTGCCTGGAAGATTTATCCATTGATGTCAGTGGGATATTAAAATGCCCTACTATTACTGTATTACTGTCCATCTCTCCCAATATGTCCATCAAGAATTGCTTTACATATTTAGGTGCTTCTACATTGGATGCTTAAATGTTCACAAGCGTTATGTCCTCTTGTGAGATTGCTCCTTTTATCATTATGTAGTGTCCTTCTTTGTCTCTTACTGTAGCCTTTGTTTTAAAGTTTATTTTAGCAGATATAATTATTGCTTCCCCAGCTGGGTTTTTTCTTATTTCTATTAGCCTCAAATATTTTTTTTATTCCTTTACTTTTAGTCTGTGTGTATCTTTCATTCTGAGATGGGTCTCTTATAGAGTATATGAGTCATGTTTTCTTATTCATTCAGCTTTCCTATGTCTTTTTATTGGGACATATAAGCCATTTACATTTAATATGAATATTGATAGGTATAGTTATTGCCATTTTATTCTTTTGACTAGGTTTCTCTGTTTTTCTCTTCCTCTTTCTTCTCTTCCTGTTCATCCTCCTCCTCCTTTCTTCCTTCTTCTTCTCCTTCTCCTCTTTCTTCTTTTCTTCTTTACCCTTTAACATTTTTTTGTAATACTGATTTGATGGTAATGAACTCCTTTACCTTTTCTTGTCTGGAAGCTCTATTTCTCCTTCAATTTTAAATGACAGCCTTGCTGGATAAAGTAATCTTGGTTGTAGGTCCTTGCTTGTCATCACCTTGAATATTTCATGCCTATCCCATCTGGCCTGAAATATTTCTGTTGCAAAATCAGCTGACAGTCATACAGGAGCTCCCTTATAGGTAATGAACTGTCTTTCACTTTGTCTTTAACCTTTGTCATTTTAGTTATGATGTATCTTTGACCAGCACACTATTTTGGAATATATTTTTATTTAAGTGTGATATTCTAGAATTAAAGAAAAAGAATGTGACCATTGTCATATTTGTGTTAGCATGTGCCCATGTTTATATCCATGAATTTCACATTGGAAAATAGTCAGTGAAAAACAAATAGTTCCAAGAACTCAGGAACATCTCAGTGGGGAGGGGGCTGGTCAGGTCTTGATGGCCCATATTGATGGTCTACTTCAAGGTCTGTAAAATTTCTGTTATCTTCCTTCCTTCTTTAAAAGCCACTTTTATGGTCAAGAGCTCACTAACTTTGATATCATCATTTTGTGGTGTTTTTGCAATGAACTTACATGGTTCTCCCTTTTTTTTTTTTTTTTTTTTGTATTTTTCTGAAGCTGGAAATGGGGAGAGACAGTCAGACAGACTCCCACATGCACCCGACCGGGATCCACCCGGCACGCCCACCAGGGGGCGACGCTCTGCCCACCAGAGGGTGATGCTCTGCCCCTCCGGGGCGTTGCTCTGTTGCGACCAGAGCCACTCTAGCGCTTGGGGCAGAGGCCAAGGAGCCATCCCCAGCGCCCGGGCCATCTTTGCTCCAATGGAGCCTCGCTGCAGGAGGGGAAGAGAGAGACAGAGAGGAAGGAGAGGGGGAGGGGTGGAGAAGCAGATGGGCGCTTCTCCTGTGTGCCCTGGCCGGGAATCAAACCCGGGACTTCTGCATGCCAGGCCGACGCTCTACCACTGAGCCAACCAGCCAGGGCGGTTCTCCCTTTTTTGTCAATGATTTTTATATCATGGTCAAGGTAAATCACGATTGGATGCAGTAAAAAATGCCTTGAACTGAAAGTAAGTAATTGGAAGGAGTCAGAGTACCCTGAGAACAGTTACTTTTCTTTAGCAGAACCATGAGGGACTCCCCAGTTTTGCAACAATTGTTAATAAAGTTAACTTATTGGCAGATTACCAGGGCATCTAGCTGCAGCTCCTTGGAATACATAATGTGCCCTAAAATACTGCATTTGTGTGGAGGAAAGCTCCAGATTTCATCTCCATAGGCAGTGACCAAGGCAAGAAGATAACTGCTTTGAGAGTGGTATTTTGGGGTGTGGGAAAGTGGATGGAGTTTGTTGACCTTCACATGTGGGTTTTAATCCCAGTTCCAGCTGAAACTATTTGTATGACATTGATTAAGTTATGTGGCCTTCTGAGTCTCAGCTTCATCTTTTGTTAAATGAGGTTAGTAGAACTTACTTGACAGCCATTGTGAAGATCAGAGGTAGGATATGTAGGAGCTGTTATTGTTTGTTATTACTAAATTTTTAAAAATATAAATTTTTTTTAGATTTTATTTATTCATTTTTAGAGAGAGAGAGAGAGAGAGAGAGAGAGAGGGAGAGAGAGAAGGGGGAGGAGCAGGAAGTATCAACTTCCCATATGTACCCTGACCAAGCGAGCCCAGGGTTTTGAACCAATGACCTCAGCATTTCAGGTCAATGCTTTATCCACTGCGCCACCACAAGTCAGGCTGTTATTACTAAAATTTTTAACAAAGCCCTAAAAGATTGCTGTTCTGTGCTTTGAAAAGTGTATGCCTAGTGAATAAGGGGTTTTCACTCAACCCCTTCGTGTTTCTATACCAGCAGTTCTCAACTGGGTATAATTTTGGCCTAATGGAGACATTTAGTAGGGTCTGGAAACTTTTGTGGAAACCACAACTAGAGGTAGGAATGTGTTAGTTGCATCTGGTGGGTGGAGGCTAGGGATGCTGCTAATCACTTTACAATGCACAGGGCAGCCCCCACAACAAAGGCTCATCTCGCCGAAACTCTCAGGAGTTTACAATAGGCTGAGAAAACCTGACCCAGACCAAATTGCAGAATTCTTACAGATCCAGCCTCATACTTCCTTTGCAATCATTAATATACAGTAATTCTGGTGATTTATTGAAGGGATAGTAATCTTAGTGGGAATAGAGCTACATGTAATTTTTTTATACTGAGTGTACATTATATTGGTATTCCTAAAGATATGTATTTAAGGTCTAAGATTCCAACCCTGGCAATAATTGATGTGTGTTCAAATGGGGCTCTGAGTAGGATTTCTAGCTCCAACCCCAAACCTGATCATTCTTAAGGATTACAGTCTCGAAGTCCTTTTACTTCGCAGGCTGTTTAAGCTAGTTTTGGGGCTCTACTTGTCGGGAACAAATTACTTGTGGGTACAAGCCCTAGCTGAGTTACCAAGAAAGGGGGCAGCTGTGGTGGGGACACAACTTGGACCTTGAGAGAGAGCAAGTGAATGCGAATCAGGCTTCTAGTCACTGTGACAGTGGGGCTGTGAGTGCACCATCAGGGAGCCCCACAATTGCCCAGCATTGATTGATCCCTGGGTGGAGGTGTTTGTGATGTACAGGATGTGTGCTAACAAAGACGACTGTATCTTGGATGACAGACCTTGAACCAAAGTACATTCAGATGAGAGGATGTCAAGGTTAATGAGTTAAAGTAAATAGTAGTTCATCTCTTTCTGCATCCAGATTTATGTATCTGCAAACCTGGTTTTGTTATTAAGAACAAAGCAAAACATACGTTTCTCCAAAGTTTAGCCATCTATAACATAAGTCACTCCAGCCAATGAACATGCATATATTCACTGATCACAGAGAGCAAGCATGCTATTTCTTAAATGTATTGTCACTCACAGATACGTAGTAGCTGTTTATATAAATTGTGTATTTCTGAAAAACTTTTTTCCTCTTCCAAAACTTTGACTTAAAATTTAGATACTATATAATGTTAAACATTTCTAAACTGTTTTGGAATTAGTATTTATATAGAGAATTTTAAGTTGGGGACCATTTACTAAAAGGCTCAAAAAAAATTTTTTTTTCGTGTTTTCTCAACTTTATTACAGGGAGGGATGGGGGAAAAGGGATAGACATTAAGGTTTGTTGTTTTTTTTAAGTAAGTGCCTTTTTTTTAGGTTTTATTTATTCATTATAGAGAGGAAAGAGAGAGAGCGAGAGAAGGGGAGAGGAGCAGGAAGCATCAACTCCCATATGTGCCTTGACTAGGCAAGCCCAGGGTTTTGAACCGGCAACCTCAGCGTTTCCAGGTTGATGCTTTATCTGCTGCACCACCACAGGTCAAACAACGTTAAGGTTTTTGTAGTCTCAACACAAAATAATTTTTTGTTGTTGTATTTTTCTGAAGTTGGAAATGGGAGGCAGTCACGCCCACCAAGGGGCGATGCTCTACCCATCTGGGGCGTTGCTCTGTTGCAACCAGAGCCATTCTAGTACCTGAGGCAGAGGCCACAGAGCCATCCTCAGCGCCCGGGCCAACTTTGCTCCAGTGGAGCCTTGGCTGCGGTAGGGGAAGAGAGAGATAGAGAGGAAGGAGAGGGGGAGGGGTGGAGAAGCAGATGGGCGCTTCTCCTGTGTGCCCTGGCCAGGAATCGAACCCGGAACTCCTGCACGCCAGGCTGACACTCTACCACTGAGCCAACCGGCCAGGGCCAAGGGGCTCAAAAATTTTAAGAAATGTAAAGAATAGCATGTAAGAAGTACAAGAAATTGCAAAAGAAATGCTAATGAAGCAGAAACATATGTTAAAGACCAGTGTGAAAGTTAATAAGAACAAAGCAACTGGAAGTGTAAAAAAGCATTAAGTATCTTGACAGATCAAACAGAATCACCTGTGTTCCATTTCGGAGCTTTCAACACAAATTAATGGGTGTGAGAATTAAACATCAGATAAATACACCAAGTGCAGCCATGAAGATGTGGCAATGATGACTGCTGGTTGTCCCCCACTATTGGTGTCTTCCTTCTTTTATAATATTAGAGCCCATGATTTTTAGCGAGACACACGGTTGCCCAAAAGAAGAATATTCTCAGTCTTCCTTGCAGCTAGTGAAACATACCCCCAGTGGGATGTATATGGAGCCACTGTGTGCGACTCTGGATTATACCCTTAAAGAGAAGGTGTGGGTACTGCCTCCTGCTGGTTGGAATGTAGAGGTGGAGGTCAGCTATGTTGAATCCTGAGGACGTGTACAAGGATCTAGGGATAGTGGGGGAAGGGGTGATGGAAGTTTTTTAAAACTGGATTGTGGTAATAATTTACAATTGTTTAAGTTTATTAAATATTGTCAAGCTGTGTACTTAAAATAGGTGAGTTTTATGGCCTGTAAATTATACCTCAATATTTAAAATTGTTTTAAAAAAAGTAAAAAGTGTAGGTGAGCTGCTGGTGCTCCAAACAGACCACCAGCAGTTTTTGTATGGGCACCTCTGTGTTGTTTCTCATGGAACTTCTTTTGCATCAGACAGGAACAAGGTTCCTTGTAAAATATTATGAATAAATTTAAAACATGGTGGTTTTTGAGGATTAACAGTTAAACTCTACCAGAGCAGCATATATTTTGCTACCTACAGCTAGGGTAAGGAAAATTCCCTTGAATCACATGAAATGATATACAGGTTTATTCTTCATTTCAGAATAGTTTGGGACTTAAAGTATTAAGTCTTTATGATGAATGTGGTAGATAATCTCCAAAAATGAACCATGTCTCCCAGTGTAGCCCCTCCACTTGAATCTGGGCTGGCCCTGTGACTTACTTTTGACCAATAGAATGCTTCAGAAATGATACTAAGGTGAGATCATACAAAGTGTAGCAGATTCTGTTCTGCTCTCTTGGAACAAAACACTGGGTGAAGCTAGCCACCAGATAGAAAGTCTGACTTCCCTGAGATTTCCATACTGTGAGGAAGCCCAAGCTAACCAACCAGAGTGAGAGATAGAGAGAAATGGAAATCCTAGCCTAGGCTGTGAATATGAGGGAAGAAACCATTTTGGACATCCAGCCAAGCTGATGTTTCAGTTGACTCCAGCCCCAGCCAATGTCTGACTGCAACCACATGACAGATTGCAGACAACAGCTGCCCAGCTGAGCCTGGTTAACTCACAGATTTGTTTTAGACAGTATGTTTTGGAGTGGTTTGTTGCAAAGCAATAGATAATCTAAATGAAAATAAGGTAAAGAAAGACCATAGAAGTTGTATATCTATTTATTCAATTTTTTAAAAAGATTTTATTTATCCATTTTTATTGGAGAGAGAGAGAGAGAGAGAGAGAGAGAGAGAGAGAGAGAGAGGAAAGAGATAGAGAGAATGGGGAGGAGCAGGAAGCATCAACTCCCATATGTACCTTGACCAGGCAAGCCCAGGGTTTTGAACCGGCGACCTCAGTGTTCCAGGTTGACGCTTTATCCACTGCACCACCACAGGTCAGGCAGTCCAATTTAAAATATAATAAATTCAGTAGCTAGACTAAGGGACTTTATGTGATCTTAATTTCTAGCCATCTTTTTTTTGGAATCTTTGTGTAATGCACAGATATTTTCTTTTTAAAATAATTTGCAGAGACTGCAGACAGAGTGGTGTTGTAACAAAGGTGTTTCAGGTGGAATATGAACCACCAAATACAATCTCTTCAGAAGACAGTGTTGAAAATGTTCTCGAAGATTCTTCAAAGCAGGCAAGTAATGAAATTATAATACATTCAAATAGTCACATCCTTTGTTCCTTCTTTCTCAGTGATCACATCTTCCCTTTCATTTCATCACCCCAGTCACTCTGCCCACAGTCAGGTTTTTATCATTGGGACCATTATCAACCATTGCAAAGTATCTTTGCTGATTTCCCCCCTTTAGTCAGTCTCTTTTCCACAGTGCACATTAGAATTCCTACCCATCGTTACTGCCCACACTGTGGTGTCTGCAATGACTCTCTTTTACCTATTTTGTGTGTGTGTGTGTGTGTGTGTGTGTGTGTGTGTGTGAGAGAGAGAGAGAGAGAGAGAGAGAGAGAGAGAGAGAGGAAAGGGAGATGAGACATATCAAGTCATACTTGTGGCACGTTATAGTTGTTCATTGATTGATTCTCATACGTGCCTTGCCTGGGGAGGCTCAAGCCAGCAACCTTGGGCTCAAGCCAGCGATCTTTAGGCTCAAGCCAGTGACCTTTGGGCTCAAGCCAGTGACCACGGGATCAGGTTGATGATCCCATGCCCAAGCCTGTGACCCCACACTCAAGCTGGTGAGCCTGTGCTGAAGCCAGCAACCTTGGAGTTAGAGCTAGGGACCTCAGCGTCCCTGGTTGACGTTATATCCACTGCACCACCACTGGTCAGGCTCCGCCTTACCTACTGAAGAAACAGAAACCTTCAGCCTGGCATCCCTCATGGTCAGTTCTGTCCTCAGGCACCCTTTCCTGCTTTGTGACTCCCCAGTATCCACTCCAGCTGAACTGAACTGGATTTTCTGTGTTCTGTCACTGCCACCTCCCACCCAGACCATCTCCTTTTATAAACTGCTTTCCATATGTGATTACTTTGCTCCTTGTTTCTCATCCCCTTGTACTACTGTAAGCACCAAGATGCCAGAGAGCATATTTGCTGCACTCAATGTCTTGCACAGGGGCAGGTAGGAGAAGGCAGTGAGTGTATATTTGTTGAATAGATGCACCAGAGTAGTTAGATACACTGGGCTAGTAGAGAAGCCCTCAGTGGGCACTGCATTCTGTTATGTTGAAATCTTCATTCTCAAATAGCTGCAAAGCCTCACTTTGGAGAGTGAACTTAGACCTTTCTACAAAGGGTGTCTGAAACTTCAGTCCCTGGTTGTGGGCATCAGTGAGATAGATCAAGGGCCAGAGGATGGGACAACTTATGGTAAGGCAACCAACTCAAAAGTCTGTCATGGAGGTCTTGTTGGGGTGACATCAAGTTTTGGGGGGAGTCCTTTCAGCCCACCAGTGGGCCAGAGCCCAGAGAAGCGGCTGTGAGATGAAAGCAGTGGCTGCAGGCAGAGTGTGAGGTTTCGGCATGACCAGGGGAAGGATCTACGCTTGGGCAGGGGCAGCCATCAGGGCCTGAGCCTACCTGTGTCAGCAGGTGCTTCGGCTTAGTCAGGCATAAGAGACTGAGTCCATGAAGAAGAAAGCCCGGAGAGGAGCATTATGGACTGTGTGTGGGCAGGTAGTGTACATAAGTCCTGTCTTGGTCTGACCCCACCCTATCTTTGCCCCCTGGATCTGGTGGTCCCTCCATTATTACTGAGACTCCCATGATGGCAACATCCTGCCTGCGTATGCTGCTACCTGCCTTTTGTCTTGGCCGCTTGACCTGGTGGGGCCTACCACCCAGACACACTGCTAACCACATGGCCCAGGCACAAAGCGGTGTGCTTCCAGAGTAAGGTGAGGCAGAGGTCACTTTGTAAAACCTTCTGTCAATCCTTCCAAGCAAGAGGTACGCGCTATGACACTGCCTCTACTGTGTAACTTTTAATGTTTACATTCTAGGAGGGCCTAATTAAGTGACTGACATGCAATCTTTTCATTCCTAGGAACTGAAAAATGGATTTGTTGGATCACAACTAAGGAAGAAGTCTAAGAATGCTGAAAATAAACTGGGTTGGAATGTTAACCTTCGAAAGTTTCTAGGTATGACATGAGAGAGTGAAGATAACATTTAGTATTCTAAACCCCACACAGGTCCATATTGTATTTTGTCTGTACAAGGGTTGGAATAAGAAACACTGAACTATATAAAGCGAACTCTAATTAGAGTTTTAGTGCTGTCTTAGCCAATGGCTTTCTACAAGAGCTAATCAAGCAATCCACAAAGCCAGGATTTGACTCATTGCAGGGAGTGAGGCCACACACCAGAGGACCTCTGACGTATATCAACAAACAAGGGAAAGAGTGGAGGTTTTGGGGGAACACTGGAGTTTGGCTTAAATGTTATTGAAAGCAGAGTGTTTGAAAGGTGCAGGGCACAGCAGCGCTGTGTGTCAAGTGGTCACCATCCAGTGTAGAAGCAGCGTTTTGTTACCTTGGAAGCAGCGTTCTGTTACCTTGGAAACAACAAAGATAAATGTGACTATTGCTCAGAACCCTCTGCAGCTCTGCAGTGGAGCTGGAAATTAAGGCTGTTTGTCCATGTTGGCATGACTTAGGCAAGAGTCAGACGTTTCATCCCCCCCCCAAAGTTAGAAATGGGGAGGCAGTCAGACAGACTCCTGCATGCACCCGACCGGGATCCACCCGGCATGTCCATCAGGGGGTGGTGCTCCATTGCAACCGCAGCCATTCTAGCACCTGAGACAGAGGCCATGGAGCCATCCTCAGAACCCAGGCCAACTTTGCTCCAATGGAGCCTTGGCTGCGGGAGGGGAAGAGAGAGACAGAGAGAACGGAGAGGGGGAGGGGTGGAGAAGCACATGGGCACTTCTCCTGTGTGCCCTGACTGGGAATTGAACCCGGGACTTCCACATGCCAGACCAACACTCTACCACTGAGCCAACCAGCCAGGGCCCAGATGTTTCATTCTTACTGATGAGATTTGAAACAGGAGTTTCTGAAAATCTGATTTTTAGAGAATAAGGTATCTTGGCAGGTAAGAAACAATGGTCAGTCAAAGCAGGTGGGGTGCTGTTAGAACATTTTATTGCTGCACTGTGTCCTGGGGAGAAATATTTCTTGGTAAACTTGCAGTTGAATTTTTTTTCTTTCTTTTTTTTTTTTTTTTTTTTTTTTTTTTAGCAAGAGACAGAGACAGAGAGAGGGACAGATAGGGACAGACAGGCAGGAATGGAGAGAGATGAAAAATATCAATTCTTCATTGCAACTCCTTAATTGTTCATTGATTGCTTTCTCATATGTGCCTTGATGGGGGGGGGCTACAGCAGAACGAGTGACCCCTTGTTCAAGCCAGCGATCTTGGGCTTAAGCCAGGGACTCTGCGCTCAAGCTGGTGAGCCCGCGCTCAAGCCTGCGATGTTGGGGCTTTCAACCCGGGTTTCTCTGCGTCCCAGTCTGATGCTCTATCCACTGTGCCACCGCCTGGTCAGCAACTTACAGTTGAATTTATCTATTTTCCAAGCCTGATGTGAACTGTTTTAGAATGTAGCAGGGCAGATTTTAATTTTCTCACTCTGGGCTAATTTTTTTCTTTCTCAGTGCTAATTCACCTAAGTGGGGGCATCTTTATATATTTGCTACTTATATATTTGCTACTGTGATGACAGTGATCCCTTATTAAAAGGTTTCTGACTATGTTAACCTTTGTAAATATACCTAATGTCACAATCTGATAGTATTTGACAATACAAATGTCTACAATGTTTTATAAGCATTTCAAATAAAATTTGTATTTAAAAATTTTTTTCCGGCCCTGGCCGGTTGGCTCAGTGGTAGAGCATCGGCCTGGCGTGCAGGGGTCCTGGGTTCGATTCCCGGCCAGGGCACACAGGAGAAGCGCCCATCTGCTTCTCCACCCTTCACCCTCTCCTTCCTCTCTGTCTCTCTCTTCCCCTCCCGCAGCCGAGGCTCCATTGGAGCAAAGATGGCCTGGTCGCTGGGGATCGCTCCTTGGCCTCTGCCCCAGGCACTAGAGTGGCTCTGGTTGCGACAGAGCGACGCCCCAGAGGGGCAGAGCATCGCCCCCTGGTGGGCAGAGCGTCGCCCCCTGGTGAACGTGCCGGGTGGATCCCAGTCGGGCGCATGCGGGAGTCTGACTGTCTCTCCCCGTTTCCAGCTTCAGAAAAATACAAAAAAAAAAATTTCCATTGACTGAGAGAGAGAGGACAGGAGAGAGAGAAGCATCAGCTTGTTATTCCACCTGATTGTTCCATTTAGCTGTGTATTCATTGGTTGCTTCTCATATGTGCCCTGACCAGGGCATTGAACTTGTGACCCTGGCTCACTGGGATGATGCTCTAT
The DNA here is from genome assembly GCF_036850765.1 of Saccopteryx bilineata. Lineage (NCBI taxonomy): Eukaryota > Metazoa > Chordata > Mammalia > Chiroptera > Emballonuridae > Saccopteryx > Saccopteryx bilineata. The sequence goes on from NC_089495.1 coordinate 170,330,797, forward strand.
TTACTAAGCCACTTGGCAAGGGCAAGATTTATATTTTTTTCTTAAGATTTTGTTTATTGATCTAGATAAGAGGGGGGGGGGAAAGGGGGGAGGAGTAGGAAGCATCAGCTCACAGTAGTTGCTTTCTTATGTGCCTTGACCAGGCAAGTCCAGGGTTTTGAACCAGCAACGTCAGCATTCCAGGTTGACGCTTTATCCATTGCACCACCGCAGGTCAGGCAAAATTTGTATTTTTAAATTTAGTATATGATAAAAAAATGTGTTTGCATGGTTACCTATATAATTACAGATGTTCACAGAACGATGTTTTGGATGTAATTGCAGACCTCCAGGGAGATGAAAGAACTGAGACACCGAAAAGCCTTCGCTTCTCATACGGTGTCCTGGAAGGCCCGGGGCGCCAAGGAGAGTCGGGCTCCAGGCCTGCCTCCCACCGGTCCCAGGTAACTGCTAAGGAAAATCTTTAGGGCACTGAATGCCTACTATTTTTTAATGTTTCCCATGAAATACTGTAAGGCAGTGTTTCACAGCCTTTGCACCATGTGCCAGGAACTTTCCAGAGCTGGGAACACTGGGTTGCACAAGCAATACTCTTGGAACTTACATTTTATTGGGGGTTCGGGTAGGCAGATAATAAATATGTATGCAAATAATAAAAAATGTTTAATTGAGACAAATATCATGAAATAGATAACACTGGGTAATGGGATAGAGCCATGGTTCTCTAAATGTGGACCTCACAGACAGTGGCATCAGGATCACATGGGAGCTCATTAGAAATGCAGTTTCCCAGGCCCAACAAGACCTACTGAATTAAGGGCTTTTGAGGTGGGCCCACTCATCTTTTTCATTAGCCCTTGTTCTCATGCACGCTCAAGTTTGTACACCCCTGGGACAGAGAATGACCATGAAGGAAGGACAGTGTTCTGAGGGTGAGAAGAGAGGGCTTCCTTGAAAAGGTGACGTTTGAATTGAGCCTCCCAGGTGAACAGAAGAGAAGCCAGCCCTGCAAAGACATGGCAGCAGCAACAGCAGGTTCAGCAAAGTGGGGATTGCAGAGAGGCTGGTGTGGAGAGTAGTGTAGGGGGGAAGGAGGAAGGGGATGGGGGCCAGAGCCTGGAGGGCTGTGCTTCTCAAACATGGCTGCACATTGGAATCACCCCAGGGCTTCAAACCAGTCCCAGAACCCAGCCTCAGAAACTCTGATTTCATTCGTCTGGTGTGAGGTTGGGGCATGGTTTTATGTTTTTAAATTCACCCACAAGTGATTCTTATGGGCAGGCAGGCTTGGGAATCACAGATGCTATGGGTGAGTCCCATTGTAAGGGGTTTGAATTTTCTAATAATTGTAAAGAGGATTCATTTGGACTATAGACATGATCTCACATTTATAAGTTACATTTCAAAGAGGAGGAGGAAAAAAAGTTTCCTCTTTGACCACAGTTTGGAGATTAGGCTGTAGAGGAGTAAGAGGGGAATATCATTAGGGAGGCTTTTGTTTCAAGTGAGAGATAATGGTGATTAGTACAAGCTGTACAAGTGGTGATCCCAGGAGCCAGTGGAATCCAGATGTATTTTGGAGGTAGAGCTGACAGGTTTGGCTGTGGGGTAGGATGGATGGAATGAAGGAAAAGAAAAAATTAAGGATGACTCTCTGGGTTCTGGACTAAGCATCTGGAGGTGGTGGTACCATTAATGGAGATGAGAAAGATGAGGGAGGAGCAGGTGTTCAAGGGCTCATTAGAAGTTTAAGTGGAGGTGTTAAATAGACTGTTGGCCATGCAAGTTCAAAACCAGAGGAGAGGTTGGGGCTGGAAATATATGTACACGGAAATATATAATACCCTGGGTGGGCAAAAGTAGTTTTATAGTTGTTTGTTTGGGAAATACAACAATAAATAAATAAATAAATAAATAAATAATCATACAAGAATAAACTCTTTCACATACTCATAACTGTAAACCTACTTTTGCCCACCCCTGTATAGACGGTATTTCATGCTTGGGTTTGTATGAGATTACTCACCAAGGATGTACAGACAAAGAAAATAGCAGAAGACAAAATCCTTGACTTAGAGGTTGAGTAGACGAGGAAGAGCCTGAGAAGTAGGAAGAAGAAAGAAAAAAAAGCCAAGAGAAGAAAGGGTTTCAGGAGAAGGCCGTGGTCACCTAAATCAGATATTATTGGGATTCAAATTAGACAAGGACAGGGACTTGCCTATTGGATTTGACAAGATGGAGATGATTTATGACCTAAATAAAGGCTATGTCAGTAGATTTTTTACTATAACACAGGAAGAATGCCCTTATACTACTGTACTTGCCTACTACTACTACTACTGTTATAGAAATTTGATTTTTCAATGTTTATATAGCCCAACTTAGAATTTTGGCATCAAAAGGCAACCCAAGAGCCCTTGCTCTCTTCCTCCAATCCAAGCCCTAGGTAGAGCATTTGTGGAGGCACATTTTTATTCAACCACAACTGCTTCTTGTGGGCCCATGACTCCAAGGCTGCTCACACTTATAATCACACTTATACAGGCTAAAAAGCATGGTTTCCAAACCTGGTTGAACATCACAATCACCGGAGGAAGGGCAGGGGGAACTTTGAAATAGATAGGTAGATAGGTAGGTAGGTACGTAGGTAGGTAGGTAGATAGATAGATAGATAGATAGATAGATAGATAGATAGATAGATAGATTTCCAGCTATGCTTTCTGAAATCCTCCTAGATAATCTGATTTCACAAACCCGGATGGCGTCCACAGGGCAGGGCACTCTGATGATCATCCCAGTCTGAGAATCACTGGCCTGGAAGCCTGCCTGTCCTCATCTCTAGGTCAGGCCTCTCCTTCACTTCAGTCTCTAATGCTGTGGGGCCACTCCATCTGACCCTCCTGGGCTTTCCTTGGCCCACCTGTTGTATTGTCTAGAGGATCACAAGGCCGAGGCCAGAGGACAACAGACATGTATGGCCTGCTTGCAAACCCCACTGAACAAATGGCCAACCTGCCTGCAACAGAATGTTGCCCTTCCCAGTCTTCTAGAAAGATTGATTACCTGGTTACCGAATAGAATAATGAGCACACACACTCTTGTGAGCAGTGCTTGCTGGTGTCATCCAAATGAGAATACTGCCTTTGAAATCTAAAAGGTATAATTTTGAAGAATGAATGCTAGATGACAAAACACAGTCGTAACTATTTTCAGAAAAGCAGTCTCACATGTCCTTAATGATCTAGAGTATGTCTAGAAAGAATTCTTTTCCCTGTGCAAGGATATTTGGATTACTTTGTTTACCTAGTTATTTAAGAATTGTTGTTTCAAAGGGAAAGATGGGGTAAAACTGTATGTAAAGAATCCAAGATTCAGAATCCTAAAAAGGGGGAACATGGGGACAAGTTTGGGGACTTTGACTAGAGTTCAGAGGGCCAAAGGAGCCTATAAATGACCATGAAGCATTTATCTTCCATTTTGTCCTTCATATTGATGAGACATTGTTCCCAATATTCCAGTTCAGTCCCACCTGAAATATACTTCAGCAAGCATCAGAATTCATGATGCTGGTGGGTGTTACAACATGCCAACAACCACCAGGGAGAAAGATATCTCTGAGCTCAGCGTCTGGTCTGGGGTCACTGCCAAGTGCCAGGCAGCAGAGTAAATGCGTGAGGCAGCCTGGATGGAGATAAAGGACAGCTGACATCTGGCTTTAGTATCAGGGCACGACATTGGGGTTCTCCGGCCAGGTGAAACATCCTCGCCAGGTGACAAGGTTATCTTTGCTCAGCTCCAGCCAACCATGGACAAGAAGGCCTGTAGGCTCAGTGTTGCCACATCTGAGGAATTTGCAAGAGAAGCCAGAAATCTGCTTCTTTATGTGTTATTACCTAATTTTGAATTTTAGCAATTACTTCAAAATTTGTACAAAAAAAAATGTATATGTGGGCTAATTAATACTCAATGGAAGGCCAAATTTGGCCAATAGACCAGCACTTGTGACTTCTGGTCTAAGCTATGTTGGATCTAACACAAAGCAACTAAAAACCTTTGACTGATCCCCTTTGCCTATAGTGTAAAGTCTGGAGTCCTAAGCTCAGCCTGCAGGCATGGTAGTAGGCAGCAGTCCACCGGGGTCAGATAGGCTTGAGTATATGAGATATTACAGGTACTGTTGACCTGACCTCAAGCAAGTGACTTGACTTTCTAAGTGTCAGCATCCTCATTTCAAAAATGAATATATGTGCCTCTTGGTATGATGCACTAAGATGGACACAATATCATTTCTCTGGTATTTGTACCAAAGTGCACAAGTGAATCCAATCACAAAGAAACACGAGACAAAACCAAATTGAAGGACATTCTACAAATTAACTGACCTGTTACTCTTCAAAAATGTTAACATCACAACGGATAAAGAGACTGAGGAGCTATTCCATATTAAAGGAGACAAAGAGACATGACAACTAAGTGAAAGTATGATGCTAGACTGAATCTTAGACTAGGAAAAATATAGCTGTGAAGAACATTGGCCCGATTAATAAATGTGAATAAAGATAATAGTATGATATCACTCTTAGTTTTCTGGTTTTGATAATTGCACAATTGTGTAAGAGGACATCCTTGCTCGTAGGAAATGCACGTGAAGTATTTAGGAACAGAAGGGATCGTGATTACAGCTTATTCTCCATGAGTAAGAGAGAGAGAACGAAAGCACTTGGGGGAAGATGTTAAGGTGAACAGTTGGTCAGGGTGGTTATACAAGAATTATCTTTATAATCCTTGTAACTTTTCTGTAAGTTTGAAATTATCAAAAAAAATGTTATAAGAATAAAATAAAATGGGGATAATAATACCTACCTCATAAAGTCATTGTGAAATGTCAAGGAGATAATGGCTACAAAAAAAGCCAGGCACATTTTACTACTGTCAGACCCTCCATAAGTATTAGCTTCTTCCTTTCGTGTTCCTTCTCCAAATTCCTTCCTGGCCCATTCTCCTACCACTTGGACATATAGACCACGTCAAACCACCCGAGTCCCAGGATAGCCATGTACTGTAGTGTTTACCCTTGTCCCTCTGTGCATCACACACAGTGCCTAGGACAAAGTGGATGCTCAAATAAGCATGTCACAGTGAGTTAAATGTGTGTGGATAATACAAGGCAGTTGCTGCATTTATTCATTCAGGCGAGTCCTTTTGAGTTTCCTAGGGATCTTTGAGAAAAATGGATGCAAATTTAGGTTTTTAAATGCTAAAATCTGGTCTTTCTGACGGTAAATTAAGATATCTTCTCTTGTAAACTTATGTTTTTAATGTAATATACACATCTGGTTATGAGTAGCACTTTAACTTTTTAATATTGGATACCAAGATAATGATTACTTGTGACTTCCCTAATCATGATTTGTAGAGGATGGATGCTGGATGTAAGACAAAGCATTAAAATTAATTTTTTATACAGTTTACTATACCACAGCTTTTACCAGGATTCTGATTTATTCTTAATTTTAGTTCCCTAGTTTTGCACACATAACTGGCCACAAGAATTTGACAAGCACTGAGATCATGAGAATTCAGAGGGAGACAGACTTTCTCAAGTAAGTAATCTCACTCTCTTCATTATTTCTTACATCCTTCTAAGACAGAATATGATCAAAAAGAATGTAAGGATAGGACACAGTGGTGTTTGCCCCCCCCCCCCGGCTGTTTCTTATTGAGTTCTTACAGATTTTAAAGGCATAATTGGCATACAGTAAATGGCAGTTATTTAACGAGTAGAATTGACTTATGTATACAACTTTGACACTGTCACCATAGTCAAGGAAATGAACAAATCTATCACTTGCAAAAGTGTTGTACCTTTGAAATTTCTCACTTGTGCCCCTCCCCGTCCCCAGGCGCCTGCTGCTCTGCTTCTTATCACTATAGCTCAGCTCGCACTTGAAAAGGAATGATTCAGTTTGTATTCCCTTTTTTTAATTTTTGGCCAGTTTCTTTAACTCTGCCTAATTATTTTTAGATTTGCCCATGGCCCATGTTGTTGCATGTGTCAAACACTTATTTCTTTTTATTGCTAAGTGGTATTCCATTGAATGGACACATCACAGTTTGTTTATCCAGTTCCCTGTTGATGGACAGCAGGGTTGTTTCCAGTTTGGGGCAGATACGGATAAAGCTCCTGTGAACATTTGTGCAGACACTTTCATGTCACTGAGGTAAATACCTAACAATGAATGCCAGGGTCATATGATAGGTGAGTTGTTTAACTTAAAAACAACTATCATACTGTTTCCCGGAGAGGCTGACCGGTTTACATTCCCGCCAGCAGTGTGAGAGCTCCAGTTGCTCTCCCTCCTCACCAGCACTAATGTTTGTCCGTGCTAGTGGGATGGTGGGCGTGGCTTAAATTTGCATTTTCCTAGTGACTGATGATTGTGAACATCTTTTAAAGTGCTTATTTGCTGTCTATACGTGTTCTTTGGGAAAATGTCTGCTCAATTTTTTTGTCTTCTTTTTAAAATTTCATTCTGTATTTTCCTGTTATCGAATTATGCGTGTTTTCTTGTGTTACATATGCTTTGCAAATATGTTCTTCCAGTCTTTGGTTTTTTTCATTTTCTTATTAAAGTTTTCTTTTTTCTAAAGAGCTAAAGTTTTTACTTTTGATGAAATCTAATGAGTTTATTTTTCCTTTATACATCCTGCTTATTTTGAGATATTTAAAAAATATTTTCCAAACCTAAGACATATCCTATCCTACACACTAAGTTTTTCTATTTTGTTTTCTTCTATAAGTCTATAATCCATATTTAGTTAATTTTGTGTGAGGTAACGGTTTATATTTTTGCATATGGATATCCAATTATTCCAGAAAAGATGATCCTTTCCCCATTGATAATTTTTGTAATCTGTTTTTGGACTCTGTGTTCTAGTCCTTCATGTTTGTCTATGGCTATTTATTACCACACTGTCTGATTATCACAGCTTTACAATAAATCTTGAAACCAAGCATTGAAAATTCTCCAACTTTGTGTTTTTTAAATTTTTTAATTAAATTTATTGGGGTGACATTGGCTAAAAAGGTTTTATAGATTTCAAGTGTACAATTCTATAAAACATCATCTGTATTTTTTTAATAAATTATTTTATTTTTTTAAAAGATATTATCTATTCATTTTAGATAGAGGAGAGAGAAAGAGAAAGGCTGGGGTGGGGGAGGGGAGGAATGGGAAGCATCAACTTGTAGTTGCTTCTTTTATGTGCCTTGACTGGGCAGGCCCTGGGTTTCAAACCAGCGACCTCGGTGTTCCAGGTTGACACTTTACCCGCTGCACCACCACAGGTCACAGACCATCATCTGTATATTGTATTGTGTGTTTACCACTCAAAGTCAAATCTCCTGTCACCATATATTTGAGCTCTTTTATACTCATCTATATCCTCCTAACTTTTTTCTTCATTTACAAAAATATTTTGACTATTCTAGGACCTTTGAATTTTCTTTTTCTTCTTTTTTTAAGTGAGAGAGAGAAAGAGAGGAAGAGAGAGAGAGACAGAGGAGAGACAGGGACAGACAGACAGGAAGGGAGAGAGATGAAAAGCATCAACTCGTAGTTGTGGCACTTTAGTTCTTTGTTTTCTCATATGTGCCTTGACTAGGAAGCTCCAGCCAAACCAGTGATTCCTTGCTCAAGCCAGCGACCTTAGGCTCAAGCCAGTGACCTTGGGCTTCAAGCCAGAGACCATGGGGTTATGTCTATGATCCCACATTCAAGCTGGAGACCCTGCGCTCAAGCTGGTGAGCATGCTCAAGCTGGCTACCGCGGGGTTACAAACCCGGGTCATCAGCATCTCAGGCCAATGCTCTATCCACTGCACCACTGCCTGGTCAGGCTGACTTTTGAATTTTCAAATAAATTTTAAAATCAGCTTGCTAACATCTGTAGAATGTATGCTAGAGTTTTTATTTGGATTGCATTAAATTTGTATATTATTTTAAGAAAATTTGACAACAAATTTGAGTTTTTAAAGTCTAGAAAAATGGTCTCATCATTTATTTAGGTCTTCCCTAATGTCTTTCAGCAATATTGTATACTTTTCAGTGCACAGGCATTGCATATCTATTCACAGATTTATCCCTAAATCCTTCTTATTTTCTAATACTGTCCTAAATGGTATTGATTTTTAAATATAAGTTTTTGATTAATTATTGTTAGAATATAAGATACAATTGATTTCTGTGTGGTGGTCACGTATTCTGGAACCTCACTAAACTCACTGTCATTTAACTTTTTTGGAAGATTCCACAGGATTATTTGTATAGGTGATCACATCACCTGCAAATGTTGCATTGCCAGAACCTCCAGTAAATTTGTAATGGACGTGGTGAGAGTGGACATCCTTACCTTATTCCTGAACTTAAGGAGAAAATATTCCATTTCTTCATATTAATCATGATATTAGCTGTGGGCTTTTTCTTGATTTTTCACATTGAGGAAATTTTCTCCTATTCCTAGTTTGCTGAGGCTTCTTATTTTAAGTGAGAGGCAGGGAGGTAGACAGACTCCTGCATGCACCCCAACTGGGATGCAGCTGGCATCCCGCATCTGGGGCTGATGCTCGAACCAACTGAGCCACTGGCTGCGAGAAGGCATGAGAGAGAGATGGGAAAGAGAGAGGGGAAGAGAAGCAGATGGTCGCTTCTCATGTGTGCCCTGATTGGGGATCGAACCCGGAATGTCTGCACACAGGGCCAATGCTCTATCCACTGAGTCAACTGGCCAGGGCCTTTTTTAAAAAAATCAGGATTAAATGTTGAACTTTGTTCAAATCATTTTTGTCCCTCTATTAAAATAATATTACAGTTTTTCTTTTTCTGTTCATGTGATGAGTTACAGTATTGATTTTCAAGTTTTAAATCAACCATACATTCATCAGATAAATCCCACTCTTGTAACATTTCATATAATGTTTAATTTGACCCACTAAATCATATTTTTTTTGCATATGTGTACAAAAGAGATATTGGTGTATAGATTTTTTTGTCTTGTAATGTATTTTGTCTGGGTTTAGTATCAGGATAATTCTGGCTTCATAAAATGACTTAGAAAGTATTCGCTCTTCAATATTCTGAAAGAGTTTGTGTATAATTAGTATTCTTTCTTTCTTATATGTTGGATAGACTTCACCAGGGAAGGCACTGGGCTCTGGAGTTTTAAGGATGATTTTAACTACACATTCAATTTCTTTAATAGTTATAAGTCTATTCAGGTTGCTGTATTTCTTTTTGAGTGAACCTTAAATTTTATTTGCTCTTCTTTTTCTAATTTCTTTACTGTGGGAGATAAAGCCATTCATTTGAAGCCTTTCTTTTTTTATAATATAGGCATTAGAACTTTAAAGTTGAAGCCCCCAAATTTCAATGTGTTGTTTTCTTTTTAATTCAGTTTAAACTGTTAGTATTCTTGTTATTTCTTTTTTTTTTAATTTTTTTTTATTTATTGATTTTTTAAATTCATTTTAGAGAAGAGAGGGAGAGACAGAGAGAGAGAGAGAGAGGAGAGACAGAGAGAGAGAGAAGGGGGGAGGAGCTGGAAGCATCAACTCCCATATGTGCCTTGACCAGGCAAGCCCAGGGTTTCGAACCGGCGACCTCAGCATTTCCAGGTCGACGCTTTATCCACTGCGCCACCACAGGTCAGGCATTCTTGTTATTTCTTTTTGACCCATGGGCTATTTAGAAGCACATGTATGATCTCACATGGTCAAACTACCTTAACTCTGTTAAGTTTCCTGATATTTGAGCATTTTCATTATATTTTGTGGTGTTTATATAAAATTTCATACCTTTTCTCTGGCCTGTTGGCTCAGTGGTAGAGCATCAGCCCGGTACTTGGATGTCCCAGGTTTGATTCCTGGTCAGGACACACAGGAGAAGAGACTCTCTGCTTCTCCATCCTCCCCCTGCTCTCTCTCTCTCTCTCTCTCCCTCCTGCAAACATGGTTCCATTGGTTCTAGCGAATCAGCCTGGGGCACTGAGGATAGTCCTGTAGAGCCTGTCTCAGGCGCTAAAAATAGCTCAGCTGTGAGCATAGCCTCAGATGGGCAGAGCATCGGCTCCAGATAGGGTTACTGGTTAGATCCCTGTTGGGGTGCATGTGAGAGTCTGTCTCTCTATCTTCCCTCCTTTCACTTGGAAAAGAAGAAAAATAAAATAAGATAAATAAAATTTCATACCTTCAGAGAATATATATATTGTAGTTTTGACTGGTAAATATTTCATGTGCACTTACAAAGAATGTGTTTTTTGCTAGGTGAGTGTTTCGAAATTGTCAAGTTAAGTTGGTTGAGAGTGTTAAGTTATTTCTATCTTTATTAATTTTATGTCTATTGTTTAATAAATATTGAGAAAGTTAGGCTGAAATCTATGATTATAATTATGAATTTTTCTACTTATGATTGCATTTCTATCAGTTTTTGCTTCATGTACTTTGAAGCTCTACTAAGTGTATTAACCTGTTGGATTTTTATGTCTTCTTGCTGAATTGACCCCTTTATCATTATGAAATAAACTTCTTTAATTCTGGTAATATTCTTGCTCAGAAATCTATTTTGTCTGATATTAATTCAGTTATTCCTCCTTTCTCAGGATTAGGGTTTGCATGACAAATCTCTTTTTTTTTTTTTGCTTTTAACCTATTTGTGTCTCTCTATATAAAGTTGGATTTTTAGAAAATAATTTGACAATTTCTGCATTTTAATTGAGATGTTGAGAGTATATTTATTCTGATTATTGATGTATTTAAATTTAAATCAAGAATCATGCTGTTTGTTTTCTGTTTATCTTATCTATTTGTTGCCTTTTCTTTTTATTTTCTGCCTTCTTTTGGATTAATTGGGTATGTTTTATTATTTCATTTTCTTTTATTTCCTTTGTTGGCTTATTAGCTATAATTTTTTTTAGTGGTACATTTTAGTGTACATTTTTAACTTAATAGTTTATCTTCTAGTAGTATAATACTACTATATATGTATAGCATAATACCTTATAGCAGTATATTTCCAATAACTGAATACCAATATATTTTATGATATTGTCATACATTGTACTTCTACCAATATTATGAACCTCATAATACATTATTCTATTTTTTATAATCAATTTTTTGAGGTCCTTTATACATTTTTAAGTGTAAAATTTCATGGCATTAAATACATATATAATGTTGTGCAGCCACCACCACTACCCATTTCCAGGACTATTTTATCTTTCTAAACAGAGCCCAGTTCCCATTAAACAGTAACTCTCCATTACTCCCTCCTTCTATCCTCTGGTAACCTCTATTCTACTTTCTGTTTCTATGACGTAGTCTATTCTAAATACCTCATGTAAGGAGAATCAGACAATATTTGTTCTTTTGTGTCTGGCTCATCTCTCTTAGCATAATGTTTTCAAGGTTCATGTAGCATGTATCAGAATTTCATTCATTATTAAAGATAAGTAATATTCCATTGTGTGTGTATACCACCTTTTAAAAAAATTTACTGAATTTTTTGGTTAATAAACTTATGCAGGTTTCAGGTGCACAATTCTCATTGTGTGCTTACCATTTTGTTTATCCTTTTGATTATTGTGAATAATGCTGTTATGAACATTGGAGTACAAGTATCTCTTTTGAACCCCGCTTTCAGTTCATTTGCATATTTGCCTCAAAGTGGAATTTCTGGGTTGTATGGTAACTCTGCGTTTACCTTTCTGAGGAGCTGCCGCTGTTCCTACTGCAGCTGCATCATTTCTGCTTCCAGCAGAAGTGCACCAGGTTTCAGTGTTTTCACACTCTCACCATCACTTATTTATTTATTTTTTTTTAAAGCTGGAAACGGGGAGAGACAGACAGACTCCCGCATGCGCCCGACCGGGATCCACCCGGCATGCCCACCAGGGGCAACGCTCTGCCCACCAGGGGGCGATGCTCTGCCCCTCCGGGGCGTCGCTCTGCCGAGACCAGAGCCACTCTAGCGCCTGGGGCAGAGGCCAAGGAGCCATCCCCAGCGCCCGGGCCATCTTTGCTCCAATGGAGCCTTGGCTGCGGGAGGGAAAGAGAGAGACAGAGAGGAAGGGGGGGGGAGTGGAGAAGCAAATGGGCGCCTCTCCTATGTGCCCTGGCCGGGAATCGAACCCGGGTCCCCCACACGCCAGGCCGACGCTCTACCACTGAGCCAATCGGCCAGGGCCACCATCACTTATTTTTAATTTTTAAATTTTCTATTCAAAAGGTTTATATGGCCATCCAAATGAGTATAAAGTGGTTCTCATTGTAGTTTTGATTTACATTCCCCATTTTTGTTTGCTTCCTGGATATTTGTGGCTCTTCTTTGGCAAAATGTTTATTCAAGTCTTTGCTCTTTTATTTATTTATTTATTTATTTATTTATTTATTTATTTTTACAGAGACAGAGAGAGTCAGGGAGAGAGATAGATGGGGACAGATAGACAAGAAAGGAGAGAGATGAGAAGCATCAATCATTAGTTTTTTGTTGTGATACCTTAGTTGTTCACTGATTGCTTTCTCATATGTGCCTTGACCGCGGGGCTATAGCAGACCGAGTAACCCCTTGCTCGAGCCAGTGACCTTGGGTCCAAGCTGGTGAGCTTTGCTCAAACCAGGTAAGCCCACACTCAAGCTGGCGACCTCGGAGTCTCAAACCTGGGTCCTCCGCATCCCAGTTCGATGCTCTATCCACTGCACCACCGGCTGGTCAGACGCCCCTTTTTTAATAGGTTGTTTGTTTTTCATTATGTTGTAGGAGTTCTTTATACATTCGGGACATTAGTCCCTTATCAGGTACATGATTTGGAAATTTTTCTTCCATTTTCACTTTATAGTATATTTTGCTGTACAAAAGCTTTTAATTTTGATCACATCTGGTGTGTGTGTGTGTATATATATTTGTTGATGTTGCCTATGCTTTTGGTAGCACATCCAAGAAATTATTGCCAAATCAAATGTCATGAAGTTTTGTCCTTTATGTGTTCTTCTGAAAGGTTTGTAGGTATATCTCTTACATTCAGGTCTTTGATCCATTTTGGGTTACTTTTTGTATTGGGTATGAGGTAAGGGTCCAATTTCATTCTTGTGTATGAGAATGTCCAGTTTTCCTAGCACCATTGTTAGACTGTCCTTTCCCCATTGAGTGGTGTTCACACCATTGCCAAAAATCATTTGATAATATGTGCAAAGTTTTATTTCTTGGCTCTCTATTCTATTGGTCCATATATCTGTCCTGTGTTAGAATAATACTGCTTTTATTAGTTTGTAGTAAATTTTGAAATCAGGAAGTGTGAGTCATCCAACTTTGTTCTTTTTTAAAGACTATTTTGACTATTCGGAGTTTCTTGAGATACTGCATGAATTTAGGATGAGTTTTTCTGCAAAAAAATGTCATTGAGAGCTTGATAGAGGTTGCATTGAATCTGTAGATTGCTTTGGGTAGTATTTTCATCTTAACAATATGAATTCTTCTGACTCACGAATACAGAATGTCTTTCCTTTTATTTATATCTTCTTTACTTTTTTTTCTAAGTTTTGTTTTGTGACAGAGACAGAGAAAAAGAGACAGACAGATAAGGACAGACAGGCAGGAAGGGAGTAAGATGAGAAGTATCAATTCTTCATTGCAGCACCTTAGTTGGTCAATGATTGCTTTCTCACATGTGCCTTGATGGGGTGGGGGCTACAGCAGAGTGAGTGACCCCTTGCTCAAGCTAGCGACCTTGGGCTCAAGCCAGCAACCTTGGGCTTCCAGCCAGCGACCTTGGGCTCAAGCCAGCAAACATGGGGTCATGTCTATGATCCCAGGCTCAAGCCAGTGACCCGGCACTCAAGCTGGTGAGCCCCCGCTCAAGCCGGATGAGCCCACTCTCAAGCTGGCAACCTTGGGGTTTCAAACCTGGGTCCTCCACATCCCAGTCCGATGCTCTATCCACTTTGCCACTGCCTGGTCAGGCTTTTTTTTTCTAAGTTTTGTAGTTTTCATTGTACAAGTCTTTTATCACCTTGATTAAATTGATTCCTAAATATTTTATTTTTTCCAATGCCATTATAAATGGAAGTGTTTTTTTTTTTTTATTTTCCATTGAAATTGTTTATAGGAAAACAACATATTTTTGTGTGTTGGTTATTTTATCCTACAACTTTTAAAAATGTACAGTGGTCTCTGGCTTATTTTAAGGGTTGGGTTCCAGACCCCCCATGATAGGCAAAAATCCACAAAGTAGTGACCTTTTATTTATTTTATTATTTATATATATTTTAAGACTATGGTCATTGAGCCAATCAGCACCTGGGATGCAGAACACAGTGCTTTGGTTGGTCGCCTCCCATCCATCAGTCAATATGTGCCATGTGTGATCTCATGTGGCCAAACTAGCTCAGGTGGAAGTGGCCATAGGTGCATTTTCCATACGTGCCAGTCTTTGTCTACTCATCTGCTGTAATGCTACATATTTTATTTTTATTTAATATTCTTTTAACGTCTTTTTATATATTTTATATTATTTTCAATTTTTAAGCTAGAAAATGCTTATTTTGCCACAAAAATAATTAAAATAATATATAAAAATACCTATTGTATATATTGCAAAATCCCATGATATAGCAAAAAATCTGCAATACAAAATTAGATATATACAATTTAAAAATCCATGATCCAGTGAGACTGTGAAAAGTGAACCATGATATGGCAAGGATGACTGTACTTATTAGCTTTAATCATTTACTTCTGTGTATGCTCTCTAGGGTTTTCTATGTGTAAAACCATATCATCTGTGAACAGAGATAATTCTTCTGTTCCACAGGAAGAACTACTTCCTGTCCTGTTTAAGCACCCTTTATTTTTTTTTCTTGCCTAATTGCTCTGGTTAGAACTTCCCATACTATGTTGAATAGAAACAGTGAACGTGGCTAATCTTGTCTTGTTATTAATCTTAGAGGAAAAGCTTTTAGTCTTCCACCATAGAGGATGATGTTAGTGTGGATTTTTTGTATGTGGTCTTTAGTATGCTGAGGATATTTCCTTTTGTCCCTAGTTTATTCAGTGTTTTTAATCATGAAGGGATGTTGAATTTTGTCAGTGCTTTCTCTTTGGCTGACATCCTGAACCCAAGGAGCTGGGTGAGGGTTAAATGATGGGATCCATTTTCCCTGGAGACTGGGACAGGCATTGCTGGGGCAGGGCCTCGGAACTCTAACCAGGTGCGTGAAGACAAAGGCAGAGCTTGACTGACAGTGACCCTCCAGAGTGTCACACAAACTGGGCTCAATGCTCAGGTAGAAGGTGGGAAAAGTGCAATGTAGACATTAATGGAATTCCCTAGGCTTATCCTCACAAATCCAATGCCAAACGCAACATGACAGGACAGGGCAGATCCCCCCTAAGAAGAGGGAGCAAGGCTGTTAACCTCAGCTGTAGTCAGGAAGTGAGATGGTCTACGGGTGAAGGGTCCCAGTGGTCCTAGCTCTGAGGACACTTCGTAATAAAATGACGAGAACTTGTTCCATAGCCTTTGAGAGTGTTTTTTGTTTTGTTTTTAAATTCTTGAATACTTTTAGATTTTTCCCTGACTTCTTCCTGTGAACCCGTCAGAACAGGGCCTATCAGGCAGCTCTTCTGTTGCAGGTGTGCCCAGTGCCTCGCCCCGCGCCCATCGGATCCCTTTGCTCGCTTCTGTCAAGAATGTGGCTCTCCTGTCCCACCCATATTTGGTTGTCGTCTCCCACCCCCAGAAGCAGCTCAGGTGAGCAGCACAGCTTCTTCCATTGCTTCATCTGATCTTTATTTGCAGCAGTAGCACAGTGCCTGGTGTGCACAAACTGCAAACATAAATACTTGCTGAAAATATTACTGGCAGAAAACTCTCTTACTATCCGACTCCTTAGGCATGAAAATTATTTGCAGCACCATTTTTGCATGTGCTCTTATAGAAACACAGGTTCAGAAATAGACTGAAATCCTATTGTTTTAATGGATAAATATTAATTTCCTACTTACATGATATTTCGGTATATAACCTGGATATAATAAGGAAACATGTTCTAGAAATAAAAGAAATGTACTAATTACAAGTCTGTATAGTTACAAGATACATCATTCTTTCCAAAGAAGCTGTTTATATAGGCTACAGATAGATCAGTTTATCTAAATTTTAACATTTTAGCCAAGTATAGACAATAATTGATACTATTCTACCACTAAATTTGTAGTTAGTTAGAAAGCATACTTGGCTTTCTAAAAATCAATAAGTTCATCCAAATGTATTCATATTTTTATGTATTTGATTCTTTGTGGAAGGACTGCATAAAAGGATTTGTGAAATGACCATGAATATGAAAAATGACCATTTAGCCTGACCAGATGGTGACACAGTGGGTAAAACATCCACTTGGGACGCTGAGGATCCAGGTTCGTAACCCTGAGGTCACTGGCTTGAATGTGGGCTTACCAGCTTGAGCATGGGATCATGGACATGACCCCATCGTGGCTGGTTTGAGCCCAAAGGTCACTGGCTGAGCGCAAGGACGCTGGCTTGAGCAAAGGGTCACTCATTCTGCTATAGACCCCTGGTTAAGGCACATATGAGAAAGCAGTCAGTGAACAACTAAGGTACTGCAATTACGAATTGATGCTTCTCATGTCTCTCCCTTCCAGTCTGTCTGCCTCTCTCTTTCTCTCTTGCTTATTGGCTCAGAGGGTCAGGAACAGAGTCAATTTCAGGGGCTCTCTAAATACGTACAGATTCTGCGATAATGTATTGAATGATGTTGAATTCAGAGAGGTGACAGAACTTATTAAAGTGGATAAAGTGAAAATTGTAGCCTGTGATGGTAAAAATACTGGCTTCAATAATACAGAATGAATAGAAAAATGGCTTTTTTATGCCATCTTCTGTTGTTATCATCACTTGTTAAATAGAAGCATAGAAGAGACTTTTTAAATTTATTCTAGCATTGCAGACGTGACTACACTGTGCCATACTGTCAGAACCCGGGAGGAAGAAGCTCATAACTTCGTAGCCTCATACATTACCTTTATTATACAGCATGAAGAAACAACTTTTTTTTAATGACAAATCAAACATCATTGCCTTCCTGATAACATTCTTTAATAAACTCATTTAAAAAAATGTTTTATACATATATATTTTAAAGATTTTATTTATTGATTTTAGAGAAAGGAGAGAGAGATGGGGGTAGAAGTGGGAAACATCAACTCATAATAGTTGCTTCTCGTATGTGCCTTGATCGGGCAAGCCCAGTGTTTCAAACTGGCAATCTCAGCGTTCCAGGTCGATGCTTTTACCCACTGCACCACCACAGCTCAGAGGCATTAAACCTTTTTTGTCTGTCTTCCCTGCAATTTCCGACCACTGATATGGGGTTATGTTATTAAGGTATTTCCATATTGCCTCTTGATTGGCATCCCCACTTGCAATTTTTTCACTTTTATCCGAGCATCATTGGCTGTGTGATTTACCCTTAACCATCTTTTCACTGTAGGAGTAGGATCCCATTCCTTCAGAATGTAAATTTGTGATTTCTACATTGGGAGGCTGCCCAGGTGCCCACCTTAGAGAGAACCCTGATTACAAGTGCCATTTTAACAACCAGTTTGCCAAATTCAACAAAAAACTAGATACCGGTTCTGCTGAAGCGCTGCGAACCTTCTGAATCCCACCACTGCTGGGGCCCACTCTGGTCTGTGCCGCACCTGCACATAGCCTCCAGTCAGCTATGGGTGGCAAGCTGACCACAGTGCCACTTCTACAGGCGGAGGGAAGCTTGAGGCTCCCAGAAGCTAGGAGAGAGGCGTGGAACATGACCTTCCCTAGAGCTTCAGAGAGAGCATGGCCCAGCCAACTCCTTGATTTGTCCCCTGTAGTTGACTTACTTCCTGGAACTCCCAGTTAAACTCCTGGCTACTTGCTGGTTCACTGCCCTGCACAGAACCACAGTCTCAGGATAGTGGAGACATTGGCCCTCTCTCTTGGCTTGCCGCTGAGATTTAACCTCAGAAGTGCCCCAAATCAGGTGAGCCTTGTCATCAGTGCTGACAGAACTTCCGGCTTTTTGCAGCCTGTCCACCAGGTGGCGCTCCAAGCTGACAGCGCAGGGACGGGAGAGAGGGTTCTTTTGTGAAGGAAGTCCAGTGCTTTTCACCTTGCTGTCTGTCTGGTTGATGTTCTGAGTTACAATTGCTTTTTTGGAAGGAGGATTTGTCAATTTCTTCACTCTGTCCTCCCGGAAGATATTTTTTTCTTTGTATTTTACACCTCTGTTTTCTAACAAACATGGTTTTTACTATTAATATATGAAAAGATAAGAATAAAGGTAATTACTTAGAAAGATTTCTTTACAAAAGCAAATTGAAACATATTCTGAGATCGCTTATACCTTCAGTTTTTGCACCCGAGACAAACCTGCCCCCGTCTTTGCGCAGATGGGCTGGTGTACGGAATGTGGCGGCATGGTGCCCATGAACACTCCCATCTGCGTGGTGTGTGAGGCGCCCCTTGCTGTGCAGCTGCGGCCGCAGGCCCGCCTCCGCTTGAAGGTAATAAAGTGCGACTTTGTAAAAACATGAATAAAATGTGTAGAAATTTTTTTTGGAAAGTCGTCTCTCTTCAGCTGATAGAATTGGCCAACAATCGATAAACCAATAGAAGTGAACAGAACCCACTCTAATTTTTGGAAAGGCATGCTGCCCACGAGTTTAACTTATCAGTGGGATCTATGTATAATGTTCAGAAGAATACCTCGACATCTGTTCCCTGAACATTGAGAAGACAAATTGCACTAAGCTAACCTAGACAGTTTTTTACCTCATATATTTAAACCTGAACATTGCAATTAATTTTGAATTTTAATCCTGTTCTTAAAGTGGCTTCTGCTTTTGTTTGCTTTATTTGCACAGTTCTTTGCTCAGAGTAACATGTATTTCCTGTTCCGTTTTCAAGGAGAAAGCAATCTGCCGCAACTGTGGCACAGAGAATCCTGCTCACCTAAAATACTGCGTCACCTGTGAGAGGGCCCTGCCTTCATCACAAAAGGTAGATGACTGCATGAGGACATCTTATATTTAGTGGCTGCTAAATGTTCAGTGTTAATGATAATGAATAAATAGAATCTGCAGGGCAGGGAGGAAGTGGGAAGAGGGAGAGAGACCAAAGAGCCTCTCAGGGTACACTGAAAGCAACTTTTCTAAACGTGGAGAGGATGTCATATGTTCACCAATACAAAATTGTTTTCAAAGGCTTCACTTCAAGGGTATTCAGTAAAATCCACGATTTCTTACAATTTTCTTTAGTAACTTTGCATGGAAGACTGGCAGCAGCCAGTGGGGGAGTGGGCCCATTCACATTTCATTTAAAGTCAGGTATGTTTTTATGAACTGTGCGTGCTATTTTTTGAAATTGAGAACACAGTGGGCACCCATCTCTGGGTTTCCTACCAGCCTGTTTTGAGTGTTTGAGTGAAGGAATAGGAGTATATGCAATTTAAGTAGAATGAATGGGTTCAGCTTAGATGATCTGTTTCATGTTTATAAAATGTTTCTGGTGAAGAGGAGGCTTTCAAATTTACTTCCAGGTGACTCTTGCCCTGGCCTAACAGTAACACCCAAAAGTTGGCATTTCCTAGCCAATGCAGAAGAAAAAGACTTGCTTTTTGGGAGTCATTACCTACATATAAGTAAAATGCTTGTCACAAACTGAGTGTCTTAACATGAGAGAAGTTTATAATCTCACAGTTTTGGAGGACAGAAGTCCAAAATCAAGATGTGGGCAGGGCCACCCCTCCTCTGAAGCTCTAGGGAAGGGACTGTCCCATGCCCCTCTCCCAGCTTCTGGTAGCCTCAAGCCTCCTTTGGCCAGTAGATATGTCACTCCAGTCACATGGCCACCTTCTCCCTGTGTGTCTTCACATCATCTTCCCTCTGTGTGTCTGTCTCTGTGTCCAGATTTCTTTTTCTCATAAAAATACTAGTCATGTAGGCCCTGGCCGGTTGGCTCAGCGGTAGAGCATCGGCCTAGCTTGTGGAGGACCCGGGTTCGATTCCCAGCCAGGGCACACAGGAGAAGCGCCCATTTGCTTCTCCACCCCTCCGCCGCTCCTTCCTCTCTGTCTCTCTCTTCCCCTCCCGCAGCCAAGGCTCCATTGGAGCAAAGATGGCCCGGGCGCTGGGGATGGCTCTGTGGCCTCTGCCTCAGGTGCTAGAGTGGCTCTGGTCGCAATATGGCAACGCCCAAGATGGGCAGAGCATCGCCCCCTGGTGGGCAGAGCGTTGCCCCATGGTGGGCGTGCCGGGTGGATCCCGGTCGGGCGCATGCGGGAGTCTGTCTGACTGTCTCTCCCTGTTTCCAGCTTCAGAAAAAAAAAAATGCAAAAAAAACCCCAAATACTAGTCATGTCTAACTAAGGCCTGCCCTCATGACCTCATTTTAACTTAATTGCTTCTATAAAGATCCTATTTCCAAACAAGGTCATGTTCTGAGGTCCTAGGGATTAGGACTTTAACATATCTCTTTGGTGGTGACACTATTAACCCCATACCAGGGGAGTTGAACCAGATATCTTTTAAGGTTATATCTAATTACTGACAATCTAAGACTATTTGATATGAAAGAACTCTTTTTGTTCCAGTCTTTTTTTTTTTTAAATGCACACGCATGCAAAAGGGGGGGGGGAGAAGAAGGAAAGAGAAAGAGAAACAGAGTGAGAGGAGAGAGAGAGTGAGAAGCATCAATTTGTACTCGCGGCACTTTTAGTTGTTCATTGATTGCTTCTCATACATGCCTTGATGGAGGGGGTCAAGCCGAGCAGTGACACCTTGCTCAAGCCAGCAACCTTGGGCTTCAAGCCAGTGACTTTGGGCTCAGGACAGCAACCATGGGATCATTTCAGTGACCCCTGCGCTCAAGCTGGTGATCTGTGCTCAAGCCGGCGACCTCAGGGTTTCAAACCTGGGTCCTCAGTTTCCCAGGCCAGTGCTCTATCCCCTGTGCCACCGCCAGTCAGGCTGTTCCAGTCTTTATTGAGGTGTAATTTATATGCAGGAAAACTCAGCTATTTTAATTATACAGGCTAATAAATGTTGGTAATTCTATGTATCATTTTAACTACCACCACAATGAAGATGCAGAACAGTTTCACTACCCTGCCGAGTTTTCTCGTGCTCCTTGGCAGTTGAGCTCCTGCCCCGATTACTAGCACCAGATATTACTGCTCTCTTTTGACACTATAGTTTTACCTTTTACAGAAATGTACAGTTATTTTCTGTTTGATTTCCTTCACAAAGGTCCAGTTTCTCTACATTCTCACCAGCAGTTGGTATTATCAGGCATTTATTCATGATATTCCCTTTTTACGATTTTAATGTCTGTGGGCTCTGTAGTCCTATCCCTACTCTTTTATTCCTGATAGTTGTAATCTGGGTTTTCTCTCTGCCTTACTCTCTTTCTCTCTCCAGCTAGAGAATTAAACATTTCATTTGACTAGCTTCCAGTTCATTGATTTTTCTCTATTTTTTTATTTTCCTTTTTTTTGAATCTTGCTCTTTATTATTTCTTATCTTCTCTTTGCTTTGGGGTCAGTTTAATAGGCTTTCTCTAATTTCTTAAGGTGCGTACTCAAATTGTTGATTTAAAGTTTGGTTTCAGTGGTGGTAGTTGTGGACAGCCATCTTCCCCGGAGTGGAGGAACTCTGTGAACACCAAGGTGCCAGCAGAAAGCAGTGTCACATGAACTTGCAGTCAAAAAGCTTATCAGCATAAGTAAGATTCTAGGTCTCCAAAAGTACAGGCTTTTTGTTCATTACCTTCTTTATTCAGAACAAGGAAAGGAACGATTCAAGATCCATGTTGAGAGGAATGAACTTCGCTGTTGAACAATAGTGAAATAAAGCAATGGTCTGAAATGTTAAAAAAATAAAAAGAAACTATAAATTTATCTATATGAATTTCTTTAACAACATTCCAGAAACTTATATAAGTTGTATTTTTATTATAATTCAGTTTAGTTTTTTATTATATTTTTATTATAACTTTTTTCTAATTAATCTGTGACTTCTTCATTACCAGAAGGAAGATCTGTAGTTTTTTTTTAAAGATGATTATTTGTGATTTTTTTTCCCCTCAGAACTCAGACTAAAAACATGCTAATGAGCTGACAAATTTAATAAGAAAACCCATCTATCTCCAAATCAAGTCAAATGCAATGTTAGGGTAGTTTTTTGTTAACTGCCATTTGTTTATCTCTCTAACTTAATTTGTCATCAGACTTTATGTCACACTCCCATCATGAAATTGCACTTTAAAATTTTCCAAGGCACCAGAGAGAAAAACTGTGAGATTGGGAAAGCATAAAAAAAGAAAACTGTGGTACCTTGGAAATTTTGGAGTGATCTTGCAGATAGATTTAAGTAAATTGCCAAGCAAAAAAAAAATCTACTTTCTGAGACATTTTGGACTTCTTATATAAATAGTTAAATAATTTAAATAGATTTGTCAGTGATGTAGTTGTTTCTGGGTCTCACCTATCAATAAAACTGTTTCAGAAACAATTACAAAATTAAATTTGTTTTCAAAATGTATTTCTCTCTGAATGGAATAGCAGAGCTTAGCCATCAGGACAGGAGTGTTTATCCCTGAAGGGCCTGCCATAGCAGCAGCGTGCGGCCACCTGACAGCTCTGTGTCTTCCCTTTGTTGTGCAGCACTAATCTGAATGGAGTAAGCTTACTTTTCTTTCCTTAAAGCAATGTTTTTTTATTTTTTATTTTATTTTTTTCATTTTTCCAAAGCTGGAAACGAGGAGGCAGTCAGACAGACTCCCGCATGCGCCCGACCGGGATCCACCCAGCATGCCCACCAGGGGGCGATGCTCTGCCCCTCTGGGGCGTCGCTCTGTTGCATCCAGAGTCACTCTAGCGCCTGAGGCAGAGGCCAAGGAGCCATCCCCAGCGCCTGGGCCATCTTTGCTCCAATGGAGCCTCGGCTACGGAAGGGGAAGAGAGAGACAGAGAGGAAGGAGAGGGGGAGGGGTGGAGAAGCAGATAGGCGCTTCTCCTGAGTGCCCTGGCCAGGAATCAAACCCGGGACTCCTGCACGCCAGGCCGACGCTCTACCGTTGAGCCAACTGGCCAGGGCTCCTTAAAGCAATGTTATAGTTGAAAAATTCACTTAAGCAGTAGATGCATTTAAACAAAGATCTGAAGGCTTTGTATTTAAAAACCCAAGTCAGCAAGTTATCAAAACTCTGTTTAAAAAGTAGGATAGGTTGAAATTTAAGTCTGATGCAGAAGTGTGCAAAGAGATTCTCTCTTGATTTCTCCCAAGGCATCTCCCCCTCCCTCACAGAAACGGGGTGAGGGGCGGGGTACACAGAGAGAGATCTTCTTGCTCAGTCTCTGGATGTTGGGAGTGATATGGCCTCGGTCTGCTTTAGGATAACAGAACAGTCCCAGAAATAAAACAGGATAGAGCTGGGCAAATAAAGTTAACTAAAATATTGATGTTTGAGAAATTGTCCTTAGGAAACATTTTCTTTAGTGTGCATATTCTTAGTATTATACATGGAATGTATAACCACATACATATCTAGTTATCAAATGAATCAATTATTCATTGATTTATTCCTTCATTCAGCAATGACTTGCATGACTCCCATGTGCCAAGCTACCAGGCACTGTGCTCGTAGGGAAACATGTGAAATGGTAGTCCTTTTCCTTAAAGAAGCCAGGATCAGGCCGGACCTGTGTAGCACAGTAGACAAGGCATTGACCTGGAACGCTGAGGTCGCCAGTTCAAAACCCCAGCCTTGCCTGGTCAAGGCACATATGAGAAGCAACTATGGGTTGATGCTTCTCATTTCTCCCTACCCACCTTTTCTTCTCTCTCTCCCTCTCCTCTTTCTAAAATCAATAAATAAAATCTTTTTAAAAAATCATGATTGAGTGGAAAGCAAGATGAGAAGGAAGAGAAGCCTACATATGGAGCTTGACCCTGTGCTAAGCATTTTTACATACTTAATTGCCATTATCATTGGAAGCCCCTCTACAGACCTGTGAGGAGGCTGTATTGAAAAGGATTCGTGGAGTCGTGGATAAAAGTCAGGGCCCAGGTTTAAATATTCAGTTTCTCTCTCTCTGTAAAACAGTGATGATTATGGGACCCAACTCACAGGTCTGTGTGTGAACTGGTATGAGGCTACAGGGGCAGTGTTCAGAACGGTGCCTGCACACAGTTGGTAATCACGCAGCAGTGGTGAATAAGATCATCCCTATTTGACGAGAAAATATTTTTCGAGGCCATACAAGTAAGTAATAGGAGCAAAGGTTCTAATACAGATCTACCTAACAAGGTCTCAGAAATTCTCCCGAAACATTTCTGTCTCTCTCCCCCAAATAAAGTAATTCTTTTCATGTGTCGGGAATGGAAAATAAATTCACATTTCCAGATGGAAACCTTAGAACTCCAACTGATAGAAGATAAACCTCAGTGGTGACGCTTCTTCCTCAGGGGCTCAGCTCTTCTTCCATTCTTCCTTTATGAACACTGGTATACAAGTCAACAGTAGGCTTGCTACCTTTGGTATTAACAGTACTGAAGAATATTAAGTTGTGTGAAGCACCAGTTTCATCAGCTTTCTGTGAAGGAATGCACTCTCTTTGTACAAAGTTATTCATCAATGAAGCTTCTGGTAGTTTTCCTCTTTTTTGGCAGAAATACCTTATTTCCAGGTCTTGTGTTGATTTGGGGCCTTTCTCTTTTCTGGACTGGGCGGGGATTGGAGACTAGAGCACTGATCTGCCTGTCAATGCTGTTGTGTCCCCCAGCCCCTGTGCAGCGGGGATAAAGGTCCTCCTGCGCCCACTCTGAAAGGGGAGGCTGCTTCCTGCTCCACATGTGGTCGCTGGAACCGCGGGGGCGCTTGCTTCTGTGACTGGTGTGGAGCCTCGGTGGGTATTCTTGTGGAGCACCTCGCCACAGCCCTGGAAAGAGCCACGCCCCCTCACCCACTGCCTTGTAGAAATCAGTTCTTGGGATCTGAGTCCTAGCACTTATTCCTTAGGAATCTGGAGACAGCTCTGGCCGGTTGGCTCAGTGGTAGAGCGTCAGCCTGGCATGTAGAAGTCCCGGGTTCGATTCCCGGCCAGGGCACACAGGAGAAGCGCCCATTTGCTTCTCCACCCCTCCCCCTCTCCTTCTTCTCTGTCTCTCTCTTCCCCTCCGGCAGCCGAGGCTCCATTGGAGCAAAGATGGCCCGGGCACTGGGGATGGCTCCTTGGCCTCTGCCCCAGGCGCTAGAGTGCCTCTGGTCGCGGCAGAGCGACGCCCCAGAGGGGCAGAGCATCGCCCCCTGGTGGGCGTGCCGGGTGGATCCCGGTCAGCGCATGCGGGAGTCTGTCTGACTGTCTCTCCCGGTTTCTAGCTTCATAAAAATACAAAAAAAAAAAAAAAAGAATCTGGAGACAGATGGTTAATTCTTTTAAAGTGAGAACAGTGTCTCGTTGCTGTTTTAATTTGCATTGCTTTGAGATTAATCTTTTTTATTCATTTATTCACTGTTGATTTTTTTCTCCTATGAATTGCTTACCTTTTAATAAAA
This sequence comes from Saccopteryx bilineata, assembly GCF_036850765.1. Lineage (NCBI taxonomy): Eukaryota > Metazoa > Chordata > Mammalia > Chiroptera > Emballonuridae > Saccopteryx > Saccopteryx bilineata. Next base: position 170,356,464 of record NC_089495.1, read on the forward strand.
CACTCAAGATTATTTATTGAGTGTTTCATGTAAATAATACAAAAGCTTTAGTGTGAAGGTTTGTCTTTCCCCTCACCCCCCACCCCATCCCACAGCCCTTCCCCTGGAAGCAGTCGCTGTTAGCCAGTTTCTGAGGTGGTCCTTCAGCCACTCAGGGCATTAGTGAGAAAACTGGGAGTTACTGTGAGCATTGACCCAGTTCTCCTCACCTAGCAAGATGTCATGTTGGTAACCTCCTCATTCTTTTCCGTGCTTCATAACCTTCCACTGTCTTGATGTGCTGTGATATGTTTAGGCCATCCCCACTTGCTGGACATTTAGTTTGTTTCCAGTTATTGCCTCTAAAATCACAATTGTTCAGGGAATGGTCTTGAAAATACTTCTTTGTGTACCTGTCCATCCACAGAATGAAGTACACATTTGTTCTACAAGGTAGAATTGCAGGGTTGGAGGGTATGGGCATGTATTACTTTGATGACTTGTGTGGGAATAATTTATATTGGAAAATTATGAATCTAATAATTATGAGAATATAAAAATATTTTCTGTCCTCTAGCCTGGCGTTCCTGCCTGCTACTCTGCTTGCCCTAAATGTGGGGCCAGCAATCACCCATCTGCTCGATTCTGTGGCTCCTGTGGTATTTACCTGAAGTCCTTGGCCAAACTCAGTGTGGACACCAGCCTTGCTCTAGCTGCTGGAGAGCATGGCCCTTTTGCTCAGGTGAGGCCTTCCCCGGAGTAGGCACTTGTGCCTGGGAAGAGGTTGTCACTGTGTTTGTGTGCTCCATGAATCAGCCCGGGGAAGGAGAACCAGAGCATTCAGACTTCCACATGGGCTTTCATCCAGGTGTGGAAATAAAATTAATTAATTTGGGTTTGTTTGTTTGATTTATTTATTTATTTATTTATTTATTTATTTATTTATTTTAATAAGAGAAAGGGAGATAGACAGACTCCCACATGCGTTCTGACCAGGATCCACCCAGCAGCCCGTGTCTGGGGCCATTGCTTGGACCAGTTGAGCTGTCCTTAGTGCCCCGGGCTGATGTTGGAACCAGTTGAGCCACTGGCTGTGAGAGGGGAAGTGAGAGAGAAAAAGGAGAGGGTGGGGAGAGAAGCAGATGGTCACTTTTAGGAAATTCATTGTCCTCTTAACCCAGGTTGGGTCATACGACCTAGGACTGCCAGTAGTCTACATGCCACCTCTGTGAAATTGTGTTCTTTCCTCAACACACTTGAATGCCAACTGTGGGAAATTAACCCTAATATACTAATTTTGTTAGACATTTTCTTCTATTAGAAAAGTTGTCCTAATAAATATGCAAAAATATCATGCCAACTATGTGAATGGTACCCCTTTAGACGCAATGCTGTTGTGCAGTGCACAACCTACGTAACCTTCCGTGGTTGTTCTTTTACGGTCTCAGGATGCAGGGAGTGTTTCACAGGGAATGTTGGTGGGTGGGTAGTAAAGTCTATGCTTTACTGGATTGTAGGAGTGAGAAGATAGATATCTTCCGGGCCTCAGGCAGAGCAGGGAGCATCTGTTAATTTGCTGACTTTGCGGCAATGGCCAAGGGGATGGGGTTGGGAGTTGCTGGAAAGACAGAAGCACAGATGCTGAGGCAAGAGATGACAACCTCTTTTTAGTTCAAAAAACAGGATTTTTTTAGATACTTTTTACTTCTGATGAAAATTGTTTTCTGTGAGCCATATGAAAGATTAATTAAATTATGTTGTAATATTGTACATTTTGTCTCATTCATAGCCCCGATCTGCCTGGCAGTCCCTAAATGTTCCTTTACCCAAACCTGATGTCGGGACTAAGAAGAATGTAGGTACACAGACTGCTGGCCTCTTCTACCCATCTGGCAAGCTACTAGCAAAAAAGGAACTGGAAATGGCTTCTCATAAGCAGAGGCAGGAGAAGATGAGTGATCATAAACCTCTCCTCACAGCCGTCAGCCCCGGGAGAGGTGAAGAGAAAGATATGCTTCCTTCTTTAAATTTTATTTAGAAATTAAATTTAGTGAGATGACATTGATCAGTAAGAGTACAATCAGTTTCAGATAAACATCTCTATAGCATTTGAACTGCTGATTGTGTTGTGTGTCCATCACACAAAATCAAGTCATTTTCCATCACTGTGTATTTGTCCCTCTATACCTCCCTCCCCCGTAACCACTTTTATCTATGTACGTGAGTTTCAATTTTATATCCCACTCATGTATAAAATCATGTAGTTCTTAGCCTTTTCTGATTTAATTATTTCACTTAGTATCATGTTCTCAAGGTCCATCCATGTTGTCATAAATAGCAATATGTCTTGTTGTCATAAATGGCAATATGTCATCATTTCTTACAGCTGAGTAGTATTCCATTGTATATATATGGTGCATATATACAAGATATGCTTTCTTGTTAGGAGAAAACTCATTCTCTGTAAGAAAATTTCCAATTTTCTTCCTTTAGATTTATTGTTATATATAAGAAATAAATAAATTTATCTTACTTTTTTCAAGTAATTTTAATTTGTATAAATAATAGTTCTTCCTTTAACTTTTAGTACTCTAAAAGCCCCCTAGTCTAGTTTGTAGATTAAATATCACACATGGGTTTCTCCCTTCATGGCAGAAATGTTGCTAATCTGTGTTGTTATTGCTATTTGCTGTTATCTCTGTATTTTATTGTGGTAAGATTCACATAACAATTCACCATTTTGAAGTGTATAGTTCAGTAACCTTTGGTACAATAATAATATTGTACCACCATTACCACTCTATGTCCAGAACATTTTCATCACTCCAAACTAAACCCTATTCTCTTTAGGCTCTAACTCCCCACATCTCCTCTCCCAAGTGCTTGGCGACCAGGAATCTACTTTCGGTCTTTATGGATTTACCTATTCTGGACATTTTTATGGAAGTGGAGCTATATAATACATGGTCGTTTGTGACTGGCTTTTTTCACTTAGTGTTATGTTTTTAAGGTTCATCCATATTTTAGCATGTTTTAGGTCTTCGTTATTTTTATTTTATAGCTGAAGAATAGTCTATTGTAAGGATTTATGAAATTTTGTAAGTCCGTCCTTAGTTGATGGACATGTCAGTCTTGTTCATCTTTTGATTGTTAGGAATAATACTGCTGTGAACATTTATGTGTAAGTTTTTCTGTGGACATATGTTTTCATGTCCTTGTATATATACATAGGAGTACAATTGCTGGGTCAAATGGTAACATTATGTTTAACACTTTGAGAAACTTCCAGACTGTTTTCCAGAGTGCTGTGCTCTTTTACCTTCTTTCTGACCAGCAGAGTCTGAGGGTTCTGATTGCTTCACCTCTTTGCCAACACTTAGTACCTTCTCATGGTCGTCATCCTAGTAGGTGTGAAGTGGTATTTCACTGTGGTTTTAATTAGTGTTTTTCTGATGACTAATGATATTGAGTGTATTTTTATATGCTTGGTGGCCATTTATATATTTTCTCTGGAAAATTATTCAGATCCTTTATCCATTTTTAAATTTTGTTTGTCTATTGTTATTGAGTTGTAAGAGTTTTTTTATATATTCTGGATACTAGACTCTTATCAGATATATAATTTGCAAACATATCTACCATTCTTTTAGCTTTTTAATTTATTTTTTTTTGTATTTTTCCGAAGTGAGAAGTGCAGACAGACTTCCGCATGTGCCCAACTGGAATCCACCCGGCATGCCCACCAGGAGGCTATGCTTGGCCCCTATGGAATGTTGCTCCATTGCAATCAGAGCCATTCTAGTGCCTGAGGCAGAGGCCATGGAGCCATCCTCAGCACCCAGGCCAACTTTGCTCCAATGGAGCCTTGGCTGCAGGAGGGGAAGAGAGAGACAGAGAGGAAGGAGAGGAGAAAGGGTGGAGAAGCATAGTGTGTGTGCCCTGGCCGGGAATTGAACCCAGGACTTCCACACACCAGGCCAACTCTCTACCACTGAGCCAACTGGCCAGGGCCCTAGCTTTTTCATTTTTGATAGTGTCTTTTTTTTAAAAATATTTATTTATTTATTTATTTCAGAGACAGAGTGAGAATCAGAGAGAGGAATAGATAGGGACAGACAGGAACGGAGAGAGATGAGAAGCATCAATCATCAGTTTTTCGTTGCGACACCTTAGTTGTTCATTGATTGCTTTCTTATATGTGCCTTGACCGTGGGCCTTCAGCAGACTGAGTAACCCCTTGCTGGAGTCAGTGACCTTGGATCCAAGCTGGTGAGCTTTTTTTTTTTGCTCACATCAGATGAGCCCGCGCTCAAGCTGGTGACCTCGGAGTCTCGAACCTGGGTCCTTCCGCATCCCAGTCCGATGCTCCATCCACTGCACCACCGCCTGGTCAGGCTTGATAGTGTCTTATGAAGCACAAATTTTTAAATTTTAAATTAAATTCTTATCAATTTTTTTTGTTCCTTGTGTTTTTGATGTCATACCTAAGAATCCATGGCCAAGTCTCAGTCACAAATATTTTCTCATATCTTTTCTTCTAAGATTTTTATAGTTTTATTTCTTACATTTAGGTTTTGTGTCCATTTTGTGTTAATTTTTGTGTATGATGTACAACCACATTATTTTGTATGCAGCAATTCAGTTATCCCAGTAGCATTTGCTGAAGAGATTTTTATTTCCCATTGAATGGTCTTGGTACCCTTGTCATAAATCAGTTGACCATTGATACATGAGTTTATTTCAGGATTTTCTATTTTATTACACCTATCTATGTGTCTATCCTTATGCTAGAGCCATGCTGTGCTGTTTCCATTACTGTTGTTTTGTAGTAGGTTTTGAAATTGAGATGTGTGAGTCCTCCAAGACCTCTTTTTCCAGACTGATTTGGCTATTTGGGTCCTTGAGTTTTCATATGAATTTTAGGATCAGCTTACATCTGTAGGCTTGAACTTCTTCACACTCTGTTGCAAATAGAGTAAGTTCTTTTGTTGGAGATTTAGAGTTTCTTGTCTTATGGCCTGCCTTTTCCTCTGTGCAAAATATCTGAGCCAGTGCTCTAGATCGGGAGATGGGGAAAATGGCGTTTCTCTCTCAGAGTCAGACCCCTGCTTCAGAAGCTGGGAACTCAGGGGAGATGGTGCAGCTATTGCCTCTGGTCTTCTTCACTAACCTCTTATAGCACAGTACCTCTTTTTACAGATATGCCAGGGCAGGCAGATTGAGACCCCAATAATCTCAGTGTACTAGACCTATGGAATAGCCTCCATCCATGAATATTGGCAGGGCATAATAAGGAAGCCCCAATTCTCAACCACACTTGCCCAGAACTTGGTCTCTGCAGCAGGTAGTTGAGAGCAGAATGAGAAACACTGAAATCTTCTCCCTTCTGGGAAGATACCATAGCTCTCCGGGTGGGAGCTCGGAGTAAGGGGAGTGCTGATGTTTGGACTACACATATATGGAGTGGTTTCCATCATGACTAGCTGAGAGAGGGGAAGGAGGGAGTAGATCATGATTCAAATAGCACAGTCTCTCACTATAAGTTTTAGTACATTTTATTCATTAAATGTTTATTTGCTATATGTCCTTAGAACTATTTCCAGAGACTTTAAGTGTTTATTTATTTTATAGTTTGTCTGGTGAGAGGGTCTGCTGAGCTCCTCAGGCTGCCGTGCTGCTGGCTGATCATTGCCATTCTTCTTCTCTTGCTCTCTCTATTTCCCAGCTGGGAGTCAGAGCTCAGTCTGTGATCTGATCGAGCTCCTCTGGGATTGTGCGTCATCAGTCCTATGGAAGATTGTCTAAAGAGATGACCAGAATGATTTCTCCTATCCCTATATACACATGCCACTCTTCTCTACAAGAGGAAGAGGCTGTGTCCTATTTTTGGTATCTGGACTGGTCTTGTGACTTGCTCTACCAATAGGATGTGGTAGAAGGGACAGCATGACAGTTCTGGGCATAGGCCTTAAAAGGACTTGAAGCTTCTTATTTTGTAGGAAAAGAGCACTACATAAAGAAGTTCAGGATAGGCCCTGGCCGGTTGGCTCTGCGGTAGAGCGTCGGCCTGGCGTGTGGGGGACCCGGGTTCGATTCCCGGCCAGGGCACATAGGAGAAGCGCCCATTTGCTTCTCCACCCCCCCTCCTTCCTCTCTGTCTCTCTCTTCCCCTCCCACAGCCAAGGCCATATTGGAGCAAAGATGGCCCAGGTGCTGGGGGTGGCCACTTGGCCTCTGCCCCAGGCGCTAGAGTGGCTCTGGTCACGGCAGAGCGATGCCCCGGAGGGGCAGAGCATCGCCCCCTGGTGGGCAGAGCGTCGCCCCTGGTGGGCGTGCCAGGTGGATCCCGGTCGGGCGCATGCGGGAGTCTGTTTGACTATCTCCCCATTTCCAGCTTCAGAAAAATACACAAAAAAAAAGAAAAGAAAAGAAAAAGAAGTTCAGGATAGATTGCTGAACTAGAACAGGTACCACGTGGAGGAAAATAGAGATGACCCAGCTAACAGTCAGTGCAAAGACACCAGAGATTTGAGTGTGTGCCAGCAGCAATTATGAGCTTGCCTCCAGCAGTTTGTGCTGTGTTAGCTGAGGCTCAGCCATACGAGTGAGATCATCTTGGACCCCAATCCCCAGCTTAGATGGCTCAGCTGACACCACGTGGGACAAAGATGAGCCTGACCTGCTGAACACGGACCACATTCTTGACCCATAGAAGTGTGAACAACTCATCATTCTTCTGCTTGGGATGTTTTATAGCTTTCTACTATTTGGGGGGATAAACTCCATACTCCCCAGCATGGAAACCTAAAAAAAGAAAGAAAGAAAGAAGTATGAGCAATAAAGTGGTCAGTATTGTAAACCACTAGGTTCCGGGGTATTTTGCTTGGCAGCAATAGATGACAGAACCACGTCTTCAGTTTTCTATGGCAGAAGGCAGTCCCTTAGGACCCCCTTTATCAGTCTGAGCCGGAAGAAAGCAGACCGCCAACCCCACCTAAAAGAGGGCTCACAGTCTTGCAATGGCCCCTTCTCAAGGACTCCCTCTCTCAACCCAGCCTTTTCCCGAAGTCCTTCTTGGTGCTTTTTTGAGAGGTGAGGCTAGATCTTGGAATTGTACATTTGTTGTATTGTAGATTCTCTGTCAGAACTTTGTGTTTAACATACTCCTGCATTTATATTTATTTTCGTGTTCTCTGTGTCCACTGGACTGTAAGCTACTCAAAGGCAAGAATTTTATTCACTCCCATATTCCCAACCCTAGAATAATAGTACATGCTCAATAAATACTTGAGAAATGAATGCCTACTTTGGGCCAAACACTCTGCTAGCCCAGGGTTATCTCGGTGTTATCCCAGGTGTTCATAGCGGACTCGTGTGATGTACCGCACCAGATCCCCCAGCCTGCCTGAGTTCAGTGCAGCCGTGGTGGTCATGCTTCACTGCATCGTTGCTAGCCTCATGCTCACATGTGCCACTGCAGCTATTTCCTTTGCTGCCCTAGACTTTCTCCAGAGCAGTAGCAGACTTCTTGTCCATGGGCAGATATACCTTAGAACTGTTAGGGAATTCACACTACTCCATCACTTGTGCTTCCTGGGGTCATCTTTGTAAGAAACTACTTGTCCTAAATCTTTGCTTCAGGCTCTGCTGCCAGGGGAACCCAAATTAAGGCCCTTAGGTTTCCTTTCCTTTCCTTTCTTTTCTTTCTTTTTTATTAAGTGAGAGCAGGGGAGGCAGAGAAACAGACACCCACATGCACCCTAACTGGGATCTACCCCGCAAGCCCCCTACCTGCTACACTCTGCCCATCTGGGGCCTGTTGCTCTGTTGTTATTGCCCATTGCTTGGCAGCTGAGCTATTTTTTGTGCCTGAGGTGGAGGCCATGGAGCCATCCTCAGCACCCAGGACCAACTTGCTCAAATCAATCAAGCCATGGCTGCGGGAGGGGAAGAGAGAGAGAGAGAAGGGAGATGGGGAGGGGTGGAGAAGCAGATGGGTGCTTCTCATGTGTGCCCTGACCAGGAATTGAACCTGGACATCCACATGCTGGGCAAATGAATGCTCTACCACTGAGCCAACTGTCCATGGCCTAGGTTTTCTTATTTAACATCACAATAATGTCTAAGGTAAGAGATCTTAGTCCCATTATAGGTAAGGAAAATAAGGTTTAACGAGATTTAAGTGTCTGGCTTTACTAAGCTAATAAATGATAAATTTAAATTGTAAGTACAGGGTTTTCTGAACTCCAAATCATGCACCCTTTTCTTTTTTTTTCTTTTTTTTTTTTGTATTTTTCTGAAGTTGGAAACGGGGAGGCAGTCAGACAGACTCCCGCATGTGCCAAACCGGGATCTACCCAGCATGCCCACCAAGGGGCGATGCTCTGCCCATCTGGGGCATCACTCTGTCGCGACCAGAGCCATTCTAGCGCCTGAGGCAGAGGCCAAGGAGCCATCCTCAGCACCCGGGCCAACTTTGCTCCAATGGAGCCTTGGCTGCGGGAGGGGAAGAGAGAGACAGAAAGAAAGGAGAGGGGGTGGGGTGAAGAAGCAGATGGGCGCTTCTCCTATGTGCCTGGCCGGGAATCAAACCCGAGACTCCTGCACACCAGGCCGACGCTCTACCACTGAGCCAACCGGCCAGGGCCTCATGTGCCCTTTTCAAAAAAGCACTTTGCCTTGCACAGGCCACTTGATTGCTCTCGACTTCAGTGTCCTTGTCATAAAACAATGAGGCAGGACCTGATGCATGCTTACAGATCTAGGTGTTAACAAAGTAGACCCAGGAAGTAAAGGCAGATCTTTGAGTCTATGGGGAAAGTGGCCAGCTGGAGGCTCGGGCCCTGTGCCGAGAGGGCAGCTGCTCCTTGGCCCTGGCAGCTGTGCCCGTGCTGGAGGCAGGCCCAGTGCTGCTGCATCTCCCGCCTGTGCGTGAGAAACTGGGAAGCTAGACCCCTTTCACATCTCCCAGGATTTTAATGGTGGCTGCTAATTCAAATGTGTTTTAAACCCTGTGCAGCCTGGATAGGAGCACAAGGGAACTTCCAGGAGTGCTGGAAATGTTCTACATATCAATAGGGAGGTGTACACTAGCCAAAACTCAAAATTGTACACTTTAAATAGGTGCATTTTACTAATGGTATATCTCAATGTGGTTATGTAAAAAGAATTTTTAAAGAATACAAGAAAAGACTCCATGTGCAACAATCAAAATATATTCTTTTGAGATTCTAGAATATTCTGTAATTAAAATAGTGTAATAATAAAAAGAAGCTGGGAACAAAAATGGAGCTTATTCTGGTACATAGCTGAGGCTCAGATAAGTACTGTATTTTTCTCATGTATAAGACATCCCCATGTATAAGACGCACCTTTATTTTGAGGTTCGAAATTTGAAAAAATATGTATTACATAAAGTTATTGAACTCAAGTTTTATTCATCATAAATTTCATACAACTCCTCATTACTGTCAAAACTCCCATCCATTAGCTTGTCCTCATCTGTGTTTGATGACAAATCACTGTCTTCAACAATCAGCGCAAAAACAAGTGCAAAAAAGCGGGAAATGCAAGTAAAAAAATCTATCACTGCTGTATGAGATGCACCCAGTTTTTAGACCCCAAGTTTTTAAAAAGAAAAAAAAAAGGTGTGTCTCAAACATGGGGAAATACGGTAAAAACCATCAGGAAGTTTGGCAAAGCAAGTCAGCCCTCTTCGATGCTCAATCCACATCAGCCTTTTCTTTCTCGGTCTCAGAAACTTACCCATGTGGACGGGTTTCTCTTCTTTAGGATACTGGAGAAAGCAGTTGGACCACATCTCTGCCCACCTCAGGTCTTATGCTCAGAACAACCCTGAATTCCGGGCCTTGATTGCTGAACCCAGGATGGGAAAGGTGAGTGGACTCCAAGGGGAACTGCCTCTTCACGGTGTCCCATGGGAGCGGGGTCTGCTCCTGGCCCCCTGACCGGAGACAGGAGATTGTGAACAGTTCATGCTTTTGGATGCCACATGCTGTGGGAATCCTGATGGTCAGAGCTAAATGACCCAGCGTAGTTTAATCCAGCCAAATTGCAACCTTAACTGCTACACTATAGTAACAATAGTAATTATAAGATTTAACCACTTAATATGCATTTACTATCTGTCATGTTTATCATCTCCAGTTCTCAAAACAAACCTACATGGTAGGTTTTTACAGCATGACCACAGATTCTTCAGCAGTCTTCCCTTCAAAGAATGGAGTCTATCTCCGTCACCTTGAATCGGGGTGGGCTAGTGACTGTTGGAGAAGAGGATGTTGGGAAGGATGCTAGGGGACTCCAGGGTGTGGTCACATAGGCCACGTGGCTTCTGCTCAGTTGGCCTGCTCACCCCCAAAACTCCTGGAGCTCAGCCATCCAGCCACATGGAGTGGCCATGTGGAACCCTCAGGTCATCCCAGCTGAGGAGCCAGGCAGATGAGAGACTCTAAGTCATTCCAGTTCCCAAACGTGAAGCCGCATCTAGCCTTTTGAGCCTTTGCAGCTGAGGCCTCAGACGAGTGGCAGAGAGACAAGCCATCGCTGTGAGGCCCCATTGGAATTCGTGAACGTGATAAAAATGGGGCTTTAACCTGACTGAGTTTGGGATTTTTCATACTGCAGTACAGAATCAGGACATATATACCTGACAGCCAGGAAAACAGCTCAGAGAGGTTTGCTGACTTCTTTAGGACTGCACTGCTAGGTCTCAGGGAAGTCAGGATTTGAAGCAGGTCTGTCAGCTCCCAAACACTGTTTCCTCTCTCTGCCACTGTGAAAGAGATACCTGTGAGAAGACCTGTTCCTCTGTCATGAGACCAGAAGGGACCTTTAAAAATTAGCCTGTCTGCCCTGACCAAGTGACGGTGATAAACTGTTGATCTGGGATGCTGAGGACCCAAGATTGAAACCCCAAGCTCACCAGCATGAGCATGGCATGGGATCAAAGACATGAGCCTTGGTTGCTTGCTTGGGCCTAAAGGTCGCTGGCTTGAGTAAGGGGTCACTGGCTTGAGTAAGGGGTCACTGGCTCAGCTGGAGCTCCCTAGTCAAGGCACATATGAGAAAGCAATCATTGAACAACAAAGGAGCTGCAACTATGAGTTGGTGCTTCTCATCTCTTTCCCTTCCTGTCTGTCTATCCCTGTCTGTTCTCTGTCTCTCTCTCGCCAAAGAAAAAAAAAAATCAGCCTGTGTGCTCCTCTGCCACTAAATAGGCCAACATTGAAATTACTTCAGTGCCAAGTATTGCTCAGTTTCCTTTGATAATCTATTTTGTGGTTTATTAAGTGTTTGGCCTCATCCAGGAGTCTGCAAACTGTGGCCTGTGGGGCAGTTCCTGCCTGCGGTTTTATAAAGTTTTACTGGATCACAGCGATCCTCATTCATTCACTTCTTATCTGTGGCTGCTTTTGTGTTAACAGTGGTGATGGTGAGTATTCATGACAGAGACTCTATGGCCCACAAAACCTAAAACGTGTACTATGTGATCCTTAAAGCCTTTGCTGATCCCTGGTTTGCTCTAAATTCCTCTACTGCTTACAGAGAAAGCTGCTCAACTGTGTGTCCTTGGTCCAAATTGTCAATGCCTGGCCCCAGGACACCTTCTCCAAGGTGATGGCACCCCACCACATGGCTTGATTAAACTTAAAGTACTTCTCTTTCAGAGTGTATATATTTGGGTCTTGCTTTCTTGTCTGTTATGGGGCTCCCTGCTCTTTGTTTGTTTGTTTGTTTGTTTGTATGGGGGTTTTTCTGGTATTTTTCTGAAGTTAGAAGTGGGGAGGCAGTCAGACAGACTCCTGCATGCACCTGACCGGGATCCATCTGGCATGCCCACCAGGGGGCAATGATCTGCCAATCTGGGGTTTGCTCCGCTGCAGCTGGAGCCATTCTAGTGCCTGAGGTGGAGGCCATGGAGCCATCCTCAGTGCCCAGGCCAACTTTGCTCCAGTGGAGCCTTGGCTGTGGGAGGGGAAGAGAGAGATAGAGAGAAAGGAGAGGGGGAAGAGAGAAAGGAGAGGGGGAAGAGAGAAAGGAGAGGGGGAAGGGTGGAGAAGCAGATGAGTGCTTCTCCTGTGTTCCCTGACTGGCAATCAAACCCGGGACTTCCACATACCAGGCCGATGCTCTACCACTGAGCAAACCGGCCAGGGCCAGCTCGCTGCTCTTTGATGGGAGTATTTATTTAGTTCATGTATAATTAACAGAAATATAAATATGGTTAGATTTGTGTCTGCCATTTTGCTATTTGTGTGGTGTTTTATATCTAGTTCTTGTTCCTCTGTTTCTCTATTTTGCCTTCTCTTGTGTTAATTAAATATTTGATTAAATTTACTGTTTAACATATCAGAATATCTTTGTTGTTGCTCAGGGCACTGAGTCCCAAACCCACAGTTGTGAATCCTCTCTCATACTTTTTTTAAAAGCTTCTCTCTGCTACGGTCCATGAAGATGGCTATGAAGTTAGCATCAGGCTGAATTATATTCAAGTCTCAAACAAGGTGAGTGAAACCTTCAGAAGGTATTCATTGGAGAATTGACTGAACTAGTAAATTGTGGCTTATGATTTATGAAAATATTTCTGTATAATCCATTGAAAGGAAAAGTTTCAAATATTATGAAACTTGACTGTAGGCTAACAATTTCATAGAATCAGATAAGTAACTGAGCTAAGCCTGAGAGAAGCCAGCTCTCAGCCACACAGTGATGTAATAAGAACAAGAATTGTCACCTGCCGATTGGTCCTGTAGTTCTCAAGCTTATTTATACTCACTGACAGCTGATGGCAGGTCTGTGATACAACTGGTTTGGAGAAAGACTGACAACAATGTTGGCTGATACCTACTGTGACCTATTTGCCTATAAAAAGAAACCAAATGCTGTGGCCACATCTCCCTTGCTCTGCTCTCTTATATGGTGACTGAGTGTTGCCACAGAGCCTGTAAGTGTGCAACAAACACTGATTGATATTGGCTGCTTTGGTGGCATTGGACAAGAGGTCAAAACATATAAAAGAATACTCAGTGGATTGAGCAGATGGGTACAGAAGACAAGGAAAAGGAGAAGAACTACTCCTTACTGGGTCCTGGCCATGTGCCCAGCAGAGCGCTAACAGTCTTTTTAAAATTAAGAAAGCTTCATGGGCCCTGCCTAGCGCAAAAGGGGGCTGGGCATATCCATGCAGAGCACCAATGCCATGTGTCTGGTTGCGTTTAGAGCAGCACTTGGATCAGGGCGGTACTTCAGGAGCAGATGAGCGTGGGACGTGGGACAAGGCAGGGGAGGGGCTGAATGAGCAAGTGGTCGCACATAATGTCTAGCTTTAGCCTGATCCATGAGGGTCTGGATTGTGAATGACACTGCACAGTGTCTCCGGTTGAGGCAAAGAGGGGAGATGCATAACCTCCAGGGAAAGGTAGCACCCTAGTCCTGAGGGCAGCTGGCTGGAGGAGAGGTCAGTGGTGAGCTGTTAGCAGCTGACAGCAGCTGGGACGGGTATCCTGACCAGGTAAGGGGAACTAGGTGGGCGCCAATAGCGTCTACAACACGCTGTGCCTCAAGTGGAAGGGGAGTAGTTATCCCCCAGGAAGTAGCAGGTGGTTCCCTATGGCAGGAGCTGGCAGCTGAAAGGTTAGGGCAGGATGCGGTGCTGTGGCATTAGTCCCGGTGGATACAAGACTTCAGGTCGGGGCTGTGTATTATCTGTCCTTATTGTAGAAACATCTGTTTCACCTCGTCTTACTTTTACAACATCCCTTTGAGGTAGGTTATAATATTTCCACTTTATAGGTGAGGCAACTGAGGCTCAGAGAAGTTAAGCAACTTGCTTCTTCCAAGGTCCCTAATCTAGTAAATGACAGCCTGAACCTCCCATCATGCCATCCTAATTCCAAGACACAGAAGGGGCAGGAAACAGTTACTTATAAAGTGTATGGAAGTGATGGGGGGGGCACATGCAAGGCGGCTGGTGGGAACCTGCTGAGGCTGCTGTAATGATCCCAGTGGGAGGCCAAGGGGCTGAAGCCATGGCAACAGAGGCCGGGGGCGGGGGGGGGAGCAAGCCTGCGGCAACCGAGACTGGGGGGCTGAGGCCGCAGTGACAGAGAGGGGCAGGCAGAGGAGCTGGTTAAGAGGCAAAATAGCAAAATGAACAGAAGGCCCTGGTGGTGAGGTGCTGTTGGGAGGGTGCCAGGCTTCAGCCTTGACCGTGGGGAAGAGTGGTGGTCACTGACCAGAGGAGGAGCTGGTGGGAGGGTGCCAGGCTTCAGCCTTGACCGTGGGGGAAGAGTGGTGGTCACTGACCGGAGGAGGAGCTGGTGGGAGGGGGGCTGTTGGGAGGGTGCCAGGCTTCAGCCTTGACCGTGGGGGAAGAGTGGTGGTCACTGACCGGAGGAGGAGCTGGTGGGAGGGTGCCAGGCTTCAGCCTTGACCGTGGGGAAGAGTGGTGGTCACTGACCGGAGGAGGAGCTGGTGGGAGGGGGGCTGCTGGGACACAGCAGCCTCATCATTCATGGTGCTTGCATTGTCTTATTGGCCAGGACCTTGACCTCAGTAAGGCGGTGAACTTCAGCGACCACTTTCTGAGCAGTGTCACCGAGGGTGGTAATGGGCTGTTCAGCAGCAGGTCCAGCTTGGGTGAGTTGTGCCCGTCCACTGGTTTTAAAGCCTTTGAGCAGGAGCACACTGACCTGGCAAGGATGGCAGAACTGCATGAAAGTTTCCAGCCTGACCACGTGGCTTACTTTTGTGTTCCAGCCATTTTATTCTGCTGGCCTCCCTGAAGGCGGGTGAGACTTCTGGGTCTTATATAGTCATGAGGAGGTAAATTGCAGTGGCGGGTGTGCTCTGTGGCCTGAAAACCGTAGTCACTTTTCTACCCCTCACACCCAGTCCTGGACTGAGAGGAGTGGCTCAGAGTCCTTACTGCCAGGTTCAATCAAATAGAAATTCCTATAAAACTCATTTTACCATTTGACGTCTCGAGGGGCCTGTGAGGAGAGGTTGGGGGCATCACTTTTGTCCTCAACTCTCTGTCATTGCAGTGAGTGACTGCAGCCAAAGCACCACAGATGCCACGGACAAAGCCAAGGTGACCAAGGCTTTCAAGACCACAGCATTTCAAGAAGAGAAGGAGCAGCTTACAGTATGTGCCTCCCTGGTCCTCACAGCTGTCTTCTTTGGCCTGTCTACTGAATGTTTTATTTTGAGGTGTTTTTTTAATTGAAGAATGCTTTTTTCATTTTCTGTTCCATTTTTTATGACAGTATATTTTTTATTTTTTGGAACCCTTTGAAATGTCTCAAGATTATTTATTAGAATTATTTTAAAGTTCTCATCAGCGTCCTAAATCACCTCTGTTTCCTCTGGGTCAGTTCTGCATGCCCATCCTTCTCTTTCTTGTTTTTGCTTTTTCTCAAATGTGAAGCTCCTTGGTTGTCAGGTCACGTTAACAAATGAAGGGCTAGTTTGATTATCACAAGCACCTGGCACGGGTGCCCACACGGGTAATTGGGCCTGAGGTCTCCATGTGAGTGAATGGCATGCTGGGGACAGACTTTCCTGGAGGGTGTGTCGGCGGGGACAGGAGAAAGCCTTGGGTCCAGGAAGGTGCCAGTCAAGAAGGCCCCTCCTCTGGTGGCGAGGGTGGTGCTGTGGAGGGTTCTGGGTAAGCTCTTTTCAGATCTTCCCTCAGTCTGTCATAGTGTTCAGGACCCATGCATAGTGTTATTCGTGGGCCCCATGCTCCCAGTAGAAGCCTTTGATAGGCAAATCATGAACTGTCTGGATAACAGTTGTCAGGGTTCAAGCAGAAAGAAAAAGCCTCCTGTCCTCCATGGAAGAGGGGAGGACACCAGCATCTCAGCCACTCACAGGAAAGCCCTCTAACAATACACATGAACACAGCCTGCGCCTGGCTCCTGCCTCCTTGCTGATTAGCTTCGGGTGTCTGCAGGGCTCCCTGGAGGAAACACGCACATATCTCTGGGGTCCTCACCTAGGGCTTTTCTTTGCTTTGATTGCCCTGTCAGTCAGATTTCATCTACTTCTAGTCTCTGGGATTCCTCCCAATTTCTGATCCACTGAGAGTATTTTTTCGGAGCTTTCCACAGCTGTTAGAGTTGGCTTTTCAAAAACATAGACCATGAATAATTTGGCAGCTTTGCAGGAAGAGACAGTGGGTGTCCTGCTCTGCACACCACCTTACCTTGTAGCGGTCCCCTGGCTTCAGCACAGAACGGGTGTACTCCGCAACAAGCCAGAGCAGGGTTTCCCAGCTGGTGATGGAGGT
Organism: Saccopteryx bilineata; assembly: GCF_036850765.1. Classification (NCBI taxonomy): domain Eukaryota; kingdom Metazoa; phylum Chordata; class Mammalia; order Chiroptera; family Emballonuridae; genus Saccopteryx; species Saccopteryx bilineata. The sequence goes on from NC_089495.1 coordinate 170,372,758, forward strand.
GGACGCAGTGTCGGCCATTCCCTTCAGCCTGTCAGCCAGGCCCTCAGGGCTTCCTCAGGGCACCCGGCAGGCATGGTGACTTCTCCAGAGGCAGGGACTCTGATCCTCCTCTTGTCACAAACATCAGTAAACTGGGGAAGAGAATTGTCTTAAATGTAACTGCTTGTGAGTCTTTGTACTCTCAACATTCTCCCAGTTTGGACTATTGACAATAACATTGTATAGAAGGAAGTACACTGCTCACAAAAATTAGGGGATATTTCAAAATAAATACGAAGCTATAAAATATCCCCTAATTTTTGTGAGAAGTATATAAGACAGGTATAGAGCTCCATAAACTTGGTAACAATTTTACCATTTTGGAGACTTACCCACTTATTCTGTATGTGACCTGAACCCCCCATTATCATGCGCCTTTATTTTATCATATTTAGGGGACATGTAACAGAAAGTATATCATCTATTCAATCATTCAGTATATATTTTTGAGCACATATGTACCAGGTGCAGTTCTAGATGTTGAAAATAAAACAAAAGACACAAAGGTCTCAGACCTCATGAAGTTGACATTCTAGTGCATTTTTTCCCCCATAAAGAATGCAATTCAGAGTAAACAATCCCGTGTGTGTGGGGGGGGAGGGTTAATTGATTAGAGCATCTTGTTCCAAGCTACCCACCGGGAGGACGCAGGGTCTTCTTCTGCAAGGCTCAGGGGACTTGCCAGTGTCCTCATCCTCATGGCTTCCCAGGGAGCCAGGTAGGGGTGAGATTGCTCCCACTATATACACAGAGAAATGGTAATCCCAGGACTACCCCCCAGTCACCTCTGGGTGGGAGCCTGTGGCAGAAGCATACTGGAAGTCACATCTGCTTTCTAGACTGCTTCCTTCAGTTTTCCAGTAAGCAGCACTTGAAATCTTTTGTATAGAAGGAAAGATTATATAAAGAGAAATTTCATTGCATTTTGAAAATATAAAAGATAATAAAATCTTCCGATGATAGATGAGAGAGCCCCCCCCTCCCCCAAGCAAGAGGTTGACCTTATTGGTTCCCTCACACCAATGGACCACGTGTTCTGAACCGTCATATTAGGCTGAGTCTAAACACTTTGTACAGCTTGCAAAGTAAATTCTAGGATTCACCTGGTTGCTTTTCCTAGAAATATTGGTAATAAAATTAGTGTGGGGTTACTGGGTTTTGGCGAGATTTCTCATTGCTTCCTATCCTTAATAACATGAAACAGTGAGAGTGTGTTGTCCTCCATCCAGGTTTCAAAGGCCAGCAAGATTTACGTAGGTGTGCGGGCTGTTAAAGACCACACACACACACACACACACACACACACACTTTCTTGCTCACCTGTTCCTGGTGCTCAGAATGTAACCTTGGAGAGGAAACATTTACCTTGAGGGTTGAGCCTGGGCAAGTGGGACCCGACAGTAAAAGTACATTGTGGGGTGGAAATGACCACGTTCTGTTACCCTGCAGCCCGAAAGCAGACTCCTGCTGAAGGAAGTCGGACCGACAGGGGAAGGCAGGGAGTCTGTGATTGAGCAGTTGCTTGATGAAGTAAGTGCAACCAAAGAGCGAGGCTCTCTGGGGTTTCATTGTCTCTTTGGATGGAAGTTTTGTTCAATATTATTGTGATTATTACACGACCATTTAATTTTTAAAAATACTGGGAATGGAGTAGATGGTGCGTGTAAAGCTTTACATGAATTGTTACCTGTTGCTAGTTTTTTTGTGCGTTTATTTTTATTTTTATTTTTTTTGTATTTTTCTGAAATTGGAAACGGGGAGACAGTCAGACAGACTCCTGCATGAGCCCCACCGTGATCCACCCAGCACACCCACCAGGGGGCGATGCTGTGCCCATCTGGGGCGTTGCTCTGTTGCGACCAGAGCCATTCTAGTGCCTGAGGCAGAGGCCATGGAGCCATCCTCAGCACCCAGGCCAACTTTGCTCCAATGGAGCCTTGGCTGCGGGAGGGGAAGAGAGAGACAGAGAGGAAGGAGAGGGAGAGGGGTGGAGAAGCAGATGGGCAGTTCTCCTGTGTGCCCTGGCCGGGAATCGAACCTGGGACTCCTGCATGCCAGACTGACACTCTACCACTGAACCAACCGGCCAGGGCCCTGTTGCTAGTTTTTATGGCAAAGAAAATAGGCAGAAAAGTGTACATAAGCCCAAATAACATTCATGGAGTTAGGCAGAGTCCCTGACCTTAAGAGACCCCATGTGACTTCATGTTTTCTTAAAGAAGCAAGGTTTTCTGGTGCCTCCCCCTCCTGTAAGGGAATGGAAGTTTTTGGCAGTTCTGTCTGTTCTATGTTGGGTCTTGAGGCTCCTGATTTTCTTGTCTTTGGATTTAAAGCAGTTTAGTTCCATCAGGAATGTTTGTTATTGAATAAGATGGCAACTCAGTGCTGCTGAGTGCAGGCTGTGGTGGCACGTTTGTCCTTTTCCACCCGCTACAGGGAGCGGATCCCAACTGCAGCGATCGCGAGGGCCGCCCCGCCATTGCTGTGGCCGTGATCAATGAGCACCACGGAGCGATCCCTGTTCTCGCGCAGAGAGGAGCAGACATTGACCAGCAGTGGGGACCGTAAGTGAAACACCGTGCAGGGAGAGTTCTGGTGCCAGGTCGCAGCCGGCGATACCTCAGGGGCTCTGCTGCAGCAGGACCCGTCCACGTGCATGCCCTGTTCAATTAGATCCACTTAGAACCATTCAGAGCCACTGTGAACTTAGTAAAAGACTCACCTGCTCACAGTTTCTAAATCTGGGGGAAATAAAACTTTAAAGTGGACTGTGGATTGCCTAAATTTTAGTAACTCTTATAACTGAAGATACATACAGTTTGTTAATTCATGAATTTATACTATTGTGGGGTTGGCAGGTTCTTAGCACTTGGGGTGTGAAGCAGTGTTTTTGTTATGATCTGATTTGTTAAGGCCTATAAGAGAAGAAACCCCACAGAAATGTACCCATGAGGTGAATGCAGAAAGAAGATACAGTTGTCTCCAGATGTCTCTCACATCCCTGGGGAGGAGACTGGTCCATCTGGTTCACCACATCATCTCCTGGTGCCTTGGTTTCCCCAGCCGTGAAACAGGAGAGAGAGATACCAAGTCCTGTGGGATGGCTTTGTATATACTGTCCTAGTCTTGGTGCTGTTCTGCCGCTTGACCTCTCCCAGCCTTATGGTTCTGTTGTTCTCTTACAAATAGTGGAAAACCTGGAGTTGAAATTGCCTTGAGTGTGAGTCCTTCCAGTTAGTTGCTATTGAACTAGAAATCTCCCGGGGCAACACAGGTGTCTAACACTGCTGCCCCCTATGTCGCAGCCCAGGTCAGTGAATCATGCTGCTGAGTATCTCAAGGGAGCATAAGGACATAAGTTTAATAGTTTTGCTTCTGTTTTTCTCTGTTTCAAAATTTCCTCTAGTGTTTTTCTTCAAAATATATAATCTTTCAATGTGCATTTTATAAGTTTTTGCCCAATAAGACAGCGATACCAGGAGACACAACCCCTTTTATAGTTTTATTTCATAGCAGGATGTTTTGCATGTTGGTGTAAATATTTTCTCAAGTTTTCTTAGGGTTCACATTCATCATAGTCTCTCAACTTCTTTATCCCACACCTGTATTATCATTATAAAAATAATGCTACCTTGTTTTGTGTTAAGGTATACTTTATATTTGTACAATTCAGACAAGCTTTTCTTACAGTATTTTCTTATAGTATATTTTCTTATAGTATGTTGTGGTTGATACAAAAATATCTTAAGCACATATTGAATTGATGCTTAAGTATTATGAGTCCTAGCTTTATGAAAAGCCCCGCTAAGAGGATGAAACTGCTCTGAATGTGGAGTAAATGAGAGGAGAGGAGACAGTGAGACCGATTCCCACATGCTCCTTAACTGAGATCCACCCAGCAACCCTGTCTGGGGCCTATGCTCAAGTACCGAGTTATTTTTAGCACCTGAGGCTGAAGCACTTGGACCAACAGAGCTATTCTCAGAGCCCAGGGTGCTCAAACCACTAAAGCCACTGGCCACTGGAGGGGAAGAAGCAGAGAAAGGGAAGAGAAGCAGTTGGGCACTTCTCCTGCGTGCCCTGACCAGGGTTTGAACCCGGGAGGTTTGCACGCTGAGCCGACACTCTATCCACTGAGCCACCAGCCAGGACCTGATTAATTGCTTTTCTTTGGTGTTCCTCAGTTTCCATTGCTACTTCATCACCATTCTATAAATTGACATTTACTCATGTGATCTCATTACATTTCTACTAAGTCTAACACTGTGGGTATGCCATCTATCTAAATGGCATGTAATTGTGCTCGCTTCGGCAGCACGTATACTAAATGGTGTAGAACAGCCCTTTGTCGTTCTCACTGCAGTGTCATGGTTACTGTTAGCTCACATGTGCAGGGGGGGTGGGGGACGGCAGCGGGGCGGGGAGCTAGATTGGAGGCCTTCCCCCTAAATAGAGCACAGACGTCTCTTCTTCCCTTTCAGTTTATGCCACATTCTGGAGGAGAGCAGATTTTTTTCCAATAGAGCCAAATTCTGCGAAATCTGGTTTATATTTGTTAGTTCAAAGTATTTAGGCCTAGGTCAGCGTGCCCTCTGTCCCACAGCTGGACTCTGTTGATCCAGGAGCACAACCTGGAGGCCTCATCCGTTTCCTGCTCTCAGACGTAAGCCATCCAGAGAGCTGGCTTCCCTAGAAAAGAGGCTCAGCGACCGTCCCTCAGCACGCCCGGATAACTGCTTTCCCCCAGGCACGAGTGCCTGGTGCAGAGAAGTGACCTCGTTGGTCTCCGTAGGAACTAATGTCCATTAAGCAGCTCAGCCGGTTTCTGTTTACCATGTTTATATCATTTCTATCTGAATAAACTCATGTTCAACAGGAAGGGAATGGCTAAGTACACGTCCTCCACCAAAGCTGAGATTCACTGTCAGACTTGTGAAACACAGATTTAAGAACTCACAAGGAGAAGGAAATGCAGAAGTGATGTTTGCTTCTGGAGAGTAAAAGCCCCTCTTCACTGGAGTTTCAAACATTTAATTTCCTAGTTCTGTCCCAGGTGAAGGAAATGGCACCATCAGTCTACTTTTTAGAGGATCAGTTGTGGAGATTTATTCTATTAGGTAATTCAAGATTTATGATGAGAATATACTGTAATCCACCATGATGCTTAGATTTGAGTGGATAAGTTTTTGTTTGTTTGTTTGTTTTGTATTTTTCTGAAGTTGGAAACCGGGAGGCAGTCAGACAGACTCCCACATGCACCCGACCAGGATCCACCGGGCACGACCACCAGGGTGCGATGCTCTGCCCATCTGGGGCATTGCTGTGCCGCAATCAGAGCCATTCTAGTGCCTGAGGCAGAGGCCACAGAGCCATCCTCAGCGCCCGGGCCATCTTTGCTCCAATGGAGCCTCGGCTGTGGGAGGGGAAGAGAGAGACAGAGAGGAAGGAGAGGGGGAGGGGTGGAGAAGCAGATGGGCGCTTCTCCTGTGTGCCCTGGTCGGGAATCAAACCCGGGACTCCTGCACGCCAGGCCGACGCTCTACCACTGAGTCAACTGGCCAGGGCTGCTTAGATTTGAATTAACAGTTTGATTTGTTTGTGCATTAATAGCAAAATTTTATTTATTTATTTATTTTTGTATTTTTCTGAAGTGAGAAGCAGGGAGGGAGAGAGATAGACTCCCACATGCGCCTGACAAGAATCCACCTGGAAAACCCACTAGGGGGCGATGCTCTGCTCATCTCGGCTGTTGCTCCATTGCAACCGGAACCATTCTAGCGCCTGAAGCGGAGGCTATGGAGCCATCCTCAGCACTGGAGCCAAAACAATGGAGCCTTGGCTGTGGGAGGGGAAGAGAGAGATAGAAAGGGGAGCGGGAAGGGTGGAGAAGCAGATGGGCACTCATCCTGTGTGTACTGGCCTTCCAGGACTTCCACACACCAGGCCAACGCTCCACCACTGAGCCAACTGGCAAGGGCTATTTCATTTTTTTAAATAAGAGGAGGGGAGATAGAATCCCACATGCACCCCAACTTGGACCCACCCGGTAACCCCCATCTGGGGCCGGTGCTCGAATCTACTGAGCTCTCCTCAGTGTCCCGGGCCAACGCTTGAACCAGTTGAGCTACTGGCTGCAAGAGGAGAAGTAGGAGAGAAGGGGGAGAGGAGAGAAGCAGATGCTCACTTCTCATGTGTGCTCTGACTGGGGATCAAACCGGTGACATTCACCATGTCGGGCTGACACTATCCACTGAGCAAACCAGGCAGGGCCACAAAATTTCTTTAAAATACAAATTTCAGGAACACCAAGATATAACTGCTGAACTGAATGTTCTAGAAGGTCTGATGCAATGACACCGGCTTTTTAGAGGGACAAACTCACGAGCTCTGCTCTGAAGCGTGGATTTCTGATAAGGAGGGGTATTCCATCCAGCACACTTCCCATTATTGGGTTAAGTTGTTTGGTGGACAGTATATAAAATTAGAGTTGGCAGAGTCACAATCCATCATTTTTCAACACTAAACTGTAAATAGACTACACACTCTGCTTTCAATGTGGGGAGAGTTTTGAAGAAAGAAGATCATTGTCTATTTAGGAGATGGCGACCCCATGGGTATATCTAAGTTCAAATGTAAATGCCTTATAAAGACCCAATGAACTTGAGGAATGAAGTGACCAACAGTTAAGCCATATGCCACTAGGGAGGAAGGAAACATGAAAGATATGGAGGAGGTTGGGGTCATGGGTGTGACCAAGACATCCTTTGTCAACACTCCCAGAGCATGCTGTGTACCCCCCTGTCCTGCATTTTCAGCTGAGTCCTCTGAGCTCCCGGACAGAAGACAAACACTGTGCCACGTGTGATATGGTGACCCTGGCCCTGGCACAGTGGGGGCATCAGGCTGACACTCCACATGTGCTGAATAGATGAACAAACAGTGAGGGTGACTGAGAGCCAGGTGGCGGTGATCCAAGAGACCCCAGGAGAGAGGTAGGCTGAGAAGGCAAGCACTGGAAAATCTGCTGATGGAGGGAGAGAACGTAGACTCTTCTGTGGGGACAGAAGACAGTTTAGGGGCAGGAGAGAGCAAAATGTAAAGAAAATGAACATATTTTTTCTAGGTTGTTTCATCTGTAAAATGGAGATAATATGTCATAGAATGGTTGGAGGAAAAAATGAGATAATGTATTTGTAGTTCCTATGAAAAGCTTAATAATTGGACACTAATAAATGGTAGCAGTCAAGGCCCTGGCTGGTTTGCTCAGTGGTAGAGCATTGGCCTGGTGTGTGGAAGTTCCGAGTTCGATTCCTAGCCAGAGCACACAGGAGAAGCGCCCATCTGCTTCTCCACCCCTCCCCCTCTCCTTTCTCTCTGTCTCTCTCTTCCCTTCCCGCAGCCAAGGCTCCATTGGAGCAAAGTTGGCCCGGGTGCTGAGGATGGCTCCAAGGCCTCCACCTCAGGTGCTAGAATGGCTCTGGTTGCAATGGAGCAATGCCCCAGATAGGCAGAGCATTGCCCCTAGTGGGCATGCCGGGTGGACCCTGGTTGGATGCATGTGGGAGTCTGTCTCTGTCTCCCTGCTTCTCACTTCAGAAAAATACAAAAAAAAAAAAAAAAAGAAAGAAAGAAAGAAAGAAAGAAAGAAAGAAAGAAAGAAAGAAAGAAAGAAAAAGAGCAGTCAAGGTACTTATTATGAAAAAGATGACCAGGCTTTGAATGGAAAATATCAACTTCATGATGACTGACATTGGACATGGGAATGAGCAGAGCTGGGTCTGGGAGAATAGCCATGTATGGGGCTTTTAATAATAGAAACTCAGGGAGAAAGGTCTCAGGGCTGCTTAATAGAATTTAAGTTAATTTAATATTCCATTATTGTTAATAGATGGCACCAAGTTGTCCTAAGCCTGATTTTTAATAATAAAGAAAGGGCTATTAATATATCAAATTCTAAGAAGATATATGTGATAACTATTTATAGTTAAATGTGCATATGAATTGCCCAAGGATCTTGTTAAAATGAGTATGCAGTAGGCCCTGGCTGGTGGCTCAGCAATAGAACATCAGCCAGGTGTGTGGAGGTCCAGGGTTTGATTCCTGGCCAGGGCACACAGGAGAAGTGCCCATCTTCTTCTCTACCCTTCCCCCTCTCCTTTCTCTCTATCTCTCTCTTCCCCTCCCATAGCCAAGACTCCATTGGAGCAAAGTTGGCCGGGGCACTGAGGATGGCCCCATGGCCTCCGCCTCAGGTGCTCGAATGGCTCCAGTCACATCAGAGCAATGGCCCAGATGGGCAGAGCATCGCCCACTGGTGGGCATGCCGGTGGATCTTGGTCAGGAGTATGTGGGAGTCTGTTTGCCTCCCGCTTCTCACTTCAGGAAAAAAAAAAAAAGTATGCAGTAGATCCCAGGGGGAGGAAGCTGAGGTTCTGCATTTATAACTTGCTCTCAGAAGATGCCAGTGGTCCAGGTACCACAGTCTGAGTAACAAGGATCTAGAGACTTCTTAATATTCATTGAGCTTTTAAGAGACAGTCCAACATGGCCCTTGGCAAGAGAATGGCCTCATGGTATTGGACAGGGAATTTCCCCTTGTACCTGATAAGTCCGTTATGTTGATCTGATAAAATAATAATAATAATAATAATAATGATATCATCACCAACAACAGCATGAAGACTGACCCCAATCTTATGTGCTTAAAAGAAACTATATAGAACCATTGGGCAATCCTTTGGAAATTCATGGAAATTCTGTCATAAAGTATATTACTTTGACATTTCCATCTATTGCCTCGGAGAAAATACGAAGAAAAACACCATTCAGATTTGCTTGACACTAGGAGCCTTGGCCAGATAAGTTATTTAAGTAACAGAAATTATATGAGTGATAAAATGTAAAACTAGATATATCTAAAACCATTAGAGATTTTTTTTGTTTTGTTTTGTTTTGTTTTTTTAATTTTTTCTGAAGCTGGAAATGGGGAGAGACAGACTCCCGCATGCGCCCGACCGGGATCCACCCGGCACGCTCACCAGGGGCTACGCTCTGCCCACCAGGGGGCGATGCTCTGCCCATCCGGGGCATCGCTCTGCCACGACCAAAGCCACTCTAGCGCCTGGGGCAGAGGCCAAGGAGCCATCCCCAGCACCCGGGCCATCTTTGCTCCAATGGAGCCTTGGCTGCGGGAGGGGAAGAGAGAGACAGAGAGGAAGGAGGGGAGGGGTGGGAGAAGCAAATGGGTGCTTCTCCTATGTGCCCTGGCCGGGAATCGAACCCGGGTCCCCCGCACGCCAGGCCGACGCTCTACCGCTGAGCCAACCGGCCAGGGCCCCATTAGAGGTTTTGATGCTTTTAGAGTGCAGTTGCAGTGAAAATCAGGGAAAGTGCTAAGTTTCTCATTTACTTTGGAAAATAGAGCCATCTATTCAAGTAGACAGTTCAGATTCTGGTACCCAAATCGGGCAGAGGATTATCCTTCCATAATGGGAGGGAGAGGGTCGTTGTCCTAAATACCTGAAATTTTTGCAACTCATATGGGATTCAGTCTTGGAGGCAACACTCTTCCCTTAATTTGTTTGTTTATTCTTTTCATTGATGCATTCATCTTCCTAGTGGTCACTGAGCACCTACTATGTGCCAGTCCACATTCTAGGTGATGCAGATACAGCAGTGATGAAGACAGAATTTCTTCCCTCATGCAGTTTACAGTTTAGTGGAGGAGACAGACAATAAACAAGTAAGCAAATGAATAAGTAATATCAGAGAGATAAGTGCTACAAAGAGAATAAAGCCAGGTAGAAGAATAGAGGGCGTGGTGAGGCCCCACACCTCCCCTTAGGACCAGAGACACAGGAAGAGTCTGGAACAGACAACACTTCTTGTAGGTGCAGAGGAGTGTTGGAGAGCTTTCACAAACTTTAACTTTTGGTCCAAAGTGAAATTGCCCTATTTATAATTAATCTGGCAGAATATAAAATTTTGTTTGTGTTTGTTTATTGAAAACAATGCTTACACACCAAATATGTTGTTAATTTTATCAAAATGACATGCACATGACTGAAAAATCAAATCCTATAGAAGGGGTTCACAGCCATACTGTGCCCTCACTTCCTAATCCCCATTCCCAACTACATTTAAATATTTTTAAACTCTCCTGGATATCAACTACTCTCTCACTAAGTAATATCTCTGTCTGTCTATCTCTGTCACTAAATAATACACTTAAACTAATCATTCCTGATGTAGCATGCTTAAGCATTGTCTTTGATTCTTGCCATGATAGATGATTTGGCTCATGACCCCACCTGATCATTTCTATCCCCATATTCATGTTTTAATCATTCTATTACTATTTTTGGTTCCTTTACTAACTGCTTCTATAATATGCTTAAACTCATATTTTGACCATTACCTTTCAAACGTATCTCCTGACCACCTCGTATATAAGTGAATATAGTTGAATATTAGTGTTCCTTACCGTTACCTCTACCTCTCTTTCCCCTTCTGCCTCAGAACTTCTGTTACCCTATATTTACTTTTTATGAGGCTGATCACAATGATATTTTCTTGTATTAACATAATGAAGACTGCCATTCTTTATGATTATGTCATAATTATAATTGATGCCATTTATTGATTTCAGTAATTGAAAAGCACCAAAAGCAATTGCATTATATAGCTATGTGAACACTATTCATTGCAGAATTAAGTTGTATGCTGTGATTCCATTTTCTTCATGTAATGTAAGAAAATTCATTCATTCATAATGACCTTTAGGCCACTCAAAGTAGAATTTTCTTACCAGAGATGTCAAATGGATTCTTTTACACCATGAATTATTTAAAACCCCCATCACATTTTACATTTTTTCATAAACTATAAATAATTTTTATGTCTTTGATTTTCCTGGAATTCCTGATTGCTTTTGTTTTATTCTGTTTGAAAAAGAACCTAGCTTCACCAAATCCATCATCCTTTCTGGTTTCTTACTTTTTCAATGCCGTTCTTCTTAGAGACTTTATTCTTGGAGTATACATACCTCCTATTTGGATTTTACCTGATATCTTTCCGGCCCTGCTGTACATTAGTCGTTATGGGATTTCTTTTTAATTGGAATCCACCTGTAGTTATTGTTTACATTTCTTTCCTTTCTCTTGGTTTTAACCCTTGTCAGGATAAAGTGTGGCCTCGGGTTAGGTCTTCAGAAAAGTTGTGTCTAAAAATTTTCTGAGTCTTTAAACAGCCTAAAAATGGCTTTCTTTTGCCTCCACTCTTTTTTTTTTTTTTTCTTAATTTTTACTTACTGATTTTAGTGAGAGAAGACTGGAGAGAGAGAGGCAGGAATGTTGATCCTTGACACTCAGAAATTTCACAAGGATATTTTTTTTGGTTGTTGATGTGCTGTTTTTCATTCATACAATTGGCCCTAAATTTTATTCTGCAAAGTCATGTCTTTATTCAGTTCAAGGGAAGGTATTTTCTCCTCTCCCTTTTTTTCTGTTCTCTACTAGAGCTCCTGCTTGTTTGATCATGGACCACTTGAATTGATCCCCTGTATATTTTTTTCCATATTTTTTTTATCTCCCTTTCTCTGTTTTAAGAGATTTTCTTAATCCTCCTATTTAAATCTTTTTATTTCAACAACCATATTTTTACTCAATAAGAGCTACTTTTTGTCCGGATTCTTTCTTCTTCATGGAGTCATGTTTTTGTATGCTCTCATCTTCAGTCATCCTGAAGATGCCATTAGGTTTTCATATTTTTTAAAATTTCTATGTTTGCGTGTCTTGGTTTTTGTCAGATGTCTGTGATCCTTTGTTGTCTCTCCATGTTTATGGGGAATGTGCTAGTGAGTGGGAATTCTGTGTCCATGAGGTGAGTTTGTCATCTGGGGAGGGCTAGGGGTGGATGAAGCTGTTCTCCGGCTGGGACAAGTGGGAGACTTCCCCCTGGGCACGGCTGTTGCTCACCCGATTCTTACCAGAGGCTCCATTTATCGTTTCCAGAGAAGAGACCACCAGATTGATCTCTCCACTGGGATACGTTTATGGCTGCAGGGGCTGGAGTGTTGGTATCGGGGAAAGAGCAGGTCTGGGAGAATGCAGAGCTGCAGTTGCTCACACCATTTCTCCTCCAGTCGTGCCTCCTGCGTGCCATTGCTCCCGCCATCTCTGATCAGGAGCCTTTCATGAGTTTCAGAATGCAGGTTCCACCTCATCCACCCTTTCAGTCCCTCTCTGTTCCCTCCGGCCAGCCTGCCCAGGCGAGGTTGAGAGACAGTCTGGCATGCAGTAAAATATGCTCACTGACCTCTCGGGCTTGCTCTTTGCTTTCTAAGTTTGGTGTTTTCTTTCATATCATACAAACACAACTCACTGAAGCCAAAGCCATTTTCCCTACAGGAATAGGAACCTTAGCCCAAAAGGTTATTATCATATAGACAATGGCCCCAGAGGTCCAAGCCAGTACTGAGACCATGTCTAATAAGTTCTGTAAGCTCTGGCAGGAAATTTACTAAAATAATATTTGTTAGCATTTGTTAAATCAACAACAAAGCAGATCCTTGTCAGGTTTCCCACTTTAAAAAATGACTGTGTTCATCGATGTTCACTTTCTCTCTGACACCAGAGCTTACCTACCAGCACAGTATTCCTCCAAGGGAAGCTGCAGTGAGGGGGGACCCAAGAGATTATCCCAACTCGTGAAGTAAGTCAGTGGGGGAAACCAAGGCACCTGTGCGCGCGTGCTCCCTCTCCAGTTTCGTTAGCCAGGATGACTTTTCCCCAAACAGGCTCCAAAATACGGCTCTTCATGAAGCAGTTCTGCTTGGCCTGGCGGGAAGGGAGTGCGTTGCTGCTTTACTGGGGTAAGTTCCTGGCCCTCAGAGAGAACTCCAAGGGCCCCAGTGATCGCCCTCCTGCACTGGGTGATTTGGGAGGGCCCTGGTGCCTGGATGTATAGTTAATCCTGTGAATGGATGCCACCATCTCAGCATGGCTTCTGGGCACTAGGGGCTTTTAAACACACAGTGAAAATGTCCCCTTAAACACGCTGGGTTGCAGGACTTTGATGCAATGGGGACCAATGGCCAAGATTGTAACTGAAGGTTTGAAGTCAGTCCTTCAAAAGGCTTCACCGTTTGGAGAGCCACCCTTCGAAATGAGGGTCATTGTGGCCTCTTGGGGACAGGTTTGGGAAGGTGGGGCCAGGAGGCTCTCAGACTGGCCTCTGTGTCAGGGAAGAACCAGGCCCTCAGGTCTCAGTGCCCCCCCCCCCCCCCCCCGTCCTTCAGTTTACACCATTCTCTTCGCAGATGCAATGCAAACATCCAAAAGAAGAACGCTAGAGGCCAGACAGCCCGTGACCTGGCTCTCACACTCGGGGACGACCTCATCACCCCGCTCTTTGCTGCTAAGCTCAGCCTGGCTGACTGTTAGACCCAGGGCCTCCGCAGGGCCTCCCTTGAGAAACCATCTAGCTCTGGCTGTTCTTTGCTTGTTTATTTCTGAAGTATACATTTGAGGTTTGGGAATTGAAGTTAAGAGGAACTCATAAGTTGTTTTTTAAAAATTATATGACAGTGTAATTCCACATGGGCATTTCTTCGTGTGCCCTGGATGGTAATGAACCTAATGTTTGTTTTATTGCTGCTTATTTTAGGATTTTCTTTTAAATTTATTTTTCAATAGCTAATAATTGCACAGAAGTCAAAGCTAAAAAGTGTAAAGTAATGTATGGTGAAAATTTGGCCCCTTGCCCCGTCCCGTGGCCACCACTTCCCACCCCAGATGTGGCTGGTCATGCCAGTGCCATCTGTACCTTCCCAGACACTGTTGGACTGTGAACACATGTGATCTGATATGTGTACATGCATGTTTGTGGAGTATACCTAAGTGGAGATAGCACACATATGTATTCTTTCCCCTCTTTTAAGACAAATAGTAGCAAACTACATACTGTTCCATTTTGTTCTTTTGCTTAATGTATGTTAGAAGTGGTTCGAAATTAGTACATAAAGATTGAATTTATTTAAAGTTTTTTTCCTGTGTTGAACTAATCGATATTCCTATTATTATGATTTGTTATTTGGTGACAAATAACAATGGTGAAAAAACCATTTGCAGGAATGTGTAATTTTGACATTTCTTTTTTAAGAATGTTATTTCAGTTTTTGGGTGATGAAATCATGGAGTTCCTAAATTGTTTTTTGTTAACTTAAATAACTAGAATATTCATTCATTTAAAGTGATCAATGTAGCACAGTGAGTAACAGACTTTAAGGGATTATAGTCATCACTACGTGCTCTTCATCCCCATGCGTGGGTGACTGTGTCTGTGGGTATTGTAGTCATCACTACGTGCTCTTCATCCCCATGCGTGGGTGACTGTGTCTGTGGGTATTGTAGTCATCACTACGTGCTCTTCATCCCCATGCGTGGGTGACTGTGTCTGTGGGTATTGTAGTCATCACTACGTGCTCTTCATCCCCGTGCGTGGGTGACTGTGTCTGTGGGTATTGTAATCATCACTACGTGCTCTTCATCCCCATGCGTGGGTGACTGTGTCTGTGGGTATTGTAGTCATCACTACGTGCTCTTCATCCCCATGTGTGGGTGACTGTGTCTGTGGGTATTGTAATCATCACTACGTGCTCTTCATCCCCATGCATGGGTGACTGTGTCTGTGGGTATTGTAGTCATCACTACGTGCTCTTCATCCCCATGCGTGGGTGACTGTGTCTGTGGGTATTGTAGTCATCACTACGTGCTCTTCATCCCCATGCGTGGGTGACTGTGTCTGTGGGAGAGGTGCATTCCTGGGATCCAAGTTCCCAGTGGAGTTGGGCGGTGCTGGCACTGGCCTCCCCTGCTCACACCCTTGTCATCTTTGTTGGGACGCTGCAAAGGTGACCAGTCTGTGGAGAAACCTGTGGAGTGTGATCCTATGGTTTGGTGTCCAGGGGAAGAGGAAGTTACACTGTGTCACCTTTGCTTAGCTGAGACGACTTTTCCCAGAGTTCTCTTCCTTTATGACTTGGTTCAGGGTTGGCTGCAAGAGACGGCACGGAGTATGAGATTTAGAATGTGGGTGTGAAAAAATGGCCGTTACATTTGGAAGGTGTGTTAGGGCACCAGATGCTGCTGTGGCTCACACCCACAGGCTCTGGGATTGGCCCCGGGGAGCAGGGGGTGGAGTTCAGGACCATTTTCTCCAAATCTCAGGGAACACCGAGGGCCTCAAGGACCCATGGGTTCCAGAAACAATAGTCTCAGAACTTTTGGGGGTAACTTTCATGCCCTGAGTGTAGGAACCACGTCTTTACTGTTCCTTGGGTTTTCCACACTTCCTGGTGGAGGGTCCTGGCCCCCACCTCTGGAGGCCAAGCACACACCTGACATCTCACACCAGGTCATTCCTTTATCTAAAGCCATGGTCAGCACAAATCGCCCTTGAATTTCACTCCATCACAACCAAAACACTTACAATATGAACATGTAGCTTAATATTTAAGATATAAGAACACAGGTTCAAATCCAGGAACATTCTGATAAAATCCAACAGGATTACATCAAACGTTATGTAGTTCTAAGATGGTGACTGTGGAACTGGAAACCACCCCTACTCCAAATCCCGTGCCTACAGAAGAAAGCAGAATCTAACCAGGAGGTTGCTAACCCAGAACACTATATTAAACATCCTTTACAGAACAGTTGAGCACTCTGGGTTTTTTTACATGAAAAAACAAAACTTGGCAAGCAAACCTTCAGCTGATCTCTGAGTTTGACACTGTTGAAGATTTTGGGCTCTGTACAACCATATCTGATTGTTTAGGAATTTAATGCCTGGCTGTGACCACTCACTTTTTAAGGATGATAATAAGCCTATGGGGGTAGATGAGAAAAACAAACGAGGAGGAGGATGGCTAATTACATTAAACAAACAGCAGAGAGCCCTGGCCAGTTGGCTCAGTGGTAGAGCATCAGCCTGGCGTGCAGGAGTCCTGGGTTCAATTCCCGGCCAGGGCACATAGGAGAAGCGCCCATCTGTTTCTCCACCCTGCCCCTCTCCTTCCTGTCTGTCTTTCTCTTCCCCTCCGGCAGCCAAGGCTCCATTGGAGCAAAGTTGGCCTGGGCGCTGAGGATGGCTCTATGGCCTCTGCCTCAGGTGCTAGAATGGCTCTGGTTGCAACAGAGCAATGCCCCAGATGGGCAGAGCATCGTCCCCTGGTGGGCATGCCTGGTGGATCCTGGTCAGGTGCATGCAGGAGTCTGTCTGACTGCCTCCCCGTTTCGAACTTCAGAAAAATACAAAAACAACAACAACAACAACAACAACAAATAAAAACAAACAGCAGAGATGAAGTGACCTTGATAGCTTTTGGCTAGAGACACTGCTGTGCCTTACTGGAGAATCTTTTGATGACTACAGTGATGATGATGTATGTGGATCTGTTGTTACGTTAAAGCTAAAGGTGATAAGGTAGCAATATGGACTACTGAATGTGAAAACAGAGAAGCTGTTGAACATATAAAGAGGGTATACAAGGAAAGGTTAGGACTTCCTCCAAAGACAGTGATTGGTTATCAGTCCCACACAGTCCCCATCAGCTTCAGAACATACCTTGCTCACTTCATAGTAGGCACCTGAGGCAGAAAATTATTGTGTAGATAAAGAGAGTAATATAAAAAGAATATGATAATAAAGTATAAAGAGTTAAATATTGATAGTTACTAGCTATTTTTAAGTAAGAAGCATTTATAAAAGAAAATCTATGTGGATTTGACTCTCCACATTAAGAAAATGAAACTAAATGTAGTTTACCTGACTTCCCTCTTCTGCCCTGTGCATCTTTCCACGGTTGGTGTGCTCAGACTCCTGAGCTCATCAGTGTGGGTTGGTATAAGTGGCTGCATTTACAGTGTGTGTCACTGGCCGCTCCAGCCTTCCCTCTTGAGCCTCCAGCTGCACGTGGGGCTGGGACTCCTACTCTGCACCCAACAAGGATGCCGGCTCTTGGTCCCGCTGCCTTGTCTTCACACCCCCTGGCCTGGCACTTGCTCAGGACCCCATCTTCCCACTCTGGGTCCCGCACAGCCTTCTTCCATCTGTCCTGTGCTGTTTCTCCCTTTTCCACAACTGTCCTCATGAGAAATCCAAACACCCTTCCTCAGTTGGCCGGTGGCTCCTGGTTTAGCGGCTGCGACCATCACTCCAGCCTCCACTCTTGCTGCTCCTCGTTGAGATCGGACCTGGGCCTGGAAAAGGGCCCAGGGCATGCTCTCTCAGCTCCAGGACCCTGCCAGTGTGGCTGCCCCTCCTGGCCCCACCACCTGCCCCAACTGAACTCTGCTTCTCCCTTCCACAGAAATAACCAGGTCATTTTGTACTCACTTGTTATATTCCCACCTCCCTGGGAGGCTCAATATATATGTGTGGGCACTGAGTCTTGTGCCTAATTCCAGTTTCTAGTACACGGTACTCAGCAAATAGCTGCTGAGAAAACTCACCGTATGGCTTTGGGTTTCGGCAAAAGAAGGTCCTAAACCGACTGTAGGCTTTGCAGCAAGGGGTGTCTTGGCTGTGAAGTTTGAAAAACATGTTTCTTTTTGTTTTTGATAGTTCTGATGTAAGGGCATAGATTAAGGTAAAAGTATGTGTGTCACTAGACTAGAAAAGATTTAAGTATTAACTCTTTTATAACCTAAAATTTTCAAAACAAATATGTTCAATTTCAAATAAGATCCTGATCAAGTGGGTTTATATGTTGTAAAATGTAACATCACTGTATATTTTGCTTCTGGCACACATTAATAGTTGAAGTAATATACATATATAGATATTTAGACTTTATCCAATGTTGATTGATTAAATGATTTAGTATTTCCTTTATTGTTTCTGTAAATCATTACAGGTTTATTGTAAGAAAACAATGCAGAAAATTCAAATAAACAAAATTTAGTGATATACCGCCATTCAGAGATAATTTTCAAAACATTTCTTTATGCATAGATGACTTAACATAAATATTTTTGTTTAATAAGATGTTGAAATCAACTTATTTATATAGAAAAGAATATCCTCAGTTTACTTCGTATATCAAGAAATACGTCACCTGGTGTGAAAGAAGAAATGGTCCCCTACTCTCTTCTTGCCTTAAATTCCTTACCATCAGGACCAGCTTTTACAAGTAAATTGAAATTGTCCA
The DNA here is from genome assembly GCF_036850765.1 of Saccopteryx bilineata. Classification (NCBI taxonomy): domain Eukaryota; kingdom Metazoa; phylum Chordata; class Mammalia; order Chiroptera; family Emballonuridae; genus Saccopteryx; species Saccopteryx bilineata. The sequence continues at coordinate 170,391,008 of NC_089495.1, forward strand.
ATCAAAAGGTATTTCATAGGACCTGAAGATGGCAGCGGAGTAGGCAGACACACAGACTCCCAGCTCACACCACCGAACTGGATTATAAACTAATTTATGAACAATCAGTGTGAAAAACCAAATCTGGACTACAAGAACAGCTTTCAAAAGTCAAGGAGCAAAGATGCAGCCACAAAAAACCTAGTAGGGAGCGCTGAATCTCCCCTGCTTACAGGAACAGGGGTGTGTGTGTGAGGCTGGGCTCTCACTCCAAGGAAAAGAGCAGTAAATACTGCTCACAGCCACTTGCCTGGCGACCAGGGAGTGAGGTGTGTTGAAAGGGCCCACTTGTCTTCCAAAAAGAAAGGAGAAACAGAGAGATGGATGGTGAGGGGGAGAGGAATATAGGTGATGACATAAAAGGCTGACTCATTCAGTGCTGGAGGTGGCCATAACTGGGGGAGGGGCTGATCCTTCAACAAAGCAAAATACAAAAGTACTTCCAGATCACAGAGATACAGACATCTCTCCAGCTCCAATCAGCGCAACAAGACACAGCTGAAAACAAGAAGTGGTGAAGAGGGGCAGTAACTCAGGTCTCCATGGAGATCTGAGATACACCTCCCCCTACTGAAACTGATAAAGCAACCCGCCCCCAGAGAGATTAACTGGCAGAAGAGGACTTCAGAGCCTCAGGTCACACCCACCGCATTCCTGGATACCATTTCAAATAAGCCCCCTGCTGAGATCAGCAAACAAGACAATCACCTGTTAAGAAAACAAACAAATCAAGACTTCAAAGCGGCCCGAATTCTAAAGTGAATTACAAATAATAGCTGATGCCAACCCAAGAAGACTTAGAAACAACACAAGCAAAAGCTAGAGGCAGACAACACCAAGCCTAGACTAAACCAGCTCTACAAACAAAACACCCAAACACCCAGGCACAATGAGAAGACAAAGAAGTGCAATCCAAATGAAACTACAAGAGAGACCTTCAGGAGATGAACTGAGTGATATGGAAATAATCAAACTTCCAGATGCGGAGTTTAAAATAATGATTGTAAGGATGCTTAGGGATCTTAGAGAAACAATGGATGGTCATCACGAACACCTAAATAAAGAAATAGCAAGTATAAAAAAGGATATTGAAATATTAAAAAAGAATCAGTCAGAGATGACAAATACAATATCAGAAATGAAGACCACAATGGAAGGAATTAAAAACAGGATGGATGGAGCTGAGGATCAAATCAGCGAGTTGAAAGACAACTGGAATGAAGGCATGAAAGCAGAGAAGAAAAAAGAAAAGAGACTCAAAAAGTCTGAGGAAACTCTTAGAGAGCTCTGTGACAACATAAAGAGAAATAACATCCGCATCATAGAGGTTCCTGAAGAAGAAGAGAAAGAACAAGGGATACAGGCTTTATTCAATAATATTATAGCTGAAAACTTCCCTAAATTAATGCAGGAGAAACTCTCACAAATTCAAGAAGCACAGAGGACTCCACTAAAAAGAAACCCAAAGAAACCTACACCAAGACACATCATAATTAAAATACCAAAGCTATGTGATAAAAAGAAAATATTAAAAGCTGTAAGAGAAAAAAAAGGCTACCACCTACAAAGGAGCCCCCATAAGGATGACATCAGACTTCTCAACAGAAACACTTGAATCCAGAAGGGAATGGCAAGAAATATTCAAAGTAATGCAGAACAAGAACCTACAACCAAGACTACTTTATCCAGCAAGGCTATCATTTAAAATTGAAGGAGAAATAAAAAGTTTCCCAGACAAAAAAAAACCCTCAAGGAATTCATTACAACCAAACCAATGCTGCAGAAAATGTTAAGGGGCATGGTGTAAACAGATCAAAGTGAGAAAAGAATATAGCAAAAGAGGAATACAGCTTTAAAAAATAAAATGGTCATGGACAACAGTGTTGGGGTTACAGGGTGGGGGGAGGAGAGGAAGGGGGTTGGGGGAGGGGAGAGGCACAAAGATCATGGCTTTTCAGCATTAGCCATATTCCCCTTTAATCTATAGACAGACTGCAAATATTTACTTATGGTGTTGCCACTATAAAGACTGCTGTCTTAGGGACAAATGCTGAAAAAGAAAAAAAAAAGAATAAAATGACAATAAACAACTACATGTCAATAATAACCTTAAATGTAAATGGATTAAATGATCCAATCAAAAGACATAGGGTAGCTGCATGGATAAGAAAACAGGACCCATACATATGCTGTCTACAAGAGACACACCTTAAAACAAAAGATGCACATAGGTTGAAGGTAAAAGGATGGAAAAAAACATTTCATGCAAATGGAAATGAAAAAAAAGCTGGGGTAGCAATACTTAAAATATCAGACAAAATGGACTTTAAAACAATATAGTAAGAGATAAAAAAGGCCACTACATAATGATAAAGGGAGCAATCCAACAGGAAGATATAACTATTATAAATATCTACGCACCTAATATAGGAGCACCTAAATATGTAAAGCAGACTTTGATGGATATAAAGAGCGAGATCAACAGCAACACTATAATAGTAGGGGATTTTAATACCCCACTAACATCACTAGATAGATCCTCAAGAAAGAAAATAACAAAGAAACAGCAGACTTAAAGGACACACTAGAACAACTCGATTTAATAGATATCTACAGAACCTTTCACCCTGAAGCAGCAGAATATACATTCTTTTCAAGCGCTCATGGTACATTCTCTAGGAAAGACCACATGTTAGGGCACAAAAGTGGCCTCAACAAATTTAAGAAGATTGAAATCATATCAAACACTTTCTCTGATCATAATGGCATGAAAGTAGAAATCAACCACAACAGAAAAGCTCAAAAATTTTCAAACACTTGGAAACTAAATAGCAGGCTGTTAAATAACGAATGGATCAAGAATAAGATCAAAGAAGAAATAAAAAAATTCCTAGAAACGAATGATAGCGAGCATACAACAACTCAAAATTTATGGGACACAGCAAAAGCAATACTGAGAGGGAAGTTCATAGCACTACAGGTACAATTTAAGAAGCTAGAAAAAGCTCAAATAAACAACTTAACCTTGCATCTAAAAGAACTAGAAAAAGAATAGCAAGTAAAGCCTAAATGTAGTAGAAGGAAGGAAATAATAAAGATCAGAGCAGAAATAAATGACATAGAGACTAAAGAAACAATACAGAGAATCAATAAAACTAGGAGCTGGGTTTTTGGAAAGGTAAACAAGATTGATGAACCTTTAAGTAGACTCACCAAGAAAAAGAGAGAGAGGACTCAAATAAATAAAATTAGAAGTGATAGGGGAGAAATAACAACTGACACAACAGAAATACAAAGGATTGTAAGAAAATACTCTGAAGAACTGTATGCCAAAAAACTAGACAACCTAGATGAAATAGACAAATTCCTTGAAACATACAATCTCTCAAAAATCAGTCTGGAAGAATCAGAAGACCTAAACAAACCGATTACACCAAATGAGATCAAAACAGCTATCAAAAAACTCCCAACAAAGAAAAGTCCTGGGCCAGATGGCTTCACAAGTGAATTCTACCAACTATTCAAAGAAGAACTAACTCCTATCCTTCTCAAGCTATTTCAAAAAATTCAAGAGGAAGGAAGACTTCCAAGCTCCTTTTATGAGGCGAGCATAATTCTGATTCCAAAACCAGGCAAAGACAACACAAAAAAAGAAAATTATAGGCCAATATCCCTGATGAATATAGATGCTAAAATCCTCAACAAAATATTAACAAACCGGGTCCAACAATATATGGAAAAAATCATACACCATGATCAAGTGGGATTTATTCTTGGGAGGCAAGGCTGGTACAATATTCGCAAATCAATCAATGTGATTCATCACATAAATGAAAGGAAGGAGAAAAACCACATGATAATTTCAATAGATGCAGAAAAAGCATTTGATAAAATCCAGCACCCATTCGTGATCAAAACTCTCAGCAAAGTGGGAATACAGGGAACATACCTCAACATGATAAAAAGCCATCTATGACAAACCCACAGCCAACATCATACTCAATGGGCAAAAATTAAAAGCAATCCCCTTAAGATCAGGAACAAGGCAGGGGTGCCCCCTTTCACCACTCTTATTCAACATAGTTCTGGAAGTCCTAGCCACAGCAATCAGACAAGAAGAAGAAATAAAGGCTCCGAATTGGAAAAGAAGAAGTAAAGCTATCATTATTTGCAGATGATATGGTATTGTATATAGAAAATCCTAAAGTCTCAGTCAAAAAACTACTGGACCTGATAAATAAGTTCAGCAAAGTGGCAGGATATAAAATCAATACTCAGAAATCAGAGGCATTTTTATACACCAACAATGAACAGTCAGAAAGAGAAATTAAGGAAACAATCCCCTTCACTATTACAACCAAAAAAATAAAGTACCTAGGAGTACATTTAACCAAGGAGACTAAAGAATTGTACTCGGAAAATTATAAAACATTGATAAAAGAAATCAAGGAAGATACAAACAAGTGGAAGCATATACCATGCTCATGGTTAGAAAGAATAAACATCATTAAAATGTCTATATTACCCAAAGTAATTTATGAATTCAATGCAATACCAATTAAAATACCAATGACATACTTTAAAAATATAGATCACATATTCCAAAAATTTATATGGAACCAAAAGAGAACACGAATAGCCTCAGCAATCTTAAAAAAGAAGAATAAAGGGGGAGGTATCACACTTCCTGATATCAAGCTATACTACAAGGCCATTGTACTCAAAACCGCCTGATACTGGCATAACAACAGGCACATAGATCAATGGAACAGAATGGAGAACCCAGAAATAAACCCACAGCTCTATGGACAACTGATATTTGACAAAGGAGGTAAGGAAATACAATGGAGTAAAGACAGCCTCTTTAACAAATGGTGTTGGGAAAATTGGACAGCAACCTGCAAAAAAAATGAAACTAGACCACTAACTTACACCACTCACAAAAATAAACTCAAAATGGATAAAAGACTAAAATGTAAGGCGTGAAACCATAAGCATCTTAGAAGAAAACATAGGCAGTAAGCTCTCCGACATCTCTCGCAGTGATATATTTGCTGATTTATCTCCAAGGGCAAGGGAAATAAAAGACAGGATAAACAAATGGGACTATATCAAACTAAAAAGCTTTTGCATGGCCAAAGACAATAAGAACAGAATAAAAAGACAAACTACACAATGGGAGAACATATTTGACATTGTGAATGATAAGGGGTTAATAACCAAAATTTATAAAGAAGTTGTATATCTCAACACCAGAAAGACAAACAACCCAATCCAAAAATGGGCAAAAGAAATGAATGGCCACTTCTCAAAAGAGGATATACAGATGGCCAATAGGCATATGAAAAAATGCTCAACATCATTAATCATTAGAGAAATGCAAATTAAAACCACAATGAGATATCACCTCACACCGGTTAGAATGGCGCTCATCAATAAAACAAGAGAGAATAAGTGCTGGCAAGGATGTGGAGAAAAGGGAACCCTCCTCACACCGGTTAGAATGGCGCTCATCAATAAAACAACAGAGAATAAGTGCTGGCGAGGATGTGGAGAAAAGGGAACCCTCCTGCATTGCTGGTGGGAATGCAGACTGGTGCATCCTCTGTGGAAAACAGTATGGAGATTACTCAAAAAATTGAAAATCGAACTGCCCTTTGACCCAGCCATCCCACTTTTAGGAATATACCCCAAGGACACCATAGAACGGTTCCAGAAGGAGAAAAGCACCCCATGTTTATAGCAGCATTGTTCACAATAGCGAAAATCTAGAAACAGCCCAAATGTCCATCAGAGGACAAGTGGATTAAAAAGCTTTGGTACATATATACTATGGAATACTACTCAGCCATAAGAAATGATGACATCGGATCATTTACAATAACATGGATGGACCTTGATAACATTAAACGGAGTGAAATAAGTAAATTAGAAAAAAACTAAGAACTATATGAACCCATGCATAGATGGGACATAAAAATGAGACTCAGAGACATGGACAAGAATGTGATGGTAACAGGGAGTAGGGTGGAGGGTTGGGGAGGGAGCGAGGAAAGAGAGGGAGGGAGTGGGGGGAGGGGAGAGGCACAAAGAAAACCAGATAGAAGGTGACGGAGGACGATTTGACTTTGAGTGAGGGGGATGCAGCATAATAAAAGGTCAAAATGATCTGGAGATGTTTCCTCAGAACATATGTACCCTTATTTATCAATGTCACTGTATTAAAATTAAAAAAATAAGATAAAAAAAAAGATATTTCATGAGCATTTAGTGGGGATAGAAAGAGGAAAGGAAAGCATGCCGTCCATGCAAGTGTGAGGATTTGCTGTTAAATTTGGAAAGACGGGCACCCACAGAGAGTTGGTGAACACGTGTATGTATCAGACTGTGTTCGTCCTGTGCCCAGTGGGTCAGGAGGCTCCCCTCCGAGAAGGAGAACTGGAACCACAGCCAGGTTCAGGCAGCTTTGTCCTGTCCGCCCCTTAGGGTTGCATGTGGCTTTGACCATCTCTCCCTTTATTCGAATCCCTACAATATCTTCTCTTTGGATACGACCTGGTCAAAGTGCACCAAAATGCAAGACAACTAGCAGGACCAGTATTATTTAAACTGAAATAATAAGATATGTTAATACTTACAAGAAAATTCTTGATAGCCATTATAGCCATTTTCTAATGCATGAAAATAGTTCACGAATTCTAGAGTGGGAATTTTACATGTTTCTGACAAACCAGTATTTTAAAATAAGGTATACATAACCTAACAAAAGTAAACATTTCTTACTTAAGCATTTCCTGTGTTTCTCTGTGTTACATTTCTTATACTTGGCATTCAGAAACAAGAACGCACCATGACTTCACATTAATTGAAGTGTGCACACTGTGCACAGGGCTTTCCACGTTTGTGCCATTTTGTTTGGAGACCTGGTCAGATGATAGCACATTCAACCTCACATTCCCACATCTCTCTATTCCCTAGGGCAGTGGACCCTAAGCCCCGTGCCACGGACCAGTACCAGTCCTGGGTCCATTTGGTACCGGTCCACAGAGAGAGAATAAATGACTTACATAACTTCCGTTTTATTTATTCTTAAGTCTGAACGATGTTTTACTTTTAAATAATGACTAGATTCTTTCTGTTACATCCGTCTAAGACTCACTCTTGACGCTTCTCTCGGTCACGTGATCCATTTATTGGTCCCACACTAAAGGCCGGTCCATGAAAATATTTTATGACACTAAACCGGTCCCTGGGGACCACTGCCCTAGGGGACACAGCAACAGCAGCACAGAGTTATGTAGTTTTGTCATTAGTGTTCTGTTTCATTTTATCCTCCCCAGATCATAGCAACTTTGTACAAGCAAGTGTGTGACTTTTTAAGCCAGGAGGTCGCTTATAGATCGCGAGGTGAGCATAAATCCTGCCTGATCCCACCGTCTTTTTGGGTCAACTGCTTGTACTGAATCTAAGTCAGTGGGGTGCGTTTATTATGGGGAAAATCCTAAAACTTCCGTAGCAGGGGTTTGCAGTTTAAAAAGTTAAATCAAAACTTCAGAGCCCTTGGTAAATTCTGGAGAGAGAACTCATGTACAGTGAGGCTCACCCTGCTGAGCTGTGTCCCTGGTGTGAGCTCCAGTGCTGAGGCACTGTTACTTACTCTCTGTCTCAGCGGGTGGCACCTACCTTGCCCAGGGATCCTCTCTGATGTCAGCCTTGGTTCGCTCCGTCTCCCATTCAAATCCAATCACCTGTGACTGCGTCTCCTAAAGTCTTTCTGGCTCATTTTCCTTTTCCTTCTTCCTGCAACCACTGGCTCAGCTAAATTGTACTTGCTGTGGTTGGTTTCCCGGTGACCCATGAGTCTCCCGTGCTCAGTGTTCCAAAGGCTTCTGTCCTATGGAACAATATAGCTAGAGGTCACTGCATTCTGAGTTCTATGCAGCTAGGATACTAGGATGCAAACACTCATCTGAATCTAGCTTCCTCAGTGGATGGTGTGACTCTCTCTGGCTCGACCTAGTAACGGGGACTTCCTTAACTGGAACTAGGATATCCATTTCCTACAGTTGGGGGCAAGAAGGTAAATCTTTCTCTTGCTGGAGCGGATCCCAAGCCTCATTTAAAAATTTTTCTTCAATGTACTTCTATAGGGAGTGCGAAGAACTCACCCCGTAGTTTTTCTCCTGTGTCTAATTTGAATATCTCAGTCCCAGTTGTCTGCTCACCCCTGGCCAGCCCCAAAATTGAAAATTGCCTCTTAGGTTCTCCCCGAAATCCAGTCCCACAAATATATTCATAAAAGCTTTAGAAGTTTTTCTTTACAAAAAAGACAGGGGTTCTTATGCATCAATGTCACTCCATTAAATTTGATGTCTAAAAAAAAAAAGAAAAAGCAGCAGCAGAAGAAGGACATGGGAAAGAGGGCTGAGGACTGCAGCTTATTTCCTGCAGGGCAAAGCTGACTCCTTACTATCATCCCCCCCATGTGCTTTGAGGGGCCCAGAGTGCCACCAGGTCCATCCCTATGCGTCACAGAGCCTGACGTCCATATCAGACTTTTTTCCTATTATTTTATCTCTTGTTATAGATCTATTCAGATTTTCTATTTTTTCTTAACTCAATTTCTTTAGATCATCTTTCTCTTTGCAGAATTTGTCCATTTCATCTAGGTTATCTAATTTGTTGCATAGCATTCAACTGTTCATGATATTCTCTTATATTCCTTTTTGTTTCTGTAAGGTCAATAATAATGTCCTCACTTTCATTTCTTTCTTTTTCTTTTTAAAGATTTTATGTATTGATTTTATAGAGAGAGGAGGTAGGTGGAGCAAGAGGTATTAACTCATACTTGCTTCACTTTAGTTGTTCATTGATTGCTTGTCTACGTGCATTTACTGGGCAAGCCCCGGGTTTCGAACCAGCGACATAGCATTCCAAGTCAATGCGTGATCCACTGCACCACCACAGGCTAGGCCCCACTTTCATTTCTGATATTATTTGTATCTCTCTATTTTTCTTAATCTTGCTAATGGTTTGTTAATGTTCATTTTTTTCAAAGAACCAGCTTTCAGGTTCACTGATTCTTCCTACTGTTTTTATTTTTATTTATTTATTTTTGAGAGAGAGAGAGGCAAGGAGACAGAGACAGGAACATGGAGCTGCTCTTGTATGCGCCCTGAACAGGGATTTGACCAGGCAACCTCCACGCTCCAGGACAAGGCTCCAACGGAGCTATCTGGCCAAGACTTCATTTCTTTTTATTTTCAGAGATACAGAGAGAGGTAGTGAAAAGAGAGGTGTGGGAGAAGGGAGGCATTCATTTATTGTTCCACTCGGTTGTGTACTCATTGCCTGCATCCCGTGTGTGCCTTGACCATGGATCGAACCTGCAAACTTGTTGTTTCAGGGTGACGCTCTTTCTATTCTTTTCAACTTTATTTAAGAATAATTGATAAATACATATAATTGTTTATATTTAAAGTGCACAATGTGATGTTGATATACATGGGATGGTTACCAAGAACAAGATAACTGAGTTAATGATTTAAAATGAGCTGCCTAATTACTGGAGAGGGAACTTGGAACTGAGATGCAAAGTTTGATTTTAGAATTCCAATTACAGGACCTGGCCGGTTGGCTCAGTGGTAGAGCGTCGGCCTGGCATGCAGGAGTCCCGGGTTCGATTTCCGGCCAGGGCACACAGGAAAAGTGCCCATCTGCTTCTCCACCCCTCCCCCTCTCCTTCCTGTTTGTCTGTCTCTTCCCCTCCCGCAGCCAAGGCTCCATTGGAGCAATGTTGGCCCGGGCGCTGAGCATGGCTCCATGGCCTCTGCCTCAGGCACTAGAATGGCTCTGGTGGCAACAGAGCAACACCCCAGATGGGCAGAGCATCTCCCTCTGGTGGGCATGCCTGAGGGATCCCAGTCGGGCGCATGCGGGAGTTAGTCTGACTGCCTCCCCGTTTCCAACTTCAGAAAAATACAAAAAAAAACCCCACAAAAATTCAACAACAAATAAAAACAAACAGCAGAGATGAAGTGACCTTGATAGCTTCTGGCTTGAGACACTGCTGTGCCTTACTGGAGAGTCTTTTGATGACTACAGTGATGATGATGTGTGTGGAGCTGTTGTTAATGTTAAAGCTAAAGGTGATAAGATAGCAATATGGACTACTGACTGTGAAAACAGAGAAGCTGTTGAACATATAGGGAGGGTACACAAGGAAAGGTTAGGACTTCCTCCAGAGACAGTGATTGGTTATCAGTCCCACACAGTGTCCATCAGCTTCAGAACACACCTTGCTCACTTCATAGTAGCCACCTGAGGCAGAAAATTATTGTGTAGATAAATTGAGTAATATGAAAAGAATATGATAATAAAGTATAAAGAGTTACATATTGATACTTACTAGCTATTTTTAAGTAATAAGCATGTATAAAAGAAAATCTATGTGGATTTGACTCTCCACATTAAGAAAATCAAACTAAATGTAGTTTACCTGACTTCCCTCTGCTCCCCTGTCCATCTTTCCACGGTTGGTGTGCTCAGACTCCTGAGCTCATCAGTGTGGGTTGCTACAAGTGGCTGCATTTACAGTGTGTGTCACTGGCCGCTCCAGCCCTCCCTCTTGAGCCTCCAGCTGCACGTGGGGCTGGGACTCCCACTCTGCACCCAACAAGGATGCCGGCTCTCGGTCCCGCTGCCTTGTCTTCACACCCCCTGGCCTTGACCTTGCTCAGGACCCCATCTTCCCGCTCTGGGTCCCGCACAGCCTTCTTCCATCTGTCCTGCGCTGTTTCTCCCTTTTCCACAACTGTCCTCATGAGAAATGCAAACACCCTTCCGCAGTTGGTTGGTGGCTCCTGGTTTAGCGGCTGCGGCCATCACTCCAGCCTCCACTCTTGCTGCTCCTCGCTGAGACCGGACCTGGGCCTGAAAAAGGGCCCAGGGCACACTCTCTCAGCTCCAGGACCCTGCCAGTGTGGCTGCCACTCCTGGTGCCACCACCTGCCTCAACTGAACTCTGCTTCTCCCTCCCGCAGAAATAACCAGGTCATTTTGTACTCGCCTGTTATATTCCCACCTCCCTGGGAAGCTCAATATATATGTATGGGCACTGAGTCTTGTGCCTAATTCCAGTTTCTAGTACACGGTACTCAGCATATAGCTGCTGAGAAAACTCATTGTGTGGCTTTGGGTATGGGCAAAAGAAAGTCCTAGACCGAGTGTAGGTTTTCCAGCAAGGGGTGTCTTGGCTGTGAAGTTTGAAAAACATGTTTCTTTTTGTTTTTGATCGTTCTGATTTAAGTTTATAGATTAAGGTAAAAGTATGTGTGTCACTAGACTAGAAAAGATTTGAGTATCAACTCTTTTATAACCTAAAATTTTCAAAACAAATATCTTCAATTTCAAATAAGATCCTGATTAAGTGGGTTTATATGTTGTAAAATGTAACATCACAGTATATTTTGCTTCTGGCACACATTAATAGTTGAAGTAATATACATATATAGATATTTAGGCTTTATCCAATGTTAATTGATTAAATGACTTACTGTTTCCTTTATTGTTTCTTTCAATCACTACAGGTTTTTTGGTAAGAAAACAATGCAGAAAATTCAAATAAACAAAATTTAGTGATATACCGCCATTCAGAGATAATTTTCAAAACATCTCTCTATGCAAAGATGACTTTACATAAATATTTTTGTTTAATAAGATATTGACATTGACTTAATTATATAGGAAATAATACCCTCAGTTTACTCTATATATTGAGAAATACGTCACCTGGTGTGAAAGGAGAAATGGTCTTCTACTCTCTTCTTCCCTTACATTCCTTACCGTCAGGACCAGCTTTTACAAGCAAATTGAAATTGTCCAATCAAAAGGTACTTCATGAGCATTTAGTGGGGATAGAAAGAGGGAAGGAAAGCATGCCTTCCATGCAAGTGTGAGGATTTGCTGTTAAATTTGGAAAGACGGGCACCCACAGAGAGTTGGTGAACACGTGTATGTATCAGACTGTGTTCGTCCTGTGCCCAGTGGGTCAGGAGGCTCCCCTCGGAGAAGGAGAACTGGAACCACAGCCAGGTTCAGGCAGCTTTGTCCTGTCCGCCCCTTAGGGTTGCATGTGGCTTTGACCATCTCTCCCTTTATTCGAATCCCTACAATATCTTCTCTTTGGATACGACCTGGTCAAAGTGCACCAAAATGCAAGACAACTAGCAGGACCAGTATTATTTAAACTGAAATAATAAGATATGTTAATACTTACAAGAAAATTCTTGATAGCCATTTTCTAATGCATGAAAATAGTTCACGAATTCTAGAGTGGGAATTTTACATGTTTCTGACAAACCAGTATTTTAAAATAAGGTATACATAACCTAACAAAAGTAAACATTTCTTACTTAAGCATTTCCTGTGTTTCTCTGTGTTACATTTCTTATACTTGGCATTCAGAAACAAGAACGCACCATGACTTCACATTAATTGAAGTGTGCACACTGTGCACAGGGCTTTCCACGTTTGTGCCATTTTGTTTGGAGACCTGGTCAGATGATAGCACATTCAACCTCACATTCCCACATCTCTCTATTCCCTAGGGCAGTGGACCCTAAGCCCCGTGCCACGGACCAGTACCAGTCCTGGGTCCATTTGGTACCGGTCCACAGAGAGAGAATAAATGACTTACATAACTTCCGTTTTATTTATTCTTAAGTCTGAACGATGTTTTACTTTTAAATAATGACTAGATTCTTTCTGTTACATCCGTCTAAGACTCACTCTTGACGCTTCTCTCGGTCACGTGATCCATTTATTGGTCCCACACTAAAGGCCGGTCCATGAAAATATTTTATGACACTAAACCGGTCCCTGGGGACCACTGCCCTAGGGGACACAGCAACAGCAGCACAGAGTTATGTAGTTTTGTCATTAGTGTTCTGTTTCATTTTATCCTCCCCAGATCATAGCAACTTTGTACAAGCAAGTGTGTGACTTTTTAAGCCAGGAGGTCGCTTATAGATCGCGAGGTGAGCATAAATCCTGCCTGATCCCACCGTCTTTTTGGGTCAACTGCTTGTACTGAATCTAAGTCAGTGGGGTGCGTTTATTATGGGGAAAATCCTAAAACTTCCGTAGCAGGGGTTTGCAGTTTAAAAAGTTAAATCAAAACTTCAGAGCCCTTGGTAAATTCTGGAGAGAGAACTCATGTACAGTGAGGCTCACCCTGCTGAGCTGTGTCCCTGGTGTGAGCTCCAGTGCTGAGGCACTGTTACTTACTCTCTGTCTCAGCGGGTGGCACCTACCTTGCCCAGGGATCCTCTCTGATGTCAGCCTTGGTTCGCTCCGTCTCCCATTCAAATCCAATCACCTGTGACTGCGTCTCCTAAAGTCTTTCTGGCTCATTTTCCTTTTCCTTCTTCCTGCAACCACTGGCTCAGCTAAATTGTACTTGCTGTGGTTGGTTTCCCGGTGACCCATGAGTCTCCCGTGCTCAGTGTTCCAAAGGCTTCTGTCCTATGGAACAATATAGCTAGAGGTCACTGCATTCTGAGTTCTATGCAGCTAGGATACTAGGATGCAAACACTCATCTGAATCTAGCTTCCTCAGTGGATGGTGTGACTCTCTCTGGCTCGACCTAGTAACGGGGACTTCCTTAACTGGAACTAGGATATCCATTTCCTACAGTTGGGGGCAAGAAGGTAAATCTTTCTCTTGCTGGAGCGGATCCCAAGCCTCATTTAAAAATTTTTCTTCAATGTACTTCTATAGGGAGTGCGAAGAACTCACCCCGTAGTTTTTCTCCTGTGTCTAATTTGAATATCTCAGTCCCAGTTGTCTGCTCACCCCTGGCCAGCCCCAAAATTGAAAATTGCCTCTTAGGTTCTCCCCGAAATCCAGTCCCACAAATATATTCATAAAAGCTTTAGAAGTTTTTCTTTACAAAAAAGACAGGGGTTCTTATGCATCAATGTCACTCCATTAAATTTGATGTCTAAAAAAAAAAGAAAAAGCAGCAGCAGAAGAAGGACATGGGAAAGAGGGCTGAGGACTGCAGCTTATTTCCTGCAGGGCAAAGCTGACTCCTTACTATCATCCCCCCCATGTGCTTTGAGGGGCCCAGAGTGCCACCAGGTCCATCCCTATGCGTCACAGAGCCTGACGTCCATATCAGACTTTTTTCCTATTATTTTATCTCTTGTTATAGATCTATTCAGATTTTCTATTTTTTCTTAACTCAATTTCTTTAGATCATCTTTCTCTTTGCAGAATTTGTCCATTTCATCTAGGTTATCTAATTTGTTGCATAGCATTCAACTGTTCATGATATTCTCTTATATTCCTTTTTGTTTCTGTAAGGTCAATAATAATGTCCTCACTTTCATTTCTTTTCTTTTTCTTTTTAAAGATTTTATGTATTGATTTTATAGAGAGAGGAGGTAGGTGGAGCAAGAGGTATTAACTCATACTTGCTTCACTTTAGTTGTTCATTGATTGCTTGTCTACGTGCATTTACTGGGCAAGCCCCGGGTTTCGAACCAGCGACATAGCATTCCAAGTCAATGCGTGATCCACTGCACCACCACAGGCTAGGCCCCACTTTCATTTCTGATATTATTTGTATCTCTCTATTTTTCTTAATCTTGCTAATGGTTTGTTAATGTTCATTTTTTTCAAAGAACCAGCTTTCAGGTTCACTGATTCTTCCTACTGTTTTTATTTTTATTTATTTATTTTTGAGAGAGAGAGAGGCAAGGAGACAGAGACAGGAACATGGAGCTGCTCTTGTATGCGCCCTGAACAGGGATTTGACCAGGCAACCTCCACGCTCCAGGACAAGGCTCCAACGGAGCTATCTGGCCAAGACTTCATTTCTTTTTATTTTCAGAGATACAGAGAGAGGTAGTGAAAAGAGAGGTGTGGGAGAAGGGAGGCATTCATTTATTGTTCCACTCGGTTGTGTACTCATTGCCTGCATCCCGTGTGTGCCTTGACCATGGATCGAACCTGCAAACTTGTTGTTTCAGGGTGACGCTCTTTCTATTCTTTTCAACTTTATTTAAGAATAATTGATAAATACATATAATTGTTTATATTTAAAGTGCACAATGTGATGTTGATATACATGGGATGGTTACCAAGAACAAGATAACTGAGTTAATGATTTAAAATGAGCTGCCTAATTACTGGAGAGGGAACTTGGAACTGAGATGCAAAATTTCATTTTAGCATTCCAATTACAGGACCTGGCCGGTTGGCTCAGTGGTAGAGTGTCGGCCTGGCATGCAGGTGTTCCGGGTTTGATTCCCGGCCAGGGCACACAGGAGAAGCTCCCATCTGCTTCTCCATCCTTCCCCTTCTCCTTCTTGTCTGTCTGTCTCTTCCCCTCCCGCAGCCAAGGCTCCATTGGAGCAATGTTGGCCCGGGCGCTGAGCATGGCTCCATGGCCTCTGCCTCAGGCACTAGAATGGCTCTGGTGGCAACAGAGCAACACCCCAGATGGGCAGAGCATCTCCCTCTGGTGGGCATGCCTGAGGGATCCCAGTCGGGCGCATGCGGGAGTTAGTCTGACTGCCTTTCCGTTTCCAACTTCAGAAAAATACAAAAAAAAACCCCACAAAAATTCAACAACAAATAAAAACAAACAGCAGAGATGAAGTGACCTTGATAGCTTTTGGCTTGAGACACTGCTGTGCCTTACTGGAGAGTCTTTTGATGACTACAGTGATGATGATGTGTGTGGAGCTGTTGTTAATGTTAAAGCTAAAGGTGATAAGATAGCAATATGGACTACTGACTGTGAAAACAGAGAAGCTGTTGAACATATAGGGAGGGTATACAAGGAAAGGTTAGGACTTCCTCCAGAGACAGTGATTGGTTATCAGTCCCACACAGTGTCCATCAGCTTCAGAACACACCTTGCTCACTTCATAGTAGCCACCTGAGGCAGAAAATTATTGTGTAGATAAATTGAGTAATATGAAAAGAATATGATAATAAAGTATAAAGAGTTACATATTGATACTTACTAGCTATTTTTAAGTAATAAGCATGTATAAAAGAAAATCTATGTGGATTTGACTCTCCACATTAAGAAAATCAAACTAAATGTAGTTTACCTGACTTCCCTCTGCTCCCCTGTCCATCTTTCCACGGTCGGTGTGCTCAGACTCCTGAGCTCATCAGTGTGGGTTGCTACAAGTGGCTGCATTTACAGTGTGTGTCACTGGCCGCTCCAGCCCTCCCTCTTGAGCCTCCAGCTGCACGTGGGGCTGGGACTCCCACTCTGCACCCAACAAGGATGCCGGCTCTCGGTCCCGCTGCCTTGTCTTTACACCCCCTGGCCTTGACCTTGCTCAGGACCCCATCTTCCCGCTCTGGGTCCCGCACAGCCTTCTTCCATCTGTCCTGCGCTGTTTCTCCCTTTTCCACAACTGTCCTCATGAGAAATGCAAACACCCTTCCGCAGTTGGTTGGTGGCTCCTGGTTTAGCGGCTGCGGCCATCACTCCAGCCTCCACTCTTGCTGCTCCTCGCTGAGACCGGACCTGGGCCTGAAAAAGGGCCCAGGGCACACTCTCTCAGCTCCAGGACCCTGCCAGTGTGGCTGCCACTCCTGGTGCCACCACCTGCCCCAACTGAACTCTGCTTCTCCCTCCCACAGAAATAACCAGGTTATTTTGTACTCGCCTGTTATATTCCCATCTCCCTGGAAGCTCAATATATATGTGTGGGCACTGAGCCTTGTGCCTCATTCCAGTTTCTAGTACACGGTACTCAGCATATAGCTGCTGAGAAAACTCATTGTGTGGCTTTGGGTATGGGCAAAAGAAAGTCCTAGACCGAGTGTAGGTTTTCCAGCAAGGGGTGTCTTGGCTGTGAAGTTTGAAAAACATGTTTCTTTTTGTTTTTGATCGTTCTGATTTAAGTTTATAGATTAAGGTAAAAGTATGTGTGTCACTAGACTAGAAAAGGTTTGAGTATCAACTCTTTTATAACCTAAAATTTTCAAAACAAATATCTTCAATTTCAAATAAGATCCTGATTAAGTGGGTTTATATGTTGTAAAATGTAACATCACAGTATATTTTGCTTCTGGCACACATTAATTATTGAAGTAATATACATATATAGATATTTAGGCTTTATCAAATTTTGATTGATTAAATGACTTACTGTTTTTTTTATTGTTTCTGTAAATCACTACAGGTTTTTTGTAAGAAAACAATGCAGAAAATTCAAATAAACAAAACTTAGTGATATACCACCATTCAGAGATAATTTTCAAAACATCTCTCTATGCATAGACCACTTTACATAAATATTTTTGTGGAGAGAGACAAGATGGCGCTGGAGTAGGCGGACTTACCAACGTCTACCTCTCAGAACCAAAGTGGATTACAAACTAATTATATGAACTATCATCTGGAAAAACCAACTTTGGACTAAACTTAGAGGACTCTTCAACCAAAGAATGCTGAAGAAGCCACACAGAGACTGGTAGTAAAAGCGGAAACGGGGAAACGCCGAGAGGGCTGCCCAGCTCCCCGGAGCGAATGGCAGCTGGGAGAGACTTGCGTGGCGGAAAGTGAGTTTAGCAGAGGGGGAAGGGTCCTGAGCCCCAGGAACAAAGCCCCAGCCTGCAGGCCCAGAGCCCAGAAGAGGCCTAAGGACAGTATTTAGCTGGAAACAAGTCAGGATACTGTTTTTGAGAAAGAGTCTGATTTCTCAGACCCAGGATCCTTCTTAAAGGGACCACACAGAACATCTCTCTTATACCCGCCCACCCGGGGCTCCTGGGGATGGGGGGGGGGGAGAAAGGAGAGGACCAGAGTAACAGGAATAGAGTGTAATCTAGGAGGCACAGGGAGAAGCATTTTGGGAGATAGCCACCCTAACCCCTGGGACGAGTCACTCCCCAAAGCTGAAGTGAATATTTCCCCCAGAAACAGCAATACCAGCAAAGGAAGCAGGAGAGCAGCCAAACAAGCTCCCCTGCAGCATTCAGAGCAGAGTTGCATAGAAGGAGGGAGCCTTTGGTTCTACAGTAGTGAGTCTTAGGGTCTGAGCTGCAATGCCCCCACCCACGTGGCTGAGGGCGCACTGGAGGGTGGGCGGCAGCGGGAGACAAAAGCGCGGTTCTGCCAACAGGGGCGGAATCCAGGTGGCCACCACTGGGCTCAGGTGTGAGCTCAATCTTTCCCGGCTGGGGAGAAGGGGGCATGCAGAAGCGGTCAAGCTCAGCTGCTGGCAGCCTCTAATCCAACCTGCAGGAGAAGGGCGGGAACCCCGGAAAGGGTGGAGACCAGCCCCTGAGCAAGGGCAGAGGAGCACAGCTTTGCCCCGCCCGTGCAACCCAGGCTTGTGGTCTGACTTGGCAGCTGGCTCCTCCCATGGTGGTGGAGCCAAAAGCCCAGAAGAGGCGGAGTTCCGCTACTGAGCTGAGCTTGGGAACGCAGTCCTGCCCGGCGGTAGAGCCAAGGCTAGCAGCCATTCCTCGAGCGGGCTCCTCCTGCAAGGGCAGGCCTAAAGCCTGGAAACAGGCGGAGACCCGCAGCTGAGCAAAGGTGCTTGCCAGTGCCCTCAGGACCGAGCATAACGTCACACACGGGGGTGCGGCAAAGGCCAAGGCCACCAACGCTTGTGCACCAGAGCACGTGATCACAGCCACTCCCGTGAAGAGAAAATGCGGAGGCAGAGAAATACAACACAAATAAACCAAGAGAAATCCCCAGAAAAGGACCTAAGTGAATCAGATATAACCAAACTACCCGATGCAGAGTTTAAAATAACGATTGTTAGGATGCTCAAAGATATCAGAACAACCATAGATGGCCATTACGAAAACCTAATTAAAGAGATAACAAATATAAAAAAGGACATTGAAATAATAAAAAAGAATCAGTCAGAAATGACAAATATAATATCTGAAATAAAGAATACAATGGAAGGAATTAAAAGCAGGATGGATGAAGCAGAGAATCAAATCAGTGAGTTAGAGGACACAATAAATAAAGGCACAGAAGCAGAGCAGAAAAAAGAAAAGAGACTCAAAAAGTCTGAGGAAACTCTAAGAGAGCTCTGTGACAACATGAAGAGAAATAACATCCGCATCATAGGGGTTCCTGAAGAAGAAGAGAAAGAACAAGGGATAGAGACTTTGTTCAAACATATTATAGCGGAAAACTTCCCCCAATCAAGGCAGGAAAACATTACACATGTTCAGGAAGCACAGAGAACTCCATTAAGGAGAAACCCAAAGAAACCAACACCAAGACACATCATAATTAAAATACCAACGCTAAATGATAAAGAGAAAATATTAAAAGCTGCTAGAGAAAAAACGACTATCACCTACAAAGGAGCCCCCATAAGAATGACTTCTGACTTCTCAACAGAAACAATTGAGGCCAGAAGGGAATGGCAAGAAATATTCAAAGTAATGTAGAACAAGAACCTACAACCAAGACTACTTTATCCAGCAAGGCTATAATGTAAAATTGAAGGAGAAATAAAAAGCTTTACAGACAAAAAAAAAACTCAAGGAATTCACTGCAACCAAACCAAGGCTGCAAGAAATGCTAAGGGACCTGTTGTAAACAGATCAAAGGAAAAAAAATATATAGCAAAAGAGGAATACAGTTTCAAAAAAAAATGGCAATAAACAATTACATATCAGTAATAACCTTAAATGTTAATGGATTAAATGATCCGATCAAGAGACATAGGGTAGCTGCGTGGATAAGAAAACAAAATCCATACATATTCTGTCTACAAGAGACACACCTTAAATCAAAAGATGCACACAGGCCCTGGCCCGTTGGCTCAGTGGTAGAGCGTCAGCCTGGCGTGTGGAAGTCCCAGATTCGATGCCCGGCCAGGGCACACAGGAGAAGCACCCATCTGCTTCTCCATCCTTCCCCTTCTCCTTCTTGTCTGTCTCTCTCTTCCCTTCCCGCAGCCGAGGCTCCATTGGAGCAAAGATGGCCTGGGCGCTGGGGATGGCTCCTTGGCCTCTGCCCCAGGTGCTAGAGTGGCTCTGGTCGTGACAGAGTGATGCCCCCGAGGGGCAGAACATCACCCCCTGGTGGGCAGAGCGGACCCCCTGGTGGGCGTGCTGGGTGGATCCCGGTTGGGTGCATGCGGGAGTCTGTCTGACTGTCTCTCCTGGTTTCCAGCTTCAGAAAAATACAAAAAAAAAAAAAAAAAAAAAAAAAAAAAAGATGCACACAGACTGAAGATAAAAGGATGGAAAAAAAATATTTCACGCAAATGGAAATGAAAAAAAAGCTGGGGTAGCAATACTTATATCAGACAAAATGGACTTTAAAACAAAGACCATATTTAGAGACAAAGAAGGTCACTACATAATGATAAAGGGAGCAATCCAAAAGGAAGATATAACCATTATAAATATCTGCACACCTAATATAGGAGCACCTAAATATATAAAGCAGACTTTGATGGACTTAACGGGCGAGATCAACAGCAATACTATAATAGTAGGGGATTTCAATACCCCATTAACATAATTAGATAGATCCTCAAGAAAGAAAATCAACAAAGAAACAGCAGACTTAAAGGACATATTAGATCAACTCGATTTAATAGATATCTTGAGAACCTTTCACCCTAAAACAGCAGAATATACATTCTTTTCAAGCGCTCATGTTACATTCTCTAGAATAGACCACATGTTAGGGCACAAAAGCGGTCTCAATAAATTTAAGAAGATTGAAATCATATCGAGCACTTTCTCTGATCACAATGGCATTAAACTAGAAATCAACCACAATAGAAAAGCTGAAAAACATTCAAACACTTGGAAACTAAATAGCACATTATTAAATAATGAATGGGTTAACATTGAGATCAAAG
This sequence comes from Saccopteryx bilineata, assembly GCF_036850765.1. Taxonomy (NCBI): domain Eukaryota; kingdom Metazoa; phylum Chordata; class Mammalia; order Chiroptera; family Emballonuridae; genus Saccopteryx; species Saccopteryx bilineata. The sequence continues at coordinate 170,411,933 of NC_089495.1, forward strand.
AAGAAATTAAAAAATTCCTAGAAACAAACGATAATGAGCATACATCAACTCAAAATTTATGGGACACAGCAAAAGCAGTCCTGAGAGGGAAGTTTATAGCATTACAGGCATACCTCAAGAAGCTAGAAAAAGCTCAAATAAACAACTTAACCCTGCATCTAAAAGAACTAGAAAAAGAACAGCAAGTAAAGCCCAGAGCTAGTAGAAGGAAGAAAATAATAAAGATCAGAGCAGAAATAAATGACATAGAGGCTAAAGAAACAATACAGAGGATCAATGAAACCAGGAGCTGGTTCTTTGAAAAGGTAAACAAGATCGATGAACCTTTAACGAGACTCACCAAGAAAAAAAGAGAGAGGACTCAAATACATAAAATTAGAAATGAGAGGGGAGAAATAACAATTGACACAACAGAAATACAAAATATTGTAAGAAAATACTATGAAGAACTGTACGCCAAAAAACTAGACAACCTAGATGAAATGGACAAATTCCTTGAATTATATAATCTTCCAAAAATCAATCTGGAAGAATCAGACAACCTAAACAGACCAATTACAACAAATAAGATTCAAACAGCTATCAAAAAACTCCCAAAATAGAAAAGTCCTGGGCCTGATGGCTTCACAAGTGAATTCTACCAAATATTCAAAGAAGAACTAACTCCTATACTTCTCAAACTATTTCAAAAAATTCAAGAGGAAGGAAGACTTCCAAACTCCTTTTATGAGGCAAGCATAATCCTGATTCCAAAACCAGGCAAAGACAACACAAAAAAAGAAAATTATAGGTCAATATCCCTAATGAACTTAGATGCTAAAATCCTCAACAAAATATTAGCAAACCGGATCCAGCAATATATGGAAAAAATCATACACCATGATCAAGTGGGATTTATTCTGGGGAGGCAAGGCTGGTACAATATTCGCAAATCAATCAATGTGATTCATCACATAAACAAAAGAAAGGAGAAAAACCACATGATAATTTCAATAGATGCAGAAAAAGCATTTGATAAAATCCAGCACCCATTCGTGATCAAAACTCTCAGCAAAGTGGGAATACAGGGAACATACCTCAACATGATAAAGGCCATCTATGACAAACCCACAGCTAACATCATACTCAATGGGCAAAAATTAAAAGCAATCCCCTTAAGATCAGGAACAAGGCAGGGGTGCCCCCTTTCACCACTCTTATTCAACATAGTTCTGGAAGTCCTAGCCACAGCAATCAGACAAGAAAAAGAAATAAAAGGCATCCGAATTGGAAAAGAAGAAGTAAAACTATAATTATTTGCAGATGATATGATATTGTATATAGAAAACCCTAAAGTCTCAGTCAAAAAACTACTAGACCTGATAAATGAATTCGGCAAGGTGGCAGGATATAAAATCAATACTCAGAAATCAGAGGCATTTTTCTACACTAATAATGAACTGTCAGAAAGAGAAATCAAGGAATCAATCCCCTTTACCATTGCAACCAAAAAAATAAAGTACCTAGGAATAAATTTAACCAAGGAGATTAAACACTTGTACTCAGAAAATTATAAAACATTGATAAAAGAAATCAGGGAAGATACGAATAAGTGGAGGCATATACCGTGCTCATGGTTAGGAAGAATAAACATCATTAAAATGTCTATATTACCCAAAGCAATTTATAAATTTAATGCAATACCGATTAAAATACCGATGACTTACTTCAAAGATTTAGAACAGATACTCCAGAAATTTAAATGGAACCAAAAGAGAACACGAATAGCCTCAGCAATCTTAAAAAAGAAGAATAAAGCGGGAGGTATCACACTTCCTGATATCAAGTTATATTATAAGGCCATTGTACTCAAAACAGCATGGTACTGGCATAAGAACAGGCACATAGATCAATGGAACAGAACAGAGAACCCAGAAATAAACCCACAGTTCTATGGACAACTGATATTTGACAAAGGAGGTAAGGAAATACAATGGAGTAAAAATAGCCTCTTCAACAAATGGTGTTGGGAAAATTGGACAGCTACCTGCAAAAAAATGAAACTAGACCACCAACTTATACCACTCACAAAAATAAACTCAAAATGGATCAAAGACTGAAATGTAAGCCATGAAACCATAAGCATCTTAGAAGAAAACATAGGCAGTAAGCTCTCTGACATCTGTTGCAGCAATATATTTGCTGATTTGTCCCCACAGGCAAGTGAAATAAAAGACAGGATAAACAAATGGGACTTTATCAAACTAAAAAGCTTCTGCACAGCTAAAGACAACAAGAACAGAATAAAAAGACAAACTACACAATGGGAGAATATATTTGACATTGCGTCTGATAAGGGGTTAATAACCAAAATTTATAAAGAACTTGTAAAACTTAATACCAGGAAGACAAACAATCCAATCAAAAAATGGGCAAAAGAAATGAATAGACACTTCTCCAAAGAGGACATACAGATGGCCAATAGGCATATGAAAAAATGTTCAACATCACTAATGATTAGAGAAATGCAAATTAAAACCCCAATGAGATATCACCTCACAGCAGTCAGAATGGCGCTTATCAATAAAACAACACAGAATAAGTGCTGGCGAGGATGTGGAGAAAAGGGAACCCTCCTGCACTGCTGGTGGGAATGCAGACTGGTGCAGCCACTGTGGAAAACAGTATGGAGATTCCTCAAGAAATTAAAAATCGAACTGCCTTTTGACCCAGCTATACCTCTGTTAGGAATATACCCCAAGAACACCATAGCAATGTTTGAAAAGAAGAAATGCACCCCCATGTTTATGGCAGCATTGTTCACAATAGCAAAGATCTGGAAACAGCCCAAGTGTCCATCAGAGGACGAGTGGGTTAAAAAGCTTTGGTATATATATACTATGGAATACTACTCAGCCATAAGAAATGATGACATAGAATCTTTTACGACAACATGGATGGACCTTGATAACATTATATTGAGCGAAAGAAGTAAATCAGAAAAAACTAAGAACTATAGGATTCCATACATAGGTGGGACATAAAGTTGAGACTCAGAGACATGGACAACAGTGCTGGGGGTACAGGGTCGGGGGAGCAGAGGGAGGGGGTTGGGGGAGGGGAGGGGCACAAAGATCATGGCTTTTCAGCATTTGCCATATTCCCCCTTTAGTCTATAGACAGACAGCAAATATTTATTTATGGTGTTTCCACTATAAAGACTGCTGTCGTAGGGACAAATGCTGATGAACTATTTCAGCAGTTCCTCCTTCTTCAAAGACTTATATGTCAACATAGAGCTCCATGTTTCATAGGACATACTCAAGCTCACTCCATGCTCCCTGGAGCTTTAACACAAGGGAATGCCCTTTTTTTTTTCTTTTTTCCTATTTCCTTTTTTGTTGTTGTTGTTGTATTTTTTCTTTTATTTATTTATTTTTTGTATTTTTCTGAGGATGGAAATGGGGAGGCAGTCAGGCAGACTCCTGCATGCGCCTGACCGGGATCCACCTGGCATGCCTACCAGGGGGGGATGCTATGCCCACCTGGGGTGTAGCTCTGTTATAACCAGAGCCATTCTAGCGACTGGGGCAGAGGCCATGGGGCCATCCTTAGTGTCTGGGCTGGCTTTGCTCCGGTGGAGCCTTGGCTGCGGGAGGGGAAGTGAGAGACGAAGAGGAGGGAGGGGAGGGAGAGGGGGAGGGGTGGAGAGGTAGATGGGCGCTTCTCCTGTGTGCTCTGGTCAGGAATTGAACCCAGGAATCCTGCACACCAGGCCAATGACTCCTACAGGTCTACCATATCATAATTTTTACTTAAAAAAATAAATTTACATTTCTTTTGAAGGCTGATGAACAGGAGACACCAAATCTTTTTTGCCTGCAAACTACTACCTTCTTTATTAGATCCAGCTAATAACACTGTTTTGTCTTTTTCCAAATAGCTCCAGATATATGGAAAAGATTTATATAGGCGAATGGGGATCCTCAAACCCCTCAGCGAGATCTTCTGAGCATGGCTTTTAAGATACCTAGAGGCAGAAAAAGCCCAATAGAGATCAGGGGGACTACCAGCTTTTAGGATACAACCTTAAAGGCTCCAATGCCCCAAAGGGGTCTCATAGGATGCCATCTGGGTCCTGCTTCAATAGTGGAAAGGAAGGTCATTGAGCTAAAGCCTGCCAGGCTTACATGCCTCTACTGTGAGGAAACAGGGACACTGGAAGGTAGGCTTCCCCCTCGCTCCTCTAAGGGAGGGTTCAGTCTCTTCAAGCCCTGCTCCAGCCACCTATGACCTAACCTTGCCCAGAAAGCTGGGGTTTGCCACTGAGGCTGAAGGTGCCCAGGGCCGTCGGCCCCCCCTATGACACTGTGGATGAGCCTAGGGTATTTCTTCCAAGAAGATGGTAAACTGATCTTATTTGCACAAGAGCCACTTAACTATGTTTTGCCTGAATAGTCAGGTTTTTTATTCTTCCCTCAAAGATCTCTGTTATGGGTGTTGATAGTCCTATTTTCTGCTGCTTTGCTTAGTATATAGTGTTTCCTTTATCCCTCCTACCTCAATGCCCCACTCATATTTCAGGCTGGGACCTACTCCTAATGTAGAGCTCTCCTTCCCCCTTTTGCCAACTTGTATTATGAATTTACCTTTGCCACCCAGCTTAGTGTATCCCAAGGTTCTCTATACCATGCCACAGTTGCAGAGCTCCAGGGAAAAGCAACCTGGTCTCAACTCTCCAGGCAGAGGAGAACAGAAGCTCCATATCCACGCATGCTGCAAATGGCTTTTCCAGTCTACCTGAATCATTACCAGCTAGAAACAGCTGTCATTGGGACTTGGACATGAGCTGCAAAGTATAGAATGGTGACAACAATTCCAGCGCCATGCGGATTTTTCCTGTGGGGACTTTTCCTGGACTCCTACTCCCTGTGACAGCTCCTAACAGACTGAACTGTGGTTGGGTTGCATATCTCAGGGATTTGGCATGGTGATGGGGCCAACTTGGACTTGGTGAACATGTTAAGGACACTACTCTTTTATGGATTCTTGCTGTATTGGCCAAGAGTTTGCTTAAACGCTTTTAATCACTGTAAAAAAAATAATAAAAGACTGGATAAAGAAGATGGGGCACATATACACCATGGTATACTATTCAGCTAGAAGAAATGATGACATCAGATCACTTAAAGCAGAATGGTGGAATCTTGATAACATTATGCGGAGTGAAATAAGAGAATCAGAAAAAAACAAGAACTGCAGGATTCCATACATTGGTGGGACATAAAAACGAGACTAAGAGACATGGACAGGAGTGTGGTGGTTACGGGGGTGGGGGGGGGGGAAGGAGAGGAGGAAGGGGAGGGGAAGGGGTACAAAGAAAACTGGATAGAGGGTGACGGAGGACGATCTCTCTTTGGGGGATGGGTATGCAACAGAACTAAATGACTAGATAACCTGGAAATGTTTTCTTTGAATATATGTACCCTGATTTATTGATGTCACCCCATTAAAATAAAAATTTTTTTATAAAAAAATAAAAAATTATTTTTGTTTAATAAGATATTGACATCGACTTATTTATATAGAAAAAAATACCCTCAGTTTACTCTATATATTAAGAAATACATCACCTGGTGTGAAAGGAAAAATGGTCTCCTACTCTCTTCTTCCCTTACATTCCTTACCATCAGGACCAGCATTTACAAGTAAATTGAAATTGTCCAATCAAAAGGTACTTCTTGAGCATTTAGTGGGGATAGAAAGAGGGAAGGAAAGCATGCCTTCCACGCGAGTGCGAGTATTTGCTGTTAAATTTGGAAAGACGGGCACCCACAGAGAATTGGTGAACACGTGTATGTATCAGACTGTGTTCGTCCTGTGCCCAGTGGGTCAGGAGGCTCCCCTCGGAGAAGGAGAACTGGAACCACGGCCAGGTTCAGGCAGCTTTGTCCTGTCCGCCCCTTAGGGTTGCATGTGGCTTTGACCATCTCTCCCTTTATTCGAATCCCTAAATATTTTCTCTTTCAATACGACCTGGTCAAAGTGCACCAAAATGCAAGACAACTAGCAGGACCAGTATTATTTAAACTGAAATAATAAGATATGTTAATACTTACAAGGAATTTCTTGATAGCCATTTTCTAATGCATGAAAATAGTTTACAAATTGTAGAGTGCAAATTTTACATATTTCCAATAAACCAGTATTTTAAAATAAGGTATACATAACCTAACAAAAGTAAAAATTTCTTACTCAAGCATGTCCTGTGTTTCTCTGTGTTACACTGCTTATACTTGGCATTCAGAAACAAGAACGCACCATGACTTCATATTAATTGAAGTGTGCACACTATGCACAAGGCTTTCCAAATTTGTGCCATTTTGTTTGGAGGACCTGGTCAGATGGAAGCACATTCAACCTCACATTCCCACATCTCTCTATTCCCTAGGGCAGTGGTCCCCAACCACCGGGCCGCGGACCAGTACCGGTCCATGGGCCATTTGGTACCGGTCTGCAGAGAAAGAATAACTTACATTATTTCCATTTTATTTATATTTAAGTCTGAACGATGTTTTATTTTTTTTTAATTGACCAGACTCCCTGTGTTACATCCGTCCAAGACTCACTCTTGACGCTGGTCTCAGCGGCGTAATATACTTATCCGTCTCACGCTAAACGCTGGTCTGTGAAAATATTTTCTGACATTAAAACTGTCCGTGGTCCAAAAAAGGCTGGGGACCACTGCCCTAGGGGACAGAGCAACAGCACCACAGAGTTATGTTGTTTTGTCATTACTGTTCTGTTTCATTTTATCCTCCCCAGATCATAGAAACTTTGTACAAGCAAGTGTGTGACTATTTAAGCCAGGAGGTCACTTCAAGGTTGGCAGGTGAGCATAATTCCTGCCTGATCCCACCATCTTTGGGTCAAGTTCATGTACTGAATCTAAGTCAGTGGGGTGCGTTTATTATGGGGAAAACCCTAAAGCTTCAGTTGCAGGGGTTTGCAGTTTAAAAAGTTAAACCAAACCTTTGAGAGCCCTTGGTAAATTCTGGCGAGAGAACTCATGTACAGTGAGGCTCACCCTGCTGAGCTGTGTCCCTGGTGTGAGCTGCACTGCTGAGGCACTGTTACTTACTCTCTGTCTCAGCGGGTGGCACCTACCTTGCCCAGGGATCCTCTCTGATGTCAGCTTTGGTTCCCTCTCTCTCCCATTCAAATCCAATCACCTGTGACTGCATCTCCTAAATTCTTTCTGGTTCATTTTCCTTTTCCTTCTTCCTGTAACCACTGGCTCAGCTAAATTGTACTTGTTGTGGTTGGTTTCCCGGTGACCCATGAGTCTCCCATGCTCAGTGTTCCAAAGGCTTCTGTCCTATGGAACAATATAGCTAGAGGTCACTGCATTCTGAGTTCTATGCAGCTACGATACTAGGATGCAAACACTCATCTGAAACTGGCTTCTTCAGTGGATGGTGTGACTCTCTCTGGCTCGACCTAGTAACAGGGACTTCCTTAACTGGAACCAGGATCTCCGCTTCTTACACTTGGGGGCATGAAGGTAAGTCTTTCTCTTCCTGGAGTGGATCCCACGCCTCATTTCAAAATTTTTCTTCAATGTACTTCTATAGAAAGTGCCAAGAACTTACCCTGTTGTTTTTTCTCCTGTGTCTAATTTGAATATCTCAGTCCCAGGTGTCTGCTCATCCCTGGCCAGACCCCAATTTGAAAAGAGCCTCTTAGTTTCTCTCCAAAATCCAGTCCCACAAGTATATTCATAAAAAACTTTAGAAGTTTCTCTTTACATAAAAGACAGGGGGGTTCTTATGCATCAATGTCAGTCCATTGAATTTAATTTCAAAAAAAAAAAAAGAGCAGCAGCAGAAGAAGGACATGGGAAAAAGGGCTGAGGACTGCAGCTTATTTCCTGCAGGGCAAAGCTGACTCCTTACTATCATCCCACCCATGTGCTTTGAGGGGGCCCAGAGTGCCACTGGGTCCATCCCTATGCGTCAGAGAGCCTGACGTCCATATCACACTTTTTTCCTATTATTTTATCTCTTGTCATAGATCTATTCAGATTTTGTATTCTTTCTTAAATCAATTTCTTTAGATCATCTTTCTCTATGTAGAACTTGTCCATTTTATCTAGGTTATCTAAGTTGTTGAATAGCATGCAACTGTTCATGATATTCCCTTATATTCCTTTTTGTTTCTGTAAGGTCAATAATAATGTTCTCACTTTCATTTCTTTTTCTTTTTTTAATTTTATTTTTTTTAATGGGGTGACATCAATAAATCAGGATACATATATTCAAAGATAACAAGTCTAGGTTATCTTGTCATTCAATTATGTTGCATACCCATCACCCAAAGTCAGATTGTCCTCTGTCACCTTCTATCTAGTTTTTTTTGTGCCCCTCCCCCTCCCCCTTTCCCTGTCCCTTTCCCCCCTCCCCCCATAACCACCACACTCTTATCAATGTCTCTTAGTTTCACTTTTATGTCCCACCTACGTATGGAATAATGCAGTTCCTACTTTTTTCTGATTTACTTATTTTGCTTCGTATCATGTTATCAAGATCCCACCATTTTGCTGTAAATGATCCAATGTCATCATTTCTTATGGCTGAGTAGTATTCCATAGTGTATATGTGCCACATCTTCTTTATCCAGTCATCTATTGACGGGCTTTTTGGTTGTTTCCATGTCCTGGCCACTGTGAAAAATGCTGCAATAAACATGGGGCTGCATGTGTCTTTACGTATCAATGTTTCTGAGTTTTGGGGGTATATACCCAGTAGAGGGATTGCTGGGTCATAAGGTAGTTCTATTTTCAGTTTTTTGAGGAACCACCGTACTTTCTTCCATAATTTTTGCACTAGTTTACATTCCCAGCAACAGTGAATGAGGGTTCCTTTTTCTCCACAGCCTCTCCAACATTTGCTATTACCTGTCTTGCTAATAATAGCTAATCGAACAGGTGTGAGGTGGTATCTCATTGCAGTTTTGATTTGCATTTCTCTAATAGCTAAAGAAGATGAGCATCTTTTCATATATCTGTTGGCCATTTGTATTTCTTCCTGGGAGAAGTGTCTGTTCATATCCTCTTCCCATTTTTTTATTGGATTGTTTGTTTGTTTGTTGTTGAGTTTTATGAGTTCTTTGTATATTTTGGATATTAGGCCCTTATCTGAGCTGTTGTTTGAAAATATCATCTCCCGTTTAGTTGGCTGTCTGTTTATTTTGTTATCAGTTTCTCTTGCTGAGCAAAAACTTCTTAGTCTGATGTAGTCCCATTCATTAATTTTTGCCTTCCCTTCTCTTGCCTGTGGAGTCAAATTCATAAAATGCTCTTTAAAACCCAGGTCCAGTTCCTCAAGAAACTGCAAATAGAACTACCTTATGACCCAGCAATCCCTCTACTGGGTATATACCCCAAAACCTCAGAAACATTGATATGTGAAGACACATGTAGCCCCATGTTCATTGCAGCACTGTTCACAGTGGCCAAGACATGGAAATAACCAAAAAGCCCTTCAATAGAAGACTGGATAAAGAAGATGTGGCACATATACACTATGGAATGCTACTCAGCCATAAGAAATGATGACATCAGATCATTTACAGCAAAATGGTGGGATCTTGATAACATTATAAGGAGTGAAATAAGTAAATCAGAAAAAAACAAGAACTACATGATTCCATATATTGGTGGAACATAAAAATGAGACTAAGAGACATGGACAAGAGTGTGGTGGTTACCAGGGGTGGGGGGAGGGAGGACATGAGAGGGAGGGAGGGAGAGAGTTAGGGGGAGGGGGAGGGGCACAGAGAACTAGATAGAGGGTGGCGGAGGACAATCTGAATTTGGGCGAGGGGTATGCAACATAATTTAATGACAAAATAACCTAGACATGTTTTCTTTGAATATATGTACCCTGATTTATTAATGTCATCCCATTACCATTAATAAAAATTTATTAAAAAAAAATAAAATAAAATAAAACCCAGGTCCATGAGTTGAGTACCTATGTCTTCTTCTATGTACTTAATTGTTTCAGGTCTTATGTTTAGATCTTTGATCCATTTTGAGTTAATTTTTGTACAGAGGGACAAACTGTAGTCCAGTTTCATTCTTTTGCATGTGGCTTTCCAGTTTTCCCAGCACCATTTATTGAAGAGGCTTTCTTTTCTCCATTGTGTGTTGTTGGCCCCTTTATCAAAAATTATTTGACTATATATATGTGGTTTTATTTCTGGACTTTCTATTCTGTTCCATTGGTCTGAGTGTCTATTTTTCTGCCAATACCATGCTGTTTTGATTGTCGTGGCCGTATTATATAGTTTGAAATCAGGTATTGTAATGCCCCCAGCTTTATTCTTTTCCTTTAGGATTGCTTTGGCTATTTGGGGTTTTTTATTGTTCCATATAAATCTGATGATTTTTTGCTCTATTTCTTTAAAAAATGTCATTGGGATTTTGATGGGAATTGCATTAAATTTCTATATTGCTTTGGGTAATATAGCCATCTTGATTATATTTATTCTTCCTAACCAAGAACAAGGTATATTCTTCCACCTCATTATATCTTTTTTGATTTCCCTTAACAATGGTTTATAGTTTTCATTATATAAGTCCTTTACATTCTTTGTTATGTTTATTCCTAAGTATTTTATTTTTTTTGTTGCAATCATGAAGGGGATTATTCTTTTGAGTTCGTTCTCAATTGTTTCATTGTTGACATATAGAAAGGCTATTGACTTCTGTATGTTAATATTGTATCCTGCGACCGTAGTGTATTGGCTTATTGTTTCTAGTAGTCTTTTTGTGGATTCTTTGGGGTTTTCGATGTATAGGATCATATCATCTGCAAAAAGTGATACCTTTACTTCTTCTTTTCTGATATGGATGCCTTTTATTTCTTTGTCTTGTCTGATTGCTCTGGCTAGAACCTCTAGTACCACATTAAATAAGAGTGGAGAGAGTGAACAACCCTGTCTTGTTCCTGATTTAAGAGGGAAAGCCTTCAGTTTAGTGCCATTTAATATGATGTTAGCTGATGGTTTATCATATATGGCCTTTATCATGTTGAGATATTTTCCTCCTATACCCATTTTGTTGAGAGTCTTAAACATAAAATTGTGTTGTATTTTATCAAAAGCCTTTTCTGCGTCTATTGATAAGATCATGTGGTTTTTGTTCTTTGTTTTGTTGATATGGTGTATTACGTTAACCGTTTTACGTATGTTGGACCATCCTTGAGATTTTGGGATGAATCCCACTTGATCATGATGTATTATTTTTTTAATATGTTGTTGTATTCGATTTGCTAGTATTTTGTTTAGTATTTTAGCATCTGTATTCATTAGAGATACTGGTCTGTAGTTTTCTTTTTTTGTGGCATCCTTGCCTGGTTTTGGTATGAGGGTTATGTTGGCCTCATAAAATGTGTTTGGAAGTATTGCTTCTTCTTTAATTTTTTGGAAGACTTTTAGTAGAATAGGAACCAAGTCTTCTTGGAGTGTTTGATAAAATTTGCTGGTATAGCCGTCTGGGACTGGAATTTTATTTGGGGGGAGGTTTTTAATGTTTTTTTCTATTTCTTCTCTACTAATAGGTTAGGCTTTCTGCTTCTTCTTGACTCAGTCTAGGAAGGTTGTATTGTTCTAGGAATTTATCCATTTCTTCTAGGTTGTTGAATTTAGTGGCATAAAGTTTTTCATAGTATTCTACAATAATTCTTTGTATATCTATGGTGTCCGTGGTGATTTCTCCTCTTTCCTTTTGGAATTTGTTTATATGAGTTCTTTCTCTTTTTTCTTTGGTAAGTCTTGCCAGGGTTTGTCAATTTTGTTGATCTTTTCAAAGAACCAGCTTCTTGTTCTATTAATTTTTTCTATAGTTTTTCTGTTCTCTATTTCATTTATTTCTGCTCTGATTTTTATTATATTTTTTCTTCGGCTGGTTTTGGGTTATCTTTGTTTTTCTTTTTCTAATTCCTTAAGGTGTGAAGTTAAGTGGTTCACTTGGGCTCTCTCTTGTTGTTCATATATGCCTGAAGTGATATGAACTTCCCTCTTATCACTGCTTTTGCTGCATCCCATAGATTCTGATATGTCGTATTGTCATTTTCATTAGTCTGTATATATCTTTTGATCTCTGTGCTTATTTTTTCTTTGACCCATTCATTTTTTAAACGTATGTTGTTTAGTTTCCACATTTTTTTGTGGTTTTTCCCTCTTTTTTGCAGTTGAATTGTAGTTTCAAGGCTTTATGATCAGAAAATATGCTTGGTACAACTTTGATTTTTCTGAATTTGCTGATGTTGTCTTTGTGGCCCAACATATGGTCAATTCTTGAGAATGATCCATGTACACTGGAGAAAAATGTATACTCAGTCACTTTGGGATGAAATGTCCTGTACATGTCCATCATATCCAGGTGCTCTATTGTTTTGTGGCCACTATGTCTTTGTTGATTCTCTGTTTGGATGACCGATCTAGAGCCGTCAGCGGTGTATTGAGGTCTCCAAGTATGATTGTATTTTTGTCAGTTTTTGTTTTAAGGTCAATAAGTAGCTGTCTTATATATTTTGGTGCTCCTTGGTTTGGTGCATATATATTAAGAATTGTTATGTCTTCTTAATTCAGTGTCCCCTTAGCCATTATGAAATGGCCATTTTTGTCTCTGAGTACTTTTGCTGTCTTGTAGTCAGCATTATCAGATATGAGTATTGCTACGCCTGCTTTTTTTTTGGATGTTATTTGCTTGGAGTATTGTTTTCCAGCCTTTCACTTTGAATTTGTTTTTATCCTTGTTACTTAGATGAGTTTCCTGTAGGCAGCATACAGTTGGATTTTCTTTTTTAATCCATTCTGCTACTCTGTGCCTTTTTATTGGTGAGTTTAATCCGTTTACATTTAGTGTAATTATTGACACTTGTTAGTTCCCTATTGCCATTTTATATATTGCTTTCTGTTAGTTTTGTGTCTTGTTTGATCCTTCTTTTTCATTTTTCTATCTTTTGTTTTTATTTGGTTGTATTCCATACATCTTTCCTCTGTTGCTATCTTTTTTATCTCATGTGCATCTGTGGTGGTTTTTTCAATGGTGGTTACCTTTAAGTAATGAAAAGGGGTCCTACCCTGTTCATTGTAGTGAACTATTTTGTGAGTACTTTTGCACTCCATCGTCCTTTGCTACTGTTCATCTCCATCTTCTCCCCCCCCCCTTTTTTTTGTTGTCGTCACAGTTTAAATTTGTGTTCTTCTTGGAGCTTTTACTTGTGGCTTTGTTTTTTTTTTTTGGTTCTTTGTATCTGATTTGAGAACCCCCTTTAGTAATTCCTGGAGTGGGGGTTTTCTGCTGATAAATTTCCTCATCTTTTCTGTATCTGTGAATGTTTTTATTTCTCCTTCATATTTGAAGGATAGCTTTGATGGGTATAGTATTTGTGGCTGAAAGTTCCTCTCTTTCAGGACTTTTAATATTGGGGTCCACTTTCTTCTAGCTTGTAGAGTTTGTGCTGAGAAATCTGATGATACTCTTATGGGCCTTCCTTTATATGTTGTATTCTTCTTTTCCCTGGCTGCCTTGAGAATTTTTTCTTTGCTGTTGGTTTGTGCCAATTTCACTATGATATGCCTTGGAGTAGGTTTATTGGGGTTAAGAAAACTCGGAGTTCTGTTTGCTTCTTGAACTTGAGGCTTTAGTTCTTTCCACAGGCTTGGGAAGTTCTTATCTATTATTTGTTTGAGTATGTTCTCCATTCCATTTTCTCTCTCTTCTCCCTCTGATATACCTATTATTCTTATGTTATTCTTTTTGATGGAGTCAGATAATTTTTGTAGGGCTATCTCATTTTTTAAAATTTTTGAGTCTCTTTCTTCTTTTCTCTGTTGTGCCTCAAGTTGCTTGTCTTCTATTTCACTAATCCCCTCTTCTATCTGACCTGTTCTATTAGCTAAGCTTGTTACTTCATTTTTCAACTCGTGTATTGAGTTTTTCATCCCTGTTTGATTTGTTTTTATAGTTTCAATTTCCTTGGAAATATATTTTTTGTGTTCATTGAGTTGTTTTCTGAGCTCCCTATATTGCCTTTCTGTGTTTTCTTGTATATCTCGGAGGATTTTTTGGATTTCTATCTTGAATTCTCTGTCATTTAGCTCCAAGGTTTCCAATATATTAAATTTTTTCTCCATAGATTTTTCCTCATCTAGCTGTGTTACCTCTCTTTCTTTTGTATCCATGATATTCAATTATCTCTTCCTTAATGGCAACTGAGGGTTGCTTTGTTGATAGTATTAATGAAATTTAATAAAGAATAAAAAGTTAAAAAAACAAAAAATCAAAAAGAATTGTTTTTTTTTTAAAAAAAAATTAATAATGAAATAAAGAAAAATAAAATAAAATAAAAATTTTTTAAAAAGGAAATTATTTTCCCCTCTCCTTTTTTCCTCTCCTCTCCTCTCCCCTCTTTCTTGAGAAAATCTTGTGGTGAACTGTGAATTATAACAAACAATGCCTGTAATGGAGGGCCTGAATTGGGGAAAACTAATAAAGGGGCAAAAAAAAAAAGAAAAAAAAAGAAAGAAAAAAGAAGAGTGTATGGACCCACAAAAAGCAAATAAAAAAAAATTTGGGTCAAGAATAAAATGATTTGCTTTTAGGTGTTGGTTGACTAAGATTTATGATGAGAGGAATAAGAGGGAAACCAAAAAATGGGGGGGCAAATTAAAAAATTACTATTGTATTTAGTGGAACAAGAACTAGATAAAATGGCGAACCAGGGATGGGAGCACTGCTAGTGAGTAAAAAGGTGAAGTAAAAAACCCCCAAAGTGCCACAAACATAAGTTTGAGTCCCAGGTAAGATAATTTGTTTGTTATTGAGGTTTGAATGAAAGGAGATGTAAAGGAGAAAGGAAGAAACTAATATAGAGGGAGAAAAGAAAGAGAGAGAGAGAAAAAAAGAGGAAACCACTAAAAGAAGAGAAAAAAGAGGAGAGAGAGAGAGAGTTAAGGGTTTTGGAGTGCAACCTTCATAGAGAGAAAGGAAGAGGAAAGAAAAGATAATGGGAGATGTAAAACTTATGGGTAGTGTAGTTCAAGGAGAGGAGAGAGTAAGACCGGCAGAGACTTAATCGGCCAAATTGGAGGAGGAAAAAAAAATCAAGAATGAAGATAAGAGAAACAAACGAACAAATATAATAAAATGAGATAGGTTATAAAGTCTGCAAATTATTCTTGATTTTGAGAGGTTATCTTCTTGCTTTTTCTTTTCTCTCCCTTTTCCTGGTCGGTGACTCTGTACTCCAGGTTCTCCCCTTTGGCATGCTCAGGTAGAGGTTTGCAGTTGATAAGTCTCTATGGCGATGTCACATATTGTGCTTTAGTTTCGTTGGCAGTCGAGGCTCATTAGCATTTATA
Source organism: Saccopteryx bilineata (assembly GCF_036850765.1). NCBI lineage: Eukaryota > Metazoa > Chordata > Mammalia > Chiroptera > Emballonuridae > Saccopteryx > Saccopteryx bilineata. The sequence continues at coordinate 170,427,347 of NC_089495.1, forward strand.
GGGTCCGACAGTGAGAGAGTCCGTGTTCCTGGAGCCTTTCTCCTAGTCTTTCCTTCCTCAATTAGTAGCCTGATAATCCAGCTATGGTGTTGCTGCTGCCTCTGCCTCTGCCTGGATAGTAAGAGGCTCAAAGAGCTGGCAACTCCCCACTCTATTTCCACTCAGCACAGGGCTCTGGGTAAGGCTCAGTCAGAGCTGCTAGCATAATCAGGCGGGGCTTCTGCCCACTCAAAGACCTCTGGCTCTGCCACTCTGTCCGGTAACACAGGTGGGCACCCACTCCTGGGGCTCTTGGAGGAGACTCCCGCTCACTATCTGCACGTGCTGACCAGGATATCAGACCGGCAGTTTCACGCTCTGAGTGCAACCCCCATCGCATGGAAAAGTTCCAGCGTTGGAATTGGCTACTGCTCCGTCCCCGTGCGCGGCTTCTGCAAGGTGCTGGGGCAGCCCGAGAATCCGCTTTGGCCCACAGAAAGGCCCCTGACTCTGCCCCTCTGTGTGATAACACGGGTGCTCACTGCCGAGGTACTCGGAGGAATTTCTCGCTCACTATTTGCGCGCGCAGACCAGGATATCAGGCCGGCCGCATTTCCCTCTGAGTGAAAACCCCACCAGCACGGAAAAGTTCCACCGTTGGAATTAGTTCTCGCTCCCTCCTGTGCGCGGCTTTCCCAGGGAGCTGGGGCTGCCCAGAGATTCCACTTTCGGCCCACACAAAGGCCTCTGACTCTGCCTCTCTGTGGGACAACATGGGCGCCCACTCCCGGGGCTTTAAAGGAATCTCTCGCCCACTATCTGCTCGCGCCGACCAGGGGATCGGGGAAAATGGCTGCCCTGCTTGTCTTTCTTTGTCTGGGTTTGGCGTGAGTATTAGCTTGTATTGCCCAGGTTGCTACAGGAACAGTTTTTCCTCAGTTTGAATCTCCGTGCCACAGCCTGGTTCGGCCGTTTGTGCCGCGGCCTGGATCTATTCACCCCCTTTGCCCGCCTCAGTTTCTATATTCACAGATCCCAGAGAAAGCCGCCCCGTTTAGGTTAGTGAGGAAGGCGGAGCATTTCTTATTCCCTATTTCCTTCAGGGTTTGGTTATATATTTAGCCAATTTTTCGCTCGACCATACCTTCGGGTGTATTGCGAAACATCTGGAGGCTCCAAGGATAGGTTTTTCTGTTTCTGGTTGAAGATCTTGTTGAGTTTTGGGGCAGATTTATCGGTATCGCTTCATACCCCACCATTACTCTGACGTCATCTCCCTTCTTTTTCTTTTTTAAGATTTTATGTATTGATTTTATATGGAGATGAGGAAGGTGGAGCAAGAGGTATTAACTCATAGTTGCTACACTTTAGTTGTTTATTGATTGCTTGTCTACGTGCATTTACTGGGCAAGCCCCGGGTTTTGAACCAGTGACCTTAGCATTCCATGTCAATGCGTGATCCACTACACCATCACAGGCTAGGCCCCACTTTCATTTCTGATATTAATTGTATCTCTCTTTTTTTCTTAATCTTGCTAAAGGTTTGTCAATGTTCATTTTTTCAAAGAACCAGCTTTCAGGTTCACTGATTCTTCCTACTGTTTTTATTTTTATTTATTTATTTTTGAGAGAGAGAGAGAGGCAAGGAGACAGAGACAGGAACATGGAGCTGCTCTTGTATGTGCTCTGACCAGGGAATTGACCAGGCAACCTCCACGCTCCGGGACTAGGCTCCAACCGAGCCATCTGGCCAAGACTTCATTTCTTTTTATTTTCAGAGATACATAGAGGTAGTGAAGAGAGAGGGGAGGGAGAAGGGAGGCATTCATTTATTGTTCCACTCGGTAGTGTACTCATTGCCTGCTTCCCATGTGTGCCCTGACCGTGGATCGAACCTGCCAACTTATTGTTTTGGGGTGATGCTCTTTCTATTCTTTTCAACTTTATTGAAGAATTATTAATAAATACATATAATTGTTTATATTTAAAGTGCACAATGTGATGTTGATATACATGGGATGATTATCAAGAACAAGATAACTAAGTTACTGATTTAAAATGAGCTGCCTAATTACTGGAGAGGGAACTTGGAACTGAGATGCAAAGTTTGATTTTAGAATTCCAATTACAGGACCTGGCTGGTTGGCTCAGTGGTAGAGCTTCAGCCTGGCATGCAGGAGTCCCGGGTTTGATTGCCACCCAGGGCACACAGGAGAAGCGCCCATCTGCTTCTCCACCCTTCCCCCTCTTCTTCCTCTCTGTCTCTTCCCCTCCAGCAGGCAAGGCTCCATTGGAGCAATGTGGGCCCGGACGCTGAGGATGGCTCTATGGCCTCTGCCTCAGGCGCTAGAATGGCTCTGGTGGCAACAGAGCAACACCCCAGATGGGCAGAGCATCGCCCCCTGGTGGGCATGCCTGGCAGATCCCAGGTGGGCACATGTGGGAGTCTGTCTGACTGCCTCCCCGTCTCCAACTTCAGAAAAATACAAAAAAAAAAACCCCACAAAAACCCAACAACAAATAATAACAAACAGCAGAGATGAAGTAACCTCGATAGCTTTTGGCTTGAGACACTGCTGTGCCTTACTGGAGAGTCCTTTGATGACTACAGTGATGATGATGTGTGTGGAGCTGTTGTTAATGTTAAAGCGAAAGGTGATAAGATAGCAATATGGACTACGGAATGTGAAAACAGAGAAGCTGTTGAACATATAGGGACGGTATACAAGGAAAGGTTAGGACTTCCTCCAAAGACAGTGATTGGTTATCAGTCCCACACAGTCACCATCAGCTTCAGAACACACCTTGCCCACTTCATAGTAGCCACCTGAGGCAGAAAATTATTGTGTAGATAAATTGAGTAATATGAAAAGAATATGATAATAAAGTATAAAGAGTTACATATTGATACTTACTAGCTATTTTTAAGTAATAAGCATTTATAAAAGAAAATCTATGTGTATTGGACTCTTCACATTAAGAAAATGAAACTAAATGTAGTTTACCTGACTTCCCTCTGCTCCCCTGTGCATCTTCCCACAGTTGGTGTGCTCAGACTCCTGAGCTCATCAGTGTGGGTTGCTATAAGTGTCTGCATTTACAATGTGTGTCACTAGCCGCACCAGCCCTCCCTCTTGAGCCTCCAGCTGCATGTGGGACTGGGACTCCCACTCTGCACTCAACAAGGATGCCGGCTCTCGGTCCCGCCGCCTTGTCTTCACACCCCCTGGCCTGGCACTTGCTCAGGACCCCATCTTCCCGCTCTGGGTCCCGCACAGCCTTCTTCCATCTGTCCTGTGCTGTTTCTCCCTTTTCCACAACTGTCCTCATGAGAAATGCAAACACCCTTCCGCAGTTGGTTGGTGGCTCCTGGTTTAGCGGCTGCGGCCATCACTCCAGCCTCCACTCTTGCTGCTCCCTGCTGAGATCGGACCTGGGACTGGAGAAGGGCCCAGGGCATGCTCTCTCAGCTCCAGCACCCTGCCAGTGTGGCTGCCCCTCCTGGCGCCACCACCTGCCCCAACTGAACTCTGCTTCTCCCTCCCACAGACATAACCAGGTCATTGTGTACTCGCCTATTATATTCCCACCTCCCTGGGAAGCTCAATATATGTGTGTGGGCACTGAGTCTTGTGCCTAATTCCAGTTTCTAGTACACGGTACTCAGCAAATAGCTGCTGAGAAAACTCACCGTGTGGCTTTGGGTATGGGCAAAAGAAGGTCCTAGACCGACTGCAGGCTTTGCAGCAAGGGGTGTCTTGGGTGTGAAGTTTGAAAAACATGTTTCTTTTTGTTTGTGATAGTTCTGATTTAAGTTTATAGATTAAGGTGAAAGTATGTTTGTCACTAGACTAGAAAAGATTTTAGTATCAGCTCTTTTATAACCTAAAATTTTCAAAAGAAATATCTTCAAATTTAAATAAGATCCTGATTAAGTGGGTTTATATGTTGTAAAATGTAACATCACAGTATATTTTGCTTCTGGCACACATTAATAATTGAAGTAATATACATATATAGATATTTAGGCTTTATCAAATGTGGACTGATCAAATGATTTACTGTTTAATTTATTGTTTCTGTAAATTATTACAGGTTTATTGTAAGGAAACAATGCAGAAAATTCAAATAAACAAAACTTAGTGATATACCACCACTCAGAGATAATTTTCAAGACATCTCTCTATGCATAGACGACTTTACATAAATATTTTTGTTTAATAAGATGTTGAAATCGACTTATTTATATATAAAAATACCTTCAATTTACTCTGTATATTAAGAAATACGTGGCCCTGGCCCGTTGGCTCAGTGGTAAAGCGTCGGCCTTGCGTGCAGACATCCCGGGTTCGATTCCTGGCCAGGTAACATAGGAGAAACGCCCATGTGCTTCTCCACCCCTCCCCCTCTCCTTCCTCTCTGTCTCTCTCTTACCCTCTCGAAGCTGAGGTTTGTTGGAGCGAAGATGGCCCGGACGCTGGGGATGGCTCCTTGGCCTCTGCCCCAGGCGCTAGAGTGGCTCTGGTTGCAACAGAGCGACGCCGGGATGGGCAGAGCAGCGCTCCCTGGTGGGCAGAGCGTCGCCCCCTTGTGGGCGTGCTGGGTGGATCCTGGTCTGGCGCATGCAGGAGTCTGTCTGACTGTCTCTCCTTGTTTCCAGCTTCAGAAAAAAAAATTAAAAAATAAAATAAAATAAAATAAAATAAAGAAATACGTCACCTGGTGTGAAAGAAGAAATGGTCTCCTACTCTCTTCTGCCCTTAAATTCCTTACCGTCAGGACCGGCTTTTACCAGTAAATTGAAATTGTACAATCAAACGATATTTCATGAGCATTTAGTGGGGATAGAAAGAGGGAAGTAAAGCATGCCCTCCACGCGAGTGCGAGGATTTGCTGTGACATTTGGAAAGACGGGCACCCACAGAGAATTGGTGAACACGTGTATGTATCAGACTGTGTTCGTCCTGTGCCCAGTGGGTCAGGAGGCTCCCCTCGGAGAAGGAGAACAGGAACCACGGCCAGGTTCAGGCAGCTTTGTCCTGTCCGCCCCGTAGGGTTGCATGTGGCTTTGACCATCTCTCCCTTTATTCGAATCCCTACAATATCTTCTCTTTTGATAGGACCTGGTCAAAGTGCACCAGAAATCAAGACAACTAGCAGGACCAGTATTATTTGAACTGAAATAATAAGATATGTTAATACTTACAAAGAATTTCTTGATAGCCATTTTCTAATGCATGAAAATAGTTTACGAATTGTAGAGTGGGAATTTTACGTATTTTAAAATTAGGTATACATAACCTAACTAAAGTTAAAATTTCTTACTCAAGCATTTCCTGTGTTTCTCTGTGTTACATTTCTTATACTTGGCATTCAGAAACAAGAACGCACCATGACTTCACATTAATTGAAGTGTGCACACTGTGCACAGGGCTTTCCACGTTTGTGCCATTTTGTTTGGAGGACCTGGTCAGATGGTAGCACATTCAACCTCACATTCCCACATCTCTCTATTACCTAGGGCAGTGGTCCCCAAACACCGGGTCCCGACCTGTACCGGTCCGTGGGCCATTTGGTACCGGTCTGCAGAGAAAGAATAACTTACATTATTTCCATTTTATGTATATTTAAGTCTGAATGATGTTTTAATTTTTTTTAAATGACCAGATTCCCTCTGTTACATCTGCCTAAGACTCACTCTTTTTTTTTTTTTTTTGCATTTCTCTCAAGCTGGAAACAGGGAGAGACAGTCAGACAGACTCCCGCATGCGCCCAACCGGGATCCATCCGGCACGCCCACCATGGGGTGCCGCTCTGCCCACGAGGGGGCGATGCTCTGCCCATCCTGGGCGTCGCCATGTTGCGACCAGAGCCACTCTAGCGCCTGGGGCAGAGGCCACAGAGCCATCCCCAGCGCCCGGGCCATCTTTGCTCCGATGGAGCCTTGGCTGCGGGAGGGGAAGAGAAAGACAGAGAGGAAGGCGCGGCGGAGGGGTGAAGCAAATGGGCGCTTCTCCTGTGTGCCCTGGCCGGGAATTGAACCCGGGTCCTCCGCACGCTAGGCCGACGCTCTACCGCTGAGCCAACGGGCCAGGGCAAGACTCACTCTTGATGCTTGTCTCAGTCACGTAATATATTTATCCGTCCCACCCTAAACGCCTGTCTGTGAATTATTTTCTGACATTAAAACTGTTTGTGGTCCAAAAAAGGCTGGGGACCACTGCCCTAGGGGACAGAGCAACATACTACAGAGTTATGTTGTTTTGTCATTAGTGTTCTGTTTCATTTTATCCTCCCCAGTTATAGCAACATTGTACAAGCAAGTTTGTGACTATTTAAGCCAGGAGGTCAGTCACTTCAAGGTTGCCAGGTGAGCATAATTCCTGCCTGATCCCACCGTCTTTGGGTCAAGTACTGAATCTAAGTTAGTGGGGTGCGTTTATTATGGGGGAAATCCTAAAGCTTGAGTTGCAGGGGTTTGCATTTTAAAAAGTTAAACCAAACCTTTGAGAGCCCTTGGTAAATTCTGGAGAGAGAACTCATTCATGTACAGTGAGGCTCACCCTGCTGAGCTGTGTCCCTGGTGTGAGCTCCAGTGCTGAGGCACTGTTACTTACTCTCTGTCTCAGCAGTTGGCACCTACCGTGCCCAGGGATCCTCTCTGATGTCAGCCTTGGTTCCCTCTCTCTCCCATTCCAATCCAATCACCTGTGACTGCATCTCCTATATTCTTCCTGGCTCATTTTCCCTTTCCTTCTTCCTGCAACCACTGGCTCAGCTAAATTGTACTTGCTGTGGTTGGTTTCCCGGTGACCCATGAGTCTCCCGTGCTCAGTGTTCCAAAGGCTTCTGTCCTATGGAACAATATAGCTAGAGGTCACTGCATTCTGAGTTCTATGCAGCTAGGATACTAGGATGCAAACACTCATCTGAAACTGGCTTCTTCAGTGGATGTTGGGACTCTCTCTGGCTCGACCTAGTAACAGGGACTTCCTTAACTGGTACCAGGATCCCCGCTTCCTACACTTGGGGGCATGAAGGTAAGTCTTGCTCTTGCTGGAATGGATCTCAAGCCTCATTTTAAATTTTTTCTTTAAAGTACTTCTATAGGGAGTACCAAGAATTTATCCTGTTGTTTCTCTCCTGTGTCTAATTTGAATATCTCAGACCTAGGTGTCTGCTCATTCCTGGCCAGCCTGAAAATTGAAATGAGCCCCTTAGTTTGTCCTTCAAATCCAGTCCCACAAGTATATTCATAAAAATTTAGAAGTTTTTCTTTACATAAAAGACAGGGGTTCTTATGCATCAATGTCACTCCATTACATTTCATTCCTAAAAAAAAAAAAAAAAAAAGCAGTAGCAGAAGAAGGACATGGGAGAAAGGGCTGAGGACTGCAGCTTATTTCCTGCAGGGCAAAGCTGACTCCTTACTATCATCCCCCCCATGTGCTTTGAGGGGCCCAGAGTGCCACTGGTCCATCCCTATGCATCACAGAGCCTGACATTCATATCAGACTTATTTCCTATTATTTTATCTCTTGTTATAGATCTATTCAGATTTTGTATTCTTTCTTAAGTCTATTTCTTTAGATCATCTTTCTCTATGTAGAATTTGTCCATTTTATCTAGGTTACCTAAGTTGTTGAATAGCATGCAACTGTTCATGATATTCCCTTATATTCCTTTTTGTTCCTGTAAGGTCAATAATAATGTTCTCACTTTCATTTCTTCCTATTTCTTTTTTAAGATTTTTTTAAATTTTATTTTATTATTATTTTTTTAATGGGGTTACATCCATAAATCGGAGTACATATATTCAAGGAAAACATGTTCAGGTTATCTTGTCATTCAATTATGTTGCATACCCATCACCCAAAGTCATATTTTCCTCTGTCATCTTCTATCTAGTTTCTTTGTGCCCCCCCCTCCCCCTTTTCGTCTCCCTTTTCCCCCACCCCCCTTAACCACCACACTCTTATCAATGTCTCTTAGTCTCACTTTTATATCCCACCTACGAATGGACTAATACGGTTCCTGGTTTTTTCTGATTTACTTATTTCACTTTGTATAATGTTATCAAGATCCCACCATTTTGCTGTAAATGATCTGATGTCATTATTTCTTATGACTGAATAGTATTCCATAGTGTTTATATGCCACATCTTCTTTATCCAGTCATCTATTGACAGGCTTTTTGGTTGTTTCCATGTCCTGGCCACTGTGAACAATGCTGCAATGAACATGGGTGTGCATGTCTCTTTACGTATCAATGTTTCTGAGTTTTTGGGGTATATAACCAGTAGAGGGATTGCTGGGTCATAAGGTAGTTCTATTTTCAGTTTTTTGAGGAACCACCGTACTTTCTTCCATAATTTTTGCACTAGTTTACATTCCCAGCAACAGTGTATGAGGGTTCCTTTTTCTCCACAGCCTCTCCAACATTTGCTATTACCTGTCTTGTTAATAATAGCTAATCGAACAGGTGTGAGGTGGTATCTCATTGCGGTTTTGATTTGCATTTCTCTAATAGCTAAAGAAGATGAGCATCTTTTCATATATCTGTTGGCCATTTGTATTTCTTCCTGGGAGAAGTGTCTGTTCATGTCCTCTTCCCATTTTTTTTATTGGATTGTTTGTTTGTTTGTTGTTGAGTTTTATGAATTCTTTGTATATTTTGGATGTTAGGCCCTTATCTGAGCAGTTGTTTGAGAATATCATCTCCCGTTTAGTTGGCTGTCTGTTTATTTTGTTATCAGTTTCTCTTGCTGAGCAAAAACTCCATAGTCTGATGTAGTCCCATTCATTAATTTTTGCCTTCACTTCTCTTGCCTTTGGAGTTAAATTCATAAAATGCTCTTTAGAACCCCGGTCCATGAGTTGAGTACCTATGTCTTCTTCTATGTACTTTATTGTTTCAGGTCTTATGTTTAGATCTTTGATCCATTTTGAGTTAATTTTAGTACAAGGGGACATACTTTAGGCCAGTTTTATTCTTTTGCATGTGGCTTTCCAGTTTTCCCAGTATCATTTGTTGAAGAGGCTTTCTTTTCTCCATTGTGTGTTGTTGGCCCCTTTATCAAAAATTATTTGACTATATATATGTGGTTTTATTTCTGGTCTTTCTATACTGTTCCATTGATCTGAGTGTCTATTTTTCTGCCAGTACCATGCTGTTTTGATTTTCTTGGCCCTATAATATAGTTTGAAGTCAGGTATTGAAATGCCCCCAGCTTCATTCTTTTTCTTTAGGATTGCTTTGCCCTATTCAGGGTCTTTTATAGTTCCATATAAATCTGACAATTTTTTGCTCCATTTCTTTAAAAATGTCATTGGAATTTTGATGGGAATTGCATTAAATTTGTATATTGTTGGGTAATATGGCCATCTTGATTATATTTATTCTTCCTAACCAAGAACAAGGACTATTCTTCCATCTTATTATATCTTTTTCGGTTTTCCTTAACAATGGTTTGTAGTTTTCATTATATAATTCCTTTACGTTCTTTGTTGTGTTTATTCCTAGGTATTTTATTTTTTTTGTTGCAATCGTGAAGGGGATTATTCTTTTGAGTTCGTTCTCAAATGTTTAATTGTTGGCATATAGAAAGGCTATGGACTTCTGTATGTTAATTTTGTATCCTGCGACCTTACTGTATTGGCTTATTGTTTCTAGTAGTCTTTTTGTGGATTCCTTGCGGTTTTCGATGTATAGGATGATATCATCTGCAAAAAGTGATACCTTTTCTTCTTCTTTTCTGATATGGATGCCTTTTATTTCTTTGTCTTGTCTGATTGCTCTGGCTAGAACCTCTAGTACCACATTAAATAAGTGTGGAGAGAGTGGACAACCTTGTCTTGTTCTTGATTTGAGGGGGAAAGCCTTCAGTTTTGTGTCATTTAATATGATGTTAGCTGATGGTTTATCATATATGGCCTTTATCATGTTGAGATATTTTCCTTCTATACCCATTTTGTTGAAACTCTTAAACATAAAATTGCATTGTATTTTTTCGAAAACTTTTCTGCGTCTATTGATAAGATTATGTGGTTTTTGTTCTTTGTTTTGTTGATATGCTGTATTACATTAACCGTTTTACATATGTTGAACCATTCTTGAGATTTTGGGATGAATCCCACTTGAACATGATGTATTATTTTTTTAATATGTTGTTGTATTCGATTTGCTAGTATTTTGTTTAGTATTTTAGCTTCTGTATTCATTAGAAATATTGGTCTGTAGTTTTCTTTTTTTGTGGCATCCTTGCCTGGTTTTGGTATGAGGGTTATGTTGGCCTCATAAAATGTGTTTGGAAGTATTGCTTCTTCTTCAATTTTTTGGAAGACTTTTAGTAGAATAGGAACCAAGTCTTCTTGGAATGTTTGATAAAATTTGCTGGTATAGCCGTCTGGGACTGGACTTTTATTTTGGGGGAGGTTTTTAATGGTTTTTTCTATTTCTTCTCTACTAATAGGTCTGTTTAGGCTTTCTGCTTCTTGACTCAGTCTAGGAAGGTTGTATTGTTCTAGGAATTTATCCATTTCTTCTAGGTTGTTGAATTTAGTGGCGTAATGTTTTTCATAGTATTCTACAATAATTCTTTGTATATCTACTGTGTTTGTGGTGATTTCTCCTCTTTTATTTGGATTTTGTTTATATGAGTTCTTTCTCATTTTTCTTTCGTAAGTCTTGCCAGGGTTTGTCAATTTTGTTGATCTTTTCAAAGAACCAGCTTCTTGTTCTATTAATTTTTTCTATAGTTTTTCTGTTCTCTATTTCATTTATTTCTGCTCTGATTTTTATTATATTTTTTCTTCGGCTGGTTTTGGGTTGTCTTTGTTCTTCTTTTTCTAGTTCCTTAAGGTGTGAAGTTATGTGGTTCACTTGGGCTCTCTCTTGGTTGTTCATATATGCCTGAAGTGATATGAACTTCCCTCTTATCACTGCTTTTGCTGCATCCCATAGATTCTGATATGTCGTATTGTCATTTTCATTTGTCTGTATATATCTTTTGATCTCTGCACTTATTACTTCTTTGACCCATTCATTTTTTAAAAGTATGTTGTTTAGTATCCACATTTTTGTGGGATTTTTCCCCTCTTTTTTGCAGTTGAATTGTAGTTTCAAGGCTTTATGATCAGAAAATATGCTTGGTACAACTTTGATTTTTCTGAATTTGCTGATGTTGTTTTTGTGGCCCAATATATGGTCAATTCTTGAGAATGATCCATGTACACTGGAGAAAAATGTATACTCTGTCACTTTGGGATGAAATGTCCTGTAGATGTCTATCATATCCAGGTGCTCTAGTGTTTTATTTAAGGCCAATATATCTTTGTTGATTCTCTGTTTGAATGAGAGCCGTCAGCAGTGTATTGAGGTTTTTAAGTATGATTTTATTTTTGTCAGTTTTTGTTTTAAGGTCAATAAGTAGCTGTCTTATACATTTTGGTGCTCCTTGGTTTGGTGCATATATATTAAGAATTGTTATGTCTTCTTGATTCAGTGTCCCCTTAGCCATTATGAAGTGGCCATTTTTGTCTCTGAGTACTTTTGCTGTCTTGTAGTCAGCATTATCAGATATGAGTATTGCTGCGCCTGCTTTTTTTTGAATGTTATTTGCTTGGAGTATTGTTTTCCAGCCTTTCACTTTGAATTTGTTTTTATCCTTGTTGCTTAGATGAGTTTCTTGTAGGCAGCATACAGTTGGATTTTTTTAATCCATTCTGCTACTCTGTGCCTTTTTATTGGTGAGTTTAATCTGTTTACATTTAGTGTAATTATTGACACTTGTGAGTTCCCTATTGCCATTTTATAGGTTGTTTTCTGTTAGTTTTGTGTCTTGTTTGAACCTTGTCTTTCGTTTTTTTATTTTTTGTTTTATTTGGTTGTATTCCATACATCTTTCCTCTGTTGCTATCTTTTTTAAATCATGTGCTTCTGTGGTGGTTTTTTCAATGGTGGTTACCTTTAAGTAATGAAAAGGGTCCTACCCTATTCATTGTAGTGCACTATCTTGTGAGTACTTTTGCCCTCCATCGTCCTTTGCTACTGTTAATCTCCATCCTTTCCCTCCTCCTTTTTTTTTTGTTGTTGTTGTTGTCACAGTTTAAATTTGGTTGTGTTGTGTTCTTCTTGGAGCTTTTACTCGTGGCTTTGTTTTTTTTGTTTGTTTGTTCTTTGTATCTGATTGGAGAACCCCCTTTAGTAATTCTTGAAGTGGGGGTTTTTTGATGATAAATTCCCTCATCTTTTCTGTATCTGTGAATGTTTTTATATGTCCTTTGTATTTGAAGGATAGCTTTGATGGGTATAGTATTCATGGCTGAAAGTTCCTCTCTTTCAGGACTTTAAATATTGGTGTCCACTCTCTTCTAGCTTGTAGAGTTTCTGTTGAGAAATCTGATGATAATCTAATGGGCCTTCCTTTATATGTTGTATTCTTCTTTTCCCTGGCTGCCTTGAGAATTTTTTCCTTGCCATTGGTTTGTGCCAATTTCATTATAATGTGCTTGGAGTAGGTTTGTTGGGGTTATGAAAACTCAGAGTTCTGTTTGCTTCTTGAATTTGAGGCTTAGTTCTTTCCACAGACTTTGGAAGTTCTCATCTATTATTTGTTTGAGTATGTTCTCCATTCCATTTTCTCTCTCTTCTCCCTCTGATATACCTATTATTCTTATGTTATTCTTTTTTATAAAGTCAGATAATTCCTGTAGGGCTATCTCATTTTTTAAAATTTTTGAGTCTCTTTCTTCTTCTCTCTCTTGTGCCTCAGGTTGCTTGTCCTCTATATCACTAATCCTACCTTCTATCTGGCCTGTTCTATTAGCTAAACTTGTTACCTCGTTTTTCAGCTCATGAGTTGAGTTTTTCATCTCTATTTGATTTGTTTTTATAGTTTCAATTTCCTTGGAAATATATTCTTTGTGTTCATTGAGTTGTTTCTGAGCTCTCTAAATTGTCTTTCTGTGTTTTCTTGTATATCTCTGAGTATTTTTAGGATTTCTATTTTAAATTATCTGTAATTTAAATCCAAGGTTTCCAAAATATTAAGTTTTTTCTCCATAGGTTTTTTCTCATCTATCTATGTTACCTATATTTCTTTTGTATCCATGATATTCGATTTTCTCTTCCTTAATGGCATCTGAGGGTGATTTTGTTGATAGTATTAATGAGGTTTAAAAAAGAATAAAAAGTTAAAAAATAAAAAGTAGAAAAGAGTTTAAAAAAATTTTTTTAATTAAAATAAATAAATAAAAAAAAGAAAAAAATTATTTCCCCCCTCCTTTATTCCTCTTTTTTGTTCTCTCCTCTCTCTTGAGAAAATCTTGTGGTGAACTGTGAATTATATTTTACTAAATAGAACAAAAAATGCCTCTAATGGAGGGCCTAAGTTGGGGAGAAATAATAAAGGGGCACAAGAGGGGGGTATGGACCCACAAAATGCAAATAAGGAAAAAATTTGGGTCAAGAATAAAATGATTTGCTTTTATGTGTTGGTTGGCTAAGAGTTATGATGAGAGGAATAAGAAGGAAATAGGAAAATGGGGGGAAAATTAAAAAATTACTATTGTACTTAGGTGAACAAGAACTAGATAAAATGGAGAGCCAGAGTTGGGAGCACTGCTAGTGAGGTAAAAAAGTGAAGTAAACCCCCCCCCAAAATGCCACAAACATAAGTTTGAGTCCCAGATAATTTGTTTGTTATTGAGGATTGAATGAGAGGAGACGTAAAGGAGAAAGGTAGAAACTAATATAGAGGGAGAAAAGAAAGAGAGAGGGGAAAAAAAAGAGGGAACCACTAAAAGAAGAAAAAAGAAAAAAAAAGGAGAGAGAGAGTTAAGGGTTTTGGAGTGCAACCCTCATAGAGAGAAAGGAAGAGGAAAGAAAAGATAATGGGAGGTGTAACACTTATGGGTAGTGTAGTTCAAGGAGAGATGAGAGTAAGGCCAGCATAGAATTAAACAACCAAATTGGAAGAGGAAAAAAAAAATCAGGACATGAAGATAAGAGAAACAAATGAACAAATATAATAAAATGGATAGGTTATAAAGTCTGTGGATTATTCTTGATTTTGAGAGGTTATCTTCGTGCTTTTTCTTTTCTCTCCCTCTTCTTGGTTGGTGACTCTGTACCCCGGGTTCTGCCCCTGTGGCACGCTCAGGTAGAGGTTTGAAGTTGATAAGTATCTATTGCGATGTCATGTATTGGGCTTCAGTCTTGTTGGCAGTCAAGGCTCATTAGTATTTGTAGGCTCCGACAGTGAGAGAGACCATGTTCCCAGAGCCTCTCTCCTAGTCTTCCCTTCCTCAATTAGTAGCCTGATAATCCAGCTATGGGGTTGCTGCTGCCTCTGCCTGGATAGTAAGAGGCTCAAAGAGCTGGCAACTCCTCACTCTATTCCCACTCAGCACAGGGCTCTGGGTAAGACTCAGTCAGTCAGAACTGCTAGCATAATCAGGGGGGGCTTCCGCCCACACAAAGACCTCTGACTCTGCCACTCTGTCCGGTAACACGGGCGGGTGTCCACTCCTGGGGCGCTCGGAGGAATCACTAGCCAACTATCTGCGCGCACAGACCAGGATATCACGCCAGTCGTCTCACACTCTGAGTGAAACCCCCGCCCGCACGGAAATGTTCCAGCGTTGGAATTGGCTCTCACTCCTTCCCCGTGTGCAGCTTTTTCAGGGCGCTGGGGCAGTCAAGATTCTGCTTTTGGCCCACACAAAGGCTCCTGACTCTGCCTCTCTGTGGGGTAACACAAGCGCCCACTCCTGAGGCGCTCGGAGGAATCTCCTGCCCACTCTCTGTGTGCGCCGACCAGGATATCAGGCCGGCAGTCTCACACTTTGAGTGAAACCCACGCGCACAAGGAAAAGATCCAGCGTTGGAATTAGCTTTCGCTCCCTCCCAGTGGGTGGCTTTTTCAGGGTGCTTGGGGCATCCCGAGATTATGATTTCAGTGCACACAAAGGCCTCTGACTCTGCCTCTCTGTGGGATAACATGGGCACCCACTCCCAAGGCGATTGGAGGGATCTCTCACCCACTATCTGCGTGCGCCTACCAGGATATCAGGCCGGCCGTCTCTCACTCCGAGAAAGCCCTCCGGCTGCACGGAGAAGTTCCAGCATTGGAATTAACTCTCGCTCCCTCCCCATGTGCAGCTTTTCCAGGGCCCTGGGGCAGTCCTGAGATTCCACTTTCAGCCCACACAAAGGCCTCTGACTCTGCCTCTCTGTGGAATAACACGGGTGCCCACTCCTGGGGCCTTCAGAGGAATCTCTCGCCCACTATCTGTGCACGCTGCCCAGGAGATTGGGGCGAATGGCTGCCCCGCTTATCTTTCTTTTTTTTTATGTCCTAATTTTTTTTTATTAAATTTAATGCAGTGACATTGATAAATCAGGGTACATATGTTGAGAGAAAATATCTCTAGATTATTTTGACATTTGATTGTGCTGTATACCCCTCCCCCAAAGTTAAATTGTCTTCTGTCACCTTCTATCTGGTTTTCTTTGTGCCCCTCCCCTCCCCTAACCCCTCTCTCCTTCTTCACCCCCTCCCCCCTCCCCTCACCCCCTAACCCTGTTGCCATCACATTCTTGTTCATGTCTCTGAGTCTCATTTTTATGTCCCTTCTATGTATGGATTCATCTTAGTTTTTTTTCTGATTTACTTATTTCACTTCGTATAATGTTGTCAAGGTCCATCCATGTTATTGTAAATGATCCGATGTCATCATTTCTTACGGCTGAGTAGTACTCCATAGTATATATGTACCAAAGCTTTTTAATCCACTCGTCCTCTGACGGACACTTGGGTTGTTTCCAGATGTTCGCTATTGTGAACAATGCTGCCACAAACATGCGGGTGCATTTCTCCTTTTCAAGCCGTTCTATGGTGTCCTTGGGGTATATTCCTAAAAGTGGGATAGCTGGGTCAAAAGGCAGTTCGATTTTCAGTTTTTTGAGGAATCTCCATACTGTTTTCCACAGTGGCTGCACCAGTCTGCATTCCCACCAGCAGTGCAGGAGGGTTCCCTTTTCTCCACATCCTCGCCAGCACTTATTCTGTGTTGTTTTGTTGATAAGCGCCATTCTGACTGGTGTGAGGTGATATCTCATTGTGGTTTTAATTTGCATTTCTCTAATGATTAGTGATGTTGAGCATTTTTTTCATATGCCTATTGGCCATCTGTATGTCCTCTTTGGAGAAGTGTCTATTCATCTCTTTTGCCCATTTTTGGATTGGGTTGTTTGTCTTCCTGGTGTTGAGTTTTACGAGTTCTTTATAGATTTTGGTTATTAACCCCTTATCAGACGTATTGTCAAATATGTTCTCCCATTGTGTAGTTTGTCTTTTTATTCTGTTCTTGTTGTCTTTAGCTGTGCAAAAGCTTTTTAGTTTGATATAGTCCCATTTGTTTATCCTGTCTTTTATTTCACTTCCCCGTGGAGATAAATCAGCAAATATATTGCTCCGAGAGATGTCCCAGAGCTTACTGCCCATGTTTTCTTCTAAGATGCTTATGGTTTCACGGCCTACATTTAAGTCTTTTATCCATTTTGAATTTATTTTTGTGAGTGGTGTAAGCTGGTGATCTAGTTTCATTTTTTTGCAGGTAGCTGTCCAATTTTCCCAACACCATTTGTTAAAGAGGCTGTCTTTACTCCATTGTATTTCCTTACCTCCTTTGTCAAATATCAGTTGTCCATAGAACTGTGGGTTTATTTCTGGGTTCTCTGTTCTGTTCCATTGATCTATATGCCTGTTCTTATGCCAGTACCAGGCTGTTTTGAGTACAACGGCCTTGTAGTATAACTTGATATCAGGAAGTGTGATACCTCCCACTTTATTCTTCTTTTTTAAGATTGCTGAGGCTATTCGTGTCCTCTTTTGGTTCCATATAAATTTTTGGAATATGTGTTCTATATCTTTGAAGTATGTCATTGGTATTTTAATTGGTATTGCATTGAATTTATAGATTGCTTTGGGTAATATAGACATTTTAATGATGTTTATTCTTCCTAACCATGAGCACGGTATATGCTTCCACTTGTTTGTATCTTCCTTGATTTCTTTTATCAATGTTTTGTAATTTTCCGAGTACAAGTCTTTAGTCTCCTTGGTTAAGTTTACTCCTAGGTACTTTATTTTTTTGGTTGTAATTGTGAAGGGGATTGTTTCCTTAATTTCTCTTTCTGACTGTTCATTGTTGGTGTATAAAAATGCTTCTGATTTCTGAGTATTGATTTTATATCCTGCCACTTTGCTGAACTTATTTATCAGGTCCAGTAGTTTTTTGACTGAGACTTTAGGGTTTTCTATATACAATTTCATATCATCTGCAAATAATGATAGTTTCACTTCTTCTTTTCCAACTTGAATGCCTTTTATTTCTTCTTCTTGTCTAATTGCTGTGGATAGGACTTCCAGGACTATGTTGAATAAGAGTGGTGAAAGGGGGCACCCCTGCCTTGTTCCTGATCTTAAGGGGTTTGCTTTTAATTTTTTCCCATTGAGTATGATGTTGGCTGTGGGTTTCTCATAGATGGCTTTTATCATGTTGAGGTATGTTCCCTGTATTCCCACTTTGCTGAGAGTTTTGATCATGAATGGGTGCTGGATTTTATCAAATGCTTTTTCTGCATCTATTGAAATTATCATGTGGTTTTTCTCCTTCTTTTTGTTTATGTGATGAATCACATTGATTGATTTACGAATATTGTACCAGCCTTGCCTCCCCAGAATAAATCCCACTTGATCATGGTGTATGATTTTTTCCATATATTGTTGGATCCGGTTTGCTAATATTTTGTTGAGGATTTTAGCATCTATATTCATCAGAGATATGGACCTATAATTTTCTTTCTTTGTGTTGTCTTTGCCTGGTTTTGGAATCAGAATTATGCTCGCCTCATAAAAGGAGCTTGGAAGTCTTCCTTCCTCTTGAATTTTTTGAAATAGTTTGAGAAGGATAGGAGTTAGTTCTTATTTGAATATTTGGTAGAATTCACTTGTGAAGCCATCGGGCCCCGGACTTTTTTTTGTTGGGAGTTTTTTGATAACTGTTTCGATCTCATTTGGTGTAATCGGTTTGTTTAGGTTTTCTGATTTTTCCAGATTGATTTTTGGAAAATTGTATGTTTCAAGGAATTTGTCCATTTCATCTAGGTTGTCTAGTTTTTTGGCATACAGTTCTTCGTAGGATTTTCTTACAATCCTTTGTATTTCTGTTGTGTCAGTTGTTATTTCTCCCTTATCACTTCTAATTTTATTTATTTGAGTCCTCTCTCTCTTTTTCTTGGTGAGTCTACTTAAAGGTTTATCAATCTTGTTTACCTTTTCAAAAAACCGGCTCCTAGTTTCATTGATCCTCTGTATTGTTTCTTTAGCCTCTATGTCATTGATTTCTGCTCTGATCTTTATTATTTCCTTCCTTCTACTACATTTGGGCTTTACTTGCAGTTCTTTTTCTAATTCTTCTAGATGCAGGGTTAAGTTGTTTATTTGAGCTTTTTCTAGCTTCTGAAAGTGTGCCTGTAGTGCTATGAACTTTCCTCTCAGCATTGCTTTCGCTGTGTCCCATAAATTTTGAGTTGTTGTATGCTCATTGTCATTCGTTTCTAGGAATTTTTTTATTTCTTCTTTGATCTCATTCTTAATTCATTCATTATTTAACACCCTGCTATTTAGTTTCCATGTGTTTGAGAATTTTTGAGCTTTTCTGCTGTGATTCATTTCTAGTTTCATGCCGTTGTGATTGGAGAAAGTGCTTGATATTATTTCAGTCTTCTTAAATTTGTTGAGAGCTCTTTTGTGCCCTAACATGTGGTCTATCCTAGAGAATGTACCATGAGCACTTGAAAAGAATGTATATTCTGTTGCTTTAGGGTGAAAGGTTCTGAAGATATCTATTAAATCGAGTTGATCTAGTGTTTCCAATAAGTCTGCTGTTTCTTTGTTAATTTTCTTTTTTGAGGATCTATCTAGTGATGTTAGTGGGGTATTGAAATCCCCTACTATTATAGTATTGCTGTTGATCTCGCCCTTTAAATCCATCAAAATCTGTTTTATATATTTGGGTGCTCCTATATTAGGTGCATAGATATTTATAATAGTTTTATCTTCCTGTTGGATTACTCCCTTTATCATTATGTAGTGGCCTTCTTTATCTCTTACTATATCCTTTGTTTTAAAGTCCAATTTGTCTGATATAAGTATTGCTACCCCTGCTTTTTTTTCATTTCCGTTTGCATGAAATGTTTTTTTCCATCCTTTTACCTTCAATCTATGTGTGTCTTTTGTTCTAAGGTGTGTCTCTTGTAGACAACATATGTATGGGTCCTGTTTTCTTATCCACGCAGCTACCCTATGTCTTTTGATTGGATCATTTAATCCATTTACATTTAAGGTTATTATTGATATGTAGTTGTTTATTGCCATTTTCTTCTTTAAAGGTGTATTCCTTTTTTTGCTATATTCTTTTCCCACTTTGATCTGTTTACAACAGGCCCCTTAACATTTCTTGCAGCATTGGTTTGGTTGTAATGAATTCCTTGAGTTGTTTTTTGTCTGGGAAGCTTTTTATTTCTCCTTCGATTTTAAACGATAGCCTTGCTAGATAAAGTAGTCTTGGTTGTAGGTTCTTGTTCTGCATTACTTTGAATATTTCTTGCCATTCCCTTCTGGCCTCAAGTGTTTCTGTTGAGAAGTCGGATGTCATCCTTATGGGGGCTCCTTTGTAGGTGATAACTTTTTTTTCTCTTGCAGCTTTTAATATTTTCTCTTTATCGCTTAGCTTTGGTATTTTAATTATGATGTGTCTTGGTGTAGGTTTCTTTGGCTATCTCTTTAATGGAGTCCTCTGTGCTTCTTGGACTTGTGAGAGTTTTCTTGAATTAATTTAGGGAAATTTTCAGCTATGATATGATTAAACAACATCTCTATTCCTTGTTCCTTTTCTACTTCTTCAGGAACCCCTATGATGCGGATGTTATTTCTCTTCATGTTGTCACAGAGCTCTCTAACAGTTTCCTCTGACTTTTTGAGTCTCTTTTCTCTTTTCTTCTCTGCTTTCATGCCTTCATTCCAGTTGTCCTCTAACTCGCTGATTCGATCCTCTGCTCTATCTATCCTGTTTTTAATTCCTTCCATTGTGGTCTTTATTGCTGATATTGTATTTGTCATCTCCGACTGGTTCTTTTTTATACTTGCTATTTCTTTATTTAGGTTTTCAAACTGCCCCTCCATTGTTGTTCTAAGATCCCTAAGCATCCTTACAATCATTATTTTGAACTCCGCATCTGGAAGTTTGATTATTTCCATATCACTCAGCTCATCTCTCAAAGGTGTCTCTTGTGGTTTCATTTGGGTTGCACTCCTTTGTCTTCTCATCATGGTGTTTTAGTCTGCCTCCAGTTTTCAGTTGTGTTATTTCTAGGTCTTCTTGGGTTGGTATCAGCTATTATTTGTAATCCGCTTTCGGATTTGGGCAGCTTTGAAGTCTTGATTTGTTTTTTTTCTTAACAGGTGTTAGTCTTGTTAACTGATCTCAGCAGGGGGCTTCCTTGAAACTCTAACCAGGAATGCTGTGGGTGTAACCTGAGACGCTGAAGGTCTCTTCCACCAACTAATCTCACTGGGGGCAGGGTTTTTTCTCAGCTTCAGTAGGGGGAGGTGTATCTCAGATCTCCATGGAGACCTGAGTTACTGCCCCTCCTCCCCACTTCTTGTTTTCAGCTGTGTCTTGTTGCGCTGATTGGAGCTGGAGAGATGTCCGGAGATCTCTGATCTGGAAGCACTTCAGCTCTGTTTTGTGAAGGGTTCAGTCCTTCCCCCAGCTATGGCTGCCTCCAGCATGAATGAGTCAGCTTTTTAATTTTGTTTCTTGCATACCTTAGCCCCTCACAGTCTGTCCCTCTCCCTGTCCTTGCCACTTGGGAGATAAGCTGGTCTTTTAAACCCACCTTGCTCCCTGGACACCAGGTAAGTGGCTGAGAGCAGTAGTTTCTGCTCTTTTTCCTCTGTGAAATCCTCTCCGGGCTCTCAGCCTCACCCCCCCCCCTTCCGTTCCTGTAAGGAGAGGAGATTCGGGCACTCCTTACCAGGATTATTGTGTCTTCCTCTTTGCTCCTTGGTTTTTGTGAGCTGTTCTTGTAGTTCAGTGTTGGTTTTTCATGCTGAATTTTCCTAAATTGATTTGTATTCCAGTTTGGTGTTGAGAGCTGGGTGTCTGTGTGTCCGCCTACTCCGCTGCCATCTTTTGTATCCCCGCTTATCTTTCTTTATCTGGGTTTGGCTGGAGTCTTAGCTTGTATTGCCTGGGTTGCCCCAAGCACAGTTTTTCCTTGGCTTGGATCTCCGTGCCACAGCCTGGTTTGGCCGTTTGTGCTGCAGCCTGGATCTATTTGCCCCCTTTGCCTGCCTTAGTTTCTATACTCACAGTTCCCAGTGAAAGCAGCCCTATTTAGGTTAGTGAAGAAGGTGGAGTATTTCTTACTCCCTATATTCTTTGGGGTTTGATTATATATTTAACAAATTTTTGGCTTGACCATAGCTTCGGGTATATTGCGGAACATCTGGCGGCTCCAAGGAGAGATTTTTCTGTTTCTGGTTGAAGATCATGTTGAGTATTGGGGGAAATTTATCATTATCGCTTCCTACGGTGCTAGTACTCTGACGTCATCTCTTTTATTAAGATTTTATGTATTGATTTTATATAGAGAGGAGGAAGGTGAAGCAAGAAGTATTAACCCATAGTTGCTTCACTTTAGTTGTTCATTGATTGCTTGTCTATGTGCCTTTACTGGGCAAGCCCCGGGTTTCAAACCAGCGACCTTAGCATTCCAGGTCAATGCATTATCCATTAAACCACCACAGGCTTGGCCCCACTTTCACTTCTGATATAACTTGTATCTGTCTTTTTTTCTTAATCTTGCTAAAGGTTTGTCAATGCTCATTTTTTCAAAGAACCAGCTTTCAGGTTCACTGATTCTTCCTATTGTTTCAAATTTTTTTATTTTTGAGAGAGAGAGAGGCAAGGAGACAGAGACAGGAACATGGAGCTGCTCTTGTATGCGCCCTGACCAGTGAACTGACCAGGCAAACTCCTTGCTCCAGGACAAGGCTCCAACAGAGCTATCTGGCCAAGACTTCATTTCTTTTCATTTTCAGAGATACAGAGAGAGGTACTGAAGAGAGAGGGGAGGGAAAAGGGAGGCATTCAATTATTGTTCCACTCGGTCGAGTACTGATCGCCTGCTTCCCATGTGTGCCCTGACCGTGGATCGAACCTACAACCTTGTTGTTTCGGGGTGATGCTCTTTCTATGTTTTTCAACTTTATTGAAGAATAATTGATAAATACATATAATTGTTTATATTTAAAGTGCACAATGTGATGTTGATATACATGGAATGACTACCAAGAACAAGATAACTAAGTTACTGATTTAAAATGAGCTGCCTAATTACTTGAGAGGGAACTTGGAACTTAGAGGCAAAGTTTGATTTTAGAATTCCAATTACAGGACCTGGCCAGTTGGCTCAGTGGTAGAGCATTGGCCTGGCATGCAGGAGTCCCGGATTCGATTCCCATCTAGGGCACACAGGAGAAGTGCCCATCGGCTTCTCCACCCCTCCCCCTCTCCTTCCTGTCTGTCTGTCTCTTCCCCTCCCGCAGCCAAGGCTCCATTAGAGTAATGTTGGCCCGGACGCTGAGGATGGCTCTCTGGCCTCTGCCTCGGGTGCTAGAATGGCTCTGGTTGCAACACAGCAATGCCCCAGATGGGCAGAGCATCGCCCCCTGGTGGGCAAGCCTGGTGGATCCCAGTCGGGCGCATGCAGGAGTCTGTCTGACTGCCTCCCCTTTTCCAACTTCAGAAAAATACAAAAAAAACCCACACAGAAACCCAACAACAGATAAAAACAAACAGCAGAGATGCAGTGACTTCGATAGCTTTTGGCTAGAGACACTGCTGTGCCTTACTGGAGACCCTTTAGATGACTGCAGTGATGATGATGTATGTGGAGCTGTTGTTAATGTTAAAGCTAAAGGTGATAAGATAGCAATATGGACTACTGACTGTAAAAACATGAAAGCTATTGAACATATAGGGAGGGTATACAAGGAAAGGTTAGGACTTCCTCCTGAGACAGTGATTGGTTATCAGTCCCACACAGTCCCCATCAGCTTCAGAACACACCTTGCTCACTTCATAGTAGCCATCTGTGGCAGAAAATTATTCTGTAGATAAATAGAGTAATATAAAAAGAATATGATAATAAAGTATAAAGAGTTACATATTGATACCTACTAGCTATTTTTAAGTAATAAGCATTTATAAAAGAAAATCTATGTGGATTTGACTCTCCACATTAAGAAAATGAAACTAAATGTAGTTTACCTGACTTCCCTCTACTCCCCTGTCCATCTTCCCACAGTTGGTGGGCTCAGACTCTTGAGCTCATCAGTGTGGGTTGCTATAAGTGGCTGCATTTACAGTGTGTGTCATTGGCCGCTCCAGCCCTCCCTCTTGAGCCTCCAGGTGCACGTGAGGCTGGGACTCCCACTCTGCACCCAACAAGATGCCGGCTCTCGGTCCCGCCGCCTTGTCTTCACACCCCCTGGCCTGGCACTAGCTCAGGACCCCATCTTCTCGCTCTGGGTCCCGCACAGCCTTCTTCCATCTGTCCTGCGCTGTTTCTCCCTTTTCCACAACTGTCCTCATGAGAAATCGAAATACCCTTCCGCAGTTGGCCGGTGGCTCCTGGTTTAGCGGCTGCGGCCATCACTCCAGCCTCCACTCTTGCTGCTCCCTGCTGAGATCGGATCTGGGACTGGAAAAGGGCCCAGCGCATGCTCTCTCAGCTCCAGGACCCTGCCAGTGTGGCTGCCCCACCTGACGCCACCACCTTCCCCAACTGAACTCTGCTTCTCCCTCCCACAGAAATAACCAGGTCATTGTATACTAGCCTGTTATATTTCCACCTCCCTGGGAAGCTCAATATATATGTGTGGGCACTGAGCCTTGTGCCTAATTCCAGTTTCTGGTACACGATACTCAGCAAATAGCTGCTGAGAAAACTCACCGTGTGGCTTTCGGTATGGGCAAAAGTAGGTCCTAGACCAGGGGTCCCCAAACTTTTTACACAGGGGGCCAGTTCACTGTCCCTCAAGACTGTTGGAGGGCCAGACTATAAAAAAAACTATGAACAAATCCCTATGCACACTGCATAACTTATTTTAAAGTAAAAAAACAAAACGGGGACAAATACAACATTTAAAATAAATAACAAGTAAATTTAAATCAACAAACTGACCAGTATTTCAATGGAAACTATGGGCTTGCTTTTGGCTAATGAGATGGTCAATGTCCGGTTTTATATTTGTCACTGCTAGTGGTAACAAGTGATATGACGTGCTTCCGGACCCGTGACGCGTGCATCCCCCGTCACCGGAAGTAGTACTGTACGTGAGCAACGCTGCTACATACAGTACTCCAGGAGCACAGGATATGGATGCTGACCACCAATGAAAGAGGTGCCCCTTCCAGAAGTGTGGCGGGAGCCGGATAAATGACCTCAGGGGGCCGCATGTGGCCCGCGGGCCGTAGTTTGGGGACCCCTGTCCTAGACCGACTGCAGGCTTTGCAGCAAGGGGTGTCTTGGCTGTGAAGTTTGAAAAACATGTTTCTTTTTGTTTTTGATAGTTCTGATGTAAGTTTATAGATTAAGGTAAAAGTATGTATGTCACTGGACTAGAAAAGATTTGAGTATTAACTCTTTTATGACCTAAAATTTTCAAAACAAGTATCTTCAATTTCAAATAAGATCCTGATCAAGTGGGTTTATCTGTTGTAAAATGTAACATCACAGTATATTTTGCTTCTGGCACACATTAATAGTTGAAGTAATACACACATATAGATATTTAGGCTTTATCTAATGTTGATTGATTAAATGATTTACTGTTTCCTTTATTGTTTCTGTAAATCATTACAGGTTTATTGTAAGAAAACAATACAGAAAATTCAAATAAAAGTTATTGATATACCACCATTCAGAGATAATTTTCAAAACATCTCTCTATGCATAGACAACTTTACATAAATATTTTTGTTTAATAAGATGTTGAAATAGACTTATTTATATAGAAAAACATACCCTCAGTTTACTGTATATATGAAGAAATACGTCACCTGGTATGAAAGAAGAAATGGTCTCCTACTCTCTTCTTCCCTTAAATTCCTTACTATCAGGATCACCTTTTACAAGTAAATTGAAATTGTCCAATCAAAAGGTATTTCATGAGCATTTAGTGGGGGTAGAAAGAGGGAAGTAAAGCATGCCCTCCCGCGAGTGCGAGGATTTGCTGTGACATTTGGAAAGACCGGCACCCACAGAGAACTGTTGAACACGTGTATGTACCAGACTGTGTTCGTCCTGTGCCCAGTGGGTCAGGAGGCTCCCCTCGGAGAAGGAGAACTGGAACAATGGCCAGGTTCAGGCAGCTTTGTCCTGTCCGCCCCTTAGGGTTGCATGTGGCTTTGACCATCTCTCCCTTTATTCGAATCCCTACAATATCTTCTCTTTCGATAGGACCTGGTCAAAGTGCACCAAAATGCAAGACAACTAGCAGGACCAGTATTGTTTAAACTGAAATAATAAGATATGTTAATACTTACAAGGAATTTCTTGATAGCCATTTTCTAATACACAAAAATAGTTCACGAATTGTAGAGTGGGAATTTTACATGTTTCCGATAACCAGTATTTTAAAATAGGGTATACATAACCCAACAAAAGTAAAAATTTCTTACTCAAGCATTTCCTGTGTTTCTCTGTGTTACATCTTTATTATATGCGGCTTAAGTGTCTGTTTGTCGCCGATAGCTTATTGTTTGCTTGCGTAACTGTACTAGCCAATGGGGTGAAGTTGCCACGGCTGAACGCAAATAGAGCTGGTTAAGGGGGAAGGTGAACATTTGTTTGCATTGGCAATCATCTGTTTTACATAAAAACTACGTCTTAATGTAATTTCTTTTAAGAATGCCTCTTAGAAAATACAGCACTGAAGAGGAGAGAAAAGGAGTTAAGCAAGTAGAAGGGGGAAACCCTGTGGGGCACTAAGCAAAGGGGAGTCCTTGCCGCCTGCCCTGGTTAATTCAGTTTGAATTAGCAGACACCTTTGCACAAATCATTTTAATTAAAATTTATAATATCTAGAACAGCGGTCATTTCGTATGACCGCTGGGCTTTCTAGTTTCTTATACTTGGCATTCAGAAACAAGAACGCACCATGACTTCACATTAATTGAAGTGTGCACACTGTGCACAGGGTTTTCCATGTTTGTGCCATTTTGTTTGGAGGACCTGGTCAGATGGTAGCACATTCAACCTCACATTCTCACATCTCTCTATTCCCTAGGGCAGTGGACCCTAAGCTCTGTGCCGTGGACTGGTACCAGTCCTTGGGCCATTTGGTACCGGTCCACAGAGGGAGAATGAATAACTTACATTATTTCCGTTTTATTTATACCTAAGTCTGAACGATGTTTTATTTTTAAAAAGTGACCAAATTCCCTTTGTTACATCCAAGACGCAGTCTTTTTTTTAATTTATTTATTAAATTTAATGCAGTGACATTGATAAATCAGGGTACATATGTTGAGAGAAAACATCTCTAGATTATTTTGACATTTGATTGTGCTGTATACCCCTCCCCCAAAGTTAAATTGTCTTCTGTAACCTTCTATCAGATTTTCTTTGTACCCCTACCCTCCCCCAACCCCTCTGTCCTTCTTCACCCCATCCCCCCTCCCCCCACCCCCTAACCCTGTTGCCATCACATTCTTGTTCATGTCTCTGAGTCTCCTTTTTATGTCCCTTCTATGTATGGATTCATATAGTTCTTAGTTTTTTTTTCTGATTTACTTATTTCACTCCGTATAATGTTATCAAGGTCCATCCATGTTATTGTAAATGATCCGATGTCATTATTTCTTATGGCTGAATAGTATTCGATAGTATCTATGTACCAAAGCTTTTTAATCCACTCGTAAGACTCACTGTTGACGCTTGTCTCAGTCACGTGATCCATTTATCCATCCCACCATAAAGGCCGGTCCATGAAAATATTGTCTGACATTAAACGGGTCCGTGGGGACCACTGCCCTAGGGGACAGAGCAACAGCACTACAGAGTTATGTTGTTTTGTCATTAGTGTTCTGTTTCATTTTATCCTCCCAGATCATAGCAACTTTCTACAAGCAAGCGTGTGACTATTTAAGCCAGGAGGTCAATTCAAGGTTGCCAGGTGAGCATAATTCCTGCCTGATCGCACCGTCTTTGGGTCAAGTGCTTGTACTGAATCTATCTCAGTTGGGTGCGTTTATTATGGGGAAAATACTAAAGCTTCCGTTGCAGGGGTTTGCAGTTTAAAAAGTTAAACCAAACCTTTGAGAGCCCTTGGTAAATTCTGGAGAGAGGACTCATGTACAGTGAGGCTCACCCTGCTGAGCTGTGTCCCTGGTGTGAGCTCCAGTGCTGAGGCACTGTTCCTTACTCTCTGTCTCAGCAGTTGGCACCTACCGTGCCCAGGGATCCTCTCTGATGTCAGCCTTGGTTCCCTCTCTCTCCCATTCAAATCCAATCACCTGTGACTGCGTCTCCTAAATTCTTCCTGGCTCATTATCCTTTTCCTTCTTCCTGCAACCACTGGCTCCGCTAAATTATTCTTGCTGTGTGGTTGGTTTCCCGGTGACCCATGATTCTCCCGAGGACAGTGTTCCAAAGGCTTCTGTCCTATGGAACAATATAGCGAGAGGTCACTGCATTCTGAGTTCTATGCAGCTAGGATACTAGGATGCAAACACTCATCTGAATCTGACTTCTTCAGTGAATGATGGGACTCTCTCTGGCTCGACCTAGTAACAGGGACTTCCTTAACTGGTACCAGGATCCCCGCTTCCTACACTTGGGGGCATGAAGGTAAGTCTTTCTCTTGCTGGAATGGATCTCAAGCCTCATTTTAAAATTTTTCTTCAATGTACTTCTATAGGGAGTGCCAAGAACTTACCTTGTTGTTTCTCTCCTGTGTCTAATTTGAATATCTCAGACCCAGGTGTCTGCTCATCCCTGGCAAGCCCCCAATTTGAAAAGAGCCTCTTAGTTTCTCCCCAAAATCCAGTCACAGAAGTATATTCATAAAAATTTAGAAGTTTTTCTTTACATAAAAGACTGGGGTTCTTATGCATCAATGTCACTCCATTACATTTCATTCCTAAAAAAAAAAAAAAAAAAAAAGCAGCAGCAGAAGAAGGACATGGGAAAAAAGCTGAGGACTGCAGCTTATTTCCTGCAGGGCAAAGCTGACTCCTTACTATCATCCCCCCCATGTGCTTTGAGGGGCCCAGAGTGCCACCGGGTACATCCCTATGCGTCAGAGAGCCTGATGTCCATATCAAACTTTTTTCCTATTATTTTATCTCTTGCTATAGAAATATTCAGATTTTCTATTCTTTCTTAAATCAATTTATTTAAATCATTTTTCTCTATGTAGAATTTGTCCATTTTATCTCGGTTATCTAAGTTGTTGAATAGCATGCAACTGTTCATGATATTCCCTTATATTCCTTTTTGTTTCTGTAAGGTCAATAATAATGTTCTCACTTTCATTTCTTTTCTTTTTCTTTTTTAAGATTTTATGTATTGATTTTATATAGAGAGGAGGAAGGTGGAGCTAGAGGTATTAACTCATAGTTGCTTCACTTTAGTTGTTCATTGATTGCTTGTCTACGTGCATTTACTGGGCAAGCCCCGGGTTTCGAAACAGCGACCTTAGCATTCCAAGTCAATGCGTGATCTACTGCACCACCACAGGCTAGGCCCCACTTTTATTTCTGATATTATTTGTATCTCTCTTTTTTTGTTAATATTGCTAAAGGTTTCTCAATGCTCATTTTTTGAAAGAACCAGCTTTCAGGTTCACTGATTCTTCCTACTGTTTTTATTTTTATTTATTTATTTTTGAGAGAGAGAGAGGCAAGGAGACAGAGACAGGAACATGGAGCTGTTCTTGTATGTGCCCTGACCAGGGAATTGACCAGGCAACCTCCACGCTCCAGGACAAGGCTCCAACCGAGCTATCTGGCCAAGACTTCATTTCTTTTTATTTTCAGAGATAGAGAGAGAGGTAGTGAAGAGAGAGGGGAGGGAGAAGGGAGGCATTCATTTATTGTTCCACTCGGTCGTGTACTCATTGCCTGCTTCCCGTGTGTGCCCTGATCGTGGATCGAACCTGCAACCTTGTTGTTTCAGGGTGATGCTCTTTCTATGTTTTTCAACTTTATTGAAGAATAATTGATAAATACATATAATTGTTTATATTTAAAGTGCACAATGTGATGTTGATATACATGGGATGATTACCAAGAACAAGATAACTAAGTTACTGGTTTAAAATGAGCTGCCTAATTACTGGAGAGGGAATTTGGAAATGAGATGCAAAGTTTCATTTTAGAATTCCAATTACAGAACATGGCCGGTTGGCTCAGTGGTAGAGCATTGGTCTGGCACGCAGGAGTCCTGGGTTCGATTCCTAGCTAGGACACACAGGAGAAGCTCCCATCTGCTTCTCCACCCCTCACCCCCCTCTTTCCTGTCTGTCTGTCTCTTCCCCTCCCGCAGCCAGGCTCCATGGAAGCAATGTTGGCCCAGGCACTGAGGATGGCTCTGTGGCCTCTGCCTCAGGCGCTAGAATGGCTCTGGTTGCAACAGTGCAACACCCCAGATGGGCAGAGCATAGCCCCCAGGTGGGCATGCCGGGTGGATCCCAGTCGGGCGCATGCAGGAGTCTGTCTGACTGCCTCCCCGTTTCCAACTTCAGAAATATACAAAAAAAACCCACAAAATCCCAACAACAAATAATAACAAACAGCAGAGATGAAGCGACCTAAATAGCTTTTGGCTAGAGACACTGCTGTGCTTTACTGGATAGTCTTTTGATGACTATGTTGATGATGATGTACGTGGAGCTGTTGTTAATGTTAAAGCTAAAGGTGATAAGATAGCAATATGGACTACTGACTGTGAAAACAGAGAAGCTGTTGAACATATAGGGAGGGTATACAAGGAAAGGTTAGGACTTCCTCCAAAGACAGTGATTGGTTATCAGTCCCACACAGTCCCCATCAGCTTCAGAACACACCTTGCTCACTTCATAGTAGCCACCTGAGGCAGAAAATTATTGTGTAGATAAAGAGAGTAATATCAAAAAATATGATAATAAAGTATAAAGAGTTACATATTGATACTTACTATCTATTTTTAAGTAATAAGCATTTATAAAAGAAAGTCTATGTGGATTTGACTCTCCACATTAAGAAAATCAAACTAAATGGAGTTTACCTGATTTCCCTCTGCTCCCCTGTCCATCTTTCCACGGTCGGTGTGCTCAGACTCCTGAGCTCATCAGTGTGGGTTGCTATAAGTGGCTGCATTTACAGTGTGTGTCACTGGCCGCTCCAGCCCTCCCTCTTGAGCCTCCAGCTGAACCTGTGGCTGGGACTCCCACTCTGCACCCAACAAGGATGCCGGCTCTCGGTCCCACTTTCTTGTCTTCACACTACCTGGAGTGGCACTTGCTCAGGACCCCATCTTCCCGCTCTGGGTCCCGCACAGCCTTCTTCCATCTGTCCTGCGCTGTTTCTCCCTTTTCCACAACTGTCCTCATGAGAAATGCAAACACCCTTCCGCAGTTGGTTGGTGGCTCCTGGTTTAGCGGCTGCAGCCATCACTCCAGCCTCCACTCTTGCTGCTCCCTGCTGAGATCGGACCTGGGCCTGGAAAGGGCCCAGGGCATGCTCTCTCAGCTCTAGGACCCTGCCAGTGAGGCTGCACCTCTTGGCCCCACCACCTGTCCCAACTGAACTCTGCTTCTCCCTCCCGCAGAAAAAACCAGGTCATTGTGTACTCACCTGTTATATTCCCACCTCCCTGGGAAGCTCAATTTATATGTGTGGGTACTGAGTCTTGTGCCTAATTCCAGTTTCTGTTACATGGTACTCAGCAAATAGCTGTTGAGAAAACTCACCGTGTGGCTTTGGGTATGGGCAAAGGAAGGTCCTAGACCGACTGCAGGCTTTGCAGCAAGGGGTGTCTTGGCAGTGAAGTTTGAAAAACATGTTTCTTTTTGTTTTTGATAGTTCTGATGTATGTTTATAGATTAAGGTAAAAGTATGTGTGTCACTAGACTAGAAAAGATTTGAGTATCAACTCTTTTATAACCTAAAATTTTCAAAACAAATATCTTCAATTTCAAATAAGATCCTGATTAAGTGGGTTTATATGTTGTAAAATGTAACATCACAGTATGTTTTGCTTCTGGCACACATTAATAGTTGAAGTAATATACATATATAGATATTTAGGCTTTATCCAATGTTGATTGATTAAATGATTTACTGTTTCCTTTATTGTTTCTATAAATCATTACAGGTTTATTGTAAGAAAACAATGCAGAAAATTCAAATAAACAAAACTTAGTGATATACCGCCATTCAGAGATAATTTTGAAAACATCTCTATAT
This sequence comes from Saccopteryx bilineata, assembly GCF_036850765.1. Lineage (NCBI taxonomy): Eukaryota > Metazoa > Chordata > Mammalia > Chiroptera > Emballonuridae > Saccopteryx > Saccopteryx bilineata. The sequence goes on from NC_089495.1 coordinate 170,458,916, forward strand.
GCATAGACGACTTTACATAAATATTTTTGTTTAATAAGATATTGAAATCGTCTCATTTATATAGAAGAAAATACCCTCAGTTTACTCTGTATATTAAGAAATACGTGGCCCTGGCCGGTTGGCTCAGTGGTAGAGTATCGGCCTTTCGTGCAGAAGTCCGGGGTTCGATTCCTGGCCAGGTAACACGGGAGAAACGCCCATCTGCTTCTCCACCTCTTCCCCTCTCCTTCCTCTCTGTCTCTCTCTTCCCCTCTCGCAGCTGAGGCTCCATTGGAGCAAAGATGGCCCGGGCGCTGGATATGACTTCTTGGCCTCTGCCCCAGGCGCTAGAGTGGCTGTGGTCTCAACAGAGCGACACCCCGGATGGGCAGAGCAGCACCTCCTGGTGGGCAGAGCGTTTCCCCCTGGTGGGCATACCGGGTGGATCCGGGTCGGGCGCATGCGGGAGTCTGTCTGACTGTCTCTCCCTGTTTCCAGCTTCAGAAAAAAAAGAAAGTTTTTAAAAAATTAAAAAAAAAAAAAAGAAATACATCACCTGGTGTAAAAGAAGAAATGGTCTCCTACTCTCTCTGCCCTTAAATTCCTTACAGTCAGGACCGGCTTTTAAGAGTAAATTGAAATTGTCCAATCAAAAGGTATTTCATGAGCATTTAGTGGGGATAGAAAGAGGGAAGTAAAGCATGCCCTCCTCGTGAGTGCGAGGATTTGCTGTGACATTTGGAAGGACGGGCACCCACAGAGAATTGGTGAACACGTGTATGTATCAGACTGTGTTCGTCCTGTGCCCAGTGGGTCAGGAGGCTCCCCTCGGAGAAGGAGAACTGGAACCACGGCCAGGTTCAGGTAGCTTTGTCCTGTCCGCTCCTTAGGGTTGCATGTGGCTTTGACCATCTCTCCCTTTATTCGAATCCCTACAATATCTTCTCTTTGGATACGACCTGGTCAAAGTGCACCAAAATGCAAGACAACTAGCAGGACCAGTATTATATAAACTGAAATAATAAGATATGTTAATACTTACAAGGAATTTCTTGATAGCCATTTTCTAATGCACGAAAATAGTTCACGAATTGTAGAGTGGGAATTTTACATATTTCCAATAAACCAGTATTTTAAAATAAGGTATACATAACCTAACAAAAGTTAAAATTTCTTACTCAAGCATTTCCTGTGTTTCTCTGTGTTACATTTCTTATACTTGGCATTCAGAAACAAGAACGCACCATGACTTCACATCAATTGAAGTGTGCACACTGTGCACAAGGCTTTCCACGTTTGTGCCATTTTGTTTGGAGGACCTGGTCAGATGGTAGCACATTCAACCTCACATTCCCACATCTCTCTATTCCCTAGGGCAGTGGTCCCCAACCACTGGGCCGCGGACCTGTACAGGTTCGTGGGCCATTTGGTACCGTTCTGCAGAGAAAGAATAACTTACATTATTTCCATTTTATTTATATTTAAGTCTGAACGATGTTTTATCTTTTTTTTAAATGACCACATTTCCTCTGTTATATCCGCCTAAGACTCACTCTTTACGCTGGTCTCAGTCACGTAATATATTCATCCGTCCCACCATAACGGCCTGTCTGTGAAAATATTTTCTGACATTAAAACTCTCCATGGTCCAAAAAAGGCTGAGGACCACTGCCCTAGGGGACAGAGCAACATACTACAGAGTTATGTTGTTTTGTCATTAGTGTTCTTGTTTCATTTTATCCTCCCCAGACATAGCAACATTGTACAGCAAGTGTGTGACTATTTAAGCCAGGAGGTCACTTCAAGGTTGCCAGGTAAGCATAATTCCTGCCTGATTTCACCGTCTTTGGGTCAAGTGCATGTACTAAATCTAAGTCAGTGGGGTGCATTTATTATGGGGAAAATCCTAAAGCTTCAGTTGCAGGGGTTTGCAGTTTAAAAAGTTAAACCAAACCTTTTAGAGTTCTTTGTAATTCTGGAGAGAGAACTCATGTGCAATGAGGCTCACCCTGCTGAGCTGTATCCCTGGTGTGAGCTCCAGTGCTGAGGCACTGTTACTTACTCTCTGTCTCAGCGGGTGGCACCTACCGTGCCCAGGGATCCTCTCTGATGTCAGCCTTGGTTCCCTCTCTCTCCCATTCAAATCCAATCACCTGTGACTGCGTCTCCTAAATTCTTCCTGGCTCATTTTCCTTTTCCTTCTTCCTGCAACCACTGGGTCCGCTAAACTGTACTTGCTGTGGTTGGTTTCCCGGTGACCCATGAGTCTCCCGAGCTCAGTGTTCCAAAGGCTTCTGTCCTATGGAACAATATAGCGAGAGGTCACTGCATTCTGAGTTCTATGCAGCTAGGATACTAGGATGCAAACACATCTGAAACTGGCTTCAGTGGATGGTGTGACTCTCTCTGGCTTGACCTAGTAACAGGGACTTCCTTAACTGGTACCAGGATCCCTGCTTCCTACACTTGGGGGAATGAAGGTAAATTTTTCTCTTGCTGAAATGGAACCCAAGCCTCATTTTAAAATTTTTCTTCAATGTACTTCTATAGGAAGTGCCAAGAACTTACCCCGTTGTTTTTCTCCTGTGTCTAATTTGAATATCTCAGACCCAGGTGTCTGCTCATCCCTGGCCAGCCCCAAAATTGAAAAGAGCCTCTTAGTTTCTACCCAAAATCCAGTCCCACAACTATATTCATAAAAATTTAGAAGTTTTTCTTTACATAAAAGACAGGATTTCTTATGCATCAATGTCACTCCATTACATTTCATTCCTAAAAAAAAAAAAAAAAAAAGCAGCAGCAGAAGAAGGACATGGGGAAAGGGCTGAGGACTGCAGCTTATTTCCTGCAGGGCAAAGCTGACTCCTTACTATCATCCCCCCCATGTGCTTTGAGGGGCCCAGAGTGCCACCAGGTCCATCCCTATGCGTCAGTGAGCCTGACGTCCATATCAGACTTTTTTCCTATTATTTTATCTCTTGCTATAGATTTATTCAGGTTTTCTATTCTTTCTTAAGTCAATTTCTTTAGATCATCTTTCTCTATGTAGAATTTGTCCGTTTGTTCTAGGTTACCTAAGTTGTTGAATAGCATGCAACTGTTCATGATATTCCCTTATATTCCTTTTTGTTTCTGTAAGGTCAATAATAATGTTCTCAGTTTCATTTCTTTTCATTTTCTTTTTTAAGATTTTTTTTAAATTTTATTTTATTATTATTTTTTTATAATTTTATTTTTTTAATGGGGTTACATCCATAAATCGGAGTACATATATTCAAAGAAAACATATTCAGGTTATCTTGTCATTCAATTATGTTGCATACCCATCACCCAAAGTCAGATTGTCCTCTGTCACCTTCTATCTAGTTTCTTTGTGCTCCCTTTTCGTCTCCCTCTTTCCCCACCCCCCTTAACCACCACACTCTTATCAATGTCTCTTAGTCTCACTTTTATATCCCACTCACATATGGAATAATTTGCTTCCTGTTTTTTTCTGATTTACTTATTTCACTTCGTATAATGTTATCAAGATCCCACCATTTTGCTGTAAATGATCTGATGTCATTATTTCTTATGACTGAATAGTATTCCATAGTGTATATGTGCCACACCTTTTTTATCCAGTCATGTATTGACGGGCTTTTTGGTTGTTTCCATGTCCTGGCCACTGTGAACAATGCTGCAATGAACATGGGGCTGCATGTGTCTTTATGTATCTATGTTTCTGAGTTTTTTGGGTATATACCTAGTAGAGGGATTGCTGGGTCATAAGGTAGTTCTATTTTCAGTTTTTTGAGGAACCACTATACTTTCTTCCATAATGTTTACACTAGTTTACATTCCCAGCAACAGTGAATGAGGTTTCCTTTTTCTCCACAGCCTCTCCAACATTTGCTATTACCTGTCTTGTTAATAATAGCTAATCTAACAGGTGTGAGGTGGTATCTCATTGCAGTTTTGATTTGCATTTCTCTAATAACTAAAGAAGATGAGCATCTTTTCATATATCTGTTGGCCATTTGTATTTCTTTCTGGGAGAAGTGTCTGTTCATGTCCTCTTCCCATTTTTTTATTGGATTGTTTGTTTGTTTGTTATTGAGTTTTATGAATTCTTTGTATATTTTGGATATTAGGCCCTTATCTGAGCAGTTGTTTGAGAATATCATCTCCCGTTTAGTTGGCTGTCTGCTTATTTTGTTATCAGTTTCTCTTGCTGAGCAAAAACTTCGTAGTCTGATGTAGTCCCATTCATTAATTTTTGCCTTCACTTCTCTTGTCTTTGGAGTCAAATTCATAAAATGCTCTTTAGAACCCCATTCCATGAGTTTAGTACCTATGTCTTCTTCTATGTACTTTATTGTTTCAGGTCTTATGTTTAGATCTCTGATCCATTTTGAGTTAATTTTAGTACAAGGGGACAAACTGAAGTCCAGTTTCATTCTTTTGCATGTGGCTTTCCAGTTTTCCCAGCATCATTTGTTGAAGAGGCTTTTTCTCCATTGTGTGTTGTTGGCCCCTTTATCAAAAATTATTTGACTATATATATGTGGTTTTATTTCTGGGCTTTCTATTCTGTTCCATTGGTCTGAGTGTCTATTTTTCTGCCAATACCATGTTGTTTTGATTTTTTTGGCCCTATAATATAGTTTAAAGTCAGGTATTGTAATGCCCCCAGCTTCATTCTTTTTCTTTAGGATTGCTTTGCCTATTCGGGGTTTTTTATAGTTCCATATAAATCTGGTGATTTTTTGTTCCATTTCTTTAAAAAATGTCATTGGAATTTTGATGGGGATTGCATTAAATTTGTATATTGCTTTGGGTAATATGGCCATCTTGATTATATTTATTCTTCCTAACCAAGAACAAGGACTATTCTTCCATCTTATTATATCTTTTTCGGTTTTCCTTAACAATGGTTTGTAGTTTTTATTATATAATTCCTTTACATTCTTTGTTATGTTTATTCCAAGGTATTTTATTTTTTTCGTTGCAATCGTGAAGGGGATTATTCTTTTGAGTTCCTTCTCAGTTGTTTCATTGTTGGCATATAGAAAGGCTATTGACTTCTGTATGTTAATTTTGTATCCTGCGACCTTACTGTATTGGCTTATTGTTTCTAGTAGTCTTTTTGTGGATTCTTTGGGGTTTTCGATGTAAAGGATCATATCATCTGCAAAAAGTGATACCTTTACTTCTTCTTTTCCGATATGGATGCCTTTTATTTCTTTGTCTTGTCTGATTGCTCTGGCTAGAACCTCTAGTACCACGTTAAATAAGAGTGGAGAGAGTGGACAACCTTGTCTTATTCTTGATTTAAGGTGGAAAGACCTCAGTTTTATGCCATTTAATATGATGTTAGCTGATGGTTTATCATATATGGCCTTTATCATGTTGAGATATTTTCCTTCTATACCCATTTTGTTGAGAGTCTTAAACATTAAATTGCGCTGTGTTTTTTCGAAAGGCTTTTGTGCGTCTATTGATAAGATTATGTGGTTTTTGTTCTTTGTTTTGTTGATATGGTGTATTACATTAACCGTTTTATGTATGTTGAACCATCCTTGATATTCTGGGATGAATCCCACTTGATCATGATGTATTATTTTTTTAATATGTTGTTGTATTCGATTTGCTAGTATTTTGTTTAGTATTTTAGCTTCTGTATTCATTAGAAATATTGGTCTGTAGTTTTCTTTTTTTGTGGCATCCTTGCCTGGTTTTGGTATGAGGGTTATGTTGGCCTCATAAAATGTGTTTGGAAGTATTGCTTCTTCTTCAATTTTTTGGAAGACTTTTAGTAGAATAGGAACCAAGTCTTCTTGGAGTGTTTGATAAAATTTGCTGGTATAGCCGTCTGGGACTGGAATTTTATTTCGGGGGAGGTTTTTAATGTTTTTTTCTATTTCTTCTCTACTAATAGGTCTCTTTAGGCTTTCTGCTTCTTCTTGACTCAGTCTAGGAAGGTTGTATTGTTCTAAGGAATTTATCCATTTCTTCTAGGTTGTTGAATTTAGTGGCATAAAGTTTTTCATAGTATTCTACAATAATTCTTTGTATATCTATGGTGTCCGTGGTGATTTCTCCTCTTTCATTTTGGATTTTGTTTATATGAGTTCTTTCTCTTTTTTCTTTGGTAAGTCTTGCCAGGGTTTGTCAATTTTGTTGATCTTTTCAAAGAACCAGCTTCTTGTTCTATTAATTTTTTCTATAGTTTTTCTGTTCTCTATTTCATTTATTTCTGCTCTGATTTTTATTATATTTTTTCTTCGGCTGGTTTTGGGTTGTCTTTGTTCTTCTTTTTCTAGTTACTTAAGGTATGAAGTTATGTGGTTCACTTGGGCTCTCTCTTGGTTGTTCATATATGCCTGAAGTGATATGAACTTCCCTCTTATCACTGCTTTTGCTGCATCCCATAGATTCTGCTATGTCGTATTGTCATTTTCATTAGTCTGTATATATCTTTTGATCTCTGTGCTTATTTCTTCTTTGACCCATTCATTTTTTAAAAGTATGTTGTTTAGTATCCACATTTTTGTGGGATTTTTTTTCTCTTTTTTGCAGTTGAATTGTAGTTTCAAGGCTTTATGATCAGAAAATATGCTTGGTACAACTTTGATTTTTCTGAATTTGCTGATGTTGTTTTTGTGGCCCAACATATGGTCAATTCTTGAGAATGATCCATGTACACTGGAGAAAAATGTATACTCTGTCACTTTGGGATGAAATGTCCTGTAGTTGTCTATCATATCCAGGTGCTCTAGTGTTTTGTTTCAGGCCACTATGTCTTTGTTGATTCTCTGTTTGGATAACCGATCTAGAGCCGTCAGCTGTGTATTGAGGTCTTTAAGTATGATTGTATTTTTGTCAGTTTTTGTTTTAAGGTCAATAAGTAGCTGTCTTATATATTTTGGTGCTCCTTGGTTTGATGCATATATATTAAGACTTGTTATGTCTTCTTGATTCAGTGTCCCCTTAGCCATTATGAAATGACCATTTTTGTCTCTGAGTACTTTTGCTGTCTTGTAGTCAGCATTATCAGATATGAGTATTGCTATGCCTGCTTTTTTTTTTTGAATGTTATTTGCTTGGAGTATTGTTTTCTAGCCTTTCACTTTGAATTTGTTTTTATCCTTGTTACTTAGATGAGTTTCTTTTAGGCAGCATACAGTTGGATTTTTTTTTAATCCATTCTGCTACTCTGTGCCTTTTTATTGGTGAGTTTAATCCATTTACATTTAGTGTAATTATTGACACTTGTGAGTTCCCTATTCCCATTTTATAGGTTGTTTTCTGTTAGTTTTGTGTCTTGTTTGAACCTTCTCTTTCATTTTTCTATCTTTTGTTTTTATTTGGTTATATTCCATACATCTTTCCTCTGTTGCTAACTTTTTTAAATCATGTGCTTCTGTGGTGGATTTTTCAATGGTGGTTACCTTTAAGTAATGAAAAGGGTTCCTACCCTATTCATTGTAGTGCACTATCTTGTGAATGCTTTTGCACTCCATCATCCTTTGCTACTGTTAATCTCCATCTTTTCCCCCTCTTTTTTTTTTTTTTTGTTGTCACAGTTTAAATTTGGTTGTATTGTGTTCTTCGTGGAGCTTTTACTTGTGGCTTTGTTATTATTATTTTTTTTGTTCTTTGTATCTGATTGGAGAACCCCCTTTAATAATTCTTGGAATGGGGGATTTTTGATGATAAATTCCCTCATCTTTTCTGTATCTGTGAATGTTTTTATTTGTCCTTTGTATTTGAAGGATAGCTTTGATGGGTATAGTATTCGTGGCTGAAAGTTCCTCTCTTTCAGGACTTTAAATATTGGGGTCCACTCTCTTCTAGCTTGTAGAGTTTCTGTTGAGAAATCTGATGATAATCTAATGGGCCTTCCTTTATATGTTGTACTCTTCTTTTCCCTGGCTGCCTTGAGAATTTTTTCCTTGCCATTGGTTTGTGCCAATTTCATTATGATGTGCCTTGGAGTAGGTTTGTTGGGGTTATGAAAACTCAGAGTTCTGTTTGCTTCTTGAATTTGAGGCTTTAGTTCTTTCCACAGGCTTGGGAAGTTCTCATCTATTATTTGTTTGAGTATGTTCTCCATTCCATTTTCTCTCTCTTCTCCCTCTTATATACCTATTATTGTTATGTTATTCTTTTTGATGGAGTCAGATAATTCCTGTAGGGCTATCTCATTTTTTATTATTTTTGAGTCTATTTCTTCTTCTCTCTGTTTTGCCTCAAGTTGCTTGTTTTCTATTTCACTAATCCTACCTTCTATCTGGCCTGTTTTATTAGCTAAGCTTATTACCTCATTTTTCAGCTCGTGAATTGAGATTTTCATCTCTATTTGATTTGTTTTTATAGTTTCAATTTCCTTGGAAATATATTCTTTGTGTTCATTGAGTTGTTTTCTGAGCTCTCTAAATTGCCTTTCTGTGTTTTCTTGTATATCTCTGAGTACTTTTAGGATTTCTATTTTAAATTCTTTGTCATTTAAATCCAAGATTTCCAAAATATTAAGTTTTTTCTCCATAGATTTTTTCTCATCTATCTGTTTTACCTCTATTTGTTTTGTATCCATGATATTCCATTTTCTCTTCCGTAATGGCATCTGAGAGTGGTTTTGTTGATAGTATTAATGAGGTTTAATAAAGAATAAAAAGTTTAAAAAATAAAAATAAAAAGTAGAAAAGAGTTTTTAAAAAATTTTTTTAATTAAAAAAAAGAAATAAAAAAAGAAAAAAAATTATTTCCCCCCCTTTTTTTCCCTCTCCTTTCCTCTCCCCTCTTTCTTGAGAAAATCTTGTGTTGAACTATGAATTATATTGTACTAAATAGAACAAACAATGCCTCTAATGGAGGGCCTGAGTTGGGAGAAGTAATAAAGGGGCACAAGAGGGGGGTATGGACCCACAAAATGCAAATAAGGAAAAAATTTGGGTCAAGAATAAAATGATTTGCTTTTAGGTGTTGGTTAGCTAAGAGATATGATGAGAGGAATAAGAGGGAAATAGGAAAATGGCGGAAAATTAAAAAATTACTATTGTATTTAGTGGAACAAGAACTAGATAAAATGGAGAGCCCGGGTTGGGAGCACTGCTAGTGAGAAAAAAAAGTGAAGTAAAAACCCCCCAAAATGCCACAAACATAAGTTTGTGTCCCAGATAAAATAATTTGTTCGTTATTGAGGATTGAATGAGAGGAGACGTAAAGCAGAAAGGAAGAAACTAATATAGAGGGAGAAAATAAAGGGGGGAAAAAAAAGAGGGAACCACTAAAAGAAGAAAAAAGAAAAAAAAAGGAGAGAGAGAGAGAGTTAAGAGTTTTGGAGTGCAACCCTCATAGAGAGAAAGGAAGGGGAAAGAAAAGATAATGGGAGATGTAACACTTATGGGTAGTGTAGTTCAAGGAGAGATGAGAGTAAGGCCGGCATAGAATTAAACGACCAAATTGGAAGAGGAAAAAAAAATCAGGACATGAAGATAAGAGAAACAAACAAATATAATAAAATGGGATAGGTTATAAAGTATGTGGATTATTCTTGATTTTGAGAGGTTATCTTCGTGCTTTTTCTTTTCTTTCCCTCTTCCTGGTCAGTGACTCTGTACCCCGGGTTCTGCCCCTGTGGCACGCTCAGGTAGAGGTTTGAAGTTGATAAGTATCTATGGTGATGTCATGTATTGTGCTTCAGTCTTGTTGGCAGTCAAGGCTCATTAGTATTTGTAGGCTCCGACAGTGAGAGAGACCATGTTCCCAGAGCCTCTCTCCTCGTCTTTCCTTCCTCAATTAGTAGCCTGATAATCCAGCTATGGGGTTGCTGCTGCCTCTGCCTGGATAGTAAGAGGCTCAAAGAGCTGGCAACTCCTCACTCTATTCCCACTAAGCACAGGGCTCTGGGTAAGGCTCAGTCAGTCAGAGCTGCTAGCATAATCAGGCAGGGCTTTCACCCACACAAAGACCTCTGACTCTGCCACTCTGTCCGGTAACACGGGCGGGCATCTACTCCCGGGGCACTCGGAGGAATCACTCGCTCACTATCTGCGTGCGGAGACCAGGATATCAGGCCAGCAATCTCACACTCTGAGTGAAACCCCCGCCCACACGGAAAAGTTTCAGTGTTGGAATTGGCTCTCACTCTTTCCACGTGCACGGCTTTTTCAGGGCGCTGGGGCAGCCCGAGATTCCACTTTTGGCCCACACAAAGGCCCCTGACTCTGCCTCTCTGTGGGGTAACACAAGTGCCCACTCCTGAGGCACTCAGAGGAAACTCCTGCCCACTCTCCATGTGCGCCGACCAGGATATCAGGCCGGCAGTTTCACACTCCAAGTGAAACCCAAGTGCGCATGGAAAAGATCCAGCGTTGGAATTAGCTTTCGCTCCCTCCCAGTGCGTGGCTTTTTCAGGGTGCTTGGGGCGGTCCCGAGATTCTGCTTTCAGCCCACACAAAGGCCTCTGACTCTGCCTCTCTGTGGGATAACATGGGCACCCACTCCCAAGGCGATCAGAAGAATCTCTCACTAGCTGCACGTGCCTACCAGGATATCAGGCCGGCCGTCTCTCACTCCGAGAAAGCCCTCCGCCCTCACAAAGAAGTTCCAGCGTTGGAATTAGCTCTCGCTCCCTCCCCATGCGCCGCTTTTCCAGGGCGCTGGGGCAGTCCTTAGATTTCGCTTTCGGCCCACACAAAGGCCTCTGACTCTGACTCTCTGTAGGATAACACGGGTGCCCACTCCCGGGGCCTTTGGAGAAATCTCTCACCCACTATCTGCGCGCGCCGCCCAAAAGATCGGGGCGAATGGCTGCCCCGCTTATCTTTCTTTATCTGGGTTTGGCGCGAGTCTTAGCTTGTATTGCCTGGGTTGCCCCAAGCACAGTTTTTCCTTGGCTTGGATCTCTGCGCCACAGCCTGGTTTGGCCGTTTGTGCTGCAGCCTGGATCTATTCGCCCCCTTTGCCTGCCTTAGTTTCTATACTCTCCATTCCAAGTGAAAGCAGCCCTATTTAGGTTAGTGAAGAAGGTGGAGTATTTCTTACTCCCTATATTCTTCGGGGTTTGATTATATATTTAGCAAATTTTTCGCTTGACCATACCTTCGGGTATATTGCGGAACATCTAGCGGCTCCAAGGATAGATTTTTCTGTTTTTGGTTGAAGATCATGTTGAGCATTGGGGGAGATTTATCGGTATTGCTTACAACTGTGGCAGTACTCTGACGTCATCTCTTTTTTTAAGATTTTATGTATTGATTTTATAGAGAGAGGAGGAAGGTGGAGCAAGAAGTATTAACTCATAGTTGCTTCACTTTAGTTGTTCATTGATTGCTTGTCTACGTGCCTTTACTGGGCAAGCCCTGGGTTTCGAACCAGTGACCTTAGCATTCCAAGTCAATGCGTTATCCACTGCACCACCACAGGCTACGCCCCACTTTCATTTCTGATATTATTTGTATCTCTCTTTTTTACTTAATCTTCCTAAAGGTTTTTTAATGTTCATTTTTTCAAAGAATCAACTTTCAGGTTCATTGATTCTTCCTATTTTTTTTAATTTTTATTTATTTATTTTTGAGAGTGAAAGAGGCAAGGAGACAAAGACAGGAACATGGAGCTGCTCTTGTATGCGCCCTGACCAGGGAATTGACCAGGCAACCTCCACGCTCCAGGACAAGGCTCCAACCGAGCTATCTGGCCAAGACTTCATTTATTTTCATTTTCAGAGATACAGAGAGAGGTAGTGAAGAGAGAGGGGAGGGAGAAGGGAAGCATTCATTTATTGTTTCACTCGGTCGTGTACTCATCACCTGCTTCCCGTGTATGCCCTGACCGTGGATCGAACCTGCGACTTTGTTGTTTCGGGGCGATGCTCTTTCTATTTTCTTCAACTTTATTGAAGAATAATTGATAAATACATATAATTGCTTATATTTAAAGTGCACAATGTGATGTTGATATACATGGAATGACTACCAAGAACAAGATAACTAAGTTACTGATTTAAAATGAGCTGCCTAATTACTGGAGACGAAACTTGGAATTTACAGGCAAAGTTTGATTTTAGAATTCCAGTTACAGGACCTGGCCGGTTGGCTGAGTGGTAGAGTGTTGGCCTGGCATGCAGGAGTCCTGGGTTTGATTCCCGGCCGGGGAACACAGGAGAAGCGCCCATCTGCTTCTCCACCCCTCCCCCTCTCCTTCCTGTCTGTCTGTCTCTTCTCCTCTCTCAGCCAAGGCTCCATTGGAGCAATGTTGACCCAGACGCTGAGGATGGCTCTATGGCCTCTGCCTCAGGTGCTGGAATGGCTCTGGTTGCAACAGAGCAACACCCCCGATGGGCAGAGCATCGCCCCCTGGTGGCCATGCCTGGTGGATCCCAGTCAGGTGCATGCAGGAGTCTGTCTGACTGCCTCCCCATTTCCAACTTCAGAAAAATACAAAAACAAAAACAAAAACATACACACACAGAAACCCAACAGCAAATAAAAACAAACAGGAGAGATGCAGTGACTTTGATAGCTTTTGGCTAGAGACACTGCTGTGCCTTACTGGAGAATCTTTTGATGACTACAGTGATGATGATGTATGTGGAGCTGTTGTTAATGTTAAAGCTAAAGGTGATAAGATAGCAATATGGACTACTGACTGTGAAAACAGAGAAGCTATTGAACATATAGGGAGGGTATACAAGGAAAGGTTAGGACTTCCTCCACATACAGTGATTGGTTATCAGTCCCACACAGTGTCCATCAGCTTCAGAACACACCTTGCTCACTTCATAGTAGCCACCTGAGGCAGAAAATTATTGTGTAGATAAAATAGAGTAATATCAAAAGAATATGATAATAAAGTGTAAAGAGTTACATATTGATACCAACTAGCTATTTTTAAGTAATAAGCATTTATAAAAGAAAATCTATGTGGATTTGACTCTCCACATTAAGAAAATGAAACTAAATGTAGTTTACCTGACTTCCCTCTGCTCCCCTGTCCATCTTTCCACGGTCGGTGTGCTCAGACTCCTGAGCTCATCAGTGTGGGTTGCTATAAGTGGCTGCATTTACAGTGTGTGTCACTGGCCGCCCCAGCCCTCCCTCTTGAGCCTCCAGCTGCACGTGTGGCTGGGACTCCCACTCTGCACCCAACAAGGATGCCGGCTCTTGGTCCCACCACCTTGTCTTCACACCCCCTGGCCTGGCACTTGCTCAGGACCCCATCTTCCCGCTCTGGGTTCCGCACAGCCTTCTTCCATCTGTCCTGCGCTGTTTCTCCCTTTACCACAACTGTCCTCATGAGAAATCCAAACACCTTTCCGCATTTGGCCTGTGGCTCCTGGTTTAGCGGCTCCGGCCATCACTCCAGCCTCCACTCTTGCTGCTCCTCGCTGAGATCGGACCTGGGCCTGGAAAAGGGCCCAGCGCATGCTCTCTCAGCTCCAGGACCCTGCCAGTGTGGCTGCACCTCCTGGCGCCACCACCTGCCCCAACTGAACTCTGCTTCTCCCTCCCGCAGAAATAACCAGGTTATTGTGTACTCGCCTATTATATTCCCACCTCCCTGGGAAGCTCAATATATATGTGTGGGCACTGAGCCTTGTGCCTAATTCCAGTTTCTGGTACACGGTACTCAGCAAATAGCTCCTGAGAAAACTAACCGTGTGGCTTTGGGTATCCAGTGTTTCCCAACCTTTTTTGTGCCATGCCCCACCTTAACTTTTCTAAACTTTTTATGTCCCCCCCTATGTAACATACATAATTTTTAACATTAAAAAATTGATTTGTTCACTTAATAAACATAAATGATAGGTTCTAGGAAGAAATCACTATGAAATTGTTAACAAAACACAGTAAGTAAGATTTCAAAACATATAATGAAAAACAGAAATTTAAATTCCAAATAATTTTAATACAGATTTTTCTATATTAATTTATTATTTTAATTTAGTGGGATCCTTGAGCTTGATGCTTGCTGCACAGAGATTTTATATTAGGTTCCAATTTGGTTAGCTTTAGTCTCAAGTCTCCATGTTGTGTTATATCCAGCCGATTTCTTTTTTTTTTTAACCAGTAAATCATTTACAGCACTAAATCCACATTCAGCTAAAAATGAAGATGGAAATGGTAGCAATAATTTTCTTGCACATTTGGTTGAATTTGGGTATTTGATTTCTGTTTCCTCACAAAGCCATGCCATTGCTCCTTTGATATTAAATAAAGCTTTAACTGACTCATCATTTTGCAGTTCTGCGAGTTCTTCTTGATACTGCATATTTGATATATCAGACAAATCCACTAACATTGGCTGCATCATCCATGTTGGGAAATCAATTTGTTTTAAATCAGAAAATCTTTCTTTTAAATCAGCCGATAGAATATTCAAATGATTGACAATAACAAGTAAAGCAGTATCAGTTACTTCACATTTTTGGAGCCAATGAAACTGTTTAAAGTTTTTGTTGTTAATATGTTTCTGACATAACTCAATATTGGTAATGAAACCAAATATCTGTGCTTTTGCATCGACAAGAGTTTTATTTGTTCCTTGAAGTTGCTTATTTAATATATTTAGTTTTTCAAAGATATCAGCTAATAACTCACAAATGCTTTACCATCTATTGTTAACAGATACTTCATTTCAGGTTTGTCGCTTAAAAAATCACTAAGAGTATCAAACAGTTCCATAAATCTTTTCAAACAGTTTCCTTTAGATAGCCATCTTACTTCAGTATGAAGTAAAAGTCTCACATGGTCTTCATTTTGTTCTTCACAAAATATCAAGAGCTTGAAAAGACGCTCACATTTGGCACTAGCTTTAATAGCATTAACACACTTTATTACTGTATGTAATACTTCATTCAGAACAGGCGAGACGTTTTTTGCTACCAAGTTTTCCCTATGAATAACACAATGCACAAGAATCATTTCTGGATTCGCATCTTTCATCAATTTTAAGCAGCCATTTTTCTTGCCCATCATATTGGGAGCACCATCTGCAGCACAAGATGTTATATTTTTCATTACTATATCATTGACATCTAAGTAGTTTTTCAGCTTATTATATATATGTTTGGAGGTAGTGGTGCTTTCTAATCTTTTACAGAACAACATTTCTTCAGCAAAATGTCCTTTATCAATATATCTTATGTAAGTTATCAATACTGCCTCACTGTCTCTCAAAGTTGATTCATCCATTTGCAAGGAGAATTTTTTTGTTTTCAGCTTTTCAATAAGTTGTTTTTCAATATCCTCACTCATTTCGTCTATTCTTCTGCTAACAGAATTGTTACTGAGTGGCATAGCTTTTACATCTTTGTCATCTTTTTCAAGAACCGTTTTAAGAAATGCTGATATTGACGGTTTTATTAAATTCTCTCCTATAGTGTGATTTTCTCCAGTTTTAGCGATGAATAAAGAAATTTGATAACTAGCCTCAAGAACACGATTATTAGTTGAAGTATGAGCAGTAAATAGAGACTTTAATGTTCTTTTTTCAAAATTTTTCTTTAAAGTTTTAAAGTAACTCAAATCTGAATTAATATGAGCACTATGTTTCACCTTCAAATGTGCCTCAAGACGAACTCGTTTCATTGATTCGTTGGTCAACATTGCTGGCATAAAAGACAAAATGGAATCCGCTCATCGTGAACAGCGGGTATGAATCCAAATTTTAAATATTCCTCTGAATATTGATGAATTTTTTTCTTGCTTCCACCACTCATTTTACTATGGACTATAAGAAATAAAAATAAGATCAATTAAAAATTAATATTAAAGCCCTGGCCGGATGGCTCAGTGGTAGAGTGTCGGCCTAGCGTGCGGAGGACCTGGGTTCGATTCCCGGCCAGGGCACACAGGAGAAGCACCCATTTGCTTCTCCACCCCTCCGCCACGCCTTCCTCTCTGTCTCTCTCTTCCCCTCTCGCAGCCAAGGCTCCATTGGAGCAAAGATGGCCCGGGCGCTGGGGATGGCTCTGTGGCATCTGCCTCAGGCGCTAGAGTGGCTCTGGTCGCAACATGGCGACGCCCAGGATGGGCAGAGCATCGCCCCCTGGTGGGCATAGCGTCGCCCCATGGTGGGCGTGCCAGGTGGATCCCGGTCGGGTGCATGCTGGAGTCTGTCTGACTGTCTCTCGCTGTTTCCAGCTTCAGAAAAATGCAAAAACAAAACAAAAAACTAATATTAAAATATGTGTTAAAATATATTCAATGTGAGATAGAGTAAACGTATACTAAAAATTCATATTTATTTAAATGTATATAACATATTTACTACACTACCACTGCAAATCAAAAGGTATCTATATTTTTTCCACTTGACAAAATTTTCTGGAAAGTTATGCTTCTAAAATTAAAATTGTCGTGCATACACTATTATAGCCCCAATAATATTTATAAAATATTAGTGCTTTCTAGCCCCGATGCAAGAAGTACTTAATAAAGAGTTTAATATTGATAAAAATAAAATCAAATACTTACCAATTATATCTATACAATATATATATGTATATTTATTAAACCAATGAGCTTTTACAACAGTTTTGACTGACACTTATTCTAAATTAACACCAACTGAATGATGTGAAACACTACAGAAGTTGCGATGGGCCAATTAGGTGAGAATAACTGCGTTGTTTAGCGAGTTTTTAAAACGTCAAGGGTTCCCCGCGGCAGACGGCATGCTCCGCGGTGAACCCAGGACGAAGTTTACTTGACGACGCCAATCACCCAGTTGCTATTTTGGTCTCGTCAAACAAAATAATACTTAATAATTATTTACCGCAATTATTTAAGAATTGCATTTTTTGTTTAATTTGGCACCTATATCTATCATTGCATTTAAATGGCCCGGGCAAAAGAGTTAAAGTCGTGTCGAGTCCATTTTCAAATTGCCCCCCTTGACTATCAAATTGTCCCCCTGTGGGGCGTGGGCCCCACGTTGGGAAACACCATCCTAGACCGTCTGCAGACTTTGCAGCAAAGGGTGTCTTTGCTGTGAAGTTTGAAAAACATGTTTCTTTTTGTTTGTGATAGTTCTGATGTAAGGGTATAGATTAAAGTATGTGTGTCACTAGACTGGAAAAGATTTGAGTATCAACTCTTTTATAACCTAAAATTTTCAAAACAAATATCTTCAATTTCAAATAAGATCCTGATTAAGTGGGTTTATATGTTGTAAAATGTAACATTACAGTATATTTTGCTTCTGGCACACATTAATAGTTGAAGTAATATACATATATAGATATTTAGACTTTATCCAATGTTGATTGATTAAATGATTTACTGTTTCCTTTATTGTTTCTGTAAATCATTACAGGTTTATTGTAAGAAAACAATGCAGAAAATTCAAATAAACAAAACTTAGTGATATACCGCCATTCAGAGATAATTTTCAAAACATCTCTATATGCATAGACGACTTTACATAAATATTTTTGTATAATAAGATATTGAAATCGACTTATTTATATAGAAAAACATACTCTCAGTTTAATCTATATATTAAGAAATACATCACCTGGTGTGAAAGAAGAAATGGTCTCCTACTCTCTTCTTCCCTTACATTCCTTACCGTCAGGACCAGCTTTTACAAGTAAATTAAAATTGTCCAATCAAAAGGTATTTCATGAGCATTTAGTGGGGATGGAAAGAGGGAAGTAAAGCATGCCCTCCTCGCAAGTGCGAGGATTTGCTGTGACATTTGGAAAGACGGACACCCACAGAGAGTTGGTGAACACGTGTATGTATCAGACTGTGTTCGTCCTGTGCCCAGTGGGTCAGGAGGCTCCCCTCGGAGAAGGAGAACTGGAACCACGGCCAGGTTCAGGCAGCTTTGTCCTGTCCGCCCCTTAGGGTTGCGAGTGGCTTTGACCATCTCTCCCTTTATTCGAATCCCTACAATATCTTCTCTTGGGATACAACCTGGTCAAAGTGCACCAAAATGCAAGACAACTAGCAGGACCAGTATTATTTGAACTGAAATAATAAGATATGTTAATATTTACAAGGAATTTCTTGATAGCCATTTTCTAATTCACGAAAATAGTTCACAAATTGTACACTAGGAATTTTACATATTTCTGATAACCAGTATTTCAAAAATAAGGTATACATAACTTAACAAAAGTTACAATTTCTTACTCAAGCCTTTCCTGAGTTTCTCTGTGTTACATGTCTTATACTTGGCATTCAGAAACAAAAACGCACCGTGACTTCACATTAATTGAAGTGTGCACACTATGCACAGGGCTTTCCACGTTTGTGCCATTTTGTTTGGAGGACCTGGTCAGATGGTAGCACATTCAACCTCACATTCCCACATCTCTCTATTCCCTAGGGCAGTGGTCCCCAACCCCGGGCCGTGGACTGGTACCAGTCCTTGGGCCATTTGGTACCGGTCCGCAGAGAGGGAATAAATAACTTACATTATTTCCGTTTTATTTATACCTAAGTCTGAACGATGTTTTATTTTTAAAAAATGACCAGATTCCCTTTGTTACATCCGTCTAAGACTCACTCTTTTTTTTTTAATTTATTAAATTTAATGCCATGACATTGATAAATCAGGGTACATATGTTGAGAGAAAATATCTCTAGATTATTTTGACATTTGATTGTGCTGTATACCCCTCCCCCAAAGTTAAATTGTCTTCTGTCACCTTCTATCTGGTTTTCTTTGTGCCCCTTACCTCCCCCATCCCCTCTCTCCTTCTTCACGCCATCCCCCCTCCCCCCATCCCCCACCCCTGTTGCCATCACATTCTTGTTCATGTCTCTGAGTCTCATTTTTATGTCCCTTCTATGTATGGAATCATATAGTTCTTAGTTTTTTTTCTGATTTACTTATTTCACTCCATATAATGTTATCAAGGTCCATTCATGTTATTGTAAAAGATCCGATGTCATCATTTTTTATGGCTGAGTAGTATTAAATAGTATATATGTACCAAAGCTTTTTTAATCCACTCATAAGACTCACTGTTGACGCTTGTCTCGGTCACGTGACCCATTTATCCGTCCCACCCTAAAGGCCGGTCCATGAAAATATTGTCTGACATTAAACGGGTCCGACAATAAATGGGGACCACTGCCCTAGGGGATAGAGTAACAGCACCACAGAGTTATGTTGTTTTGTCATTAGTGTTCTGTTTCATTTTATACTCCCCAGATCATAGCAACTTTCTACAAGCAAGTGTGTGACTATTTAAGCCAGGAGGTCACTTCAAGGTTGCCAGGTGAGCGTAATTCCTGCCTGATCCCACCGTCTTTGGGTCAAGTTCATATACTGAATCTAAGTCAGTGGGGTGCGTTTATTATGGGGAAAATCCTAAAGCTTTAGTTGCAGGGGTTTGCATTTTAAAAAGTTAAACCAAACCTTTGAGAGCCCTTGGTAAATTCTGGAGAGAGAACTCATGTACAGTGAGGCTCACCCTGCTGAGCTGTGTCGCTGGTATGAGCTCCAGTGCTGAGGCACTGTTACTTACTCTCTGTCTCAGCGGGTGGCACCTACCATGCCCAGGAATCCTCTCTGATGTCAGCCTTGTTTCCCTCTCTCTCCCATTCAAATCCAATCACCTGTGACTGTGTCTCCTAAATTCTTCCTGGCTCATTTTCCTTTTCCTTCTTCCTGCAACCACTGGGTCCGCTAAACTGTACTTGCTGTGGTTGGTTTCCCGGTGACCCATGAGTCTCCCGTGCTCAGTGTTCCAAAGGCTTCTGTCCTATGGAACAATATAGCTAGAGGTCACTGCACTCTGAGTTCTATGCAGCTAGAATACTAGGATGCAAACACTCATCTGAAACTGGCTTCTTCAGTAGATGGTGGGACTCTACCTGGCTCGAACTAGTAACAGGGACTTCCTTAACTGGTACCAGGATCCCTCTTCCTACACTTGGGGGCATGAAAGTAAGTCTTTCTCTTGCTGAAATGGATCCCAAGTCTCATTTTAAAATTTTTCTTCAATGTACTTCTATAGGAAGGGCCAAGAACTTACCCTGTTGTTTTTCTCCTGTGTCTAATTTTAATATCTCAGACCCAGGTGTCTGCTCATCCCTGGCCAGCCCCAAAATTGAAAAGGGCCTCTTAGTTTCTTCCCAAAATCTAGTCCCACAAGAATATTCATAAAAATTTAGAAGTTTTTCTTTACATAACAGACAGGGTTTCTTATGCATCAATGTCACTCCATTACATTTCATTCCTAAAAAAAAAAAAAAAAAAAAAGCAGCAGCAGAAGAAGGACATGGGGAAAAGGGCTGAGGACTGCAGCTTATTTCCTGCAGGGCAAAGCTGACTTCCTTACTATCATCCCCCTCATGTGCTTTGAGGGGGTCCAGAGTGCCACTGGGTCCATTACTATGTGTCAGAGAGCCTGACGTTCATATCAGACTTTTTTCCTATTATTTTATCTCTTGTCATAGATCTATTCAGATTTTCTATTCTTTCTTAAGCCAATTTCTTTAGATCATCTTTCTGTATGTAGAATTTCTCCATTTTATCTAGGTTATCTAAGTTGTTGAATAGCATGCAACTGTTCATGATATTCCCTTATATTCCTTTTTGTTTCTGTAAGGTCAATAATAATGTTCTCACTTTCATTTCTTTTCTTTTGCTTTCTTAAGATTTTATGTATTGATTTTATAAAGAGAGGAGGAAGGTGGAGCAGGAAGTATTAACTCATAGTTGCTTCAGTTTAGTTGTTCATTGATTGCTTGTCTACGTACCTTTACTGGGCAAGCCCGGGTTCCGAACCAGCGACCTTAGCATTCCAAGTCAATGCGTTATCCACTGCACCACCACAGGCTAGGCCCCATTTTCATTTCTGATATTATTTGTATATCTGTTTCTTTCTTCATCTTGCTAAAGGTTTGTTAATGTTCATTTTTTCAAAGACCCAGCTTTCAGGTACACTGATTCTTCCTATTGTTTTTAATTTTTTTTTTATTTTTGAAAGAGAGAGAGGCAAGGAGACAGAGACAGGAACATGGAGCTGATCTTGTATGCGCCCTGACCAGGGAATTGACCAGGAAACCTCCACGCTCCAGGACAAGGTTCCAACCGAGCTATCTGGCCAAGACTTCATTACTTTTTCTTTTCAGAGATACAGAGAGAGGTAGTGAAGAGAGAGGGGAGGGAGAAGGGAGGCATTCATTTATTGTTCCAATTGGTCCTGTACTCATTGCTTGCTTCCCATGTGTGCCCAGACCGTGGATCGAACCTGCCACCTTGTCGTTTCGGGGTGATGCTCTTTCTATTTTGTTCACCTTTATTGAAGAATAATTGATAAATGCATATAATTGTTTATATTTAAAGTGCACAATATGATGTTGATATACATGGGTTGATTACCAAGAACAAGATAACTAAGTTACTGATTTAAAATGAGCTGCCTAATTACTGGAGAGGGAACTTGGAACTGAGAAGCAAAGTTTGATTTTAGAATTCCAATTACAGGACCTGGCCGGTTGGCTCAGTGGTAGGGAGTCGGCCTGGCATGCAGGCATCCCGGGTTCGATTCCCAGCTAGGGCACACAGAAGAAGCGTCCATTTGCTTCTCCATCTCTTTCCCTTTCCTTCCTGTCTGTCTGTCTCTTCCCCTCCCGCAGCCAAGGCTCCATTGGAGCTAAATATGGCCCGGGTGCTGAGGATGGCTCTATGGTCTCTGCCTCAGGTGCTAAAATGGCTCTGGTTGCAACAGAGCAACGCCCCAGATGGGCAGAGCATCACCCCCTGATGGGTGTGCTGGGTGGATCTCGGTTGGGCGCATGCGGGAGTCTGTCTGACTGCCTCCCCGTTTCCAACTTCAGAAAAATACAAAAAACCCCACAAAAAACCAACAACAAATAAAAACAAACAGCAGAGATGAAGTGACCTCGATAGCTTTTGGCTAGAGACACTTCTCTGCCTTACTGGAGAATCTTTTGATGACTACAGTGATGATGACGTATGTGGAGCTGTTGTTAATGTTAAAACTAAAGGTGTTAAGATAGCAATATGGACTACTGACTGTGAAAACAGAGAAGCTGTTGAACATATAGGGAGGGTATACAAGGAAAGGTTAGGACTTCCTCCAAAGACAGTGATTGGTTATCTGTCCCACACAGTCCCCATCTGCTTCAGAACACACCTTGCTCACTTCATAGTAGCCACCTGAGGCTGAAAATTATTGTGTAGATAAATCGAGTATTATGAAAAGAATATGATAATAAAGTATAAGAGTTAAATATTGATACTAGCTATTTTTAAGTAGTAAGCATTTATAAAAGAAAATCTATGTGGATTTGATATTCTACATTAAGAAAATGAAACTAAATGTAGTTTACCTGACTTCCCTCTGCTCCCCTGCCCATCTTTCCACGGTCGGTGTGCTCAGACTCCTGAGCTTATCAGTGTGGGTTGCTATAAGTTGCTGCATTTACAGTGTGTGTCACTGGCCACGCCAGCCCTCCCTCTTGAACCTCCAGCTGCACGTGAGACTGGGACTCCCACTCTGCACCCAACAAGGATGCCGGCTCTTGGTCCCACCACCTTGTCTTCACACCCCCTGGCCTGGCACTTGCTCAGGACTCCATCTTCCCGCTCTGGGTCCCGCACAGCCTTCTCCCATCTGACCTGCGCTGTTTCTCCCTTTTCCTAAACTGTCCTCATGAGAAATCCAAACACCCTTCCACAGTTGGCCAATGGCTCCTTGTTTAGTGGCTGTGGCCATCACTCCAGCCTCCACTCTTGCTGCTCCCTGCTGAGATCGGACCTGGGCCTGGAAAAGGGCCCAGGGCATGCTCTCTCAGCTCCAGGACCCTGCCAGTGTGGCTGCCCCTCCTGGCGCCACCACCTGCCCCAACTGAACTCTGCTTCTCCCTCCCCCAGAACTAACCAGGTCATTGTGTACTTGCCTGTTATATTCCCACCTCCCTGGGAAGCTCAATATATGTGTGTGGGCACTGAGTCTTGTGCCTAATTCCAGTTTCTTGTACACAGTACTCAGCAAATAGCTGCTGAGAAAACTCACCGTGTGCCTTTGGGTATGGGCAAAGGAAGGTCCTACACAGTCTGCAAGCTTTGCAGCAATGGGTGTCTTTGCTGTGAAGTTTGAAAAACATGTTTCTTTTTGTTTTTGATAGTTCTGATGTAAGGGTATAGATTAAGGTAAAAGTATGTATGTCACTAGACTAGAAAAGATTTGAGTATCAACTCTTTTACAACCTAAAATTTTCAAAACAAATATCTTCAATTTCAAATAAGATCCTGATTAAGTGGATTTATATGTTGTAAAATGTAACATCACAGTATATTTTGCTTCTGGCACACATTAATAGTTGAAGTAATATACATATATAGATATTTAGGCTTTATCCAATGTTGATTGATTAAATGATTTACTGTTTCCTTTATTGTTTCTGTAAATGATTACAGGTTCATTGTAAGAAAACCATGCAGAAAATTCAAATAAACAAAACTTAGTGATATACCGCCATTCAGAGATAATTTTCACAACATCTCTCTATGCATAGACGACTTTACATAAATATTTTTGTATAATAAGATGTTGAAATCGTCTTATTTATATAGAAAAAAATATCCTCAGTTTACTCTATATATTAAAAACTACCATTTAATATGATGTTGGCTGATGGTTTATCATATATGGCCTTTATCATGTTGAGATATTTTCCTTCTATACCCATTTTGTTGAGAGTCTTAAACATAAAATTATGTTGTATTTTATCGAAAGCCTTTTCTGCATCTATTGATAAGATCATGTGGTTTTTGTTCTTTGTTTTGTTGATATGGTGTATTACGTAAATCGTTTTACGTATGTTGAACCATCCTTGAGATTCTGGGATGAATACCACTTGATCATGATGTATTATTTTTTTAATATGTTGTTGTATTCGATTTGCCAGTATTTTGTTTAGTATTTTAGCATCTGTATTTATTAGAGATACTGGTCTGTAGTTTTCTTTTTTTGTGCCATCCTTGCCTGGTTTTGGTATGAGGGTTATGTTGGCCTCATAAAATGTGTTTGGAAGTATTGCTTCTTCTTCAATTTTTTGGAAGACTTTGAGTAGAATAGGAACCAAGTCTTCTTTGTTTGATAGAATTCACTAGTATAACCTACTAAACCTGGACTTTTATTTTTGGAAAGGTTTTTAATAGTTTTTTTTATTTCCTCCCTGCTGATTGTTCTGTTTAGGCTTTCTGCTTTTTCATGACTCAGTCTAGGAAGGTTGTATTGTTCTAGGAATTTATACTTTCCACCCTAAATCAGGAACAAGACAGGGTTGTCCACTCTCTCCACTCTTATTTAACATGGTGCTAGAAGTTCTGGCTAGAGCAATCAGACCAGACAAAGAAATAAAAAGCATCCATATCGGAAAAGAAGAAGTAAAGGTATCACTTTTTGCTGATGATATGATCCTATACATTGAAAACCCGAAGGACTCCACAAAAAGATTGCTAAAAACAATAAACCAATACAGTAAGGTTGCAGGATACAAAATTAACATACAAAAGTCGATAGCCTCTCTATATGCCAACAATGAAATATTAGAAAACGAACTCAAAAAAATAATCCCCTTCACGATTGCAACAAAAAAAGTAAAATACCTAGGAATAAACATAACAAAGAATGTAAAGGACCTATATAACGAAAACTACAAAGCATTGTTAAGAGAAATAGAAAAAGACACAATGAGATGGAAAAATATTCCTTGTTCTTGGATAGGAAGAATAAATATTATTAAACTGGCCATAATACCCAAGGCAATATATAAATTTAATGCAATTCCCATCAAAATTCCTATGACATTTTTAAAGAAATGGAACAAAAAATCATCAGATTTTTATGGAACTATAAAAAACCCCAAATAGCCAAAGCAATCCTAAGGAAAAAGAATGAAGCTGGGGGCATTACAATACCTGATTTCAAACTATATTATAGGGCCACGATAATCAAAACAGCATGGTATTGGCAGAAAAATAGACATTCAGACCAATGGAACAGAATAGAAAGCCCAGAAATAAAACCACATATATATGGTCAAATAATCTTTGATAAAGGGACCAACAACACACAATGGAGAAAAGAAAGCCTCTTCAACAAATGGTGTTGGGAAAACTGGAAAGCCACATGCAAAAGAATGAAACTCGACTACAGCTTGTCCCTGTGTACTAAAATTAATTCAAAATGGATCAAAGACCTAAATATAAGACCTGAAACAGTAAAGTACATAGAAGAAGACATAGGTACTAAACTCATGGAACTGGGTTTTAAAGAACATTTTATGAACTTGACTCCAATGGCAAGAGAAGTGAAGGCAAAGATAAATGAATGGAACTACATCAGAATAAAAAGTTTTTGCTCAGTAAGAGAAACTGATATCAAAATGAACAGACAGCCAACTAAATGGGAAATGTTATTTTCAAACAACTGCTCAGATAAGACCCTAATATCCAAAATTTACAAAGAACTCATAAAACTCAACAACAAACAAACAAACAATCCAATAAAAATATGGGAAGAGGACATGAACAGACACTTCTCCCAGGAAGAAATACAAATGGCCAACAGATATATGAAAAGATGCTCAGCTTCATTAGTTATTAGAGAAATGCAAATCAAAACTACAATGAGATACCACCTCACACCTGTTAGATTAGCTATTATCAATAAGACAGGTAATAACAAATGTTGGAGAGGCTGTGGAGAAAAGGGAACTCTCATCCACTGTGGTTGAGACTGTAAAGTAGTACAACCATTATGGAGGAAAGTATGGTGGTTCCTCAAAAAACTGAAAATAGAACTACCTTATGACCCAGCAATCCTTCTACTGGGTATATACCCCAAAACCTCAGAAACATTGATACGTAAAGACACATGTAGCCCCATGTTCATTGCAGCACTGTTCACAGTGGCCAAGACATGGAAACAACCAAAAAGCCCTTCAATAGAAGACTGGATAAAGAAGATGTGGCACATATACACTATGAAATACTACTCAGCCATAAGAAATGATGACATCAGATCATTTACAGCAAAATGGTGGGATCTTGATAACATTATACGAAGTGAAATAAGTAAATCAGAAAAAAACAAGAACTACATGATTCCATACATTGGTGTATATAAAAACAAGACTAAGAGACATGGACAAGAGTGTGGTGGTTACCAGGGGTTTGGGGAGGGAGGGCGCAGGAGGGAAGGAGGGAGAGGGTTAGGGGAGGGGGAGGGGCACAAAGAAACAGATAGAGGGTGACAGCGGACAATCTGACTCTGGGCGAGGGGTATGCAATATAATTTAATGACAAGATAACCTAGACATGTTTTCTTTGAATATCTGTACCCTGATTTATTAATGTCACCCCATTAACATTAATATAAATTTATTAAAAAAAAAAAAGAAAGAAAGAAATACGTCACCTGGTGTGAAAGAAGAAATGGTCTCCTACTCTTTTCTTCCCTTAAATTCCTTACCGTCAGGACCAGCTTTTACAAGTAAATTGAAATTGTCCAATCAAAAGGTATTTCATGAGCATTTAGTGGGGATAGAAAGAGGGAAGTAACGCATGCCCTCCACGCGAGTGCGAGGATTTGCTGTGACATTTGGAAAGACGGGCACCCACAGAGAATTGGTGAACACGTGTATGTATCAGACTGTGTTCGTCCTGTGCCCAGTGGGTCAGGAGGCTCCCCTCGGAGAAGGAGAACTGGAACCACGGCCAGGTTCAGGCAGCTTTGTCCTGTCCGCACCTTAGGGTTGCATGTGGCTTTGACCATCTCTCCCTTTATTCGAATCCCTACAATATCTTCTCTTGGGATACGACCTGGTCAAAGTGCACCAAAATGCAAGACAACTAGCAGGACCAGTATTATTTGAACTGAAATAATAAGATATGTTAATACTTACAAGGAATTTCTTTTTCTTTTTCTTTTTTTTAATAAATTTTTATTAATGGTAATGGGATGACATTAATAAATCAGGGTACATGTATTCAAAGAAACATGTCTAGGTTATTTTGTCATTAAATTATGTTGCATACCCCTCGCCCAAAGTAAGATTGTCCTCCGCCACCCTCTATCTAGTTCTCTGTGCCCCTCCCCCTCCCCCTAACTCTCTCCCTCCCTCCCTCCCATGTCCTCCCTCCCCCCACCCCTGGTAACCACCACACTCTTGTCCATGTCTCTTATTCTCATTTTTATGTTCCACCAATGTATGGAATCATGTAGTTCTTGTTTTTTTCTGATTTACTTATTTCACTCCTTAATAATGTTTTCAAGATCCCACCATTTTGCTGTAAATGATCTGATGTCATCATTTCTTATGGCTGAGTAGTATTCCATAGTGTATATGTGCCACATCTTCTTTATCCAGTCTTCTATTGAAGGGCTTTTTGGTTGTTTCCATGTCTTGGCCACTGTGAACAGTGCTGCAATGAACATGGGGCTACATGTGTCTTTACGTATCAATGTTTCTGAGGTTTTGCGGTATATACCCAGTAGAGGGATTGCTGGGTCATAAGGTAGTTCTATTTTCAGTTTTTTGAGGAACCACCATACTTTCCTCTATAATGGTTGTACTACTTTACAGTCCCACCAACAGTGAATGAGGGTTCCTTTTTCTCCACAGCCTCTCCAACATTTGCTATTACCCGTCTTGTTGATAATAGCTAATCTAACAGGAGTGAGGTGGTATCTCATTGTAGTTTTGATTTGCATTTCTCTAATAACTAATGAAGCTGAGCATCTTTTCATATATCTGTTGGCCATTTGTATCTCTTCCTGGGAGAAGTGTCTGTTCATGTCCTCTTCCCATTTTTTTATTGGATTGTTTGTTTGTTTGTTGTTGAGTTTTATGAGTTCTACTTACAAGGAATTTCTTGATAGCCATTTTCTAATTCACGAAAATAGTTCATGAATTGTACAGTGGAAATTTTACATATTTCTGATACACCAGTATTTCAAAATAAGGTATACATAACTTAACAAAAGTTACAATTTCTTACTCAAGTCTTTCCTGAGTTTCTCTGTATTACATGTCTTATACTTGGCATTCAGAAACAAGAACGCACTGTGACTTCACATTAATTGAAGTGTGCACACTGTGCACAGGGCTTTCCACGTTTGTGCCATTTTGTTTGGAGGACCTGGTCAGATGGTAGCACATTCAACCTCACATTCTCATATCTCTCTATTCCCTAGGGCAGTGGTCCCCAACCCCCGGGCCGCGGACTGGTACCAGTCCTTGGGCCATTTGGTACCGGTCCGCAGAGAGAGAATAAATAACTTACATTATTTCCATTTTATTTATATTTAAGTCTGAACGATGTTTTATTTTTAAAAAATGACCAGATTCCCTTTGTTACATTCGTCTAAGACTCACTCTTTTTTTTTAAATTTATTTATTAAATTTAATGCAGTGACATTGATAAATCAGGGTACATATGTTGAGAGAAAACATCTCTAGATTATTTTGACATTTGCTTGTGCTGTATACCCCTCCCCCAAAATTAAATTGTCTTCTTTCACCTTCTATCTGGTTTTCTTTGTGCCTCTCCCCTCCCCCTACCCCTCTCTCCTTCTTCACGCCATCCCCCCTCCCCCCATCCCCCACCCCTGTTGCCATCACATTCTTGTTCATGTCTCTGAGTCTCATTTTTATGTCCCTTCTATGTATGGATTCATATAGTTCTTAGTTTTTTTTCTGATTTACTTATTTCACTCCATATAATGTTATCAAGGTCCATCCATGTTATTGTAAATGATCCGATGACATCATTTCTTATGGCTGAGTAGTATTCCATAGTATATATGTACCAAAGCTTTTTAATCCATTCGTAAGACTCACTGTTGACGCTTGTCTCGGTCACATGATCCATTTATCCGTCCCACCCTAAAAGCCAGTCCCTGAAAATATTTTTGACATTAAACGGGTCCGTGGAAACCATTGCCCTAGGGGACAGAGCAATAGCACCACAGAGTTATGTTGTTTTGTCATTAGTGTTCTGTTTCATTTTATCCTCCCCAGATCATAGCAACTTTCTACAAGCAAGTGTGTGACTATTTAAGCCAGGAGGTCACTTCAAGGTTGCCAGGTGAGCATAATTCCTGCTGATTTCACCGTCTTTGGGTCAAGTGCATGTACTGAATCTACGTCAGTGGGGTGCGTTTATTATGGGGAAAATCCTAAAGCTTCCGTTGCAGGGGTTTGCAGTTTAAAAAGTTAAACCAAATCTTTGAGAGCCCTTGGTAAATTCTGGAGAGAGAACTCATGTACAGTGAGGCTCACCCTGCTGAGCTGTGTCCCTGGTGTGAGCTCCAGTGCTGAGGCACTGTTACTTACTCTCTGTCTCCACAGGTGGCACCTACCTTGCCCAGGAATCCTTTCTGATGTCAGCCTTGGTTCCCTCTCTCTCCCATTCAAATCCAATCACCTGTGACTGTGTCTCCTAAATTCTTTCTGGCTCATTTTCCTTTTCCTTCTTCCTGCAACCACTGGCTCCGCTAAATTGTACTTGCTGTCGTTGGTTTCCCGATGACCCATGAGTCTCCCGTGCTCAGTGTTCCAAAGGCTTCTGTCCTATGGAACAATATACCTAGAGGTCACTGCACTCTGAGTTCTATGCAGCTAGGATACTAGGATACAAACAGTCATCTGAATCTGGCTTCTTCAGTGGATGGTGTGACTCTCTCTGGCTCGACCTAGTAACAGGGACTTCCCTAACTGGTACCAGGATCCCCGCTTCCTGCACTTGGGGGCATGAAGGTAAGTCTTTCTCTTGCTGAAATGGATCCCAAGCCTCATTTTAAAATTTTTCTTCAATGTACTTCTATAGGGAGTGCCAAGAACTTACCCTGTTGTTTTTCTCCTGTGTCTAATTTGAATATCTCAGTCCCAGATGTCTGCTCATCCCTGGCCAGCCCCAAAATTGAAAAGAGCCTCTTAGTTTCTCCCCAAAATCCAGTCCTACAAGAATATTCATAAAAACTTTAGAAGTTTTTCTTTACATAACAGACAGGGTTTCTTATGCATCAATGTAACTCCTTTAAATTTCATTCCTAAAAAAAAGAAACAACAACAACAAAAAAGCAGCAGCAGAAGAAGGACATGGGGAAAGGGCTGAGGACTGCAGCTTATTTCCTGCAGGGCAAAGCTGACTCCTTACTATCATCCCCCCCATGTGCTTTGGGGGGCCCAGAGTGCCACCGGGTCCATCCCTATGCGTCAGAGCGCCTGATGACCATATCAGACTTTTTTCCTATTATTTTATCTCTTGTCATAGATCTATTCAGATTTTCTATTCTTTCTTAAGTCAATTTCTTTAGTTCATCTTTCTCTATGTAGAATTTCTCCATTTTATCTAGGTTATCTAAGTTGTTGAATAGCATGCAACTGTTCATGATATTCCCTTATATTCCTTTTTGTTTCTGTAAGGTCAATAATAATGTCCTCACTTTCATTTCTTTTCTTTTGCTTTTTTAAGATTTTATGTATTGATTTTATAGATAGAGGAGGAAGGTGGAGCAAGAAGTATTAACTCATAGTTGCTTCAGTTTAGTTGTTCATTGATTGCTGGTCTACGTGCCTTTACTGGGCAAGCCCTGGGTTTCCAACCAGCGACCTTAGCATTCCAAGTCAATGCGTGATCCACTGCACCACCACAGGCTAGGCCCCACTTTTATTTCTGATATTATTTGTATCTCTCTTTTTTTCTTAATCTTGCTAAAGTTTTGTCAATGTTCACTTTTTCGAAGAACCAGATTTCAGGTTCACTGATTCTTCCTACTGTTTTTATTTTTATTTATTTATTTTTGAGAGAGAGAGAGGCAAGGAGACAGAGACAGGAACATGGGGCTGCTCTTGTATGTGCCCTCACCAGGAAATTGTCCAGGCAACCTCCACGCTCCGGGACAAGGCTCCAACCGAGCTATCTGGCCAAGACGTCATTTCTTTTTATTTTCAGAGATACAGAGAGAGGTAGTGAAAAAAGAGGGGAGGGAGAAGGGAGGCATTCAGTTATTGTTCCATTCCGTCGTGTACTCATTGCCTGCTTACCGTGTGTGCCCTGACCATCGATTGAACCTGCGACCTTGTTGTTTCCGGGTGACGCTCTTTTCATTTTTTTCAACTTTATTGAAGAATAACTGATAAATACATATAATTGTTTATATTTAAAGTGCACAATGTGATGTTGATATGCATGGAATGATTACCAAGAACAAGATAACTAAGTTACTGATTTAAAATGAGCTGCCTAATTACTGGAGAGGGAACTTGAAACTGAGATTCAAAGTTTGATTTTAGAATTCCAGTTACAGGATCGGGCCGGTTGGCTAAGTGGTAGAGCGTCGGCCTGGCATGCAGGAGTCCTGGGTTCGATTCCCGGCCAGGGAACAAGGAGAAGCGCCCATCTGCTTCTCCACCCCCCTCTCCTTTCTGTCTCTTCCCCTACCACAGCCAAGGCTCCATTGGAGCAGTGTTGGCCTGGGTGCTGAGGATGGCTCTATGGCCTCTGCCTCAGGCGCTAGAATGGCTTTGGTTGCAACAGAGCAACACCCCAGATGGGCAGAGCATCGCCCCCTGGTGGGCATGCCTGGTGGATCCCAGTCAGGCGCATGCGGGAGTCTGTCTGACTGCCTCCCCGTTTCCAACTTCATAAAAATACAAAAAAAAAAAAAAAAACAACAAATAAAAACAAACAGCAGAGATGAAGTGACCTCGATTGCTTTTGGCTAGAGACACTGCTGGGCCTTACTGGAGAATCTTTTGATGACTACAGTGATGATGATGTATGTGGAGCTGTTGTTAATGTTAAAGCTAAAGGTGATAAGATAGCAATATGGACTACTGAATGTGAAAACAGAGAAGCTGTTAAACATATAGGGAGGGTATACTAGGAAACGTTAGGACTTCCTCCAAAGACAGTGATTGGTTATCAGTCCCACACAGTGTCCATCAGCTTCAGAACACACCTTGCTCACTTCATAGTAGTCACCTGAGGCAGTAATTATTGTGTAGATAAATAGAGTAATATCAAAAGAATAAGATAATAAAGTATAAAGAGTTAAATATTGATACTTACTAGCTATTTTTAAGTAATAAGCATTTATAAAAGAAAATCTATGTGGATTGGACTCTCCATATTAAGAAAATCAAACTAGGCAGAGTGATGTCACGGAAATGGCGACGTGAGCAGCGCGTCCGACAGATCTCCCCAAAATCTCAACAAATTTATCAACTAGAAACAGAAAAATTTATCCTCGGAGCATTCCGGAGTTCCACACAAACTGAAAGTGACAGGACTGTTATCACTTGAATCTGAGAGACGAGGGTGTGGAGGAAGCTAACTACCGCAGGGACGTTCATTCAAGCCGCGGAGGGAGTGCGCCTGTGATGAATCGGCCCACACTCAGAGAGCGGCAGCCTAAGTGCTGCGAGCAGCCGCCGGCGTGCGCCTGGTGCCGCGGTCCGGTCGCAGAGTGAGCACCGCTAGCGTCCCCAGCGGCCCGCGCACTGCGAGTGAGAGTCCCCAGCCACCGGTGCCTGGAGCACCCCATTCGCGCGTGTGCCCAGAGCGCCCTACTGTCCCGCACACCCAGGGTGCCCCATTATCCTGTGCCCTGTGCGCCCCAGCCGCCAGCGGCGGGGCGAGTGGGAGAGGTGTCAGGGCGGTCTTCCCTACTTGGGAGATTCTCTCCGTGGGCGGGGCACCTCACCCAGCCATTTAAGCTAACAATCAAGCGTTGGGGGAGGGGCGTGTGGGCAGCCTGAAATACCTTCAGGAGCACAGCTGCGGACCCAATCACTGAAATTAGGTTAACCCACGAAATCTGCGCACCCACGGGGCTCTAATTGATAAGATCTCTCTCAGTTCAGCGATCCAAGACAAGAGGCGTGATACTTTTTAGTGCCTTTCGCTAAAGGGGCGGGGGCAATTTCTGATTGATAGAGCCTTCATATTCAGGGATAAATGCTAACAAGAGGGATTTGGCAGATAATAAGATCTATACTACACTAGTCGCAAGCAGAGACTAGTGCCTCTTCTTCCCAGGCAAAACAGGCTACAAAGTGTGGAAAGCCTGGGTTGAGTGGTCCAACTGAATGCTAGGCACTAAACAGTCACCTTGACAACAATTGACTCCCACCCCCGCCTGATTACGCTGGAGGCTCTGACTGCCAGAGCCTTTCCCAAAGGCTTGAGCTGAGTGGGGATAGAGTGGGGATTTCCTAGCTCTTTGAGCCTCTTACTCCCCAGGCAGAAGCAGTAGCAGCCTTATAGCTGGATCACCAGGCTGCTAATTCAGGAAGGGGGGACTAGGAGAGAGACTCCAGGAAAGCAAACTCTCTCATTGTTGGACCCTGCAAACGCCAACAAGCCTTGACTACCAGCAAGACTAAAACCAATTATGTGACATTGCCATAGAATCCCATCAACTGCAAATCCCTACCTAAGTGTGACACAGGGGCAGAGCCTGGGGTACAGAGTCACCAGCCAGGAAGAGGGAGAGAAAAGAGAAAGGAAGAAGTTAAACTCGTAAAATCAAGAAAAATCCACAGACTTTACAACTTGTTCCACTAATTTTTCGTTGTTGTTGTTTGTTTCTTCTATCTTATTGCCTTTATTATTATTATTTCTATTTCCTCCACCTCGGTCCTTTTATTCTCTGCCCATCTTATGCTTCCCTTTTCTTGAGCTACACTACCCATGAGTGTTACATTTTATTTCTTTTCTTCATCCTCACTATCCTTTAAGGTAACACTCCAAAACACTTAACTCACACTCTCTCCTCTTTTGTTTTTTTTGTTTTGCTTTATTTTGTTTTTTTTTTCTTCCTTTTTTTCTTCCTTCGTTTTTCTCTTTTTCTTATTTTTTCCTTTCTATTCGTTTCTTCTTTTCTCATTTTACTTTTCCTCCCATTTAATCCTCAATCACGAACAAATTATTTAATTTGGGACTCAAGTATTTTTTTGTTTTTTTTTCTTTTTCGCTTTTGTTTTTGTTTTTTGTTTGTTTGTTTATTTTTGTGGCATTTTGGGTACTTTTTACATTGCTTCTTAACTCACTAGCATTCCTCCCAACCCAAGGTCTCCATTGTATTTAGTCTTCGCTCCACTTAATACAACAGATTTTTACTTATTATTTTTATTTTTTTTCTTCTTTATTATTCTTTTTTTTCCTCCTTTTTTCTGGTTCCCTCTTATCCCTCTCATTATATCTCTTATTAGACCATCACTTACAAGCAAATCATCTTATGCTTGTCTAAGATTTTCTTCTTTTTTTTTTTTTTGCATTTAGTAGGTCCCTAGTCCTTTTTTTTTGCCCCTTGAACTCTTCACCCCAAATCAGTCCCTCCATTATAGGCAGTTTTTGTTCCATTTAGCATAATATAATTCACAGGTCATCACGATATTTCCCTGAGGAGGGGAAAGGAGGGAAAGAGAAGAAAGAAAAAAGGGGGAAATAATAAATTATTACTGTTTTTTTTTTGTGGGGTGTTTTACCTTTTCTTTTTAATTTTTACTCTTTATTAATTCTAATTAGTGCTATCAACAAGACCACCCTCAGGTGCCAATAAGAAAGAGGAAATCGAATATTATGGATACAAAAGATAGAGAGGTAACACAAATAGGTGTGGAAAAATCTATGGAGAAAAGACTTAACATATTGGAAGCCTTGGAGCTAAATGACAGAGAATTTAAAATAGAAATCTTAAAAATACTCAGAGATATACAAGAAAACACAGAAAGACAATTTAGGGAGATCAGAAAACAACTCAATGAACACAAAGAATATATTACCAAAGAAATTGAAACTATAAAAACAAATCAAACAGAAATGAAAAACTCAATTCACGAGCTGAAAAACGAGGTAACAAGCTTAGCTAACAGAACAGCCCAGATAGAAGATAGGATTAGTGAAATAGAAGACAAGCAACTTGAGGCACAAGAAAAAGAAGAAAGAGACTCAAAAATAATAAAAAACGAGAAAGCCCTACAGGAATTGTCTGACTCCATCAGAAAGAATAACATAAGAATAATAGGTATATCAGAGGGAGAAAAGAAAGAAAATGGAATGGAGAATATACTCAAACAAATAATAGATGAGAACTTCCCAAGCCTGTGGAAAGAACTAAAGCCTCAAATTCAAGAAGCAAACAGAACACCGAGTTTTCTTAACTCCAACAAACCCACTCCAAGGCACATCATAATAAAGATGACACAAACCAATGACAAAGAAAAAATTCTCAAGGCAGCCAGGGAAAAGAAGAGTACAACATATAAAGGAAGGTCTATTAGATTATCATCAGATTTCTCAGCAGAAACTCTACAAGCTAGAAGTGAGTGGACCCCAATATTTAAAGCCCTGAAAGAGAGGAACTTACAGCCAAGAATACTATACCCATCAAAGCTATCCTTCAAGTACGAAGAAGATATAAAAACATTCACAAATAAAGAAAAGATGAGAGAATTTATCATCAGAAAGCCCCCACTCCATGAAATACTAAAGGGAGTTTTCCAACAAGATTCAAAGAACAAAAGAAAACAAAACCACAAGTAACAGCTCCACCAAGAACACAATAAAACCAAACTTAAACTGTGACAACAAAAGAAAAAAAAGGGGGAAGAGGATGGAGATTAACAGTAGCAAAGGACGATGAAGTGCAGAAATACTCATAAGATAGGGTACTACAATGAATATGGTAGGTACCCTTTTCATTACTTAATGGTAACCACCCTTGAAAAAACAACCACAAAAACACTTGACTTAAAAAAGGTAGCAACAGAGGAAAGAAGTATGGAACACAAACAAACAAAAACAAATGATAGAAAAACAAAAGAGAAGAATCAAACAAGATACAAAACTAACAGAAAGCAATTTATAAAATGGCAGTAGGGAACCCACAAGTGTCATTAATTACACTAAATGTAAATGGATTAAAGTTACCAATAAAAAGACACAGAGTAGCAGAATGGATTAAAAAAGAAAATCCAACTATATGCTCCCTAAAAGAAACACATCTAAGCAACAAGGATAAAAACAAATTCAAAGTGAAAGGCTGGAAAACAATACTCCAAGCAAACAACACCCAAAAAAAAGCAGGTGTAGCAATACTCATATCTAATAATGCTGACTACAAGACAGAAAAAGTACTCAGAGACAAAAATGGTCATTTCATAATGATTAAGGGGAAGTTGAATCAAGAAGACATAACAATCCTTAATATATATGCACCAAACCAAGGAGCACCAAAATATATAAGACAGCTACTTATTGACCTTAAAACAAAAACT
The DNA here is from genome assembly GCF_036850765.1 of Saccopteryx bilineata. Taxonomy (NCBI): domain Eukaryota; kingdom Metazoa; phylum Chordata; class Mammalia; order Chiroptera; family Emballonuridae; genus Saccopteryx; species Saccopteryx bilineata. Next base: position 170,495,170 of record NC_089495.1, read on the forward strand.
AACAAAAATACAATCATACTTGCAGACCTCAATACACTGCTGACGGCTCTAGATTGGTCATCCAAACAGAGAATCAATAAAGATATAGTGGCCTTAAACGAAATACTAGAACACATGGATATGATAGACATCTACAGGACACTTCATCCCAAAGCGACAGAGTATACATTTTTCTCTAGTGTACATGGAACATTCTCAAGAATTGACCATATGTTGGGCCACAAAGACAATATCAGCAAATTTAGAAAAATTGAAATTGTACCAAGTATATTCTTTGATCATAAAGCCTTGAAACTAGAATTCAACTGCAAAAAAGAGGGGGAAAAACCCACAAAAATGTGGAAATTAAACAACATACTTCTAAAAACTGAATGGGTCAAAGAAGAAATAAGCGCAGAGATCAAAAGATATATACAGACAAATGAAAATGAAAATACGACATATCAGAATCTCTGGGATGCAGCAAAAGCAGTAATAAGAGGAAAGTTTATATCACTTCAGGCCTATATAAACAAACAAGAGAGAGCCCAAGTAAACCACTTAACTTCACACCTTAAGGAACTAGAAAAAGAAGAACAAAGACAACCCAAAACCAGCCGAAGAAAGGAGATAATAAAAATCAGAGCAGAAATAAACAAAATAGAGAACAAAAAAACTATAGAAAAAGTCAATAAAACAAGGAGCTGGTTCTTTGAAAAGATCAACAAAATTGACAAACCCTTGGCAAGACTCACCAAGGAAAAAAGGCACAGAACTCAAATAAATAAAATCCAAAATGAAAGAGGAGAGATCACCACAGACATCATAGATATACAAAGAATTATTGTAGAATACTATGAAAAACTATATGCCACCAAATACAACAATCTAGAAGAAATGGATAAATTCCTAGAACAATACAACCTTCCTAGACTGAGTCATGAAGAAGCAGAAAGCCTAAACAGACCAATCAGCAGGGAGGAAATAGAAAAAACTATTAAAAACCTCCCCAAAAATAAAAGCCCAGGCCCAGACGGTTATACTAATGAATTCTATCAAACATTCAAAGAAGACTTGGTTCCTATTCTACTCAAAGTCTTCCAAAAAATTGAAGAAGAAGCAATACTTCCAAACACATTTTATGAGGCCAACATAACCCTCATACCAAAACCTGGCAAGGATGGCACAAACAAAGAAAACTACAGACCAATATCTCTAATGAATACAGATGCTAAAATACTAAACAAAATACTGGCAAACCGAATACAACAACATATTAAAAAAATAATACATCATGATCAAGTGGGATTCATCCCAGAATCTCAAGGATGGTTCAACATATGTAAAACGGTTAACGTAATACACCATATCAACAAAACAAAGAACAAAAACCACATGATCTTATCAATAGATGCAGAAAAGGCTTTTGATAAAATACAACACAATTTTATGTTTAAGACTCTCAACAGAATGGGTATAGAAGGAAAATATCTCAACATGATAAAGGCCATATATGATAAACCATCAGCCAACATCATATTAAATGACATAAAACTGAGGACTTTCCACCTTAAATCAGGAACAAGACAGGGTTGTCCACTCTCTCCACTCTTATTTAACGTGGAGCTAGAAATTCTTGCCAGAGCAATCAGACAAGACAAAGAAATAAAAGGCATCCATATCGGAAAAGAAGAAGTAAAGGTAACCGGAAGGACTCCACAAAAAGATTATTAGAAACAATAAACCAATACAGTAAGGTCGCAGGATACAAAATTAACATACAACAGTCCATAGCCTCTCTATATGCCAACAATGAAATATTAGAAAACGAACTCAAAAAAATAATGCCCTTCACGATTGCAACAAAAAAAATAAAATACCTAGGAATAAACATAACAAAGAATGTAAAGGACCTATATAACGAAAACTACAAGGCATTATTAAGAGAAATAGAAAAAGACACAATGAGATGGAAAAATATTCCTTGTTCTTGGATAGGAAGAATAAATATAATCAAAATGGCCATATTACCCAAAGCAATATATAAATTTAATGCAATTCCCATCAAAATTCCTATGAGATTTTTTAAAGAAATGGAACAAAAAATCATCAGATTTATATGGAATTATAAAAAACCCCGAATAGCCAAAACAATCCTAAGGAAAAAGAATGAAGCTGGGGGAATTACAATACCTAACTTTAAACTATATTATAGGGCCACGATAATCAAAACAGCATGGTATTGGCAGAAAAATAGACACTCAGACCAATGGAACAGAATAGAAAGCCCAGAAATAAAACCACATATATATGGTCAAATAATCTTTGATAAAGGGACCAACAACACACAATGGAGAAAAGAAAGCCTCTTCAACAAATGGTGTTGGGAAAACTGGAAAGCCACATGCAAAAGAATGAAACTGGACTTCAGTTTGTCCCCTTGTACTAAAATTAATTCAAAATGGATCAAAGACCTAAATATAAGACCTGAAACAATAAATGACATAGAAGAAGACATAGGTACTAAACTCATGGACCTGGGTTTTAAAGAACATTTTATGAACTTGACTCCAATGGCAAGAGAAGTGAAGGCAAAGATAAATGAATGGGACTACATCAGAATAAAAAGTTTTTGCTCAGCAAGAGAAACTGATATCAAAATAAACAGACAGCCAACTAAATGGGAAATGTTATTTTCAAACAACAGCTCAGATAAGGGCCTAATATCCAAAATTTACAAAAAACTCATAAAACTCAACAACAAACAAACAAACAATCCAATAAAAAAATGGGAAGAGGACATGAACAGACACTTCTCCCAGGAAGAAATACAAATGGCCAACAGATATATGAAAAGATGCTCAGCTTCATCAGTTATTAGAGAAATGCAAATCAAAACTACAATGAGATACCACCTCACCCCTGTTAGATTAGCTATTATCAACAAGACGGGTAATAGCAAATGTTGGAGAGGCTGCGGAGAATAGGGAACTCTCATCCACTGTTGGTGGGACTGTAAAGTAGTACAACCATTATGGAGGAAAGTATGGTGGTTCCTCAAAAAACTGAAAATAGAACTACCTTATGACCCAGCAATCCCTCTACTGGGTATATACCCCAAAACCTCAAAAACATTGATACGTAAAGACACATGTAGCCCCATGTTCATTGCAGCAGTGTTCACAGTGGCCAAGACATGGAAACAACCAAAAAGCCCTTCAATAGAAGACTGGATAAAGAAGATGTGGCACATATACACTATGGAATACTACTAAGCCATAAGAAATGATGACATCAGATCACTTACAGCAAAATTGTGGGATCTTGATAACATTATAAGGAGTGAAATAAGTAAATCAGAAAAAAACAAGAACTACATGATTCCATACATTGGTGGAACATAAAAATGAGAATAAGAGACATGGACAAGAGTGTGGTGGTTACCAGGGGTGGGGGGAGGGAGGACATAGGAGGGATGGAGGGAGAGAGTTAGGGGGAGGGAAAGGGGCATAGAGAACTAGATAGAGGGTCACGGAGGACAATCTGACTATGGGCGAGGGGTATGCAACATAATTTAATGACAAGATAACCTAGACATGTTTTCTTTGAATATATGTACCCTGATTTATTAATGTCATCCCATTAACATTAATAAAAATTTATTTTAAAAAAATTTTTGCATACAGAAAAAAAAAAGAAAATCAAACTAAATGGAGTTTACCTGACTTCCCTCTGCTCCCCTGTCCATCTTTCCACGGTCGGTGTGCTCAGACTCCTGAGCTCATCAGTGTGGGTTGCTATAATTGGTTGCATTTACAGTGTGTGTCACTGGCCGCTCCAGCCCTCCCTCTTGAGCCTCCAGCTGCACGTGTGGCTGGGACTCCCACTCTGCACCCAACAAGGATGCCGGCTCTTGGTCCCACCGCCTTGTCTTCACACCCCTTGGCCTTGACCTTGCTCAGGACCCCATATTCCCACCCTGGTTCCCGCACAGCCTTCTTCCATCTGCCCTGTGCTGTTTCTCCCTTTTCCACAACTGTCCTCATGAGAAATCCAAACACCCTTCCGCAGTTGGCAGGTGGCTCCTGGTTTAGTGGCTGCGACCATCACTCCAGCCTCCACTCTTGCTGCTCCCTGCTGAGATGGACCTGGGACTGGAAAAGGGCCCAGCGCATGCTCTCTCAGCTCCAGGACCCTGCCAGTGTGGCTGCCCCACCCGGCCCCACCACCTGCCCCACCTGAACTCTGCTTCTCCCTCCCACAGAAATAACCAGGTCATTGTATACTCGCCTGTTATATTCCCACCTCCTTGGGAAGCTCAATATATATGTGTGGGCACTGAGTCCTGTAGCTAATTCCAGTTTCTGGTACAGGGTAGTCAGCAAATAGCTGCTGAGAAAACTCACCATGTGGCTTTGGGTATGGGCAAAAGACGGTCTTAGACCGACTGCAGGCTTTGCAGCAAGGTGTGTCTTGGCTGTGAAGTGTTGAAAAGCATGTTTCTTTTTGTTTTTGGTAGTTCTGATGTAAGTGTATAGAGTAAGGTAAAAGTATGTATGTCACTAGACTAGAAAAGATTTGAGTATCAACTCTTTTATAACCTAAAATTTTCAAAACAAATATCTTCAATTTCAAGTAAGATCCTAATTAGGTGGGTTTATATGTTGTAAAATGTAACATCACAGTATGTTTTGCTTCTGGCACACATTAATAGTTGAAGTAATATACATATATAAATATTTAGGCTTTATCCGATGTTGATTGATTAAATGATTTACTGTTTCCTTTATTGTTTCTGTAAATCATTACAGGTTTATTGTAAGAAAACAATGCAGAAAATTCAAATAAACGAAACTTAGTGATATACTGCCATTCAGAGATAAATTTCAAAACATCTCTCTACGCATAGACGATTTTACATAAATACTTTTGTTTAATAAAATGTTGAAATCGACTTATTTATATAGAAAAACATACCCTCAGTTTACTCTGTATATCAAGAAATACGTCACCTGGTGGGAAAGAAGAAATGGTCTCCTACTCTCTCCTTTCCTAAATTCCTTATCGTCAGGACCAGCTTTTACCAATAATTTGAAATTGTCTAATCAAAAGGTATTTCATGAGCATTTAGTGGGGATAGAAACAGTGAAGTAAAGCATGCCCTCCATGTGCATGCGAGGCGTTGCTGTGACCTTTGGAAGGACGGGCACCCACAGAGAATTGGTGAACACGTGTATGTATCAGACTGTGTTCGTCCTCTGCCCAGTGGGTCAGGAGGCTCCCCTTGGAGAAGGAGAACTGGAACCACGGCCGGGTTCAGGCAGCTTTGTCCTGTCCGCCCCTTAGGGTTGCAAGTGGCTTTGAGCATCTCTCCCTTTATTCGAATTTCTACAATATCTTTTTTTTCGATATGACCTGGTCAGTGCACCAAAATGCAAGACAACTAGCAAGACAAGTATTATTTGAACAGAAATAATAAGATATGTTAATACTTACAAGGAATTTCTTGATAGCCATTTTCTAATGCACGAAAATAGTTAATGAATTGTAGAGTGGGAATTTTACATATTTCTGATACACCAGTATTTCAAAATAAGGTATACATAACCTAGCGAAAGTTCCAATTTCTTACTCCAGCATTTCCTGTGTTTCTCTGTGTTACATTTCTTATACTTGGCATTCAGAAACAAGAACACACTATGACTTCACATTAATTGAAGTGTGCACACTGTGCACAGGGATTGCCCCGTTTGTGCCATTTTGTTTGGAGGACCTGGTCAGATGGTAGCACATTCAACCTCACATTCCCACATCTCTCTATTCCCTAGGGCAGAGGTCCCCAACCCCCAGGCCGCGAACTGGTACCAGTCCTTGGGCCATTTGTTACCGGTCCGCAGAGAGAGAATAAATAACTTACATTATTTCCATTTTATTTATACCTAAGTCTGAACGATGTCGTATTCTTAAAAAATGACCAGATTCCCTCTGTTACATCCATCTAAGACTCACTCTTGACGCTTGTCTCAGTCACGTGATCCATTTATCCATCCCACCCTAAAGGTCGGTCCATGAAAATATTGTCTGACATTAAACTGGTCTGTGGTGACCACTGCCCTAGGGGACAGAGCAACAGCACCACAGAGCTATGTTGTTTTGTCATTAGTGTTCTGTTTCATTTTATCCTCCCCAGATCATAGCAACATTGTACAAGCAAGTGTGTGACTATTTAAGCCAGGAGGTCACTTCAAGGTTGCCAGTTGAGCTTAATTCCTGCCTGATCCCACCGTCTTTGGGTCAAGTGCATGTACTGAATCTAAGTCAGTGGGGTCTGTTTATTATGGGGAAAATCCTAAAGCTTCAGTTGCAGGGGTTTGCCGTTTAAAAAGTTAAACCAAACCTTTGAGAGCCCTTGGTAAATTCTGGAGAGAGAACTCATGTACAGTGAGGCTCACCCTGCTGAGCTGTGTCCCTGGTGTGAGCTGCAGTGCTGAGGCACTGTTCCTTACTCTCTGTCTCAGTGGGTGGCACCTACCGTGCCCAGGGATCCTCTCTGATGTCAGCCTTGGTTCCCTCTCTCTCCCATTCAAATCCAATCACCTGTGACTGCGTCTCCTAACTTCTTTCTTGCTCATTTTCTTTTTCTTTCTTCCTGCAACCACTGGCTCCGCTAAATTGTACTTGCTGTGGTTAGTTTCCCGGTGACCCATGAGTCTCCCGTGCACAGTGTTCCAAAGGCTTCTGTCCTATGGAACAATATACCTAGAGGTCACTGCATTCTGAGTTCTATGCAGCTAGGATACTAGGATGCAAACACTCATCTGAATCTGGCTTCTTCAGTGGATGTTGTGACTCTCTCAGGCTCGACCTAGTAACAGGGACTTCCTTAACTGGAACCAGGATCCCCGCTTCCTACACTTGGGGGCATGAAGGTAAGTCTTTCTCTTGCTGGAGTGGATCCCAAGCCTCATTTAAAAATTTTTCTTCAATGTACTTCTATAGGAAGTGGCAAGAACTCACCCCGTTGTTTTTCTCCTGTGTCTAATTTGAATATCTCAGTCCCAGGTGTCTGCTCATCTCTGGCCAGCCCCAAAATTGAAAAGAGCCCCTTAGTTTCTCCCCAAAATCCAGTCCCACAAGTATATTCATAAAAACTTTAGAAGTTTTTCTTTACATTATAGACAGGGGTTCTTATGCATCAATGTCACTTCATTAAATTTTAGTCCTAAAAAAAAAGGAGGAGATACTTGAGGGTGCGGGGAGGTCATCGAATGAGTCGTTGATGATTTTAAATAGTGGGTGGGATTTACGGATGTTGGTCATTATTCTTATAGTTGAAATACAACCGTGATTTTTCATGTCATAAATCTTGGGTAGAGGCCATGTAGGAATTATGATGACATATATTGCGTTTATCTTAAGTATCATTTTTGTAGTTGGGTTTGTAGAAGGTTTCTTCTAAACCTTCACCAATTTACGGAGAATTGGACTGATTGTGATTGGAGGGGTGGGTTGTGGTATTGTGATTAGTTTTGATGGGCCATTTTTAGGTCTCATGGTGTTTTTGATTTATTTAGGGGGAATGTTGGTGGTTTTTGGTTATACTATGGCTATAGCAACTGAGCAGTATCCGGAGGTATTGGTATCTAATAAAACGGTCTTAGGTTCTCTTATTGTAGGTTTACTTATAGAGGCGGGGTTAGTTGTTAGTGTAATTGAGAATGAGGGTGTTGAGTTGGAGGTAATTTTAAAGTTTAATGACATAGGGGATTGGGTGATTTATGATACAGGCGATGCTGGGTTTTTTAGTAAAGAGATTATAGGTGTTGCGGGGTTGTATAGCTATGGGACTTGGTTAGTAGTAGTTACAGGATGATCCTTGCTTATTGGGGTTGTAGTAATTATGGAGATTACTCGTGGAAATTAAATATGAGTATAGTAAGGGCTAGGGTGATGAGGAAAGAGAGGAAATATAGTTTGACTAGGCCTTTTTGGTTAGATACCGTAGTAGAAGATTTTATATGTATATTTGAGATTGATTTTGGTAGGAGTATTTCTAGTCAGATTTGGTCTAATAGAAGGGAGGCGGATTTCTGGCTTGTTGTAAGGCTTATTAGTGGTTGGAGGCAGTGTATGATGGTGGGAAAATAGCCTAAGAGGTTTGAGAATTTAATCATGCTTGAGGGCTTTTTGAACTTTAGGTTGTAGGTGATTTGGTTTAGTTCTAGGGCTATTATAAATCCTGTTAGGGTTACTCCTAGAGCTATAAGTTTTAGGTAGAGAGGTATTGTTATTTGTGGGGTAGTGGTTGGGGGGATGCTGTTCGATAGTAGGAATCCTGCGAAAATGCTTCCAATTAACAGGCGCTTGATAGAATTAATTAGGAGTGGTTTGTTCTCGTTAATTAGGATAAGGGTAGGAAATTGTGGTTGTCCTAGAAGTGCAAAGAAAATAATTCGTGGCCCTGGCCGGTTGGCTCAGCGGTAGAGCGTCGGCCTGGCGTGCGGGGGACCTGGGTTTGATTCCCAGCCAGGGCACATAGGAGAAGCGCCCATTTGCTTCTCCGCCCCCGCCCCTCCTTCCTCTCTGTCTCTCTCTTCCCCTCCCGCAGCCAAGGCTCCATTGGAGCAAAGATGGCCCGGGCACTGGGGATGGCTCCTTGGCCTCTGCCCCAGGCGCTAGAGTGGCTCTGGTCTCGGCAGAGTGACCCCCCGGAGGGGCAGAGCATCCCCCCTGGTGGGCAGAGCTTCGCCCCTGGTGGGCGTGCCGGGTGGATCCCGGTCGGGCGCATGCGGGAGTCTGTCTGACTGTCTCTCCCCGTTTCCAGCTTCAGAAAAAAAATAAAATAAAATAAAATAAAATAATTTACGTGCTGTAAACAGCTGTGAGGAAAGTGGCTAGGAGGGTTAGTAGTAGGGCTCAGGCGTTGGTGGCTGCTTCAATAATAAGGTCTTTAGAATAAAAGCCCGTTAGGAAGGGGGTGCCTGTTAGGGCAAGGCTTCCGATGACTAAGGCGGTGGTGGTGAAGGGTAGGGTCTTGAATAGGCCCCCCATTTTTCAGATGTCTTGTTCGTCATCTAAGCTATGGATGATTGATCCGGAGCATATAAATAGCATGGCTTTGAAAAATGCGTGGGTGCAGATGTGGAGGAATGCTAAGTGGGGCTGATTAATTCCAATAGTTACTATTATTAAGCCTAGCTGACTGGAGGTGGAAAAGGCAACGATTTTTCTAATGTCATTTTGGGTAAGGGCGCAGATTGCTGTAAATAAGGTTGTAATAGCTCCTAGGCATAGGACTATAGTTTGTACTAGTTTGTTGTTTTCTATTAGGGGGTAAAATCGAATCAATAGGAATACTCCTGCAACAACTATAGTACTTGAGTGCAGTAGGGCAGAAACAGGTGTGGGGCCTTCCATGGCAGAGGGGAGTCATGGGTGGAGTCCAAATTGGGCGGATTTTTCAGTGGCAGCTAGGAGCAGAGCTATTAGTGGGACGTTTGTATTTTCTAGGTTTAGTGCAAAGATCTGTTGAAGTTCTCATGTATTGAAGTTGATTATAAATCATGCTATAGAAGCGATAAAGCCAATGTCCCCAATTCGGTTATATAGGATTGCTTGGAGGGCGGCGGTGTTGGCATCTGCGTGGCCATATCATCATCCAATGAGTAGAAAAGATATAATTCCTACCCCTTCCCAGCTGACGAAAAGCTAAAACAGGTTGTTGGCTGTCACTAGAATTATTATTGTAATTAGAAATATTAGTAGATACTTAAAGAAGCGGTTGATATTTGGGTCTGAGTGTATATATCATATTGAGAATTCTATAATAGACCAGGTGACGAATAGTCCTACTGGTATAAATAATATAGAGAAGTAGTCAAATTTGAAGCTGAGGGTCAGTTTGATTGTTTGAATTGTAATTCAGTGTCAGTTCGAGATTACTATTTCTTGGTAGGAGCTGATAAATAATAGGGTCGGGATTAGGCTGGCCGCAAAGGAATATGAGACTATAGTCTTGATATAGTTTGGGTAATTTGGCTTTTTATCTAGGTTGAGGGCTGTTGCTATAATAGGTATAGTTAATAGAAGTAGTTCTAGTATAATAGATATATTAAATAGGTTTATTACTTTTATTTGGAGTTGCACCAATTTTTTGGCTCCTAAGACCAATGGATAAAACTACTATCCTTTAAAAGTTTGAAAAAGCCGTAGTTTTAGGCACGGTAGTATGAGTTAGCAGTTCTTGCATAATTCTTCGGTAAATAAGGGGGTTTAGACCCTATTACTAGATTCACAATCTAGGGTTTTTATTAAACTATATTTACAGTATAATGTACCCAGAATGATTTTTGGATTAATTGATAGGAGGAGTAGGGGTATTAGGTGTATTGCTATTAGTGTATTTTCTCTTGTGTAGTTGGGCTTGATATTATTAATGTGATGAGTATGTTTACCTCGTTGAGTTATGATTAGCATATACAAGGAGTAAAGAGCGGTGATAATAATGTTTAGTCCTATAAGGATAATAAACATATTTGATCAGGAGGATGTTGCTATGACTACAAATAGTTCTCCAATTAAATTAATAGTAGGGGGGAGGGCTAGGTTGGTGAGGCTTGCTAAAAGTCATCAGGAGGCTATAAGGGGTAAAATAGTTTGTAGGCCGCGTGCTAGGATTATAGTTTGACTATGGATTCTCTCGTAATTGGAATTGGCCAGGTAGAATAGTATAGAGGAGGTTAGTCCGTGGGCAATTATTAAAGCAGTAGCTCCTATATAGCTTCATGGGGACTGGATGAGAATGACTACAATCACCAGGGCCATATGACTTACCGATGAGTAGGCAGTTAGTGATTTTAGGTCTGTTTGACGTAAGCAGATTGAGCTTGTTATGATTATGCCCCATAGTGAAAGCATTATAAACGGGTATGCCATATTGCTTGTGAGTGGGTTGAGAAGGGTTGTAATTCGTAGCATTCCATAGCTCCCTAGTTTCAGTAGTACTGCGGCAAGAACTATAGATCCTGCAATAGGGGCTTCTATGTGTGCTTTGGGGAGTCAGAGGTGGAGTCCATAGAGGGGTATTTTTACTATAAATGCCAGCATGCAGGCCAGTCATAAAAGGGAGTTGCCTCAGGAGTTTTGTAGGGGGTTGGCCCAATATTGTAGTAATAAGAAATTTAATGATCCTGTGGTGTTTTGGATGTATGTGAGTGCTACTAACAGGGGGAGGGAGCCTACTAGAGTATAAAACAAAAAATAGAGTCCAGCATTGAGACGCTCTGCCTGTCCGCCTCAGTGGGTGATAATGATGAGGGTTGGTACTAGGGTAGCCTCAAATAGAATATAAAATAGAATTAGTTCTGTGGCAGTGAAAGTTATGATTAAGATTGTTTGTAATAGGATCAGTATAGTAATATATAATTTTTTCCGTGTTGCAGACTCTTTTGTCAAGTGAAACTGGCTGGCAATAATTATCAGGGGTAGAAGTCATGTTGTTAGGAGGAGGAGGGGTATTGACAGGAAGTCAGAGAAGAATATTAGGGATAGGTTTAGGGTATTGTCGCTGAATTGATTAATCAGAGATAGGCACAATAGGCTAATTAACAGGCTGTGTATTGTAGTATTAATTCATACTCTATTAGTTTTGGACAACCATGTGAGGGGGATGAGTGTAACTGTTGGTATAATAATTTTTAGCATTGTAATAAGTTTAGGTTCTGTACGTGATCAATGCTGTAGGTGTTGGATACTATAACTAGTAGAGATAGTCCCAGGGCTGCTTTGCAGGCAGCAAATACCAGAAGAATAATAGGTAGTATGCTGGTGAGGGTTAGGTGGGAGTTTAGAATTGTTATAGCTATTATTGCAAATAGTAATAATATTATACCTTCTAGACATAATAGTGAAGATATTATGTGGGAGCGGTATATTAACAGGCCAACTAGGGAAATTGTAAAGGCTAAAATTGTGTTTACATAGGTCAAGGACATTTAATAGTTATGGGTAAGGCCATAGTTTAGTGAGTTGAAATCACTTGTTTTGCTTTAAACTAACTATCATTATTTGGCTCATTCTAATCCTTCTTGTGATCACTCATAGGCTAGGCTAATGGCCAAGAGGGAAATGAGAAATAGAGACATAATGAGTATGGTGGGGAGATGGTTGGTTTGAGTGGCTCAGGGGAGGGGTAAGAGAAGGGCAATTTCTAGGTCAAATAGTAAGAAGGTGATAGCCACTAGGAAAAATTTTATAGAGAAAGGAAGCCGTACGGACCCCATGGGGTCAAACCCGCATTCATAGGGGCTAGATTTTTCTGTATATGTATTAATCTGGGGAAGTCAGAATGCAATAACTACTAGGAGGGTTGCTAGCAGGGTGTTAATGGAGATAGAAATTACTACGTTTATTACTCTTTTTCGGACTTATTACCGAATCTAACTGATTGCAAGTCAGTTGTACTAATTAATACTAAAAGAGTATGAACCTCATCAGTAGATAGAGATGTACAGGAATAGTCAAACTACGTCAACAAAATGTCAATATCAAGCTGCGGCTTCGAATCCAAAATGGTGAGTTGATGTAAAGTGGAATTTTAATTGTCGTAGTAGGCACACGATTAGGAATGTGGAGCCAATAATTACATGCAGTCCGTGGAATCCGGTGGCCATGAAGAATGTAGAACCATAAACACCATCGAAAATGGTAAAAGAAGTTTCATAATATTTGGAGGTTTGTAGTAATGTAAAGTACAGGCCTAGGCAGATTGTGATAAATAGGCTTTGGATTATATGTTTGCGATTGCCTTCCATTAAGCTATGATGGGCTCAGGTGATTGACACACCAGAGGCTAGTAGGACAGATGTATTTAGTAGGGGACATCTAAGTGGTTTAGGGGGGGTGATGCCTTCAGGAGGCCAGTACCTGCCTAGCTCTGGGGTAGGGGCTAGGTTTGAGTGGTAGAAGGCTCAAAAGAAACCCGCGAAGAAAAATACTTCTGAGATGATGAAGAGGATTATTCCATAGCGAAGTCCTTTTTGAATGACAGGTGTATGGTGTCCTTCAAAAGTAGCCTCTCGGACAACGTCGCACCATCATTGGTATATTGTTAGGAGATCAGTTGTTAGGCCCAATAGTAGAAGGGACATTGAGTTAAAATGGAATCATATAATTAGTCCTGAGGTTAGTAGTAATGCAGACAGGGCTCCTGTAAGAGGTCAGGGGCTGGGGTTTACTATGTGATATGCATGGGTTTGGTGGGTCATTAGGCATTATCGTGTAAGTACAGGCTAACTAGGAATGTGAAGACGTAGGCCTGGATAAGGGCTACAGCAAACTCCAGGATAGTTAATAAAATAAGAATGATGAATGTGATTAATGCAGTTGCAATGCTAATGCTTTTGAGTGCTAGAGTTGCACCTCCAATGAGGTGAATTAAAAGGTGTCCTGCAGTAATATTCACTGTTAGCCGAACGTCTAAGGCTATGGGTTGAATAAATAGGCTGATTGTTTCGATAATAACTAGTATGGGGATAAGGGGGATGGGGATACCTTGTGGGAGGAAATGAGCAAAGGTGCCAGAAACCAAGAATTACTGTACCTGCTCATAATGGGATAGCCATTCCGAGGTTTATTGATAATTGGGTAGTGGGTGTGAAAGAATGGGGTAGAAGGCTGAGGAGGTTTGTAGACCCGATGAATAGAATTAGTGATATTAGCATAAGGGTTCAGGTTTGTCCTTTTTGACTGTGGATTATTATCATTTGTTTTGATGTTAAGTGAAGGAGTCATCGCTGTATTACAATTAATCAATTTTCAATTAGTTGACTGGAGGAAGGAAATAGGACGGTGGGGAATATAATGATTAAAACAACAACAGGCAGTCCTATTATTGTAGGGGTAATGAAAGAGGCGAATAGATTTTCGTTCATTTTGTTTCTCAGGGTGTTGTATACTTTAGTGATTTGGCTAAGGAAGGCTCAGGGGCTGAATAGTATGAGTGTTTGGAGACCTTTAATTGTATAATAATAAACAGTGTGATAATTATTGATAAAGTTGTGATAAATCATGTGGAAGTGTCTAGCTGAGGCATGTCATCAAGGAGAGGGTGAGGCTCTCAATCTTCAACTTAAAAGGTTGATGCTGCAGTAGCTTCTTGATGATACTATAGTACGAATGATGATCATTTTTCAAAATGTTTTAATGGGACTATTTCAAGTAAAATTGGTATGAAGCTATGGTTGGATCCGCAGATTTCGGAACATTGTCCATAATATAAGCCGGGTCGTGTGGATAATAGGGTTGTTTGATTTAGGCATCCTGGAATAGCGTCTGTTTTTAAGCCCAAAGATGAGACGGCTCAAGAGTGTAGGACATCTTCTGATGAGATTAATATACGAATGGTGAGTTCTATGGGTAGAACCACTCGGTTGTCTACTTCCAGCAGGCGGATTTGGCCGGGTGCGAGATCGGATGTGGGGATTATATAGGAGTCAAAATTCAAATCTTCGTAATCTGTATATTCATAACTTCAATATCATTGATGGCCCATGGTTTTAATAGTCATAGAGGGGTTATTAATTTCGTCTATTATGTAAAGAATTCGGAGGGATGGGAGTGCAATTATAATGAGGATAATAGCTGGTAGGATCGTTCAGATGGTTTCCACCTCTTGGGCATCTATGGTGCTCGTGTGGGCTAATTTAGCGGTTAACATAATTGAGATAATATAGAGAACTAGGGAGCTGATAAGGAATATGATCATTAAAGTGTGGTCGTGAAAGTGTAGCAGCTCTTCTATAATAGGAGAAGTTGCATCTTGGAAGCTTGTTTGGAATGGGTATGCCATAGAGGTATATAGGGGTTTCACCTATAATTTAACCCTGACAAAGTTACATAAATTTTACTAATACCTCCACCGTGGAGAAAGACATAGTGGTTATGGTGTTGGCTTGAAACCAATTTAAGGGGGTTCGAATCCTTCCTTTCTTATTTATTTAATATTAATATAAGTAGGCTCTTCGAATGTATGATAAGGGGGAGGGCAGCCGTGGAGTCACTCAAGGTTTGTGGTTGTTAGTTTTACTAGTGAGACTTCTCATTTGGAGGCGAATGCTTCCCATACGATGAAAACCATTAGCATTACAGCTGTTAATGAGATGAAGGAGCCTATAGATGATACAGTGTTTCAGGTAGTGTATGCATCAGGGTAATCAGAGTATCATCGTGGCATTTCAGACAAGCCTAAGAAGTGTTGGGGGAAGAAGGTTATATTAACACCTACAAATATTACTAAAAAGTGAGCTTTAGTTCAGGCGGGGTGTAGGGTATAGCCGGAGAAAAGGGGGAATCAATGGACAAATCCACCCATAATGGCAAATACTGCTCCTATGGATAAAACGTAGTGAAAATGGGCTACTACATAATAAGTGTCATGAAGTACAATGTCTAGGGATGAATTAGCTAGTACAATACCAGTTAAACCCCCCACAGTAAAAAGGAAAATAAATCCAAGGGCCCATAGTATGGCCGGGGATCATTTGATATTACCTTCATGAAGAGTTGCTAATCAGCTAAAATATTATTAATGTGATGAGTATGTTTACCTCGTTGAGTTATGATTAGCATATACAAGGAGTAAAGAGCGGTGATAATAATGTTTAGTCCTATAAGGATAATAAACATATTTGATCAGGAGGATGTTGCTATGACTACAAATAGTTCTCCAATTAAATTAATAGTAGGGGGGAGGGCTAGGTTGGTGAGGCTTGCTAAAAGTCATCAGGAGGCTATAAGGGGTAAAATAGTTTGTAGGCCGCGTGCTAGGATTATAGTTTGACTATGGATTCTCTCGTAATTGGAATTGGCCAGGTAGAATAGTATAGAGGAGGTTAGTCCGTGGGCAATTATTAAAGCAGTAGCTCCTATATAGCTTCATGGGGACTGGATGAGAATGACTACAATCACCAGGGCCATATGACTTACCGATGAGTAGGCAGTATCAATGTTTCTGAGTTTTTTGGGTATATACCTAGTAGTGGTATTGCTGGGTCATAAGGTAGTTCTATTTTCAGTTTTCTGAGGAACCACCATACTTTCTTCCAGGATGTTTGCACTAGTTTACATTCCCAGCAACAGTGAATGAGGGTTCCTTTTTCTCCACAGCCTCTCCAACATTTGCTATTACCTGTCTTGTTGATAATAGCTAATCTAACAGGTGTGAGGTGGTATCTCATTGCAGTTTTGATTTGCATTTCTCTAATAACTAAAGAAGATGAGCATCTTTTCATATATCTGTTGGCCATTTGTATTTCTTCATGGGAGAAGAGTCTGTTCATGTCCTCTTCCCATTTTTTTTATTGGATTGTTTGTTTGTTGTTGAGTTTTATGAGTTCTTTGTATATTTTGGATATTAGGCCCTTATCTGAGCAGTTATTTGAGAATATCATCTCCCATTTAGTTGGCTGTCTGTTTATTTTGTTATCAGTTTCTCTTGCTGAGCAAAAACTTTTTATTCTGATGTAGTCCCATTCATTAATTTTTGCTTTCACTTCTCTTGCCTTTGGAGTCAAATTCATAAAATGCTCTTTAGAACCCAGGTCCATGAGTTTAGTACCTATGTGTTCTTCTATGTACTTTATTGTTTCAGGTCTTATGTTTAGATCTTTGATCCATTTTGAGTTAATTTTAGTACAAGGGGACAAACTGTAGTCGAGTTTCATTCTTTTGCATGTGGCTTTCCAGTTTTCCCAACACCATTTGTTGAAGAGGCTTTCGTTTCTCCATTGTGTGTTGTTGGCCCCTTTATCAAAAATTATTTAACTATATATATGTGGTTTTATTTCTGGGCTTTCTATTCTGTTCCATTGGTCTGAGTGTCTATTTTTCTGCCAATACCATGCTGTTTTGATTGTCGTGGCCCTATAATATAGTTTGAAGTCAGGTATTGTAATGCCCCCAGCTTCATTCTTTTCCTTTAGGATGCTTTGGCTATTTGGGGCTTTTTATAGTTCCATATAAATCTGATGTTTTTTGCTCCATTTCTTTAAGAAATGTCATTGGAATTTTGATGGGAATTGCATTAAATTTGTATATTGCTTTGGGTGATATGGCCATCTTGATTATATTTATTCTTCCTAACCAAGAACAAGGAATATTCTTCCATCTTATTATATCTTTTTCAGTTTCTCTTAACAATGGCTTGTAGTTTTCATTATATAAGTCCTTTACATTCTTTGTTTTGTTTATTCCTAGGAATTTTATTTTTTTTGTTGCAATCGTAAAGGGGATTATTTTTTTAGTTCGTTCTCAAATGTTTCATTGTTGGCATAGAGAAAGGCTATGGACTTCTTTTTTTTTTTTCCACTTAGTTGTTCCATTTATTTTTTTATTTTTTTTTAATAAATTTTTATTAATGTTAATGGGATGACATTAATAAATCAGGGTACATATATTCAAAGAAAACATGTCTAGGTTATCTTGTCATTAAATTATGTTGCATACCTCTCGCCCAGAGTCAGATTGTCCTCTGTCACCCTCTATCTAGTTTCTCTGTGCCCCTCCCCCTCCCCCTAACTCTCTCCCTCCTTCCCTCCTGTGTCCTCCCTCCCCCAACCCCTGGTAACCACCACACTTTTGTCCATGTCTCTTAGTCTCGTTTTTATGTTCCACCAATGTATGGAATCATGTACTTCTTGTTTTTTTCTGATTTATTTATTACACTCCGTATAATGTTATCAAGATCTCACCATTTTGCTGGAAATGATCTGATGTCATCATTTCTTATGGCTGAGTAGTATTCCATAGTGTATATGTGCCACATCTTCTTTATCCAGTCTTCTATTGAAGGGCTTTTTGGTTGTTTCCATGTCTTGGCCATTGTGAACAGTGCTGCAATGAACATGGGGCTACATGTGTCTTTACATATCAATGTTTCTGAGGTTTTGGGGTATATCCCCAGTAGAAGGATTGCTGGGTCATAAGGTAGTTCTATTTTCAGTTTTTTGAGGAACCACCATACTTTCCTCCATAATGGTTGTACTACTTTGCAATCCCACCAACAGTGGATGAGAGTTCCCTTTTCTCCGCAGCCTCTCCAACATTTGCTATTACCCATCTTGTTGATAATAGCTAATCTAACAGGGGTGAGGTGGTATCTCATTGTAGTTTTGATTTGCATTTCTCTAATAACTAATGAAGCTGAGCATCTTTTCATATATCTGTTGGCCATTTGTATTTCTTCCTGGGAGAAGTGTCTGTTCATGTCCTCTTTTCATTTTTTTATTGGATTGTTTGTTTGTTTGTTTGTTGTTGAGTTTTATGAGTTCTTTGTAAATTTTGGATATTAGGCCCTTATCTGAGCTGTTGTTTGAAAATAACATTTCCCATTTAGTTGGCTGTCTGTTTATTTTGATATCAGTTTCTCTTGCTGAGCAAAAATTTTTATTCTGATGTAGTCCCATTCATTTATCTTTGCCTTCAATTCTCTTGCCATTGGAGTCAAGTTCATAAAATGTTCTTTAAAACCCAGGTCCATGAGTTTAGTACCTATGTCTTCTTCTATGTACTTTATTGTTTCAGGTCTTATATTTAGGTCTTTGATCCATTTTAAATTAATTTTAGTACACAGGGACAAGCTGTAGTCGAGTTTCATTCTTTTGCATGTGGCTTTCCAGTTTTCCCAACACCATTTGTTGAAGAGGCTTTCTTTTCTCCATTGTGTGTTGTTGGCCCCTTTATCAAAGATTATTTGACCATATATATGTGGTTTTATTTCTGGGCTTTCTATTCTGTTCCATTGGTCTGAGTGTTTATTTTTCTGCCAATACCATGCTGTTTTGATTGTCATGGCCCTATAATATAGTTTAAAGTCAGGTATTGTAATGCCCCCAGCTTCATTCTTTTCCTTTAGGATTGCTTTGGCTATTCGGGGTTTTTTATAATTCCATATAAATCTGATGATTTTTTGTTCCATTTCTTTAAAAAATCTCATAGGAATTTTGATGGGAATTGCATTAAATTTATATATTGCTTTGGGTAATATGGCCATCTTGATTATATTTCTTCTTCCTATCCAAGAACAAGGAATATTTTTCCATCTCATTGTGTCTTTTTCTATTTCTCTTAACAATGTTTTGTAGTTTTCGTTATATAGGTCCTTTACATTCTTTGTTATGTTTATTCCTAGGTATTTTATATTTTTTGTTGCAATCGTGAAGGGGATTATTTTTTTCAGTTTGTTTTCTAATATTTTATTTTTGGCATATAGAAAGGCTATGGACTTTTGTATGTTAATTTTGTATCCTGCGACCTTACTGTATTGGTTTATTGTTTCTAATAATCTTTTTGTGGAGTCCTTCGGGTTTTCGATGTATAGGATCATATCATCCGCAAAAAGTGATACCTTTACTTCTTCTTTTCCGATATGGATGCCTTTTATTTCTTTGTCTTGTCTGATTGCTCTGGCCAGAATTTCTAGCACCACGTTATATAAGAGTGGAGAGAGTGGACAACCCTTTCTTGTTCCTGATTTAAGGTGGAAAGACCTCAGTTTTATGCCATTTAATATGATGTTGGCTGATGGTTTATCATATATGGCCTTTATCATGTTCAGATATTTTCCTTCTATACCCATTTTGTTGAGAGTCTTAAGCATAAAGTTGTGTTGTATTTTATCAAAAGCCTTTTCTGCATCTATTGGTAAGATCATGTGGTTTTTGTTCTTTGTTTTGTTGACATGGTGTATTGCATTAACCATTTTACGTATGTTGAACCATCCTTGAGATTCTGGGATGAATCCCACTTGATCATGATATATTATTTTTTTGATATGTTGTTGTATTTGATTTGCCAGTATTTTGTTTAGTATTTTAGCATCTGTATTCATTAGAGATATTGGTCTGTAGTTTTCTTTCTTTGTGCCATCCTTTCCTGGTTTTAGTATGAGGGTTATGTTGGCCTCATAAAATGTGTTTGGAAGTATTGCTTCTTCTTCAATGTTTTGGAAGACTTTGAGTAGAATAGGAACCAAGTTTTCTTTGAATGTTTGATAGAATTCACTAGTATAACCGTCTCGGTCTGGACTTTTATTTTTGGGGAGGTTTTTAATAGTTTTTTCTATTTCCTCCCTGCTGATTGGTCTGTTTAGGCTTTCTGCTTCTTCATGACTCAGTCTAGGAAGGTTGTATTGTTCTAGGAATTTATCCATTTCTTCTAGATTGTTGTATTTGGTGGCATATAGTTTTTCATAGTATTCTACAATAATTCTTTGTATATCTATGATGTCTGTGGTGATTTCTCCTCTTTCATTTTTGGATTTTGTTTATATGAGTCCTTTCTCTTTTTGCCTTGGTTAGTCTAGCCAAGAGTTTGTCAATTTTGTTGATCTTTTCAAAAAACCAGCTCCTTGTTTTATTGATTTTTTCTACAGTTTTTTGTTCTCTATTTCATTTATTTCTGTTCTGATTTTTATTATCTCCTTTCTTTTGCTGGTTTTGGGTTGTCTTTGTTCTTCTTTTTCTAGTTCCTTAAGGTGTGAAGTTAAGTGGTTTACTTGGGCTCTCTCTTGTTTGTTCATATAGGCCTGAAGTGATATGAACTTTCCTCTTATTACTGCTTTTTCTGCATCCCATAGATTCTGATATGTCGTATTGTCATTTTCATTTGTCTGTATATATCTTTTGATCTCTGTGCTTATTTCTTCTTTGACCCATTCATTTTTTAGAAAGTATGTTGTTAAGTTTCCACATTTTTGTGGGGTATTCCCCCTCTTTTTTGCAGTTGAATTCTAGTTTCAAGACTTTATGATCAGAGAATATGCTTGGTACAATTTCAATTTTTCTAAATTTGCTGATATTGTCTTTTGGCCCAACATATGGTCAATTCTTGAGAATGTTCCATGTACACTAGAGAAAAATGTATACTCTGTCGCTTTGGGATGAAGTGTCCTGTAGATGTCTATCATATCCAGGTGTTCTAGTATTTTGTTTAAGGCCAATATATCTTTATTGATTCTCTGTTTCGATGGCCGATCTACAGCCATCAGCTGTGCATTGAGGTCTCCAAGTATGATTGTATTTTGTCAGTTTTTGTTTTAAGGTCAATAAGTAGCTGTCTTATATAATTTGGTGCTCCTTGGTTTGGTGCATATATATTAAGGATTGTTATGTCTTCTTGATTCAGTGTCCCCTTAATCATTATGAAATGACCATTTTTGTCTCTGAGTACTTTTTCTGTCTTGTAGTCAGCATTATTAGATATAAGTATTGCTACACCTGCTTTTTTTTGGGTGTTGTTTGCTTGGAGGATTGTTTTCTAGCCTTTCACTCTGAATTTGTTTTTATCCTTGTTGCTTAGATGTGTTTCTTGTAGGCAGCATACAGTTGGATTTTCTTTTTTAATCCCTTCTGCTACTCTGTGTCTTTTTATTGGTAAGTTTAATCCATTTACATTTAGTGTAATTATTGACACTTGTGGGTTCCCTATTGCCATTTTATAAATTGCTTTCTGTTAGTTTTGTATCTTGTTTGATTCTTCTCTTTTGTTTTTTTATCATTTGTTTTTGTTTCTTTGTATTCCATACTTCTTTCCTCTGTTGCTACCTTTTTTAAGTCAAGTGTTTTTGTGGTGGTTTTTTCAAGGGTGGTTACCATTAAGTAATGAAAAGGGTACCTACCCTATTCATTGTAGTACCCTATCTTATGAGTATTTCTGCGCTTCATCGTCTTTTGCTACTGTTAATCTCCATCCTCTCCCTCCTTTTTTTCTTTTGTTGTCACAGTATAAATTTGGTTTTATTTTGTTCTTGGTGGAGCTGTTACTTGTGCTTTTGTTTTGTTTTGTTCTTTGAATCTGGTTGGAAAACTCCCTTTAGTATTTCCTGGAGTGGGGGCTTTCTGATGATAAATTCTCTCATCTTTTCTGTATTTGTGAATGTTTTTATATCTCCTTCATACTTGAAGGATAGCTTTGATGGTTATAGTATTCTTGGCTGAAAGTTCCTCTCTTTCAGGGCTTTATATATTGGGGTCCACTCACTTCTAGCTTGTGGAGTTTCTGCTGAGAAATCTGATGATAATCTAATAGGCCTTCCTTTATATGTTGTACTCTTTTTTTCCCTGGCTGCCTTGAGAATTTTTTCTTTGTCATTGGTTTGTGTCATCTTCATTATGATGCGCCTTTGAGTTGGTTTGTTGGGGTTAAGAAAACTCGGTGTTCTGTTTGCTTCTTGAATTTGAGGCTTTAGTTCTTTCCACAGGCTTGGGAAGTTCTCATTTATTATTTGTTTGAGTATACTCTCCATTCCTTTTTCTTTCTCTTCTCCCTCTGATATACCTATTATTCTTATGTTATTCTTTCTGATGGAGTCAGACAATTCCTGTAGGGCTTTCTTGTTTTTTATTATTTTTGAGTTTCTTTCTTTTTTTTCTTGTGCCTCAAGTTGCTTGTCTTCTATTTCACTAATCCTATCTTCTATCTGGGCTGTTCTATTAGCTAAGCTTGTTACCTCGTTTTTCAGCTCGTGAATTGAGTTTTTCATTTCTGTTTGATTTGTTTTTATAGTTTCAATTTCCTTGGTAATATATTCTATGTGTTCATTGAGTTGTTTTCTGATCTCCCTAAATTGCCTTTCTGTGTTTTCTTGTATATCTCTGAGTATTTTTAGGATTTCTATTTTAAATTCTCTGTCATTTAGCTCCAAGGTTTCCAATATGTTAAATCTTTTCTCCATAGGTTTTTCCACATCTATTTGTGTTACCTCTCTATCTTTTGTATCCATAATATTGCATTTCTTTTTCTTATTGGCATCTGAGGGTGGTCTTGTTCATAGCACTAATTAGAATTAATAAAGAATAAAAAGGGGGGAAAAAAGAAAAAAAGAAAAACACCCCACAAAAAAAAGTAATAATTTATTATTTTCCCCTTTTTTCTTTCTTCTCTTCCCCTCCTCTCCCCTCCTTAGGGAAATATCATGATGACCTGTGAATTATATTATGCTAAATTGAACAAAAACTGCCTATAACGGAGGGCCTGATTTGGGGTGAAGAGTTCAAGGGGCAAAAAGGGAGTAGGGACCTACTAAATGCAAAAAAAAAGGAGAAAATCTTAGACAAGCATAAAATGATTTGCTTGTAAGTGATGGTCGACTAAGCGATATAATGAAAAGGATAAGAGGGAAACAGAAAAAAGGAGAAAAAATAATAAAGAAGAAAAAAAATTAAAATTATAAGTAAAAATCTGTTGTATGAAGTGGAGCAAAGACTAAATACAATGGAGACCTTGGGTTGGGAGGAATGCTAATGAGTTAAAAAGCCAAGTAAAAAGTACCCAAAATGTCACAAAAACAAACAAAAGAAAACCAAAAGCAAAAGCAAAAAATAAACACCAAAAAAAGCTTGAGTCCCAAATTAAATAATTTGTTCGTGATTGAAGATTGAATGGGAGGAAAAGGAAAAAGAGAAAAGAAGAAATGAATAGAAAGAAAAAAATAAGAATAAGAGAAAACCAAAGGAAGAAAAAAAGGAAAAGAAAAAAAAAAAAAAGGGGAGAGAATGAGAGTTAAGGGTTTTGGAGTGTAACCCTAAAGGAGAGTAAGGATGAAGAAAAGAAATAAAATGAAACACTCATCGGTAGTGTAGTTCAAGAAAAGGGAAGCATAAGATGGGCAGAGAATAAAAGGACCGAGGTGGAGGAAATAGAAGTAATAATAATAAAGGCAATAAGGTAGAAGAAACAACAACAACAAAAAAATAGTGGAACAAATTATAAAGTCTGTGGATTTTTCTTGATTTTGAGAGGTTAACTTCTTCCTTTTTCTTTTCTCTCCCTCTTCCTGGTCGGTGACTCTGTACCCCAGGCTCTGCCCCTGTGTCACGCTTAGGTAGGGATTTGCAGTTGATGGGATTCTATGGCAATGTCATATAATTGGCTTTAGTATCGTTGGTAGTCAAGGCTTGTTGGCGTTTGCAGGGTCCAACAATGAGAGAGTTTGCTTTCCTGGATTCTCTCCTAGTCTCCCCTTCCTGAATTAGCAGCCTGGTGATCCAGCTATGAGGCTGCCACTGCTTCTGCCTGGGGAGTAAGAGGCTCAAAGAGCTGGGAAATCCCCACGCCATCCCCACTCAGCGCAAGGCTCTGGATAAGGCTCTGGCAGTCAGAGCCTCCACCGTAATCAGGTGGGGCTGGGAGTCAATTGTTTTCAAGGTGACTGTTCAGCGCCTAGCATTCAGTTGGACCACTCAACCCAGGCTTTCCACACTTTGTAGCCTGTTTTGGCTGGAAAAAAGAGGCACTAGTCACTGTTTGCTGTATAGATCTTAACATCTGCCAAGTCCCTCTTGTGAGCATATATCCCTGAATATGATGGCTCTGTCAATCAGAAGTTGCCCCCACCCCTTTAGTGAGAGGCACTAAAAAATATCACGCCTCTTGTCTTGGATCGCTAAACTGAGAGAGATCTTATCAATTAGAACCCCGTGGGAGCGCAGATTTCATGGGTTAAGCTAATTTCAGTGATTGGATCCGCAGTTGTGCTCCAGAAAGTATTTCAAGCTGCCCGTGCGCCCCTCCCCCAATGCTTGATTGTTAGTTTGAATGGCTGGGTGAGGTGCCCCTCCCATGGGGAGAATCTCTGGAGTAGGGAAGATAGCTTTGGCGCCCTTCCCGCTTGCCTTGCCACTGGCGGCTGGGGTGCACTGGGCATGCGGGAGAATGAGGCACTCTGGGTATGCGGGCGAGTGGGGTGCTCTGGGCATGCCGGTTGCTGGGGACTCTCACTTGCAGTGTGCGGGCCACTGGAGATGCTGGGAGCTCGCTCTGCGACCGGACCGCGGCACCAGGCGTGCGTGGTTTCTTACCACATGCCAGCGGCTGCTGGCAGCACTCAGGCTGTTCCTCCCCGAGGGTGGGCGGGCAGTTGCACACGTGGGTTGACTCACCACAGGCATACTCCCTCCTCGGCTTGAATGAACGTCTGTGCAGTAGTTAGCTTCTTCCACACCCTCAGCTCCGACCTGTCTCTCATATTCAAGTGATAACAGTCCTTTCGCTTTTAGTGTGTGTGGAACTCCAGAAGGCTCCAAGGATAAATTTTTCTGTTTCTAGTTGATAAATTTGTTGAGATTTTGGGGAGATCTGTCGGACACACTGCTCACGGAGCCATTTCCGTAATGTCACTCCTCGGCTATGGACTTCTGTATGTTAATTTTGTATCCTGCGACCTTACTGTATTGGCTTATTGTTTCTACAATAGTAGTCTTTTTGTGGATTCTTTGGGGTTTTCGATGTATAGGATCATATCATCTGAAAAAAGTGCTACCTTTACTTCTTCTATTCTGATATGAATGCCTTTTATTTCTTTGTCTTGTCTGATTGCTCTGGCTAGAACCTCTAGTACCACATTAAATAAGAGTGGAGAGAGTGGACAACCTTGTCTTGTTCCTGATTTAAGGGGGAAAGCCTTCAGTTTTGTGCCATTTAATATGAGGTTAGCTGATGGTTTATCATATATGGCCTTTATCATGTTGAGATATTTTTCTTCTATACCCATTTTGTTGAGAGTCTTAAACATAAAATTGTGTTGTATTTTATCAAAAGCCTTTTCTGCATCTATTGATAAGATCATGTGGTTTTTGTTCTTTGTTTTGTTGATATGGTGTATTACATTAACCGTTTTACGTATGTTGAACCATCCTTGAGATTCTGGGATGAATCCCACTTGATCATGATGTATTATTTTTTAAATATGTTGTTGTATTCGATTTGCTAGTATTTTGTTTAGTATTTTAGCTTCTGTATTCATTAGAGATATTGGTCTGTAGTTTTCTTTTTTTGTGCCATTTTTTGCCTGGTTTTGGTATGTGGGTTATGTTGGCCTCATAAAATGTGTTTGGAAGTATTGCTTCTTCAATTTTTTGGAAGACTTTGAGTATAATAGGAACCAAGTCTTCTTGGAATATTTGATAAAATTTGCTGGTATAGCTGTCTGGGACTGGACTTTTATTTTTGGGGAGATTTCTAATGGTTTTTTCTATTTCTTCTCTACTAATAGTTCTGTTTAGGCTTTCTGCTTCTTCTTGACTCAGTCTAGGAAGGTTGTATTGTTCTAGGAATTTATCCATTTCTTCTAGGTTGTTGAATTTAGTGTCATAAAGTTTTTCATAGTTCCACCACAATTCTTTGTATATCTACAATGTCCATGGTAATTTCTCCTCTTTCATTTTGGATTTTGTTTATATGAGTTCTTTCTCTTTTTTCTTTGGTAAGTCTTGCTAGGGTTTGTCAATTTTGTTGATCTTTTCAAAGACCCAGCTTCTTGTTCTATTAATTTTTTCTATAGTTTTTCTGTTCTCTATTTCATTTATTTCTGCTCTGATTTTTATTATATTTTTTTCTTCGGTTGGTTTTGGGTTGTCTTTGTTCTTCTTTTTCTAGTTCCTTAAGGTGTGAAGTTATGTGGTTCACTTGGGCTCTCTCTTGGTTGTTCATATATGCCTGAAGTGATATGAACTTCCTTCTTATCACTGCTTTTGCTGCATCCCATAGATTCTGATATGTCGTATTGTCATTTTCATTTGTCTGTATATATCTTTTGATCTCTGTGCTTATTTCTTCTTTGACCCATTCATTTTTTAAAAGTATGTTGTTTAGTATCCACATTTTGTGGGATTTTTTCCCTCTTTTTTGCAGCTGAATTCTAGTTTCAAGGCTTTATGAAGAGAAAATATGCTTGATACAAGTTTCATTTTTCTGAATCTGCTGATGTTGTTTTTGTAGCCCAACATACGATCAATTCTTGAGAATGATCCATGTACACTGGAGAAAAATGTATACTCTGTCACTTTGGGATGAAATATCCTGTAGATGTCTATCATATCCAGGTGCTCTAGTGTTTTGTTTAAGGCCAATATATCTTTGTTGATTCTCTGTTTGGATGACCAATCTACAGCCGTCAGTGGTGTATTGAGGTCTTTAAGTATGATTGTATTTTTGTCAGTTTTTGTTTTATGATCAATAAGTAACTGTCTTATATATTTTGGTGCTCCTTGGTTTGGTGCATATATATATTAAGAATTGTTATGTCTTCTTGATTCAGTGTCCCCTTAGCCATTATGAAATCGCCATTTTTGTCTCTGAGTACTTTTGCTGTCTTGTAGTCAGCATTATCAGATATGAGTATTGCTACACCTGCTTTTTTTTGGATGTTATTTGCTTGGGGTATTGTTTTCCAGCCTTTCACTTTGAATTTGTTTGTATCGTTGTAGGCAGCATACAGTTGAATTTTTTTTAATTCATTCTGCTACTCTATGCCTTTTTATTGGTGAGTTTAATCTGTTTACATTTAGCGTAATTATTGACACTTGTGAGTTCCCTATTGCCATTTTATAGGTTGTTTTCTGTTAGTTTTGTGTCTTGTTTGAACCTTCTCTTTCGTTTTTCTATCTTTTGTTTTTATTTGGTTGTATTCCATACATCTTTCCTCTGTTGCTATCTTTTTTAAATCATGTGCTTCTATGGTGGTTTTTTCAATGGTGGTTACCTTTAAGTAATGAAAAGGGTTCCTACCCTATTCATTGTAGTGCACTATCTTGTGAGTACTTTTGCACTCCATCGTCCTTTGTTACTGTTAATCTCCATCCTCTCCCCCCTCGTTTTTTTTTTTTTGTTGTTGTTGTTGTCACAGTTTAAATTTGGTTGTATTATGTTCTTCGTGGAGCTTTTACTTGTGGCTTTTTTGTTGTTGTTGTTCTTTGTATCTGATTGGAGAACCCCCTTTAGTAATTCTTGGATTAGGGGTTTTTTGATGATAAATTCCCTCATCTTTTCTGTATCTGTGAATGTTTTTATTTGTCCTTTGTATTTGAAGGATAACTTTGATGGGTATAGTATTCATGGCTGAAAGTTCCTCTCTTTCAGGACTTTAAATATTGAGGTCCACTCTCTTCTAGCTTGTAGAGTTTCTGTTGAGAAATCTGATGATAATCTAATGGGCCTTCCTTTATATGTTGTATTCTTCTTTTCCCTGGCTGCCTTGAGAATTTTTTCCTTGCCGTTGGTTTGTGCCAATTTTATTATGATGTGCCTTGGAGTAGGTTAGTTGGGGTTATGAAAACTCAGAGTTCTGTTTGCTTCTTGAATTTGAGGCTTTAGTTCTTTCCACAGGCTTAGGAAGTTCTCATCTATTATTTGTTTGAGTATGTTCTCCATTCCATTTTCTCTCTCTTCTCCCTCTGAAATACCTATTATTTTTATATTATTCTTTTTGATGGAGTCAGATAATTCCCATAGGGTTATCTCATTTTTTAAAATTTTTGAGTCTCTTTCTTCTTCTCTCTGTTTTTCCTCAAGTTGCTTGTCTTCTATTTCACTAATCCTACCTTCTATCTGGCCGGTTCTATTAGCTAAGCTTGTTATCTCGTTTTTAGCTCATGAATTGAGTTTTTCATCTCTATTTGATTTGTTTTTATAGTTTCAGTTTTCTTGGAAACATATTCTTTGTGTTCATTGAGTTGTTTTCTGAGCTCTCTAAATAGCCTTTCTGTGTTTTTTTGTATATCTCTGAGTATTTTTAGTATTTCTGTTTTAAATTCTCTGTCATTTAAATCCAAGGTTTCCAAAATATTAAGTTTTTTCTCCATAGGTTTTTTTCTCATCTATCTGTGTTACCTCTATTTCTTTTGTATCCATGATATTTGATTTTCTCTTCCTTAATGGCATCTGAGGGTGGTTTTGTTGATAGTATTAATGAGGTTTAATAAAGAATAAAAAGTTTAAAAAATAAAAAGTAGAAAAGAATTTTTTTTAAATTTTTTTTTTTAAATCAAAAAAAAGAAAATATTTTCCCCTCGTTTTTTTCTCTCTTTTCCTCTCCCCTCTTTCTTGAGAAAATCTTGTGGTGAAGTGTGAGTTATATTGTACTAAATAGAACAAACAATGCCTCTAATGGAGGGCCTGAGTTGGGGAGAAGTAATAAAGGGGCACAAGAGGGGGGTATGGACCCACAAAATGCAAATAAGGAAAAAATTTGAGGCAAGAATAAAATGATTTGCTTTTAGGTGTTGGTTGGCTAAGAGATATGATGAGAGGAATAGGAGGGAAATAGGAAAAAGGGGGGGGAATTAAAAAATTACTATTGTATTTAGTGGAACAAGAGCTCGATAAAATGGAGAGCCAGGGTTGGGAGCACTGCTAGTGAGGTAAAAAAGTGAAGTAACCCCCCCCCAAAATGCCACAAACATAAGTTTGAGTCCCAGATAAGATAATTTGTTTGTTATTGAGGTTTGAATGAGAGGAGACGTAAAGGAGAAAGGAAGAAACTAATATAGAGGGAGAAAAGAAAGAGAGGGGGGAAAAAAAAGAGGGAACCACTAAAAGAAGAAAAAAGAAAAAGGAGAGAGAGAGAGAGTTAATGGTTTTGGAGTGCAACCCTCATAGAGAGAAAGGAAGAGGAAAGAAAAGATAATGGGAGATGTAACCCTTATGGGTAGTATAGTTCAAGGAGAGATGAGAGTAAGGCCAGCATAGAATTAAATGACCAAATTGGAAGAGAAAAAAAAAATCAGGACATGAAGATAAGAGAAAGAAACGAACAAATATAATAAAATGGGATAGGTTATAAAGTCTGTGGATTATTCTTGATTTTGAGAGGTTATCTTCTTGCTTTTTCTTTTCTCTCCCTCTTCCTGGTCGGTGACTCTGTACCCCGGGTCTGCCCCTGTGGCACGCTCAGGTAAATGTTTGAAGTTGATAAGTCTCTATGGCGATGTCATGTATTGGGCTTCAGTCTTGTTGGCAGTCGAGGCTCATTAGCATTTATAGGCTCCGACAGTAAGAGAGACTGTGTTCCTGGAGCCTCTCTCCTAGTCTTTCCTTTCTCAATTAGTAGCCTGATAATCCACCTATGGGGTTGCTGCTGCCTCTGCCTAGATAGTAAGAGGTTCAAAGAGCTGGCACCTCCTCACTCTATTCCCACTCAGCACAGGGCTCTGGGTAAGACTCAATCAGTCAGAGCTGCTAGCATAATCAGGCGGGGCTTCCGCCCACACAAAGACCTCTGACTCTGTCACTCTGTCCGGTAACACGGACGGGGTCCACTCTCGGGATGCTTGGAGGAATTGCTCCCTCACTATCTGCGCACAGACCAGGATATCAGGCCGGCCGTCTCACACTCTGAGTGAAACCCCTGCCCGCACGGAAAAATTCCAGCATTGGAATTGGCTCTCACTCCCTCCCCGTGTGCGGCTTTTTCAGGGCGCTGGGGCAGCCCGAGTTTCCACTTTCAGCCCACACAAAGGCCCCTGACTCTGCCTCTCTGTGGGGTAAAACAAGCGCCCACTCCTGAAGCACTTGGAGGAATCTCCTGCCCACTCTCCATGTGCGCTGACCAGGATATCAGGCTGGCAGTCTCACACTCCAAGTGAAAACCACATGCGCACGAAAGATCCAGCATTGGAATTAGCTTTCCCTCCCTCGCAGTGCATGGCTTTTTCAGGGTGCTTGGGGCAGTCCCGAGATTCTGCTTTCAGTCCACACAAAGGCCTCTGACTCTGCCTCTCTGTGGGATAACACGGGCACCCACTCCCAAGGCGATCGGAGGGATCTCTCACCCACTATCTGTGCACGCCTACCAGGATATCAGGCCAGCCATCACTTACTCTGAGAAAGCCCTCCACCCGCACAGAGAAGTTCCAGCGTTGGAATTAGCTCTCGTTCCCTGTCCATGCGTGGCTTTTCCAGGGTGCTGGGGCAGTCCTGAGATTCCACTTTCGGCCCACACAAAGGCCTCTGTATCTGCCTCTCTGTGGGATAACATGGGCATACACTCCCGGGGCCTTTGGAGGAATCTCTCACCCAATATCTGCACTCGCCGACCAGGAGATCGGGCGAATGGCTGCCCCGCTTATCTTTCTTTATCTGGGTTTGGCACGAGTCTTAGCTTGTATTGCCTGGGTTGCCCCAAGCACAGTTTTTCCTTGGCTTGGATCTCCGGGCCACAGCCTGGTTTGGCCGTTTGTGCCGCAGCCTGGATCTATTCGCCCCCTTTGCCTGCCTTAGTTTCTATATTCTCAGTTCCCAGTGAAAGCAGCCCTATTTAGGTTAATGAAGAAGGCAGAGTATTTCATTTTATTATTATTATTATTCTGAAGCTGGCAACGGGGAGAACAGTCAGACAGATTCCCGCATGCTCCTGACCGGGATCCACCTGGCATGCCCACTAGTGGGTGACGCTCTGCCCACCAGGGGGCGATGCTCTGCTCATCCGGGGCGTTGCTCTGTTGTGACCAGAGCCACTCTAGCGCCTGGAGCAGTGGCCAAGGAGACATCTCCAGCCCCCGGGCCATCTTTGCTCCAATGGAGCCTCGGCTGCGGGAGGGGAAGAGATAGACAGAGAGGAAGGAGAGGGGGAGGGTTGGAGAAGCAGATGGGTGCTTTTCCTGTGTGACCTGGCCGGGAATCGAACCCGGGACCTCTGCACGCCAGGCCGACGCTCTAACACTGAGCCAGCCGACCAGGGCGGCGGAGTATTTCTTACTCCCTATATTCTTTGGGGTTTGATTATATATTTAGCAAATTTTTTGCTTAACCATACCTATGGGTGTATTGTGGAACATCTGGCGGCTCTAAGGAGAGATTATTCTGTTTCTGGTTGAAGATCATGTTGAGTATTGGGGGAAATTTATTGGTATCATTTCCTATCATGTCAGTACTCTGACGTCATCTCTTTTCTTAAGATTTTATGTATTGATTTTATATAGAGAGGAGGAAGGTGGAACAAGAAGTATTAACTCATAGTTGCTTCACTTTAGTTGTTCATTGATTGATTGTCTATGTGCCTTTACTGGGCAAGCCCTGGGTTTCGAACCAGTGACCTTAGCATTTCAAGTCAATGTGTTATCCATTGCACCACCACAGGCTAGGCCCCACTTTCATTTCTGATATTATTTTTATCTGTCTTTTTTTCTTAATCTTGCTAAAGGTTTGTCAATTTTCATTTTTTCAAAGAACCAGCTTTCAGGTTCACTGATTCTTCCTATTGTTTTTATTTTTATAAATTTATTTTTAGAGAGAGAGAGAGGCAAGAAGACAGAAACAGGAACATGGAGCTGCTCTTGTATGTGCTCTGACCGGGGAATTGACCAAGCAACCTCCTCGCTCCAGGACAAGGCTCCAACCGAGCTCTCTGGCCAAGACTTTATTTCTTTTTATTTTCAGAGATACAGAGAGAGGTAGTGAAGAGAGAGGGGAGGGAGACGGGAGGCATTCATTTATTGTTCCACTCGGTCATGTACTCATCTCCTGCTTCCCGTGTGCCCTGACCATGGATCAAACCTGCAACCTTGTTGTTTCGGGGCGATGCTCTTTCTATTTTGTTCAACTTTATTGAAGAATAATTGATAAATACATAAAATTGTTTATATTTAAAGTGCACAATGTGATGTTGATATACATGGAATGACTACCAAGGACAAGATAACTAAGTTACTGATTTAAAATGAGCTGCCTAATTACTGGAGATGGAATTTGGAATTTAGAGGTAAAGTTGGATTTTAGAATTCCATTTACAGGACCTGGCCGGTTGGCTGAGTGGTAGAGGGTCGGCCTGGAATGCAGGAATCCTGGGTTTGATCCCCAGCCAGGGCACATAGGAGAAGCACCCATCTCTTTCTTCACCCCTCCCCCTCTCCTTCCTGTCTGTCTGTCTCTTCCCCTCCCGCAGTCAAGGCTCCATTGGAGCAATGTTGGCCCGGATGCTGAGGATGGGTCTATGGCCTCTGCCTCAGGCGCTAGAATGGCTCTGGTTGCAACAGAGCACCGCCCCAGATGGGCAGAGCATCGCCCACTGGTGGACATGCTTGGTAGATCACAGTCGGGGGCATGCGGGAGTCTGTCTGACTGCCTCCCCGTTTCCAACTTCAGAAAAATACAAAAAAAAACCCCACCCAGAAACCCAACAACAAATAAAAACAAACAGCAGAGATGAAGTGATCTCGATAGCTTTTGGCTAGAGACACTGCTGTGCCTTACTGGAGAATCTTTTGATGACTACAGTGATGATGATGTATTTGAAGCTCTTGTTAATGTTAAAGCTAAGGGTGATAAGATAGCAATATGGACTACTGACTGTGAAAACAGAGAAGCTGTTAAACATATAGGGAGGGTATAGAAGAAAAGGTTAGGACTTCCTCCAAAGACAGTGATTGGTTATCAGTCCCACAAGAGTCCATCAGCTTCAGAACACACCATGCTCACTTCATAGTAGCCACCTGAGGCAGAAAATTATGGTGTAGATAAATAGAGTAATATCAAAAGAATATGATAATAAAGTATAAAGAGTTACATATTGATACCTACTAGCTATTTTTAAGTAATAAGCATTTATAAAAGAAAATGTATGTGGATTTGACTCTCCAGATTAAGAAAATGAAACTAAATGTAGTTTACCTGACTTCCCTCTTCTCCCCTGCCCATCTTTCCATGGTCGGTGTGCTCAGACTCCTGAGCTCATCAGTGTGGGTTGCTATAAGTGGCTGCATTAACAGTGTGTGTCACTGGGCGGTCCAGCCCTCCCTCTTGAGCCTCCAGCTGCACGTGTGGCTGGGACTCCCACTCTGCACCCAACAAGATGCCGGCTCTCTGTCCTGCCGCTTTGTCTTCCCATCCCTTGGCCTTGTCCTTGCTCAGGACCCCATCTTCCCGCTCTGGGTCCCGCACAGCCTTCTTCCATCTGTCCTGCGCTGTTTCTCCCTTTCCACAACTGTCCTTATGAGAAATCCAAACACCCTTTAGCAGTTGGCCGGTGGCTCCTGGTTTAGCGGCTGCGGCCATCACTCCAGCCTCCACTCTTGCTGCTCCTCACTAAGATCAGACCTGGGCCTGGAAAAGGAACCCGGGCATGCTCTCTCAGCTCCAAGACCCTGCCAGTGTGGCTGCCCCACCTGGCACCACCACCTGCCCCAACTGAACTCTTCTTCTCCCTCCCACAGAAATAACCAGGTCATTGTATACTAGCCTGTTATATTCCCACCTCCCTGGGTAGCTTAATATATATGTGTGGGCACTGAGCCTTGTGCCTAATTGCAATTTCTGGTACATGGTACTCAGCAAATAGCTGCTGAGAAAACTCACCGTGTGGCTTTGGGTATGGGCAAAAGAAGGTCCTAGACCGACTGCAGGCTTTGCAGCATGGGGTGTCGTGGCTGTGAAGTTTGAAAAACAAGTTTCGTTTTGTTTTTGATAGTTCTGATGTAAGTTTATAGATTAAGGTAAAAGTACGTGTGTCATTAGACTTGAAAAGATTTGAGTATCAACTCTTTTATAACCTAAAATTTTCAAAACAAATATGTTCAATTTCTTTTTTTTTTAAATATCTTTAATTTCAAATAAGATTCTGATTAAGTGGGTTTATATGTTGTAAAATGTAACATCACAGTATATTTTGCTTCTGGCACACATTAATAGTTGAAGTAATATACCTATACAGATATTTAGGCTTTATTAAATGTTGATTGATGAAATGATTTACTGTTTCCTTTATAGTTTCTGTAAATCATTACAGGTTTATTGTAAGAAAACAATGCAGAAAATTCAAATAAACAAAACTTAGTGATATACCGTCATTCAGAGATAATTTTCAAAACATCTCTCTATGCATAGACGACTTTACATAAATATTTTTGTTTAATAAGATGTTGAAATCGACTTATTTATATAGAAAAAAATACCCTCAGTTTACCCTGTATATAAAGAAATACGTGGCCCTGGTTGGTTGGCTCAGTGGTAGAGCGTCGGCTTTGCGTGCGGAAGTCCCGGGTTCAATTCCCCGCCAGGTAACACAGGAGAAATGCCCATCTGCTTCTCTACCCCTCCCCTCTTCTTCCTCTCTGTCTCTCTATTCCCCTCTCGCAGCAGAGGCTCCACTGGAGCAAAGAAGGCCCGGGCGCTGGGGATGGCTCCTTGGCCTCTGCCCCAGGCGCTAGAGTGGCTCTGGTCGCAACAGGGTGACGCCCCGGATGGGCAGAGCATCACCCCTTTGTGGGCAAAGCGTCGCCCCCTGGTGAGCGTGCTGGGTGGATCCAGGTCGGGCGCATGCGAGAGTCTGTCTGACAGTCTCTCCCCGTTTCCAGCTTCAGAAAAAAAAAAAATTAAAAGAAAAAAAGAAATACGTCACCTGGTGTAAAAGAGGAAATGGTCTCCTACTCTCTTCTGCCCTTAAATTCCTTACCGTCAGGACCAGCTTTTACCAGTAAATTGAAATTGTCCAATCAAAAGGTATTTCATGAGCATTTAGTGGGGATAGAAAGAGGGAAGTAAAGCATGCCCTCCACATGAGTGCGAGGATTTGCTGTGACCTTTGGAAAGACGGGCACCCACAGAGAATTGGTGAACACGTGTATGTATCAGACTGTGTTTGTCCTCTGCCCAGTGGGTCAGGAGGCACCCCTGGGAGAAGGAGAACTGGAACCACAGCCAGGTTCAGGCAGCTTTGTCCTGTCCGCCCCTTAGGGTTGCATGTGGCTTTGACCATCTCTCCCTTTATTGGAATCCCTACAGTGTCTTCTCTTTTGATAGGACCTGGTCAAAGTGCACCAAAATGCAAGACAACTAGCAGGACCAGTATTATTTGAACTGAAATAATAAGATATGTTAATACTTACAAGGAATTTCTTGATAGCCATTTTCTAATGCACGAAAATAGTTCACGAATTGTAGAGTGGGTATTTTACATATTTCCAATAAACCAGTATTTTAAAATAAGGTATACATAACCTAACAAAAGTTACAATTTCTTACTCAAGCATTTCTTGTGTTTCTCTGTGTTACATTTCTTATACTTGGCATTCAGAAACAAGAACGCACCGTGACTTCACATTAGTTGAAGTGTGCACACTGTGCACAGGGCTTTCCACGTTTGTGCCATTTTGTTTGGAGGACCTGGCCAGAGGGTAGCACATTCAACCTCTCATTCCCACATCTCTCTATTCCCTAGGGCAGTGGTCCCCAACCAGCGGGCCGCAGACCTGTACTGGTCCGAGGGTCATTTGGTACCGGTCTGCAGAGAAAGAATAACTTACATTATTTCCATTTTATGTATATTTAAGTCTGAACGATGTTTTATTTTTTTTTAAATGACCAGATTCCCTTTGTTACACCTAAGACTCACTCTTGACGCTTGTCTCAGTAACATAATATATTTATCCGTCCCACCTTAAACGCCTGTCTGTGAAAATATTTTCTGATATTTAAACTGTCCGTGGTCCAAAAAAGGCTGGAGACCACTGCCCTAGGGGACAGAGCAACATACTACAGAGTTATGTTGTTTTGTCATTAGTGTTCTGTTTCATTTTATCCTCCCCAGATCATAGCAACATTGTACAGCAAATGTGTCACTATTTAAGCCAGGAGGTCACTTTAAGGTTGCCAGGTGAGCATAATTCCTGCCTGATCCCACAGTCTTTGGGTCAAGTGCATGTACTGAATCTAAGTCAGTGGAGTGTGTTTATTATGGGGAAAATCCTAAAGCTTCCGTTGCAGGGGTTTGCAGTTTAAAAAGTTAAATTAAACCTTGAGAGCCCTTGGTAAATTCTGGAGAGAGAACTCATGTACAGTGAGGCTCACCCTGCTGAGCTGTGTCCCTGGTGTGAGCTCTAGTGCTGAGGCACTGTTACTTACTCTCTGTCTCAGCGGGTGGCACCTACCATGTCCAGGGATCCTCTGTGATGTCAGCCCTGATTCCCTCTCTCTCCCATTCAAATCCAATCACCGGTGACTGCGTCTCCTAAATTCTTTCTTCTCATTTTCCTTCTTCCTGCAATTACTGG
The DNA here is from genome assembly GCF_036850765.1 of Saccopteryx bilineata. Classification (NCBI taxonomy): domain Eukaryota; kingdom Metazoa; phylum Chordata; class Mammalia; order Chiroptera; family Emballonuridae; genus Saccopteryx; species Saccopteryx bilineata. The sequence continues at coordinate 170,531,964 of NC_089495.1, forward strand.
CTCAGCTAACTTGTACTTGCTGTGGTTGGTTTCCTGCTGACCCATGAGTCTCCCGTGCTCAATGTTCCAAAGGCTTCTTCTGTCCTATGGAACAATATAGCTAGAGGTCACTGCATTCTGAGTTCTATGCAGCTAGGATATTAGCATGCAAACACTCATCTGAAACTGGCTTCTTCAGTGGATGGTGTGACTCTCTCTTGCTCGACCTAGTAACAGGGACTTCCTTAACTGGAACCAGGATCCCCGCTTCCTACACTTGTGGGCATGAAGGTAAATCTTTCCTTGCTGGAGTGGATCCCAAGCCTCGTTTAAAATTTTTTCTTCAATGTACTTCTATAGGGAGTGCCAAGAACTCTCCTCGTTGTTTTTCTCCTGTGTCTAATTTGAATATCTCAGACCCAGGTGTCTGCTCATCCCTGGCCAGCCCCAATATTGGAAAGAGCCTCTTAGTTTCTCCCCAAAATCCAGTCCCACAAGTATATTCATAAAACTTTAGAAGTTTTTCTTTACATAAAAGACAGGGTTTCTTATGCATCAATGTCACTCCATTACATTTCATTCCTAAAAAATAAAAAAGCAGCAGCAGAAGAAGGACACGGGAGAAAGGGCTGAGGACTGCAGCTTATTTCCTGCAGGGCAAAGCTGACTCCTTACTATCATCCCCCCCATGTGCTTTGAGGGGCCCAGACTGCCACCAGGTCCATCCCTATGCGTCATAGTGCCTGACGTTCATATCAGACTGTTTTCCTATTATTTTATCTCTTGCTATGGATCTATTCAGATTTTGTATTCTTTCTTAAATCAATTTCTTTAGATCATCTTTCTCTATGTAGAATTTGTCCATTTTATCTAGGTTATCTAAGTTTTTGAATAGCATGCAACTGTTCATGATATTCCCTTATATTTCTTTTTGTTTCTGTAAGGTCAATAATAATGTCCTCACTTTCATTTCTTTTCTGTTTCTTTTTAAAAATTTTATGTATTGATTTTATATAGAGAGGAGGAAGGTGGAGCAAGAGGTATTAACTCATAGTTGCTTCACTTTAGTTGTTCATTGATTGCTTGTCTACGTGCATTTCCTGGGCAAGCCCCGGGTTTCAAACCAGCGACCTTAGCAATCCAAGTCAATGCGTTATCCACTGCACCACCACAGGCTAGACCCCACTTTCATTTCTGATATTATTTGTATCTCTCCTTTTTTCTTAATCATGCTAAAGGGTTGTCAATGTTCATTTTTTCAAAGAACTAGCTTTCATGTTCACTGATTCTTCCTACCGTTTTTATTTTTATTTATTTATTTTTGAGAGAGAGAGAGGCAAGGAGACAGAGACAGGAACATGGAGCTGCTCTTGTATGCGCCCTGACTGGGGAATTGACCAGGCAACCTCCACGCTCCAGGACAAGGCTCCAACCGAGCTATCTGGCCAAGACTGCATTTCTTTTTATTTTCAGAGATACAGAGAGAGGTAGTGAAGAGAGAGGGGAGGGAGAAGGGAGGCATTCATTTATTGTTCTACTCAATCGTGTACTCATTGCCTGCTTCCCGTGTGTGCTCGGACCGTGGATCGAACCTGCAACCTTGTTGTTCGGGGCGATGCTCTTTCTATTTTGTTCAACTTTATTGAAGAATAATTGATAAATATATATAATTGTTTATATTTAAAGTGCACAATGTGATGTTGATATACATGGGATGATTACCAAGAACAGGATAACTAATTTAATGATTTAAAATGATCGGCCTAATTACTGGAGAGGGAACTTGGAACTGAGATGCAAAGTTTGATTTTAGAATTGTAATTACAGAATCTGGCTGGTTTGCTCAGTGGTAGTGCGTCGGCCTGGCATGCAGGAGTCCCTGGTTTGATTCCCGGCCAGGCCACACAGGAGAAGCGCCCATCTGCTTCTCCACCCTTCCACCTCTCCTTCCTGTCTGTCTGTCTCTTACCCTCCCGCAGCCAAGGCTCCATTGGAGCAATGTTGGCCCGGGAGCTGAGGATGGCTCTATGGCAGTGTTTCCCAACCTTTTTTGTGCCATGCCCCACCTTAACCTTTCTAAAATTTTTATATCCCCCCCTTATGTAACATACATAATTTTTAACATTAAAAAGTTGATTTGTTCACTTAATAGACATAAATGATAGGTTCTAGGAAGAAATCACTATGAAATTGTTAACAAAACACGGTAAGTAAAATTTCAAAACATATAATGAAAAACAGAAATTTAAATTCCAAATAATTTTAATACAGATTTTTCTATATTAATTTATTATTTTAATTTAGTATGATCCTTGCGCTTGATGCTTGCTGCACAGAGCTTTTATATTAGGTTCCAATTTGGTTAGCTTTAGTCTCAAGTCTCCACGTTGTGCTATATCCAGCCGATTTCTTTTTTTTTACCAGTAAATCATATACAGCACTAAATCCACATTCAGCTAAAAATGAAGATGGAAACGGTAGCAATAGTTTTCTTGCACATTTGGTTGAATTTGGGTATTTGATTTCTGTTTCCTCACAAAGCCATGCCATCACTCCTTTGATATTAAATAAAGCTTTAACTGACTCTTCATTTTGCAATTCTGTGAGTTCTTCTTGATACTGCATATTTGATATATCAGACAAATCCACTAACATTGGCTGCATCATCCATGTTGGGAAATCAATTTGTTTTAAATCAGAAAATCTTTCTTTTAAATCAGCCAATAGAATATTCAAATGATTGACAATAACAAGTAAAGTGGTATCAGTTACTTCTCATTTTTTAGAGCCAATGAAACTGTTTCAAGTTTTTGTTGTTAATATGTTTCTGACATAACTCAATATTGGTAATGAAACCAAATATCTGTGCTTTTGCATCGACAAAAGTTTTATTTGTTCCTTGAAGTTGCTTATTTAATATATTTAGTTTTTCAAAGATATAGACTAAATAACTCACAAATGCTTTACCATCTATTGTTAACAGATACTTCATTTCAGGTTTGTCACTTAAAAAATCACTAAGAGTATCAAACAGTTCCATAAATCTTTTCAAACAGTTTCCTTTAGATAGCCATCTTACTTCAGTATGAAGTAAAAGTCTCACATGGTCTTCATTTTGTTCTTCACAAAATAGCTTGAAAAGACGCTCACATTTGGCACTAGTTTTAATAGCATTAACACACTTCATTACTGTATGTAATACTTCATTCAGAACAGGCGAGACGTTTTTTGCTACCAAGTTTTCCCTATGAATAACACAATGCACAAGAATCATTTCTGGATTCGCATCTTTCATCAGTTTTAAGCAGCCATTTTTCTTGCCCATCATATTGGGAGCACCATCTGCAGCACAAGATGTTATATTTTTCATTGGTATATCATTGACATCTAAGTAGTTTTTTAGCTTATTATATATATGTTTGGAGGTAGTGGTGCTTTCTAATCTTTTACAGAACAACATTTCTTCAGCAAGATGTCCTTTATCAATATATCTTACGTAAGTTATCAATACTGCCTCACTGTCTCTCAAAGTTGATTCATCCATTTGCAAGGAGAATTTTTTTGTTTTCAGCTTTTCAATAAGTTGTTTTTCAATATCCTCACTCATTTCATCTATACTTCTGCTAACAGAATTGTTACTGAGTGGCATAGCTTTTACATCTTTGTCATCTTTTTCAAGAACCATTTTAAGAAATGCTGATATTGACGGTTTTATTAAATTCTCTCCATAAGTGTGATTTTCTCCAGTTTTAGTGATGAATAAAGAAATTTGATAACTAGCCTCAAGAACACGATTATCAGTTGAAGTATGAGCAGTAAATAGAGACTTTAATGTTGTTCTTTTTTCAAAATTTTTCTTTAAAGTTTTAAAGTAACTCAAATCTGAATTAATATGAGCACTATGTTTCGCCTTCAAATGCGCCTCAAGATGACCTCGTTTCATTGATTTGTTGGGCAAGCATTGCTGGCATAAAAGACAAAATGGAATCCGCTCATCGTGAACAGCGGGTATGAACCCAAATTTTAAATATTCCTCCGAATATTGATGAGTTTTTTTCTTGCTTGCACCGCTCATTTTACTATGGGGTATAATAAAAATAAGATCAATTAAAAACTAATATTAAAATATGTGTTAAAATATATTCAATGTGACAGAGTAAACGTATACTAAAAATTCATATTTATTTAAATGTATATAACACATTTACTACACTACCACTGCAAATCAAAAGGTATCTATATTTTTTCCACTTGACAAAATTTTCTGGAAAGTTATGCTTCTAAAATTAAAATTGTCATGCATGCACTAATATAGCCCCAATAAAATTTATAAAATATTAGTGCTTTCTAGCTCCGATGCAAGAAGTACTTAATAAAGAGTTTAATATTGATAAAAATAAAATCAAATACTTACCAATTATATCTATACAATATACATATGTATATTTATTAAATCAACGAGCTTTTACAACAGTTTTGACTGACACTTATTTCAAATTAACACCAACTGAATGATGTGAAACACTACAGAAGTTGCGATGGACAAATTAGGTGAGAATAACTGCGTTGTTTAACGAGTTTTTAAAACGTCCGAGTTCCCTGCAGCAGACGGCATGCTCAGCAGTGAACCCAGGACGAAGTTTACTTGACGACACCAATCACCGAGTTGATATTTTTGGTCTCGTCAAATGAAATTATACTTAATAATTATTTACCGCAATTATTTAAGAATTGCATTTTCTGTTAAATTTGGCACCGATATCTAGCATTGCATTTAAATGGCCCGGGGCGAAAAAGTTAGAGTAGTGTCGAGTCTATTTTCAAATTGCCCCCCTTAACTATGGAATTGCCCCCCTGTGGGGCGTGGGCCCCACGTTGGGAAACACCGCTCTATGGCCTCTGCCTCAGGTGCTAGAATGGCTCTGGTTGCAACAGAGCAATGCCCCGCATGGGCAGAGCATCGCACCCCGGTGGGCATGCCTGGTGGATCCCAATCAGGCGCATGTGGGAGTCTGTCTGACGGCGTCCCCGTTTCCAACTTCAGAAAAATACAAAAAAAACCCACAACAAATAAAAACAAACATCAGAGATGAAGTGACCTCGATAGCTTTTGGCTTGAGACACTTCTGTGCCTTACTGGAGAATCTTTTGATGACTACATGATGATGATGTATGTGGAGTTGTTGTTAATGTTAAAGCTAAAGGTGATAAGATAGCAATAAGGACTACTGACTGTGAAAACAGAGAAGCTGTTGAACATACAGGGAGGGTACACAAGGAAAGGTTAGGACTTCCTTCAAAGACAGTGATTGGTTATCAGTCCCACACAGTCCCCATCAGCTTCAGAACAAACCTTGCTCACTTCATAGTAGCCACCTGAGGCAGAAAATTATTGTGCAGATAAATAGAGTAATATCAAAAGAATATGATAATAAAGTATAAAGAGTTACATATTAATACTTACTAGCTATTTTTAAGTAATAGCATTTATAAAAGAAAATCGATGTGGATTTGACTCTCCAGATTAAGAAAATGAAACTAAATGTAGTTTACCTGACTTCCCTCTGCTCCCCTGTCCATCTTTCCACGGTCGGTGTGCTCAGACTCCTGAGCTCATCAGTGTGGGTTGCTACAAGTGGCTGCATTTACAGTGTGTGTCACTGGCCGCTCCAGCCCTCCCTCTTGAGCCTCCAGCTGCACGTGGGGCTGCGACTCCCACTCTGCACCCAACAAGGATACCAGCTCTCGGTCCCACCGCCTTGTCTTCACACCCCCTGGCCTGGCACTTGCTCAGGACCCCATCTTCCCGCTCTGGGTCCCACACAGCCTTCTTCCATCTGTCCTTCGCTGTTTCTCCCTTTTCCACAACTGTCCTCATGAGAAATCCAAACACCCTTCCGCAGTTGGCCAATGGCTCCTGGTTTAGTGGCTGTGGCCATCACTCCAGCCTCCACTCTTGCTGCTCCCTGCTGAGATCGGACCTGGGCCTGGAAAATGAACCAGCGCATGCTCTCTCAGCTCCAGGACCCTGCCAGTGAGGCTGCCCCTCCTGGCGCCACCACCTGCCCCAACTGAACTCTGCTTCTCCCTCCCACAGAAAGAACCAGGTCATTGTGTACTCACCTGTTATATTCCAACCTCCCTGGGAAGCTCAATATATATGTATGGGCACTGAGCCTTGTGCCTAATTCCAGTTTCTGGTACACGGTACTCAGCAAATAGCTGCTGAGAAAACTCACCGTGTGGCTTTGGGTATGGGCAAAAGTAGGTCCTAGACCGACTGCAGGCTTTGTAGCAAGGGGTGTCTTGGCTGTGAAGTTTGAAAAACATGTTTCTTTTTGCTTTTGATAGTTCTGATGTAAGTTTATAGATTAAGGTAAAAGTATGTATATCACTAGACTAGAAAAGATTTGAGTATCAACTCTTTTATAAACTAAAATTTTCAAAACAAATATCTTCAATTTCAAATAAGATCCTGATTAAGTGGATTTATATGTTGTAAAATGTAACATCACAGTATATTTTGCTTCTGGCACACATTAATAGTTGAAGTAATATGCATATATAGATATTTAGGCTTTATCCAATGTTGATTGATCAAATGATTTACTGTTTCCTTTATTGTTCCTGTAAATCATTACAGGTTTATTGTAAGAAAACAATGCAGAAAATTCTAATAAACAAAACTTACTGATATACCGTCATTCAGAGATAATTTTCAAAACATCTCTCTATGCATAGACGACTTTACATAAATATTTTTGTTTAATAAGATTTTGAAATCGACTTATTTATATAGAAAAAAATACCCTCAGTTTACTCTGTATATTAAGAAATACATGGCCCTGGCCGGTTGGCTCAGTATTAGAGCGTCGGCCTTGTGTGCAGAAGTCCCGTGTTCGATTTCCGGCCAGGTAACACAGGAGAAACGCCCATCTGCTTTTCCACCCCTACCCCTCTTCTTCCTCTCTGTTTCTCTCTTCCCCTCTCAAAGCTGAGGCTCCATTGGAGCAAAGATGGCCTGGGCGCTTGGGATGGCTCCTTGGCCTCTGCCTCAGGTGCTAGAATGGCTCTGGTCACAACAGAGCAACGCCCCCGATGGGCAGAGCGTCGCCCCCTAGTGGGCATGCCGGGTGGATCCTGGTCGGGCGCATGCGGGAGTCTGTCTGACTGTGTCTCCCCATTTCCAACTTCAGAAAAAAAAAATTTAAAAAAAATAAATAAATATGTCTCCTGGTTGAAAGAAGAAATGCTCTCCTACTCTCTTCTGCCCTTAAATTCATTACAATCAGGACCAGCTTTTACCAGTAAATTGAAATTGTCCAATCAAAAAGTATTTCATGAGCATTTAGTGGGGATAGAAAGAGAAAAGTAAAGCATGCCCTCCACACGAGTGCGAGGATTTGCTGTGATATTTGGAAAGACGGGCACCCACAGAGAGTTGGTAAACACGTGTATGTATCAGACTGTGTTCTTCCTGTGCCCAGTGGGTCAGGAGGCTCCCCTCGGAGAAGGAGAACTGGAACCACGGCCAGGTTCAGGCAGCTTTGTCCTGTCCACCCCTTAGGGTTGCATGTGGCTTTGACCATCTCTCCCTTTATTCGAATTCCTACAATATCTTCTCTTTTGATAGGACCTGGTCAAAGTGCACCAAAATGCAAGACAACTAGCAGGACCAGTATTATTTAAACTGAAGTAATAAGATATGTTAATACTTAGAAGGAATTTCTTGATAGCCATTTTCTAATGCACGAAAATAGTTCACGAATTGTAGAGTGGGTATTTTACATATTTCCGATAAACCAGTATTTTAAAATAAGGTATACATAACCTAACAAAAGTTAAAATTTCTTACTCAAGCATTTCCTGTGTTTTTCTGTGTTACATTTCATATACTTGGCATTGAGAAACAAGAACGCACCATGACTGCACATTAATTGAAGTGTGCACACTGTGCACAGGGCTTTGCACGTTTGTGCCATTTTGTTTGGAGGACCTGGTCAGATGGTAGCACATTCAACCTCACATTCCCACATCTCTCTATTCCCTAGGGCAGTGGTCCCCAACCACCGGCCGCGGAACTGTACTGGTCCATGAGCCATTTGGTACCGGTCTGCAGAGAAAGAATAACTTACATTATTTCTATTTTATGTATATTTAAGTCTGAACGATGTTTTATTTTTTTAAATGACCAGATTCCATCTATTACATCCCCTTAAGACTCACTCTTGACGCTTGTCTCGGTCACGTGATCCATTTATTTGTCCCACCCTAAAGGCCGGTCCATGAAAATATTGTCTGACATTAATCTGGTCCGTGGGGACCACTGCCCTAGGGGACAGAGCAACAGCACCACAGAGTTATGTTGTTTTGTCATTAATGTTCTGTTTCATTTTATCCTCCCCAGTTCATAGCAACTTTCTACAAGCACGTGTGTGACTACTTAAGCCAGGAAGTCACTTCAAGGTTGCCAGGTGAGCATAATTCCTGCCTGATTCCACCGTCTTTGGGTCAAGTGTATGTACTGAATCTAAGTCAGTGGGGTGCGTTTATTATGGGGAAAATCCTAAAGCTTCAGGTGCAGGGGTTTGCAGTTTAAAAAGTTAAACCAAATCTTTGAGAGCCCTTGGTAAATTCTGGAGAGAGAACTCATGTACAGTGAGGCTCACCCTGCTGAGCTGTGTCCCTGGTGTGAGCTCCAGTGCTGAGGTACTGTTACTTACTCTATGTCTCAGCAGGTGGCACCTACCTTGTCCAGGGATCCTCTCTGATGTCAGCCTTGGTTCCCTCTCTCTCCCATTCAAATCCAATCACCTATGACTGCGTCTCCTAAATTCTTCCTGGCTCATTTTCCTTTTCCTTCTTCCTGTAACCACTGGCTCAGCTAACTTGTACTTGCTGTGGTTGTTTTCCCGGTGACCCATGAGTCTCCCATGCTCAGTGTTCCAAAGGCTTCCGTCCTGTGGAACAATATAGCTAGAGGTCACTGCATTCTGAGTTCTATGCAGCTAGGATACTAGCATGCAAACACTCATCTGAAAGTGGCTTCTTCAGTGGATGGTGGGACTCTCTCTGGCTTGACCTAGTAACAGGGACTTCCTTAACTGGAACCAGGATCCCCGCTTCCTACACTTGGGGGCATGAAGGTAAATCTTTCTCTTGCTGGAGTGGATCTCAAGCCTCATTATAAAATTTTTCTTCAATGTACTTCTATAGGGAGTGCCAAGAACTCACCCCGTTGTTTTTCTCCTGTGTCTAATTTGAATATCTCAGTCCCAGGTGTCTGCTCATCCCTGGCCAGGCCCAAAATTGAAAGGAGCCTCTTAGTTTCTCCCCAAAATCCAGTCTCACAAATATATTCATAAAAACTTTAGAAGTTTTTCTTTACAAAAAAGTTAGGGGTTCTTATACATCAATGTCACTCCATTAAATTTAATCCCTAAAAAAAAAAGCAGCAGCAGAAGACATGGGAGAAAGGGCTGAGGACTGCAGCTTATTTCCTGCAGGGCAAAGCTGACTTCCTTACTATCATCCCCCCCATGTGCTTTGAGGGGGCCCAGAGTGCCACCAGGTCCATCCCTATGCGTCAGAGAGCCTGATGTCCATATCAGACTTTTTTCCTATTATTTTATCTCTTGCTATAGGTCTATTCAGATTTTTTATTTTTTCTTAACTCAATTTCTTTAGATCATCTCTCTCTCTGCAGAATTTGTCCATTTTATCTAAGTTATTTAATTTGTTGAATATCATGCAACTGTTCATGATATTCCCTTATATTCCTTTTTGTTTCTGTAAGGTCAATAATAATGTCCTCACTTTCATTTCTTTTCTTTTTCTTTTTAAAGATTTTATGTGTTGATTTTATAGAGAGAGGAGGAAGGTGGAGCAAGAAGTATTAACTTATAGTTGCTTCACTTTAGTTGTTCATTGATTGCTTGTCTACGTGCCTTTACTGGGCAAGCCCCAGGTTTCGAACTAGCGACCTTAGCATTCCAAGTCAATGCGTGATCCACTGAACCACCACAGGCTTGGCCCCACTTTCATTTCTGATATTATTTGTATCTGTCTTTTTTCCTTAATCTTGCTAAAGGTTTGTCAATGCTCATTTTTTCAAAGAACCAGCTTTCAGGTTCACTGATTCTTCCTATTGTTTTTAATTTTTTTTTTATTTTTGAGAGAGAGAGAGGCAAGGAGACAGAGACAGGAACATGGAGCTGCTCTTGTATGCGCCCTGAACAGGGATTTGACCAGGCAACCTCCACGCTCCAGGACAAGGCTCCAACCGAGCTATCTGGCCAAGACTTCATTTCTTTTTTTTTTTCAGAGATACAGAGAGAGGTAGTGAAGAGAGAGGGGAGGGAGAAGGGAGGCATTCATTTATTGTTCCACTCGGTCGTGTACTCATTGCCTGCTTCCCGTGTGTGCCCTGACCGTGGATTGAACCTGCAACCTTGTCGTTTCGGGGCGATGCTCTTTCTATTTTTTTCAACTTTATTGAAGAATAATTGATAAATACATATAATTGTTTAAATTTAAAGTGCACAATGTGAAGTTGATATACATGGAATGATTACCAAGAACAAGATAACTGAGTTACTGATTTAAAATGAACTGCCTAATTACTGGAGAGGGAACTGGAATTTAGATGAAGAGTTTGATTTTAGAATTCCAACTACAGGCCCTGGCCGATTGGCTCAGTGGTAGAGCGTTGCCTGGCGTGCAGGAGCCCGGGTTCGATTCCCGGCCACGGCACACTGGAGAAGCACCCATCTGCTTCTCCACCCCTTCACCTCTCCTTCCTGTCTGTCTGTTTCTTCCCCTCATGCTCCAAGGCTCCACTGGAGCAAAAGACGGCCTGGGTTCTGAGGATGGCTCTATGGCCTCTGCCTCAGGCGCGAAAATGGCTCTCGTTGCAACAGAGCAATGCCCAGATGGGCAGAGCATCACCTCCTGCTTGGCGTGCCGGGTAGATCCTGGTCGGGCGCATGCGGGAGTCTATCTGACTGCCTCCTCGTTTCCAACTTTAATAAAATACAAAAAAAACCCCAACAAATAAAAACAAAGAGCAGAAATGCAGTGACCTCGATAGCTTTTGGCTAGAGACACTTCTGTGCCTTACTGGAGAATCTTTTGATGACTACAGTGATGATGTATGTGGAGCTGTTGTTAATGTTAAAGCTAAAGGTGTTAAGATAGCAATATGGACTACTGACTGTGAAAACAGAGAAGCTGTTGAACATATAGGGAGGGTATACAAGGAAAGGTTAGGACTTCCTCCAAAGACAGTGATTGGTTATCAGTCCCACACAGTCCCCATCAGCTTCAGAACACACCTTGCTCATTTCATAGTAGCCACCTGAGGCTGAAAATTATTGTGTAGATAAATCGAGTATTATGAAAAGAATATGATAATAAAGTATAAGAGTTAAATATTGATACTAGCTATTTTTAAATAGTAAGCATTTATAAAAGAAAATCTATGTGGATTTGATATTCTACATTAAGAAAATGAAACTAAATGTACTTTACCTGACTTCCCTCTGCTCCCCTGCCCATCTTCCCACAGTCGGTGTGATCAGACTCCTGAGCTCATCAGTGTGGGTTGGTATAAGGGACTGCATTTACAGTGTGTGTCACTAGCCGCTCCAGCCCTCCCTCTTGAGCCTTCAGCTACATCTATGCCTGGGACTCCCACTCTGCAATCAACAAGGATGCCGGCTCTCGGTCCCGCCGACTTGTCTTCACACCCCCTGGCCTGGCACTTGCTCAGGACCCCATCTTCCTGCTCTGGGTCCCACACAGCCTTCTTCCATCTGTCCTGTGCTGTTTCTCCCTTTTCCACAACTGTCCTCATGAGAAATCCAAACACCCTTCCGCAGTTGGCCGATGGCTCATGGTTTAGCGGATGCGGCCATTACTCCATTCTCCACTCTTGCTGCTCCTCGCTGAGATCGGACCTGGGCCTGGAGAAGATCCCAGGGCATGCTCTCTCAGCTCCAGGACCCTGCCAGTGTGGCTGCCCCTCCTGGCGCCACCACCTGCCCCAACTGAACTCTGCTTCTCCCTCCCACAGAAATAACCAGGTCATTGTGTACTCGCCTGTTATATTCCCACCTGCCTGGGAAGCTCAATATATATGTGTGGGCACTGAGCCTTGTGCCTAATTCCAGTTTCTGGTACACGGTACTCAGCAAATAGCTGCTGAGAAAACTCACCGTGTGGCTTTGGGTATGGGCAAAAGTAGGTCCTAGACAGACTGTAGGCTTTGCAGCAGGGGTGTCTTGGCTGTGAAGTTTGAGAAACAAGTTTCGTTTTGTTTTTGATAGTTCTGATGTAAGTTTATAGATTAAGGTAAAAGTATGTGTGTCACTAGACTAGAAAAGATTTGCGTATCAACTCTTTTATAACCTAAAATTTTCAAAACAAATACCTTAATTTCAAATTAGATCCTGATTAAGTGGGTTTATATGTTGTAAAATGTAACATCACAGTATATTTTGCTTCTGGCACACATTAATAGTTGAAGTAATATACATATATAGATATTTAAGCTTTATCAAATGTTGATTGATTAAATGATTTACTGTTTCCTTTATTGTTTCTGTAAATCATTACATGTTTTTGGTAAGAAAACAATACAGAAAATTCAAATAAACAATACTTAGTGATATACCGCCATTCAGAGATAATTTTCAAAACATCTCTCTATGCATAGACGACTTTACATAAATATTTTTGTTTAATAAGATATTGAAATCGTCTTATTTATATAGAAAAACATACCCTCAGTTTACTCTAAATATTAAGAAATATGTCACCTGGTGTGAAAGAAGAAATGGTCTCCTACTCTTTTCTTTCCTTAAATTCCTTACCGTCAGGATCAGCTTTTACAAGCAAATTGAAATTGTCCAATCAAAAGGTATTTCATGAGCATTTAGTGGGGATAGAAAGAAGGGAGTAAAGCATGCCCTCCACACAAGTGCGAGGATTTGCTGTGACATTTGGAAAGACGGGCACCCACAGAGAGTTGGTGAACACGTGTATGTATCAGACTGTGTTCGTCCTGTGCCCAGTGGGTCAGGAGGCTCCCCTCGGAGAAGGAGAACTGGAACCACGGCCAGGTTCAGGTAGCTTTGTCCTGTCTGCCCCTTAGGGTTGCATGTGGCTTTGACCATCTCTCCCTTTATTCGAATCTCTACAATATCTTCTCTTTGGATACGACCTGGTCAATGTGCACCAAATTGCAAGACAACTAGCAAGACCAGTATTATTTGAACTGAAATAATAATATATGTTAATACTTACAAGGAATTTCTTGATAGCCATTTTCTAATGCACGAAAATAGTTCACGAATAGTAGAGTGGGTATTTTACATATTTCCAATAAATCGGTATTTTAAAATAAGGTATACATAACCTAACAAAAGTTAAAATTTCTTACTCAAGCATTTCCTGTGTTTCTCTGTATTACATTTCTTATACTTGGCTTTCAGAAACAAGAACACACCATGACTTCACATTAATTGAAGTGTGCACACTGTGCACATGGTTTCCACATTTGTGCCATTTTGTTTGGAGGACCTGGTCAGATGGTTGCACATACAACCTCACATTCCCACATCTCTCTATTCCCTAGGGCAGTGGTCCCCAACCACGGAGCCACGGGCCAGTACCGGTCCATGGGCCATTTGGTACTGGTTTGCAGAGAAAGAATAACTTACATTATTTTGATTTTATTTTTATTTAAGTCGGAAAGATGTTTTATTTTTTTATAATTGACCAGATTGGGAGGTCCAAGATGCCAGCGGAGTAGGCGGACGCACAAACGCCCAGCTCTCACCACCAAACTGGAATATAAATCAATTTAGGAAAAATCAGCATGAAAAATCAACTCTGAACTGCAAAAACAACTCTCAAAAACCAAGGAGCAAAAAGGAAGCCACAACAATCCTGGTAGGGAGTGCCTGAATCTCCTCTGCTTACAGGAACGGAGGGGGGGGGTGAGACTGAGAGCCCAGAGAGGATTTCACAGAGGGAAAAAGAGCAGAAACTACTACTCACAGCCACTTACCTGGCGACTGGGGAGCGAGGTGTGTTGAAAAGACCAGCTTATCTCCCAAGTGGAAAGGACAGGGAGAGGGACAGACTGTGAGGGGCTAAGGAATGCAGGAAACGAACTAAAAAAGCTGACTCATTCATGCTGGAGGAGGCCATAGCTGGTGGAGGGACTGAACCTTTCACAAAAGAGAGCTGAAGTGCTTCTGGATCAGAGATCTCCAGACATCTATCCAGCTCCAATCAGCGCAACAAGACACAGCTGAAAACAAGAAGTGGGGAGGAGGGGCAGTAACTCAGGTCTCCATGGAGATCTGAGATACACCTCCCCCTACTGAAGCTGAGAAAAAACCCTAACCCTAGTGAGATTAGTTGGTGGAAGAGACCTTCAGAGTCTCAGGTTACACCCACAGCATTCCTGGATACAGTTTCAAGGAAGCCCCCTGCTGAGATCAGTTAACAAGACTATCACCTGTTAAGAAAACAAACAAATCAAGACTTCAAAGCAGCCCAAATCCGAAAGTGGATTACAAATAATAGCTGATACCAACCCAAGAAGACCTAGAAATAACACAACTAAAAACTGGAGGCAGACAACACCAAGCCTAGACTCAACCAACTCTACAAACAAAACACCAAAAATGAGAAGACAAAAAAGTGCAATCCAAATGAAACCTTCAGGAGATGAACTGAGTGATATGGAAATAATCAAACTTTCAGATGCGGAGTTCAAAATAATGATTATAAGGATGCTTAGGGATCTTAGAACAACAATGGATGGTCACTATGAACACCTAAATAAAGAAATAGCAAGTATAAAAATGAATCAATCGGAGATGACAAATACAATATCAGAAATAAAGACCACAATGGAAGGAATTAAAAACAGGATAGATAGAGCAGAGGATCGAATCAGCAAGTTAGAGGACAACTGGAATGAAGGCATGAAAGCAGAGAAGAAAAGAGAAAAGAGACTCAAAAAGTCAGAGGAAACTCTTAGAGAGCTCTGTGACAACATGAAGAGAAATAACATCCACATCATAGGGGTTCCTGAAGAAGAAGAAAAGGAACAAGGAATAGAGATGTTGTTCAATCATAGCATAGCTGAAAATTTCCCTAAATTAATGCAAGAGAAACTCTCACAAGTCCAAGAAGCACAGAGGACTCCATTAAAGAGAAACCCAAAGAAACCTACACCAAGACACATCATAATTAAAATACCAAAGCTAAGTGATAAAGAGAAAATATTAAAAGCTGCAAGAGAAAAACAAGTTATCACCTACAAAGAAGCCCCCATAAGGATGACATCTGACTTCTCAACAGAAACACTTGAGGCCAGAAGGGAATGGCAAGAAATATTCAAAGTAATGCAAAACAAGAACCTACAACCAAGACTACTTTATTCAGCAAGGCTATCGTTTAAAATCGAAGGAGAAATAAAAAGCTTCCCAGACAAAAAACAACTCAAGGAATTCATTACAACCAAACCAATGCTGCAGGAAATGTTAAGGGGCCTGTTGTAAACAGATCAAAGTGGGAAAAGAATATAGCAAAAAAAGGAATACACCTTTAAAGAAGAAAATGGCAATAAACAACTACATATCAATAATAACCTTAAATGTAAATGGATTAAATGATCCAATCAAAAGACATAGGGTAGCTGCGTGGATAAGAAAACAGGACCCATACATGTGTTGTCTACAAGAGACACACTTTAGAACAAGAGACACACGTAGATTGAAGGTAAAAGGATGGAAAAAAACATTTCATGCAAATAAATGAAAAAAAAGCTGGGGTAGCAATACTTATATCAGACAAATTGGACTTTAAAACAAAGGATATAGTAAGAGATAAAGAAGGCCACTACATAATGATAAAGGGAGTAATCCAACAGGAAGATATAACTATTATAAATATCTATGCACCTAATATAGGAGCACCCAAATACATAAAACAGACTTTGCTGGATTTAAAGGGTGAGATCAACAGCAATACTATAATAGTAGGGGATTTCAATATCCCACTAACATCACTAGATAGATCCTCAAGAAAGAAAATTAACAAAGAGACAGCAGACTTATTGAAACACTAGATCAACTCGATTTAATAGATATCTTCAGAACCTTTCACCCTAAAGCAGCAGAATATACATTCTTTTCAAGTACTCATGGTACATTCTCTAGGATAGACCACATGTTAGGGCACAAAAGTGCTCTCAACAAATTTAAGAAGACTGAAATTTTATCAAGCACTTTCTCCGATCACAACGGCATGAAACTAGAAATGAATCACAGCAGAAAAGCTCAAAAATTCTCAAACACATGGAAACTAAATAGCAGGGTGCTAAATAATGAATGAATTAAGAATGAGATCAAAGAAGAAATAAAAAAATTCCTAGAAATGAATGACAATGAGCATACAACAACTCAAAATTTATGGGACACAGCGAAAGCAGTGCTGAGAGCGAAGTTCATAGCACTACAGGCACACTTTCAGAAGCTAGAAAAAGCTCAAATAAACAACTTAACCCTGCATCTAAAAGAATTAGAAAAAGAACAGCAAGTAAAGCCCAGAGCTAGTAGAAGGAAGGAAATAATAAAGATCAGAGCAGAAATCAATGACATAGAGGCTAAAGAAACAATACAGAGGATCAATGAAACTAGGAGCTGGTTCTTTGAAAAGGTAAACAAGATTGATGAACCTTTAAGTAGACTCACCAAGAAAAAGAGAGAGAGGACTCAAATGAATAAAATTAGACATGAGAGAGGAGAAATAACAACTGACACAACAGAAATACAAAATATTGTAAGAAAATACTATGAAGAACTGTATGCCAAAAAACTAGACAACCTAGATGAAATGGACAAATTCCTTGAAACATACAATCTTCCAAAAATCAATCTGGAAGAATCAGAAAACCTAAACAGACCGATTACAACAAATGAGATCGAAACAGTTATCAAAAAACTCCCAACAAAGAAAAGTCCGGGGCCCGATGGCTTCACAACGGAATTCTACCACATATTCAAAGAAAAACTAATGCCTATCTCTCTCAAACTATTTCAAAAAATTCAAGAGGAAGGAAGACTTCCAAGCTCCTTTTAAGAGGCGAGCATAATTCTGATTCCAAAACCAGGCAAAGACAACACAAAAAAAGAAAATTATAGGCCAATATCTCTGATGAATATAGATGCTAAAATCCTCAACAAAATATTAGCAAACCGCTTCCAACAATATATGGAAAAAATCATACACCATGATCAAGTAGGATTTATTCTGGGGAGGCAAGGCTGGTACAATATTTGTAAATCAATCAATGTGATTCATCACATAAACAAAAAGGAGAAAAACCATATGATAATTTCAATAGATGCAGAAAAAGCATTTGATAAAATCCAGCACCCATTCATGATCAAAACTCTCAGCAAAGTGGGAATACAGGGAACATACCTCAACATGGTAAAAGCCATCTATGAGAAACCCATAGCCAACATCATACTCAATGGGCAAAAATTAAAAGCAATCCCCTTAAGATCAGGAACAAGGCAGGGGTGCCCCCTTTCACCATTCTTATTTAACATGGTCTTGGAAGTCCTAGCAACAGCAATCAGACAAGAAGAAGAAATAAAAGACATTCAAGTTGGAAAAGAAGAAGTAAAACTATCATTATTTGCAGATGATATGATATTGTATATAGAAAACCCTAAAGTCTCAGTCAAAAAGCTACTGGACCAGATAAATGAATTCAGCAAAGTGGCAGGATATAAAATCAATACTCAGAAATCAGAGGCATTTTTATATACCAACAATGAACAGTCAGAAAGAGAAATTAAGGAAACAATCCCCTTCACAATTACAATGAAAAAAATAAAGTACCTAGGAATAAACTTAACCAAGGAGACTAAAGACTTCTACTCGGAAAATTACAAAGAATTGATAAAAGAAATCAAGGAAGATACAAACAAGTGAAAGCATATACCGTGTTCATGGTTAGGAAGAATAAACATCATTAAAATGTCTATATTACCAAAAGCAATCTATAAATTCAATGCAATACCAATTAAAATACCAATGACATACTTCAAAGATATAGACTACATATTCCAAAACTTTATATGGAACGAAAAGAGAACACGAATAGCCTCAGCAATCTTAAAAAAGAAGAATAAAGTGGGAGGTATCACACTTCCTGATATCAAGTTATACTACAAGGCCATTGTACTCAAAACAGCCTGGTACTGGCATAAGAACAGGCATATAGATCAATGGAACAGAACAGAGAACCCAGAAATAAACCCACAGTTCTATGGACAACTGATATTTGACAAAGGAGGTAAGGAAATACAATGGAGTAAAGACAGCCTCTTCAACAAATGGTGTTGGGAAAATTGGACAGCTACCTGCAAAAAAATGAAACTAGATCACCAGCTTACACCACTCACAAAAATAAATTCAAAATGGATAAAAGACTTAAATGTAGGCCGTGAAACCATAAGCATCATAGAAGAAAACATAGGCAGTAAGCTCTCGGACATCTCTCGCAGCAATATATTTGCTGATTTATCTCTACGGGGAAGTGAAATAAAAGACAGGATAAACAAATGGGACTATATCAAACTAAAAAGCTTTTGCACAGTTAAAGACAACAAGAACAGAATAAAAAGACAAACTATACAATGGGAGAACATATTTGACAATACGTCTGATAATGGGTTAATAACCAAAATTTATAAAGAACTTGTAAAACTCAACACCAGGAAGATAAATAACCCAATCCAAAAATGGGCAAAAGAGATGAATAGAAACTTCTCCAAAGAGGACATACAGATGGCCAATAGGCATATGAAAAAATGCTCAACATCACTAATCATTAGAGAAATGCAAATTAAAACCACAATAAGATATCACCTCACACCAGTCAGAATGGCGCTTATCAACAAAACAACACAGAATAAGTGCTGGCAAGGATGTGGAGAAAAGGGAACCCTCCTGCACTGCTGGTGGGAATGCAGACTGGTGCAGCCACTGTGGAAAACAGTATGGAGATTTCTCAAAAAACTGAAAATCTAACTGCCTTTACCCAGCTATCCCACTTTTAGGAATATACCCCAAGGACACCATAAAACGGCTCCAAAAGGAGAAATGCACCCCCATGTTTGTGGCAGAATTGTTCACAATAGCGAACATCTGGAAACAGCCCAAGTGTCCGTCAGAGGACAAGTGGATTAAAAAGCTTTGGTATATATATACTATGGAATACTACTCAGCCATAAGAAATGATGACATCGGATCATTTACAATAACATGGATGGACCTTGACAACATTATACGGAGTGAAATAAGTAAATCAGAAAAAAAACTAAGATGAATCCATACATAGAAGGGACATAAAAATGAGACTCGGAGACATTAACAAGAATGTGATGGCAACAAGGATGGGGGGTGGGGGGAGGGGGGAGGGGGTGAAGAAGGAGAGAGGGGTTGGGGGAGGAGAGGGGCACAAATAAAACCAGATAGAAGATGACAGAAGAAAATTCAACTTTGGGGGAGGGGTATACAGCACAATCAAATGTCAAAATAATCTAAGATGTTTTTTCTCAACATATGTAACCTGATTTATCATTGTCACTGCAATAAATTTAATTTAAAAAAATTGACCAGATTCCCTGTGTTACATCCATCTAAGACTCACTCTTGACGCTGGTCTCAGTCACGTAATATATTTATCTGTCCCATCTAAACGCCGGTCTGTGAAAATATTTTCTGACATAAAAACTGTCCGTGGTCCAAAAAAGTCTGGGGACCACTGCCTTAGGGGACAGAGCAACAGCACCACAGAGTTATGTTGTTTTGTCATTAGTGTTCTGTTTCATTTTATCCTCCCCAGTCATAGCAACATTGTACAAGCAAGTGTGTGACTACTTAAGCCAGGAAGTCACTTCAAGGTTGCCAGGTGAGCATAATTCCTGCCTGATTCCACCGTCTTTGGGTCAAGTGCATGTACTGAATCTAAGTCAGTGGGGTGCGTTTATTATGGGGAAAATCCTAAAGCTTCAGTTGCAGGGGTTTGCAGTTTAAAAAGTTAAACCAAACCTTTGAGAGCCCTTAGTAAATTCTGGAGAGAGAACTCATGTACAGTGAGGCTCACCCTGCTGAGCTGTGTCCCTGGTGTGAGCTCCAGTGCTGAGGCTCTGTTCCTTACTCTCTGTCTCAGCGGGTGGCACCTACCTTGCCCAGGGATCCTCTCTGATGTCAGCCTTGGTTCCCTCTCTCTCCCATTCAAATCCAATCACCTGTGACTGCGTCTCCTAAATTCTTCCTGGCTCATTTTCCTTTTCTTTCTTCCTGCAACCACTGGCTCAGCTAACTTGTACTTGCTGTGGTTGGTTTCCCGGTGACCCATGAGTCTCCCGTGCTCAGTGTTCCAAAGGCTTCTGTCCTATGGAACAATATACCTAGACGTCACTGCATTCTGAGTTCTATGCAGCTAGGATACTAGCATGCAAACACTCATCTGAATCTGGCTTCTTCAGTGGATGGTGTGACTCTCTCTGGCTCGACCTAGTAACAGGGACTTCCTTAACTGGTACCAGGATCCCCCGTTCCTATTCTTGGGGGCATGAAGGTAAGTCTTTCTCTTGCTGGAGTGGATACCATGCCTCATTTTAAAATTTTTCTTCAATGTACTTCTATAGGAAGTGTCAAGAATTTACCCCGTTGTTTTTCTCCTGTGTCTAATTTGAATATCTCAGACCCAGGTGTCTGCTCATCCCTGGCCAGCCCCAAAATGGAAAAGAGCCTCTTAGTTTCTCCCCAAAATCCAGTCCCACAAGTATATTCATAAAAACTTTAGAAGTTTTTCTTTACATAAAAGACAAGCGTTCTTATGCATCAATGTCACTCCATTACATTTCATTCCTAAAAAAAAAAAAAAAAAAAAGGCAGCAGCAGAAGAAGAACATGGGAAAAGAGCTGAGGACTGCAGCTTATTTCCTGCAGGGCAAAGCTGACTTCCTTACTATCATCCCCCCCTCCATGTGCATTGAGAGGCCCAGAGTGCCACCGGGTCCATCCCTATGTGTTAGAGTGCCTGACGTCCATATCAGACTTATTTCCTATTATTTTATCTCTTGCTATAGATCTATTCAGATTTTATATTCTTTATTAAGTCAATTTCTTTAAATCATCTTTCTCTATGTATAATTTGTCCATTTTATCTAGGTTACCTAAGTTGTTGCATAGCATGCAACTGTTCATGATATTCCCGTATATTCCTTTTTGTTTCTGTAAGGTCAGTAATAATGTTCTCACTTTCATTTCTTTTCTTTTTCTTTTTTAAGATTTTATGTATTGATTTTATAGAGAGAGGAGGAAGGTGGAGCAAAAAGTATTAACTTATAGTTGCTTCATTTAATTGTTCATTGATTGCTTGTCTATGTGCATTTCCTGGGCAAGCCCCGGGTTTCGAACCAGTGACCTTAGCATTCCAAGTCAATGCGTTATCCACTGCACCACCGCAGGCTAGGCCCCACTTTCATTTCTGATATTATTTTTATCTCTCTTTTTCTCTTAATCTTGCTAAAGGTTTGTCAATGCTCATTTTTTCAAAGAACCAGCTTTCAGGTTCACTGATTCTTCCTACCGTTTTTATTTTTATTTATTTATTTTTGAGAGAGAGGGAGGCAAGGAGACAGAGACAGGAACAAGGAGCTGCTCTTATATGTGCCCTGACCGGGGAATTGACCAGGCAACCTCCTCGCTCCAGGACAAGGCTCCAACTGAGCTATCTGACCAAGACTTCATTTCTTTTTTTCTGAGATACAGAGAGAAGTAGTGAAGAGAGAGGGGAGGGAGAAGGGAGGCATTCATTTATTGTTCCACTCAGTCGTGTACTCATCTCCTGCTTCCCGTGTGTGCCCTGATCGTGGATCGAACCTGCAACCGTGTTGTTTCGGGGTGATGCTCTTTTTATTTTGTTCAACTTTATTGAAGAATAATTGATAAATACATATAATTGTTTATATTTAAAGTGCACAATATGATGTTGATATACATGGAATGATTACCAAGAACAGGATAACTGAGTTACAGATTTAAAATGAGCTGCCTAATTACCGGAGAGGGAACTTGGAACTGAGATCCAAAGTTTGATTTTAGAATTTCAATTACAGGACCTGGCCGGTTGGCTCAATGGTAGAGCATCGGCCTGGCATGCAGGAGTCCTGGGTTCAATTCCCAGCCAGGGCACACAGGAGAAGCGCCCATCAGCTTCTGCACCCTTTTCCCTCTCTTTCCTGTCTGTCTGGCTCTTCCCCTCCCGCAGCCAAGGCTCCATTGGAGCAAAGTTGACCCGGGCGCTGAGGATGGCTCTATGGCCTCTGCCCCAGGCGCGAAAATGGCTCTGGTTGCAACAGAGCAATGCGCCAAATGGGAAGAGCAACGCCCCCTGGTGGGCATGCCTGGTGGATGCCAGTCGGGCACATGTGGGAGTCTGTCT
Source organism: Saccopteryx bilineata (assembly GCF_036850765.1). NCBI lineage: Eukaryota > Metazoa > Chordata > Mammalia > Chiroptera > Emballonuridae > Saccopteryx > Saccopteryx bilineata. Next base: position 170,554,495 of record NC_089495.1, read on the forward strand.
GACTGCCTCTCCATTTCCAACTTCAGAAAAATACAAAAAAAACCCCAAGAAAAACAAATAAAAACAAACAGCAGAGATGAAGTGATCTCGATAGCTTTTGGCTAGAGACACTGCTGTGCCTTACTGGAGAATCTTTTGATGACTACAGTGATGATGATGTATGTGGAGCTGTTGTTAATGTTAAAGCTAAAGGTGATAAGATAGCAATATGGACTACTAAATGTAAAAACAGAGAAGCTGTTGAACATATAGGGAGGGTATACAAGGAAAGGTTGGGACTTCCTCCAAAGACAGTGATTGGTTATCAGGCCCACACAGTCACCATCAGCTTCAAAACACACCTTGCTCACTTCATAGTAGCCACCTGAGGCAGAAAATTATTGTGTAGATAAATAGAGTAATATCAAAAGAATATGATAATAAAGTATAAAGAGTTACATATTGATACAAGCTATTTTTAAGTAATAAGCATTTATAAAAGAAAATCGATGTGGATTTGACTCTCCACATTAAGAAAATTAAACTAAATGTAGTTTACTTGACTTCCCTCTGCTCCCCTGTCCATCTTTCCACGGTCGGTGTGCTCAGACTCCTGAGCTCATCAGTGTGGTTTGCTACAAGTGGCTGCATTTACAGTGTGTGTCACTGGCCGCTCCAGCCCTCCCTCTTGAGCCTCCAGCTGCACGTGGGGCTGGGACTCCCACTCTGCACCCAACAAGGATGCCGGCTCTCGGTGCCGCTGCCTTGTCTTCACACCCGCTGGTCTTGCACTTTCTCAGGACCCCATCTTCCCGCACTGGGTCCCGCACAGCCTTCTTCCATCTGAACTGCGCTGTTTCTCCCTTTTCCACAACTGTCCTCATGAGAAATCCAAACACCCTTCCGCAGTTGGCCAATGGCTCCTGGTTTAGTGGCTGTGGCCATCACTCCAGCCTCCACTCTTGCTGCTCCCTGCTGAGATCGGACCTGGGCCTGGAAAAGGGCCCAGCGCATGCTCTCTCAGCTCCAGGACCCTGCCAGTGTGGCTGCCCCTCCTGGCGCCACCACCTGCCCCAACTGAACTCTTCTTCTCCCTCCCACAGAAATAATCAGGTCATTGTGTACTCGCCTGTTATATTTCCACCTCCCTGGGAAGCTCAATATATATGTATGGGCACTGAGTCTTGTGCCTAATTCCAGTTTCTGGTACACAGTACTCAGCAAATAGCTGCTGAGAAAACTCACCGTGTGGCTTTGGGTATGGGCAAAAGAAGGTCCAAGACCGACTGCAGGCTTTGCAGCAAGGGGTGTCTTGGCTGTGAAGTTTGAAAAACATGTTTCTTTTTGTTTTTGATAGTTCTGATGTAAGTTTATAGATTAAGGTAAAAGTATATATGTCACTGGACTAGAAAAGATTTGAGTATAAACTCTTTTATGACCTAATATTTTCAAAACAAATATCTTCAATTTCAAATAAGATCTGATTAAGTGGGTTTATATGTTGTAAAATGTAACATCACAGTATATTTTGCTTCTGGCACACATTAATAGTTGAAGTAATATACATATATAGATATTTTGGCTTTATCCAATGTTGATTGATTAAATGATTTACTGTTTCCTTTATTGTTTCTGTAAATCCTTACAGGTTTATTGTAAGAAAACAATACAGAAAAATCAAATAAAACTTATTGATATACCGCCATTCAGAGATATTATTCAAAACATCTCTATATGCATAGATGACTTTACATAAATATTTTTGTTTAATAAGATGTTCAAATAGACTTATTTATATAGAAAAACATACCCTCAGTTTAGTGTATATATCAAGAAATATGTCACCTGGTGTGAAAGAAGAAATGGTCTTCTACTTTCTTCTTCCCTTAAATTCCTTACCATCAGGACCAGCTTTTACAAGTAAATTGAAATTGTCCAATCAAAAGGTACTTCATGAGCATTTAGTGGAGATAGAAAGAGGGAAGTAATGTATGCCCTCCCGCAAGCGCGAGGATTTGCTGTGACATTTGGAAAGATGGGCACCCACAGAGAATTGGTGAACACGTGTATGTATCAGACTGTGTTCGTCCTGTGCCCAGTCGGTCAGGAGGCTCCCCTCGGAGAACGAGAGCTGGAACCACGGCCAGGTTCAGGCAGCTTTGTCCTGTCTGCCCCTTAGGGTTGCATGTGGCTTTGACCATCTCTCCCTTTATTCGAATTCCTACAATATCTTCTCTTTGGATACGACCTGGTCAAAGTGCACCAAAATGCAAGACAACTAGCAGGACCAGTATTGTTTAAACTGAAATAATAAGATATGTTAATACTTAGAAGGAATTTCTTGATAGCCATTTTCTAATTCATGAAAATAGTTCACGAATTCTAGAGTGGAAATTTTACATGTTTCCGATAAACCAGTATTTTAAAATAAGGTATACATAACCTGACAAAAGTTAAAATTTGTTACTCAAGCATTTCCTGTGTTTCTCTGTGTTACATCTTTAGTATATGCAGCTTAAGTGTCTGTTTTTCGCTGATAGCTTATTGGTTGCTTGCGTAACTGTACTAGCCAATGGGGTGAAGCTGCCACGGATGAAGGCAAATTGAGCTGGTTAAGGGGGAAGGTGAACATTTGTTTGCATTGGCAATCATCTGTTTTACATAAAAACTACGTGTTAACGTAATTTCTTTTAAGAATGCCTCCTAGAAAATACAGCACTGAAGAGGAGAGAAAAGGAGTTAAGCAAGTAGAAGGGGGAAACCCCGTGGGGCACTAAGCAAAGGGGTGTCCTCGCCACCTGCCCTGGGTAATTCAGTTTGAATTAGCAGACACCTTTGCACAAATCATTTTAATTACAGTTTATAATATCTAGAACAGCGGTCATTTCGTATGACTGCCAGGCTTTCTAGTTTCTTATACTTGGCATTCAGAAACAAGAACGCACTGTGACTTCACATTAATTGAGGTGTGCACACTGTGCACAGGGCTTTCCACGTTTGTGCTATTTTGTTTGGAGGACCTGTTCAGATGGTAGCACATTCAATCTCATGTTCCCACATCTCTCTATTCCCTAGGGCAGTGGTCTCCAAGCCCCGGCCCGCGGACCGGTAACAGTCCGTGGGCCATTTAGTACCGGTCCACAGAGAGAGAATAAATTACTTACATAATTTCTGTTTTATTTATACTTAAGTCTGAACGATGTTTTATTTTTAAATAATGACCAGATTCTTTCTGTTACATCCGTCTAAGACTCACTCTTGACGCTTCTCTCGGTCACGTGATCCATTTATCCGTCCCAAACTAAAGACTGCTCCATGAAAATATTTTATGACACTAAACCGGTCCCTGGGGACCACTGCCCTAGGAAACACAGCAACAGCAGCACAGAGTTATGTTGTTTTGTAATTAGTGTTCTGTTTCATTTTATCCTCCCCACATCATAGCAACATTGTACAAGCAAGTGTGTGACTTTTTAAGCAAGGAGGTCGCTTATAGGTCGCGAGGTGAGCATAATTCCTGCCTGATCCTACCGTCTTTGGGTCAAGTACATGTACTGAATCTAAGTCAGTGGGGTGCGTTTATTATGGGGAAAATCCTAAAGCTTCCGTTGCAGGGCTTTGCAGTTTAAAAAGTTAAATCAAACCTTGAGAGCCCTTGGTAAATTCTGGAGAGAGAACTCATGTACAGTGAGGCTCACCCTGCTGAGCTGTGTCCCTGGTGTGAGCTCCAGTGCTGAGGCACTGTTACTTACTCTCTGTCTCAGCGGGTGGCACCTATCGTGCCCAGGGATCCTCTCTGATGTCAGCCTTGATTCCCTCCCTCTCCCATTCAAATCCAATCACCTGTGACTGCATCTCCTAAATTCTTCCTGGCTCATTTTCCTTTTCTTTCTTCCTGCAACCACTGGCTCAGCTAACTTGTACTTGCTGTGGTTGGTTTCCCGGTGACCCATGAGTCTCCCGTGCTCAGTGTTCCAAAGGCTTCTGTCCTATGGAACAATATACCTAGACGTCACTGCATTCTGAGTTCTATGCAGCTAGCATACTAGAATGCAAACACTCATCTGAAGCTGGATTTTCAGTGGATGGTGGGACTCTCTCTGGCTCAACCTAGTAGCAGGGATTTCCTTAACTGGAACCAGGACCCCTACTTCCTACACTTGGGGGCAAGAAGGTAAATCTTTCTCTTGCTGGAGTGGATCCCAAGCCTCATTTTTTTTTTTCTGAAGCTAGAAACGGGGAGAGACAGTCAGACAGACTCCCGCATGCGCCCGACCAGGATCCACCCTGCAAGCCCACCAGGGGGTGACGCTGTGCCCACCAGGGGGCGATGCTCTGCCCCTCTGGGGCGTCGCCACTCTAGCGGCTGGAGTAGAGACCAAGGAACCATACCCAGCGCCCGGGCCATCTTTGCTCCAATGGAACCTCGGCTGCGGGAGGGGAAGAGAGAGACAGAGAGGAAGGAGAGGGGGAGGGGCGGAGAAGCAGATGGGCGCTTCTCCTGTGTGCCCTGGCTGGGAATCGAACCCGGGACTCCTGCACGCCAGGCTGACGCTCTACCACTTAACCAACTGGGCAGGGCCCCAAACATCAATTTAAAATTTTTCTTCAATGTACTTCTATAGGGAGTGCCAAGAACTCACCCCGTAGTTTTTCTCCTGTGTCTAATTTGAATATCTCAGACCCAGGTGTCTGCTCATCCCTGGCCAGCCCCAAAATGGAAAAGAGCCTCTTAGTTTCTCACCAAAATCCAGTCCCACAAATATATTCATAAAAGCTTTAGAAGTTTTTCTTTACAAAAAAGACAGGGGTTCTTATGCATCAATGTCACTCCATTACATTTCATTCCTAAAAAAAAAAAAAGCAGAAGAAGGACACGGGAGAAAGGGCTGAGGACTGCAGCTTATTTCCTGCAGGGCAAAGCTGACTCTTTACTATCATCCCCCCCCCATGTGCTCTGAGGGGCCCAGAGTGCCACCGGGTCCATCCCTATGTGTCAGAGTGCCTGACGTCCATATCAGACTGTTTTCCTATTATTTTATCTTTTGCTATGGATCTATTCAGATTTTGTATTCTTTCTTAAATCAATTTCTTTAGATTATCTTTCTCTATGTAGAATTTGTCCATTTTATCTAGGTTATCTAATTTGTTGAATAGCATGCAACTGTTCATGATATTCCCTTATATTCCTTTTTGTTTCTGTAAGGTTAATAATAATGTTCTCACTTTCATTTCTTTTCTTTTTCTTTTTGAAGATTTTATGTATCGATTTTATATAGAGAGGAGGAAGGTGGAGCAAGAGGTATTAACTCATAGTTGCTTCACTTTAGTTGTTCATTGATTGCTTGTATACGTGCATTTACTGGGCAAGCCCGGGGTTTCGAACCAGCGACCTTAGCATTCCAAGTCAATGCGTGATCCACTGCACCACCACAGGCTAGGCCCCACTTTCATTTCTGATATTATTTGTATCTCTCCTTTTTTCTTAATCATGCTAAAGGGTTGTCAATGTTCATTTTCTCAAAGAACCAGCTTTCAGGTTCACTAATTCTTCCTACTGTTTTTATTTTTATTTATATATTTTTAGGAGAAAGAGAGAGGCAAGGAGACAGAGACAGGAACATGGAGATGCTCTTGTATGTGCCCTGACCAGGGATTTAACCAGGCAACCTCCTTGCTCCAGGACAAGGCTCCAACCGAACTATCTAGCCAAGACTTCATTTCTTTTTATTTTCAGAGATACAGGGAGGTAGTGAAGAGAGAGGGGAGGGAGAAGGGAGGCATTCATTTATTGTTCCACTCGGTCGTGTACTCATCGCCTGCTTCCCGTGAGTGCCCTGACCATGGATCGAACCTGCCACCTTGTCGTTTTTGGGCGATGATGTTTCTATTTTGTTCAACTTTATTGAAGAATAATTGATAAATACATAATATTGTTTATATTTAAAGTGCACAATGTTATGTTGATATACATGGGATGATTACGAAGAACAAGATAACTAAGTTACTGATTTAAAATGAGCCGCCTAATTACTGGAGAGGGAACTTGGAACTGAGATGCAAAGTTTGATTTTACAGTTCCAATTACAGGACATGGCCGGTTGACTCAGTGGTAGAGCATCAGCCTGGCATGCAGGAGTCCCGGGTTGGATTCCCGCCTAGGACACACAGGAGAAGCGCCCATCTGCTTCTCCACCCCTCCCCCTCTCCTTCCTGTCTGTCTGTCTCTTCCCCTCCTGCAGCTAAGGCTCCATTGGAGCAATGTTGGCCCGAGCACTGAGGATAGCTCTATGTCCTCTGCCTCAGGCGCTAGAATGGCTCTGGTTGCAACAGAGCAACGCCCCAGATGGGCAGAGCATCATCCCCTGGTGGGCGTGCCTGGTGGATCCCAGTCGGACACATGTGGGAGTCTGTCTTACTGCCTCCTCCCTGTTTCCAACTTCAGAAAAATACAAAAAACCCGCACAAAAACCCAACAACAAATAAAAACAAACAGCAGGGATGAAGTGTTTTCGATAGCTTTTGGCTAGAGTCACTGCTGTGCCTTACTGGAGAATCTTTTGATGACTACAGTGATGATGATGTATGTGGAGCTGTTGTTAATGTTAAAGGTAAAGGTGATAAGATAGCAATATAGACTACTGACTGTGAAAACAGAGAAGCTGTTGAACATATAGGGAGGGTATACAAGGAAAGGTTAGGATTTCCTCCAAAGACAGTGATTGGTTATCAGTCCCACACAGTCCCCATAAGCTTCAGAACACACCTTGCTCACTTCATAGTAGCCACCTGAGGCAGAAAATTATTTTGTAGATAAATAGAGTAATATCAAAAGAATATGATAATAAAGTATAAAGAGTTACATATTGATACAAGCTATTTTTAAGTAATAAGCATTTATAAAAGAAAATCGATGTGGATTTGACTCTCCACATTAAGAAAATTAAACTAAATGTAGTTTACCTGACTTCCCTCTGCTCCCCTGTCCATCTTTCCACGGTCGGTGTGCTCAGACTCCTGAGCTCATCAGTGTGGTTTGCTACAAGTGGCTGCATTTACAGTGTGTGTCACTGGCCGCTCCAGCCCTCCCTCTTGAGCCTCCAGCTGCACGTGGGGCTGCGACTCCCACTCTGCACTCAACAAGGATGCTGGCTCTCAGTCCCGCCGCCTTGTCTTCACAACCCCTGGCCTGGTACTTGCTCAGGACCCCATTTTCCAACTCTGGGTCCCGCACAGCCTTCTTCCATCTGTCCTGTGCTGTTTCTCCCTTTTCCACAACTGTCCTCATGAGAAATCCAAACACCCTTCCGCAGTTGGCCGATGGCTCCTGGTTTAGTGGCTGTGGCCATCACTCCAGCCTCCACTCTTGCTGCTCCCTGCTGAGATCGGACCTGAGCCAGGAGAAAGGCCCAGCGCATGCTCTCTCAGCTCCAGGACCCTGCCAGTGTGGCTGCCCCTCCTGGCGCCACCACCTGCCCCAACTGAACTTTGCTTCTCCCTCCCACAGAAAAAAACAGGTCATTGTGTACTCCTGTTATATTCCCATCTCCCTGGGAAGCTCAATATATATGTGTGGGCACTGAGCCTTGTGCCTAATTCCAGTTTCTGGTACATGGTACTCAGCAAATAGCTGCTGAGAAAACTCACCGTGTGGCTTTGGGTACGGGCAAAAGAAAGTCCTAGACAGACTGTAGGCTTTGCAGCAACGAGTGTCTTGGCTGTGAAGTTTGAAAAACATGTTTCGGTGACGTCACGGAAATGGCGCCGTGAGCAGCGCGTCCGACAGATCTCCCCTAAATCACAACAAATTTGTCAACTAGAAACAGAAAAATTTATCCTCGGAGCATTCCGGAGTTCCACACAAACTGAAAGCGAAAGGACTGTTATCATTTGAATCTGAGAGACGAGGGTGTGGAGGAAACTACCGCAGGGACGTTCATTCAAGCCGTGGAGGGAGTGCGCAGGTGGTGAGTCAGCCCACGCTTGGGAGTGGCGAGCAGCCGCTGGCACGCCCGGTCCGGTTGCAGAGCGAGCACCGCCCACACTCGGGAGCCGCGAGAAGCTGCTGGCGCGCGCCCGGTCCGGTTGCAGAGCGAGCACCGCTAACGTTCCCAGTGGCCCACGCACTGCGAGTGAGAGTCGCCAGCCACCGGTGCCCGGAGCACCCCATTCGCGCGCGTGCCCTGGGCATTCCACACGCCCAGAGCGCCCTACTGGCCCGCACACCCAGGGTGCCCCATTATCCTGCGCCTGGTGGGATCCAGCCGCCAGCGGCAGGGCGAGCGAGAGAGGCACCAGTGTGGTCTTCTACTTGGGAGATTCTCTCCGTGGGCGGGGCACCTCACTCAGCCATTCAAGCTAACAATCAAGCGTTGGGGGAGGGGCGTGCGCAGGCAGCCTAAAATACCTTCGGGAGCACAGCTGCGACCCAATCACTGAAATTAGCTTAACCCATGAAATCTGCGCACCCTCGGTTCTAATTGATAAGATCTCTCTCAGTTCAGCGACCCAAGACAAAAGGCGTGATATTTTTTAGTGCCTCTCGCTAAAGGGGCGGGGGAAACTTCTGATTGATAGAGCCTCCATATTCAGGGATAAACGCTAACAAGAAGGACTTGGTAGATAATAAGATCTATACTACACTAGTCGCAAGCAGAGACTAGTGCCTCTTCTTCCCAGCCAAAACAGGCTACAAAGTGTGGAAAGCCTGGGTTGAGAGGTCCAACTGAATGCTAGGCGCTGAACAGTCACCTTGACAACAAGTGACTCCCACCCCCGCCTGATTACACTGGAGGCCCTGACTGCCAGAGCCTTTCCCAAAGCCTTGCGCTGAGTGGGGATAGAGTGGGGATTTCCCAGCTCTTTGAACCTCTTACTCCCCAGGCAGAAGCAGTAGCAGCCTTATAGCTGGATCACCAGGCTGCTAATTCAGGAAGGGGGGACTAGGAGAGAGAATCCAGGAAAGCAAACTCTCTCATCGTTGGACCCTGCAAACGCCAACAAGCCTTGACTACCAGCAAGACTAAAGCCAATTATATGACATTGCCATAGAATCCCATCAACTGCAAATCCCTACCTAAGTGTGACACAGGGGCAGAGCCTGGGGTACAGAGTCACCGACCAGGAAGAGGGAGAGAAAAGAAAAAGGAAGAAGTTAACCTCTCAAAATCAAGAAAAATCCACAGACTTTACAACTTGTTCCACTAATTTTTTTATTGTTGTTGTTTGTTTCTTCTATCTTATTGCCTTTATTTCCTCCACCTCGGTCCTTCTATTCTCTGCCCATCTTATGCTTCCCTTTTCTTGAACTACACTACCCATGAGTGTTACATTTTATTTCTCTTCTTCATTCTCACCCTCCTTTAAGGTTATACTCCAAAACACTTAACTCTCACTCTCTCCTCTTTTGTTTTTTTTTTGTTTTGCTTTATTTTGTTTTTTTCTTTATCTTTTTTATTTCTTCCTTCGTTTTTCTCTTTTTCTTATTTTTTCCTTTCTATTAGTTTTTTCTTTTCTCATTTTACTTTCCTCCCATTTAATCCTCAATCACGAACAAATTAGTTAATTTGGGACTCAAGGCTTTTTTTTGGCTTTATTTTTCTTTTTTGCTTTTGTTTTTTTCTTGTTTGTTTATTTTTGTGGCATTTTGGGTCCTCCCAACCCAAGGTCTCCATTGTATTTAGTCTTCACTCCACTTAATACAACAGATTTTTACTTATTATTTTTATTTTTTTCTTCTTTATTATTCTTTTTTTGGTCCTTTTTTCTGGTTCCCTCTTATCCCTCTCATTATATCTCTTAGTTGACCATCACTTACAAGCAAATCATCTTATGCTTGTCTAAAATTTTCTTCCTTTTTTTTTTTTTTTTTTTGCATTTAGTAGGTCCCTACTCCCTTTTTTTGCCCCTTGAACTCTTCACCCCAAATCAGGCTCTCCATTATAGGCATGATATTTCCCTGAGGAGGGGAGAGGAGGGAAACAGAAGAAAGAAAAAAGGGGGAAATAATAAATTATTACTGTTTTTTTTTTGTGGGGTGTTTTACCTTTTTTTTTTTTTTTTACTTTTTACTCTTTATTAATTATAATTAGTGCTATCAACAAGACCACCCTCAGATGCCAATAAGAAAGAGGAAATTGAATATTATGGATACAAAAGAAAGAGAGGTAACACAAATAGATGTGGAAAAATCTATGGAGAAAAGACTTAACATATTGGAAGCCTTGGAGCTAAATGACAGAGAATTTAAAATAGAAATCTTAAAAATACTCAGAGATATACAAGAAAACAAAGAAAGGCAATATAGGGAGATCAGAAAACAACTCAATGAACACAAAGAATATGTTACCAAGGAAATTGAAACTATAAAAACAAATCAAACAGAAATGAAAAACTCAATTCACGAGCTGAAAAACGAGGTAACAAGCTTAGCTAACAGAACAGCCCAGATTGAGGATAGGATTAGTGAAATAGAAGACAAACAACTTGAGGCACAACAGAGAGAAGAAGAAAGAGACTCAAAAATAATAAAAAACGAGAAAGCACTACAGGAATTATCTGACTCCATCAGAAAGAATAACATAAGAATAATAGGTATATCAGAAGGAGAAGAAAAAGAAAGTGGAATGTAGAATATACTCAAACAAATAATAGATGAGAACTTCCCAAGCCTGTGGAAAGAACTAAAGCCTCAAATTCAAGAAGCAAACAGAACACCGAGTTTTCTTAACCCCAACAAACCCACTCCAAGGCACATCATAATAAAGATAACACAAACCAATGACAAAGAAAAAATTCTCAAGGCAGCCAGGGAAAAAAAGAGTACAACATATAAAGGAAGGCCTATTAGATTATCATCAGATTTCTCAGCAGAAACTCTACAAGCTAGAAGAGAGTTGTCCCCAATATTTAAAGCCCTGAAAGAGAGGAACTTTCAGCCAAGAATACTATACCCATCAAAGCTATCCTTCTAGTATGAAGGAGATATAAAAACATTCACAAATACAGAAAAGATGAGAGAATTTATCAGCAGAAAGCCCCCACTCCAGGAAATATTAAAGGGGGTTTTCCAACCAGATTCAAAGAACAAAAGAAAACAAAACCACAAGTAACAGCTCCACCAAGAAAACAATAAAACCAAACTTAAACTGTGACAACAAAGGAAAAAAAGGGGGGAGAGGATGGAGATTGACAGTAGCAAAGGACGATGAAGTGCAGAAATACTTATAAGATAGGGTACTACAATGAATATGGTAGGTACCCTTTTCATTACTTAATGGTAACCACCCTTGAAAAAACAACCACAAAAACACTTGACTTAAAAAAGGTAGCAACAGAGGAAAGAAGTTTGGAACACAAAGAAACAAAAACAAATGATAGAAAAACAAAAGAGAAGAATCAAACTAGATACAAAACTAACAGAAAGCAATTTATAAAATGGCAGTAGGGAACCCACAAGTGTCAATAATTACACTAAATGTAAATGGATTAAACTTACCAATAAAAAGACACAGAGTAGCAGAATGGATTAAAAAAGAAAATCCAACTATATGCTGCCTACAAGAAACACATCTAAGCAACAAGGATAAAAACAAATTCAAAGTGAAAGGCTGGAAAACAATACTCCAAGCAAACAACACCCAAAAAAGAGCAGGTGTAGCAATACTCATATCTAATAATGCTGACTACAAGACAGAAAAAGTACTCAGAGACAAAAATGGTCATTTCATAATGATTAAGGGGAAGTTGAATCAAGAAGACATAACAATCCTTAATATATATGCACCAAACCAAGGAGCACCAAAATATATAAGACAGCTACTTATTGACCTTAAAACAAAAACTAACAAAAATACAATCATACTTGGAGACCTCAATACACCGCTGACGGCTCTAGATTGGTCATACAAACAGAGAATCAATAAAGATATAGTGGCCTTAAACAAAATACTAGAACACCTGGATATGATAGACATCTACAGGACACTTCATCCCAAAGCGACAGAGTATACATTTTTCTCTAGTGTACATGGAACATTCTCCAGAATTGACCATATGTTGGGCCACAAAGACAATATCAGCAAATTTAGAAAAATGGAAATTGTACCAAGCATATTTTCTGATCATAAAGCCTTAAAACTAGAATTCAACTGCAAAAAAGAGGGGGAAAAACCCACAAAAATGTGGAAACTAAACAACATACTTCTAAAAAATGAATGGGTCAAAGAAGAAATAAGCGCAGAGATCAAAAGATATATACAGACAAATGAAAATGAAAATACGACATATCAGAATCTCAGGGATGCAGCAAAAGCAGTAATAAGAGGAAAGTTCATATCACTTCAGGCCTATATGAACAAACAAGAGAGAGCCCAAGTAAACCACTTAACTTAACACCTTAAGGAACTAGAAAAAGAAGAACAAAGACAACCCAAAACCAGCCGAAGAAAGGAGATAATAAAAATCAGAGCAGAAATAAATGAAATAGAGAACAGAAAAACTATAGAAAAAATCAATAAAACAAGGAGCTGGTTCTTTGAAAAGATGAACAAAATTGACAAACCCTTGGCAAGACTCACCAAGGAAAAAAGGCACAGGACTCAAATAAATAAAATCCAAAATGAAAGAGGAGAGATCACCACAGACATCATAGATATACAAAGAATTATTGTAGAATACTATGAAAAATTATATGCCACCAAATACAACAATCTAGAAGAAATGGATAAATTCCTAGAACAATACAACCTTCCTAGACTGAGTCATGAAGAAGCAGAAAGCCTAAACAGACAAATCAGCAGGGAGGAAATAGAAAAAACTATTAAAAACCTCCCCAAAAATAAAAGTCCAGGCCCAGACGGTTATACTAGTGAATTCTATCAAACATTGAAAGAAGACTTGGTTCCTATTCTACTCAAAGCCTTCCAAAAAATTGAAGAAGAAGCAATGCTTCCAAAAACATTTTATGAGGCCAACATAACCCTCATACCAAAACCTGGCAAGGATGGCACAAAGAAAGAAAACTACAGACCAATATCTCTAATGAATACAGATGCTAAAATACTAAACAAAATACAGGCAAACCGAATACAACAACATATTAAAAAAATAATACATCATGATCAAGTGGGATTCATCCCAGAATCTCAAGGATGGTTCAACATACGCAAAATGGTTAACGTAATACACCATATCAACAAAACAAAGAACAAAAACCACATGATCTTATCAATAGATGCAGAAAAGGCTTTTGATAAAATACAACACAATTTTATGTTTAAGACTCTCAACAAAATGGGTATAGAAGGAAAATATCTCAACATGATAAAGGCCATATATGATAAACCATCAGCCAACATCGTATTAAACGGCATAAAACTGAGGACTTTCTACCTTAAATCAGGAACAAGACAGGGTTGTCCACTCTCTCCACTCTTATTTAACGTGGTGCTAGAAGTTCTGGCCAGAGCAATCAGACAAGACAAAGAAAAAAAGGCATCCATATCGGAAAAGAAGAAGTAAAGGTATCACTTTTTGCTGATGATATGATCCTATACATCGAAAACCCGAAGGACTTTACAAAAAGATTATTAGAAACAATAAACCAATACAGTAAGGTCGCAGGATACAAAATTAACATACAAAAGTCCATAGCCTTTCTATATGCCAACAATGAAATATTAGAAAACGAACTCAAAAAAATAATCCCCTTCACGATTGCAACAAAAAAAATAAAATACCTAGGAATAAACATAACAAAGAATGTAAAGGACCTATATAATGAAAATTACAAAGCATTGTTAAGGGAAATCGAAAAAGATACAATGAGATGGAAAAATATTCCTTGTTCTTGGATAGGAAGAATAAATATAATCAAAATGGCCATATTACCCAAAGCAATATACAAATTTAATGCAATTCCCATCAAAATTCCAATGACATTTTTTAAAGAAATGGAACAAAAAATTATCAGATTTATATGGAACTATAAAAAACCCCAAATAGCCAAAACAATCCTAAGGAAAAAGAATGAAGCTGGGGGCATTACAATACCTGACTTTAAACTATATTATAGGGCCATGATAATCAAAACAGCATGGTATTGGCAGAAAAATAGACACAAAGACCAATGGAACAGAATAGAAAGCCCAGAAATAAAACCACATATATATAGTCAAATAATCTTTGATATAGGGGCCAACAACACACAATGGAGAAAAGAAAGCCTCTTCAACAAATGGTGTTCGGAAAACTGGAAAGCCACATGCAAAAGAATGAAACTCGACTACAGCCTGTCCCCTTGTACTAAAATTAATTCAAAATGGATCAAAGACCTAAATATAAGACCTGAAACAATAAAGTACATAGAAGAAGACATAGGTACTAAAATCATGAACCTGGGTTTTAAAGAACATTTTATGAACTTGACTCCAATGGCAAGAGAAGTGAAGGCAAAGATAAATGAATGGGACTACATCAGAATACAAAGTTTTTGCTCAGCAAGAGAAACTGATATAAAAATAAACAGACAGCCAACTAAATGGGAAATGATATTTTCAAACAACAGCTCAGATAAGGGCCTAATATCCAAAATTTACAAAGAACTCATAAAACTCAACAACAAACAAACAAACAATCCCATAAAAAAAATGGGAAGAGGACATGAACAGACACTTCTCCCAGGAAGAGATACAAATGGCCAACAGATATATGAAAAGATGCTCAGCTTCATTAGTTATTAGAGAAATGCAAATCAAAACTACAATGAGATACCACCTCACCCCTGTTAGATTAGCTATTATCAACAAGACGGGTAATAGCAAATGTTGGAGAGGCTGTGGAGAAAAAGGAACCCTCATTCACTGTTGGTGGGACTGTAAAGTAGTACAACCATTATGGAGGAAAGTATGGTGGTTCCTCAAAAAACTGAAAATAGAACTACCTTATGACCCAGCAATCCCTCTACTGGGTATATACCCCAAAACCTCAGAAACATTGATACATGAAGACACATGTAGCCCCATGTTCATTGCAGCACTGTTCACAGTGGCCAAGACATGGAAACAACCAAAAAGCCCTTCAATAGAAGACTGGATAAAGAAGATGTGGCACATATACACTATGGAATACTACTCAGCCATAAAAAATGATGACATCAGATCATTTACAGCAAAATGGTGGGATCTTGATAACATTATAAGGAGTGAAATAAGTAAATGAGAAAAAAACAAGAACTACATGATTCCATTCATTGGTGGAACATAAAAATGAGACTAAGAGACATGGACAAGAGTGTGGTGGTTACCAGGGGTGGGGGGAGGGAGGACATGGGAGGGAGGGAGGGAGAGAGTTAGGGGGAGGGGGAGGGGCACAGAGAACTAGATAGAGGGTGGCAGAGGACAATCTGACTTTGGGCGAGGGGTACGCAATATAATTTAATGACAAAATAACCTAGACATGTTTTCTTTGAATATATGTACCCTGATTTATTAATGTCATCCCATTACCATTAATAAAAATTTATTTAAAAAAAAAAAAAGAAAAACATATTTCATTTTGTTTTTGATAGTTCTGATGTAAGTTTACAGATTAAGGTAAAAGTACGTGTGTCACTAGACTAGAAAAGATTTGAGTATCAACTCTTTTATAACATAAAATTTTTAAAACAAATATCTTCAATTTCAAATAAGATCCTGATTAAGTGGGTTTATATGTTGTGAAATGTAACATCACAGTATGTTTTGCTTCTGGCACGCATTAATAGTTGAAGTAATATACATATATAGATATTTAGGCTTTATCAAATGTTGATTGATGAAATGATTTCCTGTTTCCTTTATTGTTTCTGTAAATCATTACGGGTTTATTGTAAGAAAACAATGCAGAAAGTTCAAATAAACAAAACTTAGTGATATACCGCCATTCAGAGATAATTTTCAAAACATATCTCTATGCATAGACGACTTTACATAAACATTTTTGTTGAATAAGATGTTGAAATCGATTTATTTATATAGAAAAATACCCTCACTTTACTCTGTATGTTAGGAAATATTGAAATACGTGACCCTGGCCAGTTGGCTCAGTGGTAGAGCGTCAGCCTTGCGTGCAGAAGTCCTGGGTTCGATTCCCAGCTAGGTAACACAGGAGAAACGCCCATCTTCTTCTCCCTCCTCTCGTTTTCCTTCCTCTCCGTCTCTCTCTTCCCCTCTCACAGCTGAGGCTCCATTGGAGCAAAGATGGCTCAGCCACTCAGAATGGCTCCTTTGCCTTTGCCCCAGTCTCTAGAGTGGCTCTGGTCGCAACTGAGCGACGCCCTGGATGGGCAGAGCATCGCCCCCTGATGGGCAGAGCGTCGCCCCCTTGTGGGCGTGCTGGGTGGATTCCGGTCATGCACATGCAGAAGTCTGTCTGACTGTCTCTCCCTGTTTTCAGCTTCAGAAAAAATAAAAAAGAAAAAAAAAAGAAATACATCAACTGGTGTGAAAGAAGAAATGGTCTCCTACTCACTTCTTCCCTTAAATTCCTTACCGTCAGGACCAGCTTTTACAAGTAAATTGAAATTGTCCAATCAAAAGGTATTTCATGAGCATTTAGTGGGGATAAAAAGAGGGAAGTAAAGCATGCCCTCCTCGCGAGTGCTAGGATTTGCTGTGACATTTGGAAAGATGGGCACCCACAGAGAGTTGGTGAACACGTGTATGTATCAGACTGTGTTCGTCCTGTGCCCAGTGGGTCAGGAGGCTCCCCTCGGAGAAGGAGAACTGGAACCACGACCAGGTTCAGGCAGCTTTGTCCTGTCTGCCCCTTAGGGTTGCATGTGGCTTTGACCATCCCTCCCTTTATTCGAATCCTTACAATATCTTCTCTTTGGATATGACCTGGTCAAAGTGCACCAAAATGCAAGACAACTAGCAGGACCAGTATTATTATTATTTTTTTTTTATAATTTTATTTTTTAAAAGGGGTGACATCAATAAATCAGGATACATATATTCAAAGATAACAAGTCCAGGTTATCTTGTTGTTCAATTATGTTGCATACCCACCACCCAAAGTCAGATTGTCCTCTGTCACCTTCTATCTTGTTTTCTTTGTGCCCCTCCCCACCCCCTATCCCTCTCCCATTCTCCCCTCCCCCCCGTAACCACCACACTCTTATCAATGTCTCTTAGTTTCACTATTATGTCCCACCTACGTATGGAATAATACAGTTCCTGTTTTTTTCTGATTTACTTATTTCGCTTCGTATCATGTTTTCAAGATCCC
The DNA here is from genome assembly GCF_036850765.1 of Saccopteryx bilineata. NCBI lineage: Eukaryota > Metazoa > Chordata > Mammalia > Chiroptera > Emballonuridae > Saccopteryx > Saccopteryx bilineata. The sequence goes on from NC_089495.1 coordinate 170,571,742, forward strand.
ACCATTTTGCTGTAAATGTTCCGATGTCATCATTTCTTATGGCTGAGTAGTATTCCATAGTGTATATGTGCCACATCTTCTTTATCCAGTCTTCTATTGATGGGCTTTTTGGTTGTTTCCATGTCCTGGCCACTGTGAACAATGCTGCAATAAACATGGGGCTGCATGTGTCTTTACGTATCAATGTTTCTGAGTTTTGGGGGCATATACCCAGTAGAGGGATTGCTGGGTCATAAGGTAGTTCTATTTTCAGTTTTTTGAGGAACCACCATACTTTCTTCCATAATGGTTGTACTACTTTACATTCCCACCAACAGTGTATGAGGGTTCCTTTTTCTCCACAGCCTCTCCAACATTTGCTATTACCTGATTTGCTAATAACAGCTAATCGAACAGGTGTGAGGTGGTATCTCATTGCCGTTTTGATTTGCATTTCTCTAATAGCTAAAGAAGATGAGCATCTTTTCATATATCGGTTGGCCATTTGTATTTCTTTCTGGGAGAAGTGTCTATTCATATCCTCTTCCCATTTTTTTATTGGATTGTTTGTTTGTTTGTTGTTGAGTTTTATGAGTTCTTTGTATATTTTGGATATTAGGCCCTTATCTGAGCTGTTGTTTGAAAATATCATTTCTCATTTAGTTGGCTTTCTGTTTATTTTGTTATCAGTTTCTCTTGCTGAGCAAAACTTCTTAGTCTGATGTAGTCCCATTCATTAATTTTTGCCTTCACTTCTCTTGCCTGTGGAGTCAAATTCATAAAATGCTCTTTAAAACCCAGGTCCATGAGTTGAGTACCTATGTCTTCTTCTATGTACTTAATTGTTTCAGGTCTTATGTTTAGATTTTTTATTTATTTTGAGTTAATTTTAGTACAAGGGGACAAAGTGTAGTCCAGTTTCATTCTTTTGCATGTGGCTTTCCAGTTTTCCCAGCATCATTTGTTGAAGAGGCTTTCTTTTCTCCATTGTGTGTTGTTGGCCCCTTTATCAAAAATTATTTGACTATATATATGTGGTTTTATTTCTGGGCTTTCTATTCTGTTCCATTGGTCTTTGTGTCTATTTTTCTGCCAATACCATGCTGTTATGATTATCGTGGCCCTATAATATAGTTTGAAGTCAGGTATTATAATGCCCCCAGCTTCATTCTTTTTCTTTAGGATGCTTTGGCTATTCGGGGCTTTTTATAGTTCCATATAAATCTGATGATTTTTTGCTCCATTTCTTTAAAAAATGTCATTGGAATTTTGATGGGAATTGCATTAAATTTGTATATTGCTTTGGGAAATATGGCCATCTTGATTATATTTATTCTTCCTAACCAAGAACAAAAAATATTCTTCCATCTTATTATATCTTTTTCAGTTTCTCTTAACAATGGTTTGTAGTTTTCATTATATAAGTCCTTTACATTCTTTGTTATGTTTATTCCTAGGAATTTTATTTTTTTCATTGCAATCGTGAAGGGGATTATTTTTTTGAGTTCGTTCTCAAATTTTTCATTGTTGGCATATAGAAATGCTATGGATTTCTTTCCCCCCCCCACTTAGTTGTTCCATTTATTTATTTATTTATTTAATAAATTTTTATTAATGTTAATGGGATGCCATTAATAAATCAGGGTACATATATTCAAAGAAAATATGTCTAGATTATCTTGTCATTAAATTATTTTGCATACCCCTCGCCCAGAGTCAGATTGTCTTCCGTCACCCTCTATCTAGTTTCTCTGTGCCCCTCCCCCTCCCCTTAACTCTCTCCCTCCTTCCCTCCTGCATCCTCCCTCGCCCCACCCCTGGTAACCACCACACTTTTGTCTATGTCTCTTAGTCTCGTTTTTATGTTCCACCAATGTATGGAATCATGTAGTTCTTGTTTTTTTCTGATTTATTTATTTCACTTCGTATAATGTTATCAAGATCCCACCATTTTGCTGTAAATGATCTGATGTCATCATTTCTAATGGCTGAGTAGTATTCCATAGTGTATATGTGCCACATCTTCTTTATCCAGTCTTCTATTGAAGGGCTTTTTGGTTGTTTCCATGTCTTGGCCACTGTGAACAGTGCTGCAATGAACATGGGGCTACATGTGTCTTTACATATCAATGTTTCTGAGGTTTTGGGGTATATACCCTGTAGAGGGATTGCTGGGTCATAAGGTAGTTTTATTTTCAGTTTTTTGAGGAACCACCATACTTTCCTCCATAATGGTAGTACTACTTTACAGTCCCACCAACAGTGGATGAGAGTTCCCTTTTCTCCGCAGCCTCTCCAACATTTCCATCTCATTGTGTCTTTCTATTTCTCTTAACAATGCCGTGTAGTTTTCGTTATATAGGTCCTTTACATTCTTTGTTATGTTTATTCCTAGGTATTTTTTTTGTTGTTGTTGCAATTGTGAAGGGATTATTTTTTTGAGTTCATTTTCTAATATTTCATTGTTGGCATATAGAAAAGATATGGACTTTTGTATGTTAATTTTGTATCCTGCGACCTTACTGTATTGGTTTACTGTTTCTAGTAATTTTTTTGTGGAGTCCTTTGGGTTTTTGATGTATAGGATCATATCATCAGCAAAAAGTGATACCTTTACTTCTTCTTTTCCGATATGGATGCCTTTTATTTCTTTGTCTTGTCTGATTGCTCTGGCCAGAACTTCTAGCACCACGTTAAATAAGAGTGGAGAGATTGGACAACCCTGTCTTGTTCCTGATTTAAGGTGGAAAGTCCTCAGTTTTATGCCATTTAATATGATGTTGGCTGATGGTTTATCATATATGGCCTTTATCATGTTGAGATATTTTCCTTCTATACCCATTTTGTTGAGAGTCTTAAACATAAAATTGTGTTGTATTTAATCAAAAGCCTTTTCTGCATCTATTGATAAGATCATGTGGTTTTTGTTCTTTGTTTTGTTGATATGGTGTATTACATTAACCATTTTGCGTATGTTGAACCATCCTTGAGATTCTGGGATGAATTCCACTTGATCATGATGTATTATTTTTTAATATGTTGTTATACTCGATTTGCCAGTATTTTGTTTAGTATTTTAGCATCTGTATTCATTAGAGATATTGGTCTGTAGTTTTCTTTCTTTGTGCCATCCTTGCCAGGTTTTGGTATGAGGGTTATGTTGGCCTCATAAAATGTGTTTGGAAGCATTGCTTCTTCTTCAATTTTTTGGAAGACTTTGAGTAGAATAGGAACCAAGTCTTCTTTGAATGTTTGATAGAATTCACTAGTATAACTGTCTGGGCCTGAACTTTTATTTTTGGGGAGGTTTTTAATAGTTTTTTCTATTTCCTCCCTGCTGATTTGTCTGTTTAGGCTTTCTGCTTCTTCATGACTCAGTCTAGGAAGGTTGTTTTGTTCTAGGAATTTATCCATTTCTTCTAGATTGTTGTATTTGGTGGCATATAGATTTTCATAGTATTCTACAATAATTCTTTGTATATCTATGATGTCTGTGGTGATCTCTCCTCTTTCATTTTGGATTTTATTTATTTGAGTCCTGTGCCTTTTTTCCTTGGTGAGTCTTGCCAAGGGTTTGTCAATTTTGTTGATCTTTTCAAAGAACCAGCTCCTTGTTTTATTGATTTTTTCTATAGTTTTTCTGTTCTCTATTTCTTTTATTTCTGCTCTGATTTTTATTATCTCCTTCCTTTGGCTGGTTTTGGGTTGTCTTTGTTCTTCTTTTTCTAGTTCCTTAAGTTGTGAAGTTAAGTGGTTTACTTGGGCTCTCTTGTTTGTTCATTCAGGCCTGAAGTGATATGAACTTTCCTTTTATTACTGCTTTTGCTGCATCCAGAGATTCTGCTATGTCATATTGTCATTTTCATTTGTCTGTATATATCTTTTGATCTCTGCGCTTATTTCTTCTTTGACCCATTCATTTTTTAAAAGTATGTTGTTTAGTTTCCACATTTTTGTGGGTTTTCCCCCCTCTTTTTGCAGTTGAATTCTAGTTTCAAGGCTTTATGATCAGAGAACATGCTTGGTACAATTTCCATTTTTCTAAATTTGCTGATATTGTCTTTGTGGCCCAACATATGGTCAATTCTTGAGAATGTTCCATGTACACTAGAGAAAAATGTATACTCTGTCGCTTTGGGATGAAGTGTCCTATAGATGTCTATCATATCCAGGTGTTCTAGTATTTTGTTTAAGGCCAATATATCTTTATTTATTCTCTGTTTGGATGACTGATCTACAGCCATTAGCGGTGTATTGAGGTCTCCAAGTATGATTGTATTTTTGTCAGTTTTTGTTTTAAGGTCAATAAGTAGCTGTCTTATATATTTTGGTGCTTCATTGTTTGGTGCATATATATTAAGGATTGTTATGTCTTCTTGATTCAGTGTCCCCTTAATCATTATGAAATGACCATTTTTGTCTCTGAGTACTTTTGCTGTCTTGTAGTCAGCATTATCAGATATGAGTATTGCTACACCTGCTTTTTTGGGGGGTGTTGTTTGCTTGAAGTATTGTTTTCCAGCCTTTCACTTTGAATTTGTTTGTATCCTTGTTGCTTAGATGTGTTTCTTGTAGGCAGCATACAGTTGGATTTTCTTTTTAATCCTTTCTGCTACTCTGTGTCTTTTTATTGGTAAGTTTAATCCATTTACATTTAGTGTAATTATTGACACTTGTGGGTTCCCTATTGCCATTTTATGAATTGCTTTCTATTAGTTTTGTATCTTGTTTGATTCTTCTCTTTTGTTTTTCTATCATTTGTTTTTGTTTCTTTGTATTCCATACTTCTTTCCTCTGTTGCTACCTTTTTTAAGTCAAGTGTTTTTGTGGTGGTTTTTTCAAGGGTGGTTACCATTAAGTAATGAAAAGGGTACCTACCATATTCATTGTAGTACCCTATCTTATGAGTATTTCTGCACTTCATCGTCCTTTGCTACTGTCAATCTCCATCCTCTCCCCCCCTTTTTTTTGTTGTTGTCACAGTATAAATTTGGTTTTATTGTGTTCTTGGTGGAGCTGTTACTTGTGGTTTTGTTTTCTTTTGTTCTTTGAATCTGGTTGGAAAACCCCCTTTAGTATTTCCTGGAGTGGGGGCTTTCTGCTCATAAATTCTCTCATCTTTTCTGTATTTGTGAATGTTTTTATATCTCCTTCATACTTGAAGGATAGCTTTGATGGGTATAGTATTCTTGGCTGAAAGTTCCTCTCTTTCAGGGCTTTAGATATTGGGGTCCATTCTCTTCTAGCTTGTAGAGTTTCTGCTGAGAAATCTGATGATAATCTAATAGGCCTTCCTTTATATGTTGTACTCTTCTTTTCCCTGGCTGCCTTGAAAATTTTTTCTTTGTCATTGGTTTGTGTCATCTTCATTATGATGTGCCTTGGAGTAGGTTTGTTGGGTTTAAGAAAACTCGGTGTTCTGTTTGCTTCTTGAATTTGAGGCTTTAGTTCTTTCCACAGGCTTGGGAAGTTCTCATCTATTATTTGTTTGAGTATATTCTCCATTTTATTTTTTTTCTCTTCTCCCTCTGATATACCTATTATTCTTATGTTATTCTTTCTGATGGAGTCAGACAATTCCTGTAGGGCTTTCGCGGTTTTTATTATTTTTGAGTCTCTTTCTTCTTCTCTCTGTAGTGCCTCAAGTTGCTTGTCTTCTATTTCACTAATCCTGTCTTCTATCTGGGCTGTTCTATTACCTAAGCTTATTACCTCGTTTTTCAGCTCGTGAATTGAGTTTTTTATTTCTGTTTGATTTGTTTTTATAGTTTTAATTTCCTTGGTAATATATTCTTTGTGATTGTTGCGTTGTTTTCTGAGCTCCCTAAATTGCCTTTCTGTGTTTTCTTTTATATCTCTGAGTATTTTTAGGATTTCTATTTTAAATTCTCTGTCATTTTCTTTAAGGTTTCCAATATGTTAAATCTTTTCTCCATAAGTTTTTCCACACCTATTGTGTTACTTCTTTATATTTTGTATCCATAATATTCTATTTCCTTTTTCTTATTGGCATCTGAGGGTGGTCTTGTTCATAGCACTAATTAGAATTAATAAAGAATAAAAAGAGGGAAAAAAGGAAAAAAGAAAAATACCCCACAAAGAAAAACAGTAATAATTTATTATTTCCCCCTTTTTTCTTTCTTCTCTTTCCCTCCTCTCCCCTCCTTAGGGAAATATCATGATGACCTGTGAATTATATTATGCTAAATGGAACAAAAACTGCCTATAACAGAGGGCCTGATTTGGGGTGAAGAGTTCAAGGGGTAAAAAAGCGAGTAGGGACCTACTAAATGCAAAAAAAAAAAAGGAGAAAATCTTAGACAAGTAGAAAATGATTTGCTTGTAAGTGATAGTTGACTAAGAGATATAATGAGAGGGATAAGATGGAAACAGAAAAATGGAGAAAAAATAGTAATTAAAGAAGAAAAAAATAAAAATAATAAGTAAAAATCTGTTGTATTAAGTGGAGCAAAGACTAAATACAATGGAGACCTTGGGTTGGGAGGAATGCTAATGAGTTAAAAAGCAAAATAAAAAGTACCCAAAATGTCACAAAAAAAAAAAGGAAAACCAAAAACAAAAGCAAAAAAAAAACACCAAAAAAAACCTTGAGTCCCAAATTAAATAATTTGTTCATGATTGAGGATTGAATGTGAGGAAAAGTAAAAGGGAAAAGAAGAAACAAATAGAAAGGAAAAATTAAGAAAAAGAGAAAAACGAAGGAAGAAGAAAAGAAAAAGGAAGTAAAAAACAAAAGGGGAGAGAGTGAGAGTTAAGGATTTTGGAGTGTAACCCTAAAGGAGAGTAAGGATGAAGAAAAGAAATAAAATGAAACACTCATGGGTAGTGTAGTTCAGGAAAAGGGAAACATAAGATGGGCAGAGAATAAAAGGACTGAGGTGGAGGAAATAGAAGTAATAATAATAAAGGCAATAAGGTAGAAGAAACAAACAACAACAATAAAAAAATAGTGGAACAAGTTATAAAGTCTGTGCATTTTTCTTGATTTTGAGAGGTTAACTTCTTCCTTTTTCTTTTCTCTCCCTCTTCCTGGTCGGTGACTCTGTACCCCGGGCTCTGCCCCTGTGTCATGCTTAGGTAGGGATTTGCAGTTGATGAGATTCTATGGCAATGTCATATAATTGGCTTTAGTCTCGTTGGTAGTCAAGGCTTGTTGGCGTTTGCAGGGTCCAACAATGAGAGAGTGTGCTTTCCCGGAGTCTCTCTCCTAGTCTCCCCTTCCTGAATTAGCAGCCTGGTGATCCAGCTATGAGGCTGCCACTGCTTCTGCCTGGGGAGTAAGAGGCTCAAAGAGCTGGGAAATCCCCACTCTATCCCCACTCAGCGCAAGGCTCTGGGTAAGGCTCTGGCAGTCAGAGCCTCCAGCGTAATCAGGCGGGACTGGGAGTCACCTGTTGTCAAGGTGACTGTTCAGCGCCTAGCATTCAGTTGGACCACTCAACCCAGGCTTTCCACACTTTGTAGCCTGTTTTGGCTGGGAAGAAGAGGCACTAGTCGCTGCTTGCTGTATAGATCTTAACATCTGCCAAGTCCCTCTTGTGAGCGTATATCCCTGAATATGAAGGCTCTGTCAATCAGAAGTTGCCCCCACCCCTTTAGCGAGAGGCATTAAAAAATATCACACCTCTTGTCTTGGATCGCTGAACTGAGAGAGATCTTATCAATTAGAGCCCCGTGGGTGCGCAGATTTTGTGGGTTTAGCTAATTTCAGTTATTGGATCTGCAGCTGTGCTCCAGAAAGTATTTCAAGCTGCCTGCGTGCCCCTCCCCCAATGCTTGATTGTTAGCTTGAATGGCTGAGTGAGTTGCCCCGCCCACGGAGAGAATCTCCGGAGTAGGGAAGATAGCTTTGGCGCCCTTCCCGCTTGCCTTGCCACTGGCAGCTGGGGTGCACTGGGCGTGCGGGGGGATGGGGCACTCTGGGTGTGCGGGTGAGTGGGGTACTCTGAGCATGTGGGCGAGTGGAATGTTCAGGGCACGCAAGCAAATGGGGTGCTCTGGGCATGCCGGTGGCTGGGGACTCTCACTTGCAGTGCGCGGGCTGCTGGGGATGCTCGCGGTGCAAGGGAGCTTGCTCTGCGACCGGACCGAGGCACTGGGAGCGCGCGCGTGGTTTCTAACGGCACGCCGGAGGCTACTCGCAGTGCTCAGGCTGTTCCTCCCCAAGTGTGGGCGGGCAGTTGCACGCATGGGTTGACTCACCACAGGCGTACTCTCTCCTCGGCTTCAATGAATGTTTGTGCAGTAGTTAGCTTCTTCCACACCCTCAGCTCCGACCCGTCTCTCAGATTCAAGTGATAACAGTCCTTTCGCTTTCAGTGTGTGTGGAACTCTGGAATGCTCCGAGGATAAATTTTTCTGTTTCTAGTTGATAAATTTGTTGAGATTTTGGGGAAATCTGTCAGACACACTGCTCATGGCGCCATTTCCATGATGTCACTCCTCGGCTATGGACTTCTGTATGTTAATTTTGTATCCTGCGACCTTACTGTATTGGCTTATTGTTTCTACAATAGGAGTCTTTTTGTGGATTCTTTGGGGTTTTCGATGTATAGGATTATATCATCTGCAAAAAGTGCTGCCTTTACTTCTATTCTGATATGGATGCCTTTTATTTCTTTGTCTTGTCTGATTGCTCTGGCTAGAACCTCTAGTACCACATTAAATAAGAGTGGAGAGCCTGATCTGTGGTGGCACAGTGGATAAAGCGTCGACCTGGAAATGCTAAAGTCGCCGGTTTGAAATCCTGGGCTTGCATGGTCAAGGCACATATGGGAGTTGATGCTTCCAGCTCCTCCCCCCTTCTCTCTCTCTGTCTCTCCTCTCTCTCTCTCCTTCTGTCTCTCCTCTTTTCTCTAAAATGAATAATAATTAAAAAAATAAGAGTGGATAGAGTGGACAACCTTGTCTTGTTCCTGATTTAAGGGGGAAAGCCTTCAGTTTTGTGCCATTTAATATGAGGTTAGCTGATGGTTTATCATATATGGCCTTTATCATGTTGAGATATTTTTCTTCTATACCCATTTTGTTGAGACTCTTAAACATAAAATTGTATTGTATTTTTTCAAAAGCCTTTTCTGCGTCTATTGATAAGATCATGTGGTTTTGTTCTTTGTTTTGGTGATATGATGTATTACATTAACCGTTTTACTTATGTTGAACCATCCTTGAGATTCTGGGATGAATCCCACTTGATCATGATGTATTATTTTTTTAATATGTTGTTGTATTTGATTTGCTAGTATTTTGTTTAGTATTTTAGCTTCTGTATTCATTAGAGCTATTGGTCTGTAGTTTTCTTTTTTTGTGCCATCCTTGCCTGGTTTTGGTATGAGGGTTATGTTGGCCTCATAAAATGTGTTTGGAAGTATTGCTTCTTCTTCAATTTTTTGGAAGACTTTGAATAGAATAGGAACCAAGTCTTCTTTGAATGTTTGATAAAACATGGTGGTATAGCTGTCTGGGACTGGACTTTTAATTTTGGGGAGGTTTTTAATCGTTTTTTCTATTTCTTCTCTACTAATAGGTCTGTTTAGGCTTTCTGCTTCTTCTTGACTCAGTCTAGGAAGGTTGTATTGTTCTAGGAATTTATCCATTTCTTCTAGGTTGTTGAATTTAGTGGCATAAAGTTTTTCATAGTATTCTACCACAATTCTTTGTATATCTACGATGTCCATGGTAATTTCTCCTCTTTCATTTTGGATTTTGTTTATATGAGTTCTTTCTCTTTTTTCTTTGGTAAGTCTTGCCAGGGTTTGTCAATTTTGTTGATCTTTTCAAAGACCCAGCTTCTTGTTCTATTAATTTTTTCTATAGTTTTTCTCTTCTCTGTTTCATTTATTTCTGCTCTGATTTTTATTATATTTTTTTCTTCGGTTGGTTTTGGGTTGTCTTTGTTCTTCTTTTTCTAGTTCCTTAAGGTGTGAAGTTATGTGGTTCACTTGGGCTCTCTCTTGGTTGTTCATATATGCCTGAAGTGATATGAACTTCCTTCTTATCACTGCTTTTGCTGCATCCCATAGATTCTGATATGTCGTATTGTCATTTTCATTTGTCTGTATATATCTTTTGATCTCTGCGCTTATTTCTTCTTTGACCCATTCACTTTTTAAAAGTATGTTGTTTAGTTTCCACATTTTTGTGGGATTTTTTCCCTCTTTTTTGCAGTTGAATTCTAGTTTCAAGGCTTTATGATCAGAAAATATGCTTGGTACAACTTCAATTTTTCTGAATTTGCTGATGTTGTTTTTGTGGCCCAACATATGGTCAATTCTTGAGGATGATCCATGTACACTGGAGAAAAATGTATACTCTGTCACATTGGGATGAAATGTCCTGTAGATGTCTATCATATCCAGGTGCTCTAGTGTTTTGTTTAAGGCCAATATATCTTTGTTGATTCTCTGTTTGGATGACCAATCTACAGCCTTCAGCGGTGTATTGAGGTCTTTAAGTATGATTGTATTTTTGTCAGTTTTTGTTTTAAGGTCAATAAGTAGCTGTCTTATATATTTTGGTGCTCCTTGGTTTGGTGCATATATATTAAGAATTATTATGTCTTCTTGATTCAGTTCCCCTTAGCCATTATGAAATGGCCATTTTTGTCTCTGAGTACTTTTGCTGTCTTGTAGTCAGCATTATCAGATATGAGTATTGCTACACCTGCTTTTTTTTGGGTGTTATTTGCTTGGAGTATTGTTTTCCAGGCTTTCACTTTGAATTTGTTTGTATCGTTGTTGCTTAGATGAGTTTCTTGTAGGCAGCATACAGTTGAATTTTTTTTAATCCATTCTGCTACTCTATGCCTTTTTATTGGTGAGTTTAATCCGTTTACATTTAGTGTAATTATTGACACTTGTGAGTTCCCTATTGCCATTTTATAGGTTGTTTTCTGTTAGTTTTGTGTCTTGTTTGAACCTTCTCTTTCGTTTTTCTATCTTTTGATTTTATTTGGTTGTATTCCATACATCTTTCCTCTGTTGCTATCTTTTTTAAATCATGTGCTTCTGTGGTGATTTTTTCAATGGTGGTTACCTTTAAGTAATGAAAAGGGTTCCTACCCTATTCATTGTAGTGCACTATCTTGTGAGTACTTTTGTACTCCATCATCCTTTGTTACTGTTAATCTCCATCCTCTCCCCCTCTTTTTTTTTTTTTTTGTTGTTGTTGTTGTCACAGTTTAAATTTGGTTGTATTGTGTTCTTCTTGGAGCTTTTACTTGTGGCTTTGTGGTTTTGTTTTGTTTTTTTGGTTGTTGTTCTTTGTATCTGATTGGAGAACCCCTTTAGGAATTCTTGGAGTGGGGTTTTTTATGATAAATTCCCTCATCTTTTCTGTATCTGTGAATGTTTTTATTTGTCCTTTGTATTTGAAGGATAGCTTTGATGGGTATAGTATTCGTGGCTGAAAGTTCCTCTTTCAGGACTTTAAATATTGGGGTTCACTCTCTTCTAGCTTGTAGAGTTTCTGTTGAGAAATCTGATGATAATCTAATGGGCCTTCCTTTATATGTTGTATTCTTCTTTTCCCTGGCTGCCTTGAGAATTTTTTCCTTGCCATTGGTTTGTGCCAATTTCATTATGATGTGCCTTGGAGTAGGTTTGTTGGGGTTATGAAAACTCAGAGTTCTGTTTGCTTCTTGAATTTGAGGCTTTAGTTCTTTCCACAGGCTTGGGAAGTTCTCATCTATTATTTGTTTGAGTATGTTCTCCATTCCATTTTCTCTCTCTTCTCCCTGTGAAATACCTATTATTCTTATGTTATTCTTTTTGATGGAGTCAAATAATTCCTGTAGGGCTATCTCATTTTTTAAAATTTTTGAGTCTCTTTCTTCTTCTCTCTGTAGTGCCTCAAGTTGCTTGTCTTCTATTTCACTAATCCTACCTTCTATCTGGCCTGTTCTATTAGCTAAGCTTGTTACCTCGTTTTTCAGCTCGTGAATTGAGTTTTTCATCTGTATTTGATTTGTTTTTATAGTTTCAATTTCCTTGGAAATATATTCTTTGTGTTCATTGAGTTGTTTTCTGAGCTCTCTAAATTGCCTTTCTGTGTTTTCTTGTATATCTCTGAGTATTTTTAAGATTTCTCTTTTAAATTCTCTGTCATTTAAATCCAAGGTTTCCAAAATATTAAGTTTTTTCTCCATAGGTTTTTTTCTCATCTATCTGTGTAACCTCTATTTCTCTTTTATCCATGATATTCAATTTTCTCTTCCTTAATGGCATCTGAGGGTGGTTTTGTTGATAGTATTAATGAGGTTTAATAAAGAATAAAAAGTTTAAAAAAATAAAAAGTAGAAAAGTTTTTAAAAAAAAATTTTTTTAATTAAAAAAAGAAATAAAAAAAAGAAAAAAATTTATTTCCCCCCCTTTTTTTTCTCTCTTTTCCTCTCCCCTCTTTCTTGAGAAAATCTTGTGGTGTACTGTGAATTATATTGTACTAAATAGAACAAACAATGTCTCTAATGGAGGGCCTGAGTTGAGGAGAAGTTATATAGGGGCACAAGAGGGGGGTATGGACCCACAAAATGCAAATAAGAAAAAAATTTGGGTCAAGAATAAAATGATTTGCTTTTAGGTGTTGGTTGGCTAGGAGATATGATGAGAGGAATAAGAGGAAAATAGGAAAATGGGGGGGGGATTTAAAAATTACTATTTATTTATTGGAATTAGAGCTAGATAAAATGGAGAGCCAGGGTTGGGAGCACTGCTAGTGAGGTAAAAAAGTGAAGTAAAACCCCCCCAAAATGCCACAAACAAAAGTTTGAGTCCCAGATAAGATAATTTGTTTGTTATTGAGGTTTGAATGAGAGGAGACATAAAGGAGAATGGAAGAAACTAATATAGAGGGAGAAAAGAAAGAGAGGGGGGAAAAAAAGAGGGAACCACTGAAAGAATAAAAAAGAAAGAAATGGAGAGAGAGAGAGAGTTAAGGGTTTTGGAGTGCAACCCTCATAGAGAGAAAGGAAGAGGAATGAAAAGATAATGGGAGATGTAACACTTATGGGTAGTATAGTTCAATGAGAGATGAGAATAAGGCCAGCATAGAATTAAACGACCAAATTGGAAAAGAAAAAAAATCAGGACATGAAGATAAGAGAAACAAATGAACAAATATAATAAAATGGGATAGGTTATAAAGTCTGTGGATTATTCTTGATTTTGAGAGGTTATCTTCTTGCTTTTTCTTTTCTCTCCCTCTTCCTGGTCGGTGACTCTGTACCCTGGGTTCTGCCCCTGTGGCACGCTCAGGTAGATGTTTGAAGTTGATAAGTCTCTATGGTGATGTCATGTATTTGGCTTCAGTCTTGTTGGCAGTCGAGGCTCATTAGCATTTATTGGCTCCGACAGTAAGAGAGACTGTGTTCCTGGAGCCTCTCTCCTAGTCTTTCCTTCCTCAATTAGTAGCCTGATAATCCACCTATGGGGTTGCTGCTGCCTCTGCCTGGATAGTAAGAGGCTCAAAGAGCTGGCAACTCCTCACTCTATTCTCACACAGCACAGGGCTCTGGGTAAGGCTCAATCAGTCAGAGCTGCTAGCATAATCAGGCGGTGCTTCCGCCCACACAAAGACCTCTGACTCTGTCACTCTGTCCGGTAACACGGGCAGGGTCCACTCTCGGGGTGCTTGGAGGAATTGCTCGCTCACTATCTGTGTGCGCAGACCAGGATATCAGGCCGGCCGTCTCACACTCTGAGTGAAACCCCTGCCCGCACGAAAAAGTTTCAGCGTTGGAATTGGCTCTCACTCCCTCCCCGTGTGCGGCTTTTTCAGGGTGCTGGGGCAGCCCGAGATTCCGCTTTCATCCCACACAAAGGCCCCTGACTCTGCCTCTCTGTGGGGTAACACAAGCGCCCACTCCTGAAGCACTTGGAGGAATCTCTTGCCCACTCTCCGTGTGCGCCGACCAGGATATCAGGCCGGCAGTCTCACACTCTGAGTGAAACCCATGCGCACACAGAAAAGATTCAGCATTGGAATTAGCTTTTGCTCCCTCCCAGTGCGTGGCTTTTTCAGGGTGCTTGGGGCGGTCCCAAGATTCTGCTTTCCGTCCACACAAAGGTCTCTGACTCTGCCTCTCTGTGGGATAACACGGGCACCCACTCCCAAGGCGATCAGAGGGATCTCTTGCTCACTATCTGCGCGCACCTACCAGGATATCAGGCCGGCCATCACTTACTCCGAGAAAGCCCTCCGCCCGCACAGAGCAGTTCCAGCGTTGGAATTAGCTCTCGCACCCTCCCCATGCATGGCTTTTCCAGGGTGCTGGGGCAGTCCTGAGATTCTGCTTTTGACCCACACAAAGGCCTCTGTATCTGCCTCTCTGTGGGATAACACAGGCGCCCAATCCCGGGGCCTTCGGAGGAATCTCTCACCCACTATCTGCACGCGCCGACCAGGAGATCGGGGCGAATGGCTGCCCCGCTTATCTTTCTTTATCTGGGTTTGGCACGAGTCTTAGCTTGTATTGCCTGGGTTGCCCCAAGCACAGTTTTTCCTTGGCTTGCATCTCTGTGCCACAGCCTGGTTTGGCCATTTGTGCCACAGCATGGATCTATTTACCCCCTTTGCCTGCCTTAGTTTCTATACTCTCAGTTCCCAGTGAAAGCAGCCCTATTTAGGTTAGTGAAGAAGGTGGAGTATTTCTTTTTTATTATTATTATTATTCTGAAGGTGGAAACGAGGAGAGACAGTCAGACTCCCGCATGCGCCCGACCTGGATCCACCTGGCACGCCCACCAGGGGGCGACACTCTGCCCACCAGTGGGCGATGCTCTGCCCATCCAGGGTGTCGCTCTGTTGTGACCAGAGCCACTCTAGCGCCTGGGGCAGAGGCCAAGGAGCCATCCCCAGTGCTCGGGCCATCTTTTCCAATGGAGCCTTGGCTGCAGGAGGGGAAGAGAGAGACAGAGAGGAAGGAGAGGGGGAAGGGTGGAGAAGCAGATGGGCGCTTCTCCTGTGTGCCCTGGCCAGGAATCGAACCCGGGACCTCTGCACGTCAGGCCGATGCTCTACCAATGAGCCAGCCGGCCAGGGCGGCGGAGTATTTCTTACTCCCTATATTCTTTGGGGTTTGATTATATATTTAGCAAATTTTTCTCTTGACCACACCTTCGGGTGTATTGCAGAACATCTGGCGGTTCCAAGGACAGATTTTTCTGTTTCTGTTGAAGATAATGTTGAGTATTAGGGGAGATTTATCAGTATCACTTCCTACCGTGCCAGTACTCTGACGTCATCTCTTTTCTTAAGATTTTATGTATTGATTTTATATAGAGAGAAGGAAGGTGGAGCAAGAAGTATTAACTCATAGTTGCTTCACTTTAGTTGTTCATTGATTGATTGTCTACGTGCCTTTACTGGGCAAGCCCCGGGTTTCGAACCAGTGACCTTAGCATTCCAAGTCAATGTGCTATCCATTGTACCACAACAGGCTAGGCCCCACTTTCATTTCTGATATTATTTGTATCTGTCTTTTTTTCTTAATCTTGCTAAAGGTTTGTCAATTTTCATTTTTTCAAAGAACCAACTTTCAGGTTCACTGATTCTTCCTATTGTTTTAATTTTTATTTATTTATTTTTGAGAGAGAGAGAAGCAAGGAGACAGAGACAGGAACATGGAGCTGCTCTTGTATGTGCCCTGACCGGGGAATTGACCAAGCAACCTCCACGCTCCAGGACAAGGCTCCAACGGAGCTATCTGGTCAAGACTTCATTTCTTTTTATTTTCAGAGATACAGAGAGAGATAGTGAAGAGAGAGGGGAGGGAGAAGGGAGGCATTCATTTATTGTTCCACTCGGTCATGTACTCATCTCCTGCTTCCCGTGTGTGCCCTGACCGTGGATCGAACCTGCCAGCTTGTCGTTTTAGGGCGATGCTCTTTCTATTTTGTTCAACTTTATTGAAGAATAATTGATAAATACATATAATTGTTTATATTTAAAGTGCACAATGTGATGTTGATATACATGAAATGACTACCAAGGACAAGATAACTAAGTTACTGATTTAAAATGAGCTGCCTAATTACTGGAGACAGAACTTGGAACTTAGAGGCAAAGTTTGATTTTAGAATTCCAATTACAGGACCTGGCTGGTTGGTTGAGTGGTAGAGCATCGCCTGGAATGCAGAAGTCTTGGGTTTGATCCCTGGCTAGGGCACACAGGAGAAGCGCCCATCTGCTTCTCCACCCCTCCCCCTCTCCTTCCTGTCTGTCTGTCTCTTCCCCTCCTGCAGTCAAGGCTCCATTCGAGCAATGTTGGCCCGGATGCTGAGGATGGCTCTATGGCCTCTGCCTCAGGCACTAGAATGGCTCTGGTTGCAACAGAGTAATGCCCCAGATGGGCAGAGCATCGCCCACTGGTGGACATGCATGGTGGATCCCAGTCGGGCACATGCGGGAGTCTGTCTGACTGCCTCCCTGTTTCCAACTTCAGGAAAAAAAAAACCCACACAGAAACCCAACAACAAATAAAAACAAACAGCAGAGAGGCAGTGACTTCGATAGCTTTTGGCTAGAGACACTGCTGTGCCTTACTGGAGAGTCTTTTGATGACTACAGTGATGATGATGTGTGTGGAGCTATTGTTAATGTTAAAGCTAAAGGTGATAAGATAGCAATATGGACTACTGAATGTGAAAGCAGAGAAGCTGTTGAACATATAGGGAGGGTACAAGGAAAGTTTAGGACTTCCTCCAAAGACAGTGATTGGTTATCAGTCCCACACAGTATCCATCAGCTTCAGAACACACCTTGTTCACTTCACAGTGTTGCACTCGCCGGGTAAAACAAACAGTGGAGACGTTTGGAGAGTTTCAGACAAAGTTTTATGGCCAAGAGAAAAAGAAAACAAAGCAAAATAAAACAAACCTGCGCAGGGGTGAACTCAAGTGGTAGTCACAAGAGCCACACCGAGCGCCTACAGTCTAGGGGTTCTTATAGCATAGCAAGCAAGCAGTTCATACAGAAGCAAATTTGGCATTTAGCAATTGGCTCCCCCAAATTAAATTCTAGTCACGTGCCTTAGTAACCAGTCATACAGTTGAAAGCCCCAGCTGGAAATATTCCTATCTATCCCCTAGGATGTGGTTACATTTACTGTCTTAGGAGTTCTTGTGACTTCCTTATCTCAAGGACTCCTTAGCTCCTAACCATCCTGGGAGTCTGACGACTTCTCTATCTCAAGGACTCTTCAGCTCCTAGCCATCCTGGGAGTCTGGGCTCACCTGTTTACTGGACTAGTTCCTTTGAAGTTATTTCTAAAGCCTATTAATATATTTTATAGCTTTTATTCGAATGTCACATTTCCTCCTCTTCTTTGTCCTAGTTAAATCCTTAACTATAACGGAGATTCTTCGGCTGCACTAAGGCGTTGGTACGGCTGAGATAAAATCATTATTTTAACTGTTTCTATTCTTTCCTTAATAAAAGCAAATAACTTGTTAAGGATTACGGGTCCAATAGTGAGGGCCAATAACAATACTAACAATGGTCCTGCTAGTGTAGTTATCAATGTAGTTAGCCAAGGTGACAGTTTGAATATAGAGGTGAACCAATCTAAATTGTCATTATTTTGCTGAATGTGCTCTGCTAACTGTTTTATCTTATCTATTTTATCCTGGATTTCATTGCTGTTATCAGTTAAATTAAAACAACACATTCCTTTTATTTTTTTCACAACCCTGGTGGTGAAATAATAATAGATAATCAATAGCTGCCCGATTATCTAAAATAGCTTGACGTAATTGCTGCTGTTCATTATTAAAAAGAGTCAATGCTTGAGACGTTTCATTGATGCTTTTAACTAAGTTACAAGCTAAATGCTGGATTTTTCTATGATTGTAAGCACCCCATACTAGATTCCCTACAACACTTAAAATTATGGCATATCCTTCAGCTTCTGACAACAATCGTACTTCATCATGACATTCAGGTCCTACAGGGATGGAGGCAGCACGCCTACTGCGAAGAGTGGTATTATGCTCAAGAAGTAACAAATCATTCTTGTTAGGTAAGAAAGTAGCAATCCTAGATAAACAACAAGTGGTGTCAGTAAGATTAGGGGGAATATAATTATATGTCATAGAGTTATAGGTAAAGAACCATCCAGTAGGCAGGGTAATATAGCCATAAATGGAAAAGTATTTGATAGTATTATTACAGGGCAAAAAACCAGGGATCGTCTTACAATTTTTACTACAATTAACAAAAAGAACACAAGTATCATTGGGTACAATAATGCTATGGGGGGTATGAATCTGTAATGCATGGCTTGGCAACTGATAAGAAACTTTTCCCCAGTTTGCTAAATCTAGATAAGTTACAGTCTTATTAGGGATACTGGAGAAGAAAGTTAAATTCTTTATGTCAGCTGCCGGTTTACATACCGGGCGTAGACATTTTCCTAGCATGAAATGAGTATGACTATCCTGTTCAAGGCAAAACGATGAGACATTTAGGGTGCGTGCTAAAGCCACCCATAAATTCTCTGGATGATTCAGGGTTTCCTGGAAAGAAGGTACTGGTTTAATACTGGATAACATACAAAAGAAAACTGTTGCTACGATTCGGGTAAGAACCGCACTTTTAAGGGATTGTGGGGATCTGCTTTGACTCTCCATTTGGCTTCCTTCAAGCTCGGTTCTTGAGCTAACTTTACATGTGATAGATGAATCCAGTAAGGTTTTTCAGCTATCCTCACAGCCGTGGGCGTGCTGAACAGTACCTGGAACGGTCCTTGCCACCGAGCGTCAAGGTTCCCGCGACGGTGGTTAAGAATCCATACCCATTGTCCTGGCTCCGGTGGAGTTGGCAGTGGAAGTCCTTTGAGTTGGTCCTTCTGCTGGTCTCTAAGTGCCCGTACTTCTGCACGTATCAGTTGTAATGCCTGTAAGGACTTTAGAAAACTTTGATTAGAACCCTCAATTTCTTCCCTTGTTATTTGTGGAACCAAAGGAGTTGGTTGCCCATACATTAGCTCATAAGGAGTCCATTTTCCTGTATAAGGTGTATTTCGAACCCTATATAATGCAAAAGGGAGTAGCTCTACCCAATTTTCGCTAGTCTCCTCTCTTAACTTAATTATAGTCTCTTTAAGGGTCCTATTCATCCTCTCGACTTGCCCTGAACTTTGAGGCCGATAAATGCAATGTAATTTCCAATTGATCCCTAATCTTTTTGCCAATTCCTGTGATATCTTGGACACAAAAGCAGGTCCATTATCTGACCCTACAGCAATGGGAATGCCATATCGTGGAATGATTTCTCTTAAAAGTATTTTACATACTATTGAAGCAGTTTCTCCTTTTGTAGGAAAAGCCTCAGTCCATCCAGTAAAGGTGTCTATTAGAACAAGCAAATATTTGTAGCCTAATTTCCCTGGAGTTATCTCGGTAAAGTCCACTTCCCATAGTTCTCCAGGAGCTTTTCCTCGGTGCCTGATGAGAGGAGGTAATTTCTTATTGACAGCATTTACTTTGGCGCAGGCCTGACACCTAGACACAACAGAGTGTATGACATCTCTGATTTCTGCTCCTTCATAATATTTTCTTACTAGATAGATGTTCTAGTTTTTGTTGTCCTAAGTGGGAGCTGCTATGTATTTCTTGAATTATTTGTCTTAACACTCCTTGTGGTAGGTATATTCTGCTGTCTGATAATTCTATCCATCCCTGTTTACTTTTCTTACCCCCTAGTTGCTTACCTTTCTCTTCTTCTTTTGGCTCATACCTCGGTTCTATTTGTAAAGTAGGAGGTGGGATGAGTAGCAGTTGGTTAGTGTGTTCCTCCTCTTCTGCTGCATTCCGTGCCGCTCGATCAGCAAAGTGGTTTCCTTTTACTATAGGGGAATCCCCCTTTTGATGTCCTTTGCAATGTATTATTGCCACCTTTTTAGGCAACCAAATGGCTTCTAATAGAGCTAAAATCTCATCCTTATTTTTAATTTCTTTTCCTGTAGTAGTCAGTAACCCACGCTCCCGGTAGATGGCGCCATGTACATGGGCCGTGGCAAAGGCATATCTACTGTCTGTATAGATGTTGGCACTTTTCCCTTCAGCAATTCTAAGGGCCTGTGTGAGTCCGATAAGCTCAGCCCGTTGTGCAGATGTGCCTTTAGGCAGTGCCTTTTTCCATAACACAGTGTCTTGAGTGGTCACCGCAGTTCCAGCATACCTTTGCCCATCCCGAACATAGCTACTTCCATCTGTAAACAGAGTTAAATCTGCCTTCTCATAGGCCTGATCCCGTAGATCTGGTCTGGCTCCTGTAATGGTATCTAATATTTGTCTACAGTCATGGATCACCGATGGGTCTGGCAACGGGAGCAATGTAGCAGGATTCAAGGCCGTTGTTTTCAAAAATTGTATTGCGGGGGGGTTCAGCAACTGTGCCTGGTACTGTGTTAGTATGGCATTCGAGATCCACCTATCCGGTGGAGCCCATAGCACTTGTTCTAAATAGTGCTCTCCAATGACCTGAATGTCTTGACCTAGAGTCAGTTTACTGGCCTCCTTTACAAGGATGGAGGTAGCAGCAAGTGCTCTCAAACAATTTGGCCAGCCTGATGACACAGGATCTAGTCTTCTGGACAGATAGGCTATTGGTCTTTTCCAAGGTCCCAGTTCTTGACAGAGGACCCCTAGAGCAATGCCCTTCTTCTCAGTCACGAATAGTTGAAAAGACTTAGACAAGTCTGGCAGGGTTAATGCCGGGGCTGCAACTAGGGCCTCCTTAAGTTTTTGAAAAGACTCTTGTGCCTCCTCTGTCCATACAAATTGTTCCTCTTTTCCCCGTGTTAACTCATGCAAAGGTTTGGCCAGCTCTGCAAATCCTAGTATCCAAAGTCTGCAATATCCCATGGCACCTAAAAATTCTCGTACTTGCCTCTTACTTACAGGCTCAGGAATCTGTAGTATAGTCTGAATTCTTTGGCTAGACAAGCTACGTTGTCCTCCCCTCAAGTCATACCCCAAGTAACTCACGGTTTGGGTGACAATTTGGGCCTTCTTAGCAGATACTCGATAGCCCATCCGTTGCAGTTCTTGGAGTAGTTCCAATGTAGCTTCTTGGCAACTCTCCTGGTTTGGGGCTGCGATAAGGAGATCGTCCACATACTGCAGCAGCACAATTGAAGAGTGGCCGGCTCAAAACTCCTGTAAGTCTTTGCACAAAGCCTCATTAAATATGGTTGGTGAATTCTTAAAACCCTGAGGGAGCCTGGTCCAAGTGTATTGGCCTGAAAGTCCATTCTCAGGATCATTCCACTCAAAGGCAAACATTTCCTGACTTTGCTTTGCTAATGGAATGCAGAAGAAGGCATCTTTCAAATCCAATACTGAATAGAAAACATGGGTCGGTGGCAATGAACTTAATAGGGTATAGGGGTTTGGCACAGTAGGATGTATGGTCTCTACCCGAGCATTCACTTCACGCAGGTCCTGCACTGGGCGATAGTCCTGAGTTCCAGGTTTTTGTACTGGCAGTAGAGGAGTGTTCCAGGCAGATTGGCATTCCCGGAGAATCCCGGCTTCTAATAAGCGCCTCAAGTGCTGTGCTATACCCTGTTTAGCCCGAGCAGGTACAGGATACTGTCTGATGCGTACTGGGCTGGCATCACTCTGCAACAGCACTACTACAGGCGGCTGATGTACTGCCAATCCCGGAGGATTATTCTCTGCCCAAACTCCAGGAACCTGCTGCTTTACTTCCTCGGGGATGCCCGTAAACCCGCTCTTACCTTCCAGGAGGGAGGCAATCAGGTATTCTTCTGATATTGGCACAGTCACTAATACCTTGCCTTCTGCATTCTCCTCCTGGTTGAAGGTTATTGTTGCTTGAAATTTTTGCAACAAATCTCGTCCCAACAGTGGGTAAGGGCAGTCTGGAATAATCAGGAATGAATGAGTAATAGTCCCTCGCGCCAGGTCTGTAATCCGAGCAGTGGCTTGAGGATATGAGACAGCTTTGCCAGTGACCCCTATTACCTTTGTGGATTCCTTTTGTAATGTCCCAAGTGGTCTCTTTAGGACGGAATAAGTGGCCCCCGTGTCAACTAGGAAGGTAGTTGGTTTCCCCTCAATTGACAGTGTGACCATAGGCTTCTGGGGGCCAACAGAAATGGAGCCTTGGCCCCGTCAATCTAATTGGAGCAAGACTTGTGAGCTTTGTTCCTGATTTATGGCCTGTAGCTTAGGGCAATCCTTCTTCCAATGACCTTTCTCTTTGCAATAAGCACACTGGTCTTTATCTAGTTGCTTCTGCGGGAAAGTTCCCTTCTTTCCCTTAAAGGGCTGCTGTTTCCCTTTTGGTCCTTTTGATTGCTGTGCCAAGAGTAGTTTTACAGCTGCTCTCCCTAACTCAGGGTCATCACGATTGACATAGACTCTCTGTGCTATTTCTAATAATTCACTCCTATTCTTTCCCTCAAATCCTTCTATTTTCTGGAGCTTCTTTCTAATGTCTGGGGCTGCCTGAGTGACGAAGGTTATGTTTATTAGCCTGCGATTTTCCTCTGCCTCAGGATCAATAGGGGTATAAACCCGGTAGGCCTCCATTAGCCACTCTAAATATGCAGCAGGGGACTCATCCTTCCCCTGAGTTACCTCACCTACCTTACTAAAGTTGGTTGGTTTCTTAGCAGCTGCCCTTATTCCCCTTAATAGAGCCTGGCGATATTGGGTAAGCGATTCCCTATCCCTGACATTGTTTGGATCCCAACTGGGGGGGCTACTGGGGAGCGTCCTCTCTAGTTCCCTTTCAGTGCCCCCCTCTTCCCTAAATACTTTTTCAGCTTCTTGGCTGATGCGGATTCTTTCTTCCGTTGTGAACAGGGTGTGCAAAATCTGCTGACAATCATCCCAAGTTGGTTGATGGGTCCTGAAAACAGTCTCAAGCAAAGAAATTAACCCCTGAGGTTTCTCTGAAAACGACGGGGTCTGATGTTTCCAATTATAAAGGTCACTAGTAGAAAAAGGAATATAAATCATTTGGGACGGTGCATGTGGTCCTTCATCTAGTGGGGGCAGCACCTCCCTAAGAGGTAACATTGGGGCACCTCCATCAAAGGAAGGTTGAGCATAAGGGGTCCCCCCCCCGGGTGTGGGGAGGACTCTGGACATTCTCGGGCACAGTTGAATCTGGCTCCCTGGGCTTCTGATGAGGAGGAGGATAATTTACAGGGTCTACTATATCCTCAGTAACATCAGAAAGGACCGGATACGATTTGGGAGGCTCTCTTTTAGGTGCAAGTGGAGCGGAGGGAGGGCGAGGCTTAATGTCCGCTGTGCTCACACAAATAGCTCTCTTAACCTTTTGATTTGCTTTTATGCACCTCTTAATGTACCCAGGTTTGTCTGTAGCTATATCTATCCAAACATCTATATACACATATTGGTCTGGGTGAGGCACCTGATATATAATGCTCTTACTGCAAAAACTATGGGCAGATCAAAGGTTC
Organism: Saccopteryx bilineata; assembly: GCF_036850765.1. Lineage (NCBI taxonomy): Eukaryota > Metazoa > Chordata > Mammalia > Chiroptera > Emballonuridae > Saccopteryx > Saccopteryx bilineata. The sequence goes on from NC_089495.1 coordinate 170,595,200, forward strand.
CTTCAGATGGCCATCCAACCTTAAGAGATGGCCACTCCACTTGGCTTAAGGTTCGGAGAGTTTCTCGATCGGGTGGAGGTCCCTCATAACCCTGAGCTCTCTTCTGAAAATCAGAGAAGTTACTTAAAATGCAATCAAGAGGGGATTTAAGAGTAGATTCTTGCTGTCCCATCTCACGGTACTTGTTCTTCTCAGCCAGGTATGCTTCTAGTCCTACAAAGACAACACACAGGATTCCCTACCCTATAAGCAGGGTGATCCAGATGGATGAGCATTGATCACACTGTACTGGCAAACAAATTAACACCAAACACAACAGTGCAGCAAATCCCAGGAGGGCAATACACAAAATTTCCTACACAGTCATTCAGGCTAAACAAACAACCAGACAGCAGCGCGGCGCAGCGCGAGTGAGCTCACTACTTCAAAACAATCGATCGATTTCAGACAGAAACAGAAACCTCGGCCGGCAGCGTCCTGCCCTTTGGCCCGAGTGTCTGGGCAGGTCTCTGACAGCGTCCTGTCTGCCACCACAAACTGCAAATGCTCCGGAGCCAGACAGATTACAGAAACAAGGGAATTCCACAACAAAATACTAACCAGCTCGAGCTGTTCCGCCTGTCCCCAGCCAAAATTCCCGGGCGAGCCCCCATAAAATGTTGCACTCGCCGGGTAAAACAAACACTGGAGACGTTTGGAGAGTTTCAGACAAAGTTTTATGGCCAAGAGAAAAAGAAAACAAAGCAAAACAAAACAAACCTGCGCAGGGGTGAACTCAAGTGGTAGTCACAAGAGCCACACCGAGCGCCTACAGTCTAGGGGTTGTTATAGCATAGCAAGCAAGCAGTTCATACAGAAGCAAATTTGGCCTTTAGCAATTGGCTCCCCCAAATTAAATTCTAGTCACGTGCCTTAGTAACCAGTCATACAGTTGAAAGCCCCAGCTGGAAATATCCCTATCTATCCCCTAGGATGTGGTTACATTTACTGTCTTAGGAGTTCTTGTGACTTCCTTATCTCAAGGACTCCTTAGCTCCTAACCATCCTGGGCGTCTAACGACTTCTCTATCTCAAGGACTCTTCAGCTCCTAGCCATCCTGAGAGTCTGGGCTCACCTGTTTACTGGACTAGTTCCTGTGAAGTTATTTCTAAAGCCTATTAATATATTTTATAGCTTTTATTCGAATGTCACAATAGTAGCCACCTGAGGCAGAAAATTATTGTGTAGATAAATAGAGTAATATTAAAAGAATATGATAATAAAGTATAAAGAGTTAAATATTGATACTAGCTATTTTTAAGTAATAAGCATTTATAAAAGAAAATCGATGTGGATTTGACTCTCCACATTAAGAAAATGAAACTAAATGTAGTTTACCTGACTTCCCTCTGCTCCCCTGTCCATCTTTCCACGGTCGGTGTGCTCAGACTCCTGAGCTCATCAGTGTGGGTTGCTATAAGTGGCTGCATTTACAGTGTGTGTCACTGGCCGCTTCAGCCCTCCCTCTTGAGCCTCCAGTTGCTTCACATTAATTGAAGTGTGCACACTGTGCACAAGGATTGCCCTGTTTGTGCCATTTGGTTTGGAGGACCTGGTCAGATGGTAGCACATTCAACTTCACGTTCCCACATCTCTCTATTCCCTAGGGCAGAGGTCCCCAACCCCCGGACCGCGAACTGGTACCAATCCTTGGGCCATTTGGTACCAGTCTGCAGAGAGAGAATAAATAACCTACATTATTTCCATTTTATTTATACCTAAGTCTGAACGATGTTTTATTTTTTAAAAATGACCAGATTCCCTTTGTTACATCCATCTAAGACTCACTCTTGATGCTTGTCTCGGTCACGTGATCCATTTATCCGTCCCACCATAAAGACCGGTCCATGAAAATATGTCTGACATTAAACTGGTCTGTGGTGACCACTGCCCTAGGGGACAGAGCAACAGCACCACAGAGTTATGTTGTTTTGTCATTAGTGTTCTGTTTCATTTTATCCTCCCCAGTTCATAGCAACATTGTACAAGCAAGTGTGTGACTATTTAAGGCAGGAGGTCACTTCAAGGTTGCCAGGTGAGCTTAATTCCTGCCTGATCCCACCATCTTTGGGTCAAGTGCATGTACTGAATCTAAGTCAGTGGGGTGCGTTTATTATGGGGAAAATCCTAAAGCTTCCGTTGCAGGGGTTTGCAGTTTAAAAAGTTAAACCAAACCTTTGAGAGCCCTTGGTAAATTCTGGAGAGAGAACTCATGTACAGTGAGGCTCACCCTACTGAGCTGTGTCCCTGGTGTGAGCTCCAGTGCTGAGGCACTGTTACTTACTCTCTGTCTCAGCGGGAGGCACCTACCTTGCCCAGGGATCCTCTCTGATGTCAGCCTTGGTTCCCTCTCTCTCCCATTCAAATCCAATCACCTGTGACTGCGTCTCCTAAATTCTTCCTGGCTCATTTTTATTTCCTTCATCCTGCAACCACTGGCTCAGCTAAATTGTACTTGCTGTGGTTGGTTTCCCGGTGACCCATGAGTCTCCCATGCTCAGTGTTCCAAAGGTTTCTGTCCTATGGAACAATATAGCTAGAGGTCACTGCATTCTGAGTTCTATGCAGCTAGGATACTAGGATGCAAACACTCATCTGAAACTGGCTTCTTCAGTGGATGGTGTGACTCTCTCTGGCTCTACCTAGTAACAGGGACTTCCTTCACTGGTACCAGGATCCCCGCTTCCTACACTTGGGGACATGAAGGTAAATCTTTCCTTGCTGGAGTGGATCCCAAGCCTCATTTAAAATTTTTTCTTCAATGTACTTCTATAAGGAGTGCCAAGAACTCACCCCGTTGTTTTTCTCCTCTGTCTAATTTGAATATCTCAGACCCAGGTGTCTGCTCATCCCTGGCCAGCCCCAAAATTGAAAAGAGCCTCTTAGTTTCTCCCCAAAATCCAGTCCCAGAAGTATATTCATAAAAACTTCAGAAATTTTTCTTTACATAAAAGACAGGGGTTCTTTTGCATCAATGTCACTCCATTAAATTTAATTCCTAAAAAAAAAAAAATGAAACAGCAGCAGAAGGACATGGGAGAAAGGGCTGAGGACTGCAGCTTATTTCCTGCAGGGCAAAGCTGACTCCTTACTATCATCCCCCCCATGTGCTCTGAGGGGCCCAGAGTGCCACCAGGTCCATCCCTATGTGTCAAAGAACCTGACGTCCATATCACACTTTTTTCCTATTATTTTATCTCTTGTTATAGATATATTCAGATTTTCTATTTTTTCTTAACTCAATTTCTTTAGATCATCTTTCTCTTTGCAGAATTTGTCCATTTTATCTAGGTTATTTAATTTGTTGCATAGCATGCAACTGTTCATGATATTTTCTTATATTCCTTTTTGTTTCTGTAAGGTCAATAATAATGTCCTTCCTTTCATTTCTTTTCTTTTTCTTTTTAAAGATTTTATGTATTGATTTTATAGAGAGAGGAGGTAGGTGGAGCAAAAAGTATTAACTTATAGTTGCTTCACTTTAGTTGTTCATTGATTGCTGGTCTACGTGCCTTTACTGGGCAAGCCCCGGGTTTCGAACCAGCGACCTTAGCATTCCAAGTCAATGCGTGATCCACTGCACCACCACAGGCTAGGCCCCACTTTCATTTCTGATATTATTTGTATCTCTCCTTTTTTCTTAATCTTGCTAAAGTTTTGTCAATGCTCATTTTTTCAAAGAACCAGCTTTCAGGTTCTCTGATTCTTCCTATTGTTTGTTTGTTTTTTTACAGAGACATAGAGTGAGTCAGAGAGAGGGATAGACAGGGACAGATAGACAGGAATGGAGAGAGATGAGAAGCATCAATCATTAGTTTTTCATTGCATGTTGTAACACCTTAGTTGTTCACTGATTGCTTTCTCATATGTGCCTTGACCCTGGGGCTTCAGCAGCCCGAGTAACCCCTTGCTGGAGCCAGCAACGTTGGGTTCAAGCTGGTGGGCTTTTTGCTCAAGCCAGAGGAGTCTGCACTCAAACTGACGACCTCGGGGTATCGAACCTGGGTCCTTCCGCATCCCAGTCCGACGCTTTATCCACTGCACCACCTCCTGGTCAGGCCTTCCTATTGTTTTTAATTTTTTTTATTTTTGAGAGAGAGAGAGAGGCAAGGAGACAGAGACAGGAACATGGGGCTGCTCTTGTATGTGCCCTGACCAGGAAATTGACCAGGCAACCTCCACGCTCCAGGACTAGGCTCAAACCGAGCCATCTGGCCAAGAGTTTATTTCTTTTTATTTTCAGAGATACAGAGAGGTAGTGAAGAGAGAGGGGAGGGAGAAGGCAGGCATTCATTTATTGTTCCACTCAGTCGTGTACTCATCTCCTGCTTCCCGTGTGTGCCCTGACCGTGGATCAAACCTGCCACCTTGTTGTTTCGGGGCGATGCTCTTTCTATTTTGTTCAACTTTATTGAAGAATAATTGATAAATGCATATAATTGTTTATATTTAAAGTGCACAATGTGATGTTGATGTACATGGGATGATTACCAAGAACAAGATAACTGAGTTACTGATTTAAAATGAGCTGCCTAATAACTGGAGAGGGAACTTGGAACTGAGATGCAAAGTTTGATTTTAGAATTCCAATTACAGGACCTGGCCAGTTGGCTCAGTGGTAGAGAGTCGGCCTGGCATGCAGGAGTCCTGGGTTCCATTCCCGGCTAGGGCACACAGAAGCGCCCATCTCCTTTTCCACCCCTCCCCCAGTCCTTCCTGTCTGTCTGTCTCTTCCCCTCCTGCAGCCAAGGCACCATTGGAGCAAAAGATGACCAAGGCAATGAGGATGGCTCTATGGCCTCTGCCTCAGGCGCTAAAATGGCTCTGGTTACAACAGAGCAACGCCCCAGATGGGCAGAGCATCACCCCCTGGTGGGCGTGCCGGGTGGATCCCAGTGGGGCGCATGCGGGAGTCTGTCTGACTGCCTCCTCGTTTCCAACTTCAGAAAAATACAAAAAAAAACCCCACAAAAAACCAACAACAAATAAAAACAAACAGCGGAGATGAAGTGACCTCAATAGCTTTTGGCTAGAGACACTTCTCTGCCTTACTGGAGAATCTTTTGATGACTACAGTGATGATGACGTATGTGGAGCTGTTGTTAATGTTAAAGCTAAAGGTGTTAAGATAGCAATATGGACTACTGAATGTGAAAAAAGAGAAGCTGCTGAACATATAGGGAGGGTATACAAGGAAAGGTTAGGACTTCCTCCAAAGACAGTGATTGGTTATCAGTCCCACACAGTGTCCATCAGCTTCAGAACACACCTTGCTCACTTCATAGTAGCCATCTGAGGCAGAAAATTATTGTGTAGATAAATAGAATAATATAAAAAGAATATGACAGTAAAGTATAAGATTTAAATATTGATACTAACTATTTTTAAGTAATAAACATTTATAAAAGAAAATCTATGTGGATTTGACTCTCCATATTAAGAAAATGAAACTAAATGTAGTTTACCTGACTTCCCTCTGCTCCCCTGTCCATCTTCCCACAGTTGGTGTGCTCGGACTCCTGAGTTCATCAGTGTGGGTTGCTATAAGTGGCTGCATTTACAGTGTGTGTCACTGGCCGCGCCAGCCCTCCCTCTTGAGCCTCCAGCTGCACGTGGGGCTGGGACTCCCACTCTGCACCCAACAAGGATGCCGGCTCTCGGTCCCGCCGCCTTGTCTTCATACCCCCTGGCCTTGACCTTGCTCAGGACCCCATCTTCCCACCCTGGGTCCCGCACAGCCTTCTTCCATCTGTCCTGCGCTGTTTCTCCCTTTTCCACAACTGTCCTCATGAAAAATCCAAACACCCTTCCGCAGTTGGCAGGTGGCTCCTGGTTTAGCGGCTGCGACCATCACTCCAGCCTCCACTCTTGCTGCTCCTCGCTGAGATCAGACCTGAGCCTCGAAAAGGGCCCAGGACATGCTCTCTCAGCTCCAGGACCCTGCCAGTGTGGCTGCCCCTCCTGGCGCCACCACCTGCCCCAACTGAATTCTGCTTCTCCCTCCCGCAGAAATAACCAGGTCATTGTATACTAGCCTATTATATTCCCACCTCCCTGGGAAGCTCAATATATATGTGTGGGCACTGAATCTTGTGCCTAATTCCAGTTTCTGGTACACGGTACTCAGCATATAGCTGCTGAGAAAACTCACCGTGTGGCTTTGGTATGGGCAAAAGTAGGTCCTAGACCGACTGCAGGCTTTGTAGCAAGGGGTGTCTTGGCTGTGAAGTTTGAAAAACATGTTTCTTTTTGTTTTTGATAGTTCTGATGTAAGGGTATAGATTAGGGTAAAAGTATGTATGTCACTAGAGTAAAAAAGATTTGAGTATCAACTCTTTTATAACCTAAAATTTTCAAAACAAATATCTTCAATTTCAAATAAGATCCTGATCATGTGGGTTTATATGTTGTAAAATGTAACATCACAGTATATTTTGCTTCTGGCACACATTAATAGTTGAAGTAATATACATATATAGATATTTAGGCTTTATCCAATGTTGATTGATTAAATGATTTACTGTCTCCTTTATTGTTTCTGTAAATCATGACAGGTTTATTGTAAGAAAACAATGCAGAAAATTCAAATAACAAACTTAGTGATATACCGCCATTCGGAGATAATTTTCAAAACATCTCTCTATGCATAGACGACTTTACATAAATATTTTTGTATAATAAGATGTTGAAATCGACTTATTTATATAGAAAAACATACCCTCAGTTTACTGTATATATGAAGAAATACGTCACCTGGTGTGAAAGAAGAAATGGTCTCCTACTCTCTTCTTCCCTTAAATTCCTTACCGTCAGGACCAGCTTTTACAAGTAAATTGAAATTGTCCAATCAAAAGGTATTTCATGAGCATTTAGTGGGGATAGAAAGAGGGAAGTAAAGCATGCCCTCCTCGCGAGTGCGAGGATTTGCTGTGACATTTGGAAAGACGGGCACCCACAGAGAGTTGGTGAACACGTGTATTTATCAGACTGTGTTCGTCCTGTGCCCAGTGGGTCAGGAGGCTCCCCTCAGAGAAGGAGAACTGGAACCATGGCCAGGTTCAGGCAGCTCTGTCCTGTCCGCCACTTAGGGTTGCATGTGGCTTTGACCATCTCTCCCTTTATTCGAATCCCTACTATATCTTCTCTTTTGATAGGACCTGGTCAAAGTGCACCAAAATGCAAGACAACTAGCAGGACCAGTATTATTTGAACTGAAATAATAAGATATGTTAATACTTACAAGGAATTTCTTGATAGCCATTTTCTAATGCACGAAAATAGTTCACGAATTGTACAGTGGGAATTTTACATATTTCTGATACACCAGTATTTCAAAATAAGGTATACATAACCTAACAAAAGTTACAATTTCTTACTCAAGCATTTCCTGTGTTTCTCTGTGTTACATTTCTTATACTTGGCTTTCAGAAAGAAGAACACACCATGACTTCCCATTAATTGAAGTGTGCACACTGTGCACTGGGCTTTGCACGTTTGTGCCATTTTGTTTGGAGGACCTGGTCAGATGGTAGCACATTCAACCTCACATTCCCACATCTCTCTATTCCCTAGGGCAGTGGTCTCCAACCCCCAGGCCGTGGACTGGTACCAGTCCTTGTGCCATTTGGTACTTGTCCACAGAGAGAGAATAAATAACTTACATTATTTCCGTTTTATTTATACCTAATTCTGAACGATGTTTTATTTTTTAAAAATGACCAGATTCCCTTTGTTATATCCGTCTAAGACTCACTCTTTTTTTTTAATTTATTTATTAAATTTAATGCAGTGACATTGATAAATCAGGGTACATATGTTGAGAGAAAATATCTCTAGATTATTTTGACATTTGATTGTGCTGTATACCCCTCCCCCAAATTTAAATTGTCTTCTATCACCTTCTATCTGGTTTTCTTTGTGCCCCTCCCCTCCCCCATCTCCTCTCTCCTTCTTCACCCCCTCCCCACTCCCCACACCCCCCACTTCTGTTGCCATCACATTCTTGTTCATGTCTCTGAGTCTAATTTTTATGTCCCTTATATATATGGATTCATATAGTTCTTAGTTTTTTTTCTGACTTACTTATTTCACTCCATATAATTTTATCAAGGTCCATCCATGTTATTTTAAAAGATCCGATGTCATCATTTCTTATGGCTGAGTAGTATTCCATAGTATATATGTACCAAAGCTTTTTTTTTTATAAATAAATTTTTATTTTAATGGGGTGACATCAATAAATCAGGGTACATACATTCAAAGAACACATTTCCAGGTTATCTTGTCATTTAGTTCTGTTGCATACCCATCACCCAAAGAGAGATCGTCCTACGCCACCCTCCATCCAGTTCTCTCTGTACCCCTCCCCCTCCCCCTCTTCCTCCTTCCCTCCCCCCACCCCCCCCCGTAACCACCACACTCCTGTCCATGCCTCTTAGTCTCGCTTTTATGTCCCACCAATATATGGAATCCTGCAGTTCCTGTTTTTTTCTGATTCACTTATTTCACCCCGCACAATGCTACCAAGACTCCACCAATCCACTGTTAGTGATCCAATGTCATCATTTCTCCTAGCTGTATTGTATACCATGGTGTATATGTGCTCCATCTTCTTCATCCAGTCCTCCATTTTTTTTTTACAGTGATTAAAAGCCTTTAAGCAAACTCTTGGCCAATACAGCAAGAATCCATAAAAGAGTAGTGTCCTTAACATGTTCACCAAGTCCAAGTTGGCCCCATCACCATGCCAAATCCCTGAAAAATGCAACCCAAGCACAGTTCAGTCTGTTAGGAGCTGTCACAGGGAGCAGGAGTCCAGGAAAGTTCCCCACAGGAAAAGTCCGCATGGCACTGGAATTGTTGTCACCATTCTATACTTTGCAGCTCATGTCCAAGTCCCAATGACTGCTGCTTCTTGCTGGTAATGATTCTGGTAGACTGGAAAAAGCCATTGGCAGCATGCTTGGATATGAAGCTTCTGTTCTCCTCTGCCTGGAGAGATGAGACCAGGTTGCATTTCCCTGGAGCTCTGTGACTGTGGCCTGGTAAAGAGAACCTTGGGATACACTCAGCTGGGTGGCAAGGGTAAATTCATAACACAAGTTGGCAAAAGGAGGAAAGAGAGCTCTAAATTAGGAGTAGGTCCCAGCCTGAAATATGAGTGGGGCATTGAGGTAGGAGGGATAAAGGAAACACTAGATATTAAGCAAAGCAGCAGAAAATAGGACTATCAACACCCACAACAGAGATCTTTGAGGGAAGAATACAAAACCTGACTATTCAGGCAAAACATAGTTAAGTGGCCCTTGTGCAAATGAGATCAGTTTACCTGCTTCTTGGAAGAAATACCCTAAACTCGTACACAGTGTCATAGATGGGGCCGATGGCCCTGGGCACCTTCAGCCTTCAGTGGCAAACCCCAGCTTTCTGGGCAAGGTTAGGTCATAGGTGGCTGGAGCAGGGCTGGAAGAGACTGAACCCTCCCTTAGAGGAGCGAGGGGGAAGCCCACCTTCCAGTGTCCCTGTTTCCTCACAGCAGAGGCGTGTAAGCCTGGCAGGCTTTAGCTCAATGACCTTCCTTTCCACTATTGAAGCAGGACCCAGATGGCATCCTATGAGACCCCTTTGGGGTGTTGGACCCTTTAAGGGTATATCCTAAAAGCTGGTAGTTCCCCTGATCTCTATTGGACTTTTTCTGCCTCTAGGTATCTTAAAAGCCATTCTCAGAAGATCTTGCTGAGGGGTTTGAGGATCCCCATCCGCCTATATAAATCTTTTCCATATATCTGGAGCTATTTGGAAAAAGACAAAACAGTGTTATTAGCTAGATCTAATAAAGAAGGTAGTAGTTTGCAGGCGAAAAAGATTTGGTATCTCCTGTTCATCAGCATTCAAAAGAAATGTAAAAAACAATTTTTTTAAGTAAAAAGCATGATATGGTAGACCCGTCGGAGTCATTGGCCTGGTGTGCAGGTTTCCTGGGTTCGATTCCCGGCCAGAGCATACAGGAGAAGCGCCCATCTACCTCTCCACCCCTCCCCCTCTCCCTCCTCTTCATCTCTCTCCTCTCGCCCACAGCCAAGGCTCCACCAAAGCAAAGCCACCCCGGGCACTAAGGATGGCCCCATGGCCTCCGCCCCAGTTGCCAAAATGGCTCCGGTTGTAACAGAGCAACACCCCAGATGGGCAGTGCATTCCCCCCCGGTAGGCATGCCAGATGGATCCCCGTCAGGCGCATGCAGGAGTCCGTCTGACTGCCTCCCCATCTCCATCCTCAAAAAAATAAAAAAATAAATAAAGAAAAAATACTACAAAAAAAAAGGGGGGGGCATTCCCTTGTGCTAAAGCTCCAGGGAGCATGGAGTGAGCTTGAGTATGTCCTATGAAACATGGAGCTCTATGTTGACATATAAGTCTTTGAAGAAGGAGGAACTGCTGAAATAGTTTATCAGCATTTGTCCCTAAGACAGCAGTCTTTATAGTGGGAACACCATATGTAAATATTTGCTGTCTGTCTAGATTAAGGGGGGAATATGGCAAATGCTGAAAAGCCATGATCTTTGTGCCCCTCCCCTCCCCCAACCCCCTCCCTCTCCTCCCCCCACCCTGTAACCCCAACACTGTTATTCATGTCTCTGAGTCTCATCTTTATGTCCCACCTATGTATGGAATCATATAGTTCTTAGTTTTTCCTGATTTACTTCTTTCACTCAGTATAATGTTATCAAGGCCCATCCATGTTGTTGTAAAAGATCCTATGTCATCATTTCTTATGGCTAAGTAGTATTCCATAGTATATATATATACCAAAGCTTTTTAATCCACTCGTCCTCTGATGGACACTTGGGCTGTTTCCAAATCTTTGCTATTGTGAACAATGCTGCCATAAACATGGGGGTGCATTTCTTCTTTTCAAACAGTGCTATGGTGTTCTTGGGGTATATTCCTAACAGTGGTATAGCTGGGTCAAAAGGCAGTTCGATTTTTAATTTCTTGAGGAATCTCCATACTGTTTTCCACAGTGGCTGCACCAGTCTGTATTCCCACCAGCAGTGCAGGAGGGTTCTCTTTTCTCCACATCCTCGCCAGCACTTATTCTGTGTTGTTTTATTGATGAGCGCCATTCTGACTGGTGTGAGGTGATATCTCATTGGGGTTTTAATTTGCATTTCTCTAATCATTAGTGATGTTGAACATTTTTTCGTATGCCTGTTGGCCATCTGTGTGTCCTCTTTGGAGAAGTGTCTATTCATTTCTTTTGCCCATTTTTGGATTGGGTTGTTTGTCTTCCTGGTGTTGAGTTTTACAAGTTCTTTATAAATTTTGGTTATTAACCCATTATCAGATGCTATGTCTAATATATTCTCCCATTGTGTAGTTTGTCTTTTTATTCTGTTCTTATTGTCTTTAGCTGTGCAGAAGCTTTTTAGTTTGATAAAGTCCCATTTGTTGATCCTGTCTTTTATTTCACTTGCCTGTGGAGACAAATCAGCAAATATATTGCTGTGAGAGATGTCAGAGAGCTTACTGCCTATGTTTCCTTCTAAGATGCTTATGGTTTCACGGCTTACTTTCAAGTCTATTATCCATTTTGGGTTTATTTTTGTGAGTGGTGTAAGTTGGTGGTCTAGTTTCATTTTTTTGCAGGTAGCTGTCCAGTTTTCCCAACACCATTTGTTGAAGAGGCTGTCTTTACTCCATTGTATTTCCTTACCTCCTTTGTCAAATATCAGTTGACCATAGAGCTGTGGGTTTATTTCTGGGTTCTCTGTTCTGTTCCATTGATCTGTGTGCTTGTTCTTATGCCAGTACCATGCTGTTTTGAGTACAATGGCCTTATAATATAACTTGATATCTGGAAGTGTGATACCTCCCGCTTTTTTCTTCCTTTTCAAGATTGCTGAGGCTATTCGTGTTCTTTTTTGGTTCCATATAAATTTTTGGAATATGTGTTCTATGTCTTTGAAGTAAGTCAATGGTATTTTAATTGGTATTGCATTGAATTTATAAATGTCTTTGGGTAATATAGACATTTTAATGATGTTTATTCTTCCTAACCATGAGCACGGTATATGCCTCCACTTATTCGTATCTTCCCTGATTTCTTTGATCAATGTTTTATTATAATTTTCCGAGTACAAGTCTTTAATCTCCTTGGTTAGATTTATTCCTAGGTACTTTCTTTTTTTGGTTGCAATGGTAAAGGGAATTGATTCCCTGATTTCTCTTTCTGACAGTTCATTATTAGAGTATAAAAATGCCTCTGATTTCTGAGTATTGATTTTATATCCTGCCACCTTGCCAAATTCATTTATCAAGTCTAGTAGTTTTTGGACTGAGACTTTAGGGTTTTCTATATACAATATCATGTCATCTGCAAATAATGATAGTTTTACTTCTTCTTTTCCAATTTGGATGCCTTTTATTTCTTTTTCTTGTCTGATTGCTGTGGCTAGGACTTCCAGGACTATGTTGAATAAGAGTGGTGAAAGGGGGCACCCCTGCCTTGTTCCTGATCTTAAGGGGATTGCTTTTAATTTTTGCCCATTGAGTATGATGTTGGCTGTGGGTTTGTCATAGATGGCCTTTATCATGTTGACATATGTTCCCTGTATTCCCACTTTGCTGAGAGTTTTGATCATGAATGGGTGCTGGACTTTATCAAATGCTTTTTCTGCATCTATTGAAATTATCATGTGGTTTTTCTCCTTTCTTTTGTTTATGTGATGAATCACATTGATTGATTTGTGAATATTGTACCAGCCTTGCCTCCCAAAAATAAATCCTACTTGATCATGGTGTATGATTTTTTCTATATATTGCTGGATTCGGTTTGCTAATATTTTGTTGAGGATTTTTGCATCTAAGTTCATCAGGGATATTGTACTATAATTTTCTTTTTTTGTGTTGTCTTTGCCTGGTTTTGGAATCAGAATTATGCTTGCCTCATAAAAGGAGTTTGGAAGTCTTCCTTCCTCTTGAATTTTTTGAAATAGCTTGAGAAGAATAGGAGTTAGTTCTTCTTTGAATATTTGGTAGAATTCACTTGTGAAGCCATCAGGCCCAGGACTTTTCTTTTTTGGAAGTTTTTTGATAGCTGTTTCAATCTCATTTGTTGTAATTGGTCTGTTTAGGTTTTCTGATTCTTCCAGATTGATTTTTGGAAGATTATATGATTCAAGGAATTTGTCCATTTCATCTAGGTTGTCTAGTTTTTTGGCGTACAGTTCTTCATAGTATTTTCTTACAATATTTTGTATTTCTGTTGTGTCAGTTGTTATTTCTCCACTCTCGTTTCTAATTTTATTTATTTGAGTCCTCTCTCTTTTTTTCTTGGTGAGTCTCGTTAAAGGTTCATCGATCTTGTTTACCTTTTCAAAGAACCAGCTCCTGGTTTCATTGATCCTCTGTATTGTTTCTTTAGCCTCTATGTCATTTATTTCTGCTTTGATCTTTATTATTTCCTTCCTTCTACTAGCTCTGGGCTTTACTTGTTGTTCTTTTTCTAGTTCTTTTAGATGCAGGGTTAAGTTGTTTATTTGAGCTTTTTCTAGCTTCTTGAGGTAGGCCTGTAAGGCTATAAACTTCCCTCTCAGGACTGCTTTTGCTGTGTCCCATAAATTTTGAGTTGATGTATGCTCATTATCGTTTGTTTCTAGGAATTTTTTAATTTCTTCTTTGATCTCAATGTTAACCCATTCATTGTTTAATAATGTGCTATTTAGTTTACAAGTGTTTGAATGTTTTTCAATTTTTCTATTGTGGTTAATTTCTAGTTTCATGCCATTGTGATCAGAGAAAGTGCTCAATATGATTTCAATCTTCTTAAATTTGTTGAGACCGCTTTTGTGCCCTAACATGTGGTCTATTCTAGAGAATGTACCATGAGCGCTTGAAAAGAATGTATATTCTGCTGTTTTAGGGTGAAAGGTTCTGAATATATCTATTAAATTGAGTTGATCTAATATGTCCTTTAAGTCTGCTGTTTCTTTGTTGATTTTCTTTCTTGAGGATCTATCTAGTGATGTTAATGAGGTATTGAAATCCCCTACTATTATAGTATTGCTGTTGATCTCGCCCGTTAAGTCCATCAAAGTCTGCTTTATATATTTAGGTGCTCCTATATTATGTGCGTAGATATTTATAATGGTTATATCTTCCTTTTGGATTGTTCCCTTTATTATTATGTATTGACCTCCTTTATCTCTAATTATGGTCTTTGTTTTAAAGTCCATTTTGTCTGATATAAGTATTGCTACCCCAGATTTTTTTTCATTTTCATTTGTGTGAAATATTTTTTCCATCCTTTTATCTTCAGTCTGTGTGCCTCTTTTGATTTAAGGTGTGTCTCTTGTAGACAGCATATGTATGGGTCCTGTTTTCTTATCCATGCAGCTACCCTATGTCTCTTGATTGGATCATTTAACCCATTAACATTTAAGGTTATTACTGATATGTAATTGTTTATTGCCATTTTTTTTCTTTAAAACTGTATTTCTCTTTTGCTATATTCTTTTTTTTTCTTTGATCTGTTTACAACAGGTCCCTTAGCATTTCTTGCAGCTTGGTTTGGTTGCAGTGAAATCCTTGAGGGTTTTTTTGTCTGTAAAGCTTTTTATTTCTCCTTCAATTTTAAATAATAGCCTTGCTGGATAAAGTAGTCTTGGTTGTAGGTTCTTGTTCTGCATTATTTTGAATATTTCTTGCCATTCCCTTCTGGCCTCAAGTGTTTCTGTTGAGAAGTCAGAAGTCATCCTTATGGGGCTTCTTTGTAGGTGATAGCCTTTTTTTCTCTAGCAGCTTTTAATATTTTCTCTTTATCATTTAGCTTTGGTATTTTAATTATGATGTGTCTTGGTGTTGGTTTCTTTGGGTTTCTCCTTAATGGAGTTCTCTGTGCTTCCTGAACATGTGAAATGTTTTCCTGCCTTAATTGGGGGAAGTTTTCTGCTATAATATGTTTGAACAAAGCCTCTATCCCTTGTTCTTTCTCTTCTTCTTCAGAAATCCCTATGATGCGGATGTTATTTCTCTTCATGTTGTCACAGAGCTCTCTTAGAGTTTCCTCAGACTTTTCTAGTCTTTTTTCTTTTTTGTGCTCTGCTTCCGTGCCTTTATTTATTGTGTCCTCTAACTCACTGATTCGATTCTCTGCTTCATCCATCCTGTTTTTAATTCCTTCCATTGTATTCTTTATTTCAGATATTGTATTTTTCATTTCTGTCTGATTCTTTTTTATTATTTCAATGTCCTTTTTTATATTTGTTATCTCTTTAGGTTTTCGTAATGGCCATCTGTTAATTTGGTTATATCTGATTCACTTAGGTCCTTTTCTGGGGATTTCTCTTGGTTTATTTGTGTTGTATTTCTCTGCCTCCACATTTTCTCTTCACGGGAGTGGCTGTGATCACGTGCTCAGATGCACAAGGGTTGGTGGCCTTGGCCTTTGCCCCGCCCCCATGTGTGACGTTATGCTCGGTCCTGAGGGCACTGGCGATCACCTTTGCTCAGCTGCGGGTCTCCGCCTATTTCCAAGCTTTCGCCCTGCCCTTGCAGGAGGATCCCACTCAAGGTACAGCTGCTAGCCTTGGCTCTACTGCCAGGCAGGGCTGCATGCCCAAGCTCAGCTCAGTAGTGGAACTCCACCTCTTCTGGGCTTTTGGCTCCACCCCCGCGGGAGGAGCTTGCTACCAAGTCAGACCGCAAGCCTGGGTTGCACGGGTGGGGCAGGGCTGTGCTCCTCTGCCTTTGCTCCGGGGCTGGTCTTCACCCTTTCCAGGGTTCTCGCCCTTCTCCCAGAGGCTGGATTACAGGCTGCCGGCAGCTGAGCTTGAACGCTTTTGCACGCCCCCTTCTTCCCAGCTGGGCAAGATTGAGCTCACATCTGAGCCCAGTGGTGGCCAGCCAGCTTCCGCCCCTGCCAGCAGAACCGCGCTTTTGTCTCCCATTGCCGCCTGCTCTCCAGTGCGCCCTCAGCCACTTGGGTGGGGGTGTTGCAGCTCGGACTGTAAGACTCACTACTGTAGACCTGAAAGCTCCCTCCTTCTATGCAACTCTGCTCTCAATGCTGTGGGGGAGCTTGTTTGGCTGCTCTCCTGCTTCCCTTTGCTGGTATTGCTGTTTCCGGGGGGAATATTCACTTCAGCTTTGGGGAGTGACTCGTCCCAGGGGTTATGGTGGCTATCTCCCAAAATGTTTCTCCCTATGCCTCCTAGATTACACTCTCTTCCTGTTACTGTGGTCCTCTCCTCTCTCCCCCTGTCCCCAGGAGCCCCAGGTGATTGTTTTTGAGAGAGATGTTCTGCGCGGTCCCTTTAAGAAGGATCCTGGGTCTGAGAAATCAAACTCTCTCACAAACAGTATCCTGACTTCTTTCCAGCTAAATACTGTCCTTACGCCTCTTCTGGGCTCTGGTGCTGCAGGCTGGGGCTTTGTTCCTGGGGCTCAGGACCCTTTCCCCTCTGCTAAACTCACTGCCCGCCATGTGAGTCTCTCCCTGCTGCCATTCACTCCGAGGAGCTGGGCAGCCCTCTCCGTGTTTTCGTGTTTCCGCTTTTCCTACTAGTCTTGGTGTGGCTTCTTCAGTGTTCCTTGGTTGAAGAGTCCTCTTAGTTTAGTCCAAAGTTGGTTTTTCCAGATGATAGTTCATAAAATTAGTTTGTATTCCACTTTGGTTCTGGGAGGTAGATGCTGGTACGTCCGCCTAATCCAGCGCCATCTTGTCTCTCCTGTACCAAAGCTTTTTAATCCACTCATAAGACTCACTCTTGATGCTTGTCTCCATCACGTGATCCATTTATACATCCCACCCTAAAGGCCGGTCCATGAAAATATTGTCTGACATTAAACGGGTCTGTGGGGACCACTGCCCTAGGGGACAGAGCAACAGCACTACAGAGTTATGTTGTTTTGTCATTAGTGTTCTGTTTCATTTTATCCTCCCCAGATCATAGCAACTTTCTACAAGCAAGTGTGTGACTATTTAAGCCAGGAGGTCACTTCAAGGTGGCCAGGTGAGCATAATTCCTGCTTGATCCCACCGTCTTTGGATCAAGTGCATGTACTGAATCTAAGTCAGTGGGGTGATTTATTCTGGGAAAATCCTAAAGCTTCAGTTGCAGGGGTTTGCAGTTTAAAAAATTAAACCAAACCTTTGAGAGCCCTTTGTAAATTCTGGAGAGAGAACTCATGTACAGTGAGGCTCACCCTGCTGAGCTGTGTCCCTGGTGTGAGCTCCAGTGCTGAGGCACTGTTACTTACTCTCTGTCTCAGCGGTTGGCACCCACCTTGCCCAGGGATCCTCTCTGATGTCAGCCTTGGTTTCCTCTCTCTCCCATTCAAATCCAATCACCTGTGACTGCATCTCCTAAATTCTTCCTGGCTCATTTTCCTTTTCCTTCTTCCTGCAACCACTGGCTCAGCTAACTTGTACTTGCTGTGGTTGGTTTCCCGGTGACCCATGAGTCTCCCGTGCTCAGTGTTCCAAAGGCTTCTGTCCTATGGAACAATATACCTAGAGGTCACTGCATTCTGAGTTCTATGCAGCAAGGATACAAGCATGGAAACACTCATCTGAAACTGGCTTCTTCAGTGGATGGTGGGAATCTCTCTGGCTCAACCTAGTAACAGGGACTTCATTAACTGGTACCAGGATCCATGCTTCCTACACTTGGGGGCATGAAGGTAAGTCTTTCTCTTGCTGGAATGGATCCCAAACCTCATTTTAAAAGTTTTCTTCAGGCCCTGGCTGGTTGGCTCAGTGGTAGAGCGTCAGCATGGCGTGCGGGGGACCCGGGTTCGATTCCCGGCCAGGGCACATAGGAGAAGCGCTGAGAAGCGTCCATTTGCTTCTCCACCCCTAACCCCACCTTCCTCTCTGTCTCTCTCTCTTCCCCTCCCGCAGCCAAGGCTACATTGGAGCAAAGATGGCCCGAGCACTGGGGATGGCTCCTTGGCCTCTGCCCCAGGCGCTAGAGTGGCTCTGGTCATGGCAGAGCGACACCCCAGAGGGGCAGAGTATCGCCCCCTGGTGGGCAGAGCGTCGCCCCTAGTGGGCGTGCTGGGTGGATCCTGGTCGGGTGCATGCGGGAGTCTGTCTGACTGTCTCTCCCCGTTTCCAGCTTCAGAAAAATACACACACACACACAAAAAATATATATATATATATATATGTTTTCTTCAATGTACTTCTATAGGGAGTGCCAAGAACTTACCCTGCTGTTTTTCTCCTCTGTCTAATTTGAATATCTCAGACCCAGGTGTCTGCTCATCCCTGGCCAGCCCCAAAATTGAAAAGAGCCTCTTAGTTTCTCCCCAAAATCCAGTCCCACAAATATATTCATAAAAACTTTAGAAGTTTTTCTTTATATAACAGACAGGGGTTCTTATGCATCAATGTCACTCCATTAAATTTCATTCCTAAAAAAAAAAAAAAAACCAGCAGCAGAAAGGGCTGAGGATTGCAGCTTATTTCCTTCAAGGCAAAGCTGACTCCTTACTATCATCCCCCCCATGTGCTTTGAGAGGCCCAGAGTGCCACCAGGTCCATCCCTATGCGTCAGAGTGCCTGATGTCCATATCACACTTTTTTCCTATTACTTTATCTCTTGTCATAGATCTATTCAGATTTTCTATTCTTTCTTAAGTCAATTTCTTTAGTTCATCTTTCTCTATGTAGAATTTGTCCATTTTATCTAGGTTATCTAATTTGCTGAATAGCATGCAACTGTTCATGATATTCCCTTATATTCCTTTTTGTTTCTGTAAGGTCAATAATAATGTCCTCACTTTCATTTCTTTTCTTTTTCTTTTTTAATATTTTATGTATTGATTTTATAGAGAGAGGAGGAAGGTGGAGCAGGAAGTATTAACTTATAGTTGCTTCACTTTAGTTGTTCATTGATTGCTGGTCTACGTGCCTTTACTGGGCAAGCCCCGGGTTTCGAACCAGCGACCTTAACATTCCAAGTCAATGCGTTAGCCACTGAACCACCACAGGCTAGGCCCCACTTTCATTTCTGATATTATTTGTATCTCTCTTTTTTTCTTAATCTTGCTAAAGGTTTCTCAATGCTCATTTTTTGAAAGAACCAGCTTTCAGGTTCACTGATTCTTCCTTCTGTTTTTATTTTTTTTTATTTATTTTTGAGAGAGAGAGAGGCAAGGAGACAGAGACAGGAACATGGGGCTGCTCTTGTATGTGCCCTGACCAGGAAATTGACCAGGCAACCTCCACGCTCCAGGACAAGGCTCCAACCAAGCTATCTGGCCAAGACTTCATTTCTTTTTATTTTCAGAGATACAGAGAGGTAGTGAAGAGAGAGGGGAGGGAGAAGGGAGGCATTCATTTATTGTTCCACTCGGTCGTGTACTCATCGCCTGCTTCCCGTGTGTGCCCTGATCGTGGACCGAACCTGCCATTTTGTCGTTTCGGGGCGATGCTCTTTCTATTTTGTTCAACTTTATTGAAGAATAATTGATAAATACATAGAGTTGTTTATATTTAAAGTGCACAATGTGATGTTAATATACATGGAATGATTACCAAGAACAAGATAACTAAGTTACTGATTTAAAATGAGCTGCCTAATTACTGGAGAGGGAACTTGGAACTGGATCAGTTTAATTTTAAAATTCCAATTATAGGACCTGGCCGGTTGGCTCAGTGGTAGAGCATCGGCCTGGCATGCAGGAGTCCCGGGTTCGATTCCCGGCTAGGGCACACAGG
Organism: Saccopteryx bilineata; assembly: GCF_036850765.1. Taxonomy (NCBI): domain Eukaryota; kingdom Metazoa; phylum Chordata; class Mammalia; order Chiroptera; family Emballonuridae; genus Saccopteryx; species Saccopteryx bilineata. Next base: position 170,614,966 of record NC_089495.1, read on the forward strand.
AGAAGCGCCCATCTGCTTCTCCATCCCACCCCCTCGCCTTCCTGTCTGTCTGTCTCTTCCCCTCCCGCAGCCAAGTCTCCATTGGAGCAATGTTGGCCAGGGCGCTGAGGATGGCTCTATGGCCTCTGCCTCAGGTGCTAAAATGGCTCTGGTTGCAACAGAGCAACGCCCCAGATGGGCAGAGCATCGCCCCCTGGTGGGCATGCCTGGTGGATCCCAGTCAGGCACATGCGGGAGTCTGTCTGACTGCCTCCCCGTTTCCAACTTCAGAAAAATACAAAAAAAAACCCACAAACACCCAACAACAAATAAAAACAAACAGCAGAGATGAAGTGATCTCGATAGCTTTTGGCTAGAGACACTGCTGTGCCTTACTGGAGAGTCTTTTGATGACTACAGTGGTGATGATGTATGTGGAGCTGTTGTTAATGTTAAAGCTAAAGGTGATAAGATAGCAATATGGACTACTGAATGTTAAAACAGAGGAGCTTTTGAACATATAGGGAGGGTATACAAAAAAAGATTAGGATTTCCTCCAAAGACAATGATTGGATATCAGTCCCACACAGTCCACATAAGCTTCAGAACACACCTTGCTCACTTCATAGTAGCCACCTGAGGCAGAAAATTATTGTGTAGATAAATAGAATAATAAAGTATAAAGAGTTACATATTGATACTTACTAGCTATTTTTAAGTAATAAGCATTTATAAAAGAAAATGTATGTGGATTTGACTCTCCACATTAAGAAAATGAAACTAAATGTAGTTTACCTGACTTCCCTCTGCTCCCCTGTCCATCTTTCCACGGTCGGTGTGCTCAGACTCCTGAGCTCATCAGTGTGGGCTGCTATAAGTGGCTGCATTTACAGTGTGTGTCACTGGCCGCTCCAGCCCTCCCTCTTGAGCCTCCAGCTGCACGTGGGGCTGGGACTCCCACTCTGCACCCAACAAGGATGCCGGCTCTCGGTCCCACCGCCTTGTCTTCACACCCCCTGGCCTGGTACTTGCTCAGGACCCCATATTCCCACCCTGGGTCCCGCACAGCCTTCTTCCATCTGTCCTGCGCTGTTTCTCCCTTTTTCACAACTGTCCTCATGAGAAATCCAAACACCCTTTCGCAGTTGTCCGATGGCTCCTGGTTTAGCAGCTGCGGCCATCACTCCAGCCTCCACTCTTGCTGCTCCTCGCTGAGATCAGACCTGGGCCTGGAAAAGGGCCCAGGACATGCTCTCTCAGCTCCAGGACCCTGAGTGTGGCTGCCCCTCCTGCCACCACCTGCCCCAACTGAACTCTGCTTCTCCCTCCTGCAGAAATAACCAGGTCATTTTGAACTCGCCTGTTATATTCCCATCTCCCTGGAAGCTCCATATATATGTGTGGGCACTGAACCTTGTGCCTAATTCCAGTTTCTAGTACACAGTACTCAGCAAATAGCTGCTGAGAAAACTCACCGTGTGGCTTTGGGTATGGGCAAAAGAAGGTCCTAGACCGACTGTAGGCTTTGCAGCCAGGGGTTTCTTGACTGTGATGTTTGAAAAACATGTTTCTTTTTGTTTTTGATAGTTCTGATGTAAGTTTATAAATTAAGGTAAAAGTATGTATGTCACTGGACTATAAAAGATTTGAGTATCACCTCTTTTATAACCTAAAATTTTCAAAACAAATATCTTCAGTTTCAAATATGATCCTGATCAAGTGGGTTTATATGTTGTAAAATGTAACATCACAGTATATTTTGCTTCTGGCACACATTAATAGTTGAAGTAATATACACATATAGATATTTAGGCTTTATCCAATGTTGATTGATTAAATGATTTACTGTTTCCTTTATTGTTTTTGTAAATCATTACAGGTTTATTGTAAGAAAACAATACAGAAAATTCAAATAACAAACTTAGTGATATACAGCCATTCAGAGATAATTTTCACAACATCTCTCTATGCATAGACGACTTTACATAAATATTTTTGTTTAATAAGATGTTGAAATCGACTTACTTATATAGAAAAACATACCTTCAATTTACTGTATATATCAAGAAATACATCACCTGGTGTGAAAGAAGAAATGGTCTCCTACTCTCTTCTTCCCTAAATTCCTTACTGTCAGGACCAGCTTTTACAAGTAAATTGAAATTGTCCAATCAAAACGTATTTCATGAGCATTTAGTGGGGATACAAAGAGGGAAGTAAAGTATGCCCTCCCGCGAGTGCGAGGATTTGCTGTGACATTTGGAAAGACGGGCACCCACAGAGAACTGTTGAACACTGTAGCATCCACCGGGTATGAGAACAAATGTCGGAGACTTTCAGGAGTTAAGATGTTACTTTATTGGCCAGTTTAACCTGCGCAGGGGCGAACTCCCGAGAAGTCCGGAGACACCGTGCTCACAAGGAGCTGCAAATGGGAGTTGAACCTGGAGCTTACAGCCAGGCCCTTATATATAATATCCTAAGTGAGCAAGCATAATACAGAAGCAAATGTGGCAGTTTAGCTATTGGGTAGGGAGATCGCACGCAGCATAGCAACAGGGGATGGTTTTAGCTTAGTGGCGAATTTCAAACATAAACTTCTGATAAGGGTCTCTGAACTTCTTTGTTCCCAGCCTCAAAGGAGCCATTTCAGCACTTACTGTTCCTGCAATAGTTACACTCTTTGCAGCACTCCCTGTATTCCCTAAATCTAACAAACACGTGTATGTATCAGACTGTGTTCGTCCTGTGCCCAGTGGGTCAGGAGGCTCCCCTCGGAGAAGGAGAACAGGAACCACGGCCAGGTTCAGGCAGCGTTGTCCTGTCCGCCCCTTAGGGTTGCATGTGGCTTTGACTATCTCTCCCTTTATTCGAATCCCTACTATATCTTCTCTTTCGATAGGACCTTGTCAAAGTGCACCAAAATGCAAGACAACTAGCAGGACCAGTATTGTTTAAACTGAAATAATAAGACATGTTAATATTTACAAGGAATTTCTTGATAGCCATTTTCTAATGCAGGAAAATAGTTCATGAATTGTAGAGTGGGAATTTTACATGTTTCCGATTAACCAGTATTTTAAAATAGGGTATACATAACCTAAAAAAAGTTAAAATTTCTTACTCAAGCATTTCCTGTGTTTCTCTGTGTTACATCTTTATTATATGCGGCTTAAGTGTCTGTTTGTCGCCGATAGCTTATTGTTTGCTTGCGTAACTGTACTAGCCAATGGGGTGAAGTTGCCATGGCTGAACGCAAATTGAGCTGGTTAAGGGGGAAGGTGAACATTTGTTTGCATTGGCAATCATCTGTTTTACATAAAAACTACGTCTTAATGTAATTTCTTTTAAGAATGCCTCCTAGAAAATACAGCACTGAAGAGAAGAGAAAAGGAGTTAAGCAAGTAGAATGGGGAAACCCCACGAGGCACTAAGCAAAGGGGCGTCCTCGCCGCCTGCCCTGGGTAATTCAGTTTGAATTAGCAGACACCTTTGCACAAATCATTTTAATTACAATTTATAATATGTAGAACAGCGGTCATTTCGTATGACCGCTGGGCTTTCTAGTTTCTTATACTTGGCATTCAGAAACAAGAACGCACCATGACTTCACATTAATTGAAGTGTGCACACTGTGCACAGGGCTTTCCACGTTTGTGCCATTTTGTTTGGAGGACCTGTTCAGATGGTAGCACATTCAACCTCACGTTCCCACATCTCTCTATTCCCTAGGGCAGTGGTCTCCAAGCCCCGGGCCGCGGACCGGAACCAGTCCGTGGGCCATTTGGTACCGGTCCGCAGAGAGAGAATAAATGACTTACATAATTTCCGTTTTATTTATACCTAAGTCTGAACGATGTTTTATTTTTAAATAATGACCAGATTCTTTCTGTTACATTCGTCTAAGACTCACTCTTGACGCTTCTCTAGGTCACGTGATCCATTTATCCGTCCCACACTAAAGGCCGGTCCATAAAAATATTTTATGACACTAAAACCGGTCCCTGGGGACCACTGCCCTAGGGGACAGAGCAACAGCAGAGCAGAGTTATGTTGTTTTGTCATTAGTGTTCTGTTTCGTTTTATCCTCCGCAGATCATAGCAACTCTGTGCAAGCAAGTGTGTGATTTTTAAGCCAGGAGGTCGCTTATAGGTCGCGAGGTGAGCATAATTCCTGCCTGATCCCACCGTCTTTGGGTCAAGTGCTTGTACTGAATCTAAGTCAGTGGGGTGCATTTATTATGGGGAAAATCCTAAAGCTTCCGTTGCAGGAGTTTGCAGTTTAAAAAGTTAAATCAAACCTTGAAAGCCCTTGGTAAATTCTGAAGAGAGAACTCATGTGCAGTGAGGCTCACCCTGCTGAGCTGTGTCCCTGGTGTGAGCTCCAGTGCTGAGGCACTGTTACTTACTCTCTGTCTCAGCGGGTGGCACCGACCTTGTAAGGGATCCTCTCTGATGTCAGCCTTGGTTCCCTCTCTCTCCCATTCAAATCCAATCACCTGTGACTGCGTCTCCTAAATTCTTCCTGGCTCATTTTTTTTTCCTTCTTCCTGCAACCACTGGCTCAGCTAAATTGTACTTGCTGTGGTTGGTTTCCCAGTGACCCATGAGTCTCCAGTGCTCAGTGTTCCAAAGGCTTCTGTCCTATGGAACAATATAGCTAGAGGTCACTGCATTCTGAGTTCTATGCAGCTAGGATACTAGCATGCAAACACTCATCTGAATCTGGCTTCTTCAGTGGATGGTGGGACTCTCTCTGGCTCGACCTAGTAACAAGGACTTCCTTAACTGGAACCAGGATCCCCACTTGCTACACTTATGGGCATGAAGGTAAATCTTTCTCTTGCTGGAATGGATCCAAAGCCTCATTTTAAAAGTTTTCTTTAATGTACTTCTATAGGGAGTGCCAAGAACTCACCCCGTTGTTTTTCTCTTGTGTCTAATTTGAATATCTGAGACCCAGGTGTCTGCTCATCCCTGGCCATCCTCAAAATTGAAAAGAGCATCTTAGTTTCTCCCCAAAATCCAGTCCCACAAATATATTCATAAAAGCTTTAGAAGTTTTTCTTTACAAAAGGGACAGGGATTCTTATGCATTAATGTCACTCCATTAAATTTCATTCCTAAAAAAAAAAAAAAAAAAAAAGCAGCAGCAGAAGAAGGACACGGGAGAAAGGGCTGAGGACTGCAGCTTATTTCCTGCAGGGCAAAGCTGACTCCTTACTATCATCCCCCCCCCATGTGCTCTGAGGGGCCCAGAGTGCCACCGGGTCCATCCCTATGTGTCAAAGAGCCTGACGTTCATATCAGACTGTTTTCCTATTATTTTATCTCTTGCTATGGATCTATTCAGATTTTGTATTCTTTCTTAAATCAATTTCTTTAGATCATCTTTCTCTATATAGAATTTGTCCATTTTATCTAGGTTATCAAAGTTGTTGAATAGCATGCAACTGTTGATGATATTCCCTTATATTCCTTTTTGTTTCTGTAAGCTCAATAATAATGTTCTCACTTTCATTTCTTTTCTGTTTCTTTTTTAAAATTTTATATATTGATTTTATATAGAGAGGAGGAAGGTGGAGCAAGACGTATTAACTCATAGTTGCTTCACTTTAGTTGTTTATTGATTGCTTGTCTACGTGCATTTACTGGGCAAGCCCCGGGTTTCGAACCAGCGACTTTAGCATTCCAAGTCAATGCGTGATCCACTGCACCACCACAGCCTAGGCCCCACTTCTATTTCTGATATTATTTGTATCTCTCCTTTTTTCTTAATCTTGCTAAAGGTTTGTCAATGTTCATTTTTTCAAAGAACCAGCTTTCAGGTTCACTGATTCTTCCTTCTGTTTTTATTTTTATTTATTTATTTTTGAGAGAGAGAGAGAGGCAAGGAGACAGAGACAGGAACATGGAGCTGCTCTTGTATGTGCCCTGACCAGGGAATTGACCAGGCACCTCCACGCTCCAGGACAAGGCTCCAACCGAGCTATCTGGCCACGAATTCATTACTTTTTATTTTCAGAGATACAGAGAGAGGTAGTGAGGAGAGAGGGGAGGGAGAATGGAGGCATTCATTTATTGTTCCACTCGGTAGTGTACTCATCGCCTGCTTCCCGTGTGTGCCCTGACCATGGATCGAACCTGCCACCTTGTCGTTTCGGGGCGATGCTCTTTCTATTTTGTTCAACTTTACTGAAGAATAATTGATAAATACATATAATTGTTTATATTTAAAGTGCACAATGTGAAGTTGATATACATGGAATGATTACCAAGAACAAGATAACTGAGTTACTGATTTACAATGAACTGCCGAATTACTGGAGAGGGAACTTGGAACTTAGATGAAAAGTTTGATTTTAGAATTCCAACTACAGGCCCTGGCCGGTTGGCTCAGTGGTAGAGCGTTGGCCTGGCGTGCAGGAGCCCCAGGTTCCATTCCCGGCCACGGCACACAGGAGAAGCGCCCATCGGCTTCTCCACCCCTCCCCTTGTCCTTCCTGTCGTCTGTCTCGTCCCCTCCTGCAGCCAAGGCTCCATTGGAGGTAAAGATGGCCTGGGCGCTGAGGATGGCTCTATGGCCTCTGCCTCAGGTGCTAAAATGGCTCTGGTTGCAACAGAGCAACGCCCCAGTTGGGCATAGCATCACCCCCTGGTGGGCGTGCCGGGTGGATCCTGGTCGGGCGCATGAGGGAGTCTGTCTGACTGCCTCCCCGTTTCCAACTTCAGAAAAATACAAAAAAAAAAAAAAAAAAAACATAAAAAACCCAACAACAAATAAAAACAAACAGCAGAGACGAAATGACCTCTAGCTTTTGGCTAGAGACACTGCTGTGCCTTACTGGAGAGTCTTTTGATGACTACAGTGATGATGATGTGTGTGGAGCTATTGTTAATGTTAAAGCTAAAGGTGATAAGATAGCAATATGGACTACTGACTGTGAAAACAGAGAAGCTGTTGAACATATAGGGAGGGTACACAAGGAAAGATTAGGACTTCCTCCAGAGACAGTGATTGGTTATCAGTCCCACACAGTCCCCATCAGCTTCAGAACACACCTTGCTCACTTCATAGTAGCCACCTGAGGAAAAATTGTGTAGATAGAGTAATATAAAAAGAATATGATAATAAAGTATAAGAGGTAAATATTGATACTTACTAGTATTTTTAAGTAATAAGCATTTATAAAAGAAAATCTATGTGGATTTGACTCTCCACATTAAGAAAATGAAACTAAATGGACTTTACCTGACTTCCCTCTGCTTCCCTGTCCATCTTTCCACGGTCGGTGTGCTCAGACTCCTGAGCTCATCAGTGTGGGTTGCTACAAGTGGCTGCATTTACAGTGTGTGTCACTGGCCACTCCAGCCCTCCCTCTTGAGCCTCCAGCTGCACGTGTGGCTGGGACTCCCACTCTGCACCCAACAAGGATGCCGGCTCTCGGTCCTGCCGCCTTGTCTTCACACCCCCTGGCCTGGCACTTGCTCAGGACCCCATCTTCCCGCTCTGGGTCCCGCACAGCCTTCTTCCATCTGTCCTTCACTGTTTCTCCCTTTTTCACAACTGTCCTCATGAGAAATCCAAACACCCTTTCGCAGTTGGCCGATGGCTTCTGGTTTATCGGCTGCGGCCATCACTCCAGGCTCCACTCTTGCTGCTCCTCGCTGAGATTGGACCTGGGCCTGGAAAAGAGCCCAGGACATGCTCTCTCAGCTCCAGGACCCTGCCAGTGTGGCTGTCCCACCTGGCGCCACCACCTGCCCCAACTGAACTCTTCTTCTCCCTCCCACAGAAATAACCAGGTCATTGTATACTAGCCTGTTATATTCCCACCTCCCTGGGAAGCTCAGTATATATGTGTGGGCACTGAGTCTTGTGACTAATTCCAGTTTCTGGTACACGGTACTCAGCAAATAGCTGCTGAGAAAACTCACCGTGTGGCTTTGGTTCTGGGCAAAAGAAGGTCCTAGATCGTCTGCAGGCTTTGCAGCAAAGGGTGTCTTTGCTGTGAAGTTTGAAAAACATGTTTCTTTTTGTTTTTGATAGTTCTGATGTAAGGGTATAGATTAAGGTAAAAGTATGTATGTCACTAGACTAGAAAAGATTTGAGTATCAACTCTTTTATAACCTAAAATATTCAAAACAAATATCTTCAATTTCAAATAAGATCCTGATCATGTGGGTTTATATGTTGTAAAATGTAACATCACAGTATATTTTGCTTCTGGCACACATTAATAGTTGAAGTAATATACTTATATAGATATTTAGGCTTTATCCAATGTTGATTGATTAAATGATTTACTGTTTCCTTTATTGTTTCTGTAGATCATTACAGGTTTATTGTAAAAAAACAATGCAGAAAATTTAAATAAACAAAACTTAGTGATATACTGCCATTCAGAGATAATTTTCACAACATCTCTCTATGCATAGACGACTTTACATAAATATTTTTGTTTAATAAGAAGTTGAAATCGACTTATTTATATAGAAAAAAATACCCTCAGTTTACTCTATATATTAAGAAGTACGTCACCTGGTGTGAAAGAAGAAATGGTCTCCTACTCTCTTCTTCCCTTAAATTCCTTACTGTCAGGACCAGCTTTTAGAAGTAAATAGAAATTGTCCAATCAAAAGGTATTTCATGAGCATTTAGTGGGGATAGAAAGAGGGGAGTAAAGCATGCCCTCCACGCGAGTGCGAGGATTTGCTGTGACATTTGGAAAGACGGGCACCCACAGAGAGTTGGTGAAAACGTGCATGTATCAGACTGTGTTCGTCCTGTGCCCAGTGGGTCAGGAGGCTCCCCTCGGAGAAGGAGAACTGGAACCACAGCCAGGTTCAGGCAGCTTTGTCCTGTCCGCCCCTTAGGGATGCATGTGGCTTTGACCATCTCTCCCTTTACTGGAATCCCTACAATATCTTCTCTTTCAATATGACCTGGTCAAAGTGCACCAAAGTGCAAGAGAACTAGCAGGACCAGTATTATTTAAACTGAAATAATAAGATATGTTAATACTTACAAGGAATTTCTTGATAGCCATTTTCTAATGCACGAAAATAGTGAATTGTAGAGTGCAAATTTTACATATTTCCAATAAACCCGTATTTTAAAATAAGGTATACATAATCTAACAAAAGTTACAATTTCTTACTCAAGCATTTCCTGTGTTTCTCTGTGTTACATTTATTATACTTGGCATTCAGAAACAAGAACGCACCATGACTTCACATGAATTGACGTGTGCACACTGTGCACTGGGCTTTCCACATTTGTGCCATTTTGTTTGGAGGACCTGGTCAGATGGTAGCACATTCAACCTCACATTCCCACATCTTTCTATTCCCTAGGGCAGTGTTTCCCAACCACAGGGCCACGGACCAGTACCGGTCCATGGGCCATTTGGTACCGGTCTGCCGAGAAAGAATAACTTACATTATTTCCATTTTATGTATATTGTTAAGTCTGAGCAATGTTTTAGTTTTTTAAAATTGACCACATTCCCTGTGTTACATCCGTCTAAGACTCACTCTTGATGCTGGTCTCAGTCACGTAATATATTTATCCATTCCACACTAAACGCTGATTTGTGAAAATATTTTCTGACATAAAAACTGTCCGTGGTCCAAAAAGGCTGGGGACCACTGCCCTAGGGGACAAAGCAACAGCACCATAGAGTTATGTTGTTTTGTCATTAGTGTTCTGTTTCATTTTATCCTCCGCAGATCATAGCAACTTTGTACAAGCACGTGTGTGACTATTTAAGCCAGGAGGTCACTTCAAGGTGGCCAGGTGAGCATAATTCCTGCCTGGTTCCACTGTCTTTGGGTCAAATGCATGTACTGAATCTAAGTCAGTGGGGTGCGTTTATTATGGGGAAAATCCTAAAGCTTCCGTTGCAGGAGTTTGCAGTTTAAAAAGTTAAACCAAACCTTTGAGATCCCTTGGTAAATTCTGGAGAGAGAACTCATGTACAGTGAGGCTCACCCTGCTGAGCTGCGTCCCTGGTGTGAGCTCTAGTGCTGAGGCACTGTTACTTACTCTCTGTCTCAGCGGGTGGCACCTACCTTGCCCAGGGATCCTCTCTGATGTCAGCCTTGGTTCCCTCTCTCTCCCATTCAAATCCAATCACCTGTGACTGCGTCTCCTAAATTCTTTCTGGCTCATTTTCCTTTTCCTTCTTCCTGCAACCTCCGGCTCCGCAAAATTGCACTTGCTGTGGTTGGTTTCCCGGTGACCCATGAGTCTCCCGTGCTCAGTGTTCCCAAGGCTTCTGTCCTAAGGAACAATATAGCTAGAGGTCACTGCATTCTGAGTTCTATGCAGCTGGGATACTAGGATGCAAACACTCATCTGAATGTGGCTTCTTCAGTGGATGGTGGGACTCTCTCTGGCTCGACCTAATAACAGGGACTTCCTTAACTGGTACCAGGATCCCAGCTTCCTACAATTGGGGGCATGAAGGTAAGTCTTTCTCTTGCTGGAGTGGATCCCACACCTCATTTTAAAATTTTTCTTCAATGTACTTCTATAGGGAGTGCCAAGAACTTACCCTGTTGTTGTTCTCCTGTCTAATTTGAATATCACAGTCCCAGGTGTCTGCTCATCCCTGGCCATCCTCAAAATTGAAAAGAGCCTCTTAGTTTCTCCCCAAAATCCAGTCCCACAAATATATTCATAAAAACTTTAAAAGTTTTTCTTTACATAACAGACAGGGGTTCTTATGCATCAATGTCACTCCATTAAATTTCATTCTTAAAAAAAAAAAAAAAGCAGCAGCAGAAGGACATGGGAGAAAGGGCTGAGGACGCAGCTTATTTCCTGCAGGGCAAAGCTGACTCCTTACTATCATCCCCCCCATGTGCTCTGAGGGGCCCAGAGTGCCACCGGGTCCATCCCTATGCGTCAGTGAGCCTGACCTCCGTATCAGACTTATTTCCTATTATTTTATCTCTTGCTATAGATCTATTCAGATTTTCTATTCTTTCTTAAGTCAATTTCTTTAGATCATCTTTCTCTATGTAGAATTTGTCCATTTCATCTAGGTTATCTAATTTGTTGAATAGCATGCAACTGTTCATGATATGCCCTTGTATTCCTTTTTGTTTCTGTAAGGTCAATAATAATGACCTCACTTTCATTTCTTTTCTTTTTTTTTTTTTTTAAGATTTTATGTATTGATTTTATAGAGAGAGGAGGAAGGTGGAGCAAAAAGTATTAACTCATAGTTGCTTCACTTAATTATTCATTGATTGCTTGTCTACGTGCATTTACTGGGCAAGCCCCGGGTTTCGAACCAGTGACCTTAGCATTCCATGTCAATGCGTGATCCACTGCACCACCACAGGCTAGGCCCCACTTTCATTTCTGATATTATTTCTATCTCTTTTTTTTTCTTAATCTTGCTCAAGGTTTGTCAATTTTCATTTTTTCAAAGAACCAGCTTTCAGGTTCACTGATTCTTCCTACTGTTTTTATTTTTATTTATTTATTTTTGAGAGAGAGAGAGAGGCAAGGAGACAGAGACAGGAACATGGAGCTGCTCTTGTATGCGCCCTGAACAGGGATTTCACCAGGCAACCTCCACGCTCCAGGACAAGGCTCCAACCGAGCTATCTGGCCAAGACGTCATTTCTTTTTATTTTCAGAGATACAGAGAGGTAGTGAAGAGAGAGGGGAGGGAGAAGGGAGGCATTCATTTATTGTTCCACTCGGTCGTGTACTCATCGCCTGCTTCCCGTGTGTGCCCTGACCGTGGATCGAACCTGCCACTTTGTTGTTTCGGGGTGATGCTCTTTCTATTTTTTCAACTTTACTGAAGAATAATTGATAAATACATATAATTGTTTATATTTAAAGTGCACAATGTGATGTTGATATACATGGAATGATTACCAAGAACAAGATAACTAAGTTACTGATTTAAAATGAGCTGCCTAATTACTGGAGAGGGAACTTCGAACTTAGATGCAAAGTTGGATTTTAAAATTTTAATTACATTTCTGCAAAGTGCAGATTCATTAGACTAGGAGTTGAGTTGACTCAGAAGAGCAAATTAAGCTAACCTAAGCAAATATTAATGTGTTCTCTGTGGGTTGGGTCCAGGCATGAGTCTTTTTGAGAGCTCTTCCGATAATTCCCTCGTGCAGTCAAAGCTAGGACCCTACAGCTCTAGATGCAAGAAGAAAAAGGGACTGTTACATCACAGAAGCCTTCAGAAACGTGACACTTCAAAAAGTGTGAAAGGCCTTGTATCTCTACTTTTTTGCATTCTAGAGCAGAAGGCATTTTTAGGTCTTATTTAGTCCAGATGTGTGAGATGTTCTGTTTATACTTCATGAAGGCACGTGTGGTTGATGTTGCCATGAAATCACTTTAATCATCTAACAAAGAAACAGGAAGTTATTCTGGTTTTGAGTAAAGTAAAAAAAAAAAAAAAAGGGCCCTGGCCGGTTGGCTCAGTGGTAGAGCGTCGGCCTGGCGTGCAGAAGTCCCGGGTTCGATTTCCGGCCAGGGCACACAGGAGAAGCGCCCATTTGCTTCTCCGCCCCTCCCCCTCTCCTTCCTCTCTGTCTCTCTCTTCCCCTCCCGCAGCCGAGGCTCCATTAGAGCAAAGATGGCCCGGGCGCTGGGTATGGCTCCTTGGCCTCTGCCCCAGGCGCTAGAGTGGCTCTGGTCGCAGCAGAGCGACCCCCGGGAGGGGCAGAGCATCGCCCCCTGGTGGGCAGAGCTTCGCCCCTGGTGGGCGTGCCAGGTGGATCCCGGTTGGGCGCATGCGGGAGTCTGTCTGACTGTCTCTCCCCGTTTCCAGCTTCAGAAAATACAAAAAAAAAAAAAAAAAAAAAAAAAATGGAGTGAAGTCGTACTTAAAACTTATCAAAATAGCTTTGATTCTCTGAGTGGTACAGAAAGATAATCTTTCTTTTCAAAGGGATTTTCTTAATTCTTCTTCATTATTTCCATAGAAAATATTTCTAAAGCTAAGAGTTAACCTAATATATGGCTGTTATATTAAGAAATAAAATAAGCTAATACTTCAAAGACTTTAATAAAAACATAAAGCTCAATTTCTTTTTTAAAAAATTTAAATGGCACTTTTCTTGCTTTGTTTTTTTATTTATGATTTTAATTTATTGTGTTTACATAGATTCAAGTGTCCCACCGAATATATCACCTCCCACCCCTGTGTTCCCCTCAGCCCCGCCCCCTTTGCCACCTTCCCCCAATGCCTTCCCCGTTCCCTCCAGGATTTGCTGTCCTGTTCTTTATAATGCTGTGTTATGTATACCTAATTTCACTAATCTCTTCCCCTTCTCTGATCCATACTCTCATTCCCTTTCCCTCTAACCGCTTTTCCTCTGGTCCCTTTGATCCCACCTCTGCCTCTATTCCATTCCTCAGTTCACATTGTACATTGGGTTCCTCAAATGAGTGAGGTCATATGATATTTTTCTTTCTCTGCCTGACTTATTTCACTTAACATAATAGGTTCCAGGTCCATCCATGTTATCGCAAAAGGTAAGATTTCCTTTTTCCTCATGGCCGCATAGTATTTCATTGTGTATATGTACCACTGCTTTTTAATGCACTCGTCCACTGACGGGCACTTGTGCTGTTTCCAGATCTTGGCTATTGTAAACAATGCTGCAATAAACATGGGGGTACATTTCTTCTTTTGAATCAGTGATTTGGTGTTCTTAGGATATATTCCTAAAAGTGGGATAGCTGAGTTAAAGGGTAGTTCCATTTTTAATTTTCTGAGGAATCTCCATACTGTTTTCATTTCATACTGTATCTCATTGTGGTTTTGATTTGCATTTCCCTAATGATTAGTGATGTTGAACGTTTTTTCATCTGCCTATTGGCCATCTGTGTATTCTCTTTGGAGAAGTGTCTATTCATTTCTTTTGCTCATTTTTGATTGGATTGTTTACCTTCCTGGTGTTGAGTTTTACAAGTTTTTTATAAATTTTGGTTATTAATCCCTTATCAGACGTATTGATGAATATATTCTTCCATTGTGTGGGTTGCCTTTTTATTTTGTTAATGGTGTCTTTTGCTGTGCAAAAGCTTTTTAGTTTGATATAGTCCCATTTGTTCATCCTGTCCTTTATTTCACTTGCCAGTGGAGATGAATCAGCAAAAATATTGCTATGAGAGATATCGGAGAGTTTGCTGCCTATGTTTTCTTCCAAGATGTTTATGGTTTCACAACTTACATTTAAGTCTTTTATCCATTTTGAATTTATTTTTGTGAATGGTGTAAGTTGATGATCCAGTTTCATTTTTTTGCAAGTACCTGTCCAATTTTCTCAACACAGTTGGGAAAATTTGTTAATGAGACTGTCTTTACTTCATTATATGCTCTTACCTCATTTGTCAAATATCAATTGATCATAAAGGTGTGGGTTATTTCTGGGTTCTCTGTTCTGTTCCATTGATCTGTATGCCTGTTCTTATGCCAGTACCAAGCTGTTTTGAGTATGATGGCCTTGTAGTATAACTTTATATCAGGAAGTGTGATACCACCCACTTTATTCTTCTTTTTCAGGATTACTGAGGCTTTGTGTTCTTTTTTGGTTCCGTATAAATTTTTGAAATATTTGTTCTAGATCTTTGAAGTATGTCATTGGTTTTTTAATAAGAATTGCATTGAGTTTCTAAATTGCTTTGGGTAATAGAGACATTTTAATGATGTATATTCTTCCTATCCATGAACGTGGTATATGCTTCCACTTGTTTGTATCTTCCTTGATTTCCTTTATCAATGTTTTATAATTTTCTGAGTATAAGTCTTTAACCTCTTTGGTTAAATTTACCAAAGAGGTAAATTTTTTTTTATTTATTGTTGCAATAGTGAAGAGGATTGTTTTCTTTATTTCTCTTTCAGACAGTTCATTATTGGTGTATCAAAATGCCACTGATTTCAGAATATTGATTTTATATCCTGCCATCTTGCTGAATTCATTTATCAGATCTAGTAATGTTTTGACTAAGACTTCAGGGTTTTAGATGTACAGTATCATATCATCTGCAAATAATGATAGTTTTACTTCTTCTTTTCCAATTTGGATGCCTTTTATCTCTTCTTCTTCTCTGATTGCTGTGGCTAGGAATTCCAGAACTATGTTGAATAAGAGTGGTGAAAGGGGGCATCCTTGCCTTGTTCCTGATCTTAAAAGGATTGCTTTAAATTTTTGCCCATTGAGTATGATGTTGGCTTTGGGTTTGTCATAGATGGCCTTTATCATGTTGAGATATGATCCCTCTATCCCCACTTTGCTAAGAGTTTTTATCATAAATGGGTGCTGGATTTTATCAAATGCTTTTTCTGCATCTATTGATATTATGTGATTTTTATCCTTTCTTTTGTTTATGTGTTGAATTATATTGATTGATTTGTGAATATTGTACCAGCCTTGATTCCCCAGAATAAATCCCACTTGATCATGATATGTGATTTTTTTCATGTATTGCTGGATCCGGTTTGGTAATATTTTGTTGAAACTTTTAGCATCTAAATTCAGCAAAAGTCATAGGGTACACCAAGGCCACCCCCACCTTCCTGGGGTCTGCCAACCCTTGTGGTGTAGCAGGGGTTTCAGGGAGTCACCAGTGTGGATCAAGTAGAGTTCATCAAACTAAAACAGATAAAGACTTGGCTTTGTGGAGGAAGGGCTCTATACAGGAACTCTGACACCTGCCAGGCATGTGGGGGAAAATGGACCTTGCTCTAAAGCCATACAACTCAGTCTCTCTCTGTATTCCTCTGGCACTCCATGGGTTTGCTTTGGTTTCCTCGAACATTTTTCAAGAAAGACTACCTTGTGGGCCCAGGCTGGTTGCATCCAGCAGATTACTGTGCAAGATGTGGACTTTTCAGGGCAGGTTCTCAGGGAGTCAGCAGGATGGGGTTAGTGCATCTCCCCAGGCTGCTACCATATAGAGGGGATTGCTTGATCCAGGAAAGATGGTGTCTATAGGTGGTATAGGAGAGGGACTCAGCACAAGAACATTGCCAGTCATCCCTCCAGCCCTTTCTCTGAAGCCACACAATTCAATCTCTCCCTATACTACTCTGGTCCTCTCTGAGCTGCTGTTCCTCCACCAGAGTTCAGGGTGAATGTCTGTGAGCAAGATTTTGTGTACTGGCCCTTTAAGAGGGCATCAGGGTTTCCAGTTGTCTTCCATATCACCCTGGTGGATAAAATTCTGCTGATTTTCACAGCCAGGTGTTACATGGGCTCTTCTTCTTGACATTGGTGTTCTAGGCTAGAGAGGTCAGCACAGGGCTGAGACATTTCACTCCTCAGGAAGGAATCTCTGCAGCTGAGACATCCCTTCAGATTCTCAACCATGGCACATGTGGGGTCAGCCCTTTCCATGTCTCCACCCTTCCTACTCGTCTCTATATGGCATCTTCTTTAAATATTTTATTGTAAGACTTCTGTTCAGCTAGCCTTCAGATGTCTATTCATGTTGGTTGTTCCATAATTTAGTTGTAATTTTGATGTGATCATATGAGGAGGTGAGTGTAACTGTCGCTTACTCTGCCAATATCTTGGCCTCTCTTTGGTATAATTTTAATCTTTTCAACTTTATGTGGTCTGTCTGGAGAATGTTCAGTAAGCACTTGAGAAGCATGTGGATTCTGTTGTTGCTGACTGGCATGTTCTACAGAGCTGTAGGGTCTGTTAGGTCCAGTTAGATTATAGTGTTCAGTTTCTTATTTTCTTGCTAATTGTTTTATCCATTATTGAAAATGAAGTGTTAAAGTCTCCAATATTTATTGTTAAACTGTTTATTTCTCTCTTCAATCTTGTCAGTTTTGCTTCATGTATTTCAGGGTCTGTGATTAGATGCATATTATGCTTACAGAAAGAGCTGGTTGGGACAAGTTAGTCATCTTTATTTTATTTTCTCTAAAATCTCTTTGTTGAAAATACCAGCAATGACATAAATTAAAAACTCAGAAATATTGGGTGAAAACAAATCCTTAGTGATACCAGCCCCACCTTTAGTTCCTCTAAGTCATTTATTAGTGAGACTGTCTTTATTATTATTGATTCTCAAAAGGGGGAGAGAGAGAGAGACAGAGAGAGACAGAGAGAGACAGAGACAGGAAGGGAGAGAGATGAGAAGCATGAACTCAGAGTTGTGGCCCTTTTGTTGTCATTGCTTCTCATATATGCTTTGACTGGGGGGATCAAACCGAGCCAGTGACTCCTTGCTCAAGCCAGCAACCTTTGACCTTAGGAGCATGTCAATGATCCTGTGCTCAAGCCAGCAACCCTGCACTGAAGCTCGCAGGCCCATGCTCAAGCCAACAAGCCCATGTTCAAGCCAACGACCTTGGGATTTCAAACTAGGGACCACAGCATCCCAGGTCAACACTCTATCCACTGTACCACCATCAGTCAGGTTAGACTGTCTCTTCTAGAGAATCATATTCACAGTGGTCAGTTGCCATAACATCCCACCAATGTCCCCTTACTGCCTTACTAATGGTATTCCAGAATGTCCTTTTATGAGGTCACACATTCTGAGTTCCAGATTCCTTGAAGACAAGGACCACAAACACCTCAAAGTGCAAGCTTCCTCTGGAAAGGCAGTGGGTGTGTTCCCAGCTATAATCTAGTAATGGTGATTCCCTCAATTTACAACAAGGCTTCTACTGTCAAATGTTTGGCCCCTCTTCCTGTGAGTGTCAAGCCTGTTTTTCTAGTAATGCCAGAGTCAGTACTCAGTTACTGAGGCTTCTCTTTAGTAGGTACTACTTAGTAGTTTTAGTAGGTACGACAATGCCCTTCCAGAATTTAAGTTGGGGAGTGCTATAAAGTAGACAATGTAAAGTATAAGCTGTAGCTTTTAAGAACACTTTAATAGTCTTTCCTTTTCACTCTTCCATTGAAATGTAGTATTTGTCATAAACTCAATGCCTATAGAAGTTTGTCTTATTATGGCTCTCTAGTATGCTTCTGAAATGTCTTAGATGCAGTCTCTCAACCTTTTCTTTGCTTTTTTCAGAAATTTTCTCTTCTACATGATCTTTAGAATCTAAGATGGCTCGCTAAAAATCTTATTATTATTATTATTATTTTGTATTTTTCTGAAGCTGGAAACGGGGAGAGACAGTCAGACAGACTCCCGCATACACCCGACCGGGATCCACCCGGCTCTGCCCACCAGGGGGTGACGCTCTGCCCACCAGGGGGCGACACTCTGCCCACCAGGGGGCGATGCTCTGCCCCTCCGGGGCGTCGCTCTGCCGCGACCAGAGCCACTCTAGCGCCTGGGGCAGCGGCCAAGGAGCCATCCCCAGCGCCCGGGCCATCTTTGCTCCAATGGAGCCTTGGCTGCGGGAGGGGAAGAGAGAGACAGAGAGAAAGGAGGGGGGGGGGTGGAGAAGCAAATGGGTGCTTCTCTTATGTGCCCTGGCTGGGAATTGAACCCGGGTCCCCTGCACGCCAGGCTGATGCTCTACCGCTGAGCCAACCGGCCAGGGCCAAAATCTTATTATTTTTATTTTGTAGATCAATATATGTGGGGGGAGAAGGAGAGAAATCTATACTTCTAAAACATTGAGTCTTTCCAAACATTATAATTTTATCTTTTCAATTAGATGTGCCCTTTAAGATATCTTTCAGAAAATTTTATAGTGTTCTTTTAAATCTTAGATTTTTTTCACAGATTAATTCTTAGGTACTTAGTTTCTTGATGTCTAAATGATATATGTATCTTTAATGATGTTTTCTTATTGGATTTTTCAGATACATGAGAATTTTTCATTTATGCATTTATTATATGGTTTTCTTACTAAAATGTATTTTTTTTTCAAGTTGAGAGGAGGGGAGATAGAGAAACAGTCTCTCAATGAGCCTTGACCGGGATCCTCTTGGCAACCCCCATATGGGGCAGATGCTCTGCCCATCTGGGGCCATACTCGCAACCAAGCTAATTTTAGTGCCTGAGATGGAGGCTCCATGGAGCCATCCTCAGCATCTAGAACCAATGCACTTGAACCAATTGAACCATGGCTGCAGGAGGGGAATATATATAGAGAGAGAGCAGAGAGACAAAGAGAAGCAAGAAGGGGAGGAGAAGCAGATGGGCCTTTCTCCTGTGTGCCCTGACCAGGAATTGAACCTGGGACATCCACACACTGGGTTGATGCTCTACCAGAGTTAACTGACCAGGGTCTAAAATGTTTTTGTTTTCTTTTTTTAATTAGATTTTTTCACCACAATTGTGTGTGTGTGTGTGTGTGTGTGTGTGTGTGTGTGTGTGACAGAGACAGAGGGACAGATAGGAACAGACAGACAGGAAGGGAGAGAGATGAGAAGCATCAGTTCTTCATTGCGGCACCTTAGTTGTTCATTGATTGCTTTCTCATATGTGCCTTGACTGAAGGATACAGCACAGTGAGTAACCCCTTGCTCAAGCCAGAGACCTTGGGCTCGACCTTAAGCTTCAAGACAGTGATCTTTGGGCTCAAGCCAGTGACCATGGGGTCATGTCTATGATCCCATACTCAAGCCAGAGACCCCACACTCAAGCTGGTGAGCCCTCACTCAAGCTGGATGGGCCCGAGCTCAAACTGGTGACCTTGGGGTTTAGAACCTGGGTCCTCTGCATCCCAGTCCAACACTATCCATAGTGCCACTGCCTGCCAGGCTAAATAAGATTTTTTCAAAGAACAGTTTTAGGTTTACAGAAAATGTGGGCAGAAAGTGGAGAGTTCCCATCTATCTCCTTCTCCCAGCCACATCAGATACACAGTCTTTATTAACATCTTTTATTAATGTGGTATATTTATTATAATTCATGGGCCACTATTACATTATTTTAAACTACAGTCAATAGTTTACATTAGGGTTCACCCTGTTTTTGTACAGTTGTATGGGCTTTAACAAATGTGTCTACCATTGCAGTACCACACAGAATAGCTTTTCTGCTTTAAAAATCCCCTGTGCTCCACCTTCCAAATCACTGGCAAACCCGATTTAGTATTATTGGCTATAGCTTTGCCTTGTCCAGAATGTCATATAGTTGGAATCATACAGTGTGTAGCCTTTCCAGACTGGCTTCTTTCACTTAGCAGTTTGCATTTAAGACTAAAACCTCATTTTAACTTGTAAGAGCTTTTCAATTTGTTTCATCATATTTTGGAAAGATCTATCATTTGCAAAGACTGACGGCTTTGTTTTACTATAACTTTATATAATATAATAATTACAAACCTCATTCTTTGTCCCAGTTTTCTGAGTGGGAGCATAATAATGCAAATTCTAATAGTTTTGATTGTATTATCATTTCTTGTAGCATTTTACCACTTAAAGATGTTTATTCTATAATCTTCATTGATGTCATTAGTTATGGTAAGTGTCTTCTCTTCCTACACTTCTAAAATCTGGGGAGTCAGGAATGAAATGACTTGGTAAGGGATAACATTTCAGCATCTGTTGAAATAAATACACTCTTTTACTTAAAAAAAATCAGTTTCTTTATTATTAACTATATTCCCTATATTGTATAGTCAGTAATATTGTAACAACTACAGTGTGTCCGTAAAGTCATGGTCACAGGAAAGCAACAAAAGACGATAGAAATGTGAAATCTGCACCAAATAAAAGGAAAACTCTCCCAATCTCATACTTATTCAGTGCAGTTCAATGTGGGCTCACGCACAGATTTTTTAGGGTTCCTTAGGTAGCTATCCCGTATAGCCTCTACAGACTCGTCACTGACTGATGGCCTACCAGAATGGGGTTTCTCAACCAAACTGCCGGTTTCCTTTAACTGCTTATCCCACCGAGTAATGTTATTCTTATGTGGTGGCGCTTCGTTATAAATGTGCCAATACACGTTGCACTTTGTCACAGATTCAAATTTAGCGAGCCACAAAACACATTGAACTTTCCTCTGTACCATCCACATCTCTACTGGCATGGTCTTGGGTTGCTCTGCTATATACACGGTGTTACGTCATCATCTACGCATGTGCACATGCTGCCACATCATCCTACAGAAACTGGGAGGGTTTTCCTTTTATTTGGTGCAGATTTCACATTTCTATTGTCTTTTGTTGCTTTCCTGTGACCTGTCAAAAGTGCACCATGATTTTACGGACACACTGTACGTGTAGTGCTAGGCGGGTATTAAATTTATCAAGTGGATCACTTCATAAATTATACAGATGTCTAATCATTATGCTGTGCAACTAAAGGTAATATAAAATAATACTGAATATAAACTATAACTGAAAAATAAAAATTCAGTTCATTTACATCATTACAGTGATGGGTTTTGCTAATGCTGAACTGTCTTTTTATTTCTTGGTATACCTATTCAGCCCTGCCATTGTTTTCTTCTCCTTCTGCACCCCAAAAGGCAACCCTGTGTCATGAATGGAGAGCAGTCTCTCCCATTTCCCCTTCCTCTTAGTTCCCAGGAAGCACTAATTTACTTTCTGTCTCTGTGGATTTGCTTGTTTTGGATAATTTGTGTTAATGTGACATTGATTTCCACATGATGAACCAGGAACCCACTTAGTCAAGGTGTAAAACCCTTTTAATATGTTGCTGGATTTGGTTGCTAGCATTTTGTTAAGGATTTTTCTATCTATATCTATAAGGGGAATTGGTCTGTTCTTGGGTTCTTTGTAATGCTTTGTTAGACTGTTATCAAAGCCTCACAGAATGAGTTAGAAAGTGTTTCCTACTCTTCTACTTTTTGAAAGACTTTGAGGAAGATTGATGTTAATTCTTCTTTAAATATTTGGTAGAATTCACCAGTGAAGCCACATGGTCCTGGGATTTTCTTTGTTGAAAAGTTTTTGATGGCTGATTCAGACTCCTTAACTTGTTATTGGTCTGTTCAGATTTTCTATTTATTCATGATTGTTTTTTGTAATTTGCATGTTTCTATTAGTTTGATCTTGGTTAACTAATTTGTTGACATACAATTATTCATAGTTGGCCCTGGCCACTTGGCTCAGCGGTAGAGCATCAGCCCAGTGTGTGGAAATCCCAGGTTCGATTCCCAGCCAGGGAACACAGGAGAAGTGCCCATCTGCTTCTCTACCCTTCCCCCTCTCCTTCCTCTCTCTCTTCCCCTCTCTCAGCCAAGGCTCCTTTGGAGCAAAGTTGGCCTGGGTGCTGAGGACAGCTCCATGGCCTCCACCTCAGGCACTAGAATGGCTCCAGCTGCAATGGAGCAATGCCCCAGATGGGCAGAGCATCACCCCCTGGTGGGCATGCCAGGTGGATCCCTGCAGGCGCACGCGGAAGTCTGTCTAACTCCTCACTTCTAACTTCAGAAAAATACAAATAAGTAAGTAAATAAATAAATAAATAAAATTATTCATGATATGCTTTTATTACTTATTTCAGTGAAATCATTAGTAATGGCCCCACTTTTAATTTTTAATGTTAGTCATTAGAATGTTCTCTTTCTTTCTCTTGTAATCAGTCTAAAGATTTTTCAGTTTTAAAAATCTTTTCAAGAACCCAAATATTGAGCTTGCTGAACTGAGGTGCCATTTTCTCTCCACCAGCATTATGCCACCATGACTCGAATACTCTTACCTAGACACGGATTGTCTTATCGTGGTGTAATACAGCAGGATTCCAGAAAATCCCACCCCGGACCACCTTGCAGACCCAGACCTGTATACTAGGTGCCTATTCTGCTCCACCTGCTGCTTGCTGTGCATTGGGTGAATTTGATGAATTTCTTGGAATTCCAGACCCACCTGTTTTAAAGTAAGAGGCTGATTTTCCTTTAGCTGTTTTTTTTTTTTTTAAATTCTTGAGGTGGAGCTAAATGTTAGGGTGAGAGAACCTAGGCTAAAGATAAAGGTTGAGGTAACTAAGGACAAGGGGGTAAAATGGGTGGCTGATTTTGAACTTTGGCTTTTCAATTGGAACTACTTTCTGAGGGTCTGAACAAAACCTTTTGCTAGGTAAATGAGAGCCTGAAATCATTTGGATCTGAAGATAAGGGGCACTTCCTCCCTCCAGCTCCTATCTCAGACATTCTTGCCTGACCTGTGGTGGTGGAGTGGAGAGAGTGTCAGCCTGGAACACTGAGGTCAAAGGTTCAAAACCCTTTGCTTGCCTGGTCAAGACACATATGAATGCTTCTTGCTCCCTCCCCACCCACCCCCTAAAATCAGTAAATAAAATTAAAAAAGAAATCTCAGACATTCTTAGGTGACTAAGGCTCTTTGTAGAAGTCTCAGAGGGCACCCCTCTCAACATGCACAAGCCCCATAGGGAATTCCAACTCAACTGTAATTAAATAATTAACTCGTCCAGGGACGTGCACATAAGGGTTGGTTACCTAGCGCTCTCAGTCCTCAAGGCTGTATTAGAGAGCCAGAAAAAGAAACTGAGACATGTAAGAGAATTTGAGGTGACTCTGGAAGTGGCAGTATCTTGAAACTCAACCCACAAGCAGCACACTTTAACCCATTACACAATATCCCTACAAATGTGTTCAGACTCTATAGATATCAAAATAAAACTAAAATTGACATAGGAAATCATGTCTCCAAGCCTGGAAACTCCCACAGCCCAAGTCTCATTAATCCTTTGTGAGGCAGTCCAGTTAGCCAGAACAACTGGAAAAGGGAAACTGAGACAGTGAAATGGCCAAGCAGTTTACAGCTACCTACTCAATGAGACTTAAGAGTAAAAGGTTTACACTCTTCCCCAACCAGAGGATCAATAGTTTAAATCAGTGGTAGTCAACCTGGTCCCTACAGCCCACTAGTGGGCGTTCCAGCTTTCAGGGTGGGTGGTAGCAGAGCAACCAAAGTATAAATAAAAAGATAGATTTAACTATATAGTAAGTTGTTTTATAAAGATTTATTCTGCCAAACTTAGCAAAAATCCGACATAAAGTACTTGGTAAGTAATTATTATATGCTTTAACTTGCTGTAACTCTGCTTTATAAATTTTATAAAGTAAAGTTATTTCCCTACTTTATAAATCATCATTACTCTGGAACTGCTGGGCGGTTAGAAAATTTGACTACTAACAGAGATACAAAAGTGGGCAGTAGGTATAAAAAGGTTGACTGCCTCTGGTTTAAATCATCCTACTCTGGGAGATAGATAGCAGAAATCCAATTAAGTGCCATTTTCCAACCACAACCAAGGATAGATGAAGAAAATAAATCTCATTTTGGTTCATCAACATAAAGCTGATGAATATTCTTTTGGGTTTATCTCCCAAGAACTCCCCTCAAACCCCAGCCTTTAATACCCCCAAAATGAAGGTTATAGCATGTGCTCTCCATACCAGGACCACACCTGTGCCTTTTTTCTTCCTCCTCTTCTTTCCCTTTGCCCTCTCCTTCCTTCATGGGCATGGATCTCCTAAACTTTAAGGGTCCCCACAAGACTTGCAACCAGGGGAGCAGTGGGCAGTGACAGCTTATGTTGGGCTAACCCCCTGGACCTGCCTCTAAAGTCCCCTTTTCTGTGACTCCCCAGGGAGCCAAAGCAGTTCCCCCACCCCCATGCTCTCCTGTTGCTTTTTCCATCCTAAATCCTTAGTTGTTGCACTGTCCCCAGCTTTACTCAACATACTATCACCATTAAAAAAAAAAAACCTTTTCAAAGAACCAGCTTTTGGTTTTATTGATTTTTTTATTGATTTCTATTATCTACATTAATTTCCACTCTAGTCTTTATTATTGCTTTTCTCTTTTCTTCAGGTTGAGTTTGCTCTTTTTGTAGTTTCCTAAAATCAAAGTTTAGGTTATTGATTTGAGATCTTTTTTTAATGTAGGTAATTTAAAGCTATACATTCCCTTCTAAGAACTACTTTTTCTGCATCCCATGTTTTCAAATATCATGTTTTCATTTCACTTATCCCAAAGCAATTAATTTTGCTATTGAAGAATCATTGGTTTGGTTTTAATCTAAATTAGTTTTGATCTTTAAGCTTTTAAAATAAAATCAACCAGAAGGCAAAGGTGTAAGGGAAATAATTTTGAAGCACTTTTTTTTTTCAAGTGAGAGGAAGGTAGATAGCGAGACAGACTCCTGCATGCACTCCGACCAGAATCCACCTGGCACCCCCATCTAATGCTGATGCTTGAATCAACCAAGCTATCCTCAGCGCTTGGAGCTGACTCTCAAACCAATCAAGCCACCTGGCTGCGAGAGGAAAAGAGAGAAAGAAGTGGAAGAGGAAGGGGAAGAGGAAGCAGGGAAGAAGCAGATGGTAACTTTTCATGTGTGCTCTACCAGGGCTCAAACCCAAGACATCTGCATGCTAGGCCGAAGCTCTATCCACTGAGCAAACCAGCCGGGACTTGAAGCACTTTTCATGTAAACTCAACGTTGGGCTTCAAACCAGTGACCTTTGGGCTCAAGCCAGCAACCATGGGGTCATGTCTATAATCCCACACTCAAGCCAATGATCCCGTGCTCAAGATGGTGAGCCTGCACTCAAGCCAATAAGCCCATGCTCAAGATGGCGACGTCAGGGTTTCACATCTGGGTCCTCAGCATCCAAGGCCGATGCTTTGTCCACTGTACCACCACCTAAAGCAAGGGCCCCTCCTGGGGGCAGGCCTGGGAAACCTGGACAATTCATGTCTAATGCCAAAACTTAGCAGATTTGTATAAAATATTTTGTTTTCATAGCACTTCAGAAATACAGCATATCATTATGTTTAAAAACCATCTTTCTGAACCATTATGAAAGAAAAAAATCACAAGAGATATATCCAAAGAAATTTAGTGTTTGGGAAAAAGCTGGCATAGAACTTACATATAAGAAACTGCATTCTGGGATAAATTTGAATTTAAAAAATGTGTTTAGGGGCCACATTGGAAGAAAACCTGGCACAGGACTTATGTCTAATAAACCTCACAATATTAGTAATTTTTTAAAAAAACATTTCATGGACATTTTCTTTTTTTTTTATGGACATTTTCAAAGAACAATTTTGCACAGAACTTACCCCAAACACCACAATTTGAGAACATCTGGACCAAATACCACATTTTTAGGCCACTCTGGTACTGGTAGAAAATCTGGCATAGGAATTACTGTGTCTAAGAACTCTAAAAACCAATTGGAGCCAATTTTAAAAATCAAGTTTCTAGGCCATTTGGAAGATATTTCTTTTCATTGGACTTATGTCCAAAAGATGCCAAGATTTGAGAAAATTTAGATGAGAAATCACATTTCCTGTATATTTTAGAAAAAATATCTATTGTAGGACCTACTTCCAATAAAGCCCCAAAGTTTGAGCAGATTTGGTTGAAAACATCACAATGCCAGGGCATCTGGGGACAAATATTTGGCATATGATTTATTTACCAAAACTCCACTATTCACATGAAACTGGATATTAAAAATCATGTTTTTTGTCCATTTGGAGAATTTGCACTTCCAAACCAATGATTTGAATAAATTTGGATGGAAAAGTGTATTTCTTGATCATTTTGTGAAAATAATTAGCATAGAATTTATAACCACAGCACTCTAACATTTTCAGCAAAGATATAAAAAATCCCATATTTGGGTCATCTTAGAAAAATCTGACATAAAAATTATTTTCAAAAAAACCTAAGACATTGAATTTGGGTAAAATATTAATTTTTCAAGACCAGTGTGGTATGTATTACAGTCAGAAAATCCCACATGCCAATTTGGATGGAAAAAAAATGTCTTCCTGAGCCATTTTAGAAGAAATATCAGGTGTGTTTAAGTTTAGGTGCAAAAATTAAACTTTAAATTAATTTTGTGTGTGTGTGACAGAGAGAGAGAGGACAGATAGGAACAGACAGGAAGGTAGAGATGAGAAGCATCAATTCTTCATTGCAGCAACTTAGTTGTTCATTGATTGCTTTCTCATATGTACATTGATGGGGGGGCGGGGGGTCTACAGCAGAGTGAGTGACCCCTTGCTCAAGCCAGTGACCTTGGGCTCAAGCCAGCGACCTTGGGTTCAAGTCGGTGACCTCGTGGTTTTGAACTTAGGTCCTCTGTGTCCTAGTCTGACTCTCTATCTGTTGCACCACCGCCTGGTCAGGCTAAACTTTCATTTATTAAAAATTGCATTTTCTGTGCTATTTTGGAAGAAAATTCTGCTGTATGGTTTTTGATCAAGAAACTCCAGATTGATTGGTGTAGCTTAAATAAGTTTTGAAATTGAGACGTGTAAGTCCTTTGACTTAGTTCCTCTAAAAATGTGTTCTATCGCTTCTTTTAAACCTAAAACAGCACACTGGATGTAGTGTTCATAAACTGTTTCCCCTACTGATTACTCTTGGGAGATTCTCTCATTTAAGTACACTGCTTATTCTCTGACAAGATAACATACTGCATGGTTGGCTTTTATTTAATGAGTTCTTCTATTGGAGCACATTTTTTCTTTACTAAAATTTGAAAATACTACTGCACTAAAAATACAAGCCATTTTGCACTTAAATATGTATAGCTATAGAATAAATTCCATTAAGTGAGATTTGGGGCTCAAGAGGGATATAATTTTTAACTTTGGTAGAAATCACCTAGTTGTCCACCATAAGGCTTGTACCAATTTATATTCCCAAGATTAATCGTATGTGTGTATCTGTTTCCAGGCTATAACAGTATGTTTTCAAATTTTGTAATTTTGCCAACCTGGTATCTGTGTGGTTTTCGTTTGTACTTTTAATGATATTAAGGACATTTTCAAATGAAAGGATTTCCTTATACTGTGATCTGAGTCTGATCAGTCTGAGTATTTTTTTGTTGCATCTGTTTTTAAAATCCCATGTCTAGAAATACTATGCAGTCCCTTAGTGATAGGGACTGCAGTTTTCTCCTCCAGTTTGCCTTTTGTTTTGGCTTAAGGTGTGGGTTGCCTTGCAGAATTTATTTTTCTGTTGCAAACCTTGACCAATTTTCATCATGGCTTCAAGATTTGAGTCCCAGTTAGAAAAGTCAGTCCTGTTATAAAGGTGTTACAATTATATCATCACTCACAGTTCCGTAGGTTGACTGAGCTCAGCAGAGTGGTTCTCATTTGAGATCCTAAGGCTTGACAGAATGGGACTTCCAAGATGGCTCAATCATATGACTGGGGTCAATGTTCACTATTGGCTAGCTCAGCTAGGGCTGCTGACCAGAGTGCCTCTATGAGGCCTTCCTGCGTGGCTTTAGGTTTTCACAGCATGCAGCAGGTTCAAAGAGTAGAAGCTCTAAGGCTTCTTATGAACTAGTAGCAGAAGTCCCATATTATTACTTATCCTACATTCTACTGATCAAGCAAGTCACTAAGGCCAGCCCAGATTCCTGGGGAGGGAAACCAGTTTCTGTGTCATCATATATATTTGAGATTATATGAAAAGAAATTGATGATAGTGTTGGGGACTATCTCCACAGTTCACCCTCTGAACACCAAGCTTCATGTCCATCCATATATACTCATCCCTAAGACTCCCCAAAGTCTTATCCTATTATGGCATTGCCTCAAAGTTTAGGACCTTTTTATTTGAATCAGGTCAAGGTGTGGATGATACTTTATCTGAAGACTTGGGACTAAAGCATTATCTCACATTCAGTGTTGATTCAGGGGTAGGATAACTACAATAAATGCTTCTGTTAAAAAAATAGAGAAATAGCATATATACAGCAGGTGCTGGTTCGTAGAATTTATGAAATTCAGCTGGGCACATGCCACCGGCTCTTAGATTAGTGCCCAGTACTGCCCCAGGGAGTGCTTCTCCATAGCTTTTGTGTATACAGTTACTCCTTTTCTATAAGAAATCACCCGTTTGCAGCTTCATATATTTCTTAGCCTGTCTATCATCCCTAAGGGGTTTTTCTATGTGCTTTTCAGACTAAGCTGGTGTTTTTATTGCAAATGTCAAGGCTTTCCCGTGGCTCTTATTGAAGTTCATTTCATCAGATGAAAGGATAACTACAAAGTTCTTCAAGTCAAGCCCCTCTTAAGTTTGGGTTGAGGGTCAAAGTGCTATAGGACGATATCCTTAAAATTCATAGAGACAATTTTGTGTAGTTGAGAGGGGTCTAGGAACTGCACACTTAAATCTTCTGTAGTCTTTAAAAAGGATATTACACCCACATCCTTGAGATAATCATTACCTTAAAGGCCACTTGTTGTGGGCAAAACCTTTGGATGGAAACACAATGGAAGAGGTATGATAGAGAATCTTTAAACATGCATGGTTGAATATCTTTAGCTTTGTAATTAGAGAACTGCTGCATGTGTGTGGCTAAGGGACTGCAGACCAGTTGTTAGATGGCTGGCATGGAGACTGGGCCTGAGATGGAGTGCTAAGAGCATGACTGTAAGTTCTACACCCTCATATTATAGGGCTAATTTGGGAATGTGGCTTCAAGCGTCTTACCCCGTTATTGGAGGGCTGAGGAGAGAACGTGGTTCAAGGCCATTATATTGTGAGTACCGATGAGGAGGTATAGAGAGGGGTGGTCTGATATGGGTGTGATTGGAGACCCAAGGCTCTGAGATGAAGGAATTGTTAGGTCAGAGCTGAAAGATCCCTGGGAATGGAGCGCTGGGGACAATGTATTGTTAAAGAGGCTCCATGACGGCAGAGCTGGGGACTAAAGCCCAACAAAAGCAAGAAAGGTGGTCAGGAGATGATTCAGCAAAAATAACAGACAGCTGAGAGCTAAGAGGAGAAATGCAAGGAGGGGAGCTGTCACAGAAGCCAAGGAGAGGGCAATCATGACGAAGGGGACTGCAGAGGAAGGTGTACTTTCTGGAAGAAGCCTGGAAGGTCTCCTCTCCTCACCTGAAACTCCTGAAACAGCTCCTAAATATTCTCCCTGCACAAGGGATCAGACTTTCTAATAAGTAAACTTGTAACTCAGTTCTTATGTCTCCCAAGAAATTGAATTCTTGTAGAATAGTGGACTTAGGAGTTCAAGATACCTGTACCGCTCCTTAATACCTACCTTCATAGATGAGGAAATGAGGTACACAGCCAAGGTTAGAGATTTGTGAAGAAGCAAAGTTTATTAGAACAAAGGCCACAAAACTAAGACTTGGTGTGAAGAAAGTAAACTAAGCCAAATATTCTTTGCCTGCTTTATGTAATGCATTTTTCTATTCCATTTCATAAGAGTGGAAAAATTTTGGTTATATGTCCTCTCCACCATCTTCACTTTCACAGAGAGTGTAACAGGTTGGAAGATTGTCCCAAATAGGTCTCAGAGTCAGTCTGGAGTGGCAGTTTGTGGTGGAGAGATTGCATCCTCCCGTTCGTTGAGGTGAGACATCTAGCTAAAGCCTTGCCCACATGTCCTAACACCTACAGCTTCTCCTCCTGGTGTGTCATCTGATGTAAGATGAGGTATGACTGCTGGATAAAGCCTTGGCCACACACTCTGCACACACAGGGCTTCTCTTTCGAGTGTACCCATTTATGCACGATTAAAGCTGACTTATTGCTAAAGCCCACTCCGCACTGCCTACACACGTAAGGCTTCTCCCGTGAGTGTTTCCTCTTGTGCCTGATGAGGCCTGCCTGGTGACTGAAGCCTCGCCCGCACTCCCTGCACACATACGGCTTTTCCCCTGAGTGTGTCCTCTGGTGTGCAATGAGGTTTGACTTCTGGCTGAAGCCTCGCCCACACTCCTCACACACCATGGGCCTTTCCCCTGAGTGTGTCCTCTGGTGTCTGATGAGATTGGACTGCTGGCTGAAGCCTCGCCCACACTCCTTGCACATGATGGGCTTATCCCCTGAGTGTATGTTCTGGTGTCTGTTGAGGTGTGACTTCAGACTAAAACCTCGCCCACACACTCCACACACATAAGGCTTCTCCCCGGTGTGTGTCCGCCTGTGTGAGATGAGGGTGGAATTCTGGCTAAAGCTATGCCCACACACGCCACACACATAAGGCTTCTCCTTGGAGTGTGTCCTCTGGTGGTTGACAAGGGTTGTCCTCTGCCTAAAGCATCGCCCACACTCCTTGCAGGCGTAAGGCTTCTCCCCTGAGTGCGTTCTCTGATGTGAGATGAGGTTTGACCTGTCACTGAAGCCCAGTCCACAGTCACTGCACACGATGGTCTTCTCCTCTAAGTGTGTCCTCTGGTGTCTAACGACAGCTGACTTCTGGCTAAAGCCTTTCCCACACTCCCGGCACACATAGGGCTTCTCCCCCGAGTGTGTCCTCTGGTGTATGATGAGGTTTGACTTCTGGCTGAAGCCTCGCCCACATTCACTGCACACATATGGCTTTTCGCCCGAGTGTGTCCTCTCGTGTATGATGAGTGTTGACTTCCGGTTAAATCCTCGTCCACACTCTCTGCACATAATCGGCTTCTCTCCCGAGTGTGCCTTCTGGTGCCTGGCAAGGCTCTTCTTTAGACTGAAGCCCTTCTCACACAGCCCGCACATGTACGGCTTCTCTCCTGAGTGGATCCTCTGGTGACTCAGCAGGTTTGTCATCTTGCTGAAGCCCAGTCCGCACTCTCCACAATTGACTGTTCCAAACCCTAACACCTCTATCCTCTTCAACAATTTGTCTGTTTCCTCAGGACTCCCCATCTGAGCAGGGCTGGCCTCCATTTCCACCCCTCTTACGCCATTCTTAGAGCTGGCTGGCTGCCTTTGGGGTGGCTTGGGGGATGCTGCTAAAGGTCTTTTCTTTGTCTTTCCAAACGATGGCTTGGCTCCTTCTCTCTCCTGACGTTCTGCTTTATCATCCCAGGAACTGGAATCAGAGGCCTGTCGCGGCTTTCCCTGGTCTCCTGGGCACAGATCCCCTTGCAGGACGTGATTTTCTGCACACAAGCACGGGAAGATCCATGGAGGATGATTACACAGCACGTGCTGCACGTGGAAGCTCTGGCTAGAGAAATCCGGAGGGCGGAAAGCACACAGGGGAAGTTCCGGCTGGGGCTCTCCTGCAGAGGAAGGAGTCTGAGTCAGAACTGAGACGAGTGGGGCAACCCGGGTAATTCTGCTGAGTCTGACAGCAAGACTCAATTCTCTGCTCTTCAAATGCTTAAAATTTAAGTCTACCCAAACAAGATCTTCCCTCGCATGACCACTTTTCCAGCCATCGCAACATCTTCCATTAGAATCTAGAAAACCCTCTCCTAAACCTATTCTATGTATCAGATGGTTAAATCATCACAGGCAGTTTCGGCTCTGTAAATAAGACCAACACTCAACAGTCTTCCCCCCATGCCATTACACTGATCTTCTAATGCACAGCCACCCACACTAATATAAACTATGTCCACAAGTGTTTTCTTGGAGAGATATCTAACCAGAGGACCCATGTGGAAATGTCATGTTGTTTCCTATTTCCCTACAAAGACAAATGGATAAATTGAGAGTAGCCATTCAGACTGAAGAACTCCTGTGCAAAAAGTGGCTAAAGAGATCACATGGGAAATGACTGAACTATTCCCCCACTCACTAATAGACATTTATTCGAGGATTACTTTGTACAAGAGTTCCTACAAGGCAGGCATTTTCAGCAATGGGCAACACTGTGGCAAGATGTGCTCCTTCCTAGTGCTCTGGACCAATTCAAGCCCCGATGATTTCCAAAATTAATCTAAATAAAAGTTTCCCCAGAAATCAATATAAGGAAAAATATTCTTCTTGTAGTATCTGTTGTGTAGGAGATGTTTCATCACAATTGGTTCTAGTCAGCCAAAGGCAGGACATGACCACACAATTTGAAAAACCAGATACAGACCTTACTGGATCCACCTGAACACTCATGCCTTGATCAATGAACTGAAAATTTAAAAACCAACTGTGTATCCCTCTACATTCCAGAATCAGTTCATCCTATATAAAATGTTGCTGTATTTGGAGGTAGGGTCTTTTTTTTTTTTTGTCTTTTTCTGAAGCTGGAAATGGGGAGAGACAGTCAGACAGACTCCCGCATGCGCCCGACCGGGATCCACCCAGCACGCCCACCAGGGGGTGATGCTCTGCCCCTCCGGGGCATCGCTCTGTTGAGACCAGAGCCACTCTAGTGCCTGGGGCAGAGGCCAAGGAGCCATCCCCAGCACCCGGGGCCATCTTTGCTCCAATGGAGCCTTGGCTGCGGGAGGGGAAGAGAGAGACAGAGAAGAAGGAGGGGGGGGGGGTGGAGAAGCAAATGGGCGCTTCTCCTATGTGCTCTGGCCGGGAATCGAACCCAGGTCCCCCGCACGCCAGGCCGACGCTCTACCGCTGAGCCAACCGGCCAGGGCCTGGAGGTAGGGTCTTTAAAGAGATAGTTAAGTTTAAAAGAACTCAGAAGGGTAGGGCCCATTATATAAGTGACATCCTTGCAAGAGAAAGAAGAGACAGTAGAAATGTGTATGCACAGAGAAAGGGCCATGCAAGGTCACAGTAAGAAGGCAGCCATCTGCAAGCCAAAAGGAGAGGCCTCCTGAGCACCCAAACCAGCTGACACATGGACTGTCCAAGAACTCTGAGCTTCCAGAACTGTAAGAAAATGAACTTCTGCTGTTATCCCGCCTTCTCTGTGGTATTATGTTTTGGCAGCCTTTACTTCCTTTGCCTCAACCTTTCCTATCTCTATAGTCAAGCACCCATGCATCTGCCCCTCAGTAAGTCCCGTGAAACTTATCAGTGAGTACAGTAATATGGAAGGGTCACAGTCCCTATTATAAAAGACAACATTTGGTTTGGAAGAAATGTAGTACCAGGTACATGCTTCTGCTTAAAGTAGAACACCCAAATCACATTATTCTTATTTAAAAATAAAAGGATGAACATAGAAATACTAAATCAAAAATAAAAATAATACACAAGAAAGTAAGTGCTAAGACTAACCAGAAAGGAAACTTAAAGGAGTATCACATGGAAAAAGAGAATTTTAATGTTAAAAACTTCATTAATAAATGAGAATGAATTGTGCTGAATCTTTATATACCTAACAGTTTAATGAAATAAAATGTAAGGCAAAAACTTAAAAATGAAGGATTTCGTATAAATTACAATGACTTTGCAGAGCTTTATGACTCCTCCAGTAGGTAAAAAAATAAGGACATCACTTAGAAAATAAAATAATTTCTATTATATGTGCTATAATCCTTTGATTCTAGAAAAAATAATTGTAAAGTTCTCTTTTAAATTTAATAAAGCATATGCCTGACCAGGCAGTGGTGCAGTGGATAGAGCGTCGGACTAGGATGCGGAGGACCCAGGTTCGAGACCCTGAGGTTTGAGCAAGGCTCACCAGCTTGGACCCAAGGTCTCTGGCTAGAGCAAGGGGTTACTCAGTCTGCTGAAGGCCCACGGTCAAGGCACATATGAGAAAGCAATCAATGAACAACTAAGGTGTCGCAAGGAAAAACTAATGATTGATGCTTCTCATCTCTCTCCATTCCTGTCTGTCTGTCCCTATCTATCCCTCTCTCTGACTCTCTCTCTGTCTCTGTAAAAAAAAGTAAATAAATAAAAAATAAAGCATAGAAACAGTTAATTTCTCAAACACAAAAAACATATACTGTGTGTATGAAACATTTATAAAATTGTTGAAATATTTAAAAATTAAAAAATGCACACATAATTCCCTAAAGTTATCTACACTTCTATCATTTAAAAATAATCCCAAGTAGAAAGAAAATTTTCCAGAATCCTTGACCC
This sequence comes from Saccopteryx bilineata, assembly GCF_036850765.1. Lineage (NCBI taxonomy): Eukaryota > Metazoa > Chordata > Mammalia > Chiroptera > Emballonuridae > Saccopteryx > Saccopteryx bilineata. The sequence continues at coordinate 170,649,581 of NC_089495.1, forward strand.
AATCTCTCCAATTATATCTCCACCTAGATAAGTACTAGTCACAGTAAATAACAATACAGACCTTTATTTCACATAAACATATTGGTATATAGTCTTTCACATGCTTCTCCTTTTTTAACAAAAAACTGAACAACACTGTTCTGCAACTTTTTCATTTAATACTATATCCATTAAGTATCTGAGTTATTCTATTAAAGAAGATTAAAAAATCTACTCATCATTAATAACATGAAATAGCAACACATAAGGCATAAAATTATAATAAAAATAAATGGAAATGATAAAACTGAAAAATATCTGAAATGAAAAATGCACTGGCCACAGTTTAACAGCATATTAGAGATGACAGAAGAGATAGTAAATTTCAAGACAGATAAAAAGTAATCACCTAATCTGAATAACAGAGAGAAAAAGACTTAAAAATATGAACAGGCTCCAATACCTGTGGGACAATGCCAAAATGACTAATACACATTTAACTGTATTCCTCAAAAGGGAGAGAGAGAATGGAGTAGAAAAAACACATGATGGAATAATGGCCAAAAATTTCCCAAATTTGACTCTAGTCATAAATTTACAGATCCAAAAATCTCAGCAAACCCCAAGCAGGAAAAAGAAAAAGCATGCCTGAACTGTCACATCATAGTCAAACAGCTGAGTACCCAAAATACAGAGGAAGGTCTGAAAGTAGCCAGAGCAGGGAAAAAAGGTAATAAAGAATAGGTTAACAATTATGGAAATGACAGCTGACTTCTCATCAGAAACAATGGAAGCCAGAACAGGGGAACAGTATCTTAAAAGTGCTGAAAAGATAATAACAAATCTATAATTCTATATCCAGAGAAAATACCCCTCAAGACTGAAGGTGAAATAAAGACATTTAGAAAAAAAAACAACAAAGTATACTGCCACCTGCACCACAAGAGATGTTAAACAAGTCCTTTAGGCCAGGGGTTGGGAACCTATGGCTTGTGAGCCAGATCTGACTCTTTGGATGGCTGCATCTGGCTCACAGACAAATCTTTAATAAAAAAAAAAATGTTAAAAATATAAAACATTCTCATGTATTACAATCCATTTATTTCCTACCGCTCATGTTCATGGTTGCAGGTGGCTGGAGCCAATCACAGCTGTCCTCCAGGAAAACACCAAATTTTTATTGGATAATATGTAATGTACACGGGTTGTTGTATGGCTATCACAGAATTACATTTTAAAATATGTAGTGTTCATGGCTCTCTCAGCCAAAAAGATTCCTGACCCCTGCTTTAGGCTAAAGAAAAATGATGCCAGGTGGAAACTCAGATCTCCAGCAAATAAATGAAGAGTACAAAAATGATAAATTATCTGAGTGCATATACAAGAAACAACAACTGTAGAATAGAGGCTGTTGGGGGAAGAGGTAACTAGAAAGGTACAATGGCAAGGTTCTTACATTTTTCATGAAGTGGTAGCCAGAATAAGTAGAGTAAAAGTTACAGCTGTACATCATAATTCCTTAGAGCACAGGTCAGCAAAATTTTTCTTAAAATTGTCAGCAAATAGTTCAAGCTTTGAGGATAAGAGGTAAAACTGAGGATATTAGTTACTTTTATAAAAACTATTTTTTAAAGATTTTAATTATTGATTATTTTTAGAGAGAGAGAAGAAAGAAAGGGGTGGGGAGGAATGGGAAGCATCAACTCGTAGTAGCTGCTTCCCGTATGTGCTTTGGGGTGTCGAACCAGTGACCTCAGCATTCCAGGTTGACGCTTTTATCCACTGTGTCACCACTAGTCAGGCTAAAAACTATTTTTGACTCACAGTTTTTTAAGAATTCCATTTCAATTTCTCAGCTGGATTTTTAGCCTTCATCCCCACCCCAGGCTTGCCTTATTTTTTAGCTCACTCAGTTTTCCCCCACACTCTTGATTTCTTTCCTTCCTTCCTTCCTTCCTCCCTCCCTCCCTCCCTTCCTTCTTCTCTTTCCTTCCTCCCTTCCTTCCTTTCCTTCCTCCCTGCCTTCCTTCTTCTCTTTCCTTCCCCCCTCCCTCCCTCCCTCCTTCCTTCCTTCCTTCCTTCCTTCCTTCCTTCCTTCCTTCCTTCCTTCCTTCCTTCCTTCCTTCCTTCCTTCTCCTTCCTTCCTTCTTTCTCTTTCTCTTCTCTCTCTCTCTCTCTCTCTTTCTTTTTTTTAAGGTAGGAACAAGAGGAAGAAGCCTACAAATGTGGAAGAAAACTGAGTGACGCAGAGAAGGCACACTCAGTAGGAGGAAGAAAGGTTTCTCGTGGAGGAGGACGCACCAGGAAAGCCCACATGGAGCAAGGATGAGATCTGGAAGGGAGGCTGTGCCAGGCGATGCGAACAACAGCCCAGGAGGTGAGGAGAACATCTTCCCTCTCCAGGCCCTGAGCCCTGGCTCCTCTCCCCTACTCCCAAGCCGCTCGCAGCTCTGTGATCTATTTGCACAGTGTTCCCCACTCACCTGGACGGGTGGCTGGTGGGCATTTTCTCTCCTCTCTCCAGGTTTCCTTCCCTTGCTCCAGCTGGCTGATGAGTTTTGGTTTAGAAAATGGAATCCCTGCTCACAGGAAGAGAAAACAAGGTGGCTGCAGGTTATGGACTCTAGGACCATGTCAGAGGCAAGATGGCTGCTTCAACCATATCCTAAAATGCCCAGCAGCATGAATGGAAGTCCTAAGAGATGCCAGGCTTACCCAGCGAGACCAGGTTGCTGTAGTTCTCCAGCATCACCTCCTTGTACAGGGACCTCTGAGCAGGGCTGAGCAGCATCCACTCCTCCTGCGTGAAATCCACAGCCACATCCCTGAATGCCATGTGTGCCTGTAACACAAAACAAAGCCTTTCTCACTGAGGAGCCAGCTTTGTCATGACTCAGGGTGGAGGCAGGAGAGATCTCTAGGTCCTGCTTTTCAGTGTGACCTTGGGTGCCATGTGTTCCAAGACCTTTATTATTATTTTTAGAACAAAAGTGAGGTGGGGGGAAAGGAGATGAGAAGCATCAAGTTGTAGTTGACTTACTTTAGTTCACTGACTGCTTCTTGTATGTGCCTTGACCAGGGAGCTCAAGCCAGTGACCTTTGGCATCAAGCCAGTGACATAGGATCATGTTGATCCTGCACTCAAGCCAGCAACCTCAGGGTTCTGAACAGGGGACCTCAGCATCCCAGATTGATCCTGTATCACTGTCCCACCACCAGTCAGGCTGTTCCAAGACTCTTAAAGTTCTGTTGCTATTCAGCCAGTTGCAATTGTGAATCTATACGTTCAAGATCCTGGCTGAGCTGTTTGGAGAATATATGCCAGAGTCCCTAACTCTCAGGAATTTTAAGCAGCGAGAAGAGCAGACAATATATAAAAATTAAATGACAGTAAAGCATAACAGACTGCATTTTAAGAATTTATAAGATGCTCTGGCCATTTGGCTCAGTGAATAGAGCATCAGCCCAGTGTACAGATGTCCCAGCTTTGATCCTGATCAGGGCATACATAAGAGAGCATCTGCTTCTCTTCCCCTCCCTCTCCCGCTTCTCTCCCTCTTCCACTCCCATAGCCAGTGGCTCAACTTATTCTGACTCAAGTGTCGGCCCGATAGGGGTTGCCAAGTGGATCCTGGTCAAAGTGCATGCGGGAGTCTATCTCCCCTCCTCTCATTTAAAAAGAAAAAAGAATTTAAAATATTAAATAGTATCCTGACCAGACAATGGTGCAGTGGACAGAGCATCAGATGCTTCTCATTCCTCTCCCTTCCTGCCTGTCAGTCCACTCTCTGTCTGTTGCAAAAAAAATAAAATAAAAAGTATAACTAAATAAATCACTATTGAAGCACTTAAGTGATTAAAGTTCATACAATTCATTAATGGCATAGACTAAACTACAACTCAGTCCTTCCCCTAAATCCCATGGCCTCCCAGCCTTCTCAGGCCTGAGAGGCACAAGCAGGAAATGGTGAAGAGCAGGGACCTGAATCATACTGCCTGGGTTTGTGGCTCAACTGCCGTCAGCTGGTGCTTCGGTTTTCTTTGCTGTGAAATATGGATAACAAGCTTACAGCCCACACTGTGCTCAGGACGAAGCTTCTTGGCCACTCAATCTACAAATTCATTTCTAAACCCTATTTTCACTCCCTGAGCAGTTCTATATCCTCAACGCTATTTCAAATTAGAGGTCACACAGAAATACAGACATCAGGAAAGATTCCATGAGAGAGGCCCAAAAACTTGGTCTTGAAGGATGCACCAGAACCACAGCAAGAGAAAAGTACTAAGTATTGCAGAGAAGGGAAGCAGAGGAGAGGACTCTGAGCAAAGAGGAAGCCACAGTGTGGACAGGGAGGACTACCTGGGTGGAATAAAAGGCACTGAGAAGTACACAGGCAGAGTGTGGCATTAGCAGGGTTTTTATTTTCACCATAAAATATACAGAAAACATTTTATTTTTATCATTTTCAGTATACATTTCAGTAAGATTAAGTATATTCACACTGTTATATAACCATCACCACTATCCATCTCCAGAACTCGCTCATCATCCCATGCTGAAACTCTATAACCATTAAATAACTTTCATCCCCTACAAACCCTGCTGTCATTTTACTTTCCATCTCAATGTTTGTGGCTATTTTATGTACTGCAAATAAGTGAAAACATACAATATTTGTCCTTTTGTGTTTGTCTAATTAAACTTAGTGTATGTCTTCAACATTCATTCATGTACTCAGAATTCCCTTCCTTTTAGCTCAGGGGTCGGGAACCTTTTTGGCTGAGAAAGCCATGAACACCACATATTTTAAAATGTAATTCCGTGATAGCCATACAACGACCCATGTACGTTACACATTATCCAATAAAAATTTGTTGTTGTCCCAGAGGACAGCTGTGATTGGCTCCAGCCACCTGCAACCATGAACATGAGCGGTAGGAAATGAATGGATTGTAATACATGAGAATGTTTTATATTTTTAACATTATTTTTTTAACTAAAGATTTGTCTGTGAGCCAGATGCAGCCATCAAAAGAACCATAGGTTCCCGACCCCTGCTCTGCTAAAGATATTCAGTTGTATGTGCATATCATTCATCCACCAATAGACATTTGGTTTGTATCCATCTTTTAACTATTACAACCTGGTATATAATTACCTGTGTAAATCTCTTTCAATCCTCTTGTGCATATACCCAAAAGTGGAATTGCAATATCTAAGGGTAATCATTACATTTAATTTTTTACTATTTCTAACTACTGTACTGTTTTCCAAAGCAACTGCACCATTTTACATCCCCACTAGCAGTGCAAAAGGGTTATAATTTCTTCATATCTTTGCCAACATTTGCTGCTTTCTGTTTTTTTTTTATCATAGTCATCCTAAGTGTGTAAATTGGTATCTCACTGACATCTTGATTTGTATTTCCCTAATGATTAGTGGTTAGCATATTTTCATGTGCTTATCAGCCATTTGTATATCTTCTTTACAAAAATGTCTATTCAAGTTCTTTGCCCATTTTTTTGTGTGTGTGACAGAAAGACAGAGGGACAGACAGACAGGGAGATGAGAAGCATCAAGTCTTCGTTGTGGCACTGATTGCTTTCTCATATGTGCCTTGATTGGGGGGCTATAGCAGAGCGAGCGACCCCTTGCTCAAGCCAGAGACCTTGGGCTTCAAGCCAGCGACCTTTGGGCTCAAGCTAGTGACCATGGAGGATGTCTATGATCCCACACTCAAGCCAGATGAGCTCTTGCTCAAGCCAGTGACCTCAGGGTTTTGAACCTGGGTCCTCTGTGTTCCAGTCTTATGCTTTATCTTTGCCCATTCTTGAATTGGGTGTTTGGTTCTTGAGTTATAATTCTTTATATATTCTGGACATTCATCAGTTACAGATGATTTGTAAATACATTCTCTAGCTTCAATGCACAAAGGTTTTAATTTTGAAGTCCAATTTATTTCCTTTTGTTGTCTGGGTTTTTGGTGTAATATCCAAGAAATCATCACTAAATCCACCTCCATAAAATTTTCCCCTATGTTTTTATAGTTTATATTTCCCCTAAGTTTTATAGTTTTGGCTCTTACCTATTGAGATCTTTAATCCATTCTCAGTTAATTTTTGTATATGATGTAAGGCAGTGTTTTTCAAAAGTCTGTGGACCACTCTGCAAGAGTTAACCATCCTGATGTTATATGAAGGTTATAGACCTGATGATCTTAGTCAAATCTGCTTATGCTCAAGGTGATTTCTGCCTTAGCGGTCCCTGAAATAATTCTATTTTCACTAGTCCCCAAGTGTAAAAAAGTTAAAAACCAGTGGGGTAAAGTAATGGTTAATTAATATCCTTTTACTTTAAGGAACAGTTTGCTGAGCAATATCTATGAAACAGACTGTTTCCCATTGAATAGTCTTGGTATTCTTGACAGAAATTATTTGACCATTACGTGAGGATTCAATTATGAGCTCTCTGTTCTATTCTTAGTCTGTAATTCTCTTTATTCCATTATCGCCCAGTTTCAGTATTATAGTTTTGTAGTAAATTTTGAAATCAGGAAGTGTCAGACACCCAACTTAATTCTTTTTCAAGACTGCTTTGATTATTCAGAATCCCCTGAAATTCCATATGAATTTTAAATGAATTTTTCTATTTCTGGAAATAATGTCATTGGAATTTTGATAGGGATCACACTACATTGGTTTGGGTAGTTATCTTAGCAATATTAAACTTTCCAATCCATAAACATGTAATGTCTTTTCACTTAATTCTTTATGGCTTAATTCTTTCAGCAATGTTTTGTAGTTTTCAATGTACAAGTCTTTCACACCTTGCTTATGTTAATTTCTAAGTACTTTCTTCTTTTTGATGCTATTGTAAGATTATTTTAATTTCAGTTGATTGTTCATTATTAGTGTATAGAAATGTAACTAATTTTTCCGTGATTTTGCATCCTGCTACTTTGTTGAATTATATACCAGTTCTTAGTTTTTGTTTTGTTTTATTGTATCTGGAATCTTCTATATATAAGATCATGTCATCTGCAAACAGATACTTTTATTCTTCCTTTCCAATTTAGATGCCTTCCCTCCCTCCCTTTCTTTTTTGGACACACGCTCTGGCTAGAACTTCTAATTATGTTCAACAAAAGTGGCAAAAGTGGGCATACTTGTTATATTCCTGATCTTACAGGAAGAGCTTTCAGTCTTTCACCATAGTCTATTTCAGCTGTGGCCTGACCTGTGATGGCTCAGTGGATAAAGCATTCAACCTGGATTGCTGAGGTCACCAGTTCAAAACCCTGGGCTTGCCCAGTCAAGGCATAAGTGGGAAGCAACTATGAGTTGATGCTTCCAGTTCCTCCCCACCCCTTTTTCTGTCTCTCTAAAAATTAGTAAAATCTTTTTTTTTAAAGTATGTTAGCTGTGATTTTTCATGTACGGCCTGTATTATGTTGTATTTCCCTTCTATTCTTAGTTTGTTGACTGTTTTTATCATAAAAATTGGTGTTGAATTCTGTCAAGTATTTTTACATCAACAGAAATGTTCATGCAATTTTTACCCTTCATCTGTTAATATGGTATATCCACTGATGTTCACATGTTGAACCATCCTTGAATTCCAGAAATAAACCCCACTTGATCAGTGGGATTATTTAATATGCTACACTGTATAAAATACTTTTAATAGTGTTTAAAAAATTTTTATTTACTGATTTTAGAGAGGGGAGAGAGTTATACAAGAGGAGGAGTGAGAAGTATCAACTCATAGTTGCTTCCCATACGTGCCTTGACCAGGTAAGCCCAGGGTTTTAACCCGGCAACCTCAGCATTCCAGGTCAATGCTTTATCCACTATGCCACCACAGGCAGGCACTTTTAAGTTTTTAGCATGTAATTCTTTTAAAAAGCAGTTAAATTCGGTTTGTTAGGATTGTGTTCAGGATCTTTACACCAGTGTTCATACGGATATTGGCCTATCTTTGTCTATTTTTGGTATCAATGTAATGCTGGATTCATAGAATGAAGGTAAACAGTCTTTCTTCTTCAATTTTTTTGAAAATATTTGAGAATTGGTATAATTTCTTTAATTGTATGATAGAATTCACCAGTGAAACCAGGGCTTTTGTCAGAAGGTTCCTGATTTCTGTTATTCATCTACACAGAATTTCTATTTCTTTGTAATAGAAAGAAACCTTCTTCAAGGTTTATCTTGATAGGTTTGTTTCCAAGAAATTGTTTATCTCATCTAAGTCATCTGATTTCTTGGTGTATAGTTCATAATATTCTTATATTCCTCCACATTTTGTACAATCAGTAGTAAGGTCCACATTTTCATTTTTGATTTAGTAATTTGTAATTTGTGTCTTACTTTCTTAGTCAAGCTACCTAAAGGTGTTGTTGCTTTTATAATTTTTCTATTCTCTATTTAACTCTGCTCTAATCGTTATTTCCTTCCCTCTGCTGGCTTAAATTTAGCTTGTACTCTTTCTAGTTTCTCAGTTTGTAATAGGTTGTTGCCCATAGATCTTTTTTCTTTTTCAATGTGTTTATAGCTACAAGTTTACTGCTTTGTACTTTTGCTGCAACCCATAAGTTTTATGATAGTATGCTATATTCTGTTTTCATTTGTTATTTTTAAATCCCCATTGTATTTCTTTTTTGGTCAACTAGTTCTTTATGAGTATTGCTTAATTTCCACATATTTGTGGGTTGTTTTATTTTATTTTTTTTCATTTTCCATCTACTTTGGTTACTAACTTTATCTCATTTGGGGAGAAGAACTTTACATTTTTCTTTTTTTGTGACAGAGACAGAGAAAGAGAGAGGGACAGATAGGGATAGACAGACAGGAAGATGAGAAGCATCAATTTGTTGCGGCACCTTAGTTGTTCATTGATTGCTTCCTCATATGTGCTTTAACCAAAGGGATATTGCAGACCGAGTGACCCCTTGCTCAAGCCAGTGACCTTGGGTTCAAGTTGGTGACTTGTGCTCAAACCAGAAGAGCCCATGCTCAAGCCGGCAACCTTAGGGTTTTGAACCTGGGTCCTCTGCATCCCAGTCTGATGCTCTATCCACTGTGCCACTGCCTGGTCAGGTTGTATATCTATCTTTTTATTTTTATTTATTTTTTTATCTAGACAATTAATTTTAACAGGGTGACATTGATTAATTAGGGTACATAGATTCAAAGAAAACATCTCCAAGTCATTTTGACATTTGATTATGTTGTATACCAATCACCCAGTCAAATTGTCTTCTATCACCTTCTATTTGGTTTTCTTTGTGCCGTTCCCCTACCCCCACCCACTCCCATTCTTCCCTTCCCCTCCCCTTGGTAACCACCACACTCTTGTCCATGTCCATGAGTCTCATTTTTGTGTCCCACCTATGTATGGAATCATATAGTTCTTAGTTTTTTCAGATTTACTTATTTCACTCAGTATAATGTTATCAAGGTCCATCCATGTTGTTGTAAATGATCCTGTCATCATTTTTTTTTTACACCAACATGACAAATCACACAATTTCAACAATTACTAAGGTACATTTCATCAGTCCCTGAGCACTTTGCCAAAAGCGTAATATGTCCTCGGCCTTCTTTTTAGCCATGGGAAAAAATTCCCAGCAGGGGAATGCTTCCAGCAAAGCAGCCCCCCACCCCCATCAGGGTATTTCACATTGTCCAAAATCCATATGTCCATTCAACAAAAGAGCCAGTTCTTATTCCGGTCATAGTCTAAAAAATTGGTCCACGCATATGGGGCATCAGCCACCCCCCTCATTCCTGCCATCCTGGCAGGTCTGATACTGTCCTAAAAAGGAGCACATGGCAATGGCAGTCAGCATTTTCATCTCTGTTCCAGAGAGCATAATGGCGCCCACCGCTATGTCCCAAAATCAAAGACCTAGCAGGAACATAGTAAGTATTACTTTCTACTGGCCTCTCACCTTCTGGAGACTGCGGATCACCACTCCAGCCTGATTCTCCTCATCCTCCAAAGAGGAACTAAAAACACCAGCTCCCGCTGCTGTTTGAGCCCTGGGCTGCCACGGTCTTCTGCTTTGCAAAACTTTTGGTTCTGGACCCAGCCTCAACCATGGCATCATACCGCTGCTGTCTCTCCATAACGTCCAGGACAATCTCCAACTCACAAACCTGTGATTTCTTCTCCAGCATCTGCTCCAGTTTCAAACGAGTCTCATGAACCTGATCAACCTCCTCCGGTGCTTGCTTCAGTTCCAAGGTCGGCACCTCTTTCTGCCATGTTTGCTCCAGCTCCTTCCACTGCTCAGTTTTCAGGTCCCAAGCAGCCTCTTCCACAGCGCTCCTGATTTTCTCACACATGGTTGTAAAAGTAAGCAAGCCTACAGCCCCCAAAAGGACAGCCATAGAGAACCATAACAGCAGCCAGTCCTCTACTTTATTGCTCAAAGGTGGTGGTGGCTCCATACTCATATGAATTAAATCCTGCCATACTACTCCAAATGTAAAGCCAGTATCCATGGCACCAACACAGCTGCCTGGCCCATGCAGGTCCGTGTTGGATTCAGACAGAGAGTAATAAAACAATGGAGCCAAAAGCTGATGGGCCATCATCTTTAATCCCAGCTTGAACCAGTGGGTAAGTAAAACACACTGGGATCCAAAACCCACTCATTCAGTGCTCACAAAGCTAATGACTTATTCGTTTCCTAGAATCAAAGGTTTCTAGCTCATCACACTTATTTACCTCTGTTCCCCATCACCATCCTTCACCCTGCACAAACTGGCTTCTCACTCAGCACTCCACCGTCTTGGCTGCTTCTCCTGTTGTCCTCCATGTGGCCTTACTCTGCTATCTTCTCTAATGCTAAACTCAGGAACCAAGAGCCCCGTCATCATTTCTTATGGCTAAGTAGTATTCCATAGTATATATGTGCCACATCTTATTTATCCAATCATCTCTTTACGGGCTTTTTGGTTGTTTCCATCTCTTGACCACGGTGAACAATGCTGCAATAAACATGGGGCTGCATGTGTCTTTACATACAAGTGTTTTTTAGTTTTGGGGTATATATCCAGTAGAGAGTTGCTAGGTCACACAGTAGTGCTATTTTTAATTTTTTGAGGAACCACCATACTTTCTTCCATAATGGTTGTACTACCTTACATTCCCACTAACAGTAAATGAGGGTTCCTTTTTCTCCACAGCCTCTCCAACACTTATTACCTGTCTTGTTGATAATAACAAATCTAACAGGTATGAGGTGGTATCTCATTGTAGTTTTGATTTGCATTTCTCTAATAGCTAATGAAGATGAGCATGTTTTCATATATCTGTTGGCCATTTGTATTTCTTCCTGGGAGAAGTGTCTGTTCATGTCCTCTTCCCATTTTTTTATTAGATTGTTTGCTTGTTTTTGTTGAGTTTTATGAGTTCTTTTATATTTTGGATATTAGGCACTTTTCTGTGCAGTTGTTTGAAAATATCATCTCCCATTTCGTTGGCTGTCTATTTTGTTTCTGTTTCTCTTGCTGTATAAAAGCTATTAGTCTGATGTGGTCCCATTCACTTATCTTTACCTACAGTTCCCTTGCCTTCGAAGTCAAATTCATAAAGTGATCTTTATGGCTAAGGTCTATGAGTTTAGTACCTATGTTTTCTTCTATGTAATTTATTGTATCAGGTCTTATATTTAGGTCTTTGATCCATTTTGAACTAATTTTAGTACAAGGGGACAAACTGTAGTCGAGTTTCATTCTTTTGCATGTGGCTTTCCAGTTTTCCCAGCACCATTTGTTGAAGAGGCTTTCTTTTCTCCATTGTGTGTTGTTGGTCCCTTTATCAAAGATTATTTGACCATATATATGTGGTTTTATTTCTGGGCTCTACTCTGTTCCATTGATCTAAGTGTCTATTTTTCTGCCAGTACCATGCTGTTTTGATTATCATGGCTCGGTAATATAATTTGAAGTCAGGTATTGTAATGCCCCCAGCTTCCTTCTTTTTCCTTAGGATTACTTTGGCTATTCAAGGTTTTTTATAGTTCTATATAAATTTGATTTTTTTGTTCCATTTCTTTAAAAAATGACATTGGAATTTTGATGGGAATTGCATTAAATTTGTATACCACTTTGGGTATTATAGTCATTTTGACTATCTTTATATTTCCTATCCAGAACAAAAAATATTTTTTCCATTTCATTGTATCTTTTTCAATTTCCCTTAACAATGTTTTGCAGTTTTCATTATATAGGTCCTTTACATTCTTTGTTATGTTTATTCCTAGGCATTTTTTTTGTTGCAACCATGAATTATATTTCTGAGTTCATCTTCTGATGTTTCATTGTTGGCATATAGGAAGACGATAGACTTCTGTATATTAATTTTGTATCCTGTGACCTTACTGTATTGGTTTATTGTTTCTAATAGTCTTTTTGTGGAGTCTTTGGGGTTTTATATCATCTGCAAAAAAGTGAGACATTTATTTTTCTTTCCCAATATGAATGCCTTTTATTTCTTTCTCTTGTCTGATTGCTCTGGCTAGAACTTCCAGCACTACGTTGAATAAGAGTGGAGTGAGCAACCTTCTCATGTTCTTGGTTTTAGAGGTAAAGTCCTCAGTTTTATGCCATTTTATGAGTTTAGCTGATGGTTTATCATAATTGGCCTTTATTATGTTTAGATATTTTCCATCTATACCCATTTTGTTGAGTGTTTCAAACATATAATGCTGTTGTATTTCATCAAATGCCTTCTCTGCATCTATTGAAAGGATCATATGGTTTTTGTTCTTTGTTTTGTTGCTATGGTGTATTATGTTAACCATTTTATGTATGTTGAACCATCCTTGTGATTCTGGGATGGATCCCAATTGATTATGATGCATTATTTTTTTAACATGTTGTATTAGATTTGCTAGCATTTTGTTGAGTGTTTTAGCATCTGTAGTCATAGTGGTCTGTAGTTTCCTTTCTTTGTGTTATCCTTCCCAGGTTTTGGTATGAGGGTTATGCTGGCCTCATAAAATGTGTTTGGGTGTATTGCTTCTTCAATTTTTTGGAAGACTTTGAGTAGAATAGGAACCAAGTCTTCTTTGAATGTTTGATAGAATTCACTAGTATAGTCGTCTGGCTCTTGACTTATTTCTTAGGTGGTTTTTGATAGTTGTTTCTATTTCCTCCCTTATGGGTCTGTTTAGGCTATCTACTTCTTCATGACTCAGTCTAGGAAGATTGTATTGTTGTAGGAATTTACCCATTTCTTCTAGATTGGTAAATTTGGTGGCATATAGTTTTTCATCGTATTCTACAATAATTCTTTGTATATCTATGTTATTTGTGGTGATTTCTCCTCTTTCATTTTGGATTTTGTTTATATGAGTCCTTTCTCTTTTATCCTTAGTGAGTCTTGCCACAGGATTATCAAATTTGTTGACATTTTCAAAGAACCAGCTCCTTGTTTTATTTTTTCTAGTTTTTCTGTCCTCTATTTTTTATTTCTCCTGTTATTTTTTTATTATTATTTTTCTGAAGCTGGAAACGAGGAGGCAGTCAGGATGACTCCCGCATGCACCTGACCGAGATCCACTGGGCATGCCCACCAGGGGGCAATGCTCTGCCCATCTGGGGCATTGCTCTGTTGCAACCAGAGCCATTCTAGCACCTGAGGCAGAGGCCATCCTCAGCGCCCGGGCCAACTTTGCTCCAATGGAGCCTTGGCTGTGGGAGAAGAAGAGAGAGACAGAGAGGAAGGAGAGGGGTAGGGGTGGAGAAGCAGATAGGTGCTTCTCCTGTGTGCCCTGGCCAGGAATCGAACCCGGGACTTCTGCATGCCAGGCCGATGCTCTACCACTGAGCCAACTGGCCAGGGCCTCTCCTCTTATTTTTATTATTTCATTTTTTTTCTGCTGGTTTTGGGTTGCCTTTTTTCTTCTTTTTCTAGTTCCTTAAGATGTGAAGTTGTTTACTTGGGCTCTCTCTTGTTTGTTCATATAGACCTATAGTGATATGAACTTCCCTTATTACTGCTTTTGTTGCATTCCAGAGATTCTGATGTCATATTGTCATTTTCATTTGTATGTATTCTTTGATCTCTGCTTTTATTTCTTCTTTACCCACTCATTTTTTAGAAGTATGTTGTTTAATTTCCACACTTTTATGTGTTTGTTTACTTCTTTTAGGCTGTTGAATTCTAGTTTCAAAGCTTTATGGTCAGAAAATATGCTTGGTATAATTTCAATCTTTCTGAATCTGTTGATGTTATTTTTGTGGCCCAACATATGGTCAATTCTTGATAATGTTCCATATACACTGGAGAAAAATGTATACTCTAGCGCTTTGGATGAAATATTCTGTAGATGTCTATCATATACAATTGTTCTAGTGTTTTGTTTAAGACCGTTATTTCTTTATTGATTTTCTGTTTGGATGAACGATCTTGAGCCGTCAGTGGTGTATTGAGGTCTCCAAGCATGACTGTATTTTTGATGGCTTTTATTTTTAGGTCAGTCAGTAGCTGTCTTATCTATTTTGGTGCTCCTTAGTTTGGTGCACATATAATTAGAAGTGTTGTTTTTTTTATTCAATGTCCCTTCTATCATTATGAAATGACCATCTTTGATTACCTTTGCTGTCTTGTAGTCAGCATTGTTCGATATCGGTATAGCTACACTTGCTTTTCTATGGAAGTTATTTGCATTGAGAATCGTTTTCCAACCTTTCACTTTGGATTTGTTTTTAACCTTGTAGCTTAGATGTGTTTCCTGAAGGCAGCATATAGTTGGATCTTCTGTTTTAATCTATTCTGCTACATTGTCTTTTTATTGGTGAGTTAGATCCATTTACATTTAGTGTAATCATTGACCCTTGAGGGTTTCCTATTGCCATTTTATATATTGCTTTCTGATAGCTTTGTGTCTTGTTTGGTTTTTCTCGTTTGTCTATCATTTGTTTTTGTTTGGTTGTATTCCATACTGTTTTCCTGTTTCTTCCTTTTTTTAAGTTAACTTATTCTGTTTACACAGATTCAAGTGTCCCCCCGAATACATACTCCCCTCCCTTATTTTCCCCAGTACATTCCCCCCACCCGTCCTCCTACCTAACACCCTCCAACCTTCGCTCTAGGATTTGCTTTTCTGCTCTCATCCCATCCTATCAGCCTATCATCCTCTTTCCCTTGGCTCGCTTTCCTTCTGGATCTTGTGATCCCATCTCTGTCTCTATTCCGCTCCTCAATTCATATTGTTCATCAGATATCTCTGATGAATGAGGTCATATGATATTTTTCTTTCTCTGCCTGGCATATTTCACTTAACATAATACTTTCTAGGTCCATCCATGCTGTCACAAAAAAATTTTTTTTCATGGCCCCATAGTATTCCATTATGTATATGTACCATAGCTTTTTAATTCACTGGTCAACTGATAGGCAACTGGGCTGTTTTCAGATCTTGGCTATTGTAAACAATGCTGCCATATACAAGGGGGTGCATTTCTCCTTTTGACTTGTTGATGTGGTGTTCTTGGGATATATTTCCAAAAGTGGGGTGGCTGAGTCACAAGGCAGTTTGATTTTTAATTTTTTGAGGAATCTCCATAAGGTTTTCCACAGTGGCTGCACCAGTCTGCAATCTCACCAGCAGTGCAGGAGGGTTCCCCTTTCTCCACATCCTCTCCAGCACTTATTCTGTGTTGTTTTGTTGCAGAATTCCATTCTGACTTGTGTGAGGTTATATCTTATTGTGGTTTTGATTTGCATTTCTCTAATGATTAGGGATGTTGAACATTTTCACATATGCCTATTGGCCATCTGTATGTACTCTTTGGAGAAATGTCTATTCATTTCCTTTGCCCATTTTTTGATTGGACTGGTTATCTTCCTGGTGTTAAGTTTTATAAGTTCTTTATAAATTTTGTTTATTAACCCCTTATCAGACGTATTGTTTCTTCCTTTTTTAAGCCATGGGTTTCTGTGATTTTTTTTCAGCGGTGGTTACCATTAAGTAATAGAAAGGATTCATATCATGTTCATTGTAGTGCATTATCCCATGAGTGCTTCTGCATTCCATCCCCCTTTGCTTCTGTTAATCTTTGTCCTCTCCCCTTTTTTGTTGTCAGAGTAATCTTATTTTTTATTGTGATCTTGATGGAGTTTTTACTTGTAGTTTTGTTTTGTTTTGTTCTTTGTATCTGGTTGGATAACCCCTTTTAGTATTTCCTGAAGTGGGGGTTTTCTGGTGATAAATTCCCTCATCTTTTCTGTATCTGTGAATGTTTTTATTTCTCCTTCGTATTTGAAGGATAGCTTTGATGGATACAGTATTCTTGGCTGGAAGTTTTGCTCTTTCAGAACTTTAAATATTGGGGTCCATCCTCTTCTGGCTTGTAGAGTTCCTGCTGAGAAATCTGATGATAATCTAATGGGCCTTCCTTTATATGTTGTATTCTTCTTTTCCCTGGCTGCCTTGAGGATTCTTTCTTTGTCCTTGATTTGTGATAATTTTATTATGATATGCCTTGGAGTAGGTTTGTTTGGGTTAAGATAACTTGGTGTTCTGTTTGCTTCTTGAATTCTAGGCTCTAATTCTTTCCACATCCTTGGAAAGTTCTCATCTATTATTTGTTTGAATATGTTCTCCATTCCATTTTCTCTCTCTTCTCCTTCTGATATACCCATTATTCTTATGTTGCTCTTTCTGATGGAGTCAGACAATTCCTGTAGGGCTTTCTCATTTTTTCTAATTCGTGTGTCTATTTCCTCTTCTTTCTGTAGTGTCTCTAGTTGCCTGTCTTCTATGTCACTAATTCTCTTCTCTATCTGGCCTGTTCTATCAGCTAAGTTGTTACCTCGTTTTTCAGTTTGTGAATTGACTTTTTCATCTGTTTGATTCATTTTCTTAGTTCCAATTTCCTTGGTGAAGTATTCTTTTTGTTCACTCAATATCTTTTTAAGCTCTGTAAAATGCTTTTCTGTGCTTTCTTTTATTTCCCTGAGTATTTTCAGGACTTCAATTTTAAATTCTCTGTCATTTAACTCCAAGGTTTCCAAGCAATTGAAATTTTTTTCTTTAGATTTTTCCTCATCTATCTGAGCTACATCTCTGTCTTTTGTATCCATGATATTTGATTTTTTTTCCTTAATGAAATTTGAGTCGTATTGTTAATAACACTAAAAAAGATTAAGAAAAAACTGAAAAATTACAGTGAAAAAATGATCATTCTATTGTGCTAAGTGGAACAAAAACTACATAGAATGGAGAGCCTGAGTTGGTGAGAAATGACAAAAAGATAAAAAATGAAGTAAAAAACTCACAAAATTCCACAAAGAAAAAATTTGAATCCAGAATAAAATAATTTGTTTGGAAATGATGATTGATTGCAAGAAAAATTGAAAGAGAAAAATTGAAAAAATACAGTAAAATAATGAAAATTCAATTGTGTAAGTGGAACAAAAACTACATAGAATGGAGAGTCAAAGTTGGGGAAAATGACAAAGAAATAAAAAAAAATGAAGTAAAAAACACACAAAATGCCACAAAAGAAAATTTCAATTCAGAATAAAATAATTTGTTTATGAATGATGATCGAATGAGAAACAGTGAAAAATAAAAAAAAAAGAGGTACGGTTTTTGGAATGTAACTCTCATAAAAAAAAAAAAAAAAACAAGAATGGAAAATGTAACTTCTATGAGTAATGAAGTTCAAAAGTAAAAGGAAAGAATAAGACAGAAAGAGGATAAAATGACCAACGTGGAAAAAATAAAATGAAAAATACAAGAAAAAAATGGAAAAAGTTATAAAAAATGTAATTCCCCCCCCCCTGGTTTTAAGAGGTTATCTTCTTTTTTCTTTTTGACCGGTGGTGCTGTACCCCAGGTTTAGCTCCTGTGGCACTCTTGAGTAGAGATTTGCAGTTGATGTGCCACTATAGCAATGACATAAGCTAGGCCTCAGGATTTGCAAGCTCTGACAATGGGAGAGTCAGTTTTCCTGGTGCCTCTCCCCATGTCCCTCCTTCTTGAGCCAGCAGCCTAGGGACCCAGCTGTGAAGTTACCCCAGCCACTGCTTTCAGAGCAGGAGGCTCTAAGAGCTGCCAAGTCCCCCCTCCAGACCTGCTCAAAGCACAGTTCTGGGTAAGGCTTTGCCGGCCAGAGCTGCCAGCGTAAGCAGGCAGGGCAGGGTGCCAATTGCCTTTCAGGTGTCTAAGAACCTCTGGGATGGCTAGTATGCCTCAGTGCTCTGTGGGTCTACTCTCCCAGGCTTTTTTCCCCTTGTGCACTGTTTGGAATCCCACAGCCCAGTCCACACTACTTCCGCAGTGTTCTCTGAGGTCTGCTCCACGGGAATGTGCTTTGTAACCTGTACCGGCTGGCGGGAAGTTGTCTCAGCCACTGCCTGTAGAGCAAGAGGCCCTAAGAGCTGCCAATTCCCTTGTCCGGGTATGCTTAAAGCACAGTTCTGGGTAAGGCTTTGTCAACCAGAGACGCCAGCATAAGTAGGCAGGGCAGGGAGCTGATTGCTGGTCAGAGTCCTTTCTAAGGGAACCTGGGTATGTCTAGTTTGCCTCAGCATTCCGCGGGTCTAATCTCCACAGGCTTCTCCCTTGTGCCGTTTGGTAGCTCGTAGCAAGCTGCTTGCATGACCCCCCAAGCACACAGCCCCCACCACTTCAGCAGGTCTGCTCCGTGAGAATGTGCTTTGTAACCTGCATTGGATGGTGGAAGTGCCCCGCCCAGACAGGTCCAGGCCTAGGGAACCTGGCCCTTGTGTACTTCCTGTGCTGTTGGTCGGGGAGCCGGGACCAAACAGAAACTCTGGCTACAGCCCACGCAGAAGTTCGCTTACAGTTTCCAGCCTAGCCCCTCCAAATGCGCGCACCCAAGCCAGAGTCACCAGTCAAAGCCACTAGCACCTCACCCGCGGTCACAGACGGGAGTGAACAAAGCCCAAAGTCACTCTGGTGCCAACCTCTATAGGCAACCTGCTTGACCACCTCTGCCGGAGTCTGCCGCTCGCACTAGCTCCAGGTCCACGATCTTAGGCTGAGCCACAGGCGTGCTCTCTCTTTGGCTTAATCGTCTGCCCTAGCCCAGCTTCTTCCCTCTCCCCAGCACTCCTTTCCTCTCAGTTCCAAGTGAAAGCAGCCTTTCCTCAGGTCAGTGAGGAAAGCAGAATACTCCGTTCTCCATGTTATTTCCTTCAGAGTGGATTGTATATTCAGCCACCTTTTCGCCCAATCGTACCTTTGTTTGGTGTATGTGTATTTCAGATGCTCCTGATATTGTTTTTCTGTCTCTAGTTGTTGAATTTGTTGAAATTTCAGGGGGAGATATAGGAGCACCCCTCACAGCGCTATTTCTCTGATGTCCATATCTGTCGTTTTAAATCACTGGGACAGGTTGTATTTTTCTCTCCATAAGGCGCATCTGACCATAAGACACACCTAGGGTTTTAAGGAGGAAAATAAGAAAAAAAGTATTCTGAACCAAATGGTGTGTTAAAATATTTAATAAAATATACCACAATAATATTTCAACAATGTAAACTCAACAGCAGTATTAACAACCATTAGCACTGTTATTAACAAATGAGAAGAAACTTTAATATTCAAATACTGTCCTAGTTGTCAAGGAAGCAGCAGCAGCTAAAAAAAAAAAAAAAAAAAGAACATTTGCTCCATAAGACACACAGGCATTTTCTCCTCCATTATTGGGGGGAAAAAAAGTATATCTTATGGAGCAAAAAATATGGTAATTAGCCTTGGCCGGTTGGCTCAGTGGTAGAGCGTCAGCCTGGCATGCAAGGGGTCCCAAGTTCGATTCCTGGCCAGGGCACACAGGAGAAGTGCCCATCTGCTTCTCCACCCCTCCCCCTCTCCTTCCTCTCTGTCTCTCTCTTCCCCTCCCGCAATGAGGCTCCATTGGAGCATAGATGGCCGGGGCACTGGGGATGGCTCCTTGGCCTCTGCCCCAGGCGCTGGAGTGGCTCTGGTCGCAACAGAGCGACGCCCCGGAGGGGCAGAGCATCACCCCCTGGTGGGCAGAGCGTAGCCCCTGGTGGGCAGGCCAGGTGGATTCCGGTTGGGCGCATGCGGGAGTCTGTCTCTCCCCGTTTCCAGCTTCAGAAAAATACAAAAATATATATATATATATATATATATATATGGTAATTTGTGGCTTAACATCAGATCTGTCTTAGAGAATCTCCCACCTTAGTGTACTTTGTGTTGGGTAGAATGTTCTATATAATTCTATTAGATTGTGTTGGTTTATTCAGTCTTCAAGTCCTCTCCTTATCTTGTCTGGTTGTTCTATTCATTGAGGTGGAATATTGTTTTCTCCAAGTATATTGTAGAACTGTTTATATCTCCCTTTAATTCTGTTCATTTTTGCTTCATATATTTTCAGGGTGTTATGAAGTATGTAAGTGTGTGTGTGTGTGTGCGCGTGTGTTTCTACCTTCTTACTATACTGAACCTTACATTGCCTCTTCTGATCTTTGATTTAAAATCTACTTTTTTTCTCATATTAGTTTAGCTAACTCTATGTTTTTGGTTATTATTGCATAAAATATCTTTTGGCATACTTTTACTCTTAACATATTTGTCTTTGGAACCAAAATATCTTGAGTACTTGGATCATGATTTTTTGTTTTTATACATTGTGCCAAATTGTCTTCACTGGAGAGTTTAATCTACATAGATATCATGTATGGAGTTTCTGAAAAGGACTTCTGCTTTTTTGCTATTTTTCTTCTACATGCTTTGTAGCCCTTTTTCTGTCATTCATTTCTTACATTACTGTCTTTTGTATTTAGGTGATTTTAGAGTAACTTTTAAACTCCCTTCCCTTTTGTGTATATTCTCATCTATTTCTTTGTGTTTATCATGAAAATTAAATTTATCATCCTAAAATTATAGCACTCTAAACCAAATTTATATCAGCCTATCTTCAATAACATACAGAATTCTCCTATACAGCTCAATCTTTACCTCTTGTCAATGTTATTAAAGTCACAGAATTACACTCCAATACGTTGTTTGTCCCAAAAGAGACTAATAATTGTTTTTTTTAATGCATTCGTCCCTTAAATAATACAAAGAAACAAAAAGTACAGGAGACCAAAGTGACAGTAACACTAGATTATATAACTGCCCATTTATTTACCTTTACTAGAGAACTTTATTTCTTCATATGACTTCAAGTAACTGTCTTAGTGTCCTTTCTTTCAACCTGAAAGACCCCATTAGCATTTCTTTCAAGGCAAGCATACCTTTTGTTTTTCTGGGAATGTCTTACTTTCTCCCTTTTGAAGGATTGTTTTGATGAATACAGAATTTTTAGTTTATCCTCTGACCCCCACCCCCACACTTTGAATATATCAATCTGCTGCTTTCTGCCTTCCAAAGTTTCTGAATAGAAATGTGCTGGTATTAGAGGATCCCTTGCATGTGGCAAGTTGCTTCTCTCTTGTTGCTTTAAAGATTTTGTTTCTTCTGGCTTTCAGGGGTTTGATTCCAATGAATCTCTGTTTGGGTCTCTTGAGAATTTATCCTATTTGGAATCTGTTGAGCTTCTTGTTTCTTTTTTATGTTTTCTATCTCTTTGATATTTCTATTTAGGTCTTACATTGTTTGCTTGACTTTGTTCATGTCTTACTCTAGCTCTGAGAATTATGACAGCTGTTTTAAAGTATTTGTCTAGTAAGTACACCATTTGAACCCTATCAGAGATGGTTTCTGATTTTTTTCCTTTGAATGGACACTGTCCTGTTTCTTTGCATGTCTCATGGTTTTTTCTTTGAAACCTGGATAGCAAAATCTTATCATACAACTATTCAGGAACTCAAGATTCTCCAGGATTTGCTAGGTTTTAAAATTGTTGTAGGTGTCTCTATGCCAGGGTTCACCTCGAGGTATAAACTTATTGTTTTCTCAGGCCTTTTTTATGCTTTTTGGATCATGTAACATTCCATGAGCATGCATGATAACTATCTGAATATCCTTGTATATGCAGTAGAAGGTCATATCTTGAAATGTCTGGCCCCTAAAAGGGGAAAAAATGGGAAAGTCAAGAGGGAGAAAGGGTAGTGCCTGGTTCTTTAAATTTCCTACTTTAGCCAGAAGGGGTGGTAATAATGGTGGCCCACTACTATGATCAGAAGCAGCAATCAGCATCAGAACACAGAGCCTCAAAATTTGGAGAACAAGGTCCTCACTGTCCACCCTGGCTACCACAAGTCATGTGCAAGCTGCTTCAGGAACACATGCATAGCTGTCTGCCATGGGGCTGTGGTGACTGATGGGTAGCAGCGACTGTGCCAAGAGCTGAAACTCTTGATTGTTCCAAGCCTCACCCTGGAACCTGTAAGCATTCAGCTAGATTCGAGTTCCAAAAATAGTTACATCAGAGAGATTCTGCCAGTATAATTGTTGCCTAGGTAACAAGACAAATTCCTGGTGCTTCGTACTTCACTTTCCCTGATATCACTCTCAGGCTGTAGAAGTTTTAAACAAAGGAATATAGACTTTATTCTGTACAGTAAAATTATGTTTTTCAGAGTTAACTACTTGGTAAATGACCAAGTTATGAATTGAACCAGTTGCAACTAAGATAAATTACATCTTCAGGACTAGAGCTGGACTCTGCCAGGTATCAAGGAGGCAGTCTAGACAAGAGAGGAGAATGTGTCCATCCTGCTACAGCTAGTGTGGAAATGCAGGAAACATTCACTATTACCCTGGCTTTCCAGGACCCGATGGCCATTTTTCCTGCTATCCCCAAAAGATATCTCAGAAAGTAGATCTGATGAAAAGGTGTCAGATGAAAATGCTCTCCCCATGAGTGAAGTACAACCTATTCTCCAATTTTACAATTGAAAAAGAGGGTGACACGATGAGGAATTTAACAGTCTGGTTCTCCATGAGGCCCTGGATAAACATCCAGAAGGCCAGGTATTTAGCATGTTTAATCCCAAACTCTTCTGATTCCAAAAAACTAAATGTAGAAGGATAGTTTTGAGGCCATTTACTTGACAACAGATGATGCCAATGCATCGTTATTAATCTGAGGAGCTATAAAAATGGTACTGTAATTGTTTTTCAAAGAAATACGTACAGAAGCATTTATGGATGCAGATGATTCATGAAATTGCTTTATTCCGGAATAAAACATTTCAGAAAAATGGGACAACATGGTTGTTGGGCATAGTTATTTTTTCTCACCCTTATTGTTAAAGATGGCCACTGCCCTCACGATACAGCTAGTTGCCCTTCTTGCTTGGGATGGGCTTGGTTATGCTAATGTGTGCTAGAGGAAGGGGTTGTCCCAGGAAAAGTTTTAAAAGGAGGAGTTAGGAGGTCATTCTAGAGAGATCACATTGTTCCAGGAGAGAGTGGCCACATTCTTGTAAAGAGGAGGAGCCCATGCTGTAGCAAGGCAGAGAGAGGCCACATGGGGGAGAGAAAGCAGCCAAAATGGTGGCAAAGAGGTGGGAGCCTTCAATTCTAGGAAAACTAAGATGAGTCAGTGGCTTTGGGAGCCCTGAGTGGAAAGGGAGATGTTTCCTGCTGTGTGTATTTACTCACTTGCCGGGTGCAAGCTAGGATAAAGGAAAACAGACCACCAGTTCTTGCATCAATTGTTTATATGCGATCAATCTGAATCAAACCTTAACCTGCATTGACCAGGCAGCCGCAAATACTGGCTTTACAATGGTATACAGAGATGTGTCATGGAGTTGGGCACCTGAGACCTGTATAATTATATTAACCAGTGTCACCCCAACAGATTCAATTAAAAAAGAAAATAGTGGAACAATAGAATGAAATAAGATTGTTACATGGTGATGACTGTTAAAGCTGGGGCTTTATTATACTATTCTTGTATTCTTGCCTCTTTTGAACATGCTTGAAACTTTCCATTAATAAAAACTTACTTAAAAATTATTAAACATGACCAACCCACCCCCAAAATCAAAACAATAACCAAAACCCCAGATGCAATAAATATGGTAATATTAAGAATTGTTAAATCAAGATACACATAGGATGTTCAAATGTCTCCATTTTTGAGATTTTATTTTCATTAAAAGTCAAAAGTATGTAATTTTTCATTGGGGAGCCAGGACCCAAAAAAACACTACACTGAGAACAGAACCAGTAAAACCTAAAGTAATAACCAAGGACAGAAACTGGCCAAGAGAATGAATTACCAGTTTTGAAATAATGAATTATGTCAACTCAGATTAATTTATAAATATTACAATTTGGATGAAGAGGTCAAGAAAGAAAAATAAAACTGCAAATCATTAATAAAGGAAGTCAAAAGGCTTTTTCTATTTTTTTTTAAAGACCTTTTTAAAAAAATTGTATCCATTGATTTTAGACCTCAGCATTGCAGGTTGACGCTTTATCCACTGCGCCACCACAGGCCAGGCCCTGTCAGTATTTGAAACATCAATTTGTTATTCCACTTATTTATGTATTCATTGATTGATTCTTGTACATACCTTACCTGGGATTAAACCCACACCCCTGGTTTATTGTGATGACATTCTTACCAACTGAAAGCCCTGACCAGGGTAAAAGGTTTTCCAGAAATTGATTTTTTTGAATGTTTTAGTAAATGTGTGTATCACATTTCTATCTTTTCTGGTGGGTCTTTAGAGTTCTTAGATTCTAATTTAGTAAGAAAACATGGTATTTTGATATTTATCAAAGATAAATGTTAAATATCCCTCCCCCATCTGTGCTATTCATCTGAGAAACATTAATTCTCTTTAATGTACAGGAAATAGTGCTTGGAGCAAAAATAGATATAAGAATTAGAATTGTAAACAAATAAAAAGAAATTTATTTTTGTGGTTTAATTCATTATATTTAACTATAGGTGTAACATGTTTGTTAGTGTTAGAAAGTCTCCAGAGCAGTCTGAAGATTAGAAAGAAAAAGATCTAGTCTTCTTTTGCACTCTGCCCCAGGCCCTCCCCCACCCCCCAGGATAACCACTGTTAACTGTTTCGTGACTACTCTTCGATCTATACCTTTATCTCTTCATTTTCATTCATATTTGTGTACACATGCAAATAATGTTATTTTCCCATAAATAAAAACCATCTGTATTGTTCTTTGACTTATTTTCCTTTAATATCTTGGGGCTATTTGTATACCAGTATTCACAGACTTAATTCCATTCTTTTTAATAACTGTCATATTGTTTCCACCAGCAGACCACATTTTTTAAACAATGTATTTCTCCGTCAATTGACAACTTCTAGTGTTTATCACCAACAAGATAATGAGCAATACCTTTCTGCACATATGTATTTATTTATTTATTTTTAAAGAGTGAGAAGAGAGGGAGAAAAGGGGGAGAAGTAGGAAGCATCAATTCATAGTAGTTCCTTGTCGTACATGCCTTGACCAGGCAAGCCCAGAGTTTCGAACCTGTGAGCTTAACATTTAAGGTCAATGCTTTATTCACTGTGCCACCACAGGTCAGGGCCATGTAGTATATTTGAATGAGTGTTAAAGGAGTAGAAATATGGGGCTTAATATTGAACCCACGTTTATACTGCCAATTGCTCTCCAAAGGTATACCAATTCATAATCCCAACAAACAAACATGAAAGCCCCTTTCCACACTTCTAAGATTCCAAAAATGTAGAGATAAAAAAACAAGCAAACAAGAAAAAACAACTAATTGTTTTCACTTGTCTTCAACTCCTGAAAGTAGGAAAAGAAAAACAGAAACTGAAGAAAACAAAAGAATGTTTTTAAACAGAATAAGAAACAGTAAATTAAAAACCAGTAGTATTAGATTCTGATACTGACAGAATAGCTTGTATCACTAACTATAAACCCTAATCAAAATATAAATATAAAGAGCAACTATCTGAAGATACCGCAACCAAAGTGGTCAGACACACCCTGGGTGAGACCTGTATTTAACTGGCTTTCATCTTGAAATGAGGACACTCCCTAGCCCACGTAGCAAACAGGCAGCAGATCAAGAGTCTGTGGCTTTCAAACTTCCTGGAAACTGTAGGGCAAAATCCTAGAAGGGTGGGAACAACAAAGTATGAAACACTAAATCTACATATAAGCTCCTCTTAAAATTTTTGGTTGAATACTTTGAGTACATAAGGCAAGAAAATGGAGCTCAACTGCATACTGACAGCTGGAAGACTAAAGGAACTATGCAGATTTCAGCTGTTGTTCACCATAGGAGAAACCAAGTTAAGGGTTTGAGTCCCATCAAGTAAGAGAAGAGTGCTAAATACTTGAGTTAAGTTTCTACTGAGACAAGTACATAAATTACACAAAACATACATCCTTTCAGCACAGCTAGACAGATTCTGAGTTCAATTCCCGGTCAAGGCACACATGAGAAGCGACCATCAGCTTCTAATCCCCTCTCTCTCCCCCTTCTGTCTCTTCATCTCCTGCAGCCAGTGGCTCCACTGGTTTGAGCGTCAACCACAGGTCAGGTGCTGAAGACAGCTCAGCTGGTCCCAGGGTTGGCCTGGGCAGAGGATAGTTCAGTTGATTTGAGCATCAACTCAAGATGGGGATTGCTGGGTAGATCCCAGTTGGGGTGCATGTGAGAGTCTGTCTTATCTCCTCTCCTTTCACTTTAAAAAATAAACAAAAAAACAAACAAAAAATGCCCTGGCCTAAAATAGCTCAGTTGGTTAGTGTCATCCTGACATACTGAGGTTGTGAGTTTGACCCTGGTCAGGGCACATACAAGAATTAACCAGTAATGGCATGAATAAGTGGAACAATAAGTCGATGTTTCTCCCTCTCTGTGTCACTCTCTCTCTTCCTTTCTCTCTAAAAATCAATAAATAAAAAAAGTAAAAGCAAGAGACATTAAATCAGTGAACCATCTCCCATACTCTGTACTTCAAACCACTGGGGAGCAGAAAAGCTGCTCAAGGGGGAAAACCACATGAAAGAAAGAAAAAAACTATTTTAAAAAAGAAAGAGAAGAAAGGCACTAATAGTGACATAAATCAGACAGAGAATGGCAAATACCATATGATTTCACTTAGATGTGGAAGTTAAAGAACAAAATAAATTGAAACAGAATCATAGATACAGAGCACAGACTGAAGGATGCAAGAGGGGAGAAGAGGCTGGAGCACCGGGTGAGAAAGGTGAGGGATCATTAGCAGTACAAACCGGTAGTTACAGAACAGTCACAGGGATATGAAGTGCAGCTTCGTGAGTCTAGTCAATAACATTGTAATAATTATGCTATGGTGCCCGGTAGACACTTGAAATATTGAGGGGTTCATTTTGTAAAGTATGTCATTATCTAACCACTGGGCTGTACACTTGGAAGTAATATAAAATAACACTAAATGTAAACTGTAATTGAAAAACAATCATAATTCAACCCTTGTGTATTGCTGTTAGGAATGTACTATGGAAAATGGTTAGTGGTTTTCAAAAAATTAAAAATATAATTAACATATGGTATATCAATTCCACTTCTGGATACAGCCTCAAAAGAACTGAAAATAGAAACTCAAATATACTTATAGACTCATGTTTACAGCAGCATTGTTCACAACAGCTAAAACATAGAAGCAACCCAAGTATCCATCAACTGATGTATACACAAAATGTGGTGTATGTGCAATGGGATATTATTTAGCCTGAAAAAGGAAATTCTGCCACATGCTGCATGTGTCATGGATGAATCTTGAAGACATTATACTAAGTGAAATAAAGCAGACACAAAAGGACAAACACTGTATTATTCCACTTATATGAGGTACCTAGAACATCAAATTCACGTAGACAGAAAGTAGAATAATGATTGAGAGTCTAGAGGAAAGGGAAATATGGGAGTTACTGTTCAATAAGTCCTGAGTTTTAGTTTCAAAAGATAAAAATGTTCTGTAGATGAATGGTGGTGATGGTTATACAACAATATGAATGTACTTAATACTAATGAACTGTACACTTAGCCTGACCAGGCGGTGGTGCAGTGGATAGAACATCAGACTGGGATGCTGAGGACCCAGGTTCAAAACCCCAAGGTCGCCAGCTTGAGTGTGGGCTCATCTTGCTTGAGCACAGGCTCACCACCTCAAGCAGGAGGTCCCTGGCTTGAGCCCAAGGTCACAGGCTTGAGCAAGGGGTCACTTGCTCTGCTGTAATCCCCACCCCGTCAAGGCACATATGAAAAAGCAATCACTGAACAACTAAGGAGCCGCAATGAAGACTTGATGCTTCTCATCTCTCTCCCTTCCTGTCTGTCCCTCTTCATCTCTGTCCCTATCTGTCCCTCTCTCCGTCTCTGTAGCAAAAAAAAAAAAAAGGGTTAAAATGCTAAATTTTATGTTATATATATTTTACCACATTTAAAAAAAAATGCATGGCAGCATCATTCAAAGCAAGGCAACAATGGAGCTATATTTACAAAAAACTTAAAAGAAATTAACAAACCAGCCTGACCTGTGGTGGTGCAGTAGATCAAGCGTCGACCTGGAACACTGAGGTTGACGGTTCAAAACCCTGGGCTTGCCCGGTCAAGGCACATACGGGTGTTGATACTCCTGTTCCTCCCCCCTTCTCTCTTGCTCTGTCTCTGTCTCTCTCTTCTCTATAATGAATAAATAAAAATAATTAAAAAAAAATAACAAACCAAAAGACTTACATTCATCCACAAGCTAGATCTATGATTCACACAGAACCACCAAGCTGATCCAGGTAAACCCAAGGAATTGAGATGATAACATCTTGGTTCTTCTAAGCAACTAAGTTTCAGGATGGTTTGTTGTGTAGCAATCAATAATCAGAATCTTTCCAGGCATTGTGCCTTCTATGTCCTCAGCTTTCTTAATGACAGAATGCCTTCCCTATCATCCATGTGCCTACTCAGGTACCACAGCTACTTCTCTATCTGTTGTATCAAACCAATTATCAGGGCCAACTGGTTCCACCTCTGAGACCTGTCAATTCCTCACCACATCAGTTGGCAAGAGTCCCTTCTGACAAAGTCTCTGTGTATATATATATAGACAATCTCTATATACACACGGTTAAAGTCTTCGCTCATTCAGTGTTTACTAAGCTACTACTGTGTGACAGGACCTATTTTAGACACAGGATTCAGAGGTTAATAAAGACAAACACATCTGTCCTCACTGATGTTAAAGTCAAGGGGGAGGAAGATGAACATATTAATAAATAAAATAAAACAGTACATCAGAAAGTGGTGAGATGAAGAGAAATACAGCAGGAGATACAGGCAAGAAGTAACAGAAGTTGAATGGGTTCTGGAATTTTAAGCAGTGATTAGGGAAGGCCTCACCGAGGAGGTGATGAAGTAAGAACCTGAATGATGTGAGGGAATGAGCCAAGTAAGTAACTCTGAAAAGAGCATTGCAGGCAAGAGAAGAGCCACAACCAAGAGTCAGCTGGGCGCGGTCCAGGTACAGTTCAGAGGCTGGTGTGGTGTGACTAAGACATAACGGTAGAGATGAGGGTCAGAATGAGGTTCAAGAGTAAATGTTGGTGGGAGATCCCATTCCAGCCTGTGAAATACTGGTTTTGACTTTGGTTGAGAAGCCACTAGGTTTTGAGCATGACATATTTGATTGACATTTTGAAGATCCCTCTGGTTGCTGTCCTAATTAATGTGTCCTGGGGGAGGGGGGACAAGATAAGAAGCAAAGAGACCACTCAAGGGCTATGATCATCCAGATGAGCTGGTGGCCTTGACCATGGTGGAAGCAGCAGAGATGGGAGATCGTTAAGAGTCCAGATTTGCTTATTGAGGATGGAGGATAAGAACAACAAAGAAGTCAAGGATGACTCCAAGGTTCTGGGCCTGAGCAACCTGAAAGGAGCTGCCATGTCTCTGCTCCCTTTTAGAGCTAAACTCCTTGAAATAACTGTCTACGCCCTGGCCAGGTAGCTCAGTTAGTTAGAGCACTGTCCCAATATGCCAAGGTTATGGGTTTGATCCCTGGTCAAGGCACATCCAAGAATCAACCAATGATTATATAAATAAGTGGAACAACACATTGATGTCTTGCTATCCTTGCTATCCCTCTCCTCTCCCCTCCCCTCCCTAAAAGCAATTAAAACAAAAAAAAAAAATTTGCATTTACTCCACTAGGGTGGAGCAAGTTTGGGGAAGAAGATCAGTTTGTCACTGGAGGCATTAGGTGTGGGATGTCCATAGATATCCAAGAGGAAATGTGAAGCAGACAGCAGGAAACTGAAATTTGGAGTTGAAGGTAGAGGTCTAGGCAGTGGTCGGCAAACTCATTAGTCAACAGAGCCAAATATCAACAGTACAACGATTGACATTTCTTTTGAGAGCCAAAATGTTTAAACTTAAACTACATAGGTAGGTACTTTCCTTATTGAGGTAGCGCCGCACGTGGTATTTTGTGGAAGAGCCACACTCAAGGGGCCAAAGAGCCACATGTGGCTTGTGAGCCAGTTTGCCGACCACTGAACCTCAGAAAGATGGTATTCAAGTCTTGAGAATAACTAGTGCCCACAAGGAGAGAGCTGTAGCCAAAGAAGATGAGAGGTCTAAGAACAGAACGAGGACCTTTCACAGTGAGGGTTTGGGAGGAGAGAACATGGCAAAGCAGATAGAGGAGGAGCCACTACGAGGCAGGAGGAAAACCTGGAAACCAGGGGTAACTGTGCAAAAGCATCTAAGAAGGAGGAAGTAGGCAACTATGTAAAAGGTTGATAAGAACTGACAGTGGGAGGTCATTGGTGACCTTGACAAGAATACTTTTTAGTGGGTGGAGCTAAAAGAGCCTCATTGCAGCCCTGACCAGATGGCTCAGTTGGTTAGAGGATCATTCCAAAGCACAGAGGTGGCCAGTTCGATCCAGTCAGGGCACATACAGCAAGATATCAATGTACCTGTCTCTCTCTCTCCCTTCTTCTCTCCAGTAAAATCAATAAATAAAAATGAAAAACAAACTTTTTTAAGCCTCACTGCATTATTTAAAAGATGTGGAAGAACAGAAATAGAGGCAGCAAGTATAGACAATTCTTTCGAGGAGTTTAGCTCTAAAGGAGAGAAGACATGGCAATAGTTAAGAGGGGAAGTCATGATAACTGCTGTCCTGAAAACCCCTGAGTGGGTCCCTCCTGTCCTTAGATCAAGTCCTCACTAATTAACTTGTCACCTAGGCTCACTCCAATAATGCCCATGTGCACCTTTCTAGTCAAACTCCCCATGTCTTCTTGCTGGGATGACCTGTGTCTTCACACTGCATCACCCAGTAAGTCTATCCAGGTGCTAGGTACTATATCAATGACCAAAGAGGAACAAGATGAGGTGTCCAACCCTCAAATAACCACCTCATAGTTCAGTGGGACAAGCAAACAGCAATGATGCAGTTTGAGAGCCCCAGAGTCCTGAGGCATCAAGTGTTCTGCTGCTGACAGGGAGACGGGGAATACCGGCGAAGGAAATCCAGGAATGTTCTACAGTGGGATCACATCTGAGCTCAATCAGCAAGAGTTTATACTGAAGCAGAGGCGTGGAGAAATAAAAGCATATGACAGAATATATTTCCATGCAGCTGTAAAACAAGATCTGACAGGGTGTAGGGGAGGAGACTGAAAAGGTTACTTGGAGGAAAAGTTGGAAGCAATAATAATCCTAACTAACAATAATTTGTTATCTCCTACATATCAGGTTCTTTAACCTCATCACAAGTATTATCACAGCTAACATCCCTGTGGGGTGGACCACTGATAAACCCCATTTTACAGATGAGGAAAAGAAAGCTCAGAGAAGTAAAGTAACATGTTCATGGCTACACAGCTAGAATACGGTGAAGCTGAGATCTGAACCCAGGTAGTGTGGCTTTGCAGTCTGGACAGAAGATAAACAGATTAGAAAGGTCTCTTTATAGTAGTTTAAATGGCAAGTTAGTACAGCATGTACCACAGACATTTCAGTCAACAACAGACCACATATACGATGGTGGTCCCATCAGGTTATAATGGAACTGAAAATTCCTATTGCCTAAGTGACATTGTCGCAGCACAATGCATTACTCACGTGTTTTTTGTGATGCTGGTGAAAATAAACCTATTGTACTACCCGTCATATAAAAGTGGAGCACATACAATTATATATCATACATATACTGGATAATGATAATAAATGACTATGTTACAGGTTTATATACTTCTATACTTCATATTAGAGCGTCCCCTTTCTACACACATAGGAAAAAAGTTTCCTATAAAACAGTGTGCCCTGTTATGCCAGCAGCAGCCTCATACCTCTCATGCTTAACCACATTTCTTGATTGCATCATTTTCTCTTGTGTTTGACATAATCTCATGTTTTATAAATTCAGTGTAGCCTCAGTGTACATTATTTATAAAGTCCACATGGACAGTAGTGCCCTAGGTCTTCACATTCAGTCACCACTCACTTACTGATTCACCCAGAGCAACTTCCAATCCTGCAAGACCCATTCACTGCAAGTGCTCTACACAAATATACCACTTTTTTTTTTTATACTACATTGTTACTCTACCTTCTCTATGGTTCAATATGTTTGTATCACAAACGCTTACTGCTGTGTCACAATTGCCTGCAGTATCCAATACAGTAACATGCTGTACAGGTTTACAGGTTAGAAGCAAGAAGCTATACCATAGGTGTGTTAGTAGGCTGTACCATATAGGTTTGTGTAAGAACACTTTGTAAAGTTCACACAATGACAAAATTGCCTGACGGATGCCTCACTTCTCAGGGCACACCCCCATTGTTAAGCAGTGTGTGATTGTATTTCTACTTTAGAAGTCCAACTCAAGAGGCAGGGAGGAAAGGACAGGAAGGTAGAAAAGATACAGAAAGCTAGTGCAGTATAGGAGTGGACACAACAGGGAGGAGGAGAAATCAAGGGGTACCACTTAGGCGGAATCGAGAGAACACAAGAGCCAATCACATGGGACAGGTTTGAAAAGAAGAAAGAGGCAAGGAGAACTCGAGGCCCAGCTTGCACGACTAGCAGCAGTTGCAGCTGTTAATCTAGGTCAGCAAAAGCAGAAGAAATGGGAGGAAAGAGAGACAGAGAAAACCACCATGCTAAATTCCAGATGTCTTCCTTTTCCACCTCTGACCAGGGCTATTCTGACTGACAATAAATAAATAAATAAATAAATAAATAAATAAATAAATAACTGGGGAAAGAAATATTAATTTTGTTGGGTATAACAATAAAATTGTGGTTATGTTAAAATAAAAAGTCCTATTTGTTAGAGATTCCTACTGAAGTATTTTAAGGTGAAATAACATGACGGTTTGCTGTAAAACACTCTAGCAAAGAAAAGAGTAAGTGAGGGCAGCAGATAGAAAAAGAACAGAGTGCTGATAATTTCACAAGGAGATGAACCCTGGAAGTGAGCAGTCTGAACGAACACTGAGAGAAGAAATGCTGGCACAAGGACCGAGAGGGCATGAACGAGGAGAGAAGGTCTGAAGAACAGTCCCTGTGAAAATCATCACCCTTACTGCAGACCTGTTTCCTGGGAAACTAGCTTGGGCTCTGACCACTGGATGGGATATCAAAGTTGAGCAAAGGAAAGCCATCAGTAGTTCAGCATGCAAAAGGTAAGCAGGACCCTACCTGAAACTGGGCTGTCAGGAGCTCAGGGGTCCCCCGTCTGCCCACTAGACAGTCCTCTCTGGGCAGGCAGGAGCTGCAGGGGGCAGAACAAAAACAAAAAAGTTCAGGTGTTGTAAAGTACCGCACCCCAGATTCTGAAAGGCACCATACCGCACTTCATCGGGTCTACGTAGAGACACCAAGTCCAGATGAATTTTGAAGAGTTTTATTAAAGGAGGAGATTTATCAAATATGCCGGCCACATAAGGCTGACACTGGGCAGAGCAGACCCAAATCGTGCGCCCCGAGTATATTTCAGAGGCTGGTTATATACCCTTTGACTACATACAGGTTGGGGGGGCATGACACCATGACACAATCATTAACAAGATTATAACATTTGTCTAGGGGATTTACAAAGAACTTAGAACTTTCAAGGTAATACAATTAAAGACATTCACAAATCCTTTTGGTATCTATCTCTCCTCTTTTGCCTAGAAATACATGTTAATCTCAGATTCCAGGAAGGGAGGGAGAGCTAAGATCAGGGTAGAGTGGTATGTAAATTTTGCCTCTTATTGAAGGCGAGAGTGAGTTCCGCAGATAACCTTAATCCTTTCAGAGAACTTAAAACCAAATGACCCTAGTTGTCCTTGTGAGTCAGGAGACTTCTATATTCTTTTTCCCTCCATTTTCCAAAGAAAGGACAGGACAGAAAGCCTGACTTTTCTTTTTAAAATGGCATTGCCAATACTAAGTTTTACAGTTCTCTGGCACCTTACCACACAGGAGAATCACTGGAAACTCCCTAGATCCAGCTGGCAGGGCTTCCTCTTGCTTATAAATATTAGGAATGGACCTGTCACATTAGAAAGGACTGTGGGCAGCTTGCTGGGAACATAGCTGATACGTGGGCTATGATCAGTGCCCGCCCAGACATGCTACTGACACTGACCCTGAGCTGATCCCCTCATTTTTGCTCTTAAAAAAGTTAATACCTATAGGCACTTAGTATAAATATATACCAGGCTATTACAGACACTGTTTTACCTCATTCTATTCTCAAAACCCAATGAAGTACGATTTATTATATCAACTTTACAAATAAGAAAATTGAGGCACAGTGAGATCAGTCTTGCCCAAGGGGACACAGCCATAAAGTGACAGAGCCTGGATGAAATATGGCTGTGAAGACCACACTCTTACACAGGGCCGTGCTAAGAAAGCACTGTGGGTTGTAAGGGCTCTCAGGGCATCATTTTGAGATGCTATCAAGAGCGGTGAGGAAGTGATAAGCATTGACTCTGGGTGATGGATCTGTGGAGTTTTATCTACTTCTGCCTTAAATTTCTCCGTAATAGAAAGTTAAAATAAAACTTAAAATCTCAAAGCCTGGGCACATAAGCGATGTGGGAATCCGTGATTCCCTGGGACCAGTGACAGTAGTCCTCCGGATCTTTGAAAAACGTGCCCAGTGGACCCAAGCTCCACTTCTTCCTCCAAGGCCCGAATACGGGGCGACCTGCCCAGTTGAGACCCCAGGATCGCGCCAAAATGGTCATTCGAACACCTAGTCCAAGCCAGGGACGTTTGGCCAAGCCCGCCAGCCCCTCACCAGCCTCAGCAAAGCGGGGAGAAGTGTGGCTGGAAGTAAGACGATCGGGCCCCCACCCACCACAACCTCAGTGGCAGCCCCCACTCCACCACCTGGGAAATATTTGCCCCCGACCCCAAACTTCCTTCCTCAACCCCTCGCAACCCGGGGACTGGTGGCATGAGCGACCCCCTTTCCTCATATCGCTATTTCGGCCAAGGCCGAACATGTCTCAACCCGTAGGAACCCTAGGACGAAAGGCCGGAGCCCAGCACCCACCACCCTGAGCTTCACGGCTGAGCTTCACCCACGGCGGAGATGCGCGCCCACACCCCCAAATAAAACGTCCGGTAGAGCACGGCCCGAGCCATCACAGCGCGTCCCGCCACTGCCTCCTCTCCCCGCCATCTGCACGTCCTCAGCCCAGCCCGCAGACAGCCTTTCAGACCTACCTTTCTGGGCACAGAAGGGCACGGCTGCAGCTAAGGCGCCGCGGGAGCTCACTCACCAGCGCCACCAAAAAACAAGGGGTCAATCCAGCCACCAGCTGGGGACTTGCTCCAGCAGCGCACCCGAACTACACTACCCAACACCCGCGATGCGGCCCGGACCACAGCTCCCAGGATGCTCGGCTCCACCGGCGTGCGCGGACGGACAGCGGCCCCCACTGGCCTCCGAGGGAGCCGTTTCCGGATAACTTGCTTAGGTCACAGGATGACCACTGTGGCACCTGGATTTCCCCTATTTTTTCCTAAAACCACATTCACAAAACATGTACAGGACCATGGGGGCAGCTCTACTGGAACCTAGACTGCTTCGAATGCCTTCGCCTCAGAGACTACACTTCCCAGTGACGCCTGCAGTGACGTGTATATCCGGCGCCGCCCACCCTCGGCGCGCGGAGGTGACGTATAGGAGGAGGTTGCATCTCCCGCTATGGGGTGGACGCGGTTATTCGCCGATCGGAAGTCCGACTTTCCCATCTTCTGCTGTAGGTTGCAGACCAGTGCCCGTGAGCGCCACGTGAACCCCTGGGGACACCAAACTAGGAGAGGGGCTGCCTTCTTCCCGGGGCTCCTCAGAGTAAATTAGGCCGAAGTGACACACGTCCTCGACCTAGACTCTGCACAGCGGGTGCCCCAGACTTTTTCCCTCTGTTGGAGGCCGCCGAATTATGCGCAAGCTCATTTGGGGGACAGGAACTCTTAGGCGCTGTCGTGGGGCTAGGCCCTTTGTCGGCTTGACTCTCTGGGTCCTTTTTCAGGGCTCTGGTTGGGATCAGAACCCCAGTACCATGTGGGATACCTCAGCTGCGGAGCCGGAGAGCGGGCCCCACTTCCCTTGTGGGGGCGCATTTCCACTCGGACACCCTCTCACTTCTCTTCCCCTTCTTTAGGCTTTCTGGAACTTACTCCTTCGCTAGGAAGACCAAAAAAATTTCTACGTGTCTTAGAAAACCAGGAGGAGACGAGAATTTTCTAAAACGAATAGCCCTCGCGGGATGAATCCATTCCCGTCTCTTGCCTCCGGGCTGTCTTGTTCATAGTGCGTTCAGTTCAGCCCTGGCCCTGGATGAGTGCGGTTTTACTTAGAACTTTCTCGTGGCCTCTCCACAGCCCGATCTGTGACTCAGTCATGTACCTAGAAATTAGCCGTTAACACATAGAGGTTCAAAGTAACAATACAGGGACGTCCATGTTTAAGTGTCCGTGATGCTGCTTGTATGTGAAAGGCAGGATCTGAGGGTCCCGGTGATAAGAGACCAAGGAAGACTTACAAGATGAGGGGCTGGCTGCCTGAGCTTCCTGGAGGTGAATAGGCAAAAAGAGTTGGAGAAAGGCCAGTCTCAGGGTCTGAGCCACTGGGAAGACTGCCCTGGCTTCAGTGAGGTGGTTTTCAGTAGCAAGTGGTCTTGCATCCCGCTGATTTTCATGCATATAGGCAAGGATGTCACCTAGCTGTACACATGTGGCACACAGGTGTTTGGTTTGGCCAGCCTTGTGTTTTCATATTTGAAAGAGTTCTCAGCATTTACTAGTTAGGAGTTTCCATATAGAATCTGCTTTCTTGCCTCTTCATCTCTTTCCCTGCGGTACTTCCCACCCCAATCTACCCCACTCCACACCTCATCTGGAATACTTTACTTGCTCCTTTGACTCTTCTAAATCCTATCTTTCAAGATCAAATTCCCAGCTATTTCATGAAACTTTCCCTGATCTCTATTCTGTGGTGACTTCTTAAGATTCCTCTGACCCTGGCTGAACCTGGGAGATTTCAAAATAGAGTGCCTGGCTTGGTGGTGATACAGTAGATAGAGCATTGTTCTGAGATGCTGAGGTCTCAGGTTTGAAACCCTGAGGTTGCTGGCTTCGGCACAGGTTTGCCAGCTTGAGTGTGGGGTTACCCGCTTGAGTGTGGGACCATTGACATGATCCCATGGTCGATGGCTTGAAGCCCAAGGTTTCTGGCTTGAGCAAGGAGTCAGTGGCTCAGCTGGAGTACTCCCTGGTCAAGGCACAAAAGAGAAGCAATCAGTGAACAACTAAAGTGCTACAACTACGAGTTGATGCTTCTCATCTCTCTCCTTTCCTGTCTCTTCTCCCCTTGCCCCTCTTCTAACTAAAAAGAAGAGTGCCTGAACACTACCTCCAAGAGATTATGAGTTTAGGGTTGGGACTTGGCATTCATTATTCATAACAAAGCTGCTTTTACCCCAAGAAAGGAAAGTGTTGCGATAATGTAGAGGAAAAACCTGCTTTAGAAAACCTGAAGTTTTGTTGTTGGTTAGTTGTTGCTATTACCGAACTACATTTGTGGGCCTATCATTTAACCCAGTGCTTCTCAAATGTTAAGTGCATACATATTGCCGGGGATCTTGTAAACCCGAATCAGCATGCCTAGGATGGAGCCCAAGCATCAGCATTTCTAACAAACTTGCAGATGTTAGTGGCTACGCTTGTCAGACCACACTAGGTAGCAAAAATTTAACCCATTCAGGGGCCCAGATCCTTAAAGCTAGTACAGTTAGATCAACTAATCCTCAAATTCCTAAAACTGAGACACACTATGACTATATATTCTATTTTTATGTGTACTTTTTCTAAATTTAAACACCTTTAAAATAGGAACTCTTTTTGCTTGTAAACCCCATAATAGCCAGACTAGGACCTAGACTAGACAAATGATACTGGTTGGATAAAGAATGTTTAACTTGGCACATTTCTTTTTAAGTGAGAGGAAGGGAAGTAGACTCCTGCATGAACCGCAACCAGGATCGACCCAGCAACCCTTCTGGGGTGATGCTCAAATCATATCAAGCTCTTCTGAGTCTACTGTGCTCTAGACTAACCGAGTTATCCTCAGCTCCCAGGGCCAATGCTTGAACCAATTGGGCACTGGCTGTGGGAAGGGAAAGGGAGATATGCAGATGGTTGCTTCTCTTGTGTGCCCTGACGGGGAATTAAACCCAGGGTGTCCATAGGCAGGGCCAATACTCTGTCCACTGGGCCAACTGGCCAGGGCCTAGCTCGGAACATTTGGTTCTAGTTTGGCTTATGTGATCATAGGCAAGTGCTTGCCCTCTCCAGGTTGGTCAAGTTAATGGTTTTGAAATCCAAGCAGGAGGATCTAGACATTTTCCTTCTCTTCTTCAGGGCAGCCTCTTGCACCCTCACTTATCCATGGGCAAAGCTGGCCACAGAGTGAAGACAGCTATGTTTGGCACAGAAGGTTTTATGGCACTCAGGTATGTGGCTGTGAATTTTGTCTAGGAAGTGTGGACGTGATGGAGTCCTGCACAGAAGAATCTATACAAGGGTAATGCTAGAGAACTATAGCAGGTTGGTCTCACTGGGTAACACTGGCTTCCCTTACAATTTAAAATCTGATCCACTGAGCTGCTCAAATCGCTTAAATGCAGAAAAGGCAATGGGTGGAGCTGACAGGCATAGCGACCTTTGCTTTTGGATTGGACTAGACAACAACAATGTGCTTTCTCACATCTCTCCTGACCTCCTGGGAAATCCTGGCGTTTTTGGTGCAGTTGAGACTAGGTAAGTAGGTGTGTGTGTATGGGATTTTTGGTACAGTTGAGACTAGGTAGGTAGGTGTGTGTCTGTGTGTCTACCACATCAGGCCTTTTCTTCAAGCTGGATTCTCTTAGATATTCTTGTTTCTAGCGGGGGGAGATATTTCATCCACTCAGCGAGGATTAGACTTAATGTGCTATCTGCCTGATCTGAAATTCCCTTCCCTTATTCATCCCTTTTCCACTACTGAGATTTTACTCTTCAGGGATCCCTTATGCCATATTCTGGGTTTCCCTACCATTTGGCTCTGAGTTCTGAAATGGCACTTTAAACCAATATCCTACAGTCACCTCATCTTCTTTACCTATAAGCAGAAATTCCATTTTTCCAAACCATAACTCATCACTCAGCATGGATGGACCAGGAAAACATGCTGTGTGAAAAAAACCAGTCCCAGGAAGACAAATACTGCATGGATCCTCTTATCTGAGGCATCTAAAATAGTCAAAGGTGTAGCAATAGATAATAGAATGATGGATACCAGGGGCAGGGAAGGGGATATGGGGAGTTGTTCAATAGGTATAAAGTTACAGTTACACAAAATGAGTAAGTTCCAGAGATCTGCTAAATAATACAGGGCCTATATTCAACAATAAGATATTGTGTACTTAAAAATTGTCAAGAGGGTAAGTCTCATGTTAAGAGCTCTTACCACATACAATCACACAAAGAGATACAAACTTTTGGAGATGATAAATATGTTTATTACATAGACTGGTGACAGCAACATGAGTATACATAGGTCCAAACTCACCAAATTGTATACATTAATTATATGCAGTTTTCTCTGTACTAATTATACCTCAGTAAAGTTGAGGGGAAAAGGATTATTAAGGGCATAGCTGCATAAGGAACATTAAGTTTTGGGCTTGTTACCCTTTCTCTGGAATACCAATGAAGTAGGAAACTTTTATTAGGATATGCTACTAGAAAATCATCAGTTGATGGGCACATAATGTAATCAACAGTTCAAATGCTGTGGAGATGTTTACCTGAAACATATGTATTATTGATCAATGTCACCCCTTTAAATTTAATTTCTAAATATAAAGAAGTTATATTGAAAAAACCATCAGCTATTATAAAATTTGTCCAATAAAAAGATTCATTTATATTTCTCTTTGACTCACAAAAATATACCTTAAAGGTAAATATTATATTCGGTGACAGAGGTAATTAATGTAAGTTCATTTAATGGATTAAAAGTTTTAAAGGTATATTGTTAGTAGTATTCTTTTTTTTTTACAGAGACAGAGAGAGTCAGAGGGATAGATAGGGACAGACAGGAATGGAGAGAGATGAGAAGCATCAATCATCACTTTTTCATTGCGACACCTTAGTTGTTCGTTGAGTGCTTTCTCATGTGCCTTGACCGTGGGCCTTTAGCAGACCGAGTAAACCCTTGCTTGAGCCAGCGACCTTGGGTCCAAGCTGGTGAGCTTTTTGCTCAAGCCAGATGACCCCGCACTCAAGTTGGCGACCTCAGGGTCTCGTCGAACCTGGGTTCTCCGCATCCCAGTCTGACGCTCTATCCACTGCGCCACCGCCTGGTCAGGCTGTTAGTATTATTCTTATCCTTGAAAATACAGCATGAATATTTCAGTTATACAATATTTTCACTTTTCTGTAAAACCATGCAATCCATAATTATGATGATGTTAAATTATAAAACATAACTAATAACTCTCATAACAGTTAATGTCCTTGTTCTGGTTGAATTAATTATACCTTTAAATTATAATGTTAGGCAAATTTTGTGACACTGACTTTCTGATGTCTGAAAAATACTTACAGAACATACCAAATCTACTCTGGATATGCCTCTCCTGACTTAATACACTCGTGTAGAGGTGTCATTACCACATAATGCTGATCTTGGAGAGAGGAAGAAATCTGCCCCTGAGAAATGGTTTTATGTCATTATTTGGTTTAATATGACTATACTCCTTGCTGACATCTCAAATGACTTAATCATCTCCTCTCAATATGCCTGTTGAAGTAGTGTACAGACTTCCCAGGAGTTGGAGATAACTGGTTTCCACTGCTTTATGTCCAGGTTTCTCCCTAGGTTATGAGTGCTTGAATTTAGTAGGGTACATGTGACACCTCTCCTTTACAATGGCAGTTGTGACCCATGTAATCTGTGTCTACTTTGGCAACTCAACAGAAAAGCTTTAACTCATTCATTGTAAAGATGTTGGACAAAGACTTGCTTTTGGATATTTATGGACCAAACAATTTGGCACTTGTGTGCTGGCTATCATTTTTGTTTGTATTTGGATAAATGCTCATGAATAATAAACTTCAAGAACAAGCTAACTGGTTATTCCAGATAGGATGAACTCAACCATCAAATTTTCTTTTACATGCTGTAGTTTGGCCAAATACAAAGTTGGCTGAAGGATCCTCTACAAATGCTAGTTAGGCTATTTTTTTTTTTTGCATTTATTCCTAATTGTTGCTGCTGTCAAGTGTATTGTTACCAGCATATGAAATAGTTTGACAGCTGCCAATCCATTGGTTCAAACCGAAAGGAAATTGAAGTGACAGATTAAAAAAAACTAAGAAATTTGATGAGCATGACACTGGAAACAGTATGAAGATGTAGAACTGAAAACCTGATAATTTGGCTATTTATGTTATTTAAAATTAAAGTGATTTTTAAAATTTTTTTATTTTGAAAATTAACTTTAACAGGGTGACATTGATCAATAAGAATACATAGGTTTCAGGTAAATGTTTCTATAGCATTTGAACTGTTGCTTATGTTGTATACCCATCACCCAAAGTAAAATCATTTCTTTTTTTTTTAATTTTTCTTTTATTAATTTTTAGAGAGGGGAGAGAGAGAGAGAGAGAGAGAGAGAGAGAGAGAGAGAGAAGGGGGAGGAAGGAGCAGGAAGCATCAACTCCCATATGTGCCTTGACCAGGCAAGCCCAGGGTTTTGAACCAGCGACCTCAGCGTTCCAGGTCGACGCTTTATCCACTGCGCCACCACAGGGCAATAAAATAATTTCTTGTCACCATGTATTCATCCCTCTCTACACCCTTTCCTCCATTCCTCCCCCACACCTCTCTCCTCTTGGTAACTACTTCACTTTTATCTATGTCCATGAGTCTCAGTTTTATATCCCACCTATGTGTGAAATCGTACAGTTCTTAGTTTTTTCTGAGTTACTTATTTCACTCAGTATAATGTTCTCAAGGTCCATCCATGTTGTTGTAAGTGACAATATATCATTATTTCTTATGGCTGAGTAGTATTCCATTGTATATATAGTGCATATATATAAGATATACTTTCTTCTTATACTATAGAGCCATGATAATCAAAACAGCATGGTATTGGTAGAAAAACAGATATATAGCCCAATGGAACAGAATTGAAAGCCCAGGAAAAAAGCCACATATATATGGACAAATAATCTTCAACAAAGGAGCCAAAAACACACAATGGAGAAAAGAAAGCCTCTTTAATAAATGGTGCTGAGAAAATTGGAAAGTCTCATGCAAAGTATGAAACTTGACTACGGTTTGTCCTCCTGCACAAAAAAATAATTCAAAATGGATCAAAGACTTAAATTTAAGATCTGAATAAATTACATAGAAGAAAACATAAGTACTAAACTCATGGACCTTGGCTGTAGAGAACAATTTATGAATTTGACCCCAAAGGCAAGGGAAGTAAAGGCAAGAATAAACTAATGGGACTATATCAAACTAAAAAGCTTCTGATCGGCAAAAGAAACTGACAGCAAAACAAATAGGCAGCCAAATAAATAGGAGATGATATTTGCAAACAACAGCTCTGATAAGGGGTTAATATCCAAAATATATAAAGAACTCACAAAGCTCAGCAACAAGCAAGCAAATGATCCAATTAAAAAATAGGGAGAGAGAAAAATAAAATTTAAAGAGAGAAAGTATACACATAAAAATATCTTAGAAAAATAAAAAGTCTTTTTCTCATTGGATGAAAAAAATTAATTAATTAAATTAAAAAATGAGGAGAGGACCTGAACAGACATTTCTCCCAAGAGGATATACAAATGGTCAGCAGATATATGAAAAGATGCTCATCTTTGTAGGAAAATGGATGGAGACTGTTGTCCTGAGACAAGTCTTTGGTGCGGGACTTTGGAACGCCAAGTCCTGCGGGGGCAGAACACTACCCCTGCAAGCACTGATAAGATTGTTTAAAAGGAAACAGCTGATCCCTATGGCTTTCCCCTACATACCTGAAAGGTATTAGTTAATTACCCTTCTCTGCACCTGAACCCAGGCTCTGCTAATTTGCTTGATGAGCAAAGAGACCAATAAATAGATGAGGCTGCAGCGATCTGGGCTCTCAGTCCTAGAGGCTGGGAGTCTCCTGCACCCATCTTTTCTCTATGTTGTTCCTTGTGTGTTTTATTTCTTAAGTCTAGCAGCACCTTCCTTTCTTCCACACCAATTGCCGAGCTGGTTGGAACAAGTGGCACCCAAACAGGGACCTGACAAACTGGGACCCGAATGGAACAGTGACCCAATTGGAAGAAGAATCACCAGAGCAATAAATAAAGTAAGAAAATAACCGCTGGACCCCGAGGGGAAATAGAGGCCTCATTTCAGTCCATCACAGGAAAGTGGTAAGGACATCCTTGGGAAAATACAGGGTAACAATGGGGAACAGGGACAGTGTTATGAAACGTTCCTATATCTGTCTCTTAAAACAATTGTTGAAGGCTGGAGGGGCTAAAGCCAGCGAAGCAGGACTTTTAGAATTATTCCAAGTAATTAAGAAGCATTGTACTTGATTCCCTACTTTAGAAAGTCTAGATTAACATGACTGGGAAAAGGTAGGAAAAGAGTTTTAAAAAATTATATACTCAAGGTATTCCATGGCCAGTTACTATCTGGCAAACTTGGACCTTAGTAAAATCTGTCTTAGAACCTTTACAAACTGATGATGATGATGATAATGAGGGAGATGAAGAATTTGAGATTAAATACGCTGAGTGTGAAAATACTCTAAAGGTTCACAAACCTTATTCACCATCTGCTCCTCTCCTTGATTTTGAGAAACTTTTGCCGTCCCCTCCACAGCCTGTTTTTGTACCTAGGGAGTTTCCACCACAGTTATCGGCTCTTCAGAAAGGAATATTTGCCCTGGCCGGTTGGCTCAGTGGTAGAGCATCAGCCTGGCGTGCGGGGGACCCGGGTTCGATTCCCAGCCAGGGCACACAGGAGAAGCGCCCATCTGCTTCTCCACCCCCCCCCCTCCTTCCTCTCTGTCTCTCTCTTCCCCTCCCGCAGCCAAGGCTCCATTGGAGCAAAGATGGCCTGGGCGCTGGGGATGGCTCCTTGGCCTCTGCCCCAGGCGCTAGAGTGGCTCTGGTTGCGGCAGAGCGACGCCCTGGAGGGGCAGAGCATCGCCCCCTGGTGGGCAGAGCGTCACCCCTGGTGGGCGTGCCGGGTGGATCCTGGTCGGGCGCATGCGGGAGTCTGTCTGACTGTCTCTCCCCGTTTCCAGCTTCAGAAAAATACAAAAAAAAAAAAAAAAAAAAAAAAAACCCTAAAAAAAGAAAGGAATATTACAGGCCCGTAGAGAGGGAGACTTGGTTGCATTACAGATGGCTTTTCCAG
The DNA here is from genome assembly GCF_036850765.1 of Saccopteryx bilineata. Lineage (NCBI taxonomy): Eukaryota > Metazoa > Chordata > Mammalia > Chiroptera > Emballonuridae > Saccopteryx > Saccopteryx bilineata. Next base: position 170,694,475 of record NC_089495.1, read on the forward strand.
TAACAGTTACAGAGAGAGTGGCTCCTGGAGTAGATCCCCAAAATTCTAAATTGCTGAGCTGGTCGTGGCACATTTTCACTAGCTATTCAAGCAATTCAAATCAAAACTACAGTGAGATACCACCTCACGCCTGTTAGATTGGCTATTATCAACAAGACAGGTAATAACGGGTGTTGGAGAGGCTGTGGAGAAAAAGGAACCCTCATTCACTGTTGGTGGGAATGTAAAGTAGTACACCATTATGGAAGAAAGTATGGTGGTTCCTCAAAAAATTAAGACAAACTACCATATGACCCAGCAATCCCTTTACTGGGTATCTACCCAAAAAACTAAAAAATACTGGTACATAAAGACACAATGCACATTTACAAAACATGCCACAAAGGTATTAGCTTTCCACTAATAAGTGGAAGGTATTAGCATCCTTCTTTGGTTAGAACTATAATAAATTCCCTTTTATAAAGTAGAGTCTTGAAAGTTGAATAAGCTGGAGTAACATATTTAAAGATAATAAATTATTTAATCTACCTTAATCCTTTTCCTCCCGAAGTTTTACTATGAGAAAATTTCTAACATAGAAGTTGGGAGTACCATACATACAGTGAATATCTAGAGGCGCACCACAGTTAACATAGACTGTATTTTTTTTTCACACACTGTTTGTCATCCCTCCTTCCACCCATCTAACTTTTAAATACATTTCAAAGCATCAGATATCACTTCACCCCTAAACATTTCAGCACACATATCATAAACTAGAGTTGGAGTATTGCACAGGCACACCCTTCACACCATAGTACACACATCAACACATTTGATCAAAGAACATTATAGTCTCATGTGAGAGCAGTGTAACCCCCAGGGTTGGAGATTCAATGGCCTTCAGCAGTTGGCCCCAACCTGGAGCTCTGAGTTACCTTTGAACCCATTTTATTATTTTTAATGAAATGTTTATTTTCCACAAGGCAGCACAGACTGACAAAAATAGCCCCTTCCCTTATTATTAAATCATAATAGCTAACATTTCCAGAATATTTGTTCTGTCTCAGTCACTATTTTAAGTGGTTTACACGTTGTCAATTGATCGTCTTGGCATCAATTCAACACCAACAGTAATCCCCAATTTTGGGTGCAGTAAAGAAAGGAACTTTATTCAGTGCAAAATAGACCAGTTATGATACAACACAGCTGTGAGGCAGCCCTGGAGCCAGGCCCCCTCCAGCTAGACAGCTCTGCTCTACCCACTGGTCTGCTCTACTCTGCTCTGGCAAGACATCTTTGGTGTTTTAGCTTAGCCAGAGAGACACAGTCTCTATTCTTTGGCGGAAAGAAACCATACACTCTCAGAGCCAGAGGGAAGCTGGCTTAAATAGACAGAAGTCCCTACCCCTGGTCCCCAATTGGTCTATCCTTATTCAAATAAGGACTTCAAATTCTCACAGTTTGACCAAAAGGATTGGTCAGACTAGAGCTGCTATGATTGGTCAGAGATGCACAGCTCCAATTGGATTGAGAAAGCTTCAGCCCTTACAGTTGAAATACACTATTCACAAAAATTAGTGGATATTTTATAGCTTCATATTCATTTTGAAATATCCCCTAATTCTGCTCACAAAAATAGGCAATGTTTTATTGCTTCACATTCATTTTGAAATATCCCCTAATTTTTGTGAGCAGTATAAGATTCCCAGAACTCCTCTATAAGGGCTGGCTCAGATGGCAGGAACACAGTGCTGGCAGTTTAGTGCAGGCTTCTCCCTAAAGTGCTGTTTGTATGAAAGGCTCCTGTGTAGAAATAGCTGCTAGGCTCTGTTGTTGTTTTTAATTTGTGCCCAGTGAGCCACCAAGAGCCCTTTTTAGTGGGTATCTTCTTTCTCTGGATTCACAACATTTTATTTCATTTGATAATATCAGTCAGTAGCATAACCTCTTAGACATGGTAGTTGTGTCCTTTTAAAAGTGAGAAAACACATTTTTCTCTAAATATGTACATGGTTTTGTAGATTAAAAAACATTCATAATATAAGGCTTATAAAAAAACTAATGGAAGAAATGTCTAGGCTAAAAAGAGGCAAGTCTCTCTTCAGTTATTAAGGGAAATCATTCCCCAGGAGCCCTCTGGATCTAAAAATAATAGATGATTCTTAAAATTGGTTTTATTTTTAAAAAATTATATATTTAAAATATGAATAGTTCACTTTATAGGAAGTTGAAGGTATAAATAAAAATGGGCACAAATTTATGATTAGCCATTTTTAATTTAAAAATTCATATTTTTTAATTTAAGAAACTGCTTTGCATTATTCACTATATAAAAGAAAATCAATCAATACAGAACCGAATGAAGAAGAAAGACGTCATCCCAAATCCCATCACCCAGAAACAATATTCATTAACATTTGGTAAGTATAATTTACACATATGAATGTCATCTTTATAAATAACAGAGATGGAATGAGAGATAATTATAGCTAACATTTGAGCCCTGTACTAAGAACTTTATATGGATTACTTATAAACCATAAATCCATTAATCCCATTTTACAGATGAACTCAGACACAAAGCAGTGAGTAACTTTGCCAGGGTCACACTAGCAATCTGAATCAAGACTTGACTCTTAAGCACTTTGCTATAGTTTTACAAAATTGGGATTATATTAGTCATGCTATTTTAAAGATTTAATATATTAAATTAGATTTAGTTAAATTTATAGGGAAAGAAGTAAATTAAATGATGCTAAATAAACTTTGAACATCAACTAAAAATTTATAATATGATCCCCCCATAAGGAAAAGAAGAATTGGAATATTTTTAAACCACATATTTCAATTTTTGACAGTAGCATTGATTTCTTGCTGTGAGAAATGTAGAAGCGTGTGTGTGTGTGTGTGTGTGTGTGTGTGTGTGTGTATTTTCCCAACACAATTTTTGTCAACTATTTTTATGGAAAATTTTACATAATTTACATTCTGCAAATTATACTGTAATGCCTATGAATGCTTATTCTTGGATTTATATTATATTGGCTCCTAGGCTTGCTAATATTCCATTTATCACAGCTTTTCTAAATGTGAGTTCATCATTAATGTCATGGTTTCATTGGTTGGATTTCAACAAACTTTTTTTGTGTGTGATAGTCTTAATTTATTTTTTAATTTATTGTGTTGACATGGTCTCATGTGTCCCACTCAATATGACACCATCTACACACCACACATGCCCCTCCCCATGTCCCATGCAAAGATTTAATTTTTTAAAAGGCAAGAGAGAGACTAGAGTTAAGTTCAGTTTCCCCAGATGGGAGGCAGGGGTCAGGGAATACAGCTTCTTTTCAAAATTTGACCAGCTGTGTGATCATGGATGAGACATTTGACTTCTTTGGGCCCCGGTTTCTCCATTTCTAATATGTATGCTTGATCTAATCACCTTTAAGGTCCTATCCAGCAATGAAAGTAGGCTGTTCTCTGACCTTTAACCAAAGGTACTCATCCAAAGAAAGGCCAGTTTGTTTTCCAAGCTGCCTTAACATCATTGAACAGTAGGGGGCGCCCTAAACACAGCCATCCATTCCTTTCCCTCTAGTCCCTTCTGACAATTCAGGTGGAGAATGGGAGCAGGCCGACTTCTCACAAGTCAGAGTTAAGTTGTCCAGAGGCTAGCCTTCTGCCTGAGCAATATGGGTAGCCAGGGCCTCAGAGACATTTGTTGATTTTCTATCTTTCCAAGAACTTGTGGAGTGAAACATTTAATTGTATTTTTAAGTATGGATATCACTGAAGATAATGACTCATATTCTTATAATCTATGGTAATTTGCTGCTCTAAAGTTAAACACAAATACTTAACATAATTTTTGTTTTTCTGGTGGAGAGGCAGGCATTTTTCACATAATTTCCAAGGATTCTCAGAGCATGAATTGATTCATTGATTCAATTTTATAGAAGATCTATTATGTGCCGACATTGTTTACAGCATTAACAAAACAAAGCCCTTGCTCCCATCAAAGCTTGTATCGCATGAGCATTTTAAAATGGTGGGCTGAAATGGAAAGCACTTCATATATGGAGCCACATTCCAGCTAAAAAGAAAGTAGCCCTTACAAAACACCATATAGTGTCCAAATGAAATTTCTCTGGGTTTAAGAAATCTGCTATCTGTTCAGGAATTTTTCACCTAGAAAAAGGGGATAACTGAGAAAATGGCTGTTGAATGAGTTAAATGTATAGATACAACATTCTGGAAAGAAAAGAAAGCCATGTCAATCTCAGGGGAGTGATTGCATGGAAGAATATTAGTTTTCAGATTAACCATGAAAGCTACAGCACCTATTATGGTAAACAGCCCAGCTCTAGAATTAGGCTGTACAAGTTGGAATGCCAGCTCTGACATTCAGCAACTGGCTGATGTTGGGGAAATTTCTTAATCTACCTTCAGAGAGTCGTTTGAGGATTCAGTGGGTCCATATATTTAAGCCATTCAAACAGTGGCTTGGCATATAGTAATTACTCAATAAATATTCACTGTACTCATCAACATAATTATCATTATAGTTTTAAATTGGCCTAGTTCTTGATTTCTTTTCATCCTAACAAAATCCTTTTAAATCTTAGTTTTACAAAGCTGAATGAATTTGCTTAGTCAGCAATATATATATTAAGCAGCTACTATTTGCCTCTATGCATTAAGAATTTGGTAATAAACAAGGCATAGTATCTACCTTCTCAGGAGCTTGTAATTTCCAGGGGGAATGCTAGCTAATAAATACATTAAAAGTAAATATAAGAAGTGAAGGTATAATGCCTAGATGTAAGTTGAATTATTTTTGGAATTAATATTAATAATATTAAAATATGTGTGGCGTTCTTGATGATTTATTGCTATAGACTGAATGTTTGTTTTCCTCTAAAATTCATATATTGAAACCTAATCCCCAGTATTGGAGGGGGGATAACTTTGAAAATTGATTGGGTCATGAGGGTGGAGCCCACATAAATGGGATTTGTTCCCTTATTAAAAAGATCCAGAGAGCCTGACCTGTGTTGGTGCATTGGATTTAGCATCAGCCTGGGTTGCTGAAAGCCTGGTTCAAAACCCCAATGTCACCAGCTAGAGTGTGGGTTCAGTGGCTTAAGCATGGGCTTGCCAACTTGAGTGTGGAGTCTCTAGTTTGAGTGTGGGATCACTGACATGATCCCAAGGTCACTGGCTAGAGCTAAGGTTGCTAGTATGGGCAAGGGGTCACTGGCAAATGGAAACCAAAAGAGAGCAGGAGTAGCTATACTTATGTCAGACAGAGTAGACATTAAGCCAAAAACTATAACAAGAGACAAAAAGGGTCATTATATAATGATAAAGGGGTCTATTCATGAAGAAAACATAACAATTGTAAATATACTGCTCACAAAAATTTGGGGATATTTTGTCACTTCATATTCATTTTGAAATATCCCCTAATTTTTGTCAACAGTGTGTGTGTGTATATATATATATATATATATATATATATATATATATATATGCCCCTAACATTAGAGCACCTAAATATATTAAGAAAAACAAACATCTGAAAGAATAGACAATAATACAATAATAGCAGGGGACTTTAGTACCTCACTTTCAACAATGAATAGATCATCCAAACATAAAGTTGATAAGGAAAGATTAAACTTGAACTATACTTTAAATCAATGAACCTAACAGACATTTGCAGAACATTCTACCCAATGGCATCAGAATACACATTCTTCTCAAGTGCACACGGAATGTTCTCGGGATAGATCATGTTAGGTCACAAAGTGAATCTTAGCAAATTTTAAAACATTCAAACATGCCTGGCCAGGCAGTGGCACAATAGAGCATTAAACTGGGACACTGAGGACACAGGTTCAAAATCCCAAGGTCACTGGCTAGAACATGGTCTCACCAGTTTAAGTGCTGGATTGCTAGCTTAAGCATGGAATCATAGACATGATCCCATGGTCTCTGGCTTGAGACCAAAGGTTGCTGCCTTGAAGCCCAATGTTGCTGGCTTAGACCCAAAGTCACTGACTTGAGCAAGGGGGTCACTGCCTCAGCTGGAGCCCCGCAGTTAAGACACATATGAGAAGCATTCAATGAACAACTAAAGTGCTACAAGTCTAAGCTGATACTTCTCATTTCTCTCCCTTCCTGTCTGTCTTGCTAAAAAACAAAACAAAACAAACAAAAAAACTGATTGAAATTATATTCACTATCCTTTCCAGCCACAATAGTATAAAACTAGAAATCATTAACAGGAGGAAAATGAATAATTCTCAAATATGTGGAAATTAAGCAACACTCTCCTGAGAAACCAATGGGTAAAAGAAGAAATAAAAAATATCTTTAGGCCCTGGCTGGTGGCTCAGTAGATAGAGACTTGGCTTGGCTTATGAACATCCTGGGTTCAATTCCCAGTCAGGACACACAGGGAAGGTGACTATCTGCTTCTCCCCCCTCCTTCTTGCTCTTCTCTTGTGGACAAGGCTCACTGAGGGTGAGGACGACAGAGACGCAGAGACCTGACTCTGGGGACCAGGTTCAGTGACGCAGATCCGATTTATTCAGGAAGTAAACTAACTTATATACACAGGTTCAGCCTATAGGGTGTTACAGCCTGTTCTTCAAAGCCAATGGCTGAAAAGGTCAGGGAGCTGCCTGGTTAGCGCTGAGTCACTTCCTTATAGCGAGCGAACTTCCTCCTGGGTATACCTAGGAGGGTTTCAGGTGCTAGAGTGTTCTCACAGCATTGTATCAGCCACAGCTGCTAGGAATGCACTCTGTACTCTGCACTCTACCTACATTTCTGCCTGTCCTGCAACCAGTGGCTCAATTGATTCAAGTGTGGCCTCAGGCTGAGGATAGATCCATAGGAGCACATCAGCTTCAGGTGCTAAAAATAGCTCGGTACTTGAGCATCAGCCCAGAAAGGGGTTGCTGAGTAGATCTCAGTTGGAGTGCATGTAGGAGTCTGCCTCACTATCTCCCCTCCTCTTACAGAAAAAATATATCTAAAACAAAGGAAAATTAAAACACAATATACCAAAACATATAGGATGCACCAAAAGCAGTTCTAAGAGGGAAGGAAGTTTATAGTGATAACTGTCTACATTAAGAAATGAAAAAGAACCAAAAAGCCCTTCAATAGAAGACTGGATAAAGAAGATGTGGCACATATACACTATGGAATACTACTCAGCCATAAGAAATGATGACATCAGATCATTTACAGCAAAATGGTGGGATCTCGATAACATTATACGGAGTGAAATAAGTAAATCAGAAAAAAAACAAGAACTACATGATTCCATACATTGGTGGAACTTAAAAACGAGACTAAGAGACATGGACAAGAGTGTGGTGGTTACCAGGGGTGGGGGGAGGGAGGACGCAGGAGGGAGGGAGGGAGAGAGGGGGAGGGGGAGGGGCACAGAGAAAACTAGATAGAGGGTGACGGAGAACAATCTGTCTCTGGGCGAGGGGTATGCTACATAATTTAATGACAAGATAACCTGGACATGTTTTCTTTGAATATATGTACCCTGATTTATTAATGTCATCCCATTAACATTAATAAAAATTTATTTAAATATTCTAAAAAAAAAAAAAGAAATGAAAAACATCTCAAATGAACAACCTAAGTTTACACCTTAAAGAACTAGAAAAAGAAGGACAAACTAAGGCAAAGTTAGCAAGTGAAAAAAGATAACAAAGATCCGAGTAAAAACAAATGAAATAGAGAAGAAAACTAGAAAAGATCAATGAACAATGAAATATTACTCAGCCATAAGAAAAGATGAAATAAAGTAATTTGCGATAACATGGATGGATCTTGAGAATATTATACTAAGCAAAATGCCAGACAGAAAAAGTCAAGAACCATATGACTTCACTTATATGTGGAATATTAAACTGAAAGCAACAAATGAACAAACAGGAAAAACAAAAAGTCATAGACACAGACAACAGTATGATGGTTACCACAGAGAAGAGGGGATGGGCATGGTAAAGGGTAATGGAGGTCAAATATATGATGATGGAAGAGGAATTGTCTTTGGGTGGTAGGCACATAATGCAATATACAGATGAATTATCAGAATTGTACACTTGAAATCTATATAATTTTATTAGCCAATGTGACCCCAATAAATTTAATTTAAAAAAACGAAAGATCAATGCAACTTAAGAGTTGGCTTTTTAAAAAGAAGGGAAATTGACAAACTTCTAGTTTGATTTACCAGAAAAGAAAAAAACACTACTCAATTAATAAAATTATAAATGAAAGAAGAGAAATACAAAAAATCATGAAATATTATTATAATCAATTACACTCATACAAATTGGACAACCTAGAGAAAATTGATATATTCCAAGAAGCATACAACCTGACAAGACTGAATCATGAAGAAATGGACAATCTTAACAGACCGACCAATAACAAGTAAGGAGCTCGATCGAATCAGCACATCAAAAACACCCAACAAAGAAAATACTAGGATCAGATGGCTTCACTGTTGAATTATATCAAACATTTAAAGAAGAATTAATGCCAGTACTTCTCAAACTTCCAAAACCTTTCATTTTACAAGACCAGCATTACATTGAGCCAGATAAAGTCACTATAAGAAAATGACAGGCATTCAACATCCCTGAAGAATATAGATGCAAAAACTCTCAACAAAATACTAGCAAAGCAAATTCAACAGCACATTAAAAGGATCATACAACATGATCAAATAGGATTTATCCTCATGATGCTAGGGTAGGTTAAGACTGGATTGTACAACAAAGATAGAGTTTTGTTGGTGGAAATGTAAATGCAGCCGCTATGGAAAATGGTATGGCCGTTCCTCTAAAATTTAAAAGTAAAACTACTACTATATGATCCAGTAATCCCACTTCTGGGCATATCCAAAGTAAAAGAAAACAGAATCTTGTAGAGATACCTGCACTATGATGGTTCATTGCAGGATTATTCACAATAGCCGAGATGTGGAATGGAGAAAGAAAATGTGATATACTGAAATATTATTCAGCCATGAAAAAGAGGGAAATTCTGCCATTCGCAATAACATAGGTAGATCTTGAGGGCATTATGAAAAATGTTTAGCAATGATTTTAAATACTAAACCAAAAGGACCATCTACAAAAGAAGAAATTTATAAATTGGACTTCATTAAAAATTTTTAAATGCTTTGCAAAAGATATTGTTAAGAGAAAGAAAAGGTAAATCACAGTTTGGGAGAAAAACTTTGCAAAATCTATCAGATAAAGAGTTGTAAGTGAAAAAAATTCAAAGAATTCTTAAAATTCAATAAGACAACAAAGAATGCAATATTTTGAATGGGCAAATGATCTGAACAGACATCTCATCAAAAAGATATAAAGAGGACAATTTAAGCACATGAAAAGATATTTAACATTATACATCAGTCAGAAATTTTAAATTAAAACAACAGTGAAGTACCCCTACGAACCTGATAGAATGGCTGACATCTAATATACCAAATCCTGATGAAGATGTGGAGCAAACAGTAATTCTATCATTGCAGGTAGGAATACATAATGGTACAGCCACTTTGGAAGTTAACCTGCTATTTCTTAGAAAACTGAACACATTCTTATCATATCATTCAGCCATCACACTTCCAGGTATTTGCCCAAATGAGTTGAGTACTTATATCCACACTAAAATCTTCACATGAACATTTATACGAGCTTTATTTATAATCACCAAAAAGTGGAAGCAATCAAGTAGACCTTCAAGAAGTGACTGAATACACATACTGTACTACCTCCATACAATGACTATTAATTTGGTAACAAAAAGAAATGAACTACCAAGCCACAAATAGACATGGAGGTAACTAAAATACATATTGCTACATGAAAGAAGCCAGTTTGAGAAGGCTACATACTGTAAGATTCCAACTATATGACATTCTGAACAGGCAAAAGGTAGGGTAAGGGGTAGGGTTTGGGGTAATTTATGGTTAGGTGTATGGGAAGGGGTAGGAGTATGTTTTGAGGTAAGGGTAAATGTAGGTGTAGGAGTAGGGTAGGAGTAGGTTTAAGGTTAGAGTTAGGGGTATGATTAGGGGTAAGGGTAGTAGTAAGGTTAAGGTTAGGTTTAGGGGTATGGTAAGGGTTAGGTTTAGGAGTAGGTTAGGGTTAGGGGTACAGGTAGGAGTAGAAGTAGAGTTTAGGGTAGGGGTAGTAGTAGGTTGTTGGGCAGATAAAATGTATTATGCTCACTTTGTTAAAGATTACGCTGCCCAGGTGATATTAATGTGTGTTGGGGGCAGGCAGGATTGTTGTAGCCTGGGGCTTGGTTTTGGGATTAAGCCTTTCCCACCCTTTTTGATGTGGGGTGGTACAATCCAATCATGCCTCAGAGAAGTGACTGTATTAGAGACTTCCCTATTTTGTATATTGGATTAGAGATTGTGAAGCTACAATATAAAATGGGGATGGAACGAGAGTTTGGGCTCTTGGTTCCTGAGGTTAGCATGAGAGAGCAGAGAGAGTAGAGCCAGCAGCGGAAGGAGGCCACGTGGAGGAGGCCAGGAAAAGCAGCCAAGATGGCGGAGTGCTGAGTGAGAAGCCAGTTTGTGTAGAGTTTGTATGTGGGATAAGGAAGGAGATGGGGAACTGAGGAGAATAAGTCTGGTGAGCTAGAAACCTTTGATTCTAGGAAACTCGGATAAGTCAGTAGCTTTGTGAGCACTGCATGTGAGTGGGTTTGGGAGCCCAGTGTGTATTTTTACTTGCCCGCCGGGTGCAAGCTAGAATTAAAGATGACAGCCCATCAGTTTTTGGCTCCGTTGTTTCTTTACCAACTGTCCGAATCCAATGCGAACCTGCACTGGCTGGGCGGCTCCGATGGTGGCCGTGGCTTCTGGCTTTACATGGGTGTAGGGTTAGGGTTAGGAGTAAGGTTAGGGTTAGTTCTAGGGGTTACATCAGGCATGGCCAACATACGGCCCATAGGCTGGATTTGGCCCGTGTAATGCGTTTATGTGGCCCGCAATTAAATTTTTAATATTCTCTGCATGACGCACTGTGGAAATGAAATAAGTGGTACCTTTAAATCGTTATACATAAACTACGCTATCTAACCATTGTACGACAATGAAAGTTAAAATCTCAGCTACTCAGAAGCGGAAGCATCTTTGATTATTGGAAATCGAGATATTTAAGAAGATAGTGATAAGTGGAAAAGAATTCCGCGTGTATCTAATCTAGGGTTAACTTCCAATAACTGATCGAATGAATTTGCGATACTTCTTTATTTTTTAAAAAAAATTCCATTATAAAGATTTACAACTTTTGTACTTGTCTGTGCAATTTTTGTAAGCAATTGAATAATGGAAAATATGGAAATTTAAAAATACTTGCCAAGGAATATTTAGTAATCTTCAGCTCAACTTATATTTGTGTACAAACTTTTTCTTTAATGAATCTAAATAAAAATACAAGATCAAGATTGAATGATTTACATTTGGAGGCTGTGTTAAGAATAGCTACTACAAGTATAGAGCCAGATATTTAAAAAATAATAGGCAATGCAGAGCGCCTCAACACGTCACATTAGTTTTTTTGTTAATTTGTTGTACTAAATTACTTACATTTATTCATAAACAAATTACATAATAAAATTTTGTTTACTTAAACGAATCATTTTTGTATTTAACATTTTTTAATTTTAATATTTCATCTAGCCTGTGAAAAAGTTTTCTTTCTAATCTGGCCCAGGGGCAAAAACTGTTGTCCCCACCTGGGTTAAGTGGAGTAGGGGGAGTGTTAGGGATGGGTGTAGAAAGAGTGGTAGGCCTAGGGGTAGGGTGAGTTGTGGGAATAGGGGTAGGGAGAGCAGCAGGGGTAAGGGAAAGGGTGTGGTAGGTTTAGGGGGAGTGGTATTTGTAGGCGTAAAGGGAGTGGTAGGATGATGGGTAAGGGAGTGGTAGGGGTAGGGGAGTGGTAAGGAAGTGGTGGATAGGGGTAGGGGAGTGGTAGCTGTAGGGTAAAGGAGTGGTAGGGTAAGTATAGGGGTGTGGTAGGGGGAGGGGGAGTGATTATGAGGAGTGATTCTTGTGCATTCTGTAAAGAATGAAACGACTAGTTTGACCTATATAGTGACTTATACGCCTCTGCATACTGTGGGTCTTGAGAAGGCATTAGCACCTACAAAATGCTTTGAAGATATTTTAAGCTTTCTCTTTTTATTAATGGCTGACACGACATTGATGATCTCTTAACACGGACGCATGTCTCACCTGCAACGTGCCCTGCGGAACGCTGAACGTACACCGATGAGAATAGACGTGTATGAGTTGAATGTGTAAAATGGCATCTGAATGGAAGCACAGCATGGTTTGGTATATGCGGGAACTGTACCTTTAGATTTACACCTGTACAACGTGAAAGATAATTGGGATGAATATTTACAATGCATCTATAACCAATCATTCTATGCATCATTCAAAATAGATGTATGTACAGAGTAAAATTTTCCAGTGACATTGGTGTGTTTTAGGCAAAATACGTTTGATTTTCCACCCAGTTAATCTGCACTACTTTCCAAGTGTCCTGCATGGTATCCTGAAACTTCTGAACGTAAATGATAGAGCATGAGTGATGAGTTCACATTGATATTAGTGTATCTTCTGGAGGATAGAATTTTTTACAGTTTGACATTAGAGGTAGAATTAGAAACAGTTTAGAAAACTGTTTTATTTCCGTGTTAAAATACCTCTGGTATCCTTGTTAAGATAGGTAGGTAGGTATTCCAATCTTAACTGTAGCCTTCTGAAATTGGGTCCAGGCTGAGGGTAAACATGAGAGGTCACATATTGGTTGTTTGACAATGGTCGTTTGATTCTGCACATACTTTGCTCCAAGTATTGTGTGAAATGTAGGGTAAATCTTTAGTTTTAACTTATGACACAAGTGTAACCTTTCCTGTAGATAGATGTGCAGTTAAGTTAGACCTGCTGTTACTGTTCGCTGTACAATTGGAGTTACTTTAGATTCTGGATTAACTGGTCTTTTTTAAGGGTCATCACTTGGTTTACACAATGATGTCATATTTTACCATCAGGAATCTGATTGTGTATTGAACTCAATATGCTGTTTACAATGCAGTTCAAAAATGAAGCAGTTTTTGGTTAAAGAAAGATGTTCTGTAACCTAAGCATGGAAGACCTTCCTGAGCCGAAAATAGACACGATTAAAAAATGAAAGCCTGAAGTTAATTTTAAAGCAACCCCAAACATACACCTGAGCGAAGCTAGGTCAGGAAACTTGGAACTAATTTTAGGATACAATGAAAAACTAAACATAGCACTGGACCCCATTACAACGAAAAAGCAAATCTAATGTGCCTGGGCAAGAATGTAGTCAACGAAGGTAGAAACAAATCTTTGCACAACTTTTTACCAAACTTACATGAACAGTAATTGGAAATCTCACCATTTCAGGTTTGAGAACCTAACCACAGCAGTGGATTTGAATATCAGTCTGAGACAAAATTGAGCAGTAACAATCTTGAAGGGGAAACAGCCACTCATGAGTTAACGTGTGTTGTCAGGCCCTAGCGTTGTTGACCACCCACGAGTAGACCCGTGTTTCCACTTGCATTAACTATTTCACGTTTTGAAACTCTCAGCAATATAGGTTTATGGACTTGGGACTCCTCAATGCATTCAAAGTTTACTGTAATTAAAATAGATGAAATAAAATAGACAAAAACTTTCTAAATGAAGTAGCTAGGGAATGGATATCTGTCGTTCTAAACGAGTGCAGCTAAGAAACTAACAATTCTTCTGTTACTTCTAAAAGAGCTCCTTACATTTGTTCACCCTTTAGGCTGTCAGGGCAATTAAAGACCACTTCTTAGAGAACAGAGTCACTGTTATAAGAGGAACTTCGACTAGAACAGGGGTCAGGAAACTTTTTGGCTGAGAGAGCCATGAACACCACATATTTTAAAATGTAATTCCATGAGAACCATACAACGACCCATGTACATTACACATTATCCAATACAAATTTGGTGTTGTCCTGGAGGATAGCTGTGATTGGCTCCAGCCACCCGCAACCATGAACACAAGCAGTAGGAAATGAATGGATTGTAATATATGAAAATGTTTTATATTTTTAACGTTATTACTTTTTTTATTAAAGATTTGTCTGCAAGCCAGATGTGGCCATCAAAAGAGCCACATTTGGCTCGCAAGCCATAGGTTCCTGACCCCTGGACTAGAACACGCAAACGAAGTATGTTTCAAAAGGGAAGCACAGCAAAAACAAATATAATTGCAAAACACGTGGCATACCATTACATGTAGGTGACTGCTATACAGTATATACCACACCAAAACCAATTACCTCAACATATAGTATGTATAAAATCTATGTAGCAGATATGTACAAAGTTTTATTTAAATTAATTATGTATAAATAAAGTATACTGAAATTTTTTTAGGTTGTTTCACCTTCATAGTCAATTAGGAAAAAGGAGCCCATGACATGAGATAACTTCTGCATAAGTTTGCCGGTCAACAATGTGTTAAAGTATTGCCAAGCGCTGCTTTTCCCGGATGGCAGGTCACCATGTAACACTAGCATGTACTCCAATAATACAGTAAGTTATGAGGAGAGATTCTTGTGCATGCAATGAAACAGTTTGACCTATATTGTGATTTATAAACCTCTGCATCCTATGGGTCTCGAGAAAGATAAAAACAAAAAACAAAATGTCACACTGGACCCCATTACAACGAAAAGGTAAAGCTAACATGCCTGGCAAGAATGAGTAAAATATACAATAAGACTTATGATGTAAAATATGACACCGTTCTGTAAATAAAGTTATGAACCCTTAAGAAAAGATAAGTTAACCTGGAACCTAAATGTAACTTCAATCATATAGCTAACAGTAACATCAAGTCTAACTTAACTGCACATGTACAGGAAAAGTTACACTTATGTCGTAAGTTAAAACTAAAGATTTGCTCTACATTTCACACAATACTTGGACCAAACTATGGGCAGAATCAAATGAGCATTGTCAACCAATATATGACTGGTCATGTTTACCCTCAGCTTGAATCAAATTCCGTATAGCTATGACATAATTTTAAATACCTACCTTCAAGGTGACCCCAGATATATTTTAATACCGAAATAAAATGTTTTTCTAAACTTTTCATAATGGTTAGTGGTAGAGTTAGGGTTAGAATTACAGTTAGGGTTATGGATAGGGGTAGGGGTAGGGGTTGGTATAAGGGTCGGTTTAGGAGTAGAATAAGGGGTTGGGTTAGGGGTGGGGTAGGGGTAGAGGTAGGGTTTTAGGGTAGGTGTAGCAGTAGGTATAGGGTTAGGGGTAAGGTTAGGGTTAGATTTAGGGGTAGGGTAAGGATTACAGTTAGGGGTAGGGTTAGGCTTAGGGTTACGGGTAAGGGTAACGGTAGAGCTAGGGTTGGGGGACTGTTAGGGGTAGGGGTAGTGTTTGGTTTAGGGTTAGGTGTAGGGGTACAGTTGGATTACGGTTCGTGTTAGGTTTAGGGATAGGGGTAGGTGTAGGGTTAGAGTTGGGTTAGGTATGAATGGAAGTGTAGGTGCAGGTGTGAATTTAGGGTTAGTGGTATGGTTAGGGTAGGGTTAGTGATAGTGGTAGGTATTGAGGTAGATGTAGGGGTTATGGTAGGGTTAGGGGTAAAAGTAAGGTTAGGGGTAGGAGTAGAGTTAAGGATAGGGTTATGGTCAGTGTTAGGGTTAATGGTAGTTGTAGTGGTAGGGCTAGGTGTATAATTAGGGTTAGAGGTAAGTGTAAGGGTAGGGTTAGAGGTAGTTACGGGTAAAATTTGGCTTAGGTTTTGGCTGAGGCGTTGAGTTAGGGTAGGGGTATAGGGTAATGTAGGCCTAGGGGTAGAGATAGGGTAGAATTAGTGGTAGGGGTAATGTTAGGGTTTGAGGTAGGGGTCAGTGTAAGAGTAGCAGTAGAGGTAGGGTTAGGGTTAGGGGTAAGTTAGGGTTAGGGTTAGTGGTAGGAGTAGGTGTTAAGTGTAGGTGTTTGGGTAGGGTTTTGGTTTGGGTTAGATTTAGGAGTAGTGGTAGGTTTAGAGGTAGAGATTGCTGTAGTGGAAATATTAGGGGTAAGGTTTGGGTTAGGGGTAGAGGTAGGGTTAACTCTAGCTGTAGGGGTAGCATTTGGGGTGTGTGTAGGTGTAAGGGTAGCTGTAGGGGTAGGGGTAGTGGTGAGGTTAGGGTTAGGAGTATGGTAAGGGTAGAGATAGGGTTAGGGATACTGGTAGGAATCAGAGTAGGGTAGGGGTAGTGGTAGGGGTAGGAGTAGGGTAGGGGTAGCAGTAGGCTTAGGATTTGGGGTAAATTTAGGTGTAAGGTTAGGGGTAGGGGTAGAGTTAGGTGTAAGGTTTGGGTTAGAGTCAGGAGTAGAGGTAGGGGTAGGGTTAGATGTAGGGTTAGGTGTAGGGCTAGGGGTAGGTTTAAGGTTAGCCTTTGGGGTAGGATTTGGGTTAGGAGTAGGTGTAGGGCTAGGGGTAGGTTTAAGGTTAGCCTTTGGGGTAGGATTTGGGTTAGGAGTAGGTGTAGGTATAGTGGTAGGGTTAAGGGTAGGGTTAGAGGTAGGGGTAGGCATAGGATTAGAGGTAAGGGCAGGGGAAAGGGTTGGGGTGGGGGTCGGGTTTGGGATAAAGGTATCTGTAGTGGTAGCTGTATGTGTACGGTTAGGTTTAGGTTTACGGTTAGGGATAGTAATAAATTTAGGTGTAACGGTAGGTTTAGGTTTACTGATAGTGTTTGGATTTTAGGTAGGGGTAAGGTTATGGTTAAGGGCGGGTGTAGGTTTAAAAATAGAGGAGGGATATGGTTAGAGGTAGAGTTAATGGTAGGGCTAGGTTTAGGGGTAAGGTTATGGTTAGGGATAGGGGTTGGTACAGGGCTTGGTTTAGGTGTTTGGATGGGTAAGGTTCGATTTAAGGGGTAGGGTTAGGGATAGAGGTAGAGTAGAAATAGGGTTAAGGGTAGGTTTAAGGATAGGGATAGGGTAGGGTTAAGCGTGGGCATAGTGTTAGTGGTATGGGTAGGACCATGGGTAGGGTTAGGGTTAGGGTTAGGGTTAGGGTTAGGGTTATGGATAGGGTAGAGGTAGGGTGTAAAGTAGGGGTAGCAGTAGGTGTAGGGTTAGGGTTATGGGTTTGAGTGGGTGTTGTTTCATTGGTAGGGGTATGGTTAGGGTTAAGGGTAAGTTTAGGGTTAGATTTAGGGGTGAGTATGGATTATAGTTAGTGGTAGGGTTAGGGTTTGGGTTACAGATAAGTGTAGGTGGAGGGGAACTGTTAGAGGTAGGGGTAGTCTTTGGTTTAGGGTTAGATGTAGGGGTATAGTTGGAGTATGGTTTGTGTTAGGGTTAGGGTTAGGTTTAGAGGGAGGGGAGGGGTAGGAGTAGTGTTAGGGGTAGGGATAGGGGTGGGAGTAGGGTTGGGGTTAGAGTTAGGTTTTGCGTTAGGGGTAGGGTTTGGCTTAGATGTAGGGTTAGGGGTAGGGTTAGATAGAGTAGTAAGGGTATGGTTAGGGGAGGCATAGGGGTAGAGTTATGGGTATGGGTAGATTGAGGGGTAGGGCTAGTGTTATTGTTAGGGGTAGAGATAGGGTAGGGGTAGGTGTAAGAGTAGGTGTCAGGTTAGGGGAAGGGGCAGGTGTAGGGTTAGGGTTTGGGTTAGGTGTAAAGGGAGATGTAAGTGCAGGTGTAAATTTAGGGTTAAGGGTATGGTTAGATATAGGGTTATTTTTTAGGGGTAGGGTTAGGTGTTTGGGTAGGGTTAGTGATCGTGGTAGGTATTGGGGTAGATGTAGGGGTTATGGTAGGATTAGGGTTAGAGGTTATTTTAGGGGTAAAAGTAAAGATAGGGGTAGGGGGTGGGGTAGAGTAATGGTTAGTGTCAGGGTAAAGGTAGTTTTAGGGGTAGGGCTAGGGGTATTAGGTTTTTGGTTAAGAGTAGGGGTAAGGGTGTGGGTAGGGTAGGGTTAGGGATAAGGGTAGGTGTTGGGTTAGGTGTAGGGGTAGGTTTAGGCCTAGGAGTAGTGGTAAGTGTAGAGTTAGGGGTAGGGGTAGGGTTTTGGGTAGGGTTATTGGTAGGGATATGGATAAGTATAGAGGAATGGATCAGGGTAGGTATAGCAGTAGGTGTAGGGTTAGTTTTAAGGGTAGGGTTAAGGTTAGGTTTAAGGGTAGTGTTAGGGTTAGGGGTAGGGTTAAGGGTAGGGTTATGGTTGGAGGTAAGGTTAGGGTTAGGGTTAGGGGTAGTAATAGGGTTAGAGGTAGGGGTACGTTTAGGGGTAGGGGTAGGGGAAGGTATAAAGGTAGGGGAAGGAATTGGTGAAGGTGTGGGTGTAGGTGTAGGCATAGAGGTAAGGTAAAAGTTATGGGTAGGGTTAGGAGTAGGTTTAGAACAGCGGTTCTCAACCTGTGGGTCTCGACCCCAGTGGGGGTCCCTGTGTTTTGGTCATTCGACCCCCACCGAGGTCGAGACCCACAGGTTGAGAACTACTGGTTTAGAAGTAGGGTTTGGTGTAGGATTAGAGTTATGGGTAGAGGTAAAGGTAAAGTTAGTGGTAGAGATAGGGGTAAGTTTAGGTATAAGGTTAGGGTTAGGCTTAGGGGAAGGTTTAGGTGGAAGGGAAGGAGTTGGGGTAGGGGTAGGGGTAGAGGTAGAGGTAGGGTTAAGGTTAGAGGGAAGTTTAGGGTTAGGATTAGGGTTAGAAGTAGGGTTAGGGTTAGGACTAGATGTAGGATTATGGTTAGGGTTAGGGATAGAATTAGGGTTAGGGTTAGAGGTTTGTGTATGGGGTAGAATTAGAGTTAGGGTAAGTTTATCGTTGGGGGTAGGAGTATGCTTAGGGTTAGGGTTTGAGGTAGGACTAGGGATAGGGTCAGGTTAGGAGTAGAGTTAGGGTTAGTGGTAGGGTTAGCATTAGGGTTAATGTTAGGGATAGGGGTAGGGTTAAGTTTAGGTTTACGTTTAGGCTTTGAGTAAGGGATAGGGTTAGGTATAGGGTTAGTGGTAGGGGTAGAGTTTGGGGTAGAAGTAGGGGTTAGGGTAATGGAAGGAGGAGGGGTAGGGATAGCAATAGGGTTAGTGGTAGGGAAAACAGTAAAATTATGGGTAGAATTAAGGGTAGGGTTAGGCATATGGTTACAATTAGGAGTAGTGGTAGTGTTAGGGTTAGGGGTTGGTGTAGGGTTGGGTTAGGAGTAGTGGTAGGGGTTGGGGTAGGGTTAGAATTAGAGGTAGGGTTAGAGTCAGGGGTAGGGGTTGGTGAAAGGATAGAAACAAAATCAGTGGTTGCCAGAGGTTTGGGGCTGGGGGGAGGATGAATAGACAGTACAGGGATACTTACAGCTGTGAAACTATTCTCTTTGAAACCATAATGAAGGATACATGACATTATGCATGTATCAAAAAACTACAGTTCTATAATGTAAACCAAAAACAGTGAACCCTAAAGTAAATTTCACTTAAAATAATAAGCATTTATTATCTCACATTTTCAATCTCTGGGTCATGAATTTGGGAGTGGTTTAGTTAGATGGATCAAGATCTCACATGAGGTTGCTGTCAAGAAGCCAAGCAGGGCAACGAAATCAGTGGAAATGGCAGAGTAGGCATCTCCAAGGGCCTGTTCCTCCAGAGAACACGTGTAAAATGACCAAAACTGTCATAATTAACTTTGTTGAAACTATGAAAAATGGTCAGAGGTATGAGCAACGACATGTTTTTCCATATGTTGTTGGATTTAGATTTGCTAATACTTTATTAAGGATTTTTTTCTTCTCTTTTTTTTTAGATAATTTTAATGGGGCGACATTGATTAATTAGGGTACATAGATTCAGAGCAAACATCTTCAGGTCATTTTGACTTTTGATTATGTTGCATACCCATCGCCCAAAGTCAAATTGTCTTCTGTCACCTTCTATTTGGTTTTCTTTGTGCCCCTCCTCTCCCCCCACCCTCCCTCTCCTCTCTTGCCCTCCCCCTGGTAACCACCACACTCTTGTCCAGTCCACGAGTCTCATTTTTGTATCCCACCTATGTTTGGAATCATATAGTTCTTAGTTTTTTCTGATTTACTTATTTCACTCAGTATAATGTTATCAAGGTCCATCCATGTTGTTGTAAATGATCCAATGTCATCATTTCCTATGGCTGAGTAGTATTCCATAGTATATATGTACCACATCTGCTTTATCCAACCTTCTATTGAAGGGCTTTTGGTTGTTTCCATGTCTTGGCCACTGTGAACAATGCCGCAATGAATATGGGGCTGCATGTGTCTTTATGTACCAATGTTTTTGATATTGGGGTATATTCCCAGTAGAGGGATTGCTGGGTCATATGGTAGTTCTATTCTTAATTTTTTGAGGAACCACCATACTTTTTTCCATAATGGTGGTACTACTTTACATTCCCACCAACAGTGAATGAGGGTTCCTTTTTCTCCACAGCCTCTCCAACACCTGTTATTACCTATCTTGTTGATAATAGCCAATCTAACAGGTGTGAGGTGGTATCTCATTGTAGTTTTGATTTGCATTTCTCTAATAGCTAAGGAAGATAAGCATCTTTTCATATATCTGTTGGCCATTTGTATTTCTTCCTGGGAGAAGTATCTGTTCATGTCCTCTTCCCATTTTTTTATACATAAATTTTTATTAATTTTAATGGGGTGACATCAATAAATCAGGGTACATATGTTCAAAGAAGACATGTCCAGGTTATCTTGTCATCCAATTATGTTGCAAACCCATCTACCAAAGTCAGATTGTCCTCCGTCACCTTCTATCTAGTTTTCTTTGTGCCCCTCCCCCTCCCCCTTCCTCTCTCCCTCCTTCCCTTCCCCTCCCAATAACCACCACACTCTTGTCCATGTCTCTTAGTCTCGTTTTTATGTCTCACCAATATATGGAATCATGCAGTCCTTGTTTTTTTCTAATTTACTTATTTCACTTCGTATAATGTTATCAAGATCCCACCATTTTGTTGTAAAGGATCTGATCTCATCATTTCTTATGGCTGAGTAGTATACCATAGTGTATATGTGCCACATCTACTTTATCCAGTCATATATATATATGTGTGTGTGTGTGTGTGTGTGTGTGTGTGTGTGTGTATATTTACAGCGATTAAAGCCTTTAAGCAAACTCTTGGCCAATACAACAAGAATCCATAAAAGAGTAGTGTCCTTAACATGTTCACCAAGTCCAAGTTGGCACCAACAACATTCCACATCCCTGAAAATGCAACCCAACCCCAGTTCAGTCCATTAGGAGCTATCACAAGGAGCAGGAGTCCAGAAAAAGTCCACATCCAGGAAAAGTCCGCATGGCACTGGAATTGTTGTCACAATTCTATACTTTGCAGCTCACATCCAAGTCCCAATGACCACTGCTTCTAGCTGGTAATGATTCAGGTAGACTGGAAAAGCCATCTGCAGGATGTGTGGAGATGGAGCCTCTGTTCTCTGCCTGGAGAGATGAGACCAGGGTGCTTTTCCCTGGAGCTCTGCAACTGTGGCATGGTAAAGAGAACCTTGCGATACACTAAGCTGGGTGGCAAAGGTAAATTCACAATAGAAGTTGGCAAAAGGGGGAGAGAGAGCTCTAAATTAGGAGTAGGTCCCAGCCTAAAATATGAGTGGGGCATTGAGGTAGAAGGAATAAAGGAAACACTATATATTAAACAAAGCAGCAGAAAATAGGACTATCAACACCCACAACAGAGATCTTTGAGGGAAGAATAAAAAACCTGACTATTCAGGCAAGACATAGTTAAGTGGCCCTTGTGTAAATGAGATCAGTTTACCTGCTTCTTGGAATAAATACCCTAGGCTCATCCACAGTGTCGTAGATGGGGCCGAAAGCCCTGGGCACCTTCAGCCTTCAGTGGCAAACCCCAGCATTCTGGGCAGGGTTAGGTCATAGGTGGCTGGAGCAGGGCTGGAAGAGACTGAACCCTCCCTTAGAGGAGCGAGGGGGAAGCCTCCCTTCCAGTGTCCCTTTTTCCTCACAGGAAAGGCATGTAAGCCTGGCAGGTTTTAGCTCAATGACCTTTCTTTTCACTATTGAAACAGGACCCAGATGGATTCCTATGAGACTTCTTAGGGGCGTTGGAGCCTTTAAGGGTGTATCCTAAAAGCTGGTAGTTCACCTGATCTCTATTGGGCTTTTTCTGCCTCTTGGTACCTTAAAAGCCATGCTCAGAAGATCTCGCTGAGGGGTTTGAGGATCCCCATCCACCTATATAAACCTTTTCCATATATCTGGAGCTATTTGGAAAAAGACAAAACAGTGTTATTAGCTGGATCAAAAAAAAGAAAGTAGAAGATTGCAGGAGAAAAAGATTTGGCGACTCCTTTTCATCAGCATTCAAAAGAAATTTAAAATTTTTAAGTAAAAAGCATGATATGGTAGACCCGTAGGAGTTCCAGGATATGACTCCCCCCTTTTAAATTTTTTTTCTTCCCATTTTTTTTATTGGATTGTTTGCTTGTTTGTTGTTGAGTTTTATGAGTTCTTTGTATATTTTGGATATTAGGCCCTTATCTGTGCAGTTGTTTGAAAATATCTTCTCCCACTTAGTTGGCTCTTTGTTTGTTTTGTTGTCAGTTTCTCTTGCTGTGCAAAAGCTTCTTAGTCTGATGTAGTCCCATTCATTTATCTTTGCCTTCACTTCCCTTGCTTTTGGGGTTAAATTCATAAAGTGATATTTATGGCCAGGTCCATGAGTTTAGTACCTATGTTTTCTTCTATGTCATTTATTGTTTCAGGTCTTAGTTTTAGGTCTTTGATCCATTTTTGAATTAATTTTAGTACAAGGGGACAAGCTGTAGTCGAGTTTCATTCTTTTGCATGTGGTTTTCCAGTTTTCCCAGCACCATTTGTTGAATAGGCTTTCTTTTCTCCACTGTGTGTTGTTGGTCCCTTTATCAAAAATTATTTGACCATATATATGTGGTTTTATTTATGGACTTTCTATTCTGTTCCATTGGTCTGAGTGTCGATTTTTCTGCCAATACCATGCTGTTTTCATTGTCGTGGCCCTATAACATAGTTTCAAGTCGGGTATTTTAATGCCCCTATCTTCATTCTTTTTCCTTAGGTAAGATGCTTTGGCTATTCAGGGTTTTTTATAGTTCCATATAAGTCTGATGATTTTTTGTTCTATTTCTTTAAAAAATGTCATCAGAATTTTTTTTTTTTTTGTATTTTTCTGAAGCTGGAAACGGGGAGAGACAGTCAGACAGACTCCCGCATGCGCCCAACCGGGATCCACCCAGCACGCCCACCAGGGGCAAGGCTCTGCCCACCAGGGGGCGATGCTCTGCCCCTCTGGGGCATCGCTCTGCCGCGACCAGAGCCACTCTAGCGCCTGGGGCAGAGGCCAAGGAGCCATACCCAGCGCCCGGGCCATCTTTGCTCCAATGGAGCCTTGGCTGCAGGAGGGGAAGAGAGAGACAGAGAGGAAGGAGGGGGGGTGGAGAAGCAAATGGGCGCTTCTCCTATGTGCCCTGGCCGGGAATCGAACCCGGGTCCCCCGCACGCCAGGCCGACGCTCTACCACTGAGCCAACCGGCCAGGGCGTCATCAGAATTTTGATGGGAATTGCATTACATTTATAAATTGCTTTGGGTAATATGGCCATTTTGATTGTATTTATTCTTCGTATCCAAGAACAAGGAATATTTTTCCATCTCATTGTATATTTTTCGATATTCCTTAACAATGTTTCATTATATAGGTTCTTTACATTCTTTGTTATGTTTATTCCTAGGTATTTTATTTTTTTTTGTTGCAATAGTGAAGGGGATTATTTTTTTGAGTTCGTTTTCTAATATTTCATTGTTGGCATATAGAAAGGCTATGGACTTTTGTATGTTAATTTTGTATCCTGTGAACTTACTGTATTGGTTTATTGTTTCTAATAGTCTTTTTGTGGAATCTTTGGGGTTTTCGATGTATAGGATCATATCATCTGCAAAAAGTGATACCTTTACTTCTTCTTTTCTGATATGGATGCCTTTTATTTCTTTCTCTTGTCTGATTGCTCTGGCCAGAACTTCTAGCACCACGTTAAATAAGAGTGGAGAGAGTGGACAACCCTGTCTTGTTCCTAATTTAAGGTGGAAAGTCCTCAGTTTTATGCCATTTAATATGATGTTGGCTGATGATTTATCATATATGGTCTTTATTATGGTGAGATACTTTCCTTCTATACCCATTTTGTTGAGTGTCTTAAACATAAAGTTGTGTTGTATTTTATCAAATGCCTTTTCTGCATCTATTGATAAGATCATATGGTTTTTATTCTTTGTTTTGTTAATATGGTGTATTATGTTAACCGTTTTACATATGTTGAACCATCCTTGAGATTCTGGGATGAATCCCACTTGATCATGATGTATTATTTTTTTAATATGTTGTATTATATTTGCTAGTATTTTGTTTAGTATTTTAGCATCTGTATTCATTAGAAATATTGGTCTGTAGTTTTCTTTTTTGTGCCGTCCTTGCCAGTTTTTGGTATGAGGGTTATGTTGGCCTCATAAAATGTGTTTGGAAGTATTGCTTCTTCTTCAGTTTTTTGGAAGACTTTGAGTAGAATAGGAACCAAGTCTTCTTTGAATGTTTGATAGAATTTGCTAGTATAACTGTCTGGGCCTGGACTTTTATTTTTGGGGAGGTTTTTAATAGTTTTTTCTATTTCTTCCCTACTAATTGGTCTGTTTAGGCTTTCTGCTTCTTCTTGACTCAGTCTTGGAAGGTTATATTGTTCTAGGAATTTATCCAGTTCTTCTAGATTGTTGAATTTGGTGGCATATAGTTTTTCGTAGTATTCTACAATAATTCTTTGTATATCTATGATGTCTGTGGTGATTTCTCCTCTTTCATTTTTGGATTTTGTTTATATGAGTCCTTTCTCTTTTTTCCTTGGTTACTCTTGCCAAGGGTTTGTCAATTTTGTTGATCTTTTCAAAGAAGCAGCTCCTTGTTTTATTAATTTTTTAATAGTTTTTCTGTTCTCTATTTCATTTGTCTCTGCTCTGATTTTTATTATTTCCTTTCTTCGGCTGGTTTTGGGTTGTCTTTGTTCTTCTTTTTCTAGTTCCTTAAGGTGTGAAGTTAAGTGGTTCACTTGGGCTCTCGCTTGTTTGTTCATATAGGCCTTTAGTGATATGAACTTCTCTCTTATTACTGCTTTTGCTGCATCCCAGAGATTCTGATACGTCGTATTGTCATTTTCATTTGTCTGTATATATCTTTTGATCTCTGCGCTTATTTCTTCTTTGACCCATTCATTTTTTAAAAGTATGTTGTTTAGTTTTCACATTTTTGTGGGGTTTTTTCCCTCTTTTTTGCAGTTGAATTCTAGTTTCAAGGCTTTATGACCAGAAAATATGCTTGGTACAATTTTGATTTTTCTGAATTTGCTGATGTTATTTTTGTGGCCCAACATATGGTTAATTCTTGAGAATGTTTTATGTACACTAGAGAAAAATGTATACTTTGTCGCTTTGGGATGAAGTGTCCTGTAGATGTCTATCATATCCAGGTGCTCTAGTGTTTCATTTAAGGCCAATATATCTTTATTGATTTTCTGTTTGGATGAACTATCTAGAGCCATCAGCGATGTATTGAGGTCTCCAAGTATGATTGTATTTTTGTCAGTTTTTGTTTTTAGGTCAATAAGTAGCTGTCTTATATATTTTGATGCTCCTTGGTTTGGTGCATATATATTAAGAATTGTTATGTCTTCTTGATTCAGTGTCCCCGTAATCATTATGAAATGATCATTTTTGTCTCTGAGTACTTCTGCTATCTTGTAGTCAGCATTATTAGATGTGTGTATTGCTACACCTGCTTTTTTTTGGATGTTATTTGCTTGGAGTATTGTTTTCCAGCCTTTCACTTTGAATTTCTTTTTATCCTTGTTGCTTAGATGTGTTTCTTATAGGCAGCATACAGTTGAATTTTTTTTAATCCATTCTGCTACTCTGTGTTTTTTTATTGGTGAGTTTAATCCATTTACATTTAGTGTAATTATTGACACTTGTGGGTTCCCTATTGCTATTTTATAAAGAAGCAAACAGAACACTGAGTTTTTTTAACTACAACAAAGCTACTCCAAGGCACATCATAATGAAAATGGCACAAACCAATGACAAAGAAAAAATTGCTTTCTGTTAGTTTTGTCTCTTGTTTGATTCTTCTCTTTTGTTTTTCTATCATTTGTTTTTGTTTATTTGTATCCCATACTTCTTTCCTCTGTTGCTACCTTTTTTAAGTCATGTGCTTCTGTGGTGGTTTTTTCAAGGGTGGTTACCATTAAGTAATGAAAAGTGTACCTACCATATTCATTGTAGTACCTTATCATATGAATGTTTCTGCACTCCATTGTCCTTTGCTACTGTTAATCTCTGTCCTCTCCCCTTTTTTTTCTTTTGTTGTCACAGTTTAAATTTAGTTTTATTGTGTTCTTGGTGGAGCTTTTACTTGTGGTTTTGTTTTGTTTTGTTCTTTGAATCTGGTTGGAAAACCCCCTTTAGTATTTCCTAGAGTGGGGGGTTTTCTGATGATAAATTTCCTCATCTTTTCTGTATTGTGAATGTTTTTATTTCTTCTTTGTATTTGAAGAATAGTTTTGATGGGTATAGTATTCTTGGCTAAAAGTTCCTCTATTTCAGGACTTTAAATATTGGGGTCCACTCTCTTCTAGCTTGTAGAGTTTCTGCTGAGAAATCTGATGATAATCTAATAGGCCTTCCTTTATATGTTGTATACTTCTTTTCCCTGGCTGCCTTGAGAATTTTTTCTTTGTCATTGGTTTGTGCCATTTTCATTATGATGTGCCTTGGAGTAGGTTTGTTGTAGTTAAGAAAACTCAGTGTTCTGTTTGCTTCTTGAATTTGAGGCTTTAGTTCTTTCCACAGGCTTGGGAAGTTCTCGTCTATTATTTGTTTGAATATATTCTCCATTCCATTTTCTCTCTCTTCTTCCTCTGATATACCAATTATTCTTATGTTATTCTTTTTGAAGGAGTCAGACAATTCCTGTAGGACTTTCTCATTTTTTTAAAAATTTTTGAGTCTCTCTCTTCTTCTCTCTGTTGTGCCTGAAGTTGTTTGTCTTCTATGTCACTAATCCTACTTTCTATCTGGGCTGTTCTGTTAGCTAAGCTTGTTACCTCGTTTTTCAGCTCGTGAATTGAGTTTTTCATCTCTGTTTGATTTGTTTTCATAGTTTCAATTTCCTTGGTAATATATTCTTTGTGTTCGTTGAGTTGTTTTCTGATCTCCCTAAATTGCCTTTCTGTGTTTTCTTGTATATCTCTGAGTATTTTTAGGATTTCTATCTTAAATTCTCTGTCAATTAGCTCCAAGGTTTCCAATATATTAAATTTTTTCTTCATAGGTTTTTTCACATTTATCTGTGCTACTTCTCTATCTTTTGTATCCATGATATTTGATTTCCTTTTTCTTAATGGCATCTGAGGGTGGTCTTGTTGATAGCACTAATCAGAATTAATAAAGAATAAAAAGTAAAAAAAAAAAAGGAAAAAAAATTTGGAAAAAAAAACCAATAATAATTTATTATTTCCCCCCTTTTCTTTCTTCTCTTCCCCTCTTCTCCCCTCCTCCTTAGGAAAATATCGTGATGAACTGTATTATGCTAAATGGAACAAAAACTGCCTTAGCAGAGGGCCTGAGTTGGGGGGAAGTGTTCAAAGGGCAAAAAAGGAAGTAGGGACCCACAAAATGCAAAAAAGAAAAAAATTTGGGTCAAGTATAAAATGATTTGCTTTTAAGTGATGGTCAACTAAGAGATATAATGAGAGGGATAAGAGGGAAACAGGAAAAAGGAAAAAAAATAACTATTGTATTAAGTGGAGCAAAAACTAAATAGAATGGAGATCCTGGGTTGGGAGGAATGCTAATGAGTTAAAATGCAAAGTAAAAAGCACCCAAAATGCCACACACACACAAAAAAACTTGAGTCCCAAATTAAATAATTTGTTTGTGATTGAGGATTGAATGAGAGGAAAAGTAAAAGGAGAAAAGAAGACTAATAGAGAGGGAGAAATAAGAAAAAAGGGAAAAGGAAAAAATAAAAAAAAACAAAAAGAGAGAGAGAGAGTTAAGGGTTTTGGAGTGTAACCCTCATGGAGAGTAAGGAAGAAGAAAAGAAATAAAATGTAACACTTATGGGTAGTGTAGTTCAAGAAAAGGAAAGAATAAGATGGGCAGAGAATAAAAGGACCAAGGTGGAGGAAATAGAAATAATAATAATAAAGGCAAGAAGATGAAAGAAACAAAAAAATAGTGGAACAAGTTATAAAGTCTGTGGATTTTTCTTGATTTTGAGAGGTTAACTTTTTCTTCCTTTTTCTTTCCTCTCCCTCTTCCTGGTCCGTGACTCTGTACCCCAAGCTCTGCCCCTGTGGCACGCTTAGGTAGAGATTTGCAGTTGATGAGACTCTACAGTGATGTCATATATTAGGCTTTAGTCTCGTTGGTAGTCAAGGCTTGTTAGTGTTTGCAGGCTCCAACAATGAGAGAGTCTGTTTTCCCAGAGCCTCTCTCCTAGTCTCTCCTTCCTGAATTAGCAGCCTGATGATCCAGTATGAGGCTGCCACTGCCTCTGCCTCTGCCTGGGGAGTAAGAGGCTCCAAGAGCTGGCAAATCCCCACTCTCTCCCCACTCAATGCAGGGCTCTGGGTAAGGCTCTGTCAGTTAGAACCGCCAGCATAATCAGGCGGAGCTGGCAGCCAATTGCTCTCAAGGTGACTTTCTATGAGCCTCCAGGCCTGTTCCCGCACACCTAGCACTCTGTGGGACCACTCTCCCCAGGCTTTTTGCACTTTGTAACCTGTTTTGGCTAGGAAGAAGGTGCCCTAGTCGCTGCCTGCAGTACAGGAGGTCTTAACATCTGCCAAGTCCCTCTTTTTAGTGTATATCCCTGAGTATGAAAGCTTTGCCAATCAGAAGTTGCCCCCACCCCTTTAGCAAGAGGCACTAAAAAATATCACGCTTCTTGTTTTAGATCACTGAACTAAGAGAGATCTTGTCAATTAGAGCCATGTAGGTAAGTTGGGAGGTGAGCAGACTGTGGATTAAGCTAATTTCAGTGATTGGATCTGCCAATCTGCTCCAGAAAGGACTGCAAGCTGGCCATGCACCCCTCCCCTGACACTTGATTGTAGGCTTGAATGGCTGAGTGAGGCGCCATGCCCGCCTAGAGAAGCTCGGGCATTGGGAAGTTTGCTTTGGTGCACTCCCCGCCCGCTGCTGGCAGCTGCTGTTCACGGGGCATGGGCGTTTGCTTGCGTGGGCTGATTCACCACAGGCACACTCTTTCCTCAGCTTGAACGAACGTCTGTGCAGCAGCCTAGCTTCCTCCACACCCTTATCCCCCCCCCCCTCAGTTCCAAGTGAAAGCAGCCCTTGCTCAGGTTAGTGAGGAAGGCAGTGTTCCTTTGTCCGACTTATTTCCTTCAGGGTTGATTATATATTTAGTCAATTTTTCGCTCCATCCTACCTTCACCTTCAGTGTGTGGATCTCCCAGATGCTCCAAGGATAGATTTTTCTGTCTCTGGTTGATAAACTTGTTGAAATTTTGGGGAGATTTGTCTGTCGCGCTCCTCATAGCACCATTTCTCTGACCTGTGTAGATTGTATTAATTCACGCATTTTCATGAAATGCTTGATTTAATTCACCAGGAAAGCCAGCTGGACCTGGTCTTTTCTTTTTGAAAAGATTTAAAATTTCTGATTTAATGTCTTTACTTGCTATTAATCTGCTCAGATTTTATATTATTTTGATGGTCAGTTTTGGTGATTTCTTAGTAGAAATTTTTTTACCTATCTTCTCTAGTTTGTTTTCTTAAAGTTGTGAATAACATTCCTTTTTAATTTTATGATTTAGGGCATGTGATGATGTATCCTCTTTCATTTTTATTTGGGAGTTTACATCTTCACTCTTTTTTTCTCGGTTAGTCTGCTTAGACATTTATCAATTTTGTTGATTTTTGAAAGAATTAACTGTGCATTTTATTGACTTTTCTATTCTTTGTTTTTTATTTTATTGATTACTTCCCTGATCTTTACTCATTCCGTCCTTCTGTTTACTGTGTTTAATTTCCTGGTTTTTTTCAAGGTTCTTGAAATTGAAACTTATGTAATTTCAGGTGTTTTAAATTTTTATAAAATTTATTGATTTCAGAGAGAGAGAAAGAGGAAGTGTGGGGGAGGGAGAAACATTGATTTGTTGTTCCACTTGTTTATGCATTTATTGATTGATTCTTGTGTGTGCACTGACTGGGGATTAAACCCACAGCCTTGGCATTTGGAGATGATGCTCTAACCAGGTGAGTTACCCAGCCAAGTGAGACCTTTCTTCTTTTCTAATGTAAGCATTTAATGCTATAAACTTTCCTTTAAGCACTAGTGTAAGTGCATATCATAAATTTTGACATATTGCATTTTAATTTTAATTCAGTTTGAGGATACTTTCTAATATTCTTTGTGATTTATTTTTGATTTTAAAAAACTGTGCTATTTAATTTAAAAACATTTGGAAATTGATTGCAAGATAACTTTTTTTTTTTTACAGAGACAGAGTCAGAGAGAGGGATAGGAAGGGACAGACAGACAGGAATAGAGAGAGATGAGGAGCATCAATCATCAGTTTTTTGTTGTGGTACCTTAGTTGTTCATTGATTGCTTTCTCATATGTGCCTTGACCGTGGGCCTTCAGCAGACCGAGTAACCCCTTGCTCGAGACAGCGACCTTGGATCCAAGCTGGTGAGCTTTGCTCAAACCAGATGAGCCTGCGCTCAAGCTAGTGACCTTGGGGTCTCAAACCTGGGCCCTCTGCATCCCAGTCCAATGCTCTATCCACTGCACCACTGCCTGTTCAGGCTGAAAGATAACTTTCTGTTGTTGGTTTCTACTCTGTATGGTTGGGACAAGAAATTTTACTCTGATAACTAACTAATGGAAAATAACAAAAGTAAGTCAGTGCTTTCCCAACTTTAATGTGCATGTGGATCATCTGGACCTTTTGTTAAAATGCAGATTTTGATTCAGTAAAGCAGGGGCAGAACTGAGATGCTGCATTTCTAACACACTCCCACTGGCTGCCAGTCTTAACACTACATTTTGGTAAGATTTAATAGGATAATAATAATTTTCAAGATTCTTAGTATATCTCTTCTTTCTTCTGGTGGAGACAGCATGACAGCATTGAGTGGGGAGAAGAACAGGATTTCTGTCTGTGGAAAATGGCTTGCGAAGGAGTAAATGCAGCCTTAAAGGGCCAGCATAGAAAATCTCACTCACAGCCACTTACTTGGGGCTCTGGGGATGAGAAGAACTGAGATGATTGGTCTTGCATAGGAGAGTGGGGATATCGAGGCACAGGGACACAAACAATGATGGTGAGAAGAATACCTGTGCTGAGTCATTCTCCAATACTGAGGTGGCCATAGGCAGGGTGAGGGGCACTCCCTCTGACCAGCATCAGCCTAGCATAAGGCCAGTTGACTCACCTCCAGAAAGCTCTCCAGCTCCAATCAGCGAGAAAGGCTGTTCCGGAAGGGGGAAGTAAAGGGGAGGGGCAGTGACTCAGGTTTCCAAGGAAACCTGAGCTACATCTCCCGCTTCAGATATGGAGAATGCGCCCTGCCCCCAAAGAATACCTGGGCAGACCACACTGTTTGGTTCTCAGGGGTTACACCCACCACATTCCTGTGGACTTACCATACATAAAAAAAGGCCTGCATAGAGTTTCAACTGGGCCAAAGAGCAAGGTACATCCAATACCTCCATCCTAATCACAGAAGTTTCCTGCTGGGCTCAGCAAACAAACAGCATGGAAGTTAAGGCAGCTCACCTTGTTAGGGAAAATTAAAATCTGAGCAACCAGCAGAGGCTGAGTGATTAAGCCCTGGAAGAGGGGATGACTTTCCTGTACCAACCTCAACTGCCCTAACCCAACAAGCTTGCAAACCACACATAGAAAAAATAAGAAGACAGAGAAATGTAATCCAAATGAATCAACAAGAGAAATCCCCAGAAAAAGAACTGAATGAGATGGAAGTAATCAAATTACTGGGTGCAGAGTTTAAAATACTGATAGGGTGCTTAAGGAACTTAGAGCTACAATGGATGGGCATAATGAGCACCTAAATGAAGACATAGCAAGCATTAAAAAGGATACTAAAATCATTAAAACATCAATCAGAAATGAAAATTACAATATCTGAAATGAAGACTAAACTAGAAGGGATCAATAGCAGGCTGGATGAAGCAGAAAATGGAATCAGCAACTTAGAGGACAAGATAAATGAAAACACAGAAACAGAGCAGCAAAAAGAATAGAAGCTCAAAAAGTCTGAGGGATTCTGGTCCAAGATGGCAGTGGAGTTGGCAGATGTACAGATTTCCACCTTCCAAGACCAAACTGGATTACAAATTAATTTAAGAACAAACATCATGAAAAACCAACTTTAGACTAAAAGAGCAGGACTCAAAAACCAAGGAACACAGAAAAATCCACAGTGATCCTGGAAGGGAGTGTGGGGGTATGGTGCGGGCTCCCTCAGTCCCAGGAATGAGGGGAAGCTGAGGCTGAGAGTCCAGAAGGGCTCTCATTACAAGGAAAGAGATCCTGAGAGGTGGGGGTCCTCAGTCTTAGGACCAGAGACCCAGCCTAGAAACCTAGGGTCTAAAGGAGATAGCCAGACAGCATTGAGTGGGGAGAAGAGCGAGATTTCTGTCTGTGGGAAGTGGCTAGTGATATAAAAAAGAGCAGCTTTAAAGGAACAGAGAAGAAAATATTGCTCACAGCCACTTACCTGGGGCTCTGGAGGTGTGGAAGGCTGAGAGGACTGGTCTTGCATGAGGAAAGTGAGGAGAGCTATACACGGGGACACAAATGGTCACAGGGAGAGGAGTGCCTGGCTGACCTGAGCTGAGCTGACTCATTCTCTAGTGCGGAGGTGGCCATAGCTGGGAGAGGGGTCACTCCCTCTGCCCAGAACAAGGCTAGAGTTGAACCAGGTGATCCACCTCCAAAAAGCTCTCTTGCTCCAATCAGCACCAAAAGCATTTCAAAAAGGAGAAAGTAAGGGGGAGGGGGAGGGGCAGTGACTCAGGTTTCCAGGGAGACCTGAGCTACACCTATCCCTTTATATTGAGAAAGCGTCCCACCCCCAAAGAGAACACACCTACAGATTCTCAGAGATCACACCCACTGCATTCTTGGATATAGTTTCAACTGGGGTCAAAAACCCCCTGAAAAACAAAAACAAGATATGCCAACTTCCCTCCTCCTAAACATAGAAGGCCCCTGTTGAGATCAGCAAACAGAAACTCCCTGCTGGGTTCAGCAAACAAACAACAGCAGGGGAATCAAGACTTTAAAGCAGCACTACTAGTTATAAAAACTAAAATCAAAGCAGTCAGGAGAGGCAGAGGAATAAAGGCCTTGAGGAGAAGCCAAACTAAATAAACCAACCTCAGACCCACAACTCTAACAAGCCTGCAAACCACACAAAAAAACAATGAAAAGACAGAGGAATGTAAACCATATAAATCAATAAGAAAAATATCCAGAAAAAGAACTGAATGAAATGGAAGTGTTCAAATTACCAGATGCAGAATTTACAATAATGATTGTTAGGATGCCTAATAATCTCAAAGCTACAATGGATGGACTTAATGAGCACCTAAATAAAGAAATTACAAGCATCAAAAAGGATACTAAAATCATAAAAAAGAACCAGACAGAAATGACAAACACAATATCAGAAATAAAGACTACACTAGAAGGAATTAAAAGCAGGCTGGATGAAGCAGAGGATTGAATCAGTGATTTAGAGGACAAGATAAGTGAAAGCATAGAAGCAGAACAGCAAAAAGAACAGAGGATCAAAAAGTCTGAGGAAACTCTAAGAGAGCTCTGTGACAACATGAAGAGAAACAACATCCACATAATAAAGGTTTCTGAAGGAAAAGAGAAAGAACAAGGAACAGAGAACCAGACTGAGGAAATCATAGCTGAAAACTTCCCTAAGTTGATGCAGGAAAAAGTCACACAGGTTCAAGAAGCACAGAGAACCCCATTAAAAAGGAACCCAGAGACCTACACCAAGACACATCATAATCAAAATACCAAAGCTAAGAGATAAAGAAAGAATACTAAAAGCTGCAAAAAAAAAAACAAAAAACCAATCATCTACAAAGGAGCTCCCATGAGGATGATATCCAACTTTTCAACAGAAACACTTGAGGTCAGAAGGGAATGACAAGAAATATTCAAAGTAATGCAGAACAAGAGCCTACAAACCAAGACTTCTTTATCCAGCAAGGCTATCATTTAAAATTGAAGAATATAAAGCTTCCCAGACAAAACAAACTCAAAGAATTCATTACAATCAAACAAATGCTGCAAGAAATGTTGAGGGGCCTGTTGTAAACAGAACAAAGGTGGGTGAAATCTAGTAAAATAGGAATGTAGATTTAAAGAATAAAATGTCAATAAACAACTACATGTCAATAATAACCTTAAATGTAAATGGATTAAATGCTCTAATCAAAAGACATAGAGTAGCTGCATGGATAAGAAAACAGGACCCGTACATATGCTGTCTACAAGAAACTCACTTCAAAACAAAAGATACACATAAACTGAAAGTAAAAGGATGGAAAAAATATTTCACGTAAGTGAAAATGAAAAAAAGCTGGGGTAACAATACTTATATCTGACAAAATAGACTAAAACAAAGGCTATAATAAGGGATAAAGAAGGTCACTACATAATGATAAAGGGAGCAATCCAACAAGATGATACAACCATTATAAATATCTATGCACCTAATATAGGAGCACCTAAATATATAAAGCAGACTTTGATGGATATAAAGGGTGAGATCAACAGTAATACTATAATAGTAGGGGATTTCAATACTCTTCTAACATTAATGGATAGATCCTCAAGAAAGAAAATTAACAATGAAACAGCAGACTTAAGGGACACAATAGATCAACTGGATTTAATAGTTATCTTCAGAACCTTTCACCCTAAAGCAGCATAATATACAATCTTTTCAAGCGCTCATGGTACATTCTCTAGGATAGACCCCATGTTAGGGCACAAAACGTGTCTCAACAAATTTAAAAAGCTGGAAATTATATCAAGCATCTTCTCTGATCACAGTGGCATCACACTAGAAATCATCAATAGAAAAACTGAAAAAACACTCCAACACTTGGAAACTAAAGAGCATGTTATTAAATAACAAAATGGTTAACAAAGAGATCAAGGAAGAAATAAAAAATTTCCTTGAAACAAATGAAAATGAGCATACAATCACTCAAAACTTATGAGACACAGCAAAAGCAGTCCTGAGAGGTGAGTTCAGAGCATTACAGGCATTCCTTAACAAGCAAGAAAAAGCTCAAACAACTTAAACCTGCAACTAAAAGAACTATAAAAACAGCAAGTAAAGCCCAGAGGAAGTAGAAGGAAGGAAATAATAAAGATCAGAGCGGAAATAAATGACAAAGAAGCTAAAAAAACAATACAGAGGATCAATGAAACCAAGAGCTAGTTCTTTGAAAAGATAAACAAGATTGATAAATCTTTAACCAGACTCACCAAGAAAGAAAGAGGACTCAAATAAATAAAATTAGAAATGAGAGTGAAGTAACAACTGACACAGCAGAAATACGAAGAATTGTAAGAAAATACTATGAAGAACTGTATGCCAAAAAATTAGACAACCTAGGTGAAATGGACAAATTTTTTGAAACATGTAATTTTTCAAAAATCAATATGGAACAATCAGAAAACCTAAACAGACCGATTATAACAAATGAGATTAAAACAGTTATCAAAAAACTACCAACAAACAAAAGTCCTGGGCCCAATGGCTTCACAGGCTAATTTTACCAAATATTCAAAGAAGAACTAACTCCTATTCTTCTCAAGCTATTTTCAAAAAATTAAAGAGAAGGAAAAACTTCCAAAGTCCTTTTATGAGGTGAGCATAATTCTGATTCCAAAACCAGGCAAAGACAACACAAAGAAAGAAAACTATAAGCCAATATCCCTGATGAATTTAGATGCTAAAATTCTCAAAATATTAGCAAACTGGATCCAGCAATAAATGAAAAAAATCACACACCATGATCAAGTGGGATTTATTATGGTGAGGCAAGGCTGGTACAATATTTGTGAATCAATCATGATTCATCACATAAAAGGAAAGATAAAAACCACATAATATCAATAGATGCAGAAAAAGCATTAGATAAATTCCAGCACCCCTTTATGATCAAAACTCTCAGCAAAGTGGGAATATAGGGAATATAACTCAATATGATAAAGGCCATCTGTGACAGACCCACAGCCAACATTATACTCAATGGGCAAAAATTAAAAGCAATCCTTTTGAGAACAGGAACAAGGCAGGGGTGGTCCCTTTCACCACTCTTATTCAACATAGTTCTGAAGTCCTAGCTACAGCAATCAGACAAAAAGAAATAAAAGGCATCCAAATTGGAAAAGAAGTAAAATTATCATTTGTTGATGATATGATACTGTACATAGAAAACCCTAACGTCTCAGTCAAAAAACTACTGGACCTGATAAATGAATTCAGCAAGGTGGCAGGATATAAAATCAATATTCAGAAATTAGTGGCACTTATATACATCAACAATGAAGTGTCTGAAAGAGAAATTAAGAAAACAATCCCATTCACTATTGCAACAACAACAAAACATAAAGTACCTAGAAGTAAATTTAACCAAGGAGGTTAAAGACCTGTACTTGGAAAATTATAAAACATGGATAAAAGAAACCAAACAAGTGGAAGCATATACCGTGTTCAGGGATAGGAAGAATAAACATCATTAAAATGTCTATATTAGGCCCTGGCCGGTTGGCTCAGCGGTAGAGCGTCGGCCTAGCGTGCGGAGGACCCGGGTTCGATTCCCGGCCAGGGCACACAGGAGAAGCGCCCATTTGCTTCTCCACCCCTCCGCCGTGCTTTCCTCTCTGTCTCTCTCTTCCCCTCCCGCAGCCAAGGCTCCATTGGAGCAAAGATGGCCCGGGCGCTGGGGATGGCTCTGTGGCCTCTGCCTCAGGCGCTAGAGTGGCTCTGGTCGCAACATGGCGACGCCCCGGAGGGGCAGAGCATCGCCCCCTGGTAGGCAGAGCGTCACCCCTGGTGGGCGTGCCGGGTGGATCCCGGTCGGGCGCATGCGGGAGTCTGTCTGACTGTCTCTCCCTGTTTCCAGCTTCAGAAAAATGAAAAAAAAAAAAAATGTCTATATTAGCCTGACCAGGCGGTGGCGCAGTGGATAGAGCATCGGACTGGGATGCAGAGGACCCAGGTTCGAGACCCCGAGGTCGCCAGCTTGAGCACGGGCTCATCTGGTTTGAGCAAAAAGCCCACCAGCTTGAACCCAAGGTCACTGGCTCCAGCAAGGGGTTACTGAGTCTGCTGAAGGCCCGCGGTCAAGGCACATATGAGAAAGCAATCAATGAACAACTAAGGTGTTGCAATGCGCAATGAAAAACTAATGATTGATGCTTCTCATCTCTCTCCGTTCCTGTCTGTCTGTCCCTGTCTATCCCTCTCTCTGACTCACTCTCTGTCTCTGTAAAAAAAAAAAAAAAAAAAAAAAATGTCTATATTACCCAAAGCAATTTATAACTTCAATGCAATTCCTATTAAAATACCAATGTCATACTTCAAAGATATAGAACAAATACTCCAAAAGTTTATATAGAACCAAAAAAACCCACGAATAGTCTTAGCAATCTTGACAAAGAAAAATAAAGCGGGGGTATCACACTTCCTGATATCAAGTTATACTACAAGGCCATCATACTCAAAACAGCTTGGTACTGGCATAAGAACAGGCATACAGATCAATGGAACAGAACAGAGAACCCAGAAATAAACCCACAACTTTATGGACAATTGATATTTGACAAAGGAGGTAAGAGCATACAATGGAGTAAAGACAGTCTCTTTAACAAATGGTGCTGATAAAATTGGACAAGTACATGCAAAAAAATTAAACTAGACCACCAACTTACACCATGCACAAAAATAAACTCAAAATGGATAAAGGACTTGAATGTAAGTCATGAAACTATGATCATCTTGAAAGAAAACATAGGCAGTAAGCTCTCCAACATCTCTCACAGCAATATATTTGCTGGTTTATCTCCACAGGCAAGTAAAATAAAGGACAGAATAA
This sequence comes from Saccopteryx bilineata, assembly GCF_036850765.1. Classification (NCBI taxonomy): domain Eukaryota; kingdom Metazoa; phylum Chordata; class Mammalia; order Chiroptera; family Emballonuridae; genus Saccopteryx; species Saccopteryx bilineata. The sequence continues at coordinate 170,732,851 of NC_089495.1, forward strand.
ACACATGGGACTATATCAAACTAAAAAGCTTTTGCACAGCAAAAGACACCATGAACAAAATAAAAAGACAACCCATACAATGGGAGAACATATTCGACAATATGTCTGATAAAGGGTTAATAATCAAAATCTATAAAGAACTTGTAAAACTCAACACCAGGAAAGCAAACAATCCAATCAAAAATTGGGCAAAAGAACTGAATAGACACTTCTCCAAAGAGGACACACAGATAGTCAATAGGCAGATGAAAAAATGCTCAACATCACTAATCATTAGAGAAATGCAAATTAAAACCACAATGAGTTATCACCTCACACCAGTCAGAATGGCGCTCATCAACAATACAACACGTAGTAAGTGCTGGTGAGGATGTGGAGTAAAGGGAACTCACCTGCACTGCTGGTGGGAATGCAGACTGGTGCAGCCACTGTGGAAAACAGTATGGAGATTCCTCAAAAAATTAAAAGTGGAACTGCCTTTTAACCTAGCTATCCCACTTTTAGGAATATATACTAAGAATAACAAATCACTGATTCAAAAGAAGAAATGCACCTCCCATGTTTATGGCAGCATTGTTTACAATAGCCAAGATCTGGAAACAACCCAATTGTCCATCAGTGGATGAGTGAATCATAAAGCTGTGTTACATATACACAATGGAATACTACCAGCTATAAAAAAGAAGGAAATCTTACCCCCTTTGTGACAACATGGATGGACCTGGAGTCTATTACACTAAGCAAAATAAGCCAGGCAGAGAAAGAAAAATATCATATGACCTCACTCATATGAGGAATCCAATGAACAATGTGAACTGAGGTATGGAAGAGGGGCAAAGTAGGGGTCAAAGAATCTAGAAGGAAAGCAGACAGAGGGAAAGGGGATGAGAGGAGGGGATGAAAGAAAGGAAAGACATTAGTGAAGGTATATACACATAACACAGAGAGATAGAGGGCAGGATAGTAAATCATGGAGGGAAGTGGGGAAGGCGGTGGGGGGACGGGGTAAAGGAGGTATCAAGGAGAACACGGGGGGAGGGAGATATATTCGGGGGAACACTTGGAACTATGTAAACATAACAAATTAAAATCAATAATAATTAAAAAAAGATTAAAAAAAAAGACACAACTAATGATATATAAGTGGAAGTATAATAACTGGTACAACAAATTGTTCCAGAGAGCAACTGTTTCTTTCTTGCTCTCCCTGCCTCTTTCTCTACAAAATCAATACATATTATATATATATAAAACCACAATACAATTAATACACCTGGAAAAACAAACAATTATTCCTTTATCATTAAAAAAATAAAATAATCGGCCTGACCTGTGGTGGCGCAGTGGATAAAGCGTCGACCTGGAAATGCTGAGGTCGCCGGTTCGAAACCCTGGGCTTGCCTGGTCAAGGCACATATGGGAGTTGATGCTTCCAGCTCCTCCCCCCATCTCTCTCTCCCCTCTCTCTCTGTCTCTCTCTCTCTCCTCTCTAAAATGAATAAATAAAAATAAAAATAAATTAAAAATAAAAAATAAAATAATCAAGATTCAAATAAAGACCTCACTTTTCAACTGTGGTATGAATTTTTTTTTTTTTTTTCCCCGAAGCTGGAAACGGGGAGAGACAGTCAGACAGACTCCCGCATGCGCCCGACCGGGATCCACCTGGCATGCCCACCAGGGGGCGATGCTCTGCCCCTCCAGGGTGTCGCTCTGTTGCGACCAGAGCCACTCCAGCGCCTGGGGCAGAGGTTGAGGAGCCATCCCCAGCGCCCAGGCCTACTTTGCTCCAATGGAGCCTCAGCTGCGGGAGGGGAAGAGAGAGACAGAGAGGAAGGAGAGGGGGAGGGGTGGAGAAGCAGATGGGCGCTTCTCCTGTGTGCCCTGGCTGGGAATCGAACCCAGGACCCCTTGCACGCCAGGCCGACGCTCTACCACTGAGCCAACCGGCCAGGGCCTGTGGTATGATTTTTTAAAATTTATTTATTTATTCATTTTTTTAGAGAGGAGAGAGAGTGAGAAAGAGAGAAGGGGGGAGGAGCAGGAAGCATCAACTCCCATATGTGCCTTGACCAGACAAGTACAGAGTTTTGAACCGGCAACCTCAGTGTTCCAGGTCGACACTTTATTTACTGCACCACCACAGGTTAGGCTGTGATATGATTTTTTTTTCCCCCTTACAATGTATGTGTTGAAGAACCCTAAATTCTCTGTATCAGAAAAAGTATTTATTGTTTATTTTGTAGACAGAGGGCAGAGAATGTTGTCTTTCTCATTCTTTTATTTTAAAATTATAGTTGACATATATTTTCTTGTTCTTGATGCCTTGGGATTATCACATAAAATGTCAGTTACAATTCTCTGCTGCAATGGGAATCCTCTCAGGGCCTCACTACGTGACAATCCGAGCCACCTGACCTCTTGTTAATCTTTTCCTGTTAGCCCTGCCCCTGCCAGTGTGGTCCTTTGGCCACACCTCACAGCCGGAAGCTGCCTGCAGTGACCACCTTCTGCCCTACCCAGCAGTGGGCTGGTATGAGCTGCTCACCAGAACTTGGGGCCTACGGCTCCATGCTAGTGTGAATGAGAAGCTGTGCTCCAGTCTTGAACTTGAACCTTATGTGGAGACTTGGCTTCTCACAACCCAATGTGTTTGCTCTCTCGGGTGGTATTTCTGAGAAACTGGGCTCTGGCTAGGAGAGGTCAGTGTGGCAATAAGCAAAGCAGCTAACAAGTAGTTTTAATCCATTTTGTCTTGAATCTTATTTTAAATTATCAATCCTCTTTTGAGGACAAAACAATAACAGCTGATGTTTTTTGAACATTTCTGACATGTCATGCCTTATTTTAAGGATCCCACATAGAAAATCTCATTCAACCATCCTATAAAATGGGTAGTATTGTATCCCCATTTTACAAATGAAGACATAGAGGCACAAGATGTGGCAGGCAGTCAGACAGACATGAGCACAGCAAGGACTGTATGCCAGGCACAGAGGCCACCAGGGTGGAAAGCCCCAGGTGTCTAGCAATGAGAAAAGCTGGGACAACAAGGACCTCACCCCTAGGGCGACCTTTCTTCCCCTGTCATGTTGCTAATCCTGTGTGTTAGACCCCCTTAGAGGAGAAACAAACAAGAAAGCCAGAGAATAATGTTTAAGCATTAACCCCTAGAGATAACATCTAGGCCCCAGTTGTGTTTCAGCTCCAGGACCAGAAAGGCAGCAAATCCAGACAAAGAAAGCCATGTCTGACCTCAAGACCAGCTGCATTGACCTGCTCGCTGCCTTGGCAGCGACCAATCAGTGGAGAACACAGCCCTAAAAAAAACACACCTGGAAAGCTGATGAATATTTTATTGAGATCCTTCCCTGGGACCTCCCCTAAAGTCTCCACCCTTAAAATCCCTTAGGATGGAGGTCTCAGTGTGCTCTCTAAGCAGTCAACTGTTAAACATTAATTGCTAGACAAGTATTAAGCTCACTTACTTTTGGCCTTTTATTACCCAGAAGGTAGGAAATACATTCGGAGCTGTTAATGAATGTCTTCTATTTCATTAAAAGTATGTCTCTTAAAAGTCTGAGTGTTTGCCAGTTTAAAAGCCTATGTTCCTAGAAGTGATAAAATGTATTTACCAATCTAAAGAATGCCAATTGCTTACTTTTAGCTTTCACTAAAAACTGAGGTTCCTAAGACTAAAGAATTCTAAATAGTTGGGGAAAAAATTGTATGGTTTTGGTAATAAAAAATGTAAGATATAAAGATACTTGTTAAAGGAAAAGGAAGAAAGTTATTCTAAAGCTAATTATTTCTGAATGAATAAAAAGGTTTATAAGAGTTATAAAAGACTTGTAAAGAAGTCTTACAATTCTTAAAATTTATATAAACTATTTTTAAAAATTGTATAAACTAAATAATAAATTTAATAAAATAAACTCATAAAGCCTGACCAGATGGTGGTGCAGTGGATAGAGCGTCAACCTGGGACACGAGGACCCAGGTTTGAAATCCTGAGGTCATTGGCTTGTATACAGGATCATAGACATGACCCCATGGTCTCTGGCTTGCACCCAAAGATTGCTGGCTTGAGCAAGGGGTCACTGGTTCAGCTGGACCTCTCCTCCCCAATGCATGCATAAGAAAGCAATCAATGAACAACTAAAGTGCTGCAACTATGAGTTGATGTTTCTCATCTCCCTTCCAGTCTGTCTGCCTCTGTCTCTGTCTCTCTCTCTCTCTCTCTCTCTCTCTCTCTCGTTTCTCCCTCCCTAAATAATTAAATTAATTAAATAAATTCATACAGGGGGCCTCGGGTTACGACACAGTTCTGTTCCTACAACAGTGACGTAACCCGAATTTTGGTGTAAGTCAAAACATACCCTAGCCTAAGTCATTTACCTGTCCTAACACAGTTGTAAAATCATAATCTAGAACATAAAAACACAACTAAGCCACAGAAAAAGGAAAAGGACATAAATATACCATACTGGAGTAACAGAAATAATGACAAAAAATGAATGTAAAAAAATGTACAACGCTAACAGCATAAGCCGAAATGTCTCAATTTTTTTAAAGTTTTTATGGGAGTGAGCGTTGTAAACTCGAAACATGATATGTCGAGACTGTCGTAACCCAAGGACCCCTGTACAGAGTAGGAGCTGGCTTTGTTCCCACTCTTGAAAGAATCAGCATTTTCCTTTTACTTTATATTTTTCTCCCTGCCTCATTCCTCCTCATTAGAAACAATGAATATTATTATTTTCATGGCAATATATTTGTTTGCATAAATCCAATAAGAATCTAATTTTTTTTACACATAGAAACAGTTTCCAATTGTGGTTTTACTACCAGGACTTTGATTGGGATGTCATGTCGGAAGGAGCCGTGCTTAACTCTGCACGTCACTGAAAAGCTTTAAGTAAGACTGACTTTAAAACCAATAAGAGTCAATGAAAACAATGGCCTGGTACCTTGCTTACTTATGGTTCATGGCATGTCCATGTAGGGAATAAAGGTTGTTTACCTGGAAGATGGCAAGAAAGGAACCTCTGGGCATTTTCTGGGGACCTCAAAAACCTGAGGAATTCACCCAAACCTACAGGTACTGCAGGCAAAGCCAGACGGCAGCTGTGTGGTTTGACATTTTAGCCCTGAGGGACTAGTTAAAGCTCAATCTAAAAGTTCCTTATGAAATTTCAGCAAAGCAACTTTTAAAAAGCCTGTGTTATCTATTACCATTCTTATTGTATTTATGCAAATAATCAGGCCAAACTAAAACTAGACTTAATGCAGTAAAATGGGTTGACCTTAATTTGGCTCTTTGATAAAAATAAGGGTAATTTTCGGGGGGAAATTGTGTTTCAATACACTCTATACTACATAATTATAAATATTAAACTCGTTTAGTTACTTGTCTTTTCACCTATGAAATCAACTGAATCCTGAACTTTTCTAATTTTCTTAAATATTTGGCTACAACTCTCCAAACTAATGTTGTTGTTTTTTTTTCCTCCTATCCTTTGATTTGGAATTATTAAGAACTAAAATTTGTTACTTTTATTGGATCACTCATTTTAATTTTTGTCATTCTAGCTTTTCCCCCAATAATACTAAAATCTGTAACACAGTTTGTGTCCACCAGGTTACAAGCCCTGCTCAGGGGATAGCACCTCTAGTCACCATCACCACCTCCTTCTGTGCCTAGCCTCATTGTCCATCTGACAGGGCAAGGATCTCTGGGCCCTGAAGGAACGTGCCACCCCTCTTCATCAGGCAGCAGCTACAAAAAAGACCCTGTGATCCTTTTCCCTAAAAGAACTCAGGGTCAAGATCCTGGAGGGAGGAATGTAGTAGACAGACAGACATGAGCAGAGCAAGGACAATAGGCCAGACACAGAAGGCCACCAGGGCAGAAAGCCCCAGGTGCCTAGCAACCTACAAAACTGGGAAACAAGGACCTTGCCCCCAGAGTGACCTCTCCTCCCCTGGCATGTTGCTAATCATGTGGGTTAGACCCCCTTAAATGGGCCAGAGAATGGCGCTTCAGTATTAACCCCTAGAGATAACATCTAGAGCTCAGTTGTGTTTCAGCCCCAGGCCCAGAGAGGCAGCAAATCCAGACAAAGGGAAGCCATGCTGACCTCAAGTCCAGCTACATTGACTAATGACCCCCTGCCTTGGCACGAGCCAATCAAAGGAGACCAGGACCCTAAAAGACACACATGGAAGTTGATGCATACTCTATTGAGATTCTTGTAAGGGACCTTCCTTAAAATCCCCACCCTTCATTCCCTTAGGATGGAGGTCCCAGCACACTCTCCCTTCTGGGACCATGTTTATGCCTTTCCTTCCCCCTCCTGCTTCTCTTCGTTCCGCCAGTCACGTTTTCCTTTTCCCTCTCCTAAGCTCCAAGGGACCCCATCAGACTTGCCAGCAGAAAAACAGTGAGCAGCAGTTAACCCCTGAACATGTCTCCAACATCCCCTTTTCTCTAACTTTCTTCCTGCGTGGCCAGTAAACTCTTCCTGCACTCGCTGCACTTTGCCTCTTAATTGAATGCTTTCTTTGAAGTAGACAAGAATTGAGGTCTTGTAGCTCCCCCTGTAACAAACGGATCAAATGCTCTGCACCGAGACGCCCAGCTAGCTGGTGGGGCGGCCAGCACCTGCACCCAGCAGGCTGGCTCCAGAGCCCCAGATCTTTACTTGTACACTGTTAACAAACTAATAGTTAACACAGTGAAGAAAGATATAAGAGTGCTAGTTTTGCCTGACTGGTGGTGGTGCAGTGGATAGAGCATCAACTTGGGATGCTGAGGTCCCTGGTTCAAAATCCTGAGGTTGCTGGCTTGATCGTGCAATCATCACTGTGATCCCAAGGTGACTGGCTTGAGCCCAAGGTCGCTAGCTAGAGCACGAGGTCACTGGCTTGGCTTAGGCCCCTCAGTCAAGGCACAGATGAGAAGCATATGTGCTAAAGTGAAGCAGCCATGAGTTGATGCCTCTCATGGCTCTCCTCCCTCCCTCTCTCTCTTTCTCTCTCTCTCTCTCCCCCCCCTTCTTCTTCTCTCTCTCTCTCAAAAAAAAATGCTAGTTTCCATCATTCTCTGAGTCTTTGAGTCAATAAATTAACCTCTCTTTTCCTGTTAGTAAATGCAAAACAAATTATATTCTTTGAGCATCATTTTACAATACTCTGTTGAAAATGAAAGCAATTGAGATCACTATAAGCCATGCCAGGACTCATTTGATTATTTAAATAAAAGAACTATTAAATAAAAAGTCTCAACCTCTTAGAGTTAACTTGAGGCAGATATAAACTGGTATACCCACCTTGGAAACCTGGTTGGCACCATGTTCTAAAGCTGAACCCATCCTACCCTCTGATTCAGCAAGAGCAATTTCTATGTGGAACCACCCAAAGTATGTTCTCTATATTTCTTCTTGTACTATCCTCAACTAGAAACAACTTAAATGTTCATCAATAAAAGAATAGATGAACAAATTGTGGTTTATTCACACAATATAATCACTTTTTATTAATTTTTAGACAGAGAATAAGGGGTAAAGAGAGAGACAGAGACAGAGAGAGAGAAACATCTACTTGACTGGGGCTCTAACCTGCAACCTCAGCATGTCCAGACGATGCTTTAACCAACTGAGCCACCCAGCCAGGGCACATAAAACATAACCTTTCATAGCAATGAAAATAGGCGACAGCAACAGTCACACAACGAGAATATACATCCTCCCACTACACTCAGCAGCACAAGTGGATCTCACATACGTAGCGTGGAGCCCAAAAAGTCAGAGCTGGCAAAGCACATGCCATGGGGCTCCACTTACAACCAGTGTGACCACAGGCAGAGCGCATCCATGCAGTCAGATGTCTGCTCAGACAGTGGTCCCTTTGGGGTTGGGGAGTGACCTGGAGGGGCTGACCACGCTCCGCTTCTTGATCTGGTAGCAGTGATAGGGTGTGTTCAGTATGGAAATATTCACTGCATTGTACACTTACAGTATGCTTTTCTATGCGTTTTTATAACTCAAAGTTGTTGTTTTTTTCAAGTGAGAGGAGGGGAAGCAGAGAGACAGACTTCTGCATGCTCCCCAACTGGGATCCATCCAACAGGCCCCCATAGGGAGACGCTCTGCCCATCTGGAGCCATTGCTTAACTGCACTATTTTTAGCACCTGAGATAGAGACCACAGAGCTATCCTCACCACCCAGGCCAACTCTTTGGAACCCATTGAGCCATGGCTAAGGGAGGGAAAGAGAGAGAAAGAAGGGGGAGGCAAAAGAGTGAAGAAGCAGGTGGTTGCTTCTCCTGAGTGCCCTGACTGGGAATCGAACCCGGTACTTCCGCATGCTGTGCTGACACTGTATCACTGAGCCAATGAGCCAGGACCCTCATTAAGTTCTTTAGTGATAAAAAAAAGACATCACATAAAAAAGCAAATGACTACAAAAGACCTGACATAGCTGTTAGTGGGAGAAGGAGCCACAATCACTAGATTGTGGCCTACCTCCCCATAGATACTGCATAGATACTGCTGTCAAGGAGAGGTGAATTTTGGGTCTAACTGGCCCATAGCAAGAAGGTACATGTAGGGGAGCAACCTAAAATCATGTTTCTTGACACCATCCCAATTACTAAATAACACTGACCTTCTTCCCTAGTACATCCCATCTAAATTTTCTCCTTCCTTTTATTTATTTTACTCAATAACGAACACTCAGATAGCACTTACACATACATCAATATTCATTCATTTAATCCTCATAATGACCTTTTGAGGGAGGCACCATTAGCATACACATTTAACAGATGAGGAGATTGAGGCACAGAGAGGTCCAAAAACAGTCTCCAAGCCTGACCAGGCAGTGGCACAGTGGATAGAGCATCAGACCGGGTCGTGGAGGACACAGGTTTGAAACCCCAAGGTCGCCGGCTTGAGTGTGGGCTCATCTGGTTTGAGCAAGGCTCACTAGCTTGAGCCCAAGGTCGCTGGCTTGAGCAAGGGGTCACTTGGTCTGCTGCAGTCCCCCCCCCCACCAAGGCACATATGAGAAAGCAATCAATGAATAAGGAGCCGCAATGAAGAATTGATGCTTCTCATCTCTCTCCCTTCCTGTCCGTCTGTCCCTATCTGTTCCTCTGTCTCTGTCACAAAAAATAACAACAACAACAACAAAAAAAAACAGACTCCCAGCTAGTAACCAGCGGAGCGGTCAGGGTGGGTGCGATGAGGAGGTCAGTGTGGCAGAGGAAGCAGCTCCCAGGGCGTGTCACCAGGGAGATGGCCTGTCATGGAGTTCAGCTCCTACTGCTGAATTTGAATGACACATGATCCCGAGTGAGCCATCCTCAGGCTGCAGAAAGGAAGGGCGTTTCAGTATCCAGCAGGAACCCCACTGCGCACAGCATGTTGGGGTAAAACCTTCCTCCGCAGCCCCAGACCTCTCCCCTGCTCCGGCCAGCTCTCTTGCTGAGGGAGCCCCAAAGCCCCAGCCCAGCGGCTCCCTGTCTTGACCTCCAGTGCCATGCAGGGATCCAGCAGCAAGTCCAATACGGGCACTGCCACCTGCTGCTAGCTGGGAGACCTGGGGCACATTCCTGCTCCAGTTCCCCTCTGTAAGTGATAGGCAACGATCCCAGGGTAGATGGGCTTCAAGTGCTAATATGTGACATACAATAACTGCTCATTAAACTTTAATCTCCCTCAGGTTTGGCGCTGCTGGTGTCCCAGCTGCGGGGCTCTCTCTTCATGAGGGCTGTGCTGGGCAGTCTGTTCCCTCTGTGGCCATGGTGGTTTTCCTCACTCCAGATACAACCCTGTCATTCCTCTGCTCACAGTGCCTTTCCGTTAACTTCCATGCTTGTGGGAAATCAGCCGCTGGGACCCAGACTGGAGAGAGGAGCCATCTGGAGTGGGTGTATCCCAGCTGTAGCTGCCTTCCAGGAGGACAGAACGAGGCGCTCCTTGCCCGGCCCTGTAATGAAATCCTCTAGTCAGAGTAAACGTGTAATTAACTTGGAGGAGAAAGTAAAATTGTTACTTGCAGGTAATGCAGTTGTATACCTGAGAAACTCAGAAGAATCAACTGAAAAATGAATAAAAATAAGAAAAATTCAGTAATGTGGCTAATTGCAAATTTACTATGCAGGAAAAACAAGCAAACATAAAAACAACCATAAAACACTTTTTGGTGTGCAAAAAACCTGTTAGAATAATTTAGTAAAAGAAAAATCCCATTTACAGTACTCACAAAAGACAGAATACCTAGGAATAAACTCATTTAAAATGAATTTACAGAAACCAAAACTTTAAAGCATTAGCAAAAAATTCTTTTAAAAATTAAATGAATAGCAAGACATACATACCCTATTTTCAAATAGAAAGAACTAATATATTTTATCCCTAAATTTACCTAAAAACTTAATGCAAAGACTTTTTAATTAGACAAGTTGACTCTAAATTTCACTTGAAAAGTAAAACATGCAAGAATAGCTAAGAAAATGCTACAAAAGAAGGCTAATAGGGAAGCCTATTCTTTCCAAATAATCAAGACATTATAAAACTATATTTAATTAAAGAAGCTTGAAATAGCATATGTATGTACCACTAGATCAATGGAAGAAGTGAGAGAGCCCTCAAATAGACCTGAATACATATGGAAAGGTGGCATTTCAAAGCAGTGAAAAAAGATGGATTATTCAATAAATGGCTCTGGGACAGCTGAATGCCAGCTGGAGCCAAACCTTATTCCTCATACCAAAGTCAATTCCAGATGGATGAAAGCACTTTTAAAAACATAAAAGTACCAGAAGAAAACTCATGGTTTGTTTTTTTTAATCGTCTCCAAGTAGAGATAATCTTTCCTAAGTAAAACATAAAACCCAGAAGCCATAAAGAAAAATACTGTTCCACTTATATATAGATGTTTTATTTAGGAAAAAAATACTTATTTTAAATGGTTTTTCAAATAACCAACTTGGAAGCAACATTTGCTACTTATATGATAAAGGCTCAACTACCATAATATGTAAAGAACTGTTATTTAAGAAAAAAGTCAATAAATATTAATAATCTGACAGTCTGAAAGAGAAATGAACAAAAAACAAGAGCAGGAAATTTATAAATGAAAAGGTGCTCAACTTAAACTTACCATTACAGAAATGGAAACTCCAACAAGACAGTAAAAATTTTAAATATCTATAATTCACATTGTAAACATGTAGGGTAAGAGTCACTCCTGATGAGGAGTAAATAGCTGTAATTGCTTTGCAGGGCCTTTGGGGTTAACTGTAAAAAATTAAAATACAGCCTGACCTGTGGTGGCACAGCAGATGGAGCTTCCACCTGGAACGCTAAGGTCGCTGGTTCGAAACCCTGGGCTTGCCTGGTCAAGGCACATGTGGGAGTTGATGCTTCCTGCTCCTCCCCCCTTCTCTCTAAAAAGAATTTTTTAAAAATTAAAATAAACGTAACCTTTGATCTAACAATTCTTCCTCTGCTAGAGATTTACCCTACTGATTGATATACCTGAGGGCAAAATTCACTGAATGAGAGTTATAGTAGTTTTGGGGGAACAAGTCAATTAGCCTTTCGATAGGAGACCGGTGTGTTCTGGAATGGACTTGACAAACTTTTTCTAAAAAGGCTTTGTGGGCCAAGAGGCAAGAATAGAGGTAGTTATGTGGGTACTACTTTAAAACTATTTTTAACTCAGGTACAAAAACAGTATGAAATGTTATCCAGGGTATGATGAGGTATATCTAAGTATTGATTGTGTTGAAAAATCTCAGTGCATGCATTTAAGAGCAAGAGATAGAGCAGGATGCAAAATCAACACACAAATATCAGTTGCATTGCTAGATACTAACAATTAACAATCTGAAAAGGAAATGAAGAGATTAATTCCATTTACAGTAGCATCAAAAAGAATAAAATACTTAAGAATTAACTAAAGAGGTGAAAGACTTAAACACTGGAAAGCACAAACTATCACTAAAGGAAATGAAAGAAGACATAAATAATGGAGACATTTCATGTTCATGGATTAGAAGACAATATTGTTAAGATGTTAATATTACCCAGAGTGATCTACAGTGTCAATGCAATCCCTTTCAAAGTCCCAATTGAAAGGTTGAAGCTGGGGTGGCCGGTCCACTGGGGAAAGGGAAAGCCTATTGTCAGTCTCCCTTGGCAACTGGCAGGTCAGTATAAACCACTGACTAGGTCAGACCTGGAGAGAACTCCAGCAGACTGCCTTATCCCATATGAGATGGCTGACCGGCTACACCCCTCTACCTGAATGGATGGTGGCCATGGGGAAGGGGAAAAGCCTCCTTTCAGCTTCTCTTGGCAACTGGAAGGTCCGTATTAACACCCGACTAGGTCAGACCTGGAGAGAGCGCCAGGTCTGGACTAGGCATCCCACATGAGATAGCTGACAGGCTAGAACCCTTCCCGGGTCTATGGGGGGCACCAGGGAGGGTCGAACTGAAAACACAAGGCTGGTATGTTACAAAAGGAAAACTTATTTAAAATGCCTGGGTGCAAGCATACTGAGACGGACCAAAGCTGTGTCAGCAATGAGGAGGGTTGGAGTAGGGTTTCTATAGTTTAACAGGGGTCTTGGAAAAAGCGGTTGATGTCATTGCCTCTATATATAGGTACAAGGTAATATATATATATATATTTTAATGTGAATTGGTGTGGTGCCAGTTTCTCCAAATTGTTTATCGCCCAGCTCAACTGTCTAAAGGAGGCCTGTGCTACTTTAAAAGGTCCCAGGCTGACAGGGTCAGCTGAGGCTTCAAGCAAGCTAGCCAATCTTCCCTCCCACTGGTTTGCACTGTCCTTAGAATGGGGGGCGGGGTTGATTTACTAGAAGACAGGATCAGAATAAAGCGCCTCTGGGCCTGTGGCTAGCCTTTTACAAACAAGTATTGTGATTTAAGCTCTCCTAATTGTCAGGTCCCTTCCCAATGTAAGCTTTCCCTGACTTTTCTGCACAGATAAACTTTTTGCTACATTTCAAAGTGAAGGCCAGGAAGCCATTAAGGGAGAGAATAGCAAGACAATTAACTACAACCTCACAGTGGGGCTCTGGATTTAAAGGCACCCTGAACCCCAAACTTACACCAATGACAGAAATAGAAAAATCCATCCTTAAATTCACATAGAGAATCTCAAGGGACACCAAATAGCTAAAACTTGAGGGAAAAAAAACAACAACTCAAAGTTAGAGAACTCATATTTCATGATTTCAACTTACTACAAAACTACAGTAATCCAAACTGTGTGGTACTGGCATAAAGACATATAAAACACTGGAATAGAATAGAAAGCCCAGAAGCAAATCTCATCTATAGGGTCAAACGACTTTTGACATGGGTGTTAAGACCATATGATGGGGAAAGGACAGTCTTTTCAACAAATGGTGCTGGGAAAACACTTCTCCAAAGAAAATACACAAATGGTCAATAAGCACATGAAACAATGTCAACATCTCTAATCATCAGGGAAATGCAAATCAAAACTACAATGAGATACAACCTCAAAATCTATTAGGATGGCTATTACAAAAAACCCAAAAAAACAGAAAATAACAAGAGTTGGTGAGGATGTGGAGAAATTGGAATTCTTGTGCACTGTTGGTGGGAATGTAAAATGGTACAGTTGCTGTGGAAACAGTATGGTGGTTCCTTTAAAACTTAGAAATAAAATTATCATATCATCCATTCCTGGATCTAGACCCAAAATAATTGAAAGCAGGGTCTTGAAGAGATATTTGTAGAGCCATGTTCATAGCAGTATTATTCACGGTAGCCAAAAGGTTGAAGTGTTGATTGGCAGATGAATGAGTAAACTAAATGTGGTATATACATGTGATAGACCATTATTCAGTCTGAAAACGAAATGATATTCTTTTTTTTTTTTTTTGAGAGAGAGAGAGAGAGAGAAAGAGAGAGAGAGAGACAGGAAGGGAGAGAGATGAGAAGCATCAACTCATAGTTGCGGCACTTTAGTTGTTCAATGATTGCTTTATCATACGTACCTTAACCCAGGGGGCTCCAGTGGAGCCAGTGACCCCTTGCTCAAGCCAGTAACCTTGGGCTCAAGATAGTGACCTTGTGCTTCAACCCAGAGAGCTTTGGGCTCAAGCCAGTAACCAAGGGATCACATTGATAATCCCACACTCAAGCCAGTTGACCCCACGCTCAATTTGGTAAGCCCATACTCAAGCCAGATGGGCTCTCACTCAAGCCAGCAACTTTGGGGTTTCAAACCTGGGTCCTCAGTGTCCCTCCAAGGTCAATGCTCTATCCACTGTGCCACCACTTGGTCAGGCAGAAATTATATTCTGATACACACTACAACATAGATGGACCTTGAAGACATTATGCTAAGTGAAATAAGACACACAAAAGGACAAATATTGTATGATTTCATTTATATAATGTACCTGGAATAGTCAAATTCACAGACACAGAAAGTAGAATGGTGGTTGGCAGGACCGGGGGCAGGGAGTAGAGGGAGTTATTGCTTAATAGGTGTAGTGCCAGTTTGGGATAGTGAAAGAGAACATTGGTATTGGTTATGGTTGTACAACAATGAAAATGTACTTAATGCCATTAAAGTGTATACTTAAAAATGGTTAAAATGGTAAATTTTACATTACATACATTTTATCAGAATAATGAAAAGATTATTTAATTAATTTTTTTTATTCATTTTAGAGAGGAGAGGGAGAGACAGAAGGAGAGAGAGAGAGGAGAGGGGGAGGAGCTGGAAGCATCAACTCCCATATGTGCCTTGACCAGGCAAGCCCAGGGTTTCGAACCGGCGACCTCAGCATTTCCAGGTTGACGCTTTTTATCCACTGCGCCACCACAGGTCAGGCCATGAAAAGATTATTTAAAGTTAAAAAGGATATAACGTTAAGCTGTCATTTGCATAAATAATGTGTGTGTACACAAATATATATTTGTATGTGTGTAGGAAACTTCTGAAGGATATGTAGAGTAATAGTGTGTTATTAGGAAGGCAGACAGGCTTGTTTTTTCAATAAAATACTAGACTTAGAGAGGAATGTGTGTCATACAATGGTAAAGAATTTTCAATAGTCATAGATCATCAATCCCTTTTGCCACATCAAACTTATATCTACAAATCTGCTCACCCCACAAGTCACACAGGCACACCATACTCACTGTTAGAGCCAGCGTTAGCGCCATCAGCATCTTTACGTGATTAGGAAAAGGCACCACCTTTTCTAGGTGGATATTACCTCCTGGGCATGAAGCTGAGAGCAAAGAGGAGAATGGATTTTGGCCCCCAGCCCTGGGGACCTTCTGACAGTGTATAGCAGGCAAAACTATTCATGGTGTCTCTGGCTGCAGCCACATTTTTCTACTCAACCAGTGCTATTATTTACAGATGAAGAAAGAACATATAGGACCGGTTTTTAAAAATACAGTTTTCTTAAAAATGCAAGTTTCTTTGAAAAGCACACAAAAGGCAGAAGTGGGGAATATTCCACTCTTTTCAGTTGTTTCATTGATGCAATACAAAGGCACCACACAAACTTCCTGCTGTGACTTTCATAACCGAAGGACCTGCCTGCAAACCTTTCTGGTTACTTGAAAGTTGATTTTTTTTTTCTCTCTCTCTCAGAAGGCTTAAATATTTAGTTAGTAGGGAAACATTCCTTGTCCTCTATTTTCCTTCCCATCAACTGGGTCCTGTAACCAAAGTATTGTATTAAAGAATGTGGTCTTTCTAGAGCTGGTCTGAGCACATCAATGCATCAATGTGAAGTCAGAAGAATTTAAAGGGTCAACATGACATTTGATTTCAGATAAACAAAATTCACACCAACTAGTTTTTGTATTGTTTTACTTTTTAGAACAAAGTATTATATAAGCTACAATGCCCCCTGCAAAGAATTGTTAATTATTTGCAATGCTTATGAGCTATGGGTTCATTTGTGCAGACCTGGAAAATCAGAAACACCTGGCAATACAAAGTCAACAAAGAGCAAAGTCAGAAGGAAAGTCTGTTACCTTGACAGATGGTTCGTGGTTCTCTCTCCATAGACACGTAAGTTAGCCTTTCTCCAGTGGTGGGACTCAGCTGGTTCACACCAGTTCGGCAGAACTGATACCTAATTTTTTGTTGAGTTTGGCGAATCAATTGTTAAAATGGCACTTGTGATCAGGGTTCTCTCTAAGGTGGCCACCTGGGCAGCCACCCAATGTGGAAATCACAAATTTACATTCCTTACTCTTTTTCATTCATCTGCCCAACAGCGTATTCTAAGAGCCCATAGTGATGTTCATTCCATCCATAGGTGAAAAAAATTTGACGGAACTATGCTTGTAATATTTATTTATTCATTTCATAAAACTCATTATACCTTTGGTGAAATACCACATTTTCATTCCTTTGTGTTTGTTACTTCAATAGGAAGTGAGGACACCAATCAAGAAGCAATATGGAAGTATCTTAAATAACAGTTTTATTGTTTTTTGTCAGGTATTATTAAATATTTTTTAATTAATATTTAATACTCTTTCTTATAACATAGTCTAGCTTTATGTACCCCTTTTATTCTTATTTAAGTATTAAATGCATGAAATAATAAACTACCTTTTGGTATATTATTTGTTTATACTTAAAATGGTCGTTGGGGCAAAGAACTGGTTGTTACATTATTTGAATCACACTGCTGCCTTTCTCCACGCACCCAGAGCTCATGATAAACAGATGCCTTGTAAAACCAGACTATTCTGAACCTAAAAGTAAATTTTTTCTGTGCAACCTAAAAGAGACCTCCTTTCAAATGTATTCTGTCCTTTAAAAAATAATTTTAGACTTAGAGAAAAGTGCAAAAATAATACAGAGCTCCCATTTATCCTTCACCAGCTCTTCCTAATATTAACATCTTGTATAACAATAGCAAAATCAAGAAATTGTCATTAGTACAATACTTTTAACCAACCTGCAGATTTCACTTGGACTTCAACAGTTTCCCCACTATTGCATGCAGGTGTCATGTATTCTTAATCTCCTCAAATCTGTGACAGTTCCTCGGTCCTTCCTTGTCTTTCATGATTTGATATCATTAAGAAGTACTGGTTAGTTACTTAGTACACGGGTCCTTGGGTTACAGCTGTCTTGACATAGGATATTTCAAGTTTACAACGCTCACTCCCATAAACACTTTTTAAAATTGAGGCATGAGTGTTTCAGCATGTGCCGTTGGCGTCATATTTACGGATTACATGGGCGAGCTAGTTTGGTTGTGCATGGCAGAAGAACACACAGTAACACGATATATGAGTGAGGGAGATAGAAACCCCAGAACTCAAGAGATTTACCACCAAGAGTTTGACAGAGGGTTTCTCTATGGTAGAGGATGGGTTGGCAAAATTTTAGGCTGAGGACCCCAGCGATAACAAATTCACTAAGGTCTGCAGAGCTGTTATGGATGCCTTGCAATGCTATAGGCAGATTTTTGGAAGAGAAATCATCAACCTTCCAGACTAGCCTGGAACAATTCTTTAAGAAGGCAGAGAGGGCACTGGCTGGTTGGCTCAGTGGTAGAACGTCGTGCAGGAGTCCCGGGTTCGATTCCCAGCCAGGGCACACGGGAGAGGCGCCCATCTGCTTCTCCACCCCTCCCCCTCTCCTTCCTCTCTGTCTCTCTCTTCCCCTCCCGCAGCCAAGGCTCCATTGGAGCAAGGTTGGCCCAGGTGCTGAGGATGGCTCCATGGCCTCCGCCTCAGGCGCTAGAATGGCCCTGGTTGCAACAGAGCAATGCCCCAGATGGGCAGAGCATCGCCCCCTGGTGGGCATGTCGGGTGGATCCCGGTCGGGTGCATGCAGGAGTCTGTCTGACTGCCTCCCCGTTTCCAACTTCGGAAAGATACAAAAAAAAAAAAAAAAAAAGAAGGCAGAGAGCCCTACAACAGATCCTGTACCCTCTACATCAGCTGCTTCTCGAGATGAAACACCTGTAGTACAAGCAGAGGTGGATTTAACGGCAGGTGCACTGGGCATGTGCCCTAGGCCCTGACTTCTGAAGGGCCTTGCAAGACCCCAACTTTACAGTTTTTTCTAATGTAAGGGGTCCAATATTTTCTCCTGCACCTGGGCCTCAACTGACCTTCTGCCTCTGAGTACAGGTAGAATAATTTCCAGCATCTCCTGCATGTTCCTTAGGCAATCCTATTCACCTGACCCAGTATCTCCAGCACCTTCTGCAGGTTCTCCTGCCTCTCCAGCTTCCTCCTCCCAATAGGTCACTCTCTCCCACCTTGCAATGCCCCTTCCAGCGTGCCAGCCAACCACAGGAATAAAGGTAAGGATTTTTTAAAGATTGATTTTATTTATTTTAGAGAGGGAGGAAATAGAAAGATAGAGATAGAGATAGAAGAGGGGGAGGAGCAGGAAGCATCAACTCCCATATGTGCCTTGACCAGGCAAGCCCAGGGTTTTGAACCGGTGACCTCAGCATTCCATGTCGACGCTTTTATCCATTGCGCCACCACAGGATTTTTTTAACACTCACTTTTTGTCATTTTCTCTGTTACTCCAGTACAATGTACAGTACAGTATATTTATATCCTTTTCTTTTTTCTGTGGCTTAGTTGTGTTTTTATATTCTAGATTATGATTTTACAACTGTATTAGGAAAGGTAAGTGATTTAAGCTAGAGCGTGTTTTGACTTACACCAAAGTTCAGGTTACGACACTGTTGTAGGAACAGGAATGTGTCATAACCCAAGGACCCCTGTAGAATATCCCTTAACTTGGGTTTGTCTCAGGATCAGACGGAGGTGATGCATTTTCATCAGGAACATCCTGTGACATTGTGCCCTTCTCAGTGCATCAGACAGGGGTTCATCATGTTGACATTGCTACTGGTGAGTTGCCTTTGATCACTGGTGGAAGTAGTGTCTGCTGGACTTGTCCATTGTAAAGTTATTATTTTCCCCCTTTGTAGGTAGTAAGTTTCTTGGGGGAGATACTTGAGACTGAAAATACTGTTCTCAAACTTTTGCTGACTATGTGCTTTCAGCATTCATTAATCAATCTGACAGTTATTACTATGGTTTTCTCAAGGTGATTTTCTATTTTCCTCAATTGTTCTACAATCATTAATTAGAATGCTTCTAGAAGGAAAAAATTCTTCATCTCTCATTAATTTACTTCCTGACCAGTGTGGACTCATGGTGTTTATTCAATGGTGTTCAATGGTGAGGGTTATGATCCAACATTACTGTGATTTACTTGTTGCTTCAGTGGCTCCAGCTTTGGCCATGAGGGGCTGTTTCTGGTTGATGCCTGTGCCCTTTGACATGTTGCACCCTTTTCAAGTATTTGCTTACTTACTGGTGCCACAAGGTGCTTCAGGACTATGTAGTATGTTCCCCGCTCCATCCCTGGAAGAGCAACACAAATGACATTGCTGTCTAGTTAATCACAAATAATACAAAATGTAATTACTGATAGCTGCATGATAGAACCAAAATATACTTATAATATGCCAGACCTTTATATCATCACCATTTAGAAACCTTGTAATTAGTTGAGATACTGTGGTTTTACTTTGCTTTGTTGTTTATTTAAGTATCATCTAGAACAGTATGTGGCAGAGTAGGTCATAACATAACAGCTCTGAGATGCATGTTCCACCCTCTAATTTTTCCTTCTTAGCCTCAGAACAATTATCCACGAAACTGAATTTGGGTCTCTCTTCTTCTTTGGGTTACTGGAGAGAGGCCAGGGTACAGCTCTGCCCACCTCAGGTCTTAGGCTCAGAACAGCCCTCCATTCTGAGCCTGAATTGCAGGAACTGGATGGGAAAGGCAAAGGGAGAGCTGGCAGAACACAGAAGGGACCTGAGCAAGAGTCAAAAGTCACCACCTCGGGAGGGCTCCTGAGCCAGCTGGCCCAGCAGCAGGCCTTGCCATTCTTTTACTAGCTGGTGTTGTTGCTGCTGTTTTTCTGTGGATCTGGTTATCTTCAATCCCAGAACTGTTTAAATTTTGATGAGAAAGATTAAGAAATCAAAAAGTAAGCAAACATAGGGATTTCTCTATAAGTGTTGCCTGGATGTGACTTGGCTCTGGCATCCAGCCAAGGACCTGCCACCCTTCAGCTCAGAGGTTTTCCAATTTTGAAGGCAGGAGTGAAGAATCTAGAGGTCGTTTTATTCTCTCCTGAGGCGCCTCAGCCTGCTGCTCTCTCTATCTCCATGCACTGTAAGCTTGTCAGAAGCCAGACAGGGTGCCGTGGGGCACTGATCCCATGGGAGCCAGCAGAAGAGCCTGGTTGTGTTCAACAAGAAGCAAAGCAAAAACAACAACAACAAACAAAAAAAAAATCCAGAAAACTGAGGTTGGGCAGCCATCCCCACGAGTCAATGTAGGACTAAAGGCATAAAGCCAGGCTGACGCAAAGATACCACCTACCTTTCTGGGTCCTTGAAACTAACTTTTGGGGGTCCTGTTAGCCAATAGAAAGTTCTATAGCAAGGATAGGAATTCCTAGGGTCAAGCAAGGTTTAAAATGGACTTAAACTTGGAGCTCTTGGTATACATACTATATTTCTAGCCATTGAGAGAGTTTGTTATAAAGGAAGAATGGTTTAAAAATTTTTTAAAGGAGTAAAAGAGAACTCTTCTGTTTTTTTGTTTTTGTTTTGCTTTTTTAGAAAATTAACAGGGTAACATTGATCAATAAGACTACATAGATTTCAGATAAACATTTCTATAGCATTTGAACTGTTCATTATGTTATAGACCCATCACCCAAAGTCAAATCATTTTCCATCACTCTACATCTCTATAATCTTTATGTCTTCATTTCTGGGAAACTGGGACCAGAAGAAAAAAATGTTTTGAAATCACTGGAAGTGTGGACAGCTGTTATAGATTTAATTGTGTCCCCTCTCCCCTAAGAAAGATGTGCTGAAGTCCTAATGCCCAGTACCTGAGAATACCACCCATCTTATTTAGAGATAGAGTTTGTGCAGATTTTTAACCATGTTAAGATGAGGTCACTGCTGGTGTCCTTGTAATAAGGGAAAATTTGGACACAGACACATAGAGAGGGACGACTGGAGTAATGAGTCCACAAGCATAGGAACATCTGACGCTACAGAAGCTAGGCGAGAGGTGGGCTAGCTCCTTCCCTAGAACTTCACAGGAGCATGCCCTGCTGACACCTTGATTTTAGACCTCTGGCCTCCAGAACTGTGAGATGATAAATTTCCATTGTTTTAAGCCACATAGTTTATGATGTTTAGTGACGGCAGCCTTAGGAAACACTTATATAGCAATGCTGGAAGGCTGCAAGTTAACTGTTGTAAATTATGTTGATAAGATAGTCTCCAGGCTCTTTGAGGAGTTTAATGGTCATTGATATCCCAAGCAAATCCTTAGGAAGCAGGTAGGGAGACATACCCACGGCTGTGTGACGTTGGGCAAGATCCTAATCTCTTTGAAACTCTTACTTCATCCTTAAAATGAGGCTAATAAAAACTTCTTTGTAAGGGAACTTAAAGACAAAATGAGTAAATTTTTTAAAATTATCTACTGTGGGCCTCACACATGGTGGCCTTTCAATAGATGTTGGTGCCTTTTCTAACAAACATAAAAAAAAAGCCTGATTAGGCAGTGGCACAGAGATGCTGAAGACCCAGTTTCAAAGCCCTGAGGTGGCCAGCTTGAGCACAGGCTCATCCAGCTTGAGCACGGGCTCACCAGCTTGATTGCAGGATGACTGGCTTGAGCTTGGGATCATAGACATGACCCCATGGTCACTGGCTTGAGCCCAAGGTTGCTGGCTTGAAGCCCAAAGTCACTGGCTTGAGCCCAAGGTTGCTGGCTTGAGCAAGGGGTCACTCACTCTGCTGTATGGCAGAATCACGGCACATACGAGAAAGCAATCAATGAACAACTAAGGAGACTAAGAACCCTCAAGGAAGAATTGATGCTTCTCATCTCTCTCACTTCTTGCCTGTCTGTCCCTCTGTCCCTCTCTCTGTCTCTCTGTCTTTGACACAAAACAACAACAAAGAAAAACATAAAAGAAGACCTCACCTTCTAACAGGCAAGCTGGTATAAGCTGAAAGCCTAATGTCTATTGATCCTAATAGATACTGGTAAGTTGAATAAACCCTGCCATTAACTGATTTGGCTGTCCTCCCCTTGAGTGTGCTTCTAATGGTTCTTCATTGAAGACTCCTCATTGGAGAACTGTTCTCAGGCTACTGGAGCTATTTCTTCCACACTCAGGTTGATAAAAATGCCTGGGAGTTAAAAACCTCAACCCAGTACAGCCCATGACCAAGACCTGAAGATGCCAGAGTTTCTTTCTATTGAGTCAGGGAAACTGAGACACAACTTACACTCTTGTGTCCCCCCCAGGCTGAAGCCACAGGACTCAATGTGAAGAGTACATAGTTGCTTACCCTTCCCTATGCTGCTTCTACTCCACACCAGTATTTTGAGTGAATACATCTTTAATCAACCACTTACACACAAGTCCTTAATTCAGGGTCTACTTCAGGGGCAACTAATCCAAGAAAATAAACTTCTGAATATCTTGTGCAGAAATGCCACGTGATATTTAAGTTCTGATGGTTAGAGCTAAAAGAACTGACCTGATTGCACATTCAAATCATTCATTATTTTAGCAGATATAATAATAATGCTAGTAACTACTTATTTGTGTGCCCAATATCAACTCTAATCCTCATAATCCACCAATGAGGTAGGTAGTTTTATCTTTGTGGATGTTTTAAAAAATGGCTACCAGAAATATAAAAAATAAAAGGATGAGAAACAACAAAAAAGAAATTTTAAAAATGGCCACAAATTCTTTGATGCTCTTCCCACTAAGTTCTACATCCCTTCCTATTGAATCATGCTACTTTTAAAGAAACCAGCTCTATTTTGATAACTCATCCCTTAATTGCAAAGATCCAGCCACCCTAACATATCTTTGCCACCTTAATTGCAAAGATCCAGCCACCCTAACATATCTTTGCCATGTGGAAAGATCCAGCCATGTGGGTTGATTAAACTTAAAGTGTACCTCTAAAAACTAGATATAGTTGGGTCTTACTTTTATATTTAGTCTGACAATCTCTGTCTTTTTATTGAAGTATTTGGTACAGTTATATTTAATGTAATAATTAATATAGTTAGATTTGGATTTACCATTTTGCTATTTGTTTTTTATTCATCTCATATGGTTTTGTTCCTTAGTTCTGTTTTTTTAAGCAAATTTTAATTAGAAAATAAATTGAATGGGGTGACATTGATCAGTAAAGGTACATACATTCCAGGTAAACATTTCTATAGTGTTTGAACTGTTGATTATGTTGTGTACCCATCATCCAAAGTCAAATCATTTTCCATCACTGTATATTTGTCCCTCTCAACTCTCCCCCCACCCCAAGACCTCCTTTCTCTCTGGTAACCACTTTACTTTTCTCTATGTTCATGAGTCTCAGTTTTATATCTCACCTATGTGTGAAATCATATAGTTCTTAACTTTTTCTGATTTATTTATTTCACTCAGTATAATGTTCTCAAGGTTCATCCCTGTTGTCACAAATGGCAATATGTCATCACTTCTTATAGCTAAGTAGTATTCCATTATACATATGTACCACATCTTCTTTATCTAATCCTCTATCAAAGGACACTTTGGTTGTTTCCATGTTTTGGCCACTGTGAATAATACTGCAATGAACATGGGAATGCATGTGTCTTTTCAGACCAATGTTTTCAAGTTTGTGGGGTAGATACCCAGTAGAGGGATTGCTGGGTCGTATGGCAATTCTATTCTTAATTTTCTGAGGAACCACCATGCTTTCTTTCATAATGGCTGTAACAGTTTACATTCCCACCAGCAGTGAATGAGGGTTCCATTTCCTCCACAGACTACCTTAGTTTTTTTTTCTTGAACTTTTTTGGTTTAATTAAATATTTGATTAAACTAAGAATTTATAAAGTCAGATTTTCTAGGCAATTGCTCAGATTACTATGCCTCAAACCCAGGGTTATAAACGCTCTTTAATTTTTTTGTAATAGCATGCCTTCTTTTCTATCCATTTTAATGTTTATAAAGTCAACATTAGGCTGTATTCAAATCTCAAACAAGATAAGTGAAATCTTCAGCGTTATTCATTTGAGAGTTGACTAAACAGTAATTTGTGGGTTATTACTATATAGAAATACTTCCATAAGATCCATATAAAGAAGAACTTATATAAGATAAAAATTGAGCTTAGAGAATTCAGCTTGTGGGCAAAAAAGAATTCAAGAACAGGAATTATTATCTACCCAGGTGGCACTGTATTTTGGGGTTTACTAGTGCTCCCCTCAACCAGATAGCATGTCTGTGATATATCTTGTTTTGGAAAAGATTGGCAAAAATTTTTGCTGAATTTTTAAAACATATTTGCTTATAAAAAACAAAACAAACTTTGTGGCCGTTTCTCCCTTGATCTGCTCTCATATATGATGGATGGCTGTCACCACAGAGCCCATAATTATCTAACAAATATTAATTAATATTAGCCGCTTTGGTTTCATTGGACAAAAAGTCAGAATATGCCAAGATTTATTATTGAAGATTGGTGATTGGATAAGCATCAGAAAGAAGACAAGCAAAGGGGACAATGAACATATACTGTGTCCTGATATAGTCCCAGGAAGGTGTTATGTGTATTTCTAAGATGAGGATAGAGGAGCCAGGAGCCCTCACAGGGAGGTTGGGCATGGCAAGTGGGGAAATGCACATGATAGCTCCTTGAAAACTATCAATGGAGTAAATGCTATCTTAGGTTGGGTTGCCCAGAGCAGAGCCTGAGTCAGGGAATCAGGTACACCAGGTAGGCTGCAGTGGTGTGCTTAGGATAAAGAGAGGGAGGGAAGCTTTGTGTATTCATTTCCTCATTTGCATTTTGGGGATAAGTGTTAGAAATTATTCACCGATTCAACCATTGTTTTTGAGCACAAGATACCAGCACAGTGCTGGGAGCTTGGTATAACACAAACAAAAGAAACCGAGGCCCTGACCCTCGTGGAGCTGACATTCTTGTGGATTCCATTACTCCCAGGTCCCCTTAAACCCTTACTGGGAGTTAACTGATCAAAAACCCTCATTCCAAAATAATTATCCCAGCCTGAGGGGCATACATCCTGGACTGGCATCTTCCCAGAGACTCAGAGTTTTTGGTTGATCTATGTCTTCTTCATGGCTTCCCACGGAGCTAGAGATGAGGTATTATTTCCATGTTTTGAACAAAAGACTGGCGGTCCCAGAACCACCCCACAGTCACCCCTTGGATCCAGTGGCAGTAACATACTAAAAGGAGTGTCTCCTGCTTTCTAGGTTTCTTCCTTCAGTCTCTCAGGAATCAGCATTTGAAGTGAAGATGAATTCAAATTTAACATGAAGATTAGCTCATCGAAATTCTCTGTGACATTTCAGATTCCTGATGATGAATACTCGAGGTCACAAGAGTCACGTTAGATGTGGATATTTGTGCTGCTGGCCTTGCACTGAAGATCTTGCATGTATGTCTGCACACGTACACACACGCTCATGCTCGTGTGTCCCCTGTGACTGGGACCGTGGCTGCTGACCTTGAGGGTTAAGCCTGGGCAAGTGGGACTTGACAGTAAAAATATTCTGTGGGTGTAGAAACGACTACATTCTGTAACCCCGTGGCCCCAAAGCAGTCTCCTGCTGAAGGAAGTCGGGACCGACAGGGGAAGGCAGGGAGTCTGTGATTGAACCGTTGATTGGTGAAGTAAGTGCAACCAAAGAGTGAGGCTCTCTGGGGGTTTCAGCCTATGTTTCATCCCTGTCTCTTTCAGGTGGAAGTTTTGTTCAATACTTTGATCATCACCAGACCATTTCATTTGTTTGGGAATGAATTAAGTGACTAGACAAAAGCTTTATATTACTTGAGGGGTTAGCAGTGTGCATGGGGAGTGACTGCTAATGGGTGCAAAGATCCTCTTGGGGCTGATGAAGACATACTGAAATTGGATGATGGTGATGTTGCACAATTCAGTAAATACATTTGAAACCATTGAGTTGTACACTGTAAATTGATAAATTTTATGGCATGTAACATATCTCTATAAAGCTGTTCAAAAAAATCTTTACATTAATGGATAAGGTTGATAATTTTTATAGCAAGGACAATAGGTAGAGAAGATCACATACAGTGAATAAGGATTTAAGAACAACTTAGCCCATTTCAATATTAATAAAAGGCTTATTGGCTTCTAATTTCCAAATCTTGGTAAAATAAAATGACTGACTATTGCTTTGTCTAGTTTAGAGCTTTTATAAATGATGCATCTTGTCAGCCAAAGTCTTTACACTTCTGTGGGCTCTCCAAATCCACTGATTTAGTGATATTAAGAAATATTTTCATCATGATTGGAGCTGTTAAGGTGGATTAAAGAAGAGAGCCCCTGTGTGTTCGCCATGGAAAAAAACCATGAATTTAATGCAGAAAAAAAACCTATAAAGCAGAACCCAGATGCCAACACCACTGGGAAGGAGACTGGTCCAACTGATTCCACCACATAATCTCCTGGTGCCTTGGTTTCCCTAACTGTAAAATGTGATGGAGAGATAGAAGTCATGTGGGGCTTTAAAAACAAACAAACATTGATTTTAGTGAGAGAGGAAAAGAAAGAGACAAAGACAGGAACAACGAGCTGTTCTTGTATGTGCCCTGATTAGGGATCAAACTGGCAACCTCTGTGCTTCGGGATGATGCTCTAACCAACTGAGCTATCCAACCAGGGTGTTTTGGGGATGGTTTTGTTACAATTGGTCCGATCCTGACTCATGATCTTCTCCTCCAGCCTGTGACTTTATTGTTCTCTTGGAGATTACACTGGACCTGGTGGAAAGTTCTTGAGGATGAGTCATTCAAGTTTCAGTTAACTATCTGCTTATACCCGCTGACCAACTTATTGAATTAGAAGTCTTTTAGTGATACTTCAGTTCTCTAACACTACCGCCTCCTGACTCATTACTAAGACAGCACACTCGAGGTCTCCCCTAGGAGAGGAAGAAGTGGGGCTGCACACTTTTAGACAGTGGCTGTCCTTCCCTTCACTGGTAGTTTCTAACAACCGGCCTCATAAAAAATGTTACCATCAGTCAGTCTACTTTTTAGAGGTTCAGCTCTGGAGATTTATTTTATTAGGTAACTCAAGGTATACAAGGAGAGACTGTATATCCACAATAACGATTAATTCTCAACAGACTATCTGGGCTGTTTCTGCATGACCAGGAAATTTTTCAAGTTCAAGAATCATGGAAAAATATGGTGTGAGCCCTGGACCAAGCCTACTCTGGGAAGTCCTATGACATACCTTTTCAGATGAAAATCTTCAGATGTACCTGTGCTGGGGCACAGGGTTCTTCTGAGAGGTCACGTTCCACCTCATGGCCCTGTTACAGTTGGTGAAGTCATTTAAGGAGCATGTTGTGTCCTTGGATGTTTGGAAAACCAGTTGTCAAAAATAAAGTGTCTTCAAAGTGAAAGGCTATGCCTGACCCGTGGTGGCACACTGGGTAAAGCATTAACCTGGAATGCTGAGGTTGCTGGTTCAAAACCCCAGGCTTGCCTGGTCAAGGCACATATGGGAGTTGATGCTTCCTGCTCCTCCCTCTGTTCTCTCTCTTTCCTCTCTCTCTCTCTCTCTCTCTCTCCTCTTTCTCTAATAAAAAATGAATAAATAAAAATAAAATGAATAAATAAAGTGAAAGGCTGAAAAACTATTCTTCAAGCAAACAACATCCAAAGAAAAGCAGGTGTAGCTATACTCATATCTAACAATGCTGACTACAAGATAGCAAAGGTAATCAGAGACAAAGATGGTCACTTCATAATGATAAAGGGGACATTGAATCAAGAAGACATAACACTTCTTAATATATATGCACCAAACCAAGGAACACCAAAATATATAAGACATCTACTAACTGACCTAAAAATCAAAACCAACAAAAATACAATCATATTTAGAGACCTCAATACACTGCTGACGGCTCTAGATTGATCATCCAAACAGAAAATCAATAAAGAAATATTGGCCTTAAATGAAACACTAGAATAATTGGATATGATAGACATCTACAGGATATTTCATCCCAAAGTGCCAGAGTATACATTTTTTTTCAGTATACAAGGAACATTCTCAAGAATTGACCATATGTTGGGCCACAAAAATAACATCAACAAATTAAGAAAGATTGAAATTATACCAAGCATATTCTCTGACCATAAGCTTTGAAACTAGAATTCAACTGCAAAAAAGAAGTAAACAAACCCACAAAAGTATAGAAATAAAACAACATACTTCTAAAAAATGAGTGGGTCAAAGAAGAAATAAAAGCAGAAATCAAAAGATACATACAGACAAATGAAAATGACAATATGACATATCAGAATCTCTGGGGCCCTGGCCGGTTGGCTCAGTGGAGCATCGGCCTGGCATGCGGGGGACCCGGGTTCAATTCCCGGCCAGGGCACATAGGAGAAGCGCCCCTATGTCCACCCCCCCTCCTTCCTCTCTGTCTCTCTCTTCCCTCCCGCAGCCGAGGCTCCATTGGAGCGGGGATGGCCCGGGCGCTGGGGATGGCTCCTTGGCCTCTGCCCCAGGCACTAGAGTGGCTCTGGTCACCGGCAGGGCGATGCCCCGGAGGGGCAGAGCATCGCCCCCTGGTGGGCAGAGCGTCGCCCCTGGTGGGCGTGCTGGGTGGATCCCGGTCGGGTGCATGCGGGAGTCTGTCTGACTGTCTCTCCCCGTTTCCAGCTTCAGGAAAAATAAATAAAAATAAAAAAAATAAAGAATCTCTGGGATGCAGCAAAAGCAGTAATAAGAGGGAAGTTCATATCACGAGAGGCCTATATAAACAAGAGAGAGCCCAAGTAAACAACTTAACTTCACATCTCAAGGAACTAGAAAAAGAAGAACTTAGGCAACCCAAAGCCAGCAGAAGAAAGGAAATAATAAAAGTCAGAACAGAAAGAAATGAAATAGAGAACAGAAAAACTATTAAAAAAATAAAAAAAAACAAGAAGGAGCTGGTTCTTTGAAAAGGTCAACAAAGCTGACAAAACCTTGGCAAGACTCACTAAGGAAAAAAGAGAAAGGACTCATATAAACAAAATCCAAAATGAAAGAGGAGAAATCACCACAGATATCATAGATATACAAAGAATTTTGTAGAATATTATGAAAAACTATATGCCACCAAATTTAACAATCTGGAAGAAATGGATAAATTCCTAGAACAATACAATCTTCCTAGACTGAGTCATGAAGAAGTAGATAGCCTAAACAGACCCATAAGCAGGGAGGAAATAGAAACAACTATCAATAACCTCCCCAAAAATAAAATTCCAGGGCCAGATGGCTATACTAATGAATTCTATCAAACATTCAAAGAAGACTTGGTTCCTATTCTACTCAAAGTCTTCCAAAAAATTCAAGAAGAAGCAATACTTCCAAACACATTTTATAAGGCCAACATAACTCTCATACCAAAACCTGGCAAGGACAACACAAAGAAAGAAAACTACAGACCTATATTTCTAATGAATACAGATACTAAAATACTAAACAAAATACTAGCAATTGAATACAATAATACATTAAAAAAATAACCATGATCAAGTGGTATTCATCTCAGAATCACAAGGATGGTTCAACATATGTAAAACAGTTAACATAATACACCATATCAACAAAACAAAGAACAAAAACCATATGATCAATAGATGCAGAAAAGGCATTTGATAAAATACAACACCATTTTATGTTTGAAACACTCAACAAAATGAGTATAGAATAAAAATATCTCAACATAATAAAGGCCATTTATGATAAACCATCAGCTAACATCATATTAAATAGCATAAAACTGAGGACTTTTCCTCTAAAATCAGGAACAAGACAAGGTTGTGTACTCTCTCCACTCTTATTCAACATAGTGCTAGAAGTTCTAGCCAGAGCAGTCAGACAAGAGAAATAAATAAAAGGCATTTATATTGGAAAAGAAGAAGTAAAGGTTTCACTTTTTGCAGATGATATGATCCTATACATCGAAAACCCCAAAGACTCCACAAATAGACTATTAGAAACAATAAACCAATACAGTAAGGTCACATGATACATAATTAATATACAGAAGTCTATGCCAACAATGAAACATCAGAAAACAAACTAAAAAAAATAATCCCCTTCATAGTTGCAACAAAAATAATAAAATATCCAGAAATAAACATAACAAAGAATGTAAAGGATCTATATAATGAAAACTACAAAGCATTGTTAAGGGAAATTGAAAAGATACAATGAAATGGAAAAATATTCCTTGTTCTTGGATAGGAAGAATAAATATAGTCAAGATGACCATATTACCCAAAGCGATATACAAATTTAACCCAATTCCCATTTAAATTCCAATGTCTTTTTTTTTTTTTTTTTTTTAGAGACGGAGTGAGTCAGAGAGAGGGATAGACAGGGACAGACAGACAGGAATGGAGAGAGATGAGAAGCATCAATCATTAGTTTTCCATTGCACATTGCAACATCTTAGTTGTTCATTGATTGCTTTCTCATATGTGCCTTGACCGCGGGCCTTCAGCAGACCAAGTAACCCCTTGCTGGAGCCAGTGACCTTGGTTGGGTTCAAGCTGGTGGGCTTTGCTCAAACCAGATGAGCCTGCGCTCAAGCTCGCGACCTCGAGGTCTCGAACCTGGGTCCTCTACATCCCAGTCCGATGCTCTATCCACCGCGCCACTGCCTGGTCAGGCTCATTTTTTAAAGAAATGGAACAAAAAATCATCAGGTTTATATGAAACTATAAAAAACCCTGAATAGCCAAAGCAATCCTAAGGGAAAAGAACAAAGCTGGGGGCATTACAATACCTGACTTCAAACTATATTATAGAGCCATGAAAATCAAAACAACATGGTAATGGCAGAAAAATAGACACTCAGGCCAATGGAACAGAATAGAGAGCCCAGAAACAAAACCACATATATATGGTCAAATAATCTTTGATAAAGGGGCCAACAACACACAATAGAGAAAAGAAAGCCTCTTCAATAAATGTTGCTGGGAAAACTGGAAAGCCACATGCAAAAGAATGAAACTCGACTACAGTTTGTCCCCTTGTACTAAAATTAATTCAAAATGGATCAAAGACCTAAATATAAGACCTGAAACAATAAATTACATAGAAGGAAACATAGGCACTAAACTCATGAACCTTGGCCATAAAGAGCACTTTATGAATTTGACTCCAAAAGCAAGGGAAGTGAAGGCAAAGATAAATGAATGGGACTACATTAGACTAAGAAGCTTTTGCACAGCAAGAGAAACTGACAACAAAACAAACAGACAGTCAACTAAATTGGAGATGGTATTTTCAAACAACAGCACAGATAAGGGCTTAATATCCAAAATATACAAAGAACTCATAAAACTCAACAACAAATAAGCAAACAATCCAATAAAAAAATGGAAAGAGGACATGAACAGACATTTCTCCCAGGAAGAAATACAAATGGCCAACACATATATAAAAAGATGCTCATCTTCATTAGCTATTAGAGAAATGTAAATCAAAACTACAATGAGATACCACCTCACACCTGTTAGATTAGCTATTATCAACAAGACAGGTAATAACAAGTGTTGGGGAGGCTGTGGAGAAAAAGGAACTCTCATTCACTGTTGGTGGTAATGTAATGTAGTACAACCATTATGGAAGAAAGTATGGTGGTTCCTCAAAAAATTAAGAATAGAACTACCATATAACCCAGCAATTCCTCTACTGGGTATATACCCCCAAAACTCAAAAACATTGGTACGTAAAGACACATGCAGCCCCATGTTCATCGCAGCATTGTTCACAGTGGCCAAGACATGGAAACAACCAAAAAACCCTTCAATAGATGATTGTATAAAGAAGATGTGGTACATATATACTATGGAATACTACTCAGCCATAAGAAATGATGACATGGGATCATTTACGATGACCTTGATAACATTATACTGAGTGAAATAAGTAAATCAGAACAAACTAAGAACTGTATGATTCCATACATAGGTGGGACACAAAAATGAGACTCATGGACATGGACAAGAGTGTGGTGGTTACCAGGGGGAGGGGAAGGGAGGAGAGGGAGGGGGTGGGGCGAGGGGAGGGGCACAAAGAAAACCAAATCGAAAATGATGGAAGATAATTTGACTTTGGGTGATGGGTATACAACATAATCAAATGTCAAAATAACCTGGAGATGTTTTCTCTGAATCTATGTAACCTAGTTAATAAATGTCACCTCGTTAAAACTAATTGTCTAAATAAATAAATAAAATAAAATAAAGTGGAGATTAGTTGAAAAATTTAAAAAAAAAGGAAAGAAAAGAAGGGACATTACTGCAGATTCTATGCACATAATAAAGAAACATTTTGAATAACTCTATGTCCACAAATTTGATAACTAGATTAATGGTGCAATTCCTTGAAGGACACAATTTACCAAAACTCAAATAAAAAATATACATCTTCTTCTCAGGCAAAGAAAAGATGAAATACTGCCATTTGTGACAACATGAATAGATGTTGAGAGTATCATGTTAAATGAAATAAGTCAGACAGAAAAAGTCAAGAAACAAATGATTCCAGTCATATGGGAGATATAAAGCTGAAAACAATAAATGAACAAACAAACAAACAAAAACTCATAGACACAGACAATAGTATGGTGGTTTCCAGAGCCAAGAGGGTAGATGGTAGTAAAAGGTAAAGGAAGTCAGAAGAAGACTTGACTTTGGGTGGCGGGCATGCAACACAATATATAAATGATGTGTCACTGAAGTGTGCTCTTGAAGCCTATATAGTTTTATTACTATTGTCACCCCAATAAATTTAATAAAGAAAAATAAAAAAATGTAAGCAAAAAAAAAAAAAATAAAGTGTCTTTAAAGAAAATCGAGTCAAGGAGGAAATCAACAGTTGAGACCATCAGGTGTGGAGCGGAGGCTCTGCCTGAGGGGTAGGATTGGGGTGAGAAGGGGCAGTCTCTGCTCTCAGAAGTCCCCTGGCAACTATCACAGATGCACCAACTGCAAATGACAGAAACACTTCATTCATCAAAGACTTGAGGAACTCCACGTGGAGAGGTGAATGGTTAAGGCCTGAGACATGAGGGAGAAAGAACATGTGAAGGATAGGGGGAGGACAGCGTGCACCCTGCACTCTGGATAAGAGAATGACACCAGGTCAGTGGGACTTGGTGTACTTGGCCCTGTTGGGCACCAGGCAGCACTCAGGGAATGTGTGCTGACACAGATGCGCTAATGACCAGGATGATTGAGGGCTAATAGTGGTAACCAGAAAGCTCCCACAAGATAAGTGAGTCGTCAACAAGTGGTACCTACAATTATCTGCAGCCAGCAGCACTCCACTTTGGATGAAGGGACTAAGAAGGGAACAACTCATATTTATTATTATTATTATTATTATTATTATTATTCACACATTGAGCCCAACGATGTATCAAGAGCCCTCCTTACATTGTCCCACTTATTCCTGACACCACCACAGAACTGTGTATTAACACTGCTGTGTGCACAGGAAACTGAAGTTGGGCAAGGTTAAGTAACACGCAGGGTCACATGCTCATTAACAACAGTAAACAGCAGAACCAGGTCTCAAACCCAGGTGTTTGGTTCTCCATGCAGCCCCTTTCCTCCTGCGCTCTCGCGGCCCAGGAGCCAAGCACCGGACAGCGGTCAGGGATCCACTGAGAGCCAGTTCGTAGTTTTGCCAAACTGCCTGGTTAATTTACTAAAACGGCCTCTCCAGGTGTATCTTCAACGTCTGAAGTATTTCAGAATCCCTGTTTCCCATCAGCAAAGTTGGAAAGGTTATCAAGCTACAGCAAATATATTTTAATGAAGTCCAATTAATCAATTGTTTCTTTACAGTTAATTGTTTTGCCTTTTACATTCCTGTCTATAATCCACCTTGAACT
This sequence comes from Saccopteryx bilineata, assembly GCF_036850765.1. Lineage (NCBI taxonomy): Eukaryota > Metazoa > Chordata > Mammalia > Chiroptera > Emballonuridae > Saccopteryx > Saccopteryx bilineata. Next base: position 170,766,981 of record NC_089495.1, read on the forward strand.
GATTTTGGGACATTTATCTGCAATGCACTGTATGTGCGGGTACCTGGCCCTAATTGTTGCCCTGTGAGAACATGAACTTGAAGCATGGTACAAACACTGATGCTCTGGCTGCTGCTATCACTTTGATTAACAGACTATCCTTCATCTGTGACCCAGAAGACTTGTGTCTCCTACCAGCCTCCGTGAAACTTGCAGGCTAATTTGTTAAATTGGAAATAGGATAAACTCTCTAACCCTTCACAGTTCTTGACATTCATGTGCAAGAAAACTTTTATTATTGTAAATCACCGAGTTTGGGGGTGGTTGTTACACAATGTGATTGTGCAATAGCTGACTAATAAACGGGGTCATTTCATTAGTATAATTTGGCAAACTTTGCCAAAAACTATGACTATTTTAAAGCTCTTCATATGTATTGCCAATTTGCTTCCCAGAAAGGTTGTTCCACAGTCCATTCCCACCAACCAGTGATATTTGAGTGGATTTTCCCACAGAAACGCTAGAGTCATTGGTCCTTATTCCCCTGCATGCCTCCCCAAGAAACGGGCCAAAGTCACAAGTGAGTCTGTGAAGGCAGAAGCCTGTTAAGTGATCGTGTGAACTGGGGATGGGTCTGTTGCCAGGAATAACATCATGGGGAGCCTGTGCAAGGCCCTGAGTGAGGCCCCATTAACCCATGGCCTGCTAAAACCAGCCCCAGATTTACATAATAAATTGTATCTCTCTCTGGCGCCTTCCTGAGTCATCTGCAACACAAGGTTGATGGAAAGTGCTAGATGGTACGCTTGCCAGACCATGGCCCTGAGGCCAACACTTAATAACCTACTTCAAACAGGACTGTTTTGTGACTGCCCCCTGTGGCAGGGAGGGAGCCAGCTGTCTCTCTGTGTGGGCCTTTAATTACCAGAGGGTATGTTTGCTCTCTCCTCACCTGCCCCCACTCTTAGAGATTAAAAGTTCAAACCCACACCACCTCCCAAACAAAGGGCCACCACAAGCTTGGCCTACAGAGGCTCTGGAGGACAGGATGAAGGCCAAAGACCTTTGGGAGTCCCAAGGGGGTTTTCACACAGACTATAATTGAAGCATTTAAACATGCAAATTCCATAGAACCCCTCCTCCAATTAGGTCGGAGCAATCTGCATTAAAGCTACAGGGTAAGGCCCTGGCCAGTTGGCTCAGTGGTAGAGCGTCGGCCTGGCGTGCAGGAGTTCCGGGTTCGATTCCTGGCCAGGGCACACAGGAGAAGCGCCCATCTGCTTCTCCACCCCTCCCCCTCTCCTTCCTCTCTGTCTCTCTCTTCCCCTCCTGCAGCCGAGGCTCCATTGGAGCAAAGTTGGCCCAGGCGCTGAGGATAGCTCTATGGCCTCTGCCTCGGACACTAGAATGGCTCTGGTTGCAATAGCAACGCCCCAGATAGGCAGAGCATCGCCCCCTGGTGGGCATGCCGGGTGGATCCTGGTCTCGCGCATGTGGGAGTCTGACTGCCTCCCATTTCCAACTTCAGAAAAATACAAAAAAAAAAAAAAAAAAAAAAAAAGCTACAGGGTAGTCTTGTTGATGAAGGGTTCACAAAACTCAGGGCAGGGGTCAGCAAACTTATTCTGGAAGAGTCCACATAAAGTGTTTTAGCTTTTTGTAAGCCATATGGTCTCAACTCTGCCACTGTAACCTACAAGGAGCCACAGACAACACACAAACTCATGGTTGTGCCTGTGTGCCACTAAAACTTTATTTATAAAAACTGGTGGCTGGCCTGACCTGTGGTGGCGCAGTGGATGAAGCGTTGACCTGGAAATGCTGAGGTCCCCGGTTCGAGACCCTGGGCTTGCCTGGTCAAGGCACATATGGGAGTTGATGCTTCGTGCTCCTCCCCTTCTCTCTCTCTGTTTCTCTCTCTCTCTCCTTTCTAAAATGAATAAATAACAAAAAATAAAAATAAAAAAATAAATAAATAAATAAATAAAACTGGTGGCTGGCAGGCTGTAGTTTACTGACGACCCCTGACTCAGGAGGTGGTGGTTAAAAAAGAGAACTTAGCCCTGCCCTCAGCTGCTGAGGTAGAAAATTTTTTTCATATATTTATTTAATAAACACTTATATAGCACCACTATGTTCCAAGCATTTGAGATAACTTTTAAATATTGATGCACTTAATTATCACAATGACCCTATAAGGCAAGTACAATTATTCTCTCTGATTTGGTACAGAGAGGTTAGTTAACTTGCCCAAGGTCACAGAGCAGTAAATTCGAGTGTCAGGATTTGACTGCAGGCTCTTGTGCTCTTACCCATCACCCTGTGCTGTGAGAGGCGAGTAGGCCTTTGCAGAAGGAGCAGTCACTATATACCCTGCTCAGCAGCAGCCTGGGGGAAATGGGGGTTGTTAGAGGTGATTAAGACATAGTCCCACCCCTAAGGAGCTCCAGCCCTGTTGGAAGGAGGACAGTGCAAATTAACAATGAGAAGAAGCACAGCAAAGCATGGGCTAAAGGGTTATTCCATTTCTATGAAGACCAAGAGCTAGCAAAAGTCACCGATGGGTACAGAGGTCAGAAAAGTGACGACCTTGGAAAGTGCCAACCGGGAGAGGCACGGAGAACCTGCTGCACACTGGGAAGGACTGCCGTCCTCATCGAAGCATCTGGTATACCCAGGTAACATAAGTCATCAAGCTGACTCAAGAAAATATAAAAATTTAGAAGAAAAAGAGAATGGTGTTGTTGGGAGGAAGCTGCTCCGACTGCAGCTTCCTGAGGCTGCAGCAGGGAGGTTGTCACAACAGGGCCTTCTGGGCGCTGTCGGGTCCCTGAGCCCCAACCTTACCACCCAGAGTTTTATGGAAAGGAATAGGGTTCTGGGTGAGCTATGAACCAGTGTATTTTGGGACAACACTAGCCAAGGCCTTTCCCACAAACCCCTCTGGGTTGGGCTGAGGTTCTTGACAGGAAGCTGTCTCAGATGTGGGATGTACAATGCAGTCACCCAGGAGACCGCACAAAGAAGGATGGAGAAGGCCTCTATTTGGCTGTCGGCCGAGATGAAGACCAAGTCCTTGACCCTGCCCAAGGCCCTTTGAGGGGAGGCCCAGATTGTAAACTTTTTTTTTTTTTTTTGTATTTTTCTGAAGTTGGAAACGGGGAGGCAGATTCCCACATGCGCCCGACCGGGATCCACCCGGCATGCCCACCAGGGGGCGTCACTCTGCCACAATCAGAGCCATTCTAGCGCCTGAAGCAGAGGCCACAGAGCCATCCTCAGCGCCCAGGCAAAGTTTGCTCCAATGGAGCCTTGGCTGCGGGAGGGGAAGAGAGAGACAGAGAGGAAGGAGAGGGGGAGGGGCGGAGAAGCAGATGGGCACCTCTCTTGTGTGCCCTGGCTGGGAATCGAACCCAGGACTCCCGCACGCCAGGCCGACGCTCCACCACTGAGCCAACCTGCCAGGGCCCAGATTGTAAACTTTTTAAGGCAAGACTCCTCTTGGGAATCCTGACACTTTACACAGGACTGAAGACTACCTTTTAAAATTGACTCTGGGTACTCCCTCTCCCAAAGGAAGGTATGTTCCAGTCACCATCCCCAGCTCAAAGGTGCAAAGCTGCTCACAGCTCCCTGGTTGGAAAGGCTATCTCATCATGGTGTGGACCTCGGATATCAGGCCCCAAGAGAGGCAACATGGAGGCTCAGGTTTCTTTATTTCCTGTCCCTCAACTTCAGTAAACCTTAAAGCCCAAGCAGAGATGAGGTCAGAGCTGCCTTCGCCCTCTCACACTATCTACTTGCCCACAACTCATCTACCCATCCATCCATCCATGTACCCATCACTCACCCAACATGTCCAGACAACTCCCAATCATCTACCAAGCCATTTAGCCACAAACTTACCAGCACACCACCTCTGACGTGTCATACATCTCTCTTTCGAGGAGCTAAGGACCTTTGGCAGTGATTTTTCTCTGGAACTGGACTGTGTGTGCTGGGGGTTTTCAGAGGGGGTGAGATGATAAGGGGTGCCATAGTCAGGAAGCTTCAGAGACACAGAAAGGTGGGAAAAGGTGCTAAGTATATGACTTCTCAGGTTCAGATCTGACACTTGGCTTTGTGAGCTTAGATAACTTCAAGTAACTTCTCAATGCCTTGCTCTTCTGACCTGCAAAAGCCGATGAGGGAAATTAACAAAAAGGCCACAAACCTTCATTCCTCCTTGTATCCATACCCTTTGCAATGTGACTGCAGCTCCTCCTGTTGAGGGATGAAGTCTATTTTCCTACCTCTTGAATCTGGCCTGACCTTGCAACTTGCTTTGGCCAATAGACTGTGGCAAAGTGCTGAAATCTTCTGAGCAAGATTTCAACAAGCCTTGGCACCCTCTGCCTTTCTACCTCTTCTCCTCCACCTGCCTCCCACTCTCAACCCTGCCCCTGCCACAGAAACAAGCCAAGGTGAGTCCTGTGGAGGCTGACACACCACATGGACCAAAAACTCCGGCAGCCCAATCAGCAGCCAGCTCACATCCAGACAGACGCCAAGCTCCCTCACTGACCTGTAGCTGAGTACTGACCTACGAGAGTGCCCAGGTGAGACCAGAGGGGCTGCCTATCCTGAATTATTCCTCACAGAATCACAAGCAAATAATCAGTGGCTGTATTAGGCCACGAGTTTTGGCATGGTTTCATGCACCATTGCTGTGGCTCTAGGTAAGTGATAACCAGGATGATACAACAGAGCTGTGGAGGGAATTAAATGAGGTGGTCTATGTGAAAGTGTTTAATTCAGTGCCTGACATGAAGCAACATGCCATGAATGTCAACTATTATTCTTGGTGTAAGGCACCGTGTCCCATTGGAGATGGAAACTGTGATCTCGGCCCAGTTATTTGTGCTAGAAGTCGACTCCACCCGAGCATCCAGCTGGCTGCTTGTGGACCATATGTGGCTCCACCTACAGAAGCCTGGGCTCTGCCTAAAATTTCTAGCAAAACCTTTTTAGTTATATAATTAGCAGGCACCGGGTACTAGCTGAGGAGGGATGCATGAAGTGTGGTCAACGTGTGGTCATGTTGGACTCATCGGCTATCTAAAGATGAGGCACCTGCCACAAGACAGCAGGCAGGTTTCAACAGTCTCTTCCTGTGAAAGAGAAATGCGGTGTGGCCAGCTTCCCAGAGGCTGTTGCCGTCATGCTGTGGAACTGCTGGGCTCGCCGGCCCCTGGGTACGAGGGGTGCAGACAGCTGTGGAACTGCTGGGCTCGCCGGCCCCTGGGTGCGAGGGGTGCAGACAGCTGTGGAACTGCTGGGCTCGCAGGCCCCTGGGTACGAGGGGTGCAGACAGCTGTGGAACTGCTGGGCTCGCAGGCCCCTGGGTGCGAGGGGTGCAGACAGCTGTGGAACTGCTGGGCTCGCAGGCCCCTGGGTGCGAGGGGTGCAGACAGCTGTGGAACTGCTGGGCTCGCAGGCCTCTGGGTGCGAGGGGTGCAGACAGCCTCCTGAGACCAGCCTGACTCCCTCTGCAGAAGAGCTTCCAACATAGCGAACTGGGAAAAATCTGTGGTGCTACTTGACTCTGATTGATATTCTAATTTCAGAGTGAGTATTTCACCGAGTATTCAGCACCAACACAATGGGTTATTTGTACAAGGATGGTTTCGGATGCCTTGTTTGTAGTGTCCCAAAATGGGGAGCTGCCAGACAGCCACCATAGGGGGATGGTGGGAGAAGCCAGGACACTTCTACACCTGTGAAATGTTTTGCAGCTCTGTCTAAAAGTAAATTTAAACCGATGCTTTTTGGCTTGGATGGATCTCCATGATATACTGTTAAGAGAGAAAATCAAGCTGCACAATTAATGCACAGAGAAAGATCCTATTTCTATAAAACTAAATCCCATCTAAGCGGACAAACACTATGATGTCTGTGTGGGTGAGACAAAGGTACAGAAGGGTACACCTGGGGAAGACTGGGAGCACAGTATTAGCTTTTCCTTTCTATCTAGTTTGGAAATAAGTTAAAACTTACAGAAATGTTGCAAAATAAAAACAGTACAAAAAGCACCTATATACCCTTTACCCAGATTTACCTAGTATTAACATTTCACCCCTTGAGTTTTAATATTTGTACTTGCCCCCACACACACACACACTCATCCTCTCCCTGTCTCTTCCTTTCCCTGTTTGTAATCTGCACACATACACATACACACACACGCACACGCGCACCAGTTTTGTTTTTTTTTTGCAGGGTTGGGGGGGTTCTTTATCCATCTGAGGATAGGGTAAATACATCATGGCAACTTACCCCTAAATACTTCAGCATGTATCTCCTAAGAATAGAACTGTTTTTGTAATATCACCACAGCATACTGGTCAGCTTCAGAAATTTAACTTTGATACAAAATATGTTCTCCAATCCCAAGAGAATTAAACTAGAACTCAATAACAGAAAGGTATATGGACATTTCCCCAAGATATGGAAATTAAATGACTCACTTCTAAATAACCCACAGGTTGAAGAGGAAATCACAGAGAAATTAAAAAATATTTTGAATTTAACTGTGTTAAAAAAATAAAATACTTTCAAGGCCCTGGCCGGTTGGCTCAGTGGTAGAGCGTCGGCCTGGCCTACAGGATTCCCGGGTTCGATTCCCAGCCAGGGCACACAGGAGAAGCGCCCATTTGCTTCTCCACCCCTCCCCCTCTCCTTCCTCTCTGTCTCTCTCTTCCCCTCCCGTAGCCAAGGCTTTGTTGGAGCAAATTTGGCCCGGGCGCTGAGGATGGCTCCATGGCCTCTGCCTCAGGCACTAGAATGGCTCTGGTTGCAACAGAGCAATGCCCCAGATGGGAAGAGCATCGCCCTCTGGTGGGCATGCCAGGTGGATCCCGGTCGGGTGCATTCGGGAGTCTGTCTGACTGCCTCCCCGTTTCCAACTTCAGAAAAATACAAAAAAAAAAAAAATACTTTCAATAGCACCCTTTTGTACCTGCTGCAGTGTTGCCCAGGGCCTAACCCAGCTGCCCCAGCCAAGCCCCACCAACGTGCAGACTCATGAGAAAGCAATACTTACTGCTATGGACACCTGAGGCTTTTGTGCTTGTTTACTCTATAGCGATGACAGATCAATGAAGTAGTTAATATTTATAAAACAATCTGTATGTACAGATCATTGTGAGACCTTTACTTATATTAAATCGTTCATGCAGCAATCCTTTTTCACAGATGAAGAAATTGAGTGTAAGTTGCTTGCCCAAGGTCATGTAGTGAATAAACTGACAAGGGTTGAGACACAAAAGCACAAAAGCCAGTGAATCTAGTTTTCTGTCTACAGAAGTGCAGAAAGAAAAAGAATAAACATCAATATGATACACGAGTAAAAGTGGTTGTGATGATAAAATGAAATTAAACATTGAGTCAACTTCTACACAAGAGAGGAGAAAGAAAGACCTTCTGCTTCATTCAGAACAGGCCTGTTACCAAACATGGGGACAGACCTTCAGGCTCCCAGGAGAAATGCAGTTTAAAAGTGAGATGAGGAACCTTCAAGGGCCAGGGCTAAGCAAAGGCATGGAACTGTGGGGTGAGGACACGCATGAGAGAAAGAGCACAGATTTCCATCCCTAATTAGTCCCTGCAGCATGTGGGTCTCAACCTTAGCATCCGATAGAATCACCCAAGCTGGAAAGCTTTAAAAATCCTTATGCCTGGCCCTACCTGGGTGGGTCAGTGGATAAAGTGTTGTCCTGTTGCACCAAGATCGCAGATGCGATCCCTGGTCAGGGAGTGTCCGAGAAGCAACCAATGAGAACACAACTAAATGGAACAACTAAGTGGAACAATGAATTGATGCTTCTCTCTCCCTCCCTCCCTCCCTCCCCTTACCATCCCCCACAATCAATGGGAAAATTTTTTTTAAATCTCTACATCTGGGCTTCACCTTAGACCAACTACAGCTGAACAACTCAGGGACATTATGGGCACCAGTTGCCCACCTCCTGTGCAGTCAAAAATCCACATACAAATTTTGAATCCTCAAAACCTTAACTATTAATAACCTACTGTTGACTGGAAGCCTTACTGATAACATATACAGTCAAGTTACATATATGCTCACAAAAATTAGAGGATATTTCAAAATCAATATGAAGTGATGAAATACCCCTTAATTTTTGTGAGTAGTGTATTTTTTATACATTACATGCAGTGGTGGGATTCAAATAATTTAACAACCAGTTTCTGCCCTAATGAGCATTTTAAATACAAAAAAAAAAAGATATACCGAAAGGTAGTTTAGTATTTCATGCATTTAATACTTAAGAATAAAAGAGGTACACAAAGCTAGATTATGTCATAAGAGTTTCAAAATATTAATGAAAAGGTATTAAATAATACCTGACCAAAAAAACCCAATAAAACTATTATTTAAGATATTTTCATCTTGCTTCTTTTTAAAATTATTTATTTATTTTATTTTTTACAGAGACAGTGAGTCAGAGAAAGGGATAGACAGGGACAGATAGACAGGAACGGAGAGAGATGAGAAGCATCAATCATTAGTTTTTCATTGCGCATTGCAACACCTTAGTTGTTCATTGATTGCTTTCTCATATGAGCCTTGACCGCGGGCCTTCAGCAGACCGAGTAGCCCCTTGCTGGAGCCAGCAACCTTGGGTTCAAGCTGGTGGGCTTTTTGCTCAAGCCAGATGAGCCCACGCTCAAGCTGGGGACCTCGGGGTCTCGAACCTGGGTCTTCTGCATCCCAGTCCGACACTCTATCCACTGCGCCACCGCCTGGTCAGGCTCATCTTGCTTCTTGATTGTCGTCCTCACTTGCAATTTTTTTTCACCTATAGACAGAATGAATATTACTATGGGCGCTTAGAATATGATGTCGTGCAGATGAATGTTAAAAAACAGTAAGGAATGTCAATTTGTGATTTCCAGATTGGGCAGCTGCCCAGGCGCCCACTTGAGAGAGAACCCTGATTATAGATGCCATTTTAACAACTGGTTTTCCAAACTCAACAAAATACTAGGTATCAGTTCTGCCGAACCTGTGCAAACTGGCTGAATCCCACCACTGTTTACATGTACTATATAATGTATTCTTACAATAAAGTAAGCTAAGGGGGGAAAATGTTCTTAATAAAATCATAAGTGCCCTGGCTGGATAGTTCTGTTGATTAGAGCATCAGCTCAAAGCGCAGAGGTTGCTGGTTTGATCCCCAACCAGGGCACCTACAGGAACAAATTGGTGTTCTTGTCTCTGTCTCTCTCCCTTTCTCTTTGTCTAAAATCAATCAATTTTTTTTTTAAAAAAAAGGAAATCATAAATAAAAAGAAATTTACAGTATTTATTGTTTTAAAAGTTCATGTGGTTGGCTCAGTGAATAGAGAATCATCCTGGCATGCGGACATACTCAGTTTCATTCCCAGGCAGGGCATGCATGAGAAACAACCATCTGTTTCTCTTCCCCTCCCTCTCCCCCTTCTTTCCCTCTTCCCCTCCCACAGCCAGTGGCTCAACTGGTTCGAACTTCACCCCAGGTGCTGAAAATAGCTTGGCTGGTCTGAGCGTTGAACTCAGGGACTAAGGATAGCTCAGTTGATTCAAGCATAGTCCTTAGACAGGGGTTGCCGGGTGGATCCCAGTCAAGACACATGCAGGAATCTCACTATCTCCCTTTCTTGTGGAAGGAGGGACAGACTCCTTCTTCCCTGAGAAGGAAGAAACGAAAAGAATACAAAGGAAAGGAGCCAGCTGGGGTAACCGAGTCAGACAGTGATAAATTATCTATATCCCATAGTTACAATACAAAACAAGAACAGCAGGATCTGTATGTAACTATGACCAGTGATCTGGAAACCCCTTCCCCCTTGTATACCCCACCGAAGCTTTCCCTCCCCTCTCCTTGAGTCCTGGGAAACCTTAAACAGAGATCACATGCCCATTGCTTAGATACTGTGAAGGTATAGAACCTGTAAGAAAGTCAACTTTGGGGAGCCCCTGTTTTGGAACTATAAGCCCCACATACTCTGTTGGCTTTAATAAATCCTACTTCCTTCATCAAGTTGTCTGGGCATTTTTGTCCTCCTTTGATCGCTGCAAATTCCTCACACTTAAAAAAAAGTTCATGTACAAGTGGCCCCACACAGTTTAAACCCATGTAGGTCCAGGGTGCCACAGCGTACCAAACTTTCTGAGAACAGGACCAAAGCTGGAATTTTAGCTGCCAAGGCTGAGATTACACAGTTCCAGACTCATTTTAATTGGGGTTTCCACACCCCCCCCTGAGAGTAGCCACCATTAGTGCATGCCTGCCCACTACCAGGCAAAATGCCAGTATGTCACATGTTATCCCAGGTGCTATGTCTTTAACAAATTAGGGAAAACAAAGCACAGCCAGCCAGTACAGGTGCAGGATTCAAGTCTAAAGAGTCCGGTGGCCAAGCCTTTTCTATCCTTGCCACACAGCTCTGCGATTCAAATGATGAGAGAATCAGGAGAGAAAACGAGTTTCTACGAGATTCAAAAGGGAGCCCGGGCTGGATAGATAGAAAGAGCAATCCCCTGTCGCTGACTGGGGAGGAGCCTGCAGAAGGACTGGGGTTCCTGGGATGGCCGCCCTGCTGAGAATGATGCAGGCATTCCTGGGGTCTGGGACCCAAGGGTCCCCAACCCACTCTGGGTTCCTGGCTTTGAGCAGGAAAGAATTCAAAGGTGAGCCAGTATGGAGTTTAAAGTGAAAGTGTGTTTGTTAGTGAAGCAGTGAGACAGGGAAGCCCCCCACATTAGCAGAATTTGCTTCCTTTGTTGAGATTCATTTAATTGGGCGTGTGGAGTAGAGTATTTAATAAAAGGGAGGAAGGAGAGAGACAAGATGGCGCTGGAGTAGGCGAACGTACCAGCATCTACCTCCCAGAACCAATGTGGATTACAAACTAATTTTATGAACTATCAACTGGAAAAACCAACTTTGGACTAAACTAAAGGACTCTTCAACCCAGGAACGCTGAAGAAGCCACCCAGAGACTGGTAGGAAAAGCGGAAACGCGGAGAGGGCTGCCCAGCTTCTCGGAGCGAACGGCAGCAGGGAGAGACTCGCGTGGCGGGAAGTGAGTTTAGCAGAGGGGAAAGGGCCCTGAGCCCCAGGAACAAAGCCCCAGCCTGCAGCCCCAGAGCCCAGAAGAAGCATAAGGACAGTATTTAGCTGGAAACAAGTCAGGATACTGTTTGTGAGAGAGTCTGATTTCTCAGACCCAGGATCCTTCTTAAAGGGACCACGCAGAACATCTCTCTCACAAACACTCACCCGGGGCTCCTGGAGACGGAGGGAGAGGGGAGAGAACCACAGTATCAGGAAGAGAGTGCAATCTAGGAGGCATAGGGAGAAACATTTTTGGGAGATAGCCACTCTAACCCCTGGGACGAGTCACTCCCCAAAGCTGAAGTGAATATTTCCCCCGGAAACAGCAATACCAGCAAAGGGAAGCAGGAGAGCAGCCAAACAAGCCCCCCTGCGGCATTCAGAGCAGAGTCGCATAGAAGGAGGGAGCTTTTGGGTCTACGGTAGTGAGTCTTAGGGTCCGAGCTGCAACGCCCCCACCCACACGGCTGAGGGCGCACCGGAGAGCGGGCGGCAGCGGGAGACAAAAGCGCGGTTCTGCTGGCAGGGGCGGAAGCCGGCTGGCCACCAGTGGGCTCAGGTGTGAGCTCAATCTTGCCCGGCTAGGGAGAAGGGGGCGTGCAAAAGCGGCTAAGCTCAGCTGCCGGCAGCCTGTAATCCAGCCTCCGGGAGAAGGGCGGGAAACCCAGAAAGGGTAGAAACCAGCCCCGGAGCAAGGGCAGAGGAGCACAGCCCTGCCCCACCCGTGCAACCCAGGCTTGCGGTCTGAGTTGGTAGCAGGCTCCTCCCGCGGGGGTGGAGCCAAAAGCCCAGAAGAGGCAGAGTTCCGCTACGAAGCTGAGCTTGGGCACGCAGCCTTTCCTGGTGGTAGAGCCAAGGCTAGCAGCTGTTCCTTGAGTGGGATCATCCTGCAAAGGCAGGGCGAAAGCTCGGAAACAGGCGGAGACCCGCAGCTGAGCAAAGGTGCTCGCCAGTGCCCTCAGGACCGAGCATAACATCACACACGGGGGCGGGGCAAAGGCCAAGGCCACCAACCCTTGTGCACCCGAGCACGTGATCAAAGCCACTCTCGTGAAGAGAAAATGCGGAGGCAGAGAAATACAACACAAATAAACCAAGAGAAATCCCCAGAAAAGGACCTAAGTGAATCAGATATAACCAAATTACCAGATGCAGAGTTTAAAATAACGATTGTTAGGATGCTCAAAGATATTAGAACCACCATAGATGGCCATTACGAAAACCTAAATAAAGAGATAACAAATATAAAAAAGGACATTGAAATAATAAAAAAGAATCAGACAGAAATGACAAATACAATATCTGAAATAAAGAATACAATGGAAGGAATTAAAAGCAGGATGGATGAAGCAGAGAATCGAATCAGTGAGTTAGAGGACACAATAAATAAAGGCACGGAAGCAGAGCAGAAAAAAGAAAAGAGACTCAAAAAGTCTGAGGAAACTCTAAGAGAGCTCTGTGACAACATGAAGAGAAATAACATCCGCATCATAGGGGTTCCTGAAGAAGAAGAGAAGGAACAAGGGATAGAGACTTTGTTCAAACATATTATAGTGGAAAACTTCCCCCAATTAAGGCAGGAAAATATTTCACATGTTCAGGAAGCACAGAGAACTCCATTAAGGAGAAATACAAAGAAACCAACACCAAGACACATCATAATTAAATTACCAAAGCTTAATGATAAAGAGAAAATATTAAAAGCTGCTAGAGAAAAAAAGACAATCACCTACAAAGGAGCCCCCATAAGGATGACTTCTGACTTCTCAACAGAAACACTTGAGGCCAGAAGGGAATGGCAAGAAATATTCAAAGTAATGCAGAACAAGAACCTACAACCAAGACTACTTTATCCAGCAAGGTTATCATTTAAAATTGAAGGAGAAATAAAAAGCTTTACAGACAAAAAAAAACTAAAGGATTTCACTACAACCAAACCAAGGCTGCAAGAAATGCTAAGGGACCTGTTGTAAACAGATCAAAGGAAAAAAAGAATATAGCAAAAGAGAAAAACAGTTTTAAAGAAAAAAAAATGGCAATAAACAGTTACATATCAGTAATAACCTTAAATGTTAATGGATTAAATGATCCGATCAAGAGACATAGGGTAGCTGCGTGGATAAGAAAACAGGACCCATACATATGCTGTCTACAAGAGACACACCTTAAATCAAAAGATGCACACAGACTGAAGATAAAAGGATGGAAAAAAATATTTCACGCAAATGGAAATGAAAAAAAAGCTGGGGTAGCAATACTTATATCAGACAAAATGGACTTTAGAACAAAGACCATAGTTAGAGATAAAGAAGGTCACTACATAATGATAAAGGGAGCAATACAAAAGGAAGATATAACCATTATAAATATCTACGCACCTAATATAAGAGCACCTAAATATATAAAGCAGACTTTGATAGACTTAAAGGGCGAGATCAACAGCAATACTATAATAGTAGGAGATTTCAATACCCCATTAACATCATTAGATAGGTCCTCAAGAAAGAAAATTAACAAAGAAACAGCAGACTTAAAGGACATATTAGATCAACTCGATTTAATAGATATCTTCAGAACCTTTCACCCTAAAAGAGCAGAATATACATTCTTTTCAAGCGCTCATGGGACATTCTCTAGAATAGACCACATGTTAGGGCACAAAAGCGGGCTCAACAAATTTAAGAAGATTGAAATCATATCGAACACTTTCTCTGATCACAATGGCATTAAACTAGAAATCAACCACAATAGAAAAATTGAAAAACATTCAAACACTTGGAAACTAAATAGCACGTTATTAAACAATGAATGGGTTAACATTGAGATCAAAGAAGAAATTAAAAAATTCCTAGAAACAAACGATAATGAGCATACATCAACTCAAAATTTATGGGACACAGCAAAAGCAGTCCTGAGAGGGAAGTATATAGCATTACAGGCATACCTCAAGAAGCTAGAAAAAGCTCAAATTAACAACTTAACCCTGCATCTAAAAGAACTAGAAAAAGAACAGCAAGTAAAGCCCAGAGCTAGTAGAAGGAAGGAAATAATAAAGATCAGAGCAGAAATAAGTGACATAGAGTCTAAAGAAACAATACAGAGGATCAATGAAACCAGGAGCTGGTTCTTTGAAAAGGTAAACAAGATCGATGAACCTTTAACAAGACTCACCAAGAAAAAAAGAGAGAGGACTCAAATAAATAAAATTAGAAACGAGAGTGGAGAAATAACAACTGACACAACAGAAATACAAAATATTGTAAGAAAATACTATGAAGAACTGTACGCCAAAAAACTAGACAACCTAGATGAAATGGACAAATTCCTTGAATCATATAATCTTCCAAAAATCAATCTGGAAGAAACAGAAAACCTAAACAGACCAATTACAACAAATGAGATTGAAACAGCTATCAAAAAACTCCCAAAAAAGAAAAGTCCTGGGCCTGATGGCTTCACAAGTGAATTCTACCAAATATTCAAAGAAGAACTAACTCCTATCCTTCTCAAGCTATTTCAAAAAATTCAAGAGGAAGGAAGACTTCCAAACTCCTTTTATGAGGCGAGCATAATTCTGATTCCAAAACCAGGCAAAGACAACACAAAAAAAGAAAATTATAGGCCAATATCCCTGATGAACTTAGATGCAAAAATCCTCAATAAAATATTAGCGAACCGGATCCAGCAATATATGGAAAAAATCATACACCATGATCAAGTAGGATTTATTCTTGGGAGGCAAGGCTGGTACAATATTCGCAAATCAATCAATGTGATTCATCACATAAACAAAAGAAAGGAGAAAAACCACATGATAATTTCAATAGATGCAGAAAAAGCATTTGATAAAGTCCAGCACCCATTCATGATCAAAACTCTCAGCAAAGTGGGAATACAGGGAACATACCTCAACATGATAAAGGCCATATATGACAAACCCATAGCCAACATAATACTCAATGGGCAAAAATTAAAAGCTATCCCCTTAAGATCAGGAACAAGGCAGGGTTGCCCCCTTTCACCACTCTTATTCAACATAGTTCTGGAAGTCCTCGCCACAGCAATCAGACAAGAAAAAGAAATAAAAGGCATCCAAATTGGAAAAGAAGAAGTAAAACTATCATTATTTGCAGATGACATGATATTGTATATAGAAAACCCTAAAGTTTCAGTCAAAAAACTACTAGACCTGATAAAAGAATTTGGCAAGGTGGCAGGATATAAAATCAATACTCAGAAATCAGAGGCATTTTTATACACTAATAATGAACTGTCAGAAAGAGAAATCAGGGAATCAATCCCCTTTACCATTGCAACCAAAAAAATAAAGTACCTAGGAATAAATCTAACCAAGGAGATTAAAGACTTGTACTCAGAAAATTATAAAACATTGATAAAAGAAATCAGGGAAGATACGAATAAGTGGAGGCATATACCGTGCTCATGGTTAGGAAGAATAAACATCATTAAAATGTCTATATTACCCAAAGCAATGTATAAATTCAATGCAATACCAATGAAAATACCAATGACTTACTTCAAAGACATAGAACACATATTCCAAAAATTTATATGGAACCAAAAAAGAACACGAATAGCCTCAGCAATCCTGAAAAGGAAGAAAAAAGCGGGAGGTATCACACTTCCAGATATCAAGTTATATTATAAGGCCATTGTACTCAAAACAGCATGGTACTGGCATAAGAACAGGCACATAGATCAATGGAACAGAACAGAGAACTCAGAAATAAACCCACAGCTCTATGGACAACTGATATTTGACAAAGGAGGTAAGACAATACAATGGAGTAAAGACAGCCTCTTCAACAAATGGTGTTGGGAAAACTGGACAGCTACCTGCAAAAAAATGAAACTAGACCACCAACTTACACCACTCACAAAAATAAACTCAAAATGGATAAAAGACTTGAATGTAAGCCATGAAACCATAAGCATTTTAGAAGAAAACATAGGCAGTAAGCTCTCTGACATCTCTCGCAGCAATATATTTGCCAACTTGTCTCCACAGGCAAGTGAAATAAAAGACAGGATAAACAAATGGGACTTTATCAAACTAAAAAGCTTCTGCACAGCTAAAGACAATAAGAACAGAATAAAAAGACAAACTACACAATGGGAGAATATATTTGACATAGCGTCTGATAAGGGGTTAATAACCAAAATTTATAAAGAACTTGTAAAACTTAATACCAGGAAGACAAACAATCCAATCCAAAAATGGGCAAAAGAAATGAATAGACATTTCTCCAAAGAGGACACACAGATGGCCAATAGGCATATGAAAAAATGTTCAACATCATTAATGATTAGAGAAATGCAAATTAAAACCACAATGAGATATCACCTCACACCAGTCAGAATGGCGCTCATCAATAAAACAACACAGAATAAGTGCTGGCGAGGATGTGGAGAAAAGGGAACCCTCCTGCACTGCTGGTGGGAATGCAGACTGGTGCAGCCACTGTGGAAAACAGTATGGAGATACCTCAAGAAATTAAAAATCGAACTGCCTTTTGACCCAGCTATACCACTGTTAGGAATATACCCCAAGAACACCATAGCACTGTTTGAAAAGAAGAAATGCACCCCCATGTTTATGGCAGCATTGTTCACAATAGCAAAGATTTGGAAACAGCCCAAGTGTCCATCAGAGGATGAGTGGATTAAAAAGCTTTGGTATATATATACTATGGAATACTACTCAGCCATAAGAAATGATGACATAGGATCTTTTACAACAACATGGATGGGCCTTGATAACATTATACTGAGTGAAAGAAGTAAATCAGAAAAAACTAAGAACTATATGTTTCCACACATAGGTGGGACATAAAGATGAGACTCAGAGACATGAACAACAGTGTTGGGGTTACAGGGTGGGGGGAGGAGAGGGAGGGGGCTGGGGGAGGGGAGGGGCACAAAGATTATGGCTTGTCAGCATTGGCCATATTCCCCCCTTAATCTATAGACAGACAGCAAATATTTACGTATGGTGTTCCCACTATAAAGACTGCTGTCTTAGGGACAAATGCTGACAAACTATTTCAGCAGTTCCTCCTTCTTCAAAGACTTATATGTAAACATAGAGCTCCATGTTTCATAGGACATACCCAAGCTCACTCCATGCTTCCTGGTGCTTTAGCACAAGGGAATGCCCCCCCCCCTTTTTTTTTTTTTTTTTTTTTTTTTTGTATTTTTTCTTTTATTTATTTATTTTTTTTGTATATTTCTGAGGATGGGGATGGGGAGGCAAGCAGACAGACTCCTGCATGTGCCTGACTGGGATCCACCTGGCATGCCTACCGGGGGGAATGCTCTGCCCATCTGGGATGTTGCTCTGTTACAACCGGAGTCATTCTAGCAACTGGGGCGGAGGCCATGGGGCCATCCTTAGTGCCCAGGGTGGATTTGCTCCGGTGGAGCCTTGGCTGTGGGCGGGAGGAGAGGGACCGGGAGGGGGGAGAGGGGGAGGGGTGGAGAGGTAGATGGGCGCTTCTCCTGTGTGCTCTGGCTGGGAATCGAACCAGGGAATCCTGCACACCAGGCCAATAACTCCGATGGGTCTACCATATCATGCTTTTTACTTAAAAAAAAAAAAAAAAAATTTACATTTCTTTTGAAAGCTGATGAACAGGAGACACCAAATCTACCTTCTTTATTAGATCTAGCTAATAACACTGTTCTGTCTTTTTTCCAAATAGCTCCAGATATATGGAAAAGATTTATATAGGCGGATGGGGATCCTCAAACCCCTCAGCGAGATCTTCTGAGAATGGCTTTTAAGATACCTAGAGGCAGAAAAAGCCCAATAGAGATCAGGGGGAACTACCAGCTTTTAGGATACACCCTTAAAGGCTCCAGCACCACAAAGGGGTCTCATAGGATGCCATCTGGGTCCTGCTTCAATAGTGGAATGGAAGGTCATTGAGCTAAAGCCTGCCAGGCTTACACACCTCTACTGTGAGGAAACAGGGACACTGGAAGGTGGGCTTCCCCCTCGCTCCTCTAAGGGAGGGTTCAGTCTCTTCCAGGCCTGCTCCAGCCACCTATGACCTAACCTTGCCCAGAATGCTGGGGTTTGCCACTGAAGGCTGAAGGTGCCCAGGGCCATCGACCCCATCTACGACACTGTGGACGAGCCTAGGGTATTTCTTCCAAGAAGCAGGTAAACTGATCTCATTTGCACAAGGGCCACTTAACTATGTTTTGCCTGAATAGTCAGGTTCTTTATTCTTCCCTCAAAGATCTCTGTTGTGGGTGTTGATAGTCCTATTTTCTGCTGCTTTGCTTAATATATAGTGTTTCCTTTATCCCTCCTACCTCAATGCCCCACTCATATTTCAGGCTGGGACCTACTCTTAATTTAGAGCTCTCTTTCCTCCTTTTGCCAACTTGTATTATGAATTTACCTTTGCCACCCAGCTTAGTGTATCCCAAGGTTCTCTTTACCAGGCCACAGTCACAGAGCTCCAGGGAAAAGCAACCTGGTCTCAACTCTCCAGGCAGAGGAGAACAGAAGCTCCATATCCACGCATGCTGCAAATGGCTTTTTCCAGTCTACCTGAATCATTACCAGCTAGAAGCAGCGGTCATTGGGACTTGGACATGAGCTGCAAAGTATAGAATGGTGACAACAATTCCAGTGCCATACGGACTTTTCCTGTGGGGAACGTTCCTGGACTCATGCTCCCTGTGACAGCTCCTAACAGACTGAACTGTGGTTGGGTTGCATTTTTCAGGGATTTGGCATGGTGAGGGGGCCAACTTGGACTTGGGGAACATGTTAAGGACACTACTCATTTATGGATTCTTGCTGTATTGGCCAAGAGTTTGCTTAAAGGCTTTTAATCACTGTAAAAAAAATAGAGGACTAGATGAAGAAGATGGGGCACATATACACCATGGTATATTATTCAGCTAGGAGAAATGGTGACATTGGATCACTTATAGCGGAATGGTGGAGTCTTGTTAGCATTGTGCGGAGTGAAATAAGCGAATCAGAAAAAAACAGGAACTGCAGGATTCCATACATTAGTGGGACATAAAAGCGAGACTGAGAGGCATGAACAGGAGTGTGGTGGCTATGGGGGGTGGGGGGAGGGAAGGAGGGAGAGGGGGAGGGGAGGGGGAGGGGTACAGAGAGAACTGGATGGAGGGTGGCAGAGGACGATCTCTCTTTGGGTGATGGGTATGCAACATAACTAAATGACAAGATAACCTGGAAATGTTTTCTGTGAATGTATGTACCCTGATTTATTGATGTCACCCCATTAAAAAAATAAAATTATAAAAAAAAAAAAAAAAAAAAAAAATAAATAAAAAAAAAAAAAAAAAAAAAAAAAAAAAAAAAAATAAAAGGGAGGAATATTTAGGATTTTCCCAGGATAGGAGTGGAAATTTCTCCGAGAAGCTCTGTCAGCCATTTTATGTCCTTATATGGGTTTTCCGTTTTGATCATGGTAGCTCGGGGTGTGTTATTTAGATGCTGATGTATTACAATGAGCATATAACAAAGCTGAGCGTTACTGTTGGGTGAAATTAGTTGCCATGTTGGACCGAGCTGTTCTCTGCCAACTTGAAGCCATAAACTTAGTGGTGAAGGTGGTGTTACTATATTCTTGATAGTTCCTGTAGCTTCTATCAACTGCATCTGTTTCCCCACACAACCTGTCTCACAACCAGGCATCACGAATAATGGGAGCGGATGAAAGAGGGAATGGGCTGAGAAGCTGGCGCAAAGGGCCCCCAGAGACAGAGAAGAGATGTCCCCCTTACAGTCCTCCCTCCCAGGACTCGAAAACAGGAATGGCAGCTGGCTGAGGACCTGAAGAAACTGCTGCAAGGTCTGCCCTTGGGTTGTTTTGTTTTTGCCGTGGTTCCTCCCTCCTCTTGCCCTCCCTCCCCTCGCGACCCCCCTCCTTAGTAGTCATGAAAGTCATGAGGGACCCTCTCCACAAATTCCCCAGATGGGACCGGCCATCTTAGAGTCAGATGAGAATCACCATTTCAGCTGTAGAAAGGACTCATATAAATAAATGAGACACATCAAAATTCCCCTATTCCCTTGAGATTAATAGACAAGGGATACAATTTACATAAGAAGAAATAATACTAGGAAACAATGAAAAATGTTCAACCACACTAACAGTTTTTAAAATGGCAAATTACTGCCTGTTTAACAATTAGAAAAAAAATACCTTAAGTGATAATACCTGTCCTAATAGTTTTGAAGTGAGATTGGTACCTTAATGCATTAATGAGCATACTGGCAATAAAAATTGGCAATGAAAATTTTAATAGCCTTTGACTTAAAAGTTTCATTTCTGAGAATTAATCTAGAAGTAAAAATATCCAATCCATGGCAAAAAGCCTTAAGCACAAATACATTGTTAACCATAAACAAAGGGTGACTAGCAAAAAGGATTTATTTAAAAACAAACAGCCTGTTCTAGTGTGGCACAGTGGGATCATAAACATGATCCTATGGTCGCTGGCTTGAAGCCCAAGGTCATTGGCTTGAGCCCAAGGTCACTGACTTGAACAAGGGTTCAGCTGTAGCCCCGACCTCCTGTCAAGGCACATATGAGAAAGCAATCGATGTACAACTAAGGTGCCGTAATTATGAGTTGATGCTTCTCATCTCTCTCCCTTCCTGTCTCTCCCCCCACTCTCAAAACAAACAAACAACAAAAACAAGAATTGAAATCTGGCATATGCAGCCATGATGAACCACATGCAAGAAGAGAAACAAGTAGGATTTTTTTACTGGGTTAGAGGAAGTTAAGGGGAGGGGCTGTTATAACCATAGAGCTTTGTTTTAACCACAGAGTCCTTCCTGTATGGTGTTCCCAACCCACAAAGGGTGTAAGAGTTCCTCCCATGGGCTCACCTGATTCTTGTCTAGGTTAAGGGCTATAATCAATTTTAACATGGTTTACTGTAATGTTATTTATAAAAGCAGAAATCTTAATGAGGAACCATAAAAGAATAACTAAGAAAATAGCCACTAAAAATTGGTCATGTAACCCGTTTAGCAACTTGAAAAATATGACTGTGATATAACATTAAATGATAAAAGTCGAACACAAAACTTCATGTGCACCATGATTATGCTATGCTTAAAAAAATAAACCTCCCAAATGAAAGCAAATTTAGAGGGTACAATTATGTTTTTCCTTTGTTTTAAAAATGTTCAATAATGTTGATATTAATTTACATACAAAACATCTGCTTTATTTTAAAGAAGCACAACTACTGAGACGCAGGATGAAAGATGAATTGAAAATAAGACAATGAGAAGGCCAGCACAGTAACTCAGACAAGACCTGCCGAGAGAAGGGGACAGAAAATGGTGAAGAGTTACACATTTAGAGAGCTGAATGGCCGACCTTGGTCTTGATTGGCTAGGAGGGAGAAGAGTGGAGGATTTAGGATTTAAGTTTGGGCAACGCATTGACTAGTGAGTGGTACTTCTCTCTGAGCTAGAAAACACAGCAAGGGGAGAAGACTGGAAGCAAAAAACACCTGCAGTTTCTTCCTCTTTCTTCTTCTTTCTCTTTTAAAAAAGTAACATCTTTATCATGGTATCATGGTATAATTTACATGTCATAAAAGTCACCTGTTCTAAGTGCATGACTCAATGATTTTTCACATATTTACAGAGTCGTGCAACCATCACCACAATTCCGTTTTAGAACATTTCCAGTAAGAAACCGGTACCCTTTTGCAGTTACTCCCCGTTCCTATGCCCACACTGGGTAACCCCGATCTGCTTTCTGTCTTTGTAGACTTGTCTTTTCTGGATATTTCATACAAAAGGAATCATACAATCTGTTCCTTTGAGTCCGGCTTCTTCCACTGAGCATATTTTGAAATGTTTTGATGTATGATTTTTTTTGGTCCATGTTATAGAATTGATCAGTGTTTCACTCCTTTTTACTGCTGGGTAGTATTCCATTGTACACATATACATTTGTTTCTCCAGTCATCAGTTGATGGATACTTGGATTGTTTCAATCTGGGGGCTATTGTAGTTGTTTTCATTTTTCCTGAAAAGACTGTTGAGTCATATGACCCTCTATGTTTAACATTCTGAAAAACTGCCCAACTGTTTTCCATGTTCCATTCTCACCAGCCATGTATGAGGGCTCTAATTTCTGCAGTCTTGTCAACACTTATCATGTCTTTTTGATTACAGCCACCCTAGTGAATATAATGTGTATTTCCCTAACAATTCATGACACTGAACATCTTTTCATATGCTTATTGCTCATTAGTGTATCTTCTTAGGAGAGCTGTCCTTCTAAGTCATTTGCCCATTTTTAAGTTGGGTTGTTTGTTATTTAAATTGGGTTTAATAGACGTTTTTTAGAGCAGTTCCAGGAGTTTAGTTCACAGAGAAATTGAGCAGAAGGTACAGAGATTTCCCACAGATCCACCCTGATCCCACATATACAGCCTCTTGCATTATCAACATCCCTCACCAGAGCAGAGCACTACTACAGTAGAACCTACACTGACATCATAATCACCAAAGTCCGTAGTTTACATTAGGGTTCAGTCATGGTGTTCCATATTCTATGGGTTTGAACAATATATAATGACACATCCACCTATCATACAGAGTAGTTTCACTGCCCTAAAAGTCCTCTGTGCTCTATTAATTCCTGCCTCCCCACTCCCAGAAACCACTAATCCTTTTACTGTGTCCACAGGTTCACCTTTTCTAGTTGTAACCATACAGTATCTAGTAATATGTATTTAAGTTTCCTTCATGGTTTTTCAAGCTTTCTAGCTCATTCTTTAGTGCTAAAAAGATTACATTGTCTGGATGTACCATAGTTTATTTATCCGTTCATCTACTGAAGGGTATCTTGGTTGTTTCCAAGTTTGGGCGTTATGAATAAAGGTTCATGGGCAAGTTTTTTTGTGCACATAAATCTTCACCTAATTTGGGTAAATATACTGCTCACAAAAATTAGGGGATATTTCAAAATGACAATGAAGTGATAAAATATCCCCTAACTTTTGTGAGCATAAATAGGAGCTATTTCAAAATTAATATGAAGCGATAATATATCCCCTAAATTTTGTGAGCTGTGTACAAAGGAGTCCAATTGCTGGATCAGATGGTAGGAGAATGTTTAATTTTGTAATAAACTGCCAAACTGACTTCTAAAGTAGCTGTGCCATTTTGCATTCGCAGCAGCAATGACTGATACTGTCACTCTGCATCCTCATCAGCATTGGTGTTGTCAGGGTTTAGGATTTTAACCTTTCTAATAAGTGTATAGAGGTATTTCCCTGTTGTTCTAATTAGTGATTCCCTAATAATGTATGATGTGATCACCTTTTAATACACTTGTTTGCTCTCTGTATTTCTTCTTTGATGAAGTGTTTGTTCAGTCTTTTGCTAATTTTTTAATTAGGTTGTTCATTTCCTTATTGTTGAGTTTGGATAACAGTCCTTTATCAAATGTGTGCTTTCCAAAGATTTTTCTCTCAGCTTTTGGCTTGTCTTCTCAATCTCTTTTTCTTTTCTTTTCTTTTTTTTTTTTTTTTTACAGGGACAGAGAGAGAGTCAGAGAGAGGACAGACAGGAACGGAGAGAGACGAGAAGCACCAATCATTAGTTTTTCGTTGCAACACCTTAGTTGTTCATTGATTGCTTTCTCATATGTGCCTTGACTGTGGGCCTTCAACAGACCCAGCAACCCCTTGCTGGAGCCAGCGACCTTGGGTTCCAGCTGGTGATCTTTTTGCTCAAGCCAGATGAGCTTGCGCTCAAGCTGGCAACCTCGGGGTCTCGAACCTGGGTCCTCCGCATCCCAGTTCAACACTCTATCCACTGCGCCACCACCTGGTCAGGCTCTTCTCAATCTCTTGACAGTGTCTTTTAGAGAACAGAACTTTTGAATTTTATTATTTTTAATCACTGTTTTATTTTTCAATTAGTTGACATACAATATTATATTAGTTCCAGGTGTACAACCCAGTGATTAGACATTATATAGCTTACTATATATAGCTTACTATAGTGATCATCCTGTAAGTCTTGTACTCATCTGACATTATACAATTATTGTAATATTATTGACTATATTCCCTATGCTGTACTGTACATCTCCATAACTATTCTGTAACTACCAATTTGTACTTAATTTCTTCCCATTATTCACCCATTCCTCCAATATCCCTCCTATCCAGCAAACATCAAAATGTTCTCTGCATCTATAAGTCTGTTTCCATTCTGCTTATTTTCATTTTTAGATCCAATCGTTGATAGATGCGTATTTATTATCATTTTATTGCTCATGTTTTGATCTGTTTTATTTCATCTTCTTAAGAAGACCCATTAACATTTTGGGTAATACTGGTTTGGTGGTGATAACTCCTTTAGCTTTTTCTTGTCTGGGAAGCTCTTTTTGTCCTTCAATTCTAAATTATAGCTTTGCTGGGTACAGTCATCTTGGTTGTAGGTCCTTGTTTTTCATCACTTTGAACACTTCTTGCCAATGCCTGTTAGCCTGTGTAGTTTCTGTTGAGAAATCAGCTGAAACTCTTATGGGAGCTCCTTGAGGTAACTGCTTTTCTCTTGCTGCCTACAAGGTTCTTTCTTTGTCTTTACCTTTTGCATTTTAATTATGTGTGTTGGTGTGGGCCTCTAGGTCTATCTGGTTTGGGATTCTCTGCATTTCCTGAACTTTGTACGTCTATTTCCTTCATCAGGTTAGGAAAGTTTTCTGTCATTTTTTAAAGTAGGATTTCAATTTCTTGCTCTCTCTTCTTCTGGCACTGCCAAGATGTGAATGTTGGTATGCTTGAAGTTGTCTCAGCAGCTCCTTACACTATCCTCATTGGGGGGGGGGATTCTTTTCTTTTTGCTGTTCTAATTGGGTAATTTTTGCTTCTTTGTATTGAAAATCACTGATTTGATTCTTGGCATCATCTACTCCACTGTTGAATCCTTGTAAATTATTCATTTCAGTTAGTGTATCATTAATTTCCGTTTCTTTTTTTTTTTAATGGTTTCTATGTCCTTTTTCATGCTGTTGAAGTTCTAAGCTTCCTTATAACTATTGTTTTGAACTCTGTATCTGGTAGTTTGCCTCCATTTATTTTTCTGGAGCCTTCTCCCGCTCTTTCATTTGGGACATGTTTCTTTGTTTCTGCATTTGGGCTGTTTTCCTATGTTTGTTTCTGTATTAGGTAGAGCTGCCATGTCTCTGAGACTTGGTAGAGTGGCCTTGTGTAGTAGGTGTCCTATAGGGCCCAGTGCCATGGCCTCCCCAGTCACCTGAGCTGGCCACTCCAGGTATGCCCCTGTGTGGGCTGTGTGCACTGTCCTGTTGTAGTTGAGCCTTGATTGCTGTTGGCATCACTGGTAGGGATTAGCTCCCTAGCTGATTCACTCAAGGACCAGCTGTGACTACAGCAGAGGAGCTGCTGTGCAGGAGTCAACCCTATGGAGCAGAACTCGCTTCAGTGGGGGCTCTGGTGATTACCGAGTCTGCCCCTGGAGTGTGTCACTTTTGGAGGTGGTAGGGTTGTAATCCAGGTGTACTGGCTCTGGGGCTTCCTGAAAGGTGCAACATCAGCCACTGCCTGTGCCCTGCCTGGGGCCACCTGGCACAAGCTACAGAGCCATGTTCAGATAGCTGTTACTTGCACTGGGATAGAGATGTCCAGATGAGACCAAGCTATGAACCAAGGCCAGCTAGTATTAGAGCCAGGCCTGGGACCATTTATAGAGATATGAGGTATGCAGAGGCCAAATGCTGCTTGTTTGAGATTTTAGAATAGTGCAAAGCATGAAGAAAGATCATCTGTATAGGAAAGTCACTGAAAATGGCTTGAGTGGGCCTGCAACTTGGGTGGGGGTCACAGGGAGTCACCTAGGTGGGGCAAACAGTGTAAGCCATGTTGATGGAAACTCAGATTGCCCACTTGTTGGCTCTCTGAGGGGAGGAGTCTCAGAAAAGGAACAATAGCCTCTGTCAGCATTTTTTGTCTGGCAGAAAGCTGCCTCCTAGCTCTTGCTCTCATGCCAAACAATTCAATTATTCCTTGTATGTCCATTTCTTTTCAAGCTGCTGGAGCCCAGAGGGTATGATCGGAGTCTGTCCATGGGCCCTTTTAGAACTGCCTGGGACTCCAGCAGCCCTGTCTCCCTCAGCCACAGTCCTCTGGGTTTTTACAGCCAGAAGCTATAGAGACTTCTCTTCCTGGCTCTGGAACCCTTGACCAAGAGGCCTGTTGTGGGGCTGGGACCCATCACTTCTTGGTGGGAACCTCTACAGTCAAGATATCCCTCCCAATTTTAAACCAACACAAGTGGGTGTGGGACCAGCCCATTCAGTGACACTGCCCCTCCTTCCAGTCTCGATGTGGCTTCTTTAAATCCCTAGTTTTAGGACTTCCATTCAGCTAGATTTCAGGCAGTTCAGAATGGTGGTTGTTCTGTAGTTTAGTTGTAATTCTGATGTGGGAGGACTCAAGTACTGCGTTACCTATGACGCCATTTTGACCAGAAGTCAGAACTTTTTATTTTAATGACGTCTACCTTATCAAATCTTTATGGATTGTGCCTATAGTGTTGTAACTAAAAAATCATCATACTTAAAATCTGAATTTTCTCCTAGATTATCTTCTAGGAGTTTTACAGTTTTGCATTTTACATTTTAGGTTTATGATCCACTTCAAGTTATTTTGTGAAGGGTATAAGGCAGGCATAGCCAACATACGGCCCGCAAGCCAAATGAGTTTATGTGGCCCGCAATTAAATTTTTAATATTCTCCACACGACGCAATGTGGAAATGAAATAAGTGGTACTTTTAAATCGTTATACATAAACTACAATATCTAACCACTGTACAACAATGAAAGTTAAAATCTCAGCTACTCAGAAGCGGAAGCATCTTTGATTATTGGAAATCGAGATATTTAAGAAGATAGTGATACGCGCAAAAGAATTCTGCGTGTGACTAATCTAGGGTTAACTTCCAATAATTGGTCGAATGGATTCGCGATACTTCTTTATTTTTAAAAAAATTCCATTATAAAGATTTACAACTTTTGTACTCATCTGTGCAATTTTTATAAGCAATTAAATACTGGAAAATATGGAAATTTAAAAAAACTTGCCAAGGAATATTTAGTAATCTTCAGCTCAACTTATATTTGTGAACAAACTTTTTCTTAACTGAATCTAAATAAAAGTACAAGATCAAGATTAAATGATTTACATTTGGAGGCTGTGTTAAGAATAGCTACTACAAGTATAGAGCCAGATATTAAAAAAATACTAGGCAATGCAGAGCGCCTCAACACATCATATTAGTTTTTTTGTTAATTTGTTGTACTAAATTACTTACATTTATTCATAAACAAATTACATAATAAAATTTTGTTTACTTAAATGAATCATTTTTGTATTTAACATTTTTTAATTTTAATATTTCATCCAGCCTGTGAAAAATTTTTCTTTCTAATCTGGCCCGGGGGCAAAAACTGTTGGCCACTCCTGGTATAAGGTCTGTCTAGATTCTTCTATTTTTCATGTGGATATCTTCTTGTTCTATCACTTGTTCTATCATTTCTTGAAAAGACATGTTTTCTCCACTACATTGCTTTTGCTTTTTTTGTCAAAGATCAGTTAGCTATATTTATGTGCTTCTATTTCTGGCTTCTCTGTATGTGTACATTCTTTCACCAATATCACAATGTCTTAATTACTGTAGCTTTATAGTATAGTGTCAGCCCTCCAACTTTGTTCTTCTGAAATATTGTGGCTATTCTGGGTCTTTTGGCTCTTTGTGTAAAATTTAGAATCAGTTTGTTGATATACAAAAAAATAGGAACTTGCTGATTCTGAAACTGCATTGTATCTCTAGATCAAGCTGAGAAGAAATGACATCTTCACACAGTATTTTTTCTATTCACAAACTGAGTCACTTCCCACTTATTTAGTTGATTTCTTTCATCAGTTTAACAATTATCTTCATATAGAACATGCACATATTTTGCTAGACCTAAGTGTTTCATTTTGGAGGGTGTGAATATAAGTGGTATTGTTATAAATTTCAAATTCCACTAGTTCATTACTGGCAGATTGGAAAATAACTGAGTAACCTTGTTTCCTGCAATTTTGCTATTCACTTATTAGTTTCTTTTTATTGTTGTTGTTCCGTAATTGCTTTAGCCTGTTTATGTAATAAATTACATTAATTGATTTCCTGATGTTGAACCAATCTAGCATACCTGGGATAAATCCCACTTGGTTATGATATATAATTTTCTAATAGTGTTGGGTTTGTTTTGCTAATATTTTGGTGAGGATTTTTTTGTACTTATGTTGATGAAAAATATTGATCTATAGAAGCGATTTTATTTTTTTAATTTTTTTTCTTATCAAGTGAGAGGCAGGGAGGCAGAGAGACAGACTCCTGCATGCGCCCCAACTGGGATCTACCCAGCAAACCCCATCTGGTGCTGATGTACTGCCCATTTGGAGAAGCTGCTCCATTGCTTGGCAACCAAGCTATTTTAGCACCTAAGGTGAGACCATAGAGCCATCCTCAGTGCTTGGGGCCAACTTGCTCATTTCAGCCATGGCTGCAGGAGGGGGTAAAAGAGAGAGAAAGTAGGGGAGCGGGAGGGGTGGAGAAGCAGATGGTTGCTTCTCGTATGTGCTCTAACTCGGGACTTTCATACACCAGGCCGACACTCTAACACTGAGCCAACCAGCCAGGACCAGAAGCAATTTTCCATCAGTGTGCCACAAGAATTTTTAAAACATGCAATACCTATTTAGTCAGGGACAGTGACCTCTTCTCCCTTAGATTGTCAAATAAAAATAAATAAAAATTATACCTATGTTAGATCAGCTGACTTAAGCCCAAGGTCACTGGTTTGAGCAAGGGGTCACTGGCTTGGCTGGAGCCTCCCAGTCAAGGCACATATGAGAAAGCAATCAATGAACAACTAAGGTGCCACAACTATGAGTTGATGCTTCTCATTTCTCCCTTCTTGTCTGTCTGCCCCTGTCTCTCTCTTGCTGAAAGAAAGAAAGAAAGAAAGAAAGAAAGAAAGAAAGAAAGAAAGAAAGAAAGAAAGAAAGAAAGAGAAAAAGACAGTAAGTAAGTTATGGATATTCATCCAGATTTAGCTTCAAGAATGTTCAATACAGTAAGTATTCTTCACAATAGTAAAATTGAAAACAAGGGGGATTTTTAAAATTATTGTACACTACTGTAATGAAATGCACTCCTATCATGTGATTTTTTAAAAATGTATAACTTCAAATGCTGTTTGTGATGACTTAAAGAAAAAAAATATATATATTATAGAACAAGATACATAGTATGATCACAGTTCATTTTAAAAATTAGCATATGAAAAAAAGGTTGGTATATGCAAGGGCTTGTGTGCATAAAACAAGACAATGGAAGCTTTATACCAACATATCTAAAGTGATTGGCTCTTTTGGGTTATAGGGCTTCTTTGGTATCTGGTAACAGAAGCCAAGTTGAGGTAAAGCAAAAAAAGGTCATTTGACATGTTGTCCAGAAAAGGCAAACCTACAGACAGAAAGCAGATTAGTGCCTAAGCAGGGCTGGGGGCAGGAGTGGGAGTGAATGCAAATGAGCACCAGGGATCTTTCTGGCCCTGTGTTCTAACACTGGATTGAGTGATGGTTATACAACTGAAACATCACTGAATTGTGCAATTAAAACTACTGAATTTTATAGTATGTAAATTATATCCCAATAAAACTTTATAAGGGGGAAGGGGCCATTTACTGCAAGAATAGGATGGGTGTCAGGGAGGTCTTTCTGAATTCACAAGGACTCACAACCAGGACTCAGGGAGCCTTCTCACCTCACGTCTGTCTGCGACTGTCTGCCCTCCTGTTCCACTCCTCTTTAAGGCTGGCTCAGAAACAAAATAGAATCAAAAAACTGTGGCCACCCCAGAGACCCTGCACTATTATGGTCACTAGTAGAATTCCTTACTCAATTCCCAGCATGGATAAGGTGCACCAGCGATGGCACACCCAGAGGCCCAAAGGGGAACGATTCTCACCGGGGCAGTTGCCATATAAGTATTAGAGCATTAGATGACTTTTCTCTAATGACCTTTATTGATTGAGTATGCTTTAGTGCATGCCCTTCCAGGAACTACATATCCTGCTCTTTCTCCCTTGTGAAGCCCTACTACCTGAACTAGAAGATGGAACATGTGACTGGCTGCAGCCAATGGGTCAGCAGTAAACATGTTGTAAGCAAAGGCTTAATAAACACTTGCAATTAGTCTGTTCTGCAGGAATGTTGGAAGAATGCTCCTTTGTAGAACCCAGCCACCATGCCAGGAGGCAGTCCAAGCAGCCACGTGGAAAGGCCCACCTGAGAGAGAACCGAGACCCTTGGCCAACACCTCCACCCGAGCTCCCAGGTGACGGCAGCTGCCCCAGTGACCCTGCTGGCACAATGTGGAGAGATGTGCCAGAAAATCCACAGGATCCAAGAGAAAATAAACTGCTATGGTGTTAAAACATTAGATTTTGTAGCGGTTTCTTTTTTTAAAAAAATTTTTAAATTATTTTTTAGTTTTTTGAATTATTTTAATTTACTTATTCATTTTAGAGAAGAGAGAGAGAGAGAGAGAGAGAGAGAGAGAAGGGGGGAGGAACAGCAAGCATCAACTCCCATATATACCTTGACTGGGCAAGCCCAGGGTTTTGAACCGGCGACCTCAGTGTTCCAGGTCGACACTTTATCCACTGCACCACCACAGGTCAGGCCTGCAGCGGTTTCTTATGTAGCAATAGGTAGCTAAGACATCCTTTATTCTTTGTCATCAGATAGTTTTGGTAAATATTGAAATGCACAACCTACAAGGCACTGAGTAACTGGCACCAGGCTGAAGTACCTTTACTTTCCCACCACCCTGCTGCGATGCCCTGCAGCGGTGGCGGGCATGCAGGGATACTTGCCGGCACTTCGCTGAAGGGGGACGGATATGAAAGTCCTACTTAATGTACCAGCTCTTACTTGAGTTCAGTGCTCAGTGTATGCAACAAAAGGACAGGCACTGCTGAGCAGCTCTAACAGCAGCTTCCTTGGGAAGCCCAGACAGCTTTCCTCTTCACATCCAAAAGGCCAAAAAACCATTGTTTGTAGGCTGCAACTAGTGGTGGAAAGTTTGAGGAGTAAAAGAATATTACATCAACTCAGTGAATCTCCCACAAAATACTTATTTGCAAAAAGGGAAGGATCAAAGTTAACTCTGCCACAAATGGGACTAGTGGACAGCGTGTGCTTCCTAACTGATACACTTAAGAAGCACTCAGCATCACATTGTGGTATTCCTGCCGAACTGCCCAACAGAACCCTGAACAGAAGGAAACAACAGGCACCTTCAAGTTCAGGACGCTCTGGCAAGTCAACTACAGTACTCCTTAAAAATGTCCACATCAACGAAGACCAGGGCAGTTCCTGACTGTAGGAGACTAAAGCAGCACAACTAGACACAACACATGCTCTTCACTTTCTTTTGCCATAAAGGACAGCGTTAGAACAATTAGTGAAATGTAAATTAGGTCTGCAGATCAGATAACAGCACGGGATCAATGTTAACTTTCCTGATTTTGATTCTTGTACTGTGGCAAAGAACATTTACTTTAAGAAATGCATACCTGGCCCTGGCCGGTTGGCTCAGTGGTAGAGCATCGGTCTGGCGTGCGGGGGACCCGGGTTCGATTTCCGGCCAGGGCACACAGGAGAGGCACCCATCTGCTTCTCCGCCCCTCCCCCCCTCCTTCCTCTCTGTCTCTCTCTTCCCCTCCTGCAGCCGAGGCTCCATTGGAGCAAAAGATGGCCCGGGTGCTGGGGATGGCTTCTTGGCCTCTGCCCCAGGTGCTAGAGTGGCTCTGGTCGTGACAGAGCGACGCCCCGGATGGGCAGAGCATCGCCCCCTGGTGGGCGTGCCAGGTGGATCCCGGTCCGGCGCATGCGGGAGTCTGTCTGACTGCCTCCCCGTGTCCAGCTTCAGAAAAATAAAAAAAAAAAAAAGCAATCAATGAACAACTAAAGTGACACAATTGTGAGCTGATGCTTCTCATCTCTCTTCCTTCCTGTCTCTCTCTCAAAAAAAAATTTTTTTTAATTAAAAAAAGAAATGCACATCAAAACATGTATTATGGAGAAAGGAACATGATATATGCAACCTACTTTTAAATAGTTCAGCAAAAAATGTGTGTGTGTATATACATGTTTGTAAAGACAGCAACAAAAAATGCAAATATGTAAAGTATTAACATTTAGGGAACTAAAATGAAGAATACCTGGGAATTCTTCGTCCTCTTATACAATTTTTCCATCAAGCCTGAAATTATGTCCATTAAAAACAAAATATTTTAAAGGCACTGTTTACTAGGTCATTCCCTTTGAACCTTTATCACAACGGCCCAGCTGGATCTAGAAAGTCCCCCCTCTGATCTGAACAGGGTTTGTTACTACTTTTTGGCTCACACACCCCTTTAAACATCTGATGAAACCTCAGGCTCCCTCCACTGAAAAACATTCACTCTTTTTTGTTTGTTTTTTAAGATTTTATTTATTCATTTTAGACAAGGGGGGGGGAAGAGGGGAGAAACAGGAGGCATCAACTCCTATATGTGCCTTGACCAGGCAAGCCCAGGGTATTGAACCAGCAACCTCAGCATTCCAGGTCAACGCTTTATCCACTGGGGCCCCAATGGTTAGGCATTCACTCCTACTCTCACACTTACTTGCCTCAGGTTACAAACCCTGACCTGGGAGACCAACAAAGAAATACCCACATGCACCAGAAGTGTGAGGTCCAAGCAGCAGGGGAAGTGAGGGGCTTGGCTCAAAATCACAGGTGCCCACTCTGGGTCCATGGACTCCTTGGCCGGGGAAGGGCTCCGCCTCCACTTCACAAGCTGCAGACAGGGCGGGCCAGTACAGAGGCAGCTCCAGTACAGAGGCAGCTCCAGCGCAGAGGGGCTCAGCCCTCTGCAGTCTACCTGCCTGCTAGCTGCTGTCTATCTTACTCGGCCTCTCAAGCCTCAGCTTTCTCCTCCATAAAATAGAGGCCATTACAGCAGCATCTCCTGGAGTCCTTGGCAGAAGCCGGAGCTCAGCAGGAGCTGCCATTGTTTTAGTACTTTTAGCACGGAGTATGTGTCTGCTCAATGTCCAACGGACTTCGCTGCTGCTGCCCGACCCCACCTAGATTTGGCTCTGGAGGTGCCAAGTGCTGTTCCGCTGCTCCCTGGAGACATGAGGCCAGCGCCCAAGCTGAAGCCCCAGAGGCCTAAGTTCCCAATAACTCCTGTTTGCCTAGGAATCTCTGAGATCAAACCTTTGCTTTTCATCCCACTTGAAGCTTAATGCCTTTTGCTGGACATAATTTTTCATTTAGCCATTAGCTATACTCAGTTTAACTAGAATACTAGACATTTTGGCCCAATGTGAACATATTAGTAGTATGTTTGCTTTTCAACAGCTACTCATTTTCATCTTGAAATTCTCTCTCAAAATAACATGAATTATTAAAGTGAAGACAGGAAGTGGTTATGAGTAGCCAGACAGAGGGCGTCACATACTTCAAGTGTAGGGGTTTCACACAGACGTTGGTGGGAGCAGGGGCTTCCGACGCCTACAGCGCACAGGGATGAACGCCTGTGGTTCCCCCTGAAGCACCGTCCCCAGCTAAAGTGACCTGTAGTGACGTGCGTAGGATCATGCCGGCGAACAAAGCCCCGGAGCTGCAGAAGGCCTTCCAGAAGTTGACGGTGTGCACATACCTGAAACGAGGCCTAGCTGGCCCCAGGCATCACTGGACTACATGGCATTGACTGGGGAGGGCCATCCACTGCCTGACTGCCCTCTCCGCGGCTTCACAGGCCAGGGACAAACAAGTTAGGCTGCAAAGAACTGGTGTGCTTTTTGGCAAAACCCATCAAATTGTTATTTTTCATTGTTTCTGATTTAAAGAAAACATTCTGCAAGAAAAAAATAGATATTAAGGCAATATTTGAGTTTTTTTATGAAATGCACATGGCCTGTCAGAGCTGAAAGTTAAAACTATTGTGCAAAGAAATGCAGCTGCTCGAGTGTGGGCTTGTGCCCTGAGGTTCTGATGAAGGCTGCACACAGGCTCTTAACACGGTCTGTTCTGAGCTCCGTGGGGACTCAGGGCGGAGTTTCTGAGCATGGGGAGCAGAAGCCTTTCTGGATTCGTATGTGGCTGAGGAAGGAAGACAAAAGCCAAAGCCAGGCACTGAAATGGAGAGTCTGAATTAGTAGTTACTCTGGAAATTTTTCCATCTTGCGTAAAATGTAAATAGAAATTATTTGCAGCCTGCCCCCGTTCATCGGGCAGTGTGTTTCAAAGGGCTACTTGCCTCTCAGATCCTTGGTGAAACTTTATGTGCAATTGTTATGTATTTATTCCACCATGGGAACAGAACACCTGTTTACTGATATCTATTTTATTGATGCAGCTGTGATACCAAGTCTCCTTTGCTTTTTAATAATGTTCTAAATTTTAAATGATGACTTACTTTGATTGTGGAATAAATACATAAATAACAACCTAAGAAAATAAGGTGAAGACAAGTCTGCCTTGACCCCTGGGAGCACTGCTGAGGAGGAGAACAGTTTTGTGAGCAGAGCCTGCACCCAGGGCTGGTCTGTGCATAGGCAGACTGCCCATTCTCCTAGTGTCAATGCTGCCCAAAGTTCTAGGGTGAAACCATCCATTATTTAAAAATTAAAACATACTTGTAATTTTGAGTAGAATGTAACATACTTGTGATTTTGAAAACCTAAACCTTAAAGGACAGGAATGAGTCAGGTTACAGCTAATCCCATCCTCTGTTGGGGCCTTGCAGGGCGAGGCTGGAAGTGCTGGCTTCGCTCTCTGGAGGGGAGGAAGGAAATGAGGAGCCCAGAGGATTCGCTCTCTGCAGGGGAGGAAGGAGATGAGGAGCCCAGGGGATTCACTCTCTGCAGGGGAGGAAGGAGATGAGGAGCCCAGGGGATTCACTCTCTGCAGGGGAGGAAGGAGATGAGGAGCCCAGAGGATTCGCTCTCTGCAGGGGAGGGAGGGGATGAGGAGCCCAGGGGATTCGCTCTCTGCAGGGGAGGGAGGGGATGAGGAGCCCAGGGGATTCGCTCTCTGCAGGGGAGGGAGGGGATGAGGCGCCCAGGGGATCCGCCCTCTGCAGGGGAGGGAGGGATGAGGAGCCCAGGGGATCCGCCCTCTGCAGGGGAGGGAGGGATGAGGAGCCCAGGGGATCCGCCCTCTGCAGGGGAGGGAGGGATGAGGAGCCCAGGGGATCCGCCCTCTGCAGGGGAGGGAGGGGATGAGGAGCCCAGGGGATTCACCCTCTGCAGGGGAGGGAGGGGATGAGGAGCCCAGGGGATTCGCTCTCTGCAGGGGAGGGAGGGGATGAGGAGCCCAGGGGATCGGCCCTCTGCAGGGGAGGGAGGGATGAGGAGCCCAGGAGATCGGCCCTCTGCAGGGGAGGGAGGGATGAGGCGCCCAGGGGATCCGCCCTCTGCAGGGGAGGGAGGGGATGAGGAGCCCAGGGGATCCGCCCTCTGCAGGGGAGGGAGGGGATGAGGAGCCCAGGGGATCCGCCCTCTGCAGGGGAGGGAGGGATGAGGAGCCCAGGGGATCCGCCCTCTGCAGGGGAGGGAGGGGATGAGGAGCCCAGGGGATCCACCCTCTGCAGGGGAGGGAGGGATGAGGCGCCCTGGGGATTTGCCCTCTGGAGGCAGGCCATCACAGCTTTGGGGAACCTGGCAAGTGGGTGACTCTGTATCCAACCCAGGGCCAAATGCCACAGAAGTGCTGTGGCAGCCTCGGCTCCTAGGAACCCCGAAACTTCGTTAAGAGAGACAAGTGACACAACAACAAATTGTCTTCACGTGGGGGCATGCCATGTTCCCCCTGAGCCTTTAAAGAAGTTCTTAATGAGTGGTCCACAGCTCCCGGGTGCAAAATTTTAAATGTGCTGGACAGTTCTGTAGAGTGCTCAGCTTTCTTTGGCTTCTCAGAGGGAGTCATGTCCCAAAGTTAAGAACCACTGTTCTCGACTGAAGATCTGGGTGTTACAGGGAAAGGTTTTTATTTGAGAGGAGCCAGCAGTGTTGGAAATGCTCCTGCTGGTTCCCAACAAGCTGACTGCGAATCTACCGCCAACACCCCCCACCCCCCAAACAGCCCAGTTCTACAGACGGCTAGGCCCATCCATGCCAACTCTCCTCCCACGCTGCGCACCTCCACCAGTGGTGCCATCTGCACAGGCTGCTCAGCCCACCACGCCCCGGCCGAGCCCCTAGTGGGAGATGCTAACAGAACAGGTGGAGCGACATGTAGACGCAAACATTTAGTTTATTCTGTGACCAACGTCAGAGAGACAGACACCAGAACCTCAGTGACAACACAGCAAGGCTGGGAGAAGGACTGGCACCCTGTTATGTAACCTCATCGTCGCTCATCATCCCAGGCCAGGACAGCACCTCTGACACTGTGCTCACCCTCTAAGTCAGGACAGATTTTTTTCTCACCAGGGGGATCAGTTTAGATACTCTCCTTCATACAGACCGTCCAGTGGAAGGACAGCAGCATCCCCAGTGTCAGGTAACTGTGGAGTCCCAAGATGTGGGCCGAAGGCCACTCCACAAATGAGTGCACAGCGATGCTGCTGACAGGCCACTCACTCCTCATTCCGCTGCCCACCTCTCCTCTCCTCTCAGTTGAGAGTTTGAATGAATGTCTAATCACAGAGATTAGAACTCACAGTGAAATGAATAAGGTCTATGTGATGACCCATCTCTAAGAGCAGTGTGTGTCTCTCTCTCTGTGAAGAGCTGTAGTCAAGTCACATCAGCGTCGGAGCCTCAGAAAGAACGCATGTTTGCACTCTGTGCTCTCTAATGGGTAATACTTATCATAAAAATCTAACACGTATTCCTCAGTCTTGAATCCAAACTTCTGGTACAGCAGCATAGCAGGGTTGCTTGCCGAGACGTGAAGGGTTACATCCTTGCCCATGCAGGTCTGCCAAAAGAGCGGAAAACACAGGATGGAAAGGAGGAAGCCCAAGGGAAATGAGTAGGTGAAGAAACTCTTTTTAAGTGTAGGTAGGTAGTTTTGGAAACCGGAGAAGTCAGGGACTGAAGCTGACACTCCATAACACCTAGCAACAGCTGGCCACCCAATGGCATTCTGCCACTGATGAAAACATTCACTGAAGTGTCCATCAACACTAAGGACACTGACACGTGCTGAGTGCTCTTTTTCTCCCTGAAACAAAGGGCCAAGGGAGCTCTTCTATTATCAACTGTATTATTTATAATTCAATTACATTTAAATATATCAAACATACCTATACAAAACCCTGGTAACCTTGAAGAAATAGTAAACAAACTATCCTAAAGTAAGTTCTGCTTTTAAAAACTAGATGTTAAATTATGTGACCAGGTATGAAATATTAGGACTTTCACTTAATTATAAAATCTGAAGAATCTAAATGGAGCTTCAAAACCTGGATCCAGGCCCTGGTCAGTTGGCTCAGTGGTAGAGCGTCAGCCCAGCATGTGGATATCCCAGGTTCAATTCCCAGTCAGGGCACACAGGAGAAACAACCATCTGCTTCTCTACCCCTACTCCCTTCTCATAGCCATGGCATGACTGGCTCAAGAAATTTGGCCCTGGGCACTGAGGATGGCTCCATGGCCTCACCTTAGGTGCTAAAAATAGCTCAGTTTCCTAGCAACAGAGCAACACCCTAGATGGGCAGAGCATCACCCCATAGGGGGCTTGCTGGGTAGATCTTGGTCAGGGCACATGCAGGAGCCTGTCTCTCTGCCTCCTCTGCTCTTACTTAAAAACAAACAAACAAACAAAAACCCTGGATCTAAATAGTCTTATTTTAGAGGGGTGATTTTTTGTCTGTTTTAATAACCTCATGAATGACGGTTACTGGCTTTCTGTCCCTTGGTCTCATATTATACTGGGCCATTTTGGAAGGGTCTCACTCAGACTCACCCCTCCTCCACTTCTTCCCAAAGAGCCCAGAAACAAGTGGGCAAATGAGCAAAGACAACATACCTGAATCAGATGATAAATCATGAAAGTTGCAATCCCTGATCTTCTCCATTCAGGATGGACAAACAGAAATGAAATGTAAGCTTCATTGTACTTCACATCGGGAACCATGAAGCCGAAAGCAATGATGACTTTTTTATACAGGACGACAACACTGAAGTCTGGGTACTGCAGGCACTCAGACAGGTCAATGCCTAAAGAAAAGAAACCATCAGAGTCCAACCATGTGCCTTTTGGAATGAATGAGCACCAAGCTGTTCAGTCTGTACTTACAGCTACACCTGCATTCTAAGAAAAAAACAAAACAAAAAAATTAGACAAAGATATTATCGTAGAAACCACACATTCAGATCATAAAGTTAACAGTGAATTTTAGAATAAATAAAAATGAACATCATCTTTTCTAAGTACATGTTAGAAGAGGAGAGACAGAAGAGGGTGGGCAGTCAAGTGAACAGGTTCAGAACCGGACACACCTGGTTTTAAACTCAGCCTCCTAGCTGTGTGTATCAGTGGGAACATCTCTAAATGTCTCGGCCTCAGTTTCTACAATGTTTAAGACGAACCTGTACCTAGACCTCACAGTGTTGGGGTAAGATCCCCTGTCCATATCATTGTATTCTTCACCTCAGACATACTTAGTTTATAAGCCCTTTTGTACAAATGCTACACTTGCAACAAACAGGTTAAATAAAAAGTGAGCCCTGGCATAGTGTATGGAGTTCTAGTGTAAAGGCCGGAAGCAGTCAATGCTCCTGGAATGTTCCTTTCAGCCCCCACCACTCCCAACAGAGCAAGCACAGCTCTGCCACCACATGCACTGTTACATGACTGTCAGGCAACAAAGATGGCAAAGCTCTTGTCCTGATTAAATCTTATCTAACATCTGGGAGACATATTATTTCCTTTATATTTCAAAGCACAGTAGTAAAGCAGATCAACACAAAAAAATGTGTTTACATTTAACAATGAAAATGTGCTCCTTTAATTGATGGCTTTGGTCTCTAGAGACCAAATCTATTGAATTAAAGTCTGTAATTGGGATATTTGGCTTTTTAAAAACACCTTTTGGCTGTACTAATACTCTCTATGGAACAGCTAAATAAACAAAGCATACAGAATTATTAAGCAAAATCAAAAATGTCTAAATGCCCCAGCTACCAGTCTGTGTGTGGCCGAGAGACATTACCTGGTATCTAAACCCATGGAGAAGCAAACAGCATGAACCTTTTATTCTGGAAGCAGAGGCAAACAGGGAAGAGAAACAAAAACACTGTTTATTACTTTATATGCAGGTTTCTTCTTGATCTTAGGAAAGAAAGAGGTATTTATATTTTAATATTTCTGTATTAGTAGAGACAAACTGAATAAAATCATGAATAAAGGTTTTAGGATCACATGACATACACTACTTTATGAAATTACTACGGTTAACTACACAGAAAACTGATCTGCCCAGTGTGAGAAGGGGGAACATACCAGGCCAGAAAAACTCCTGACACATAGAGTTTATCGTTGGGATGTGATTTGGCTGGACATAGCAGTAATCAAGAGGCGCATCGGGCTCTGGCGTCCAGTGAGGGTCACCTCTGTGCAGGTGGGAACGAATCTGTGACAGGAGTTGCAGTTTGGGTGGCTTTGTTTCATAATCACGCCTCCAGTACCACAGAAAATAAACAAATTCAAGTCAAAAAATACCCACTATTATTCCTAGCCATTTGATTCACACAAATTCCTTGATCTGCTTGAAACTGTGAGCTAATTCGCATTACTTTATATGGCAGCTAGCTTGACAACAGCTACAGTCCTTTTTGGTAAGAATTTAAAACTCTTTCAGCATCTGTCAGACAAGCCCCTCTGCACCCACCAGGAACTCTCCCAGTGCTGGTGAGGAACAGAAACTGCCTCCTAATGTTCTAACCAAGAGCGAGGGCAGGGCAGGTCCTACTGCGCCAGGGCCACAGGGACCACCAGCGACCCCGGGACACAGCGGCTCACACACTTCCTTTCCACGTGCCTGCCTAGGAGGAGCGCTGCAGAGGAGGACCTGTGACTGTGGAGCAGCAGGCAAGTATGGTCACCAGGACTATGGGCGCTGTCAGTCACAGCCAAGACCGCACCGGGGCCTCTCCTGTCAGCTCGGCTTCGCTGCATGGCCTGGACTCCTCACTAGAAACTGTCCCAACATCCAGTCCAGATACAGGTCTGACTGGGACATCTACCCATTTTTTTTATTACACAGACTACGAAATACATACAAGTCTAAAAGTTAAAACAATGAGTATGATCATCATAATTAAATCTAACAGTTAACTTATCCTTGCTTTTTATGTTTCTATCAAAGGACCATCCTTTCTGTAAAAAAAGTAGAGTTGAAACAAGTCCAGGTTGAGGCCAGACCCAGAGCACAGACTCAGCCCTTAACGACTCCTGCTCACAGGCTTTGGGATGCATTCACTCCAACAGAGGGACAGGGCAGAAACACAAACACACTGCTCCTGACATACAGCAGCGCTGCGCTTCTCCGCATACCTGATGTACGGTTTCAAGATCCGGGACGTGTAAGGGCTGACAATGCTCTGGTCCACAGCCAAATCTTCTGATCCCACCAAACGATATAGAAACTTGGTAGTTTGGTGCCGAAATCCTTTCTTGGATGGTAGGGCAGTCTATGAGAAAGAAACAGTGGTCACATAAGAACAAAATATTGGTTTAATTTCCACAGAAAATTAGTACTTATGATATTTTTATGTATCAGAAAGTAGGTCTTTTCATATCATACATTTAAAAAGCTTATTTCAACAAAAAAAATGCATACATATCTTTGTGCAAAATTACATATGAAACACTCGACTGTAATAGTTTAAAATAAAAATAATTTAAAAATTTTTTAAGTTATTTAAAAATGTTTAGCCTGACCAGGTGGTGGCGCAGTGGATAGAGCGTCAGACTAGGATGCAGAAGATCCAGGTTTGAAACCCGAGGTCACCAGCTTGAGCCTGGGCTCATCCACCTTGAGCAGGGGCTCACCAGCTTGAGTGTGGAGTCACTGGCTTGAGCATGGGATCATAGACATGACCCCATGGTTGCTGGCTTGGGCCCAAAGGTTACGGTTTGAAGCCCAAGGTCGCTGGATTGAGATCAAGGTCTCTGGCTTGAGCAAGGGGTCACTCGCTCTGCTGTAGACCCCACCCCCACCCCCCGGTCAAGGCACACATTAGAAAGCAAACAATGCACAACTAAGGTGCTGCAATGAAGAATTGATGCTTCTCATCTCTCTCCCTTCCTGCCTGTCTGTCCCTATCTGTCCCTCTCTCTGTCTCTGTCACTTAAAAAAAAATGTGTAAAGTCACTGAAGTGAGTGAAACGCAGGACTGAGCACAGGATTTACAGCTTCCATAGGGTTCACTTTATCTATACATACCTTCAGTCTTTTCATCAAATATTAACCAGCACTAGTGTTGTAGAGGTACAAGTATACATGGGTCAGGTTTGATGAGCAGTTTTTGTCCTAACAGCCATGGAGGCCAGTTATTCAGTACCTATATATGGGTTTATTAAAATATATCTCTATTCCCATGAGTAAATTTGACAAAAGTAGGACTGATATAGATTATCAACCCTCCAACAAATCCCACTAGTGGGGAAGCCCTCCCAGAGGTCCACTGAGGATGTGGGCTCTGCCCCCCAGCCAGTGTCCTGATTGAACAGGTAGGTTTCACCCTGGGAGACCAACTGGGGATGTCTGTTGTTCAGCAAGTGCTGCTACAGGCCCCAGTCATGTAGTAACAGAACACGGGCAATTAGGGTTTTACAGCAAAGAGCTCAAATGGGAGATTAAAAAGCACACTTATAAAGTGGTTTGCCAAGGGTTGGATAAAGTTTAGAAACTTGAGTTGTTTTTGTAGAATCAGTTTGCTCTTAGCCCAGAAAATAACTTTGTTGGAAGAAGAGCAAGAATTCCTTCTTTTATAATTTGCTCTCATTATTTTCCTAACTGGACACCAAAACTTTCAAAAGCCAACTTTGAAATTCTTCCAGGACTTTAAAGTAAGTTTCAAAGTGAAATTAAAAGCTGTGGTATACAGTTCCCAAATATGGCCCGTCACTTCCTCCCATGCCTCTGGGCACGGATGGCTCCTCATATCAAAAGGCAGTCATTTCCCCTCCCCTTGAATGTGGGTGGGTCTATGACTGGCCAATCAGAAAGTGACTAAAGTAGCACTGGAACTACTGGGACTGCTGGGCCCAGGGCTTAAGGGGGATGTCAGTTTTTCCCTCCGGGAGTCCAACTTCCTTGGTGTCCAGGTCAGACCACTGAACAACCAGAGGCCACAGAGGCTCTGGCAGAAGAGAAGCCATCCTATTCACTTCAGTCCTGACCCAGTTCCTGGCTAAATGTAGCCAAAGAACCACCCAACTGAGCCCAGTCACCCCAAAGAATCAGAATATCGAGTAGTCCGTGTTTAAGTTTTGAGATGGTTTGTAATGCAGCAACAGGTAACTGAAACACCAGCCACTTAGCCGCTAGCCCACAAAATACTACCCAGGTAAGGTCTCAAGATGAGTTCTGTGGAACTCTATGGATGTTATATAGTATCCCAACCTTACTGCCCTGCTCTCTCCCAAGTCCACACCACCCTCAGCTTCTGCCCAGGCTACGATTGCCTCCTGCTCGTTCCCCGCAGCCTGCGGCTCTCACCCCATATCATCTATTCTCCAGAGCCAGATCCTTCTTTTAAAAACTAACGAGTCCTGGCCAGGGTGCTCAGTGGATAGAGTGGCATCCCAGCACTCTGAAGTCGTGTATGTGCCCAGTCAGGCACACACAAGAAGCAACCAATGAGTGAACAACTAAGTGCAACAACGAGTTGATGCTTCTCTCTCTCCCTTCCCTTTTCTCTCTCTCTTTCTTTCTCCTTCCCCCCTTCTCTCTCAAATCAATGAAAACATTAAGAAAAAAAACTAATTAAATTCTTCTTCCTTGATGGGAACTCCTATCTGGCTTCCCACTGTCATTGTATGTTCATAATACAATTCAAACTCCTTGCCATGACTGCAGGATCTGGCCCCGTCACCTCTGTGGCCTCATCTCCCATTACCCCCTTCCTCTGTCATCACCATGTTCCAGCCCTAGACACCAAATTAACTTCTGCCTTCGGTCCTGGGCCTGGGTCTTCCGCCCTGACCCTTCCTCAGCCTGGCTCCTCCTTGCAGATCAGA
Organism: Saccopteryx bilineata; assembly: GCF_036850765.1. Classification (NCBI taxonomy): domain Eukaryota; kingdom Metazoa; phylum Chordata; class Mammalia; order Chiroptera; family Emballonuridae; genus Saccopteryx; species Saccopteryx bilineata. Next base: position 170,810,511 of record NC_089495.1, read on the forward strand.
ACTTGGTTCCAATGTTGCCTCTACAGAAAGGCCGTCCTTAGCGACCCCGTCCAAAGTGGCGCTGCTGCCCTCCGCCCTACACTCCACTGCAGCGCTCGCCTTGTCGGGAGTGATCCTGTTTGTTCAGAGTTAGTACTGTCACCTCCCTGCTCACCAACGGCAGCTCCATAAGGGTGGGAACCTTGTCTGTGTTAATCCACTGCAGTACCGCCCAACAGACTGGTGCTTGGCACACATGAAGTATTCAACTTAACATCAGTTCAATGACAAAATGGTGGAGGGAAACGTCCCAAAGTCAAATACTTCTGGTTCTAAACAAAATGAGGTGTTAGATAGATAGGCTGAAGAGTCCCTTCCCTAAACCCAAGCTGGGAGAAATTGAACAGTGAGAAGGAAGACAGAACGCAAAGGCTGAGAGAAAACCCAAGAGATATCAGAGGTGGCCAAGTACAGGAGAGCTGGCCATGGCAGGCCAGCGCAGAGAAAGGCACTGCACCATGACGGGCATGGTGGTGTTTCCTGATTAGGCCACTGTCTCCTCTCTGAATAGATCTCTGTCAAGCAACGTGGCCAGCAAGCGTACTCTCAATGCAGTGGATGCCCCTGGGACAGCCCCAGAGCACCCTGTAACCCAGGCAATGACAGAGAGACATGTAAAGGTGCACAGGGGCTGCTGTCCTAGGACTTCCTCTGAGGTGAGCTTGGCTGGTTGTGAACAAGGTGAGGAAGGTAAGTGGTTGAGCCCAGAGCCTCCCATTTTATACAAGTTTGCCAAGAAGGTGACAAACTAGAAACCAGTCTCTGCCCTTCCTTCCAGGTGTAAACTGCCAGCAAAGGTAACTAGTCAAGCTAAAGGAAAATGCATTCTCAGGGAAAGAAATCAAGACATACAAATGAGAGTAAAACAAACAAAAAAGGGGCCCTGGCCGCTTGGCTCAGTGGTAGAGCGTCGGCCTGGCTTGTGGGAGTCCCAGGTTCGATTCCTGGCCAGGGCACACAGGAGAAGCGCCCATCTGCTTCTCCACCCTTCTCCCTCTCCTTCCTCTCTGTCTCTCTTCCCTTCCCGCAGCCAAGGCTCCATTGGAGCAAAGTTTGCCCGGGCGCTGAGGATGGCTCTGTGGCCTCTGCCTCAGGCGCTAGAGTGGCTCTGGTCACAACAGAGCGACACCCCAAGATGGGCAGAGCATCGCCCCCTGGTGGGCATGCCGGGTGGATCCCGGTCGGGCACATGCGGGAGTCTGTCTGACTGCCTCTCCATTTCCAACTTCAGAAAAAATAAAATAAAATAAAACTAACAAAAAGGAAAGATAAACTGTACTAGAAAAGGCAGAAATGATCAGACCGGCAAGAATGTTGTAAAAGCACAATAAATAGTCGTCAGGGAAATGCAAACTGAAACTACAAGATACCACTTCATATTCACTAAAATGACTATAATCAAAGAGACAGATAATAACAAGCATGGTAAGGATGTGTGGAGAAATCAGAATCTTCACACAGCACTGGTGGGAATGCAAAATAGCATAGCTATTTTAGAAAATAGTTTGCACTTCTTCAAAAATTTACACATGATGTTAGCATTTGACTGGGCAATTCAACTCCTAGGTATACAGCCAAAAGTGAAAACGTATGTCCACACAAAAACATGTACCGATGTTCACAGCATTATTCATAGTAGCCAAAAGGTGCAAACAACCCAAATGTCCACCATCTGATGGATAAACAAAATGTGGTATATTCATACAATGGTATATTATTTAGCCATAAAAAGTAACAAAGTACTAATATATGCTACAGCATGGATGAATCTTGAGAAGATTATGCTAAGTGAAAGAAAGTAGTCAGAAACACCACATATGGTGAGTCCACTTATGTGAACTGTCCAGAATAGGCAAATCTATAAAACAGAAAATAGATTAATGGGATAAGTGTAGGGGGCTAGGTTTCTTTTTAGGATGATAACAGTGTTCTAAAATTGAGTATGGTGATAGTTATACAACTGTTACTATATTATAAACCAATGACTTGTATACTTTAAGTGGGTTGACTGTATGATATGTGAATTGTATCTCAATAAAGCTGTTTTTTAAAAAAGCATAATAAATAGGTTCCAAGGTAATGAAAGAGCCTGTAAACAGGAATAAGTCGTGAAGCATCTCTTATTCATATCAGATATTAAATGCAAGATCACTGAAATAAAGCTCTCAGTGAATGATATTACAGACAGGTTGAGGATCTCTTCAAAAAGGCAATGGGAGAGATAAAGAAGTAATGGAGTCAATAACCGTATGAGGAGTTCACACAGAGAGGAAAAGAACATAAAGAAGGAATATTTAAAGGAGAATGATGAAGAATTTCCCAGACTAAAGAAGCGTAGAAGAGAACTTTTAGTTTCTACTTTGGTATATAAATAGATTACATCTTAACAACAAGTAGAAAATTGAGTAAACTGAAAATCAACAACTTCTTAGACCCACCAGAGAACTGAGGTCCCAGGGCGAACAGCTGCCCGAGAATTGGAGACAGACAGGAGGATACAAAGAATCACAACCTACCAGAGCAGAAACCCAGAACAGAGAGCCCAGGGGAAAAGAGCTGAGTGAAGAAACTTAAATTGCAATTGAGAAACTGCTGGAGGCTCAGTGTGGACAAATCAGAAAGAAAAATCTCCGGGGGGAGGGAGTACATTTTTGTGAGTTTTCCCCAAGGGGAGGGGGAAAGCAGCCATTCTGAAATACATCAGAGCACAATGCACTCCGTTCTTAACAAGGCCTGCCCTTAAGAGAAACTGGTTTTCTCAGAGCGTAACCTATTGGGTTGTTTTAAAGTAGCTTGTTAGAAACATTTTCCCCCAGTTTTATTGAGAAATAACTGACATACACCACTGTAAAAGTGTGAGGCGTACCTGATAGTCTGATATATCTTTACTGTGAAATGACTGCCACAATAGGTTCAGCTAACATCCATCTTCTCACATAGGTATGATAAAAAAAAAAAAAAGTTTTTCCTTGTGATGATAACTCTTAAGGTTTACTCCATTAACTTTCCTGTATATCATATAGCAGCACTAGCTATAGTTACATTGTACATTACATTCCTAGTACTCTTTTATCTAATACCTAGAAATTTGTGCCTTTTGACTACCTTCTTCCAATGCCCCTTCCCCCACCCACTGCATATGGTAACCACAAGTCTGATCTCTTTGTCTAGGAGTTTTTTTTAATTCCACACAGAAATGAGATCATACAGTATCTGTCTGACTTATTTCACTTGGCATAATGCCTTAAAAATATTAAATACTTCACAAATTTGCATGTCACCCTTGTGCAGGGGCCATGCTAATCTTCTCTTTGTCATTCCAATTTCAGCATGTGCTGCCAAAGCACATTGGGATTTGATAAGAGCCTAACCAACCTGTGGAATGGGAACTACCCAACTGCAGCTCCCTCCAGCCATCCCATCCCTACTAGCTGGGGAGGAAACACTGAGACGCCCTTGTGAAATTCACAGCCCAGAGACACATGTTCACTAAAAGAAGGATGAAAGTTGTGTGCACAGCATAAGATGCCCAAATCCCACCTCAACTCCCTGCTGCCGTATGGCTGCCCTCCCCAGTCTGGAGGTCCAACCTCTAGAGGTGGAACCAGCCTTCTGCCGGGGCAGCTCACCTAGCACTGCGGTGTGAGTACAATACAAGCTAAAGGCGAAGGTCCCTTTCCCCACATGGCACAGGCTCTGAGACTGGAACAGTCCTTTATGGGGATTCTGACCAAAGAAGAAACACGGGGCATCCCTACAGAGAATTGCTCCATTGTCTACTTGCTTCCAGTACTGCTGTTAAACTGGCTCCCAGCTTGACCCAATGCTGGCTTGGGATTTCGGCTCTAAGTTCAAGGCCTTTTAGACATGGAAGGCCTCAGCACTTCCCAGGCTGCTTTCTTCAGGAAGCCACCAACGATGTACTGCACTAAAACAGGGAGTCAACCTACAAAAAGGTAAAGCTGCAGCACAGGAAACAGGAGATTCAATACAGAGAAGGGACAAATGAGTTTCCAGTGAGGGGTGACCCCAGGACCGCTGAGCACCATTCACAAAAGGCAGCAGTAGAGGGCAAGCGTGATTCCAGAGGCAGACATACTGCGGCTGCCACCACCAGATCCCTGTTGCTACTGGACCACTTTTAACTCTGAGGAGTAGTGGTCCAGAATCTGTGTGCTGCTTGGCTTCACCATGTGCTCTAAGACTTCTACTCCCTCCATGCCCGCTCCCTGGGTCAACTGAGGAATCTCTCCCCATGAATAACTGCTCTGACTCACGATGAGCCGGAAGGAAGCATGTCAGCCCAGGCAGGAAATAGAGAGGACCCCATTCCCACGGCCCAGACTTCTGTCACAGTCCCCGGTATACATGCAGCTCAGATGCTGGTGAGCCTTATGTTTCCCAGGACTCCCTAATGACCTTGCCCACTGACTTCTCCAGGACGGGCTCATGGAAGATACAGACAGAACAGGCCTGAGTGAGTTTCCTGGAGCTGTTGCATCAACAAGGGTGACTTAGAACAGAAATTTATTCCCTCACTATCTGGAGGCTGAGTCAGAAATCCAGGTGTCAGCAGGGCCAGGCTCTCTCTGAACACTCAGCAGGGGAATCTGTCCCCATGCCTTTCTCTTGGCTTCTGGTATTGCTAGTAATCATTGGCATCCTTTGGCTTGTAGACTATCGCTCTGCCTCAGTCACCATATGGTGGTATTCTCCCTGTTTGTCTCTGTGTCTTCTCTCTTATAAGGACACCAGTCATATTGTATTCAGGGTCCATGCTATTCCAGAATGACCTCATCTTAACTAATTATATGTACATGGGGCCTCTTTCCAAATAAGGTCATATCCACGTGTACCAGGGGTTAGGACCTCAACATATCCTTCTGTGGGACACAGTTCAATCTACAACAGTGACCCACAGAAGCTACTTAGCTTATCTTCTCCTGGAAACCTTCATCTGGGAGGCAGTCTCCTTACTTCCCACTTCACTTTTTAAAAACGAAAGTATAGTGTTGAGGGATATAGACATTTTAAAAGTAGAAGAATGATTAACAATAATAATCAGAAAATGACTCCATCTGGGGGGAGCAGGAAATATATAGGACTGCTCGAGTATCTGTAATGCTCTGTTTCTAAACCCAGCACTGAAGCATAGGCACTTATTTTATTAATCTCTAAACTATACCCACGTTCTATACATTCTTCTATGAGTATGGCATGGTTCATAATTAAAAGATAAAGTACAGATATTAAAAAGACAAACCCATTAGAACAAAGAACAGATGGCAACAACAAAAGCGTATGAGTAAGTGGCGAATGACAGACCAGAGACCACAGCCTAAGGCAGCAGTGAGGCTAGGCCAGAAGCAGCATGGCTCACAGGCCAGAGCCTCAGCAAAGGGTAGCAACTGGAGACACCTGCTAAAGTTGGGAATCTCTTTAAGAGGTTAAAGAACCTACTGCCTATATCCAGAAGTGACCTTCCCCTCCACGGGCACATAGACTCTGCAGAGGCTCAGAAGAGAGATTTTGGACACTGGGGCACCGGACACAGCCAACAATGGAAGTACTGTCCTAAAAACAGGGACCTGGTGGAAATTTACCAGCTGAATGGAGGCTCTGAGCTCCCCTAATTTAGTTCCTTGGATGCAGGCAAGCAGAACGCTACTTCCCAGGAAAGGAAAGATGGCGAATAGGAGAAAAAAAGAAAGTTAAAGGGATCCATCTGGAGTAGAGGTCATTGGCAGACTACAGCCCGCATGCCAAACCCAGCCTGTTCCAGTGAATGACATTTTCCTGGCACACAGCCACATCCATTCATGCCTTTCCTGTGCTTTCACTCGGGAGCAGCAATGCTGAACAGCTCCACTGAGAGCGGACGGCCTGCGAAATGGACTATTTACTATATGGCCCCTTACAGAAGTTTGCTAACCCTTGATCTAATAGGCCTCTGAAAAGACAGAAAAGAAAAAACAGAAAACAGGAAATTAAGAAGACTTCCCAGAACTCAAGGAGCATTTCAAATTGAAAGGGCCCGCCCACCCACCAAATGTTGAGCACAACGAAACAAAAAGCCCCACACGTGGTACATCACTGAATAGTATCAGACCAGCAGCAGCAAAGAGAAGAGGACACTAGTTGCCAAAGAACAAGACAAAAAAACGTGCAAAGAATCCAAATAGGCAATTCACAGAAAAATCACTAGGGAATGTGAAAAATGTTTAACCTCACCTGTAACCAAAGTAATGTAAACTAAATACAAGTTTTCCCTTCATAGCTCTCAGCTAAACTAGGTAAAGGCTGGGTAAGAGCAAGTGCTAGCAAAGACCGGGGGAACAAAGGACCTCTCCTTCTGTTGAAGGTGTGCTCTGGCCGGTCCGAGCGGAACTCACTGTTCCAGAAGCACCTGTAGACCTGGGTTCCACCAAATCACCTTGAGCGACACTAACACCACAGTGACCCCTGGGCTGCTATGTCTCATGTTGTCTCTGAACCACACAGATGCTTCCTCCATGTTTTCAGATCCTGCGGAGCAGAGTCTGATGCACTTAAGTTCTCAACAACTGTCAATCAAAGGTCTGACACAAACCACCTACAGCTACCCTCAGGGACTAAATGATACAATTAAAATGTCCAGATTCTGCCTTAACTGCCCAAAGAGAAAAAAGACCCAGGTGTACTGAGGGATATTCATACTAAGCAATTTTGAAAATTAAAGCCCAGCATTTTGTATTTTTCTTTATTGCTGTTTTCTTCTCTCTCTCAAAATTGCTCAGGACTTTAATAGTCACAGCATAACTGGGTCCACTCCAAGGTACTGCCTGCTCCACCTCCATTCCCGCCCCAAGTCTGAGAGCATGTGCCAACTCACCTGGTACCGGTCAAGGATTCTGAAGTCCTGACAGGTGGTTCTGTATGTGGCTTGGCCAGCTGGAAGCCTGGAAACCCCTCCTTCTTTGGCTCCATAAATCCCATCAACTAATAGAAGAGCAGCATTTACAACTTGATCCAAGTCAAAAAGTGGTAATCCCCTATCCCTTTTCGCTTGTCTAACAATCAATTTCCGCTTCAGTCTCCGAGCTTCTGGTGTCATGGCCACAGCGCTGGGACATGCTTCCAGCCTCTTCAGGAGCAGCTTCTCCTCGTAGATGCTCACAGCAGTGTACTTGGGCCCTTTTGGCTTTCTGTCCTTCTCTAGTTGCGGCTTCCCCTTTTCTCGAGCCCTTGTTTGCAAAGATGTGTTGGAATCTGTATCTTCGCTGTCAATGTCCATTCTGTCAGGCTTTTCCTCCTCACTCTCTACTTCCTGCTTTATCTGTTCGGGGGCTCTGACCTTCTTTCTGCCAATCATTGTCCCAGTAGCTGCTGCCCCAGCTGGGGGCGGGACATACTCCATCCCTGGGTCTATGACTCCGTCACCTTCCATCTCATCATCATCTGCGCAGAGTAAAAATGGGACAGGAGAAATGCAGAGCACACCAACACAAGGTGAAACACACATTTATATCATGAGCCACACATCAAATACAAGACCCAAGAGAGGCAAGTCTTACCATGAAACAAGGCTTGTGGGGGCATCACATCTGGGATTAAATCTGCTTCGGAAAGCAAGCTGGGCGTGGCTGAGTGAGAGGCAGGGGTCCCCGGGGCAGAGAAATCCAGAGACGGAGATGGAGAGGGGCTCGTCAGCGGGGTGCGGTCAGAGGAGCTCAAGGATGAGAAGTCGATCACTTCTCCTTTTTCTAGAATCACATCAGGCCTGCGGCCTCGGCTTATGAATTTTACAGGGGTCGAAGAAGTGCTCCTGTCAAGAAAGCCAGCTGCTTCCTTCTGGGCCCTTCTAATGTCTTTGGCTTCCTGAGTCCGAGACCTTTTCTCCTTCAGCTCCATGGCTGACTCCACAGGGTTGCGGCTCGCCCGCTTCCGAAGGCCCTCAACAGTGATGATGGGATCCAAAGTTGGTTTGGAGGCTGCTGGAAAAGAATAAATAGCTAAATTTTTCAACAACCATTCAACTTTTGTTTCTTTTGCTAATTTATTATTGTAAACCTACTACCACATTCAAAATAGTGAAATGTTCAATGACTACCTTAAATGAGGATTTATATATACTGGTACCTCTTAACAAGAAAAAAAATTACCATGCACATTTAAACAATTAAATGCTGTCTTTCACCTATTGGAATCGGTAAACATTGAAAGTTTGATCATGCTCAGCAAGTGTGTGGGGAAATGAGCATCTTCATACCAGGACATAAATTTTATTACAACTTTCTGGGGGATAACTTGCAATGCTGGTTAAAGTTTTGAATGAGCATGCCTTTTGATACAGCAACATTTTTCGAGGAATTAATCACAGAAAATTTTGTATATGTACATAATAGAGTACAATTGTAATACTGTTTAAAGTAAAAACAAAGAAAGGGTTTTAGAAATAACCGAAATGTCCATCAACAGGAGTTTAATAAACTACCACAGCCATGCAACAGAAGGCAATGAAAGAAAAGTCAACAGGGGCGATCCACATGCACTGCTATGGAAAGCTATCCAAGGTACCCTGGTGAGCAGGGAGAATATGCAGAACAAGTATTTTGAGTCCATTTGCAGTTTCTCTTAAAATAAAACCAGAAAATGTGTAAACGTGCAGAGGATTTTTGAATGCATTCCCAAGTCAACAGTGGCTCCTCTGGGAGTTGCACCTGCAGGCAGGGCTGAGTATAAGGACCACTTCCAGACTTCACAACCTTCAGTCCCATTTCATTTCCTCCCAATCATATTTTTAAAAATGTAAAAGCTCATTAAAAACTTTGTAGAGGTAAGGAAGATGTAGGAGGGAAAGTATGTAAAGAGGGACAAATATGCCTGACCAGGTAGTGGTGCAGTGGATAGAGCGTCGGACTGGGATGCCGAGGACCCAGGTTCGGGACCCTGAGGTCGCCAGCTTGAGCGCAGGCTCATCTGGTTTGAGCAAGACTCACCAACTTGGACCCAAGATCACTGGCTCAAGCGGGGGGTTACTCGGTCTGCTGAAGGCCCATGGTCAAGGCACATATGAGAAAGCAATCAATAAACAACTAAGGTGTCGCAACAAAAAACTGATGATTGATGCTTCTCACCTCTCTCCATTCCTATCTGTCTGTCCCTATCTATCCCTCTCTCTGACTCTGTCTAAAAAAAAAAAAAAAAAAAAAAAAAAAAAAAAGGGACAAATATAAGGTGACAAAATTATTTGGCTTTTTGTACTTATTGATCTATGTACTTATTGATCAATGTCACCCTGTTAAAATTAATTTTCTAAATAAAAAAAATTAAAAACTGAAAACAACTTTTTTTTTTTTTTCCTTTTTCTGAAGCTGGAAACGGGGAGAGACAGTCAGACAGACTCATGCAAGCGCCCGACCGGGATCCACCCAGCACGCCCACCAGGGGGCGATGCTCTGCCCCTCCGGCGCATCGCTCTGCCGCGCCTGGGGCAGAGGCCAAGGAGCCATCCCCAGCGCCCGGGCCATCTTTGCTCCAATGGAGCCTTGGCTACGGGAGGGGAAGAGAGAGACAGAGAGAAAGGAGGGGGGGAGGGGGTGGAGAAGCAAATGGGTGCTTCTCCTATGTGCCCTGGCCGGGAACTGAACCCGGGTTCCCCGCAGGCCAGGCCGACGCTCTACCGCTGAGCCAACCGGCCAGGGCCGAAAACAACTCTTTAGATTAAAAAAAAAATTAGGCCAATATGTGATAGTAAGGAGTTACTATTAATTTAATGTGAAAATGGTATTATGGTTAGATTACAAAAAAGAAAGAGTCCTTATCATGTACAGCTACAAAAAGAAGTATTTAACCCTTTAAGCAGTGAGTTTTTTTCATGCTTGCTGATCCCCAGGAGTGAGTTCTTTTGCAAAAAGTAAAATTAGTTACAGTTACAGTTTTATTAACTTAAAATCATGTTTGTTTAATAACTAATTTATGAAAACAAGAAGAACATAAATTTGCCTCTTTTTAACGTTGCCTTACACATTTTTAAAATAAAAATTTTTGTACGATCGTACTCTGGATGGTCAGGAGGCACGAGGACGTACATGAACGTTCGTACCCCTCAAAGGGTTAAGAATGATGCCTAGAATTGCTTCTAGATAATTCAAGGGCAGGGAGGGTGGGGGGCTGGGGAAGCACTCAGGGTGAGACTGCCAGCTGCCACTGTTGACCTTGACATGAGGTGAAAGGTAGTGGGGAGTCATTCTATTACTCTCTCCACATTTGCATGTTCAAATTTTTCCATAATACAAAGTTTAGAAACAAAATCAAATTGAAAATTGAGAACCTTTCAGCTATCAAAGGAAGTTTATACAACTGGTAACTTGATTAGGCGAATATCAAATATTTTTATGTACTATTTATTTACGGCATACAAAAAACGTGTCACAATAAAATGTCACGCAGTTGCTTCAGAGGCAGATGAGCGATGCCTGTAAAAGTGGAACTGTCTCCGGAGTTCCCACTGCTTGGCCTGGCGAGTACCTCCTGCACCGCGCTCAAAATAGTACCTTTTACTTTCAAAGTGGAGGCAGACAGCTTCTCTCCTTCGGGTTTCATCGTTGGGGGCTTGTTGTGAACAAGTTTCCACCATCCTGGTTCTCCAAATTCCTGAGCCCCTGAGCGGAAGTACATAGGACTTCCCACGCTGAGGCAGCCTGCTACTGTGCTCCACCAGGTCGAAGTCTTTTTCCTTCAGAGCCCAAAAATTTAAAAATTTCTTTAATTCTATCATTATATGGAAGATACATTCTAAGTATACTCTATGACATATAGCTCACAATCTGCTACAGAACCTGCAATCTTTGAAGGAACATAAGTCAAGAGAAAGGCTCTGAAGTCAGTCTGGCTTCAAATCCTTGCTCTACTACCACATTCTAGCTGCCTTTGTTTCTTCATCTTTAAAATTAGGATCACAGTCTGCATTCCCACAGCAGTGCAGGAGGGTTCCCCTTTCTCCACATCCTCACCAGCACTTATCATGTGTTGTTCTGTTAATGACCACCATTCTGACTGGTATGAGGTGGTATCTCATTGTGGTTTTTATTTGCATTTCTCTAATGATTAGTGATGTTGAACATTTTTTCATCTGTCTATTGGCTATCTGTATGTCCTCTTAGGAGAAGTGCCTATTCATTTCTTTTAAGAGCCAAATTTTTGATTAAATTGTTTATCTTCCAGTGTTGAGTTTTACAAGTTCTTTATAAATTTCAGCCATCCCACTTTTATGAATATATCCCAAAAACACCGTATCACTGACTCAAAAAAAGAAATGCACCCCCATGTTTACAGCAGCATTGTTCACAATAGCAAAGATCTGGAAACAGCCCAGGTGTCTGTCAGTGGATGAGTAGATTAAAAAACTGTGGTACATATATACAATGGAATATTATGGAGCCATGAAAAAGGAAATCTTACCTTTTGCAACAACATGGATGAACCTGGAGCTATTATGTTAAGTGAAATAAGCCAGACAGAGGAAGAAAAATATCATATGACCTCACTCATTTGAAGAATCTAAGAAACAATGTGAACTGAGGAACGGAATTGAGACAGAGGAGGGTTCAAAGGGACCAGAGGAAAAGAGGACAGAGGGAAAGGGGATGACAGGATGGGATAAACCTGAAGGGAAGGGCGGAGGGAGATGTTGGGAAGGGGGCAAGGAAGATGCATTCAAGGCGACACTAGAATCTATGTAAACACAATAAATTAAATAATAAAAAAAAGAGTCCCTCAAGGCTAATAAATAAATAAATAAATAAGTAAATAAAATAAAATTAGGATCACAGAACTTACCTCGCTAGGTTGCTATGGGGATTAAATGAAATAATTCAAACAAAGTTCCTAAAATACTTCTCATCACAACTATCACAATTATAGAGTTCTACAAGTTAATTTTAATTAACTTGAGTTGCTTTTACATGTGAATTAAACAGAGCTCTCAAGCAAGCAAGCAGGCAGGAGAACCATCAGCCCTGGTAAACAGTTCATTTCACCCATAGTATCAGATACACGTCTCATTCTGGTCCTACTGCGTTTACACGGTGGTGTGGGAATAAACTATACTATATGTTCCACAAAGAATTGAACTTTGGGGGGGGAGCAAGCATTTTAAAATAACTACACAAGAGTATATGAAATAAAAATTTTAAAATATGTAAAATGTCAACTACTCAGGTTCCTGTTGAAAATTGTTTCACAGGCAATGGTTCTATTCCTCCTTGAAAATATAATTTAATTCCCAGAAATCCCTTCATTAGAAGGACAGTCTAATAGTTTAAAAATAATGCTAGGAGGCAAAAGAAAAAAGTATTCTTAGGAACAAAGAGGTACTGGAAAACAGAAGAAACAAGAAGATAAACTTTAGCAGGCTAAGCACTCTGTGCCAGGGCAAACAGCTGAGCTTTCACAGGCAATGTTCTGGTCCCAGCACCTCTTTTCAACTCTTGACTTTTTCTTTCCATGCCCCCTTCTCTTGCCCAAAGAATATGACCAACAGAGAAGCCATTCCACTTGCTTTCTCACACAAGGAGTATGTTAGTCCAGTTGGTGTCCACAGGTCCCTTAGGCTCTGTTCACTTCTTCTTCTTCTAGAGAGAGGCAGAGAAAGAGGAATACTGTTCCTATATGTGCCCTGACCGCGGATCAAACCGGCAACCTCCGTGCTCTGTTCACTTCCTCATTTTTTATTTCTGTTCCTCAGACCTAATAATGCCCATGTTCTATCCTCAAGGTCACTGAACCTCTCTTCTGCCTGCTCAAATCTCCCTTCAATCCCTCCAGAATTTCACTGCAGTTATTGTACTTTTCAACTCCAGAATTTTTTTTCTTTTGTATTTTCTGTCTCTACTTTTTCTTTTTTAGCAAGAGAGACAGAGACAGAGAGAGGGACAGACAGGAAGGAAGAGAGATGAGAAGCATCAATTCTCTGTTGTTCATTGATTGCTTTCTCATATGTGCCTTGACTGGGGGGCTATAGCTGAGCCAGTGACACTTTGCTCAAGCCATTGATCCTGGTCTCAAGTCAGCAACCTTTGGGCTCAAGCCAGTGACCATGGGGTCATGTCTATGATCTCACACTCAAGCCGATGAGCGAATGCTTAAACCAGATAAACCTGTCCTCAAGCTGGTGACCTCAGGGTTTCAAACCTGGGTCCTCAGTATCTTAGGCCTATGCTATATTCACTGCACCACCACCTGGTCAGGCAGATTTTCTGTCTCTTTATTGATATTTCTATTTTGCTCATACATCGTTTTCTCAACATTTTCCACATCTTCCTTTAGTTCTTCAAATATCTTTAATACATTTGTTTACAAGTCATTGTCTAGTAGAGACACCATTAGGTCTTTTTCAGGAAGTCCCTGTTGATTTATTTTTTTTTCCCTTTGAATGGGCTATACTTTGCTGTTTCTTTGTATTACTTCTAATTTTATTGAAAATTGGACATTTGAATTTAGCAATGTACTAACACTAGAAATTAGATTATCTTCCTTTTCCAAAGTTTGGTTTTTGACTTTTGATTACAGGCTGTCCCCCATGCCAAAGATTAGCATGAATTGTTATAAACTTAAGGACTTCTCAGGTCATTTCTGAGCTTGCGCCTCCTCCTGAGCATGTGTAGTGACTTTCTAATTTCCCCTGTATATATAACTACTTTTGAATGTCTTAGTCTTCAATGTCTGCTCCAAAAGGGGAACAAAGAGAAAATTGAAGGGGGGAGTGGAAGGTACCAGCCTGTTAAATCCCCTAAAGTTGGTTCAGCCAGGGCAGAAGGGGCTTACAACAATGGGGGAGGTGCAACAATAATGGCTGCCCACCTCTGTCTGCACTTCTGTAATTAGATGCAGTGATCAGAGCACTGATCACAATATTTGGAGGACAGGGTCCTTTATGTCCAGATGGGTCCCAAGCTGGGTGCACGCTGCTCTGAGAACACACACATTGCTGCCTGCCACAGGCTGAAAGATGTGGGACAGACAGAAGCTACAGTGCTAAAAGTTGAAACTGACTGAAAATCATAGCAATTTACTGCCCCAACCTTCCCCTGCAAGCTTTCAATAGACTCCAAAAATCCAAAACAGTTACAGCAGACAGATTCTGAGACTGCAACTGTTGTCTAGGTAGGGAGGCAGATTTTTGTTGCTTCCCACTCTATCATCTTCCTAGGATCCTCATATAATTTTTTGAATTTTAAGTACTATGAATGTGTTGCTTCATATTTTATCAAATTTAAGATCTATTGATTTAAAGTACATTTTATTTACAAGAAAACTTTCAAATTTTGACACACCATCACCTGTAAGACATATCCAGCTAACAGAAAAATAGAAATATGAAATACTGTGCTTCTTAAAATCAGTAAAATATGGTAACAGAATAAAGTATTCAAACTATCATTCACTAATCAGTTATACCTTCTGGAAGAATTCAAGGCTAGGATTGTAAAAGCAAATTAAATGATCAAACACACAATGTCAATTAAAATGTAGTAACTAATAAAGCTTTTGTGTACTTTTTGTTTCTACAATAGGTACATAAAGTTATTTGGGTTAACCCTAAATAATCCTCTATACACTTAATCTTTAATAGAATTTAAAGGCATAAAAGTAAAACCTGTAACTTTCTGAAAGAAAATGTACTCAAGGCCCTGGCTGGTTGGCTCAGCGGTGGAGCGTCGGCCTGGCGTGCGGGGGACCCGGGTTCGGTTCCCAGCCAGGGCACATAGGAGAGGCGCCCATTTGCTTCTCCACCCCTCCCCCTCTCCTTCCTCTCTGTCTCTCTCTTCCCCTCCCGCAGCCAGGGCTCCATTGGAGTGGGGATGGCCCGGGCGCTGGGGATGGCTCCTTGGCCTCTGCCCCGGGCGCTGGAGTGGCTCTGGTCGTGGCAGAGCGACCCCCCCCCCGGGGGGGGGGGCGAAGCCTCGCCCCTGGTGGGCGGAGCGTGGCCCCTGGTGGGCGTGCCAGGTGGGTCCCGGTCGGGCGCATGCGGGAGTCTGTCTGACTGTCTCTCCCCGTTTCCAGCTTCAGAAAAATACAGAAAAAAGACAAAAAAAAAAAAAAAGAAAAGAAAATGTACTCAAATTTACAACTTCATTATACAGTATACTATAAAATATGGTCCATGAATAACAGAATTAAAATCTTTAATAGCTAAGAAAAAAGTTTGACTGTAGGCCCGGCTAGGTGGCTCAGCTGGTTGGAATGTCATCCAGATGTGCCAAGATTGCGGGTTCGGTCCTAGATAGATCCTAGCACATTCAGGAGTCAACCAATGAATGCATAAAATGGGTGGAGCAACAGGTCAATATCTCTCTCTCTCTCTCTCTCTCTCTCTCTCACTAAAATCAATAAGCTGAAAAAAAGGAAAAAGAAGAAAGTTTTGACTGCAAATGCTCGTTGCTGCCCGGTTCTTTGCGGTGCGGTGATTCTGTGGGTGTTCATACACAGAGACAGCTGAGCGTGTGCTGCCAGCATGGGTAGTAGTTTCAGACGACTTTCCAATCACTGATGTCTAAAGCAGAGTTCCCAAAGTAAAGGTTAGCACTGGACAGGAAACTGAATGGCAAGGAATCATCGGGTAATTTTTAATTCTCTTTCCCTCCCTCAGGTTATATCAAGAAGAAAGTGTGTTGCTTGAAAGTCTAACATACGTAGCCTCCACTCTGATCAAGAAAGAGGATTTCAGATTGCCTCGACAGGCCATGGGCTCCAGCTACAACTTCATAGAATTGTTTTACTTTTAGTGCATTTATTTTTACAATTTAATTCTATTCATGGCAAATAATATGAGTTTTTCACTTATCAGGGTGGTGTGAAGTTTCTTTTTAAAGTGAATGTATTTTATTCAAGTCATCTGATATGAATAATGATAATTCAAGTGATACATTAATATGACCAAAACCACTAGTCTAATGGTTAAACTACATAGCAGCTGGGAAGTAATTAAAGCCATTCAGTAGACATATTAAAAAGAACAGGCTCTAAAAATGAACAAATGAAACTGAACTTCTGTTAAAATAATAGCAATTGCCTTAAAACAGGCAATTTAAATCCAGTTTCTTCCAGAAGACAATCCATTAAACAGAACAGCAGTAGAGATCATGAAAACATTCCAAGATCTAATTTTATCCGTATTTTTCCTTTCTTGTCCCTTTATAAATGGGATATATTTAGTTCTACAAATAGTGCTAAATCATTAAACTGAGACAACAGATCTACTTTCTTGGAGAAAAAGAACCAGTTATACTGTCAATTCTTTTCTTAGTATCACTAAAATACTGAAGAACAAAAATAACTCCTTTGTAAAAATGTACTGAATCTATTCTATTTTTTTCCTCACAGCAAGGCTTCAGAAGGTTGCCCCTCCTTCCAAATGCCTGCCCTGACTTCCCAGCAGCATGAGCCAAGCTGTGACTTCTCAGCACTGGAGGAAACAGAGGCTGCAGAGAGTTCAGAATGAGAACAGGTACAAATTCCCTGCTCTGTCCTGATGTAATCAGAGGCTTTGTCTTGTCTACACTGACCCACTAGGCAAGATTTATTAATCTCACACAGGACTTCAGATAGCAATCAGCAATCAGATTCTCAAACAGAATTCACCAGTAGAGTTGCAAATTCATTAATTCCTAAATACCAACAAAGATCTTATTGGGTGCACATGAACCTTTAGTTAAAACATATCATCTCCCTGTCTGTGCACGGGCACAGATGCACGGGCATCCCTAAATCTGATGAAAGAAAGCAGTCTCCACGGAGGAGTGCCCTCAGCACCAAAATCAAAGCATTATCATGAAAAGAGAAATAATGAATGAGTAAACCCTATGTGTATCAATGTACCTGGACTTCATCAAGCACTGTAATACCAAAAGGTATGCAACTATTTGTCCCTTTCGGTAAATAAAAATAAGTACTAATAACATAAGGCTCTATTAAGGAAGAGCAAAACAAATGGGTACAGTCAATAACTGCTATTATGTTTCTTCTTCTGGTCTCCTATAAGGCACTGATTTTAAAAGGATAGTAATAATGCAATCTCCTCTAATTAAATAGTTACTCATCTAACTATTAAACGGCCTCATTTAATCAAACTTCCTTAACATTCTACAAATCTTTTCAAAATTTCTTAATGCTCAGTATAAACTAAGTTTCCTCAGGAAAGATGAATGACTACATTTTTTTCCTTTTTATTGAATTTACTGGGGTGACACTAGTTAACAAAATTACACAGGTTTCAGGTGCCCGATTCCACAAGACATCTCTGTACACTGTCCTATGTGTTCACCCGAAGTCAAGTTTCCTTCCATCACCATTTACCCCCACTATACCTCCTCCCCCCTCCACCCCCCCAAGTAACTACACTTTTAATAGCATACACTTCCACTTTGGTTTTTCATAAACAAGTTTTTTCATTTAAAAAGAAACATTTTGAGGGCAGCAAGATGGCAATGGAGTAAGCAGATGTTCCAACTTCCACCTCCCAGAACCAAAGTGGATTACAACTTAATTTTAAGAACAATCATCTGGAAAAACCAATTTGGGGCTAAACCAAATGGAATCTATAACCAAAGATCACTGAAGAAGCCACACTGTGACTGGTAGGAAAAGCGGAAATGCGGAGAGGGCTGCCCAGCTCCCAGGAGCGAGCAGTGGCCGGGAGGGACTCGCATGGCGGTGGGGTTTTACCAGAGAGGGGAGGGTCCTGGGCCCCAGGACAGAAGCCCCAGCCTGCAGGCCCAGAACCTAGAAGAGGCGTATGGACAGTATTTAGCTGCAAAACAAGCCATGATACTGTTTGCGAGAAAAATATTTCTCAGACCCAGGATTCGTCTCAAAGGGATCACTCAGAAAACCTTTCACAACCACTTACCCCCAGCTCCAGGGGAAGGGGAGAGCTGAGAGCACCAGAGTAGCAGGAAGAGAGTGTAATCTAGGAGGCACAGGGAGAAACACTTTGAGGGGACAGCCACCCTAACCCCTGGGCTGAGTCACTCCCCAAATCTAAAGTGAATATTTTTCCTGGAACCAGCAATACCAGCAAAGAGAAGCAGGTCACCAGCCAAACGGAAGCTCTCCTGATACAGTCAGAGCAGAGTCCCTTATAAGCAGGGAGCCCATCAAGGATACAGTATTGAGCGCTGAGGCCTGAGTTACCCCTACCCTGCTAAGTGCTCTCCAGAGGGCAGGCGGCGGTGGGATGGGGAGTGTGGTCCGGTCTGTCTACAGGGGCAGAAGCCGGGAGCCACAGGGGCCCAAGCGCGTGAATGCAGTCCGGCCTGGGAGGGCGGGGTGGAAGCCGGGGTGGCCAAGGCCTGCAGCTCTGACATGTGAACACAGTCCCGCCCGCGGGGGCAGCCAGGTCTTGCAGACCTGACACATGTGCGCAATCCAACCCACAGAGGCAAGGGGAAAGCCACAGCGACCAGAGCAGCAGGTCAGTGCCAGAAACGCCTATGCCTGAAAGCCACCGGCGGCAGTAGCAGTGGTGGCGTTCCTGCGGACAGACCGCACCTTGCACCTTGGGAACACAAAGGCCACACCTATTGGACTCCTGTGGCTACACCCTTCTGAGGGCTGAAAAGAAAGAAAAATAATAAAATAAAATAGAAGGTTGGATAGAATGACTCCTGAGGCTAAGGGGCAAGCCACATCCAATACCTTACCTAAACCCTGATTTATAGTACTGAGCCCAACTAGTAGCCACCAATAAGAGGCGGCAGAAAGTGGATCTCAGGGGAACCTGAACATTTAAACCAGGGGTCCCCAAACTTTTTACACAGGTGGCCAGTTCACTGTCCCTCAGACCGTTGGAGGGCCACCACATACAGTGCTCTTCTGACTGACCACCAATGAAAGAGGTGCCCCTTCCAGAAGTGCGGCGGGAGCCGGATAAATGGCCTCAGGGGGCCGCATGTGGCCCGTGGGCCGTAGTTTGGGGACGCCTGATTTAAAGGAACATCCACCAGGCCAAAAGTAGATAAAAGCCAGCCTAAGTTGATATTAACAACGGCACCTGGGCTCAGCAGAGGCAACCAGAGGATATGGATTGCCTGTTGCTCCAAAAAGAGATAAGGGACAGACATAGGCAATGATTCCCACTGTTCTGCGCCAGGCTCCGACCAAGAAAGTCCAGGGAAGGCATATCCAGAGGCCAGATACAGAAAGTTCAGGACCTAACAACCCTTGTAAGAGTGACATCTTAAGTAAGGGCTCCTCACACCTGACCCAGTTAAGATATAGAAAACAGAAAAGCAGCTCTACTAGTCAAAGGGACCACAACTCAAACAAGCCTACAAACCACAAACAAACAATGGGAAGACAGAGGAATGTAAGTCATATGAATCAACAAGAAAAATCTCCTGAAAAAGATCTGAATGAAATGGAAGTATTCAAATTACTGGATGCAGAGTTTAAAATAATGATTGTTAGGATGCTTAAGGATCTCAAAGCTACAACGGATGGACTTAATGAGTGCCTAAATAAAGAAATTGTAGGCATCAAAAAAGACACTGAAATCATAAAAAAAAACACCAGACAGAAATGACAAACACAATATCAGAAATGAAGACTACACCTACTAGAAGGAATTAAAAGCAGGCTGGATGAAGCAGAGGATCGAATCAGTGACATAGAGCACAAGATAAGCAAAAGCATGGAAGCAGAATAGCAAAAACAAGAGAGGATCAAAAACTCTGAGAAACTCTAAGAGAGCTCTGTGACAACATGAAGAGAAATAACATCCACATAATAGGGGTCCCTGAAGGAGAAGAGAAAGAACACGGGATAGAGAATCTGACTGAAGAAATCATAGCTGAAAACTTCCCCTTATTAATGAAGAAAAAAATCACACAAGTTTAAGAAACAGAGAGAATCCCATTAAAGTGAAACCCAAAGAGCCCTACACCAAGACACATCATAATCAAAATACCAAAGCTAAGAGATAAAGAAAAAATACAAAAAGCAGAAAGAGAAAAACAGTCAATCACCTACAAAGGAGTTCCCATAAGGATGACATCTGACTTCTCAACAGAAACACGTGAGGCCAGAGGGAATGGCAAGAAATATTCAAAGTAATGCAGAACAAGAGCCTACAACAAAGACTTCTTTATCCAGCAAGGCTATCATTCAAAATTGAAGGAGAAATAAAAAGCTCCCCAGACAAAAAATCTCAAGGAATTCATCACAACCAAACCAATGCTGCAAGAAATGTTAAGGGGCCTGCTGTAGACAGAACAAAGCAGGGGAAAAAAATCTAGTGAAAGAGGAATGTAGTTAAAAAAATGGCAATAAACAACTACATATCAATAATAACCCTAAATGTAAATGGATTAAATGACCCAATCAAAAGACATAAGGTAGCTGCTTAAATAAGAAAACAGGACCTGTATATATGCTGTCTACAGGAGACCCACCTCAAAACAAAAGATATACATAGACTGAAAGTAAAAGGTTGGAAAAAAATATTTCATGCAAATGGAAATGAAAAAAAAAGCTGGGGTAGCAATACTTATATCTGACAAAATAGACTTTAAAACAAAGACTATAGTAAGGGATAAAGAAGGTCACTACATAATGATAAAGGGAGCAAGTTAAAAGGAAAAGATAACCATTATAAATATCTATGCACCTAATATAGGAACACCTAAATATATAAAGCAGATTTTGATGGACATAAAGGGTGAGATCAACAGCAATACTATAATAGTAAGAGATTTCAATACCCCATTAACATCACTGGATAGATCCTCAAGACAGAAAATTAATAAAGAAACAGCAGAATTAAGGGACACACAAGATCAACTGGATTTAACAGTTATCTTCAGAACCTTTCACTCGAAAGCAGCACTTTTCAAGTGCTCATGGTACATTCTCTAGGATAGACCACATGTTAGGGCACAAAAAGAGTCTCAACAAATTTAAGATGACTGAAATCATATCAAGCATCTTCTTTGACTACAATGGCATGAAACTAGAAATCAACAACAATAGAAAAACTGAAAGTCACTCTAACACTTGGACTAAACAGCATGTTATTAAATAACAAACGAGTTAACAATGAGATCAAGGAAGAAATCAAAGATTTCCTTGAAACAAATGAAAATGAGCATACAATAACTCAAAACTTATGGGACACAGTAAAAGTAGTCCTGAGAGGGAAGTTCATAGCATTACAGGCATACCTCAAGAAGCTAGAAAAAAGCTCAAATAAACAATTTAACCATGTAAGTAAAAGAACTAGAAAAAGAATAGCAAGTGAAACCCAGAGGAAGTAGAAGGAAGGAAATAATAAAGATCAGAGCGGAAATAAATGACAAAGAGGCTAAAAAAAACAATAAAGAGGATCAATGAAACCAAGAGCTGGTTCTTTGAAAAGGTAAACAAAATTGATGAATCTTTAACCAGACTCACCAAGAAAAAAAGAGAAAGGACCCAAATAAATAAAATTAGAAATGAGAGTGGAGAAGTAACAACTGACACAGCAGAAATACAAAGGATTGTAAGAAAATACTATGAAGAACTATATGCCAAAAAATTAGACAACCTAGGAGAAATGGACAAATTCCTTGAAAAATATAATCTTTCAAAAAACAATCTGGCCTGACCAGGCGGTGGTGCAGTGGATAGAGCGTCGGACTGGGATGCCAAGGACCCAGGTTCGAGACCCTGAGATCGCCAACTTGAGTGTAGGCTCATCTGGTTTGTGCAAAAGCTCACCGGCTTGGACCCAAGATCACTGGCTCAAGCAAGGGGTTACTCGGTCTGCTGAAGGCCTGTGGTCAAGGCACATATGAGAAAGCAATCAATGAACAACTAAGGTGTTGCAATGCACAACGAAAAACTAATGATCGATGCTTCTCATCTCTCTCCGTTCCTGTCCGTCTGTCCCTGTCTATTCCTCTCTCTGACTCTCTCTCTGTCTGTTAAAAAAAAAAAAATCAATCTGGAAGAATCAGAAAATCGAAATAGACCAATTACATCAAATGAGATCGAAACAGTTATCAAAAAACTCTCAACAGCCTGACCAGGCAGTGGCGCAGTGGATAAAGCGTTGGACTGGGATGCAGAGGACCCAGGTTCGAGACCCCGAGGTCGCCAGCTTGAGCACAAGCTCATCTGGCTTGAGCAAAAAGCTCACCAGCTTGGACCCACGGTCACTGGCTCGAGCAATGGGTTACTCAGTCTGCTGAAGGCCCATGGTCAAGGCACATATGAGAAAGCAATCAATGAACAACTAAGGTGTCGCAAGAAAAAACTGATGATTGATGCTTCTCATCTCTCTCCGTTCCTGTCTGTCTGTCCCTATCTATCCCTCTGTTTGACTCTCTCTCTGTCCCTGTTAAAAAAAACCCAAAAACTCCCAACAAACAAAAGCCATGGGACATATAGCTTCACAGGCTAATTCAACCGAACATTCAAAGAACTAACTCCTATCCTTTTCAAAATGTTTCAAAAAATTCAAAAGGAGGGAAGACTTACATGCTCCTTTTATGAGACCAGCATAATTCTGATTTTAAAACCAGGCAAAGACAACACAAAGAAAGAAAATTATAGGCCAATATCCCTGATGAATTTAGATGCTAAAATTCTCAACAAAATATTAGCAAACCAGATCTAGCAATACATTAAAAATATCATACATCATGATCAAGTGGGATTTATTCTGGGGAGACAAGGCTAGTACAATATTCGCAAATCAATCGATGTGATTCTTCACATAAACAAAAGGAGAAAAACCACATGATAATATCAATAGATGCAGAAAAAGTATTTGATAAAATCCAGCACCCATTTATGATAAAAACTCTCAGCAAAGTGGGAATACAGAGAACATACCTCAACATGATAAAGGCCATCTATGACAAACCCACAGCCAACATCATACTCAATGGGCAAAAATTAAAGGCAATCCCCTTAAGATCAGGACCAAGGTAGGGGTGCCCTCTTTCACTACTCTTATTCAACATAGTTCTGGAAGTCCTAGCCACAGCAATCAGACAAGAAGAAGATATAAAAGACATCCAAATTGGAAAAGAAGTAGTAAAACTTTGGAAAAGAAGTAGTAAAACTATCATTATTTGCTGATATGATATTGTATATAGAAAACCCTAAAGTCACAGTCAAAAAACTACTGGAATTAATAAATGTATTCAGCAAGGTGGCAGGATATAAAATTAATACTCAGAAATCAGAGGCATTTTTATATACCAACAATGGACTGTCTGAAAGAGAAATTAAGAAAACAAGCCCCTTCACTATTGCAACAAAAAAAAATAAAGTACGTAGGAGTAAATTTAACCAAAGAGGTTAAAGACTTGTACTCGAAAAATGATAAAACATTGATAAAAGAAATCAAGGAAGATATAAACAAGTAAAAGTATATACTGTGTTCATGGTTAGGAAGAATAAACATCATTAAAATGTCTATATTACCCAAAGCAATTTATAAATTCAATGCAATTCCTATTAAAATACCAATGACAAACTTCAAAGATATAGAACAAATATTCCAAAAATTCATATGGAACCAAAAAAGAACACGAATAGCCTCAGCAATCTTAAAAAAGAAGAATAAAGTGGGTGGTATCACACTTCCTGATATAATTTATACTACAAGGCCATTGTACTCAAAACAGCTTGGTACTGGCATAAGGACAGGCATATAGATCAATGGAACAGAACAGAAATAAACCTACACCTTATGGACAATTGATATTTGACAAAGGAGGTAATAACATACAATGGAGTAAAATATGGTTTTGGGAAAACTGGACAGCTACCTGTAAAAAAATGAAACTAGACCACCAACCTATACCATTCACAAAAATAAACTCAAAATGGATAAAAGACTTAAATGTAAGTCGTGAAACCATAAGCATCCTAGAAGAAAACATAGGCAGTAAGCTCTCCGACATCTCTCGCAGCAATATATTTGCTGATTTATCTCCACGAGCAAGGAGAACAAAGGACTGTATAAACAAATGGGACTATATCAAACTAAAAAGCTTTTGCACAGCTAAAGACAATATGAACAAAATAAAAAGACAAACCACACAATGGGAGAACATATTCAACAATACGTCTGATAAAGGGTTAATAACCAAAATTTTTTTTTTTTTGTATTTTTCCAAAGCTGGAAACAGAGATGCAGTCAGACTCCCGCATGCGCCCAACCAGGATCCACCCAGCATGCCCACCAGGGGGCGATGCTTTGCCCATCTGGGGCGTCGCTCTGTTGCAACCAGAGCCATTCTAGCGCCTGAGGCAGAGGCCACAGAGCCATTCTCAGCGCCCGGGCCAACTTTGCTCCAATGGAACCTTGGCTGTGGGAGGGGAAGAGACAGAGAGGAAGGAGAGGGGGAGCGGTGGAGAAGCAGATGGGCGCTTCTCCTGTGTGCCCTGGCCAGGAATCGAACCTGGGACTCCTGCACCCAGGCCGACGCTCTACCACTGAGCCAACCGGCCAGGGCCCTTTTTTTTTTTAATGTTTTTAAATCCTTTTTTTAATATTTGTTTATTTATTCATTTTAGAGAGGAGAGGGAGAGACAGAGTGAGAGAGAGAGAGAGAGAGAGAGAGGAGAGACAGAGAGAGAGAAGGGGGGAGGAGCTAGAAGCATCAACTCCCATATGTGCCTTGACCAGGCAAGCCCAAGGTTTCGAACCGGCGACCTCAGCATTTCCAGGTCGACGCTTTATCCACTGTGCCACCACAGGTCAGAATAACCAAAATTTATAAAGAACTTGTAAAACTCAACACCAGGAAGATAAACAATCCAATAAAAAAAATGGGCAAAAGAAATGAATAAACACTTCTCCAAAGAGGACATACAGATGGCCAATAGGCAGATGAAAAAATGCTCAACATCACTAATCATTAAGAAATGCAAATTAAAACCACAATGAGATATCACCTCACACCAGTCAGAATGGCGCTCATTAACAAAACAACACAGAATAAGTCAGGGGTCCCCAAACTACAGCCGGCGGCCGCATGCGGCCCCCTGAGGCCATTTATCCGGCCCCCTCCGCACTTCTGGAAGGGGCACCTCTTTCATTGTTGGTCAGTGAGAGGAGCACATTGACCATCTCATTAGCCAAAAGCAGGCCCATAGTTCCCATTGAAATACTGGTCTGTTTGTTGATTTAAATTTACTTGTTCTTTGCCTGACCTGTGGTGGCGCAGTGGATAAAGTGTCAACCTGGAAACGCTGAGGTTGCCGGTTCGAAACCCTGGGCTTGCCTGGTCAAGGCACATATGGGAGTTGATGCTTCCTGCTCCTCCCCCCTTCTCTCTCTCTCTCTCTCTCTCCTCTCTAATGAATAAATAAAAAAATCTTAAAAATAATTAAATAAATTTACTTGTTCTTTAATTCAAATATTGTATTTGTTCCCGTTTTGTTTTTTTACTTTAAAATAAGATATGTGCAGTGTGCATAGGGATTTGTTCATAGTTGTTTTTTTTTATAGTCTGGCTCTCCAACGGTCTGAGGGACAGTGAACTGGCCCCCTGTATAAAAAGTTTGGGGACCCCTGGAATAAGTGCTGGAGAGGATGTGGAGAAAGGGGAACCCTCCTGCACTGCTGGTGGGAATGCAGACTGGTGCAGCCACTGTAGAAAACAGTATGGAGATTCCTCAAAAAATTAAATATAGAACTGCCCTTTGACCTAGCCATCCCACTTTTAGAAATATATCCCAAGAACACCACATCAATGATTCAAATGAAGCAATGCACCCCCATGTTTATGGCAGCATTGTTCACAATAGCAAAGATCTGGAAACAGCCCAAGTGCCTTTCAGTGGACGAGTGGATTAAAAAGCTATGGTACATATATACAGTGGAATACTATGGGGTCACGAAAAAGAAGGAAGTCTTACCTTTTGCGACAACATGAATAGACCTGGAAACTATTATGTTAAGTGAAATAAGCCAGGCAGAGAAAGAAAAATATCATATGACCTCACTCATTTGAGGAATCCAATGAACAATATGAACTGAGGAACTGAACAGAGACAGAGGTGGGATCAGTGAGTCCAGAGGGAAAGCAGACAGAGAGGGAAAGGGGATGAGAGGATGGGATCAGAGAAGGGAAAGAGATTGGCAAAATTATATATACATAACACAGCATTAGAGAGCAGAAATGCTAATTCTGGAGGTGAAGGGGGAGGGTGTTGCAGGGAGGGGGGAAAGGGGGATGTTGTGGGGAACACGGGGGAGGAGGGATACATTCTGGGGGACACTAAAATCTATGTAAACACAATAAATTAAAATTTAAAAGTATAAAAAGAAAGAAACATTTTCTGGATTACAAAATTCTCTGAAATTGCCACAAGTAAATACATATTCTAATTCAGTGGTTCTCAACCTGTGGGTCGTGACCCCAGCGGGGGTCGAATGACCAAAACACAGGGGCTGCCTATAAATATGTATTTTCCAATGGCTTTAGGCAACCCCTGTATTTTGGTCGTTTGACCCCCACCGGGGTCTTGACCCACAGGTCGAGAACTGCTGCTCTAATTCTTTAGAGCAGCGATTGTCAACCGTTGTAATGCAAATATTTTGAAACATGCAATATCTAACTATGTAGTCAAGGGCACTGGCCTCTTTTTCCTTATACTGTCAATTTTAAAAATGACAACAGCTAACAAAACTACAGCCATCCAGTTGAATGAACCAAAATTATACCTATTCTTTGGTAGGACTGGCAAAAAAATATATTTTTTGGTGTGCTACAGAATTTTAGTAATTAGTTCATGTGTACCATGAAAGGAAAAAAGGTGAAAATCGCTGCTCTAGAGAGCTGCATTAGGCTGTCTCAAATCTTATATTGTTGAAGTGACGTTACGGAAATGGCGCCGTGAGAAGCGCGTCCGAGAGCTCTCCCCTAAATCACAACAAATTTATCAACTAGAAACAGAAAAATTTATCCTCGGAGCATTCTGGAGTTCCACACAAACTGAAAGCAAAAGGACTGTTATCACTTGAATCTGAGAGATGAGGGTGTGGAGGAAGCTACTGCAGCAGCGACGCTCATTCAAGCCGCGAGGGAGTGCGCCTGCGTGCTATCAATAAGACCACCCTCAGATGCCGATAAGAAAGAGGAAATCGAATATTATGGATACAAAAGAAAGAGAGGTAACACAAATAGATGTGGAAAAATCTATGGAGAAAAGACTTAACATATTGGAAGCCTTGGAGCTAAATGACAGAGAATTTAAAATAGAAATCTTAAAAATACTCAGAGATATACAAGAAAACACAGAAAGGCAATATAGGGAGATCAGAAAACAACTCAATGAACACAAAGAATATATTACCAAGGAAATTGAAACTATAAAAACAAATCAAACAAATGAAAAACTCAATTCACGAGCTGAAAAACGAGGTAACAAGCTTAGCTAACAGAACAGCCCAGATTGAAGATAGGATTAGTGAAATAGAAGACAAACAACTTGAGGCACAACAGAGAGAAGAAGAAAGAGACTCAAAAAAAATAAAAAATGAGAAAGCCCTACAGGAATTGTCTGACTCCATCAGAAAGAATAACATAAGAATAATAGGTATATCAGAGAAAGAAGAGAAAGAAAATGGAATGGAGAATATACTCAAACAAATAATAGACGAGAACTTTCCAAGCCTGTGGAAGGAACTAAAGCCTCAAATTCAAGAAGCAAACAGAACACCAAGTTTTCTTAACCCCAACAAACCCACTCCAAGGCACATCATAATAAAGATGACACAAACCAATGACAAAGAAAAAATTCTCAAGGCAGCCAGGGAAAAGAAGAGTACAACATATAAAGGAAGGCCTATTAGATTATCATCAGATTTCTCAGCAGAAACTCTACAAGCTAGAAGAGAGTGGACCCCAATATTTAAAGCCCTGAAAGAGAGGAACTTTCAGCCAAGAATACTATACCCATCAAAGCTATCCTTCAAGTATGAAGGAGATATAAAAACATTCACAAATACAGAAAAGATGAGAGAATTTATCAACAGAAAGCCCCCACTCCAGGAAATACTAAGGGGGGTTTTCCAACCAGATTCAAAGAACAAAACAAAACAACACCACAAGTAACAGCTCCACCAAGAACACAATAAAACCAAACTTAAACTGTGACAACAAAGGAAAAAAAGGGGGGAGAGGATGGAGATTAACAGTAGCAAAGGATGATGAAGTGCAGAAATACTTATAAGATAGGGTACTACAATGAATATGGTAGGTACCCTTTTCATTACTTAATGGTAACCACCCTTAAAAAAACCACCACAAAAACACTTGACTTAAAAAAGGTAGCAACAGAGGAAAGAAGTATGGAACACAAACAAACAAAAACAAATGATAGAAAAACAAAAGAGAAGAATCAAACTAGATACAAAACTAACAGAAAGCAATTTATAAAATGGCAGTAGGGAACCCACAAGTGTCAATAATTACACTAAATGTAAATGGATTAAACTTACCAATAAAAAGACACAGAGTAGCAGAATGGATTAAAAAAGAAAATCCAACTATATGCTGCCTACAAGAAACACATCTAAGCAACAAGGATAAAAACAAATTCAAAGTGAAAGGCTGGAAAACAATACTCCAAGCAAACAACACCCAAAAAAAAGCAGGCGTAGCAATACTCATATCTAATAATGCTGACTACAAGACAGAAAAAGTACTCAGAGACAAAAATGGTCATTTCATAATGATTAAGGGGAAGTTGAATCAAGAAGACATAACAATCCTTAATATATATGCACCAAACCAAGGAGCACCAAAATATATAAGACAGCTACTTATTGACCTTAAAACAAAAACTAACAAAAATACAATCATACTTGGAGACCTCAATACACCGCTGACGGCTCTAGATCGGTCATCCAAACAGAGAATCAATAAAGATATAGTGGCCTTAAACGAAATACTAGAACACCTGGATATGATAGACATCTACAGGACACTTCATCCCAAAGCGACAGAGTATACATTTTTCTCTAGTGTACATGGAACATTCTCAAGAATTGACCATATGTTGGGCCACAAAGACAATATCAGCAAATTTAGAAAAATTGAAATTGTACCAAGCATATTTTCTGATCATAAAGCCTTGAAACTAGAATTCAACTGCAAAAAGAGGGGGAAAAACCCACAAAAATGTGGAAACTAAACAACATACTTCTAAAAAATGAATGGGTCAAAGAAGAAATAAGCGCAGAAATCAAAAGATATATACAGACAAATGAAAATGAAAATACGACATATCAGAATCTCTGGGATGCAGCAAAAGCAGTAATAAGAGGAAAGTTCATATCACTTCAGGCCTATATGAACAAACAAGAGAGAGCCGAAGTAAACCACTTAACTTCACACCTTAAGGAACTAGAAAAAGAAGAACAAAGACAACCCAAAACCAGCCGAAGAAAGGAGATAATAAAAATCAGAACAGAAATAAATGAAATAGAGAACAGAAAAACTATAGAAAAAATCAATAAAACAAGGAGCTGGTTCTTTGAAAAGATCAACAAAATTGACAAACCCTTGGCAAGACTCACCAAGGAAAAAAGACACAGGACTCAAATAAATAAAATCCAAAATGAAAGAGGAGAGATCACCACAGACATCATGGAAATACAAAGAATTATTGTAGAATACTATGAAAAATTATATGCCACAAAATACAACAATCTAGAAGAAATGGATAAATTCCTAGAACAATACAACCTTCCTAGACTGAGTCATGAAGAAGCAGAAAGCCTAAACAGACCAATCAGCAGGGAGGAAATAGAAAAAACTATTAAAAATCTCCCCAAAAATAAAAGTCCAGGCCCAGATGGTTATACTAGTGAATTCTATCAAACATTCAAAGAAGACTTGGTTCCTATTCTACTCAAAGTCTTCCAAAAAATTGAAGAAGAAGCAATACTTCCAAACACATTTTATGAGGCCAACATAACCCTCATACCAAAACCTGGCAAGGATGGCACAAAAAAAGAAAACTACAGACCAATATCTCTAATGAATACAGATGCTAAAATACTAAACAAAATACTGGCAAACCGAATACAACAACATATTAAAAAAATAATACATCATGATCAAGTGGGATTCATCCCAGAATCTCAAGGATGGTTCAACATACGCAAAACGGTTAACGTAATACACCATATCAACAAAACAAAGAACAAAAACCACATGATCTTATCAATAGATGCAGAAAAGGCTTTTGATAAAATACAACACAATTTTATGTTTAAGACTCTCAACAAAATGGGTATAGAAGGAAAATATCTCAACATGATAAAGGCCATATATGATAAACCATCAGCCAACATCATATTAAACGGCATAAAACTGAGGACTTTCTACCTTAAATCAGGAACAAGACAGGGTTGTCCACTCTCTCCACTCTTATTCAACGTGGTGCTAGAAGTTCTGGCCAGAGCAATCAGACAAGACAAAGAAATAAAAGGCATCCATATCGGAAAAGAAGAAGTAAAGGTATCACTTTTTGCTGATGATATGATCCTATACATCGAAAACCCGAAGGACTCCACAAAAAGATTATTAGAAACAATAAACCAATACAGTAAGGTCGCAGGATACAAAATTAACATACAAAAGTCCATAGCCTTTCTATATGCCAACAATGAAATATTAGAAAACGAACTCAAAAAAATAATCCCCTTCACGATTGCAACAAAAAAAATAAAATACCTAGGAATAAACATAACAAAGAACGTAAAGGACCTATATAATGAAAATTACAAAGCATTGTTAAGGGAAATCGAAAAAGATACAATGAGATGGAAAAATATTCCTTGTTCTTGGATAGGAAGAATAAATATAATCAAAATGGCCATATTACCCAAAGCAATATACAAATTTAATGCAATTCCCATCAAAATCCCTATGAGATTTTTTAAAGAAATGGAACAAAAAATCATCAGATTTATATGGAACTATAAAAAACCCCGAATAGCCAAAACAATCCTAAGGAAAAAGAATGAAGCTGGGGGCATTACAATACCTGACTTTAAACTATATTATAGGGCCACGATAATCAAAACAGCATGGTATTGGCAGAAAAATAGACACTCAGACCAATGGAACAGAATAGAAAGCCCAGAAATAAAACCACATATATATGGTCAAATAATCTTTGATAAAGGGGCCAACAACACACAATGGAGAAAAGAAAGCCTCTTCAACAAATGGTGTTGGGAAAACTGGAAAGCCACATGCAAAAGAATGAAACTCGACTACAGCCTGTCCCCGTGTACTAAAATTAATTCAAAATGGATCAAAGACCTAAATATAAGACCTGAAACAATAAAGTACATAGAAGAAGACATAGGTACTAAAATTATGGACCTGGGTTTTAAAGAACATTTTATGAACTTGACTCCAATGGCAAGAGAAGTGAAGGCAAAGATAAATGAATGGGACTACATCAGAATTAAAAGTTTTTGCTCAGCAAGAGAAACTGATATCAAAATAAACAGACAGCCAACTATATGGGAACTGATATTTTCAAACGACAGCTCAGATAAGGGCCTAATATCCAAAATTTACAAAGAACTCATAAAACTCAACAACAAACAAACAAACAATCCAATAAAAAAATGGGAAGAGGACATGAACAGACACTTCTCCCAGGAAGAGATACAAATGGCCAACAGATATATGAAAAGATGCTCAGCTTCATTAGTTATTAGAGAAATGCAAATCAAAACTACAATGAGATACCACCTCACTCCTGTTAGATTAGCTATTATCAACAAGACGGGTAATAGCAAATGTTGGAGAGGCTGTGGAGAAAAAGGAACCCTCATTCACTGTTGGTGGGACTGTAAAGTAGTACAACCATTATGGAGGAAAGTATGGTGGTTCCTCAAAAAACTGCAAATAGAACTACCTTATGACCCAGCAATCCCTCTACTGGGCATATACCCCAAAACCTCAGAAACATTGATACGTGAAGACACATGTAGCCCCATGTTCATTGCAGCACTGTTCACAGTGGCCAAGACATGGAAACAACCAAAAAGCCCTTCAATAGAAGACTGGATAAAGAAGATGTGGCACATATACAATATGGAATACTACTCAGCCATTAGAAATGATGACATCAGATCATTTACAGCAAAATGGTGGGATCTTGATAACATTATAAGGAGTGAAATAAGCAAATCAGAAAAAAACATGAACTACATGATTCCATACATTGGTGGAACATAAAAATGAGACTAAGAGACATGGACAAGAGTGTGGTGGTTACCAAGGGTGGGGGGGGAGGGAGGACATGGGAGGGAGGGAGGGAGAGAGTTAGGGGGAGGGGGAGGGGCACAGAGAACTAGATAGAGGGTGACGGAGGACAATCTGACTTTGGGCGAGGGGTTTGCAACATAATTTGATGACAAAATAACCTAGACATGTTTTCTTTGAATATATGTACCTTGATTTATTAATGTCATCCCATTACCATTAATAAAAATTTATTTAAAAAAAAAAAAAAATCTTATATTGTTCATTGTTTATCTTTTTCCAAGTATAAAATTTTTTGAAAATCACGTTACCTATTCCCGAGTAAAAAAGTCCAATGTTTCTCAATAAAAGCACAGATATCCTCTTTCCACCTGAAGTAACCTTGACGTCCACTTCCTTCCAGAGACAAGTTGTACATTGCCAACATGACAACCTGAAACACAGATGAAACAAGGGCTGGGAGAAAGGCATGATTACAGGGCTTAATCTTTAGGGGGAAATTCTGTTTCATAATCTGGGTAGTAACGTTGGAACACAGAGGGGGGAAAAGAAGGACGTATCTATGAACAGTCACAGTATAGAATTTCATTTCTGCGTTTGCTCTCAGACGAGTAGCACTAACCCACTTAAAGTACAGTTTTCCCTCACATGTTCTATATGCAGGGCTAAGGTGCAGGTGAAGTGCTTAGATAAATAGCCACTGTCCAGGGAAAACTCCAGCCCACCGTCCCTCCCTCCTGCACAATGCACTACTGACAAAGGTGTTAACTACTGGCCACTGGGGAGCCTCCAGGTGTCTATTCCCACCAGCACCTTCTGAATGACAGTGATAACTATAAATCGTGTGGAAAAATCACCCCAGCATATATATTTCCCTAAGCTCTTTAGAGGACAGAAACAAATGACTCTCAGAATTCCAGAACTGAAAATACTGTGACATATCATCTACTCAGTATTTATCCACGTTTAGCTGTGGAAACCTCTCTTCAAATGAAATCAGCATTCGACAAGAGGCAAAGACCAGAGAGGCCTGACTGCTCAGCCCATTCTCAGCAGGCTCACTCCCCACAGCTCACTGTGTAAACTCCTAGTCTAGTCCAAACCTGGTTATTTTACAAATAAGGAATTCATGGCTCTGAATGGGGAAGTATTTATAATATAAATAGCACATGCTAATTGTAAAAAAACTTCAATAGAGAAAAGAGCAATATAATCACTTTAAATCCACCATCAAGAAATAATCACTTTTGCCCTGGCAGGGTAGCTCAGTTGGTTAGAGCGTCATCCCAATATGCCAGGGTTTCAAGTCCAATCCTCAGGAAATATACAAGAATTAACCAATGAATGCATAAATAAGTGGAACAACAAATCGATGTTTCTCTCCCCCAGTTCCTCTCTCTCTCTCAAATAAATTCATTAATCACTTTGAACATTTTCAGTGACTGTCCTTTTTCTCTTTATATCTATATGTAATTTTGTAATTATGTAATTTTATGTAAACAGACAAAACTATACAAGCTATTCAAAACCTAGTTTTCAACCTATAAAAATAATGATTGATTTTGGGCCAATGAAATTGAAAAGGGGACAGAGAATCAAAAGGAAAAACATCCTTGAATAATTATTTCCCCATAAGAAATATCCTGAAGCTGGGAGGAGTCTAGTAAAGTGCAATTCATGCCCCCACAGCATTAACTCTCAACAGTCCCATGAGAAGACCGAAGACTCAAGGCAATTCTGATGCTTCCACTAACTGAGTTTCAATTTCCCCCATTCTTAATCTTGTAAGACTTGCAGATGGCCTAACAACCCCATGAACGTATTTTTCAAATTCTTCCACTTATTTTTGCATCAGGTCTGCATCAACCAACAAGCATCTTCCTTTAAGCAGTTATTGTTCAAAGGGAGTTACTGTTTAATGGATATGGATTTTCAGTTTGGGAAGATATGAAAGTTCTGCAAAGGGATGGTAGTGATGATTGCTAACAATGGGAATATACTTCATGCAACTAAATTGTACACTTACAAATGCTTAAGATGCTTGAAATTGTAAACTTTAACTGAAAAGTTTTTTAAACATTTTAGGCCCTGGCAGATTGGCTCAGTGGTAGAGCCTCAGCCCAGTGTGTGATTGTCCGGGGTTCAATTTCCGGTCAGGGCACACAAGAGAAGCGCACATCTGCTTCTCCACCCCTCCTCTTCCCCTTCTCTCTCTCTCTCACTCTCTCTCTTCCCATCCCCGCAGCCATGGCTCCATTGAAGCACATCGGCCCCAGGCACTGAGGATGGCTCTGTGAAGCCTCTGCCTCAGGTGCTAAAAATACGTTGGTTGCAAGCATGTCCCAAGATTGGCAGAGCATGGCCCCAGATGGGGGTTGCCAGGTGGATCCTGGTTGGAGCACATGCAGGATTCTGTCTTTCTATCTCCCTTCTGCTCACTTAGGGAAAAAAAAAAAAAGAATGAATCTCAGTTCAGCTTTCTGCTCTCACACTATCAGACCCAGCACAACAGTAGCAGGCTAGCCAGGGTATCCCCAGGGCCTAGCTCAGGGCTGGCACAGCCCCAGCAGGCACTTCACAAGTATCTTGAAAAACAATCATGGTGTCCTTCTTTATCTGCAACATAAGAATGACTGGCCAGGACAAGAATTGTAAAAACTACACTCTTCTCCCCAAACACATGATAAAGTTTCCTCTGCATTGCAAACTGCTGTTCAAAAGTCACCAACATGGAGGGCTGGAGATAGGAGAAGGGCATGGGAAAAAGAGGCCTTTTACTCAGGAGACCAGACCTCTTTGCTGCTGGTACTTTGTAATACAAGCAAGCACTTCTATTTATTACTTTGATAAATCAACAAAGTTTAAGATTAACAACGAACAACAAACACAAACAGATAACCCTCATTCCAATATACCTATAACCAGTATTTGATGATTTTAATGGAATCTATTCAAGATCAACCGAGTTTCTTTCAGCTCTTCCATGAGACTTTTTAAGATGCAACCAGAAACACTGGTCAGTAGCTTGCCAAGAACCAGATGTGTCTGATCTAAACTATCACTTCATTATACCAGTATTATCCATCACCAATGTGTCTTTAGAAGTCAAAAAATAATTTTCAAGTGATGACAGTCTATTTAAATGTGATAGTTGAGCCAATAGTATATATTCTGAGCAACACAATCAAAACCTAGTTTTTCTTTTAAAAAACAACCTCCACAGAAAATTCATATTCTTGAAAATGACAAAATACATACACAGGAGTGGGCAAAAGTAGGTTTATAGTTGTGAGTACACAAAAGTTTATTTTTATATTATTATTTACTATTGTATTACTTATTTGTATTATTTGCCTCATTATCATTATTGTTATTATTTCTTATCCTTACCTAAGATTTATCTTTTAGGTAATGATGATTGATAATTTAACCTACTTTTGCCCACTGCTATATCTGCTCTTCTTCCATTTTATAGCTTTTCAGAAGCTACTTGCCAACCACATGCAAATTTACCACACGTGTACACATCAGAACAATCTATTACTCTGACCACGCCCAGATGCAGGTCCCATGTACGCTTTGAGAAAAATACTGGAATTATAATACTCATGAGACTATATCCTCAATAGAAACTTCCTTTCATGTATTTTCAGATATGTCAAAAAGACTCCCTCCATTCATCACTAACAGATTTCATTAAGAGATATCCTAATAAAGCTCTGATAAGATAATCTAAGGCTGCTAAAGCAACTACAATTTACAAGGAACCTTAAGTGGCTTAGATGGTATAATCTACAATCTTTTCCATTACCCTGTTTATTTGCTCCATAGCCAAGAAGTGCTATGGGTAATGAACTTATTTGTCTGCCTATAATCTAAAATAAATGTCTAGACTGTCACCGCTTAGGGCAGAGGTCTGAGCTGTCTCATTTCTCACAGTAGTCTCCAGGCCTAGAACAGTGCCTGGTTTATCACAGGCACTCAGTATTAGTTGAATCAATAAACATAAAACTGAATATGTATACTTCATTCCTTTTTAGAACTTCAAGATTATATATACATTGTGCCTACTATAGACATATTAATATAAAAGCAAAACCAAAAATATTAATACAAACAAGGATCAGTAAAAAGCTATCGTTCAGGCTGTATGGTTGGATTAGGGTAATGGTATTGAATATGGTTAAAAGTTGACATAAGTATTCATCAAACAAAGAAATATTCAAATGTGTCTGAGTTCCAATGCAGAAAAGCTGGATTACGTTGCTTTCTGCAATCAGCAACATTATGTCTTCCAAATCTGCATGTGGCTATCTTCACATTTTAAAAAATGGTTTCATTGTTCCAAAAAAGGATACCAGAAAAACATGAACATCATTTTCTTTTTTTTTTTTTTTCTTTTTTTCTGAAGCTGGAAACGGGAAGAGACAGTCAAACATACTCCCGCATGCGCCCAACCGGGATCCACCCGGCACGCCCACCAGGGGCGATGCTCTGCCCCTCCGGGGCGTCGCTCTGCCGCGACCAGAGCCACTCTAGTGCCTGGGGCAGAGGCCAAGGAGCCATCCCCAGTGCTCGAGCCATCTTTGCTCCAATGGAGCCTTGGCTGCGGGAGGGGAAGAGAGAGACAGAGAGGAAGAAGGAGGGGGGGGGGGTGGAGAAGCAAATGGGCGCTTCTCCTATGTGCCCTGGCCGGGAATCGAACCCAGGTCCCCCGCACTCCAGGCCGACGCTCTACCGCTGAGCCAACCGGCCAGGGCTATCATTTTCAATTCATATCAGAGTTCAGCATTAAATAAAAATGAAACTGAGTTTTCAAAAATCTCAAATCCAACTCACCGAGTTAGCAGTGAGAGCCATGAACTCCTTTCTCCGCACACTCAGTCTATAATATTCACGAGGAGATAAAAAGTGACACTCAAAACAGCTCCAAAGCTCATTAGTTCCTCTTTCTCTAGATTCCAATAAATTCCTTGGGGGACCAAGCTCATGAATTCTACAGGAAGAGCCTTTTACTCACCTGCTGCCAGGTTAGCTTCAGCCTCTCATACTGCTCCTTGCCATCTTCTGAGCAATCAGAACAAGTAAACCTAAAAAAATTATCACCCTTAAGGTAACTGAGCTGCTCCCTCAGCTGACCTAGGAGAAAAACGAAAAGGCATATGATAGGTTTATCTGAAGCAGCACTAACTCAAAGTTTTAATTTGTTATGAACTTGATTTTCCAAGTTTCCCATGCCGTTTTTCCTTTTTTTCAGCCAGTTCATGATAGGAGGCGGAGAAGGGAGAAGAAAGATATTTATTCTTCCAACATCAAGTGTATGCCTACTAAGAGCACTGGTTCCCTAATTTTTAGGAGAAAAGTACTGGGAGAAGCAGGCATTTTTGCTCACTGAATTTTCCAACTGTTGAATGACTCTTATAGGTGTCTTCACACATTCGAAAAATATTTGAGCTCCCACCAAGTATCAGGCACTGGGCTAGGAACTGGAAATGCCACATACAAGACAGACCTAGTAAGTGCTCTCAGCAGTTTGCAAATTCTGTAAGGGAAACAGGAGGAATTAAGTAATCACAACAGCACAGCAGTTCTCCATCCTCACTGTACATCAGAATCACCCACAGTGGTTTTTGTTTTTAATGGCTTGGCCTACCCCACAGGAATCACAGTGGGGCCAGGGTCTGCATTTTTAGTTCCCAGGTGACAACATGCTCTGGAAGACGTGAAAATCCCTGCAGCAATAAGGGCAATGTGAAGGCACATAAAAGGGGTGCAGGAGCCATATTGGGAAGATAGGAGAGCTAGAAAAAAGTGGGTTCTACAGGACAACCAGAACTCACCAGAGGGTAGAGGTGCTTGTGGGGGGGGGGGGGGGGGGAGACGGGATCTTGGAGACTATGGTGATACACATTCCAGAAAGGAAATTAAAATGTGCTAATCCTAGGGATAAGAAAAAACTTGTTTGTAAGAGAATTAAAAGCTCACCCGGACAGCACATTGTTTGTGTGTGAGGATAAGAGGATACTAGTGAGACAGACTAAAGACATTAGCAGGGGCACAGTCATAAAGGACAGTTTAAAATGCATCCTGTGAGGACAAGGGGAAAGCCGTTGAGATTTTCAGGCAGGACCCTGAATTAATAAGCAGAAAAAAACAGCTCACAAGCAAAAACCACCTAATATGTAAAAATTCTAGGTTTGTTTTCTGTGAAAAGTTATGTATTAGTAGTAACTGCTAATCTAAATAGTTGAATCTTTAACAAAAACATTTCCACATACCAGAAAATGGCCCACTTCACAATTATATATGTGTAGGAACTTCCCTGACCCAGTTACAAATTCTATTACACAAAGAATGCCTCTAGTACATGCCTACTGGTCTCTGCTGAATGGAAAAATCCTGTTTTGGTAAGACTCATGACTGACTGACAAAGCATACTCTTCCCTGAGAACAAGGAAGCTAGCAGCTGGACTGAGTAGAAAAAGTAAAGTATCAGGGAAGCATGTGTGTATATCTCTGGCCAGCAGAGCAAAAAGGCCAACAAGTAGACAAGAATGGTCCTAGAAAACAGGGCACAAAACACTTTTATTCTGCTAATTCTGACCTTACTTCAGTATACAATAGCAGCAGTTTTCCACGTAAGTTAAATATTGAGTACTTTTAATGAACTTTAATTCTACCCAGGGCCTAGAATTTGGCCCCAAATTCTTAACATAGCCTTGTTAGAAAAATCTGGCTAATTCTTTAAGTAACACAGGATTTCCAATTTTCTAATCTTTATTGGGTTACCATCAAGAATGTTAATTTAACAATGTGATAGATGTTGACAGTAATTTTTATTAGTACAAATGTGTCTGTTTTATATAAATTTTTAATCAATTAAATTAAAAATAAATATAATAATTATCTTTTCATTTAGGTCTATTTTACATTCATGTTTCTTTCACAGGTTAGAAAAACAAACCATGGAGAAATTGACTAATCAAAGGAATTGAGAAGCTCCTTACTGGCTGGTATCCATTTCTGGCATTTGTCACAGAAGTAGGACAGCTGCTCCTCCATCCAGGACACATCTCCTTCATCACTGTTGAGGGAATCCCCACTCTGGTCATGAGACAAGTCCACTGATGCCTGGTCCTCCGATTCTACAATCAGGAGAGTCTCCCCCTCCACCTCACCCTCCTCCAGTCCTTCTGAGGTAGATGTTCTTGTGGCTTCATCATCATGGCGGCTTATCAAACTACTCAGGTGGATGTTACTCTCCATCCCTTCTTTTTCACAGGGTCAGAAGTGCTTTTTGTAACAATCCTAAATTCTGGACACCAAGCTCAAAGGGGCTTTTATCAGGATTACACAAACAAAATTCTTCACAAGCGTGTCTGCCTACTTCTCTACTCAGATGTAACGAACTCTTAAAGCAATAATTCAGAATATATAACTCATTGTCCTTTTACTTGACTAAGTTTAAAAGGACGGTGAGCAAAAAAAGATTGAAGATCTCAATATACTTTTCTCCATCATCACACCAACAGACATACACATTCAACACTAACTGTCCCACCTATATTTCACATTCATTTCAAGTCATGTTTTTTTAAATCCTTTGCCAAAAACGCCTTCTCTCTTTCTGCTTCAAGTTGCTCAGTCAAAATAATCTGTTCTCCCAAAAGACGAATGTTTTCTTTTTTCCGATTTTGCCTCTCAATGTCTCTGATCACTCCGTCACGAAGCCTCTAAAAACGTTAAGAAACAGATTTCAGTAACACCCTGAACAGGTGGTTCCCATCCTTGTGCCATTCAAATCCAAGTAACTGTTACCAAAATACACTTAAAACTTTCAGATTCCAAATACCCAATTACTATTTTAACTTTCTGTATAAATGTAAAATGTAATAAAGAAACCATCAAATTAATCTGGTACTGTGCTATAATGTTATCACTTCAATGACTATTTACCATTTTTAAAGAAATTCTTGAACACTTAGTACAGAAAACTTAATTGGAAATAACAATTTTTTAAAGAAGTGCTACTGTGTTGAATTCAAGTTTAGTTGATAGACAGCACTTAAAAACCCAGCTTCTATTATATAAATAGAAAAACATGGACCTGGCACCTAAGATAAGACTTTTTATTTGTTTATTTTTTTTTAATTTTTTCATTGATTGAGAAAGAGAGAAGGGGAGGGAGAGAAAGAGAGAAGCATAATTCATTGTTCCACTTTGTTGTTCCATTTAGTTGGGTACTCTTTATTTTCTTTTAAGATTTTATTTATTTATTTTAGAGAGAAGAGGGAGAGAGATACAGAAAGAGAGAGAAGGAGGGAGGAGCAGGAAGTATCAACTCCCATATGTGCCTTGACTAGGCAAGCCCTGGGTTTCGAACTGGCAACCTCAGCATTCCAGGTGCTTATTTTAATCCACTGTGCGACCACAGGTCAGGCTAGCTGCATACTCTTTGATTGCTTCTCATTTGGGCCCTGACTGGGGATGAAACCCACAACTTTGGTGTGCCACAGCAACACTTAATCCACTGAGCCACTCGGCTAGGGCCTAAAATGAATTTTTTTAAAGTATCAATCCAGTCAGGACTAATTAACAACTTTATAGTTACAGGTCAAAAAATGCTCTAGTAAGTTTTTAACAAAGAGGGACAAGATGGACACAGAGTGGCAGATGCTCCAACTCCCACTTCCCAGAACCAAGGTGGATTACAATTTAATTCTGAGAACACTCATCTTGAAAGACCAATTTTGGACTAAACTAAGAGGATTCTATAGCCGAGGACCACCAAAGAAGCCACACTGAGACTGGTAGGAAAGGCGGAGACGAGGAAAAAGCTGCCTCTCTCTTACAGGGAGGGTTGCCCTGTGAGTTGTGGGTCCTCAGCCCCAAAACCGGAATCCCAAGACCCAGACTGCATATTAAAGGGCCTGCATGGAGAGCCTCGCTCACAGCCACCTTCCCAGAGTTCCAGGAGGGGGCGGGGGCCGCTGGGAGGACTGAAGTTGCCAGGGGAGAGAATGGTCTTGGAGGCACAGAGGGAGACACTTTGAGGGATGGACACCCTAACCCCTGGGATGAGTCACTCCCCAAATCTAAAGTGAACTTTTTCCCTGGGAACAGCATCACCAGCAAAGAGAAGAAATAACCCTGTCCACCAGAGGCTCACCCGCCCCAGTTAGAACAAAGAGGCGCTTAGAGGCAGGCAGCACGTTAGGGGCAAAAATAATGAGTGCAGAGGTCTAAGCTACACCACTCCCACCCCCCACCCCCCCACCCCCCCCCCCCCCCCACCCCCCCGCGCTGAATGCTCGCCTGGGGCGAACCTGCGGAGGCCAAAACCATGGTGGTGGCCGAGGCAGAGGTCCACCCTCACACACAGTCCTGCCTGCGGCGTGGGCCCGCCCTTGGCAGGGGTAGAAGCCCGAGCAACAGCAGACGGTGTACATGCGGGCTTGCGGGAGTCAGCCAGCGAGGGCGGAAGCTGCAGCTGCAGTGGCTGCTGCAGAAGTCCAGGCCAGCAAAAGGGCATACCCTTGGCGGCAGCAGAGCCGGGCGACCTCCGGGGTGGACCCAGGGAGCACACGCCCCTTAGGCCACAGAGATGGGAGCTGCAGCGGCTGCTGAAGAGGTCTAGGCTGAGGCACAAAGCCCCTAGCGAGCGGACCCAACCTTGGCAGCAGCAGAAGCCAAAGTAGCCCCAGAGCAGTCTGAGCGAGCATGCACTGGCCCACCAGCAGAGGCAGAAGCCCCGGCAAACACTGTGGAAGCCCAATCCCAGGCGCAAGCTGGCTGGTGGCACAGGTCTGCCCTCAGGGGCAGCGGAAGCTGGGGAGACTTTGGAAGGGGTCCAAGCAGGGGCAGCTGCGGAAGCAGGCTGGCTCCAGGTAGCAACAGGGGGCGCGTGGACAGACCACACAAGGGGAGCACAGGGGACACACCCACTGGACCCCTGTGACTACATCCTACTGAGTGCTGAAAAGAAAATACAAAACAAAACAAAATAAATAAAAAGTCTAGATAGAATGACACCTGAGGCTAAGGGGCAGGTCATATCCAATACTGTACCTAATCAATGAATTACATACAGTACTGAGCCCAACAAGTAGCCAGCAATAAGAGGCAACAGAAAGCGGATCTCAGGGGAACTTGAACTTTTAAAGGAACTTCCCCAAAGCCAAGAGTAGATAAAAGCAAGCATAGGAGTGCAGCTGATATTTACAATGGCACCTGGGCCCAGCAAAAGCAGCCACAAGATCTGGATCGCCTATAGCTCCAGAAAGGTTGATAAGAGCCAGTACACAGGCAGTGACCCCCACTGATCTGCACCAGGCCCCGGACAGGGAGGTCCAGGGCAGGC
Organism: Saccopteryx bilineata; assembly: GCF_036850765.1. Taxonomy (NCBI): domain Eukaryota; kingdom Metazoa; phylum Chordata; class Mammalia; order Chiroptera; family Emballonuridae; genus Saccopteryx; species Saccopteryx bilineata. Next base: position 170,853,186 of record NC_089495.1, read on the forward strand.
ACATTCAGTGGCCAGATACAAAAAGTACCAGTTTAGGACCTAACAACCCTTGTTAGAGTGCAAGCTTAAGGAAGGGCTCCTCACACCTGACCCAGCTAAGACATAGAAAACGCTGACACAAACAGCAAAAAGAACAATGATAGCAGATAAGTAGCCCACAGCAGATTAGAAACAACAGCTGATGCCAACCAAGAAGATTTAGAAGTGGCCCTGGCTGGTTGGCTCAGTGGTAGAGCGTTGGCCTAGAGTGCGGAAGTCCTAGATTCGATTCCTGGCCAGGGCACACAGGAGAGGCGCCCATCTGCCTCTCCACCCCTCCCCCTCTCCTTCCTCTCTGTCTCTCTCTTCCCCTCCCACAGCCGAGGCTCCATTGGAGCAAAAGATGGCCCGGGCGCTGGGGATGGCTCCCTAGCCTCTGCCCCAGGCACTAGAGTGGCTCTGGTCACGACAGAGCGATGCTCCAAATGGGCAGAGCATCGCCCCCTGGTGGGTGTGCTGGGTGGATCCCGGTCAAGCGCATGCAGGAGTCTGTCTGACTGCCTCCCCGTTTTCAGCTTCAGAAAAATACAAAAAAAAAAAAAAAAAAGATCTAGAAGTAACACAACTGAAAATTGGAGGCAGACAATACCAACCCTAGACTTAGCTAGCTTCACAAACAACACACCCAAACGAGGAGTGTATGCACAGACAAAATGGGAAGAAAGAGAAATGCAATCCAAATGAATAAACAAGAGAAATCCCCAGAAAAAGAACTGAGTGAGATGGAAATAATGAAACTACCAGATGCAGAGTTTAAAATGATTACTAAAATGCTCAAAGATCTTAGAGCAACAATGGACGGCCACAATGAGAATCTGACAGAGATAACAAGTATCAAAAAGGACATTCAAATAACAAAAAAGAATCAGTCAGAAATGACAAATACAATATCAGAAATGAAGACTACACTAGAAGGAATTAAAAGCAGTCTGGATGAAGCAGAGGATCGAATCACAATTTTGAAGACAAGATAAATGAAAGCACAGAAGCAGAGCAGCAAAAAGAGAAGAGGATCAAAAAGTCTGAGGAAACTCTAAGAGAGCTCTGTAACGATATAAAGAGAAACAATTTCTGCATCATAGGGGTTTTAGAAGGAGAAGAGAAAAAACAAGGGATAGAGAGCCTGTTTGAAGAAATCATAGCTGAAAACTTCCCTAAATTGATGCAGGAAAAAGTCACACAGTTCAAGAAGCACAGAGAATTCCATTAAAGAGAAAGCCAAAGAAACCTACACCAAAACACGTAATAATTAAAATACTAAAGCTAAGAGATAAAGAAAAATACTAAAAGCTGCAAGTGAAAAACAGTCAAACAACTACAAAGGAGCCCCTATAAGGATGACATCCAACTTCTCAACAGAAACACTTGAGGCCAGAAGAGATTGGCAAGAAATATTCAAAGTAATGCAGAACAAGAGCCTACAATCAAGACTTCTTTATCCAGCAAAGTTATTGTTTAAAATTAAAGAAGTAAAAAATTTCCCAGACCAAAAAAAAAAAAAAAAAAACCCTCAAGGAATTCATTACAATCAAACCAATGCTGCAAGAAATGTTAAGGGGCCTGCTGTAAACAGAACAGAGGGGGGGAAATATAGTAAAAGAGGCATGTAGATTTAAAGAATAAAATGGCAATAAACAACTACATATCAATAATAACCTTAAACATAAATGGATTAAATAATCTAATCAAAAGACATAGGGTAGCTGCATTGATAAGAAAACAGGACCCGTACATATGCTGTCTACAAGTGACACATCTCAAAACAAAAGATACACACAGACTGAAAGTAAAAGGTAAAAAAATATATATTTCATGCAAATGGAAATGAAAAAAATCTGGGGTAGCAATACTTATATCTGACAAAATAGACTTTAAAACAAAGGCTATACTGGCCGGTTCGCTCAGTGGTAGAGCGTCGGCCTGGCGTGCAGAAATCCTGGGTTCGATTCCCGGCCAGGGCACACAGGAGAAGCACCCATCTGCTTCTCCACCCCTCCCTCTCTCCTTCCTCTCTCTCTCTTCCCCTCCCGCAGCCGAGGCTCCAATGGAGCAAAGATGGCCCGGGCGCTGGGGATGGCTCCTTGGCCTCTGCCCCAGGCGCTAGAGTGGCTCTGGTTGCAACAGAGCAATGCCCTGGAGGGCCAGAGCATCGCCCCCTGGTGGGCAGAGCATCGCCCCTGGTGGGCGTGCCGGGTGGATCCCGGTCGGGCGCATGCGGGAGTCTGTCTGACTGTCTCTCCCCGTTTCCAGCTTCAGAAAAATACAAAAAACAAAACAAAACAAAAAAAACAAAGGCTATAGTAAGGGGTAAAGAAGGTCACTACATAATAATAAAGGGAGCAATCCAACAGGAACATATAACCATTATAAATGTCTATGCACCTAATAAAGGAGCACCTAAATATATAAAGCAGATTTTGATGGACATAAACGGGAAGATCAACAGCAATACTATAATAGTAGGAGATTTCAATACCCCACTTACATCACTAGCTAGATCTTCAAGAAAGAAAATTAACAAAGAAACAGCAGACTTAAAGGAAACCCTAGGTCAACTGGATTTAACAGATATCTTCAGAATCTTTCAACCTAAAGCAGCATAATATACATTCTTTTCAAATGTTCATGGTACATTCTCTAGGATAGACCACATGTTAGGGCACAAAAAGGGTCTTAACAAATTTAAGAAGATTGAAATCATATAAAGCATCTTCTCTGATCATAATGGCATGAAACTAGAAATCAACTACAACTGAAAAATACTCAAACACTTGGAAACTAAATAGCATGTTATTAAATAACAAATGGGTTAACAATGAGATCAAAGAAGAAATAAAAAAATTCCCAGAAACAAATGAAAATGAGCATACAACTCAAAATTTATGGGACACAGCAAAAGCAGTCCTGAGAGGGAAGTTTATAGCATTATAGGCATACCTCAAGAAGCTAGAAAAAAGCTCAAATAAACAATTTAACCCTGTAACTAAAAGAACTAGAAAAAGAACAGCAAGTAAAGCCCAGAGGAAGTAGAAGGAAGGAAATAATTAAGATCAGAGCAGAAATAAATAACACAGAGGCTAAAGAAACAATACAGAGGATCAATGAAACCAAGAGCTGGTTCTTTGAAAAGGTAAACAAGATCAATGAACCTTTAACCAGACTCACCAAGAAAAAAAGAGAGAGGACTCAAATAAGTAAAATTAAAAATAAGAGTGGAGAAGTAACAACTGACACAGCAGAAATACAAAGGATTGTTAAGAAAATACTATGAAGAACTATATGCCAAAAAATTAGACAACCTAGGTGAAATGGACAAATTCCTTAAAAAATATAATCTTTCAAAAGTCAATCTGGAAGAATCAAAAAATCGAAATAGAACAATTACATAAATGAGATCGAAACAGTTATCAAAAAACTCCCAAAAACAAAAGCCCTGGGCCATATAGCTTCACAGGCTAATTCAACCAAACATTCAAAGAACTAACTCCTATCCTTCTCAAAATATTTCAAAAAATTCAAAAGGAGGGAAGACTTCCATGCTCCTTTTATGAGGCAAGCATAATTCTGATTCCAAAACCAGGCAAAGACAACACAAAGAAAGAAAATTATAGGCCAAAATTCCAAAATTAGCAAACCAGATCTAGCAATACATTAAAAATATCATACATCATGATCAAGTGGGATTTATTCTGGGGAGACAAGGCTAGTCCAATATTCACAAATCAATCAATGTAACTCATCACATAAACAAAAGGTAGGAGAAAAACCACATCATAATATCAATAGATGCAGAAAAAACATTTGATAAAATCCAGCACCCATTTATGATCAAAACTCTCAGCAAAGTGGGAATACAGGGAACATACCTCAACATGATAAAGGCCATCTATGACAGACCTACATCATACTCAATGGACAAAAGTTAAAAGCAATCCTCTTAAGATCAGGACCAAGGCAGGGGTGCCCCCTTCCCCCACTCTTATTCAACATAGTTCTGGAAATCCTGGGCACAGCAATCAGACAAGAAGATATAAAAGGCCTCCAAACTGGAAAAGAAGTAAAACTATCATTATTTGCAGATGATATGATACTGTATATAGAAAACCCTGAAGTCTCAGTCAAAAAACTACTGGACCTGATAAATGAATTCAGCAAGGTGGCAGGATATAAAATTAATATTCAGAAATCAGAGGCATTAATATACACCAACAATGAACTGTCAGAAAGAGAAATTAAAAAAACAATCTCCTTCACTATTGCAACAAAAAAAAGTACGTAGGAGTAAATTTAACCAAGCAGATTAAAGACTTGTACTTGGAAAATTATAAAACATTGATAAAAGAAATCAAGGAAGATACAAACAGTGGAAGCATATACCGTGTTCATGGTTAGGAAGAATAAGCATCATTAAAATGACTATATTACCCAAAGCAATTTATAAATTCAATGCAATTCCTATTAAAATACCAATAACATACTTCAAAGATATAGAACATATATTCCAAAAATTTATATGAAACCAAAACAGAATACAAATAACCTCAGCAATCTTGAAAAAGAAGAATAAAGTGGGAGGTATCACACTTCCCAATATCAAGCTATACTACAAGGCCATTGTACTCAAAACAGCTTGGTACTGGCATAAGAACAGGCATATAGATCAATGGAACAGAACAGAGCATCCAGAAATAAACCCACACTTTTATGGACAACTGATATTTGACAGAGGAGGTAATAGCATACAATGGAGTAAAAGCCTCTTTAACAAATGGTGTTGGGAAAACTGAACAGCTACCTGTAAAAAAATGAAACTAGACCACCAACCTACACCATTCATAAAAATAAACTCAAAATGGATGAAAGACTTAAATGTAAGGCGTGAAACCATAAGCATCTTAGAAGAAAACATAGGCAGTAAGCTCTTCGACATCTCTTGCACCAATATATCTGCTTATTTATCTTCACGGGCAAGGGAAATAAAAGAGGATAAACAAATGGGACTATATCAAACTAAAAAGCTTTTGCACAGCAAAAGACAATAAGAACAGAATAAAAAGACAAACTACACAATGGAAGAACATAGTCGACAATACGTCTGATAAGGGGTTAATAACCAAAATTTATAAAGAATTTGTAAAATTCAACAACAGTAAAGTAAACAATCCAATCAAAAAATGGGCAAAAGAAATGACCAAACACTTCTCCAAAGAGGACATACAGATGGCCAATAGGCAGATGAAAAAATGCTCAACATCACTAATCATTAGAGAAATGCAAATTAAAACCACAATGAGATATCACCTCACACCAGTCAGAATGGCGCTCATTAACAAAACAACACAGAATAAGTGCTGGAGAGGATGTGGAGAAAAGGGAACCATCCTGCATTGCTGGTGGGAATGCACACTGGTGCAGCCACTGTGGAAAACAGTATAGAGATTCCTGAAAAAATTAATAATGGAACTGCCTTTTGACCTAGCCATCCCATTTTTAGGAATATATCCCAAGAACACCAAATCACTGATTCAAAAGAAGAAATGCACCCCCATGTTTATGGCAGCATTGTTCACAATAGCGAAGATCTGGAAACAGCCCAACTGTCCGTCAGTGGACAAGTGTATTAAAAAGCTGTGGTACATATATACAATGGAATACTATGGGGCCATAAAAAAGAAGGAAATCTTGTGGTATGATACTAAAGAATAGAAAATTAATATTAACATTTTAGGGAAAATTGTTAGCTTTCTTGTCCTCTCCTTTCTGTAGGGAGTGAAAGTAAAGGAATGTGAAAGTTTCCTAGCTTGCAGAGACATACTGTGTAGCAGGCATCGGGAACCTATGGCTCATGAGCCAGATGTGGCTCTTTTGATGGCTGCATCTGGCTTGAAGACAAATCTTTAATAAAAAAATAATAACGTTAAAAATATAAAACATTTTCATGTATTACAATCCATTCATTTCCTACTACTCATGTTCATGGTTGCAGGTGGCTGGAGCCAATCACAGCTGTCCTCCAGGACAACACCAAATTTTTATTGGATCATGCCTAACGTACACGGGTCGTTGTATGGCTCTCACAGAATTACATTTTAAAATATGTGGCATTCATGGCTCTCTCAGCCAAGAAGTTTCCTAACACCTGCTGTGTAGGAAACCCTTTTTACCAGGAAGCTTAAAAGGCATTTTATAATTTGGGCTAGGCATACAGAGATATTTTGTAAATATGGTTTTTATACTTTGTGATTTGCACCAACTCAGGATAAACAACATTGTATTGTAAAGAGATTTTGTGCTGGGAGACTTAGATTCCCCCTTCCCCACCTCTGTGAGAAGATGGGGAAACACCAGCCCAGTGTGGGGAGGGGAGGGAGAGATAAGGCAAGCCACTTTCTGCTCTCTTTCTTTCTTCTTTAATGGATCATTTGCAAAAGTTTATTCCCTGGGGCCACGTAGGCTCCCCGCCTCAAGCCTATAGTTAATGCATATACCTCCAGAAAAAGAAATAGCAAATAAACACTGAAAAATTTAGAAATGTCTTTAATATGAAAAACATTTTTCACTATGGTGTTACCTTATAAGTTTTAATATGTAGAAATGTTTTTTATAAATCCTATAGATGAGTGTTATAAGCTTGCTAATGTATTATGTCATCACTGCCCCTCCCCCTTTTCCCACCAACCTGTGTTTGATCAAAGCTATATAACCTGTCTCAGGGCTGTGCGCAGGGCACATGATTTGGGTCAGCTTTGCCCTGTGTTAGCCATATGAGGCCGGCATATTAAATTTCCTCCTTTTAATAAAACTCCTTAAAAATTTATTTGGACTTGGTGTCTCTACGTAAACCCGGCAAAACGGTACTTTATAACAATCTTACCTTTTGCGACAACATGGATGGACCTGGAAACTATTATGTTAAGGAAAATAAGCCAGGTAGAGAAAGAAAAATATCATATGACCTCACTCATTTGAGGAATCCAATGAACAATGTGAACTGAGGAACTGAATTGAGACAGAGGAGGAATCAAAGGGACCAGAGGAAAAGAAGACAGAGGGAAAGGGGATGAGAGGATGGGATAATCCCAAGGGAAGGGGGGAGGGCGCTGTGGGGAGGCAGGCAAGGGAGATGACATTTAAGGCCTCTTCACTATTCCAATTATAATATCCAAAACTCTGGCTCCTCGTTTAGTAAGTACTACCTGTTCTGCTGGGTTCCCGAGAGGATTAAAGATTATGTCTATAAAGTGCTTAGTACAGTACCTGGTATGTGGTATACAGTCAAGAAACAATAATCATTATTTTATGCCTTGCTTCCTTAAACCTTCCTACATAGCCACCATGTCAATCATTTTGCCAACTCTTTCCTACTGCTAGAAAGTAAGCCCATAATGAATGACTCGGTTTAAGATAAACACACAAGTTATTCTAGTTAATCTTTTCTTCAAATCTCTAACTTTCAGGTATCTAAATCTTCCTGTTCTTCCACTCTCTAATACAGTGGTTCTCAACCCTGGCTGCGCGACAGAAGCCCCTGCGTAGCTTTTAAAACATATTTAAGCAAGATCCCCATCTACAAGAGATTCTGATTTAACAGGCCTGGAGTAGGGCCCAGCCTCAGTTGCACTGTTTTAAAACTTCCCAGAAATATCGTGTGTAGTTAGGTTTCAGAACCAAGCTTTAATGACCCAGCCTGACCTGACACTCTTTGAAAATCCCTGGTCACTGGCCTCAGAGGTATATCTGACACACCATCCTTTCCACCATCTCAATATTTCTTGGAATCACCATGTTTTCCTTCTTAGAGAAGGGAGGTTCTTGTCTATTACAAAAGATACTCCCTTAGAACTCCAAATCTCTAATCTCTTCCATGCCCTTATTTCATCATTCATCATCCCTTTCCCTCCTCCCAAAAATTCTTATGACTTCCTCTTTTCTGGTTTCCACGGACTGTGAACACGGAGGACGTGACCTAATCTGCTTCATTCCTGGTATACCCAGCACCCAGCACTGTCCAATGCAAGAAATGAGTTGACTACTGATTCAGGTCATTACTTCCACCCTTGGCAAACTCGGCTCAACCAATCCCCTCACCATGTTGTTCTCTGAGAGGTCACCGGGGACCTCGTTCCCGCCATCACACTCCACATTCAGCCCTGCTCTGAATCCTTCCGTCTCGGGCGGCTGTGCTTCCTTATCTTTAAGTCCCCAAGCACCTGGTGTGGTGTCTGGCGCGCAGTGGTCAATCACTAAACGTTTGCTAACTTGGATGAGAAATAAAATAAGAGCTGAGAGACAGAATGTGCGGTCAGACCCCTGACCGGTAAATCACAGATATTTCCAGACATAAAAGTACCAAAAAAAAAGAGAGAAAAACTGGAGGCTGGTGTCGCTAATGTCCTCAGAATCTAGTTTTCATAGCAAACTGCTCCTTTAAAAACAAAACAAAAAAACATCATACAAGCATCTCACCACATTACCTTGGCCAAAGGCAAGAGCGGCTGCGGGGACGCGTCTTCACCAAGGGATAAAGCCTTACCGGCCTTTGAACCCCGTCGGCCCCAAACTGGGGCGTGGGGAGGGGACAGGCCGGTAACCTGCAGGACGCGCCCCAAGGCGGCTGCTGCCCCGCCTCCACTCTGCCGCGGCCCCAGGGGCACTCGGAAAGGTCGCACCCCCGCAGGCTGGCTGTGGCCCGAAGTCGGGGCCGCTGACCGGGCAACCTCAGAGGGAAGGGGCGGGCTCCCGGGCGCCGCTCAGGGGAGGGTGGCCGGGCCTCGAGGATGCACGCGGCCGGGGCCTGCAGCACCCAGGGCCGAACCGGAGGGAGCAGGGCAGCGCTGTGGGGAGGAGAGGCAGGGAGAGAAGGGAAAACCAGAAGGAGCGGGGAACCACGCGGAGACCAGAGCACCCGAGGCCGCCCCGCGCGGGCCTTAGAAGGCCGTAACGTGACACCGACCTGCTGGTCCTGCCGCTGCTTCAGATGCACGCCAACCACGGTGGTCGCTGTCAGCACCACCGACAGGCCCAGCACCAGCTTCGAGGTCCTCGACATCCCCACGCGGCCGCGCAGTCTCACCCCGGCGAGGCCCCGACCGCCGCGGAGCGTGCGTCGCTACCGGTGCAAGCCAGACCCGACGCCGAGAACGCCGAACCCCGGCCTTTGCGAGCGCCGCCTGCCGCCGCCAGGCGCGAGCAATCGAGAGCCGAGCGGCGCCCCAGCTCCGTGGCAAGTGCGGCTCTGCCGTAGCTTGGGGAAAAGCGGGATCCCTTCTCTACACTGCAGGCGGCCGGGTTAAAACACTCCCCATTCAAATTCTGTAGAGTCCTAGCCCAAAGCGGGTTCCAGCACCTTGCCGGAGGGGGTGTGGAGGGGTGCCATGCCTGAGCCACTTCATTTTATCACCGCACCACCACCACCAGCGGTCGGGGCCTTCGCGGGGTGCGGGATTCCCACTGGGGAATTTGACCCAGGTGCTTTGCTTAATACCAACTTCACCAAACTCAGCCCTCATTGTCCCTTTGGTGGGGGCGGTGCCTCCAGGAGATGGAGCTTTGCTAGTTAAATGTTGTAGACACAGTCACCTGCTTTTACCTTGACGCTGTGGGATGGTTGGTCAGGGTCTGATTTTTCTTAAAATCGAAGTTTTATGACTAAAGAGCTTGCTAGATGGGCAGCGATACATCTTTGCCTCCTTATATTAAAAGAGCTGGTCACCTTCTTGCCCGTGTAATCCATAAGAGGTCACTTTTGCACCCTTAGCGCCTTTGCAAGACCATTCCTGAGCCCACATCACTGGGAGCATACTGTTCCCATGTATAAGACGCACCCTTTTCTGAAAATTTTGAGGTCTGAAAACTGGGTGCATCTTATACAGTGGTTGTGGCATTTCAAATGTCATAGATGGAACTGAGGACGAGGCAGTCTATGAAGACAGTGATTTGTCATCAGACACAGATGAGGACAAGCTAATGAAGGGAGTTTTGACAGTGATGAAGAGTTGTATGAATTTTATGATGAATAAAACTTGAGTTCAAAAACTTTATGTAATACTTTTTTTCAATTTCAGGCCCCAAAATTAAAATGCGTCTTATACATAGGGTAATACTAAACGATGGAATGAAGGAGCGCTTTGAGAACAGCGTAAGGTACTGTCCAAGGTGTCCAAAGATGTTTGGCTTTCTGATGAAGAGGTATCATCACTGAATTATTCTTTCTCATTAGAACTCACTAAGAACAAACTTCCTGTGGAAACAACTTCGGATGGTATTGATTTGGATTCTGTCTTAGCTTCACCCAAGTGGTTCTTCGACATTCATCTCTGCAGTGCTTTACTATTCCAGCCTAAATTACACAAGCATAAATGGCATGAGGTGATAGTGCTCTTGGGAGATGTAATATAATAAAACTTTAAACAATAAAATTTTTTTAAATACCCTTTTCAAATGTCATTTTGTCTGCAACATGTTTTTCAGCTGGAGGAATGTACCATGGAATTGGAAATGGGGTTCCTTCCCTAATAAACCTTGAAGTTGGAAGCAATTCAATTCAGAGTGTATTTGCATATTTCTGTAAAGAAATAAAAACTATATTAGACTACTTTTAATTGTGGTCTTCAGATACTTTTCAACTCAGTCAGTGAGCCTTCAGCTTGTCCTTAGAATGTACCTACCCCAAAGGGTTAGATGTTTTTTTATTCTATCCTCACTACTTTTTCAACTTGTCTTTTGAAATATTTTGTTTTTCTACTTTTGAAAGATTCTTTAAATGTTAAGTGTCAAATTTTTAAAAATGGATTATCTGTTTAAATATTTATAAACCTAGGCAGGATGTATTGTGTGGTTATTGTCTTATAAATTACTGGGTTATGAGGGAATGACTGCATACCATCAAACACTGAAACCAACTTTTTTTTTTTTTCATTAAAATAATTTCCATTGGCCCTGGCTGGTTGGCTCAGTGGTAGAGTGTCAGCCTGGCGTGCAGGAGTCCCAGGTTCGTTCCCAGCCAGGGCACACGGGAGAGGCACCCATCTGCTTCTCCACCCCCCCTTCCTCTCTGTCTCTCTCTTCCCCTCCCGCAGCCAGGGCTCCATTGGAGCAAAAGTTGGCCCAGGCACTGAGGATGGTTCCACTACCTCTGCCTCGGGTGCTAGAGTGGCCCTGGTTGCATTGGAGCAACACCCCAGATGGGCAGAGCATCGCCCCCTGGTGGGCATGCCGGGTGGATCACAGTCGGCGCATGCAGGAGTCTGTCTAACTGCCTCCCTGTTTCCAACTTCAGAAAAATACCCCCCCCCAAAATAATAATAATAATAATTTCCATCTAGTCTAAGTATACTTTTAAGTGTGTGCGGTGTGTTTGAACAAAAGCAGTTTTCTTGGACAACTTGAAGAGTTTCTACTAATGAATAGAAGTTCAGATTTGCTGATTGGCTTCCCCCCCCCCCCAACAACCTGACTGAATGTGCAAGGAGCAGAAGATTCAAGATACCCTCACCCCACCCCATTTCTCAAGCAGCTCAATTCCTGCAAGGAAGACAGGCTGGCATATCAAATAATCACATTTTTAAAAAGCAGTTTACAAGCAGCAATTGTTATGGACTAGATGTTTGTGTCCACCCACCACCATTTTTATGTTGAAATCATAACCTCCAATGTCATGGTATTAGGAGGTAGAGCCTTTAGTATACCTACTTAGTGAAGAATAGGTTTAGATGAGGTTATGAGGGTAGAGCCCCCTGATGAGATTAGTGTTCTTGTAAAAAGAGAAAAAGGCTAGAACTTGCTCTCTCTACCATGTAAGTACACAGCAAGAAGGTGGCCATCTGCAAACTGGGTAGAGGACCCTGACCCTGCCGGTACCCTCATCTCAGTCTTCCCAACCTCCAAAGCTCTAAGAAATAAACATGTTTAATCACCCAGTCGATGGCATTTTTTATTATAGCAGCCACAGCTAAGACAGCAATGAGCTGTTCCCTCAAAGTTAAGTGTGGGTATAGATCTACTGCCCTAGAGACAGTCTCAGCCAACACAGAAGATTAAGACCCAGTGCTCTGTCAGAACCTTCCAGCAACTCTCTTCTAGGAAGGAGCCAGGTGCTGGTTGGTCTTCCTCACTCTCTTCCTCTCAGTGGTAAACCATCTCTAATGCTAACTAAATGGAAAAGTCCTGCTTAACCATCGGAAACTGGGTAAGAGGAGCTCCTGAAATAAGCACAGAAATATAATAAGTACAGGCAGAGTTTCTACTACAAGGTCTAAGACTTAAAATTGAGGCCCACTTTACCCACAGAGACGGTAAAAAAAAATTTCTTCATAATATTAGCAGGCACTTAGCACATTCAGGCACACATTTGAGAGCTGTTTATCCTTTGGCTAGCATCTCCCCATTTCTCCCATCCCCCACCCCCAGCAACCACCATTCCACTCTGCTTCTATGAGTTAGAATTTTTAGATTCCATATATAAAAAGTATTTGTCTTTCTGTGTCTGGCTTACTTCATTTAGCATAATGTCCTCCAGGTTCATCCATATTGTTGCAGATGGGAGGATTTCCATCTTCTTATGGCTGAATAATCTTTCATTGTGTATATATACCACAATTTCTTTATACATTCATCTGTCAATGGACACAGGTTTTTCTACATCTTGGATATTCTGAGTAATGCTGCAATAAACATGGGACCCCAATTTCATTACCTTTGGATATATATCCAGAAAGGGTTTGCTGAATCATAAAGTAGTCCTATTTTTTATTTTTTGAGAAATCTCCATACTGTTTTTCCATAGTGGTTGTACCAATTTACATTTACAGCACACCAGGGTTCCTTTTTCTCCACATCCTCACTAGCACTTATTATCCTGTGTCTTTATAATAATTGCTATTCTGACAGGTGAGCAGTGATATCTCATTGTGGTTGTAATTTGCAATTCTCTGATGATTAGTAATGTTGAATACCTTTACACATACCTATTGACTATTTCAGTTATAAGATGAATAAATTCCGGGGATCTAATGTACACCACGGCAACTGTAGTGTGTGTATACTTGAAATTTGCTAAGAGAATAGACTTTAAGTGTTCTCACCTCACACAAAAAATGCGTGTGAAGCCATGGTCAGTTGACTCAGTGGATAGAGTGCTGGCCCAGCGTATGGACGTCTGGGTTCAATTCCTGGTCAAGGCACACAAGAGAAGTAACCATCTGCTTCTCTCTCCTTCTCCTTTATCTCCACCTTCTCTTCCCACAGCCAGTGGCTCGTTTGGTCCAAGTGTCAGACCCAGGTGTGAGGATAGCTTGATTGATTTAAGCATCAGCCCCAGACCAGGGTGGGGGGTGTTGCCAGGTGGATCCCAGTTGGGACACATATGGGAGTCTCACTATCTCCCTTCCTCTCACTTAAAAAATAAATAGGCCCTGGCCTGTTGGCTCAGTGGTAGAGCATCGGCCTGGCATGCGGGAGTCCCGGGTTAGATTCCCAGCCAGGGCACTCAGGAAAAGCACCCATCTGCTTCTCCTCCTTCCCCCTCTCCTTCCTCTCTGTCTCTCTCTTCCCCTCCCGCAGCCAAGGCTCCATTGGAGCAAAGTTGGCCCGGGCGCTGAGGATGGCTCCATGGCCTCTGCCTCAGGCGCTAGAATGGCTCTGGTTGCAACAGAGCGATGCCCCAGATGGGCAGAGCATCACCCCCTGGTGGGCATGCTGGGTGGATCCCGGTCGGACACAAGCAGGAGTCTGTCTGACTGCCTCCCTGTTTCCAACTTCAGAAAATACAAAAATAATTAATTAATTAATTAAAAGTATGTGAAGTGATGGATGTGTGTAATTAGCTTGACTGTAGTAATTAATTAACCTTTATACTATATCAAATGATCACATTATACACCTTAAACATGTACAATTTTTATTTGTAAATTATGCCTCAGTAAAGCTGGAAACAAAATAAATTTTAGGTATTTTTAAAGCATCAAGAAGAAAAAATTATCTACATATATACACACATACTCAGGAAAAAAAAAAAAGAAATGAAATACTGATACATGCTACAACATAGATGAAACTTGATATCTTGAAAACATTATTCTAAGTAAAAGAAGCTAGTCACAAAAAACCAGATATTGTATGATTCCATTTATATAAAATGTCCAGAATAAGCAATTCCTTAGAGACAAAAGGTGTAACATTGGTTGCCAGGGGCTGGGGGTGTTGAGTGATGGAGACTGCTAATGAATTTCATTTTGGGGTTATGAAAATGTTCTAGAATTAAATTATAGTGGTGGGTGCAAAATTCTGTGAAGTTACTAAAAACTATTTTAAAATGGTAAATCTTACGGTATATTATTATCTCAATAAAGCTGTTAAAATGATGTGAAAAATAAAACTGTTTATATCATTTAATCTTCACAATAATCCTATGAAACACACGCTGTTAGTGTCCCCATTCTCCAGGAAAGAAAATGAGCCACAGAGGGGTAGATAACGTGCCCAGAGGCCACAAGTTACAGAACAATCTGCTTGGTTTTTAGTTTTGTTTTCAAAAGACATAAAAGATTAAATTTGCCTGGTTTAAACATTTAAAACAGAGAATATATATCTTCAGTCAATGGAGGCAAGAAAAATGTGTATATTTAGAATTTTCCAGTTCCATATTTTAGCTACTTTAAAAGGAGGAGAGAGACAGGCAAGAAAGGGACGGTGCTATGAAGAGATACACAGATGGGAGGAGAGAGAGATAAACAGAGGAGAACAGAAAAACAGACAGGGACTCTAAGTGCATTCTGAGGTACAGCACTTTCCCCACGGAGGTGTTCCCTTAAATAGACTTCGGAGAGCCACGCCCATTCACGTGGCCCTTTGCAATTCCATTTCCGAGTGTCTTCCATTACTCCCTTTGATGGGAGAGCCCTGCTGCCCTCCCTCAGGATGGCATTCTTAGCAGGTGGCCTCTCTGAGCCAAGCTCTGCTGCAACAGAGGTGGAAGAAGGACTTTTGACTTCACTCAGGGGACAATCCCTTAGGTTTAGGGCCTTAGTTTCCTCCTCTGTACTATAGGGACAGTGATATGTCTGCTACCTCCTTGCTTGCTGGTTGAGATGATTAATTAGTAACATGACTACAAATAAATCAGCCTGTGGAGATAAGTGGGCTCAGCATCCCAGCCAGTGAGTCTCCAGTGGCCCCTCCATGAGTCATAAGACTCACTGCTGCTGGGGGCAGTGGTCCTGAATCCTTGTCTTCACATAGTTAGGAGAGGTCTGTTTTCTTACAGCTAACTAGGCCTTTTGGTGAAATGCCAGCATGAGCACTCTCATCTCTCAATGTGCTTGCCCAAGCTTGTGGATTAGAATTTCTTTCCAAATATTTGATGAGATTGAGTTCTTTCAGATTCAAAATCCCATCACATTGTCAGAAAAATGTCAACATTACCATTGTTAATAGAAGAGAACTGTTAGATCTTTTCAATATACTTTCTGACTGCTGTAAATTTATGAACCATTGTTAAAAAAAATAAATAAAACAAAACAATGGCTTTAACTAACAACAGCATATGTTGGCAAAGACATGAAACAGCTGTAACGCTCTGTACTCCTGTGGGAGTGTCACTGGAAACACGTTAGCTGTGTTTGCTGGAACTGAACTGGTGCAAACCCTATGACCCAGTAACTTCATCCCTAGATTCAGACCCAACAGAACTGCATACATGTGAGCACCAAAAGACATGTGCAAGTACACCGGTATGAATTCCACTTACAGAAGTCAGCGTGGTGGTCACCTCGCTGGAAGAGTTGAGATAGTATTCATTGGGAGAAGGCAAACGGGACTGCTGGATGCTGGTATCATTCTATTGCTTGATCTGGTTGCTAGTACTAGGTGTGTGTGAAAATTAATTAAGTGGCACACACATTTTGTGCTCATGTCTATATGCATGGCCGACATCTTTACAAAATCTTATGTAAAATTAGAAATTGAAAAAATGGTTTTAGGCCCTGGCCAGTTAGCTCAGTGGATAGAGTGTTGGCCTGGCATATGGACGTCCCAGGTTCCATCCCCAGACAGGGCACACATGAGAAGCGACCATCTGCTTCTCTCCCCCTCCCTCTTCTCCTTCTTTCCATCTTCTCCTCTCACAGCCAGTAGGTCAATTGATTTGAACATCAGCCCCAGACAGGGGTTGCTGGGGGATCCCGATCAGGGCACATGCAGAAAAGTCTGTCTCTCTATTTCTCCTCCTCTCACTTAAAAGTTTTATCATTACTTTTTTTTTTGAGAGAGAGAGAGAGAGATAAAGAAAGAGAAAGGAGGAGAGAGTCAGGAAGGGAGAGAGAGGGAGGGAGAGAGAAGCATTAACTCATTATTGCTTCACTTTAGTTGCGCATTGACTGCTTCTTATATGTGCCTTGACTGGGGATCTTACCGGTGACCGCCAAAACCAAGCCAACGACCCTTTGTTCATGGCAACAACCTTGGGCTTCAAGCCAATGATCTTTGGAATCAAACTGGCAACTTCTGGATCATGTCAATGGTCCCACAATCAAGCCAGCCACCCAGCACTCAAGCCAGGGAGTCCATGCTCAAGCCAGAGAACTTGGGTTTTGAACTGGTGACCTCAGAGTTCTGGGTCTACGTTCTATTCACAGCGCCACCACTAGTCAGGATATTGTTACTTCTTGCACCAAGAAAGTTTTTTCTCCATAATCACTATTAAGAATTGAAGAGATGCCCAACCTGTGGTGGTGCAATGGATAGAATGGCAACCTGGAATGCTGAAGTTGCTGGTTTGAAAACCTAGGCTTGCCCAGTCAAGGCACATATGATAAGCAATCAGTGAATAACTTAAGTGAAGCAACTATGAGTTGATACTTCTTGCAATACAGCCCCTCTGTAAAATCAATAAATAAAATCTTTAAAAAAAGAATTGAGCAGATTATCAATCAAAATAGCTTAAACGAGAATTATGTGCAGACTTTTTAAACATAAAACTTGATATTAAAAAGTTAGACTCAAAGAATTAGATCTAGTTTTTCTCTTTTTTTATGGTGCCCAATTAGACAGTTTTATTTAAGCCACTACATTTTCCACTTTACAATGCAGTGCTTAAAAGGTGCATTGTTATTTCCTTTCCCTGTGTCTATTTAAATCTGCCCCAATATTGTTTGTATTTTTTCTCATAATTTATAGTATCATAGATGTTTTGTTTTTAGTTTTATATTAATATTATATAGCCTGACCAGGTTGTGGCACAGTGAATAGAGCATTGACCTGGAATGCTGAGGACCCACATTCGAAACCCCAATGTCATAGGCTTGAGCACCAGCTCATCTGGCTTGAGCGTGGGCTCACCAGCTTGAGCACAGGGTCACTGGCTTGAGCGTGGGACCATAGACATGACTCCATTGTCACTGACTTGAGCCCAAAGGTCGCTGGCTTGAGACCAAGATTGTTGGCTTGAGTAAGTGGTCACTGGTTCAGTTGGAGCCATCCCTCCCTCCCCACGTCAAGGCACATATTAGAAAGCAATCAATGAAAAACTAAGGTGCCGCAATGACGAGTTCATGCTTGTCATTTCCCTTCCTGTTTGTCTGTCCCTGTCTGCTCCCCACCCCCTCACACTATACACACAAATTATATAAAGAAATTGTGAATAATTATTATCCACGAACTCCATTTAATAATTATTTTCCAAGCTCCCTCAAGTTGATCCCAGTGAACTATACAATTACCCCTTTTTAATGTTTATCAGGGTGAGACAAAGATTAGGAAGCATGACTAATCTAACACAATTTGCTTTTCAGGCCAGAACTTCTAAACCTTGTGTATCTACCTTTATTCTATTCTAGTGTCCTGGTATCCTGAGATCACATTTGCTCCCATCCCTCTCAGCTTTGGACTGACCCAGATGTGACCAGAGTGACCACTGCTTTCCTGGAGGGCACAGTGGGTGCACATTCACAGCTCCTGTCCCTTCGATGTCAGTTCTGATGGGAGCTGGAGAAAGGGCTAGTGGTGACATGAAAACAAAAAGCTTTAGGAGCAATCTGCCCAAACTCAGCTGTACCGGAGATCTAGGATCTTCAGCATACCCCACCCTCATGGAGTTGTTTGCAAAACTTCTTTTGAAATTGATTGCGCCCTGGCCAGTTGGCTCAGTGGTAGAGGGTCGGCCTGGCGTGCAGAAGTCCCGGTTCGATTCCCGGCCAGGGCACACAGGAGAAGTGCCCATCTGCTTCTCCACCCCTCCCCCTCTCCTTCCTCTCTGTCTCTCTCTTCCCCTCCCACAGCGAGGCTCCATTGGAGCAAAGATGGCCTGGGCGCTGCAGATGGCTCCTTGGCCTCTGCCCCAGGCGCTGGAGTGGTTCTGGTCGCAACAGAGCAACGCCCTGGAGGGGCAGAGCATCGCCCCCTGGTGAGCAGAGCCTCGCCCCCTGATGGGCGTGCCGGGTGGATCCCGGTCGGGCGCATGCTGGAGTCTGTCTGACTGTCTCTCCCTGTTTCCAGCTTCAGAAAAATACAAAAAAAAAAAAAAAAAGAAAGAAAGAAATTGATTGCATGCATGATAATTCTTCTTATGTAAAATCACTGGACATAATCACTTATCAGATTGAATCTGCTTCCTCAGAGAAAACTATGAAGTCAGCCTTCTTAAAAACCTCTCCGTGGCTCCCCATTTCTATAGGATAAAGCCCCAAATTCTTAAGACTAGCATTCTATCTACCCTATGCCCTCCCCTACTTCAGCCTCTTCTAAGTAAGAGGAAACATCAAAAACAAGGCTGGGAGAAGAACCAAGAAATGAAAACTAAGTGGAGGGAATACAATCATCCTCCTGTGTTTGATCAACATGGTCACAGAATGCTTGTTCTACCTTCACTCATACAAGGGTGGGACTTGAAAAATGCCTTCACCACCAAGTGTGTAATTTGGCTTGTGTTATGTCGGCTTGAATCAGGGCCAAGTCCTCACAGCTATTATGGGAGAGCTGGTTTCCAAGTCATTTCTTTCTTAGAGAACATTAATCATCAGTACTCTAGTGGAAAGTATTAATAAGATCACATTGGTAAGTTTAAAGTGAAAGAGAGGGCGGGAACAACCATAATATGTAGGGGCAGAGGCATAAAGCAATGAGTTAGAAAGTTGTATGGGATGGGGCTGAAAAGAAAGAGGAGGCAGGGAGAGGCAGTTTGTTTAAGAATAGGGTGGAAGGTGTCTGCTGAACTGCACCAGTAACCAACTTTTCTGTAAATGTTACAACTTCAGCACCCAATGATTGCAGAAATAACGTACCACATGGCACTCCATAATGCACCATTATGACTATTTAAAAAGAAAATACAGCCTGACCTGTGGTGGCACAGCACAAAAAGCATTGATCTTGAATGCTGAGGTCTCCAGTTCGAGACCCTGGGCTTGCCTGGTCATGAGTTGATGCTTCCTGCTACTCATCCTTCCACCCACTCCTCTCTCTCCTCTCTCTCGCTCTCTAAAAAACAAACAAACAAACAAAAAACCGGAAATGCAGAGCCCAGTCTCATGTATGATCCTATCATGGGGTCTACAGGTGGCTAATACAGTGAAGTCCCAAGTTCTTCAGGCTTAGGTCCTAAAGTCAGCCATGAACTTGTAAGGCAAAAATCACAAACTACCCTTGAAAATCCCTTAGGAAGGTGACATGCTGGAGATAATAGACTTCTGGCATTGAAACTGATTACTGTGTTCAATGGAGGAGCTACAGAACTCATTTGGAATTCTGCACAGATTTGTCTCGTTCTCATTTATTAATTTATTCAATCATTTATTTATATCATTTTGGATTCATGATACTTCTTTTATATTTTGGGGTATAATGCAATGTTACTTCCTTTTGTTGCTCAAATTGCTTCAGCTTTGGTCACTGGGAGATCTTTTAGTTGGCTCCTGGGCCCTTTGACACATCCCAGTCACCGGGTTTTTCTTTTTTCACACTTTCTTACTTTCTGGCACTGTAGGATGCCCCAGGCTCATCTTATCTATTTCCTGTCCAAATCTTAGAATCAGCTGATTCTCTTAAGAACCCTGGTTCCTTTTGAGGAATAGTATTAAAAACCAACACTTGGGCCCTACATGTGCTTGTTGCCACTGGAGTGGGTTTCATTTAGACCCTGTCAAATGACAGACCAAATAAATAAATGCGCGTGTACTAACCTGTGTATATTCACGCAGCTGTATAACCATCTGAATCTGTATTGAGTTAAACATGATGTCTCCAATTCTGATCCACCACGTCAGGGATCATTCTAGTCTCCTCCCCTTGTTTATCTGTAAATCCTCATCCCAGCAGTCCATCACCTACCATCCATTTATTTAATTGTTCAATTTCAGTATACTTGTAGAGCAGCTTTAGGATTGTTAACCTGTACCCTCATGGGAAATCACTTTATCAACTAGAGTACCATGCTTTTTTTGCAGTTCTTTTAATTTTACAGATTCCATGATTTTCCAAAGTTACTAAGTAAGCAACTTTTCTCCCACTTCTGTCCGTGAGGCTGTTTCATACATTTACATGCAATTGGTTAGATTTTCTTGTCACATCCTGTATTCTCTCCTGGGATCTTCCTGAGAGTATTTTTCACACACTTCTATAAACATGATGGAATTAGCATAAATCCACTCTCCCTACCACCCAGTTGTAGTACAGTATATAATACTGTTTTTAACTTTTACCTTTTAAATTCTAAATACATTTAAGATTGCTGTACTCGATTTATCAACTTAAATGATATTTTCTAACTGCCAGCTGTAAATATTGAGAAAATCAGTGTACTTACCCTACTTTCCATTCTTTCTCTCTTTCTCAACTTTTGTTAGTTATATAATTTTTTTCACTGCAAAATGGGTAATATGTACATTCTATTTTGTAAGCATAATTTCCACATATGTTTATCAGTCCTTTCAGTGTTGCTTTTCTATTGCCTATTAGCATCTTCAAAAAAAGGTAATAAAAACTATATATCCTTAATTCTTACATGCTCAAAAAACCTTTTGTTGGCTTTGTACATACAGCACAGTTTGGCTGGGTATAAATTTTTTTGATCTCACTTTTTTCCATGATGACTTTATTGACTTTGTTCATCTATCTTCTTTATTTTATTTTATTACTTTTTCCCCTTTTTATTGAATTTATTGGGGTGACATTGGTTATCAAAATTATATGGGTTTCAGGCACACAATTCTACAACACATCATCTGTACATTGTATTGTGTGTTCACCACTCCAAGTCAAGTCTCTATCCATTACCATTTATCCTCCTATATCTTCCTCCACCTCCCCCCCCATATTTTCTTTTTTTTATATATTTTATATTTTTAAATTATTATTTATTTATTTATTTATTTATTTATTGTATTTTTCCGAAGCTGGAAACGGGGAGAGACAGTCAGACAGACTCCCGCATGCGCCCGACTGGGATCCACCCAGCACGCCCTCCAGGGGGCAAGGTTCTGCCCACCAGGGGGCGATGCTCTGCCCCTCCGAGGGGTCGCTCTGCCGAGACCAGAGCCACTCCTGCACCTGGGGCAAAGGCCAAGGAGCCATCCCCAGCGCCCGGGCCATCCTCGCTCCAATGGAGCCTCACTGCAGGAGGGGAAGAGAGAGACAGAGAGGAAGGAGAAGGGGAGGGGCGGAGAAGCAGATGGGCGTCTTTCCTGTGTGCCCTGGCCAGGAATCGAACCTGGGACCCCTTGCACACCAGGCCGACATTTTACCACTGAGCCAACCAGCCAGGGCCACCCCCCATATTTTCTAATATTAAATAGCTGTGGAGACTTGTTCATTGTTCATGTATAGAAATGCAAATGACTTTTGTACATTGATTTTTGTGTCCTGCAACATTGCTGAATTTATTAGCTCTGTTTTATTGTGTGTGTGGAATATTTAGGGATTTCTACCTATAAAATGTTATCTTTGAATAGAAATAATTTTACTTATTTCTTTCCAACTTAGAAACCTTTTCTTTTTCTTGCCTAATTGCTCTGGCTAGGATTTCAGTACTTTGCTGAGTGGCAAAAGTAGGCATCCTTGTCTTGTTCTGATCTTAGAGGAAAAACTTTCAGTCTTTCACCATTGAGTATGATGTTAGCTATGGTTTTTTCATATAGTTTCTTTCTATTCCTAGTTTATTATGTCTTTTTTTAATCAATAAAGGGTGTTTAAAATGTCAAGTGCTTCTTCTGTATCAATGAGGTCATGATGTAGGTTTTTCCTTTATTCTATTAATGTGGTATGTTACATTGATTGTTTTCATATATTGAACTAAGTTTGCATTCTAGAAATAAATCCCATTTAGTTAAAGTGTATAATCTTTTAAAATATGCTTCTAAATTCAACTTCCTATTGTTTTATTGGGGCTATCTGCACCTGTATATTTCTTTTCTTGTAATGTATTTGTCTGATTTTGGTATCCAGGTAACGCTGGCTTCCTAGAATGAGTTAAAAACTGTTCCTTTTTCAATTTTTAGCAGAGTCTGGGAAAAATTGGTGTTCGCTCTTCTTTAAATATTTGATAGAATCTATCAGTGAAGCCATCTGCTCCAGGTCATTTCTTTGTTAGGAGGCTTTTCATTACTGACTTAATCGCCTTAAATCAATTCAGACTTTCTTTTTTTTTTCTTCATAATTTAGTTTTGTTAGAATGTGTATTTTTAGGAATTTGTCTATTTCCTCTATGTTATCCAATCTATTGGCATATAAACATTCAGAGAATTCTCTTAAAATCATTTTTATTTCTGTTAAATCTGTAGTAATATCCTCATTTTCATTTCTGATTTCAATGATTTGAGCCTTTTTTCTTAGCCAATCTGATTAAATGTTTGGACTTATCTTCATGAAGCACCAACTTTTCACTTTGTTGACTTTTAAAATTATTTATCTCTAATAATCAATAGTTCAAATGTTATAAAAATGTTCACCTGAAACCTATGTACTTTTTCTTAAGATAAATATTTGTTTTATTGATTTTAGAAAGAGAAAGGGAAAGAGTGAGAGACAGGAACATTGATCTGTTCCTGTATGTGCCCTACCCAGGGATTGAACTGGCAACCTCTGTATTTCAGAACAATGCTCTAATCATCTGAGCTATCTGGCCAGGCAAAAGTTATGTACTCTTTTTTTTTTCTTGTATTTTTCTGAAGTTGGAAACGGGAAGGCAGTCAGACAGACTCTCGCATGCACCCAACCGGGATCCACCTGGCATGCCCACCAGGGGGCGATGCTCTGCCCATCTAGGGCATTGCTCTGTTGCAACCAGAACCATTCTAGTGCCTGATGCAGAGACCATAGAGCCATCTTCAGCGCCCAGGCCAACTTTGCTCCAATGAAGCCTTGTCTGCAGGAGGGGAAGAGAGAGACAGAGAGGAAGGAGAGGGGGAGGGATGGAGAAGCAGGTAGGCACTTCTCCTGTGTGCCCTGGCCGGAAATCGAACCTGGGACTCCTGCACACCGGGCTGATGTTCTACCACTGAGCCAGCCAGCCAGGGCCTCTGCCTTAATCTTTAATTATTCCTTTCTTTCCTCTAGGTTTGGATTTAGTTTGCTCTTCTTTTCAATGTAATGTTAGGTTATTAATTTGAGCTTTTCTTTTTTTAAAAACAAAAAAAGACTTTATTTATTCATTTTAGAGAGGAGAGAAGGAGTAGAGAGAGAGAGAGAGAGAGAGAAGGGGGAGGAGCAGAAAGCATCAACTCTCATATGTGCCTTGACTGGGTAATCCCAGGGTTTTGAACCAGCAACCTCAGCGTTCCAGGTTGACACTTTATCCACTGTACCACCACAGGTCAGGCTCTTCTTTTTTAAATATATACATTTAAACTATAAAGTTTATTCTTAGCACCACTTTCAATGAATCCCTTACCTTTTGGTATGTTGTATTTTTGTTTTCATTTGTCTCAAGGTATTTACTAACTTCCCTTATAATATTTTTTTGACATATTGTTTGTTTAATTTACACATACTTGTTAATTTTCTAGTTTTCTTTTTATTAATTTCTTACTTCATTCCACTGTGGTCATAAAAGATACTTTATATGACTTCAATCTTTTAAAATTCATGAAGACTTGTTTTGTAACATAACATATGATCTTTGGGGGAAATGATCAGAAAGTCACTTAAAAAATGTATATTCTGCTGTTGTTGAGTGGAATGTTCTGTGTACATCTGCTTGGTCTAGTGGTTTATAGTGTTGTTAAAGTCCTCTATTTCCTTATTGATCTATTATTGTTGAAAATAGTAATGTTGAAGCCTTGGCTGGTGGCTCAGTGGCTAGAGCATTGGCTTGGTGTATGTATGTCTCAGGTTCAATTTTCAGTCAGGGCACACAGGAAAAGCGACATCTGCTTTTCCCTCACTCCCTCTCCTCCTTCTCTTCTTCTTCCTTACCACAGCCAGTGGCTCAATTGGTTTGAGGGTTGGCCCTAGGCACTAAGGATAGCTCCATTGAAGCATATCAGCCTCAGTTTGAGTATCGAACCCAGATGGGATTGCTGGGTAGGTCCCAGTCAGAGTGCTGGTGGGAATCTGCCTCATTATCTCCCCTCCTCTCACCTAAAAAATAAATAAGTGCCTGACCAGGCTGTGGCACAGTGGATAGAGCGTCGGTCTGGGATGCAGAGGACCCAGGTTCAAGACCCCAGGATCGCCAGCTTGAGTGCAGGCTCATCTGGTTTGAGCTAAGCTCACCAGCTTGGACCCAAGGTTGCTGGCTCGAGCAAGGGGTTACTCAGTCTGCTGTAGCCCCATGGTCAAGGCACTTATGAGAAAGCGATCAATGAACAAGTAAGGTGTCGTAACGAAAAACTGATAATTGATGCTTCTCATCTCTCTTCGTTTCTGTCTGTCTGTCCCTATCTATCCTTCTCTCTGACTCTCTCTCTGTCTCTGTAAAACATAAATAAATAAATAAATAAATAAATAGTAATGTTGAAGTTTCCTATTATGACATAAGGTTCATGGTTAGTGACTTCTTTTAACCTTTACCTCTCCTCAACCAATACTGATACGTCATCTCCTCCTCTTCCCCCACCTCTCTGATAGATTGCTTCTACAAATAAAAATTCTGCGATGATTTCTCATTAAATCCTGCCTTTATTCTTTCCGATTTTTTAAAAATTTACTTTAGAGAGGAGAAAGGGTTGGGGGGAGGAGGGAAGAGGAAGCCTCAACTCTTGTATGTGCCTTGACCAAGCAAGCCCAGAGTTTCAAACTGGTGACCTTCCATATTCCAGGTTGACAATTAATTTATCCAACACTACTTGGTCAGGCCTGCCTTCTTTCTTTATTCATTCATGTGTTCATTCAACAAATATTTGCTGGGTGCCTATCATGAGCTAAGTACTGTTTTACCTACTTGGGATATATGCATATGAGCAAAACAGAGACAAATCTTGCTTTAAGGAATTCTTGTGGAGAAAACAGATAATGAAAGTAAACATAAATAGATAGCTTGTATTGTGTGTTAGAAATTGATAAGAAAAGCAGAGCAGGGTAGGAAGATTAGGAGTAGCAGTGAGGAGATAAAGTCAGATTACAAGTAAGATGATCAGGGTAGGCCTCTTGACTTGTGATAGTTGAGCAAAGATGTGAAGGAAACGAGAAAGGATACTTGTGGGCATCTGAGAGAGAGGAGTGTTCCAGACAGAGAGAACAGCGGGTGTAAAGGCTCCGAGAAGGATCTTGTTTGATATATTTGGAGCATAACAAGGACTATGTGGCTTGGGTGGAGTGGTCAGGGCAAAGAATGATAAGGAGGGGAGCAGAGAGGTAACGGTGGAGCCAAGCCATTTAGGGCCCCATAGAACACAAGAATGATTTTGGCTTTTACTCTAAATGCAATGAGGGCTATTGCTGGGTTTTCAGAAAACAACCAGCACAATCTGATTTAACATTTAAGACATCACTCTGGCAACTGGTTAGAGAATAGACTGTGAGAGGTCACGATACTATTTTAGTAATCCAGACAACAAATGATGGTAGCTTGCACCTGGGTGGCAGCCGCAGAAATGGTGAAAAGTGAGTGAATTCTAGATATATTTTAAAGATGGAACTAATGAGATTTGCATATGAGTTGGGTATGGGGTATAAGAGAAAGAGACCATCAAAGATGACTGCAAGGCTTTTAGATTGAGCAATTAGAAGAATGAGGTCACTGTCCACTGAAATGGGAAGCTGCGGATACAGGACCTTGTGGGCAGAGAGCAATGGTTCAATATTCACACAGTAAATGTGAGTTGTCTAGTTAGAACTCTGAATGGAGATGTCGAGCAAGCATTTTAATACACAAGTCTGGAATTTAAGATTGGAGTCAGTTTGGATCTATAAATTTGAAAGTTTTTAATATACATGGAATTTGAAGTCATGTGATTGGATGACATCAGCAAGAAAATAAATGTATATAGAAAAGGCTAATGACAGGGTCCTGGAACACTCCAGCATGAAGTGTCTGAAGATGAAGAACCCACCAAGGTGCCTGAAGAGAGTGGCCAGTAAAGTAGAAAGAAAACTGAGACCAGAGGTCCCAAGATTTGGTGAAGGAGAAGAGAATGATCAACTATGTCAAATGCTAATAGTTCAAGGAAGAAGAGGACGAAGATTTCTTCCTAACAAATCCAGGGGCACTGGATTTCCCCATGTGGAAATTTTTGGTAATCATGAAAAGAACTATTTTGGGCATTTTCTCTGTGGGTGTGAAAGCCAGATTGGAGAGGATTTCAGAGAGACTGCAGAAAGAAACTGAAGATAGTAACACAGACAACCTCCAGAGGAGTTTAGCCACAAAGTAAAGACAGCATAGTAGATGATGGTTAAAGTGATATTAAGAGAATCTATCTGTTTTGTTTTGTTATGTTTTTTAAGGTATGAGCAACAATAGCATACAGTTCTTGTACCAGTTGAGAATGACCCAATAGAGAAGGAAACACTGGAGTGATTTCTTTGAATGATCAAGAGAGGATGGGATCCAATGTACAAGGTGAGGCTGGCTTCATTAAGAGCATGAATAGTAATTAGAGCATCTACGGTAACTAAGTATATGAGTGCCGATGATAAAGGCACATCAGATTTGGCAGCAGGAGTGTGTAGAAACCACAAGCTCAGATTCTAAGATGCCTGAGGTAGGAAGCAAGATCGTCAGTTGAGAGTAAAGATGGAGAAGAAGGCACCAGTTGTTTGGGGAGGAAACAGCCGTCTAGGAGAACAGGAAGTGAATGAACAAGGGAAGTGGACTGTGAATCCTAGACAGCATAAGGATCCAACTGAAGCTCTTGACAGGTATTTACAATGTTTTCTCTAGCCCTGGCTGGATAGTTAGGTTGGTTAGAGCATCACTTTGACATATAAAGGTTGCTGGTTCAATCCTCAATCAGGGCACATGAAGAAACAGATAAAGCCCTGGCCGGTTGGCTCAGCAGTAGAGTGTTGGCCTGGCGTGTGGAAGTTCTGGGTTTGATTCCCGGCCGGGGCACACAGGAGAAGCACCCATCTGCTTCTCCATCCTTCCCCCTCTCTTTTCTCTCTGTCTCCCTCTTCCCCTCCTGCAGCCAAGATTCCTTTGGAGCAAAGTGACCTGGGCGCTGAGGATGGCTCCATGGCCTCCGCCTCAGGTGCTAGAATGGCTCAGGTTGCAACAGAGCAATGGCCCAGATGGGCAGAGCATTGCCCCCTGGTGGACACGCTTGGTGGATCCCAGTCAGGTGCATGTGGAAGTCTGTCTGTCTGCCTCCCCCAGCTTCTCACTTCGGAAAACTACAAAAAAAAATATATATATATATATATATCAATTATATATCAATGTTTTTTTCTCTCTCTCTCTCTCTCCCTTCCTCTCTCTCAAATCAATCAATAAAAAATATTTTATTTTATTTTTCTAGTGATTACGTTTTCTTAAATTTTTTAATTTATGTATTCATTTTTTTAGACAGGAGAGAGAGTGACAGAAAGAGCAAGAGAGTGAGAGAGAGAGAGAGAGAGAGAGAGAGAGAGAAAGGGGGAAGGAGCAGGAAGCTTCAATTCCCATTTGTGCCTTGACCAGACAAGTGCAGGGTTTTGAACCGGCAACTTCAGTGTTCTAGGTCGATGCTTTATCCACTGCGCCACAACAGGTCAGGCCTAAAATATTTTTTATTGCCTGACCTGTGGTGGCGCAGTGGATAAAGCATCGACCTAGAACAATGAGGTTGCCGGTTCAAAACCCTGGGCTTGCCTGGTCAAGGCACATATGGGAGTTGATGCTTCTAGCTCCTCCCTCCCTTCTCTCTCTCTCTGTCTCTTCTCTCTCTCTCTCTCTCTCTCTCTCTCTTTGTCTCTCCCTCTTCTCTCTAAAATGAATATAAATAAATAAATATTCTATAAAAAATAAAATAAAATAAAAAATATTTTAAATAAAATGTTTCTCTCCAGCCTGTTCAGCTGCATGGGCACAAACCCAAAACAGGTGGAAAGGCGAATTTAATCAGTTTGGAGGTTTTGCCACGTGGGTATGAAGCAGTGAATGAGAAATACAGAAGGGGAGGGTGTGCTGATAATCACTGTTCATGGTAAGCAAACTGGGTGAGGTTGGGGCAAAGGGCAGAAAAAGTGGTGCAAAAGTAACAAGATTACTGAATTGGAGGTTCAGGTGGGTTAAACAGTTGTTGACTATCCAATAAGGGATGACAAAAGTGGAATTCGTGAAAACAGAGATTATGTCACAGAAATAGTTACCGGCACTGACAAGGTCTAGGCAGGACCTTTCAAGCCAGCTGTGGTGATGACCAGGTCTTTTTCTTTCTTCCCCTTATCCAAGCTGTCCCAAACCACACACACACACACACACACACACACACACACACACACACACACACACACATACACACAACTAGAACAAATGGGGAAAAAAGTTTTTAAAGACATGTAAAATACACTGATCAAAAAAGCTCTGATCGGCCTGACTTGTGGTGGCGCAGTGGATAAAGTGTCAACCTGGAATGCTGAGGTTGCTGGTTTGAAACCCTGGGCTTGCCTGGTCAAGGCACATATGGGAGTTGATGCTTCCTGCTCCTACCCTTCCTCTCTCTCCCCCTTCTCTAAAATGAATAAATTTTAAAAATCTAAAAAAAAAAAAAGCTCTGATCACATGGTTGGATGGCACAACAATGTCCAAGTGCTATAAAAGATTTCAAATGCTTACTTTAGATTTTCCATATTTATCCCATGTGGACCACTTAAGTTTGCCCACTAGCACTGGCCCATGGCCCACACAAAGCAGCACTGATCTCAGGTATGACCATAGAAATAAGTGGCTACAGTAAGATATAGGCCAAATTCATCAGAAAAGCTCAAGAAAGTGAAAGGCCAGAGAGGCTGAAAAGATCATCTATGTGTTTATTGAAATCACTCAGCATTAAGATAGAAATAGTGTTAGAATGATTCTGAGCCAAGAGCGAAAATTGTTAAGAAGGAGGCGGGGAGTACCCCAGGGGTGCAATGACAGCAAGACTGGGGTAGTGGGTGATACATGCGCAGAGATGACATGTAAAGCTGAGGTTTGGGGAGAAGAGAGGGAGGATGATCTGAAAGCAGTGATGAGGAGTAGGGAGGACACCCATCACCTCCAGCCCAGTGTGGGAGAAGAAAAACAACCACCCTTGGGAGGGTTGCAGGAGACACAGTGTCCTCGGAAGAAAGTCAGATTTCTACTAGAGTAGGAAGGGCAAGACTGTGTAAAGAAGTTGAGGATACGGCCTCTTCATTGCTGCACAGTAGAAGACAGGTTTTATGAGTAGATGGAGATGGGAGAGGGACTGAACAAGGAATGTGCAAGGCCTTCCTTGAACTCCAGTGCAGAGATGAGGGCTCAATGGCCTCCAGGGCTCCTTAAACATAAGTCAAGGGCATAAAGAGATAAGTCCTGGATTCAAGGCAGGTCGTGAAAAGGCTGAGCGTTGGGTACAGACAGGAATGGAAGTCTGGGGATCTCTCCTGATCCTCACGCATGGAGGTAAAGAGGTCTTAGGAAGCTGGGTTCCCTCTTTATTCCAATGATGGGGATAAAAGGCCTGAGAACGTGTGTGTCTCAGACTTCTAGTGAAAGGGTCCAGGGAAGATGCCACCAGCAGCCTATATTATTATATATATGACCCTCTCCTGCTTTCACAAATAGGAAGCTGTTGGTTTTAGTACCTCAGAATTCAACACTTATTTTGGGAAAGTATTCTTTGTTGATTATTTTCTGATCTCTGCAATTACAAGTATCCTCTACTCAAATTTTTCTGTAGTTGGGATTGACTTCTGGCTCTTCTAATCCCATATTTTGATTTAAGGTTTCAGAGCAATCTTAACTTTCCCGATGATGAATTTGCATTTCTGTTTTTTTATCTCCGTGTTGAGTCTGGATATTCCACGTCAGAAAAAAGAAGTGTTGACTCTACTTCATTATTTTTTTTTTTTACTCATTTAAAGAGCTCTTCTTCTTGTTTTATTTATTTATTTATGTGTGTGTTTGTTTGTTTGTTTATTTATTTATTATTTTGTACAGGGACAGAGAGAGGGATAGATAAGGACAGACAGACAGGAATGGAGAGAGGTGAAAAGCATCAATCATCAGCTTTTCATTGCGACACCTTAGTTGTTCATTGATTGCTTTCTCATATGTGCCTTGATCACGGGCCTTCAGCAGACTGAGTAACCCCTTGTTCGAGCCAGCGACCTTGGGTCCAAGCTGGTGAGCTTTTTTGCTCAAGCCAGATGAGCCCGCGCTCAAGCTGGCGACCTCGGGGTCTCGAATCTGGATTCTCCGCATCCCAGTTCAACACTCTATCCACTGTATCACCGCCTGGTCAGGCTCTACTTCATTATTTTAGAACTGGAATTTCCTTTTTTCATCTACAATCTTTTTTTTTTTTTTACTACTTCACTCTTTATTTCATTGAGGAACCCTGAATGTTTTATACCATTAGTTCTTTTCTCTTATGTTAAGAATTTCTCCACGAAAGAATCCTCTAATGCAGGGGTCCCTAAACTTTTTTCACAGGGGGCCAGTTCACTGTCCCTCAGACCATTGGAGGGCCAGACTATAAAAAAACTATGAACAAATAAATCCCTATGCACACTGCATATATCTTATTTTAAAGTAAAAACAAAACAAAACGGGAACAAATACAATATTTAAAATAAAGAACAAGTAAATTTAAATCAACAAACTGACCAGTATTTCAATGGGAACTATGCTCCTCTCGCTGACCACCAATGAAAGAGGTGCCCCTTCCAGAAGTGCGGTGGGGGCCGGATAAATGGCCTCAGGGGGCCGCATGCGGCCCACAGGCCGTAGTTTGGGGACCACTGCTCTAATGTCTTCCCTTTGAGATAATAGGTCTGGAGGTCAGCATCCTAGGAGCCCAGTAGAAGAAGGATGCCATAAATTCCCCCATCCCCTGCCCATTAGTAAGCAGACTTCTCTGTTCAATTCCTCTGTTTCTAGTACGGTCTCATCTGTGCTTAATGTCCCTGAATAGAAAGAGTCTCTGTTTCAGATTCTTCATTTGTTAGGCTAGGCAGGAGTTGATGGACAGCGTGGGAGAGGAGAGCACTCTTAGGGTTCTAACTGCCCCTTCCCTACATGGATATCCCTATATTATGCCCCACTCCTTAACCCTCTGCACAATTATATTTTTCCAAATAGCCACACCAATATATATCCAACACCACAAACACTTTTCACAAACTGATATTGACATACCTCCATTCCTTCCTCTTGAATCTGGGTGGAACTTTGTAACTGCTATGACCAATGGAATGCAGCAGAAGGGATGCCCTGTGACTTCCAAGCAGCTGATATGACTTCATCCTGGCCCTTTCTTCTCTTGTGGGATGTTCACCATAGGACCCAGTTGCAAGGAAACCCACGCCACATGGAGAAGCCCCATGAGCTTGTTCTGCCCAATGGCCCTAGCTCAGGTCCTGACCAAGAGCCAGCATTAACTACTGGACATGTGAGTAAGTAAACCCACAGGTGACTCTAGACCTCACCTTTGAGTCTTTCAGCTAAGCCCCAGGCACTGTGGAGCAGAGACTAGCCATACTTACTGTGCCCTTGTGAATTCCTGACTCACAGAAACCATAACAAATAATAATTATATTTGGCCCTGGCTGGTTTGCTCAGTGGATAGAGCATAAGCCTGGCATGAGGACATCCTGTGTTTGATCCACAGTCAGGGCACACATGAGAATTGACCATCTGCTTCTCTTTCCTTCCTTCTCACTCTTCTCTCTCTTCCTTTCTCCCCCTTCTCTCTCTCTTCCCCTCTCCCAGCCAGTGGCTGAATTGGTCCATGTGTCGGCCCTGAGCACTAAGGATAGCTCAATTGATTCCAGCATTGGCCACAGAGGGGGTTGCTGGGTGGATCCCAGTGAGGGAACATGCAGGAGTCTGTCTCTCTATCTCCCTTCCTCTCACTTAAAATTATTATTATTATTATTACATTTGTATTAAGCCACTAAACTTTGGGGGTAATTTTTTATTCAGTAATAGATAACTAATACACCCCATCTTCAGCAGTCTCTTGTATCTCTAATTTGTGATATTTTCTAGTGTTCTGATGCAAAAAACAGCTTTCTTCTTTTTTATCCCTTTGCCTTCCCCCACAACCCTGCCTGCACTGTGCATTTGGTTAGAGCTTTCTCTGATCTACTAAGTCCATTCCTACTGTCTGGCTGCTTTCCATCTCTCAGAACTGTTGACATCTCGTGTCTGCGTATCGTCACATCCCCTGTTCTTTGTGTCCTAATAGTATATGCAAGCAAATACAAATATTTTTCCTCCTTTTTACCTAAAAGTTAACATAATATACCCATTGCAACAGCTTTTTTAAAAGTTTTTTTGATTGATTTTTTCTTCCTTTTTCTTTTTCTTTCTTTCTTTCTCTCTCTCTTTCTTTCTCTTTCTTTTTCTTCCTTCCTTCCTTCCTTCCTTCCTTCCTTCCTTCCTTCCTTCCTTCTTTTCTTCTTTCTTTCCTTCCTTCCTTTCTTAGAGAGAGAAACAACAAATTGTTGTTCCACTCATTCATTACATTCATTAGTTCATTGTTGTATGCATCCTGACCAGGGATCAAACCCACAAAACTGACATATTAAAATGATGCTCTAACCAACTGAGCTACCCAGCTGGGGCTTTGCAATAGTTTTTAATCATTTGTGTCTACTGGTGTCACTTCCCTTGCTCTTGATGTCTTTGTAAAAAAATAAATAAATAAAATTTTTTTAAATTCTTATATAATCATGTATGGTTTATTTAATTCTTGGATTATTATTATTTAATTTGCCACACACTTAGATCTCTTTACTTCTGTCATATTTTTCTAATATTTCTTAATTTATTGACTTTAGAGAAAGGAGAGAGAGAAAGGGAGAGAGCGGGAAGCATAAACTTATAGTAATTGCTTCTTGTATGTGCTCTGACTGGGCAACCCAGAGTTTTGAACCAGAGACCTCAGCATTCCAGGTCAATGCTCCATCCACTATGGCACCACAGGCCAAGCACTGCTGGCATATTTTAAACTCCTGGAGACAAAAGTGGTATCTTATTTATCCTTGAGCCATAAGATAAATGACTTTCCCAAATGATCAGTAAAAGTGAACTAAATTGAAAAGATGATGATCAGATTGTTGTGGAATAAGTGATTTAATATTAAGAAAATATATGCAACACCTATTCTTTCCTAATTGTAACCAATTTTATAAGCATTGTTTTTTAAATTATTTATAATATATAGTTGTCTCAGTTACTTTCTGTTTGATATTATTTTTTTCACTTTATTTTAAGATTTTTTATTGATTGATTTTAGAGCGAGGAGAGAGAGCGAGAGCTAGAAGGTGGGGGAGAAGCAGGAAGCATCAGCTCATAGTTGCTTGTCATATGTGCCTTGACTGGGCAACCCTGTGGGTTTTGAACCAGTGACCTTAGAATTCCAGGTCGACACTTTATCCATTGTGCCACCACAGGTTAGGCTAG
This sequence comes from Saccopteryx bilineata, assembly GCF_036850765.1. Taxonomy (NCBI): domain Eukaryota; kingdom Metazoa; phylum Chordata; class Mammalia; order Chiroptera; family Emballonuridae; genus Saccopteryx; species Saccopteryx bilineata. The sequence continues at coordinate 170,887,225 of NC_089495.1, forward strand.
TATTCTTCTTATAAGAAACGAACTTACTTTTTTTTTTTACAAAGACAGGGAAAGAGTCAGAGAGAGGGACAGATAGGGACAGACAGGAAAGGAGAGAGATGAGAAATATCAGTTTTTCGTTGTGGCACTTTAGTTGTTCATTGATTGCTTTCTAATATGTTCCTTGACCAGGGGGCTACAGCAGATAGAGTGACCCCTTGCTCAAGCCAGTGACCTTGTGTCCAAGTTGTGAGCCTTGCTCAAACCAGATGAGCCCGTGCTCAAGCTGGCGACCTTGGAGTCTCGAACCTGGGTCTTCCGCATCCCAGTCTAATGCTCTATCCATTGCGCCACCGCCTGGTCAGGTCAAACTTACATTTTTTATTTGAAAACTTTTTGAGAGGAACATGGAGGCATAAGATAAAGCAAGCATAAATCCAGCTAACATGGGGACCAAGAGAAGGAACACTGTGGTCCCAGAAAGCTCTGTTAGAAGCTGAATAGCACTCAAAACCCTTGCTTCTCTGAGCATGCTGGTGTGAATTCTGACCCATGCTTTCTCATAGACCATGTCAAATCTTTCCTTTAGAAGTGGTCTGTAGCAAGTAAGGTCTAACCCCTCCCAATGGTGGTATTATAAGTCCTTTTAAAAATTTTTTTCCTCCTGAGGAAAACGATCATTTGTTCTCATGCAGCTGCGTTTTCACCAAGCAGGACAAAAATGTCATCTGTAATTTGGTGCATTCCAAAAATCACCCCTTTTGTGAGTGACAGCAAGTATTTATTGAGGGAAGAGACCAAGTCTTTCTCCTGGATCCCCAGAGCCTAGAATAGTGCCCTGTCCATGTTTGTCACGTGAAGCTGGGAAGCCTGCTCTCAGGGAACCGGCAGTCCCCAGTGAACTTCAGTACTTTTGCACAATACCACCTAGACATATACAAAGCAGATTAAAATAATTCCTTAACGTTTTAAAGCATTTAAAAGCACTGCAGTACTACTTATACAAGTCACAGTGTAAATCTGAAGTATACAGCTTAATGAACTTTTACCAATGAATACCTTCATGAAGCCACTACCCAGATCAAGATAGAGCACATTTCTAACACCCCACAATGCGCCCTAATGTCCTGTCCCCATCACAATCCTGCTTGTATCACCTTAGAGTCATCTTGCCTGTTTTTGAACATTGTATAAATGTGATCATACAATGTGGCCTCTTAACATGGTGTGAGATTCATGTGTGCTATTGCACATACCAGTAGTTCATTGCACATACCAGTGTTGGAAAGTGTTTCTTAGTATAAACATCACAATTTACATGCCCATTCTCCTAAACGGACACTTGGAAGGTTCCCAGTTTAGGCTTTCATAAATAAAATGCTATGAACACTTGTACACATGTCTTTTTTAAAATTATTTTCATTTATTTATTGACTTTTTGGTATACCGTGTATGAATTTTAACATGTGTATGGATTTACACAACCACCAAACAATCAAGATACAGTCCCAATACCCCCAGAAACTCCCTACTAGTCCTCACCTCTAATCCCTGACAGTCACTGATCTAGGCTCTGTCACGACAGCTTTGTCTTTTTGAGAACATCACATAGATGAAGTTGTATAGTATGTAACCATTGCAGGCTGGTTCCTTCCACTCAAAGAATTCCTTTAATAGCCATCACAGTACCATATTTCCCCAAGTATAAGATGCTCTTATATATAAAACGCACCTTCATTTTGGGGTCCAACATTTGAAAAAATGTATTACATACAGTTATTGAACTCAAGTTTTATTCATCATCAAATTCATGCAACTCCTCATCACTGTCAAAATTCCCATTCATTAGCTTGTCTTCATCTGTGTCTTCATATATTGCCTCGTCCTCAGTTCCATCTACCATCATTTGAAATGCCACAACCACTGTATAAGATGCACTCAGCTTTTAGACCCCAAATTTTTCGAAACAGGGTGCATCTTATACATGGGGCAGTATGGTACATTTCTTTTCATTGCCAACATTATTACATGTTTTTTAGTGGACATAGCACTCATTTCTATTGGGTATACTTTTTTAACTTTTAAAATTATCATTATGTATTGCTTTCTGTTGTACAGCTTAGTGGTTCGACAATCATATACTTTACACAGTTTTTCCTCAGTATTTCCAGTACCCAACTGGCACCATACATAGTTATCACAACTATTGGGCATACTTTCAGGAGAGGGCAATTGCCAGGTCATATTGCTTTTAAATTGCACGTACCAAATTGCAATAATTTCACCACATGTCTAACTTCAGCAGGTATGGCCAAATGTTCCTTCTAAGTGGTGAAGCCAGCAGAGTAAGATAGTTTTGACTGCTTCCTGCCTTCACCAGCATTTGGGAAACATTCTGGTTAGTGTGATTGTATATTTTAGTTGTTCTTATAGGTGTGTATGCAAATGAGATTTTAAGGTTTGTCATAAATCATGGAAAGGCTTAGTCATCGTTTTTAGCAGATGCCATTGGGGCCCTGCCCAGATCCCCCGGGATCCCTTTTACTGTCCCACAGCTGCCGCAGGTGCTGTTGCTAAAAGCTCACATCTGCGACTTTGCCCAGCACTGTCCCTTTGGGCCATTAGAGCTGCCACACAGTTTTCACTGCCCGGCCCCAAACACACTGGGGTGGTCACAGGCCATGCTGACTGCTGTGGGGTACAAAAGCCCAGTCCCTTGCTCAGGGCAGACATTCACAATGTTGCAATTTATACTTTTGAGTTCCAGGCGGGATCAGACCGAGAATGACTTCACCTGAAACCACATCCTTGTTCAGCTTTCCCTCCTGCCCTGCCCTGCTCCCCTCCCTCCCTCCCAAGGCTTTCCTGAGAGCGCCACCCCAGGAAAGAAGTCAGACAAGAACTCCCATGTCGGCTCTGCCTGTAAGGAACCTGACCCCACACAGCTTTGCAGCATCCATTTCTCCACCTTTCAACCTAAAGGCCCCGTTTTCTGTGTATACTGTTAGAAAAACTAGATGTTCGACTGTGACTCACAGACAACCTGATAAGCAGTGGCTTAAACAAACAAGGGTTTGTGTGTTTTCTCAGGTCACTTTTGCCTCAATGTGATGAGTACCAGTCAAGTGGCAGGTTTACAGGCAGAACTATGAGTTAAATGGAATTGCCCTTAACCGTCTCAGTCCCTGATCAGGATCCTTGCTTCTGCCTGTGTTGGTCGCCCTACTGCATTCTCTCACGAGTCCCAGTGATCTCCTAATGCTCACTCCAGTCATCTTCAGTAAAAAAGTGATCATTTTTAGGTTGCTTGGGGTGCTTTAAAGACTCTGCACACATAAATTAATATCTTATGCTAAATAATAGAAAAGTTTAATTCCTGAGATTTTTATCATTAGGTAAATTAATACCTATGTAGTTAATTTTATTAAACTTTTAAAGAAATCCCTTCAGTTGTTTCACTTCAGAGAAAGTGATCATATAAAGTCATTTGTGCTCAGGTTTTAAGACAGTTATGCATTCTTTGGTTCCATTAGTGTTTGTAGAGGGCCTGACCCAGGCTCCAAATAAGGTGCGGGGATTACAAATATGAATAATATATTGACCTCTCTTTTTTTTTCTTTAATTAATTAATTTTTTTTTCTTTTCTAAGTTTAGAGGAGGGAAGATAGAGAAGCACACTCCTGCATGCACCCCAACTGGGATCCACCCAGAAGCCCCCATCTGGGACTGATGCTCTGCCCATCTGGGGCCATGCTCACAACTGAGCTATTTTGAGCACCTGAGGCAAGGCTCCAGGGAGCCATCCTCAGCACCCTAGGACTGGGCTGCTAGAGGGGAAAAAGAAAGAGAGAGAGAGAGAGAGAGAAGTGGGAGGGGTGAAGAAACAGATGGTTGCTTCTCTTGTGTACCCTGAATGGGAATCGAACTCAGGACTTTCACATGCTGGGCTGATGCTCTACCACTGAGCAAACTGGCCAGGGCCATGATCTCTCTTTTAAAGATTCTGCAGTAAGCCTTGGCTGGTTAGTTCAGTTAGTTAGAGCATTGTCCCAAAACAACAAAGTTGTGGGTTTGATCCCAGGTCAGGACACCTATAGGAAGCAGCCGATGAATACACAACTAAGTGGATCAACAAATGAATGCTTCCTTTCTCTCTCTCTCTCTCCCCCTTCCTTCCTCCCTGTCTCTCTAAAACAATCAATTTAAAAAAAGACTGCGTGTACACATACCATTGTACTTTTTACCCTATTGTGATTGTCAGTTTGCTGGTTCTTATCCATTTAGATTGTAAGCTTCCTGAGGTCAAGGATTATGTTTTATTTTTGCTCCTATATTTAGCATAGTGACTGGAACATCCCACACACATTTGTGGAAAGCAGAGTGACAGAGAAGGATAATGGAGAATAAAGAAAGGCTGCAGGAAGGGACGAAGGTGGGGTACATTAAAGATGTCACCAATACTTTGTGTTTTCCCCATGACAGGCAGAGTCTTTTTCTTCTCTCTCTGAAGGTAGGCTGATCTTGTGACTTGCGTTGACCAGCAGAATGCAGTAGACATAATACTATTCCAGGTCAAAGCTTTAAAAGGGTCTGGCAGCTGATGTGTTTGCTCCTTGAGGGAAATCAGCCTCATGTAAGAAGTCCAACTATCCTGAACTACCATACTGCGAGGAAGCCCATGAGAACCTCGTGGAGAGGCCATTCAGAAGGGAACTGGAGAACCCAGTTGACAACAAGGACTGAGACCTAGACATGTGACCCTCATTCCCAACAGACCTCAGCTATGTGAGCCATTCCAGCTGAGGCTCCAACATTACAGAACAGAGCTGAGTTATTACCACTGTGTTCCAATCAAATTACTGACCCACAAAATCATGTTCATAGGAAATATTCTTTTAAGCTAAGTTTGGAGGGGGGTGTCACACAGCAAGAGCTGTCTGAAGCAGGAGGTATTCACTATCAAAAGGACACTTTACTGTTTTATCATTGCCTATAGTTTTTATTCTATTTAAGATATGCTTGTAGGAAGAGAGCAATTCTTAATATAAGTAAAATTTGTAATAGTGGAGATATTTTGGGACAGAGAAAATATTTCTGACACATTTCTCATATTCTAAAAAGGATAAAGCATGTCTTGAGTGGTCATATTGGAGGACATGTTCAGGGCAGGATGGAAGCTGGGAAGCCTAGTGCATGTGTTGAAACTTAATTATATATTTACTCTGGTCAGGGAGATAAGGTAGAATGAATAAAGTGGGTCAGTTATGGAAGGCATAGGGAATGGGGGGAACAGTGGATTGGGAGCCACCAGTACTCACTCAACTCCAGTCAATTATAGTCATGAAGGAATGTGGACCCTATTTTGCTAAAGCATTTATTTTTCCTCAGAAGCAAAACAGCCAGATATTTTTTACATAAAATCTCTAGATTTTCTATCTGGGCTATCCAACTTGTTCAGTTGCCAATTTCAGCATCCTGGTACAGTGAATGAGAACACTGAGATAATTGTCATACTCAACATACATTGCCCATGTGTCTCTCTGGACATCCTGTGGCTTTTGAAAATGTAAGTTGGCCTGTGTATACATGCGTGTTCAAGCAAGGTCAACCGAAACAGACTCGGTGCTTGACATTCTAAGTGTTGGTGGAGGTGTGGAGCAACCAGAGCTGTCACACACTGCTCGTGGGTGTGTAAACCGACACAACCATTTTGGTGAACTGTTTGTCAGTAAGACTGAGCATATACCAAACCTAACCTTCGGACCCAGCAGTGCCACTCTAAGGTAAATACCCAAGAGAAATGCAATATATGTTCATCAGGAGACATATATGAGAATGTGCATAGACACACTATTAGTAATAGTCAAACACTAGAAGCAAATAGTTATTCATGAACAGCATAATGGACAAAGAATGTATTCATCGGTGAAGCGTTACACAGCAATAAAAACTGACTTATTGTTTTGTCGTAATAGTGGCAGGAGGTTGATAACTCGATAGGGCTTGAGAGGACTTCCAATGGTCACTGTTTTTTGGCTGTGAACTGGTTATGTGGGTGTATTCGCTTTGTGAAAAAATCCACTGAGCTATATGCTTTTTGGTTTGTGCACTTTTCTGTATGCATGTTGTATTTTAATACAAGTTTTTAAAAAGTAGAATTTTAAATATTTAGCCCTTCCCTTTCAACCTGGGTCCAAAGGTGAGGACAACATCAGGCTAGAGCAAGCTGCTAGCTACTTAGCATGGACATGTAACATGAGAGAGAATGACGCCTTTGTTTTCTTTTTAAATTTTTTAATAGATTGAACTTTTAGAAAGAGAGAGGAAGAAAGAGATACAGAGAGAAAGAAGGGTGGGGGAAGCATTCATTTGTTGTTCTACTTAGTTGTGCATTCATTGGTCACTTCTGGTATGTGCTCTGATTGGCAACTGAACACGCAACTTTGGTATTTCAGGTCTATGCTCTAACCAACTGAACTGACTGGCCAGGGAGAAGCCTTTGTTTCCTTAAGTCACCAGAATATAGTGAGTGCTCTGGGGTGGCTGGCTAGTTGTCCTCGCAAGTCTCTGCTCCATAGTCCTGGACACAAGCATGCCTAACAAGGCTCCTTTCCCCAGCCTCCCGTGTGGGCTAGTGGGAAGATAACCAGACAGATGAGACTGTCTGGTTATCTCCAGCATATACTGAGCCACTTGCCACAGAGTTTTCTTTTACTCTTTCTTGGGTGCCTGAATACGGAGATGGCAAGGACCCATCTTTGACTGTGCAGACCGGAATAGCACCTTGGGGGATGGCAGAGCCACAAAACGGAAAGAAAGCAGGTCTTGAATGACCATGTGATTCAGAATCACACTGTCATCCTAGATGAGCTGGGATGTCAATGTGAGAGAAACAAACTTCCTTCTTAATTAAATTGTTATATTTTGGGGTCTCTTTGTTGTAATAGCTAAGCCCTTTCTCACATGTTACATAGTGCAGCTGTCAAACCACAAGTAGCAGAGACTTGGGGCTCATGAGCTGCTGCTGTGCAATTTCCTGATGAGCTGAAGTCAGTCAGAATTACCATGTAGTATAGGGCCTTGGCAGCCACAGCTGTCAAATGGAGCATTGAAAGAAATGGCTTGACATTAAGTATCAATGCAATAAGGTTAGAGCAGTGGTCCGCAAAGCCTGCCCCCAGAACAGCAGTTAGCTTCACCGGAGCTTGTTAGAAATGCAAATTCTCAGGTTCCACTCAGAAGTAAATCAAAACCTGGGAATGGGGCTCAGCAATGTGTATGTTCACAAGACCTCCAGGGATTCTAATGCACACTCAAGTTTGATGTCCCTAAACCAAACCACTGGTTGGGAGGCCGCAAACTTTTTCTGTTAAGAGCTGGCTAACACATTGCATTTAGTCATCATGTCTATGTAAGTGCTCCTCTCGACTGTGACAGCTTCTCAGACTTTCCTTGTTCTTGATAACATTGTCAGTTTTGAGGAATATAAGCAGTGATGGAATTCAAATAATTTAACAACTGGTTCTCTGCCCTAATGACCGTTTTAAGTATAAAAAAAGATATACCGAAAGGTAGTTTATTATTTCATGCATATAATACTTAAATAGAAACAATAAAAAAGGTACACAAAACTAGATTATGTTACAAGAAAGGGTTTTAAAATAGTAATAAAAATATTAAATAATATTTGACAAAAACCAATAAAACTATTATTTAAGATATTTTCATATTGCTTTTTGATTGGCATCCTCACTTGCAATTTTTTTCACCCATGGACAGAATGAACATTACTACGGGCGCTTAGACTATGCTGTTGTGCAGATAGATGAATGTTAAAAAAGAATAAGGAAAGTCAATTTGTGATTTCCACATTGGGCGGCTGCCCAGGTGCCCACCTTAGAAGGAACCCTGATGACAAGTGCCATTTTAACAACTGATTCACCAAACTCAACAAAAAATTAGGTATCAGTTCTGCTGAACCAGTGCAAACTGACTGAATCCCATTACTGAGTATAAGCAGCTTTTTGTAGAACATCCCTCACTTGGAATTTATCTGAGTTTTTCGCCTGATTAAACTAGGGTTATGGGTTTTGGGGAGAAAGAACACAGAGGTAAATTGCCATTCTCATCACATCTCATCAACAGTATATATTATCTACATGACTTGTCACTGTTGATGTTGATCTTTAGATAATGTTTGTCAGGTTTCCCCACTGAAGCCACCCTTATTCTTCCCCATTTCATACTGACCTCTTTGGAACGAAGTAGCTGTGCAACCCACACTGGATCAGGGGGTGGGGGTGGGGGGATTGGGAACCTTAAGGAAGGTGTGGGTTGTACATCTGACATTGAAGTTTTGGAAATTAAACACTAAGTAATGAGTAAGACCTCTGCAGGAAAGAATGCAGGCAGAGAAGCTGAAAGGAGCCAGAACCAAGGGCTGAGGAAGAGTTGAGAACAAAAGCCAGGCTGTAAGGCAGGGGTCCCCAAACTACAGCCCGCGGGAAGCATGCGGCCCCCTGAGGCCATTTATCCGGCCCCCACCGCACTTCCGGAAGGGGCACCTCTTTCATTGGTGGTCAGTGAGAGGAGCATAGTTCCCATTGAAATACTGGTCAGTTTGTTGATTTAAATTTACTTGTTCTTTATTTTAAATATTGTATTTGTTCCTGTTTTGTTTTTTTACTTTAAAATAAAATATGTGCAGTGTGCATAGGGATTTGTTCATAGTTTTTTTATAGTCCGGCCCTCCAGTGGTCTGAGGGACAGTGAACTGGCCCCCTGTGTAAAAAGTTTGGGGACCCCTGCTGTAAGGGGTTCCATGGAAGGAAGAGTAAACAGAAAGTTGAAAAGTGTGGGTACATATTATAGAGCACATAGGGTGGTTCTCAAACCCATATGATTATCAGAATTACCTGCAGGGCTTGTAAAACTTACATCTCTGGGCCCAGAGTTTCTGATGCAGTAGGTGGGTCTAGGATGATGCCTGGGAATTTGCATTTCTAAAAAAATTCCTGGATGATCCTGATGCCTCTAGCTTGAGGACTACATTTTGAGAACCACTGCCAGAATAAACACTTTTGATATGGTTGGCAATGAATGGGCATCAAAGAACTGGGAGGAGTGAGAATAAAAGAGAGTTTCTAAGGTAACAGCATGTTTGCTTCCTGAGGGAAATGATTTAGAGGCGGAGGCAAATGAGGCAGAAGAAAGGGGGATAAATGTAGAGACAAAATCCTTGATAATTCAAAGTGGGGTTGAATTTGGAGTATCATGGGGACTTTGGCCTTTGATGGGAGAATGGATATGTACCCCAAAGTCACAAGTATTCACAGGTTTATAGGAGTGGAAGTAGGAGATGACACAAGCTTGTAGTCTCCAAAGGAAGACCTTATGTAGAAGCTTCCATATTCTGTATTCTCAAGGAAGAGTAGAGACAGTGACAGAGGACATTTGAGGCAAAGGGAGAAGGTGTGAACTACTTGTTTTAGAGAGCAAAATCTCAAACTTACTTGACCAGCCTAATAACACTTTCTGTAATTGGGAAAATATTTTTGGGGTGTTTTTTTTTTGTATTTTTCTGAAATTGGAAACAGGGAGGCAGTCAGACAGACTCCTGCATGCACCCGACCAGGATCCACCCGGCATGCCCACCAGGGGGCGATGCTCTGCCCACCTGGGGCATTGCTCTGTTGCAACCAGAGCCATTCTAGCACCTGAGGCAGAGGCCATAGAGCCATCCTCAGCGCCAGGGCCAACTTTGCTCCAATGGAGCCTTGGCTGTGGGAAGGGAAGAGGGAGACAGAGAGGAAGGAGAGGGGGAGGGGTGAAGAAGCAGATGGGCGCTTCTCCTGTGTGCCCTGGCCGGGAATCAAACCTGGGATTCCTGCACACCAGGCCAATGCTCTACCACTGAGCCAACCGGCCAGGGCGGGAAAATGTTATTGTGCTGTCCAATATGGTAGCCACTAGCCATATGAGACAATTATACTTAAATTAATTAAAATAAAATAAAAACAGTAACTCAGTTCCTTAGGCTCACTCATCACATCTTAAGTATCAATGGTACATTCTTAGAGAAACAGAATTGGGCTGTGGAGCTGTGTTGAGGATGTACTTGAGGTTCATAAAACCAGCCAGACCTGGTTTGTAATTTTTTTCCCAGCAACACTCACCAGCTTAGTGACAGGCCCAGAGAATGTTGATGATGCAGCCCTTTCAGGGGGGATTTTTCCAAGATAAGAAGAACAAGGGGAGAGAGGGCCAAAAATGTATTGGGGATACAGTGGTTATAATGCAGGACTATGAAATGTCTAGGACAAGGCATGAGACAAGAAGAGTAATGAAGCCAAGAGGACTCACAAACGTGTCCTCACTGTTAAAATGACCCTTCCAGAATAAAGCATTATCTTACTTTTTCTATAATGGGTATCTCAAGAATAAATTACGGACAAGGGGAAATTTCTCTTTATGCAATATTCCAGCTAATAAAAGAGTGGTAGAATTAAAGTATCAACAATCTGTATATCCCTAGTAAAAGACTGGATGTAGGCAATGCTCATCAATGGCTGCTAAAAACACAAAAAAAGAGGGACAAGATTTTTTGTGTCTCTTGATGGAAGAACTCAACACTACCTGATGTATCCTTGCCCCCCCCAAAAAAAAACCAAAACCAAAAAAAAAAAACCCAACACTGAGTTTGATTAAGCATCTAAATCCAACAACCAATCTACAGAACATGTTAGCATCAGGGAGCTAGAATCAGTAAAATCTAGACTGTGGAAAATTCTACCAAATAAATAACTTGGTTCCTTAAACAAATTAACTGCAAGGGGAAAAGAGCTGAAGAGGGAACCTAAAAGAGATTTATGAGACACATCAATAATGATATTGTGGTTATGTGTTTTAGATGTCCTTGTATCTTAGTAATATACTGAAATATTAACAAGTGAAATTACTCTCTGGGACTGACAGCTGTCAGAGGGGATGGGGAATAGGGGACTGGGTGGAAAAGATGAAGGGATTAAGCAATAAAAAAACACCCTCACAGACAACAGTACGGTGATTACAAGAGAAAAAGGGGATGGGGGAGGCAGAAGAAGGTAAAGGAGGAATTGACCGATGGTGGCACAGTGGATAGAGCATCGACCTCAGATGCTGAGGTCCCAGGTTGGAAACCCCAAGGTCTCAGGCTTGAACGTGGGGTCACTGGCTTGAGTATGGGATTATTGACATTATCCCAAAGTCACTGGCTTGAGCAAGGGGTCACTGGCTTGGCTCGAGCCTCCTGTCCTGCTCTACCACTGGTCAAGGCACACAGGAGAAGCAGTCGGTGAACAACTAAATGAAGCAGCTACAAGTTGATGCTTCTCACTTTTCCCTCTCACACACTCTCTCTATCTCTCAAGATCAATTTAAAAATTAACCTGATCTGTGGTGGTGCCATGGATAAAGCATCAACCTGGAACACCAAGGTTGCTGGTTCAAAACCCTGGGCTTGCCTGGTCAAGGCACATATAGGAATTGATGCTTCTTGCTCCTCCCTTCTCTCTCTCTCCTCTTTAAAATGAATAAATAAAAAAAATTTTAAATTCTGAAATAATAATAATTCTTCCTTGCTCTGGCCAAGTAGTTCAGTTAGTTAGAGCATCATCCCAATATGCCAAGTTTGCTGGTTTGATCAGAATTATCCAATGGCCTGACCAGGCAGTGGCACAGTGGATAGAACATAGGCCTGGGATGCTGAAGACCCAGGTTTGAAACCCTGAGGTCACCAGCTTGAGCACAGCCTCATCCAGCTTGAGCACGGTCTCACCAGCTTGAGTGTGGGGTCACTGACTTGAACATGGGATCATAGACATGACCCCATGTTTACTGGCTTAAAGCCCAAGGTCGTTGGCTTGAGCCCAAGGTCACTGGCTTGAGCAAGAGGTCACTGTCTTGGCTGGAATCCTCTGGTCAAGGCACATATGAGAAAGCAATAAATAAACAACTAAGGTGCCACAACAAAGAATTGATGCTTCTCATCTCTCTCCCTTCCTGTCTGCCCTCCCCCCATCTCTCATGCATGCAAAAAAAATCAACCAATGAATGCATAAATAAATGGAATAACAAATCGAAGTTTCTCTCTGTCTCTCAAATTCACAAATAATAATAATAATAAAATAACCCTTCCTACTCTGAATACTCTTACCAGATATGCACCTGCTTCTCTCCATCCTTTCATAGCCAAGTATCATGAAGGCATTATCTCTTTTGTTGTTCTCTTTTGTTGCATCTCTCTCTCTCTCTCTCTCTCTCCCCCCCCCTATGTGGCCTCTCCCCATAGCTGACTTCATGTTCCTCTCAAAGTACTTGGGACTTTGTACATAACAGCTGGATTCCCTCAAAGTGAGCACGAAGTGGAACTTCTGATCTCTTAGAGCCTGGAACGTCAATTCTACTATATTCTATTAGTTAAAGCTGTCACAGAGCTGCCAGGGTTCTAAAAAGAGGGCACTTGGTGCAGTACCAGGGAGAAAGCCTCAAAGTCATTCATTTGTGAAATAAACTTTACTCTCCATTATAAAAATGACCTCCCTTACTCTCTTTCTCTCCCTCCATCCCTCTCTCTCTCATCCTCCTCCAACATCTCTAAATCATAATTTCTCAAAATATTGATATTCTAGGAGCACATTGCATGCAGAAAACATTAGTAGCTTAAATAATAGAGGATACATTTTTATTATAAAAAATATGAAAATGAACAGTTGCAGGCATTGCTTCAACTGTTCAAGGATGCCTTCACAGTCACATGCTCTTTCTTTTTGCTCTGCCAACATTGGCATCTGGGTTTTCACCATGATGCTGGCATCCTCATGGCACAGGATGGCTGCCATGCCTCCAAACCTCCAGTGGAGCGGAGTTCTAACTATATATGTCACATGGTTATAACTAACTGAAAGTGAGGCTGAAAAGAAAGAATGGAGCTTGGCACATTACAATGCCACAAAAAGCCTGACCAGGCAGTGGCGCAGTGGATAGAGGGTCGAACTGGGATGCGGAAGGACCCAGGTTCGAGACTCCGGGGTTGCCAGCTTGAGTGCAGGCTCATCTGGCTTGAACAAAAAGCTCACTAGCATGGACCCAAGGTCACTGGCTCGAGCGGGGGGGGGGGGGGGGGACGGGGGGGAGTTGCTCGGTCTGCTAAAGACCCGCGGTCATGGCAAATGTGAGGGGGCAATCAATGAGCAACTAGTGTTGCAACGAAAGGCTGATGATTGGTGCTTCTCATCTCTCTCCATTCCTGTCTGTCTGTCTCTATCTATCCCTCTGTCTGACTCTGTCCCTGTAAAAAATTAAAAATTAAAATTTTTTAAAAAGCCACAAAAAAGTTGGAGGTTTGTTATCAAGGAAAAAGCTGGAAATAGATATTTAGTAGGCAGAAAACTTGCCACATTCTGTCAGCCACATTCATGTGTGTGACTAATCACTGCTCAGTACTTGGTGGATAGTAGCTATGCAACACTCTTTGATGGATGGTGGCTATCATGAATGGGGAAGTCAGGGTTCCAGGTCACCTCCTCTAAGAAAGATACCTAACCCCTTGCCCTGCGATAGAATGAACAATTACAGCCTCTATCCAACAATACCCAGGACAGACTTTTATCAAAGCAGGTATGACTCTTAGGTTTGCATTTCTCTCCTTCTTCTCTATTGTGACCCTTTGAGTTTAGGAGCCAAGATTTGTTCATCTTTGGATCCTGATAACCTAACAGGTTGGGACAGTGAATGTGATAGTGAGTCATAGGTTTGGGGAAAGTTTTGATGATAGTAGAGGGTTTATTTAGGAAAAGTGGGAGGAGTCAGAAAGAAAGAAAGAGAAAGAAAGAAAGGGAAAGCAGGGAAGGTGGATATGTTAGCCTCTTCAGGCTACTGTAACAAATTCCCACAAATTTAGTGGGTTAAACCACAGAAACTTATTCTCTCACAGTTCTGGGGGCAGAAGTTTGAAATTAGTACCCTTGGGCTGAAATCAAGGTGTCAGCCGGGCCATATTCCCTCTGGAGACTCCAGAGCACAATTGTTCCTGCCTATTCAGGTTCCGCTCCTCTGTCCATATGATCTCCCTCTGTCCCTCTCTAATAGGGACACTTGTGGTGGCATTTAAATCCTCCCCCACAATAGTCCAGGATAATCTCCTCAATTTTATCAAATCTGCAAAGACCCTTTTTCCAAATAATACCACATTTCCAGTTCCCAGGGGTTGAGGCATGAATATATTCTGGGGAGGGTCATTTTTCAACCTCCTGTAGTGGGAGAGAGACAGGAGAAAAGGAAAGGACAAGCTGTCAGCCTCTCCCACTCGAAAGACCACCTTCTTTTGGAAGAGTATTGCCCCCAAATCATTCTCTCTACCATCATCTGGACGATTTTAGCCTTATGTGTGCACCACCCATTCCATCATACAGCGCCCATGAGAACGTGACGCTCACTCTCTGACTACAGGGAGCTGACTGACCTGGGCTTCGGCCACCACACTCTTAAGTCCGTCACTGAGTTGGAGAGGAGGCCATGCTTCCCATGGGTTGCTCCAGCCAGTGTTGCTGAGCACAGCGGTGATACTGAGGCAGGTCCACCCCGGGAGACACGGGACTCCTCTGAAGGCCTTGTTGAACCTTCCTTAGAACTGCCCAGCAGTTGAAGACCCTTCCATGAACACTTCTCCCTGCCGTCCCTGCTCTCCTTCACTGGGGGCGGACCTCCATCCTGGTGTGACAGCTCTCCAGATTCCTCCCTGTTTCCTCTCCATTTTCTCTCAGCCATATTCCCTAACGTCTTGCATTTTTAATCTCTTCCTAATATCTGCTTCTTGGATGATCCAGACTAACATATATTACCTACTTAGTACTCAGCTTTAAATGTCATCATTAAATAAATGTATTTTAAAAGGAAATCTTGCATCACTACTAGAAACAGAAAGCCAATATTACTTGTCGTAAACAGAGGAAAAACCGAAAATAGAGACATAGACCAACAAAAGATGTTATTAAATTTCAGCAGGTACCCATTGCTTGCCTACCAGAGGATGAAAGTCTGAGGTTGGCTGGCTCATTAAAGGGAGCTTAGTGAGTGTTAGAAAGGTGTTAAAGACCTATTAACACCAAACTAGGACTTTCTGCTAGACCTAATCAGAAGGATCAAAACAGAATTTTAAAAAAGAATAGCTTTCTCACTTGGGGCGTCCATATTAACATTTACCAATGATCAGTAAATGTGCCTCAATCTCAGAGCCTTGCATGTGACTGACGAGCGATATGATGAGTCCACTGTTGGGAACCCTTACGGTAGAGAAATTATTAAGACATCAATTTGTGTGTTGTTCTAGCAGTACCAAGCAGATAGCTGTTCCTTCATACTTTCTTGTCTTTGGGGAGGTCTGGAAGCAAAGTTGTTGAAGGCACTCTCTTGCCATCTTTAAAGAAAATGTAAACTCATGAATGAGAAAGAGAGAGATATGGATGCAGGAGCACAGAGTGAACAGAGGTTAAAAGCTGGAGAGGGGGAGGACATAGAGACCCGAGACCCAGGGAGCAGTGAAGATTCTTATGCCCTTTGCTGGGGGCAGGATTTAAAGGGAAGGGGAAGAAGGCTGCTGCATGGCAAACACACCACATTGGGATGGGACCTAGGAGTCAGGGTAAAGGGAAAAAAACTAATGTGATGTTCACACATCCGAGTTTGTGGATCCAGATTCATATACACCCACAGCACAAGCATCTCAAGAAGATTAGATCAGTAACTCAGAAACTCAGAATGGTAGTCAACAGTGATATTTCTCTATTTACACTGATATTTTTAACGTACCCAAATGATGGAGACTTATTGTTCCACATGTATATCCTTAATTTACAGAACCATACCTTCTGTCTCATAGTCATAAGCTAAAAAGTAACTGTGGTTGGGTGACCTTTGGAGAACCAGTCTGTAATTCACTGGGAAAATACATATTGTCTTTTCTGAGTCATAGGAAAGCAAAACAGTGAATAAGTGCCATTTTAATAGGTGCCATTTAATAAGTGCCATTTAGTTGAACCTGTTGGCTACAAATGAGAAAGCACAACTCCAACTGGCTTAAGGCAGAAAGTGAGAATTTATTTGACCACTCAAAGCAAGGGTCCATCTGCTTCAGGCAGAGCTAGATCCAGTACTGTCCTGAGAACTCATGCTTGTCTTCCCCATCTCCCGGCTTTGCTTTCTTCTGTGGTGGCATCATTCTCAGGTGGCTGCTGGTGGCAAAGTTGGCTGCCTGCCCAGGTCTTATATCACATCCTCTCTCCGCCTCCAGGGGAAAGGGGAGTTTAAGCAACAGCTCCAACTCCAGGGCTGGTTCAGTTTAGATTTCATGTCCATCCTTGAGGCAATCGCCGTGGCCAAGTTAAAGGCTCTATATCCACCTCCCATAAGAAAAGTGGAGTCAACTCATCCAGAACTGCATGATCAGTTCCTGGAAGATGAGGGAAATGGGTGCTGGAGGGCAGGTGAAAACACCAGGTGTTCTCCACAGGCAGAATCTTTCCTTCCCCAGACACAGGTGTGCCCAGGAGTAGGGAGAGCTTGTTAGTGTGGAGGAGACACTGAATCTTGTTCTAGGAAAATTCTGCGTGTGTTTACAGATCCCATTTGATTCTTTGAGAAGTAGATAAGAGACACGTTACTGTCTCATTTCAGGGATGAAGACACTGAGGCTCAGAGAATTTGAATGCTTTTGCAGTGTCCCTAGAACTTGTCAGTGGCAGAGGCAGGTTTCAAAGCCAAGGCATTGATCTCTCTGTGCTACCTCCCTGTGACCCCCCAAATCACAGTGCTGACCAGGAAAATGTGGGAATGCCTGAGAATAGCGTTCCAGAATGACACAGGCTCTTTTTTATGTATTTTTTAAAAAATTCTTTTTTATTTTCCAATTGCAGTTTACTTTCAGTATTATTTGTGTTGGTTTCAGGTGCACAGCATAGTAGTTAGATGATCATATACTTTACAGAGTGTTGCCCCTGACATTTCCAGTACCCACATGGTACCATACTTGGTTATGATAATATTATTGACTATATGCCTTAGGCTGTACTTTACATCTCCATGAATATTCTGTTACTGCTTAACCCCTTCACCTCTTTCACCCAATCCCCCAACACCCTTCCCCTCTGCCAATCACCAGTCAGCTCTCTGTGTCTATAAGTCAGTTCCAATGACACACACTCCTCATGCTAGCCATCACTAATCTAGACCAGCACTGTTCAATAGAATAATGCAAATCACAGAAATAATGTTAAAATTTATAGCAGCCACATAAAAAAGTTAAAAAAAATCCTGAAATTAATTTTAATAATATATTTTATTTAACCCAATATACCCAAAATATTTTTATTTTGATGTATAAAATCAACATACAAAAGTATCAATGAAATATTTTGTAGTCCGTTTTCACAGTAAGTCTTCACGATCCAGTGTGTATTTTACACTTACAGCACATCTCAGTTGGGACCAGCCACCTTTCAGGTGCTCAGAAGCTACACATGATCAGCTGGTGATTCTTGTTTTGAACGAGTGCAGGACTAGAGGCAATTAGGCACAAATTTGGGGCACCTGCAAAGCAGGAACCTGAAAGAGAGGGGTTGAGGGGAGAAAGAGATTTTGCTTCGATATCTAGCCAGAACCTTGCAAATTAGTCTACAAAGAAGAAACTTAATATAGGCATACACATTTTGTGGTTTAGTATTTTATTCCAAATTATAGTAGGGTGGGGATAGTGGGACACAAAATCGTACCCTTGATTAGGAGACAACTGAAGGTCTTAATGCGGTCCTTGAGACAATGCCATTTGCAGAATAGATGACCCAAGATGTGGCAACAGAACACACTCTAGATAATTTAATCAGAAAAGAATTTATTAAAGAATGTTAGATAGCTCATGGAATCTCCAGGAAACCAAAGAATCAGTCTCTGAAGGAGCCACCTGAAACGATGCTCAAATTGCAGTGCCAGGCTTCTCCAGTAGGGGTTCTGTCACTGCCGTCTCCCTGACCACCGCAATCTTCCTAACTGGAGTCTGTGGGTATATCCGGGTCATATGTTTGCACCCAGAGCAAGGAAGTCTGGGAAAGCAAATTTCTGTTTTCCTTGTGAAAAAGTGAGACTCATAAGAAGAAACAGCCCAAAAATGAAGGTGTAGGAAGGGTATTGGTTTTCCTAAAGCATAGCCCATATCCACTACACCAACTGATTTGTTTTTCTCATTTAAAAATTATTGTGAAAAAAAATTATTGTGAAATATATAACATAGACAAGAGTGAATACATGATAAGACAATAATTATTCTTACACTTCAGATTAAGATATTCAGCATTACCAGTACAATAGTCCTGCAAGAGATAGTTTCCAAGGCCCCTAGTAGATGCCAGAAACCATGGATGGTACTGGACCCTGTACACATATACAATATTTAACATAAAGAAAGCACTTTACAGCTTCTCTTTGATGCCAAAGAGATGTATCTGAATTACCAGCATCACTGCTCTTGTGCTTTGGGGCCATTACTAAGTAAAATAAGGGTTACCTGAACACAAGCACTGTGACGTCAGGACAGTGGATCTGGTAAAGCACATGGCTGCTAAGTGATCACTCGCTGGAGAGCGCACACAGTGTGGAGATGCTAGACAAAGGGATGATTCACGTCCTGGCAGGATGGGACAGGAAGGCACAAGATTTCACCACACTACTCAAAAAAGTGAGCAATTTAAAACCTATGAATTGTTTATTTTTGGAATTTTCCATTTAATATTTTCAGACTGTGGCAGACCACAGATAACTGAAACTGTGTAAAGTAAAACCTTGGATAAGCTGGGGACCAGGAGGGCGGAGGATGGGGAACTACCTACTTTGAAACCCTCATTTGTCTCTCCCTAGTTATACACCTGTTTCTCTTCCCAATAATCACCACTATCTTGACTTTCATATCAATTATTTTCTTGTTTTACCTATTTCCTTTAAATTGAGATACCATTGACATATAACATTGTATTAGTTTTAGGTGTATAACATGGTAAGTTTGTATATATGTACATGTTATAAAATGATTACCAAAAGTATTTTAAATGAGATTTTTTTAAAAAAATTATTTATTCATTTTAGAGAGGGAGAGAGAGAGAGGCAGAGACACAAGGAGAGGAGAAGCAGGTAGCATCAACTCCCATATGTGCCTTGACCAGGCAAGCTCAGGTTTTCAAAATGGACCTCAGCGTTTCAGGTCAATGCTTTATCCACTGCACCATCACAGGTAGGCCAAATGTTTTTGTTAATATCCATCAATGCATGTAGTTACAATTCTATTCTTGTGATGATAACTCTTAAGATGTACTTTCTTAGCAACTTTCAATTTTTTTAATTAAACTTTTTATTTTGACATCATGCACAATCATATGCAGTTTGGGGATTTTTTTAATGAGAGGAGGTGAGATGGAGAGATAGACTCCCACATGTGCCCCAACCAGGATCCACCCAGCAACCCCCATCTAGGGCCAATACTCAGACCAACCGAGCTATCCTCAGTGCCTGGGGCCATTGCTAGAACTAATGGAGCCACTGGCTGCAAGCAGGGAAGAGAGACAGAAGGTGGAGAGAAGCAAATGGTTGCTTGTCATTTGTGCCTTGACCAGGAATCAAACCCAGGACATCTGTACCCTGGACCGATGCTCTATCCACTGACCCAGTCAGCCAGGGCCCAGCTGTGTTCTCTTCACTGAGTTTCCCAGTGGTAAATTTTACAGAACTAGAATACAGTGTCACCAGCAGGATATTAGCATTGAGACAATCCACAGGTCTTATTCAGATTTACCCAGTTTTACTTGTACTCATTATGTGTGTGTGTGTTTGTGTGTGTGTGTATTTAGTTCTATATAATTGTATGACATGTATAGGTTCATGTATCATCTACCACAGATACTGAATGGCTCCATCACCACAAGGATGCTTCATGTTTCCCTCCTATAATTCTTAACTCCTGACAGCCACCAGTCTTTGCCCCATTTTTATAATGTTGTCATTTCAAGAATGTTTTTTAAAAGGAATCATATAATATGTAACCTTTAGGATTGCTTCTTTT
This sequence comes from Saccopteryx bilineata, assembly GCF_036850765.1. Lineage (NCBI taxonomy): Eukaryota > Metazoa > Chordata > Mammalia > Chiroptera > Emballonuridae > Saccopteryx > Saccopteryx bilineata. The sequence goes on from NC_089495.1 coordinate 170,907,341, forward strand.
TACTCAGCAGAGCTCTCTAGATGTTCCTCCAAGTTCTTGCTCATTGCCTAATGGTTTTGGTATATGGGTTTATATTCATAAACAAGATATTGCTTACTTTTATTTGTTTTTTTATATTAATTTTAATGGGGCCATACTCAAACCAATAGAGCCACTGGATACAAGAGGGGAAGAGGGAGGGAAAGAGAAGCAGATGGTCGCTTCTTCTGTGTGCTCTGACCAGGACTCAAATCCTGGACATCCACATGCCAGGTTAATGCTTTATCCACTGAGCCACTGGCCAGGACCAATATCCTGGATTTTAATCCTTTATAAGATGAATGAAACAAGTTCCCTCAGTTTGCTGTTTAGCTTATTTGCTTTATTGTATCTTTTAATAGTCATTTAAAATCTTTCTGCAGTCATACTTATCAAAAAAAAATTTAATTTATTCATTTTTATGAGAGAGAGAGAGAGAGAGAGAGAGGAAAGAGATAGAGAGAACAGAGGGAGGAGCAGGAAGCATCAACTCCCATATGTGCCTTGACCAGGCAAGCCCGGGGTTTCGAACCAGCAACCTCAGCATTCCAGGTCAATGCTTTACCCAGTGAGCCACCTCAGGTCAGGCATACTTATCAAAATTTTTATGGTTTGATTTTTTTTAAATTTTTTTTATTTATTGATTTTTTTAAATTCATTTTAGAGAGGAGAGGGAGAGACAGAGAGACAGAGAGAGAGTGAGAGAGGAGAGACAGAGAGAGAGAGAAGGGGGGAGGAGCTGGAAGCATCAACTCCCATATGTGCCTTGACCAGGAAAGCCCAGGGTTTCGAACCAGCGACCTCAGCATTTCCAGGTCGACGCTTTATCCACTGCGCCACCACAGGTCAGGCATGGTTTGATTTTTATGTCTTAAGAAATTCTCCTCTATCCTATGTTCATAAAGATATTCTAAATTTTCTCTTTCTTTTTTCCCTCTTTCCTTCTTTCTTTCAACACACACATTTAAATGTTTAATCCGCCAGAAATTGATATGTATGTGCATTTCCCTTCTCCAATGGATAATCAAGCGTTCCTGTCCCATATTCACATTGCTGAGTAGCACCTCTCTCCCCACTGCTCTGCGGTGCCCTCTTTCATAAATCCAATGTCCACACATGTGTGGGTCTGCTTCTGGGCTCTCTGTTCTGTGCTGGTGGTTTAGCTGTGCACCGATGGCACACTATTTTAATTACTACTTGTGGTAGTAATATAATGTTATAGTAATTAAATATATAGAAATATAAAAAATATGGAAGATATATAAAAGTAATTAAGATATAATATTAAAATTAATTAAGGAAATTAAATAAAGTTATGCCATCTGAATAGGAATTAATATAGTGTGTGCAGATGTGATAAACTGACTCTGACTTTGCAGGAGGGCTCAGCTAGTGTGTGTGTGTGAAGTTATACACAAATAAGAAGTGGCTTGATGTCATAACTTTGTAAGTTAACATAAATAAGAAGCTTCCCTAGGAACATCTTAAAAAGTGGTTTGATGTAACATTTCAGTAGATTCACATAAAAGGGGTTCCCTGCAAGGAACTCCCAAAAAGGTGGTTTGAGGTGATAATCCTGTAGACTGACACCTGTTAGAAGGTGTTGGCCAGAAAAGGTACTAAAGCTGAGGGGCCCCCTCCTGAGGTAGTCGCCCAGACTCCAGTGTGAAGGTGGACTGTCTCCATGCTGCTCTGAGCTCTGACCAAAGACAGCTGAGAGGAGCACGCCGACAGGACCCCCTTAAGCTGTACCCAGACACACCAAAAGGATTTGTGAATAATTAATTGCCTGTGTGATTCTTGCAACTAACTTGTGTGTCGGTTGTGTTTTTCGTCCGGTGGCAGTTAGTGTCGGCACTTATCAGTAGCATCCTCTTAGCCGCTTCAAGAGTAATCTCAAAGAGGCTGCCAGCCCTGCTGATAAGCAGGAGTGTCCCACTGCACAGGAAAGTTGCATCAGGGACCCCTTGATCGCCGTAGAGCTTGGGCTCTACTGGGACACTACTGATAGCCGACAGACCTAGTCTCCATACTCCGTTGTTCTTCAGGAATGGTTGGTTGTTTTTCATATAAACTTTAAAACAAGTTTATCAGGTCCTACAAAAATATCTCTTTTCAAGTATTTTTAAGAGTTGTATTAAATTTATAGATGAATTTGGGGGTTTTAACTTCCTTTTTATGCAGGTTCCTCTTCTATTTTTCTTTTCTTTTCTTTTTTTTTCTTTTTTTTTAGAGAGAGACAGAGAGAGGGACAGACAGGAAGAAAGAGAGATGAGAAGCATCAATTCTTTGTTCCAGCACTTTGTTTATTGATTGCTTTCTCATATGTGCCTTTATGGGGGGGGGGCTGCAGCCAAGCCAGTGACCCCTTGCTCAAGCCAGCAACCTTGGCCTTCAAGCTAGCAACCTTTGGGCACAAGCCAGTGTCTATGATCCCATGCTCAAGTCAGTGACCCCATGCTCAAGGGTTTCGAACCTGGGTCTTCTGCATAGTAGACCAATGCTCTATCCACTGTGCCACCACCTGGTCAGGTCCTAACCTTTTCTTATAACTGTATTCTCTAAGGATGCCACTGAGCAGGTTTGTACCTATTTTCAACCTGACGGTACATTACTGGAGAAAACTAATCCTAAGTGAGAACACCAATGGATGCTTTCATGTATTTGAAGAACTACTAGAGAAAGGGGGCCCAGGTGTAGTTTTAGCAGTCCCTGAGGACAAAATGGGGAGGGGAGATGAAAATGCAGGGAAACAGATCTCCATAAAGCAGAAGGAAAAGCTTTCTAACAGCATGGTCAGAGAATAGTCTGCTTTTTGAAAAAGTGTGCTGCCCAGCACTGGAGTATTCTAGCAGGACTGGAAGCAACCTACCAAGGATACTATGCAGGGCCATCTTCTCCTCCCAGTAGTGGGTGGGGTTTGGACCATATCATGTCTCCTGTCTCTTCCAGTTCCAAGTTTTATGATTTTTAAAGAATAGAATTTAGGCCCTGGCCGGTTGGCTCAGTGGTAGAGCGTCGGCCTGGCGTGCAGAAGTCCTGGGTTTGATTCCCGGCCAGGGCACACAGGAGAAGCGCCCATCTGCTTCTCCACCCCTCCCCCTCTCCTTCCTCTCTGTCTCTCTCTTCCCCTCCCCCAGCGAGGCTCCATTGGAGCAAAGATGGCCCGGGCGCTGGGGATGGCTCCTTGGCCTCTGCCCCAGGCACTAGAGTGGCTCTGGTCGCAGCAGAGCGAAGCCCCGGAGGGGCAGAGCATCGCTCCCTGGTGGGCGTGCCGGGTGGATCCCGGTGGGGCGCATGCGGGAGTCTGTCTCTCCCCGTTTCCAGCTTCAGAAAAATACAAAAAAAAAAAAAAAGAATCGAATTTATTTCTTATCTCACTTTTAGGGGGTGCTCTATGAGCTCCTTCCATATACTTAGAAAACTAACTTCACAAATAGAGAAAAGTCAACAAAGGCAAAACTTGTTCTTTGAAAATGTTAATAATATTGACAAACTCCTTTCAAGTCTGATTAAGAAACAGGAAAAATAATACATTGGAATTCCTTTTGCTCAGAAACACCCAGAAAATATTATAGTAGGTATGCATCCAACATTTATTGAATAAAAGTGTAGTTAGTTATCTGTATTATTTTTCATCCCCAATTCCATAAATGTTGCATTTCTGAGGTGTCTAGCTTTATATCTCATTAGTCTATAGTCTTTTCATATTGGACAAAGTGATCCAGTCACTCATTACTTTGAAATCCAATAAAAGCAAGAAAGCTCTGTTAATGGAGTTGACGTTTTTGTAAAATTAGGAATTTTGAACAAAGTGAAATTTTAAAGGTTAAAAATAATTTTTAAAATTGATTTATTTTAGGAGGGGGGAGCATTCACTCATTATTCCACTTAGTTGTGCCTTCATTGGTCACTTTTCGTTTGTGCCCTGACCAGGGATAGAACCTGAAACCTTGGTGTTTTGGCATGACGCTCTAATCCACCGAGCTGACCGGCTAGTGGCAAGTTTTGATTTTCATGAGATGAAGGATAATTATTACTGTGTAAAGTTGCTTTATTTTTACTTCCATTCAACCAAACTCCTTTCTAACAAATCTCCAGTTTGCTGCCGATAAAAATACAAGCATCGAGTCTTCCAGAAGCTGCGCCACCAGCCTCGTAGATTGGAAGGAAGCCTCGTTTCCCTATAGTGAGGTATAAATGTCTTCCTCCTCCACCCTACCGCCCCCCGTCCCGGCTACTCGTATTAACGTCTTTTTTTTCATGGTTGTTCTCAGAGAAAATCTGGAATCCAGATAAAATTGAGCCCAGAGAGGGCGGCCCCTTGAGGGCAGACCCCAAGGCATCGCGCGTCTTTCGCCTCCGCAGTCGGGAGAGAGCTGCGCCCCCTCTACGTTCCCGCGGAGCACGCCAGCGGAGCCAAGAAATCCGTTACCAGGCGGCTGTGTCCCTAAGGGCCATTCCAGGGCGGAAGAGGACAGGGAAACCGCTGTGTACATTCCCCAGGACTGTGGGCTGGGCGAGCAGCGGCTCAGGTTACAGACAGGTGAGTCTGGCGGATGGGCGAGCTGAAGGTGCCAGGGAACCCCTGGCCAGACGCGCCCCTGCTGCCCCTGGAGCTGACACACTTCCGACCACCCCCTGGAGGGGTGCGCCGAGCGCAGCGCTGGAGGCAGTGCTGTGCTTCCCGGGGCGCAGCGGAGCGGGGGCCACGGGAGGGTAGCATATCCCCCTACGCGGGCGGGACTGACTGCTCAGAGAAACTTGGTATCTTTCTCTTCCTCCCTACTCCAGGTATAAAGGTAGATAGGAAAAACCCAAACCAAAAATGTATACAAGCGCTCCAACCACTTTCCCCGCTGGAGCAGAAAGGGATTGTAGCCATTTTTAGTGGCTTCCTGAAAAAGGTTATTTCCCAGACTCAGAATTTGAGGAGCAGGAGGTTAGGGGGAGCAATAATGGGAGCGGGCGAAGCTGCGTTTGCATAATATGCACTTGGCTTTTCTTTCCATTGTGTTATAGTTTGTGGTGATGAACTTGGGGTGCAAGGTCTTGGGGTGGAAGCAGCGTTGGTGAAACAAGCCGGGCTTCTTATCTTGTATTGTATGGCGCGAAATAATAATGTGTTCTAAAGATGCTGAATTTTTAAATTTATTATTACTGTGTTTATTTGGGGGGACTGTTGTAGTCATGGGAGCTTAAACCCCCAAGATCCCCCCTTTACCAGATCACGGTCCTGGGGAGTCTCCCCACAGCCTCCCCCTTCTGCCCGCCAAGATTTCAACAGCTCAGGGAACGATCCACAAGGTCCAGAGTTACTGAGCCATTTTCTGGCTTGCTTGTCGGAGACAAAAACTCGGCGAACGGTGAAGTGGGGGACAATTCCCAGGAGGCCCCAACTCTAGGGAGGGATGCGCTGGGAAGAGGACCTGAGGTTTACCTCAGAGTTCGCCCCCGAGGTGCCTGTGATGGGGAATGGCATTAGGGGTTGATAAAAAAAAAACAAAAACAGAAACACGTCCTTCCCTTTTTAAAAAGGGGAGGGGGAAGAATCAGACGTTAAATTCTTTTGCAAACATTCATGCCTAAGGAAGGGCTGGAACAGGCAGCCCCGGCCGCCGGAACCGGTCGGACAGGTAGCGAGCTTGTTGACACCGTTATGTTGCAGGGCGCATGCTCACTCCCAAGTTTCCTGGTGCCTTTTCTATTCCACCTTATGAAACTTTTTCCTCGGCGTGGTCTCACCCGCGATTTAAGGAATAGGTATCGCCCAGCCACGAGGCTGGGAGTCACCAGAAGTGTGGGAGAGAAACTGGGGCCGCGCTGGGGCCAGGGGCGGAGGGAAAAGGCCGGCTAGGCGGGAAGGTGGGCTCTGGCCGCCAGAAGCCGGGGGACCCAGCCATTGCCGCCGCCCCTAGCGGGGGCCAGCCGGGGAGAGGGAGTCGCAGTCCGGGGAAAGAGCCCCACCATGCCCAAAGTCTTCCTAGTAAAGAGAAGGAGCCCGGGGGTCTCGGTCCGCAGCTGGGATGAGCTCCCGGACGAGGAAAGGGCAGACACATACATCCCAGGTGAGCACGGCGCGGGGGCCGGGCCTGAGCGCGGGGCTCCTGGGGTGGGGGCAGGGGTGACCAGGTCCCCTGAGCGCCTCGGCTGGGGCTGGACTCTCCACCCCCTGCTTCCTCTTGCAGGGGTGAGTAGGAGGTCTCTGAGGCGCGGGAAGACCGAGAGAGAGGCTGGGAAATCCACGGCATCGTGCTCCCCCTACTCCCTAGTGGGCGCCTCTAATTGCCCGGCGGCGGGACCGTTGGCTGCTGCTGGGGCCGAAGTGGCCCAGGATGGGGGTGGGGCTGAAGGCCAGGAGAGGGCTCTTTCCAGACCTACATCTTCCCGGGGTTGCAGAAGTTTCCGTGACCCTCTCTGGGCCTGGGTGGGTAGATGTTAGACCCCCTCCACCCTCATCCCAGGGAGAGGAAACTTGGCGCGCGGGGTTTCTCAGTTCCAATTGGGAGCGGGGACCAGAACCCCAGCTCTCTTAGGAAGCCGCGCCGGGAGTTCGCTCGCCCACTCTCTCGGCGTTGCCCACTTGGCGAGATGCCCAGGTCCGGGGCGGGGCAGCGGCGGCACCGCCCGCAGGTCAAACTACCGCGGGCGCCCAGCCCTGACGCCGCGTGTCTGTGTCCCGGCTCGGCTCCTCCCTTCCCAGTGGGCCTGGGCCGTCTGCTCTGCGACCCTCCCGAGGACTGCCGCAGCGACGGCGGCAGCAGCAGCGGTGGAGGCAGCAGCAGCAGCGCTGGGGAGCCTGGAGGCACCGAGAGCAATTCGTCCCCGCGCGCACCGGAGCGCGAAGCCCTGGAGCCTGGAGACGCTGAGGGCTCTGGTGGACACCTGGCGGCGAAGCAGCGCCCGGTCGCCAGGTCGAAAATCAAGGTACAGTGTCGACTCTGCCCCCGCCGCCACCTGCACCACGCCCTGGCGTCGGGCTCCGGGGACCCGCGCCCCTCCCTGCAGCGCACGCCCGCGCAACCGAGTGCACTGCGCGCCCGCCGCGCCGCCCCTGCACCTGCCCCTGGGCCGCGGCCAGGACGCCTCGGCGCATCCGCTCGCAGGCTGGAGACCGAGCCGCCTGCGTCGCTGCGCCCTGAAGGCCAGATCCCCGAGCGGGCACAGTCCGCCCGGCGGTCTCTGGAAGTACCTGAAAGGCTCGGGCATAGCTTCCTCCTTCCCATTCAGTGCGCAAGGCCCAAAGTATAACCAGGCCGTCGGGGTTCCAGTCGGAAAGGGGAGACCCAGGCAGCAGAACTCCACCCTCCGAGGCGCAGTTTTTAGCGCTATGCGAATTCTGAATTTCACACCCTTGCGTTTTGGAGACAGTGGCGACAGCATGGTACACAGTGGTCCTCTCACAATAACAGCGATTCCTAGTGCCAATTATGGACGGCCCGTTAGACACGAGGTCTGTGCTGGGCACTTTAAATTTGTCCTGTCACATTTGCCTGAATTAAAATGATGAATAAATGAGATCAACTGCAGATTGCCTCAGTGCCGCGTCCCCAGTGCGTTATAGAGTGTTCCCCTCCACCATAGCGCTTCAGCCTCCCCTTCCCACCCGCCCCAGTCTCTAGAATTGTAAGCGACGTTTTATCCAGATGCCCATCTGCGCTTTCATGATTGCCTGCTCAAAGGTATCCGCTACCCCTTAGATTAGGGAATCCTATTCTACCGACTCACAGCCAGCTGGAGTCAGGGAGTGGTGTTGAGGAACCACATGAACCCAGTTCTTAGCCGGATGGGCCAGAATGTGACCCTTTGCAGGCTCCAGGCCCTCCTTGTAGGTGACAATTCCTGGGCGTTCCCTCAGTCCCGCTGCTTAGGAGGGGGTGGGGAGGATGGGGGGGGCGGAACTCTAGGGTTTGCTGTGGATTGGGAAAGCTTCCGTTATTTTTCCTGGGAGAGGGTATCTCTTCCCTATGCAGACACCTGGCTCCAGGGGGCTTGGCTAGGGGGTGGGGAGCTGGGGAAGAATATCCCTAACGTTTGCTATGGATTAGGAACGTCTCCGTTACTTTTCCTGGGAGAGCCCACCCTCCTCAAAAGAAAATGTTTTTCTTTTTCTTTTTTTTTTCAAACTATAAGAGAAAGTTCATTTAGAAAGTTACAGAGGTAGTAGAAGTGAGCCAGCAGGCTCGCGTAGGCTTAGGAAACAAGTTATAGAAGCAAAATGACCCTTGGAGTTTAGGAGAGGTAAATGCAACGGTAAGGTGGAGGGGGGGGGGAGGGGCACTGGGAAGAGAAGAGAGGGTAGGGGAATGCGTGGGCCTGCCTCAGAGAGGGAGAGCGCCCGCTGAGCATATTTCTGATTCCTAGCACCTAGGGCTTGGCTGGAGGTGGCCTAGGGTGCATTTGGTTATGAATTGAAGCTAGAGGCCTGGGCTAGAATCCTTAGGAAAGACATCCTTAAAGAATGCTGCGAACGAGAGCCTGCTGCTTAGTGTTTACGGTTCTGCTGAGGTTCAACGTCAGCTAGCCTGAGGCTTTGTGGGCCAGATGGGGTTAAATGGGAGGGCTCAGTTTGCCTGAGGCTGGTAGCTCTGCCCTCCAGGAAATTCTATAAAGTGTCCCACTTGCATATTTTATCACCAGAGTGGAAGGACAATTGCAACGTTGTTTTGGAATGGATTGTAGACTGTTGCTCCTGGATGCCCAGATTACCCTTGATAGAAAGTGGCAGAGGAAAAATATTCATCCCTTAACCGACATTTCAGGAGATCTCTCTTTGCTGCCCCAGGCAAACAGCGCCACTGGAGCCCTGGTGTAAGGGAATGAATAAACCAATTTTATTTCCATGGTTGCTGCCTACGTGCTGTCTCAGGGGTGGGGGTGGGGCCTAGAGTTTGCCCCTCAACTGTTAACATAGTTTCCGGAGGAGTGTTTGTTTACTGAGGAGGCAGGTATTGAGGGAGGTTCCTTCTCCCTCTCAGCTTCCACCCACGATCCGCAGACATCTAGGCATTAAGATGTTTTGAGCCTCCAGAATTATTAGTCATGATATTGGCCATTTTCAATGGACTAGCTAGATTGCTCATGATTTAGCATGATGTGTAAGGCTAGAGTTCTGTGGAAATCACGCTGAACTCTCTAAAAATTAGTTTTCTAACTAGAAGAAGTGAAAAGCCTTTCAAGGTTGAGGCCCATACATGATGCATTGTTGTTTTTTGTTTTTTATTCCATGATGCATTGTTTTAATGACTTAGTTTGAATGCCTTGAAGACACTTGACAGTTGATGATTAGGACCAAAGGAAGGGCAAGTGTGACCTACAGAGCAGCAGCATCTCATCTAAGAGTATGGAGAAGCAGCATCTCATCTCAAGCCAGAGATGAAAATGCTCCCACCCTTGTTTTCCAGAATTGTTGACAGTGATGGTTAAGCCACTAGGCTCTGACTTTGGCACTTCTTAGCTAGATGACCTTGGACAGATTGCTAATCTCTCTGGGCCTCAGTTTTCTTGTCTTTAAAATGGGAATAATGATGCTTACAGAGTTGCGCGGAATAAACGAGTTAAGAATAGAAGGTGTAGGTGTCCAGTAACTCTAGCTAAAATTATCTGGGTTGGTGGGGAGACTCAAATATGAACTCTACTACAGGAATGTGAATGCTAACCCAGAAGCACAAGCAAAGATGTGGTCAATTCTGAACAGGGGAAGTTCTCATACTGTGGATTTTAGGACTAGGGACAAAGGAAGAAAGAAGCAGGCTTTAGGGTGTGTGGGCTCAGCCCAAAACTTAAGCAAGGAAAGGACTCAGAGCTATGGCAGCTGTAGAATGGGAAACTGCTGGGGTTAGAGAAAGTTGTAGGTGAAGAGCTGGAAATGTAGCTAGTACAGGGTGGGATTGTAGAGGCTAAGCCAAGAAGTGTGAAGTTCCCTTGGGTGGGGGAGGGGCTCTGGAGGGTTTTTGAGAAGGAAAACCTAAACTGGGTCTATCTTACCAGCTGTGGTTGGGGATATGTAACCTGTTCTGAGCCTCAGTCCCCTGATGTGTAAAACGAAGACATAACGGAAAGAATCAGCCTCTCGGAAGTGTTGCGTAGATCAAATGAGATAAAGGATGTGAAATGGTTAGCATTTTTTGTGCATGTATAAACTGCCCAATAGGAAGTTAGCTAACAATTACTTATAGCAGTATTTTACTGCCTCCAGTAAGGATAAGGGATTTGCTAACCTGCTTGCTCTGGAGAGGAGTTGTGAGTGCCTGTTAGGAAAAGTGTTCTTTTCCCCAGGCTAGCAGTCTTTGGACTGTGTGCTTTAGGGGAGGTTATGAAATTGTTTCTTTACTACTGAAGATGCTGTAATTTGCAAAAACAGATTGGGGTGGGGAGATGATGTACCATTGGGAAAGTGTTCATGCCAGAGGTTAAGGTCACTATAAGTCCTTTTTGGGCTGGATCCATTTGCAGGTCTTCAGCTGTGGGGTAGAGACAAATCCCTCTAACCCCAGACACCACTGTCATTTTAAGGTGTATCAGAAACAAAGTACCTGAAGTTACATTAGTTAGGTGACTGATGTTATTCATTCCTGAATCAGAGTGGCTGGTGAGACACCCCCGCCCCATGCAAGTGTGGACTTAGTAATGAATGTCTTCCTACCCCATCCCTTTCTTTTCTCTCTTCCTTTGGTTTCTCCAAAAGATTCTTCAGGGAAATTGAGTTTAGAATTCCTTCAAAAGTATTCTTGGCCTTTTACCTGGCTCTGTAGACCGAGTCATCCAGCAGTGATGTATGTGTGAATGTGGGGTAGTTTCTTTTCTTTTTCTATCATTTTTTATTTTAGAGATCTGCAAAGGCAGAGTGCCTGTCACCTGGCTCTAACAATGAAGCCATGGCCAGTCCTACCCATCATTCCCCATCTACCCCCACATTTTATATTTTTAATTCTTAAACTTTTTAAAAATATTAATTTTAGAGAGAAGGGAGAAAGAAACAGATTTGTCATCTACTTATTTATGCATTCATTGGTTGATTCTTGTATTTGCCCTGACTGGGTATTGACCTTGCAACCTTTGCATATCGGGATGACAGAATTGGATGCCCCTCTTCCTGCCCCCACAGTAACTCAGTGGTCATCTTGAGTGTACATTTGGCTGACCAGATTCCTCTTGATCTTGACACCAAAAGCAGGAAGCAAATCCCTACAGGGCTTATGTCTTCAGCACCTGGTACAGCAATGCCTGACTCATAGGAGGACATAAATCAACACATAACAGAAATACACGCAGGGAAGAAGGAGTCAACAGTCCCCAGATATGTGATAGCATTTGGAGGAAAACAGGAAGTAAGAAGAAAAGGGAGGTCTGGGGAAATGCTTATTAGAATGGTTGCTCGAGAAAGTTTAAATTAATTTAAAGGGGGAAAAGGAGGAATAGGAGAACAATATGTGTTAATGGCATCAGATTGAATTTTTATTTTTTTTTTTTTTTTTTTTTTTTTTTTTTTTGTATTTTCCTGAAGTTGGAAATGGGGAGGCAGTCAGACAGACTCCCGCATGCGCCTGACTGGGATCCACCCAGCATGCCCACCAGGGGGCGATGCTCTGCCCATCTGAGGCGTTGCTCTGTTGCATCCAGAGCCATTCTAGCACCTGAGGCAGAGGCCATAGAGCCATCCTCAGTGCCTCGGCAAACTTTGCTCCAATGGAGCCTTGGCTGCGGGAAGGGAAGAGAGAGACAGAAAGGAAGGAGAGGGGGAGGGGTGGAGAAGCAGATGGGCGCTTCTCCTGTGTGCCCTGGCCGGGAATCAAACCCCGGACTCCTGCATGCTAGGCCGACGCTCTACCACTGAGCCAATCCGCCAGGGCCTCTTTTTTTTTTTTCTTTTCTTTTTTATTTATTGATTTTTAGATGTTGGGGAGGGGGGGTCTGGCGAGAAACAGAAAGCATAAACTCGTAGTAGTTGCTTCCAATATGTGCCTTGACTGGGCAAGCCTGGGGTTCCGAACTGGTGACCTTAGCACTCCAAGTCAACACTTTATCCACTGCACCACTACAAGTCAGGCAAGATTTTAATTTGAATATACTGTATTTCCTCATATATAAGATGCACCTTTTTTCAAAAACTTTGAGGTCTAAAAACTGGTTGCATCTTATACAGTGGTTGTGGCATTTCAAATGCCATAGATAGAACTGAAGACGAGGCAATATATGAAGACAGTGATTTGTCATCAGACACAGATGAGGACAGGCTAATGGATGGGAGTTTTGACAATAATGAGGATGAATTTTATGATGAGTAAAACTTGAGTTCAATAACTTTATGTAATAATACTTTTTTTTTCAAATTTCGGGCCCCAAAATTAAGGTGTGTCTTATACATGGGAGCATCTTATACATGGGGAAATACGGTAGGTGAAGTGAGTTTTTGTTGTTGGAAAGATCTGAATGGGTTTTGTTACAGAAAACAGAATCCACTATAGCTAACTCAAGAAGAGAATGGTTAATTATAGGGTACTAAACGGACTAAAGAAAGACCGGGCTGAGCTCACAGGAAAGACTCCTCTGAGAGCCACATCACAGAACTGGGCAACCTAGGGAACTGCAGCTGCTGCCGTTATGGCTGCCTGCTCATGCATCATCATGCTTTTGGTAATGCAGAGGGTAAAGCAGTTGCCACATGCCTGCCTCTGTTCAGTTAACCCAGGTCCAAATTCAAATCTTCTGATAGTTCGTGTAATTGGTAGAACCCAAGTTTCTACTGGGCTTCATTTAAAAACCTTAGCTGCAAGGGAGTCTGAGAAATGTAGCTTCTAGCTTCTGGCCTCTGCGGTACAGAATAGTTCACCAGAGGAGTACGAGTAGAAACTGAGAGTGTATCCATAGGATCCACTCCTATGGGGTTTCTTACCAGTGACCTTTAAAGCTTATGTGGTACAGTATCCTCATTTTGAAAGGGAGAAAGGTAAAAACCAGAGAGGTTTTATTGAATTCCTTACAGTCCTTAGTGGCAAAGCACAAACCAAGGATCCTTATTCTTTTTTTTTTTAATTATTTATTGATTTCAGAGAGAGAGAGAAAGGGAGAAAAACAGACAAAAACATCAATCTATTCCTGTGTGCCCTGACTAGGTATCAAACCCACAACCTTGGTATGTTGGGACAATGCTCTAACCAACTGAGCTATCTGGCCAGAGCCTTTTATTCCCCCATTGATTTGAGAGAGAGAGAGACGAAGGAAAAGAAGCATCAACTTGTTGTTCCATTTAGTTCTATTTAATTGTGCTCTCTTTGATTGCTTCTCATACATGCTCTGACTGGGGATTGAACCCACAGTCTTCGGGGTGCTGAGATGATGCTTTATCCACTGAGCCACCCAGCCAGGATCCTTATTCTTTTTACTTTTAGTTACTATTTTTTTTTTTAGAGAGAGGAAAGAGCAAGAAAGGGGAGTGGGGAAAGGAGCAGGAAGCATCAACTCATAGTAATTGCTTCTTTTTTTATATATATATTATTTTTTTATTATTATTATTATATATATATATTTTTAGAGAGGACAGAGAGAGGAGAGAGAGACAGAGAGAGAGAGAAAGGGGGAGGAGCTGGAAGCATCAACTCCCACATGTGCTTTGACCAGGCAAGCCCAGGGTTTCGAACTGGCGACCTCAGCATTTCCAGGTCGACGCTTTATCCACTGCGCCACCACAGGTCAGGCAGTAATTGCTTCTTGTATATGCCTTGACCAGACAAGGCTGGGGTTTCAAACCAGCGACCTCAGCATTCCAGGTTGACGCCTTAGCTCTGCTCCACCACCGGTCAGGCCGGATCCTACTGAGCTAACGTTGTTGTATTGCACTGTGGAACTATCTTTAACACTTTAGTCATTAACATTGACAGTCTGACATAAAGGAATTTGAAGCTGTTTCTCACCATATGAGACAAACAGTCTCTCCTCTCCCTCATCTCCCTTACAGTTTAACTGTAGGCACGAGTTTGGCAGACAAGCCACATTCAAAATCTCAGTGTGGGCACCTATAAGTCATATGATCATGGGAGGTTTACAGCTCTTTGAGCCCCAGTTTTTTTCTGGATTATAAGAATATATTCCCTTCGTCTGACCAGGCAGTGGCGCAGTGGATAGAGCATAGGACTAGGATGCAGAGGACCCAGGTTCGAAACCCTGAGGTCGCCAGCTTGAGTGCAGGCTTATTTAGTTTGAGCAAAGCTCACCAGCTTGGACACAAGGTCACTGGCTTGAGCAAGAGGTCACTCGGTCTGCTGAAGGCCCATGGTCAAGGCACATATGAGAAAGCAATCAATGAACAATTAAGATGTCGCAACAAAAAACTGATGATTGCCTGACCAGGCGGTGGCGCAGTAGATAGAGCATCGGACTGGGATGCGGAAGGATCCAGGTGAGACCTCAAGGTCGCCAGCTTGAGCGTGGGCTCATCTGGTTTGAGCAAAAAGCTCACTGGCTTGGACCTGAGGTCGCTGGCTCCAGCAAGGGGTTACTCGGTCTGCTGAAGGCCCACGGTCAAGGCACGTATGAGAAAGCAATCAATGAACAACTAAGAAGTCGCAACGCACAACGAAAAACTAATGATTGATGCTTCTCATCTCTCTCCGTTCCTGTCTGTCTGTCCCTATCTATCCCTCTCTCTGACTCTCTCTGTCTCTGTAAAAAAAAAAAAAAAAAAAAAAATATATATATATATATATATATATATATATATATATATATATTTTCATATTCCCTTCATCATCTCTGCATTTGAGAAGGTTCTCCCCTGCCATAGAGTGGACTGGTGAAGCCTAAGGAAATGGTACATGAGGTCAGGAGGAGAATTTTTATCTCAAAGGAATTGGGGAAGTATGATTAACATTTTTTGAGCACTTGAGTATACATAGCAAATGTATCAGTGGAAATCTTGTCCGTTTGGCCATCAGAAGGTGGTAGTCCGGACTCATAGTACGTACTCTCCCACGGGAGACAGGACCATTAATTTAATGAAGTTGTCTGGTGGGAGCATCAACAGAAAATAAAAGATTAAGAAATTTTTACTTTAGGCCCTGGCCAGTTGGCTCAGCGGTAGAGCATCGGCCTGGCGTGCAGGGGACCCGGGTTCGATTCCCGGCCAGGGCACATAGGAGAAGCGCCCATTTGCTTCTCCACCCCCGCCCCCCCCCTTCCTCTCTGTCTCTCTCTTCCCCTCCCGCAGCGAGGCTCCATTGGAGCAAAGATGGCCCAGGCGCTGGGGATGGCTCCTTGGCCTCTGCCCCAGGTGCTAGAGTGGCTCTGGTTGTGGCAGAGCTACGCCCCGGAGGGGCAGAGCATCACCCCCTGGTGGGCAGAGCATCGCCCCTGGTGGGCGTGCCGGGTGGATCCCCGTCGGGTGCATGCGGGAGTCTGTCTATCTCTCCCAGTTTCCAGCTTCAGAAAAAATTTATTAAAAAAAAAAAGAAAGAAATTTTTACTTTAGAAGTTTGACAGGTAAGTGACCTTAGCCAGCTTTGCACTCGGTCAGAGGGCCAGTTGGATTTCCTGCCCCCCCCCCCAGACGTTCCTGAAGTTTTCAGCAGCATTGATACAATGATCGGTTTGTTCCTGCTGCAGAGGCCTGTTTTGTAGAAAAACTAGAGGGGAACTTTGTGTGTTTTTTAAAATGAAAGCCGAGATCCTGCAGAAAACAGGACAGCAAGCAAGATAGTGCCAAACCATGGTGTTGAAGAATCGCTTGCTCTGTCTTCATTTTTCTTGCCCTGAATTAATTTCCAGGCTGATGTCATCTCCCACCCTCCATGGTAGCTTCCTCGCTTCATTAATAAGCATTTTGCAAAGTGTTAATTTTGGATTATGGGTGAGACTACCAAGCTTCTCAGAAAGTAGCATGGTATAAACACCATCCCTGGCAGGTCTGGAGTGGTACCCTGTAATTAAACACATTCATAATTTCTGTATCAAAACACATGGATATTGACACCAAATGGGATGAAGTCTGTGTGCAGCTTCATGTTCGCTCAGGTCTGTTTCTATTGCCAAGGGAGATGAGAGAGAATGTCAGTTTTCAGAGCTTTTTGGATTTCATAGATTCGGATGACGAACTAGGGACTTGTGGCTCACACCACAGGTTAACCCCCTTTGTCTTTCATCAGAAAGGGAACAATTCAAAAGCTGAATGGATAAATAAGGGATTTTGACCAGTTGACTTTTAGTTAGGAACACAGACTTTTGTTGTCTAAGAGTTAGGACTTAGCTAGCACCAGGTTCTTTTAAAGTAGCTTTTTAAATTTAATTCCTTAATAATCCCAACAGGCAAATATCATTATTAGCTACATTTTACAGGTGATGAAATTAAAGCTCAGAGAGGTTGAGTAGCTTACCTACACCCCACAGTCTGCAAGTAGTGGAACTGGATTTGAACTTAAGAAATTGGAAAACAGACTTTGCTCTTAGCTTCTCATTCTGCTGAAGAGCGCATCTAATAGCATTTTATTATTTTTACATGTGGGAAATTATGGCCCAGGGATATTATGTGACACCGTACAACTAGTCAGGTCTAGGTTTTTTGTTTTTTAAAGTTAATTTGAGAGACAGAAAGAAAGAGATAGAGAAACATCAATTTGTTGTTACTTATGCATTCATTGGTTGATTCTTTTATGTGCCCTGGCCGGGATCAAACCTACAACCTTAGCGTGTCAGGGTGATGCTCTAAGTAACTGAGCTACTCAGCCAGGACCTAGGTCTAGATTTTTATTTGCTCCTCAGCATTTCTGTCTCAACATTCCACTCTCATTGTGTAACTAAGATGACTAAAGTGTAACTAGTTTTGGTCTACTACTTGCAGAGTAGAGGAACAGGGTGAAATGGGTTGACGCTATTTTGAAACTTTAGGAGGTAGAGTGTTAGGTATCAACCTGTGTAAATGTAGTAAAGATGGCCTAGTGAGGAGACATGCCCTGGGAGGGGTTGCTGGTCCTGTGGCTCCCAGGATGTCGTTCCAGGGATCTGATGAGTCTTTTATCTTACGCAGCCCACCCCAGGACAGAACATTCAGAACTGTGGCAGATCTGGTGTTCTGGAGAGGATGTGATGTGTCTGTTACTGTTCTACTTAATTGTATTGCTGCTTCACAAATAACCCCGAATAATTTACCGTAAAATACTTACTATTATGTCTTCTAGTTCTGTGGAATAAGTCTTCTCTGCTGGGCAGGCCTGCCTGCAGGCTTCTCTTGCTATGGCAGTCGAATGTCAGATGACAGCTGGGAGCTGGACTCTTCTGAGGGTTGTTCTTGTTTGTTTGTTTGTTTGTTTGTTTGAGAAGGAGAGTCAGGGAGAGAGGGACAGGAAACGAGAGAGATGAGAAGCATCAACTCTTAGTTGCATCACTTAGTTGTTCATTGATTGCTTCTCATACCTGCCTTGACTGGGGAGCTCCAGCTGAGTTAGTGACTCTTTGTTCAAGCCAGCAACCTTGGGGTCATGTCTGTGATCCCACGTACAAGCTAGTGAGCCCACGCTCAAGCAGGCAACCTTGGGGTTTCTAATCTGGGTCCTCAGCGTCCCAGATGGACTCTCTGTCCATTGTGCCACCACCTGGTCGGGCAAGCCCTGCACTCCTTTACATTGTCGCCAGTCTCCCTTCCTTCTTGCCTTTGAGGTTTTATTCTTTTCAAACAAAGTAATGCCAGTGATTTGAGGTTTTTTTTCATCCTGGACTGTATTAAAAGGTGTCTATATTACATGCTGAGCATTTTAATAATAGGCATTTACCAAAAAGGTTCAAGTTAACAGAGGTCAGGTTTGGCCTGTAGTTGGTGAGCCCTCAGGCACACTCTGCAGAGCTTTCCAAAGACAGTTCTAGTTTTCTACCTGTTTTTTGTCCGAATTACCAAGGTCATTTATCTATGTTCTATTTATTTATTGGCACCTCTCAAGTGACTTTTATCTGGTGTAGCTTTGGCCTTGAGAAGCTCAAAGGACTCAGTTTGCCAAGCCGTGGGCCATATTTAACCTTTTTACGTCTCTTCAAGGGAGGCAAGACCAGAATGGGGACTCCCAGACAAGGAGGAGACCATGGGCTCTCCTGGCAACAGGAATGTGAAAGCCTTGGGCCCAGCTGGGTCTCCTTCAGGCTGAGTGCGGGGTCCTACCCCTCTGGGAACATGGTAGAGGGGGGTGTGAGGCAGCTGGGGGTCTGGGATGGCCAGCCCTCTGAGTCATCACTCAACTCCTTCAGTTGTCCCCCTTTCTCTCTCAATGCCCCAACCCACCCCCCTTTGAACAGAGTCAAGTTCACCTCCCCCCAAGGGAGAGCCCTAAGGGGGGCCTGCCCTTCTCTGCCCCCACGGCACTCTTTATTAACTCTTTCCTGGGGCTCAGGCTAACGGTGTGGAAACACACACACGGTCCCCCTGTTTCCCTGCGCCGTCTCCTGGAATGTTCTTTGCATTTCTTCTCCTCATCTCTGCCTGGCTGAGGTGCTCAGGTAGACTGGTCTCCTCTCCCCCTGGACTGGCAGCTTCTTGGAGACAAGCCATCCTGGTGACTACTCCCTCCATGGTGACTACTCCCTCCAGCTCTGAGCACGGGCCTCTTACAGGTCAGGCACTAGTCAGTGGGCTGAGATAAATGATGCGCTGAGCAGATGAGAACCAAGGAGACAGACTAGAAAACCCTGTCTGGAGTCTTGTGCTTCCTTCAGGTCTCTTTGAACCCTTTGGATCTTGCCACCTGGGAACCCACTACCTGTCGACACTTTCTGAACACGCATTGACCCAAGTGTGGGCTCGAAGTATGGGGAACATGTGCATAAAGACTTGCTGACACAAGGCACTTGTCTCTGAGGAAACATTTGTGCATGAGATGGAATACAGTCCTGAACTGTGAGAGGGCCAGGGCTCCCACCTCATGTCTTGTTTTATATATTTTTTTTAATTTGTTATTTTTTTATTTTTTTCTGAAGGTGGAAACGGGGAGGCAGTCAGACAGACTCCCGCATGTGCCCAACCGGGATCCACCTGGCATGCCCACCAGGGGGCGATGCTCTGCCCATCTGGGGCATTGCTCTGTTGCAACCAGAGCCATTCTAGCGCCTGAGGCAGAGGCCACAGAGCCATCCTCGGCGCCTGGCCGGACTTTGCTCCAGTGGAGCCCTGGCTGCAGGAAGGGAAGAGAGAGACAGAGAGGAAGGGAGGGGTGGAGAAGCAGATGGGTGCTTCTCCTGTGTGCCCTGGCCAGGAATCGAACCCGGGACTCCTGCACGCCAGGCTTATGCTCTACCACTGAGCCAACCGGCCAGGGCGAGTCATGTCTTAAGTATGGAGCTGGTTAGAAATGCTGTGTGTAGACCCCACCAGACCTCCTGAATTAAAACTTGCGTTTTAGAAGACCCACCAGGTGTTCGTGTGCACTCTGCATTTGAGAGTCATGGGTCTTGCTGGTGGGAGAGAACAGTGCAGGCAGGGGCTGCAGTAGTCAGAGGAGCTGCCTCAGGGAGGGACCAGTTGAACTGGATCTCAGCAGACAGCAAACCCAGGGTGGGTACAAGGAAGAGGGACCAGAAAAGGTCCAACTCTTCCTGCTAAGGATGTTAGTCTGAAAATACATTTTTTAGGCTCTTTTACAAGTAGAATTTTGGCAGAGCAATTAGATTATTCTTCCAAAGGATCTGATTTGGTAACTAGGAAACCTTTGATGAATGT
Source organism: Saccopteryx bilineata (assembly GCF_036850765.1). NCBI lineage: Eukaryota > Metazoa > Chordata > Mammalia > Chiroptera > Emballonuridae > Saccopteryx > Saccopteryx bilineata. The sequence goes on from NC_089495.1 coordinate 170,927,049, forward strand.
ATTAGATATAGTGTTTTTCACCAGGTCATTATAGATTCAGTTTTCTTCCTTAGAGATGGCAAACACAGTTGAGAGAACACTGGAGTAGGAGCCCAGAGCCTGCAATTTGGTTGTGGGTTTGCTGGTAGTGAAGCTGTGGGATCCTGAACAAGTCACTTCCCAAAATGATCATTTTATTTGTTCATGATTTTGTGTGTTAGGAACTGGGGCATGGCTCAGTTAGACAATTCTATTCCAGGCAGCATTGGTTAAGGTCACTCACTCAGCTAGTGGAAGCCACAGCTGGGCTGGAAGGTCCAGTGAGGCTTTCTTCATACCTGGCACCTCTGTGCTCCTCCAGGTGGCCTTTTGCTCTCCACTTGGCTGCTTGGGCTTCCTCACAACGTGGTGGTTGTAAATTTCTAACATGGCAGCTGACTTCCTAGAGGGAGGATGTAGATGCCACATGGTGTGTGAAGACTGGAACTGACACATTATCTCTGCATCCTGTTGGTCCAAGGGGACAAGAAACAGTCTCCATCTCCTTTTTTTTTTCTTTTTCTGAAGCTGGAAACGGGGAGAGACAGTCAGATAGACTCCCGCATGCACCTGACTGGGATCCACCCAGCACGCCCACCAGGGGCCACGCTCTTCCCACCAGGGGGCGATGCTCTGCCCCTCCGGCGCGTCGCTCTGCCGCAACCAGAGCCACTCTAGCGCCTGGGGCAGAGGCCAAGGAGCCATCCCCAGCGCCCAGACCATCCTTGCTCCAATGGAGCCTTGGCTGCGGGAGGGGAAGAGAGAGACAGAGAGGAAGGAGGGGGGGGGGGTGGAGAAGCAAATGGGCGCCTCTCCTATGTGGCCTGGCCGGGAATCGAACCCGGGTCCCCCGCACGCCAGGCCGACGCTCCACCGCTGTGCCAACCGGCCAGGGCCCAGTCTCCATCTCTTGATGGATGCAGCAGCATGCAGGCACAGAGAGAAAGGGATTGACTGTGGCTGTGGGACTTTTTACCACAGGTTCCATGTCATTAGGACCTAGACTCCTCCTTTCTGCTCTTCCATCCTCAGAACTGGCTTTCCCCTTGTGGTACAAGGAAGGAGTAAAGGAGAGAGAGGGTAATACCCTCCCCCCTTGGATAGAGTATATTTCATCAGCCAGGTAGTCATAGAGCCATGACTTGTTGGGAAATGCTGATGTTTAGCTGGGGGCAGAGTGTGCTAGAAATCAGAGGTCTGTCCTAAGGAAGAAGGGGAGAATGAATGTTGGGAGGAGCTGCCGGTTGTTTCATCTTCCCTGAAGCCAAAACCTGCTTAAAATTTTTAAGAGGCAGAAGCCAAGCCAAGCTCAGAGACATAAGGAAGTGAGCCCCTGGAGTAAGCTCCAGGGTGTGCCCACCCACACTGTGGTCCTCATGGCCTCTCTCTCTGTCCCAGTTCACCACAGGCACATGCAGCGACTCGGCAGTTCACAGCTGTGACCTGTGTGGCAAGGGCTTCCGCCTACAGCGTATGCTCAACCGGCACCTCAAGTGCCACAGCCAGGTGAAGAGGCACTTGTGCACCTTCTGCGGCAAGGGCTTCAATGACACCTTCGACCTAAAGAGGCATGTCCGCACACATACAGGTGAGGAAGGAGCGTGTGCTTCATTTTAGTTCTGTTTTTCTGGATGAGAGTTCCTCCTCTTTCTTTCCCACCAAAACCAGGTTGATGGCATGACACAATGTTGTATTTCTGGGAAGATCACAGGATGGTGCAGTTGGGGCCAGGCCATCTGGGTTTACCTCCTGGCTGTGTCACACCTTCCAGCTGTGTCACCTTGGGCTGGGCAAGCCCCCTCTCTTAGCCTGTTTTCACCCCTGTGAGATGGGGATAATGATACAAGTTTTAGCGTAGCTCAGGATGAATCACTGGCCAGCGATGTTCTGGGAATCAGGATGCCTGACACAATGCTCTGGCCCCCTCGCTCCCTCCTAATGCAGGGCTGTGGTTCCTGTGGTCCCACTGGTGCCATTTCATGTACCTTTCTCGGGAAGTAAGCCTGTCTCCAGATAGCAGCATGGTCCTGAGAACTCAGAGAAGAAAATGCTTGCTCACTGAGAGCTGACTTTTCCTCCTACTTGAGGCTGGCAGGCCCTTGTCTTCCTCCCCTTGGGCCTTCCTCAGTTTCCCTTCTCATGAAGGCGAATCTGGGTCTTTCCCAGATCATTACACAGAGGATCCTGAGGGTGCTCATGGGCCTTTCTCCTAGCTCTTCTGATTGGTGACAGCCTCATTAGATTTATCTGAAATACATCTGGCCTCTAAGCTTCTCCTTGAGCTCCATGGTCCACACCTTTGCCAGAGTGATCCCTTGAGGAGAATTCCAAGGATGCCACTTCCCTGCTAAGACAGTTCCCAACTCAGGTCAGGAGGAAACCCAAAGTCCTCCTCTTGATGGGCTTGCTGCAAAGCCCCTCAAAATCTGGGGCCCATCTTCAAATCCCCATCCTTTTCCAGCCCATCCCATCCATTTCCTACATGTATCCCATCCTAACCCATTCTATAAACGTATCCCATCCTAACCCATTCTATAAACGTATCCCATCCTAACCCATTCTATAAACGTATCCCATCCTAACCCATTCTATAAACGTATCCCATCCTAACCCATTCTATAAACGTATCCCATCCTAACCCATTCTATAAATGTATTCCATCCTAACCCATTCTATAAACGTATCCCATCCTAACCCATTCAGCCTCATACTGGTTGCTACCTACTCTCCCTACAGCCTCATGGAATTTACTGTAGACCAGGGGTCCCCAAACTATGGCCCGCAGGCCACATGCTTCCCCCCTGAGGCCATTTATCCGGCCCCCGCCGCACTTCCGGAAGAGGCACCTCTTTAATTGGTGGTCAGTGAGAGGAGCATAGTTCCCATTGAAATACTGGTCAGTTTGTTGATTTAAATTTACTTGTTCTTTATTTTAAATACTATATTCCCATTTTGTTTTTTTTTTACTTTAAAATAAGACATGTGCAGTGTGCATAGGGATTTGTTCATAGTTTTTTCTATAGTCCGGCCCTCCAACAGTCTGAGGGACAGTGAACTGGCCCCCTGTGTAAAAAGTTTGGGGACCCCTGCTGTAGACAGTGCCCCGGTCCCTGAGGCTCTTTCGGAGCTCAGGTTTCTCCTGACATTTCAGTGCGGGTGGTGGAGTGTCTACTACTCCCTCCCTGAGGGGTTTCCAGCCCCTCCACACCCTACAAGGTCCTTCTCAGATCCTCTCATTCAGATTTCTTTTGTGGACCTTAGCTTCTTTGTTCTTTGAGTACTCACCACAAGTTGCCTCCCTGGCCTGGGGTGGTGTGCCCCACCTTAGAGGTTAGGCTAGCATACTAAAAGGTTTCTTTTTAAAACGGTTTTCTGAAAGGCATTTTTAATTTAAATGTAACATACATCCAGAAAAGTGCACAAATCATAAGTGCAAAATTCAACAAATTTAGGAATTTTTACAAAGCAAGCACAACCGTATAACTAGCGCCCAGACCAAGAAATGGGATGTTTCCAGACCCTGGAGTGTACTGCCCTCCCTGGTGCCCCTTCAGATCACTGTCTGCTTCCTTCCAGGGGGCCCTGATATTGTGACTTCTAACAGGACAAATTGCTGTTGCCTGGGTTTGGGTGTGACAGATATGGAACCCTATAGCGTGTACTCTTGGGTCTGGGTACAAGGCTTCTTTTTAGTTATTAGTACCAGTGAATCAGTAAAAGATTGACCTCTGTGTGGCCAGGCTGGTACTTTAGGTTGGTACAGGGAGAATGTTAGGGGGTGTCAGGTTGGGGAGGGTCCCATGAGGTGGGTGGATAGTCCTGAAGGTGGGGGAGGGTCCCAGAGGTATCAATGGACCCATCAAGTGACCGCAAATCTAGTCTCATAGACGACTGACCAAAGGGCTGGAGGAACTTGGGGACCACTTGTGCAGTCATTTGTCATGGATTGTCCTGGAGAGTGTCTCAGCTTTCCATCTCTGTCTGAGGATGTCCTTGAGGGTGTGGCCGATTTCTTCTCCTGGTAGGCTCTGTGGTTACTTCCTCCTTCCTGTCTTTTAAGACAAAATCAGGGAGCATCGCTGGCTGCTGGCACCTTCACGTGGAGTGAACAGCTGATGGAGCGAGCGCCTTATGGAGGCCACTGCCAGAGACTTAACCAGAAACTGTTAGGGACTGACTGCTTCTTGGGGAAGAGTTTGCAAGTTGAGTCAGCGGTGTAGTACTTTAGAACTCCGGATCTGAGTTAGCCGACTGTGTGAGCAGTTTGTTTGGGAGATGCTCCCAGGAAGCACAGTGAGAAGACAGCCAGTAAGAGGAGTTAATGAGCAGGTTACCACTCCGGGCAGCTGGCGCTCAATCCCACTGGGGTTCCTCTGAAGAAATGTATAGAATGCAGCCCAGAGCTGCTCCAGGGACGAGGAAGCTAGGGTATTGATCTATCAACTCCCGTCCCTCCTTGCTGTGGTTCATTCTGGGACCCTCAACTCCTAGGCAGCCCTCTACCCTGTCCCCTCCTAGGCCTCTCATGTTTCCTGGGGAATCCCCAGTCAGGGATGCCAGAAACCTCTGTCCTTCCAGGAACTCCCTGAGAGGAGCTAGCGGAGCCTGAGGGGTTTGGATGGGGTGTTGAGAGTGTCTGTCCCAGAAGTAGAAGAGTTAGCAAGTGAGGGGACTGGCCTGGCTCAGAATGGAGACCTTGCGGAGGGTAACACAGCTTGAATTCTAATTTCTAGTGGACAGCACTAAAATCATTGAAATCTATACATAACTATTTTTAAAAAGTTTAATCATAATTTTGACTCTTAAAATGATCAACAAATAAAATAATGAAAATGTCTTCAACCTGTTTTCCCTGCCCTGGTTTATTTTCTTCTGATGGAGATGTGCCGTCCAGTGATAGCGGACCAGAAAGATGAGCCAGGGGCTTACTGACCAGTTAGCTGGGGTGCTGCAGTGCCCGGAGCCTCTGGTGTGAGAGACATGCCTGCCATCTTATCTTCAGTAGAGAGAGCAAAAATTTGGGGTTTCAGACATTTTTTTTTTACTTCATTGAACAACATCCCTGTTTCTAAAAGTTCTCACCAGAATTCTGTGAGTTCAGTCTTGCCTTTGATTGAGACGTGAATATTGGAATTTTGCTATTGACTGCTAAGCGAAGGTTGTAGTTAGCCAAGAAGCAACACTAGCAACACTGATAACACAAATACAGTAGACAGCTGAGTGAAGGTATGTTTGTTCATAGTCCAGTTAGCCAGGCCACAACGGATTCAGACTTCTCTGGGATGCCAGGACCCTTCTGAGATTGTAGCGACAATATTGGAGACAGCAGGATAGAGAATCAGGATTATTCCCCCCTCCCCCATCCCTTCTGTCTCCTGCAACTGCTAGAGGACAGGGCATCTAAGAAAAGATTCAAAACACAAGGAAATATCTTGGAAATGGTCCAGGGAAACCAGAGCCTGAAAGTGTCTGACCTTAATATTCAAGCAGATGAAAGAAAAGATTAAGACATCTTTTTTGGATATGACTTCTCCAAGAAGAGAGCAAATCAGAGGGGTGTGTTTGAGATAGGGAGCGAGGATGTTAGCCAAATGACATCTGGTTCAAGATTGGAAGAGAGAAACTAGAGCATAAAAAGCGCCACAACAGTTTGTAAAAACATTTCAGCAAACAAATGGCTATTTTCAATCCAAATGGTCTTGGGTTGGGTTCCCGAGGAGCAGATTGTGCGATGGTGATTCTTATAAAATGATTGGAGGGGGAACGCCCAGCAGAAACCTCTAAGGGAGGAGTGAGTGGGGCAGGATAGAGGGTGGAGCTGAGCAGGACTGTGCCCTCGGACTCGGCTGGAGTCCAGCCCCGGCCTCCTCCCCGTGGGGTTCCGGAGTGTGGGTGGCCCCACAGCCTTGTCCTGTCTATAAGCTAGTCACTAGCTGCTAGTGGGAGCATTAACACACCATATCAGTCAGGTGTTGGCTGTGGGCTGCATCTTCCCTGGGCAGAGAGGTCGGTTATTCAGTGCCCATTCCTAGGAGAACGGGGCGGCCAGGTGCTGTTAGCTCACCAAACACAGGACAGCTGGGGCCCTGTGCACTGACTGGGAATGGGGGTCTGGACTGGGCCCAGCAGCCTCCATCACACCCACAGTAGAGGGCCTTGCTCTATTTACGTGGACAGGATCGCTGAGGCCAACGTGGAAAATTATGGCTGTTTATCCACTTAAGGTCAGAATGGACATGGGGGCAGGGAGAGCTGCCTGAGCTTTAAAGCAACCAACCTGTATCCAGTTCACAGCCGGTGAAAAACATCATGGGCCTGTTTTTAGAGGATATTCTTTTGGATTTGTTTAAGTATTTAGGTTGAGCCATCTGGGATTCATTCTCAGAACATCCATCGGTTGAAGGAATGGTTTGCTTTTTTGGTGGGGGGAGATCCGTATTTGAATAAAAAATACTGCTAACACTTGCTTGTGCCAGACTGCACCCTGTCTGCACCCTCATGTCTGTAGTCCTGCTCCCAGTGTCTGCAGTCCATGCACCAGTGGCACCAGCAGCAGCCGGGAGCGTGTTGGAACTGCAGAATCTCATTGACTGGGGGCCACATGTCAGGCGTGGTCTGGGCGGTGCCCCCTGATATGACCAGATGTGCCAGGTTTATCAGACAAGTACAGCTTTTATTGAAAGTATTTTATTTTTCTTCTTTGTAAAATGACTACTTATTCTGTAAAAGACTTCAGCCATTATAAAAGCTATAGAGAAGAAAGTATAAGACACTGTCAATGGGTGAAAAGGACACACACATCTGTAGGATCACTGGCTGAGTCTTTAGGGGGCAGGGTGCCAGGGGACATAACCCATATTGGTTATAACTTTATAACCCTGACATTAATAGAGCAGTCATTTCAAGACGCCTGCCCTTCCTGGGGAAGCTTCTGAGTTTGTTAGAGAAGCTGAGGAATTCAGATTGGAGGTTAGAGCGGTGGGGGGTGGGGTGGGGGGAGCATTGGCCAAAGGAAGTATTTGCCCCGCCCTCTGGGATGACTTCTGCCTTATCTTCCATCAGCCACTGTTGTGAGGGACAGGCAAACAAATCCCATTTTGATTGAAGAAGAGGAAACAATGATGTCTTTGTTTGGAGCCTAAAGGGAAGATTGATGAGATTAGGAGAAGTTTGGAGTGGGGCAGATGGAGGAGGAGGAATCAAGTATCCTCTACCTCCAGCAGGTGAATGCTATCTGGTGGGATTGCCTCCTTCGCTCATCACGCTCTCTGCTCGATTTTGACTTCCTTTTCAGCTAAAATGTAGTATGAAAGGGAAATAAAATGACAGAAAACAATTAAGCCTCCTCCCTCTTTATGCCCACTCCTGAAAGAAAACCATCACTTAATTAAGAAAAAAATTTTGCAGAAGTTTTAAGTACACATCGCTGGTTTTTTTCTAAAAGAGAGAGAGAGAGAGAGAGAGCAGAGACTGGAAGGGAGAGAGAGATGAGAAGCATGAACTCATAGTTGCATCACTAGTTGTTCATTGATTGCTTCTCACACATGCCTTGACGGGGGTGGGGAGAGAGGGGGGAAGCTCCAGCCAAGCCAGTGACCCCATGCTCAAGCCAATGACCTCAGGGTTTCAAACCTGGGGCCTCAGTGTCCCAGGTGGACGCTCTATCTACTGCACCACGACTGGTCAGGCTGCACACTGCTTTTTTAATGTACTGTGTATCTTGGAGATCATTTCACATCTGCACAGGTAGACGCACCTCACTCTTTTTGTTCTTTAAAGATTTTATTGACTTGTTTTAGAGAGAGAAGGGGGTGGGGAAGAGCAGGAAGCATCAATTCGTAGTTGCTTTCATATGTGCCTTGACCAGGTGTAAGGCCAGTGGCCGTGGCCATTGCAGACTTGGTAAAGGAGCTGTGGACGAGCAAGCAGACAGGGCAAACTGCTTCCCTCTCTCTCTTTGGCCTGAGGAGCAAACAGGGGCAGAGGTGGGTATGGGGGACAATAGCCCCGCCCACTGGTGGCAGGCAATCAGCAATCTATAATCTGCTGCCCTGAGGGCTAGCACCTAACAGCCTCACATAGACTATACACGGTGCTGCCCTGTGCTCACGCACCAATCAAGCAAAGTATAAGCGAGCAAGCCTGACACACTTGTTTGCCCAACACCAGGCAAATCCAGGGTTTCAAACCCGCAACCTCAGCATTCTAGGTCGACTCTTTCTTCACTGTGCCACCGCAGCTCACTCCTTTTAATGATTGTCAGAGCATTTCTTAAATATGTGCCTATGACATAATTTCAGATATGGAGGCACCGTCGTTTTCCCTTGCCCCAACTGATGACATTTATTTCCAATTTCAGCATTTTTCATTTTATTTATTTATTTTTAATTTCAGACAATACTACCATGACTATTCTTGTATATCCTTCACCTCCCTGTGCGTGTTTTTCTATAGATAATGTCCCTGAAGTGGGCCAAAGGGTAGACATGACCATTTTTTCATCAGCATTGTCACATTACCTTCCAGGAGGTTGCCCTAAGTATCCATGCCCACAAGGAGGACAGTGAAAAGTTTCTCACTGAGTTTTGTGTTTGCACCAAGTTTAGTAAAGGAGCACTTAGCTACAACAAGCAGAGAGCACCCATAACAAAGCATTTTCTTTGGTAATTTGAAGCCTGATTTTGGCAGTAGGAATAGCAAGTTTGAAAAGGAGAAGCCCTCTTTGGTAACCCAAAACACTAGGCGGTAGGCAACACAGGACCACGGCACAACATTCTAGAACAGACAGTGAAGGAAGTCTTCCTTTCCCTTCTCTCCACCTAATGACCACCATTCATCCTTTTTATTTTATTTATTTGTTTATTTATTTATTTATATTTTTCTGAAGCTAGAAACGGGGAGAGACAGACAGACTCCCGCATGCACCCGACCGGAATCCACCCGGCACGCCCACCAGGGGGCGATGCTCTACCTCGACCAGAGCCACTCTAGCGCCTGGGGCAGAGGCCAAGGAGCCATCCCCAGCACCCAGGCCGTCTTTGCTCCAATGGAGCCTTGGCTGCGGGAGGGGAAGAGAGAGACAGAGAGGATGGAGGGGGGGGGTGTGTGGAGAAGCAAATGGGCGCTTCTCCTATGTGCCCTGGCCGGGAATCGAACCCGGGTCCCCTGCACGCCAGGCCGACGCTCTACCGCTGAGCCAACTGGCCAGGGCCCCTTTTTATTTTTTAACTGGGAAATAAATAATACATCCACCAAAGGTTTATACAAATACAAACAGCATACATATAGGTACAATTTAAAGACAAATAGTAAGCAGTCACCTCGCCACCAGCTAGCTTATGAATGTGTAGTGTATGTGTGTTATATTGAGCTGGATTAGAAGCTCTTGCAGCTGTGTCCCGCTCAGTACTTAGTATGCACTGGCTCTTTGCATGTCATGTCTCATTAATCTTCAGAGCAGCCCTACAGAGGAGGGGGGCGGAGGGTATGAATATTGTCCCTATTTTACAGTGAATAAAACTGAGGCTTTGGGAGTTCAGCACTCTGACCGTGGACTCAGTTAATGAGTAGCAGCTGTGTGGTGCCTGGGTTTTCAGTGGCCTTGGACTCTGTTATCATCTAATAAGGTGTCAGTAGGTTAATGGTGTCCGGAGCAGGAATGCTGTTTTCGGTGTCCCGCTCCGGGTGTGGACAGGATTGGCTTTTGCCGAGAGCGCTAGGGTGGGTGAGGCCCCATTGCCAGGGAAGCCGTGGTATCAGCCCCCCTCGTCCAGGGCTCCTGTCTGGCCATCTTTATCTCCCACGCCTGAATTCATGGGGGATGGAGATTCAGAAGTTGTTCCCAACTCCAGAAAGGGTGACCAAGGGGGCTGCTGCATGACAGTGTCTGCCTACACCAGTGAGTGAGGTGTGAATGTACTATTTACAGAGAGCGGAGGGTAAGCAGATTTATAAAGGTCAGAATTGCCATAACTAGAGTTCTTAGGGCCTACTGTTTCCTTTCCATCTCTGTGTCTGTGAGTCACCCCTCCTCCAAGCCAGGCTCATTCCCACCCCTCCCTCAAAAAAAAATAACAAAAACCCTGTGCTCAGTCACCCCCATTCTCTTCATTGCCCTGACAAGGCCGGAGACCGGGCTGTGAAACCTTCTAGCCTTTCCTGTGCAGGCCTGATGGGTGCTCTGCCCATAGCAGGTGCTGGCTGACCTGAACGGAGGGAGGAATGAGGTGTGACTCTGGTCTCACCCCAACTGGCCTCTCCCAGGGGCTATGGGTCAGGCAAAGTAGTGCAGTCACTTCCAGATCACCTTTTCAGGTCCCCATGATTAGGTTTGAAAGCATCCGTTTTCAGGAATCCAGAGTTTGTTGCATCCAAGTTAAAGCCTCATGTAAGTGTGCTGGTTTCCCCGCATGTTTAGTTTATATTTTTTTTTTTTTTTTTTTTTTTTTTTACAAAGACAAAGAGTCAGAGAGAAGGATAGATAGGGACAGACAGCCGGGAATGGAGAAAGATGAGAAGCATCAATCATTAGTTTTTTGTTGCAACACCTTAGTTCATTGATTGCTTTCTCATATGTGCCCTGACTGTGGACATTCAGCAGACCGAGTAACCCGTTGCTCAAGCCAGTGACCTTGGGTCCAAGCTGGTGAGCTTTGCTCAAACCAGATGAGCCTGCGCTCAAGCTGGCGACCTCGGGGTCTCGAACCTGGGTCCTTCGCATCCCAGTCCGACGCTCTATCCTCTGCGCCACCGCCTGGTCAGGCTAGATATTTTTAAACAGCTTTTTTCCATTAACTATTGAAAGGAGCAGCTGGTCTCTGGGTGAATTTCTGTTCTGATGGGCTGTGGGTTTGAACTCAGGTTTTTTTTTGTTTGTTTGTTTTTTGTATTTTTCTGAAGCTGGAAACGGGGAGAGACAGTCAGACAGACTCTCGCATGCGCCCGACCGGGATCCACCCGGCACGCCCACCAGGGGCGATGCTCTGCCCACCAGGGGGCGATGCTCTGCCCCTCTGGGGCGTAGCTCTGCCGCTACCAGAGCCACTCTAGCGCCTGGGGCAGAGGCCAAGGAGCCATCCCCAGCGCCCGGGCCATCCTTGCTCCAATGGAGCCTTGGCTGCGGGAGGGGAAGAGAGAGACAGAGAGGAAGGGGGGTGCGGGGGTGGAGAAGCAAATGGGCGCTTCTCCTGTGTGCCCTGGCCGGGAATCGGACCCGGGTCCCCCGCACGCCAGGCCGACGCTCTACCGCTGAGCCAACCGGCCAGGGCCTGAACTCAGGTTTGCTGCTTGGTCTGCCAGAGGTAGGGGAGCAGCTGCCATGTAGGCATATTCCTTCAGAAGAGTCTCATAGCCTTTGCAGGGCTCGTCAAACTTTTTATAAAAACCGCCCACTTTTGCAGTGCTGGTCAACTTGGTCCCTACCAGCTTTCATGGTGGGCCAACAATCATGGTGCCCTTTGGTTGTGTGGTAGGGACCTTTCATTCATTCATCTTTTTCAAAATGCCACGTTCATTCATTCATTTAAAAAGTATTTACTGAGCACCTACTATGTGCAGTGTGCTGAGGTTTGTAAAGGAGTCTTTAACTCTGTGCAGTTTTTCTAGAATGTGTGAAATATAATCTGGGTCTGCCTTCTGCTTGAGCAGGCTGGAGTAATATCTCACCATAACCCTGATCCAGCACAGTTTTTATCAGAGTGTTAAAAGAAATGATGTGGACGGGAAGAAAAATGAGTGACTTGATTTGTTCAGGTGGTTGTACAGAGGTAGGGGGAATATTTTTTTTTCCATTTTGACTTCCTTCCTCCTTTGTATACTTAAAAAATCTTTACGGGCAGAAATGGCTCTCCTTGAAGAGAGGGGGTGGCATGACGGCCTTGTGCTTAATTTGCCATTGTTTACACCTGTGACTTTCAAGTGCTCGCACAGGCATCTTCAGCATTGATTTCCTGGGAACGTGTTAGAAAGGCAGTCTCGGCCTATCCCAGAACCAGGGTTGGGGCTTGGGACTTGTGTTTTGACAAGCCTCCTGGTTTGTGGAACCACAGCTGTTACATTTGAGTCAGAAGGTCTGGGGTGGGGCCTGAAAGTCTGCATTTCCAGTGTGCTCACAGGTGATACAATTTGACCCTTGATCCATGGACTACCTTAGACCCAGGGTGTACGAGGCAGTACGGCATGACCTGAGAGTGCGGGCTGGGGCACTGCTTCCTCCATCTCTCTAGTTTTCTAAAAGATGGGATGTGAACACAACAGAATGCCATGGCACTGTTAAACAGGAATGGAAGTTGAGCTTTAAGCACCAATGTGGAAGAAACTCCAGGAATAGTGTTAAGAGAAAAAAGTAGATTTAGATTTTTTTTAAACTTTTTTTTTAATTTTTATTTTATTTATTCATTTTAGAGAGGAGAGAGAGACAGAGAGAGAGAGAGAGAGAGAGAGAGAGAGAGAGAGAGACAGGGGGGAGGAGCTGGAAGCATCAACTCCCATATGTGCCTTGACCAGGCAAGCCCAGGGTTTTGAACCGGCGACCTCAGCATTTCCAGGTCGATGCTTTATCCACTGCACCACCACAGGTCAGGCTAGATTTTTTTGAAAATTTTTTATGCCTGACTCATAGTGGCACAGTGGATAAAGCATCAACCTGGAACATTGAGGTCGCTAGTTTGAAACCCTGGGTTTGCCTGGTCAAGGCACATATGGGAGTTGATGTTTTCTGCTCCTCCCTCCTTTCTTTCTTTCTTTCTCTCTCCCCTCTCTAAAATGAATAAATAAAATATTTTTTTAAAAAAAAAGAAAAATATTTTGTGATAAATTTGCTTTCATTGGCTCTGGCTGGTTGGCTCAGAGGTAGAGCGTCGGCCCGCCGTGTAGAAGTCCTAGGTTCAATTTCCGGTCAGGGCACACAGGAGAGGTGCCCATCTGCTTCTCCACCGTTCCCTCTCTCCTTCCTCTCTTTCTCTCTCTTCTCCTCCTGCAGCCAAGGCTCCACTGCAGCAAAGTTGGCCCGAGCACTGAGGATGGCTCCATAGCCTCCACCTCAGGTGCTAGAATGGCTCCGGCAGCAACAGAGAAATGCCTCAGATGGGCAGTACATCACCCCCTGGTGGGCATGCCAGGTGGATCCCGGTTGGGCGCATGCAGGAGTCTGTCTGACTGACTCTCTGCTTTTAACTTTGGAAAAATACAAAAAAAAAAAAAAGATTTGCTTCCATTAAAACCAGCCTAGCCCTGGCCAGTTGGCTCAGTGGTAGAGCGTCGGCCTGGCGTGCGGGGGACCCGGGTTCGATTCCCAGCCAGGGCACATAGGAGAGGCGCCCATTTGCTTCTCCACCCCACCCTCCTCCTTCCTCTCTGTCTCTCTCTTCCCCTCCTGCAGCCAAGGCTCCATGGGAGCAAAGATGGCCCGGGCGCTGGGGATGGCTCCTTGGCCTCTGCCCCAGGCGCTAGAGTGGCTCTGGTCGCGACAGAGCGACGCCCCAGAGGGGCAGAGCATCGCCCCTGGTGGGCGTGCCGGGTGGATCCCGGTCGGGCGCATGCGGGAGTCTGACTGTCTTTCCCCGTTTCCAGCTTCAGAAAAAATACAAAAAAAAAAGTAAAAAAAAAAAAAAAAAACAGCCTAGTAGTTTTTTTGTGTGTGGGGTGACAGAGACAGTCAGACAGAGGGACAGATAGGGAAAGACAGACAGAAAGGGAGAAAGAGTCAGAGAAAGGAACAGATAGGGACAGATGGACAGCAAGGAAATGAAATGAGAAACATCAGTTCTTCATTGCAGCTCCTTAGTTGTTCATTGATTGCTTTCTCATATGTACCTTGATGGGGAGGAGGCTACAGCAGACCAAGTGATCCCTTGCTTGAGCTAGTGACCTTGGGCTCAAGCTGGTGAGCTTTGCTCAAACCAGATAAGCCCGCGCTCAAGCTGGCGACCTCGGGGTCTCGAACCTGGGTCCTTTGCATCTCAGTCCGATGCTCTATCCATTGCACCACCGCCTGGTCAGTCCAGCCTCATACTTTTTAAAAATTAAATTTGTTTTATTTTAAACGACAGTTGACATTTAATGTTGTTTTATATTAGTTCAGATGTACTGCATAGTGGTTAGACACTTATATAATTTACAAAGTGGTTTTCCTGGTAAGTCCAGGACTCACCTGGCACCATATATAGTTACTACAATATTATTGACTGTATTCCCTATGCTGTACTTCTCATCTCCATTTTGTAACAACCAGTTTGTTCTTAATCCCGTCACCTTTTTCACCCACTCCCCCAGTCCTCCTCCCATCTGGTAACCATCAGTTTGTTCTCTCTATCTGTGAGTCTGCTTGTTTTGTGTATTCGTTTATTTTGTTCTTTAGATTCCACATAGAAGTAAAATCATATGGCATTAATCTTTCTTTATTTTTTCAGTGAGAGAGTAAGAAAAAGAGACAGGCAGGAAAAGAGAGATGAAAAGCATCAACTCATAGTTGCGGCACCTTAGTTGTCATTGATTACTTTCTCATATGTGCCTTGACTGGTGGGTGGGGCTCCAGCCAAGCCAGTGACCCCTTGCTCAAGCCAGCAACCATAGGATTATGTTGATGATCCCACACTCAAGCCAGCAATCCCGGACAATGCTCTAGCCACTGTGCCACCACTGGTTAGGAATTATACCACTTTTTTTTTTTTTTTTTTGACAGAGGCAGAGAGAGTCAGAGAAAGGGACAGATAGGGACAGATGGACAGGAAGGAAATGAAATGCAAGCATAAGTTCTTCATTATGGTACCTTAGTTGTTCATTGATTGCTTTCTTATATATGCCTTGACTGGGGGGGCTACAGCAAAGTGAGTGAGCTCTTGCTCAAGCCAATGACCTTGGGCTCAAGCCAGCAACTATGGGTCATGTCTATGATCCCACACTCAAGCTGAGCCCATGCTCAAGCCGGATAAGCCTGAGCTCAAGCCAGTGACCTCGAGGTTTCAAACCTGAGTCCTCTGTGTCCCAGTCTGATACTCTATCCACTGTGCCATTGCCTGGTCAGGCTGTACCATTTCTTTATCCAATCATCTATCAATGGACACTTAGGTTGATTTCATATCTTAGATTGTAAATAATGCTGCAATGAACCTAGGTGGTACATATATCTCTTTTTTTTTTTTAAGGTGAGAGAAAAGGAGATAGAGAGACAGACTCTCACACGCACCCCAACTAGGATCCACCCGGCAACCCTATCAGGGGCTGTAGCATACCAAGCTATTTTTAGCACCCAAAGCTGATGTTCTCCAATGGATCTATCTTTAGCACCCAGGGCCATGCTCAAACTAATTGAGCCACTGGCTACAGGAGAAGAGAGAGAAAGAAGGAGGACGGGAGTGGAGGAGAAGCAGATCGTTAGCTTTTTCTGTGTGCCTTGACCAGGAGTCGAACCTGGGATGTCCATAGGTCAGGCCGAGGCTCCATCCACTAAGCACCAGCCAGGGCCTTGTGCATATATCTTTTTTAATTACTGTTTTGGATTTTTTCAAATAAATAATCAGAAGTAGAAATACTGAGTCATAAGGTAGTTAAATTTTTAATTTTTTGAGTACAGTACTCTTCATACTGTTTTCTATAGTGGCTGCACCAGTCTGCATTCCCACTAGTAGTGCACGAGTGTTTCCTTTTCTCCACATCCTTGCCAACGCTTTTCTTGATTTATTGATGATAGCCATTTTGACAGGTGTGAGGTGTTGTCTCACTATGGTTTTGATTTGAATTTCTCTGACAATTAGTGATGTTGAGCAACTTTTTATATGTCCTCTTTGGAGAAGTGTCTGTTCAAGTCTGTGCCCACTTTTTAATTGGTTTGTTTGTTTGTTTTTCTGGTGTTGAGCTGTGTGAGTTCTTTACAAATTTTGGATATTAACCCCTTATTGGATGTATCATTGCTGAATACGTTCTCCCATTCAGTAGGTTGTCTTTTCGTTTTATTGATGGTGTTCTTTGCTGTGCAAAATCTTTTTAGTTTGATGTAGTCCCATTTGTTTATTTTTTTTCATTTGTTTTCCTTGCCTGAGAAAAGATTTCAGAAAAGATATTACTAAGAGTACTGTCAGAGAGTTTACCATCTATGTTTTCTTCAAGGAGCTTTATGGTTTCAGGTCTTATATTTAAATCTTTAATTCATTTTGAGTTTATTCTTATATATTGTGTAAGAAAGTGGCAGTTTCATTTGTTTTTTGTTTTTTGCAGGTATCTGTCCAATTTCCCCAACACCATTTATTAAATAGAATGTCTTTATCCCATTGTCATTCTTACCTCCTTTTTATAGATTAATTGACCATATAGGCATGGGTTTATTTCTGGGCACTCTGTTTTGTTCTATTGATCTATATGTCTATTTTATGCCAGCACATGATGTTTTGTAGTATAGTTTGATATCAGGTAGCTTAATACCTTCTTCTTTCTCAGGATTGCTGTGGCTATTTAGAGTCTTTTGTCATTCCATATAAATTTGAAGATTACTTGTTCTAGTCTGTGAGAAATGCCATTGATATTCTGATGAGGATTACATTGACTCTATAGATTGCTTTGAGTAATATGAGCTTGGGAGCTTTCCCTCCTCTTGATGTTTTTTGTAATAGTTTGAGAAGGATAGGTGGTTTTGTTTGTTTGTTTGTGGCAGAGACAGGGAGAATCAGAGAGCGGGACAGATAGGGACAGACAGTCAGGAAGGGAGAGAGATGAGAAACATCAATTCTTTGTTGCAGTTCCTTTGTTGTTCATTGATTGTTTTCTCACATGTGCCTTGACTGGGGGAGGGGCTACAGCAGACCGAGTGACCCCTTGCTCGAGCCAGCGATCTTGGGCTCAAGCTGGTGAGCCTTGCTCAATCCAGATGAGCCCACGCTCAAGCTGGCGACTTCGGGGTCTCGAACTTGGGTCCTCCACATCCCAGTCCGATGCTCTATCCACTGCGCCACCGCCTGGTCAGGCAAGAAGGATAGGTGTTAATTCTTTGAAGGTTTGGTAAAATTCACCTGTGAAGCCATCTGGCCTAGGACTTTTGCTTGTTGGAAACTTTTGATTCCTAATTCGATTCTGTTGGTAGTAATCAATCTGTTCAGATTTCCTGTTTCTTCTTGAATTCATCAAAGAAGACTGTATTTTTTTTTTCCTGAAGTTGGAAACAGGGAGGCAGTCAGACAGACTCCTGCATGCGCCTGACCAGGATCCACCCAGCATGCCCACCAGGGGGCGATGCTCTGCCCATCTGGGGCATCGCTGTGTTGCAACCAAAGCCATTCTAGGGCCTGAGGCAGAGGCCACAGAGCCATCCTCAGTGCCTGGGCCATCTTTGCTCCAATGGAGCCTTGGCTGCGGGAGGGGAACAGAGAGACAGAGAGGAAGGAGAGGGGGAGGGGTGGAGAAGCAGATGGGCGCTTCTCCTGTGTGCCCTGGCCAGGAATCGAACCCGGGACTCCTGCACGCCAGGCCGACGCTCTACCATTGAGCCAACCGGCCAGGGCCTAAAACTGTATGTTTTTAAGAATTTATCCATTTATTCCAGATTGTCCAATTTGTTAGCATATAAATGTTCATAGTATTTTTTTTTACTATCCTTGTATTTCTGTGGTGTCAGTTGTCAGTTTTTTCTCTTCTTTTCTTGATGAGTCTGGTTAAAGGGTTATCAGCTCTGGCAGTTGGTTAGAATGTTGTCCCAGTAAGCCAAGGTTGCAGGTTTGATCCCCAGTCAGAGCACATACAAAAATCATCTAATGAAACATAAATAAGTAGAACAACAAATTGGTGTTTTTCTTTTTCTCTCTTTAAAAATTAATCAAGCCTGACCGGTGGTGGCGCAGTGGATAAAGCGTTGACCTGGAAATGCTGAGGTCGCCGGTTCAAAACCCTGGGCTTGCCTGGTCAAGGCACATATGGGAGTTGATGCTTCCAGCTCCTCCTCCCCTTCTCTCTCTCTGTCTCGCTCTCCTTCCTCTCTCTCTCTCTCTCTCTCTCTCTCTCTCTCTCTCCCTCTCTCTCTCCTCTCCAAAAATGAATAAATAATAAAAAAAAATAATAAAATTAAAAATTAATCAATAGCTTGACCCGTGGTGGCTCAGTAAATAGAGTGTTGGACTGGGATGCTGAGGTCCCAGGTTTAAAACCCTGAGGTCGCCAGCTTGAGTGCAGGCTCATTTGGCTTGAGCACGGGCTCACTAGATTGAGTGCAGGCTCATCAGCTTGAGCATGAGAACACTGACATGATCCCATGGTCGCTGGCTTGAGCAAAGGGTCACTGGCTTGGCTGGACTGCCCCCACCACCCCGTGAAGGCATGTATGAGAAGCAATCAGTAAACAACTAAGATGCCACAACTACGAGTCGATTCTCCTCATCTTTCTCCCTTCCTGTCTCTCTCTCTCTCACTAAGAAAAGAAAATTATTAACCTTATCTTTTCAAAGAACCATGATTTCATTGATCTTTCTCTTTTTTTAGACTCTATTTCACTTATTTCTGCTCTGATCTTTATTACTTCCTTTCTTCTACTCACTTTGGGCTTTGTTTCTGTTCTTTTTCCTAGTTCCTTTAAGTGTGACGTTAGATTGTTCATTTGCGACGGTCCTTGTTTCTTGATGTGGGCCTGCAGTGCTGTGAGTAAGGACTCCTTTCGCTGTGCTCCATAGATTTGGGGTCGTGTTTTCATTTTCATCTAATACATCTATTTTCAATTTTTCAATATTTTTTCAACAACTTGAATATTCTGGGGTAGAAACAACTTAAAAATATGTAAGACTGGATGATTTTACTCATGTGGAGTATATAACAAAAGAATGAAACTAACAAAACAAACTCATAGACACAACAACAGAGTAGTAGTTAGCAGAGGGGAAAGGGGTCGAATATATGGTGCAGAAAGGAAACTAGACTTTTGGTGATGAGCACGAAAGTGCACAGATAATCGAATTACAATCTTGTACACCTAGAAGTTATATACTGTTATTAATCAATGTTACTGCAATACATTTAGTTTAATAAGTGTGTGTATATAGAAAACATCAGCATAGGGTTGCATATTTTTCCTTTTACGTCAAGCTCTAGTGTGGCTCCAAATAGCACTGTTGGATCCTCTTCTTTATTATTATTATTATTATTATTATTTATTTATTTATTTATTTATTGGAGAGAGAATGAGAGACAGTAATGGAGAGAGATGAGAAACATCAACTCATAGTTGCAGCACTTTAGTTGTTCATTAATTGTTTCTCATCTGTGCCTTGACTGGGGGGGCTCCAGCCAAGCCGGTGACCCCTTGCTCAAGCCGGCAACCCCGCGCTCAAGCCAGTGGTCTCGGGGTTTCAAACCTGGGACCTCAGTATCCTAGGTCAACGTTCTATCCACTGCACCACCACTGGTCAGGCTGGATTCTATCCTTAAATTTTTATTTATTTTTTTGACAGAGAGAGAGTCAGAGAGAGGGATAGATAGGAACAGACAGGAATGGAGAGAGATGAGAAGCATCAGTCAACAGTTTTTCTTTGCGACATCTTAGTTGTTCATTGATTGCTTTCTCATATTGCCTTGACCATGGGCCTTCAGCAGACCGAGTGACCCCTTGCTCGAGCCAGCGACCTTGGGTCCAAGCTGGTGAGCTTTGCTCAAACCAGATGAGCCCGTGCTCAAGCTGGCAACCTCGGGGTCTCGAACCTGGGTCCTCGGCATCCCAGTCCAATGCTCTATCCACTGTGCCACCGCCTAGTCAGGCCCTTATTTAAAATTTTGATAACTTGTTTATTATGGATTATTTTGTTGATTTAAAAATATTTGTTTGATTGATGACTTTGGGAGGTACCCTTAAATTTTATGCTTGAGACTTTGGGAATTCCTCTCGGCAGTGACCCTTGTGGCGTTTGGGCTCTGAGATTGTCTGACTGTGGTGGCAGCTCCCCCTCTCTGCCACGTACTCCAGGCATGATACCCTATCCAGGGCTTCATGCTTAGGTGGCACTGTGCTTCCTTTACAGCGAGGATCCCCAGCTTTAGAGCCTAAGTTAGACCTTACTGAAGTCTCTTTATCTGACATTTGACTTCCCACAGTCAGGTTGAGTACTGATGGTGGAAATAGGAGTGACTGTGATTTAAGAAGGCTGAGCTCTCTGGTGTATGTGGCACATGTGAACTCTCTATCCAGATGGCAAGCCCCACTAATATTAGCCCAGTTCTAATGCCAGCGCGAGATCTAGTTTGGAAATGCTTTCATAAGTGTAGCAGCTGCCACCAGTGCCCTGTCCTTGTTCCCAGCGCCCGCCATTTCTGGGTTTACTCATCTACACAGAAGTTGCCCACACCTGCACCCCTATTCTTGTGTTCTTGCTGGAGCCCACTCTACCTACATGAAGCAGGCCAGTAGTGCCAGGGAGGAAACATCAGTACCACCCAAGGGCAGGCCTCAACAGTGCAGCTGGTGCTCGTGTGCAAAGACCTAGCTCCCAGGGGCAGGTGACTCAGAGGTGAGTGTTCAACGCGGTTTCCCAACCTGACCAGCTCACTGGACTCTGGTTGCCCACAGCAATGAGCAGCTCAATGACCCCATCTTGGAGGACTTCTTCCTGTATCCCTATCTCAGTTCTTCACTCCCTGCAGGTGCTTCCTGGAGTCACCTCCCAGATAACTTGTACAGGAACCCTTGTCACTGGGCATGTTTCCTAGGAAACCCAAACTAAGACAACAACAAGGTTCACTTTGCCCACTGTAACATCAAAACATTAAGGAGGGACCCTGGCCTGTTGGCTCAATGGTAGAGTGTCGGCCTGGCACACACAGAAGAAGCGCCCATCTGCTTCTCCACCCCTCCCCCTCTCCTTCCTCTCTGTCTCTCTCTTCCCCTCCCACAGCGAGGCTCCACTGGAGCAAGGTTGGCCCCGGGTGCTGAGGATGGCTCCATGGCCTCTGCCTCAGGTGCTAGAATGGCTCTGGTTGCAACAGAGCGACGCCCCAGATGGGCAGAGCATCACCCCCTGGTGGGTATGCCGGGTGGATCTTGGTCGGGCACATGCGGGAGTCAGTCTGACTGCTTCCCCGTTTCCAACTTCAGAAAAATACAAAAAACCCCACAGAACATTAAGGAGTACAAGCGGGAAGAGTGAAACTCCTCTTCCCCAAGCCAGGTAGTGTGTTTCTGCTCTGTTTACATCCATGTTTACTACGTGTGCTCATGTGGATGTTGTAAACTTTTGTGGACAGGTTTTGAATCCTGCTCTAAACATTTTCCTCCTTTTGAATCCTTGGTCATGATGATTTTTTTTCTCCCTATTTCCCCCACCTATAGCTCCTAGCAATCATTTTTCCTACTCTGTTTCTGTAAGTTTAACTTTTCCACATGTAAGTGGTACCAATGCAGTATTTGTCTTTGTCTGGCTTATGTCACTTAGCACAGTGCCCTCAAGGGCATCCATATTGCTGCAGATAGCAGGATTCCTTCTTTCCTGCAGCTGAAATATATATATTATACTGTATAAATATATGACATCTTTTGTATCCATACATTCATTCATTTATTCATTCAGGGACACTTAGGTTGTTTCCACATCTTGGCTCTTGTGAATAATCCCATCATGAATGTGGGAAGGCAGAGATCTCTGAGATCCTGTTTTTGTTTTTCTTGGTTATATATCTTAGAAGTGAAATTGTTGGATATATGGTAGTTCTATTTTTAATTTTTTGAGGAACCTTCATACTGTTTTCCACAATGGCTGCACCAATTTGCATTCCCATAAACAGTGCTACAAGGGTGCCCTTTTCTCCAGATTCTTGCCAGCACTTCTTATCCATTGTCTTTTTGATCATAGCCATTCTAATGGGTGTGAGGTGATATCTCACTGTGGTTGCGCTTTGCATTTCCCTGATGATGAGTGACTGACAAGCACCTTTTCATGTACCTGTTGGCCCTTTATATGTCTTTGGAAAAATGTTTGTTCGGTTCCTCTGCCTGATTCTGAACTAGGTAGTTTGGTTTTTTTATTTTGCTGTTGGGTTGTGCATGATGATTTCTGATGGCTTCCTAGTTGGAAGGCTCTGGCTTGGCTGTGACCAACCAATGGTGTGTCTGCCCCTCGCTCTTGCAGGCATCCGCCCCTACAAATGTGACGTCTGCAACAAAGCCTTCACCCAGCGCTGCTCCTTGGAGTCCCACCTGAAGAAAATCCACGGGGTGCAGCAGCAGTATGCCTACAAACAGCGCCGGGACAAGCTCTATGTCTGCGAGGACTGTGGCTACACAGGCCCCACCCAGGAGGACTTGTACCTGCACGTGAACAGTGCCCACCCGGGCAGCGCGTTTCTCAAAAAGACATCCAAAAAACTGGCAGCCCTTTTGCAAAACAAACTGACATCCACACTCCAGGAGAATGCCAACCTGAGCGAGGAGGAGGAGGAGAAATGAGGAGGGGGGAGGGAGAGGCGCCGACGCTGACACGTCACACCGATTTTTGATTTGGGATTTTTGGCTCTTTCTAATTTGTTTGGTTCATCTCTCTCTTTTTGGGGCCTAAGCAAAGGGGACCTGTTTTAAGGCTGTCAGTTGTAAAGTGGCGTTGGGTCCCCTGTAACCCGTGTCCGATTGAATACAATCATATTAATCAAAGATAATGGGCGGCTGTGATCAGCGCACAAGACTTTTTTTTTTTTTTTTTTTTTTAGGACTTTCACACATGGAGACAGAGGTGATCTTAGAGAGACCATCATATTATGGTGCCTTGAAATAAAAGTACTTCCACTTGAAAATCTACTTATGCAAGGAAAACTAATTTTATTCCAAAAGAGTTTATAGAAATTATTTGAATAATAACAGAACAGGAGAGTGTTGAACTACAAAGCCCCCTGTTACAGGCTTCTTGTGTGACATGCAACTTCAGGTTCTTCGGGGGTTGGTTATTTTGTATCAGTCGTTGGGGTTGGAGAGGCAAATGCTAAGCGTGGGTAGAGCACAGGCGGCTGCTGAAAAGATTGCACTGAACAACTGAGTCCCTCTCCGCCAGGCAGGGGTGCCTGGGGTCAAATCAGTAGGTGACTTATGAACATTTTGGATACTTTTAGTGGCTGTCTGGTCACTGCAGAGGTGCCTCTGGCTGTCTGGAGCTGGGACTTGCTGGCTGGAGGCACTTCTCCCTTCCTTGAGTCCAGCACCGGGGACATTGTGTGGCAAACATGTTGGAGTGTGAGGAATGCTCACTGGCACACCATGCACTTGGAGGGACAGCAGCAGCAGCAGCATGTGATTCCTGAGTGCAATGACCTTTAGCTACCTGCCCCTCCTCACCTAGGAGTCCTGGAAGGTTAACAACAGTAAACCAACCTGAGACCATGATAGGGCCATGGGAGGGGGTGGTGAGAAATTGCAGGGTACTGCCCTGTCTGGATGGGGTAGCAGGAGGGCCCAGAACCCTCCGGAAACCACAGTGGCCCAGAGAGGTGTTTACACCAGTCCCCCGAACTGAGTGAAGTGCCAGTCGGCTGTGCCATGATGCCCTGTCCCTGGTCCCCTGGACGCTGCCTGGCTGAGTGCCTCGGGTCCATTTCCACCCTGGAAAAGCAAGAAAATCCTGTTTGGGGGTGAAAACACAATACGGTGTACAGAGATGTGTCATAGAATTGGGCACTGGAAAACTGTGTAGTTATGTTAACTAGTGTCACGCCCATCAATTCACTTGGAAAAGAAAGAAAATCTTGCTTTGGAACCAGGAGAAGCAGGATGCTCTTTGGTCTAGGGAAACATTTGGATGATGAGGCCGCTTTCTTCCTTCCTCCCTCCTCCATCTTCCCCTTCCTCCCCTCATGCCTTTGCTTCCTCTCCCTCCTCTCCTCCCACCCTCCCTCCCCTTCTCTCCCACGTGTGGCCCAGGCAGTATGCCACCATATGGACAGTTAAGTATCATATCCGAATCACGTCTCTTCCGAATCAGCACTTTTCTTTCTGAAGGAAAGAAACCTACCCTTTTGCAGGGCACCTGTGACCTGTGGGGCACTGCACATGTCTCAGGAGCCATCCTCAGAGCCCTGTGGGGATTGGGGGCTGCTCTCTGTGCCAGTGAGCAGCTGAGGTGACAGTAGAGGCCAGCAGCTGGTGGCCAGAGGAAGGGACCCACAGCAGCATGAAGTGCAGCCTCCAAGGGCAGAGACCACGCTGAGGGCTCACCCCTGGCTCCCAGAGGCAAGTTGCTGGCATCGTGTTGTGTTTCTAACACTTGATACAGAGGGGCCGGGGGCCAGAAGGTGGTTGATTTGCTTTCCTCAGTTGTCTTGTTCATTTAGACAATAAAAATAACCGTTCCTGGCCCTGGCCGGTTGGCTCAGCGGTAGAGCGTCGGCCTAGCGTGCGGAGGACCCGGGTTCGATTCCCGGCCAGGGCACACAGGAGAAGCACCCATTTGCTTCTCCACCCCTCCGCCGCGCTTTCCTCTCTGTCTCTCTCTTCCCCTCCCGCAGCCAAGGCTCCATTGGAGCAAAGATGGCCCGGGCGCTGGGGATGGCTCTGTGGCCTCTGCCTCAGGCGCTAGAGTGGCTCTGGTCGCAACATGGCGACGCCCCCGGAGGGGCAGAGCATCGCCCCCTGGTGGGCAGAGCGTCACCCCTGGTGGGCGTGCCGGGTGGATCCCGGTCGGGCGCATGCGGGAGTCTGTCTGACTGTCTCTCCCCGTTTCCAGCTTCAGAAAAATGAAAAAAATAAAAAAAAAAAAAAAAAAAAAAAAAATAACCGTTCCTATAAGGGAATGTCTGAGTTACTCTGGCTGGGGCAGCTGGCCTGTGACCTGTTTTACACAGGGAATTGTGAACTTGCTGATGTGATGTTCTCTTTAGGGTAAGATTTTTTTATTTATTTTTATTTATTGATTTTAGTGAGAGAGAAAGGGAGAGACAGGAACAACAATCTGTTCCTGTATGCGCCCTAATGGGCATTGAACTGGCAACCTCTGCGCTTCAGGACAATGCTCCAACTAACCAAGGTATCTGGCCGAGCTAGGGTCAGACTTTTATTAGACAGAACTCTTTTGATTGCAAGTGATGGGAATTCAGTTTAAAATGTCTTTAACAGAAAAGCTAATGTTATTTAGCTGATAAGTCTGGGGTTGTTCCACTTTGAGGGCGGCTGAATATAAGTGCTTAAATCACATCACCCTTCACCTTTTTCTCTCTTAACCGGTTTCCCCGCCAGGTGGCTTCCTCAGGTAGGCTCAGATGGAAGCTGGATGACCACCCACTTTGGACTTCTATCCCACAATGCAGCAGCCCAGCAAAGGCAGGCTTTGCCCTTTAGCCAAATATTTGGGGCTGATGGTTCTTGTCTCCGATTGGCCTGATTTGGGCCTGCACCTGAGCCAGGCACCCTGCTCTAGCAGACACGGGCTCTCTTCACCCAGGCCTGAGCCATCTGCTGTTGCTTCCCAGAGCAGGGCTAGAGAGCGCAGGTTAGCAACACCTCTGGCCTGGGAGTGGTGGAAAAATTGTTTCCCAGCAGAAAAGCAGGGTGCTGTGACCAGACAGGAAATGAGTGTTGGGCAGGTATTCTAGCTAAGACAAGGTGCAGCTGCAGTAAGAGTCCCCAGAGGTGCTTAAAGAAGAGAGAGGGTATTTCTTTTTCACCCAGCATTTCTGGGTTGGTGGGTGGCACTCCTTCATGCCATCATTCAGGGACCCAGACTTCCTCCTTTTTTTACTCTGCCATGCCCTAGGGCATTGTCAACATATGCATAGTTGAAACCGGGTCTCTGGGTTTCAGCTTGTAGAGTTGTCTTGGTTTGAGTTCCTCCAGAAGCAGATTCTGAGGCAAGGGTTCAAGTTCAAGTCAATCGCTTTAGAGGGTGATCCGAGGAAGCATTTGTGTGTGTGTGTGTGGGTGGGTGGGGTGACAGGGAAGGGAAGACAGTCAACAGAGGGAATATAATCAAGGAAGACGACTGGAGCTTGACCACTGCAGGGGTCTCTGGGAGACAGTACAGATGTGCCTGAGTTACCCCATTTGAGGGGCATAAGAAACCATTTGTTCACTACCTCCCCATCCCTGGGGATTTAGTAGAGGTGCCAGCATTGGGGACATTCATTTCTGGGCCCTTCTAACTTGCCTTGTACGCTGGCCAAGCATGCTCTTGTGCCGGGAAAAGCCCTAGGACAGAGGGATGGTTGGCCATAAGCCATCTTCAGCACATAGAACCGAATGCTGAGGGGACCTTGGGGCGGGGGTGTTACCAGGTCTGTTACACGTGTGGAGAGCTCACTCACTCTGAAGCTGCTGGCCTGGACTTGGCACATGGCCCTTCCACTCGCATTCCAGGGCAAGGATTGTGCCACATTACCTGAGGGAGAGGTGGGGTGGGGGGCAGTGTGGGACTATGCAGCCTTCTCAGCCATGATGCTCTTTTATGCCAGGATGAGGGAGTGGACTGTGATGGACAATTCACAGTCTGCCATTGCAGGCCAAACCAATGGTGTCCACCCCAGTTTGACTGCCTTTCCACCAACCTGTTTGCTTGTCCTGCTCTCAGTCAGTTGTCAGAAGATTCAACTAGCGTGTACAGGGTCATGACTTAGGGCACTGGGTCTCAGGCTGGTAGCCCTGAAACCTTAGGTCCATAGGTGGTGGGACTTTCAATGGATGAATTCTTGTCGATATTTATATCCCTCATTAAAAAACACTTATTAACCTGTACCGAGTTCACCTAGCAGTATCTTTGATTTGGCAGGTATTAGGTCAGCATAGTGTGGAAACCAGTGCTCATGTTTGTCAGAATGCCTACTGATGATTCATTTAGGAGAGAGGGTTCTATTATCAATCAGTGTAATGGTTTTTTGTTGTTGTTTTGTTTTTTACAGAGACATAGAGAGAGAGAGTCAGAGAGAGGGATAGACAGGGACAGACAGACAGGAACGGAGAGATGAGAAGCATCAATCATTAGTTTTTCGTTGCGCGTTGCGACACCTTAGTTGTTCATTGATTGCTTTCTCATATGTGTCTTGACCGCGGGCCTTCAGCAGACCGAGTAACCCCTTGCTTGAGCCAGCGACTTGGGCTCAAGCTGGTGAGCCTTGCTCAAACCAGATGAGCCTGCGCTGAAGCTGGCGACCTTGGGATCTTGAAAATGTGTCCTTCCACATCCTAGTCCAACGCTCTATCCACTGCGCCACTGCCTGGTCAGGCATCAGTGTGGTTTTGATGTCTTCTTTTTTAAATCACTTTTTAATTTGTCAAGCACAGTGACATATATTATTATATTAGTTTCAGGTGTACACCCTAGTGATTACACATTACATAACTTATTAAGCGATCTTCCTCCTAAATCTCACACCTATCTGACACCAGAAATAGTTATTAGAATGTTTATTATTATTATTTTAGCAAGAGAAAGACATACATACAGGAAGGGAGAGAGATGAGAAGCATCAACTTATAGCTGCGGCACTTTAGTTGTTCACTGACTACTTTCTCATATAATACATGCTTTGACCAAGGGGCTCCAGGTGAGCCAGGGACACCTTACTCAAGCTAGCAACCTTGGGCTTCAAGCCAGTGATCTTTGGGCTCAAGACAGTGACCATGGGGTCATGTCTATGATCCCACACTCAAGCTGGTGACCCCATGCTCAAGCTGGTGTGTTTGTGATCAAGGCAATGACCTCAGGGTCCTCAGTGTCCTGGATGAACACTGTATCCACTGTGCCACCATCTGGTCAGGCTTTGTTATTAGAATATTATTCACTACATTCCCTATGCTGTATTTTACATCCCAATGACTATTCTTTAGTAATCAATTTGTATTTCTTATTTTTACTCATCCCCCAACCTCTCTCCCATCTGGCAATGATTAAAATGTTCTCTGTATCTATGAGTCTGTTTCTGTTCTGCTTGTTCGTTTATTTTGTTTTTTAGATTCAATTGTTGACAGATTTGTACTCATTGCCATTTTTTAAAAGACTTTTTTTGTGTGTGACAGAGACAGAGAGAGGGACAAATAGGGACAGACGGGAAGGGAGAGAGATGAGAAGCATCAAGTCTTTGTTTCAACACCTTAGTTATTCACTGATTGCTTTCTCGTATGTGCCTTGACCAGGGGGCTACAGCAGAGCGATTGACCTCTTGCTCAAGCCAGTGTCCTTGGGCTCAAGCCAGCGACCCCGTGCTTAAGCTGGTGAACCCTCACTCAAGCTAGTGACCTCGTGGTTGTGAACCTGGGTCCTCTGTGTCTCAGTCTAACGCTCTATCTACTGTGCCACTGCCTGGTCAGGCTGAAGATTTTATTTGATTTTATAGAGAGTGGAGAGAGAGGGGCAGGGCAGTGAGAAGTATCAACTCATAGCTTCTTCACTTTAGTTGTTCATTGATTGCTTGTCCTACATGCCTTGACTGGGCAAGCCCAGGGGTTCAAACTGATGACCTCAGCATTCCAGGTCGACACCTTATCCACTCTGCCACCACAGGCCAAGCTATTGCCATTTTATTGTTCACATTTTTTTTTATCATTTTTTTTTCTTCTTAAAGAAAACTCTTTAATGTTTCATATAATACTATAAAAATACTATAATAGTTTGGTGGTGATGAACTCCTTTAGCTTTTTCTTGTCTGGGAAGCTCTTTATCTGTCCTTCAATTCTAAATGATAGCTTTGCTGGGTACAGTAATCTTGACTGTAGGTCCTTAATTTTCATCACTTGCCACTCCCTTCTGGACTGCAAAGTTTCTGTTGAGAAATAAGCTGACAGTCTTATGGGAGCTCCCTTGTAGGTAACTAACTGCTTTTCTCTTCCAGCTTTTAAGACTCTCTCTTTGTCTTTAATCTGTTGCATTTTAATTATGATGTATCCTGGTGTGAGCCCCCCTGAGTTCATCTTGTTTGGGACTCTCGGCACTTCCTGTACTTGTATGTCTATTTCCTTCATCAAGTTAGGGAAGTTTTCTGTCATTTTATTTTTCAAATAAGTTTTCAATTTCTTGCTCGCTCTCTTCTCCCTTTGCCACCCCCCCCCCCATGATGCAAATGTTAGTACACTTGAAGTTGACTTAGAGGCTCCTTACTCTAGCCTCATTTATTTGTTTGTTTATTTATTTATTTATTTTTGCTGTTCTGATTGGCGGTTTTTTACTTCCTTATATTCCAAATTGCTAATTTGGTTCTCAGCATCATCTTCTTTACTGTTGAGTCCCTGTAAATTATTCTTCATTTAAGTTAGTGTATTCTTGCCGACCAGGCAGTGGCGCAGTGGATACAGCGTTGGACTAGGATGTGGAGGACCCAGGTTTGAGACCCCAAGGTCGCCAGCTTGAGCGTGGGCTCATTTGGTTTGAGCAAGGCTCTCCAGCTTGAGTCCAAGGTCTCTGGCTCAAGCAAGGGGTCACTTGGTCTGCTGTAGCCCCCCGGTCAAGGTACATATGAGAAATCAATCAATGAACAACTAAGGAGCTGCAACGAAGAATTGATTTTTCTCATCTCGCTCCCTTCCTGTCTGTCTGTCCCTATCTCTCTCTCTCTCTCTCTGACTCTCTCTGTCTCTGCCACACACACAAAAAAAATGTATTCTTCATTTCTGACTGATCTTTTTTTATGCTGATGAAGTTCTAAGTTCATTGAATAACCAGTGTTTTGAACTCTGTATTTGGTAAATTACTTGTCTCCATTTTGTTTAGTTCTTTTTCTGGAGTTTCATTTGGGACATGCTTCTTTGTCTCATTTTGGCAGCCTCCCTGTGTTTGTCTCTATGTATTAGGTAGAACTGCTACATCTCCCAGGCTTGGTAGAGTGACCTAGTCTAGTAAGTATTCTGTAGGGTCCAGTGGCTTAACCTCCCTGATCCAGCAGCTGTGCACTTAAGGTGCGTCCCCCGTGTGGGTTATGTACACCCTCCTCTTGTAGTTGTGCCTTGATTGCTGTTGGCATGTCAGTGGGAAGGATTGTCTGTCCTCTCGGCTGATCAACTGCAAGGACTAGCTGTAACTACCGACCACCGTGGAGGATCAGCTGTGCAGGGCCCGCCCCACAGAGCAGGACTTACTTCACCAGGGCTCTGGTGCCCACCAGTCTGCTCCTTGAGTATGTTGGCTGTGGAGGTGGTTGGGTGCTGGTACTTCAACCTGGTCTGAAGCTATTCACTGGTTGCTTTAGCTCTGGGGTCTCCCAGGAGATGCAGGCCAAGGTCAACCACCACCTGTGTTCTGCCCAGGGCCACCTGGCATGAGCTACAAAGTGATCTGCAGATGGTTGCTACTTATGCTGGGCTTGCAGGTACCCAGGCAAGGCCAAGCTGTGAACCAAGGCTGGCTGCCACTAGTGCCAGGACAAGGGCCATCTAGTAAGAGGTATGGGGCATGCTGAGGCCAGAGGATGCTTGTTTGAGAGATTTTAGGAAAGTCTGAAGCATGAGGCAAAAGAGGCCATTTGTATGGAAAAGCTACTGGAAATGGCTTGGATGTGACTACACATTGAGTAGGGTAGGGTCTCAGGCAATCACCAGGGAAGGGAAAACAGTGTGACCCACGCCCATGGAGTCTCAGACGTGGTGCCTGCCTGCTGGCTCTGTAGCGGGAGGGTATGCCAAAGGAACTGTTAGCATGGGTAGCCATATTAATAAAGAAAGGGAGTAAAGGGAATCAGACATTAAGAAGCCTAATCAAAAGAGAAGCATTTCTAGCCCTGGCCGGTTGGCTCAGTGGTAGAGCATTGGCCTGGCGTGCAGGCGTCCTGGGTTCGATTCCTGGCCAGGGCATACAGGAGAAGCGCCCATCTGCTTCTCCACCCCTCCCCCTCTCCTTCCTCTCTGTCTCTCTCTTCCCCTCCAGCAGCCAAGGCTCCATTGGAGCAAAAGTTGGCCCAGGCGCTGAGGATGGCTCTATGGCCTCTGCCTCAGGCACTAGAATGGCTCTGGTTGCAACAGAGCAACGCCCCAGATGGGCAGAGCATCGCCCCCTGCTGGGCATGCCGGGTGGATCCCGGTCGGGCGCATGCGGGAGTTTGTCTGACTGCCTCCCCGTTTCCAACTTCAGAAAGAAAAAAAAAAAAGAAGAAGAAGCATTTCCAGATACTCAGCCTGCTTTGCTAGGAAGTGGCAGCATTCATAGGATCCCCAGGGGATCCCTTCATCCTCCACCCTTGGGACTTTATACCTTAAATAGCAGAATCTTTACTAGTCATAACAGGGAGGAATAAAAACAGCAGGAGACACTTGGAATAGAAGAAGAAAAAAAAAGCAGCAGGAGAAAGTCCTTGGCTGGGCACATACCACCAGTAGAAGTCAAGATGGGCATGGTGGTAGTGGTGGGGGGAGTAAGCACATGTACAGTAGGAGCTAAGATGTTGACCATAAGTGGAAAAGCCTAGTCTGGGAAAAGGATCAGGTTGGATAAGGAACACAGAGCCCCCGAAGGTCTAGGAAATGGATTGGTTAGGCGAAAGATCCAACACCAGTTCACAAAAGATTGGGAAACTGATTGGTTAGTTTGAAGAGGCAGCTAGTTCTTCCCAAGCCTGAGATATTCTAATCAGCCTAACAAAGACAAAGTTCTCTTGCTCTCTCTGTCTCTCTTTCTCAATGGTAACATGTGCTTGCTCCATTCAGTCACACATTCTCTTTCCATAACAGCCATGCAGGCCCAGTAGCTGCACAGTGGACAGCTGCATGGACTTCCAATGCAGTCTCCAAGCACTAGCCTGGATACAGTGCCAACCAGAGCACAGCTGGGAACAGAAGCTAAGCTAGCTCTCTGGCGACCAAGACACGGACTGAACCAGTGCCACAAACGTCTGCATACTAGTGCTACTTCTGGGCCTGATGAAGACTAGACTGAACTTCTCTCAGAACAGGATGGACCTGAACCCAGGACAGTCCTCTGATTTTGCTTTACAGTAAATCTTATTACTGCATCTCATCTTCCCATATGTGGGTCCCCGGAATGATTTCCTTGTGACTCCATGAAAGAACCCCATTTCTGCCAGTAATAGAACAATGACCTCTGCAGCATTTGTGTCTAGGAGAAAGCTGCCCCCAGCTCTTGCTCTAATGCCAGACATTTCAGGTCCTCCCTGTATGACCCTGGGGCATTTTGTGCTGTTGTCCCAGTGCTGGGGCTCAGAGGGAGTGAGTCTGAGAGGGTGTGGGGGGGACCCTTTAAGAGGAGCTGCCTGGGACTCCAGCAGCCCTCCATCTCCCTCAGCCTCAATACCCGCTGGTTCCTACAGCCAGAAGTTACAGGGACTTCACTTCTTGGCTCTGGCACCCTGGGCTGGGGGTCCTGGTGTGGCACTGGGACCCCTTGCTCCTCAGGGAAGACTTCTGCAGCTGAGATATCCTTCCCAATTGTTATCTGCCTCATGTGGGTGTGGGACCAGCCAGTTCTACATCTCCAACCCCACCTTGATGTGGCTTCTTCTTTAATTCCCTAGTTGCAGGACTTCAACTACATTTCAGACAGTTCTGAATGATGGTTGTCCTGTAGTTTAGTTGTGATTTTGATGTGGTTGTGGGAGGAGGCAAGTATGTTTACCTATACTGCCATCTTGACCGTAAGTCTTGGTTGATGTCTTAGGTTGAGTTCTTACAAGCAGAGCCTTAGACAGATTCTGAGGTAAGTGATCTATTGGGGAGAGGCTCTAGGGATAAACCAATAAGGAGGTAAGAGGATCAAGGTACAACAGAGGAAGAAACTAGGCAAAGATGTGGGTTCAGTTGGGATCTAGCCCAGCCGGACCTTAGGGAAAGCTCTGTGGTGTGAATGGTACCACTGGTACTGTCTTACCTTGACCCAGGAGCTAGTCATCAGCTGTGGGCACTCCTGGGAAGGAGGGGAAAAGGCATGACCACCAAGCTGTTTACCAACCAATGCTTTAAGCAACTGGGGGCTAGTTCACTTGGAGATTTTCAAGGTGAGGAAGAGAAATCACATGAGCAGATTCTTTTTTTTTTTTTTTAATTTTTTATGTATTTTAGAGAAGAGAGACAGAGATAGAGAGAAAGGGGGAGGAGCAGGAAGCATCAACTCCCATATATGCCTTGACCCGGGCAAGCCCAGGGTTTTGAACTGGTGACCTCAGCATTCCAGGTCAATGTTTTATCCACTGCGCCACCACACAGGCTCATGAGCAGATTTTTTTTTTTTTTTTTTAGGTTTTATTTATTCATTTTAGAGAGAGTAGAGAGAGAAAGGAGGGGGGAGGAACAGGAGGCATCAACTCCCATATGTGCCTTGACCAGGCAAGCCTGGGGTTTCAAACCGGCGACCTCAGCATTCCAGGTCGATGCTTTATCCACTGTGCCACCACAGGTCAGGCCTCATGAGCAGATTCTTTTTTTTTTTTTTTCCTTTTTTTTAATATTTCCCCGAAGCTGGAAACGGGGAGAGACAGTCAGACAGACTCCCGCATGCGCCCGACCAGGATCCACCTGGCATGCCCACCAGGGGCGACGCTCTGCCCACCAGGAGACGATGCTCTGCCCATCCGGGGCGTCACTCTGCCGTGACCAGAGCCACTCTAGCGCCTGGGGCAGAGGCCAAGGAGCCATCCCCAGCGCCCAGGCCATCTTTGCTCCAATGGAGCCCCGGCTGCGGGAGGGGAAGAGAGAGACAGAGAAGAAGGGGAGGACGGAGAAGCAAATGGGCGCCTCTCCCATGTGCCCTGGCTGGGAATCGAACCCGGGTCCCCCGCACGCCAGGCCGACACTCCACCGCCGAGCCAACCGGCCAGGGCCTCATGAGCAGATTCTTAAGGGTAAAAAAGATTGAAGTCCGTAGGCTCTGACAACTTCTCCATGGAATATTCACATTTTGATAGAGGACCTCTTTTGAAGCTAAAGGTGTGAATCATTTATTGCAAATTATGCAGTATTTGGGGGAGAAATAAAAAAATATATTATGCCTGACCAGGCAGTGGCGCAGTGGATAGAGCGTCGGACTGGATGCCAAGGACCCAGGTTCGAGACCCCGAGATCACCAGCTTAAGTGCAGGCTCATCTGGTTTGAGCAAAAGCTCACCAGCTTGGACCCAAGGTTGCTGGCTCGAGCAAGGGGTTACTCAGTCTGCTGAAGGCCCGCGGTCAAGGCACATATGAGAAAGCAATCAATGAACAACTAAGGTGTCGCAATGTGCAACGAAAAACTAATGATCTCCGTTTCTGTCTGTCTGTCCCTGTCTGACTCTCTCTCCCTGTCTCTGTAAAAAAAAATATATATATATATTAAAATGTCTTCCCTCCAAATTATATATATTATATTAAAAAATATATATATATTAAAATGTCTTCCCTTCAAATTTGTTCATCTACCAAGTCCCTCCTCCATGTAGTAGTCAGCTACTGTCAGCTTCTTGTGACACTTCTTTGTTTTCTTTATCATATGTGGGCAAATATGAACATATGTGTTCTTGTTCTCTACTGTTTCTTTTTAATTAGCACATGGCATCATGCATATTGTTTGGAGCCTTGCATTTTTCTTTTAATAATATATCTAGTAATTCTTTCCATAATAATATAAAAGTGTTCTCATTCTTCTTTACAGCTGTCTGGTATTGTGTTGAATGGATATGCTATAATTGAGGTTATCTGTCTTCTACTGATGGGTGTTTAAGTTATTTCCAATGTTTTGCTCCTATGAAGAATGCTACAGTGAGTAACTATATACATGTCTTTTCACATATATGCCAGCATATCTGTGGGGTCAATTCCCAGAAGTGCCATTGGGAGGGCTATGGGTGTGCCCACAACAGTGTTGATAGATTTGGCTCAGTTTCCTGGCCCCACTTTGCAGACCCACTGGCCGCATGTGAGAGTGCCCCTCTGCGCTCAACTCTGCCAGCGTTGTACTTTCATGGTTTGGGATTTGGACCAATCTGATAGGGGAATTGTTTCTGAGGTAGTTTTATTATACTTTTATTTTGTGTGTGTGAGAGAGGCTGGCTGTCTTCCACTATGATCAAGGATCATTTGTAGTTCCCTGTTCTGAGATCTGCCTGAATGAACACGTGTCTACTGGGTTGTTGGTCTTTTATTTTTTTCTGCCCAACGTCTAGGAGATTTTTTATTTATTTGATTAAATGTATTAGGAAGTTTAGCTCTTTTTGATGAAAGTTACCAGTTTTTCTCCCAGAATATCATTTATCTTTCAATTTTGCTCATGTTGGTTTTCCTTGGCCAAACAGAAGTCTTGTAAATTTTTTGAAGTTTGGGTTGATTCATCGTTCTCCTTTATGGCTGTAGGAGATTAGGCTGCGGTCAGAAAGGCCACCCACTCCAACGTTATATCAGAATTCTGTCATGCCTTCTTTCTAGGGCTTTTACCGTTTCGTTTTACCATGTATAAATCTTTGATCCATTTGGACTGCTTCCTGGTTTATAGTGGGAGGTATGGGTCCAACTTTGTCATTTTCTAGATGGCTACCAAGAGAGATATTTTAACAGGGAGCTGGTCCAAAACACACCAGAGAATGCTTTCTTCAGGAAAAAAGGTCGTGTGCCTCAGCAGGTGTTGCGAATTATAGTAAGGAGCAGTTTTCTTTAATTAGCAAAGGTTTATTTGTCCAATGAAAATTCGCTGAGTGCTTACTGTGTGCCAGGTACTTTTCCAGATAACAAGACTAGGAAAAAGTAGACACCAGTCCCTCTTGCTCTCTTGGGAGAGAGACAGACAAGAAATAAGCAAGTCAATATTAGCTGTGACAGAAAAATCACATTGGTGCTCTAGTTCTTATGACTGTAACAAGTTGTACCAACACTTACGGGTTTTGTGAGTCAGGCATTTGCACAGCACAGAGGCATAGGGGATGACTTTCCT
This sequence comes from Saccopteryx bilineata, assembly GCF_036850765.1. Taxonomy (NCBI): domain Eukaryota; kingdom Metazoa; phylum Chordata; class Mammalia; order Chiroptera; family Emballonuridae; genus Saccopteryx; species Saccopteryx bilineata. The sequence goes on from NC_089495.1 coordinate 170,962,826, forward strand.
CTGCTCTATGATGTCCAGGCCTCAGCTAGAAGAATCGAAGGCTGTAGCCTTCTATCTGAAGGTTCATTCACTCATGCATTTGGTGGTTGATGCTGGCTGTTGGCTGAATCTAGATTCTTCCCCCCCGTGTGGCTCCCCTTATGGTGTCTCTGTGCAGGCTGTTTGGACTTCCTCTGCTGTGATGGGCTCCAAGACCAACGGAGACTATGTCACCTGTGAAAAGCCTGCTCCTGCAGCATCATTCCTGCCACATTGTATCTGTTCAAGGTGAATTCCTGAGGCTGATCCATCCTGGAGGGGAGGGGACACAGACTCTCTTTTGATGAGAAGCATAGCGGGAATGGACAACCCGCTATGGCCATTTTTAGGAAATAGAATCTTTCACATAAGGCAAGAGGGGGCTGGGAAGGATAGCTATGTGAAGTCAGTGGAGACTGTTAGCATTTATATAGGGGTCAGGGATGTTTGGCCTGGGGGAAGTGAGGGAATAAGCCTTCTGGTTATCTGAGGAAGTCTCAGGCAGAAGGAATAGCAAAGGCAAAGGCCAGGAAGCAAGGGAGTATTCGACTGGTTGGAAGAGCAGGAGGACCAGCATAGCTTTAGTAGAGTGGAAGAGAAGGAGAGGGTGTAAATGAGGTCAGAGGTCATGGCAGCTGGTCGCTTGGTCACTAGTGCAGGCTATTGTACAGACGTGGGGTTTCTTCTGAATGCATTTGGAAACCATTGAGAGTTTTAAGCAGGGCAGTAACATGATCTCACTTATGTTTTAATGGGTTTATTGCAGCTGTTCTGAGAACAGATTTGGAGCTGAGAGGCCCAGGTGGAAGTGGAAAGACGAGTTAGGAGGTCACTGTGAAAATAAAGGCAGGACACCATGAGTGCTTGGGCGAGGGGACGGTGAAAGAGGTGGTGAGAACCGCCAGATGCTGGATATGTTTTTAAAAACCGCTACCCGGCTTTGTTGATGAACTGGCTGTGGGTTTGTGGACAGAGCATACATCCTTGTTTGTCTGGGGCAGTTCCAGTTTATGGAATGAATGACGTGGTCACCCTGGTTATGAGTGGGGGGAGTTGAGAATGGCTCCAAAGCTTTTGGCCAGAGCTATTGGCAGAATGGCAGGGTTTGAGGGGCTGGGTCGGGGGAAGGGTGGGGTCTTTTCACAGTTGTTGAACAGACTTCCAAGTGTCTGGAGAGCACTAGGACAGCTGAGGAGGAGGTGGGCACTCTGGGACAGGGTGTGAGGTGGAGCTGTGCAGCCCAGCACTTGCTGGACCGCAGGAAGCAGGATGCCCTGAGGCTGGAGGCGATCACTGCTGCGAGGAGAAGAGCCTGGCACAGATGAGAAGAGCCTGGCACAGCGGGGTAGCGCTGGACTGGAGCGGAACAGAACGACCCTGAAGAACAGGAAGAGCCGCCATAGGAAAGGAGGCGGGGGGGGGGGGAGCCCTGGGGGCTAGTCTCTTTTGAGAGGTGTTTCCTCTCACCCACTTGGTGCCTGCTCTTTGCTTTAAATGAAAATCTTAGATTCTCATGAATTCTCCCAGGAACCTCCGCTCTTCCTCTTCCCGAAAACAGGCCTAGGCGACCTCTCAAAATGGTTCGCTACTCACTTGACCCAGAAAACCCCACAAAATCATGCAAGTCAAAAGGCTCAAACCTTCGAGTTCACTTTAAGAACACGCGTGAAACTGCCCAGGCCATCAAGGGTATGCATATTCAAAAAGCCACCAAGTACCTGAAGGATGTCACTTTACAGAAGCAGTGTGTGCCATTCCGTTGTTACAATGGTGGAGTTGGTAGGTGTGCCCAGGCCTAACAGTGGGGCTGGACACAGGGTCGCTGGCCTAAAAAGAGTGCTGAATTTATGCTCCACATGCTTAAAAATGCAGAGAGTAATGCTGAACTTAAGGGGTTAGACGTAGATTCTCTGGTCATTGAGCACATCCAGGTGAACAAGGCCCCCAAAATGCGAAGGGGAATTTACAGAGCTCATGGGCGGATTAACCCTTACATGAGCTCTCCTGGCCACATTGAGATGATCCTTACTGAAAAGGAGCAGATTGTTCCTAAACCAGAAGAGAAAGTTGCACAGAAGAAAAAGCCCAGAAGAAACTGAAGAAACAAAAACTTATGGCCCGGGAGTAAATTTAACATAAATAGTAATAAAACTAAAAGCCAAGGATAACTTGCAGTGTGGCCTAGATGGGATAAGTTTGCGGGTCTATCCATGTAATTAGATGAACCAAGGGATTCAGTGTGTGTCTCTCTCCCTTCCTCTATCTAAAAAAAAACTATTTGGCCCTGGCCGGTTGGCTCAGCGGTAGAGCGTCGGCCTGGCGTGCGGGGGACCTGGGTTTGATTCCTGGCCAGGGCACATAGGAGAAGCGCCCATTTGCTTCTCCACCCCCCCCCCTCCTTCCTCTCTGTCTCTCTCTTCCCCTCCCGCAGCCAAGGCTCCATTGGAGCAAAGATGGCCTGGGCGCTGGGGATGGCTCCTTGGCCTCTGCCCCAGGCGCTAGAGTGGCTCTGGTCGCGGCAGAGCGACCCCCCCAGAGGGGCAGAGCATCCCCCCCTGGTGGGCAGAGCGTCGCCCCTGGTGGGCGTGCCGGGTGGATCCCGGTCAGGCGCATGCGGGAGTCTGTCTGTCTCTCCCCGTTTCCAGCTTCGGAAAAATACAAAAAAAAAATAATAATAAAAATAAAAAAAATAAAAAAAACAAAAAAAAAGTAAAAGCAAAAAAAAAAAGAAGAAAATCTTAGATAAGGGTACTTCCTCATCTTAAAGAGGACAATAAACCCCACCTTCTATTAAAAGTGGCTTAGCCATTGCCCTGGCCAGGTAGCTCAGTTAGTTAGAGCACTGTCCCCATACACAAAGGTTGTGGGTTCGATCACCAATCAGGGCACATACAGGAACAGATTGATGTTTCTGTCTGTCTGTCTCTCTCCTTCCCTTCCTTTCTCTTCTAAAATCAATCAATAAAAAATTTTTAAAAAGTGACTTAGTTATCATTGTAAATACGGCCTGTGGTCACAGTGCTTTGTAGGCAGGGCTTCTCTAAGCTGCTGCAGCCCTAGGCCTGCTTGTCCCTGTGCCCTGCAGCCCAGGCTGTTCTGTACCCTCAGTCTGCACTTTGAGTGTCCGTCACTTTCCTTCCTAGTTCAGCACAGCCACTCCTCTAATGCAGGGTGTTCCAGGCTGCGGCCGTTTGGTAACCAGCTTGTTGAGCATACTAGAACTACAGGTGAGTGAGGGCTGTCCTGTGACCATACTCACTTTTTTTTTTTTTTTTTTTACAGAGACAGATAGTCAGAGAGAGGGATAGACAGGGACAGACAGACAGGAACGGAGAGAGATGAGAAGCATCAATCATTAGTTTTTCGTTGTGACACCTTAGTTGTTCATTGACTGCTTTCTCATACGTGCCTTGACCGTGGGGCTACAGCAGACTGAGTAACCCCTTGCTCGAGCCAGCGACCTTGGGTCCAAACTGGTGAGCTTTGCTCAAACCAGATGAGCCCGCGCTCAAGCTGGCAACTTCTGGGTGTCGAACCTGGGTCCTCTGCATCCCAGTCCAACACTGTGTCCACTGCGCCACCGCCTGGTCAGGCCATACTCACTATTTAAGGTGCTTCGAAGGCCTCCTTTCTTCTTCATTGTCCCTTGCATAATTGCTTACTGGAATATAATTTTGGATAAGAGGAATAGAACTACAATGGTTATTTTGTTGCCAAATTAATCAGTCATTCAGTATTTACTAGGCACACCTTCCCCATGTGTCCCAAACATTATGTTAGACCCAGCAGGAATTCTAGAAACTGACTGATGAATTCATTTATACAACAAATATTAGTTGTGGGCCTACAGACAAAACAGACAAAGATCCCTGCCACAGTTCTGGCTGGGTAGTTCAACTGTTTGGAGCATCGTCCTGATGTACCATGGTTGCAGGTTCGATCCCCAATCAAGGCACATACAGGAATCAACCAATGAGTGCATAAATAAGTGGAACAACAAATCGATGATTTTCTCTCTCTTGCAATCAATACATTTAAAAAAATTAATAAAAAAAGATCCCTGCGATTTTTTTGTTTGTTTGTTTTTTAGAAGCTGGAAACGGGAAGAGACAGTCAGACAGACTCCTGCATGCACCCGACCGGGATCCACCCGGCACGCCCACCAGGGGCGACGCTCTGCCCACCAGGGGCCGCTGTTCTGCCCCTCCGGGGTGTCGCTCTGTTGTGACCAGAGCCACTCTAGCGCCCGGGGCAGAGGCAAAGGAGCCATCCCCAGCGCCCGGGCCATCTTTGCTCCAATGGAGCCTCAGCTGTGGGAGGGGAAGAGAGAGACAGAGAGGAAGAAGAGGGGGAGGGGTGGAGAAGCAGATGGGTGCTTCTCCTGTGTGCCCTGGCCGGGAATCAAACCCGGGACTTCTGCACGCCAGGCCAACGCTCCACCGCTGAGCCAACCGGCCAGGGCCGATCCCTGCGATTTTTGAGTTTGCCTGGTAGAGGGAGAAGGTAGACAATAAGGAAAGGGAGTAGAATTTGAGAATGGAGGTGACACCAAAAGCTGTGGGAAGTCATCCAGCAGAGGAGGTGCATAGGGAGCTCGGGGGAGAGGAAACTGCAGCTGCTGCAGGGTGATCGTGGGGGCCTTCATGAGAAGATGAGGGGGAGCCTCCACCTGCGAGCTCCGGATCCAGCAGCGTCCAGGGCAGGGGCTATTGTGAATCCCGGCACTTCCTGGGCTTCCCTTCACACTTATGAATAACTCCCGAACCCCTTCCACGGCCAGCAGTACTGAGCAGGTCTGGCCCTGGCTGCCTCCGAACCTCATCACCCACTTCTCAGGTCCAGCCACAGTGGATACTGCTGACCTCACACATCTGAGGAACATTTCTGTCTCAGGGCCTTTGCACACTCTCTTATTTTTGCATGCCTTACTCCTTCACTTTATTCTGGTCTCTGCTCAAATATCACAACCATTTAGGCTTTTATGGGAGCTGTCCCCCAGTGAAACCTGCCTCCCAGTGCTCACCTCCTGTGCTATGTCTGTGTTGGTCTTGTGACTCAACTTAACGAACAGAACGTGTCAAAAGCGATGCTGAGCCAACTCCAAGCCTGAGCCCTGAGATGGCCTGCTGCTTCTGCTTCTGAATGTCGGGTGTGCTGAGCTAGCTGCCTTGTGTGCTCTGCTGGACAGGCCCGGTGAGAGGCCACATGGACCGGTCTCCTGAGAGGGAAAGGCCCTGAGACTATAGAGCGAGGAGCCCTGCTGTCCTGACGTTCCAGAGGAGGCCAGCCTTCTCGCCTCCCTGCCGAGACAGCAGACATGCGGGCGCATCACCTGGCCTTTCCAGCGCCATCCAGCTGCAGACCTGCAGCCCAGCGAAAATCCAGGAAGAGCAGTAGAACCACCTAGATGAGCCCAGTCAGTGCACGGAATTTGAGAGATAATAAAATCATTATTGTTTTTAATCACCCCGGGGGGGGTTAATTAGTTTTTTTTTTTTATTTCATTTTACAGAGACAGAGTGAGTCAGAGAGAGGGATAGATAGGGACAGACAGACAGGAATGGAGAGAGATGAGAAGCATCAATCATCAGTTTTTCCTTGCAACACCTTAGTTGTTCATTGATTGCTTTCTCATACGTGCCTTGACCACAGGCCTTCAGCAGACCGAGTAACCCCTTGCTCGAGCCAGCGACCTTGGGTCCAAGCTGGTGAGCTTTGCTCAAACCAGATGAGCCCGTGCTCAAGTTGGCGACCTCAGGGTCTTGAACCTGGGTCCTCCGCATCCCATCCACTGCGCCACCACCTGGTCATTGATTTTAGAGAAAGAGCAAGGAGGAGAGGAGAGAAAAAGAGAAATATCCATTTGCTGGCCCACCCATCCATGCATTCACAGGTGGATTCTTGTAAATGCCCTGACCAGGCATCAAACCCACTGAACTATCAGCCAGTGCTAATGACAGTTTTGAAGTGTTTTGTCCTGCAGCAGTAGGTGATCGGAACACTTTTCCTGACCACCCCAACTCAGGTTGCAGCCTCTGGATATCTTGCCTTTCCGTTGTTTTATTTTTCTTCACAGCTCTTTAAACTTTCCTGACACCATACATTTGTTTACCGTCCGTCTCTCCCACTGGACTGTAGTCTCCACGAGGTGAGGAGTTTTATTTATTCTGCTCACTGCTTTATTCCTGAGCTTTAGGACTGTGCCTGGATCCTAACAGACACTCAGTAAGCACTTGTCCAGTCTGACCTGTGGTGGCGCAGTGGGTAAAGCATCAACCTGGAACACTGAGGTTGCCGGTTCAAAACCTTGGGCTTGCCTGGTTGAGGCACATATGAGAGTTGATGCTTCCTCCTCCTCCCTCCTTCTCTCTCTGTCATTCTTCTCTCTAAAATGAATAAATAAAATCTTTAAAAAAACCCCAGAAATTAAAAAAAAATAAGTACTTGTCCAGTGAATGAATACATAAGTATCAACTCTTCTAAGATCAAAATAGCCTTGGTTTTAGAATGAACTTTTCCCTTTGAGAATAAACATCTAACCCCAAGCTCTCAGGGACCCACATTGTTCTCTAAGAAACATCCTGCAACCGACCTTCGGCATCAAAATCCGCACAGTTTTTGAGACTCAGAGACATGGACAAGAATGTGATGGTAACAGGGAGTGGGGTGGAAGGGTGGGGAGGGGGCGAGGAAGGAGAGGGATGGGGGAGGGGAGGGGCACAAAGAAAACCAGATAGAAGGTGACAGAAGACGATTTGACTTTGAGTGAGGGGTATGCAGCATAATCAAAGGTCAAAATAATCTGGAGATTTTTTCTCGGAACATATATACCCTGATTTATCAATGTCACTGCATTAAAATTAATAAAAATAAAATTTAAAAAATCCACACATTTTTATTGAACTCCTGCTACATGGAAGACTGATTGGAGAACTAACAGATAAACATTTAAAAACAACCAGCAACTTTAAACAAATCCAGTTCTGTGTTTGGAGAACTGCCTGTGTTCCCAAAGAGAGGGCAAGCAGCCGTAGGTGGTGCCTGGCCAGCTGGGGACGGAGTGGAGAGCATCGAGTACCAGGAGTTCAGCCACCAGCTCCTGTTTCACTGGCCAAGGGATGTCCCCAAGGGAATTGGAGGATACTGACCCAGCTGCTCATGACCCCCAGGCTTGCCCTGCACCCCTGCTTCCTAGTAATTCCCTTGGCCAGGCCTCCTGGGCTCCGGGAGTCCTGCTTTCTATGTCCAGGGGCAGATTTGTGTGACCACCACCACGGTCCACACAGTTGCTATTTGGGTTCTCTCTTGTCCTAATGGCCTGACGTTTTCTCAACCAGTTCCAAGCCCAGTGCACCATTTTAGTTGACGTGGGCGAGTGTTTCGTGGGGACAGCAGATGGGTGGGATGACAAATAGCAGGGTGGCGAGGACAGCTGAGAAGTGCTTTTTCCTGTGTTGGAGCTGTTGGCAATGCACATGCTCCAACATCATCTAGACACACTGGGGAAGCAGTTGCATGTGCTAGGGCACAGTAGACAAACTGGTTTCTTTCCATTTTTATTTATTGATTTGAGAGAGAGACAGAAACATCAATCTGTTCCGTATGGGCCCTGCCTAGGGATTGAACCAGCAACCTCTACATATCGGGACAATGCTCTTTACCAACCCAGGTATCCGGCCAGGATTTGGACAAGCTGGTTTCTATTTCATTCTTTCCTGCTAAGCATCCTCATTCATACATCCAATTAACCATCTCACCAAGTGTGCCAGAGACAGTGGTTTATTACTGAGACTGTTGTGGGGAAGTGAAACGGAAGAGAAGAAAGCCAATATAGCGTAGGTTTTTAAAAATACAGGATATGTTAACGAGTGGTTACTGCTGGGCCTCAGCCATCGAGGAGCTCCGAGCAGCCATACAGAACATGCCTCAGAGTTGTCCCACCTGGGGGTGGGGGGGAGAAAGCTGGGCTGTTCAGTCGCCAACTCCTATGTTTCACTGGCCAAGGGTTGTCCCCAAGGGAATTAACTCTGTGGAACTTTGGCCTGCCCTGCAGCCAGACAACACCTTCAGGCAGTTCTCAGGGTTTTATAAGAAGCCACCTGTCTTAGCTTGGGATGCTGTCACCAAGTACCATCGACTAGATAGCTTGTAAACTAGAAAATTCTCACAGGCTGGAAGTCTGAGGTCAGAAAGCCAGCATGGCTGGTTCTAGTGAGGGCCTCTTCTGGGTGCAGACTGCCACTGACTTCTGGTTGTGTCCTCATACAGCGAAAAGAGAGCAAGGTAGCCCTGTGGCTTCTTTGTATAAGGGCACTAATCCCATTCCCAAGGGCTCCAACCTCTTCACCTAATCACCTCCCAATGCCATCACATTGGGATTGGGGCTTCAACCTATGAGTTTTGAGGGAAACAAACTTCACCGCATCATCATTTGGAGTAGCGAGTGCCGAGGGGATATGGGCAGGGTGAGACTGTTGCTGCATGAGCCAGCACGGCCTGGTGTCTGCCACAAGTCAGGCTCCGCGCTAGCGCTGCGTGCAGAGGAAAATAAAACTGTTTCCTTGCTCGCTGTCTGGTGGGGGGATGGATGTGCAAGCAGGTGTAAACATGAACACAGAGGTTCATGTCAGATGCTTTGGGAGGGAGATCACCACCGAAGAGACCAGGAAGCTCACAGAACAGGGTACCCGAGTTGACTCTTGAAAGCCAGATACAAGTTGAGGGTCACACATGTGCCATTAACAGGTCAGAGTCTCTGCATTCATGTAGTAACTGCCATCTGTGATATTGGACAGCTAGAATCCCTAACTACGAGAGTGATCCCCAGACATTCAGAAAGAAAGCTATACCAGAAGAGGGCTTGAGCCTCTTAGTCATCCCATGTGACATGTGAAAACCATTCTTAGCACACAGACTGTACAAAAATAGGCAGCAGGCCGGACTTGGCCTATGGGCTCATGAGCAAGACTACTGCAATAGCTGTCCAGCTGGTCTTCGCCTCAACTCTTGGCCCTGTTTTCTGCTCTCCAAACAACACCGATCTTTTTGAAGGGGGATGGGATGACTCTATTCCCCTGTTTATCCAGCCTTTCCAACTTCCTCAGAATAGATCCAACGTCCTTTCATGGCCTGTTGAGTTTGACATCACCTGGCTCTTTACATTGGCAGTTTCTCATCTTTCAGGTTTCAGCTTACATGTCACTCTTCAGAGGTGCCTCTCTGACCACCTGATCCAAAACTGCCCTCCGCTCACCGGCTCGGTGAGTCTGCTTCTCTGTGACGGCTCTCCATCTGTAAAATTCTAACTCCTTTTTTCCTGGTCCATTGCCTGCCCCTCTAGACAGTAAACTCCATGTCTGTGCTGATCCTCAGTGTCTTGCACAAGCTGGCGTAAAACAGAAACTCAGTTTATGTGGGATGAAGGGATGAATCAGCCTCTGACTCCGGCCCTGTGCTTTCTGTGGCGCCCCGTCTGTCTCTGCCGCTGCACAAGTCCACGGTACAGCTCTCGGCGCCCCGTCTGTCTCTGCCGCTGCACAAGTCCACGGTACAGCTCTCGGCGCCCCGTCTGTCTCTGCCGCTGCACAAGTCCACGGTACAGCTCTCGGCGCCCTGTCTGTCTCTGCCGCTGCACAAGTCCACATTACAGCTCTCGGTCACCAGCTGACTCCTCTAGTTCTGCACTTACTTTCTTTTTTCTTTTTAAAAAATATTTCTATTGAATTTATTGGGATGACATTTGTTAATAAAATTATACAGGTTTTTGCCTGACCTGTGGTGACACAGTGAATAAAGCATCAACTTAGAATAATGAGGTCGCTGGTTTAAAACCCTGGGCTTGCCTGACCAGGAGGTGGTGCAGTGGATAGACCGTCGAACTGGGATGCGGAGGACCCAGGTTCGAGATCCCGAGGTCGCCAGCTTGAGTGTGGGCTCATCTGGCTTGAGCAAAAAGTTCACCAGCTTGATCCCAAGGCCGCTGGCTCAAGCAAGGAGTTACTCGGTCTGCTGAAGGCCCGTGGTCAAGGCACATATGAGAAAGCAATGAATGAACAACTAAAGTGTCGCAACAAAAAACTGATGATTGATGCTTCTCATATCTCTCCGGTCCTGTCTATCTATCCCTATCTATCCCTCTCTCTGACTCTCTGTCCCTGTAAAAAAAAAACATACACACAAAAAAAAACAAAAAAAAAAACAAACTAAAACCCTGGGCTTGCCCAGTCAAGGCACAGATAATAAGCGAGTCAATGAAAGTTGCTTCTAAAGTGAAGTAACTATGAGTTGATACTTCTGTTCCACTCCCGTCCCTCTCCTCTCTCTTTAAAATCAATCAATAAAATCATTTTATTAATTGATTTTAAAGAGAGAGGAGAGAAAGAAAGGTGGAGGGAGGAGCAGGAAGCATCAACTCGCAGTAGTTGCTTCTAGTATGTGCCTTGACCGGGCAAGCCCAGCATTTCGAACCGGCAACCTCAGCGTTCCAGGTCAGCACTTTATCTACTGTGCTACCACAGGTCAGGCGTAAATGAAAAAAAAAAATTATAAGGTTTCAGGTGCACAGCTCTACAATAATACATCATCTGTATATTTGGAGGGTGTGTTTAGCACCCCAAGTCAAGTCTCCCTCCATCAATATCTATCTATCTATCTATCTATCTATCTATCTATCATCTATCCCCACTGTAACCTCCTCACATCACACCTACTTTCAAGTCACTGAGCTCAGGGAACCCTCAGCCTCTTAGCAAAGGGCTGCCCAGAACTAACCACTGGGCCTCTGTGGGTCAGTGTTACCCCAACTCTTTCTGTTGTTCTGGGGCAGGGCATATTCTCTTTGTTGTTTGTCCTCTCATTTATCTCTCTTAAAATTGTTGTGTCTTTTGTCTGCTTATTTCACTTTCTTGATTTTTTTTTTTTTTTCATTTTTCTGAAGCTGGAAACAGGGAGAGACAGTCAGACAGACTCCCGCATGCGCCCGACCGGGATCCACCCGGCACGCCCACCAGGGGCGACGCTCTGCCCACCAGGGGGCGATGCTCTGCCCACCCTGGGCGTCGCCATGTTGCGACCAGAGCCACTCCAGCGCCTGAGGCGGAGGCCACAGAGCCATCCCCAGCGCCCGGGCCATCTTTGCTCCAATGGAGCCTTGGCTGCGGGAGGGGAAGAGAGAGACAGAGAGGAAAGCGTGGCGGAGGGGTGGAGAAGCAAATGGGCGCTTCTCCTGTGTGCCCTGGCCGGGAATCGAACTCGGGTCCTCCGCACGCTAGGCCGACGCTCTACCGCTGAGCCAACCGGCCAGGGCCACTTTCTTGATTTTTAATTCAAGATGCACCCAGTTCTCAGCATCCCTGGACCCAGCGGTGCTGGCGGTGCTTACAGACCTCATCAGCGAGGCCTGCGGGGACATAGTGAACCTGCAGAGCATGGTCTTGTCCCATGTCTCTCAGGCACAGCTTAACCTGCGTGCAGAGGGCTCCCCCACGTACGGCTGCGGCCACAACCTGGCCTTGGGTGTGAGCCTCATCAGCATGCCCAAAATTCTAAACTGTGCTGACAATGAAGGCATCATTACCCGAAGGGCTGGAGATAATGCAGACACCGTGGCACCAGTATTTGAAGCTCCAAATCAGGAAAGGTTTCAGACTATGAAATGAAATTAATGGATTTAGATGTTAACCAATTTGGAATTCCAGAACAAGAGTATAGCTGTGTAGTAATGATGCCTTCTGGTGAATTTGCACGTATATGCCGAGATCTCAGTCATATTGGAGATGCTGTTGTAATTTCCTGTGCAAAAGACGGAATGAAATTTTCTGCAAGAACTTGCAAATGGAAATAATAAGCTGTCACAAACAAGTCATGTCGGTAAAGAAGAGGAAGCTGTTACCATAGAGATGAATGAGCCATTTCAGCTAACTTCTGCACTGAGGTTCCTGAACTTCTTTACAAAAGCTACTCCACTCTCTCCTACGGTAACAGTATGTCTGTAGATGTGCCCTCGCTGTGGAGTATAGCATTGCTGATATGGGACACTTAAAGTACTATCTGGCTTCCAAGATGCAGAATGAAGAAGGATTTTAGGCATTTTTAAAATCCAAGAGAAGTAAGCCAAGCTCTTTGAGAACTGCTTCTGAGATCCCAGCATGCCCTTAAAAGTCTCTTCTATCACTAAATTTGCACCTGAATACATATGTAGATAATGTCTTCTATAAATAATCTATTTTGTTTTCCCATTCTCTACAATTTACAGGATAAAATCTCACCCTGGCCGGTTTGCTCAGTGGATTGATTGTTGGCCAGGCATATGGACCTCCTGGGTTCGACCCCTGCTCAAGGCACACATGAAAAGCGACCATCTGCTTCTCTTCCTCACCCTCTTCCCCATGTCTTCCTTATCCCCTCTCACAGCCAGTGGCTCAATTGGTTTGAGCATCAGCCCCAGGCGATGAGGATAGCTCAGCTAGTTCTGATATCTGCTCCAGATGGGGGTGCCGGGTGGATCCTTGTCGGGGAGAATGCAGAAGTCTATCTCCTCTCCTCTCACTTAAAAAACAAACAAAAACAAATAAAGGTTAAAGGCTCAAGTCAAATTTGGTCTTATTAACCTAGAACTATTTCTGCCTTATCTAGAAATACTCTAGGATATTTATAACAAAGGGTTTTTGACTGTTAATGCAGTTTTAAGAACTATGTTTTCAATTTAAATCAGTTATTTGAATTTCAAACATCACAGGACTGTGCCTTCATTTAAATTATGACTGTTGCAAGTGTCCCAGGGAATTCATAGCTAACGTGCCTTTTTGTGTAAATGTGTTTTATTTTTTTCAGTCTAGAGCAGCCAGATATAGATATAAATACATTAGAAACAGCCAGAAAAGGCACTCCAAATGCAGTAGGTGACAAGTTATTTTGGGGGATTCATTTGCTAAACTTATTTTTGTGTTATTTTTACATTTTTTTCCATTGATTTGAGAGAAAGGAAGGTGAGGGGTGAGTAGAAGAAGCATCAACTCGCCATTCCATTTAGTTGTGTACTCACTGCTTCTCCTGCATGCCCTAACCAGGGATCAAACCCAAGACGGGGCACTGGGCTGAGGCTATGTCCACGGAGCAACCTGGCTAGAGTTATTTTTGTATTATTTTAACTTGAGCTCAAGAAATGAAGGGGGAGAATAGAAGAGATTTTATATATTTCATTATTTTGTCATTTTTGTTAGCAGAAACAAACAGCTCCAAGATGTGTGGGCATCACAAGACTAGCATTGTTACAGGGCAGTGTTTCCTCAGCCTATGGAAACTTACAAGAATCTTAAAAGTCTTACCGAATCTATGATAGGGCCTAAGGAGTATATTTGTGCAAAAAATTTCGCCACTATAAATAGCCTTATTTGGGACTTAACTCCCTTAAAAGATGAAGATGGCTTAAATCCTGTGGATGCTGGATTAAACCAAGAGGGAAAAGGCCCAGCAGTTGTGAAACAAGGGCTGTTTAAACATACCCAGTGATTGTGCTAAAAGGTCGCAAACTGGCATCCTACATGCTGAGAATTGCTTTATCACAGCCCTTTTCCCTGTTGCAGTTTGTGTTTGGTGGATTAAGTGACTGGTTTCTTGTTGTACCAGGACTGAGTTCTAGTTATTAGACTTCAGAACTCACCGTCACAGCCCTTTTCCCTGTTGCAGTTTGTGTTTGGTGGATTAAGTGACTGGTTTCTTGTTGTACCAGGACTGAGTTCTAGTTATTAGACTTCAGAACTCACCGTATCCAGTGGATAACTAGTCATTACCTTCTGTGTGCCTGGGAGGAAAGAGATTGACAGCAAAGGGCCCTAATGGAACTTTCTGGGGTGATGGAAATATTTTATCTAGACTGGTGATGGTTCCAGGACTGCATTTGTTAAACCTCATCCAAGTGTACTTTATTGTATGTAAATTATACCTTAATGAATCTGACATTCAAAACAAAAAAGATGCACCCAGTTCTCTCATCAGGGGACTACCTGCCCTGTATCATGTTCTGTAGTTATTGCCCAAGTCTCGGTTTAAAAACCCCACTCCTTATGTGGACCTGCTGATTATGGTAATGGGAAAGGAAGCATTGACCTGGAGGACAGTTTGTTTAGCAAGCCGTGTAGAATGCCTCACATCAGTCTAGTGCTGTTATTGTGTCCCAGTGACTGGGGAGGTGTACAAACATCTGAAATCATTAAGTGATAGAAAATGGTAGAATTCAAGAATCTATATGAGTGGTAAAAATAATGGCCTCCTAGGAGTTCAGCAAAGGATGTAATCATCATGTGCTGACTGGAGTCAGTTCCAAGGGGGGAAGGAACCAATATTTGCCCAGTGCCTACTCTGCCAGCACTGAGGTCAGTACTATCCCCAAGCTACTGATGAGGAAGTAGGCTCTGGGAAGCGAAGTGACCCATCTACACTGCAGGGCTGGGATTTGAACCCTTGTCTGCCTGATTCTGAGGCTCCTACTTGCTGCACGTCTTAGACCATCTTCTTTCCTGCAGGGGTGGGGAGACTGCACTGGACATCAGATAGGATTGGGGTTCAGGTCCAAGCACTTAGAGAATGAAGACTTAGTTGAACAAAGGGATGAAGGGAAATTATTTTAGACGAAAGCATCATCACAAACAGGAGCTTAGAAATGGGTATAAACCTGTGTTGGGAGGCAGCTGGGATCAGTCTGAGTGGATGGGTCTAATCAGAGCTGACCTACGCTTATTCAGGCTGCTTCCTTTCCTTTTTTTTTTTTTTTTTTTAAATAATTTTGATGCCTGTATCTCTTTTTTTTTTTAATTTTATTTATTTATTCATTTTAGAGAGGAGAGGGAGGGAAAGACAGAGAGAGGTGAGATAGAGAGAAGTGGGGGAGGAGCTAGAAGCATCAACTCCCATATGTGCCTTGACCAGGCAAGCCCAGGGTTTCGAACCGGCAACCTCAGCATTTCCAGGTCGACGCTTTATCCACTATGCCACCACAGGTTAGGCTCCTTTTCTTAACTATAACATCCCATTAATTCAGTGATTGTACTTATTTAAAGACATGTTATGTAACAGTTCAGGAACACCGCCTTTTTTTATACCCTTGTCTTTCATCGAACATTCTTGTATAAACCTTTAAAAACGTATCTATGTCTTTGACGATTAGTATTTAACATTTGAATGCACCTGAAGTCTTTGTAGACTATGACTTTAGAAGTCTCTGCAGCAGGCAGTCCAAGCCCGATTTGGAAAGACGGTAACAGACTCAGCTCAGCCCTCTGTGGCGGCTTGAGGAAGCAGCGCTGGACCACCTCTCCACTAGTAAGTTAGGACGGCTTTTACGGCTCAAGAAAAGCCTGCCCTGTTCAGTCAGTCTCCTGCCCGTTTGTAGATAGCCTTGTTCCTAATTTATCTCACTTCTCTTTTCTGAGCCAGTGACCCAGATTCGCTTAGCTGGAGGAGGAAGCATCACAGGGCTATGCAGACAGGTCTCCATGTCTCCATGTTAGAAAAAGTGAGAAAATTATCAAGCTGCCTAAAAATGGGGAGAATTTGAACTGCAGAAAAACTCTCGTGCAGTTACTTTAATTCAAACCAGTCCTGTGTTAGGAACTAAAAACGCCGGATTCCCAGAGATACATGTAGGCCCAACCCATATCTGGCTTCTGTCTGGTAACTGCAATCTAATCTACCACCACTAGGTGGCAGTCCTGTTTTCAAGCAGATTTTATTTGAGCAATAATGCTATTGAAAATGAAAAATAAAAATGAACTGTTTTCACCTCATCATGTTGGCAAAAATGTCTTAAAATTCTTGTTAATGAACATGTGGGGAAACAGAAAATTTCTGACACCACGAGTGGGGGCATAGGTTGTTTTGGCATAGGAATCTGGCAGTAATGTTTAAGTTGTGTACATCCTGGGGCCAGGAAGGATGCGCCTAGGTGTGTTCATTTGATGACGATGATGACTGACATTTATTTAGTTGCCACGATGTGCCCGGCACTGTCCTAAGTGCTTACATCACTGTACTACTCTACCATAATATAATAGTAATATTTCCCCTCAATTTACAAATGGTGAAATTGGGCGAAGAAAGGCCAGGTGACTCGCCAGAAGGTCACAGAGCTAGTCAGTGGCAGAGCCACGGTCCACATCCTGCTTCCCCCACACTGCACCTGCCTCCTGTAGGCCAGGAGACACGCATACGAGGACTGTTCACTGCAGCATGTGCACCTTGACAAAACATTGTTAGCTCATCAGCCCATTGGTGAGGCAATGGAGCATGAAGACATACAGGATCTGGAAGTGGTCACCTGGAGACAACTCAACAATAAGTGTTGGGGCAAAGTAATTAAAACCAAAAACACAACTGTCTGTTGTTCATGGAGACCAGCACAGCTGGTAAAGCTATAAAAGGATACACTGGAAAGATACTCTCCAAATTTATGATGTTTATCTCAGGGGAGAGAAATGGGATCAGGGAAACAAAGACAAGGACTTTTATCTGTGATGATCTATTAAAAATTTCCTCTCCTCTCCCCTTTCCCCCACTCCTGGTCAAAAAGGAACCCTAACCCAGAATATCCTTTTATGATTGGAATCCCACATGTACTACTAAAACCTGACAACTGTTATTGTCAAGGCAACGTACAAAAACCTTTTACTCCGGGTCATGTCCCCAGAGATTGGCTCAAGCTCTCTTCTATAGTATGAATAACTTTCTCTCTGCTTAACCCGTAGGCCTCAGAGGCTAGAAGGGAGGGAGGAGGGAGTCAGTTCTACCTTTATTTAGTAACTGATCAGTGTAAGACAGTGTTTCTCTTTGGGACACCAGCTCCAAACACTGAAGTACTATTTAAAAAGAAAAGTTCACCCTGGCTAGATAGCTCACTTGGTTAGAGCATCATCCCAAAGCACAGAGGTTGCTGGTTCAGTCCTCAGTCAGGGCATATACAGTAACAGGTCAATATTCGCTCTCTGTAAAATCAAAATAAACACTCAATAAAAGTAAAAATTCGCCTGACCAGGTGGTGGCGCAGTGGATAGAGTGTCGAACTGGGATGTAGAACGACCCAGGTTCGAGACCCCGAGGTTGCCAGCTTGAGTGCGGGCTCATCTGGCTTGAGCAAAAAGCTCACCAGCTTGGACCCAAGGTCGCTGGCTCAAGAAGGGGATACTCAGTCTGCTGAAGGCCCGTGGTCAAGGCACATATGAGAAAGCAATCAGTGAACAACTAAGGTGTCGCAATGAAAAACTGATGATTGATGTTTCTCCTCTCTCTTCGTTCCTGCCTGTTTATCCCTCTCTCTGTCCCTGTAAAAAAAAAAAAAAAGTAAAAATTCTATTTTCTTTCTTCACTTTGTCAGGGGAGACGGAGGGCAGGATAGGTTATAATCAAATGTTTAATTGCTCAGGTGGACTCAGTGATGAAAATAAATTACCCCTCTCCAACTCCTTTTAAAGCTGGTAGGTAAATCGGTTACCTAGAAACATTGACTTTTGACAACCCCCTTCCTGCATTTACCAAAGTCAACAAATATGAAACTATAGGTCATGCTGACACATTTTCCTAGAACTATAATGGGCTTATAGAGATTAATGTTCTAAGATTAACAGGAGCTAATGGCTGTGAGCAAGAGGCCAGGTCTGAGGGGAAAATTTTTCCTTTGGAAAAAAACAGATTTAGTACCAGCGTGGTGCTTTAGTCAGCTGCATGAATAAGAATGCGTAGCCTGACCTGTGGTGGTGCAGTGGGTAAAAGCGTCAACCTGAAACACTGAGGTCACTGGTTTGAAACCCCAGGCTTCCCTAGTCAAGGCACATATGGGAGTTGATGCTTCCTGCTCCTCCCTCCCTTCTCTATCTGTCCATATCCTCTCTCTAAAATGAATAAATAAAATTAAAAAAAAAAAAAAAAAGGATGCGTAGAGTCGCAGAAGGAAATGCAGGCAGCTTTGAAGCTAATGAACTGTCTCCAAGTTACACTATACGGGTGCATTTTGTACTTCTGTGAGGTGCCCCCTTGGATAAGCAATACTTCCTTTTTTGAAAAATAATTTTATTTAGAAAACTAAGTTTAATGTTATGACATTGACTAATAAGAGTACATAGGTTTCAGGGAAACATTTCTATAGCATTTGAACTGTTGATTACATTATATACCCATCACCCCACAATACTTCCTTTTAAAAATTTTTTGATTAGCTGACCAGGTGGTGGCACAGTGTATCAATAGAGCATTGGCTGAGGACCCACGTTCGAAACCCCAGGGTCACTGGCTTGAGCAAAGTGTTACTAGCTAAGCTGGAGCCCCCCTGGTCAAGGAACATATGAGAAAGCTATCAATAGACAAGTAAAGAGCCGCAATGAAGAACTAACATTTATGTTACTAATTTTTGTATACTACCTGTTCCCCTAAGAAATTGTGAATGAAACAGGATTTGTGATAAGAGTCTCCAATTGAGGTAATTAATTTTTTTTTTAGCGAGAGACATACCTATTCGGATTTGAAAGGTCTGATGTTCTCTTTCCTTTAAGCCCGTTACTCAGTAAATGAGCCTGTCAGGTTTGATGGAAACTGTTTCCTAAATTGTACCAATGAAACCCACAGGTGCAGACCCAGGTGGGAGGGCTGGGAAACAACTTTCCCACAGTTCGCTTCTAGGTCCTGGCCAGTTGGCTCACTGGTAGAGCATTGGCCCAGCGTGTGGATGTCGTGGGTTTGATTCCTGGTCAGGGCACACAGGAGAAGCAACCATCTGCTTCTCCACCCCTCATTTAGAAACTCAGATTTGGTGTTCTCCTTTTGCCTTGGGAATGAAAATTACTTTTTTCCCTGCCATTTCCTTCTCAGAAGATTCTTTCTTTAACTGCTGAGATCTGAAGATCACCAGGATTACAGTGAGAAATTGGAGTACCCAGAGACTACCTTCACAGTCCTACCAACCATGTCTTCTTGGTCAACTGCTAAGGGTCTTTCTGGAACTCTTTATACCATCATTAGCTTGGGAGACTCTCGGACCAAAGTGACAGGTCTAAGGTACATTTACATTACCCTAACAGGGTAACGTATTAGGGCTGTGTGGAAAAATCTGGTGGTACAATTTTTAGTTTTCTCATTTGATTTCTAACTTTGGAAATTATGTTACAGGAATATATGCTACTTCAAAAATGCAGATGTGCAGAGTCAATAACAGGTCACCCGCAGCCTCCTGTTTCCTACCCGAACCGTACTTATCTTACCAGGTGACCATGATTCAGGACACCTCCTTGTATTCATTTACATAAAACACACACCAAAACTACTGGGCCAGTGGTATAATTCTGAATTTAATAACAAACTCTAAACTTCCAGGTTTTTAAAATTAATCTATTAGCATAATTTTTTTAAAAAGCCCCAAAATAAAAAAACCCCCAAACTTCATTACTTTCCTCACACCTTATATTTTTTCTTATAATTCATGGTTAATAAAACAAAGTAATTATAGCCCCATATGATTTTAAGACAGTAACTGTAACTTAAATGCTAACCCCCTCCATAAGTAAAGGGACCCATCCCTCGGGACTATTGTGGGGATTTATTTAAGTTTCCCAAACCTATGACAACTAATAATTTTTATTACTTATAAAACACATAAAAAATAGATTGCATTATTGTTCCCCAGAGCTGAAAAATTCCACAAATGATACATTTCTCTATGGATGTGATTCATGGACTCAAACCAGAATACAGCTACTACTTCTGGGGGCGATTCAGTGGTATGCCAAGGGATACTGCCAATGATATGGTGAACATGCTTCATCTTTCCAGAGAGCAGTATTTATTTGAGGCTAAGGAATCACCTATTTATGTTTCAAAAATGTTAAATGGTAATTTTCTTTCCCAAAGAAATATACAGAGAGCCTCACTACACACACCAGTTCTAGGAAACTGCTGGCAGTGGTAGTTGGCTGACGCAAGTTCTCCCCCACACACCCGGGGCTGTGTGGCCCCTTTCCCTCCTGGTGTACCCTGGGAAAATGCTCGGCACACCAAGCCTCGCTGCCCTCCAATTGCAGC
Source organism: Saccopteryx bilineata (assembly GCF_036850765.1). Taxonomy (NCBI): domain Eukaryota; kingdom Metazoa; phylum Chordata; class Mammalia; order Chiroptera; family Emballonuridae; genus Saccopteryx; species Saccopteryx bilineata. Next base: position 170,982,902 of record NC_089495.1, read on the forward strand.
TCAAAGACTGGGCATCCTGCCCTGGACACAGAAAGGCCCACATGGGGTCAGAGAGCCACCAACACTGCCAATCCTGCTTGCCCTTTTTCAGGTAAATCATAATCAGAGGTAGCACAGCTGGTCTTTTTTGTGTGGAAGTACAGTTCTTTATATCTAACCTTTCTGCCTTCTCAGTCTTTTTGGTTGCAATAGATTTCAACAATTAATACTTCTGCTTGTGTTAATGCAGCTCTCAGTCCTGTGGGACCTCCATTTTAGGCCACAGTAAACAGCAGTACATTTTCCCAAACGGTGAGAAAGTGTTGAATGTTCCCAAATAGTGTCCTGCCCCTAATCTGTTTTCTGAACATTCTGGTTCTTCTTTGTATATTCTTCTAGTCGAAGAAGCCACTTCGCCCAGTACTGGGAACACAGCGCTGTGTCCATGAAGTGTGGGTGGGCAGGGGATCCATCTTTGTAGGCCACCACAATTAAGCCACACCGAACCTAGGAAGCAGCAGAGTAGGGCGAGAGTTTAGGTTCATTTCCTTCTTACTCCAGGGCAAACTCAGAACACAATCTACAGTAACATCTCCTAACTCAATTTCCAAGACGACTGATGAAAGACTGTTCCAGGATACAGAGAAACACAAAGATGACAGATAAGATGCTGAATACAGACTGTCATTATTAAAGAACTATGAACAAGAATAAAAAGCTCCAGAAGAGGGAGAAAATGCTTTCAAAAGTGGTAGGTGATCAAGGAATAGAGTAAGCAGTGGGATTCAAACAGAGTAAGAACCATAAGGAGTTAAGAGGCTACAAACAAGCGTGGAGCAGAGCTCAGTGTCCTGACCTGAAAGCTATAGTTGGCATCATGGTTTATCGCACCCACATACGCCACAACCTGCAGCGGGTTATCAAATGTATTTCGGATGGAAGGTTTCGGTTTCTCCGATGTCTTCCAATCAATCACACACAAGTTGCCTCTAAAGAGAAACCAAAGTAAGTCTTTGTAGGTAATAGTTCACCCAATGACTGTTGCTTCTACTCGGCACTTGCCAAAGAGGCAGCTACTCTGAGACATACCTGTTCGGAATTGAAAGGTCTGATGTTCTCTTTCCTTTGAGCATGTTCCTCAGTAAATGAGCTTGTCAGGTTTGATGGAAACTGTTTCCTACATTGTACCAATGAAACCCATAGGTGCAGGCCCAGGTGGGAGGGCTGGGAAACAACTTTCCCACAGTTCGCTTCTAGGTCTTGGCCAGTTGGCTCAGTGGTAGAGCGTTGGCCCAGCATGTGGATGTCGTGGGTTTGATTCCTGGTCAGGGCACACAGGAGAAGCAACCATCTGCTTCTCCACCCCTCCTTCTCCCCTTCTCTCTCTCCTCCCCTCCTGCAGCCATGGCTCAATTAGTTTGAATGCATTGGCCTCAGGCAATGAGGATGGCTCTGTGAAACCTTCACCTCAGGCACTAAAAATAGCTCAGTTCAAGCATGGCCCCAGACAGGGGTTGCTGAGTGGATCATGGTTGGGGCGCATGCAGAAGTCTGTTGCTCCATCTCCCCTCCTCTCACTTGGAAGAGAAGAAAAAAAGTTTCTACACTCTCCCAAAATTCCTTGGAACTTCCAAGGCCTCCTTTCCTCTAATAGGGGAGTGGAACCTACACCTATTATTACCTTAGTTAATTTTGCTTCAAATGCCTATCAGAATGAACCACGACAGACCAATAGCAAAGTCCTCATCATAAAAGACTAAACATCATGGTGCTTCAGAAATTCTCTTGCTCAAAAACTAAGGCTGGAGTTCAAATCCATCAACACTAACCAGTGCACCCACACTCCTCCCCTATTCTGATGGGATTTTATACTTGCCAACTCCAGTGAAAAGGATCACAGGGTGGGCAAGTGGATTGCTAACTAGTACCTCTCAAAGGGCTCTATCTGTTGACTCTGACTTTCAGGGCTTTAATTTCAAAATCAGTAGTTTAGAGGGAGATTTTATAGAACTATGTATGTTATCTACCTGTCATCATAGCTCTAGAATTATAACTTATACAAAGTATTTATAAAATCACTCTACCAGTAGCACTGTTTAAAATTACAAAAAGATATAAGCTACATGTCATTTGAAATGTTCTAGTAGTCACATCAAAAAAGAAAAAATAGGTAAAATTTTAGTATTTTATTTAACCCATTTTATTTTCAACATATAATTGATATAAAAAGTTACTAGTAGGTTATTTTACATTGTTTTATATTAAGACATTGAAATCTAACTGCCATTCCAAGTTCTCTTCCTTGAATAAATCAATATACCCTAAAAATAAAGATTTCTGCCATGACCCACTGTTTTTAGCAAGGACTATAACTTGTAGAACTTAAGTCATGTGAAAAAAAAAATCTTTGTAGTATAAACCCAATTAAAATGGCAGTAAGACAGTTTACAAATAGCTCTTAAACAAATAAAAAGATGCACAGCCTAATTTTTGTAAAATGCAGATTGAAATTACAAGATACAAGGTTACTGAAATTATTAACATGTGTTATTAAAGGGGTACACAGGGGCTGGTTACTCAGTGGATAGAGCACTGGCCTGGTGTATGGATGTCCCAGGTTTGATCCCCAGTGGGCACACATGAGAAGCAACAATTTCTTCTCTTCCCCTCCTTCTCCCCTTTCTCTCTCCCCTCTCCTCTTGCGCTAGTGGCTCAATTGGTGCAAGTGTCAGCCCTGAGTGCTGAGGATAGCTTGGTTGATTTGGTCAAGGCACATGTGGAAGTCTGTCTATATATCTCCCCTCCTTTCACTTAAAAAATAGAAAAAAGAAAAAAGGTGCCCACAAATGAGCACACTCCTATCTCTGGAAACTTAAAATGCACACATGCTATCACCCAGCAATTTCCCTTTTAGGTATGGACTGGTTTGATATTTTGCATGCAAATGACAGTGCCTGGAAAACTTAAGAAATATTCATGCCCAGGCTTACTTGAGATCAAATGACTACCCAAACCACATATATCAACTGCCAAAACAAACAACTGAATTGTGCGTTAGCCTAGAGAAAACCTCGCAATAGTACCAGGAGACACGTTTACTGCAGTAGTTTGTAATCTGAAAAATTTGAATGTTCCCAATAGGGAGACGGATGTGGTTTATTCATACAATGAAATACCAAACAGCAGTAATAGAAGAGAACAGGGTCAAAATAATAATTCTAACATTTTTTTGAGTTTAAGCACTGTATAGGGAATATTTCATTCAATCTTTCTATCAACCCTAATGAGGTAGGTACTATTATTTGTCTTATTTTACAGATGAATAAACTGAGGTACAGAGAGACCAAGTAACTAGCCCAAGGTTAAGATGAAAAGCAAGGAAGCCTGGCTCCAGAGCCCAATTTCTTACCAGTTTTGTGATATTAGAGATTTGCAGTCTAGAGATTTCTATATATATTGTGACTCTCACAGATACGTGTGTAACAAGACAATGTACTTGTGAATTAAGCACAGCATTGTGTGCATGCATGTGTATGAGAGTACAGAGAACAGATGTTGTGTGTGCATCACTCACAATACTGGTGTGCATGGAAAGTGGTACAGAAAGTACACTGGAAGGGCACAGTACCAAACTCACAACAGGGACTGTCTTTGGCCAGGGTATTGTGAGAGAAGGAAAGAGGAGGTTAAAAGTGATGTGAGCTTAGCCTGACCAGGCGGTGGTGCAGTGGATAGAGCATCGGACTGGGATGATGAGGACCCAGGTTCGAGACCTCGACATCGCCAGCTTGAGCACAGGCTCATCTGGCTTGAGAAAAAGCTCACCAGCTTGGACCCAAGGTCGCTGGCTCAAGCAAGGAGTTACTCAGTCTGCTGTAGCCCCATGGTCAAGGCACATATGAGAAAGCAATCAATGAACAACTAAGGTGTCACAACAACAACAACGAAAAAAAAAACAACTGATGATTGATGCTTCTCATCTCTCCCCATTCCTGTCTGTCTGTCCCTACCTGTCCCTCTCTCTGACTCTCTCTGTCCCTGTAAAAAAAATAAAAAAAAAAATTGCAAAAGTGATGTGAGCTTAGATTGTAATGTTCTATATATATTTTAAACATCGAAAGCAAATGTGACAATGTATTAATAGCTGTTAATTATGAGTGGTAGAAAATTATTAAAAGAGAAAATGTTGCAGATCTATGTAAGCTAATAAGATCTCTAAAATATATATTCAAGTAAACAAAAGTAGGGTTTAGTATTCTTTGTTAGTAAATCGGAGTGGGGCAAATGATTATACATATAGTCATAAAATATCTCAGAATCACAAAGACTTTTTATTTTTTTGAGATAGAGACAAGACAGGTGAGAGATGAGAAGAATCATCAACTTGTAGTTCAGTCACTTTAGTTGTTCACTGATTGTTTCTCAAACATGCCTTGATGGGGGGTGGGGAGCTCAAGCCGAGCCAACTAATTCCTTGCTCAAGTCAGCGGATCTTGAACTTCAAGCCAGTGACCTCAGGATCATGTCAATGATCCCACGATAATGCTGGTGACCCCACACTCAAGCTGGCGCGAACCTGTGCTCAGGCCAGCGACCTCAGGGTTTTGAATCTGGAACCTCAGCATCCCAGGCTGACGCTCTATCCACTGCACTGCCACTGGTCAGGCTCATAAGGCCTTTCTAAACAGAGGTTGAAAAAAGAATGTTGGTAAAGGATTCTGAAAGATGGCAAAGTAGGAAGTACCAAAAATCTGTCTGCCTACCTAGAAAAAAAATGCATTGGCAGAATCTGTCTGACATAACTATTATGGAAATATAGTCTACAGAAAGCCTGGAGCACATGTTCTTGAAGCAGCTAGTATAAAGCTGTGGGAGTCAGAGTGGACAAAAAGGACCATCTCCTCCGAATGTCAGAGGTCAGTGCTTTCATCACTGATAGCACACAGGTGCAGACAAAGAGGAAGGTGGCTATTGTAGATGCACCTCCCCCACTGTTCCAAGACTCACCTCGGCCTGCTGAAGTGACTTCCAGGGGATTTAAAGAGCTGGCATTCACCACCCCCTCCATTTTCCTCTTTATTTCCTTCTGGGAGTCAGACACTAAAGACTACAACATCCAAACACAACTGCATATGGAGGGAATTAGAAAGTGACTGCACCTGTCCAGGGAAAGGCTCAGAAAAGACCCGAGAAGGCCTTAGGTTGATATATCAGACTGATGTTTGCACAGAGGGAGCCTACAATAATAATCCCCCAAACTCAGCAAACCCTGGGGTGGAGGGAGAATCTGATTTCCAAAGTTACCACATTTCCCCATGTATAAGGCACATCTTAATTTTGGGGCCCGAAATTTGAAAAAAAAAATTACATAAAGTTATTGAACTCAAGTTTTATTCATCATAAAATTCACACAACTCATCACTGTCAAAACTCCCATCCATTAGACTGTCCCTATCTGTGTCTGATGATGAATCACTGTTTCAATAATGAGCACAAAAACAAGAACAAAAAAGCAGGAAATGCAAAATAAAAAAACCTACAACCGCCTGACCAAGCTGTGGCGTAGTGGATAGAGTGTCGGACTGAGATGCAGAGGACCCAGGTTCAAGACCCCAAGGTCGCCAGCTTGAGCACAGGCTCATCTGGTTTGAGCAAGGCTCACCAACTTGGACCCAAGGTCGCTGGCTCAAGCAAGGGGTTACTCTGTCTGCTGTGGCCCCCCAGTCAAGGCACGTATGAGAAAGCAATCAATGAACAACTAAGGTATTTCAACGAAAAACTGATGATTGATACTTCTCATCTCTCTCTGTTCTTGTCTGTCTGTCCCTATTTATCCCTCTCTCTGACTCTCTCTGTCTCTGTAAAAACAACAAAAACCTACAACCACTGTATAAGATGCACCCAGTTTTTAGACCCCAAATTTTTCAAAAAAGGGTGCATCTTATACATGGAGAAATATGGTAACTATTATAACTAGGATGTTAAATGTAATCCTCATGTTAATTATAAGGAAAACAACTACAGAATATACACAAAAGGAAAGAGGAATTGAAACATTTCACTACAAAAATTGAACAAAAAAAATACAATACAGGAAACGAGAGACAAAAAAGCTGTAAGACATATAGTAAAAAATAGCAAAATGGCTCATTATCAGCAATCACTTTAGATATAAACAAATTAAAACTCCAAAAGACAGAGACTGGAAGAATGAATAAAAACACACAATCCATGTTGTCTACAAGAGACTCAATGTATATCCAAAGATGTAAATACACTGAAAGGTGAGAAAAAGATATTCTATGCAAATAGTAACCAGAAGAGCAACAGTGGCTCTAGTAGCAGGCAAAATACACTTTAAATAAAAAAAGGTGACGAGACAAAGACATTATATATTAATAAAAGGTTCAGTTCAGCAAGAAGGTATAACAATTATAAACATATTGATATATGCAGCTAGTTAGAAACCAGCAAAATATATATGAAGAAAACATGAGAAAATTGATTTGGTGTTTTTTTTTCACTTCTTTTCCAAGTGAGAGGAGGAGAGATAGAGACAGACTCCTGCATGCACCCTGACCAGGATCTATCTACTGGCAACCCCTATCTGGGGCCGATGCTCTGCCCATCCGGGGCTAGGCTCGCAACTCAGTTATTTTTAGCATCCGAGGTGGTGGCTCCCCTGAGCCATCATCCCCCTCAGCACCTGGGGCCGATGTACTCAAACCAATCAAGCCATGGCTGAGGGAAGGGAAGAAGAGAGAGAAAGAGCGAGAGAGAGAAGGGGAATAGGGAGGGGCAGAGAAGCAGATGGTTGCTTCTCCTTTGTGCCCTGACCGGCAATTGAACGCAGGACATCCACACACTGGGCTGACACTCTATCTACTTAGCCAACCAGCCAGGGCCAACATGACAAAATTGAGTGGGAAAATACAGTTCTACAATAATAGTTGGAGATCTCAATATATTATTCTTAATAATAGATAGAATAACCAGAGAGAATTTAAGTAAGTCAAAAAGAAACCTGAAGCCTGACCAGGCGGTGGCGCAGTGGATAGAGCATTGGACTGGGATGCAGAGGACCCAGGTTCAAGACCTCGAGGTCGCCAGCTTGAGTGCTGGCTCATCTGGTTTAAGCAAAGTTCACCAGCTTGGACCCAAGGTCACTGGCTTGAGCAAAGGGTTACTCGGTCTGCTGTAGCCCCACGGTCAAGGCACATATGAGAAAGCAGTCAATGAACAACTAAGGTGTCGCAACAAAAAACTAATGATTGATGCTTCTCATCTCTCTCCATTCCTGTCTGTCTGTCCCTATCTATCCCTCTCTCTGTCTCTGTAAAATAAATAAATAAATAATAAATTAAAAAAAAAGAAAGAAAGAAACCTGAAAATAACACAATAAACCACTCTACCCAAAAACATAATACAAAGCTTCTCAAGTGGCCATTGGACATTTTCTAGGAAACACCATAAGTTAGTCTCAATTTATTGAAAAAGATAGACACTATACAAAGTATATATTCTCTGATCACAATGGGATGAAGTTTGAAATTAGTAACATAAGTAAAACTGGAAAACTACCACATTGTGGTAATTAACACTCTTAACCAAAGAAAACACAAGGGATATCAGAGACTATTTAAAGACAAATGAAAATTAAAATGCAACATACCAAAAATATGAGATACAGTGAAAAAATGTGAAGAGGAAAATTGATAGCTATAAATGCTTACATTAAAACACAAAAAAAGACTGGTTAGAGAATTGTCCCAAAACACCAAGGTTGCGGATTTGATCCCTGATCAGGGTACATATGGGAAGTGATCAATGAATATTCAACTAAGTGGAACAACAAATGATTGTATGTATCTCTCTCTCCCTGTTTCTCTGAAATTAATCAATAAATAATTTTTTTAAAAAGCCCTAGCCAGGTAGCTCAGCTGGTTAGAGCTCTCCCAATACACCACAGTTTTGGGTTTAATACTTGGTCAGGGCACATACAAAAATCAACCAATCAATGCTTATATAAGTAACAACAAATTGATGTTATTCTCAATAAATAAAATTTAAAAAACTAAAAAGAATAAAATCACAACCTAATCATACAACATAAGTAACCAGAAATTAAGAAGCAAACCAAACTTTGCAGAAGAAAAGAAATAAAGATTTGAGCAGAGATAAATGTAACAGGGTACAGAAAAAGGATATAGAGTAAAATCAATAAAACCAAAAGTTTCTTTGAGATCAACAAAATTGAAAAACCTTTTAACTCTATGGACTTTGAAAAAAGCGAAAAGACTAGAATTACAAAAACTAAAAACGAATTGTGGACATTACTACTGATTCTTTAGAAATAAAAAGGATTGCCCTGGCCGGATAGCTCAGTTAGTTGGAGCACCATCCTGAAGCACAAAGGTTGCCGGGCTATTCCCAGTCAGGGTGCATAGAGGAATAGCGAGATGTTCCTGTCTCTCTTTCTCCCTTCTTCTCTCAATAAAATGAATAAATAAAAATAAAAATAAAAAGGATTAAGAGTACTATGAAAAACTGTACACCAAAAAGTTGAATAACCTAAATGAACAAATTCCTAGAAACACAAAACCTACCAATACTAAATCATGAATAAATAAAACATATGAATAAATCCATGATTAATAAGAAGACTGAATCAGTAATTAAAAATCTAGTAGTTCAGTTGGTTAGAGCCTGATATAACAAGGTTGTGGGTTTGATTCCCCATCAGGATACAGACAAAAATCAACCAATGAATGCATAAATAAGTAGAACAACAAATCAATGTTTCTCTCACTCTCTAAAATCGATGAAATAAAAATAAAAATAAATAAAAATAGACAAGGTGTTATGGCATTCAAAAAAAGTTAAAAGGCCCTAGCCAGTGGCTCATTGGATAGAGCTTTGGCCGGGCATATGGATGTCCTGGGTTCAATTCCCGGTCAGGACACACAGGAGAAGCAACCATCTGCTTCTCTTCCCCTTCTCTCTCTCTTCCCCTTGGGCAGCCAGAGGCTCAATTGGTCAACTGTCAGTCCCAGGCACTGAAGATAGCTCAGCTGGTCTGAGTGTCGGCCCCAGGCACCGAGGGTAGCTCACTTGATTTGAGCATCGGCTCCAGATGGGAGTTGCCCAGTGGATTCTGGTTGGGGCACATGCAAAGTCTGTCTCCCCTCCTTTCACTTAAAAAAAAAATCTGGCAAATAAAAGCCCTGAACCTGGTAGGTTTACTGGTAAATTCTACCAAACTTTTTTTCTTTTTTCTTTTTTTTGCAGCAAGTAAAGGAAGAATTTACTGGCTATGTAGGTGGAAAGTAAAAGAAAAGGGGACCTTGGAGACAGATTCAGGGGCTTAGCCCTGACAAACTGCTGCCGCCCATTGCTTCCTTGGTTCAAGTCTCGTGGGGTCCCTTTAGAGCTTAGGAGAAACAGAGAGGCAAGGAAAACACACCTGGGGGAAAGAAGAGGTGGGGAGGAAAAGAGTGGAAGGTGCTAACATGATCCTGGAAAAGAGAGAGCTCTACAAAACATTTAAAGAAATAATACCAATCCTTCTAAAACTTTTTTTAAAAAATTGAAAAGTAATGAGCTTTTCGCAACTAATTTTCTGAATCCAGCATTACCCTGATACCAAAGCCAATCACACTACAAAAGAAAGAAAACTACAGACCAATATCCCTATGAACGCTGATGCAAAATACTAAACAAATTCAGCAACTTATTAAAAAGATTGTATACTACAACCAAGTAGGATTTATGCCTGGAATTCAATGATGGTTCAACATACAGAAATCAATCAATGTAATATACCACATTAACAAAATGAAGAAAACCACAAAATTATCTCAATTGATGCAGAAAAAGCATTTGAAAAATTAAATACCCTTTCATGATAAAAACACACAACAAATTAGGAACAAAAATTACTCAACATAATAAAAGCCACATATAAAAAAACTCACAGTAAACATTTACAATGTAAAAGAGTGAAAGGTTTTTCTCTAAGATCAAGGAATAAGACTAGGCTATCTGTTTTCACCACTTCTATTCAACAGAATACTGGGTGTTCTAGCAGCTAAGCAATGCAAAGAAATAAAAAGCATATAAATTGGAAAGGAAGAAGTAAAATTATCCCTGTTCACAGATGTTATAATCGTCTATGTCAAAAACCTTTAAAGACTCCATAAAAGCCAAGCCTGACCAGCGGTGGCACAATGGATAGAGCATCAACCTGGGACGTTGAGGTCCCAGGTTCAAAACCCAGAGGTCGCCAGCTTGAGCACAGGTTCACCAGCTTGATCAGAGGCTTGAGTGTGGGGTTATCAACATGATACCATAGTTGCTGGCTTGAGACTAAGGTTGCTGGCTTGAGCAAGGGGTCACTGGCTTAGCTTGAGCCCCCCCCCCATTAAGGCATGTATGAAAAGCAATCAATGAATAACTAAGAAGTGATACAACTTTGAGTTAATGCTTCTCATCTCTTTCCCTTCCTGTCTCTCAAAAAAATAAAAAGGAATCCATAAGAAAAGGAGGAACTAATAAATAAATTCAGTGAAATAGAGATACAATACAAAGTCCACACACAAAAATCAATAGTATTTCTAATTTGAAAAGAAAATTATAACTTCATTTATAATAGCATTGCAATGAATAAAACTTAGTAATTAACAAAAGAGGTGAAAGACATGTATAATGAAAACTACAAATCTTTGCTGAAAGAAAACAAATGAAATGGAAACACATTCTATGTTCATGGATTGGAAGATTTAATATTGCTAAGATGTTCATACTACAGAAAGCAATCTATAAATTTAATGCAATGTCTAAAAATCCCAGTGACATTTTTTGCAAAAATAGAAAAACCCATCCTAAAATAGCCAAAACAATCTTGAAAAAAACCAAAACTGAGGATTCACACTTGCTGATTTAGAAACTTACTACAAAGCTACCGTAATTGAATAGTGCAGTACTGGGATAAGGACAAACATATAGGCCAATGGAACAGAATAGCGAGCCCAGAAATAAGCCCTCGTCTATATAGTCAGATGTTGGGAAAACTGGATATTCACATGCCAAAGAATGAAGCTGAACTCCCACTTAATGTTATACTCAAAAAGTAACTCAAAATGGATCCATAACCTAAACAGAAGACTTAAAACACAGGGCCAAAGTTTAATGATATTTGATTTGGCAATGATTTATAGGATAAGACACTAAAGGCACAGTCAACAAAAGGAAAAATAGACAAACTGGATTACAGGAAAAAATTTAAATTTATGCATCAAAAGACACTATCAATAGAGTGAAAGGGTAATCGACAGAACGAAGAAAATTTTTCAAATGACGTATTTGAAAAAGGATTAATATCCAGAATACATAAAGAACTCCTATACATCAACAACAACAAAAAACAAAACACCAATGAAATTAAATAAACAAATGGCCAATCAGCACATGAAATGATTAGGGAAATGCAAGTGAAATCACAATGAGGTATCACACCTCATACCCATGGCTACTATAAAAAAACTCAGAAACAAATTGCAGCGTCAGCCTGATGTGCCAAGGTTGCAGGTTTGATCTCCAGTCGGGGCACACACAAGAAGCAACCAGTGACTGCACAAATGAGTGGTACAACAAAGAGATGTTTTTCTCTCTCTCTCTTCCCTGTCCTCTCACTCTAAAATAAAAAACAACCAACCAACCAAAAAAAAACACCCCATAAAATAACAAGTGTTAGAATATGAAGAAACTGGAATCTTTATGCACTATTGGGAATATAACATGGCACTGCCCCAATAAAATACAGTATGGAGGTTTTTCAAAACATTAAACAGAATTACCATATGATCTAGCAATTCCACTTCTGGCATTTATCCAAAAAAATTAAAAGCAGTCTTGAAGAGATATTCATATACCCATGTTCATAACAGCATTATTCATAATATCCAAAACCTGAAAGCAACCCAAGTATTCAATGATGGATGAATATATAAGTGAAATGTATATCTATACATAAAATGTAATACTAATCAGCCTAAAAAAGACAGGAAAATCTGACAGATGCTTACAACATAGATAAACCTTAAGGACATTATGCAATAATGAAATAAGCTGTCAGAAAAAGGCAAATACTATATGATTCCACATTTATGAGGTACTTAAGAGTACTCAAATTCAGAGACAGGAAGTAGAATGGTGGTTCACAGCAGCTGAAAGTAGGGGGAGAAATGGGGAGGTTACTATTTAAATGGGTATAGAATTTCAGTTCTAACAGATGAAAAGTATAATGGAGATGTACGGTGGTGAGGGCTGCACATTATGTACTTAATACCATTTAATTATACACTTAAAAGTAAACAGCCAATTTTGTGTCTTTTATCACATTAAAAACATTTAAAAAAAGAGTGAGGTGGGTATCTTTTTAAAAATTCTTCAATTACAGTTGGCACACAATATTATATTAGTTTCAGGTACACATATTACCCATAAAAAGTTATTTTTACATTTCCAAAACCTTAGTTTCAAAAATGTTCAATGTCCATATTATCAACGCTGACACTCTATGTCAAGAGCAAAAAAACCCAGCAGTCCTGCAGATGTATTTTGTGGTCCCTATGAAGTGGCTAGTGTCAGAAATTTTTTTTTTTTTTTTAATTTTATTGAATGATTTTAGAGAAACAGAGTGAGGAAGGAAGATAGAGAAAGGAAAGTACTCATTTGCTATTCCACTTAGGTGTGTATTCCATGTGTCCTGACTGGGGATCAAACACGCAACCTTGGTGTTTTGGGGCCAATGCTCAAAACGACTGAGCTAACTGGCCAGGGACAGGAACTTCTTGTAGGCTATGGCTCCAATGATTAATCCAAAGGGCAGTCAAAAATAGCCTACTAAATTTCTAGGTATATAGAGCTCTTCTAAGATATGACAGCTATATAGCAGTGTAGTAAGGGTGGTCAGCAATGGGAAAGGTCACGTGAGAAACTCAGATCGGAGAACTTTGGCTAGAACCGCCCACAACCAAGCGCGCCAAAAGAAACTTTCCAGGAGCCCTTTGGAAAAGAGCGACCGTCAGCCAGCCAGTGAGATTTCACCATGTCATATTAGCTCGACCACCCTAGAGACTCTCTAAATATCTCCCACGTGGATCACCCCATGCAACTTCCCTGGCCTCTGTCCCCCAGGACCAGAGAACCTCTTCGGGCAGGATGCGCTGTACTAAATAAAACCTTTACTTATCCACACTTCGTGGCTACACCCTTCCTTCTTCCTCAGCAGGGAAAAATACCCTATAAGCACAAAACTGTATGGAAGCCTAAATGTACTTTCCAGAGTAATAAATACAGTATTGTCAAATTCTTTAAATTTAAATTTTAACTAGAGTTCCAAGGGTTACACACAGGATTTTTTTCTCCCACTCTGTTGAACTGCTCACATACATTTTTGGGACAGGGATATCTTCAGGTATATACCCTTAGAATCTTGAGCAAGTGGGAAAAACAGTTAAGAGAAGTAATTTAAAACCACAGGAAGCTGGAGTACTCTCAGAGTTCCCATTCATATCAAAAATACCCAGAAAGCAGGAAAATAGATGATTTTTTTTTAATAAATTTTTATTAATGGTAATGGGATGACATTAATAAATCAGGGTACATATATTCAAAGAAAACATGTCTAGGTTATTTTGTCATCAAATTATGTTGCAAACCCCTCGCCCAAAGTCAGATTGTCCTCCGTCACCCTCTATCTAGTTCTCTGTGCCCCTCCGCCTCCCCCTAACTCTCTCCCTCCCTCCCTCCCATGTCCTCCCTCCCCCCCCCACCCTTGGTAACCACCACACTCTTGTCCATGTCTCTTAGTCTCATTTTTATGTTCCACCAATGTATGGAATCATGTAGTTCTTGTTTTGGAAAATAGATGATTTTCAGGGATAACAGAGCAAGATGCTATTTTTAGGGTAACAAGAAAGAAAATGCAGAAATCAAATTGGATCTTACGGCTGGTAACTGACCTGAGGGATGGGGAGGAAGAACATGCTAAAAAATAGGCCATCTTGGCCTGACCTGTGGTGGCGCAGTGGATAAAGCGTCGACCTGGAAATGCTGAGGTCGCCGGTTCGAAACCCTGGGCTTGCCTGGTCAAGGCACATATGGGAGTTGATGCTTCCAGCTCCTCCCCCCCTTCTCTCTCTCTGTCTCTCCCTCTCCTCTCTAAAATGAATAAATAAATAAATAAATAAATAAAAAATTTAGAAAAAAAAAAATAGGCCATCTTAGTTAAGGACACTGAAAAGTTACATCTTTTCTCCACCAAACACTTCAATTTTGGAATAGATATACAAGGATCTTTCTCCCGTATCCATCCTTACCCAATTCCTTTACCTATCAAATAGGTTTTTACTCTACAGAGACTGCACCTTGAACAAGGAGTTAAGAGGAAAAAGTTGTGTTTGACAGGCACCATCTGTCCACCCAGCATTATTAAAAATTTTCAAAACTGGCCCAACCAGTTGGTGGCACAGTGGATAGAGCATTGGATTGCAACGCAGAGGACCTAAGTTCGAAACCCCGAGGTCGCTGGCTTGAGCACGAGCTCACCAGCTTGAGTGAAGGGTCGCTGGCTTGAGCGTGGGATCATGGACATGACCCCAAGGTCGCTGGCTTGAGCTAGGAGTCACTTGGTCTGCTGTAGCACCCAGGTCAAGGCACATAGAGAAAGCAGTCATCAATTTGTTGCTTTACGTATTTATGCATTCACTGGTTAATTCTTTTATGTGCCCTGATCAGGAACCGAACCCCCAATCTTGGCATATTGGGACTATGTTCTAACCAACTGAGCTACCTTGCCAGGCCCCATCCCACATTATTAATTTACCTCTACACTTTGACAGAAACAATCAAATACTTACTGGTACTCAGCCACACAGTCCAGCAGACCCATATACTTTAAGGTCTCATGATGAACAGCACTTTCAAGAGCTCGAACTCCACTAACATCTTTCAAAATATGCTGGACGCTTTCAATGTAGCCAGATTCGAGGTTTTCCTCTCTCTCTTTCAGGTTCCCCTGGGGTGAAAGTATGCTTTCCAAAGCTTCATGGAACCGTCTGCCTTGTAAAAATATATCTGAAAAGAAAATCAGGGAAAAAGGAAAAAAAAAAAAAGACCAAGTCAGTGCTAAAAAACATACAAAATTTACTTTTAAGTGACAATTCAAGACACCACATTTCAGCCTTTGTGAAACCTAAGAATACTTTGAAAACCAAAAGGACTGAGATAGTTTGGCAATAAAATGGATTAAAGTAAAGTATTTCTAATTAGGCCAAAACTAAAATGAAAGAGTTGAGGGCTATAGGAACACACCTAATTTATGATACTGTGAAATTAAGTATTCAGTTTAGTAAGTTAACTGGTGTGGTATATAATTATTAGAAATTTAGAAAACTGTACTTTAGTTTACACTTCTTTTACAATTAAACTTAATTATGGACATAAAAACTGTGGGAAACCTTTTACTAACAGGCTTAGTAATTACCAAAAAATGAAAATCAAAGCACATACAAATTAAAAACAAGAAATTATTGTGAGGATTTTGTGGGATTTGGAGGGAGTGAAGGAAAATATGTGACATTCTCTTGCACTTTTTTAAATGGTTGAACAGCCTAGGACTCTTGCTCTGTCCTGAATTTTTTTCCTCATATACTTTTAAAAGACCATAAACATATTCAACAAATGAAAGAAATACTACATATTCCCTTGACTCTCTGTAAGGGAAGGAAAGAGGGGCATTGTGCTAAATAGTGGCCTTCCTGCTTTCAAATACAACAATCAGCAAAGTAAGTAAGGATCATTACCCTCATTTTAATGAATGAGGCCTAGCCAGAGCTGTTAATTTGCCCACAAGGAAAAAGCTGGACCGAAACTAGAGTCTGTGTTCATTCTAGTCCACCACACAACAGAGCAAGGAAGGTAAATTCAGGAGCCATCATTCAGATACACACAGAAACAGTAAGAAATACCCATGCTTGGCAACAGACCCACAGAAATGAGAAAAACAATCTCATCTAATGAGGTACTATCAAACCATATTACATTTATCAGGTATTTTTTTACAAAGATTTTTGAAAGGTCAGTTTTACCACTAGCAAAAAAAAGGAATCACTCTGGGAAATTTCTTGGAGAGTGGAATGAAATTCAGCTCAGCAATTAAGGCATACTACTCCAATTTTACTTAGCTCAGTGGGGCTTAATGCTAGCAAAGAAAAGCCTGCAAAAATTTAAGACTGATGGGAAATAAAAAGCCTAGGAAAAAGAAGTGTATTCATCTACAGACTAGCTTAAGGAAGCAGAACACAAACATGTTAAAAACAGGAAGACAAAAACTGCTTCATCAACTGCCAAGCAAATAGCCAACTCATTCCCCACTGCAGACAATCTCTGGCTAGGGTCTTCACATATCAAAGGCAACAAACGTGGGAATCTAGATTACAGTCTCCCTTAGATTGTAAGGCTCAGAACATTAAAATTCAATTTGTCAAAAGTAAGTTTCAAAAGATTCAAGATTTATTGCAGATAGCGTCAAGTCAGAGTATTCACTCAGTAAGTTAAAGAAAATAAAGTGCAATGTTTTTAACTCCAAGTATATCAAGGGCATTTATATTCATGAGTCTCCAATATTCTTCTTTTTTAAAGATTTATTTATTTATTTTTTTTTTTTTTATCTTTTTTTTTTTTTTTTTTCATTTTTCTGAAGCTGGAAACAGGGAGAGACAGTCAGACAGACTCCCGCATGCGCCCGACCGGGATCCACCCGGCACGCCCACCAGGGGCGACGCTCTGGTCCCATCCTGGGCGTCGCCATGTTGCGACCAGAGCCACTCTAGCGCCTGGGCCATCCCCAGCGCCCGGGCCATCTTTGCTCCAATGGAGCCTTGGCTGCGGGAGGGGAAGAGAGAGACAGAGAGGAAAGCGCGGCGGAGGGGTGGAGAAGCAAAGGTGCGCTTCTCCTGTGTGCCCTGGCCGGGAATCGAACCCGGGTCCTCCGCACGCTAGGCCGACGCTCTACCGCTGAGCCAACCAGCCAGGGCAAAGATTTATTTTAATTTGAGAGAGAGAGAAAGGCAGTGGAGAGAAGGGGAAGAGCAGGAAGTATCTACTCATAGTTGTTTCTTCTATGAGCCTTGACTACGCAAGCCCAGGATTTTGAGTGTGCGACCTCAGTGTTCCAGGTCGACGCTTTATCCACTGCACCACCACAGGCCATGCATCTCTTGAATGTTCCTTCGGATTGATAGAACTCACAAAATGGATATTTTAGAATTTAAAAAAATCAGTAGCAAAAAACTGAAAAAATAAACTCCAGCTATTTCCACTATGATTAACACATATAAATCAAAGTAAGCCAAACTTTCTTTTCTTTAGTGTGCCTATGAGAGTGACAGACAGACAAGACAGAAAGGGAGAGAGATGAGAAGCATCAACTCATAGTTGAATCACTTTAGTTGTTCACTGATTGCTTCTCATTCCTGTGGAGGAAGGGGGCTGGGCAGGGTCTCAAGCTGAGCCAATGACCCCTTGCTCAAACCAGCAACTTTGGGCTTCAAGCTTGTGAGCCTGAGCCCAAACCTTGGGGTCTCGAACCTGGGATCTTAGTGTCCCAGGTCAATGCTCTATCCACTGCACCACCACCAGTCAGGCAAGTCAGACTTTCTTATCCTCAGCAATCCTCAAAAGGTAAACATACTTGGGAAAATGACAAATAAAACACTTAAGATGCCATTAAAAGATTTTTTTATGTTGCTTGTTTAGAAAGCAGAGACTATGACACATCTTGGAGATGCTGGGGGTTCAGTATCATACCACCATAATAAAGTGAGTATCTAAATAAAGTGAGTTGTAATCTTTTTCTTTCAAACTGTAAAAATGCAACACTTGTGAGGTACAGTAAAGTGAATCACACAATAAAGTGAACAGCAATAAAATGATTCCAATAAAATGAAGTATGTCTGTAGTTTGGTGGTTACTAATCAAATTTCTTCCTAAGTCAGCCCTACAGGAATTACTTGTCTCAAACAGCTGAGGAATGTAATAAGATGCTATGACTTTGACAATTTTTGCCATATCTAGGTGCCACTTACATACATACATAATAATTTTCTTTAAAATATGAGACCAGGCAGTGAAGCAGTGGATCGAACGTTGGCCTCAGATGCTGAGGACCCAGGTTTGAAACCCCGAGGTCACCGGCTTGAGCATTGGATCACAGACATGACCCCATGGTCACTGGCTTGAGCAAGGGGTCATTGGCTCAGCTGCAGTCCCTTGGTCAAGGCACATATGAGAAAGCAGTCAATGAACTGAGGTGCTGCAACTATGGGTTGATGCTTCTCATCTCTCTCCCTTCCAGTCTCAATAAAAACAAAAAAATGTTTCATTTAATGGGTTGCGCGTACATACACGCATGTGTACAGATGTGGGCGCACACACCACAGTTCTAAGGTGCCTTAAAATACGTGCATTACTTTTCAAGATAAATGTGCTTATGTGCCACTAAGGGTACATATACTGTTATCTGGGAAGCACAGACTAAGGAATGATCAATGTGCAACTTAGTTTTAAAAAAAGATCAGCTAATTCACCTGTGCAGTGGTCTTTTTATCTTGCTTTTGATTGCAATGTTTCAAGGAAGCTATTTTTTTCACTTGTATAATTTAAGAAGTCGAAGGCAAAAGTTTATTCTCGGTTCCTAAGAGCATCTATCTCAATTTACCAAGATCTAAAGAGAGATCATGTGTTCCAGTTTATTGTTTTAATTCCATTAGTCTGGCTTATCAGTCTACATTGTAATTAGAACAAGGGGATATTTACTAGATTCTGAACAGAATGCTTTGCAAATAATTAGAATTCCATTATTAGGTGATTGACTTCTCCATAATCAAAGGAAACAGGAGATTCTAACACGAGTTTGTAGCTTATAAATTGAATAAATTTTATACACATATAGTCAAAGTGTTCGATCTCCATGCTTGTTTCATTTGTGAAATGGGAATAATAGTATCTATGCTATATAGCAGGGGTCCCCAAACTACAGCCCGCTCTGAGGTCATTTATCTGGCTCTCACTGCACTTCCGGAAGGGGCACCTCTTTCATTGGTGGTCAGTGAGAGGAGCATAGTTCCCATTGAAATACTGGTCAGTTTGTTGATTTAAATTTACTTGTTCTTTATTTTAAATATTGTATTTGTTCCCGTTTTGTTTTTTTACTTTAAAATAAGATATGTGCAGTGTGCGTAGGGATTTGTTCATAGTTCTTTTTATAGTCTGGCCCTCCAACGGTCTGAGGGACAGTGAACTGGTTCCCTGTGTAAAAAGTTTGGGGACCCCTGCTATATAGGGTTGTCACAAGTATTGAGTGAGTTAATACAGATTAACTCATTAAGTGCTATTTAAAGCTAGTATCTTTGGAAAGTAATACCTCACTAGTTAAGGTTAAAAAAAAAATCTTTAAAAGAGTGACACTAGTGCTCTACATTCCAGAAAGCATAGGACATACAAAACTAGAATTAAGAAAATTACTTGAAGTATATTCTGCAAAGCCATCCTCTCCCAGTTTCAGAATCATCCGCTGTTTCCACCTCTCCAAATAGAAAACCTGTTCTGATGTCATGGTCTTCTGAAGGACTCGGGTCACACTTGGTATGTTATTACTTCGCAATGGGATTTTCAAAGGAATTGTAGCATCGCTTGTTGCATTTGGTTCTACGTTTCTCTCTGGATCAAAGAGAGGAAACCAGTTTCCTGGAACTCTTGCTTCCTCATCTTGCTTTGGGGGCTTACACTTACTCACAGGCCCATAGAGTAAAGAGTCTTCCTCAAACAACGTCTCTGGAGTCTGAGCATGGCTTCTGAATGACAAGACAGACTTGATTAAATCAGAGTACTTTTCTTGGTTCACCTCCCCATAAGGGCTCATGTTTTTCTTCCGACCACAGGAATAAGAGGAAGTAGAGAAACCCACACGTGGGGACGGTCCCACAGAAAACCCCTCGGAACGTCTAGGCCACCTGCAGATGGTCTGAAACGCCTTCATCTTTAGACTTTTCACTTTCCTCTAGTTTCCTTGCAATTCCGAGAGACTTCTTAGTTTTCTCGTTCCTACTAAAGAGAAAGAAGGTGTTAGTACCAAATGTGTCAAATATTTGAACTATCAGTGCGCAAGCTGCATCGGTATGATATTGCACAGGAAAAGCCTATCCAATACGCGTTTGCGACGTTCGGACAGAGCTATTTCCAAAGAAACGGTCTCAGCAATACCACAAGGACCAGCTCTTACTAAATGCGAAATACCGGACAGCTTAGGGCAAGCCACCCCCAGTATTCAGTCTGAACAAACAGGTCGCCCAGGAAGGAAGGGTGTGATGGAGAAACAGGTCTGGAGCCCATCCCATAATGGCCAGGAGTCACAGTTAACAGTTAACCACGGATCCCTAAATACCAAGTATTCTGGATGGAGGTTTCTCATAAACCCTCACACCCTCTAGAGCGGTACTACTGAGTCCCGGTTTACTGACGTGGAAATGGACCCTTCTGAAGGCCACGCCAGGTCCGAGCTGGCCAGCCGCGGGCGGCGGGGCGCGCCATCATGACTCCAGAGGGTGGCCTCCCGCTCCGCCGCCGCAAGTTTGGAACCACGGCGGCGAGAGAAAAGCTGTGGCCCTGCGGCTTACACAGAAGCCTCGCCCAGGGCAGGGGCAGGTACCTCAGAGGCTACCACCTTCCGCTTATCTTCCAGGGTGCTAAGATCCTCTCCGGAGCGTACTTTCAACGCTCCCGCGCTCTGGCCTAGAGGCCGGCCTCGCCCACGGTATGGCGGTCCCAGCACGCACCGCGGCGCGTACGCCCCGCCCCTAGATCCTAGTTCACCGCTGCAGACACTCAAGCGATCCGTGGGGAGCCCCATTTCTTCGGCAAAAGCGCGGGCGCCTCCAAATCTCGCCCTTTCGCTCTCACGAGATCTTGTTTACGTCACAGCTCGTCGCCATCTTGGACCCTGGCTGAGAAATAAATTGCCCCGCGTTACGCGCGCTCTTTTTTGAGGCGCTCCTGTCTGCGAGTACTTCTGGCTCCTCGACCTGTCGCGGCCTTTTGGTCAGGGGCTTCCGCGTGGCTCGGAGCGAGGGTAGGCCCCGCGTAGCTTCTTTGCCCGGCTCCAAGATGGACGGCAGCGGGTACCGGGGAGGCAGCTCTGGGGGAGCACGTGGCGTGCCACTAGGCTTTCGTGGGGCTTCTGGGATGGTGGCGGAATCCCGAGGCCTCCCGCCGCCGTGGGGCTGGGAGGCTAGTGGAGGCGGGGCCGCGGCCGCCCCTGAAGGCTCCCCAGCGGCGGCGGCGGCCCAGCGTCTTCTTTCCTCGCACAGCCAGGCAGCCCCTGCTCGAGGCCCGCGTCGCCATGGCCGCGGTTCCCGAGGTGCTGCAGCAGCAGGAGGAGGACCGCAGCAAGGTGAGGCCCTATGCACGTTCATTCTCCAGGACTGGAGGCCCCGCCGACCTCCCGGAGCCCCGCGTTCCTTCCCAAGTCCTGGGGGGGCCTTGGGGCTGCTCGTGCACCCGTGTCTCATAGCGAGGGGCTCCCCCACGCGGGAGGCACCTGCTGGACCCCTGGCGCCTTTTGTTCTCCCCGAGGGCTGCCGCGGGGCTTCTCGGGCACGCGGCCCGGTGTCCGGTCCCCAGGGCCGCGCGGCGAGTTTCTGGAGGCCCGAGAATGTGCTCTCATGTAAAAGGGCTTTTTTATACTTAATCTGGACTTCGGGACCACTGGACGGGGGACATGAACCCACTTAACGTACGGGAAGCGACAGTTTGGTTTCGTTGCATCTAAACTGCCTCTCCACTTTTTGAGAAAACTTTTTGGCCCAAATACTGGGGAAATTTCCGAAGAAAATCAGAAGTCTGAAGTAAGCCTGTTTCTTAAGACTTTATGAACGCTAAGTGTGTTAACTGCGGGAGTTCTGTAATTCTTAGTAAGTGCCCCAATACTTGTTGAACTCGGTTTTTAATTCTTATCTTTGGGTGTTTGTGTAAGTCGCCCGCATGCCGCTGGAATCTGGAGGTCGCGAGGTGTCTCGTGGAGTGAAATCGGCCAGAGACAAGCCCCCGCGCTGTTGTCATTCCTTTACTTTGGGGTTGGCTTTTCGCAGTTCATGGAAGTTGGTGTGACCACAACGTTACGTGCAGAATCGTCCACAAAAGTTTTTGCGACAGACGTGTAAAATAAAAAGGAATCTAAAAATAAGGCGTTCTTAACATTTAATCTGTTAAGATTTAACATCTTAGAATGTTACATCTATTTTAGAAGTCTCATTTGGGGAGAGAGACGGTTTTTTTTTATAGTAAGTACTAAAATGTTCCAACCAAGAGGATCATTGCTATATTAGTTATTGAAATGCAGTTTTGAGGGTAGGGCAGGGTCTTAGCTGGAGTACTTTTATTTGAAAGTTGAAAGAAGTGAGTTGTTCTTACTAAAAGTGGGAACTTGAGGCTACGATTCTTAATAAGAACATTCTTTTTTGCTACTTAAATTTTTTTGTTTTAGGAATTAAATTTAATGGGTGATATTGATCAATAAGAGTATGTAGCTTTCAGGTAAATATTTCTATAGCATTTGAACTGTGTGGCCATCACCCAATCTAGAAATTTGTTCTAAAGGTAGTTTTTCTAGAAGTTTAGATACTGAGTAGAATTTTGATAGCAATTTGATACATCCATACTTCTTTCTTGACCCAGAATGTTTCAGATAGCTGTGTAAAAGGACTTGACTGCTTCAATGGGCTTTGGTATAAGTACAGTATATGATAGTTGGCATTTAAAATAATGTGCTCTCATCATTTTCACTTTCAGCCAAATTGGAGAGCTATTGAAGACTATTTCCTGCTCCCTGGTTTTGGTGGTTACAGAAAGAGGATTATATAGAATTACTTCTCTGTTTTTTGGGGGGGGGGGGATGTGGCAGGTGTGAATTAACAAGAGGCCAAATCTTGGGCAAAACTATGTTACCTAGTACAGCTTTGTTAAGTCAACTGAAATATCTTTACAGAAAATGTTATAAGTTTAAAAATTCAGTTTTTGGCTTTGTAATTTCCATGAGAATAGAGGTTCATGGGATTTAGATATAATAAAGTAGGGAACAATTGATTCTTGAGGATTTTGAAGGCTCATAAAGTACTTTTTGAGAGGAATATTGGTTTGTATCGGTTAGTGTGACTCTTTCATTTTAGCTGAAGATGTTGGGATTTGGTTCCATTCCCAAGAAGTAATGTAAGGGAAGAGTTGAATGGTTTTTAACTCATCCTCTACTGATGGAAAAGATTGTATTTTCATCTTTAAATTTAGAAAACATAGGATTTTACCAAGTGTAGCTCCTGAAAATTAAAGCATTAATGGCATTGGGTTACATCTTGATGATAATCGAGTATTGCAACGTTTGGGTGTCTTGAGATTTTAGTGGGTAGAGGGAAAATTAATTGGAAATCAGGTAGAACCTTGACCCATAAAAAATAAGTTATCCTGTTCTTCAGTCCTTTTGCACCTTTTAGGTTCTCCAGGCCTTCTGTTTGCTAGAAAGCCATTTGAATAGCTGGGCATCATTTTTAGCCCTTTGAGGAGTACGAACGTTCATGTATGTCCTTGTGCCTTCTGACCATCCAGAGTACAATCGTACAAAAATTTTTATTTTAAAAATACGTGAAGCAACATTAAAAAAAGGCAAATGTATGTTCTTATTTCCATAAATTGTTATCAAACAAATATTTTAAGTTAATACAACTTGAACTAGAACTAATTTCATTTTTGGGGGAAAAAAACCTCACTCCCTGGGGTCAGCAAGCATGAAAAAAACACTACTCAAAGGATTAAGTTCCCACTCAGATTCAGTATGTATCTTCATAGTGATGAGTCTACCAGACCTATGGCAAATAGAGTATGGGTCCTAATTGCCTCCCAAGACCTTATTTATTTATTTATTTATTTATTTAAATGATGAGTAAATTGCTAATAGAGGAAGTAAGTTGAGCACACAGGAAAAGCTTTGCAAGATCAGGGTGGATGCCTTTCCCAGCCTAGTGCTGTTACAACTTAGTTCACTGGTTGGTTACATAGACCCAGGGTGGATAGTGTCTTCTCAGCCAGGCATCAGTGTTTATGCTGCTGCTCTGGTTTGTAGCTTTTTTTTTAAACTGGTGTGGAAGTTGTCTCTAGGGACACTCGAATGTCTGCTAGATTGGGTGGGGGTTCATTTAGGAACAGTCCTGCCCAATATTGCAGCAGTTCCAAATTTACTAATTTTTATGGACCAACTTTTTTACATTTAATGGCTTGACTTCATTTTTCTTTTCTAAACTCTGGGAGTAGGGCTTATCAAAGCTGCCCAAGCCTTAGTTCTGGATCAGTAACATGTACAGTGTCTTAAGATCTCCATGATCTGCTCACATGTTTTTTGGCTGTAGGAAGAAATGGTCAAGGGAGGCTATTTACAGAAATTCCTACATCCTCAGGTCTAAATTCTCACTTAGTGTGAAACCTGGTAAGTGACTAACACCTTATGTAGAGGTTTAGTTTTTAAACCAGGGTTTTCAACCTGAGCACTTTTGACATTTTGGGCTCAGTAGTTTTTTGTTGTGGGAAATTGTCCTGTGCCTTGTAGGGTATTTTAGCAGTATACCTGGCATCTACTGAGTGAAAGCTCCCTGCTCTGACAGGAGTATATGCCAACTTTGCTAAATGTTCCATGTTTGGGAATCAATGATTTAAACTCTCTAAGATGGTATGAGTGGGTCCAGGTTGTGTTACAGAGTCTAATAATTTAGTGTACCAGTTTTTCAGTTTTTTCAGTTCTGTAATTGAGAGATTATAAGAAAATACATGCTGTTTAAAACAAGCATAATTGCCTGACCAAATGGTAGCACAGTGGATAGAGCGTGTCAAACTAGGACATGGAGGACCCAGGTTTGAAACCCTAAGGTCGCTGGTTTGGGGTTACGAAAAATTGATACTTCTCATCTCTCTCCCTTCCTGTCTGTCCCTGTCTATGCCTCTCTCTGACTGTCTCTGTCAAAGAAAAAAATCCATAAGCATAATTGATTGTATTGGGATTTGTTCCCCTTCTCCCAACATTGAGGAACCTTATCAGGCAATAGTAAAAAAGATAGTAAGCGGGTCTGGGCAATTTAGGATTACAGAGAGGCAGCTGAGCGTTTACAAAGTTAGACTTTAGTTCCCACTCTGGGAACTGCAAACCCAATCAATGCCCTTGTACTGCGGCGCTCAGAACACTGGGCTAGAATTGAAGCTCACTTGATAAACAGCATGTGCTGCAGGGGGGTAGACCTAAGTATAAAACTGCTTTTAAAAAACATTTCGCTCTCTTGATTGTCAGGGTTTTGTTGTTGGAGGAAATTAGGCAAGAGTAGTTCTGTAGCTCAGAAGCTTTCAAATAGCCATTGGTGAGAGGTACATGCAGTGAAATTAGGTAGTTAGAAAAACAACCTTTTAGTGAACCCAATTATGAGGAGTTTCAGAGCATTATAAGGTCTGCTCTTTCTTTTATTTTTTATTGATTGATTTTTAGAGAGGAAGGGGGAGAGCGATGGGCAGACATTCATTTGTTCCACTTAGTTGTGCATTGATTGGCCACTTCCCATTCCCATGTATGCCCTGACCTCCCGCAGCCTTGGTGTTTAGGCTTCAGCTCTGACTGAGCTAACCCACCAGAGCTTCTGCCTCCTCTTTTTGAAGCAGTGACAAAAGATGGCTGCAGGAGAACATTTTACAAGTGTAAATTGGAAGTTTCTCTGCATGATCTCCTTTTCCAAAAAGCTACTTCTTCACCTCCAACACAGTGTATTTATGATTGGCCACTGAATTACTCTTAAAGATAGTCCTTCTAAAAGAGGAACATGAAATTCATGAACTGTTTCATACCACAAAGGCAAAGGAGACATACAGAGGGAGGAGTAAGTAAATTGCGGTTAAGTTCAGAGGAAGGATCGAGTTTCAGTTCAGATATTGGGTTCTTGGTTTGAGTACCTCACCCATTTCTTTTACATATTTGGTGTAGTTTTTCAGGTACTGCTATGTAGCCTGGAGAGAAAAGTGTTATTTCCTTAGGATAGCTGCTTATATTAACCTGTGTTAGGCGTTTTCTTCTTGAAGAGTTTATAGTTTACTTGGTTTTGAGGGTCAGGCCCCCTAACCTTCATTCTAGTCAGTGTTGATGGTGAGTGAATACAAATGCAGAAGCCAACTCCTGGCTTTCACTGTATCTCTCTTGAAGAGCAGTACAAAGCTGCTGGTGAGACAAGAAATGAGGCAGTGAAGTATTTACATCTGAATGGTCTGGGGAGTGTGTAGTGCCTTTGACTCCCAAATAGAATTCTCACCAGGAAGCAGGCACCCTTCTCTTCATGCTGCCATTTGTGCCTCAAATTTACCTAATCAGGCTTAAACTCAGACACCTTAATCATGTTGCTGAATTATCATCTTTGTGGTGAAAGTAAGTTGTTTTTATTAACTTATTTCTCTTCATCTTGGTTTGATCATCAAGGTCAGGAAGTGAATGTTCTTAAATTCTCTCATCAACATGAGTAATGTGTAACACGTCAGGTTTGTAGCAGAGGGCTGTGGAATTGATATGCCAGGCAATTTTGGGGAGGAGCTTTGATAGGATTAGGTAGGAAAAGGGCTTTAGCTTTGAATGGAAGAAATTAGTTTTTCATTTGTTCAACTGCTTCCTCTGTAGCAGTGCTGTATTGATTCCCAGTACAACTCTGCAAGGACATCCTTAGAGACCATATAATTTGACCCTTTCATTCCGTGAATTCATTTGAAAGTAATCCAGGTATCTAGTAAGTAATTAGGTGAATTTCTTTGAAATGCATGTTAAGCCAATAGTTCAACTTAATCTTTCTTGTTTCTATTGGGATTTGACTAGTTCGTGGGCTTTGCAGCCTTGTGAAATGATGATTCAGTTTATCCATTCGCTGAGTACGCTGCACTGACCTTCTTCCAAGTCTCGATTCCTGTTCTAGGAACTCGGGGCTACGTAGCCTCCCATTGCCCTGCAGTCTGTGGTGTTCTACCAAGGACAGCTTGCGTATTGGTAGACTACCGGTAAGAATGGTTAGTGTCAGCAGGGATGGTCCCTGTGGGGTCCATCTCACCAAGATGAGTGGTGAAAATCTGATCACTTGCTGTGGCCCTTTAATTTTTTTTCTTTTCTTTTTTTTTAAGCTTATGACTAACTTTCATAACTTTTATCTATGTTAGTAGACTGTGATCTTCTGGAACAGTGGTTTTCAACCTTTTTACTCTTGGGGACTGGTGAAAATAGAAATATTTCGAGAACCACTAAGGCAGAAATCACCCTGAGTGTAAGTGAATTCGGCTAAGATCATTAGGTCTCTAATCTTCATATATGGATAAAAGCAGAGCTCACTGCTTGCTGAGAGTCCATTGTTTTCATGCTCCAGTGCCATAGGAAAAGCTGGAATAGAATAGATGAACAGGTTTTGGTTACTTTCAGGTTGAAAGACAACATTAACAAAAAATTCGAGTATGGTACTTCAATCATAAAGAGGGATTTGGAGAAGGATGTGGTGTTAGAAGTTCTCGTAGAACACTACCTTCCTGTGAGTTGAAACAAGAACCAAGTAATATATACTGTTTAATCAGTATGCCTCTTGTGAGTCTTGTTTTCAGAAATTAATGCAGATCTAGTGTCTGCAAGCAGAACAGTTTTGGATTTGTTTCCTCACTAATGAGAATTGTACTAATCAAGGCCAGTATAAGTATCTACCTGAAATACGGTGTTTCCCGCTTCTTGCCTGTTTTGGCTTTGAGCTAACAGACCATTCATAGATGACTTGTTATATTTGCTCTGTCCCTAGTAGGAGTCTTAATTCCTTATACAGTGGGATGAAGGATAGCAAAGCAAAATCTTTTTTTTTTTTTTTGCATTTTTCTGAAGCTGGAAACAGGGAGAGACAGTCAGACAGACTCCCGCATGCGCCCGACCGGGATCCACCCGGCACGCCCACCATGGGGTGATGCTCTGCCCATCCTGGGCGTCGCCATGTTGCGACCAGAGCCACTCTAGCGCCTGAGGCAGAGGCCACAGAGCCATCCCCAGCGCCCGGGCCATCTTTGCTCCAATGGATCCTTGGCTGCGGGAGGGGAAGAGAGAGACAGAGAGGAAGGCGCGGCGGAGGGGTGGAGAAGCAAATGGGCGCTTCCCCTGTGTGCCCTGGCCGGGAATAGAACCCGGGTCCTCCGCACGCTAGGCCGACGCTCTACCGCTGAGCCAACCAGCCAGGGCGCAAAGCAAAATCTTTAAGAGTGAAAAACAGTTGGAAGATAAAACACTCTGAGGCCCTGGCCGGTTGGCTCAGCGGTAGAGCGTCGGCCTGGTGTGCGGGGGACCCGGGTTCGATTCCCGGCCAGGGCACACAGGAGAAGCGCCCATTTGCTTCTCCACCCCCCACCCCCTCCTTCCTCTCTGTCTCTCTCTTCCCCTCCCGCAGCCAAGGCTCCATTGGAGCAAAGATGGCCCGGGCGCTGGGGTGGCTCCTTGGCCTCTGCCCCAGGCGCTAGAGTGGCTCTGGTCGCTGCAGAGCGACGCCCCGGAGGGGCAGAGCATCGCCCCCTGGTGGGCGTGCCGGGTGGATCCCGGTCGGGCGCATGCGGGAGTCTGTCTGACTGTCTCTCCCCGTTTCCAGCTTCAGAAGAAAAAAAAAAAAAAAATTAAAAAAAAAAAAACACTCTGATGTAACATGTGCTGGCTTACATTACTTGTGCTTTGGGAATGGAAACCAGAAAATCACTTAAATATGCACAAGTAGTCTTTCTATCTGTTGTTTCCTTGCAGCATTCAGATTAACATGGGGGATATATTGGAGTGTCCTGTTCAACTAGCTCACATTCTAGCAGATCAGTTACTGTGGCGATGGTTTCCTTTCCACCTTGTTATTTTTGCTATATGTCACTAGGGTGAACAAGAGTCTAGTCACCATAATAACACTTAACTATATCTTCTCTATGAGTCTTTGTTTTCCTTGTGTTAGATTCTAGCCTTCCATGTTGTCCAGGTGCCCTTTGCCATCTGAGTCATTAAACCTTTTGAAGAGTGACTTTGTAGATGCTGTTAAGTCTTGTACCAAAGTAAGTCAGTCGTAAGTGAGATTTGGATCAAAAGTGGCCCTTAACTGAGCTCTGCAGAGTTGTGTGGCAGCTAGTGTCACATTCCCCAGTTGGGAGGCCCATGATCGTGTGGGGGAAATGCACTGGGATTCTCTATTAGTTTTTCTTCTTTACAGGCTCTTACCATGCATTTAGGGTTTTTTGTTGTTGTTTTTTAAAGCAAGAGAGAGACACAGGAAGGGAGAGAGATGAGCGGCATCAGTTCTTTATTGCAGCACCTTAGTTGTTAAATTGATTGCTTTCTCATACATGCCTTGGTGGAGGGGAGGGTGCTCCAGCCAAGCCAAGCCAAGCCAGTGATTCTTAGCTCAAGCCAGCAACCTTTGGCCTTGGGGTTTTGACCCTGGGTCCTCACATCCCAGGCCAATGCTCTATCCACTGCACCACTGCCTGGTCAGGCACATTTAGAATTCTTAGAACATTTACCATATTTCCCCATGTATAAGAAGCACCTTAATTTGGGGGCCCAAAATTGGGGGGGTGTATTACATAAAGTTACTGAACTCAAGTTTTATTCATCATAAAATTCCTACAACTCCTCATCTGCATGGAAAATGCAAATAAAATAAAATCAACCACTGTGTGAGATGCACCCAGTTTTTTAGACCCCAAATTTTTCAAAAAATTGTGAGTCTTAACACGTGGGTAAATGTAAAATTTACTTTGTTTACCCCTTTTTAAAATTTTGTTACAGGATTATTATAATCCTTATTGTAAGGATGAATCTGGTAGGGAAGTACATTGAGAGCTGAAACTCCACCTAAAACTAAGTGTTTTAAATTTGATTCTCACACGTGACCTAAGGGGACTCTGGAAGACCGAAAAGTTATTAACCTGACTTGTTCTGACGTCTGCCTTTCCTCATTGATTTAAGCAGCCATTCTAGGCATTTTCACATCTGGGACCCTAGTCAGAGATGGGTGTTGTCGCACAGCGCTAAACAATTTTCTGCTTTTTTGGGAAGGATATAGAGGTGGGTGCCAGGGGGCAAGTATAGTATATGGAGGGCGTGCGGCCCAGTTTTCCCACCATACATTCTGGGGATTTATTTAGCAAGTACTGTGGGGTGTTGGTTTTGTTGATTAAGCAGAAGGAAAGGAATGCTGAGCTTTTAATCACATTTGGTGCTTCCGGAGTAAGGATTCTGTGCTGACTGAAGTTTTAAACATTTGACAATGTTTTACTTTTTGATGATTTATCTGCTTCATTTTCTGGAGCCTTGTGTATCTATGCTACATTGTAGATTGTATGTGTCCTCATTGTATTTGTAACAAAAAAACAATTTTATGATGACAAGAAAGGAAGGTAGTAAATAGTCTAGGCTTATTAACTCTGTGTGGTTATGGGTACAGGAAATTGAGAGGTAGCTAGAAAACCAGGATTTGTGACTTTCGGAAATGGACTCTCAGGAAGCATGGCATTATTGCTGAGCTCAGAGAAATGCACCTCAAGTCTGCCTGTCTTTCTACTAGTGTCTGTTACTCCTATTATACTTGCTCACTTTGTTCCTGTTCTGACTCTGACAGGTACAAACATAACATGGTGGGGGGTGTTATTTTCTGTGGTCAAATTTAGTTTATATTTTGACATCTTTTTGAACTTTATATTTGTCCAGTGGTGAGCTATCAGAAGGAAGGAAGCTTTTATCAGAAATATGTCAGAGCTAGAGGCAGTTAGGACAAAATGAAGTATCCCTGACCTTGAGGCTAACCTTTGTAGAGTTCTGATAAATAGACATGGGAAAATTAAGCCAAATAAGCAAATATTTTTCATAGAGATCATCAAGAATTCATTTGGGGAAGGACTGTTTAGGTTGAGATGTCGGGGACTTAAGTGTATTGTGATCTTATTCTAATACCTGATATTAAAATCAAGCCCTGGTGATAGTACTTGAAGCTTGTTGCTTACAGGAAAGCCTTTGTTACAGGACTAACTCTGGTTTTTGCAATTAAATTTTTTTCTAAGTGCTAAGAGGGGAGGGGAGGTACTGACAGCTTCTTAGATACAAAGGAGAGAAGTAAATTATTCATTTTTAGTGGATATATTTAATATTTTTATACCTGATTGAACTAGTTTGTCTAATTTCAAAAACTGTTTATCAGTTTTTGGTCTTGAGCTTTTTATTTTGAAGAAAAGAGTCCAAAATGAAACATAAGGGGAAATACTTCAGCATTCCCTGTCCTCATTCTACAGTCTTCACTTGGCATTCTCCCTGTGTGCAGTAATCTAAATTGTTACGACTTGACTTAAGCACCAGCTTATAGTTGGGTGTGAGGATGAGGCCCTGAGATGCTTATTTCATGCAGTTTTTACCCTTCATTTTGTGTCAGGTTGTGATTGACTGTTGGCTTGTCTTCTTTAAGAATTCTTTTTAAACTAGCAAATATGGGGTTGGGTGCTATTTTCCTCTGAATTTCCTTTTTGTATTTTTTCGAAGTTAGAAGCGGGGAGGCAGTCAGACAGAACTCCCGGGTGTGCCTGACCAGGATCTATCTGCCATGTCCACCAGGGGGCAATGCTCTGCCCATTCTGGGACGTTCCGTTGCAGTCGTAGCCATTCTAGCGCCTGAGGTGGAGGCCATGGAGCTGTCCTCAGCGCCCAGGCCAACTTTGCTCCAATGGAGCCTTGGCTGCGGGAGGGGAAGAGAGAGAGAGAGAGGAAGGAGAGGGGGAACGGTGGAGAAGCAGATGGGTGCTTCTCCTGTGTGCCCTGGCTGGGAATCCAACTCGGGACTTCCACACTCCGGGCTAACGCTCTACTGCTGAGCCAACCGGCCGGGCCCTCCTGAATTTCTAACTCACAAAATCTCTTTTGCTTCTGGGCAGTGCTCATACTTGCCCTTCATGTGTAACAAGAGTGGAATTGTGTTAATTAGGGCCTTTGTTGGTTTTACAATTCATTTCTTGTGTCTAGATTTCTACTCTTTGAAACAATCCCTGAATATAAGAAGTCTACTCTTGAGCTGCATTTTTCTTATCTATTGACCTAGGATCCTATACCACATGACTGTTCTTTGTACCTTTTCTCTGTTTACTTAGTCTCTTCTTTCAGATATGTGTAGTCTGATCAGTGCCTCCTGAATGTTCTTTCTATTTTGGGCATTTATGTAAGAAGAGTTCTCTTGTCTAGTTCAAGCCTTCCTTAGTACAGTTGTTTCAAGTAGTTGGTTAAATGTATTTTTCATGCAGACATAAAATAAGTAATGTACCTGCCTGACCTGTGGTGGCGCAGTGGATAAAGCGTCGACCTGGAAATGCTGAGGTTGCCGGCTTGAAACCCTGGGCTTGCCTGGTCAAGGCACATATGGGAGTTGATGCTTCCAGCTCCTCCCCCCTCTCTCCCTCTCTGTCTCTCTCTCTCCCTCTCTCTGTCCTCTCTAAAAATGAATAAATTAAAAAAAAAATTCTTTAAAAAAAAAAAAAAAAGAAAACATCAACCTGGAACGCTGAGGTTGCTGGTTCGAAACTCCGAACTTGGCCCAGTCAAGGCACATAACGGGAGTTCGTGCTTCCTGCTCCTCCCCCCTTTCTCTCTCTCTAAAATGAATGAAGTCTTAAAAAAAAAAAAATAAGTAATGTACCTGATATTAGAATCATAGTTGCTTTGTTCAGATTACAGGAATACTCTGGGACCCATCTATGCATTTAATTGCAGATTTCCCCACAGTATCAAATAAACTTAGATTTATTTCAACAAAGGGAAGACAGAGAGACAGATTCCCTCCATGTACCCAACTGTGATCCACCCAGCAACCTCTGTTTGGGGCCATGCTCACAACTGACCTATTTTTAGTGACTGAGGCAGAGGCTCCATGGAGCCGTCCTTAGCGCCCTGGGCCAACCGGCCAGGGTATCAACTTTGTTTTAAATGGTGTTGTATTGACTGCTTTTTAATTTCTAGCTCCTATTTTTGGAAGCATACTTTTTAGTGCTAAATTAAATTTGAAACTAATAACCAAAAAATCTGTTTCAGCTGAGATCTGTGTCTGTAGACCTGAATGTTGATCCCTCACTTCAGATTGACATACCTGATGCGCTCAGTGAGAGAGATAAGGTCAAGTTCACAGTACACACCAAGGTAAGTGACAGAATGACTTCAATAATAAACACATTGCTAGATGCAGCCTTGTTCTTATTCACCGTGGAGTCTGGAGGACAGCCTGGACTGAAACGGTTGCCGTTTGTTTGTAGTGCAGCACCACTGCTGAGGGAGCACCCGCTTGTCTTGTTTGAGCCTCTAATCAATGCTCTTGCGCTACTGTCCACTGTGCTGGGAGGCTAGGCCATTGCTAATGTTAAATTTGGCTTGTACTCTGCTCCATGGAGGGCAAATCAGGCACAGTGATGTAGGCGGAGCCATCTACCAACAGATGAAATTAGTTCGTTTCTGTTTTTATTTAGCATGCTTGGGAAGTGCTTGCTTTTCCTATGTTTACTAAGTTCTTGGCTTTTGTCCCTCTTAATTTTTGTGTTACCAAAGACTTTTTTGTCTCCAGATTTTTAATATGATATTATAGGATTTTTAATTTAATATTTTAAAGCAATATACCAATGTGGAAACTGTAGGGGGGAAAATTGAATTTTTCAGAATCGGTCCTTTCCGGAACACTTCTAGCCTCGTTTCTCCCTCCATGCTAGTTAAAAATGTGTTGGCTGCTTGTCTTATACCAGGAACTATCATAAAGGGTTTTCATGGATTTGGTTTTTAACAGCCTTATGGTAGTGTTTTTTTATCCCCGCCTCACTGGTGGGGAAACAGGCACCAATTTAAATAAAGCGCAAATATCTTATAAGGTCTTCTTCCACATGTTTTTTCTCTTAATATCTTGGTGGCTTGATTAGTATACCTCAGTTACTCAGAAGGCAATGTGAACACTACATACCCGAGCTGACCTGAGAGGTGGAATTTTGTGAAAAGAATTCCTTACAGAACATGTTGACTTGGCTCTGTCTTCTTCTAGTGGTCTAGAGATCGTGTGCTGCTGCTGTTTGTTCTTTTCTGGATCTCATTGTTATGCAGAATTTTCCCATAGTGTAGCCCAGGAAACTCAAACCATGGTATCTAAAAGTGGTAGTTACTGGTTAACATCTCCTCCTTTGCAGACCACGCTGCCCACATTCCAGAGCCCAGAGTTTTCTGTTACACGGCAACATGAAGACTTTGTGTGGCTGCACGATACTCTCTCTGAAACCGCAGACTATGCTGGGCTTATTGTAAGTGCATTTTGGAAAATGAAATAATTGCTGAAGCTGGTCTCTTCTATCTACCTTGCTGTTCACTTTGTTAAAGGGACCTACCCACTTTTTATAATGGATTGTGTAAAGTCTGATTTCATCTGCCAACTAGAGTACATATGTGCTAATCATTACTGTTAGAGTCTGAATATGTGAGAATAGTATTATAACTGAATGAATTGAGGCATCCAGTCTTAACATTCTCAGAAGTGCTGTCATCTGCCTAAGGAGTAAGGCAGGCAGTTGTCTTTGTGTTCCACTCTTGAAAGTTAATGCATGGCTGCAGGAAGAGACTTACTGATTTTAAAGGAGAATTAAGTGTGGCTTGTGCTGGCAGGCAGACTGAAGAATCTAGCCAAGTAATTCAACAAAAGTAATACTGAAGCTTATGTCTAAGAATGTTCTCTTCATTCAGTAGTAGAATCTTTTGGTTATTCTCTGGAATTAAAAATTCCTTATGAAGTCTAGAGGTGATAATCTTGGTGATTTTTCATTGGCTTTATTTTAATGCCGATTGTAATAAATTTTAAACTGATGTTGAAGCAGAATAAACACTGTTATACCCTACCACTTGTCTAATACTATAGATAAACTGAACGAATAAGTGCAGTCACGGTGAGTCAGAAGGGGAGGACACTTAAATGCCAGAAGAAATAAGGTTAAGAGAAAAACAGGTTGACCACAGGGCTGGCTGCCCCTTGTGCACAGGCCCTAACTAGAATCTCACTGCTGGGACAAGAATGCTCACAAGTTACCTGTCTCGGCTACAGATTCCACCGGCTCCCACAAAGCCTGACTTCGATGGCCCCCGAGAGAAGATGCAGAAACTGGGGGAGGGTGAAGGGTCTATGACCAAAGAAGAATTTGCCAAGATGAAGCAAGAACTGGAAGCGTGAGTGGCTCTTCTTGATGAGACTTGAGAAAACGGATTATGACAGAGGCGGATTTAAAGACGGGCACACCGGGCGTGTGCCCTGGGCCCTGACCTCTGAAACGCCCCGCAAAACCCCAACTTTGCACTTTTTTCTAATGACATCAAGTTTGGTTTCATATGTGCAATTTTAACATTAATAGTACATAATATTTGTTATTTATGTAAAAATATAGTTAACATCTATTTTTATTTTCCCTGTCTCTTTTTTAAGGGGCTCAATATTTTCTAATGTGCCCAGGGCCTCAAATCAACCAACCTTAATCTGCCTCTGGATGATGGGTACAGAAATAAGAACTTGACAATTAATTGAATATTTTTAAGTATAGTACTTGATTAGTTGGTAGTGCTATCTTCTAGAATTACATTTTGCAGAGTGTAGGGGATGGTCTTGAACTTTAGACCTTGACTTCCTGGGGACCACTAACACTGGCTATAGCTTTCCCCTATGTAGGCTATACTTGTGGAATTATAAGTAATTCTTCAAGCTGCTTTCTCCCCTGAAGTTTTATTACTGGAAATAGAGTTGAAACTAGATTACAGTGAATGCTGATACAAAGAATTCTGAGGTCCATGGGGAGTTTCTTTTTCTTTGGTTATAATTTCAAATAAAAACGATTCTTAAAATTCCATATCATAGTTAGTTTGCATTAAAGCTTCTTATGAAACCATCCTTGCACTTCGTCTTGGCTTCTTCCCCTCATCTACCATCAGTGTATTGGAATTCAGGTGCTCATTCTAGCGGTTCTTTTTCATGCTGTGCCCTGAGCCTGTATTGAGGGCCAGTGCTCATACACTTCTAGGTCTTGAATTATTCGTACACTCGAGTGACATGACTAAGGATAAGGCACTGAACATAGGACTCATGTTTCTACCATCGGGAAGTGTAGAGTGATCTTTTAATGTCCAGATTGAAATAAAGCAGCTTTGTAATTTCTGATGATTAGGAGACTGAGACTCAATGCTGTATATATGGCTGCAGAATTAACAGGTTTTTATTGTTTTAAAGAAACCAGTGTTCTGTTGGCTGTTGAATACCAACAGTACTTTGCATGTAAGTTTCAGGCTTAGCAGACTTGCTCCATCAACTCCAGTTATAATATCACTTCCCCCTTCATTTGCTTATGCCACAGATTCCGAAATGGCAGTTAGATATAAAGTTATTTTGAAATGTTTAGGTCCCATTCAGGTCTTTTGCTTCATGGCATAAGCAGCGCAGTGGTGATGACTGGGCACAGGAGTGGTTGCTAGTTGAGTAGTGCCGCCATCTAAATGCCTGTGTGCTTCCCTTTTAGTGAGTATCTCGCTGTCTTTAAGAAGACTGTCTCCTCCCATGAAGTCTTTCTTCAGCGGCTCTCTTCTCACCCTGTTCTCAGTAAAGATCGCAACTTTCATGTTTTCCTGGAATACGATCAAGATGTAAGGCATTTTTAAAATTTCATTTCCACGACCCAATGAACTGTATGACTATACTTTAAATATATATACTTAATATATTTTCTGCAAATTTAACTTTTTTAAAGTTCTGGATTTCTTAACCAACATAGCGGAAACCTTTTGTAGATGCCACTGCCCCTCCTGTAGATCAGTGTGCAAGACATTTTTATAAAGGGTTGCTTAGAAATTTTGATCCTTTCCCCTTTTAAAGGCTAGTTTTCTCTCAATTAAGTTTGGGATTGTATACTTTTGTTTTAATGTTATGTTTTCGTTATTATGTATGAGGGAAACCACTACTTAGAAATTTCCTCAGTGTCTCCTAACCAGTCAACTTTAATAAACAACAGAACAATAATTTTGCCATGGCCTGACCTGTGGCAGCGCAGTGGATAAAGCGTCAACCTGGAAATGCTGAGGTTGCTGGTTCGAAACCCTGGGCTTGCCTGGTCAAGGCACATATGGGAGATGATGCTTCCAGCTCCTCCCCCCTTCTCTGTCTCTGTCTCTCTCTCCTTTCTCTCTCTCTCCTCTCTAAAATGAATTAAAAAAAAGAAATAATTTTGCCAAGGATTTAAAAGCCACTAAGACTTGGTGCCAAGATAGTTTTCAAAATACAGTATCTCTTAAGTCACACTTTTAGAATTCTGACCTGTATTTAAGTTTACCTGTTTATTGGTACTTTACATCTAGTGGTTTTCATGTTTTTCTGAAATATGATGGAATTCGTTTTATACCTTTATCTTAACGTGTGTACCTGTACTATATAGTAAACATTGTTGTCTGGAATGTATTCAGTACTTCTTTAGAAGAATCTAGAAAAAGAATGTACTATAAACTATTCTTTCAAAATTCTCTTTCTTTAGCTAAGTGTTAGACGGAAAAATACCAAAGAGGTGTTTGGCGGCTTTTTTAAAAGTGTGGTGAAAAGTGCTGATGAAGTCCTTTTTTCTGGAGTTAAGGTAAGTCGCTTTTAGCTTTTAGAAAATGATTAATTTCTTGTATATAGGTGACTTTTTATTTATTAAGAAAAGATATGGCATGACTATGGTAGCACAGTGGATAAAGCGTCAACCTGCAATGCTGAAGTTGCTAGTTCAAGACCCTGGGCTTGCCTGGTCAAGGTACATAAGAGAAGCAACTATAAGTTGATGCTTCCCACTCCTCACTACCACCTTTCTCTCTCCTCCCTCTCTCCAAAATCAATAAATAAAATCTTTTTTTTTTTAGAGATGTTTGTGAAGCAAATTGATTAACTTCTCAGAAATCCAGTTATTTTAATAAACTCACTGATAATTTTATTGTAGATATATTAAAGTAAAAGTAATTTCACTTTTTCCTTTTTTTTTTTACAAAAAGAGAGTCAGAGAGAGGGATAGACAGGGGCAGACAGGAATGGAGAGATGAGAAGCATCAATCATTTTCGTTGCGCGTTGCAACACCTTAGTTGTTCATTGATTGCTCTCTCATATGTGCCTTAACCGTGGGGCTACAGCAGACCGAGTAACACCTTGCTCGAGCCAGTGACCTTGGGCTCAAGCTGGTGAGCTTTTGCTCAAACCAGATGAGCCCTCGCTCAAGCTGGTGACCTCGGGGTCTCGAACCTGGGTCTTCCGCATCCCAGTCTAACGCTCTATCCACTGCGCCACCGCCCGGTCAGGCTCACTTTTTCTTAAATAATGTAGCTACTAGATATTTTTAGAGAGACGGGGATAGATAGGAAAAGAGAGAGATGAGAAGTATCAACTCACAGTTGCAGCTCCTTGGTTGCTCATTGATTGCTTTTTTGTGTGCCAAGGGGCTCCAGCTGAGCCGGTGACCTTACAGTTTCATACCTGGGTCTCAGTGACCCAGGCCAATGCTTTATCCGCTATACTACCACCTGGTCAGGCTAGCTGTTGAACTTAATGACTTGTATGACTCACACATTTCTACTGGACAGTGCTGTTAATAGAAAGTCAAGTTAATATAGAAGTCTTTCTCATTAACCTCGTGGATTGATTTCTTTCTTCACTCAGCCCCCTCACCCCCTTTTTAACTGTGTTCTTTTAATAGCTACTATTTGGTTTCTGAACTTTGACACTTAAGGGCTTGAGGAAGTAGCCCAGAATATAGGTGCTGGGTATAGAGAGCATTGTCAGAAATTTGGAAGCTCTTTGACTATCTCATTGGTGCAGTTTAAGATACATGGGACTATTTGGTGTCCCTGGTTGATGCCCACCAGATTCCAGTAATGCCTTTTAGTCTGGAAGCAAGCAACCAAATTCATTCCTCTTTTACACACACACACACTCTCTCTGTGTTTCTCTCACCCTCCCACCCCCCTTTCCCTTTCTCCCTCTCTCCCTCCCCCTGTCTCCCCTCCCCAGACTAGGTTGCAACCCACTAGGCAGAACTGTTGCTCCAGCAGAATTGCTAGATCTTAGATACTAGAGCTGTACTGGGCATTGCTAAATGGATCTTCAAAATGGTTCTCTTGACATTTCCTGCCAAAACTTGAGTTTTGCTGGTTTGGATATGAAATAATGGTCTCTTTCCAATTTGTATTTCCCTGGTCTGTAGAAGTTAAACATACACATGAGCTTGTTTCCTTAGTGTTCTAATCCATAGTTCTTAAAAGTTTTGCGTCTTAAATTTTTTTCTTCTCCTTTTTAGGAGGTGGATGACTTTTTTGAGCAAGAGAAGAACTTCCTCATTAACTATTATAATAGGATCAAGGATTCGTGTGCAAAAGCTGACAAAATGACCAGATCTCATAAAAGTAAATACCATTCACCCACTGGCCACATAGCTTTGCTAGTGTGCCAGCTCTGTTCACTTAAAGGCTTTCCTTGTTTCTGCAGATGTTGCAGATGACTACATCCACACTGCGGCCTGCCTGCATAGCCTGGCTTTAGAAGAGCCCACAGTCATCAAAAAGTAAGCTTTTGTTGGAAGAGCTTTTCCCCTGATTCTCTAATCAGATATTACTAGGTGGTATACTAAGTGATGACTGCATAGTTTCAGTTCTGCTCTTGAGCACAAGCTCATCATGGGTAGATAGTCTCTGGTAGCTCAAGTGTTATGCACTCTCTGAACACGGATACTTTGTAGAGGACTCAGAGGGCACACTGCTCTACCAGATGTGTTTATTCAAGCCTTTAGTACATGTCTCTGTTTCTTTTTGATAATTTTAACTTTGGAGTTGTCTTTGAAATGTGTCCTGCTTGTGCTCTGTCAGATGGTGCTTGGCAGAGCTGGAAGAGGTTTGGGGAAAGTGGTCATAAGGATGACTGAATGGCCCCAGGCTGACCTGGAGCTTTTTTTTTTAATATGAATTTTTTTATTTCTCTATCCTGGCCATTTTTGATATGAGGCAATATTCTATGTAACACCTAAGCTTGATATAACAGACAGCTGTATTTTTGATTTGAAAAGTAGAAGTCTGCTAATGGCAGAAGCAGGATCAAAGAGTATATTTATATGCTTATGGCTTTGGGACATACGAGGTGGTTCACTAGAACCTGACCTTGGTTAGCAGTTAGCACTGCTTTGAATTTGGAAAGGAATTGCCTTGGGGACACAGCTTCTGCACTGCAACATGGCTTAAGACATACCAAGAAAGGCTGATACCCATGACTGACACTATAAGATTATAAGTTTTTATCATCTTTTCTACCAAATTGGGTCAACTGCATTTAAAGCACTACTCTGATAACGTTAATTCTAAAGCATCAAAGGCTAGGCCTCCGGAATTTATCCATTCATATCTTATAGATGAAGTCATATGTCTTATAGGATTCAAGCCCTTAAACTAATATCGTATGTGTTTTAGGTACCTATTGAAGGTTGCTGAGCTGTTTGAAAAACTTAGGGTAAGGATTTTTATGTTGGTCTTCATTATGTACTTTATAACCTGTAGATTCCTGTTCAGATGATGGTGAGCTTTATTTGTTTTTAATAGAAAGTAGAAGGTCGAGTCTCCTCAGATGAAGATTTAAAGCTGACAGAGCTCCTTCGGTACTATATGCTTAACATAGAAGCTGCTAAGGTAAGTTCTTTACGTTTACCTGGCCATGACCCTTAAGAGGTCTGATGTTAGACACGAATTCTTTTTGTTAAAATGAAGAAAGATAGGAATTTGTCAGGATTGTTTTTGTAAGTGATGTGGGCCTAAATAGAGATGTAAACTGAGACAAATTTGAGTGACCAGAAATTAAGTTTATTGAGGAATAACAAAGGGATTGCAATTTGGAAAATGCATATTGTAGCAAGCTACATGCAAGTCTGGTGAGGGTTTGGCTCAGGTTGTACTTATGGGCAGGAGGGTACAAAGAGTGGGGAGTCCAGTCAGAGTTGAAGCAGAAAGTTCATGAGTGGGTGTTCACTGGGTCCTCTATAAGTTGGGCATATACCAGTAGTTAGCCTCTTAGGTTCTTAAGTTCTGTTCTTCTTTGGACACATGCATGAGATTCTTCACTTTGTGCCCTCTAGTTTCATTTAGACTGAAATCTTCACGGTGATGTGACTTTTGTGGCATTATGCCCGAGTTTGTATTGCTTGGAAGCTGTAGGGTGTGGTGCTGAGTAGACAGATAATGCAGTTTGGGGGTTATGAGTTACTGGATGCAGGACATAACTGAAAACTTGACCCCCAAAAGGGCTATCTCTGAGGCAAAGCAGGTTTTCAGATTTGTGGAGTTTTATTGAATTACCTACACAGCCCTGAACAAAAATGCTTAAATTATTTTTGTGTAAAATGTACTAAGGCAACATGAAATTAGGGAAAATATGTTACAGGAAATGTCAGGACGTAGAAATTCATTGTTTCCCCCATAGTTCAGTTTTATTTTCATTAGTTTGCCTTTTGGTGTGTTTCCTTAGTCTTATATTTGGTATTTTTATTACAAATACAATTTTGACTAGGCTTTTATAATAGATTTAAGTGCTGATGGTGACCAAGTTTCTTGCATAAATACAAAAGTGGGCATAATTAAAACTCATGTGTCAGTCATACATGCATCATAACTTCCCATTTTAGATACTGAGGTAATTAATGTCTGCTTTGTTATAAAATTTGCAAAGAATATTTCAGATTAGATCTTCAGGACAGACCCTTGCAGGTGTCCCCAAACTACTGCCTGCGGGCCGCATGCGGCCCCCTGAGGCCATTTATCTGCCCCCCCCCCGCCGCACTTCCGGAAGGGGCACCTCTTTCATTGGTGGTCAGTGAGAGGAGCACTGTATGTGGTGGCCCTCCAACTGTCTGAGGGACAGTGAACTGGCCTCCTGTG
This sequence comes from Saccopteryx bilineata, assembly GCF_036850765.1. Taxonomy (NCBI): domain Eukaryota; kingdom Metazoa; phylum Chordata; class Mammalia; order Chiroptera; family Emballonuridae; genus Saccopteryx; species Saccopteryx bilineata. Next base: position 171,025,012 of record NC_089495.1, read on the forward strand.
TAAAAAGTTTGGGGACCCCTGCCTAAAGGCAGGATTTTCCAGATAGGGTTATGAGATAGTCTTACTGTCTCATTGCTCACTTGCATTCCTCTTCTTTTTTTTTTCCATTTTTTTTATTTAATGGGATGACATTGATCAATACATAGGTTTCAGGTGAGCATCTCCATGGCATTTGAACTATTGATTGCATTGTGCGCCCATCACCCAAAGTCATCTCATTTTCTGTCACCTTATATTTGTCCCCCCCTTACTCCTCCCCTCCTTCCACCCACCACAGCCACTTCAGTTTTATCTCTCACCAAAGTGTGAAAGCATATCCTCATTTGATTTAGCCTAGCAGTAACTAGACATGCTTTTAACACAGTGGTTAATTTTCTGAAATTACTTTCTTTGGAAAAGAAGTCCTTTAGCTTTTACTGTTGAGGTTTTTTCTCTTTACTCCATATGAAGAATACTGAAAAAGCTCTCAGTGATGCCCTAAGAATTGTCCCCAGCCTAATCTTGAGATTAAAAAGGAAAATAACGGGGAGGGAGGATCATAGAGGTAGATTAGATTCTTGTCATCTTAACATTTCAGGCAGTGCAGTGGTACCATATTACTTAGGATATTTTAACTGCCGTGTCCTATTTATTAATTTTTTTCTCAGGATCTCTTATACAGACGTACCAAAGCCCTCATTGACTTTGAGAACTCAAACAAAGCATTGGATAAGGCCCGGTTAAAAAGCAAAGATGTCAAGTTGGCTGAGGCACACCAGCAGGAATGCTGCCAGAAATTTGAACAGCTTTCTGAATCTGCAAAAGAAGGTTGAGCAGGGCCCTTCTTTACTTCTTCCTTTTTATTTGTAAATAATTTCAACCTTAGAGAAGTTGCATAAATAGTGCAAGTAACACCATATATACTTGGGGGTCACCCACCTGTCCACCATTTGTTCTTTCTGCTTTGTCACTTGTCACACATGCTCCCATGTGTGTTTTTATAAACACATTAGTTTTTATTTAACATTTGAGACTGAGATCTAGTTTTATGTATTATGTTCTTTTTTCTTAAGTCTCCTTTAAAAATGACATTTGCCAATTTGAAAATAATCTCTTTTCCAAATAGAATGTTCCTCATTTTTGGTTGGCCTATTTCCTCATTGTTAGATTCCATTTATGCATTTCCAACAGAATTTTGTATTGTCCCTCTGAGGGTATGGTATCTGAAGGCATGTGTGTCCATCTTCCTCTTGGCAGTTTCAAAATTTTGTGGGATTAGTTTTGATAGTTAGGTGGTGGTGGATTTCTCTACTATGCAGTTAATATAATATTTATTTTCCATGCCACTAATTAGCAGTTCATAGGAGGCCATTTTAGACTATGCATATGTCCTGTTCTTCATCAGACTTTTCCCCAAAATGTAGCCTGTGTTGATGGTTCTTGCATGAGCTAGCCTTTACCTGGTCATTGCAGAGGGGCAGTTTTCCCCTTCCCTAATTCTAGTGTTCTTCCCAAGTTAGCACTTGACATTGTCCTTTAAGCAGAAGCCTTCCCTAATTTCCTACTTCTTTATTACAGTAGAGCCACATGGATTCCTATTTTTTTTAATAGTTTTAAATTTTATTTTTGTGCTAACTTACTTTGGGGCTCAAATTGTTCAGATTTGCCAGTGAGGGGTACCTTTAAGTTGGCATGTCCTTATGAGCAGTTAGATATTCTGTGTTAATCTTACACGTTTTCTACTCCAACCCTGGAAATTGCCATTTCTTTTTTTATTTGTTTTTTTTCCAAAGTTAGAAGTGGGGAGGCAGTCAGATAGACTCTTGCATGCGCCCAACCGGGATCCACCCAGCATGCCCACCAGGGGGCGATGCTCTGCCCATCTGGGGCGAACTCCGTTGTGGCCAGAGCCATTCTAGTGCCTGTGGCGTAGGTCATGGAGCCATCTTCAGTGCCCGGACACCAACCTTGCTCCAGTGGAGACTTGGCTGTGGGAAGGGAAGAGATAGAGAGGAAGGAGAGGGGGAAGGGTGGAGAAGCAGATGAGTGTGTCTCCTATGTGCCCTGGCCGGGAATTGAACCCACGACTTCCACATGCCAGGCCAACACTCTACCACTAAGCCAACCAGCCAGGGTGAAATTGCCATTTCTTTCAGGAGCTCATATGCTTGTTACTTAAGGAATGGTAACAAAATTGGCTGTGAAATATGCTCATTGATTCTAGGGAGTCTCTGCTTCTAGCCCTTCTGCTGACAGTGAGAAAGTATAAGGATGTGTGCACATGACTTAGCTTCTCTTCTCGACTCAGGAATTGTAAGTCTGTGGTGACGACTCAGTTCCTGTCCATATCCACAGGATTTTTTCTTGCCTTCTCCCAGTCCGTAGCTTTTGGGGGAAGTGGTATACCAGTGCTACTGAACATGAGAGTAGTATGTAGCATTTTTTAAGGGATATCACTGTTGTAGTTCCCAGGGACAGTGGAACACACCAGAGCAGAATGTGTCTTCAGAAGAAAGCATAATTATAGTAATTCTGTGCTTGACACTTAACCCCACCCCCTTAAAACTCACTTTCCCATGAGAAATTTCTCTCTCATTTTAAGACTTCATTTTCCCCCACATTTATTCCCCCTCTGTGGTTTCAAAATCTGGGCCTCTTTTGAAATGTCCTGATATAATAGCTGTGAACAATAGAGTTCTGCTCATCTGTGTTGGCTCATGTCTATTCAGGACTGTAATTCTTTAACTTAAGGATCAGAGCTTCTCTGTACAAAACTTTGCATATGGCATACAGACACACTCACTTGGCTGTTTGGGCCATCTTTTGGATTCTTTCAAAGAAAATGTCTTCCTTTTTGCCCAATTTTTAATATAAATTCTTGCCCCCCCCCCTTTTAGCAGCTAATTTAAATTTATGAGGAAAATCCCACACTTCAAAACTCCTGAGTTAAAATTTTAGGTTATTGTATAGGCCAGAGTTTAGTAGCTAGAGGAGATTAAAGAAAACCAGAGATTAAAAATGGTGCCAATTTAGGCCTGTCCTTATTGCCTAAGGTTTGTCCTTTTGTTTTTTGGGGGTTTTTTTGTTTGTTTTTTATTTTTTACAGAGACAGTGAGTCAGAAAGAGGGATAGACAGGGACAGACAGACAGGAATGGAGAGAGATGAGAAGCATCAGTCATTAGTTTTTCATTGCACATTGCAACACCTTAGTTCATTGATTGCTTTCTCATATGTGCCTTGACCGTGGGCCTTCAGCAGACTGAGCAACCCCTTGCTGGAGCCAGCGACCTTGGGTTCAAGCTGGTAAGCTTTGCTCAAACCAGATGAGCCCGTGCTCAAGCTGGCGACCTCGGGGTCTCAAACCTGGGTCCTCGGCATCCCAGTCTGACGCTCTATCCACTGCGCCACCACCTGGTCAGGCTGTCCTTGTGTTTTTAGAGTTTATCCTCTTTAGTCAAATTGTAAGCCTTGGTCTATGATGTTTAAAAGTACAATATTCTAGACAGTTCAGAGATTAATGGGTCTTAACCTGTTCTTTGTAAGATTTGTGGCTGAACTGGTTTAGAATTGGTTGAATAAGCATAGGAGAACAGTGGTATCAGGAGACAGATGGGTTATTATATGGAGTCCTGGTCCTGTGAGCAGGCCTTACGGAAAGGAGGGGAGCTTACCTCCACATCTTGGGAAGACCCATTTAGCCTAGTTTATCCAGGGTATGCAGCACATCACTATAAACATTTTTTCATGTTTTTACTTTTTAGTGTGGCTTGCTTGCATTATATTTCTGTTGGACAATGCTATATAGATGTGTACAGGAGGATAAGTTTGCTCCGAAGTACCCTACGTCACCTATATGAGCTAGGAAGGAAGGGTTTTCACATTTTTAAAAAAATCCTTTAAAAAGCCATTGGTTCAAGTGTGAGTGGCTCACTGCCTTCCCAATCCTATCTGCAAACATTGGTACCTACCTAGAGTTAAGGGCAAGGCTACGCATCTCAGTCTCCAAGTCAGTAGCCCTTCTCTGAGTGTAGGTGCTCAGTAATCGGGTGATGTTGCTCATTTAAAGGTAATGGCAAACATATCATTTCAGTGCCCATAAAATGAGATCTGTATTATTTGCAGAGATAATAAAAATGTGAGAAAATATGGTGGTGCTTCAAAGCTTTGGAGATAATTTATTTGTAAGGATATTTGGAAATTAAAGATGAAAATTGCTCAACCTTTTTGGTAAACTGTCTCTTGTAGAACTAAGCAATTTCAAACGGAAGAGGGTGGCGGCATTTAGAAAGAATCTAATTGAAATGTCTGAACTGGAAATAAAGCATGCAAAGGTAAGTATCCAAAATAAGTCCAAAAGTTTTTAGGTTTTGGTTTTTTTAGTGGGTGAGGGGGAAGAGATAGGAAGGGGGAGAGATGAGAAACATCAGTTAGTTCTTTATTGCGACACCTTAGTTGTTCATTGGTTGCTTTCTCATATGTGCCTTGATGGGAGTGGGATGCGGAGTGGACTCCAGCTGAGCCAATGACCATGGAGTCACGTCTGTGATCCCATGGAACCTGAGTGTTCGGCATCCCAGGCCAGTGCTCTGTCCACTGTGCCATCGCCTGCTCAGGCGGGTGTTTGTTTTTAGGTTTCCCATTCATTATCCCAGTGTCATTAGCAGGTGGGTTTGCTTTCTGGCTTTAATACCCTTTGGTATGCATGGGAGCCACTTGTTAGAGTATTTATTCTGTCTCAGAACAACAATTCATAACATCTTGATGAAATAACTTTTTGAAAAGAGCCTTTTTTTCCTTCTTTTTTTGAGAAAAGCATTCTTGATGGCAGCTACCCTGCCCCCTTCTCAGAGTTCTACCACACTTTGAAGACCCTGTTCTAATAATTTGAGAGCACATCTATCACACCATTATATCTGGAGTTTTCATGGAAACCATTTTTTAAAATAAATTCTTACAGTTTTGCTGAATGTCTTCTGATACTTTTTTTCATTCTTTAGAAAGAATGAAAAACTTTCTTGTGTATTTGATGCCTAGTTTAATTTTGCACAGAAAACTTGAACAATGGTTCTCAGTACTGGGTGCACATTAGAATTTACTGAAGAGTTTTTAAGACTTGTTGCTGCCTAGACCCATTCACTCAGAGTTTGTGGGGATGACTTTTTGGATGGTTCATGGGTGCAGCAGCTTAGATTGGTCCCCCAAGAGTACTGTCTAGCAACTGGGCTAGCCCTGAGTCAGCAAGGAGACATTGGAGGGAACTGTCACTGGCTATCAGCATTGGTTAAAGCAGGAAGACTTCAAACATTGGTGTCTTATTTTTTTAGAGGAGGAGGACAGAAAGACAAGGGAGAGAGATAGATGAGAAGCATCAACTTGTAGTTGCTGATTGCTTTCTTATACATGCCTTGGTGGGGGGCCTTCAGCCGAGCCAGTGACTCCTTGCTCAAGACTGCTCCCTTGGGGTTTCAACTTTGGTCTTCAGTGTCCCAGGCCAATGCTCTATCCACTGTGCCACTGTTTTGTCAGGCCATTTATTGTTTTTAATTTCTTTATTGTGGGCTTCAGCATAGATGTGTTTATTCACTTATCTGTTAAGTTTTAAGTACTTTTAAATTAAGTTTTACCGCCTGACCTGTGGTGGCGCAGTGGATAAAGCGTCGACCTGGAAATGCTGAGGTTGCTGGTTCGAAACCATGGGCTTGCCTGGTCAAGGCACATATGGGAGTTGATACTTCCAGCTCCTCCCCCCCTTCTCTCTCTCTGTCTCTCCTCTCTCTCTCTCTCTCTCTCTCTCTCTCTCTCCCTCTCCTCTCTAAAATGAATAAATAAATAAAATTAAATTAAGTTATACCAATAATGTTCTGGGTATTTCTGAATTTCTTTTAAAGTAAAACTTGTAAGGTGATCTGCACAATGCTAGATAAATTATTTGTTGTCTCGCTTAAAATCTCAACCCTAACTAGTTTTAGCAACTTTTTAAAAAATTGATTCTTAGAGAGGAAAGGAGAGAAAAACAGAAACACAATTTGTTGTTCCACTTATTTATGCATTCATTGGTCATGTTTCTTTTCTTTTAAGTGAGAGAGGTAGACAGACGGACAGAGGTAGACAGGAAGGGACAAAGATGAGAAGTATTAACTCATAGTTACAGCTTTTTAGTTGTTCATTGATTGCTTCTCGTATGTGCTTTGACTTGGGGGCTACAACTGAGCCAGCAACTTTGGGCTCAAGCCAGCGACCATGTGGTCATGTCTATGATTATCCCGCACTTCAGCTGGTAAGCCTCGGGATTTCAAAGCTGGGTCCTCAGTCCCAGGTTGATGTTCTGTCCACTGTGCCACCATCTGGTCAGGCTCATTGGTTGATTCTTAAGTGTGCCCTGACCAGGGATTGAACCCATAGCCTCAGCATGTGGGGACAATGCTAATTTTAGCAGCTTTTTATCCACTCTTCCCAAGGCCTTCATCTTCAAAGAACAGCTTATTCGTGAAGCGGTTAATTGACAGTAAGCAGAACTGACTGCACTGGGAGGAAACCTGGGGGGGGGGGGGTGCTGGAGTGGCAGCCACTTGCTTTTGAGCTAGTTGTGCGCGGTCCCAGACCTTCTGAAGGAAACTCACCAGTGTGAAATTGGGGTGAGGGCATTGTAGGTTGTGGTTCTGTTGTGATTTAATGAAGAAAATACCAGTCCAATTCGACTGGCTTCATATCTCTGAAGAGTTAGGTGGGTGGGTTTGAGTTTGATTTTCCAGATACGTAGGAAGTCTTAGACTCCAGAGTGACTCATTGGTCTACCTTGACTTGTTTTTCTTCCAGAACAATGTATCCCTGTTGCAGAGCTGCATTGACTTGTTCAAGAACAACTGATCTGCCTTTACTCTGGATGAAGGATATGAATGTGAAAGCCAGCATCACTTGCACTTAAATCATTAATTACCACAGGAGATTTATTGCCTTGACTTTAGTTTAAAATTATGTGAATAAATATTTGATTTCTAAAAATCTTAACACTTAACCATGTTGGTTTAAAACTATTTCTATCACATGCTACTTGGATGTAACTAACCTTTTCCTAATGCATTTGATAGCTAAAAGTGGGCAGGACCTACAGCTGGGTTCTGTGGTGTGTCTTTAGTTGCGGAAGGGTACAGGCAGCACGTGCCTCCTGGAAACAAGTGTGAGCAGTTGCCTGGCGCATGTCGTCTTGCTGTTTCATGTGCCATGTCCCTACAACCAGTCATTTTAGGGTAGGTGCCAATTACACCTAGTAATTCAGCTACTTGTTATAGGTAACAGACATTCCATTCCTTAATTAGGTAACTTTCCCCCTTACTCGCACAGTTCTTTAGTCATCTTAAGTGTTTGTACTATAACAAGAGCAAGAATATCTCATTTATCTTTGTATACTTTGCAGCACCATTTTTGTAGTTGGGGGCAGATAAATATTTGAGGAGAGAAGTATCTTAAGTGTATATAAACCAGTTGGCTTACTTTAGAAAATGGCCAGATCTACATTAAGATGTGAACACCCTTCCTAATGGGGGGTGGGGGGGATGTTTGTGTTTGGACTTTGTATAATAAAATAATGAAACTGATCATCTGGAATGTTTTTGTGGAAAACAAGCCTCAGACTGCAGTTACCACTAAGTCTTGGCAGTGGTGAGGATTTTGGTGTCTGCCCAGTCCTGGCCTCCCTTCTGATTTACTTTTTTGACATTTCTTTTAGTCTATTCTGATCATTCATGGTCCAAGAATATTCGTTATAACAAACCAAAAAAGAAACATGTTAAAGATTGGTTTTCAGCCCTGGCCGGTTGGCTCAGCGGTAGAGCGTCGGCCTAGCGTGCGGAGGACCCGGGTTCTATTCCCGGCCAGGGCACACAGGAGAAGCGCCCATTTGCTTCTCCACCCCTCCGCCGCGCCTTCCTCTCTGTCTCTCTCTTCCCCTCCCGCAGCCAAGGCTCCATTGGAGCAAAAGATGGCCCGGGCGCTGGGGATGGCTCTGTGGCCTCTGCCCCAGGCGCTAGAGTGGCTCTGGTCGCAATATGGCAACACCCAGGAGGGTCGCAACATGGCGACGCCCAGGATGGGCAGAGCATCGCCCCCTGGTGCGCAGAGCGTCGCCCCCTGGTGGGCGTGCCAGGTGGATCCCGGTCGGGCGCATGCGGGAGTCTGTCTGACTGTCTCTCCCTGTTTCCAGCTTCAGAAAAATGAAAAAAAAAAAAAAAAAAAAAAAAAAGATTGGTTTTCAAACATTATAGCCAGTGATGCCACACATATGATCTCACTGACACGAATCCACATCCGCACCTGTGGCCACCAGGCCATTCAGCAGATGCTTCCAGTTTGAGCGTGGTTGTCAATTCTTTCCCAGCTCTGAGTACCTGTAAGGATCTCAACAGGGGTTGGAGGGAGCAGCTTAACCTTGGCATAGTGCTGAAATGTGGCCAGTGGACACTTCGAGTCCACTACAGCTGTGTTGACCAGAGCAGCAGCCTTCTTCACGAGTGAGGCCCTCAGAAAGGATGTCTCTTCACTGGTGATTACTGAGCACTTGGTGGTTCCTTCAGGTTTTCTCTGTGACATTCATATCTGACCTTTGTAATTAACTATTAGATACTTTGAGACTAGAAGATGGTTGCCACCTTTAGTCTCTATTCCTAATTTTAATCAGTTACAACTGGTTGGAGGGTTGTGAAACATTGAAATTTGAATACCATAGGGAGCATATTTGTTTACATTAAACATATTGAAGTCTTGGCCCTGGCCAGTTGTCCTGGTTTCAGTTCCCAGTTAGGACATACAGGAGAGGCGACCATCTGCTTTCCCCCCACCCCCGCTCCTGCAGCCATGGATGGATCCTGGTCAGTGTACTCTCACTTAAAAAATAATGCCTTACTGACTGAGCTGGACATGGTACCTTCTACTTTATTTATATGTATATATATAAAATTTCGGAAGCATGGTGCTAGAAATGAGTGAATTTAAACTCAAGTTCCTAACATTTGTCTTGCTTACCTGTCCACCCCCATACCATTTACAAGTGTTAGGTGTGGATGGGTTGGGCATTTGTACCTGGGTCATAGCTGCTCTGAGGGGCTCTGACTACTGGACCACCTTGCCTCAAGGCATGAATGGAGCCTTGCATTCTGGTTGTGGCAAGGCATGAATGGAGCCTTGCATTCTGGTTGTGGCAGGGATGCTGTGTCTGAGCCCTGGCCCTGCTCAGTGGGTGGTCTCGGCGGCACTGCCTTTGAGTCAGCCATTCCCTATTAGCCGCAGAGAATTTAGGTGCCCCCTTGAATTTAATACCAGTGATCTCAAATACAGACTTAATCACTGGCACAATTCTAAATGTGCTTTCCTTCTACACTATCTTGGTTTCAAGGATAATTAAAGTAACTAGGTCTGAATGTCATTCGTGACACTTGATACATTTCTGAAGTAGATGAAGGATGTTTTCTAGTCCTTTTCCTACCCATGTTAACTGATCAGTATTGCTCTGGACTCGGTTCCTGAGGAGCCAGCAGAGGCGGAGGTAGCCAACACCCTGAAACATGAAGAATGAACTGTGGGACTAGAAGCCACTAGCTGTGCTGTCTGCTGCATGCCACAGACCCTGTGGGCAGGTGCAGGTCAAAGGGAAGGCAGGCCGGGGCTCTGGCAGGAGGAAAGCCAAGCTGCTGGAGCGCTTCCTAAGAGTGCAGTTTTGCTTGGGTACAGCATTTTGAATGTTTTTCTTAAAGGTAATAGGTGAATTTGGGCCACTTAAGGCAGTGGTCCCCAACCCCCGGGCCGTGGACTGGTACCAGTCAGCAGAGAAAGAATAACTTTCATTATTTCTGTTTTATTTATATTTAAGTCTGAACGATGTTTTATTTTTTTTTAAATGACCAGATTCCCTCTGTTACATCCGTCTAAGACTCACTCTTGACTCTTGTCTCGGTCACGTGATACATTTATCCATTCCACCCTAAAGGCCAGTCCGTGAAAATATTTTCTGACATTAAACCAGTCCGTGGCCCAAAAAAGGTTGGGGACCACTGACTTATGGGATATGTTGAGGCTTCTGTCAGGGTGACTTATTTTAAAGCTTCAATGAGAGAGCTACTTAAATATTAAATTGATTGCTTTTAGAGACTTAGGAAAGTTGCATTGTAGCACACACAGGCACAGTTCACAGGTGATGCCTTTCACCTAAAGGAAGCTAAGGGGTGCCAATCAGCAAGGGAAGGCCATCCTGGTCTGTATAGTTTTGGTAGACAGTCAATAGTGATGGCAGCCCAAGCAGCAGGCTAGCGCCTCCTCACGTGTTCACGTGTTCCACCCTCATCTGTAGGGTCTTTTTCATTGGCATTTGCCTTCCCTGCTTTTCGTGGTTGGGTTTATTTGAGGTATTTCCTAGACCCAGCTCTGAGATGTGATTTCCATTGGGAACTCCCAACAAACAGGTGACTTGCACCATCAGCCTTCACCTATAGGCGGCAGGGGTACCCTGGGCAGTTCCACACACTGGGCTTGTGGGACCTCGCAGGAGCGACTGGCATTCTCAGAGATGGTCGTCCAATAACACAAGTCACGGGGTCAAGATTTCAGGTTATTCCGATGGTGTCTTCCCGTACCATCACTCCCTCCAGGACTCACGTAGGCCTGTGATGCCTGGTGGTCAAGAGAACCTGCATTGCTGAGGCTGCACCTGTTCTGGGAAGTTAACCTCTGGACTGATGTTAAACAGCTGCAAGGTAATGGGTGCTCAGAGCTGGGCCATGTGACGTTCCTGGAGGGAAGGTGGGGAAGACCCTCCCCTTGCCTGAGTGGGCAAAGGTTCCTTATTGGAGGTGTCGTTTGTTGTCATTCAGGGGCATTGACTTTTTTTTAAAAAATCTTTATTTCTGACCATAAAAGCAGTACACTTAAAGAATTCAAACAATACAAGTTTGTAAACTAGAAAGTAAAAGTCTTCTTTTACCACATTGCATAAAAATCAGTTATTATATTAAATGTCTCTTTGCCTCTCCATATTTGTAGTCTACAGACAATAACTCAGGATGCCGGGGGGGGGGGCGGGGATATCAATTTCTGGAGGTTCCTAGCTCTTGAGTGTCTTTGCCTTTGGAATGGTCTCCATGGTCCAGATGCCCGAACACCTCTGCTCTTGTCTTGCCCTGCCCATCCCACCGGAAAGATGGTGGGAGGAGGTTGGAGGAGGCCGGAGAATGTCTTGGCCCTCCCCGCCTCAGCCTTCCTTTCAGCAAACCTGTCTTCCTGCAAAGGCTTCATTTGTTAGCTTGAATGACTCACATAGCCCATTTAGGAGAAATTTAAAGATTTTATTGATTTCAGATATGGGGGGTGAAAAGGGGGAGGAGCAGGGAAGCATCAATTAATAGTAGTTGCTTCTCATATGTGCCTTGACCAGGCAAGACCAGGGTTTTGAACCATAGACCTCAGCATTCCAGGTCAACATGTTATCCACTGTGCCACCACAGGCCAGGCCCATTTAGGAGAATTTTAATTTTAATTGGGTTTTGTGTTCATCTTCTTTCATGTTTTACAAAACTCCTTTAAAGTTTGTTAATTCAGGTCGCTCAGAAAAAGGCGAGCCCGTAATCGCAGCCCACAGCCATTTCCATTTCTGATGGTTGACTTCCATGGCTTGACCGCAGGCATGAATTCATCTGGCACACCCACAGCTAACGGGGTGTTGAGGGTTCAGGGTGTAGGATTTCCGCTGAACCTTACTGCAAAGATCATGTAACGGAAGTCTGGCTGGCTCTTAGTTTCAGGAACTGTTTATTGCTGCCACTGTTAGCTGCCACGTTGTAGATCTTTTCCTGTCATTCTGGTGTAGCAGTTTGGAGACGGAAATGGACATCACATTTCTGTTACTTGCCATGTTGCCTCCACACTGCAAAGTCACAGCAGGTTTACTTTTCATACCCCAAAGATCAGTCTAAGACAAGACAAGATAATGGCCCTGGCTGGCTTGCTCAGTGGCTGGAGTGTCAGCCCGGCGTGCAGATGTCCTAGGTTCGATCCCTGGTCCCTCTCACAGCCAGTGGTCCAGACGGTGGTTGCTGTGTGGATCCCAGTTGGTACATGAGGTATAGTCTATCTCCTGTCCTCTCACTTAAAAAGACAAGACAAAACAATGTCTGGGGTGTTAGGCTAGTAATGGTTACTCATGACTTAGGCCTGATTATTCAAGGCAATTTTTGGCATGGTTGATGGACATCCCAATTCCCCGTTGCCCTGTCCTGCCAGGGTAAGAGGTTTGTGTAAAAAGCCGTTGGCCAGTTGAAACTTCAAGCTAGAATCAGCCTTTGAGATTCCAGTGGGCTGCAGCTGGGGCTCCCTGGCATTGCTGATTGTATTGGGAGCCCACAGTCGTGCTGGAGGTAGGCAGCCTGGCCAGCACGTATTTGTGGGCAGAACAAGCAGCCGGAGGAAGAGTGCTGGTAAAGAACCCTCAGGTGAGAAGGAGCCAGTGAGCAAGCAGGCGAGGCATGAAGCCTCTCTCCCTCTGAAGCAGACCTGGGCCCGTTGGGCACACGCCCTGCCGTAAAAGAAGCGTTGGAAATGCCGGCTGCGGATCCTACCAGATGTACAGAAAGCTTTCTTCCCAAAGTCTGGTTTGTGTCTACCGTGCTTTTGACCCCTGATGCACTGTGTGTTAAAGCCCTTGTCATGCTAGGGAAGGCTAGGGGATGTGAAAATGACTGGATGTGACTACCTCAGCCAGGAGACCATTGTGGGGGGCGGGGCGATTGCAGCCTTGGTGGGTAAGCCCAGAGGGAGGGAGTGTGGCTGTAGGCTGGGATCGGCGCTGCACTCCTGCATCGGCAGCACCAGCAGGGCTGACTGCAGCCCAGCCACACGTGGATAAGCACCCATGCCCTCTTATCAGCCCCTGATGTTTCAGTTTAAAACCTAAGTTCGATCATGAGCCTTCTCTGCAAAAGCCCTTCGAGGACTCCCCATTTGATACAGCATAAAAGGCCAAGTCCTTCCAACTGCTGATTGCTGCCCCCACCCTCAGGTTTTAGTTAACCTAGGAGCCCACAGTGAGGTTTCTAATCCCATGGGTTCTCTGTTCTCCTCCCCTTGAATCTGGGCTGGTTTTAGTGACACATTTGTAATCCATGGAGTGCAACAGAGTGACACTGAAGGTAACTTCCCAGGATTGACCACAGAAAGCATTGCTGTCTGGGTGCCCTTTTCTCCCTCTGTCTCTCCCCTCCCTTTCCTTCTTTCTTGCTGATTATGGGAGAAGAGAAACCATGTGTCCTAGGTAACCAAGTCACCCCAGCCCAGGAACCAGATGAGTGGAAAAGTCTAGATGAGCCATGTCCCACAGAATTCTAGGATGGAAATGTTCTCTGTGTTCTCCAACCCAGTGGTCACAAGCCACAGGTTAGTGACGGGTTAGCACACTCTGTTGTATTTGAGTTTCAGATAATAAATACTTTAGTGTAAGTCTCATGCAATATTTGGGATATAGTTATATTAAAACAGTTATTCACTGTTCACCTGAAATCCAAATTTACTGGGCACTCTGGATTTTTATTTGCTAAGTCTAGTACCTGGAATGTGGCTAGTGCAATTGAGGATTGACTTTTGCATTTCAATTTTAATTAATCCAAATTTAAATATCCATATGGACCTGGTGGCTACTGTATTGGACAGTGTACTCTGGAGAATTCCAGACCCAGTCATTCTTGTCACTCCAAGACTGTCCTATTTCTTCAGCTGAAGGCCCAGACATGATGTAACAGAGACAGCCATTTCCACTAAACCCTCTCCAAATTCTTGACCCACAGAATCACGGAACATAATAAGACTCTGGTTTTTTCTTTTTTTTTTGTAATTTTCTGAAGCTGGAAACGGGGAGGGACAGTCAGACAGACTCTCGCATGCACCCGACCGGGATCCACCCGGCACGCCCACCAGGGGGCGATGCTCTGCCCACCAGGGGGCGATGCTCTGTCCCTCCAGGGCGTTGCTCTGTTGCGACCAGAGCCACTCTAGCGCCTGGGGCAGAGGCCAAGGAGCCATCCCCAGTGCCCGGGCCATCTTTGCTCCAATGGAGCCTTGGCTGCGGGAGGGGAAGAGAGAGACAGAGAGGAAGGAGAGGGGGAGGGGTGGAGAAGCAGATGGGCGCTTCTCCTGTGTGCCCTGGCCGGGAATCGAACCTGGGACTTCTGCATGCCAGGCCAATGCTCTACCACTGAGCCACCCGGCCAGGGCAAGACTGTGGTTTTCTCACACACCAAATTGGTGGTGGTTTGTTACTCAGCGATAGTAGCTGAAACTCCTCTGACCTCTGACCTCTACTTGGCCCCCTCCCCCAGTCCACTCCAGTGAACCATGCACACTTCTGCCTCAGGCCCTTTGCTCCAGCTGCTCCCTGTGCTGGAATGTTCTGCTTCCAATCTTTGTTCAGATCTCACTTTTCAATGAGGCCTTCCGTGACCACCTTATTTAGTTCCTGACCCACGTTATTTTTATTTCCACAAACCTCTCCATTGCTACTCTATATGTATAGCTTACTTTCCCATCCTGTTTTGGTGACTTGTACACTCAAGGAGGGAAGGCAGGGCTCTTCACCGTTCATGCCTAGAACAGTGCCCACCACACAGCGGATACTGAGTCGGTACTTGTGGGATGAACGAATGAGTGTTAAGTAGATGAGGTGGTGCTGTCTTTCCAAATGCCCCTCAAGTGCGGCTGCTGCTGCTCACTGCCCCTACATTCCCTGTAAGTTTAAGGTTTCATTCTGTCAAGAGCATTCATTCAACACATACTGTGCCAGGTACTGTCCTCAGCCCTGGGGATAAAGAGGTGACTGTGACAGATGAGGGCTCTGTCCTCAAGCAACCTCTATTCTAGGAGGGTGAGGGTCTGGGAGGATGGCCCCCAAATCAGCCATGTGTTTAACTTGGGGTTGGTGACATGAACCAGGGGGCTGTAGACAGTGTCCCAGGAATGGTCTAGTTTCAACTGGTTGTCACTGGAAGGTATTTAAAACACCGATTCCTGGGCCCACCCCCCAGTTCAGGTTTCGGAGGTGCGAGGATAGCCGAGGGGTCAGCCGTGTCCAGTTCACCCGGGGTTCTGACATACAGGCAGGATTAGCATCACTCGCGTAGGTGAGCCCGGGTCAGTGCCTCAGACAGGGCTTCTCATCAGCGCCATTACATAGAGGCTCAGAGGCTCCGCCAGGGGCCCAGAATCTGAGTGACAAATGGTACATCTGGGAATCCCTTTGGGTCCTCCCCCTAGAGTGAACGGACAGAGGCCTGCGGCTGGGCGCCTTTGGGCTTTGGGAGGGGCCCTCCATCCCAGGAGTTAGCTCCCACAGGGCCTCTTACCATAGCTCATCAGGCTAATGAGAGGCTCTGTGGCCCTGCCCACCCCTCTGTAATTTGCTCACTGCCTCCCTCTAATTTTATTGCTTTCTCAGCAGTTTCCCAAGACCTGGGGTCTCTTTTTGCAGTGGGAGGCCCCTCCTGGCTTAATGACAAGGACTGCTTTCCTGCAGCTGACCAACTCTCCTGGGAGGTGGGGGGAGGGAGACGTCTGGCCTGCAGAGCCCTACACGGAAAATGGCAAACATTTCAGAGTGGGAGGCAACAACCCTCTGTTCACCAAGTGCCACTCTAAGTACTTTTTCAGACACTTTTTTTAGAAACTTCACAGTAACAGCAGGGGTGGGAGGCAGGACATCTGGGTGCCCAACATCCAGGTCGTAGCCTCCCTGTGTCATTGCCTTGTGCTGAGGTTTAACTTCTCTGTCCGAGCGCCTTCAGTCTTGTTCCCCTGGGGCTGTGGCCCCTGCCGGAAAGGCCTTGGCACATTTGGGAATCACCCAGGCCTTGCATGGGCTGCTTTCTGTCACTCCCTGGACAGACTCCTGAAGCTCACCAGCAAGTGAGCTTGCACCTTTGTAAAGCAGGGGTTGCTGTGAGCACAAAAGGTGGGTCCAGTTGGTGAAGTTTTTGCCCCCCATATGCTTCCTAAGAGGCATTTGGAATATCAGTCACCTAAGATGAGAATAGTTCAGACTGCTTCCGAGGAGTGAGAGGACCGAGCAAAACAGTCCATGCCAAGCCCTCCTGCTCGCCAGAGAGTAGGCGCTTAGTGAATGTGACGCTGTCACATCATTGCCCTGCCTGTCTCCTGGCTGCGGGCTGTGTACTGTAGAATTTTTTTTTTTTTTAGCGAGAGAGAGAGACAGAGACAGAGAGACAGACAGGGATAGACAGTAAAGGAGAGAAATAAGAAGCATCAGCTCATAGTTGTGGCACTTTAGTTGTTCATTGATTGCTTCTCATACATGCTTGACTGGGGGGCTCCAGCTGAGCCAGTGACCCCTTGCTCAAGCCAGCGACCATGGGGTCATGTCTAGGATCCCACGCTCAAGCTGGCGACCTCAGGGTTTCAAACCTGGGTCTTCAGCATCTCATGTTGACATTTTATCCACTGTGCACTATAGACTTAATCAATCCTATTTGGACCATTGGTTTGGAGCCATTTACCTGGGGACTAATTCTAGGAATTCCATCTCTGCCAAAGAGTTCATATCTCAGGTGTTCACAGTTTAACCAGAGGTGACAGTTTGTGGCTTTATGTGGCAGGCAGGTAGCTCCTGCAGCGGCCTGGACCTCACTCCTCTTGAGCCTGGAGCTATCCTCCAGGAGGCCACACTTACACAGGTGCCTTTGCCTCAGCCCCTTAGCCAGGTGGACTTGGGAACTTCAGGGCCTAGCCCAGAGGTGGAGAACCAACCATATGAATCCTGTCACTCTGAGCTGAAACACCCTTTAAAACGAAGCCATTCTTTGACCTCTGTCCTCTGCAGGTTCCTTGGGTTACACAATGCTGTTGTCAGTTGTCCCCAGAGTCCTGGCCCAGAAAGCCCCCTGCAGTCTTCTCACCCAGAGACCGGCCCTAGCTCAGGACCTGCCTGCCTGCAGGGGCCCCTCGGCCAGCCCAGGAGTGCCTTCAGGGAGCGCGCAGCGAGGGGCAGGAACTGATGCCATAAATGGAGGAGGGTTCCGCACAGTCTTTTGATGACCCCATCTGGCCTCCACACCGCCTGCTGGAGCTTCCCAGGGCCACCTCCCAGATAAAATCCTTATACCCAAATCCTCAAATTGGGTCGCTCTTGGGGGAGCCTAAACTAAGGCAAACATTACTGAGCAGTCACCAGGGACCTCCAGAGACCTGCACTCTGTGCCCTTCCTCCCAAATTACCAACAAGTTCCCGGAGGCCCCCAGAGGGGAGGGCGGGAGGCAGGTTGAGGTGCAGATGGGGGCAGCCGGGAGGCCGCAGGGCGCCTCCTTGCCTACTTCCTCGGTCTCTGTGAGGCTCAGAGTGAGGGGATGGTGGCTGAGGTCTAACAGCCCCTGTTGTTTCCTTTCCCTTTGGTTGCTTCTCATTTAAAAATGTTGAAATCAATGTTATGAGGTGCTGAAGCTGTCAGAGGCTTCTTAATGTGGGGAGGGCTTTCCACCTGGGCCGAAAGGAAAGGCTCAGAGCAGGGTCTCTGACGGGGCCCAGTGGGGCCCTGCGCGTTGGTTGGGGAGGGGGGTTGTGTGGCTCTGCCCAGTTGTCTAAGGTGAGGGAGCTATGGGCCAGAGGTGCCTCAAAATACCCCAGTTCCCCGTGCAAATCACTCAGCCTCCAGCTTCTCATCTGAAAACTAGGGGTGGGAGTATCCCCACTGGAGGGTCTAGGGAAAAGGGCATCAAGGAGACAAGGGCAGAAGTCCCTTCTACACTCCAAAGGGATTATTCAAATGTGAGGGCCACTGAGATCCCAGGGACTGAGGGCCCAGAGCAAGGCGGGGACATGGCGGGATGCCCGGAAAGAATCTCCCAAACGGTCCCTGAGAATCTAGGGCAGGGGTCTCAAATTCGCGGCCAGCGGCCCGCATGCGGCCCGCCGAACAATTTTGTGTGGCCCGCAGACTAATCCACAAAGTTCAAAATATTTTGGATAAAATTAAGTAAGCCTAGGGGCCTACTTGTATTTTTCATTTCTCTAGCATCCTAGCTAGATATTAGCTTAGTTAACAGCAGTTGTGATGCGAACTACAGTTTCTGGTCGTTTTGTGACACTGAGTAAACTGCATGTACCATTGTGCTTATTGTTTTTTTTGTTTGTTTGTTTTCACCTGCAGTGAGAAAAGTGTTGCGTAACAGTTGCCTTTTGTAGACCTAGTGCGGCCCACCGAAAGGCTGTGATCTTGCTCTGCAGCCCACATGCTGAGTTGAGTTTGAGACCCCTGATCTAGGGCGTGAGGCGAACTCATCTATGCACTCTGCAAATGGCTGACCTGAACTCATCTATGCACTCCGCAAAAGGCTGACCTCTCGTAGGTGCTGGGCGCCAGGGAAGGCAGGAGACAGAGCCGGCGGCCCTTGCCCTCACTGGGCTTGTTCTGCGGTGTGTGTTGGGGCGAGAGAGAGAAAATAAACAGATTAGTAGACACAGAAAGAGGGGAGGCAATGAGTGCTTTGGAGAGACGTGTATCGGGGTGGTCATGAGAGTGGAGGTGTTCTTTCATACAGACCGTCCAGCCATGGCCTGACTGAGCCGAGACCGTGCAGGGAGGAAGACAGGGATGTAGATACTGGGGGAAGAGGTTTCCAGCCGAGGGAAGAGCAAGGGCAAGGGTCGTGAGGCAGGAACATTTTTAGTGAATGTATCAGTTAGTGATTGTTACCTAACAAACCACCCAAATGCTTGATAGTTTAAAACAGCAGCTGTACATTTTTATTTTTTGGGAGGTGGGGTAGAGACAGACAGACAGACAGCAAGGAGAGATATAAGAGGCATCAACCGGTAGTTGTGGCACCTTAGTTGTTCATTAATTGCTTTCTCATATGTGCCTTGATGGGAAGGGGGGGGGGTGTTCCAGTTGAGCCAGTGACCCCTTGCTCAAGCCAGCGACCCTTGGGCTCAAGCCAGCACAACTCCATGCTCAAGCCGGTGACTCGTGCTCAAGCTGGCAACATCGGGGTTTCAAACCTGGGGCCTCAGCATCCCAGGTCAATGCCCCATCCACTGCACCACCACCTGGTCAGGCACAGCTGTACATTTTTAATGGCTGGGCCCCGCTGAGCAGTTCTGGTAGCTGTGTTCACTCTATTGTTTGAGGTCAGCTGCCAGGTTGGCTCAGGCTGGTGGCTCAGAACGGCCTCAGCTGGGATGGCTTCTTGTTCCTTGGGATCACTCATCCCCAGCAGGCCAGACTGGGAGTGTGCCAGGCGAGCACAGGGGAGCAAGGGGAGCCACAGGCCCGGGCTGGGCACTGGCACACCATTCCCTCTGCCACATCCTGTTAGCCTAAACACCCTCCAGGGGAGGGAAAACCGATTCCATCTTTGAATGGGAGGAACTGCAAAGATTTTGGCCACTTTTGTAATTTATGATGATCTCCCATGTTGCAGGTGAGAAATCACATCTCAGAGAGAGGATCAGGCCACATAGCCCCTGAGATTCAAACCCATGCCTGTGTAACGTCAGGGTTGGTGCCTTTTCTAATATAAACTGCCTCTTGTCCAGCAAGTTTCTTAAATTGATATATTAGTTTCCCCCAAATAACATGTTAAGGTAGAAAATACAAAAATGACAGGACTCGCCTGACCAGGCAGTGGCGCAGTGGATAGAGCATCGGACTGGGATGCGGAGGACCCAGGTTCGAGACCCCGAGGTCACCAGCTTGAGCACGGGCTCATCTGGTTTGAGCAAGGCTCACCAGCTTGAGCCCAAGGTCGCTGGCTCGAGCAAGGAGTCACTCGGTCTGCTGTAGCCTCCTGGTCAAGGCACATATGAAAAATCAATCAATGAACAACTAAGGAACCACAACAAAGAATTGATGTTTCTCATCTCTCTCCCTTCCTATCTGTCTGTCCCTCTCTCTGACTCTCTCTGTCTCTGCCTCTCCCCAAAACCCTTAAAAATGACAGGACTCAGAGGTGATATGCTGAAATATCCTTCCAACCATTTTCCTGCATGTAATCTGTGTCCTCCACCTCCTACCCCAAATTTCTCTCTAAGTATTTCTCAAATGCATTTTCAGGTAGTGTCTTCTTTTTTTTATAAGACTTTTCTTTTGAAAGAGAGATGGGGGTGGAGGGGAAGGGGGAGAGGTAAGAAACATCAACTCATAGTTGGGGCACCTTAGTTGTTCATTGATTGATTCTCATACGTACCTTGACCAAGGGACTCGAGCAGAGGCAGTGACCCCTTGCTCAAGCCAGCAACTTTTGGACTCAAGCCAGCAACCTTGGGATCATGTCAGTAATCATAACAATGATTACTGTCATGATCCCGGTGACCCTGCGCTCAAGCTGGCGAGCCTACCCTCCAGTAGGGTGAGCCCGTGCTGAAGCTAGTGACCTCGGGGTTTCAAACCTGGGACCTCAGGCAAGACTTTATTTTATTGATTGATTTTAGTGAGAGGAAGGGAGAGAGAGAGAGACAGGAACACAGAGCTCTTCCTGTATGTGTCCTGACCAGGGATTGAACCAGCAACCTCTGGGCTTCAGGATGATGCTTTAACCAACTGAGCTATCTGGCCAGGTGTAATGCTGGCGGTTGAGGCCAGGCAGGTTCGTATTGAATTCAGGCAGACAGTAGAGGAACTGTGGAGCTGGAAAGTGTCAGGCTATACCTGTTTATTGGAAACAAAGGAAAACTGCTTTTCTCAGTGGAGGGCAAGGGATCAGGGAAACTGCCCCTCACGGTGGCAGCTGAAGGAATCAGGGAACCGCACCTCGCAGTGGTAGGAAAGCGACCTGGGAGAATCGCCCCCGAAGGGAAAGCACCCATAGCTTTTCATAAAGACACACATGTGGCTTTCTGTCACATGCTCACGCACTAATCGTGCAACGTGCTTACAGCCGGTAAACTAGTGACCAAGCCTAACACAGCTGTTTTCCCCACACCAGGGCTAGGACTTTCTTTTTTTTTTTTTTTTTAATTTTTATGTATTTATTCATTTTAGAGAGGAGAGAGAAAGAGAAGGGGGGAGGAGCAGGAAGCATCAACTCCCATATGTGCTTTGACCAGCCAAGTCCAGGGTTTCAAACTAGCAACCTCAGTGTTTCCAGATCGACACTTTATCCACTGCACCACCACAGGTCTGGCCTCTTTTTTATTTATTTATTTTTATTTAGACAATTAATTTTAATGGGGTGAGGATTTTCTTTTTTAAGAGCAGTTTTAGGTTCACAGAAAATGTAAGGGTTGCTGGTTTCTCCTTTATCCCATGTAGGAATAATGTAGAAAGGAATGGTCATAAGTAGGTTCAATTTCTAGGAGGGTCAAAGAATTTGGAGATATTTACCTTTTTATGATAGGTAATCAGAACAGACTTATGGAATAATGACTGCCAGTAATAATCTGAGGGCCAGATTTAGGGGGACCTTAAACACCAGAGTGAGGATTCTGAAAGCAAGTAATGGGGAGCCATTGAAGGTTTGAACAGAGGGTGGTCCCTGTGTGATAAACAACAGGATCCACGGCTGGGCAGGTAGCTGGCATGGGAGAGGTTGCTGAAAAACTTCCTGTGGTGTCCTGGAACCGACTTCCAAAGACCAAGAGACTGAAGAAAGCCTGACAACTGCAGAATTAGTGTTTATTAAGGGAACTAACAGACAGAGGCCGAGTCTGCAGCTGCAGCAAGACCGTGCATCCCTGAACCAGAAAGGGTGGACACAGTGGTGGCACAGTGGATAAAATGTCAACCTGGAACGCTGAGGTCGCCGGTTCGAAACCCCGGGCTTGCCTGGTCAAACACATATGCGAGTTGATGCTTCCTGCACCTCCCCCCTTCTCTGTCTTTCACTCTCTCTCATTCTCTCTCACCCTCTTCCTCCCCCACCCCGCCTCTCTAAAATGAATAAATAAAAAATAAAAAACTTGGATGAGGCTTGATATATATACCCTCCAGGAACACAGGCCACGTGGCATTTGGCATATGCTTGTTAATAACTGTATGTTCTAAGTCAGTGGTAGTCAACCTGGTCCCTACCGCCCACTAGTGGGCGTTCCAGCTTTCATGGTGGGCGGTAGCAGAACAACCAAAGTATAAATAAAAAGATAGACTTAACTATAGTAAGTTGTTATATAAAGATTTATTCTGCCAAACTTAGTGAAAATCTGACATAAAGTACTTGGTAAGTAATTATTATTATATGCTTTAACTTGCTGTAACTCTGCTTTATAAATTTTACAAAGTAAAGTTACTTCCCTACTTTATAAATCACCATTACTGTGGAATTGATGGGCGGTTAGAAAATTTTACTACTAACAGAGATACAAAAGTGGGCGGTAGGTATAAAAGGGTTGACTACCCCTGTTCTAAGCAGTAAGCAAGTTAACAGGCCTACTTCTTTATGCAGGAATATTCCTTTCAGGTGAAACGGGCTCCCCCCCCCCCCCCAGGGTGAACTGGTGGTCACTGTGAGCAACTTGCTTCTTAAGATGGCGTTGGTCCTGCCTGACCAGGCAGTGGCGCAGTGGATAGACCATCAGACTGGGGCCACAGAGGACCCAGGTTTGAAACCCCGAGGTCACCAGCTTGAACGCCGGCTCATCCAGCTTAAGCATGGGACCATATACATGACCCCATGGTTGCTGGCTTGAGCCCAAGAGTCACTGGCTTGAAGGCCAAGTTCACTGGCTTAAATCAAAGGTGAATGGCTTGAGCAAGGGGTCACTAGCTTGGCTGGAGCCCCCTGGTCAAGGCACATATGAGAAAGCAATCAATGAACAACTAAGATGCTGCAACAAAGAATTGATGCTTCTCATCTCTTTTTTCCTGTTTGTCTGTCCCTCTCTCTGTCTTTCTCTCTGTTTCTGTAATAAAAAAAGAAAAGAAAAGAAAAAGAAAAAAGATGGCATTGGTCGTGTCACACACTAGAAACCATTTTGCTTGACAGGGGCTTAGAATTCTGGGCAAAGTAAGCGGGAGTGCCAAGCCAGGGATACACTGATGTGAGAGGAGTGTAGTTTGGGTGGCTAGTGGGGGACAGGAATGCTGTCAGCAAGCCCTTTAAAGGCCACCAGGTGAACGATGGAAAGGTTGTTCTGGTGGCCCCAGAAAGCAGACTAGCTGTGATGGGTAGGAGAGGCAGAGAGACAGGCCTGGACTTGATCTGAAAAGCTGTGCTGAGCAGGGCAGCCCTCAGGGTGGTGAGTGGGAGAGGTGGACTGTTTGGAATGTGCTAAATTTTGCCGAATCAGCTACCCCCCCTTTTTTGGTAGAACCCCTGTTATTTCTGTGGGTACCTTTCCTCCATTTCCAGTCGGGCCCTTATGGGGTTGCTGACTCCACCCTCCGCTTTAGGTGTGCGTGGCTGGAACTCTGAGATCTGGCCCAAGAAACCTTCTCTCACTCAAGCCTTAGTGACTGGCCTACATCAGAAACATGGCCCTGTCAGGCCGGTGAGGGGCAGCCCTGGGACTTTTGCTGAGCCACTGGTTTGGGGACAGGCTGCTGGGTGGGTAAGCATGGTGCTGCGGAGATCCCTGATGGCACTGCCCCAGCACCTGTGTTTATGTGCCCAGCAAATGTGCATTTTTTGTACCTTCCTGGGCGAATGTGATGCCTGTCCAGGTGTGAGGCCCATTACTCCCTGCTACCTGCCCAGGTGTGAGGCCCATTACTCCCTGCTACCTGCCCAGGTGTGAGGCCCATTACTCCCTGCTACCTGCCCAGGTGTGAGGCCCATTACTCCCTGCTACCTGCCCAGGTGTGAGGCCCATTACTCCCTGCTACCTGCCCAGGTGCGAGGCCCATTACTCCCTGCTACCTGCCCAGGTGTGAGGCCCATTACTCCCTGCTACCTGTCCAGGTGTGAGGCCCACTACTCCCTGCTACCTGCCCAGGTGTGAGGCCCATTACTCCCTGCTACCTGCCCAGGTGTGAGGCCCATTACTCCCTGCTACCTGTCCAGGTGTGAGGCCCACTACTCCCTGCTACCTGTCCAGGTGTGAGGCCCATTACTCCCTGCTACCCGAGAATAAGCTGAAGCTTAGAGGCGGACACACCTTTCTTTGGTTACGGGGCGGGGGTGGTGAGAAGAGCTCCCGTATCCTGGATTCCACCTCACATCTACACAGTCCCACAGGGTGAGCAGTCAGACCTGCTCCTGTTGTTTTGGCTGGGAATGCTCATCCCTCCCTCCCACCCAGATTGTCCAGACAACCCCTCTGGGCCATGCATGTGATCACAATCCCTTCCTGCAGGAAGGTTCCCTGACCCCTACCTCCAGGGCAGCCTCTGCCGGCACTGGCCACACTGGCTGTGACTAACCACTGACCCTTGGGATCCCCACAGCAGCATGGGGGGATTATTCCTTTTTTTTTTTCATTTTTTTAAAATTCATTTTAGAGAGGAGAAAGAGAGAGAGAGAAAGAAAGGGGGGAGGAGCAGGAAGCATCAACTCCCATATGTGCCTTGACCAGACAAGTGCAGGGTTTTGAACCAGTGACCTTAGCATTCCAGGTTGATGCTTTATCCACTGCGCCACCACAGGTCAGGCCGGGCTTTATTCTTGATTGTCTCAAGTGGGATGTGGGATGCGTAGGACCTAGGACCCAGCAGCCCAGGGGCCTATGATGAGAGCCCTATACTCACCCTTTGAGAAGCTCTTCCCCAGAATGCTAGCAGGACACCCCCAGAATGCTAGCAGGCCACTTGGACCAGGAGATTCACCAAGAACTTGCTGAAGCGGAAGTTAACCCAGGACCTCCTGACCTGGCACTGGTCACAGATTACTGGTGCCCCCTTTGGGCCACACCTTTGCCAAACACAAGGTGATGAGCCCCTGCTGTGGCTCCCATCCCTATGGCTTGACTCATAGTACCCCAGGGTTTTGGAACATCAAGGACATCCATAGGATAGGCCTCTCTAAGGCCCCTGAGAGTAGAGCTCAGTGCCCTGGGGATTCATTCCTGGGAACCCTTTCTAGCCCTGATCCCTCTGCAGCCTCAGCCACCTGGCCTTGTGCTACTCCTCACCTTTGCCAATATTTATTTCTTTCCTGACCTCAAACAAGCTTGGGATTTGCTCGAAGGAGCAGGAACAGACGCTGCAGACCTTGCCTCCTTGTTTGCACTCTGCTTCCTGACATTTCTTTGCAGGCTGCCTGGCTTCCTGCAGGTGGGCTCACTGGGCAGCTCTGCCTCTGCCCCTTGCTCCAGGGTTTTGGCTACCGCTCTGGCTCCTGATCCAAATTCAAACAAGCCACAGAGAAGTTGTGGTGAAAGGTCATGTCGTTTGAAATAGATATGCACATCATTTTCTATGAAATCAGATCCTGGCGTTGCTGATGCCAGGCATGGGCCTGGGAGACCGGAACTGGGAGCATGGAGCTGTTCGTGCTATTGGTAAAAGTGTGACCGGCCTCGACAGAGAACTGAACATTTTTTCTGCCAAATCTATTCAGATAGTATCTTGTCATTTTGGCCTCCTTTGAACCTCAGGGGCACCTTTCAAAGAGATAATGTGAGAATGCCTTGGTCCTTACCTCCCACTCCTGTTGTGGATTGTAAATGGCAAAAAGCCTTCGTAGATTCGAGGCTTAGCAAAAGGCTAAGTTCTCCCCCCTCCATCTCCCTATTGGCTGTGATGCTGAGTATTTGCACCTATTTCACTTGCTTAAGTTGCTGGAAGCAATTTACAGGCCCTTCCTCTTACTCTTTGTTTGTTCAGATGTTGGTTGATTTCACTTATGCATGGTGGGGGGATTCCTGTTTATGCCTTGGGAGAGTTCCTGTTTTAGCCTGGATGTGTAACTTTGTATCAAGGACTTTCTTGATTTGCATATGGCTATATAATAAAGCAAACTGGGGCTATGGAGCACTCAGATATTGCCATCAGCATTTGAAGAGATCTCCTGGTCCCATCTTTTTTTCTTAATGTTTCCTTAATTCTGCACCGGTATTAGGAGCCATGCTGGTCCACGGCAAGTGGCGCCCGAACAGAAGACTTGAGTATGAGTACAAGGAAACTAAAACTGAAGGAAGGTGACGGAACTCCCCAAAGTGAAGTGCGCACAGTGAGTAAAGAAAGTTTTTGGGGAAAGTGTAGTTGGGAGTAAAAGATTATGGGACAGATAGGGTAAAAAATACGGGACCTTTTTGTAGAAATGTTTCCGTATAAAGACAAATCGTTGTCTGAAAAAGTATCAGGGTGAGCTGGAAACAGAGGGATGTGAATACGAGGATAACTTGGAGTCTGAGGATGACACGGGGGATAAAAAATTCGCGGCTATGGCTGCCTTAGCAGTGGGGCCTCTGCTGCCCTCAGCTCCTTCCTACATTCAACCCTCTGCTCCTCCATTCCCTTATTGGGCTGATTGCGGAGTCTATAGCTCAAAATATGGGAAATCCCCTCTCCAACAATCTATAGACCAGGCTCAAAATATAGGGGAACCAATAAGTCGCTTTTTCCATTTTCCTGTTGTAGAAAGACAGGATGATACAGGAAGACTAGTGCGGGAACATGAACCTGTACCTTTTAGAACTCTGAAAGAGCTTAAATTTGCTTGTGTTCAGTATGGGCCTACTGCCCCTTTTTCTCTTGGTTTATTAGATACTGTTAGTGCAAAGGCTCTTCCCCCAAATGACTGGAAGGTGATTGCTTGTGCTTGACTCTCCGGGGGTGATTACTTGTTGTGGAAGTTGGACTTTATTGAGAATGGATAGGAGACTCAGGTATTAGGAAAATTACAGCTTTTCCTGTCATGGTCTGATTTTCTTTAATGTTTTAACTACAATCTTCTGAACTATCATTCTGTTTCTTTCTTGTTCTTTGCCTGGAAATTGAGGCAGGGGACCTGTGTTGGATCCGACTATAGAAAATATGCCAGCGACTATAGAAAATATCCCAGCAGCTGCTGAGAGCAAGTTTTCTTGGGGAGATTTTGTTTAGTCCCATCCTTCAGTCCCTCTGTCAGAAAATGCCCTGACTAAAATCAGGCAGGCATCTTTCTAATCTGATTGTGCTCTGAAATCCCAGGTTTCTCTCTGGTTTGTCTTAATTCTTGTTTCTGTTTAGTCTTTGTTTAATATTTTCTAAAATGTGGCTGTTTTTAAGGCCTGAATTAAGTTCTCTTTTTTTTTTTTGCATGCAATAATTGGAAATGTTGGCTCTAATATTTAGAAAAAATAAAATGATTTTAGAACTTATAAGGAGAGCTCACTTAAATTTAAATAGAATGTAGATCTTTAAGACTTACTGATTTGGTTAGTGCATTGTGAGGTGTGTTCAGAGTTAGGAGCCAAATAGCAATTCAAGTATTAGGATTGATCAAAGTTATATGTTATACTTGTGTTTTTTGTGCATAAATTGTTTTGTTAATGTGTAAGGTTATACTCAGTTAGGCAAAACAAAGGAATTGAGCAAAATTAAGCAAGGCCCTAATAAGTCATTTCAAGAATTTGTCTCATGGTTAATTCAGGCAGTTAGAAGAATAGTATAAGGATGCTAATTCTGCTTTTCAGGCCACATCCTGCAAAAGGGGCCCCAAGGAAATTGGTGATTTGGCTCCTCTGATTTTGCCAATTGGATTCAAAAAATAGGTCAGGAACGCCCTGAAATGGAACTAACAATACAAGGGCATAAATTTAAAGGACTTTTAGATACTGGGGCTGATGTATCTGTTATTGCTAAGCTACATTGGCCTTCTTCTTGGCCCACTCATGCAGCAGCCATAGAATTACAAATCCCCTCAACCAAAAAGCTCTAGATTTTATAATGGGAAGATAAAGAAGGTCATTCTGGATTCTTTTAAGCCTTATGTGCTCCCTGGATTGCCAACTAATTTGTGGGGAAGAGATGTTTTGAAAAATACGGGTGCATTACTTGTCAGTCCTAATAGTTTAGTCAGCACTCAAATGCTTGATCAGGGATTTTTGCCCACTAAGGTGTTAGGGAAAGAACAGCAGGGAATTCTCACCCCCATAGAAGTGGCACCCAATACCAGAAGGTGTGGATTAGGATATCAAAATTTGGCATAGGGGCCTTGGTGGCTCCCGCTACCCCAGTGGTGCATTGTGCAGACCCAATTACTTGGAAATCAGATAATCCTGTATGGGTAGACCAATGGCCCCCTTCTCAGGAGAAACTTAGGGCAACTGCTCAATTGGTACAAGAGCAGTTACAGCTTGGGCACATTGAACTATCTAATAGCCCATGGAATACACCTATATTTGTCATTAAAAAGAAATTGGAAAACTGGAGGCTATTACAAGATTTGAGAGCAATGAATAAGACTATGGAAATTATGGGGCCTGACCTGTGGTGGCACAGTGGATAAAGTGTCAACCTGGAAATGCTGAGGTTGCCAGTTCAAAACCCTGGGCTTGCCTGATCAAGACACATATGGGAGTTGATGCTTCCTGCTCCTCCCCCCTTCTCT
This sequence comes from Saccopteryx bilineata, assembly GCF_036850765.1. Taxonomy (NCBI): domain Eukaryota; kingdom Metazoa; phylum Chordata; class Mammalia; order Chiroptera; family Emballonuridae; genus Saccopteryx; species Saccopteryx bilineata. The sequence continues at coordinate 171,053,435 of NC_089495.1, forward strand.
CTCTCTCTCTCTCTCTCTCTCTCTCTCTCTCCCCTCTCTATAATGAATAAATAAAATCTAAAAAAAAAAAAAAGAAAGAAAGAAAGAAATTATGGGTCCTCTCCTGCTAGGACCTCCTTCTACTGCTATTCCATGAAATTATCACCTTATAATTATTGATTTGAAGGATTGCTTTTTTACTATTCCTTTAAGCCCTCATGATTGCAAGCGTTTTGCATTCAGTGTTCCTTCACTTAATTTCCAGGCTCCAATGGAGCGATACCAGTGGAGAGTTTTGCCTCAAGGTATGGCTAACAGTCCTACCTTGTGCCAAAAATAGGTTGCTCAAGCTATCTCTCCAGTATGAAGGCAGCACCCTAAGGCGTACATAATTCATTATATGGGTGATATTCTTATTTCTCATCCAGATAAAGGCACTGTGTTGACCATTTTGCAACAACTAGAATATTCTTTGAAAGAATCAGGACTTTATATAGCTCCTGAAAAAGTACAGCAATCTTTACCTTTTTCTTATTTAGGACAAATTATTGAGGGACTACAAATTTGTTCACAGAAATTAGAAATACAGATCATTTGCAAACTTTAAACGATTTCCAGAAATTATTAGGAGACATTAATTGGCTTAGACCTTCCTTGAAATTAACTACTGGGAAACTGAAGCCACTTTTTGATAGTCTTAGAGGCTCGGCTGAACCAGCTTCTCCTTGGCTACTTACAGCTGCAGGACAGCAAGCTTTAAAGCTTGTAGAAAAAGCCTTGCAACAAGCACAACTAAAATGCATAAATCCTGAAGAATCAATTGCCTTACTAATTTGTCCCTCAGGTTACACTCCAACAGGACTATTGTGGCAAGCTTCAGGTCCTATTGAATGGATTCATTTAGCTGTTACTCCTAAGAAAGTTTTGTCTACATATTTTGATCTTGTCGCCTCCTTGATTTCAAGGGATGTAGGCGACTCTTACAGTTTATAGGTTTTGAGCCTCAAATTATTGTTCCTTTTTTCAAAGGATCAACAACAATGGCTCTGGGAAACTTCCACTAAATGGAAAATTGCTTTTGCAAATTTTACAGGCCAAATTGATTCTCACTACCCAGCTGATAAAATAGTTCAATTTTCATTAATTACTATATTTGTTTTTCCTAAAAAAATTGTTAATGAGCCCATTCCTGAAGCACCTACAGTCTTTACTAATGGGTCTAGCTCAGGAATAGCAGGCTTAATAATCAATGGACAAATTTATACTAAAATAATTCGCCTTGAAATCAGCTCAAAGATTAGAATTACATGCCATTATCATGGCTTTTCAGCATTTGTCATGTTCCTCCTTTAATCTGTATACAGACAGCAAATATTATATTTACTTACGGTTGTTTCCACTATAGAGATTGCTGCCTTAAGGACAACTGCTGATGAAGAACTATTGTAGCAGTTTCAACTTCTTCAAAGATTTGTACGTCAACATATAGGACATATTCGAGCTCACTGCATGCTCCCTGGAGCTTTAGCACAAGGGAATGCCCTTGTTGATCAAACTACCCAAAAGAAAATTATTGGAGCAACCATGACAGATCAAGCAATTCAGTCTAATACTATTCATTACCAGAATGCTGCAGCCCTGTGTAAACAGTTTCAATTTTCATGGGAAACAGCACGGCAGATTGTTAAATCCTATCCAAGGTGTCCTATACTACAATCTGTCCCTTCATTTGGAGTTAACCCTCGAGGACTCCTACCAGGACAACTTTGGCAAATGCTTGTTATACCCCTTCATTTGGCAAACAGTCCTTTGTCCACATTACAGTGGATACTTATTTTGGATTTATAGTAGCCTCTGCCAGAACAGGAGAGGCTGCTAAGCATGTTATATAGCTCATTGTCTGTATGCATTTTCTATTATTGGACTTCCTGATGTGATTAAAACCGACAATGCTCCTGCATATGTAGCAAAAGCATTTACTATATTTTGTAAACCTTTCAAATTACGGGTATTTCTTAAAATCTTTAAAGTCAAGGTATTATTAAAGTGTACCCAGCAAATATTTAAGGTCAATTTAAAAAATATAAAATGGGGAGTCATATCCTGGAACTCCTGCAAATCTACCTTATCTTTAAAAACTTTCTTTTGAATGCTGATGAACAGGAGATGCCAAATCTTTTTCTCCTGCAAACTTCTACCTTCTTTTATTTGATTCACCTAATAACACTGTTTTGTCTTTTCCCAAATAGCTCCAGATATATGGAAAAGGTTTATATAAGCGGGTGGGGATCCTCAAACCCCTCAGCGAGATCTTCTGAGCATGGCTTTTAAGGTACCAAGAGGCAGAAAAAGCCCAGTAGAGATCAGGTGAAATACCAGCTCTTGGGATACGCCTTTAAAGGCTCCAACGCCCCAAAGGGGTCTCATAGGACTCCATCTGGGCCCTGCTTCAATAGTGGAAAGGAAGGTCATTGAGCTAAAGCCTGCCAGGCTTACATGCCTTTCCTGTGAGGAAAAAGGGACACTAGAAGGTAGGCTTCCCCCTCGCTCCTCTAAGGGAGGGTTCAGTTTCTTCCAGCCCTGCTCCAGCCACCTGTGACCTAACCTTGCCTAGAATGCTGGGATTTGCCACTGAAGGCTGAAGGTGCCCAGGGCCATCGACCACATCTATGTCACCATGGACAAGCCTAGGGTATGTCTTCCAAGTAGCAGGTAAACTGATCTCATTTACACAAGGGCCACTTACTATGTCTTGCCTGAATATTTGGGTTTTTACTCATCCCTCAAAGATCTCTGTTGTGGGTGTTGATAGTCCTATTTTCTGCTGCGTTGTTTAATATATAGTGTTTCCTTTATTCCTCCTGCCTCAATGCCCCATTCATATTTTAGGCTGGGACCTACTCCTAATTTAGAGCTTCCTTTCCCCCCTTTTGCCAACTTCTATTACGAATTTACCTTTGCCACCCAGCTTAGTGTATCCCAAGGTTCTCGTCACCACACCACAGTTGCAGAGCTCCAGGGAAAAGCACCCTGGTCTCATCTCTCCAGGCTGAGGAGAACAGAAGCTCCATCTCCACACATGCTGCAGATGGCTTTTCCAGTCTACCTGAATCATTACCAGCTAGAAGCAGCAGTCTTTGGGACTTGGACACGAGCTGCAAAGTATAGAAATGTGACAACAATTCCAGTGCCATGCGGACTTTTCCTGGATGTGGTGGACTTTTCCTGGATTCCTGCTCCTGGTGACAGCTCTCGTTTTTTTTTTTTTTTGTTTTTTTTTTTTTGTATTTTTCCAAAGCCAGAAACGGGGAGGCAGTCAGACAGACTCCTGCATGCGCCCGACTGGGATCCACCCGGCACGCCCACCTGGGGGCGACTCTCTGCCCATCCGGGGTGTCGCTCTGTTGCGACCAGAGCCACTCTAGCGGCTGAGGCAGAGGCCACAGAGCCATCCTCAGCGCCTAGGCCATCTTTGCTCCAATGGAGCCTCGGCTGCGGGAGGGGAAGAGAGAGGCAGAGAGGAAGGAGAGGGGGAGGGGTGGAGAAGCAGATGGGCGCTTCTCCTGTGTGCCCTGGCCGGGAATTGAACCCGGGACTCCTGCACACCAGGCCGACACTCTACCACTGAGCCAACCGGCCAGGGCCTGGTGACAGCTCTTAATGGAATGAACTGGGGTTGGGTTGCATTTGCAGGGATTTGGAATGGTGTTGGTGCCAACTTAGACTTGGTGAACATGTTAAAGACATTACTCTTTTATAGATTCTTGTTATATTGGCTAAGAATTTGCTTGAAGGCTTTAATCACTGTAATATATTAGAATACTTGTTTGGGTATCTGTTAGTATTGGCTATACTAATTTTGTGATTGTTCTGTATTTTTTAAGCCTGCCTCCAAATTAGAATCAGGGTTAGGAAATCAGATGAGTGCAAATCTCAGCACACAAATTAAAAATAAAAAAGAAAAGGGGGATATGTTGTGGACTGTAAATGGCAAAAAGCCTTCGTAGATTCGAGGCTTAGCAAAAGGCTAAGTTTCCCCCCCTCCACCTCCATATTGGCTATGATGCTGAGTATTTGCACCTACTTCACTTGCTTGCTTAAGTTGCTGGAAGCAATTTATATCCCTTCCTCTTACTCTTTGTTTGTTCAGATGTTGGTTGATTTCACTTATGCATGGTGGGGGGATTCCTGGTTATGCCTTGGGAGAGTTCCTGTTTTAGCCTGGATGTGTAACTTTGTATCAAGGACTTCCTTGATTTGCATATGGCTATATAATAAAGCAAACTGGGGTTATGGGGCACTCAGTTATTGCCATCAGCATTTGAAGAGTCCTCCTGGTCCCATCTTTTTTTCTTAATAAGTATGTTTCCTTAATTCCGCACCAGTATTAGGAGCTGAGCTGGTCCGCGGCACACTCCCACATTTCAAAATATTTTGAGATGTGTTGTCTTCCTTTTGAGCATTGCTCAAATCAACACAAATGTGAGGATCGCTCCTTTTTAAATAAAGACACTGCTGACAGAGTGCACATTGGCTGCTGTTTCTTTAACTTTCCATTTGGAAATATTTATACATTGTGGTGAGAAGTAGTGAGTGTCGTCATAGGAAAGTTGCAAGAACAGTACGAGGGTTCCCTATATTCCTCCCTGCCACACACACCTCCCCACATCTCACAAAACAGAGCACCATGATCAAAACCAGGCGTTTTAGCCTTGATCCAACCCCCTTGATCCCTGAAGGCCCTGTGAGAACCTCACCTGCTTGTGGGGGAATGTCCCTCTTCTGCTCTGGGAAGGCATGCAGGATCACTTGCATTTACTTGTTTTTTCTCCCTGGTGTCCTGCTGGCTGCAGTGGGTCCTGGGTCCTTCCTTGCCTTTCACAACCTGGATACCTACGAAGACTGTTGATCAGTTACTTTGCTGAACATCATCAGTTCAGGGCTGTCTGGGTCTACTCATAAACGGGTGGAGGGTGTGCATCCCCAGCAAGGACATCGCAGATAGATATCTACCCTTCACACAAGCATCCTGGGAGATAACTTGAGGCTATGTAAGTTCCTTTCCTCCTCAATCCTTCCGCGGATTCTAGCATAGTCAGCATATCTTGTCTGCAATAGTCACCTCTGTGCTGTTTGCCTAATGCTGACTTCCCCCTTCCCGCCTTCCTGCCCCATTTAATGATTGGATTCCCAATGAAAGAAAGAGCTGTCGCTTCTGCTCCATCAATTTACTTAATCAAGCAGTTATTTACATCAATATGGTCTCATGTATATTTTATTCTATGGGTTATAATCCAGTACTGTTCTATTTATTTTTATTTTATCATTCAAATGATTTTAACCCTGGCTGTTGGGAGGTCTTTCAGGGCTCCTGTGTTCTTTCAACAAGCCACCATCTTTTTCTGGTTTCACGTGAAATTCCATTATCTGCTGCTGGCCTCTCTCAGCTAATTGGTAGACAGCCTCTTTGGTTTCTGCGTAGACTGTGAGCTACTGAGGCCACAGATCACATCTTCTGTTTGATATCAATTATGAGCCAGATTATGCCCAAAACATACTCCTTAGTTAATTAGTATGTCAGCAGAGTTGATTCTTTTAAAGAAATTCCCACTATTTGGAGGCTGGAAGTTGTGTTTGTTGTGCTGGGAGCTGGTAAAGACATGCAGAACCGAAGTAGGCTCCAACTCTACTGTCTTTTACAGCTCATGCTGCTTCTACCTGAAAGTCTCCACAGTGAACACCTAAAGCTCAAAAGCTGCAGAATACCCAACTCATAGTGACTTGTGGCTCCCTTTGCCAGGCACATAGAACATGGGTGCCAAGATTTCATGATAGTAACCTTAACCTTCGTTTTTGAGCTTTACACGATCTTATTAATCACTGAGAAAGTTGGGAAGTTTCTTAGTTGGGTTCCCCCAGAAGCTGACCTTATTATAAGGCTTCAAGTACAAGTACTTTCTTGGGAGGTGACCTCAGTGGGGAGTGGAGAAATGAGACAGGGAATGAAGGGCAGCCATTGTATTATTGTATTATCAAGTGCATCATTACTATGTATGGGTGGAGCTCAGTTTCTCTGGAGAAAGCTGGGAGACAGTGTAGAATCTATACATACCTAAGAGTTCTCCTGTCCCTTAAGAGCAGGGGCGTTTATGCACCAACTTCTGTCAGGTTTGGGTTGAGGGCTGCACCTGGGCATGTTAGTTCTCCAGCTCTTCTAAGCACACAGGCGGAGTGCGCTCTTGCTGCCAGAGAAAGTCCTTGGGCTCAGATATGGGAAAGGTCTGCAGGATATGGGTGAGCCACCAAAAGCATCTACTACAGGCATATCCCCATTTTACAGATGAAGATACTGAGACCCCAAGAAGCTAAGTGACTCACCTAGAAATGGTCCTGAAGGCTGGTACTTGAGTCTGTGAATCTGAGTAAGGACTGTATTAGAGGGTTCTCTGAAATCTCTCTCTGCCTCTGCTTCTTACAGCAGCAGGTCCTTCCTCCGCTGCCTGCTCAATGGCCTGGACATGACCTCCTGGACTTGGCAGGGAGTGTATTTGTACAAGGGCACACCCAGCAAAATGAGTGATGAATTTGGCCTAATGTCTTGGTAGTTGCAAGTTCGTTGTTTGAGTTGGATGGGGACAAGTTCCTGTACTATTTCAGGAGGCGTGAGTTATGCCAACCCCACCAATAAGCAGTGTTAAAAGATTAGGCAGATAGATGAAAGAAACTCCTGGCTTCTTGTTTGCTTAGACTGTGGGGCTGACAGATAGTTTGTTTGTCTCTGACACCAGGTTCCTGACACCTCCAGATGATAGAACTTCCCTGCTCTAGTGAGTCCCAGTTTCTCACCATTCCCCTGTCTCCTCCTGAACTTTCAGGTTTAGTTCTTGGTTCTTTTTTGACTACCCCCTCCCACTGTGCCTCATATATTTCCATCCCGTTCCCCTGGTGAACTCTTGGATAATCCTTATGAATCTGGAGAAGGGATTCCAGGGCGGGAGACCTGGGTTCTGCCAACAAATAAGTGGGTGTGTGGTCTGGGGTGCTTGCCCAGCCTCAGTTTCCCACAGGAGGAATGGTATGTTTAAAGAGGAAATTACCCTTGCCTGGTCCACCTCACCAGACTGCCCAGAACTTCAGAGCACATGAAGTTACTAAAAGGATTGTCACATCTCAGGACCTGGCTGACTTCCTGGGCTCCAAGAAACATCAGAACAGTTTGTCAGCATATGAAAAGAAGTTCCACCTCGCAGATATTCAGAAATATGTGAATTAGAACAAGATACTGCTGATGGTAGTGGTGGTGCTAGAGGAATGTCTAGCCCCTTCAGGGACAGTTTGACACTATCACAATAAAAAAACAACAACCATGTCCCCAAATCCAGAGAATCACTTCTTTAAATCTGCAGCAGAGGCCCTTGCACAGATGTGTAAGGACGTAGGTATGCCTGAAGCTGTCCACAAAAGAAGCGCTTCTCAACAGTCCATGGACAAGCTCAGCCTTTATTTACAATCTATTGCAAACTCATACATTTTTACTAAAATGAATTACTAGGGAAATGAAATTTTAAAAACTGAAGACTTTCAGAAGATGAGCCTCCGATTTTTATTGTGGAATTTGGCCAAACATGACTCTGCCTAGCTGTCGGTATGGTTCTCCAGTGTTTACCCTCAGTCTGTCCTCCTGCCAGCACGGGCTGCTAAGAGCTCACTGGGTCTGTGACCACAGAATTTGGGCAGCGCTCCTCTGCTGTGTTGCCTGCAAAAAATCAAAACAACTGGAAAGAACTGAAATATTTATCAATAAAAGAATGTCACTCTGGCTCAGCGGTAGAATGTTGGCACAGTGTGTGGAAGTCCTGGGTTTGATTCCCAGTCAGGGCACAGAGAAGTGACCATCTGCTTCTCCACCCTTCCCCCTCCTCCTTCTCTCTCTCTCTTTCTCTCTCTCTCTCTCTCTCTCTCTCTCTCTCGACCCCTCCTATATCCACGGCTTGGCTCAGGTGCTGAGGATGGTGCCATTGCCTCGCCTCAGGTGTCAAAAATAGCTCTGTTGCTGAGCAACGAAGCAACAGCCCCAGATGGGCAGAGCATCAGGAGGGTTGCCAGGTGGATTCTGGTCCTGGTGCATACAGGAGTCTGTCTCTCTGCCTCCCTTGCTGGAGGTCCCCCCCCCCAATCAAGGCACATGTGAGAAAGCAATCAATGAACAACTAAGGAGCTGCAATGAAGAATTGATGGTTTTCATCTCTCTCCCTTCCTGTCTGTCTGTCCCTCTTTCTCTCTCTCACTTAAAAAAAATAAATCTTCAATAAAACAACACTATGTATTTCCTAAGTGTGCATGAATATGTATAAACATATATAAAAAAAGGTACTGGAAATGCTACTGAGAATGGCCAGTAAAAGGGGATTCTTTTGTAATGGTTTAATGTCTATGAAACGAAGGCATTCAAATATTACTTGTATAATTAAAAAAAAAAAATCTAACGTCTAAGCAAGGTTGATCTAAGACAGGCAAAGCCTCTCCCTGCTATTCAAGTTAAATTTAGGAAACCGAATTTTCCAAGCTTTTCGCTAGCCCCCAACAGAGGGACACCCCACACACTGCTATGCAGGTGAGATACGGATTGTGCTCGTGTGAATAAGAAGCTGCCCTGGCCCCAGCAGCAGTCCAAGAGGCTAGAGGGGCTACTGGCTGGTTGGTAGCTTATGCACCCCTTGTGAGGTAGCCAGAGGCAGAAGAAAGAATTTGTATTTTAGATTAAACTGTAGAATAATATTCTAAAGCCTGAGCTCGGAGCTGAAGGTAGATTGAGCACAGGTATTTAGTTTTGGCTCCTTTCTGAATCCTGGCTCAGATGAAACGGAGACGGATGCCTACCGACATGAAGAAAACGGGGCTGGAAGGCGGGAGAAATTCTTAATGAATTTAGCAGAAGGGAAACAGTGGAATCCTGTGGGCAGCGGGAAGGGGAATGCTGCATGACTTACACCACAGAACTCCAAAGGCCCTTTCATTTTCTCCTCTCTGGGTTCTTTGACCCTAGCGTTCTGACGTTCCTGCTGATTTACCTTCACACGAATCTTTCAATATGGGAAATTACCTCCTTTCATTCTGGTAGTTTTATTGTATAATTGCCCTGATAATCTCCTCCCCCACTGTTTTCTCTGTTCTTTTTCTGGAACTCTTCCTAGCTGGATGTTGGACCAACTGGATTCCGACTGTATTTTTCTTATGTTTTCTTTTCTAGTTTCCATGTTACTTATTTATTTATTTTTTTTAAAGATTTTACTTATTGATTGTTATGGAGAAAGGAGAGAGAGAGGAAGGAGGAATGAGCAGCATCAACTCACAGTTGCTTCACTTTAGTTGTTCATTGATTGATTGTCGTATGTATCTTGACCAGGCAAGCCCAGGGTTTTGAACCGGCCACCTCAGTGTTTCAGGTCAACTGTTCTAGACACTGCACCCACCACAGGCCAGTCTCTAGTTTTGCTTGCTGATATATTTTTGAAAAATATTGGCTTTATCTTCTAAATGCTTCTATTGGATTTAAAAAAAAAATTAAACTTATTTATTTTTATTTTTTATTATTATTATTTTTTGTATTTTTCTGAAGCTGGAAACGGGGAGAGACAGTCAGACAGACTAACGCATGCGCCCGACCGGGATCCACCTGGCACGCCCACCAGGGGCGATGCTCTGCCCACCAGGGGGCGATGCTCTGCCCCTCCGGGGGGTCGCTCTGCCACGACCAGAGCCACTCTAGCACCTGGGGCAGAGGCCAAGGAGCCATCCCCAGTGCCCGGGCCATCTTTGCTCCAATGGAGCCTTGGCTGCGGGAGGGGAAGAGAGAGACAGAGAGGAAGGAGGGGGGGGCATGGAGAAGCAAATGGGCACTTCTCCTATGTGCCCTGGCCGGGAATCGAACCCGGGTCCCCCGCACGCCAGGCCGATGCTCTACCGCTGAGCCAACCGGCCAGGGCCAAACTTTTTATTTTGAGATAATAGTAGATGCAGGAGTAGTTGTGAGAAATCAGACAGAGAGCTCCTGTCTACCCTTTACCATTCCTCTAGTTGTAACATCTTGCGAAACTATAGACCAATATTACAATCAGGATATTGACGGTGATGCAGTTATGGTACAGAACACTTCTGTCATCACAAGGATCTTTCAGGTCGCCCTGTCATAGCCACACCCACTTTCTTCCACAGCTGTTCCCTCTTTAACCTATTTTTGTAATTTTATTTCAACAATGGGATCACACAGTTTGTGACCTTTTGTGATTGACCTTTTGTGTTTTTGTTTTTTTTTACTCAACACAATTCAGATTCATACAGGTTATTCCTTGCATCAATAGTTTGTTCCTGTTTATTGATGAATATTTTTTGCATGTTATTGATGTACTAACATTTCTTTAACTATTTGCTTGTCTTTTCATCCTTTTAACAAGATCTTCTATGGAGCAAAAGTTTTTAATTTTGGTGAAGTACAATTTCCTGATCTTCCTTTTATGGACAGTACTTTTGGTATCAAACATAAACCCTACACCCCAGAGATTTTTCTCCTATGCTTATGTGGGGGGCTAAAAATATTAATACTTTTCTTCCTACCTTTTAAGTTTTTCTAACTGGGCTAATAATCAAACGAACAGAGACAGGTTAACAGGAGAAAATCAAAGTTTTAGTTCATGCACATGGGGAATTCACATAAACGTGAAATGCCAAAGACAGCGAGGCAACACTGGGTGCGGATGTCATCTTCAGACAATGAAGAAGGAGGGAGGGAATGGGTATTAGATTTCAGAAGTGAGAATGGGCGGTTTACAGGTAGTTGAAGAACAGAACACACATGGCAGGAAAATTCTTGCTAGGTGACTCAGAAACAATGGGACACGGGGGTTCTAGATAATAGACCCCTGCCTGAAGCCCTTTTCTTTACCATACTTAATTCAAGGCAAATTAACTTAGGCTAATGCAGATATCCTAAGATTTCCTTCCTGAAACAGGTTTTTCTTTTTTCTTTTTTTTTTAAGAGATAGAGACAGAGGGACAAATAGGGACGGACAGGAGGGGAGAAGGATGAGAAGCATCAATTCTTCTTTGTGGCATCTTAGTTGTTCATTGATTGCTTTTCTCATATGTGCCTTGACCTGGGGAGGGGGAGAGGCTTCAGCAGACCAAGTGACCCCTTGCTCGAGCCAGCGACCTTGGACTCAAGCTGGTAAGCCTTGCTCAAACCAGATGAGCCTGCGCTCAAGCTAGAGACCTCGGGGTTTCAAACCTGGGTCCTCGACATCCCAGTCTGATGCTCTATACACTGCACCACCGCCTGGTCAGGCTTGAAACAGGTTTTTCTGTCTGAATCTCTTAGGTGGGAGATGGAGGAGGGTCAAAGGTTCTTTTGAATCTTGTTTCTTTTTTTTTTTTTTTTTTTAATTTTTATTTTATTTTATTTATTCATTTTAGAGAGGAGAGAGAGAGAGGAGAGAGAGAGAGAGAGAAGGGGGGAGGAGCTGGAAGCATCAACTCCCACATGTGCCCCGACCAGGCAAGCCCAGGGTTTCGAACCGGCAACCTCAGCACTTCCAGGTCGACACTCCATCCACTGTGCCACCACAGGTCAGGCCTGAATCTTGTTTCTTAATAAACAGCTTAAAATCAGTATCCCAAAAAGGCAGCTTCAGGGTGGCAAAACACTGGTTCCTTTCACCTACTTTTAAAAGTTTTATAATTTTACATTTCACATTTAAGTTCATGATCCATTTAGAGTTAATTTTTATATTAAGTGTGAGGTTTAGGTTGATGTTCTTCCTTTCTCTCTCTCTCTCTCTTTCTTATTTATTTATTTATTTACTTACTTATTTTTCAGCCTATGGATGTTTTGACACCTTTGTCAAAAATCAGTCACAAATGAAATGGTGCTGCCAATACAGGGCTCTCTGCTTGTCAGGTTCGGCAGCTACTCTGCCCTATTCCAGACATGTCCTTGGAGCCCAGAGCTCCAGTTACCTGAAACCTCGGGCAGAAGAGGAAAGGAGAATAATAGCAGTCCTGGAGAAAAACAAGCAGGATGAACTGAAACGGACTGAGCATGAATTAGCAGAAGCCCAAGATGACAGCATACTGAAGGGAGCCTCCTTGCTCCGAGCAGTGTATGAGTCAAGCTTTCTGTGCTGTGTGAGCAACAACAAACCGCCTGGCTAGTCTTTGTGCGTTTATTTTTTAGTTCTCTACTCTGCTCCATTGGCCAATAAAACTGTCCTTCCTCTGATACTACCCAGCCTTGATTACTGTAGTGTTATAGCAAGTCTTGAAATTTGAGAAGTTGATTTCTCTTTCTCTTCCTCAAAAATTATTTTAGATATTCTAATTCCTTTGCCTTTACTAGAAATTTAAAAATAATCTTGTATAGACAAGAAAAATCTAAAAAATACTTTGCTAAATTTTTTTTTTTTTGTATTTTTCTGAAGCTGGAAACGGGGATAGACAGACAGACTCCCGCATGCGCCTGACCAGGATCCACCTGGCACGCCCACCAGGGGGCGACGCTCTGCCCACCAGGGGGCAATGCTCTGCCCCTCCGGGGCGTAGCTCTGTCGAGACCAGAGCCACTCTAGCGCCTGGGGCAGAGGCCAAGGAGCCATCCCCAGCGCCCGGGCCATCTTTGCTCCAATGGAGCCTTTGCTGCGGGAGGGGAAGAGAGAGACAGAGAGGAAGGAGAGGGGGAGGGGTGGAGAAGCAGATGGGCGCTTCTCCTGTGTGCCCTGGCCGGGAATTGAACCCAGGACTCCTGCATGCCAGGCTGACGCTCTACCACTGAGCCAACTGACCAGGGCCTGAAATTTTGATAGAAATTGCTTTATACCTGTATATCCATTTGTGGAGAACTGACATCTTCACTATGTGGGCCTTCTAATCCACAAACATACCATGACTCTCCATTTGTTTAGATCTGCTTTGATTTCTTGCATCAACATTTGGTAGGTTCAGCATACAGATACTGTATGGTTTTGTTAGATGTACACACAAGCCTATATTATTTTGTGTGTGCAATTGTAAATTTGGTTTTAATGTTGGTGTCCACTGTTCATTACTAGTTATAGAAATGCAATGGATTTTTATATGTTTTTTTAATTGATTGCTTTTAGACAGAGAGAGGAAGGGAGGGAGAGAGAGAGAAGAATTCATTTGTTCCATTTAGTTGTGCATTCATTGATTGCTTCCCGTATATGCCCTGATTGGGCATTGTAGGGCCAGTAGCCACAGCCATCACATCCACCTGGCTCATGCAGGTTCCCATTAGATTCGGACAGACGGTAGAGAAACAGTGGAGCCAAGAAATGGTGGGCCATGGCTTTATTCTAGCCTCACATGGGTGGGCGAATAAATACACACAGCAGGAAAACATTTCCCTTCCATTCAGGGCTCCCAAAGCCACTGACTTTCTCCCGATTTTCCTAGAATCAAAAGCCCCCACCAGTCTTATTCGCCTCTGTTCCCCATCTCCTTCAGCACCCGGCCATCTTGGCTGCTGCTTCTCTGCAACCACATGGCTTCTTCAAAAATGACCTCCTAGCTCAGGGATCGGGAATCTATGGCTCGCGAGCCAGATGTGGCTCTTTTGATGGCTGCATCTGGCTCACAGACAAATCTTCAATAAAAAAAATAATGTTAAAAATATAAAACATTCTCATGTATTACAGTCCATTCATTTCCTACAGCTCATGTTCATGGTTGTGGATGGCTGGAGCCAATCACAGCTGTCCTCCGGGACAACACCAAATTTTTATTGGATAATGTGTAACGTACACAGGTCGGTTGTTGTATGGCTCTCACGGAATTACATTTTAAAATATATGGCGTTCATGGCTCTCTCAGCCAAAAAGTTTCCCGACCCCTGTCCTAGCTCCTCCTTCTTCTTTCTTCTTAAAACCTTTTGGCACAAAACCCTTCTTCCAGCACACATTAGCATAACCAAGCCCCTTTCCAAGCAGGAAGGTAATTAGCTGCCCCACATAAGCAGCATCATCACCTGCACATGAACAGCAGCCTTTTTTGTGTGACAGAGACAGAGTCAGAGAGAGGAACAGATAGGGACAGACAGGAAGGGAGAAGGATGAGAAGCATCAATTCTTTGTTGTGGCACCTTACTTGTTCATTGATTGCTTTGTCATATTGCCTTGGGGGGGGGGTCTACAGCAGACTGAGATACCCCTTGCTTGAGCCAGCAACCCTGGGCTCAAGCTGGTGAGGTTTGCTCAAACAAAATGAGCCTGTGCTCCATTAACAAAACAACACAGAATAAGTGCTGGTGAGGATGTGGAGAAAAGGGAACCCTCCTGCGCTGCGAGTGAGAATGCACACTGGTGCAGCCACTGTGGAAAACAGTATGGAGATTCCTCAAAAAGTTAAAAATGGAACTGCCCTTTGACCCAGCTATCCCGCTTTTAGGAATATACCCCAAGAACACCATATCACTGATTCCAAAGGAGAAATGCACCCCCATGTTTATGGCAGCATTGTTCACAATAGCAAAGATCTGGAAACAGCCCAAGTCTCTGTCAGTGGATGAGTGGATTAAAAAGCAATGGTACATATACACAATGGAATACTATGGGGCCATGAAAAAGAAGGAAATCTTACCTTTTGCGACAACATGGATGGACCTGGAAACTATTATGTTAAGTGAAATAAGCCAGACAGAGAAAGAAAAATACCATATAACCTCATTCATTTGAGAAATCCAATGAACAATGTGAACTGAGGAACGGAACTGAGACAGAGGAGAGATCAAAGGGACCAGAGGAAAAGAGGACAGAGGGAAAGGGAATGATAGGATGGGATAATCCTGAAGGGAAGGTGGGAGGGTGCTATGAGGAGGAGGGCAAGGGGGATGTTGAGGAGAATACAGGGGAAAGAGGGATGCATTTGGGGTGACACTAGAATCTATGTAAACACAATAAATTAAAATCAATTAAAAAAAGGAAAACATTGTGAAAAATCATAAGTTATTGAATATTAACATGAATAGATAATCTGTGTATTCTGTTCTTCTGGAACATCATTAATACAGAACAGAATTGCTTGCTCAGGAGACGGATGGAATATAGATTAAGTTGTTGGTATGGAATTTGATATAAAAGATGTGACTAAAAATAAATAAAAATATTTAACATAGCAAAACTCAAAAAAAAAAATGAGCCTGTGCTCAAGCTGGTGACCTCAGGGTCTCGAACCTGGGTCCTCCGCGTCTCAGTCCGACGCTCCATGCACTGCACCACCGCCTGGTCAGGCAGCAGTGGCCATTTTTAACAAAGTGAGCATAAAAATCACATTTTACAAACTTATTTGCCCAACAGGCATCAAACCTGAAACCTTGGCATTTCAAGACAATGCTCTAACTCAGTGGTCCCCAACCTTTTTGGGGCCACGGACTGGTTTAATGTCAGAAAATATTTTCATGGACCGGCCTTTAGGGTGGGACAGATAAATGTATCACGTGACCGAGACAAGCATCAAGAGTGAATCTTAGATGGCTGTAACAGAGGGAATCTGGTCATTTTTAAAAAATAAAACATCGTTCAGACTTAAATATAAATAAAACGGAAATAATGTAAGTTATTTACTCTTTCTCTGCTGACCGGTACCAAATGGCCCACGGACCGGTACTGGTCCACAGCCCGGGGGTTGGGGATCACTGCTCTAACTGACTGAGCTAACTGGCCAGGGCCTGATTTTTATATGTCTAACTTGTATCCTGAGAGCTTGTTGAACTCACTTATTAGTTCTTGGGTTGTTATTTTTTCATATTCCTCAGGATTTTCTACATTGACAATTATGTCATCTGCAAATAGGGACAGTTGTATTTTTTCCTTTCCCATCATATGCATTTATCCATTCCTACTCTTTTTGTCTGTTTGTTTGGTTTCATTTTTGCCTTACTGCACTGGTCAGAACTTGTTGAACCAAGTCAAGGCCACAAGAATTTGGCTTGTCTTTTTCCTGTAAAAGTGTGATATAACTGGTAGATTCTTTGGTAGATGTAATTTATCAAGTTGAGAAAGTTTTCTTCTATTTCTATTTTTCTGAGTTTAATTAATTAATTACTTCTAAATTTAACTTATTTATTGATTTTAGAGAGAGGGGAAGGAGGTAAGAGAGAGAAAGAAAAGAGAAACATCTACTTGTTGTTCCACTTATTTATGCATTCATTGGTTTATTCCTGTATGTGTCCTGACCAGGGATCAAAGCTGCACCCTTGGTAAATAAGGACAATGCTCTAAGCAACTGAGCTACCTGACACAGGCCTTTGAAAGTTTATTATTTAAGTCAGAATGGATGTTAAATTTTGTCAAATACTTTTCTGCATTGATTAATAATATGATCATGTGATTTTCTTTTTAAGATTGTTACTATGGTAGATTACATTGATAGATTTGTAAAACTATTGAACTAGCCTTGAATTCAAGTGTCTCCTGTTTAAAATAAACCTTATTTGGTCATTGCTAAATTTTCTTGCTAATATTTTGTTAAGGGCTGTTGCATCTATATATATTCATGAGAGATATTGGTCTATAACTTTTTGTTTTGTTTTGTTTATTATTTGTTATTTTCATTTTTATTCAATTCAATATATTTTAAATTTCCCTTGGGACTTCTTCTTTGATTATTTATAAGTGTGTAATTTATTTTTCAAGTATTGAAGATTTTTCTGTTATATTTCTGTTATTTATTTTCATTTTGATCTCATTGTGGTCAGAGAACACATTTCATGGTTTCAATTCCTTTAATTCATTGATTTGTCTTGTGGCTCAGAATATGGTTTATCTTGTTGGCATATGTTCGATGTCCACTTGAAAAGAATGTGTAGCCTGCCCTGTGTTGGTACAGTGGATAAAGTGTCAACCTATAACGCTGAGGAGGCCAGTTTGAAGCTCTGGGCCTGCCCAGTCAAGGCACATTTGGGAGAGTTGATGCTTCCCACTCCTCCCTTGTCTCACTCTCTCTTTCTTTTCTTCTCTCTTTCTCTCCTCTAGCTAAAAAAAATAAAAATAAATAAATAAAATATTTAATAGAAAAGAATGTGTTTTCTTCTGCTGTGAAGTAAAATATTCTATATATGTCAATTAGATTCTGTTGTTTGGTGGTAGTGTTATTTCATAACCTTGTGATTTTCTATTTAGTTATTTATTCATTATTTTTCTGGAGTGAGAAGCAGGGAGGCAGAGAGACAGATTCCTGCATGTGCCTGACCAGGATCCACCCTGCATGCCCACCAGGGGCGATGCTCTGCCCATCTGGGCTGTTGCTTCATTGCAACCGGAGCCATTCTACCGCTTGAGGCAGAGGCCGTAGAGCCATTCTCAGTGCCTGGGCCAACTTTGCTCCAATAGAGCCTCAGCTGTGAGAGAGGAAGAGAGAGACAGAGAGAAAGGAGAGGAGAAAGGGTAGAGAAGCAGATGGGTGCTTCTCCTGTTTGCCCTGGCCAGGAATCAAACCCGGGACTTCCATATGCCAGACCGACTCTCTACTGCTGAGCCAACCAGCCAGGGCTTTTTTTGTTTTGTTTTGTTTTGTTTTGTTTTGACAGAGACAGAGAGAAAGTCAAAGAGAGGGACAGATAGGGACAGACAGATAGGAAAGGAAAGAGATGAGAAGCATCAATTTTTTGTTGCAGTTCCTTAATTGTTCAGTGATTGCTTTTTCATATGTGCCTTGACCAGGGGGTTGCAGCAGAGTGAGTGTCCCCTTGCTCAAGCCAGCAACCTTGGGCTCAAGGCAGCAACCTTGGGCTTCAAGCCAGTGACCTTTGGGCTCAAGCCAGCAACCATGGGGTCATGTCTATGATCCCACGTTCAAGCCAGCGATCCTTTGCTCAAGCTGGTGAGCCTGTGCTCAAGCCAGATGAGCCTGCACTCTAGCCAGCATCCTTAGGGTTTCGAACCTGGGTCCTCCATGTCCCAGTCCAACGCTCTATCCACTGCGTCACCGCCTGGTCAGGCTGTTCGGTTATTTTTTCAGCTGTTGTGAGAAGGATATTGAATGCTCCAACTGTAATTGTGAGTTTATCCTTTAAGGTCTATCAGCTTCACATATATTTTTAGGTCTGTTGTTTGATGCATGCACATTTAAGATTGCTGTCTTTCTGGTGAATTGACTCTATTTTTAATTATATAATGTTCTTTTCTGTCTCTGGTAATATTCTTTGCCTTTGAGTCTACTTTATCTAATATTAATATAGCCACTCCAGCTTCCTTTTGATTGAGGTATGCATGATATTTCTGTTTCTATTCTTTTACAATCTGCCTTTGTTTGGAGTTTCTTGTAGACAGCATATAGTTGTCATGTTTCTTAATTCATTCTACCAATCTTTGTCTTTTAATTGGTGTATTTAGACCATTTACATTTAATATAATTATTGGTATGTTAGTGCTCAAATCTGCCATTTTGTTTTTATTTTCTGTTGTTCTGGGTTTTTTTTGGTTTATTTTCTATTTTATTTTTCCTCCCTTTTTGTGGGCTACTTGAGTATATTTTAGAATTATATTTTGATTTATTTATAGTATTTTTGAGTGTATCTCTTTGAATATATATATTTTTTAATACTTGATCTCACTGTGCCTCCTTAGGTACTTTCATTGAAGTGACATTTGTTTCTTATGCTTAGGGGTACAATGACAAGAACAACAATAATAATGGTTTTCTTCTCTACCTTTTATCATGTGCCTGGTTCTCTATAATTTCAATTTATTATAGCTTATTATTTCAATTTTTCAATGTGAAAATTAAAGAGACTTGGAGTACTTGAGTAATTTCTTCAGGATTATACTGTTAGACTATTTGCTACTAGCTTTCAAATTTTTCTATCACATTTGAAAATAGCTGTAAAAAAATTAAATTAAATTAAAAAACAAAAACAGCTGTTGCCTGTGGAGTTTGTTTTGAGATAGTTTTTAAAATTAATTCCTGGTTCATCTGCCATTTAAAATGAAGGCTCTTGTCTACCTTGGGGTTGAAGTATTCTTCCTTCTCTCACTTTTCTCTTTCTCAGTTATGCCTCTAGAGACTGCCTGCATCATGGGTTCTAGAAAATAAGGATGTTTTCAGCAGCAAAGGATTCCAGATATTAGGTGGCAGTGTAGTGCCCAATAATTCTAAAAACAAGATGCTCTGTCTTAACTTTGAAGGTTTTTGTTTTTGTTTTTTGAGAAGAGAGACAGACAGATAGGAAAAGAGAGACCTTAGTTGTTCATTGATTACTTTCTTATATGTGCCTTTATTGGAGGGCTCCAGCCTAGCTAGTGACCCCTTTCTCAAGCCAGCAACCTTGGGCTCAAACCAATGACTTTTGAGCTCAAATCTATGATACCACACTCAAGCCAGTGAGCTGGGCTCAAGGTGGCAACCTCAGGGTTTCAAACCTGGGTCATCAGCATCCCAGGCAAATGCTCTATCCACCACCTGGTCAGGCTATGCCCTAACTTTGGACAGATTACACCTCTCACAGGAAAGTTAGTGCTGCTATTTTTTCCCTACCAATTAAAACAGACTCATTCCTAGTGGATAGATTTTGTGGTCAATCACTTATTTCAATTTAAACTCCACCCTAAAGAGATAAATCCTTTCAATGCTGTCAGAATTTCCCTTGTCCATCTTAGCCACCACTATTATGATCACAACCTGGACTATATCACCACTAGGAATCACATTTGTGCTGAAATCTTGTTCTCAAACATTTCACTCCTCTGACAACTGTTGATCCTTCTGGTTTACTTGAAGGAATTCTCCCATTTCCAGAATCCTTTTATTTCATCAAGACCTCTAATATCTTTTTGCTGTCATTACTTTGTTTCCTTCCCTCTGTAGGTGTCTATCATTATAATTCCTGTATTAGTCAGGTTTTGCTGTGGTAATAAATAGCCCCTAAATCTCAATTGCTTACACAACAAAGTTTACTTCTTACCAACAGTTTTGCTGGCTTTTATTTTTTTTAATATGCAACACATGGACTTGGTCTTTATAAACTAGCTTGCAAATAAAGTTACTCTTTGCTTATCTGTCCTAACCTATAAAATGTTGCACCAACAGACCCCCATAGCTTTTCACTATGTAAACATATAACTCCTCCCCTTAAGACAAGGAGAAAGAAAAACAAAATTCCCACCCAAAAGAAACACTAACCAGAAATATCAAATTCAGTAGATTTGACACCAGAAACAGGTTATAAGCAACTCTTACTTAAGTCTTTTACCTAAGTAGTACTAGGAAATTAAAGAGTGTTGACCAAAATAACACAGTTTCTCATTTAACTTTATTTTATTGACAATAGAAAGAGGGGAAAGGAGAGAAAGAGAGAGAGAGAGAGAGAGAGAAACTGATTTTTATTGTTTCACTTATTTATGCATTCATTGTTTGATCCTTGTATGTGCCCTATAACCTTGGTGGTTTCTTTTTTTTACAGAGACAGAGAGAGAGTCAGAGAGAGGGATAGATAGGAACAGAGAGGGATAGACAGGAACGAAGAGAGATGAGAAGCATCAATCATCAGTTTTTCATTGCAACATTTTAGTTATTCATTGATTGCTTTTTCATATGTGCCTTGACTGTGGGCCTTCAGCAGACCGAGTAACCCCTTGCTCAAGCCAGCAACCTTGGGTCCAAGCTGGTGAGCTTTTGCTCAAACCAGATAAGCCCACACTCAAGGGCGACTTCGGGGTCTCGAACCTGGGTCCTCGGCATCCCAGTTTGATGCTCTATCCACTGCACCACTGCCTGGTCAGGCATAACCTTGGTGTTTTAAGACAACACTAACCAACTGAGCTACCCATCCAGGGCTTTCATTAAACTTTGTTTTAATGGGTCTCAAAATTCTGTGGCAGATTTTGGTCAAGTTGTTTCTATTTAAAAAGTACTCAGCCTGACCAGGCAGTGATGCAGTAGATAGAGTGTCAGACTGGGACACAGAGGACCCAGGTTTGAAACCTTGAGGATACTGGCTCATCCAGCTTGAGCACAGGTTCACCAGCTTGAGTGAGGGGTCGCTGGCTTGAGCATGGGATCATATACATGACCCCATGGTCTCTGGTTTGAGCCCAAAGGTCATGGGCATGAGCCCAAGGTCGCTTGCTTGAACAAGGGGTCACTTGTTCTGTGGTAGCCTTTCAGTCAAGGCACATATGAGAAAGCAGTCAATTAACACTAAGGAGCTGCAACAAAGAGTCGCAACGAAGAATTGATGCTTCTCATCTCTCCTTTCCTATCTGTCCCTATCTGTCCCTCTCTCTGTCTTGTCACAAAAAAAAGAGCACTCATTCAAAAAACTAATAACTTAAAAACTGCTACACAAACACCCAGATGGTCCACAAAATAATCCCCTTTCCTTTTGAAGGTTTTACAATGCATTATAATCATTAACCAGTCTTTTTCTATTAAACTTAAGTGGCCAAGCCTGACCTGTGGTGGCGCAGTGGATAAAGCGTCGACCTGGAAATGCTGAGGTCACCAGTTCAAAACCCTGGGCTTGCCTGGTCAAGGCACATATGGGAGTTGATGCTTCCAGTTCCTCCCCACCTTCTCTCTCTGTCTCTCCTCTCTTTCTCCCTCTCTGTCTTTCTCTCCTCTCTAAAATTTAAAACAAAAACAAAAACAAAAAAAACTTAAGTGGCCAACTGAGACAAATAGTTCACAATCATTCTCCTAACACTGATTAAGACTGGGGTGGCAGGTATTTAGCCTTCTGAGCTTTCTGGGCAGACCTGGTGACTTTGCCAGCTCCAGTTGCCTTCTTGTTCACTGCCTTGACAAACAGCAAAATGGCTCAGAAAATAGAGAAGTTCTCAACACATAAGGGCTTGCCAGACACCATATCTATGATGGCAGCATCATCAGATTTCAGAAACATTGGGCCATCTTTCAACTTTTTCCCAGAATGACAATCAATCTTCAGCTCAGCGAATCTGCCAGCACCGTGAGCTGTGTGACAATCCAGTGCTGCGAGCTGCGTGACGGTCCAGCACAGCTGCACGTCCCGCACTGACCTGGCCTGGGTGGCTCAGGATGATCACTGGAGCTGTGAAGCAAGCTGGCTGTCTCCATTAATGGATCATCTTTGCTGTCACCAGCCACACTGCGCGACAAACACCTTTGACAGACAGGTTTTTGACATTGAAACCCATATTGTCCCCAGACAGAACTTCCCTCGAAGCTTCATGGTGCATTTCAACAGACTTCACTTCATTTGTAATGTTGACACTGGAGCGAAGGTCACCCCCATGCAGGTGTAATAAACCAGTTTCCACTGGGCTCACAGGGACAGTACCAATACGACCAATTTTGTAGACGTCCTGGAGGGGCAGACACAGGTGCTTGTCAGTTGGATTATTTGGTGGCAGAGTTTAGTCCAAGAGCGTCAAGCAGCGTGGTGCCACGGGCTTTGCCGTCTTTACGTTGGCTTTCCACCCCTTGAACCAAGGCCTGTGAGCACTCAAGGTCCAGCACGTTGTCACTGTTCCAACCAGAAATCGGCACAAAGGCTACTGTGTCAAGGTTGCAGCTAATTTTCTTAATGTAGGTGCTGAGTTCTTTAACAATTTCCTTGTTTCTCTTCTGGCTAGAGGGCAGCCCACTGGAATCAAAAATCAGTTGTTTCATACCCAGTGTGTGGGCCAAAAGGGCATGCTTGCCAGTTTGCCCATTGTTGGAGATGCCTGCTTCAAATTCGCCAATAGCAGCAACATCAGGACAGCACAGCCAGCCTGCGATGTGCCTATAGTCCTGTTTTTGATGAGGTCCCTGTGTCCTGGGGCATCAGTGGTGATCACATAATACTTGCTGGTCTCGATGTTCCACAGGGAGAGATTAGTGGTGATACATGCTCACGCACAGCTTTCAGTTTATCCAAGACCCAAGTTTACAAAGGAGCCCTTCCCCAGCTCAGCAGTCTCCTTTTCAAATTTCTCAATGGTTCTTTAGTTGATCCCACCACGTTTGTAGATCAGACGGCCTATAGTGGTAGACTAGCCGGAATCTATGCGTCCAATAAAGATAATGTTGCTATGAGTCTTCTCTTTCCCATTTTGGCTTAAATTTAGCCCTGGATTTCATAACACCTGTGTCCTGGTGGCAAACCCATTGTGAAAAGCTCCACTGGTTGGCTTTGTCACACCTGGGCTTTAGGCTCCAGTGTGTCCTGCTCTAAGACCAGGGGAAGGAGCAGTGGGTGCCCAGGAAACACTGCCCATGGCAGATAATGGGAGCACAAGGGGAGTGGAAGCTGCAGTATCTCTTAAGGCTGAAGCTTGGAACTGGCACACTGTCACCTCTGCCTGCCTACTGGTCAGAGCAACTCACCCGGTCAAGCCAAGTCAATGGGGCGGTAACCCTTTTCCATTCCCAGGGATGAAAATGTTTGCTGGACACTGATATAATTTACCACACCTCCTTCAATCAACTCCCTGGCCCCTCTCCCTCTGTAGATACAATCCTGGATGCACACAACTATTTTGCCTTCCTTCTGTACGTACCCACGTAACAGAACACTGGTTTGAGGAAAATTGTACAGCTTTTATTCTTATTTATTTATTTAATATTTTATTATGGTAGAAATTTGCATAATGCAAAATTTATAATCTTAACCACTTCTACATGTACAGTTTAGTAGTGTTAAGTATATTTCCATTGCTGTACAACCAATCTCCAGAGCTTTTTCATCTTGCAAAACTGAAACTCTGTACCCATTAAACAGTAACTCCCCACTCCCCACTGTCCTCAGCCCCTGGCAACCACCCTCCATTCTATTTTCTGTTTCTATGAATCTGACTACTCATATAAGTGAAATTATGTAGAGTTTGTCCTTTTGTGTCTGGCTTATTTCACTTAGCATAATGTCCTCAAGGTTCATTCATGATGGAACACGTGTCAGAATTTCCTTCCTTTTTAAGACTGAATAATAATATTCCATCGTGTGTATAGACCACCTTTTATCTATTCATCCACCTATGGACACTTGGGTGTCTTATACCTTTTGGCTATTGTAAATAACACTGTTATGAATATGGATGTATCAATAACTTCGAGATCTTGCTTTCATTTCTTTTTGCTATGTACTCAGAAGCAGAATTTCTGTATCATATGGTAATCTTCTGTTTAATATTTTGAGGAAACTTACACTGCTTTTTGAAGTATTTTCAGGATTTTCCACTGCCGGGGTCCAGCCCCGGGGGGGATCCAGGGGTCCCACAGGAGGAGACGGCGTCAGCGAAAATGGAGTGAGAGAGCCGAATTCTTTTCTTTCTCTTTATTCTCCGGTTAGCATTTACTGCCAGGCATCTCTACCAAATGCTAGTATAGCTCCCTTTTTATACACACACATTGAGTTACAATCACATGGTGTTAATTATTGCTTTTGTTTCACTATGTTTTCATGTTTCCGGATAACAGTTAATTTACATCTATGAGTCACAAATCAGGTAGCAAATCATTCAAAATAACTTGAATAACAACATCAGTAAAAGCTTTTAAAGTATTAGTCTGTTGTGAGTTAAGGGGCAGAGAGAGATTTAGCAGACGACTAACAATGGTCCACCGCTTGCTCAGGTAAATGGCCTTGAGTTTATGCAGTGTCCTACAAGATTCTGAAAGGCTTGCCTCTAAAGAAATTAACATAACATTAAGGATAGCTTTCACCCAAAGATATGCAGAGTGCACTTGCAAGATAGCCCAGCAGCAACACAAGACATTAACTGTTATTACTTCCTACATTTTATTTAAACACTAGTTAAGTTCTGACTCTATTCTTCTCAGAATATACCACTATTTGCAGATCAAATAAGCAGGAAGAAAGGAATGTTTCTCTACTTATCACATGAAAAGGCTAGGGAGGAAAAAATGTTAAGTGAAGGCCGAAGGGTGCTTTGTGCACAGCCACTGCCTACTAAGTCACAATTTATTCTTTTTAACATGATTAAGAAGGAATTCTCCTACAAACTTAACCCTTTACGAGGGATATCATAGCCAGCCTCTTATGTCTATGAGCCCAGTTCAAGGGGCTTACAGACTTTTCTGTGGAACTCACACCCTCTGTCTCATTTCCAAAGAAATCACTACGAATCTACAGGGAATGCACGGTACTATTATCCCTGTGCCACAAATAATAGCACACACCCAGAAAAGGGGGGATATAAGGCCAGATTAATTCAAAAAGTCAAAGGGGGGAGTATCGTTGTGCCTATCCTTTGTGGTGACTTTGTCACCCACAGCCATTGGTCTTCACTGCAGTGACTTTGTCACCCCGCAGCCATTGGTCTTCTCTGCTGTGACTTTGTCAATCAGCAGTTTTTGGTCTTCTTCTGCTGTGACCTTGTCAGCCAGCAGTTGTGGGTCTTCTTCTGCTGTGACCTTGTCAGCCAGCAGTTGTGGATCAGCTCCCAACATTCCACAATTTTACACTCTCATCAAAAGGGCAGCCAAACTTTTTATATTTCTCTGGTTAGCTCACTTTGTCCCTTCCACCAATGACCATGTGTCATATTGTCTCTTTCTTCCTCAAAACGCCCCTGCCCCTCCCCCATTTGTACTTTTAGGTTCCACTGCTGGCGTTGCCTCATTTCGCTGAGAAAGTATTAATAGAAACGGTCAGACCCACCCACACTCAGCCTCCTCACGTCAGACAACACTCCTTCATCTTTACCAGCTTCCCGTGGCTTCCTGTTGTCACAACCACGCAGGCAGGTCTGGGGCAGCCTCGGCTGGTCCCTCCACCACTTCCAGGTCACCCCCAGCTCAAGCACCCATCCCCCCTTACCTGACAGCATTCTCTGTCTTTACAAAGACTCCCCCTGAGTAGTTCACATCATCTATGTGATATTCTTGCCAAAAATGTTTAACCTCAATCCGATCATGAGGAAACAATCAGACTAATCCAGGATGTGGGACGTGCTACGTGACAACTGGCCCGACTCCTCCAGCCTGCCAGTGACAAGAAAGACAAAAATAAAAATAAGAATGCAGAGGACTATTTCAGATTAAAAGGGAGCACAGAGAGGTGGCAGCCAAGTGGGATGTGTGAGCCTCGATTGGCTCTAGCACGAGGAAAAAAGGAGAGGATGTTTCTGGACTGTTGGGGAAATGTGAAGATGCGCTGTTTATGCGGTAATGCTATCGCTTCCACGTTCAGTTTCCTCAGGTGGGATACGGCATTGAGGTTACGTAGCAAAATAGCCTTGTTCTTAGGAAAAGCATGATGGATATTTAGGAATATCTGCAATTTATTTTTCAATGATTCACCCCAGAATGAATATATATATAGGTGTGGGAAGTGTTAACAAAGGATTAATTAACGTAAAGGGTGAAGAAGAGATGTGCATTGTTCCCCGCTTTCAACTTTCTGCCGATTTGCAACTTTTGAAAAAGAAAAATTTGATCAGAAAAGAAAAAGCAACTTTCCTTGAGCCAGATCTGCCTGTAGTTATCTCCAGCTCATCTGCCATTCTCAACTGAACTCCTGGACAGAGTGATTGACACTTAGTGCTCTCCATTCAACACTGTCCTTGCTTGGCAGGCTTCTGCCCCACCACTCATGTTAACAACCTAAGGCCTGGTGCTGGCAACCCTAAGGGCAGCGGTCCGCTGCTGGCCACGCCCTTGTCCTCAGATTCCCCTGTCTGGAGGCCTCAGAGAGCCGCCTTCTGGTTATCTCTATCCCGCCTGTCGCTGTCGGGTACCTCAGCGCTCAGACTTTCTTCTTTAAACCTCCTCTCCCTGGTTCATATTTTTGAATTAGCGAGCATTTAAGACTGCTAATTAGCCCTATCTAAAAAACCTTCACTTGACCTTGAATTCCTGTTTTGGAATCTTCTTCATTTAGAAACTGCTCCCTCCCTGGGATGAAAAGCACTTTGATTCCTGCATTAGCAACAGGTCAGGATGTTAGGAAAAGGGGCAGGCATTAGTCACCCTACCTGAAATCTGCTTGAAGGGGTAGTTTTCCACCCTCCACTGGGGCTTGGTTCCCTCCAAGTCCAGCCCGCACCCCCTGCAGCTGCCATTGTGTCCCTGGAGACTGGAGGGGAGCTGAGAGGGAGAGTCCTGTGACTAATGGCTGACACATTGCTGTAAGCATCCCTCCCAGCAAAGTGGAAAAGGTGACCTGACTCTGTTTTATAACACTTCCTGGGAAGAAGTTGCAGCCGATGGTGATAAAATCCCCCCATTAAACCTTTGCTAATGAGGCAAAATCCGTCTTTTCCTAAATAAGGAGATAAAAATCACTCCTTAAATAAATTAGAAGCATACTTAGCACTTACTCCCCCTCCCCTTTTAAATGTTTATTTTTTATTGATTTTAGAGAGAGACAGGAACATCTACCTGTTCCTGAATGTGCCCTGACTGGGATCTAACTGGCAATCTCTGTGCTTCAGAAAGACACTCTAACCAACCGAGCCATCTGGCCAGGGCACGTGTAATTTTTTTTTGAATGGGCAATGCATGCATATCTTTCTAAAATTTAAAAAATGGAAAATGTGTACCAGAAAAGTGCTTTCCCCTCACCCTTGTCCCTAACCTCCCATTTCCCACCCTCCCCCTCCCCCTCCCCCTCCCCCTGCCCTACAACTGGAAAACAACTATTACCAGTTTTGTGTATCTTTGTATGAGGATCCACTTAGAAGTCCAGAGTTGGTACGTATGAAGATTGTTTTAAGCTGAAGATGTTTGAGATTCAACAGATACAAAAAGAAGTCTTCTTGGAGTTTCCCTTATCCAACCAAAAGCAGAAACTTTTGAGAAATGAGAACTGCTATACATTCCCTCTTCGGGACGACATTTACTACCGGGAGAGAGAGACTGCCTAAAATCTCATGAAGGTAAACCTTCCATAAATATCATTAAGATGAAGGACTACTGTACCCTGCATGAACAAACATCACAAACTTTCTCCTAAAAACTCAATCCTTTTTCTTCTTCCCATAGAGGCTTTCCCCCCCACTTTCCCTTTCCCCTACTAAGTATTATATATGTATGAAAGGCCCAGATCCCACTCTAAGTTATCATCACTCAGCACTCCCACATGTATGTGTAAGTAAATTCTGATTTTTCTTTTGCTAATCTGTCTTTTATCAGTTCAATCTGCACGCCCCTACCTTTAGAACCTAAGAGGATAGAGAAAAGACTTTTCCTCCTTGACACTTGCAAAGACCTTTTTTTGGTTTATATCTATATCTATATCTATATGCAAATGTATTCTTCTGCACCCTACTCATAAATACATCATTTATTTATTTATACACATGATTGTACTATTAGAACTGTTATGCATCTTGCTTTTCACTTGGGAACCTTTCAATACCTCTACACAGAGAGCATCCTATCTATATCTCTCTATCTGTCTATCTATCTATCTATCTATCGATCTATCTATCTATTTTAGGGAGAAAGAGAGAGTGTGCCAGCTGCCTGCCTGGGAACTTGAGGTGGGACGATTCACCTAGTTTGCTTAGCCTTCCTCAGGGCAAATACGGAATAGGAAGGTACACCTTGTCCAGGAGCAGCAGCTAAAATAACATTATCTGTCCTACTTAGAAATAAAGAACTGATACCTGATGATGTCAGAAAACACAGACCACCAGGTGGGTTTTCCTGGGGATTCTCAGAGCAGCTTCCTGTTAGGAGCCCACTGTCTCCTTCCTGAGCGCTCTGGCAGGCTGCTTAGCTCAGACACTCTCCGCTCCTTAGCCCCTGTCATCACGTCCCACCCGCATTGAGACTGGCCTCTCCCCAGACCCTAGTCTTCCGGGCCCCCTCCTTCGGCTTCCTGTAGTCTTTGCTCTCTTTTCTTTCTCCTCTCAGCATCTTACCTCTTGACCCCCAGGGGACCTCATTCTGGCCACTCCTGTACTTCTCCCCCAGTTTTTCTTTTGCTCTTCAAGTTTGTCACTTCTTCAGGCTCTACTTTGGTTCATTTCTTGTCCCATTCCATGTGTTCTCCCTATTTATTTTATTACTTATTTTACCACTAAGTCTCTATTTTATTTTATTTATTTACTTATTATTATTATGATTTTTGTATTTTTCTAAAGTGAGATGCGGAGAGACAAGCTCCCGCATGCGCCCTAGGGAGATCCACCCAGCATGCCTACCAAGGGGCGATGCTCTGCCCATCTGGGCCGTCGCTCTGTTGCAACTGGAGCCATTATAGCACCTGAGGCGGAGGCCATGGAGCCGTCCTCAGCGCCCAGGCCAACTTTGCTCCAGTGGAGATTTGGCTGCAGGAGGGGAAGAGAGAGATAGAGAGAAAAGAGAGAGGAAAGGGTGGGGAAGCAGATGGGTGCTTCTCCTGTGTTCCCTGACAGGAATTAAACCAGTGTTACTTTATTCTATTTTATTTATTTATTTATTTATTTATTTATTTATTTATTTATTTATTGGCGAGGAGGGGAGATAGTGAGACAGACTCCTACATGTGCCCTGATTAGGATTCACCCAGCAACCCAGTCTGGGTCTCATGCTTGAATCAACTGAGCTATTTTTAGCGCCTGAGGCTGACACTGGAACCAGTTGAGCCACTGGTTGCTTAGCCTTCCTCATGGCAAGAGGGAGAGAAGGGAGAGAGGGAGCGGGGAGAAGCAGATGGTTGCTTCTTCTGTGTACCCTGACCAGAAATTGAACCTGGGACATCCATATGCCAGGCCAACACTCTATCCACTGAGCCACCAGCCAGCGCCTAAGTCGCTTTTTAAAAAAAGTTGAGATATAATTAACATATAACCAGTGGTGGGATTCAGCCGGTTCACACATATTCGGCAGAACTGATACCTAATTTTTTGTTGAGTTTGGCGAACCGGTTGTGAAAATGGCACTTGTCATCAGGGTTCTCTCTCAAGTGGGTGCCTGGGCAGCTGCCCCATGTGAAAATCACAAATTTACATTCCTTAACTTTTTTAACATTCGTCTGCACAACAGCATGTTCTAAGCGCCCGTAGTAATGTTCATTCCGTCCATAGGTGAAAAATTTTGATGGAACTGTACTTGTAATATTTATGTATTCATTTCATAAAACTCATTATAACTTTAAATCCAGTCAAACCAATCTTACCTATAGGGGTTTAATTACCTGTGCTTTAATATGTATGTGAGCTAGCACATTGAGGTCCTAAAAAGATTTTATAATGTAATATAAAAATATATTAAATAACAGTTTTATTATTTTTTTGTCAAGTATTATTTAATACTTTTTCATTAAAACTTTTTTATAACATAGTCTAGTTTTGTGTACCTCTTTTATTGTTTGCTTTTAAGTATCAAATGCATGAAATAATAAACTACCTTTCAGTATATAGTTTTTTTAATACTTAAAATGGTCATTAGGGCAGAGAACCAATTGTTAAATTATTTGAATCCCACCACGGCATA
This sequence comes from Saccopteryx bilineata, assembly GCF_036850765.1. Classification (NCBI taxonomy): domain Eukaryota; kingdom Metazoa; phylum Chordata; class Mammalia; order Chiroptera; family Emballonuridae; genus Saccopteryx; species Saccopteryx bilineata. The sequence continues at coordinate 171,083,822 of NC_089495.1, forward strand.
TAACATTGTATTAATTTTAGGAATACAACACCTATTTTTTTTAAATTCTTGTTTTTTCCTTCTTTGCTGCTTGTTGTTATATTTGTTTTTTTAATACTTAATTTTTTTTGCTATTTTATTTTTATTTTTTATTTATTTTTTTTTTTTTTGTATTTTTCTGAAGCTGGAAACGGGGAGAGACAGTCAGACAGACTCCCGCATGCACCCGACCGGGATCCACCCGGCACGCCCACCAGGGGCGATGCTCTGCCCACCAGGGGGCGATGCTCTGCCCCTCCGGGGCATCGCTCTTTTGCGACCAGAGCCACTCTAGTGCCTGGGGCAGAGGCCAAGGAGCCATCCCCAGGGCCCGGGCCATCTTTGCTCCAATGGAGCCTTGGCTGCGAGAGGGGAAGAGAGAGAGAGAGAGGAAGGAGGGGGGGGTGGAGAAGCAAATGGGCGCTTCTCCTATGTGCCCTGGCCGGAATCGAACCCGGGTCCCCCGCACACCAGGCCGACGCTCTACCGCTGAGCCAACCGGCCAGGGCCTTTTTTGCTATTTTAAAAATCAACTTTATTGAGGTATAATTTACATGCATAAAATTTATACATTTTAAGAGTTCAGTCTGATGACTTTTGACCAATGTATCCGCCTAAACAAGATCTAGAACCCTCTCATCACCCCCAGCAAGTTCCTTAGTTCTTTGCAAGCCCCTTAAATCCAGGCAACCACTGCACTGCTTTCTGTCACTGTAGATCAGTTTTTCTTGTTTAAAAATTTTATAGAAATGAATTCATGTGATAGACACTCTTTTGCATCTAGCTTGTTTTATTCCCTACAGAGATTTTGAGAGTCATCCATGCCGTCAACATTAAGTAATTTTAATCTTTTTACTATAATCTCTTTTTATGGCTATAAAAAATCTGGTTTACCCATGCCCTAGTTGATGGAATGAATATTTGAATTGTTTTTAGTTTTTAGAAATTGTGATTAAACTGCTATGCATATTTGTGTACAAGTCTTTTTTTTTTTTTTTTTTTGCTCTTAAGATCACTTAGGCAGTTTTTGATAACATGCATCTGAATGTAGACTTTCACAAGCATTTGAGCAACCAGATCATATAGAGTTGACATGTCCAACATGGTGGTCACTAGCTACTTTTATGTGTGGCTATTTACATTTCTGTACAAGTTCTTTTGTGGATATTAAAAAAATTACTCTTTGATAAATACCTAAGAGTAGAATTACTGGGTCATCTGGTAGCTGTATTCTTTAGGTCCCCAATTGGTTTATTTATTTTTTATTTTTTAATTTTTTTTACAGAGACAGAGAGAGTCAGAGAGAGGGATAGATAGGGACAGACAGACAGGAACGGAGAGAGATGAGAAGCATCAATCATTAGTTTTTTGTTATAACACCTTAGTTGTTCATTGATTGCTTTCTCATATGTGCCTTGATCGTGGGGCTACAGCAGACCGAGTAACCCCTTGCTTGAGCCAGTGACCTTGGGTCCAAGCTGGTGAGCTTTGCTCAAACCAGATGAGCCCGCGCTCAAGCTGGCGACCTCGGGGTCTCGAACCTGGGTCCTCAGCATCCCAGTCTGATGCTCTATCCACTGCTCCACTGCCTGGTCAGGCCCCAATTGGTTTTATGGTTTTCAATTCCTGCCAGCAAGATGTAAGAATTCCCATTTCTCTCCATCCTAGCTGACACTTGGTACTGGAAGACTTTTCAATATCACCATGCTAGCAGGTGATACATGGTGTCTTGCTGGGGTTTTATTTTCCGTTTCCCTGACAACACTGATCATGCAGAGCACCTTTTCATGTGTGTGTCGGCCATTTCTACCGTCTTGTGTGAACTGTTCATGTCCTTTGCCCATTTTTTTTCCATTGAGTTGTTCACCTTCCTGTTAATGAGTTGTTTAAGTTCTTTATACATTCTGAATGCAAGTCTCCTTCAGATAAGTGTGTTGAGAGTAGTTTCTCTGGGGCTGTGGTTTGACTTCAGAGCAGGAAGGTTTAATCCTCACAAAGTCTGACTTTTCCCTGGAGGGCTGCCCCCCCCACCTCTCCCTGGCCCTCTCACTTCTCATGGGTCCCCCTTGACTCACATCGATCTTTTTCCTTCCTGCTTTGCAGATCAGCTTGTCCAGCTCCTCCCTCCGATGTTTTATTAAAACCTTCTCAGTGCTCAACTGAGAGAGAGAGAGAGAGAGAGAACGACAACCTTCCTTGGAAAGAATATCTTTCTACCCCTCTTTCTCACAGCTCTCTCTCTTCCTCCCCCATTCCCTGCACAATTTCTTCCTTTTTCATTCCCTTCATCCTGAATTTGTCCTGCCCTTGTTTCTCTTTATCTTGGACCAAAGAGAGTAAAATCAGGCTTCTACCCAAATTGGAGCTTTTATGCAAAGTGTTTTACCAGAAACTTCTCTAGGTCCAATAGTGCCGGAAAAAAGCTTTCAGGGATGGGCTCCTGGAGAGTAAACCCTGTGACACCAGGAACCTCACGTTGCAGTTTCATTGGATGAAAAGAAGCTCCATACAGGTCACATGGAGGAACAAATGTATTTCTTCTCCTAGATCCTTCTCACCTGTGTGGGTTTCCTGCTCAGACATGGGGCCTCCTGCCTGATGAGATAAGGGAAGTCTGTGGAAGCACTTATTAACCCTCCTCACCTGCATCCGAGTCACTCACCTGAGTAGCTTTTATTATCCCCTCCTCCCCTCCTGCACCAGAGTTTGGCTCTGCTCTTTATACAGACAGTGGTGGTCCTCAAAGTATGGTCCCAGAACAACAGCTTCTGCATCACCTGGGCAACAGTTAGAAATGCAGACTTCTAACTACAGCAGGGTCTCACACGTGGGTGTGCATCAGAGGCACTGGGAGGGGTTGTGAGAACAATGAGAACAGAGGTTGCTGGAGCCAGCTCCAAACTCCAGTCGGTCTGAAACGGGCCCGAGAACTTGCATTCTAGTTCCTACTCCAGGAACGCACCTGGAGAACCACTGTACTCGTGGTTCTGATTCTGTGGGTCTAGGGTCAGGGTGGCCTGGGCAGCCTATGTTTCAAAAGCTCCCCGTGGCTCAGATGTACAGCCGAAGTTGAGAACTCCTGGTCCATGGGCTGGGGTGCAACACGGCTGGAGCTGCAAAATTCCAGTGGAATTTTACATACAGAACCTTCCTAAAGGTTTTTTTTCCCTTGTCTAGTTTTTCCTTAAATGTCAACCCTGCACATCCAGTGTGCTCTGGGCCCCGTAAATTTCCTCTGAGGGCCTGTGAAGGCTTGGAGGCTCTGAGCAGGGCTGGGGCTGGGCCTGGTGCTTGGTCCCAGGTGCTGTTGTAGCTATTAGAGGACCACTCGGGGAGCTAGTCCTTTGAGAGCCCTGGGCAGGGCCAGGGCTCACTCAGCTGGAAATGGATGTGTCATTTTTGATACTTGCTGCCGTTGAGCAGTAAGTATCGAAACTATTGCCAAGGGCCTTGGGACTGTGACTGTATTTTAGGCTGTTCTGTTAAACTTCCAGATGACTATGTTCATTTTATTACATGCAAGCCTTTGAAGTTCAGCCATGCTTCTATTAAGTGTGGTCATCCAAGACTTTTGGTTGTATTTTCTCTTTTACTGAGGCATAATCTATATACCGTAAAAGGTACAAATTTTATGTGGGCAGTTCAGTGGCTTTTTACCTGTGTATTCACTCATGTCACCACTGCCCAGATTAACACAGAGAACATTTCTGTCATGCCATTAAGTTCCCTTGAGCCCTATTTTAATTAATGCTCACCTCCCACTGCCCCAACTGTTGATCTGTATTGAAACAGATGAGTTGTGCTTGTTCTTGAATTTCACATAAATACAGTCACATGGGATGGGTTCTTTTGTGTCTTTCTTTCTTTTAATATTGTTTTTGAGATTTATCCATATTATTGTGTATAAAAATGATTCATTCATTTTTCCTTCTGTGCTGCACACAATATATTTACCCATTCTTCTATTGATGGGCAATTGGGTTGTATTTAGGTTTTGGCTATTAGCATTTCAGCGGTAGTGTACATTTTTGTGTATGTCCTTTGCTGTACAGAAACACTCATTTATTTTGAGCATATGCTGAGAGTGGAAATGCTCAGTCATATGTTTATATTTAATTTTAGGATAAATTGCCGAGTTCTCTGAAGTACTTGTACAAATTTGCACTCCTACCAATAATATATGGAAGTTCTGGTTGCTCCACAACCTCACCTAGACTTACTATTTTCAGAGGTTTGAGTTTAGCTATTCCAGAGTGTATGTAGTCACAGCACATTGGAGTTTCAATGTTCATTTTCCCAGAACCACTGGCACTCAGCATCTTTTCATGATTCCTGGCTATTTGGACATCCCTTTGTGTGATGCTCCTGTCCAGGTTATTCGCCTTTGTTTTTTTTGTTGTTGTTGTTAGATAGCTAAGTACTTTTATTTGAAAGTTTGTGAAATAATGTCTTACTTATGCCAGGAATTGAGAGGGTCTCAAGAGGGTTTATGAAAAGAAGGAGAAAGAGAGAGAAGGGCTCTTTCTACTTGGTCTGCTCCCCAGACCCGTGAAGCTTATGACCTCTGCCTTTGCAGCACCTCAAAGAGGGCCAGCCAGGCACAAGACTGGAACCCAGTAAAAGTTCATCAGATACGGGGACTTCCTTTGTTTGTTTTTTTCACTTGTATTTTTTTGGAGGTGGGCTGTTGTGGACCTTGCAGCCAATGATATTTATCACTCTCTACTCTTCATCCCTCTGAACCTTGGCTAGACCTTGGGTCCCTTCTGGTGCTGGATAAGGGGCCCGTAAGTAGCCTTAGGCCACCAGATAGCTATTAACAGCCCTGAGACTTAGACTTGTTCATAAGCATGCTTGGATCCCACAAATACCCTTCCAAGAAACTGGGGTTCTCCACAGTCCCTTGGGATCGCATCACTATTTGTGCTTCAAATTCTTTAATGTCAAGATATGCATTAGCCTGACCAGGCGGTGGCGCAGTGGATAGAGTGTCGGACTGGGATGAGGAAGGAACCAGGTTCGAGACCCTGAGGTCGCCGGCTTGAGCGCGGGCTCATCTAGCTTGAGCAAAACGCTTACCAGCTTGGACCCAAGGTCGCTGGCTCCAGCAAGGGGTTACTTGATCTGCTGAAGACCCACGGTCAAGGCACATATGAGAAAGCAATCAATGAACAACTAAGGTGTTGCAATGAAAAACTGATGATTGATGCTTCTCATCTTTCTACGTTCCTGTCTGTCTGTCTCTATCTCTCTCACTCTGACTCCCTCTCTGTCCCTGTAAAAAAAAAAAAAAAAAAAAAAGATTTGCATTAAATAACACTGATCTCCCAGCCTCTGGATCCCTAGATCCCCAGGAGAGTTCCTCGGAGACTACAGCCTGCTTTCCCCGCCCAGGTCTTTGTTGACCAGTGATTCTGCCCCTGATGATTTCCAGACTGGAGATCATTGGGGGCATGTCTTGTGTTCTTTTGTATGCAGGACTCTGATAAGCTGCCTCCAGCTCATCTCCTTTGCTACCAGGCTCCCAAACAGTCCAATCAGTACTTGTGAACTGAATGTTCAGATGAATGACTAGTGCCTGACTCATCTGCCAATCAGGCAAGCCATTTTTCATTTCTGCCACCTTGGGCCAAAGGAAAAAGTAAAAATGTCCCTTCAAGTTTTTTCAGAGACCCCAAAATTTTGATGTCTTCTGGGTCTTGATGACTTCATAAAGTCCTAACGTCTCTTGATTATTAAACACTTTTGTGGCTGCTAAATTCTTTGAAACAGTAAATCCCTATGTGCATTGACATCATAATATAAGAGATTGGTTTAAAAAAATGTTAAGAAAATAAAACAGTAATGCAGTTCTGGAATTCTCAGACTCAATCAATCAACCATTTAAGTAACTAACATTTATTACATAATTCTGGTGCCAGATATTGTGTGGGGCATATGAAACTGGAGATTTCAGTCTGGTGGTGGGAGAATTTTCTTCCTCAGTTTCTCCTCCTGATGCCTCATTGAGCCTGATCCTCCTGGTGTGGGATTTCTTCTGCACTTGTGGGTCCTCTGACATTCCACTGATGGATGTTGGACCTTCCTATCTGGCCGGTTTCCAGTGTCCGATTGTGCTAGGTTGTGATTCCAAATGCTGCCAGTAGGTGCCTCCCTTTTAACACCTGATGCCCCCATAGCTGAACATTTTGTTTTCCGTATGACGAGTGAGAATAATGTAAAGGTAAACTTTGTGAATTTGAAGTTTTATTTTTTAAAAAGTTAATTTTGAATAGAGTAACCTTGGGTAGTGCAGGATATGTAAATATGTTTTGAAATAGTGCCATCCAATAGAAAGTTTGGCAATCTGAGTTGTCCTATGTCAATTTCCAGAAATCATGTTTAACCAATGAGCACTTGACATGTGGCTAATGCAACTGAGCAACTGAATTTTAAATTTTACTTAGTTTTAAGTAATTTAAATTTAAATAGTCATACGTGCCCAGTGGTCACTGCATCAGGCAGCACAGCTGGAGAATTATTTCTGTTTATATAATTTCAGCAAAGGAAAAGCAAGCAAAGCGATGTAAGAACAGAGCAGCTGCCAGAAATTCCACTCCTCACCAATGTCCTGATGATGAGTCCACCTCACGTTGGTTTAGAGTAAGACTGTGGAGCCAGAGAGATTTGGGTCAATTCTGGCCTTGCCACTCAATGGCTGCTGTGGTCTTGGACATGTGAGGTCATCTCTCTGAACCTCTTTTTTTTATTTAAAATTTTTTAAAAATTTATTGTGTTTACATAGGTTCTAGTGTCCCCCTGAATGCATCCCCCCTTCCGTGTTCCCCACAACATCCCCCTTCCCCCCTCCTCACATCACCCTTCCCCCTTTCCCTCCAGGATTTGCTTTTCTGCTCTCTATAACGCTGTGTTATGTGTATATAATGTCACCAATCTCTTTCCCTTCTCTGATCCCATCCTCTCATCCCCTTTCCCTCTGTCTGCTTCCTCTCTGCCCAGGCTCGCCGAGGGCCCTTTGATCTTGCCTCTGTCTCAGTTTTTTCCTCAGTTCACATTGTTCGTTGGATTCCTCAGATGAGTGAGGTCATATGATATTTTCCTTTCTCTGCCTGTGAGCCTCATTTTTCTTAACCTGTGAACTGGGGACAATGACGTCAACCTCAAGACAATGGTGAGGAGTGAGTGAAATTCGGCCCTCAGTGCAGGGCCAGCATTTGCACTGCTGTTCCTGTTAGTGATGATGATGTTGCAGAGACAGACCACCCAAATCTGAGCTGGTCTCCAGCTGAGTGTCTCCACTGGGGCTAAATCAGGGTGAGGACACAGTCCAAGGTCAAGATCATCAATCCAGAAATCACCTAGGAGTCAGGCTACTGTGTCAGTTTTATTCACCCAGAGGTCAAAACCATAAAGGGCTTGGCAGGGGGCTTTGCAGTTTTATTCACCCAGAGGTCAAAATCATAAAGGCTTACTGTGTGGGGGTGGGGTCTTCCCCCTAACCCCTGCATGGCCTCTGCCTCCCTTTCAGGGTCCCGACCATGATGGGCACTGGAAAAACAAGGGCTCACTGGACCTTCCATTCTGGGTCCACGAGATTGGCTACCTCCACCTGTCTGGGTTATGTTAACCATCTTTTACTAGAGGATTTCTTTCTGACATCCTAATGGCAGTTCTCACCTGCACCCATCCCACCCACAGTCCTAAGCACTCGGGGCCATAACACACCTGAGTCTGGGTGGGATGGCATGAATTCCCTTGAGGCAGCGCTTTTCAGACTTTCTGGTGGGCACAGACCACCTGAAACAAGACTTTCTGGCGGGCACAGACCACCTGAACTCTTGTTACTATGCAGATTTTGACTCTGGAGGCCTGGAGGTGGGGCACCGAGAGCCTGCGTTTTCCCAGGTGACACTGATGTTGCTGTTCCAGTGTCACACTAAGAAGCCAGATTGTCTTAGTCAGTGGTTCTCAGACTGCGGTCCCAAGACCAGCAGCATCAGCAGCCCTGACCAGCAACTTGCCAGAAATGCACTCTGTTGGGCCCCGTCCTGGACCTCCTGAATCAGAGACGCGGAGGAACCCCAGCAGCCTGTGCATGATCAACCCTCACCTGCGACCTGGATGCCAGCTCATGGTTGAGAATCACTGTTCTAAATTTCTGGTTCTCAAACTTGGGCTGGTCCTTGGAATCACATGTTTCCAATTGATGATTTTTCTTTATTTTTTAAAATTTGTTTTTGATTGTTCTTTGTATTTTAATATTTAACAAATCAACATCATGGAGGTATAATTTCCAAGAGAGTTAAAAAAAATTTAATTGCTTGGGTCCTAACCCCAGAGCTTCCGTTGGACAAGCGGGGGCATCAACACTTTTAAGTCACCCTGGATGGAATGCAGGGTCAATTTTTTAAAGTTGTGACAATTCAATAGAATTACCTGGAGAGCTTTACAAAGCCCTGATAGTTGGGTCCCACCTCAGAGATTCTGATTAAGGGTGTTTTCTAAGCTTTGGAGTTTTCAAGGTCTCCTGAGGTTGAGAACCACTGTCCAGATGGGGGTCAGCGGGGTGGGTGGGGAATGCCCTGCAGGAGAGCTGGATGTGGGAGGTCTCTTTGCCTTCATTAGAGAAAAGGATTCTTAGGTTTTGGGAATTTGGAAGGGTCAACCTAGAATTAGAGTTGTGGAAGGGAGATGTCCTTATGTGAGGAAAGGACGGTCCTGAGGACCGAAATACCTGAGATGCCTGAGGTTTGTGAGATTTTGCTTTTTCTCGTAACTTTTAAATTTTGACATAATTTCAGGCTTATAGAAAAATTGAAGAATAGAGCAAAGAAATTTTTTACTCTTCACCCAGATTCCTCTCTGTGTGTATTTTCTTTCTGAATAAGGTGAGAAAAAGTTGCAGCTATGATGCCCTTTATCTTTTCCTCGAAATTCAGTTGTATGATTCCTAAAAATATAAAGGACAGTCTCATATATACTGCTCACAAAATTTAGAGGATATTTCAAAATGAATATGAAGCCATAAAATATCCCCTAATTTTTGTGAGCAATGTATAACCGCAGTGCAGCTGCCCAGCTCAGGGGACTTGTATCGGTTCAATACAATAATCTAATCTGCATGCCTTATTTCAGATTCAGATTTCACCAGCTGTCCCAGGAATGTCCTTTAGAGCAAAACAACATCCCAGATCTCAGGTTGCATCTAGTTATCCTGTCTCCACCCTCCTCCGGTCTGAAACCGGCCCGCAGGATCTCTGTCTTTTTAGGACACTGGCATTTTGAAGAGTACAGCTAGTTAGTTATTTCGTAGATGTCTCCTCAGTTCAGGACTCTCTGATGTTTCTTCATGATTAGGCTCAGGTTGTGCATTTTGGGCAAGGATACTACAAAAGGGATGTTGCGTGCTTCTCAGTGCATCCTATCAGGAGATCATGAGGTCAATTTCTTGGTTTGGGAGACTTGAAAACAAATCTGGGGCCCTGGCCGGTTGGCTTAGTGGTAGAGCGTCGGCCTGGCGTGCAGAAGTCCGGGGTTCGATTCCCGGCCAGGGCACACAGGAGAAGCGCCCATCTGCTTCTCCACCCCTCCTCCTCTCCTTCCTCTCTGTCTCTCTCTTCCCCTCCTGCAGCCGAGGCTCCATTGGAGCAAAGATGGCCCGGGCGCTGGGGATGGCTCCTTGGCCTCTGCCCCAGGCGCTAGAGTGGCTCTGGTCACGACAGAGCGACGCCCCGGAGGGGCAGAGCGTCGCCCCCTGGTGGGCAGAGCGTTGCCCCTGGTGGGCGTGCCAGGTGGATCCCGGTCGGGCGCATGTGGGAGTCTGTCTGACTGTCTCTCCCCTTTCCAGCTTCAGAAAAATGCAAAAAAAATCTGGATGATCAGAATGTCCAGTGAGAGGAAAATCAAGAAGCCTATAGGGAGACGGGTGGTGTGCAGCAACAGCGGCAGTTAGCTCAGATTTTTGGAGCACAGGAGCAAAGATTCGAAGGCAGAGGCAGAAAATAGGAGAAGAGCTGGAAATTGACGCCGAGGGTGAGCTGAGGTTATAAAAATGCTGAAGGGAAGCACACGTGCTTTTAACTTGCTTACTTAGAAAAACATTAATTTGTTTTTCTTTCAATTAAAAATAGAATGTGCCTATTGTGGAAAATACAAAAAAAGTATGAAGAAGAAAATAGCTACCCCCTAAGTCCTACAACCAGCAACCATTGCTAATAGTATTTTGGCCCAATCCCTCCCAGCTTCCAGACGGGGTGTTTAAAGCTGTGCTGGAGCTGAAAACAAAGTGAGGAAGAGCTAAGTCTTCTCCTCTGGGGAAGGTGATGTCACCCGTGGAGGTGGCCGGCCGACAGCTGCCCGTGTGTCTACTCATTCAATGAGGATGGCATCGGTAGCCCAGAGAGGTGAGCTAAGCCAGGGAGGAGGCAGCGTGTGCATTCGAGAGCCCAGAGCGGCTGCCCTGGTCTTCCCAGCACTCAGGCTGGTTCCGAAAGATTGGAGCTGGGCCAAGAGCTTACTGATTTGTAAAAATAAAAGGGGAGAGGGAGAGTGTGTGGTGACAGTGGAGTCCCAACCTGAGACCAAGCTGTGTGCACTCCTGATTCAGACTGGGGAGGCCCGCAGGGCAGGGGAGGCAGGGAGCACGTGTCACCCAAAGCAGCCCTCACATCTGTCTGGCCAGCTGGGTGTTTCTCATTCCTGTCTTACGGACAAGGAAACCGAGACTCCAAGGTAAATGATGTGGCAGACACTATCGGTGCCTCATCCAGTGTCCTCAGTCACCCAGAGGTCACCCTGAGAGTCCCAGAATGTGCTGATGGCTTCCCGTCATCTCCCTATGGGGTGATCATTGGCCTTTGGAAAGGAGGGAGTTAATTCTCCCAGAGACTGACTTTCCACCAGGGAACTGGTGGGAGTACCCCAACTTGTTTGCTCCTCAATGAGGCAGATCTTTTATTGTGGTAAAAAGTGCATTGCATATGAGTTACCATCTTAATCGCTTCGAGGTGCGCAGTACCCAGTGTTAACTACATGCTCCTCCTTGTACAACAGATCTCTGGAACTTTTCATCTTACAAAACGGAAATTTTATACCCATGGAGGAACTCTGCTTTCCCCCTCCCCCCAACCTTGGCAACCACATTCTGCTTTCTGTTTCTATGAGTTTGACAACTTTAAACACTGCATGTAAGTGGGTATGCAGTATTTGTCTTTTTGTGACTGGTTTATTTTACATAATATTTATATTTATATAATGCTCTCAAGGTATATCTATGTTGTAACAATGTGACAACATTTCCTTATGTTTTAGGCTGAAAAAATATGCCACTGTAGGTATATACTACATTTTATTTATCCATTCATCCACCAGCGGACACTGGGTTGCCTCCACCTCTGAGCTATTGTGAAAAATGCTATGAACATAGATGTGCAGATACCTCTTTGAGATCCTGTTCTCAATTATTTTGGATCTATTCCTAGAAGTGGGATTGCTGGATCAAATGGTAATTCTACTTAAGAATTTTTGAGAAATGTTTATATTGTTTTCCATAGTGGCTATACCATTTTATTGATGAAACAACTTATTTTTTTAAGAGAGGGAGAGAGAGAAGTATCAACTTATTGCTCCACTTAGTTGTGCACTGATTGCTTCTCGACCAGGGATTGGACCTGCAACCCTGTGCTCAAATCAAGCCAGTGACCTTGGGTTCAAGCTGGATGACCTTGGGTCTTGAACTAGCCATCTCAGCGTTTCGGGTTGGTGCTCTATCCACTGTATCACTAACAGGCTCATTGAGATGATTTTGAAGTAAATTATACACAAGCTTTCAGAGGGTCTCCAGAGGGAATGATCATTGTGGTGACATAGTCATAAATGCTCTTTGTATTGGCTACTTTCTCTTCCTTTTCTCACTTCCCTACTACCCTACCTGTGTTTTCTGGAATAACCATCCCAATAAACTACATGTACCATACCTTTGTCACAGGGTCTGCTTCTGGCCAGAACCTCAACTCAGGCCTGTCCTTGTTTCAGGTTACACAGTTAGTAAGTGGTTTATCTGAATATTTATTGCTGTATAACAAAACACCTAAAAACATGATTGTTTAGGATGACAAATTATTATCACTCCTTGTTTTCTGTTGGGACCGAGCTCGGCTGGGTGGGTTTCATGTGGGGTGTAGCATGGATGCAGTCGGATACTGATGGGCTGGAGGCATCTGAAAGCTCAGCTGGGCCGGACATCCAGGATGGCTGCTCACGGGTGGGCAGTCGGTGGCTGGAAGCTCAGCTGGGGCTGTCAGCCGGAGCATCCACAAGTGGCCTCTCCATGTGGCGTGGGCTTCCTCACTGCGTGTGGTGGGCGCTGGAGAGGAGTGTCCCAAGAATGAACATTCCTGGAGCAGGAGTAGGCAACTGCGAGCTCAGGTAAATGCTCGGCCTGGAAATAGCACACTGACCCTTCCACCGTATTCTTTTGGAGAAAGTGCTTACAGGCTCACTCCGATTCAAGCGGATAGAGTAATGGGCTCTAACTCTTGATGGAGGTGAGGGTCAGGTCCACATTACAGAAGACCGTATGAGATGGGAGATATTTTTGTGGGCATCTTTGGAAAATACAGTTGGCCACAGTGATGGGATGAGGATTCAAACCCAGGCATTTGAGTTTAGAAACCATGACCACAATTGCTGGGCTACTTCTACTTAAAAGATACATACTAGGGAGTCCCAACATTTCTAGGGATGGGGTTGGAGAACTGGTAATAATGGTAAATGAGAAATGCTATTTTTGTTTATTATGACCCAATTTTTATGTCCAGAATGATGTGGCTTGGGGAAGTATAGGTCTCAAGTGAATTCAGAAAAGTAGAGAGAATAACTTTGATGCTGACTTTTGGAAAATGATCGAGTGTGATATGGCTTATTTGTAACCATTAGAAAAGAAGGCAGTGACCATAAGGAAGGGAAGTTGTGCCATTTGATTGCTCCTCATGTGTGCCCTGATTGGGGTCCAAACTAGCAACCTCAGGGGTCGAGCCATTGCCCTTGGGATCCGGCCAGTGACCCCCAGGATCAAACTGGTGAACTCAGTGCTTAGGGACAATGCTCCATCCAGTGTGCCACCAGCCAGAACACTGATTTGGCATACTTAGTGGAGGACAGTGCCCAGCTCATAGAGGAAATGTGTCCTAGGTGCTACTGGTTGAAATGCATTGGACAACTTTGTTCCATTTTTAATACTTCTTTCTCTTCCTCTTCCTCCTTCTTCTTTACATAAGAAGCAAGATGGTAAAGAGACAGGAATCCAGGTGTGCTGAGTTAGTGACTCTTTGCCCCTTCGTGTTCAGTCTCTGTTTTTCTTTATTCTGCTCTGATGTTGGGAGCCGATCAACGGCTGCTGGTTGACACAGTCACAGCAAAGAAGAAGAGGTGCAGCGACACTTTCCCCCTAACTTCTTGGATTTATTTGATCCCCCCCCTTTTTTCTGGGTGTGCGTGCTATCACTCATGGCACAAGGTCAGCGCCTGGAGTTAATAGTTGCACCACACTTTCCCTGCAGATTTGTAGTAATTTCTCTGGAAATGAGACAGAGGGTGTGAATTCCACAGAAAAGCCTATAAACGCCCTTGGCTAAGCCCACAGACATAGGAGCTGGCTATGATATCCCCCGAAAGGGGCTAGGTCTGTGGGAAAACTCCCTCTTAAAAATCATATTATGAAAAAATAGATTACTTATGAATAGGTAGGAAGCAGAGGCTAAACACATAAGCACCTTTCAGCCTTTACCTAATCCATTACTTTACCCCCCTAGCCTTTTCATACTATAGAAGAATAGAAAAACTTTCCATTCCTCTTACATACCTGACCTTCAGATAGTGGAACGTTCTGAGAAAAATAAAATTAGAACTTAACTTGTAGATGAAATTAGTAGATAAACATAATTTTACTAGACAATAGGCTACTAGGTAAAACAGAATCAATAGGGACCTTTTAGAAGCTTGCGCCAATATTGTTACTGCTGCCCTCAAGTTATTGTATAACTAATACTTAGAATGGCTTACCACCTGATTTGTAGCTTAAAGAAATGTATCAACCTCTTCCTGGAATATTTATCCATATTAAAGCAAAAACAACTATTAATCAATGTATTCTGCATACCATGTGATTATAACTTAGTGTATAAAAATAAAGCTATACTAGCCATTGGCAGAGATGCCTGGCAGATGAGCTAAAGAATTCGGCTCTTCACTTGTTTTGTGCCAATGCTGTCCATTCCTGTGGGACCCCTGGATTCTCCCTGGGGCAGGACCTCGGCACTCTGAGCCTCAGGAGGCTAAACATTTTGGACTTGAGCACCCAGAATATTAAATTAGTGGTATGAAAATCACCCTGTGTAATAAAAACATCGTGGCCTAAAGCCACAAGAATCATGTAATGTTTCAGTTTCTGTGGGCCTAAGAGCAGCTTAGCCAGGTGGTCCTGGCTTGGGGTCTCCCAGGAGGCCACCATCAAGGTGCGCCTGGGTCTGCATCATCCAAGGGCTGAACCGGGGCCGGCAGAGTGGCTTCCATAGGGTTCACTCCCGTGGATGGCAAGTTTGTACTGGTCGCTGGTAGGAAGCCTCAGTTCTTCACCCTGTAGGTTTTTCCACAGGGCTGCTTGAGTGTCCTCACAACACAGAAGCTGGCTCTCCCCAGAAGAAGTGACCCCGGAAAGAGGAAGGTGAAAACCACAATGTCTGCTATGATTTAGTCACATTCTGCCATTTCTATGACTCATTACACAGGTGAGCCTTACGTAATGTGGGAAGGGACAACATCAGGGCCAGAGTCCCAAGAGGTGAGGTTCATCTTTTTTTTTTTTAATTTTATCTATTTATTTATTTGAGAGAGAAAGAAAGACAGAGAGGGACAGACAGACAAGAAGGGAGAGAGATGAAAAGCATCAACTTATAGTTGCAATGCCTTAGTTGTTCACTGATTGCTTTTTCATATGTCCCTTGACCGAGGGGCTCCAGCCAACTCAATGACCCCTTGCTCAAGCCAGCGACCTTGGGCTCGAGACAGTGACCTTGGGTTTCAAGCCAGTGACCTTTGGGCTCAAGCCAGCGACCATGGCATCATGTCTATGATCTCAAGCTTAAGCCAGCAACCCTGCGCTCAAACCAGATGAGCCTGCACACAAGCCGGTGACCTTGAGGTTTTGAACCTGGGTCCTCAGTGTCCCAGTCCAATGCTGTATCCACTGTACCACCACCTGGTCACACTTTATTTATTGATTTTAGAGAGAGAAAGGCACTGGGGAGGAGGAGTGGGAAGCATCAACTTGTAGTAGCTGCTTCTTGTATGTGCCTTGATTGGGAAGCCCAGGGTTTTGAACCAGCGGCCTCATCATTCCAGGTTGAGTCTTTATCCACTGCGCCACTACAGGCCAGGCTGGTGGGGTCCACCTTGAAACCCAGCTGCCACAGGAGCAGCAATGGGGAAGGGATGTGGCTAAAGGAAAACTTGGAGAGAACAGAGCTGGAGGGTGTGATGAAACCTGCTCTGAGTCAGATTGGCTAAGCTCCAGGCTTGGTCTGGGATAAAGACTCAGCTCCTCGGTCCTGTCCGTGGGACCTCTGCATGTCCCAGGAAGGAGCAAAGGCCCCTTTGAGCCCTGCCAGGATTGCATTACTGTGTCCACAGGGCAGGGCTCAGGGGAGGGCGATGCGTGGTCAGAACAAGAGCTGCGGAGCAGCTGGCAGGAGACAATGGCCTCCATTGAGGAAATACGACATAGTCAACCAGCCAGTCTGCGGCCACCATGTCAGGAAACAATAGGCATTTCAAGAGGGCATGGGAGGTGTTGCTGAGCGGGCCAGCAGCATGGCACCATGCCCTTCACACCGTCTCAGAGGCGGTGCCAAGGGAGACATTTTGCTGGGATTTGTCTGAAAAAATTACTTGTTCAAACAACTTTTAAAACACACCGTGTCTTCTAAGCTTGGTGCAGCTTGTCCTTGCCTGGTTCAAAGTGGCACTTTCCCGATCCATTTTCCAAGTTTGTAAAGCCAGTTACCCATTAGCGTAAGGGGAGAGGAGAATAGGAACTAGGAGGAGAGGGTATGAGCATGCCTTGTTTAAACCAGTCGCGCAGGCACGCTGAGATTCTGTGTCCATGCTGTCTGTCTGGGAGACATGTGTTTAGCAGAGTGCAGCTGACATGTTGTGTCAGGAGCAGGGCCTGCAGACAAAGCCACACGTCTACTGGCAGGGGCCTGTAGGCAGCTTGGGCCTTGGAGTTGAGCAGAGCACCTTGTTAGATGCAAGGTCTCTTGTCATATGCTAAATTATTATCAGTGAAGCACAACTTTGCAATGATGTCTGTATGACCAGAGGGCTCCAGTGTCATGGCCATGCACATGCAGGTTTTCATTGAATTCGGGCAGATGGCAAAGAAACAGTGGAGCCAGAAAATGGTGGGCCATTTTGTTTATTAAAGTCTCGCACCGGCTGATGAGCAAACACACAGGGCACTCAGGGCTCTCAAGGTCCTGATACATTCTCTGGTTCCACAACTCAGAGAATCTTCTACGGTTCCTCCTAGAATCAAAGGCCTCACCAGTGTTATTGGAGCTCGCAAAGCCCCTCAGCTCTGGTTCCCCACCTGCCACCTTCTCTTTCCCTGCCAACATGGCTTCTTCCTCAGCACCCTGCATTCTCTCTGCTTTCACTCTCCAAACATGGTTTCTTTTCTTCCTCTTCTTCTCTTTTCAAAACTTTCTGGCACGAAAACCTATCTTCCAGCAAAACATTAGGAAAACAATGGCCTTTCCCAAGCAGGAAGGTAATTTGCAATTTCACAGACTATATATACCTGGCGCTGCCCAGCCCCCAGTGCAAACTGTAAGCTAGAAAACATAAAAGTCATATTTTACAAATATATTTGACCAGCTTGTCTCATGCCCAGGACACTGAGAGAACAGAAATATCCATTTGTAGAGACTTTCCTTGGAAAATACTTGCCAGCTGCCAGGTCACCCAAGGCAGGGGGCACCATGGTAGACTTGGGTATTCCTGATGGAAGCACCAAGAGAGAACATCTTTGAGAAAGACCCTACTGATCAGGGACTTAAAGATCATTGTAAGGTATTTTTCCCCGCCGAGGAAGAAGGAAGGAGTGTAGCCACGAAGTGTGGATAAGCAAAAGCTTTACTGAGTACAGAGCGCTTCCCGGACCATGTTCCCTGGTCCCAGGGGCAGAAGCCAGGGAAATCGCATGGGGTGATCCGCGTGGGGAATATTTAAAAGGTCTCTAGGGTGGTTGAGCTAATGTGATGTGGTGAAATCTCACTGGCTGGCAGATGGTTGCTTTTTTCCAAAGGACTCCTGGGAAGTTTCTTTTGGCGCGCATGGATGTGGGCGGTTCCAGCCAAGTTCTCGGGTCTGGTGTCTCACGTGAACTTTCCCCGTTGCTGACCACCTTACGGTCATAGTTTAACATGTAAGGCTACGTGGTGTATTTTCAAGAGCTATTAGGAAAGACATTCTGGTATTTCTATTGGGGTTTAACCACTTATCAATGCGGGATCTTTTGCAAGTTAATTTGCACTTTTGTGGAATGGATGGCTGACATCTTGTGGCCTTTAGTAGCCCTCTAACTTCCTCTGGGGAACTATCAGGCCTCCCCCTATTTGCATGTAATCAAGGAGGTCCCTAGAGGGGACAGTTACAGGAAATGTGCTTAACTCAAAGACAACCCCAGTTTGCTCCATACCTGTATTTACCTGAATGTCTGGGGTCCTGAACAGCTCTGAGTAAGCTGAATTTTCCATAAATAAAAACATATTTTAATGACAGGGGGAGGTTTGTTATTTAAAGACAACTCATTGAAAATGTTCATAAAACTAAAAAATCATTTGTGCAAATAAATAAATCAATTGTACAAATAATTACTCCCTGAATTCTTATTTTCTAATTGGGTTGTATATTTTCAGAGCATTTGTGAAACTATACGTTTTACTCCTCCCTACCTCCCCTCTGAGCCCTCCTTGGTCCCTGCCTCCTCTGACCTGTGTCCTGGGATGCTGGATCCATAAGCCTACATCAGTGGGCAGCCATGACATCTAGTTTCCAGTTGGGTTCATTCTATAAAATGGTAATTAGAGGGCAGAAGGAAAGTGAGGCCTGGGTACTTGTCCTCCCAGCTCCTTCCTTTCTAGATCCCCACGGGTTGGGTGTATTCGTCCTCCTAAAGGCCCAGCTCTTGTCCAGGGCCCGCTTTATGCTGCCAGTCTCTCTGGGTTCTAGTAATTGCTCCTTCACTTCCGGAATGGCCCCCGACGTTGCTGGCCTGGGGTTTGCCTGGCCTGGGG
This sequence comes from Saccopteryx bilineata, assembly GCF_036850765.1. NCBI lineage: Eukaryota > Metazoa > Chordata > Mammalia > Chiroptera > Emballonuridae > Saccopteryx > Saccopteryx bilineata. The sequence continues at coordinate 171,102,196 of NC_089495.1, forward strand.
TTTGCGTCGCCCTGCACTAGCCTCCTACATTCTCCTAAATAATCTACAAAGATTATTTGTAAATAATCTTTTTTATCAAACTCCCCTCAAATTACCCAGTTTGACCACTGTATCCCCAGGGACTGTGACTGACATGATAGTAAAAATCTTATTCTGGCCCTGGCCGGATACCTCGGCTGGTTGGAGCATCGTCCTAAAGCACAGAGGTTGCCAATTCTACCCCAGGTCAGGGCGCATACAGGAACAGATGGATGTTTCTGTCTCTCTCCCTCTCTCCCTCACGAAAAAAAGTCCATCAGTAAAAAAATAAAAAGAAAATCTTATTCTATATATTTTAAAAAGCTTTTTTCTTGAAGGCCTCTGGAGAGATATGCTGTGTGTGTTGAACTGAATGGCTATTGTCTGAACTTGAAAGACGGTGCTGACCTGCAGAGAAAAAACAGTAGCTTTGCGCCTTTCTTCAGCGCAAGAGCGAACCATGTTTTAAAACTCATGGCTGCTGGGGACATGGACCAAACTGAAGATGGTTTCTTCCCCAAGCGGGACATCTCCAGAAAGCTTGGAGTAAGTCAAAGCAGGGCTGGAGGGAGAGGACGCCATGCCTGCCACCGCACTGACTGGGGTGAGCTTCAAATAAAAGCCAGATTAAGGGTTGGGGGTGAAGGAAAGAAACCAAGACGGAGTGAGTGGGTTGCCTGCTTCAGAAGAGGTACTGGGAACTGGCTCTGGGGGAGGGGCATGCATCCCAAACACCAGTGATAGTTGCTACGAAAACATCCTAGGCTAAGAGGCAGGTCAACAAAATAAAATATTGGTAGACCACCCAGTGGGAGTTTCGGTGACTGCTTAGCATGGTACTGTACATCCACAGTGTAGACTATTCTGTGACATGGGACAGGTTCCTGGTGGTAAGTGGGTAAAAGTAGGGTACAGTACCAGGTGCAACTGTGAGCCCACTTTTGTGGAATAAATTCTATATTTACTCAGTGCATATAAACTCATGAGCAGGAGGGGAACCTGTCTGGCTACACGTGAGGTGTAACAGAGGGAGGGGAAGGAGAGAAGCAGACCTGGGAGACAAAAGGAGCCAGACACGAGACCCCAGTCCAGTTCCTTCTCGGCGGGACTCCCAGTGCCCCTCCATGATTCCTCCTTCTCCTGAGTGGAATCCTAAGAGGGGTCTGTGATTTGCCACGTTGGGGATATTGAGATGGTTTGCCTTGCTATCATCATACCCATCTCCAGATGTGGAATTGAAAGCTGAGAAAGGCTGAGCAACCTGAAAGTAAATGGTGGTGTTGAGATTTGAACCTTGGTCATCCGAGTCTGATTCTGAAGAGCCACATGCCATCCAGATCTGTGGTCAGGGTGACAGGAGCCAAGTAGCAACTCAGCGGGGATCCCTGAGGGCATTTTCTTAATGGAGGGGCCGCTCACATCCAGGTGGGCAGAGTGGAGGGAACCACAGGGACGTTGAGGGGGGCATCACTAGCAGCAGTGGGGAAAGGGTCTGGGAGAACGAGTATTTCCAGTCCCTGGTAGGAGGAAGGCCACCTGACAAGAGGGAGCTCCTGCCCCTAACCACGTTGAGGGAGAGGAGTGGAGGTCAGGAGGAATACTCTGTCCTCTCTCTCCCAGGCCCCCAGCCTCCTGCCAGCTTCTCCTATAGGCTGGCTCCAACAGGAAGTGGAGGGCTAGAGGCCCAGGCAACTCTGTTCCCGTCCCAGGTACTCAGCTCTTCAGGGTGTGAGCAGGGCAGGAATGACCCAGGATGCAGAGTCTAGCTGAGTAATAAATCGTGTGGGCCTGTGGGACCATAGGGGGCCCAGGTGTGGATGGAGGGGTTCCCGGAAAAGCTGCCAGAGTGGCCAAATTGAGGGCTGACCCTGCTTTTACCCACTTATCACTAACCTTTCCTGTGTCACAAATTGAAACAAGGGAGGAATTCCCCAAGTTTTCCCCAGGGAGTGGTGCCCCACCTCATGGCCCACTTCTCCTCCCTTCCCTTGCTCCTTTCTCCTCTCCTGGGTCTAACTTACTTTCTCCTTCCCCCTCCCCACACGATGAGAACAACTTAAGGGGCAGGGGGCATGCAGGAAGTTTTTTCTTCCTCCAAATCCCCTAGGGCTTGATACATGATGGGCACACATGGCAAACGCTTGTTGTGCATGTGAAACAGGGGTTAGAAAAGCGAGGGAGTGGGGAGAGGGAGACTGGAAGAGGAGGCCGATGCTGGGCAGGCCGTCACCAGTTGAGCACCTGGGACTCATTCTTTTTTTTCTTTTTGAGAAGAGGGGAGACAGAGAGACAGAGTCCTGCATGCATCCCAACCAACCGAGATCCACCTGGCAAGTGCCCTACTGGTGATGCTCTGCCCATCTAGTGATGTTGCTCAGCAACCAAGCTATTTTCAACACCTGAGGTGGAGGCTCCAGGGAGCCATCCACAGTGCCTGGGGCCAACTTAATAGAGCCATGGCTGTGGGAGGAGAAGAGAAAGAGAAAGAGAGAGAAGGGGAAGAGAAGGGATAGAGAAGCAGATGATCGCTCTTTTTGTGTGCCCTGACCAGAAATTGAACCCAGGACACTCACATGCTGAGCCAATCGGCCAAGGGCACCTGGGACTCATTCAGCTGGGATCATTTGAGGAACCATGTAAGATACACCTCAGAATTGTGCCGTCAGAAAGGGAAGCTGCAGGATTCATCCACCAACTGTCACTCATGGGTGGAGGGTGGCTCCTGGTGGTATGAAATCCCTACTCTGAGCTGTGCCAGGCACAGGGTGAGCAGCTAAGACAGCCTCAGTTCACCTGGAGAAGCAAGGCCACGTGGGTGCATGAGGTGGGAGCTGTGCTCCCTCTCGGGAACAGTCCACCTAAGGAGCTGGGAGAACCCAGAAAGGAGAAACAGTCTCTTCACTTGAGGCCCACCCACTGAGCGCCTGCTGCATACACAATGGGAACAGGCAAGGCACCTGCTGAGCTAACCACTGCCCAGGGCCTGGGGATGCTGAGGTAAAGATGCAAAGTGCTATGGGACCACCGCGCCTGTGCTGGCTCACAATCATGGTTTGTGGAAGGACGTTCCTTTGAACGTTCGGAGGGGGTGGGTGAATAGCTGAGAAGTGAAGGCAACGGAGAAGCCTGGAGGGGGTGGGTGTGAATAGCTGAGAAGGGCTCTAACAGCGAGAGAGGACCCCGGGAGGACGCTGCGGGTTTAGCTGCAGGACAGGCGTCCAGGACTGGGAAGGCAAAGGGACTGGTGCGCAGGGCAGACGGCGGGGCAAGACAGCCCCGGCAGGGGGTGGATCTGATGGCGAAGGCTGTGAGTGCCCAGTGGACCTGGCTTTTGCCTGCAGATAGTGGGGACCACTGCAGGTTTTTGTGCCCATCACCGGTGTCTTTTCCAGGGTGTGTTGAAGGGTGTGGGAAAGCCAAAGGTAGGGACCCGATTAGGGGAGAGCTGGATGGAGTCCTTCAACCCCCAGTAGGACTGATCCTCGAGGGGCCGAGGGGCCTCAGAGAGACTGGTGCTGCCCACATCGAGCCAGTGAGCCTGGAACGAGCTGCTGCTTGCTGGATGCGCCCCGCGGGAGCCGTCTGAGGTGCTTCTCAAGGTGTCCCTGACCTTTGGGCTGCGGGAGCCGTCTGAGGTGCTTCACAAGGTGTCCCTGGCCCTTGGGCTGCGGGAGCCGTCTGAGGTGCTTCACAAGGTGTCCCTGGCCCTTGGGCTGCAAACTCTGAGTGGCAGTATCAGGGGACACTCCGATGACTGGACTGTAGTGCCTGGCAGAGGAAGGGAGGTGGTGGCTCTCCCGGCAGGGCACACAGACCAGCCTTTGTGCTGAGGGTTGCAAGGGCTGTCTGGGCTGTCTGCTTGCTCAGCGCTGGACCCAACACAGGCTCTCTGTGTGGGGCCTGGGCCCCAGCTGGGGCAGGACAGTGTCTGGAGGCAAAGGGACAGGTTTTCCACCAAGCAGCTCCACTGTGGTGTTGGGCGCAGGCCCCACAGAGACAGGGCGGGAAGATGGCAGGTTGGGTAGGTAGGAGAGGTCCCCGGAGAAGGTTCCCTTGTGCCAGCCGGGCAACACCAGAGAGGGGGCGGCTGTCGTAGCCTGGCCTGAGCTGAAGGCTCTCCTGAGTTGCCCCTTTGCTAATTAAAGCTGCTCAGTACCCAAGGGCCACGGGCCTGCTGGTGGACCTTACGCACCTCAAATGCAGGACCGTGAATGTTATCATGTCTGCTCAGGTGAAATTCTTGGTGTGTTGATGGGTCCCCATGTTCTCTCACTCAGAACCACTGCTCCCAAGGCCCTGTCAGCTCCCCCTAGTTATTTCACTGGCAGCAAACGCTCTGCAATTTGCTCAGGCGTTCTCGCCAGGCAGGCTGGCCTCAGGCTTGCAACCTGTGCAGACATTAACATCGGGGCCTGTGCTCAGAGGCCTCAAAATTGGCTTAATGCTCTGCTGTGACCATCTTGAAATTCTTAATGACTTAAAATTTTTTATTTATTTATTGATTTTTAGAGAGAGAGAAAGAGAGAGAAATAAATGAATTGGTTGTTCTACTTATTCATGCTGTCATTGGTTGATTCTTGTATGTGCCCCTGACCGGGGATCGAACTTGTAACTTCATGTTGAGATGATGCTCTAACTAACTGAGCTACCTGGCCAGGGCCTCTTAATAATTTTATTATTTATTTATTTTTTAAAAAATTTAATTTAATTTTATTTATTCATTTTTAGAGAGGAGAGAGAGAGAGGGGGAGAGAGAGAGAGAGAGACAGAGACAGAGAGGGGGAGGAGCTGGAAGCATCAACTCTCATTTGTGCCTTGACCAGGCAAGCCCAGGGTTTCGAACCGGCGACCTCAGCATTTCCAGGTCAACGCTTTATCCACTGAGCCACCACAGGTCAGGCCGCTTAATAATTTTATAACAAGGGGTGCTACATTTCCATTTTGCACTGGGCTCCTCATCTTGTGTGGCTGCTCCCATCTCAGGGCTCAGGGAGAAGACAGCCCGGTACCGGGTCTTCAGCTACTTGACCTCGCTAAGTCCTAATTATTTTGCAAGCATCAAATTACTCTAAAACCTTTGACAAAATTATCTTTAAAAATAATTATTTCATTGAAATTATACATGCTTATTGTGAAAAGATTTTTTTTTTTTAATTTTTATTTTTTTATTTATTTTATTTTTTTTCATTTTTCTGAAGCTGGAAACAGGGAGAGACAGTCAGACAGACTCCCGCATGCGCCCGACCGGGATCCACCCAGCACGCCCACCAGGGGCAGTGCTCTGCCCCCCAGGGGGCGATGCTCTTCCCATCCTGGGCGTCGCCATATTGCGACCAGAGCCACTCTAGCGTCTGAGGCAGGGGCCACAGAGCCATGCCCAGCGCCCGGGCCATCTCTACTCCAATGGAGCCTTGGCTGCGGGAGGGGAAGAGAGAGACAGAGAGGAAAGCGCGGCGGAGGGGTGGAGAAGCAAATGGGCGCTTCTCCTGTGTGCCCTGGCCGGGAATCGAACCCGGGTCCTCCGCACGCTAGGCCGACGCTCTACCGCTGAGCCAACCGGCCAGGGCCGTGAAAAGATTTTTAAATACAGAAAAATACCAAGAAGAGACCTTAAAAAAAGAATTTATTGATAAATTCCATCACAAAGAAGCAGCCATTATCAGCATTTTGGTGAACAACATTTTATGGTGCTCTGTGTGTGTGTGTGTGTGTGTTTATGTACTGTCTTAGTCAGCTCTGACTACTGTAACAAAAATTTTATAGTCTGGTTAACTTAACAAACACTTATTTCTCACAATTCTAGGGTCGAGGAAGTCCAAGATCAAGGTACCAGCAGGTTTGGTGTCTGGTGAAGACCTTCTCACATGGCAGAGAGCGAGCTCTAGTCCCTTTTTCTTCTTATAAGGACACTGATTCCATCATGGAGGCTGTGCCCCATGACTACATCTAAAATTAATTACCTCCAAAGACCCCCTCTCCTAATAATAATCACATTGGAGATAGAGTTTCAATATATAAACTTGTGGGGATTGAGGAACAAATATGCAGTCTGATATAGGTATTTATGTAAGTATTTATACATATATACACATATATTTATATGATATTCATATTCATTTATATATCCATATATGTTCACCTACATATAATTTTATATAAAGGGTATATATGTATATATATTTAATGTATATTATCTATTTGTGTGTGTATATTATTTTACATGACAATTTGGGCTGTTCAAAGTCCAAGGAGTATAGATTTACTGCACTCATTTTTACAGCTGCGTAGAATTTCATTGCATTTATAAACCATCATGAACCCCTTCACTGTACACATGGCAGTTGTTGCCACACTTTCACTCTTAAAACAACTGTGATGGCAATCCCTAAAGATACACCTGAGGGAGGAGGTCTGTTGCATACACAGAGGGGTTGGAACATTATCTAAAAACCCCAACCAGTGGGCAGATTAGCTGGGAGCACATTTGAATCACTAGGGTTTAAACGGTTGTTCCCAAGCCTGACTATAGTTGATTTTCCACCCAGCCATCTGCCCTCTTGGCCAGCTTGAAACTTGTTTCTTTAAATCAGTGCCTGGCAGAGACCTACATCTGCCTTTCTTTTTTGACCTCCGGCCCTGGGTGCCTCCCATGAGAAGAAGCGGCGACAGCTCTGTGCTCTCAGGGCTCGTCGCTGACCCTCCCTGAGATGGAGCCCCGTGCCACAGCATGGCCATCTCCATCACACCACTCTCTCTTGTAACACCTGATGTGCAGCATGTGCTTAACATGTAGTTTAGGGTTGGATGAAAAATATTCTCACATCTTTTTTTTCTTTATTTCCCGCAGCATTTATCATATTATAAAAAATTTCAAATATATAAAAATCTTGAATAAATTGTAGCACGAACACTCGTACACCCACCACATGGGCAGCATTTTGCTCTCCTTGCTTCATTATATAGCTACCCATCTCTTCATTTACCCCTCAAGCCATCTTATTTTTTATACCCTTCACAGAGAGCTGCAAACTTCAGTATCCTTCAGCATACACCCCTGCACACTTCAGCATGTATACCATTAAGTAGAGTTGCATAATTATAATTCCTTTTTTCAGGTAAAGTATACATGCAACAACGTGTTCAGATCTCGAGTGTACCATTTGCTGGTTCCGACAAACGCATACACTTGAGGGAATCAAACCCATTACCATCACCCAGCAGGTTCCCTCACGTCCCTGCTCAGTCAGCCCAGCACCACACTGCCCCCCGAGATGCTTATTTTTGCCTGTTCTAGAACCTTTAATACTTGGACTCACACCGCAAGTGCTCTTGTGAGTCTAGCTTCCTTCACCGCCTTATAATGGTTTTGAGATCCACCCACAGGTGTCAGTCCTATCACGTGTGTGTACCATGGTGTGTCCATCCCTCACATTCTACTGTACCACTCAACACACTTCAAAAGGTCACTTACAGTTTCCACTTGGCTGGATTTGTTGGAGGCCCCATTGCCAGCTGGAGGAGAGTCAGGATAGGGCTCCATGCCTCCAGGCAGGGGAGTGCCCCAAAGGTTACCATGGATCCTGCCCCTCCCCACCACCTTTGGGCTGCCTCTGCGCCCCCTGCCCCAGCCCCTCCCGAAGATTGTGGCATGTGTGCTGCCTCCCTTCCTCTCTAGTATTCCCTCAGTCTACTGTGGGGGGGCTTCGGTTTCTTTTTTTTCTTTCTTTCTTTTTTTTTTTTGTATTTTTCTGAAGCTGGAAACGGGGAGAGACAGTCAGACAGACTCCCGCATGCGCCCGACCGGGATCCACCCGGCACGCCCACCAGGGGCAAAGCTCTGCCCACCAGGGGGCGATGCTCTGCCCCTGGGGGGGGGGATGCTCTACTGCGACCAGAGCCACTCTAGCGCCTGGGGCAGAGGCCAAGGAGCCATCCCCAGTGCCCGGGCCATCTTTGCTCCAATGGAGCCTTGGCTGCGGGAGGGGAAGAGAGAGACAGAGAGGAAGGGGGGGGGGTGGAGAAGCAAATGGGCGCTTCTCCTATGTGCCCTGGCCGGGAATCGAACCCAGGTCCCCCGCACGCCAGGCCGACGCTCTACCGCTGAGCCAACCGGCCAGAGCCAGGCTTCGGTTTCTTATCAGACCTCCTCGCAGCATCCAACATGGTCAGCCCCTGCCGTCTGGCCACGTGCCCCTTTTGCCCACCCCTGTGGATTTTCCTGCTGCCTAGGGCCCCTGGCCGCTCTGACTCAATTTCCCTGGCTTCCCTCCTCCTCTTGGTGACTTGCAAGTGTTGATGGTCTTCAGGGCCCAGTTCTGGAGCGTTTCCTTTGCTCTCTGAGCTCTCCCTCCCAGGTGGTCATGCCCAGGATCCCGGCTTCACTGGTTTCCCTGTCTCATCTGATCCTGCTCCGTCTCCCCTTCCACTTCACAGCTCCTCCAGCTTGGAGCCTGGGGCAGCCTTGATTTCTCTCACATCCTCATCTCCCCCATCCAACTCATCACCAGTCCCTGTAGAGTCTCTCTCCAAATCAAATCTTTAATCCATCCCCTCTCTATCACATCGCCATGGCCCTAGTCCGCGGGATAACCTTGTACTAAATATTTTTTGTGGGTTATCTAAAATTCAAATGTAATTTTATTTGGTAAGTCTGTCCTCCCCCCCTCCAAGGGGCCACGGCTGGTTAGTGCCTACACTTAGTCTGACCTGACCTCTGCCCAAGAAGGTGTCTGCTCTGGCTACCTGGCCCATGTGGACTCAGAGTAGACCAGGAGGGCCTCAGCCTCCCTAGCCTGCCCTCCAGACCTTTCCTTCCTGCAGTATTGAGAGAGCAGTTGAATCCTCCACAAGCCCCTGAGTTGGGGGCACAGCTCAGACAGAGCTGGGCATCTGTTCGACTCTCGGTCCAGGCTGCCAGGGGGCAGGTGTCTCCATTGTACATGGTGCCGGTGACGCTCACTCCTGAGTTCTGATTTTAAGGGCGGAGGGGACTGATATTTGCGAGGGTCGAAGCAGAGGGCCTGGTTCACTCAGTGTTTGATAAGTGATAGTGCCACCTTGGTCCTCCTCGTGCCTGCTCCCTAGGCTGACCCAGCCAGGGGCTACAAAGGTGAGGAAATGATTCTCAAAGGGGAATGCCCCTCTCTCCTCCTTGTGAAGTCATTGTGTTTAAACCATGCATAGCAGTGCGGAGTCCTGTTTAAGGGCAGTTCTGGGAATCTCCAGGACAGAGTTTGGCCTCGCAACTGGAGAAGCGATGTGGGGGTATGTGCACTTCTGTGCAGGCTCCCGGAGCCCGCAAGGGACAAAGTCCAGACCCCACACCAGGCCCGCGCCAGCCAGCTCTGGCTGATCTTTCCAGCCTTGCTCTTCCCCCTCATCTTTTCTTCCCGGCAAACTCCTGCCAAGCGTGACCTGGCAATTTGGGATCCAGGAGGACATCCCTTTACTAAAAGTCTGCTCATGCGGAAGATGTTACTTACTCTCAGTGCCTCCATTTTTTTATTAGCCCAATTGGGCTACGAGTGTTTCTTCTGCAGAGCAAACGGGACCTCCCACACATTTGAGAGCTCAGAAAGGGTCAAGATTTGTCTCCATGCCCCAGGCAGGAGGTCCTCCAAAATGCCTTCTGCCCATATGGGTGGTCCCGTTTTGGGACCCAGGTCCCTGTCACCCAAGAAGGCTTCCTAACTGCCCTCATCGATTTGAAGCTGGTTCCTCTCCTGTTTCTGTACCACTTTGTAGATTCTTCTATTATTGCCTTCAGCAATTTGTGCTTGGTGACCATTTATTTTTATGTTTCATTTTGCCACTGCCTCTGGCTCCTTGATCGGTGGGAGGCTGTGGTTCCCGCACGGTGCCTGGCCCGCGACAGTGCTCAGGAAGTGCTCGATGAACAAACACAGGCTGGGAAGTCCGGCTGCCTTTGAGGTATCTGGAATAGAGAGAGGCTCCTGCCGTCTCTACTCCCCAGGGCCTATTCTAAAATGACAGTTCATTTCTGTCCCTGAAAACAGGACCCTCCTTTGGCCAATTGTAAGTCTTCTTGGGAGGATTAATGCTCCAAATTCTGATGAGTCCTTTTCATGCCTATGGGAGACCAGGACGGATTGTAAGCCAGGCCCTTGATTTGTGTTATTGTATTTAATTCTCACAATAACCCTATGAGACGGGTACTGTTTCTCTCATCCCCACTTTACAGATGGAGAAACTTAAGGCCCAAAGAGATTAAGTCACTTGCCAAAGTCACATAGCTAGCAAGCAGTACATAAGGAATTTGAACCCAAGCTGCTCTAATGTTAATGTATATGTATGCCCTTGAACCTCTAGGTTATACTGTCTGAGGGTTATGAGGGCTCTAAAGGGATAAGGAAGAAAGCTTGGAAGGACTGGGGCTGAGCGGAGTGAGAGAGGCGCGTGCACTGCGTGTGTGTGTGTGAGCGTGCAGGGAGGAGGTTGCTGCACAGGAGAGGGAGGACCCGGGGAGGTGGGGAGAGGAGCTTGCCGACAGGGCTGAGCAGGGAGAACACAGGCGGGAGAGGCGGGGCTCGGTGAACTGGGCCCTGCCAAGTCCTCCCGCCCCGACTGGCACCCAGTCAGGCCTCACTTGTGCAGCTAATGAGAAGCAGACCGAGGAACGGGGCAGGCCAGAGACCGGAAGGCTGGCTCTCTGCTACGTGGCGTCCTTCAGCTCGCCCCACACAAGCTGCCAACCCTCCGAGAGTCAGCAGGGCTTTGCAGCTGGACCATGGCTCCCCTGGTTTTGCTACAGTGCAGACTGTATTGCACTAAAAGATGGATTTAAACATTGTCAGCTTCAGTGAATAATGCAGTGGGCGCTGATGAAGACATTGGCCACCCACAGGAGAATGTCCATCTTGCAATGGGTCTCCCTTTCCTTCTTCAACATGTGAACAGTCCTGTCCACAGTCCTCCAAGGCATCCTGTGGCATCCTCCTGGGGAGCTAGGGCGCAGGAGGCTTTAGCAAGGTCTGCTCTGAGCAGCCAGCTGGCTTAGCCTCTGAGAGGACGTAGGGGCAGGGGAGGCAGGCTCCATTAGCTCGGAGTCTGGGTGTGTCTTGGTGACAGCTGTATTCCCCAGCACCTTGCACAGTGCACCTAGTAGATGCATAATAAACATTTAACCTACCGAAGATAATGTCTCTGCAAACAAGTCCTGGAATCAGCCATGCCTTTGAACCTCAGCCCCATGACAATTTACTAGTCTAGAGAGGGCTTACCTTTTCTAAGCTTTAGTTTTTCTATCTCCGACCTGGAGATAATAGGAGTATCCACCTTGTGAAGGCTGCTTTGAAGAGTAGATCTGATATTTATTGAGCATCTTGTGTCAGGCATTGCTTTAAGTGCTTTGAGTGTTTTTACTTATTAAATCTCCACAACAATCTGAGGCAGATGGGTTATTGGTCACATTCGATGAGCGAGGAAACTGAAACCCAGAGAGGTTAAGTAACTTTCTCAAGGTAACACAGCTGGTAAGAGTCAGAGCCAGACTTCAAGCTCAGGCAGTTGACTAAGGGTCCAGCTCTGAACCAATCAGCACTCTGAAAGGTGCAGAGCTTAGCATGGTGCCATTGACGTTTAATTAGCAAGCAAGTGGGAGGTAAAGTGGAATGCCCTGTCTTCCTGAAAGAATTAAAATGATGAAATTTTTTTTTTAATTTATTCATTATAGAGAGGGGGGAGAGAGAGAGAGAGAGAAGGGGGAGGAGCAGGAAGCATCAACTCCCATATGTGCCTTGACCAGGCAAGCCCAGGGTTTTGAACCAGCAACTTCAGCGTTTCCAGGTTGACGCTTATCCACTGCACCACCACAGGTCAGGCTAAAATGATGAAATTTTGTACCATTTATTTATTTATTCATCCAGTCATTCAATCTGCATGCAACAGCTCTCCTACAAAATGCAGAGAGAGTGGGTGTTGGGGTTTGTCATACTCCTTAAAGCCTGTGTGGGGGCAAGGAGCAGAGAATCATTCAAGTGAACTCAAGGAAGAAAGGGTTCCCGGTAGGAACCTGGCTTGTAGAAGGAGCCTCTCAGCCTCGTGGACCAGAGGTTGCCAGGCAACCTGGGGCTGTAGGCACTTCTCTGCCAGCCTGATCCCCTCTCCCTGCAGACTATATTTCTGAAGCTTTGTGCTTCTGCTCCCCCAAACTTAGTGTGTGACAGACTTTGGGTTACCATGGTAACAACCCCAATTGTATAGGTTCCTACCATTCCAGGGTCAGTATCACCTGACTGTGGTTGGGTTTTTCCGAGTTCAAATTCTAACCCCCACCAGGAATGATCTGTTTCAAACCTGGTTGTCTGCTGCTTCATCGTCAGCAAGGAGGGGAGACACATCTAAATACAGAGTGACTGAGAAGGCACCCCAAGCATCCCTTTCAAGTGATTATTTCTACACTGTTTTCATTTTGTCATCTTACCTCTCTTTCCCCAAGACTGTTAATAAGCTCTGAGAGCCACAGTAATAAGCCACAAGGATGTCTCAGTGTATACTGCCAAACTTATCACCTGCCAGTTTCCTTCACAAACCTGCTTTTCTAGGCAGACGGGTCCACTCTGCCAATGGTACATACGGTACATACGAGGCTCCCTACTGCCCCTAGACTCTGCTCACACTTCCTTCTTCATCCATAATGCCCTCCCTCCAACTCTTAGTCAGCCCTTAAAATCCAGCTCAGTTTCTGTCGTCTTCCATGATCTTCCACATGATACCAGCCTGAAGTGGTAAAGATCCTCTGGGTATAGCTTCATTGTTTCTACCATCCATTTGGTGTATTATTGTCAGGAAAAATTAGTGGAAGACCTACAACTGGGCCAGAAAAACAGAAAGGACACTGAGTGTACTGTCTAGAATTCCCTTCCAGAATACCTCAGTCTTTCACTGTCTCCAAGCTGTTTCACATCTTTGTAAGTCATAAAAACTGATAATCGTGCCAATGATTTATGTCTGTGGGAATGCAAGTTAATTGTGTTCAGTGGAATTCAATTGATTATTCACCTTTGCACACACTTCTGATTCATGTGTAAAGTCATTTCAGTGTTCTGATCACCCGTATGTATTTATTGGAATTCTTCTTTGAACCACTTAGAACACCTCAACTGGTTCCCCCATTAATGAATGAGTTAAATAAAATTCATATATTTTGATGAGTCACAAATTTAGCCTTCCCACCCAAAAAATGTTATTGTTATTTTTTTACATTATTTAACTCTTGAATGAAAAAAGAATGTTTGGGCACATTGTATCAGTCAGTGTTTCGGGCAGCAAGCAACAAAAATGAACTGTAGCTAACTTGAAGCAAAAAAGAAAGAAAGAAAGAAAAAAGAAAGCCTGACCTGTGGTGGCGCGGTGGATAAAGTGTTGACCTGGAATGCTGAGGTCGCTTGTTCGAAATCCATGGCTTGTGAGGTCACGGCACATATAGGACGCAACCACAAGTTGATGCTTCCCACTCCTTCCATCGCCCTTTCTCTCCCTTCTCTCTAAAATGAATAAATAAAATCTTAAAATAAAAAAAAGCTATTGGGAGATTATTGGTTTGTAGAATGTACAGAGACCCAAAGTTGTGAGCCCAAATCCTGGTGGCAGGATTATTGGCAAAGGCACAGGATGGGCTGGCTTGGAAATCACCTCTGGGCACTGCCACTGCTGGACGTCGTTGCTGGTGACCTCTAGCCGCTGTCTCAGCCACAAGCTGCTGCAGTCATGAAATGGATGCTAGTGGGTCCCTGAGATTTTGCATCCTTTGCTCAATGTTTAAAGTCCTGGGCCAATGACCCAGCTGTCTGGGCCGATGCCTTCTGCTGGCTTCTGGATTAGGAGGCAGGGACCTGCCACCCCCTAAGATCCACACCACAGGAGCACATCCTCCAAGCGGGCAAAGAGCTGCCAAAAAGTGACAGCTGTCTATGTCTTTTCTCGAGACTAAATTGTGCCTCTGTATCTGTCACCACAAAGTACACAGGTTCTCGTTTAGATAGTGAGAGGATCACTGAGGGGCCCAGTCCACAGGACCCTGTGGAGATAACGTGAAGGAGGCTGAAGAGAAATGTGGGATTAGAGAAATTCTCTGCGGGGCAGGTCACAGAAGCTGCTTCGAGCAATCCTCTCTTTCTCCTCTTGAGGTCACTGGGCTGCAGGCGCTGGAGGTTCTGTGTGGCCTGTAAGATGAGCCTAGCCTCATGTATGCTCTGGGGCTTGCCAGTCAAATGTTCATGAAATGAGGCAGGCTAGCTTATTCCCAAATCTGGTTATTGTCACTAGTGGGTGGGAACTGCCACCTACTGATTTCAAACAGCGTCCCGAGTAGCGCTGGGCTCCTGGGCCCCTCCCAGCTCTGTTGGCAGCAGACCTCTCTTCCACAGTACGTTTTGTTGACGTGGCTGGTTGTGGGAGCTGGAGGCGTGGTTTTCTGAAGATCCCTTTGCAAAATTGAAACCCTGCCCTTGAAACCCTCTGAACATCGCAGCTCTGAAGAGATGGGAGCTCAAGGCCAAGGTCAGCCTGCTAGGGGTCCCGTGTGTACCCCTACCCTGGGGTGTCCATAGCATTGTCTGGAAACTCAGCAGCCATGGCTGCAAAGTGTCTCCTCTCACGGGCTTTTTTGGGGAAAACAGGTCCCTGTCTTCTCTTTGATGAGGCTCCGTCCTCGCCTCCTGCTTCTTCCTCTTCTCCTGTCTCGCTCACATCCCAAGTTCCAGAAGGCAGGAAACTTCGCCTCAGACCCGAGGGTGCAAGTGTGACCATAGGGCTTGCTCAACAACCCAGCTTGGGAGACAAGGGTGCTCCCCTGTATGCTGGGAACACCGGGCCTAGACTAAAGGGTCTCCAGTAAGGGGGAGGAGCAGACCTGGCAGATAGGCACATCATCTGTTTCCCCGGGGAGGCCCTTGGGCTTGGCGGAAGTGCCCCTGCCAGTCCGGAGCAGGATCCAAGTCTAGCTCTCCACCCCTGTGGGCCGGCTTTCCCTTCTTCACCCAGGCACCCTGCCCAATTCCAAAGAGACCCAGTCTGCCCATAGTTCACTCCTGTTTCTAGTCAGACCCACTGCCACTTACTATGTGACCTTGGGCAAGTTCCTTCACATCTCAGAGACTGGATTTCCTTATCTGTAAAATGGCGATGACTATTTGACCTGTCCCCAAGACAGCGCATACCTATAAAGACATTTGGGGCTGTCGTTGCTGTTTTATGTGTTTTTGTCTTTCTCTGCAGTTGGATTAGGCAATGAATTTCTCTTTTTCATTTTCCTCTCATTTTTTTGTGTGTGACAGAGAGAGAGAGAGAGACAGAGAGACAGACAGGAAAGGAGAGAGGTAAGAAGCATCAAGTCTTCATTGCAACACCTTAGTTGTTCATTGACTCACCGACCTCAGGGCCTCAAACCTGGATCCTCCGCATCCCAGTTCCACACGCTATCCACTGCACTACCACCTGGTCAGGCTTCTCTCACCCTTTAATTTCCTACTGTGTGTGGCACCCAGTAGGGGTCCAAAGAATTGTCGGTTGAGCATTGGGAAGGGGATAAACACTGCTGAGCTCTGACTGGTATCTGCTGCTGCGTCTACGTAATGTTCATCTGGTTCTATGTGGTAGGGAGGAGTACCCATCTTACAGATGGTGAAACTGAGGCTGAGAGCACAAGGAGTTGGTGAAGTCAGCCTCTCTGGGCTTCAAAGCCCACAGTTTTCCTATGACACCATGTTGAATTCCATCTCTTCCTACTGTCATCTCTAGTTCTGCTCTATCAGTCAGCAAATAGCCCAAGAGTGATTGATGTAGCAGCAGAAAAGAAAAGAACAGAGAATCAAGATTTCCTTGTTTTGTCTTGTTTTTAATCCCCTTGTAGACAATTCTTGCCCATCTGAAACAGTCATGGGCCTTGTGTTTGGTAAGAGCCCCAGATTCCTGCGTACAAAGAACTCCTTCTTTGCATTTGCTTGAAAAAATGTTCAGATGAAGTGGTGGAGGCTGAGCCTTGCTTTTCTAGCTCAGGAAGCCGGTGAGTAGAGGGAGGACTCCACTACCCTTCTGGCACCTGGGACTTCTCTGTCCCCAGAGTGTCTTGATTGGGGGGCAGCCTACCAGCTCTGCCCATGTCTCAGCCCTTGCCTGTCAGGGGTGGCAGTGTGGAGAGGGGAGGGTGTGCTCAGAGCCTCAGTCCTCCATCTGTAAAACGGGAATGATGAGAGAACTCACCTGTGGCATTGTTCATGAGTATTACATGAGTTTATGCATGCAACCACAAAAAAGCAATATAATGTATTTTAGTACACGGTGGGGTTCCCCACCTCCTAGATCAGCGGTTCTCAACCTGTGGGTCGCGACCCCGGCGGGGGTCAAAAGACCAAAACACAGGGGTCGCCTAAAGCGATGACTCACAGGTTGAGAACCGCTGTCCTAGATGATGCCTGGGATAGAGGCTCTTTATTTTTGAGTAAAACCTCACACAGTTTTTTGTTTGTTTGTTTGTTTGGTTTTTTACAGGGACAGAGAGAGGGACAGATAGGGACAGACAGATAGGAACAGAGATGAGAAGCATCAATCATCAGTTTTTCATTGCAACACCTTAGCTGTTCATTGATTGCTTTCTCATATGTGCCTTGGCCACGGGCCTTCAGCAGACCGAGTAACCCCTTGCTCGAGCCAGCGACCTTGGGTCCAAGCTGGGGAGCCTTTTATTTTTTTCCCTCAAGCTAGATGAACCCGTGCTCAAGCCGGTGACCTCGGGGTCTTGAACCTGGGTCCTCCGCATCCCAATCTGAGGCTCCATCCCCTGTGCCACTGCCTGGTCAGGTCACACAGTCTTTTGTGTCATGGGGTGCTCTCAATTACTTTATCTTGAACAACCAGGTGTTTGTTTGGATGAGATGTGTGACCTGAAATAACTTTCATTGCGGGTCATTTACTAAGGTTATCTGAAGGGATTGCTGGAAGGAGGCTAGGAAGTTTAACCCAGACTTGGAGCTGATTCCCAAGGGTGTGGTGTCATAGCCATGTAAAGTGAGTGTTAGCAAGTCTTTTAAGGACACTTCGGAAAGCCTAGTCAGTGGCTTCATTATGGAGACCATGCATGGCATCAACACCTCCAGGATGAATGGAACAGCCAGCTGCCTTAATGTTATGCAAATAGGTGCTCTAAGCTTGGGATAAAAATTCCATCGAAAGCATCTTCCAGACTCCAAAAATGCTGTGTCAACAAGAACTGAGCAGGGAGAGGGAAGAAGTTGAGTTCAGAAAACTCTGATGACTCAAAAGATGGCTTTGATGATGGGAAAGACCCTGAGTGCAAAGATGAGTTGGAAAAACCTGCATGATACTGAGTCTTGGAACAAGAGTGTAGAAAGCAGCTCTTCTAAATTAAAGCATCAGTACATGGCATGTGTGATTGTAGGCACACAGGGTAGCTAATAAATTAGTTGTTAGAAATAGACGTTTAAATATTTCATCTACTTTAACAAAGGTTATATATTCAGTTAGGTCATACATCCTTGGATCTTTTGAATGGGGAAATAGGGACTCATATTTTTGGATTTTTTATTTGGATGCTGTTGGTGCCCCCCTTTCTTAAACATCCCTGTTTTAGCAGGTCCCACTCCTGACAGCTATCCCTTGTGACTCTGACCCAGGGCTTTCTCTGGCTGCCTGCATTAGGAATGGCTGCAAATGCCCGGGCATTAATACCCTGGCAACAGCCCTCACTCAGGGATGGGCTTGGGCTGTAAATGCTCCAGCTCCCCAATCCTTCACCCCTTAAAGCAGATAATGCTGAAGTATGTTTTCCACTGGCCCCCACAATTCCCAGGGGGATTAAGCTCCAAGTGCCCCAGTGGTAATCTGCTCAATAACACACCCTCTATTGGCTGACTTCCAGCCTCTGTCTTACTTTCTCACTTGACTTTGGTGCCTCGAAGTTCCCCTGAAAATAAAGTAGATTGACTAGCATGTCTGTCTCAGGGTCTGCTTTTGGGGAAATCCAACCCACAGTAAGTACTTCTGATAAAAGAGAGCAGTTGCTATTATCACTCCCATTACTTTGATAAAGATTAGGAAAATGTAGTTCCTGCTTTGTGTTCTTCACCAGGGCTTGTGGGAGCCCAGCCAGAGAGCCTTTAGATCTGGTCAGGAAGGGGGAGGTCTGACTACATATTTATCTTAAAGCAATCTCAAAGTGATTCATTCTTCTCTCTCTCTCTCTCTCTCTCTCTCTCTCTCTCTCTCTCTCACTCAATTATATGCTTGAGCAGCTAAGCCAAAAATCAGTCCATCCAGAGCAATTAAAAGCTTCCTTTGCCGACCTTGGGGATTTCTCTCTGATCAATGAGAAAAACACCGCAGCTGGAAGACCGCCGAGCTCAAGATCAGGGCAACCGTGTCTTGGCTATTCAGATGAGCGAAAACACCATTCAGAAATGCTTTTAGAAGGTTCTTTTATCTCCCAGTAAGGAATGAGAGGGGGTTGTTATGACCAGAAACCTCTTGTTAGTTTTCCAGCCCTTTTGTCTCCAAACTGGAATTCATTTGTGAAAATCTTTGTCTGGCTCCATTTATCAGCTTTTGAACCTTGGTGAGGTATTTATTGTTATCAATATATTCATGATTAGTAATAAAATAATGGCAGCAGGAATCATGTAACTTGTGGTTACCATGGGCCACTGTACTAAGAACATCACGTTTTCTTTTAAAAAATTTTTTTATATTAATTGATTTTAGAGAGAGAGGATGGGAGAGAGAGAGACAGAAACATCAATCTGTTCCTGTATGTGCCCTGACCAGGGACCGAATTGGCAACCTTTGCATCAAGACGACTCTCTAACTAACTGAGCTATCCAGCTGGAATGAACATCACGTGTTTCATCTCAGCTGACTCTAACGATACTGTGAAGAGGTCATCGTTGTTATATCTACTTTATTGATGCAGTGACTCGAGCTCAGAGAGATAACTTGCCTGAGATTATATAGCCAGAAAGTAGCAGAATGGAGTTACAAATACAGGTAGTCTGGCTTCAAAGCATAGGTTTTTAACCATGGGATGAGCAACCAGCTTTTCATATCAAAAGGAGAGAATGGATGAACTGGCTTGATTGACTTTATCGGTTAAGGGCTGGCTTAGCCTGACTTCCCTTCTTCAAGGAGTTGGAACAAGGTGGCTTTGAGTCTCATGCTGTTTCTCTTGAGGCTATGTTTTGTGGAGAAGTCAGAGAGTTTTGTAAACTGGCTTTCTCCAGGTCTCCATTGTTTGTGGCTGCAGAAGTGGCTAGAGCTACAGCAGTGGTGGACATTTTCTTGGTTTGCTGTGCCTAGCTGCTGGTATGGTCCTCCAGCCCGTACGAGACACCTCTGTGTGTCCACACAAGCCGGTTCCCACTGGAGCCCACTGCTGTGTTAGGGAACAGTGATTGCTTGTCTAGAAGACAGGATGATGCAGGAAACACACAGTTCTAGTCATGTGCCATTATATATGACCCACTTTTGGGAGAGGGAAGACCAAGGGACTCCAGGGCACCCATGGAGCCAGAAAGTGGATGAAGAACAAGGAAGGTCTCAAAGGGATGTCTAGGGATACTACAGGAAATAGTCATCTCAGGTCCACCCAGCCATTGTGTACTGTGTGACTTTGGCCATATCACCGCTTCTGCTCTATTTTCTCCTCTGTGAAATGGGTGGCTAGGTCAGAGGAGCCCTAAGGGCCCTGTCTACACTCAGGGATCCATGAACAACACTTCTTACAGGCAGCTTAGACAGCCCCACCCCTTATTCCACACACTATCTTCTCTCCACATCCTTGAGTTCGCTTGTGTGGTTGTGTGTCTAGTTGAAGATTCAGCTGGACTGTAAGTGTGAGAGGTCAGTGAATGAGAACTTCTTTGTGTTTGGCTTTGCACAGAGTAGGTTCAGCATGGTGATTCGCAACCAGGGTCGATCTTGTTCCCTCAGAACATTTGTAAATATCTGGAAGTACTTTTGTTTGTCATGACTAGGGGAAGAACACTACTAGCACTGAGTGGTCAGGAGCCACGGATGCTGCTGAACATCCTACAGTGCAGAGGACAGCCCCCAAAGAAAGAATGATCTGGTTTAAAATGTCAACGGTGCTGTAGTTGAGAAAAACTGGTCCTAAGGATGCTAGATGGAGTCACAGGCTGTTGGCACCAGGTACAGTGTAGTCCCTGATTTTCCCTTCTCTTCAAATTCCTTTCCCTACAATAGTCTCGAGAAGGGCACCAAAAAAAAAATTAAGGCTAACTCAGACATAATTATTCTTTTCTTAAAAGTAAGGCATGCACTCATTAAGAAGTTCAATACAACATGGTTCAAAAGGGCACACCATACATAGTGATCACCTTGCACATACACATACCCTGGTCTCTCCCCCCTTCCCCACAGGTGACTGCCGTTAATCTGTTTCTTGTATACCCTTCTAGACCAGGATTTCTATTTCAGTGCTACTGCCATTTTGGATCAAATAATCCTATGTTGTGGGGCTGTCCTGTGTATTTTAGGATAGTTAGCAGCAACCTTGGCCTCCACCCACTAGATTCCAAAAATGTCTCCAGACATCAATAAATGTCCCTGGGGGGCCTGGTTGAGAACCACTGTTCTAGAGATAACCTTTGTATATTCTTACCTATATGTATTTATGAAAAATTATCTTTTTAAAATTAAACTTATTGGGGTGACACTGGTTAACAAAATTACACAGTTCCAGGTGCCCAAATCGACAGCACATCTCTGTACACCGTATTGTGTGTTCACCCCATCTCGTGTCAAGTCTTTTTTTATTTTTATTTATTTTTATTTTTATTTTTGTATTTTTCTGAAGTTGGAAACGGGGAGGCAGTCAGACAGACTCTCACATGCTCCCAACGGGGATCCACCTGACATGCCCACCAGGGGGTGATGCTCTGCCCATCTGGGGCATCGCTCTGCTGCAATCAGAGCCATTCTATCACCTGAGGCAGAGGCCACAGAGCCATCCTCAGCGCCAGGGCAAACTTTGCTCCAATGGAGCCTTGGCTGCGGGAGGGGAAGAGAGAGACAGAAAGGAAGGAGAGAGGGAGGGGTGGAGAAGCAGATGGGCGCTTCTCCTGTGTGCCCTGGCCGGGAATCAAACCCGGGACTCCTGCACGCCAGGCTGATGCTCTACCACTGAGCTAACCGGCCAAGGCCTCATGTCAAGTCTTTATACATCACCATTTATTCCCCTATACCCTTTTCCACCTCCCCCTGCCCCCTGGCTGTCACCACACTGTTGTCCATCTCCATGAGCTTTCTCTCTCTCTCTCTCTCTCTCTCTCTCTCTCTCTCTCTCTTTTTGTCCTTTTCTGCTCAATCCCTCTACCTCCTCACCTGGCCCCCTCCCCTGACAGCTGTCAGCCTGCTCTCTACCTATGAGTCTTTCTCTAGAAAAAAAAATGCCTTTTTCTTACAGTAGGGCACATAGTAGATGCTCAATGAATATTTATTGAAAGAACGGATAACTGAGAATTAAACAATTTAAAGCATAAATCAAATCTTATCTTTAATGCCACAGGGTTATAGATTACATCTCTCTTAATGCAAATACGAGATATGAAACAATCCTTTTCTAATTTTTACTTTATCAGTTTTGCTTTAAGGGATATCATCTCTTTATGCTCCCCAAACTCTAGTCAGCTCACTGCTAAAGACTTGGATGAGGCCACATGTTCCAGATGCCTTGGGGGCCCGTTCTGAGTAACAGCTGTGCTGCGGGCAGTAGGCGAAGACAATCCTCCTCACACTTGGCAGTCCTCCCTTCTCCCGGCTGAGGCTGGGGGAGGCAGTAGGGGTGTGCCTCGTCTACCCTCACCCCAGCTGTCCTGCCCGGCCAACATCTGGCTTTCATGACAAGCCGTGGCCTTGGTTCCGGAAAGAGCACCCTTTCTAAGAAGGTGGGGGCGTCATTCAGCTTAGGCAATCGGCTCAAAGTCCATTTTGTGTAATTCTGGGCAGCCTGCCCAGTCAGTGTCTTCCCAAACTGTAGCTGGGCCTGGGATGGTCTCTGGATTTTCCATTTTTCCTGGAGTGGAGTTGGAGGGGTAGGGTCTGGGAGCCGGGCAGGTAACCTGCGCCCACAACCATCGGGACCTGCTCAGGGTAGACACTCTACCCGGGGCCGGCTTGCTTATCACTTACTCTGGGGTCCGGGTGGGGGGTATATGGGAATGCACAGGGAACGCACAGTAGGAGCAAGGGGGGCAGGACCTTGTGAATCCTCCCAGGGAACAAGACTGATTATGGTCATCAGTCATGGTGAAAGGTATGGCCGGATGTGTTGTCTGGAAGCTCAGCTGAGGCTGGGCTCAGAATCTCTCTTGTGGTGGCTTTAGGATAACTAGACTCAATACACAGTGACTCAGAGCTTCAAAGACATGTCCCAAGAGAGAGAAACCTAGGGAAGTTTCATAGCCCTGCCCAACCATGAGGTCCAACTGCAAAGATGAGGTTACCCAACATGGTTTATGCCAGACTCTGCTGGTTGAGGTAGTCACAAAGACCCACTAGGTTTGCTCTGACTGGGTAGTTCAGTTAGCTGGAGTGTGGTCCTAATACACCAGGGTGGTGGGTTCGATCCCTCGTCAGGGTGCATGCAGGACTCAACCAATGGGTGCATGGGTGGGTGGAGCAACAAGTCAATGTTTCTCTCTCTCTTTCTCCCTTCTTCTCTCTGTAAAATCAATAAATTTTAAAACTTATAAAAAATTAAAAAGAAAATAACATGGCCTATGAGGTTCAAGGAGATACTGTTGTGGTTGTTTTTGAAAAATACCACCTGCCACAGGGTTGTAAAGAAGTACAACCCTGGAGAAAAAGGTGAGATCCAGGCTTCTCCACGGACGATCCAGGAGCCTCAGAGCTCCACTAGCTCCCACTGACTATTCCCTGTTAAGCCTCTCTCAACAGCTAGGACAAGACCAAGGTCAGGGACAGGTTCAAGGGACCAGATGTGTGTCCTGCCCGAGTCTCTTCTTTCTTCAGCTCCTCTTGTGCCGGCGCTATGTCCCACTGATGGCAGGTTTGGGGCAAAGTGGGAAGGAAATATTCAGGTGAGTTTGCTAAGTCTGTGCTTTTAGGCCAGTAACTTTTGTCCATCCCATGATCTCTTTCGCATATTCTTGGTTTCATCGCTTTTCTCTCTTCTCCCTTCCTTGCTATTAAATCTGTTCTCAGTGTTATCTTATGTTTGTTCCTCAAAGAGTGACTTTCAGACCTTCATTGACCTGGAAAACTACTCCTCTGAGATGGTCACAAGAACCCCTGATCACCAAACTCGTTCAGTTCTCATCTTGTTTACTCAGCCTCTCTATGGCATTGACCACGATCTGCCTGCCTTCTTGGAAGTCTTTTTTTGGCACCCCACATCTTCTTCTCCCTCTCAGACTGGCTCCTTCTTCTTCCCAGAGATTATCCTGAGTGCTCTCCTCTCATTGAACCCCAAGACTGCATCTGTCCCCTGACTACAGAATCTATTCCCCGTTTCCTACTTAGCTCATGAGCTCTGAATCTCACATTCCCAAATTTCCACTAGATTTCCTAAAATGGCTGATATTCAACCATCTGGGATCCACTAGACCAAGATTAAATTCAGTGTCTACTTCCCGTTTTGCTCTATTCTCTCCCATGACACCGAGCATCATTACGCAATCTACCAAGACAGAAACCTTAGCAGAAATCCTTCTTCCGCTGCCACATTTTCATTGTAGAAAGTTCTAGCAAATCTATCGCTGGAATCTTTTGAACCCATTTGCTCCTTCCTCCCTTTATTTATTCATTCTTTTAATTAGCAAATATTTATGGGGCATGCACCACAGGCACGACTGTGGTTGCAGGAGACACAGCAGTAAGCTAAACAGAGTCCTCACAATCTACCAGGGGAGAAAGACAACAAGCAGACAAACAGGCAGACCGAGTACGACAAATGGTGGCGAGTGCTGTGAGACAATAAGGCTGGGTGAGGTCTAGAGGAGAGACCAGGTGGTTGTTTTATGTCAGGTACGTGGGACGAGCCTTACTGATTTGGTGACAGTAGGGACTGGAAAGCAAGGAGGGTCAGCCATGTGAATATCAGGTCTTTCTTCTCCACCCCCATGGACAGCCTCTCATCCTCTCCCCCCAAAGCAGGGTGATCATCTTCCAAATGGCAATGGCCTCTTTGCTCCCACTCTCATCCTTCCCTCTCCATTCCCTTTCAATGGCTCCATGTCTCCCACAGAACAGAGGCCAAGCTATGGCCTACAAGGACCTTCACAATTGCTCTTTCCAGCTAGTCTTACTTTGGTGGGCAGAATACTAAGATGGCCAAAGGTCTCCACCACTTATTGTTACCCCTGTGTAATCCCTCCCCTTAAATGCTATTACTGCCTAAAGCCAGCGGAATATGGCAAAGTTACATTCTATAAGATCCTGTCATAGCTGACTTTATCGGGAGATTCTCCTGCAGGCCTCAGAAAAGCCCAGAGCCATGTTGAGAACTGCCCGTGGAGGGGGCCACGTGGGAGGCAGCCTGTGGGACTGCGGGTGCCTCTTGGAGCCGAAGGTGGCTACCCACTTCCATCTGTACGAATCTGGGACCCGTCCTGGAGTCACAAGGAAATGAACTCTGCCGGCCACTTGACTGGACTAGGAAACAGATCTTCCCCTTGCGGAGCCTAGGAGGGGACACCAGCCCGGTCCGCACTGCTCTGGGTGAGCGGATCCAAGCTGAGCTGTGCTCAGTCCCAGCGCACAGAGTGGCAAGGTGGTTAGTGTGCTGCTGTAAGCCTCTGCGTTCAGGGTCATTTGTCCAGCAATAGAAAAACCACCACACCTGGCCTTATATGCTGTATAAGGCCCAGGCCATCCCTGCTGCAGGTAGGTTTTACTTTCCACGCCCGCTAGGAACACATGTTCTGTATATAGATCTCTAGTCCTACATTTTCTTTATGGTAAAATCTTGTTTGTCTTCAAAACCCCATTCAGCCCTCTTCTCTTGCACACTCAGGTGAAACATGGCTCGTCTTCCCGCCCCTCAGTCCCACGCTTGTGGTGCTGGCTGGTGTTTGCCTCATGCCTGTCCTCTCTCTGGTTCACGCCTGTCTCAGGGTCTAGCTCAGTGCTCGGCTCACAGCACACCAAGGGTTCCTTACTTGAGGGTGTGTGTGTGGCAGCCTAGATGGGGTTCATACTATTCCTGAATTCCCTAAAATTGCTTGGAGAATACTGCTTACGAACAATTTTTCTGGGTCCATAGCCTTCATCAGATTCTCAAAGAGGCTTGAGATCCTAAAAAAGATTAAGATTGATCAAGAAAGTGTAGCAGGCCCTGGCTGGTTGGCTCAGCGGTAGAGCATCGGCCTGGTGTGCGGGGGACCCGGGTTCGATTCCCGGCCAGGGCACATAGGAGAAGCACCCATTTGCTTCTCCACCCCCCCCCCTTCCTCTCTGTCTCTCTCTTCCCCTCCTGCAGCCAAGGCTCCATTGGAGCAAAGATGGCCCGGGCACTGGGGATGGCTCCTTGGCCTCTGCCCCTGGCGCTAGAATAGCTCTGGTTGTGGCAGAGCAATGCCCCGGAGGGGCAGAGCATCGCCACCTGGTGGGCAGAGCCTCACCCCTGGTGGGTGTGCCGGGCGCATGCAGGAGTCTGTCTGACTGTCTCTCCCCGTTTCCAGCTTCAGAAAAATACAAAAAAAAAAAAAAGTGTAGCAATACAAGTTTCTTGAGTTTAAGCCACCAGGTTATCGCCCACTAAGGGGGATTTTCACTTCACGCTTTGTGGCTGATTGTGCCTTTGCTAGAGGGATTTGAAGCGTTCGGGCGTTTTGCAGGAGAGCTGCTATTTGGACCTGCATGAAAGCTCAGTTGTGTAGGCAGCTGCCGGCTCCTCCCAGAGGTGAAGGCAAGGTCCGGGCTGGGGAGAGAGGAAGGAGGCAAGGATGGAGCTGCCATGCAGGGAAGCCCACATATTGAAGAAAATACAACAGAGGGAGAGTCTTGGAGACAAAGGGGCAGGAACCTGGAGGTTGGCTGACTTTGTGCTGAAAGAGGGACTGCATTTCTCCTTTCCGTTGTGCCAGGTGCTAGGATAACTGTTCCCCCCGCCGGCTCCCCTGGGCTCTCGAAGACTGCCATTGGCAGTGCCAGTGTATTTTTAGCCCTCCAGTAAGTGGAACAAAACCCTCTGAGAGGCAGTGCCGGCTCTTGGCTCCGGGCTCCGGGCGGTGCTCAGCAGCTTTCTGAGAAAGCGCAGGACTCCGTCTTCAGCAGCCGTCAAGATGTGGTCCAGCTCCCTTTCCTCTCCCCAGGCTCTCTCCCAAAGGGGCTGGGGAGGGGCACGTGCTTGCCGACTGGAGGGGCTGGGATGTATGCCTGGGTGGACTGGGGACAGAGAGCATGCTGGTCTTCCACCGGGAGGGACACTGCACAGTGCTGATGCTTGCCTCCTCTAGCCACTCACTCTGGGGGAGGAAATGGCTTGTTTTAGGCCCACCTGGATTAGGTGGGCAGGGCAAGGAGCTCTAGGACAGGGGCTTGGAGACTGGGTGGACCTCTGACTGTGGCCAGAAATGTCCATCCCTGAAGGATGCAGTTAGGGGTGGGGAGGGGCAGAGAGGCCAGAAGCCACTTCATGATGACCCAGGTGATGAACTGTCAAGGTCAACCTTGAACACTGATCTGCCAAATATTTGCTTGGATCACTGACCCAAAGGACTTCCCACCTTCACCCCTCCCAGCTTGTACTGACTTGCGCCAACTGGGCAACCCTACCCCTTGGCCCTGAAGGAGTCAGCACTCTTCTCCAAAGAGGCCTGTCCAGGCAGGTGTGGCTGGCACGCCCCTCCTGGGGATGTGGACTATAGGTGGAAGTGGTTGGGTTGGGGGATGGGCCGGGCATTCCCATAGACACTTTGTTTGAAGAGGCTATGTCAGCGAAGCCGGTCTGATGTGGTCAAGGTTCAGCACAGCTGCCCACGTACGACCAAACTCCACAAGGCCAGGCCACCAGGGTTTTCTTCCTGGAATAGCTGTCCACCCACCCGAGCCAGTGAAGGAAAGTGCTTCATTATTCAGAATGGACAGAGGGAAGTGGCAGGGGGGTTGGCCTAGGCCTGGGAAGAAGGGAAGAGCTAACTCTGTCTCTCCCTTTTACACACACACACACTCCACTTCTCCATCATGCTAAATTCTGCACAGCCCTCACCCCTCGAATCCTGTGACCCTGTGATTTACTCTTGCTCCATCTTACTCAATTGAAAACCAGGATTTAGAAAGATTAAGCAACTTGTCCGAGCTCACACAGCCAATGAGGGGGGACACTGGGTGTCAAATCAATGGCCATTGGATGACCTGCTACGTCCAAGAAGAAGAAGAGAGAGAGAGACGTTTCTGCAGCTGTTCTCTGAGATTCTAGAATGCAGGGTGAGGAGAAGGACTGGGTAGAGGGCAGAGCTGGGTACCTGTGCCTTCCCAAGATCATGATGGGGACAGAATTAAACGTCTGTTGTTTGGGGTTTTCTCTCACTGGAAGCCTGGTGCTGAACTTGTGGCCTCTGCCCTCTCTCTGCCTTTGCCTGTCCTGTCCGCTCAGGCTGCATCCTTACCTCTGGCCATTGCAGAGTCTTTATTAGTCCCCCAAGGCCCAGTTAAACAGCTAACTCTTCCTCAAGGTTTAAACAGCTACCTCTTCCTCGAGGTCCTACCCAATCTCCGCGGGCACGAAACTATCAGTTACTTCCGTTCTCAGTCTCCAGTCTCTCCATTTACTTCTTGTTCTGTGCTCATCATGTTCTCTTTGTTGTGTTATAACTTTCCCTCTGTATCCATTCACCTTATTCCTTAGATTGGAAGAAGAGTTTGTTTTGGCCTAAAGGCAGTGGCATGCTGTGAACCAGCTCTTTAGAAAAAAAAAAAAAGTGCTCTGATTTGTACTGCTTGTCAATTCCCACGGTATAAATACTCACTGTGATTAATTTCAAGCTATAATGGTTTAACAACAGGCTCAAAAAGTTCCTAAATATTTAACAGTTGCCTCTTATAAACCAGTACTTATGAGCTCCAGCTTCCACAGCTTACAGATCTGACCACTGGTTACACTTAAGGTTTACACTTAGCTGGTGAATCCTTGTTTAGATGAAGTATTCGATTCAATGTTTTTGTTTTGTTTTGAGCGCCTTCTTTGTTCCTAGAATTTAGAATGGACATCTGAGGAAGATCATTTGTGAAGACGGTGACAGTCCTTTCCTCCCTACATCCACTGCCCTTTCCAATGTGACTTTGCAGCTTCTCCTATCAAGGTCTGGGGTCAATCTCCCAACCCTTGAATCAGGCCTGGACTTGTGACTTGACTAAGCTATTGGGTTATGGTGATGGTGACTTTATGACCATTCTAAGCTTGGGCCTCAAGAGGCTTTGAGTAATTCTGCTCTTGTCCTAATGTATAAAGCCCAGCTACCCGCTGAGAATGAGAGCCCACGTAGAGCAGAGGCATGCTAGCTCAGCTGAGCCATCGTTGATCAGCCCGAAGCAGCACACCCAGCAGCTGGTCAGGGATGTGACAGTGAGGCCAGCTGGAACCAAAAGACTCGCCCAACAAATTGCTAACCTGTGGAATCATAAGCTAAGTAAATGGTGGTTGTTTCAAACCACTAAGTTTTACGGTGGTTTGTTATGTAGTAAAAGCTAACTGATAGGTACCACCTTGCATTCAGAAGCAGTGTAGCTTTAGGTTGGCCTGTTCACCTGGGAGGGAGGTAGAACTAGCCTCCTGCTCCTCGCGGCAACTCAGCCACAGGCTAGAGCGCCAAGGATCAGTGCTGCTGAGCACACCAGTCTTGGGAGAGTACTGCTCCTCCCCTGAGCATAGCCGATAGGACTTCGAGGGTGTGGACACACTGGGCCGATAGAAGGCCCGGACTGTGCGGATACAGACCTGAGCTAACACGAGCTCTCCCTTCCTTTGACTTTGCCTGTCCTGTGAAGCCACAGGGATGGAACTGAGCAACGAAGACTCAATTGCCTTTTGGAACAGGAAAACTCACCAATTCCTCTTTACTTCCCTGTGGAATAAATTTTTGTGAATGTGGGAATAGAGGGTCCTAACATATTTGGGGTGGGGGTAGGGTGAGAGCTATGTCTTAAACTAAACTTAGTAACTTCCTACTTTAAGAGTAAAATCTCACCTGTGTGAAGAAGCATGTGAAAACCCCACTGGGCCATCTGCCCTCTAAGTTTGAACAATCGAAACGTGTAGTAGCCAGGGCCTTCTAGAAAGCGGGAGAGGAAGTAGGCCACGAAACAGATTTGCAGCTGCATGCGGCGGTGTGTGTGGCTGTCCTCTCACCAGCTGTGTGACCTTGGGCATGTCATCTCTCCCTTCTGGGCCTGCACACAACAAGGGAGACTGGGGAGCTCCACAGTTGTGTCACGATGTGGTCTTTTCATTGGACAAAGGGAAAAGCCAGACAGAGCCGCAGAGGCTACTGAACGTTGACTGTCCCTCCACCACCAGGGGGTACACAGTGTACTCATTGTGCTGACGTGATGCAGGGGCTACACTAGAGGCGGATTAAGGTTGGCTGAGGCTCCAGGCACAGAAGAAAATATTGGGCCCCCTAAAAAAAGAGACAGGGAAAATAAAAATACATGTTAACTCTCTCTCTCTCTCTCTCTCTCTCTCTTTCTCTCTCTCTCTCTATATATATGTTTTTTGTTTTGTTTTGTGACAGAGACAGACAG
Source organism: Saccopteryx bilineata (assembly GCF_036850765.1). Classification (NCBI taxonomy): domain Eukaryota; kingdom Metazoa; phylum Chordata; class Mammalia; order Chiroptera; family Emballonuridae; genus Saccopteryx; species Saccopteryx bilineata. The sequence goes on from NC_089495.1 coordinate 171,131,968, forward strand.
AGGGTCAGACAGACAGGAAGGGAGAGATGAGAAGCATCAATTCTTTGTTGCGGCTCCTTAGTGGTTCATTAATTGCTTTTGCATATGTGCCTTGACCAAGGGGTGAGGGGCTACAGCAGACCAAGTGACCCCTTGTTCAAGCCAGCGACCTTAGGCTCAAGCTAGTGAGCCTTGCTCAAACCAGATGAGCCCATGCTCAAACCAGTGACCTTGGGGTTTCGAACCTGGATCCTCCATGTCCCAGTCCAACACCCTATCCACTGTGCCACCGCTTGGTCAGGCAACCATATTTAAAAATAAATAAAAAATATTATGTACTATTAATGTTAAAATTGCACATATGAAACCAAACTTGGTGTCATTAGAAAAAAGTGTATAATTGGGGTTTTGCGGGGCTCTTCAGAAGTTGGGACCTTGGGTGCACGCCCTGTGCACCCACTGTTAAATCTGCCTCTGGGCTACACATACTCCGGTGCCTCCCCCAGTTTGTATTTGGCCTTGGGATGCTGTCAGAACATACACACTCAACATCACCCTCTTCCCTGCCCATGTTGGCTCAGGGACCAGGAGCCCTGAACCTTACTGAGTAGGTGGGGAAATGTCAGTGGAGTGGGGTTAGTTAGCTCTCACTCCTCACTGAATGACACTGTCTCTCACTGACAAGCTGTGGGACCTTAGGCAGGTTAGTCTACCTTTCTAATCTTTCTCTCTCTCTCAAAAAACCCCCCCAATATCATGTGAACTTTTTAAAATGTGGAATAAATAAATATAGAAGGAAACCATCTGTGGTGATGATACATGTTTTATTACATAGAACATATACAGAAGTTAATTTTCTCCTATTCACGTAGAGAAAATTATGTTGACCCAAAGGTCTGATTTTCCCCCAAGCAGCCACACTACGTTACTCAGACCTCCGGGATGTTCTCATTTTCAGTTTCAGGCCTTTGACTTTGTTTAGTTATTTGTGGACACCTGGGACACATTTAAAAAAAAACTATAATAACTTTTTTTCCTGGGGACCCCTTGGTGCTAATCTTAGAGGACTGTTAAAAAGATCAAGTGAAATAGTCCATCACAAGCACGAAGCTTCATCACCACTGCCGTTACTACTGTTCCTTCAAATGCTGGCTGTCTGCTCCTGCTACCCAGGAGTTAAGTCCAGCTCTGGCTGGTGGGGCCACTCAAGAACCACTGTGCAGAGAAGGTCAAGTGTTGAGAATCTATTGTTCCTTCAAATGCTGGCTGTCTGCTCCTGCTACCCAGGAGTTAAGTCCAGCTCTGGCTGGTGGGGCCACTCAAGAACCACTGTGCAGAGAAGGTCAAGTGTTGAGAATCTATTCATGTTGGCTCCCTACCACAGGTCAAGTGACCTGAGGTGCCAGCTAAGGTCATTCTCTCACTATCCCTCCTGATGGGAACAAAGTAACAGTGCCTTCTCCCTCGCTGCACATCACCTCCCCTCCATTGCTGTATGGGTCAGAAGAGACTGCCATAGAAGAACTTTACATCCCATCCTACAGCTAAGGCAGTGAAATGAAGCCTGTCCTTTTCCTCCTCTGCCACGTTCCTGGGCTGGCCCTGTGGACTACATTTCCCAGATTCCCTTGCACACAGTTTTCTGTAGGTTCAGCCAATGGAAGGCCCTGATGGAAGGCACCTGGGAGGAAGGGAAAAGCCAGGTTGAATCTCCATCCAGCCCTCTCTGCTTCAAGTGTTTCCAGCAATTACTCTTATCTCCTTCATAGTTCCAGCTCCTTATAATACCCTCTCTTCCTTTGTCCCTCTAGTCCTTGGGGACTGGCACTTTCTGACTGCTTCTGCTCTCTGGTTTGCTTTACCCTCCCCTGATTAGGTTTTCAGCTCTTCTGTCACCTCAGGGCTCCGATTTTGGGACCCTGATCTCTGCAGCTACCACAGTAGACGTCTTGCAGACAGCAGCCGCTGGGCCACCCCTCAGGCCTACCCTAGAAGTGGGTATGTAGGCTCTTCCGGATGGGTGTGTTCCCTGGGTCTCACCAACTCCTGACCCTGTGGGGAGGAACATGGCCCAGAAGAGGCACAGGGGGGCTTGCAGGGCCTAATACCCAGGGTCAAAGGGCAGCATTAGTGCTACCCCTTCCTAGTGGGCCAACTCCTTACTCCTTGAACCATGGGAACTCATTCCTCTCCCAGCCCTCTCTGCCAAATTCAAGTCATTTCAAGCTTATTTCTTGTCCTCACCCATACTGGATGTAATGGACAAGGTCTTTTTCTAAAGAAGCAAAAACCCCTACCCTGGTGGGATAGCTTGGTTGGTTAGCGCATCTTCCTGAGCACAGAGGTAGCCGGTTCGATCCCCGGTCAGAACACATACAGGAACAGATTGATGATCCTATCTGTCTGTCTCTCTCTTCCTTTTTCCCCAAATACATAAATTCAGTTTTTAAAAAAAGAAGCAAAACCTCTAGATTCAGGCTTGCTGGGGCATCCCCTTTAAAGCTTATCTTGCATGTGTAGGGTTCTTAGCCACTCTGAGTGGATCCCTAGCTTTGGTGCTCAAAAGCTGCAGGCCTGTGACTTGCCCATGTGGCCCTGTCCCCACACCTGCAGGTACAATACCCACCACACACTTCCTGTTCTGGACTCCCTCGAGGCCCTCAGCTCCCACCTGGCTCCTCCTATTCTATGCCCTTTACAGTGGGTTAGTCAGGAGCCCTGGGGAAATGTTTTTGGCAAACCTCTAGGCTGTGGTTAACCTGTGGGGGCAGGTGGGGAGCGTGAATGCCTGTTAGGGTTTCTCTTGCCTTGCCTCACCCCTGGGCCACCAGGACTCTCTGCTGGAGTGCGTGACATACATATTTATAGTGGCAGTGACTGCGGAAGCCTGGCAAATAAGTAGTGGTGGCTGAGGATTTGGGGAGCACTTCTTCCCCTGAATTCAATTCCTCTCCATCTGCCTGTGAGTTCAGGAGCTTAGACTGCAGCACGAGCTATGAGCCCTTGATGCAGCACCCAAGGGACATGCTGTGTGAGTCTTTAGAACTGAGAGACCCCTTCTATGTCAGGCCCACAGAGGAGCGAGGGCTTGGCCCACGTGCTCTGACTCCAAGGCCCTCCCTAGGAGCCCAGGCAGGTCTGGCCTCACAGGCTTGCTCCGGGCAAGGGTGGGTTCAGCAAACTTCGGACCAGACCGTAGAGTGTGGGGTGGCTTAGGAGGGTGTGGACCCTGGGGAGCTCCTGGGTGCTGCTGGGCGCTCAAGGGGATGGGCAGACCCTCCCGTTGTAGGCACAGAGGGAAGTGCTCTCTGGAGCCCACCCCTTAAATGGCACCTGTGGCACACATTCTAAGGCCTAAACGTGAAGGCATTCTTCCTATGCCTTGAAGGTATTGCTGGGGGCTGCCTGGAGGAGGCCAGAGAAACACTTGTGAGATGGCTTTGCCAGGAAAAACTTGCCAAGTTCCAATTTAAAAGAGAAATAGAATGAACCTGTGTGTATATGAAATGTATATGTGTGTGATTTGTGTGTACATGTGTGCGCTATATGGGAGACTTCTGTTGGCATGTATACATATGCATATTCATGTATGTGTATGCACAAGTATGTGTGGGTATATGTGTATTTCCTGTGTGCACATGTGAGCAACTATGTGTTCATATACTGTGTTGTGGATATGTGTATAAGAGCATGTATGTGTTTGTGCATTTACATGTGGCGTGTGCATATGAGGTTTGTGTGTGTGTGTCTGTGAAGAAGTGTCCAGACTATGTCATGTTGTTGGCTCCTGGCTTTGTCCCCTCCAGGGGAGGAGGCTGCAGGATGGTGACAAGCCATCTGTGCTTGCCAATTCCTTCCTGTCACCATCTTTTGCCCCAACTTTTTTTTCTTGCTAACGACTTTGCCTGGAGCCTGCTACTGGTTTAATGTTGCCTAAAGATTATCTGTCTTTCCCATTAATAAAAATGTGCATCTTTCTTGAGGAAAATATGAAAAATAAAGAAAAGCACAAAACAAATCACCCTTAGTTCCAACACGTATAGTCCTGGTTGTAGCCAATAATTTTCCTCTCTGGGCTACAAGCGGGACTTGGGGGGATAAAAGAGGAACACAGCACCACGTTAGCCCAGTGCCTTTGACCCCTGACCCCACAGTGGCCAAGTCTTTGGAACTGCAAGCCTTCCAAATTGTCTTCTTTTGTTGCTGAATTTTTCATGGTTCACAAAGTCCCTGAGGTTCACAAAGCGGCCTGAGCCATGAAGGCAAACCCACCGGCCTGAGTTTAAATCAAAGCTTCACTGACCTAAAAAGTTGTTTCCTCATGGTTGGGGCAGTCACTTAACTTCTCCAAGTCTGTTTCCTCATCTCTAAAATGGGGTAAATACAACTACCTCGAAAGGTAGTTGTCAAGGTTAGAAATCTCTCCCACGCCCCTCCCTCCTGCTCCGGCGGTGTCCCTGCCAGTCCCTGCATCTCCACTGTGCCTCCAGATCTGGTTGGGTGGCCCTGAATCATGGGCTCTGGAAACCTCACCTTCTCCCTTTGTCCCTTTCTGTCCTGGCCCTAGTGGTGGCAACAATGACTTCCTGTTGTTAGTAGACTCGGGTCACTTTACCATCTTGTTTGACTCCACAGAAAGCTGCAAAACATATGCCCTGCATTAAATTCCCTCAGTTCAAAGACCTCGCATGGTTTTGGTTTTGCGCTGATACAGACACGACATGCAGGGCAGTGTCTGGTGCATAAGAAAACGCTCAGCCTGACCTGCAGTGGTGCAGTGGATAAAGCGTCGACCTGGAATGCTAAGGTCACCCGTTCGAAGCCCTGGGCTTTCCTGGTCAAGGCACATATGGGAGTTGATGCTTCCTGCTCCTCCCACCTTATCTCTCTCTAGCCTCTCTAAAATGAATAAATAAAATCTTAAAAAAAAACCCACTCAATGTGTGGCACTCAGGTCTGTGGCTGTGGCCCCTTATTGGCTTGTGACAGGAGCCGCACTTCTACCCCACTCTTGATTAAAGCTCTAACTTGGTCTGCTTGGCTTTTTAACCCTTTGAGTAGTATGAACGTTCATGTACATCCTCGTGCCTCCTGACCATCCAGAGTATGATTGATTTATTTTAAAAATGTATAAGGCAACATTAAAAAAAGGCAAATGTATATTCTTCTTGTTTCCATAAATTGGTTATCAAACAAACATGATTTTAAGTTAATAAAACTGTAACTGTAACTAATTTCATTTTTTGAAAAACAAAAAACCCATTCCCAGAGGTCAGCGAGCATGAAAAAAACTCACTACTCAAGGGGTTAAATAGCAGGCCCAGTGGTAAGAGAACGGGCTCTGGAGTAAAGCAGCCCTGGGTCTCTCCTCTTTGTGAAATCAATACATCTTTTTTTCTTTTTTCTTTTTTTTAAGAATAGTGATTCGTATAGATTGCGTATGTAAAATGCGTGGTGGAGAGGAAGATCATGTTTAGGGTCAGTGGATATATAAGTGGCTCACCTCTGTTCCCCCCACTCTTTATATGAAGAACTCAAAGGTTGCTGGGAAAGGGGTGGACAAATATGCACAAAGACCCCAGCACTTCCCTTCCGAGGCCGACCTCAAAGCATCTTCAGTGGGTTGAGACGGTCACCAATAGGAGGGCTTGGCCATGATGGAGGGCTATGCTGATGGGGTCTTAGGTGAGCAGAGCCCAGGTCCAGATGGTCACAGCAGGAGGGCCAACCTGGTGCATGTGTGACTGAGGACAGATGCATGGAAGTGACAACCATGGATGCTAGTCTGCTTCTTCTCCACAAGGCAGTTAGAAGCTGTTCTTGGATTTCACCCTGTCCCTTCTCTTCTACCCTCTTGGCCAACATATTTGTTGCTACCTTAAATGTCTTAATTTCTTATCTATTCAGCAAACTTCTACACATCTTTCAAGACCCCGTTAAGCTATCACCTTTGGGGGCCTTTGGTGACATCCCCAGGCAGAATTCAACACGTCATTCTCTGCGTTCAGAGCTGGGACATTCCTCTTTGTGGCACTCTGCACATCCTCCTCTGTGCTTGCGCTGAATCTGTACCTCCTCCGTGGTGGAACCTATCACTTCCCTACAGGACTAGCAGTAGCAATAACAACAGTTCGATGGTTGGTAACTGTTGGGAGACACCTATGTATCAGACACTGAGCCAAGTGCCTCAGGTGAGTCCTCGGCCCTTCCCTCTGAGCAGTCCTTATCTCCTTATGACACCCCCCCCCCCCTCCAAATCCCCGGGTCACGGGGACTGGCTGACACCCACCTTTGTGTCCCTAGTAGCTGGCAGGGTGCCTGCCAGCAAGTGGGCACTTAATGAACGCCAGAAGAATTAAAAAACATTCCATTGTGCTGATGTACTAAGATCTGTTAAGTCATTTCCCTTCTGCCGCTATGAATACTTCCGGACACATCTCTCTTTCTCGGTCTGGCTTATTTTCTTCGGGTCAGCTCCTGGGAGCTGGCAGTCTGAACCCAGGATGTGGCGCTTCTCGGCGCCGCCACGTCACCCCCCGCCCCCCGGCGCCGCCAGCGCGCAGCGGCGGACCCAGCGCCCGCGGCTCTTCTCACCTGACGTGGCGCTAACGTCGCGCCCATCGCCCGCCTCGCGCTCTGACCTTGGCCCGCGCGGTGCGGGCGGAGCCCAAGGAGCTGCGCGGCCCCTCGGGGGCGCGCCCGGAGCCGCGGCGCTCGGCGGGGCTGCGTCCAGCGGCTCCGCTCCCGCCCCGCGGCCGCGCTGGCGTCCTGATCCAGCCTGGGGGAGGGGAGCCGCCCACGGCATCCTCGATTGACCACTCCTCCGGCTTCCCCGCGTGGAGAGACGGGGGCGGGGAGAGGAGGGTGGATGGAGGCAGCACCGGGAGGAAGATGTGGGGCACCGGGAAGAGGGAGATGGGAAGGGGTGGCCCTGGGTGTGTCGGGGCGGGGTTGAGGCGTGAGGGTGGTTATACCTTCAGTCCCCTTTCCCGTTTCTGCAGAAATGAGCGCCGTAGCTACCCTGATTTCTGAAGATCTCCCGTCCAGGTCCTTGGCTGACGGAGGGAAAGGCAAATTCTCTCCCTGCCTGAGGCTGGAGCTCTTCTGGGGGTGGGGACTGTGGGCAGGGGGAAGCCGATGGGGTATGTCGGGCGCCTCTTCTTCCCAGCGTCGACCCCCTCTACGCTCTCTTCGTCTTTTCATCTATGTCGACATCTCGTATTTTCACTCCATCAAACAAATGCGAGTCCAGAGACACCCAGGTGAGAGACCAGAAACATCTAGTTACGCAGAGAAAAACGCAGTTTAATTCAGACAGCTAGAAAATGGTGTCCTAACCAGTTGAGACCAATCTATTTGTACGTTTTAGGATTGCTAGATAAAAACCAGGATGCCCAGCTCAACATTTAATGAAAATATGCCCTAAATATTGTATGGGTCACACTTATACACTAAAAAATTTTTCCTTGTTTACCTGAAATTCAAATTGAACTATGCATCTTGGGTTTTAATATGTTAAATCTGGCAACCAGTGAATTTCCCTTCTTTTCCTGAATTTCCAACTGACAGAATTCTGCACCCCCACCGCCAACCAGCTTCCCTCTATCACTTTGGTGGAGGTTTGGCTTCTAGATTCTTTTCCTTTTTAATACCCCACCCCACCCCACCCCCAGGGTTTTATTTACTTTAGCAAAGTCACACTGGGTCTCAGTTTCAGTCTTTGATGTTATTACCAGAGACTAGGGTTGATGCAGCGTAAGTTTTTAGGAAGGTTTCTTCAGGATATTGGAAGGAAATTAAACCTCAGAAAGTATGCTTGAAATTTTTTTTCTTTCTAAAAAGAAAGTCTGCAGGTCGGGCTCTGTATGGTCAGGGGAGCACAAACAGCAGAGTTGAGGCCAAAACACTCATTTCTCAGGCCACCCCCAGCTGCAGCCCGGAGAGTGAGTGATTTATCTCCAGCTGCCCTGGCTGCCTTCTGAGGGTTCTCATCCTCAGCTGAACAGCAGGGAGGCCCTGGACTTGCAGGCTCAAAGGGATCTGAGAAGTCGCCTGGACCAGTTGCTTCCCAAATGATAATGTGCACATGAATCCCCGGGGACTTACTAGTCCCAGAGCCCCAGGCTCTACACTCAGAATTTCTGGAGGTGGGACCCAGCTGTTAAGATTAAAAAACAAACAAACAAAACTCCAGACGATTCTAGTTTGAGACCCAGTGAACCAGAGCAGTGCTTTCTTGGGATAACTCTGAGGCCTGTGACCCTTGCCTGTTGGCCATCTTTATCCTTGGTTGCCCAATTGCCCACAGCAGTAACTGGCTTAATAAAACACTTTCCAGGAAGCGCCAGGAGGCTTTGGATGCAAGCAGTGGAAACCAGGTTTGGGCTCTGGTTTCTTTTCCCTTCAACCCTCTCATCTGCCCTCCTTTGTAGATCAACTTGATTCTCTGTGCTGGCCTCCTCATATTCCAAGCCCACACCCTCTCTAGATTGTATCTGTGTTCCAGAATTCCCAGCTTCAAGATAACTGGGTCACCTCTGCACCACTCCCTGTAGCATTCCATGGGGATTCCTTTTGCTGAAATAACTTCAGTCTGAGTTATTTGTACCAACCGCTCTGCAAGTGCTTGGGACCTACTGAAACTTTTATGTGTCTTCCTAAACAGTCAAGTTCCCGCCCTGGGCCTGGGGCAGAGTCAGACTCACACAATCTGCACAGTTGCCATGTGCTGGTGGTGGGGGAGGAAGAATATTTGGGAGCATTCCCAAGTCTAAAGGATGGGGTGGGAGAGCAGAGAGGCTATAGGAGGGGCCCAAACATCTTCAGTTGATTCTCAGACAAGTAATGTCCTTTACAGCCATGTTTTCTGAGACCCTCAAACTGTTGTACCAGCCTCTGACAGAGTGACTGTCCACTGCAGGAGGAGTTGTCCATTGGCCTTGGATGTATCTTGGAGGTCTTCCAGGATAGATCCTGGGACAAGGGCCCACGTGTCTGTAATTTATTAAGGAAGTTCTCCCAGAAGAAACTTTGAAAGGAATGAAGGAAGCAGGTCAAGGTGGGGAGAAGGCCAAACCGGGGGCAATATCAGGCAGAGTCCCATAGAGGTGGCTTCCGCCTGATGCTTCAGGGAACTCTGCAGTGTAAAGGATACTCCTTTTGATCCAAGTCAAGAGGGCTGGACCCCCATAGTCCTGTTTCCGTTAGTCCTTTACCAAGGATGGGGGACGTAGGGGAAGAATATAAAATTTTAGGCACCTCTGGTTCCAGACAAGGATGCTCCTGTAACTGGAGGGGAGTTCTCCAAAGAAGAGCACCAGGTGCACAGGTGGGGACACAGGAGCACTGCATTCAGAACTGGGAGGGTCGGGAGCACAGGATGGTAAAAGTGGTCTGAGGGATGGTTTGGAGCCCGACATTGCCCGCTCCAGGCGGTGGTGGCCCATGCAGCGGGGTGCACACATCATCTCTCGGTCGTAAACCTAAGGTCTCCGTTCTGACCTACAGGCCCAGCCTGCCTGCAGCTGCACTCTGCTTCACCCCGTTGTGCTGACTTGCCAGCTCCTTCAAGCTTCTGGATTAATTGCCAACATTTTTTATATCAGACAGTTTTTGCACAGAGATCTAGATCTCTGGGTCAGATGTGTTATTAGGGGCCCACATCTCCACATGGCCACAGTTCATGGATGCCACAGAGTCTGCCCAACCTGAGCATGTTTACCTGGTGGCCCTGAGGCCACAGTCCCCATCATTCTCTGTTGTGTTCTAAATACATGTGCTATTGTTTTCTTATAGGAGAATGTTGGGCAAACAAGTTTGTAACAGGTTTGCTTGCTTATATTTTGCCTAATTGTTGCATTGGCGCAGGGCAGAGCCATGTGTGTGGTCTGTGTAAAGCTGCGGGTGCTTGCCCTCAGGGTGGCAGACTGCAGATTGCCAATTGCCTGCCTCCGAGGGCAGGAGCGATTGTTTGCTGGAGAAGGGTTTTTTCCCCTAAGCCTGTTTTACTGGAGAGTCCAGAGAGAGAAAGAGAGAGTGCTGCGGGGCGTGGGAGCCCTGAGTGAACGGGAAGTGGTCTTCCCTGCCTGTTTGCTCATCCGCTGGTATGAGACTCTAATAAATGGAATGGCCCACCATTTTCTGGCTCCACAGTTCCTTTACCGTCTGCCTGAATCCATTGTGACCCTGCATCTGCGTGGTCACAGCAACTGGCCTTACAGAGAGCTAAGAGGTAAGAATATTTTTTGTACCCACATCTCTAAACTGGAGGAAAATACACGGTCCAAGGAGGGCTAGTGTCTGTGTCTGAAGAATACAACCCAAGACACTGTTAGGAAGCCTCTTTCCTGATGGCTGCTGGGCACGAGTTTGTTCCTCCTGCTCTGAGCTTCGTGCCCCCACCGCTCTTGTTTTTTTCACCAAGATCCAGCTGCTCTGCTCCCCTCCCCCAGTCCCATTTTGTTAAAAGCAGCTGTTTTTCCCCTTCCAGCTCTCCAAGTGCTGATTTCATTTCTTTCCTGACAAAAGTTTGGAGCCAGGAGGGAAATGGTTTGGCAGGAAATCAGCACGCAGGGGGTGGAAGAAGACAGCGGGGAGAGGCAGCCTGTGTGGAGGTCCGGGGTGAGGGCTCGGAAGGGAGGCTGACCCAGGCCCTGTAGACCCCGAGAGTCAAGTCCAGGCAGGACGTCGGCCCCTGCGGGGTTCTCTGGGTGTCCTCAATCTCCCTCAACAACTTTAGCTGGGGCAAATCTCTTAAGAGTTTATTTTCCCAATACTTTTTCTTTCTGGTAGAGCTGGAGAGAGGTGGACACAAGCTGAGGGAAATGGAGGGGAGACAGCAGGGTCCACAGCTGATAACTCAGCACCTGTCCATTCAGTCCTACGGGGCATTGGAGTGCTTAGGTTGTATGTGACCGGGGGCGGGGGGGGGGGGGGCGGGAGGAGACTTGAGAGATAATGAGATGATTAGGACCTGAGCAAAGAGAGCTGGTCAGTATGCTCAGGGCTAGTGGGCCCTGCGAAGGGTGGCCCGGGTCAGGAGGAGTCTAGTCCCACGTCCTGGGGTCTCAGGTCACCCCAGCCCTACCCCAGACACAGCAGTCCCTTAGGGCTTCTCCAAGAAGTACCTTCCCCTCTCAGCCCAGCTGAGCCAACATCTTTGACTGAGTTCTGGAAAAATCCCTTTCTCCTTACCTGTACCAAAGGGGCTGAAAATTTCCACAGGACACACAACGGAGACACAGAGGAGAAGACCTGGGCACAGAGAAATGGGTGAGGTTGCGGAGTGCAGATTTCTGATCCCAGCCTGACCGCAGGGCTGGTGCAAGCTCCGCTTGGCGGCTGTAGGAGGAGGTGTGTGTCCATTGGAACTCCTTGACTCCGTCTGGCCTGGTGTGGGGCCTGCTTCCGGCCAGGTGGGGACCTCCGTCATCCCAATGAATTGGGATCTTTTGAATGATCCATTTCTCCTCCATGGATATAAATTACAAAATCCCTCACTTTGGCATCTGTTTAGCAGGGATGCCAAGGGGAGGTGGGCTGCTGGCACTGCCTTAGTCTCGGCTCTGTTTTCTCAAGTAGTTCAGTTCAGGATCTAAACCTGCCAATTCCACTCAGGGCACGGAAGCCCTGCAGTGAATGAGGCCTCTCTGTGTGCCACGCAGCTTCATGATGCCCATCACGACTCAGTCCCCCCTTCCCTGCGCCTCCCCACAGTGTCACAGTGTGCTCCTTCCAATCATCCCGGCCGCTCTCCCTCCACAGCCACTGCAAGAGCCCTGGGGGACGTGCTTTTCTCTAGCTCTCCACACTCCCAGGTGGACCCACTCCCACCCGAACTCTGGGGGCTACCATTTTCTGGACGCCACTTTGTGCTCCTCTAGATGGAGGGCCTAGGAGGCTTCATCTCATGTCCCTGTCAGAGCACACTTTGCAGTGGAGACCCACCTACCCCGTGTTAGGGATGAAGAAAATGAGGCCTGGAGAGACTAAGCCACTGTGGGTAGCAAGTGCAGGATTTGAACCCAGCTGACTCCAGAGCCTTAGCTCTTCACTACGTAGGATGCTTCATCAGAAATCTGTAACCCGCCAGCCCCACAGGTGTCCACGAAGAGACAGGGGGTCCAGCGGTCCTGAGAGAGGGGTCCACATCCTCACTTCCCCACACCATGTTGCATCTCAGGTTCCCTTCGGCAGGCCTGGCCCAACCAACCAGAACTCACTCCCTGGTACCACAGAACTTTCTTCTCCAGAGACCTGTGCCATCAGGGCCCCATTCCTGCTGGGCAACCATGGATGGTAATGGGCTTTATTTCTCATGATCTCCTGTTTTTATAGTGCAGGCACCATAGTTGCCACTCCAAGCTCTGGATTCACTGGTGCAACTGACCAGTGACAAGGAGGGCATCACTGGGGTCCCAAGCCACCAGTCCTTACCCTGTCTCCTGCTGCTGTAGTGCTGGGAATTCCCATTATAACAATCACTCTTTAAAGGCCACCTGGATAATTGTTTTCTTTTTCTAAATCTGAGCTTATTAAAAAAAAAAAACAACTGACTTTGGCTTGGCATGTGAAAAAGGTCAGGACATTACGTGGTTGGAAATGTTTATGTGCTTAAAATGACCTAAGAATCCTCTGAATGTGTAGCTTCCTCAGGCCCTTCACAGTGAGGTGTTTCACCCATACTGTGGCTTCAAAAGTAAAGGTTTCTAAAAGGGCTTCCAGAAGCATGAACATCTAACTGGTTATGTCATCCAGAGGAATGCAGATTGGTTGGGGGCCCACACAAATGGGGAGGGACTCATTTTGTGCTTAAAACGTGGAAACTACAACACTCATTTGCCAACACTCGTTCTCATTTTCTTTCATAAGCAGTAGTTTAAAGGGTGTTTTTATTTTATGTTAAGCTTAATTTTTCCTGATTCTTCATTTAAAAAAATTTTTAAATTTTTTCTTAGATTTTTAAATTTATTTTTTAGAGAGAAGAAACAGAGAGACAGAGAGAGAGAGAGAGAGAGACAGAGAGAGAGAGAGAAGGGGGGAGGAGCAGAAAGCATCAACTCCCATATGTGCCTTTACCAGGCAAGCCCAGGATTTCGAACAGTGACCTCAGCATTCCAGGTCAACGCCCTTACCCACTGCACCACCACAAGTCAGGCCATTTAAAAAATTTTAAACCATAGAGAAACTAAAAGAATAACTACTGTGTTCAACGACAGTTAACATTTGGCAGCATTTTGTTTTATCTCTTTCTCAATATAGAAACATATTCATTGGTCTGAAATATCAATAATACAAAAGAATATAAACTAGCCTGACTGGTGGTGTCGCAGTGGATAAAACATCTACCTGGGACACTGAGGTCCCAAATTCGAAATCCCAAGGTCATTGGCTTGAACGTGAGATCATAGACATGATCCCATGGTCACTGGCTTGGGCCCAGGGGTTGGTGGCTTGAAGCCCAAGGTTGCTGCTGGCTTGAGCAAGGGGTCACTGGCTCAGCTGGAGCACCCCTGTCAAGGCACATATGAGAAAACAGTCAATGAACAACTAAAGTGCTGCAACTACAAGTTGATGTTTCTCATCGCTCTCCCTTCCTGCCCCTCCCTCTCTGTCTTTCTCTCCAAAAAACCCCCAAGCAACAACACAATAATAAACACTAAAAGAATATATACTGAAGAGTCTCCCTCCTTCCTGTGTCCCCAGCAACCCAATTTCCTGGGAAGCAAACTATTATCTCTCTTTCAGCTATAACACAAGGGAAATGTCTAATGGTGGCTCCCATGACTCTACCTGGGTAGTTCAGCCTGACCAGGTGGTGGCACAGTGGATAGAGTGTTGGACTGAAATGCAGAGGACCCAGGTTTGAGACCTTGAGGTCGCCAGCTTGGGCGCGGGCTCATCTGGTTTGAGCAAAGCTCACCAGCTTGGACCCAAGGTCGCTGGCTCAAGCAAGGGGTTACTTGGTCTGCTGAAGGCCTGCGGTCAAGGCACATATGAGAAAGCAATCAATGAACAACTAAGGCAGGGGTCTGGAACCTTTTTGGCTGAGAGAGCCATGAACCCCACATATTTTAAAATGTAATTCCGTGAAAGCCATACAACGACCCATGTACATTACGTATTATCCAATAAAAATTTGGTGTTGTCCTGGAGGACAACTGTGATTGACTCCAGCTACCCACAACCATGAACATGAGTGGTAGGAAATGAATGGATTGTAATACATGAGAATGTTTTATATTTTTAATGTTATTATTTATTTTATTAAAGATTTGTCTGCGAGCCAGATGCAGCCATCAAAAGAGCCACATCTGGCTCGCGAGCCATAGGTTCCTCACCCCTGAACTAAGATGTCACAACGCGCAACAAAAAAATAATGACTGATGCTTCTCATCTCTCTGTTCCTATCTGTCTGTCCCTGTCTAGCCCTCTCTCTGACTCTCTCTCTGTCTCTGTAAAAAACACACAAAAAACTGGGTAGTTCAGTAGATAGATGTGTATCTGCCTGATTGCGTTACTTGGTTGCTTAGAAACTGTAGGAATCCTCGACCTATACTTGGAAGGCTATCTAAGATCCTTAGATAGCCACAGGATCTGGTGTCTGGCCTCACTGCCTCTCAGCCCACTAAATCACACCACTCTGTCACCTGGAGGGGACCCAAACAATGGTCTTCCTTCTAGCCTTCTTTCTGCCACAGACCCTCACAATGCTGTTCCCTTTTTCTGGGACACTCCTGCTCCCCTTCACCTATCCAGTCTCTCGTCATCCCCATGTTGTATCTGCCAGCCCCTCCTTCCAGGAAGCCAGCCCCAGTTCTCAGGTAGGGTTATGAGAGGGGGCAGTCTGTCACCCCTAAATATGCCTTTTAGGATATTGATTATTTTAAACTGGTTATTTTCCAGAAACAAAAGACTCAGCAAAAACCTTTGACCTACCCTATAACTGCCTGAAAGAATTTAGGTAGAACCTTCTCCAGGAAGTGAGCTGTCATCACAGATAACTATATTTCAATATGAACTTGTGTGATAGGGAGGACCATAGCAAGGCACTTTTGATCAAAGTCCTCTCTGTGTCCCATTGTCAAAGATGGCCTAGCAAACATTTGTTTACCAAACATTTGCTTTTCCATCTCCAAGTGAATTACCTTCCTGCTTTTGAAGTCCAAATACCACACCCCCCTTCTCCTTAGTTCGAAATGGCATATAAGCCCCAACTTTCTGATCTGTCTTTGGTCCCATATCATTACAGAATGCCTGTGTGGATATACGTTATTAATTCTCTCCTGTTAATTGGATTATTAGTCTAGAAACTCTCAGGACAGCCTGTTCCCTCTTCTTGCTCCAGGAAGAAGGAACTGGTCCTAATTTGGGCACCAGGTGCACTGCCTGGTACATGATAGGCTTTCAGTAAATATTTGTGGAGAGTGTATGTGCCTGAAAATCCCTCATTATCGTGGCCGGAGGTGTCAGAGCTAGGGCTGGGGGTGTGGAGGGTGGGGGGAAGAGGGACCTCTCCTCCCCCATGGCTGGAGTAGTTTCTTGGTGTTGATCCAGCAGCAACCCAGGTTCAAGATAAAGAAGACGAGTATCCCAACAGTGGACAGTGGTCAACAGTAGGTTCAACTAGATGTGGCTAACCAGCTCCTGTTCCACCATCCTGAGGCTCACAGCTCCCAAGTGTGGGTCAAATAAGTTTGCAAATATGATTTATATGTCTGATTGCTTATGCTTTGCATTGGGTGTGGGGGACAGGCTGTGGGCAGGCAGGGTCCTTATAGCCTAAGGCTTAGTTTTAAGACTAAGCCTTTCTCACCCTTTTAATCCTAAAATCTTCTCAACACTAAGCTTTTCCCCACACCCTTGACTGTTGCATGATGTGGGGTGGTGCACTCTTATGAGGAATCCCATTATGCCTCAGATAAATGGCTTTGTATCAGAGACTTCCTTATTTGTATATTGGCTTAAAGGTTTGAATTTCTACAGTATAAAATGTGGCAGACCTGGGGCTTGCTCCCTTGGTTCCTGAAATTAGCATTGTATCAGAGAGGCAGCCAAGATGGCGGAGTGCTGAAGGAGAAGCCAGTTTGTGCAGAGTTCGTGTAGAGAGAAGGAGATGGGGAACAAAGGTGAATAGGGCTGGTGAGGTAGAAACCTTTGATTCTAGGAAACTCGGATGAGTCAGTGGCTTTGAGAGCCCTGAATGGAAAGGGAAGTGTTTTCCCATTGTGTGTATATTTCACCCTTCGGGTGCAAGCTAGGACTAAAGATAATGGCCCACCAGTTCTTGGCTCCATTGTTTCATTTCCGTCTGTCTGAATCAGATGCGAACCCACACGGGCCAGGCGGCTGTGATGGTGGCCATGGCTACTGGCCTTGCACCAAGGAACAAGCATGTTTCCAGAAGAACTAGACCGGGATTAGATGAGGAACCAGGGGCCTGAACACACGGGGAGGTCCTGAGGCTGCCAGTGGGGCTTGGGTATGGCCACATGTTCTGGGGGATTATTGAATGGATTGTAAATTCTCAGGAAACCGGCAGGGTCCTGGCTCCACCATGCCGGGAGCCATCAGAGACACTGCATGTTGGCCTGTCACAGGAGGGCAGGGCCGAAGCCCAGTGAGGTTAACAAGTCTTTCTCCAGTGTCTGGAGTAGAAAGGTGTAGGGTGTGACCTCTGACCCCTGAGTTCTACAGTGTCCCCTGAGCTAGGAAAGGTGAAAAAAGGAGCCGAACAATCTGCAGAGCCAGCTTTCCCGCTTTCGACCTGACGACAGAGGGAAAGGTGAAGTTGACAGACAGCACCCCTCCCTCACACTTCTCTTTTGAAGAGAAAGGCAGGAGGGAGTCTGGCGCACCTTTTAATTCCCTGAATGACTCCATGGGGAAATGAACCACTGAAAGCCTGCCTGACCTGTGGTGGCACAGTGGATAAAGCGTCGACCTGGAGCACTGAGGTTGCTGGTTTAAAACCCTGGGCTTGCCCGATCAAGGCCCATATGGGAGTTGATGCTTCCTGCTCCTCCCTCTTCTCTCTCTGTCTCCTCCCTAAGATGAATAAAGTCTACAAATAAGTAAATAAATAAAGTCACTGAAAAAAAGAAAATCTTAACAGTAATAGTGCATGAAAGTGGTGGGTTTGCTTTGCTTTTTAGGTTTTCTGCCACTTTCAAAACTTTCTAAAATAAATGCCAAGTACTTCATACTTTTGTGACAAAAATAAATTTTTTTCAAGGATTCTGTGTAATTCCCTGAGAATACTGGTTCTAAATCTTGACTGCATGTTAGACTCATCTCAGGACTTTTAACTTTTATTGTTTTTTTAAAAAGATTTTATTTATTGATATTTATTAATATCAACTCATTGTTGCTTCACTTTAGTTGTTCATTGATTGCTTGTGTTCATTGATTGGACTGTGTGCAGAGACACAATGAAGACCGGAAGTCACCACAGACAGTCAAGATGCACCAGCACTTTTTGGGCGATGTGGGGCCTTCAGCCTTTCTCATGCCGCTTTTTTGTCCCTGCCTGTTGGGATGATGACAGTTCTTTACCACTGCCTTCCTGTAGAGATGGGATCTAATTCCCTGCCCTTGACTCTGGGTTGGCCTTTGACTTCTTCTGATGACTAGAATGTAGCACAAGTGATGCCATATAAGTATGAGGCTGCAGAGATCGGCAGCTTGTGCCTTTGCCTCTTGAATTTCTGTTTTCTGGAGCTTAACTGCCATTCTGGGGGGAAGCCCAAGTAGCCAAATGAAGGAGCCACTCAGAGAGTTCCCCTGAGCTCCCAGGTGGCAGCCAGTCCACCTGAGCCACACTAATGGCACCATTCTGTACCTTTCAGCCATTCCAGGTTCCAGATTACATGGCACGAAGCAGAAGAACTATTTGGTCAACCCTCAGAATTGTGAGAAATGACACATATTTTTGTTTGTTTGTTTGTTTTTTTTTTTTTTTTTTTTTTTTACAGAGGCAGAGATAGACAGGGACAGACAGACAGGAACAGAGAGAGATGAGAAGCATCAATCATCAGTTTCTCGTTGCGCATTGCGACTTCTTAGTTGTTCATTGATTGCTTTCTCACATGTGCCTTGACCGTGGGCCTTCAGCAGACCGAGTAACCCCTTGCTGGAGCCAGCGACCTTGGGTCCAAGCTGGCGAGCTCTTTGCTCAAGCCAGATGAGCCCGCGCGCGACCTCGGAGTCTCGAACCTGGGTACTTCCGCATCCCAGTCCGACGCTCTATCCACTGCGCCACCGCCTGGTCAGGCTGTTTTTTGTTTTTAATTAAGTAAGAGGTAGGAAGGCGGAGAGAGAGACTCTTGCATAAACCCTGACATGGATCTTCCCAACAAGCCCCCTACTAGGTGATGCTCTGCTCATCTGGGGCTGTTGCTCTGTTGCTTGGCAACTGAACTACTTTGGCGCCTGAGGTGAGGTCATGGAGCCATCCTCAGTGCCTGGGGCCAACTTTGTCTAACCAAGCCATGGTTGGGGGGTGGGGTGGAAGAGAGAGAGAGAAAAAGAGAGTGAGAAGGGGGAGGGGTGAATAAGCAGATGGTCGCTTCTGTGTGCTCTGACTGAGAATTGCACCTGGGACTTCCACATGCCGGGCCGACACTCTACTGTTGAGCCAACCAGCCAGGGCCCATGGTTGTTGTTTTGAGTCACCAAGATTTAAGGCTCTTTGGTGACACAGAAGAAGGTGGTTGAAGCAGGATCATTTCTGCTTTTAGGTGGAATTGGACAGCCTGCTGGAAAGATACATGGGGCCTTATAGAGTTTGAGATAAGGGTAGATCTCAATAAAGCAAGGGTTTTAAAAATATTTATACTTATTAATACATAGTACTTATACATACAGGGCAACAACTCAAATATATAAAATATATCTTGGGCCCTGGCCGGTTGGCTCAGCGGTAGAGCGTTGGCCTAGCGTGCGGAGGACCCGGGTTCGAATCCCGGCCAGGGCACATAGGAGAAGTGCCCATTTTCTTCTCCACCCCTCTGCCGCACTTTCCTCTCTGTCTCTCTCTTCCCCTCCCATTGGAGCAAAGATGGCCCGGGCGCTGGGGATGGCTCTGTGGCCTCTGCCTCAAGCGCTAGAGTGGCTCTGGTCGCAACATGGCGACGCCCAGGATGGGCAGAGCATCGCCCCCTGGTGGGCAGAGCATCGCCCCTGGTGGGCGTGCCGGGTGGATCCCGGTCGGGCGCATGCGGGAGTCTGTCTGACTGTCTCTCTCTGTTTCAAGCTTAAAAAAATATATATATATAGATATAGATATATATCTATATATATCTATATCTATATATATAGATATATATATCTTGCATCTTACATGGCTTACCTCTGCGATCTTCTGTTTTCTATTAACTAACAAAAGTTCAACTGCATGAATTTAAAGGTCAAATTGGCTTTATTCACTGATTCAAACTGGGCAGCACCCTATCTAACAAATACCAAGGAGCTCCAAGCGCTGTACAAAACAGAAGACTTTTATAGTTTGGAAGGGGTAAGACAAGAAAGTTATTAGCAAAAATCAAAAACACATTAGTTCAGGCAGATTCACCTGCCTTTGGGGGAAGAACGAGGTTCTATCAGGAAGATGACCTCTGTAGTGCTGATAAAGACATTCCAGATTGACTGGTCATGCCCTGAGAAAGGTTGAAGCTGCAATTAAGTCTTGGTTTATGACATGAGGCTTAGAACAAGGGACTCTATTTTTTTTTACCTGTTATTTCTTTTTTTAATAGTCTTTCATGATCTTGGCCTTTTTGAGGGCCACAGAGCAATTGTTTTGGGAAGTGTTCTTAAGTTTGGGTCTGTCCATTTCCTCATGATGAGATTCAGGCTGTGCCTTTTTTTTTTCAAGAACATAGTCCTGCCAATCACTCTTCATCTTCAGACGTAGTAGGTGCGAAGTTCAGAGCATTGCTCAGCCCACAGGGAAGAGCTGCTCAACCCAGTTTTTATCTCACATAAAGCCGAAGAGTTAAACAACGACTCAAGGTCTCACACTTCCTGGCAGAGCTGAGATGGTATCTCCCCATTGCCCAGTGAGTTGACTCCCCGGCTCTGCTTTCAGGTCCCACCATCTTTGGCTTAAGTCTTGCCTTTTCCCATCAGATCCTTAATCATTCTTCTCCCTGTATCCTGCCTCTCGCTGTTCTTTGACATACCTTGGATGTTCCCACTCCTGGACCTTTTTCTAAGCTGTTCCTCCTTCCCAGAATGTCTTCCTTCATTCATCCTTACCCATCCTTCAGAAATCATCCTAAATGTCATCTCCTTCAGGAGATGCCTCCCCCTCAGTCCACCCCCACCAGATATAGTCTCTCCTGCAGCTTGCTCTTGCCACTGACCATACCCCATCGGGTTTTCATTTTTTGAAAACTGTTGACAGGTGCCAGAGCTACTGCACACTAGCTCGCAAGAGCCATTTTTGTGCATCCCTTCTTAACTCCAGATTCAGTGAAATCATGTTAGCAGTGTGAAATCAACCATGGTGGAGGAATTTATGCCAGGAAAGTCAACAAACAGGACTAATTGGGGCCCCACCCCTTCAGAGAGCTGCCTTTCCAGAACGTTCCTATCAGTAGACTGTGAGCCGCATGAGGAAAGGGAGAGAGTAGCTGCAAGTCCATTTATCTCTCTGTGAACACCTCCTGATGCATTGCATTCATTAGGAACTTCAATTTGGTTGATTGGGTTGACTCATGTGAGGCAAGGATCTACTAAATGAGATGTGGGTTGGGTAAGGTAGTGGGGTCAGCAGATGGAACAGTAGAGTAGTACTGAATACTAAGGTTTCCAAAATAATGTTATTATACTTCAAGATGTCATAGACCAAAGGCCATAACTTTTTGCTACTCTTCCCATTGACTTATGGAGTCCATGTCCCTTCTCTATGGGACATGGTGACACTCTGTGGCCACTCAAGCAGTAGAAATGGTGGAAGTGCTGCTACACTAGTTTCCTGGACCAGACTTAAGTGTCTGGCAGCTTCCATGTCCTGTGCTGGGACACCTGCTCTGGGAGCCTGAAAAGAAGTTTGACCACCCTGAGCTCATTAGGCTGAAGAGGCCACATGTGAGCACGCTAATCGTAGTTCCAGCTGAGACCAGCTTCCAAGCTGTCCCCACCACAGCACCAGACAGGGAGGCTCCTTCAAACCACCGGCCCATCAGCTGGGCACTGAATAAAGCCACTGAGGACACAAGGAGCAGAAGCACCGCCCAGCCTATCCCTGCCTGAACTTCTAAGCCACAAAATCATGAGAGAGAACAGAGAGGTACTTTGGAGTCCTTTGTTATGCAGCCGTACTTACTTAATTACTATTTTTCAGACGCAGTGCTGGGCATTTTACTTGCTTTATCCAGTTAATATTCACATCACCTCCATGAATTAAGTCTTATTAACATCTCATTTTTTTGTTTGTTTGTTTTACAGGAACAGAGAAAGAATCAGAGAGAGGGATAGATAGGGACAGACAGACAGGAATGGAGAGATGAGAAGCATCAATCACTAGTTTTTCGTTGCAACACCTTAGTTGTTCATTGATTGCTTTCTCATATGTGCCTTGACCACGGGCCTTCAGCAGACCGAATGACCCCTTGCTCAAGTCAGCGATCTTGGGTCCAAGCTGGTGAGCTTTGCTCAAACCAGATGAGCCTGCGCTCAAGCTGGCGACCTCAGGGTCTTGAATCTGGGTCCTCTGCATCCCAGTCCGATGCTCTATCCACTGCGCCACCGCCCGGTCAGGCTAACATCTCATTTTTACAGATGAAGAACTGAGGCATAGAGGAGTGGAGGAAATGTCCCAAGGTCACACCAGTACTGCCCTAGCGCCTAGTGAGAGGGAGACCCCGCCTTGGGCCCTGTGCTTTGGAGGGCTCTGCTCTGGCACTTCTCGGGTGGCGCTCCTCCCCACAGGGTGTGAGTCTGGGACTATGGGACATGCCTACTCAGACCTGGTAAGACCCTTCCTAAACAAGTTTCATGGACCCAGGACCCTGGATTTCCTGCCCGAATGGCAGAGAGCCTTCTCCCAGGACCTGAGTGGGTCTCCAGCCTAGTGCATCTTCCTAAGGCGACCTGTAACTAGAGCATCCAGGCACAGGGTTGGCCAGCAGGCAGCTCTTCGAGGAAGTACAGGTGGAGCTGAGATTTTAGGTTGGATGCCTGCTGTGTGCATGCAGTGTTGGTTGGAGTTGCTGGGCGCAGCAAGGGGCCTGGCCTTGGTCTGGGTCAGGTCTCCCTGCGCTGTCACATTCTAGAGTGGAACTCTCTGGAGACCTAGAATTCTGAATTCAAATTTGGCTTCCCAGGCCTTATTGAACAGTTCATTTGCTTGATTTATAACATTTAGATATTTAGACAAATGGTAGGTGGACCTCCATTTGGTCCCATGACTCAAGTCTGCATATGTGAGCTAGGGGCAAGCCCTGAGCTGGCTGAAACCAGGACTGCTGTGTGGCATCCCTCAGAGGATATGCCCACAGAAGATTGGAGGTGGCAGGTAGATGTGCTAAGAGGAGAGGCAAACCGTTAGTCCCCTTAGGAGCGCTGTGAACAGCACCGAATCATCTTAAACTCATTACCAGCTTGGACTAATGCAAGTGGCTACAGAGCCAGGCCAGCCTCCAACAGGCTGGATTTAGGGAACTCAGTTTCTTTCTTTCTTTCTTTCTTTCTTTCTTTCTTTCTTTCTTTCTTTCTTTCTTTATTATTTTTTACAGAGACAGAGAGTCAGAGAGAGGGATAGATAGGGACAGACAGACAGGAACGGAGAGAGATGAGAAGCATCAATCATCAGTTATTCGTTTCGACACCTCAGTTGTTTATTGATTGCTTTCTCATATGTGCCTTGACCGTGGGCCTTCAGCAGATGCAGCAACCCCCTGCTCAAGCCAGCAACCTTGGGTCCAAGCTGGTGAGCTTTTGCTTAAACCAGATGAGCTCACGCTCAAGCTGGCGACCTCGAGGTCTCCAACCTGGATTATCCGCATCCCAGTCCGACGCTCTCTCCACTGCACCACCGCCTAGACAGGGAACCCAGATTCTTGAGGGACAGGTGATGAGACCTTCTAGGAGGGAAAGGAAGTGCTTTCAGGGCCCAGCCTGACTCCTTAACAAGAAACTAATGATGAGGCTGAGACTAGCGCTGGTTGGATGCTAAAGAGGAAGAGGAGCCCGCCCTGTCTGTGGGCTCATCTGGCCTTCTCCAGCTTTCTCCAGCACGAGAATCACATCCCACACCACCAGCTGCAGCTTCAACACCACACTTAGGGGGTTTGTTGGCCTCTTGGCCAACTGACTGGGGGCCTGAACATCACAGGATGGGGCACACACAGGCTAGTGTGGCGGGTATTTCTGGGTGCTTCTCAAGCCAAAGGAAAAATTCAAAAGACACTTGATTATGATTTAAAGAAAGAATCAGGCCCTGGCCGGTTGGCTCAGCGGTAGAGCATCGGCCTGGCGTGCGGGGGACCCGGGTTCGATTCCCGGCCAGGGCACATAGGAGAAGCGCCCATTTGCTTCTCCACCCCCACCCCTTCCTTCCTCTCTGTCTCTCTCTTCCCCTCCCGCAGCCAAGGCTCCATTGGAGCAAAGATGGCCGGGGCGCTGGGGATGGCTCCTTGGCCTCTGCCCCAGGCACTAGAGTGGCTCTGATCGTGGCAGAGCGACGCCCCGGAGGGGCAGAGCATCGCCCCCTGGTGGGCAGAGCATCGCCCCTGGTGGGCGTGCCGGGTGGATCCCGGTCGGGCGCATGCGGGAGTCTGTCTGACTATCTCTCCCCGTTTCCAGCTTCGGAAAAAAGAAAAAAAGAAAAAAAGAAAAAAAAAAAAAAAAGAAAGAATCAAAGGGAGAAGCTCTGGTCATGAGATGTATTTTTCAAAATCATTTTTGGGGAAGGGCGGTATGAATTTGGAGCCCCAAATTTTTCAGCTTTCTGGGGAGCCATGTGGCAGGTGAGTCCTGTCCTCACAGACTGTTGCCTTTTTTTTTTTTTTTTTTTTGTCAGAGACAAGGTTTCCTAAGATTGACTCAAGATCATTTTTTCCTCTCTTAATAGGAAATTCTGAGCGCATGAGGTAAACCGTCTCTGGGAGAGAAGGAATGTGTGGAGTGGAGTTGCCAGGGTTTCGCCCCCTCCAGGGAGGTTTGGGGAGGAGTCTGTGCTGTCACGTTTGCTCGTGGGCGGGGCCTCCTCTGAGAGTGGAGAATGGGGCAAGAGTTAATTCATCTGATTTTCTCGTCACTGTGAGTGCTAGAGGTGTCCTGCGGACTGGGCCCCCTCCTAATTCAGGCCTGAATGAGCACTTGGGAGACCAGTCCCATTTTGGCTGAGCCGCAGAGACCCTAATTTGTGCCCTGGGAGGGCGGAGACTAGATTGGATGGTGGGGAGAACTGGTTGTCGGCAGCACCGGCAGCACCGGCAGCATCGAGAAGCAGCTAGAGAGACTCCTGCTTTCTGTTTCTCAGCCTTGGAGAGAAGCCTCTGCTGGACTCAAACCTACAAAGGCAGGACCAGGCATCTGCGGAAAAGCCACCAGTGGGGAAGCCCTTCCCCTTGCAGGGGAGCAGGGGTATCTCTTCCAGGCTGCACTTAGCTTCCATTAGAGTTGGGTGGGACAACTGAGCCGACCTTCACCCTATTGCGACTGCAGGAATTCTGGGGGGTTTGCCACTCTTTTTCCTATGGGGGGGGGGTTTGGAGCCACTGAGGAAAGTGGCCTGGGAATCCCAGCCTTGGCCCGTTAGGGGGTTGGGGTGTATACACGCTCAGCCACTCAGGTGTATTCCTAGCTGGCTTTCTGTGAGTCAGGTGGAAGTCAAGTGACTTGGAGGAGGCTGAGGATGAGGGTTTGTGATACAAGTGTGACCACCTCGCAATGTTGGGGAGCTGGGCTTACGTATGAGCTGCCTAGACTTAAACTTGTTCTATAGCATTTGTCACCTTCAAAAGCACCTTCCCTTCCCTGCTCTTCATTTTCAGCCAACATTTATGGAGAGTGTATTAGTTTCCTGGGGCTGTTGTAACAAATTGTCACAGACTGGATGGCTTACAACAACAGAAATTTATTGTCTCACAGTTCTAGAGGCCAGAGTCCAAAATCAAGGTCAGCAGGGCCGCGCTCTCTCCAAAGGCTCTAGGGGAGAATTCTTCCTTGCTTCCTCCAGCTTCTAGTGGCTCCAGGCGGTCCCTGGCTTTTACTGAGGCAATCTAGTCTCATCTCTGCCTGTGTATGCTTCTCCTCTTCTCAGTCGCAGGTCTCTCCTCTTTGTGTCTCTTATAAGAACACAGTCACTGGATTTAGGACCCACCTGGGAAATCCAAGTTGATCTCATTCTGATGTCTGCAAAGACCTCTCCCCACCTCCCAATAAGATCACATTCACAGGTTCCAGGGATTGGGACATGAACATATCTTTTTGGAGACCACCATTCAACCAACTACGAAGGGCTTCTATAAATCAGGCCCTAGGCTAGGTCCTCAGATGGTACAGTGAAGAAAGCACGCAACTGGGAGTCAACCCCTGGGTCCTACTCCTGAATTTAAAGAATGGCTGGGCGAGCCAGAGAGATCTGCCTTTGGGCGATATACTCCCAGTTCAGACTCTGTCAGTCCCTCTGTCTGTGGGGTAACTTTGTGGTTTTACAAATATATATACACACATGTATACATATATATATATGTTAAAGATTTTATTTATTGATTTTAGAGAGAGGAGAGAGAGAGAAAGGGAGAGGAGGGGCAGGAATCATCATCTCATAGTTGCTTCTCCTACGTGCCATGACTGGGCAAGCCCGGGGCCTTGAACTGGCGACCTCAGCATTCCAGGTTGACGCTCTATCCACTGCGCCACCACAAGCCAGGCATGTATACATATATATATTTTTAATTGTAGTAAAATATACATGACATAAAATTGACCATTTTACCCGTGTTTAGGTGGCATTAAGTATGCTCACATGTTGTACAACCATCAGAGATGTGACAGGAAGGTTCATTCTCTGGTCCCCGGGTGTCATGCATGAGTAAGGCTTCTTCAGGAGATGTCTTCACTTCACAGTCCCCCATTTGTACTTTTTTATGGAGTTGTGGGGAGCAGGTTCTCCAGAGGGAAGGCGGACAGTGCTGCAAAGAAGCATGACCCTAGAGAAACAGCCCGGTGACCTCCGGGAGGGTGAGCGCCCCAGCTCCGTCCTGCAGGCTCTGCCCTGCCTTGTTGCCATGCCGTTCACTTTCTGCATACCTGTCTTCCTTCTTCCTTCTAGAAGATGGTTCTGCAAGTCACCTGAGAAGTTGTTAGAAATGCAGCATTTCAGTCTCCACTCCATACCCACTGGACCAGAAGCTAGAGGAGGGCTCAGTGTCTGTGTTTTTAACGAGCCTCCAGGTGATTCAGACCCGCACTACAGTGTGAGAAGCACTGCTCTGGATTTTCTGAGAACTCCTGCTTCGGAAAGACTCACTATCCCTCTGCAAAACTACAACTGTTATTACGAGAAGCCCCATGAGTAAATAAAACAAGGAAGCCTACATGTTAAGTAAGACCCCGTGGGTCAAGGGTTGCAGACGGGCTGCCCAAGGGCATATCTTATCTTCGGATATGTTTGGTCTGCACGGATTTTTAAAAATATCATTAATTGCCAGCATTAAAAAATAGAAAATTTCACATACAAATCCAGATTTCCATATTTCTTGAAAAAAAAAACTGGTGTGTTTGGGATTCCTGATGTACCATGTTCCCATGTGACAGTGGACTAGGCAAAGCCTGAGGCCACCCTGTGCCAGTGAGGCAGGGCTGCTCAGCTAGCCAGTCTCCACAATGCCTCTAGGCGAGGCGGTAAGCCCCGCCTGATGAGTCCCTTACTTACGTTGCTGCACCTGCCACTGTAGGGGTTTGGAATTTTCAAATCCTATATATGAGCTGTAGCCCACAATGATGGCTGATTTTATGTGTTCTTACTTAAGCTGTGGTACTCAGATATTTGGTCAAACACTAGTCTAGATGTTGTTGTGAAGATCATTTTTAGATGAGATTAACATTTAAATCAGTAGACTTGAGTAAAGCAGATTACCCTCCATAACGTGGGTTAGTCTCAACCAATCAGTTGAAGGCCTTAAGAGGAAAGATCGATTCCTTTGAGGAAGGGGAAATTCTGCTTGCAGTCTAGCTTTGAATTCAAGCTGAAACATCAATACCATCAACTCTTCCCTGGATCTCCAGCCACTGTCTTATCCTGCAGATTTTGGGCTTGTCAGTCTTTACAGTTGCATGAACCTATTACTTAATATAAGTCTCTCTCTCTCTCTCTCTCTCTCCCCCCTCCCCTCTCTCTCTCTCTCTCCCTCCCCCTCTCCCCACGCTATTGGTTTAGCTTTTCTGGAGAACTTTTCTGGAGAATCCTGAGTAATACACACATCTTGTGAGTGCTGTTATTTGTTGCTGACCCAGAGTCAATCAGGGACCAAGAGGAGGATTCTTCTGTTTAATGGCAGTTCTTGGGAATACATTCCTATTCAAACTATGCCCTAAGACAGGGGTCCCCAAACTTTTTACACAGGGGGCCAGTTCACTGTCCCTCAGACAGTTGGAGGGCCGGACTATAAAAAAACTATGAACAAATTCCTATGCACACTGCACATATCTTATTTTAAAGTAAAAAAAACAAAACGGGAACAAATACAATATTTAAAATAAAGAACACGTAAATTTAAATCAACAAACTGACCAATATTTCAATGGGAACTATGCTCCTCTCACTGACCACCAATGAAAGAGGTGCCCTTCCAGAAGTGCGGCGGGGGCCGGATAAATGGCCTCAGGGGGCCGCATGTGGCCCGCGGGCCGTAGTTTGGGGACCCCTGCCCTAAGAAATAGATGCTGCAAAGCTAATGAGCACTGTTCTATAAATAATGGTAATCAATCAAAATCGGCAATGATGTTATTAAGAATAACAGTGTTTTGTGAGTATTTATTATATACTAGAAACCATGCTAAAGACTTTCTTCTAATGAAATCTTATTTAATCTTTGGAATGGCATTATGGGACAGTTACTATCACGTCCCATCCATTTCACTGATTTAACAGTCCCAGTGAGGAAGTAGTTTGCTCAAGGCTACCTTGCTCATGAGCAGCAAGAACAAAATTTGACCTGGAATCAGACTTCAAAGCTCTTGAGTATGATCACTATGCTGTACTGCCATGCTAAAGTACGAACTCCACCCCAAGCTTCCCCAACAGCAGCAGGCAATAGAATCCCCTGGGGTAAAGAAATCTGAGACACTGGATGGTGATTCATTCGTGAATCATAGGTGGCCACGTCCAGCATCACAAGTTGTGTGTTGTATGACAGTACTCAACAATACCAGCATAGATACTGCTACAGGCATTGGAGACGGTGGCAGCTGGTGCTTCCCACCTCTCTCAGAGGTAGAGAGAGATAGAGGTATATTTACACAATGAAATACTCTACAGCAATGAAAAGGAACAAATAAGACTAAAATGATATTGATGAATCTCAAAAACTTGATAATAAGGAGAAAAAAAAGCCAGACACAGAGAATGTATGTTATATAATTCCGTTTATAATGGAGAAACCTGGTAGATACTAAGTTACCCAGGTGATCGTGGTAAGCATCACTGGTAAGATGTATTGACATGAACCCTTTGATTTGATGATGATGCAGCATCATTCTAATAGAATTCTTCCCAAAATGCATACCTTCCTCCAGTTATGAGAGAACATTGAACAAATGTAAACTGAGAGACATTCTACAACAGGGGTTGGGAACCTTTTTGGCTGAGAGAGCCATGAACGCCACATATTTTAAAATGTAATTCTGTAAGAGTCATACAATGACTCGTGTATGTTACGCATTATCCAATAAAAATTTGGTGTTGTCCTGGAGGACAGCTGTGATTGGCTCCAGCCACCTGCAACCATGAACTTGAGCGGTAGGAAATGAATGGATTGTAATACATGAGAATGTTTTATATTTTTAACATTATTTTTTTATTAAAAATTTGTCTGCAAGCCAGATGCAGCCATCAAAAGAGCCATATCTGGCTCATGAGCCATAGGTTCCCAACCCCTGTTCTACAAAATAACTGACCAGTCCTCTTCAGAAGTATCGAGGTCATTAGCAACAAGGAAAGTCTGAGGAAATATCACACGCCAGAGGGGACTAAGAAGAAATACCACTGAATACGATGTGGGGTTATGGACAAAATTTAGCAACAACAGAAGGACATCATTGCAAAAACTAGTGAAATTTGAGTAAGAGCTGCAGTTTAGTTAACAAATATTAACTTGGATTCATCAGTGCTAATTTTCTGCTCTTGGTGATTGTGCTATGGTTGTGTAAAATGTTAATACAGGGGCAGTGGGATGAGAAATATAAGGGAACTCTCTGTATTACTGTTTTTGCAACTTTTCTCTAAGTCTAAAATTAGTTCAAAATTAAAAGTTAAAAACCAAAACAGTCCAATAAGCTGTTGGTGCTGCTGACCAACTTAACTGCCCAGGCCACCCGGAAGAAGTGATGTAGGCCGTCTGGAAAGGTCACCGGGACTCAGGCGACCAACTGCCCAGGCCACCCGGAAGGAGTGATGTAGGCCGTCTGGAAAGGTCCACCGGGACTCAGGCGTGAGAACTCGGCTCTGCGACAGGAGGAACAGTTCCCCATCAAGGA
Organism: Saccopteryx bilineata; assembly: GCF_036850765.1. Lineage (NCBI taxonomy): Eukaryota > Metazoa > Chordata > Mammalia > Chiroptera > Emballonuridae > Saccopteryx > Saccopteryx bilineata. The sequence goes on from NC_089495.1 coordinate 171,161,656, forward strand.
TGGGCTGGTTGTGGGCGCCCTTCCAGAAGCGCGGAGAGGCAGCCGAGGAGGGCATGGTTAGGTTCTCACTGTCCCGGCAGATGATGTCTGCTCCTAAAGCTTGGACGGGCCAGGCACACTGGCCCCTTGTGAGTCGCCAGCCTGGTGTGCCCTGGAGGTGCAGGACCGAGCCCAGGAAGAGTGTCAGCTTGCTGGGCACGGGGAGAAGGCAGCAAGGGGGCATCTCTTTGGGGAGAGGAGACAGAGCAACCTAGGTTGCTGACCCCTCCTGCCCAGGGGTGAAAGGCAGAATGTGGCCCTCCTCCCTTTTTCTGACTCCATTCCCCACCCTTTAAACCACACTGTCTTGCGTCCTACACCTGACCCTTCTGGTTTTTCTGGGAGCTCTGGGTGCTTACCGAGCCCCTTGCGGTGATCTCCTGATGAGACCTGGGCTCTGGTGGATGGGACCTCTGCCAGGGAAGTGGGCCCTGGGGGTGAGGGGGTTCAAACTGATCTTCAGGGAGAAGCATGTGCCCTTTTCTCCCTCCTTTCAGGCCCCCATCCCCAACTGTTATTTGAATGAAACATGGTCAGTTTCCATGACACGATCACCAGTCTTCATGTCTAGAACTCTGTAACTGAATCTCAGGGATTCCTTGGAGCCACGGGAACCCCTGGATAACCCGTTCTGGATCCATAGACAATCATCAGGCTCCTTCACTGAAAAATCACTCAGAGCTCTGTGGATTTTTAAAGCTAGCCCCTTTCCTTATCTTCATAACTTGATTTCTCACTTGATTCTAGAACTTTCTTGTGCTGTTCTTGAATCGTTTGGGGATTTAGTGTCTGTCTTAGGTTAGGTTTTCCAGGAGCAGGCCCTAAAACAAGCATTTTGAAGATAAAATTGCTAGAATTAATCAGAGTCCGAAAAGACCAGTGTAACAGGCTTTATTGAAAGGAACCCTGCCAGGCTGGCTTGCAAGGGAGAGTCGCACCAGGCACAGACAGGACCAGGTGCAGACAGGACCAGGCGCAGACAGGACCGTGCCTTTTCAAGGGTTGGGGAGGGGGAGTAGGAAGGGCCGCGGGGCATCAGCCAATTGGCTGCTGGACAAAGGATGGTCTTTTATGGAAGTTTGAGTATGTTTAACTTCTAGCAGTTTTCAATCATCCAGGACTTCTCGGCTTGTGACGTCAGACATTCCTTTGCGGTTGGTCATCTGCCGCGAGCCCTGAAACGAGACTTACCCACAGGGTTAAAGAAACCTAAGAAACATGTTTGAGAGGAATAGCTTGAGAATGTTGGTTGAGGTGTGGGAAGGGACAAGGGGATGGAGGGAGGCAGCAGAGGTGGTGGGTTGGTCAGGTGGCCACTGTGGGCAGCCAAGACTCAGGAATGAGGGGATCCCTGGGACAGAGCCTCAGAGTTATCCCCCCATTGCACTCTGTTTGTACTCTCTGATGGTCACACCTGTGTGGGTGAAGCGGGCTCTGAAAGCCAGAGGTGTTGCTCAGGCAAAGAGATGCTGGCATCTGGGGTCAGCTGGGGCTCCCAGAAGTGGCAGCGTATGGAGATGCCAACAACTGCTGGTGTCCTGGGGGAGGACCAAACCATATCAGACATCAGAATTGGAAATGAAGGTTCCAAAAGGCCCTCAGGGTTAGGGAAAAGGCGGGATTCATTCTGCAAAGGTGGGTCATCCTGCCATCCAGGTGAGCTAGGTGCATGTCCGGGACCACTGAGAACCTGGAGCTGGAGCCAAGAGAACATGAAGCCCTAGGCAGGGTCTGGGGTGTCCCGAGTCTGTCCTGGCCACCACAAAGCTGTCCTGGGATGACTCCAGTGGTCCTTACTTCTTAAAGCTGCCATTTCTCCTTTCAGTCTGTGAATAGCACCAAGCCATTTAAAAACCAGAATTTCTTAAAATATTTGTTTTTTTTTTTTTAAAAAAAGAAGTGCCACATGACATGTGGTGGTGCAGTGGATAAAGCGTCGACCTGGAAACACTGATGTTACCGGTTTGAAACCTTGGGCTTGCCTGGTCAAGGCACCTAGGGGAGTTGGTGCTTCCTGCTCCTCCCCCCTTCTCTCTCTCTCTCTCCCCCTTTCTCTCTTTCATCTCTCTCTCTAAAAAAATGAATAAAGTAAACATAAATAAATAAATAAAAGAAGTGCCACATTTTTATTAGCTACTTTTTGAGAGCAGTCAACCGGGGAATGGAAACCTCTTTCACATCTGGGCCAGCTGCTTCCGGGTGTCACCAGGTCTCCCCCTCCCCCTCCCCCCCAGGGATCTGCTTTCTCACAAGCGCATCCCCCAGTAAGCCAGACACTGGATGACATTTTTTAAGATTTCTGTTTTTAAATAGGGAAGGTGTTGTTATTACAGAAATGCGAGGACACTTTGACCAATGGCCACCAGCTCTTCTCTGTCCAGGACTGTCCCCTGGCATCCTGCTGAGCTACAAGAACAGCACTGCTTAATATGAACTTTCGGGACGATGGCAAAGTGTGTCTGTGCTGTCACTACGGCAGCACATGTGCCTACTGTACACTTGACATGTAGTTAACATGACTGTTAAAAATAGCAAAGAATGACAAGAACTGGGACTCTGTAGCCAAAGGGACAACATAGGTTTTCCATTTATTTCTTTCTCTTCCCTGATTCTCTAGAAATTGATTAAATATTTTTTAAAAACTTTCTGACTGAAGGGTTGGGAGACCCTGAGGAGAGCTGTCCAATGAAGAAATTATTCTCCAGAGAATTTTTTTTTTCTCCAATTTTTTTTTTTTTTTCCTGAAGCTGGAAATGGGGAGAGACAGTCAAACAGACTCCCGCATGCGCCCGACCGGGATCCACCCGGCACGCCCACCAGGGGCGACGCTCTGCCCACCAGGGGGCGATGTTCTGTGCTCTGCCCCTCCCGGGCGTTGCTCGTTGAGAACAGAGCCACTCTAGCGCCTGGGGCAGAGGCCAAGGAGCCATCCCCAGCGCCCGGGCCATCTTTGTTCCAATGAAGCCTTGGCTGTGGGAGGGGAAGAGAGAGACAGAGAGGAAGGAGGGGGTGGGGGTGGAGAAGCAAATGGGCGCTTCTCCTATGTGCCCTGGCTGGGAATCGAACCCGGGTCCCCCGCACGCCAGGCTGACGCTCTACCGCTGAGCCAACCGGCCAGGGCTCCAGAGAATATTTTTAAAGCCACCTCTTAGCAAAATAAACAAAAGCCAAAACACTCTCAATTATAAAATTCACACATGTTCCTTACAGAAAACTTAGAAAACAGACACAAAGAAAGGTATGCATTGTCATTCCACTCTAAGGCTCCTCATTAACCATTTGCTGTATTCTTTTTCAGTTCTTTTTTTCCATGTACGATTTGTTCTGTTGTCGTTGTTATGACTACAGCTTTGAGAGGGATTATAGACCATGGGGGTTGGATTCACATCCAGCCTGGAGTCAAAAGAATAGTTTAAATCACTGCTTTTCAAACCTTCCAGGTCAAAGGGTCCATTTTTAAGCTTTCTAACACATCACTGGTCCTTCCGCGAGACCAGTCTGCAGCGCGTCCTCACCCCTCCTCAACACGCGATTTCGCGGTTGCCCCTCCCAGGCTAGGTCGAGTCCACTCCACGCGTGCTTGGGTGCCACAGCAACGTCCAGGTGCTCCGAAAGCGCTTCAACACCTACCCTCACCATCTTCCGATAGTGCTGCTTTATAGCAGGGATGGGTCTGCAAACCGTGGCTTTTGGTCCAAGCCCCACCCCCTACATCATTTGAGAGAAGGAGGATTTTTTAAATGGTAAGGGAACAATCAAAAGAATATCATTCCATGACATAAACATTCTATGAAATTCAAACTTCAGGGTCCACAAATACAGTAGCCCCTCTTATCTGAGATTTTGCTTTTTGCCATTTCAGTTACTCAGTCAACCCCTGGCCAAAACAGCCGTGAGGTTTACTGAGACCCAGCCACGCTCCTCCGTGAACGCACTGTCTGTGGCTGCCTCATGGTACACTGATGCAGGATCCAGTGGTTGGAAACAGCTGGCTGCAAAGCCTAAAATATTTACAATCTGGCTTTTTACAGAAACGTTTTGTGACCCCTGCTCTAGATCAAGGCATGGTTCTGGAGATAGCTGCCTCTAAGAATCATGAGGAAACTTAACAAATACATAGCTTGCCAGGCCTTCCCCAGCCCCAGGGAATCACAGTCTCCAGTGTGGGGCCTGGGACTTCACTTTTTGAAGCCCTCCCACCCTCACCCTTGCCCTCAGTGGTTCTGAAGGTCGGTGGCTCTGGGAGCACCTGACAGGTGGGCCCCGGGAGATGTACTTCTCGAAGCCCACAGGCTGAGTCCCCAGGAGGGGTCCTGCTGCTCTGCTTAGGCCTCCTCTGGGACAAACCTGTTGTGTCCTAACCTGCTCCAAATGTGGGCTCCTCAGCCACCTTCCTGGCAGGTCCAGCTCTCCCTGGGCGCACAGCTGAGATTTACAAGCGGCGGCCGGGTCCTGGCCCAGACCCCTCCTGCCACAGCTCAGGCCTCTGCACCAAGGCTTCCCTTCCAGCCGGGGCCCCTCTGCCTCTCCATGGCCTTGGGTGTCTAGGACTCTTGCTCTGCCTCTGGGGCAGCCAGAAAGAAGTGTCATGGCTCTTTGTCTAATGCCCTCGGCAAGGTGTCATAGAGAGCAAGGAAGGCTGGATGCCTGAAAGCACTTGACAGAGGCAGTTTTTTTTTTTTTATAGAGGAGAGAGATAGAGAGAAGAGGGGAGGGGAGGAGCGGGAAGCATCAATTCATAATAGTTGCTTCTTGTATGTGCCTTGACCAGGTGAGGCCGGAGTTTTGAACTGGCAACCTCTCAAACTCTCTCATTTATGTTTCTGGCACCGAGCCCTGAGCCAACAGCCCAGGTAGCCTGAGCCAGTTCTGTGGGGAGTCGAGAGGAGTGAGCTGGAAGGGAGGGTGACCATGAAGCAAGCCTCTCCCCTGCCCTGAGTTTGCTCATGACGCCATCTTTACATTTCCGAACCCCTTCCCATGGCCCCTTACCTCCATGGCCTGTTAGCATTAGCCTTGCCCTCTCACTCTTCCTTCTTACCCCACCTCCTCTCTCCTTACCCAGTTACCCTGCTTTTTCTTACTCCCTGGTTCTCCTCCCACTCCCTCCGGCCCTTGAGTTTTCTAATCAGACTCGCTGCAGGGAGGTAGAGGCGGTAGTGCTGCCTCAGAGAGCCGGCCCCTCCTCCAGAATGAGCTGATGCTGGACCGGCTCCTGGGCTGACAGTGACTCAGGCCTTGAGTTGAACATGTACGCAGAGTTTATTCCAGGAAAATCTACTCAAGCCCTGTTTTCAGAAAGCTCACCATTTGTGGGAGAGTTGGACAAGCCACAGATAATTTTAGCTCTGTCTTAAGGGGTGACCTGGGGTCAGGTTAGGGCACTGGGCAGGGCAGTGCCCAGAAGACCCTGAGCCTGGTTGCAGGGAGATGGGGAGCACCTGAGGGGACGTCACCAGCTCTGCACAGTAGGAGCTAGAGCTGAGTTAGGGTCAGGGCGGATTATGTTCCCAGGGGGAAGAAATGACATGAGCATACGGAAGCCCCTGGATGTGGCCCTTACTGAAAGTGCTGTAAGTGAGGGGGGTTTGTGATCTTTCTTATACTTCAGAAAACTCACCCTCATCGAGAGAAAGTGAACCTGATGGGTCCAGTTTAAAGTCCAGAAGGCCACTGGGAAGCCAATTCTAATCCAGAAGGGTGAAGCCTGGACTAGGGCAGAGGGTTTGGAGAGGATGGGAAGACTCTAAGGAAGACTTAGAGCTTGGGGACTGGATGTGAGGCACGAGGGAGGGGCCGGGGCAAAGGGTGACATTCAGGTTTCTAGCGTGGCTATATGAATGGACAGTGTATTAGATCTGTGATGATGCCACATAACAAACAGCCCCATAATCTCAGTGGTTTACATTATGAATGTTTAATTTCACACTCAGGAGACTGTATGTTGCCTGTGGTTGGTTCTCTTGGGTAAGCTGGGCTGGGCTTGGCTGAGCCAGACTTTTAGTTGAGTTCTGGGGGCTCCATTTGACCTCATGCTGAAGCTCAAGCTCCACTCTGGTCTTCTGTGAGGTACACATGCTTGCTGAAATCAAGGCCCTATTTTAAAGCTGCTGTCCCCTAGCATGAAAAATATGTAGCATGGTGTCCTAAGGGCTGGCTATACTATCAAATGGCACCTTCAGAATAATCAATTATGTAAGTTTTATAATTTGAAATTGCAATTGACTATAATAGAGACATAAAAATTAGTGACTTAAATCCCCAAGTGTTTATTCTTTTACTTAATAAGAGGTTTAGAAGCAGGAAGTCCATGGCTGAACCCACTTGTTACATCTTTCTATTCCATTGTCTGCAGTAAGCAGCTTCTCCCCTCAGTGTGTCCTCCGGGTCCAATATCGCTGCTGGAGCTCCAGCCATTGTGTGACTGCACCCTGGAAGAAGAAGGAAAAATGGACAGTGCATTTTTCTCATTTGAAACAGATGTCTGCAGCAGGTTTCTGGAAGCCCCACCAACACTGTGGTTTGCATCTCACTTGGTTATATGTCCACATCGGCTATAGAGAGACTGGGAAATGAAAGTTTAGTTGGATACATTCCTTCCCCGAATAAAATCAGGGTCCTTCTATCGAACCAGAAAGGAAGAATAGACATTGAGTGGCAAACAACATTTTCCACCACACCTTCCATCCCCCCCTCAGAGAGGCAGTGTAGTATAGCAGAATAAAGCCCTGGTTTGGACTCAAAGCTCCTAGACTCAATTCTCAATTCCTCTACTTACTGGCTATGACACCTGGGCAAAGTCACATGAGCTCTCTGAGCCTTTGGGTCCCTCTTCTGCAAAATAGACTGTTGATCATATGTACCTTCCAGCATTATCAAAAGGGATCTAGTGGTACCTGGAAATCTGTGAGTTGCAACACACTATATAAAAATTAATAATATTTGTTGTAAATTGAAAATGGAACAAATACCCCTTTAGCTAGAAGGGATCACCTGATGGCTGGCTTCTCCCTAGACGAAAGTGATTTCCCTTTGCTCCCATTGCTGCTTCTCCCTCCCCCCAACCCTCATGCTTCTCAAAGCCTGAGCTGGGCTGGGACAGGGGCAGGACTCAGAGTGGGGTGAAGCTGGGGCCCTGTTGATACAGACCCGCATTCGCATGCCCTGGGGACAGTGGGTGCCTTAGGAGAGGGTCTGCCGGTGTATGCCCCCCTTGATCCATGGTCCTCAGCTCTTCCAGCCGAGTTGTTGCCCAGACACCCCCTTTATGTGCTCTCTCCACGGGGCTTGGGCTTCTGACCACAGGGCAGCTGGGTTCTGAGTGGGAATGCCCTAAGAACAAATGTCTCAAGAGGAATACGGCAGAAACTGCCATGTCTTTTATAAGCTATCATTTTATCATCTTATCATTTCAGCCCAGGGTCAGAGAGGGAGAACAGATTTCCCCTCTCTGTGGGGGAATTGTATGCATGTTAGAAAGGGTGAGGGTTGATGACAGCTTCTTAGAAACTAGCTACCCAGCTACTCAGAGACCCAGCTACCCAGCTTCCTTGGCTGTAAGTTGACTTTATTCAGGTGATTGTACACTGACACCAGAGTGTGTCCTCAGAGACTGCTGTGATTAGTAGTCTGCAGTGTGGTGTCACAATATTTAAAAGCTCCCCAAGTGATTCTAATGTGTGGCCCAGCTTGAGAACCATTGGTTTAACACACCCTGAAAACCCCCCAAAAGATTCAGGAAGGAAAAGAACCCACGGGTTGGCCCACGAGGCCCGGGTGGTTCTTACACAGATGTCTGTGAATCTCTGCTCCCCCCATGGCCTGGGTTGATTTGGTTCTCATGGGACTTTCCACATGTAGTTAGCACATATGGTGGGGGACTAGAAGAACAGCAAGCTTTCAGAAAACCCAGAAATAAGAAAGCAGAGAGACATTCCAGCGTAGCTATGAAGAGATGCTTGCCACCCCGTGGACTCTCCCCTACAGCCACTCTGAAATCAGGGAAGCACGGAGAGGGGGTCTAGGCTCAGGAGCCACCAATTACAATGGTCAGGAGCACTGGTTCTGATTCACACTCGAAGTCAAATGCCACTGCAGCCTCTTGCTATCTGTGTAGCTTTGGGCAACTCTTCACCTCTTGAAAGCTCAATATCCCCATCTCTAAAATGGAGTTGATAATACTTTTCTCATAGGGTTAATGTGAGAGTCAAAGAGTAACCAGAAAACTGGATAGCCATGTGCAGAAGAATAGAGTTGGGTCCTGACCTCACACCATGTACAAAACAGTCGTTCAAAATGGATCAAACACATAACCTAGAAGAAAACAGGGGCAGATCTTTCTGATCTTGGATTTGGCAACAGATTCTTAGATATCACACCAAAAGCATGAGCAACAAAAGAAAAACCAGATAACTTGGACTTCATAAAAATTAAAAACTTTTGTGATTTAAAGGACATTGTCAAGAAAGTAGAAAGGTAGCTGACAGAATGGGAGAAGGTGTTTGTAAGTCATATGGAAGGACCTAGTATCCAGACTATATAAAGAACTCTTAGTACTCAACAACAAGGAGACACACAGCCTAAGTAAAGAAAAGACTTGGGCAAAGGACTTGAATAGACATTTCACCAAACAAGATCTACCGAAGGCCAACAAGCACATGGAAAGGTGCTGGCACAGCTAGCTATTAGGGAAATGCAAGTCAAAGTCACAAACATGACAGCACTTCACACCCACCAGGATGGATATAATAAAAAACAAAACAAGATAACAAATGTTGCGGAGAATGTGGAGAGAGTGTACCCTTTGTGCACTGATGGTAAAAATGTAAAACCGTTCAGCCTCAGCAGAAAACAGTTCAGCAGTTCCTCAAGAAGTCGAACGTAGAATTGGCATGTGACCCAGTGACTCCGCTCTTAGGCACATGCTCCAAAGAACTGAAACTTGTTCTTAAACAGATACATGTAGTATATGTTCATAGTAACACTATTCGCAACAGCCAAAAAGTGAAAGCAACCCAAATATCCACCAGGGGATAAAAGGGCAAATCGTAGTCTATCCATACAATGGAATATTCTTCAGTCATAAAACACGAACTAGTGATACGTGTTATATCATGAATGAACCTCAAAAACATTATGTTACGTGAAAGAAGCTGGACACAAAAGGTCACATACTGTGTGAATTCACTTATACTCCATCCCCACCTGCCTCCTCAGGACGGTGGCCACAGCCTCCTGCCTTCAGGTCCCCAGGCCCCCAGACTGCAGGGTCTCCCTGAGGCCCTTTGCTTGAGGTGTGACATGACGCACAGGCCTCCCTATCCTGTTCCCCAGAGAGTGGGCCTCACACCCACTGGCTGCTCTCTTCAGAGAACTCCCCACCCCACTGGCCACTCAGATTCAGTTCTTTGTAACCTGGAGGTGGTTATGAAGAGCTGATTTCTGAGAATCTCCTTTGTGAATGTTTGGCCCTTTGCTGTGCTGGCATCTTCCACCTTTTGGTCAGTCTTGGCCTTTGAGTCTTGACAAGAGTCCCTTTATGAATCCTGTCACATTATATCACAGTACATATTAGTGTCCCGGAGCTGACATGACAAATTACCGTACATTTATTAGCTCGCAGATCTTAAGAAGTCCAGCCACCCCAAAACCATCATGCTAGGGAGGCTTCCTGCAAGAACTCTGGTTGACAGCCTCAAGCTGAGTCCCTGCCAAAACATCAGATACATCAGCAAGCCACCCTGAGGCCTGCAGACCAGCTCGCCCTCTCACAGACGTTACCTAGTGACCTCAGTCAATGCCACATGGAGCTGAAGCATCTCCCCGTGGCCCTGCCCGAAGTCCTGACCTGTGGAATCTGTGTAATGTGGTAGAATGCTTGTTTGAAGCCACTCAGTTTGGGGATAATGTCACACAGCAATAGTAACTGGGATACACTTTAGTCTATCTCTTTTGCTTCTATGTGCTCTTGAAAATATGTTTTGTTATTTTGGGTACATATAATTATATATTTAAATTTACATAAATGCTCTCATATCATGAATCTCATTCTGCTTATTTATTTTATTCACTCAGCACTGTGTTTTAAAGACCCCTTTATACCTGTATGTGGACATCTAGCTTGTTACTTCAAACTGCTGTTTGGACTTCCAGCTGTGGGTGGTCTGTACCGTTTCTATCTTTACCTCCCACCCCACCACCCATGAGGGACCCTGAACTGCTTCTGGCTCCTGTCACCACTACCAAGTACACGTAGCGCCATCCTCAGCCAGTTCTGGATTCGTGAGAGCATTCCTCTGGTGGCTACAGGGGCGGGATTTCTGGGTCACAAGATGAATGACTCCTTTTGGGAGTGAGGAGAGTGTTGGATGTGCCAGTCCATACTCATGCACTCCAGCAGGTGGAAGGTCCCGCTATTCCAATAAGTATACATCATTATCTCGTTGTTTTAATTCTCAATTTCTCTGATTACTAATAACCTTAAGTATTTCTTTAAATAGTTGTTAGCTTTCAGATTTCCGCTTCTGACAATTACCTGTTCATGCTCTTTGACCATTTTCCTGTTAAGTTTGCTGACTTTTTGGGTTTTGGTGTTGATTGCAGAAAGTTTGCAAATATTTGAAATATAAATTTCTCGTCACTTTTAGGCACTGAAAATATTTTCTTTCATTTTTGTCTGCCTGTGAACTTTGTTGAACAAAGCCCTTAATTTTTTAAACTTTTATTTAGAAAATTAAATTTAACAGGTGACATTGATCAATAAGAGTACATAGGTTTCAGGTGAATGTTTCTATAGCATTTGAACTGTTGATTATGTTGTATACCCATCACTCAAAGTCAGATCATTTTCTGTCACCGTATATTAGTCCCTCTTTACTCCCTTGCCCACCCTTCCCCACATCCTCCTCCCTTTGGAAACCACTTTATTTTTATCTATTTCCATGAGCCTCAGTTTTATATCACACCTATGTGTGATATCATAGTTTTTAGTTTTTTCTGATTTACTTTTCCACTTAATATAAGGTTCTCCAGCTCTATCCATGTTGTTGTAAATGACAATATGTCATCATTTCTTATGGCTGAGTAGTATTCCATTGTATATATGTACCACATCTTCTTTATCCAGTCATCTATTGAGGAACACTGGTTGTTTCCATGTCTTGGCCATTGTGAATAACGTTGAGATGAACATGGGGGTGCATGTGTCTTTATGTACCAAAGCCCTTAATTTTGATAAGCTAGATTAATCAATATTTTGCCTTATTGTTTGGGTGTTTGAAGGTGTGTATAAAAAAATTTTTGGCCCTGGCTGGTTGGCTTAGTGGTAGAGCATTAGTCCTGTGTATGGAAGTCCCAGGTTTGATTCCCTGTCAAGGCACACAAGAGGAATGACCATCTGCTTCTCCACCCTTCCTTCTTCTCTCTTTCTCTCTCCTCCTCCCACAGCCATAGCTTGATTGGTTCAAGCAAGTTGTCCCTGGGTGCTGAGGATGGCTCCATGGCCTCCCCTCAGGCGCTAAAATAGCTTGCTTGCCAAGCAACAGAGCAATGGCCCCAAATGGGCAGAGCATCGCCAGTAGGGAGCTTGCCATGTGCATCTTGGTCCAGGTGCATGCAAGAGTCTGTCTCTCTGCTTCCCTTCCTCTCACTTAATAAAAAATATATATAAGGCCCTGGCCAATTGGCTCAGTGATAGAGTGTTGGCCTGGCATGTGGATGTCCCAGGTTTGATTCCCAGTCAGGGCACACAGGAGAAGCAACCATCTGCTTCAACACCCTTCCCCCTCTTCTTTCTCTCTCTATCTGTCTTCCTCTCCCGCAGCCAAAGCTCCATTGGAACAAAACTGGCCCAGGTGCTGAGGATGGCACCATGACCTCTGCCTCAGGCACTAGAATGGTTCTGGTTGCAACGAAGCAGCACCCCAAATGGGCAGAGCATCATGCCCTAGTGGGCTTGCTGGGTGGATCCCAGTCAGGTGCATGCGGTAATCTGTCTCTCTGCCTTTCCGCTTCTTGCTTCAGAAAAATACAAATGTGTATATATATGATTTCTTCTCCATCCTTGGGCCACAAAGGTGTTCTCCTATAGTGTCTTCTCTTAACTCCACAGTTAGGGTTTCAGCCAGGTCTTTAATTTACCTGGAGTCCACCTTTGTGTGAGGTGCTAGATGGGGATCCAATTTTATTTTTCTTCATCTACTGAGCCATTTTCCTGACACCACTTATGAAAGGGCCTGTCCTTTCCTCTGTGATTGCAGCAGCACGGGCATTTCTCAACAGTGGATTCTGTGCTGCTAACTTCACCTCCACCGCCTAGATTATAAACTCCTTAAATTCAGAGACACCCTCTTCTTCCTCACGTCTTCCTCCCTGTCCTCTTCTTCCTTCCTGCAGTCTAGTGCCCGCAGGGTCCTGTGCATGGAGTGGTTGCTCACCTACTGGTTAGTTGAAGGCTCTAAGCATTATTTCTTTATAATAAGCCCTATCTTGCCTGGAAAGCACAAAGAATTTCACTGAACTTTGTGAAACAGAGAAAGCGGGAGGGAGGGAGAGAAGATGGGGGAGATTTGGGAGTGGGTGATTTTCAGAGGGCAGCATTCCACCTGCCAAGTTGGCATCCCTGGAGGAGAAGGTGGCAGGTCCCACCATCTGAAGGTCCTGCTTTCTCTAGAAACAGGGAAAATCAGAACTAGCAGGTAGCCTTCACATTGGGTTTCAAGGGCCAGGAAAACTGATTTCATGACTTTGCTATTGGTATGTCCCCTTTTTATGGAGAAGCAGAGAGGAGCTACACCTTCTTAAGCTCTTATATGTGCCCAACCCCAGAAAAAGGCTTGTCCCTGCCTGTAAGAAGTTTCTTGGGGGAGGAAGAAATGGAACTGAAAGCATTAACACGATGTCCTTAGCACAGTGATGGAGACAAGCTAAGGGCATTGGATGGAAAAGGGTTAGGCAAGAGGGTGGGGGTCAGTAAGGAGCATGGTGCATTAAGAAGCCTGCAAGGGGTCAGGCAGAGTGAAGAGGCACCTGGAACCAGATGGGGAGGTGTGGTTACAGGTGGGAGGAGGACCACAGGGATGAGCTATCATGGAGGCCAAGTCCTGGAGACATTCTGGAGTCCCCTGTGTCATCCCTTGGTCCAGTACTGACCACAGCTTTAACACAGACACTTCTGTGCATGTGGCTGGCTCCCCACCTCAAGTACCTACCATGGCTCTCTATCTTTCTGCCTCAGGGGATTCATGCCCGTGAGAAGTGACCCTTCATCAGTGGGGGTCAAGAGATCAGCTAAATGCTCCTGCTTCTTGTCCTTTGCGAAGTGATTCCAATGTATACTCTACAGCAGGAGTCCCCAAACTTTTTACACAGGGGGCCAGTTCACTGTCCCTCAGACCATTGGAGGGCCAGACTATAAAAAAAACTATGAACAAATCCCTATGCACACTGCACATATCTTATTTTAAAGTAAAAAAACAAAACGGGAACAAATATAACATTTAAAATAAAGAACAAGTAAATTTAAATCAACAAACTGACCAGTATTTCAATGGGAACTATGCTCCTCTCACTGACCACCAATGAAAGAGGTGCCCCTTCCGGAAGTGCAGTGGGGGCCGGATAAATGGCCTCAGGGGGCCGCATGTGGCCTGCGGGCTGTAGTTTGGGGACCCCTGCTCTACAAGGTCCTCGGTGGGCCCCAGAGGGATCGAGTCCCAGGCGCTCACGGTAGTAGCCCAATAATACACACTGTCCTGTTTCTCTTCTCTGTATTTCACTCCTGCTTCTGGGACCACCTTGCAAATACCTACCTGCACCTAAATCCTTGTTTTGGGCTCTGCTTTGGGTGAATCCACATTAAGACAAGAGAGCAGCGAGTTTCAACTAAAGGTGATCAAAGGATAGTTTCCGATGACAATGGTGGTGAGATAAGTTCTGAAGAGAGGCCATTGGCTCTGGCAATGAAGAAACCACTGACATCCTGAGTTGGGAGAGGCAGTCCCGAGGGCTGAGGATGCAGACCCAGAGGTGGAGACAGCACACGCTGCTTGAGAAGTTTAGAGGAGAGGGGAATAAAGTGTCCTTCAGCCATACCTGTCCCTACTTCCCACGCCAATTCCCACCACAGTCTGCCTCCTTTCCTCCACAGAGTTCTTTGGTCTCCTTTGGGAGATGGCATTGCTTTGTAAATGTTTATTTTTTTCTGGAATTTTCCATGATGAATGTTCTAGCACCCCAGGGTCTGACGTGCATGGAGGCAGGGTGTCTGCTCCTTTCTCAGTGGTGTGGAGCCGCAGCCTATGTACCCAGCTCTGTGTTTGGAACTATTGTCTGCTTTGTGAGGCTGCCTCAGACATCCACCCAGCCATCCCCAGCAGTGAGGTAAGTGGCATTTGATGGCGGAAAAAGAGACATAGACAAAACATAACCATCTGTCCAAGGTCAGCCAGGAAGCCTGCGGCAGCCGTGAGTCTGAGATACAGAAAATAGATTTCCTAGCCCTGGCCCCAGCGTGATGAGCTAAGCCCACAGACTTCCAGAAGAGGAGGGAAAGGAAGTTCTTGTTCCTTTCTGTCCGCAAGGAAGTAACCCGTGGATGCTGACAGCACCTGTGGGCCACCTGCAAGAAGCCAGGCAGCTGCTCTGTTTGTTTTTGTTTTTTTTTTAAAAATTTATTTATTTTTTACAGACACAGAGAGTGAGTCAGAGAGAGGGATAGACAGGGACAGACAGACAGGAACGGAGAGAGATGAGAAGCATCAACCATTAGTTTTTCATTGCGCGCTGCGACTTCTTAGTTGTTCATTGATTGCTTTCTCATATGTGCCTTGACCGCGGGCTTTCAGCAGACCGAGTAACCCCTTGCTGGGGCCAGCGACCTTGGGTTCAAGCTGGTGGGCTTTTGCTCAGACCAGATGAGCTCAAGCTGGCGACCTCAGGGTCTTGAACTCGGGTCCTCTGCATCCCAGTCCGACGCTCTATCCACTGCGCCACCGCCTAGTCAGGCGCTGCTCTGTTTCAAGAAGGTGGGAAAACGACTGCTGACCAAGCTGGCAGGCCTCTGTCAAGGTAGACCCTGTCCTGCTTCTGTGCTGAGCCGAGGGCAGGTGTGCACTGAGGAGCCAAGGGACTGGTTACTCTTCCCCACGGCCCAAGCCCAAGTCCCATCAGGGAAGGCCTTGGGTTTGGAAGGAAAAGAGGAAAGGGAAGGAGAGAGTTGGAGAGAAGGAGGCCTTACACCTGGAGGGACTGAGTAACGCCAACCTTGACCACAAGCAGCAGGGAGAAGAGGCTCTCTTTCTTTCTGTGATATCTGAAAACTACAGGATCAATAGCATAGATCTTGAAGTTTGAAAAATAAAATTTTATATTTTTGAGTGTGTGAGGAAACAAAGCACAGATACAGTAAGGTTTAGAATGTAAAACTGTGAATTTAAAAATGAAAATAGATTTTAAGGAAAAATTTTCTAAAATGATGAGATCCCAGGCCTCTGGGGATATGTGTAAACTCTCCTCAGTCACTAGGAGACTTTAACGGATGAGACTGGGAAGCACCCATCTAGTCCCATGGTATGCTGATGAGTACTTAACAACCCACTTCCACTTCCCCACACTAAATAAACACAGTCCTGATTTGTAGTGTTTGCCAACTTCCATGGTGGAAATACTCTCTGGATCTCTAATTTCAACCCATCAGTGTGATGTCACTGACTGTGGAGTTGGGAAGAGATGAGCAGAATCTACTCTTATAAGTTACTCTGAGCCTGACTAGGCGGTGGCACAGTGGATAGAGTGTCGGACTGGGATGCATAGGACCCAGGTTCGAAACCCCAAGGTCGCCAGTTTGAGTGCAGGCTCATCTGGCTTGAGCAAAAGCTCACCAGTTTGGACCCAAGGTCGCTGGCTTGAGCAAGGGGTTACTTGGTCTGCTGAAGGCCCGTGGTCAAGGCACATGTGAGAAAGCAATCAATGAACAATTAAGGTGTCAAAAAACAAAAAATTGATGATTGATGCTTTTCATCTCTCTCCATTCTTGTCTGTCTGTCCCTATCTATCCCTCTTTCTGACTCTTTGTCCCTGTATAAAAAAAAAAAGTTACTTTGAGCCAGATCTGCATACCCCTGATTTTTTTTTAATTAATTACATTTTAATTTATTGGGATGACATGGTTTGCCAAACCATACAGGTTTCAAGTGTACAAATTTAAGCAACACCATCCACACACTGTATTGTGCACCATCTGCCCCGTTTCCTCCCTCGTTGCCCTTCTCCCCCTACCTGCACCCCCTTCCCCTCTGGCTATTGCCCCCCTGTTGTCTGTAGCTATGTGTTATGTATATTAGTTTTTTGACTAATCCCTTCATTTTCTTTCATCCAGTCCACTCGTCACCCTTTCCTGACAGCTGTCCATCTGTTCCATGTGTCCATGTCTCTGTTTCTATTTTGTTCACCAGATTATTGTGTTCATTAGATTCCACATATAAGTGAGATCATATGATAGTTGCCTTTCTCTGACTGGCTTGTTTCACTTAGCATAATAATCTCGGTCCATCCGTGCCCTCGCAAAAGATAAGATTTCCTTCTTTTTTTTTATTTTTTATTTATTAATTTTTAGAGAGTGTGAGAGAGAGAAGGGGGAAGGAGGAGCAGGAAACATCAACTCCCATATGTGCCTTGACCAGGCAAGCCCAGGGTTTTGAACTGGCAACCTCAGCATTTCCAGGTTGACACTTTATCCACTGCACCACCGCAGGTCAGGCGATTTCCTTCTTTTTTAACTGGCACATAGCATTCCATTGTGTAAATGTACCACAGCTTTTTTATCCATTCATTTACTGATGGGCACTTGGCTGTTTCCAGACCTTGGCTATTGTAAGTAACAGTGCAATGAACATGGGGGTACAGATATTCTTTCAAATTAGTGTTTTGGGATTCTTAGGATATATTCCTAGAAGTGGGATATTGGGTCAAAGGGCAGTTTTATTTTTAGTTTTTTGAGGTAACGTCATACTGTTTTCCACAGTGGTTGAACTAATCTGCATTCCCAGCAGAAGTGCAGGAGGGTTCCCTTTTCTCAGAATCCTCATCAGCAGTTGTTGTTTGTTGACTTGTTGATGAGACCCTGGCAGGTGTGAAGTGATATCTCATCCGGTTTTAATTTGCATCTCTCTGATTATTAGTTGAGTATTTTTCATATGCCGGTTCGGAGACATGTCATGTCTCTATGTCCTCTTCGGAGACATGTCAATTCAGGTCCTTTGCCCATTTTTCAATTGAGTTGTTTGTCTTTCTTGTGTTGAGATTTATAAGTTCTTTATAAATTTTGGTTATTAATTCCTTATCAGATGTATCAGCAAATATCTTCTCCCATTCAGTGGTTTGTCTTTTCATTTTGTTGATGGTTTCCTTTACTGTGCAAAAGTTTTTTAGTTTGATGTAGTCCCATTTGTTTCACTTGCCTGAGTATATACTCCTGATTCTAGTTCAACCTCCTTGTTTTATAGCAAGAAGGACAGAGGTCCAGAGAAGGACAATGACTGCCTCAAGGTGACATGGGGAATTAATGGCACATTGGACTCCTCACCAAATGCCCTACCCTTATTCCATGCTATCACTTATTATTAGTTCTATTTGCCCTGCTCTAGAGTAAGAAAGGCTTGTTCTAACCTGAATTTTCTTTTCTGTTTGTGTGTGCGGGTATGTGTGTGTGTGTGCCTTTCTTAGAGGTTTCAGCTGGCCATTTCCTCTGTGAGAAATACATCTCCACACCACATCCAGGCCCTCCCTATCACACAGCCCTGTTCATTTTCTTTGTGGTATGTAGTGTCTAAAACCATCTTATTGCTATCTCCTTCTTGAACAGCATTCTCTAGGTGACCAGAAACGGTACCGTTTTCACTGTTATGTCAGCTTCCTAGAACCTATTCCTTTATTTGCCATATATTTATTGAGCACCTACTCTGTGCTAGATACCACTTTGCACTGGCTGTCAGAGAGGATTTGGGTCCGGCTGCTCTAGACAGTGGTGCATTTAGAATTTCTTGTGGTGGCTATGTCTGGAGGTTTGGATCTACACTGTCTTATTTAGGAATAAGGCAGAACAGAAACGGCCAGATTTGGGATGCAGGGAGCAGGGGCCAGCTTATGGAGGTGCCTTGGGCTGGTAACCTGGTGTTCCAATTATCTGTTGCTGCATAGCAAATCACCCCCAAACCAAATGGCTTCAAACATTGCCTTTTAGTATTTATATTTTGCATTATCTCTTGCTGTTCAAGAAAAAACAATCTGCCACTATTAGCCTCTTGAGTTTCAGCTTCTTTACAGAATTATTGTGAGGGCTATATAGATGAAAATCGGAATTTTAAAAAATGAACTAAAACAATTAGCTGATTGCTTAATGTGCCCTGGGCCTCATTTCTTCTCCTTCCTTCCTTCCTTCCTTCCTTCCTTCCTTCCTTCCTTCCTTCCTTCCTTCCTTCCTTCCTTCCTTCCTTCCTTCCTTGTTTTGAGAGAGAAGAAGGGGGAGAAAGAGGGAGAGGAGCATCAATTTGTTGTTCCACTTAGCTGTGCCATTGATTGCTTCTCATATGTGCCTGGACCGTGACATTGGGGGTCAGGCCAGAGCCCTCGGGATCGAGTTGGTTGGTGACTTTGGGATCTGCGAGCCCAGGATTGAGCCAGCAAACTTGGGATTGAACTGGTGACGTTGGCACTCCAGGATGACACTTTATCCACTGCACCACTCACCAGAACAAGATTTTTTAAAAAATTTTTATTTAGAAAATTAAATTTAAAGGAGGGACATTGATTAATAAGAGTACATAAGTTTCAAGTAAATATTTCTATAACATATGGACCGTTGATTGTGTTGTGTGCCCATCACCCAAAGTCTTTTTTTTTTAAGTCAGGTTTATGAGGTATAATTTATGTACTGTAAAAGTCACCCATTTTAGTGTACAGGTCTATGAGTTCTGACAAATGCATGTAGTCATCCAGCCACCATCAACATCAGGATATGGGACATTTCCACAAATCCAGACCCCCTGTCACCCTCAGTCAGCACTTCCTTTCCCAGATCCTAACAACTGATCTGTTTTCATTCCCCATCCGCTTATCTCTTCTAGGAATCAGATGTAACCTTTTGAGTCTGGCTCTTTCATTCAGCGCATTGCCTTTGGGATCTATCTATGTCACTGCATGTCTCACCACTTCATTTCTTTGTGATGCTGGGTAGTTGTTCGGCAACTAACTGTACTGCTTATCCCAAGCTTGTTTTTCAGATAAGAAAGTCTTTAAATGAAATCCAATGTGGGGACTCAAAATACAGAACAGATGAGAACTGGGGTCTCCTGGTGCAGTCCTGGGTGGTGGGGTAAGGAAGCCAGGGGCCTTCTGGGAACACAGTGTGGAGAATCCCAGTCTAGCTGCTTGTGACTGCACCTGTTTGTCCTATGCTCTCTCTCAACCTCTGACATCTCTGTGGGGTTTGTTTTCCTGGAAGTTGTTTTCCATCGTTCCAAGGAGATGGACCTCAGTGATTAAGGGGTTGTGTGGTAGTAGAAGGACAGAAGCTTACGTCAGTCTGCCTTGATCTAGTCATGACCTTAGGTAAGTTCTGACCTCCTCTGGGTCTCTACTTATCTATCTGCAAAATGGGGACTAAGTTAAAATAGACACAGGTGGGGAACCCTGGCAGGGAATGGGAGAAGCTGAGGGTGCTCTAGACCCCAAGGCTATTATATTTCCAAGGCTGGAGTGAGAGCACTGGCCCCAGGAGGCGTCGGGGAAGGCTCCTCCGCCAAGGTTGGGGCTGGAGCGTGAGCAGGGAGGGTGATGGAGTGCTGGCTGAGGCGCCGGGAAGACACTGTTCTTGGTAAGTTTGCGCCCACCCTTGAGCTGCTTAAGGACCTGAGGTGGGTTCTGTCCCAGAGGGGGCGGTGGGGGAGCAGGAAGGGGCTGTGGTGAGAGACAAGTCTGCCATGGGAGTGACGGCCCAGCTTTGTGGCTTTGAAAGACCCCCTATTTGCCCCTACATCTCATCTCCCTCTGCCCCACAGAACCCACCAGGGCCCTAGCAGGTCATGGGTGCTCTCTTCCATGTAAACAGTGGTTTGTGTGTGAGGTGGGTGTAAAAGGGACAGTTGCAGGGACCCAGTAGGGGCTGGGGGTGACGTGGTTTGACCTGGGATGGTGCTTGGGGTAGAGAGAAAAAGATTCCTGCCTTTTTTTTTTTTTTTTTTTTTGCACTTTTCTGAAGCTGAAAACGGGGAGAGACAGTCAGACAGACTCCCGCATGCGCCCGACCGGGATCCACCCGGCACGCCCACCATAGGGCCACGCTCTGCCCACCAGGGGGCCACGCTGTGCCCACCAGGGGGCGATGCTCTGCCCATCCTGGGCGTCGCCATGTCGCGACCATAGCCACTCTAGCGCCTGAGGCAGAGGCCACAGAGCCATCCCCAGTGCCTGGGCCATCTTTGCTCCAATGGAGCCTTGGCTGCGGGAGGGGAAGAGAGAGACAGAGAGGAAGGCGCGGCGGAGGGGTGGAGAAGCAAATGGGCGCTTCTCCTGTGTGCCCTGGCCGGGAATCGAACCCGGGTCCTCCGCACGCTAGGCCGACACTCTACCGCTGAGCCAACCGGCCAGGGCCAGATTCCTGCCTCTTGATGGCTTTTAGAGAATCTCTAAAAGGACAGGAAACTCAGGCGGCTCTGGGCCACTTCTTCCCCTTTCCCAGCCTTTATTTTTATGTTTTTACTTTTCATTTTGTTGTGAACTTCTTTACTGGCATATAACTTACAGACTGTAAGGTGCAGGGGTTGTAAGTGGCAGCTCGCTGGATGTTTCCACGTG
The DNA here is from genome assembly GCF_036850765.1 of Saccopteryx bilineata. Taxonomy (NCBI): domain Eukaryota; kingdom Metazoa; phylum Chordata; class Mammalia; order Chiroptera; family Emballonuridae; genus Saccopteryx; species Saccopteryx bilineata. The sequence goes on from NC_089495.1 coordinate 171,182,545, forward strand.
TGCACGGCTGTGTGGCCCAGGGGCAGACAAGGGGCGTGGCCAGCTCCCAGCAGCATCCTCACGCTCTCTTCACGTCGGTCCGTCTGTCCTCCCGATTAGCCACCACTCTGACCTCTGTCAGAATTCGCTTCGCCTCTCCTTGACCTGCAGGGAGGTGGCAGTTGTAGAGTGTGTGCTTTCTCTGCTCCACATCCCATCTCTGAAGTTCATCCATGCTTTGCGTTAGCGGTTGTTCGGTGTCGTCCTACCGTGTTGTGTTCATGGTGTGAAGAGACGCGTGTTATTCGTATGCCCTCCTGCTAATGGCATCAGGTTGGCTCCAGTTCGGGGCGACTATGGACAGTGCTGCTGTGAATACCTTTGCACGTGCCTTAGGTGCTCACAAGCAACATAACACTCCTCTCTGCTGTGCACACTCCCGGAGAAGAGCTTCCAGGCTGCGATTTTAGGAAGTCCTCCACCTTTCCCCATCCTCCGGCAAAAAGGAAAAGTCTGGGGGGCAGCAGGAGGTGGGCCTTCCTTACCCTGAAAGCACTCCCACGGATGCCCAGCGACCCTGTCTGTCCAGTGGGCCCTGGTGCCCCCCAGTTGGACAAAGTGAAGCAGGCTTTCTTAGTTTGGTGAATAGCCACGAGCCTCTTACACGCCTTTTCTCCCAGTAGATCATTCTGCAAGATGGATGATCTGAAGACGCCCACACTGGGAACATCGGTGCAGAGGGATATTCAGGATGAAATATTCTTGGAATATTTATTTTTGTTTTGCTCCTTTGTGCCTGTTCTCCTCCCAATCTGAGCCCGGGCAGAGGTTGGGCATGTCTCTTGGGACAGCATCCACCCAGTCTTGACTTGGCTCCTTCCAGCTCTGAGCATTGAGTTGACTTGCTCAGTTTTGTCTATACCAGGGGAGGGTGAAAACAGGCTTCTGGGCCATTCCTGGGAGCTCCAGGACCCACAGACCCCTACACAAATGAGGGAAGAGTTTCTCTCCTCTGGAGCCTGGGTGGGGTCTTTGTATCTGCGGGACCCCCCAATATCTCAGAGCCCACTCCCTTATCCTCTCGGGCCTTGGCCTTCTCAGTGAAAATGTTTCTGAACACCCTAACATTGCCAGACCCCACTTCCTGCCCACTGTCCTGCTGTTCCCCTCCCTGGGTCTACCACTGCTTACCATACTGCTCTGTTTCTCATCTCATTTGTCCAGCGTTGCCCCTCCTCCCCAGCTTGATTGAAAGCCCCGTGACAGCAGGGATTTTCATCTGTCTTGTTCTGCTGTACCCCCAAGCCTAGGGCACTCCCTGCCACAAAAGTAGGTACTTTGCAAATATTAATAGGTCCGGAATGAATGAAGGAGAGTCTGCCGAGTTCTTGTTAGAAGTTTTGCTTCTGATTTTGATGTTTCTGCCCAGAGGAGGCCAAATTGGTAAGACCTGTCTGATTTAGAGAGGTGGCAGCCACACACACAGGGCCACGCTGAGTTTATTGAGGAGAGATCTACCTGTTACTTGCTCTGAACAAGGCACTGGGAGGGGAGCTGACATAGGATTCAGAAACCCGTATGAGACTGCACACCATGGCTAGTGGATTCAGACTAGAAAACAGGGCTTCTGTTTATTTTCACTGATGTTGCATTAAACATGTGTGTGTGTGTGTGATACAAAGTGAAGCTTCTCACCGTGAGCCCCTATGTTCCACTTCTCTCCACAGAAAACCCTTGATGATTTTTTTTTGTTCGCACTTCCAGAGATGTCTCCAGCTTTTCTAAGCACACTGCGTATCCTCTCTGTCTGCTCTTTTTTCACTTAACAGTAGGTCTGGGAGGCGCATCCAGCTCAGGGCATGAAGCTCTCCCTCTGGAAAGGCCACTGAATATTCCATTAGCTGGAGAGCACGTAATGGAGTTAACCCTCCCATGCCTGTGGGCACCAAGGTTGGGTCCAGTTCTTGCCTTATTACAAGCAATGGCATCATGTGTGTACCTGTGGTGTGTGTGTGTGTGTGTGTGTGTGTGTGTGTGTGTGAGAGAGAGAGAGAGAGAGAGAGAGAGAGGATAAGAGAGAGTAAGAGAGAAAGTAAGTTAGGCATTATGAAGGGTAATCCTCCCATGAGACTTCAGAATGTATTTGAACAATATTTATTGGCACGTATTTTAAGCACCAGGGTTATTATTAAAGTCTGTGAAGCTCTTACCCTTGGAGCCAATCTAACAATGAATTTCAAGTCTGTGCCTTTTCCCCCCCCTTCCCAGTAGAAATTCCTCACAACAGGTCAGGTAGTATGGGACAAGGGAACGTCAGGAAGAGAGAGGTTTCTCTTTGAATTGCATGCTGTGGCTGGGTTTTACACAGAGACACTCAACCACATGCTGGGAGACTCTCTCACAAATGTACATTTGGGCAGCCAAGGGTGGTGAGTTAGTCATGATATATTTAGAAGGAGCCCTTTAGTGGTGCTCCAGGCCAGAGAGTAAATAGCTGCTTGCAGGGGCATTTAAAGCCAGCGTAGAAAGAGGCTGTAATTGCAGAGCTCAGGAAATGCTGTACTTGGGAGATTTTCTGAAATGACATGCTATCTGACCTGATATTTTCCGCAAATGCAGAGGCCTCTTTGATCTCTGCGGCCAACCTCCCTTGCACAATGACTGGTTCACAGCGGGGCTCTGGAGGACTTGCCTGGCTAGGATAGAGGCTGACAATAGGAGAATTGGACTGAGAGTTGGTAGAACTTGTCTTGGGTTGAATTCTCCCAGGAGCAGAAAAGGATAGAGTGCCAGTAGATGATTTCGGAGGCAATTCCCGGAAGCACGAGGTGGGGGGGAGGGGAGAGGGAGAGAGGAATGGGAAGGCAGCCCAGGCAGAGAGAAGTTGGGCAGTTCCTGGGGCTCTGGGAGCCTGCACAGAATTGCTGCCAAGTCGCCTGTCTGAGGGCAAGGAAGGTGGAGGATTTGTTCCACCAATAGGGGTCCATCACTGGTTGAAGGCTTCTGGGTGGAGTCTGGGTTGAGTCCTCAGCATGCATGAGTGCAGGAGGCAGAGAAGAGAAGCTATTGGGTTGGCCCCAAGGGATTTTTATGCAAAACCTTCTGGTTGAGGAGTTGTAAGGCCAGTAGCCATGGCCACCATCACTGGCCGATGCAGGTTCGCATTTGATTAGGACAGGTGGTAATGAAACAATGAAGCCAAGAACTGGTGGGCCATTACCTTTAATCCTAGCTTGCACCTGGCAGGCAAGAAATACACACAGTGGGAATACACTTCCCTTTCCATTCAGGGCTCCCAAAGCCACTGACTCATCAGAGTTTCCTAGAATCAAAGGTTTCTACCTCACCAGCCTTATTCACCTCTGCTCCCCATTTCCTTCTCTCTGCACAAACTGGCTTCTCTTCAGCACTCCACCATCTTGGCTGCTTCTCTTCTCCTCCACGTAGCCTTTCTCTGCTCTCCTCCAGCATGGGCTCCTCTGCCCCATTTTATAGTATAGAAATCAAAACCTTCAATCCAATATACAAACAAGGAAGTCTCTGATACAAAGTCACTTATCTGAGGCATAAATGGGATTCCTCATAAGAGTGCACCACCCCACATCATGCAACAGTCAAGGTTGTGGGGAAAAGCTTAGTGTTGTGAAGATCTTAGTATTGAAAGGGTGGGAAAGGCTTAGTCTTAAAACTAAGCCTTAGGCTATAACGACCCTGCCTGCTTCCAGCCTGTCCCCTGCATCCAATGGAAACTATAAGAGAGCAAACATATATATCAAATTTACAAACTTATTTGACCAACAGAAGTGCTAGCAAGCGATCCCCACATTTTCTAAATGCTGTGAGAGGCAAACAACACAAGTTGAACTCCTGGGATGCAGCTTGTGGGCCCCAGGTGCCACCACTGCTGGGTGAGGGTGAGACCCACTGCCCCCTGCCACTCCGAGTGGCAGCCTCCTATGTGTCTGGAGACCTTCCAGTCCACACCCATGGGGCCTGAAGAACCATGGAGCCCTGAGTGGCCACTGGTTTTCCCATGGCTTCTAAAATGACTTGCAGTTATCCATGTGTCTATCTTTGTCCCCATTTTAAAAATTGTAATGAATTTATCTGAACTGGAACCAAGACCCATATACTTGAAATTTATGGGACTGGAGCAAAATTGGAGCATTCTTTGAAGAATTCAAATAGTCTTTGTGCAAACCTCCAATTGAGGGTAATAATAAGAAGGACTATGCCAGCAGTAGGGGCAATAGTTGTTCACAAGTATTGATTAAGGTCCCATCAACAGCCCCTTCCCCCTCCCTAAAGCCTCACCCGCCCAAGTCCGCCCTGAGGGAACCATGCCTGAAGCTGACCTCATTGCACCACTCTTCAGCTTGTGGCCCAGTTAAGAATTCCACCAAGTCAGAGAGGGCTGACAATGTAGACCTCAATTACTTACAACTCAGTCTAAATGAGTTTTTCAGATGAAAATGGTATTTCTTTCTACTGAAATCTTTATAGGCAAAATGATATGATGTTTGAGATTTGTTTCAAAGTAATACAAGAAATGAAGAGCGGATCAGGTGTAGCTGCAAAAAGACTGGTCACGGGTTGATGATAATTGAAGCTAGATCGTGACAGTCATACTATTTTTGTTCGTGTAACACTTTCTATAACTAAAATTTGGGGAAAACTTTAAAAGTTACTGTTTTTGTCAGTGAGAAGATTAAATGAGAACATCGCAGAATGGGAGAAATACTGAATGACGTGCTAAAGGTCTACAAGGCCTCAGAGCACGTTCTGTAGGTGGAATCAGCTAGCATCTCTGTTCCTGGAAAGAGGACCTGGCTCCCCAGGTCTGCCTCAGGCTGGTAGTGTGTGGGTTCTTCACTTCATGCAGGAAAGATTTCATAACACGAGTCCAGGTGATTTGAGAGCATGTTTATAAAGCTGTGGACAATGAAACAAGGAAGGGCTGCTTTGGTTCTCTAAAAATGTTACAGAAAAGAAATAAGCCTGGGCGAGGCTGCTCTGGCTCACTGAGAAATCAGAGAAAAGGTGGCCATGGAGACAGGTTCAGGGGGTGAGCCCGGGACAGGCTGCCCCTGCCCATTGCCCCTCTGCTTGCTAGAGGGAGAAGAGGAAGGCATGGGCGCCTGCTGGGTTCTTTGTTTTGAGGGCTTTTAATAGCTGGGAGTTTAAGGGAGGTCTTAGGGGAGATCTCAATAAAATATTCATCAGCTTTTCCAGTTGTCCTGTTTCAGGGTCCTGGTCTCTACCAGTTGGTCAGCCCAGGGCAAAGGGTCATTAGTCCTTGCAGCTGGTCTTGTTGTTGCTCACCTGGTTTTGCTGCTTTTCTGGGCCTGGAGCTGAAATACAATAAGACCCAAATGTTAACTCCAGGAAGGTGACTTTCTGTGTCTGCTGTAAATCACTTGGCCAGTTTGTTCAGCTGTCTGTCTCAATTTCCCCATTTTACTTGGTAAGAAATTTTCCAGCTTCTCACCATTCTGCCTCACCTCTCTCTGCATATTTTGCCCCAGGGCCTAAAGTAGCCTCAGCTTTGATTATGGAATTGGCTTTAAATCCTAGAAGAGAATTTAGGTTTCTTTACTGGATTGTAAGCAAGTGTTCTTGAGTGACTGTTGGTAAAATTTAGCCTCAAGAAAAATCTAATGTGGTTCTAGACTCAACAGGAAGTACAAAGCCCTCTTGGGCTGTAGGGTGCTGGAGGTAGCTCGCCTTGGATTTTAAGAGCAGGAGACCTGACCTTTTATATTTATTCACCGTGTGCTTTGAGTCTGGCTTCTTTTGCTCAACATGATGTCGCTGTCCACAGTTGCAGATTGTTTATTCTCATCACTGTAGAATATTTCGCTGGATGGCATTTATTTATTTATCATTTGTTTATTTAATTATTATGATTATTGTTTAATAATCTTTATTCAATTTATCCATTTTACTGTTGATGGTCATTTGGGTATTGTTCTATTTGGGGCAACTGGGACTGATGCCAAGCTCTCTGGCTTTTCCTGTCAGCAGACATCTGCGAGGGACCTGCAGAGCCATGGGGTGACTGTGTGTGGCAGGTCAACTGCCATTAATTCATAGAACATGGTTTGTTTTGGGAGTGAGGGGCAACAAATGATTTTCTAAGTGTTTTGTACCTTTTCATGTAAGTTGCCTAACTTGGTTAAAAAATTCTCATTTAAAAAAAATTGTTGATTTCAGAGATAGAAAAGAGAGAGAGAGAAAGAGAGAGAGAAAGATTGATTTGTTGACCTACTTATTTATGCATTCATTAATTGATTCTTGTATGTGCCCTAACTGGGGATCGAACCAATAACCTTGGTGTATTGGCGCTGACACTCTCACCAACTGAGCTACTCAAGCCAGGGATTCATTTTCATTCTAAAGGAAGCTGTATATCCCCTACATCCTGACCTTCAAAGAAACTTCCAGAGCCTGGATCCTGTGGGACCACATTTCTTCTTCCTATCAAGCCAGCTCAGGAGCCAGACCTGCCCAAGGATTGCTGTGTGACCACCATGATGGGGAAGAGAAGAGGCGGAGTTGGGAGAGGAGCAGCAGTGGGATTCAAATGATTTAACAACTGGTTCTCTTGCCCTAATGACTGTTTTAAGTATAAAAAAAAAAGTATACCAAAAGATAGTTTATTATTTCATGCATTTAATACTTAAATAAGAACAATAAAAGAGGTACACACAACTAGATTATGTTATAAGAAAAAATTTAAAAATATTAATGAAAAAATATTAAATAATATCTGACAAAAAACAATGAAACTGTTATGTAAGATATTCCCATGTTGCTACTTGATTGGTGTCCTTACTTGCAAATTTTTTCACCAATGGATGGAATGAACATTACTATGGGTGTTTAGAATATGCAGTTGCACAGATGAACGTTCAAAGTAAGGAATGTAAATTTGTAATTTCCACATTGGGCGGCTGCCCAGGCGTCCACCTTAAAGAGAACCCTGATTACAAGTGCCATTTTAACAACCAGTTCTCCAAACTCAACAAAATATTAGGTACCGGTTTTTCTGAACTGGTGCAAACTGGCTGAATCCCACCACTGGAAAGGAGGGAAGCAGGGAAGGAGAGAAAGACATCAAAGAGAGACACCATCAACAGCAAAGCCAAAATTAAACTGGGGAGGGATGGGGTGGCCTGTGAAGTGAAACCAAAAAGATCTGGGGAGAATTTATAGCTTCAAATAGGTGTCACTTGTGTTTTTACTTTATTTATTTATTTATTTAATTTTTTTTACAGAGGCAGAGATAGACAGGGACAGACAGACAGGAACGGAGAGAGATGAGAAGTATCAATCATCAGTTTCTCGTTGCGCGTTGCGACTTCTTAGTTGTTCATTGATTGCTTTCTCACATGTGCCTTGACCGCAGGCCTTCAGCAGACCGAGTAACCCCCTGCTGGAGCCAGTGACCTTGGGTCCAAGCTGGTGAGCTCTTTGCTCAAGCCAGATGAGCCCGCACTCAAGCTGGCGACCTCGGGGTCTCGAACCTGGGTCCTTCTGCATCCCAGTTCGACGCTCCATCCACTGCGCCACCACCTGGTCAGGCTATTTATTTTTATTATTATTATTATTTTTTACAGAGACAGAGAGAGAGAGAGAGAGAGAGAGAGATAGGGACAGACAGACAGGAATGGAGAGAGATGAGAAGCATCAATCATCAGTTTCTCGTTGCGACATCTTAGTTGTTCGTTGATTGCTTTCTCATATGTGCCTTGACCGCGGGCCTTCAGCAGACCGAGTGACCCCTTGCTCGAGCCAGCAACCTTGGGTCCAAGCTGGTGAGCTTTTTGCTCAAGCCAGATGAGCCTGCGCTCAAGCTGGTGACCTCAGGGTCTCGAACCTGGGTCCTCTACATCCCGGTCTGATGCTCTATCCACTGCGGCAACGCCTGGTCAGGCTCACTTGTGTTTTAATATCAAATTGCTGTGAGCTGTGACTTCAATTTGAAAGGCTCACAAAACTCAACTCAAAATGACTTCAGGGAAATGGGATGAGTGAGGTCACTGGACCAACTTCAGAAGCAGCAGAAGCCTTGGCAGGAGGAGGAAGGAGTCCAGGGACTGAGTGGGACCTTCCACCACCTACCCTTGGCCATGTTTCAAAGGCAGCCTAGGCCTTCCAGTTCTGCGGGCCCCGTGGGGCCTCTGGGGAGAGGCTGCGGAGTTTGTCTCCAGCACGCAGCAATGACACCTTCCTCCTCTTCTCCCTGCACCAGTGTCACTCAGGCCTGGGCGCATTTCTGGATACCAGGCTCTTCAAAGAAGTAAGGACCATGACTGGAAAGAAAAGCAATGAGGTGCTTCCCTTGTGTGCAATATTTAAGGGGGCACCACGAGAATTAGTAATTAGGATAAATAACATTTTAAAGTGGTATTTTGAAAATCAAAAGTAATGCAAAAAAACCTATGATATACAAAATATCAAAAAAAATTTAATTATTTTTATTTATTTATTCATTTTAGAGATGAGAGAGAGAGAGAGAGAGAGAGAGAGAGAGAGAGAAGAGGGGGAGGAGCATGAAGCATCAACTCTCATATGTGCTTTGACCAGGCAAGCCCAGGGTTTTGAACCAGTGACCTCAGCATTCCAGGTTGATGCTTGATCCACTGTGCCACCACCAGTCAGGCCAAAATATCAAAATTTGAAACGAGATAAGATCCAACCCTGTACTTGTCTGACCCTGCCTTATTCACCTCCCAACCCTGGTTCCAATAAAACCTAGTTTATAAAAGTAGACAGCTGGCCTGCAGACTATAGCTTGCCAATTTGGTTTTTAAAAACTATTGGGTGAGGTTGGGATTATCTTTTCTTTATCAGTCCATTAGCCTGCTGGGCCTCTGGAATGACAAGAGACAAGGACTTCAGGTGTTATAGACATTGAGATTAGAAGACAAGAAATAAGTGGCAATGAGACACTAATGTGTGGGTGGTTGACTGCACAGCCAGGAGGAGGGGTGGCAAGATGGTTACAGTCCACCGAAATGTGTGTTATTTCTTATATAGTACAAAGCTGTGGTTGGGAAGAAGTTGTCCAGCCAACCAGGAACTACATTTTCCACCATTCCTTGCATCCTGGTGGAATCATGTGACCAGTTTCTACCAATGGGAATATTAATAGAAGTGGCATGGTTAAGAAATGCATGTGTCTTCCCATTCTATCTTTCCCCATCTTCCTGGCTGAATGCAGAGGACTTTGACAAAGGGAAGAATGGAGCCACAAATGGGAGGAGAATTTAGATCCCTGAATTAACATGTGGAAGGTAACCTCAGACTTAAACAAACACATTGGACTTTCAAGTGAGCCAGAAACAAACTTGTATTGTGCGACTTACTGTAATGTAAAGGCTTATTTGTTATAGCAGCCAGCATTACCCTAACTCAGAGGGGAAGTCTTCAAGACTTAGAGTGACTCCAGGAAGGAGGTCACAGAGGAGGCCAAACTGAATAGTCTCTCAAGCTTGGATAGGATTTTCGCAGGAGGTGAGCAGAATTTCCAAGTTGGAAGAGTGAGAAGAACAAAGAAAGCATGAGCTTTGGGTACGTCCACCTGTCTCTTTAGACCCTTTAAAGCTGGCAGTGAACTTGGAGGGGACATCTATGGTTGGGCCTGCAAGGTTGTCCACTTTGAGGAAGTCTTTCTCTTCTACTGCCAATCATGGTGCCCACTCCCTGATGACCACTGTGTCAATCATTACCTTCTCCTAGAACTTTAAAATATGCAGCTAAAGACTAGGCCCTCTGTTTCTGGTTGCTGTGGATTTGAGGTCCCAGGGCTGGGGAAACCAGATTCCTTGCATTGTGGTCAGAGAGATTAAAGCTGCCAGACAGAGAGAGTCAGAGATGAGAGGCAGAGAGAGAGAGAGAGAGAGAGAGAGAGAGAGAGAGAGAGAAAAGTGTAGGGATGGATTATGAATCCTGCTGCCTGGCACCCAGGCTCGCTCCAACCCTTCCCATACTCATATCTCAGAAATGACTCTTTCCAACAAACTCCAGCTCTGAGCCTGTCTATCTGGGTTTTTGTCATGTACACACCAAGAATTCCAATGAAACTGAATCCACTCAACCCATACATTTATGGAGCACCTACTATGTGCAGTACAGCATGGTCAGCTTTTTGTGGCTTTGGGGAGGACTGGGAGAGAATGCTTCAGGAAGATATAGAAGGAATGGAACCCTGAAAACTGTGCAAGGAACCTCTGCTCAGATCTAGAAGGAGGAATGAGGTGAAGAGAGAGAAGAAGAATCCCCTCTACAGCCCTCTGTTGAAAAACACCACAAAGTTGGCTCACTCCCAGCTCTCTCCCTAATATCCTCAGTGATCTGATGTGCCATTTAGATCTGTGATCATCTCTTGAACCCTAGAGCAACAATGCCCTGATGTTGTGAGCCTCAGCTGGTGGAAGATACTGTGCCTGAAAATGTGGAATCTCACGGGGAATATAGACCTTAGCACTGCATATGTTGTTTTGCTTTCCAAAAGACAAAGCTCAGAAATGAACAGAAACTGAACCAAAGAGGATATACAGATGGCAAACAAGCACATAAAAGGTTGCTAAATATCTTTAGCCATTAGGGAAATGCAAATTAAACAATGAGGTATCATTATACACCTATTAGAATGACTAAAATAAAAAGTCGTGATAACACCAAATGCTGGTGAGGGTTCAGAGAAACTGAACCACTCGCTCGTGGCTAGTGGGATGGAGACTGGTACAACCACTCTGGGAAAGTCTGGCAGCCTCTTTAAAAAGCTAAACATGCAACTACCAGACAACCCAGCAATTGTCCTCCTAAGCATTTCTCCTGTAGATATGAAGACTTATGGCCACACAAAAACCTGTATGCAGATGTTCATAGCAACTTTATTTGTACTAGTCAGAAGCTGGAATCAGCCCCCATGTCTTCCAACAGGTGAATGGTTCAAAACAGAAATGACGGCACGGTTATGCCATGGAATAAAGAGGACTGAGCTACTGATAAATGCAATGTGGATGACTTCCCAGGAAATTATGCTAAGCAAAAACAAAACAAAAATCCCCCTGGGGTTGAATACTGTAATCTTTCTGAAATGACAAAGTTTTAGAACTGGACCACAGATCAGTGGCGACCAGGAGTTAAGGAAGGGGTGAAAGTGGGAGGGAAGTGAATGTAGCTCTACAAGGGCAACAGTGAGTGGTCCTATGGAGACAGGACTGCTCTGTATCCTGACCATATCCATACCCCAACTGTGATATTGTTCTCTAGTTTTGCAAGATGTTACCATTGGGGGAAACTGAGAAAAGGGTAAGGGTTATCTCTGTATTATTTCTTACAAATAAATGTAATTTTATAATTATCTCAAAATTAAAATTAAAAAAAACCCCAAAAAACTGTCTGGCCCTGGCCGGTTGGCTCAGCGGTAGAGTGTCGGCCTGGCGTGTGGGGGACCCCGGTTCGATTCCCGGCCAGGGCACATAGGAGAAGCACCTATTTGCTTCTCCACCCCCACCCCCTCCTTCCTCTCTGTCTCTCTCTTCCCCTCCCGCAGCCAAGGCTCCATTGGAGCAAAGATGGCCCGGGCGCTGGGGATGGCTCCTTGGCCTCTGCCCCAGGCGCTAGAGTGGCTCTGGTCCCGGCAGAGCGATGCCCCGGAGGGGCAGAGCATCGCCCCCTGGTGGGAAGAGCGTCGCCCCTGGTGGGCGTGCCGGGTGGATCCCGGTCGGGCGCATGCGGGAATCTGTCTGACTGTCTCTCCCCGTTTCCAGCTTCAGAAAAATACAAAAAAAAACCCCAAACCAAACCAAAACAAAACAAAACAAAAAACACAAAAAAAACCCCACAACTGCCTGAATATACTGGAGAGTGAACAAAAGCAGGCAGAAACAGGAGGGTGACTCTGCACTTATCCATAAAGGATTGGCAGAGGAAGAGTTTCCCATGTTTTATCTTCATGACTTTTTGACTATGGGCAGTTTCCTGCCTAAACTAGGTAAGGTATCTTCAACTCCAGCAGAAAACCTGCCCTCTTTCCACTTGAGGAACCAGAAGACAGATTCAGGGCAACCACAGCTGTTGAAAAGTGCAAGAAGAACCCCGGAACCGTGAAGACCAGAGAAGGAAAGTCCCGTGTTCTGAGTATTAATTCTGTCCAAACTTCTGTGATGCTGAACCATGCAGGTGTGGGGAGACTTACAATAGCCCAGCCAAAGCTCAGAGAACTAAACTGAGATTTGAACTGCTGTCCAAAAGGCAATTGGCAATTTGAGTCTAGCAAGTTCATTGCTTTATAGAACAAATAAACACACAGACAAGCATTAATACTCTCCAGAGGAATATAACAAAATATAGAGTCTCTACAAAATAGCATTTACGATGCCTAGAATACAATCCAAAATTATTTGACATAGGGAAACCTAGGCATGATCCTTGATTCTTCCTTGTCCGTTACTTTCTACAATCAGTGTATTCATGGGAGCTGTCAGCTCTACCTCAAGAACACAACTACACTTCTTCTAGAACAGTGGTTCTCAAACTTTTGAAGTCGGGGCACATTTACAATCCTACAAATAATTGTAGGCGCACCATATACAAATGTCTGAGAAATATGTTATAATAATTAAGTCAAATATTAAAGAAAAAATATAAAGTCCAAGCATGCTTTTATGGTAATTAAATGAAATAAATATGACAAAATTAAATTTATTCTGACATTAAAAGAAATTTTCATGTTACATTTTTTGAGTTATGCTTTTTAGAATTCATAAAAATGAGGGGTTAAAAAATAAAAAAAATTATAAAAAGTTATCTTTTTATATATATAGATACATTCTTAGTAAGATTTAGTAAATTTGGCAGGTCCCGGCATGCATGTGTTAAGTTTTTTCATTCTTGTGTTTATGAGAAACATGAGCCTGATGTATCCTAGTGATTTCTTCAATGTCTGGGCATATATTTGAAAGGCAAACTCTCATTTCCTCGTCAATACATTAAAGAATTTCTCTCTTTTTACTCTTAATTGTGTTGAGTGCAGAAAACACCCACCATACATATCATCTTAACTTGACACCAAACACAGGATAGAAGAAACTTGCCTCCAGTCTTTCCGGGGAACATGGGGGGTAGAGCAAACAATCCAGCACCACAGCTTAACAGCCTTTTGCAACCTAATCAGGCAAGTGAGGTGAGAGTTGGGCAGACTGTCAGCTTACAACCAATTCCCCACACCTCTGTCCCCCAAAAATCTAAACTCCAAAAACCCCGTTGGTTTTTTGGTTCCCAACAGGCACATATTTCTCTGGAATACCATAGGGCACACCTGGAAATCTTCTAGGGCACACCAGTGCGCCCTGGCACACACTTTGAGAACCACTGTTCTAGACACTCCACTATGACCTCCTTGCCCCAGCCCCCACCATCACTGGCCTGGATTACTACACAAAGTTTCTTACTGGTATATCTGCTTCCTTCCTTGTTCCTCTGCCATTCATTCCCTTCCCAGCAGCCAGAGCCACCTTTATAATGTACAGACCACATCACTTGGCCTTATCTTAGGATACAGTCCAACCTCTTTGCCATGTCCCACAAAGCCTTGCAAGACCTCACCTGCCTCTCTGGCCTTGTCTCCTCACTGCCCTTCCTCACCATTGTCCATCTCACTGGCTGCTGTTTGTTTTTCCAGCATCCTTAGCATGTTTGTCCTTGCTGTTCCCCTGTTCCTCCTGCTCTCATTCAGGTTTCAGCCCAAACATCACCTCCTCAGATAAATCTTCCCTCACCCTACCACCTCCCAAGGTAGCCAGACAGTCCCTATTACTTTCCAAACCATCAAGTCACTGCCCGAGTGTTTGTTTATTTACATGATCTGTCATCCCCAGGAGGAGTATTAGCCCTACACAAAGCTAGACTTTGCTTATCTCGCTTATTGTTAATCTGCAGTGCCTAGAATAGCACCTAATACACAGCAGGTTCTTGTCTTGGTTATCTACAATGCATGGTCTTCCCAAACCTAGAGACATAACACAACCACCATTTTATTATGCCCACAAATTTAAAGAGGTCCCTACAGGAATAGCTTCATTTTTGTTTCATGATGTCTGGGGCCTCACCAGGAAAGATTGGAGTGACTGGGACAACTCAAAATGCTGGGCTGTGGCTAGAGGTATTCCTTCTTTCCCATGGGCTGGGCTGGTCAGGAAGCTGGGCTCAGCTGAGAATATTGTCTGGAACCCAGCTTGGCAACCACAGGGTTATCAGATTCTTCCAGGGGTAGTCAAACTTTTTATAAAAACCGCCCACTTTTGCAGTGCTGGTCAACCTAATCCCTACCGCCCACTAGTGGGCGTTCCAGCTTTCATGGTGGGCCAATCACGGTACCATTTGGTTGCTCTGCTACCGCCCACCATGAAAGCTGAAACGCCCACTAGTGGGCGGTAGGAACTAGGTTGACCAGCACTGCAAAAGTGGGCGGTTTTTTTTTTTTTCCAGAGAGAGAGAGGGATAGGCAGGGACAGACAGACAGGAACGGAGAGAGATGAGAAGCATCAATCATTAGTTTTTCATTGCGCGTTGCAACACCTTAGTTGTTCATTCATTGCTTTCTCATACGTGCCTTGACCACGGGCCTTCAGCAGACCGAGTAACCCCTTGCTGGAACCAGCAACCTTGGGTTCAAGCTGGTGGGCTTTTTGCTCAAACCAGATGAGCCTGCGCTCAATCTGACGACCTCGGGGTCTCGAACCTGGGTCCTCTGCATCCCAGTCCAATGCTCTATCCACTGCGCCACCACCTGGTCAGGCAAAGTGGGCGGTTTTTATAAAAAGTTTGACTACCCCTGTGTGGCTTAGCCTTTCCGTGAACCAGCCTAGAGCTGTGTAACCACAGAAGTCACACAGCAGAGCTTCCACTATGCTCTGTTGATTGAAGTAGTTATAAAGGATAAAATAATTTGTGGTCATTAAAAAAAATCTGCAATAGTTCTCAGTAAATATTTGTTGAATGAAAGAATGGGTATTAAGGTGTCCCTAGGTGATTGGTTTCATATATCAGCCAGTGAGGTCAAAACCAATACTCTCCAAAGGAGGAATCTCTCCAAAGGAGGACATTTAGATAAATGCATTTTCTCTCATGGCAGCTAGAAAAGAGGGTCTTTCCTGTTGTCTTCTCTGCTTCTTGGTCTCCTGGCCTGATATCACAGCGTATCAATGAGTGAGGACATGAGTTACTACGTTGAATTTTCTAACACTTTGACCTCTTCTCAAGCTGTTGATGGCAGTTGCTGGATCAGATCTGAGTAATGTGGCACATGGTGGCTCTCCCAGGCTGGATGTGGAGGGGTCCCATTGATCTGGGTGTAACACAGCCTATGACAGAGCACCAGATGGCTCCACTGACCCTAACAATTTGAGTATTGATTAGCAATGACCACATGACATTCTAAACTACTTTCACATGAAGCAAAAAGATTAAAGATAAGATGACCCTCATCTCCTCTCAGGAGGGTTAAAACCATCATAAAAGCTCAAGCCTGAAATTGGATCGAGAGAGATGATGTATGAGAATGACTGCTTTGGAAGCAGTTGTAAGTACTCTTTAGGGAGACAGTAAAATAATGGCGAGGGCCCTAGCCAGGTATCTCAGTGGATAGAGCTTCATCCTGGCGTGCAGAAGTCATGGGTTCAATCTCTAGTCAGAGCACATCTGAGAAGCAACCAGTGAATGCACAACTAAATGGAACGACTAAATGGAGTGAGTTGATGCTTCTCTCTCTCTCTCTCCTTCCACCTTACCTCTCTCTCCCTTCCTTTCTCTTAAATCAATGGAAAAATTTTTAAAAAGAAAAAATGGAGAGAAGGCTTTCTCCCAAAAGCTAGTCAAATGAGGAAGATTATTGACCCACAGACACATGAGTGAAAACACTCATGAGCCATAGCATTAAACTGAAAGCTGAAAAGCCTCCCATTTCAAAGCCTGCCAAGGGTCCCTGGGCTGGGTGAGGTGCCATGTGGAAACACTGGCTTCTGGACCCTGCTCATCTTAATTGTTTCTGTGCTGTCCCCACGCCCTGGCCTCCTGTTCACTCCTCGTGCACCCCAGTCTGCCCACTGAAGGACCTCACTAAGCTTACCAGCTGCGTCCTTGTTGTCAAATCTCACGGGCACTCGGGGTCATGTTCTTGCTCAGCCTCTGAAGAACCGATACTGTCTTTGAGAACTCTCTCCTCTCGAGAATCCATGGAATCTCTCTTTCTAGCCCCCCTTCTCCTTCTTGGTGTCCATCGTGGGTCCTGCTACACCCTCTCAGCCCTGTAGCCTTCGTTCTCCTGACTCTGTCCCAGTTCCTTTCCTCTTCCACTGCGTGTGGGCAGCCAACTCTCCCCCACCCATGTCGTCAACCTGTGTTCTGGTGACCACTGCAAAGACATCTCCACACCCAGTTCTCTTCCTGACTTCCAGATCCACAAGGCTGTCTGCTTACAAGAAGGTGGTCCTCAGATACTACACAGACACCTCCAATTCAGTGTATCCAAAACAGAACTTATTGGTTTCCCCCATAAACCTCTCTTTGGTTCCCAACTTCCAATCAGTCCCCTAGTTCTGGGGAGAGAGGCAGGGGCTCACAGTATATTTCCTAAATCCGTCTCCTCAATTTCCTGTTCGAACAGTTTCCACTGATACCCATTTTTTACCCAGATTCCTGAAATCATTTTCAATCCTGTCTTTCCTTCCCCATCTTCCCCATGTGATGGTCATAGTGACATGAACCCCTGCTTACACCTTCCAATGCCTCTCACTATGGTCAGGAAGAAATGTACAGATCCAGGAATAGCACAGGAGGTAGTGACTGATCTGGCCCCACCCATCTAGCTGTAACAAGGCCCTTCCACACACTGGCTGTGGGATTTGGGGCAAATATCTTGGCCTCTCTGGGCCTCATTTTCTTCATATACAAAGCAAACAACAATTCCAACTTTTGTTCTGAAGATGCAATGAAAAACGCATGCAAGGGCTTAATACCATGCCATTGATCACTCTGGTCTTTTTGGACAATCCAGGGTGCCTCTCCCCAACACCACAGGTACCCTGCATCCAGACACATCACCCCCCTCCCTGAAGCTTCAAAGCTCTCTTTCTGTTCTCCGTGCACCCCAGCTCAGCCTGTTATTTCTTCTTTGCCTGACGTTCTCTTCCTCTTATTTCCCTTCTTTCTTCCCTTAGCCATCTCCTTCTCAAGACCCCATTCAGGGATTGCACCTGACAGACAGCTTCTCCCCCTCTTCTTCCTGGCTGAGGTCCCTGGGCCCCCTGGACCTATTTTGTTTGTATGTAGCAAATTCCTGGTTGTAGGCAGATTACAGTTACTGATATGCTTTATTCTACACAATGTTTTTCAACCCTTGGCATTTGTGACAACATAAAACGTTGAGAGACTTCATATGAAAATCGGGATTTCTGGCAACTTTTGAAAAACTGAAGGAGATGACAAAATGGCCACCACCAGCCTGAGCCTAGAGCCAGTTGCTCCTTACAGGGCTGGGGCGCTCAGGTTCGCCACACTCCCCACTGCTTCCTGCTGAGGCCACCTGCGGTCTCGGCTCCTCCCACCCAGACGCTGAGATGAGAACTTGGGTGCAGGTGGTTTAATGGGAAGTGAATCCGAGCAGCACAGGAAGGGGTTGGAGAGGGGAGGTGGGAGGAAAGTAAGCCAATACTGGGAGAGTTAGTACAGTAGGCGGGCCACCTGTGGTTAAGCTGGGCTCAGTCCCGCTGAGACTGCCTGTCCCAGCGAGGGTGGGGAAGTCGGGGTATTTATCCACCAGCTGTCATCCTATTACTTGTGGGCCACCTGGGGGCCAGAGAATCCCCCACTCTCAGCTTGCCAAGTGTGAGCACAGCGAGCCCTTAGACAAGCAGAGAACTGCAGCGTGCTGAAGAGGCATCTGCTGCTGCTACTTATGAGCCCAGAGGTGGGCTAGGGGAGCGGGGCGGAGGGTCTCACAGAGTCTGCCTGGACCCTGTGGACACCTATGCAGTCGCTGAACCCAACAGCATTGCGCTTGTCTGGTGGTTATCTTTCTTCCCCAACTAAACTTTGAGTCCCTTGAGGATAGGAACTTTATCTTCTTAACTCTAGTACCTAACACTGTGCCCAGCACATAAGTACTCAAAGATGGTTCAGTAATGTCCCTGTGCCTCAGTTTCCCTGTTGTGAAACACAGTGGTTCCAGCTCCACGACAGACACAGGTGCATTCTGCAGGAGTGGCACCCACCCCTACTCCTGCACTCATGCTGCCCAGCTCCGCGAGTGGGCGGGGCTCATTTTCCGCGTGTCTTCAGCCCAGGTAGGAAAGCGCATGCGCTGCATGCATTCATGGGCACCTCCCCCCTCCCGAGAAAGATGACCCCTGCGCAGTGGCAGGGATACCATCACAGGTGTGTGAGCCAGGGAATGGGAGGGGACCCAGAGGAGTGGGCCTGCTGCTGGAAGCGTGTTAGACGTCACTCAGGAAATACAGTATATGTGGAGTTCCTGCCGGACGTTGGTCACTTTTAAAGGTGCTGGGGACCTAATGCTGGGAGACAGGCATTTCAGAAGTAAATGAAGTTCTTTCTAGAAGGGGAGAAGCACTATGAAGAACATAAACAGGGTGATATGGCAGGGGGAGGAGATGACTTTAGATGTAATGATCAGAAAGGGCTTTTTTGAAGAGGGGATGTTTGAACTCTACGCAAT
The DNA here is from genome assembly GCF_036850765.1 of Saccopteryx bilineata. Lineage (NCBI taxonomy): Eukaryota > Metazoa > Chordata > Mammalia > Chiroptera > Emballonuridae > Saccopteryx > Saccopteryx bilineata. The sequence continues at coordinate 171,201,272 of NC_089495.1, forward strand.
TTTCAGTGGAAAAGGTGTTGCAGGTGGAGCGAAGAGAATGTGCAAGCACCTGGGGCAGGAGCTGGACTGGTCTAACAGAAGGAAGGAAAGAGGTTTTGAGGAGGACCCAGGGAGAGAAATCCAAGCAAGGTCCAAAAGGGAAGCAGGAGCAGGTCACGTGGGACGCAGCAGGCCCAGAGAGTTTTGGTGTTTTCCAAGTGCAACGAAAGGCCCTGCACTTCTACGGATGTGCTGTCATAATCCAACTTTGTTTTTAAAGAATCCTTCCAGGCAGAGAATGAACTGTGGAGCCAGAAGGGGAAGCGGGTGGATTGGTGAGGGAGCAGCTGTCTTCTCCCAGGTAAGACCTCTGGTGGCCTGGAGCTAAGGACGTGGTGAGGTTGTGGGTTCATTTTGGAGTTAGAGTTGATGGGACTAATGATGAACTAGACAGGAAGGTGAGGGAAGGAGAGCCTGCACCTGTAGGTTCCAGAAGATGTGATCACTTCTGCTGGGCCATTGGCAATGTCCCCCAAAAAGGCTGTCACTTGTCACCCTTCTTGGTTTACCTGGATGTTAAGACAGTGGCTCACAGCCCTCCTGAGGGAGGCAGTACCCTCCCCATCAGAAACTGTACTTTTCAATTATAGTTGACACTCAGTACCTGTATTATATTAGGTTCAACTGTATGGCATAATGGTTAGATATTTATATAACATATAAAGTGATCCTCCCAATAAATCTAGTTACTCATCTCCCATGACTACTCTGTAACTCCCAATTTGTCAGACAAACTTTCTTAACCAGAGGCCAAGCTTCCCTCAATGGGCATTCAGATCTTGGGGTTGAAGGCAAGATGAGAGTTTGAGGAATTATTTGTAGGCATTCTGAGATGTCACCAAGAGAGGCCCTCCATGCTCCTGTCCAGCCCCCAGGCCCTTGAGAAATACCTGAATTGCTGCAGCCTACTTAGAATGTGTTTGGCAGTGTCTGGGAAAGTTAAACGTATTTACAGTAACCCTCATTAGCCCAAATTCCCAAGATAAATGATAATACATCCACCAAAAGACACATACACGAATGTTCTCAGCAGCACTATTTGTGATAGTCAATAGACCAATTAGTCAATTCGTACAATGCAATATTATGTACCATGAGAAAGGGTGGATCGCTGCCTGCAGTATCATACACGAACCTCACAGCCACAACATGGAAAGAGCCAGGCACAGAAGTGTACACATGGCAGGCTCCCTGTGTATCAAGTTCAATAACAGGCTAAGCAATCTCTGCTGCCCAACACCAGGATAGCAGATACCTATAAGGAGGAGAGCCTGTCTGAAGGGACCTAGGGAGCCTCCGGTGGCCGGTAATATCCATTCTTGTTCTGGGTGATGGTCACCTGGCAGCATTTCACTTCTGAAAACTTGCAAGTTTCTTATTTATGATCTGTTCACCTTTCTGTAGGTACATTGCACTTTAGCACCAAAAATTTTTTAAAGACCATGTCCCATCATATTCATGAGACTTTGTTCTAAATAACTCCATTCTTCCCATAATTCAAATGGACTTTCAGAAAACCAAGATTTGCAATATTGATAATATTTAAAAGACCATTTTGAGCATTAGTGGCCATTCTGAAGGAAGAATTCCAGAAATGTTCTGAGCCAGGAGTGCATAGCACCTCACAGTGGCTGGGTCCCTAGAGCCCAGGAGGGCAATGAACTTATGGGGTGACTCAGGAGGGGAAGTCCTTGCTGGCAGAAGTGACTTAGCAGTGGCTCTGGGGTTGGGACCAGTTCTGAATTTTCTACCTTTGCTGAGGCACCATATAACCGTTAATTTTGGGACATTATTTGTCCCAAAGACAGACTCTTTAAAAACACTGCTGTATGGGTTTGGGAATGTGGTTGCTCTGCCTGCACTGGAAACCTTGGAGCCTGGCCGGAAACATCCCACAATGGGAGCTCCTGAGGGACTCCCTGCTGGGAGCCAGCCTGGCCAGAGAAGGGATTTCCCGGCTTCCCATGGTTTCTTCCTCTCCTGCCCTGTCTGTGGTGCACATGGCTGCACAGGAAATCGCCCGCTCTGTGGAGCTAGTGGGCTGCTGTCCATGTTTGGGCACGGAGTCTGCTCCCTGGAGGGTCCCAGTGAGGTCACAGGAAACTGAAGGGCAGTGCTGGAGCCAGAGGCTGGGGGTCACTGGTGGGCTCTGCTCTGGGCGGGCCCTGGGAAAGTGTGCGCTCCTAAGCTCAAAGCTCTGAACGCCCCAGTCACAGGCCAGCTGACCTGTCGGGGGCAGCCTCTTCCAGGGGCGCCACAGGGCAGAGCAAACAGAACTCATCAAAAGGATGAATTTTATGATCTGTGAAATATATTTCAAAAAAGCTGTTATTAATAAATATGATATAAACCTGTGTAACTTAAGAAAGACTGGAAAGAACTACAATAAAATATTGGATGGTAGTTTTTTGGGGGGGAGTTAGTAATTTTTTCCTACATATTCTCCTATATTTCAGTGATGGTGGCAAATTTGCAAAGAGACAAAGAGAAGGGAGGAGCATGGTACAGAACTGAGTCCTTTGCAGGGACTTTCTGTGAGTCTCACCCTCATCCCCTCCGGCAGTGATTTGTGATGTTTGTCCCAATTTTCCTCCTCCCCATTTCCAGCTGCGGCAGTGCCTGGTCCCCTTGGGGTTAAGTGGGACTATGTATATGACTAGCTCCCGCCAATGATTTGCTAGTGAAAGTGACACATTACTTCTGAGCCAGAGCTTACGACTGCCTGTGTGAGACACCCGTGGGGCTCCCTTCCTGCTGAAGCAACCTGCAGACACTCAGGGCGGTGGCTGCTCTGTCATCTCTTCTTCAGCAGACCTGCAGTGGCTGGTGATGTGAGTGAGACACGAAGCTGTGTTCCTTTAAGCCACAGAGTTCTTGGGGTTTTTGTTGTTGTTGTCACAACCTAGCCAGTCCTGACTAATGCACGCAAACAATGAGATCTGAGGAGCTGCCGCTGTCATTAGCCAGCTGTAGCTGCTGTCCAAAATAAAATAGTGCAGTAACTACACATCACATTGCCGTAGGGCACGCCACCCCATTTCCCATTGAGAATGCCTTGCTATTTTTGAGTTATCTTCAAAACAAAGCTGGAGATACAAGAATCTGATGTTTTTCTTATTTCACAGATAAGTCAAGCGATTCATCCAGGGACCCAGACCTACTTAGTGGTACTATCCAGGTTTTCTAACTCCCTGCCCAGTGTTCTAGCCACACTGACTGCTCAGACTGGTCCAAAAAGACCCAATATCTGGACCAGGCCAAGCAATAAGACAGCATCACTCGTGCAATAAGGTTTCTACTTAAAATAAACCAGAGCATTTGACTGTGGGGAAGAACTAACACACAGGTAGGAAAACTCTGGGAGAAATAAGCAGGAATGGGTCTGCAAAGACAATTATCCTCTTCCATTTCTCCAAGGTAAACTTGGCCTTCAAAAGGTAAGGGGAGAACAAGAGCATGGGGCTAGTGAGAAGGGAGGTCCAAAGTCTCCCAGCTGGAGAAAGCTCAGAGGATCTTTCCCTCTGCCTGGAGGCACAGCGTTGTGATGTTAGACCTGCCATCTCCTGATGGGCGAACCCAGGGGAGGATGGGAGTGGGCTGCACTGTCTGAAGGGCCTCAGTCCACCTGACTCGAGAGCTCTAATTATTGTATTTCAAAATATAAATGTTTTTTTTTTCAGACTTACAAAATTAACACTGCTAAAGAGTTCAAATGATGGGCTACTGTACAAAGTGGAAAATGAAAGGAATCCCACCCTCCATGAATCACCACTGTTGACAGTTCGGTGTTTCTGTCTCTGTCCAGACTTCTTTCTATGCATATACCTATTGGATAGCTAGGCTCTATTCTAGGACGTCTGTACTATCTCTATGTGTCGCCTATCTATCTATCTATCTATCTATCTATCTATCTATCTATCTACCTATCTATCATCTACATTGTTTATACAAATGAATCTCGCCCTCCGTAAAACCCATCCACCCTTCCACTGTCCTGGACAGCTAACTCCACTCCCCGTCTTGCTCCCAGCCTGCCATCTTGTTTCCTGATGCACTGAGAAAACAGAAGCCATCAGAAGAGAAATTCCATACTCTCCCACCACACGGCAGCCCACTTCCCAGTCAGGGTCCCCTGCTCTTCCTTCCTTCTGGTGGTCCCCTACACGAGAACTGTGTGCTCCTACAAGGCCAGTCCTTCTTCCTGTGCCCTGGGTCTTACCTGTCACCTGTGTACTTAAGAGCACAGTGCCAACAATGCTTCCTTCTCTCCTGTATTCCCAGCTTCCCTCCTTCTGGAATGAACTGCACAGCACAATGCTGTCCACCATCCCTTCCGAGTCCTCACATCAGCTGCCCGATCTGCAGTGTTTGACACAGTTGCCTGCGTCCTGCTCCGGTGTGTCCCCACCTAGTCTCTGTGGTTCTGTTACCCCTCTGCCATCTACACATGCAGTGTGCAGGGCTCAACCTTTTCTCTCTGTGCTCACTCCCAGTGGCTCCACATTCAAAATAGATCTTGGTCTGACCCACCATCATTTCTCACCTGGGTTACTGAGTAGACTCCTAACTGGTCTCTCTGTTCTCACCCTTGCCTCTTGACACTCTTCTAAACACAGTATTGATCCTTCTCAAATGTATGTCTCATCATGTGATTCTCCAATGGTTTTTTATTTCTACCTGAGTAAAAGCCAAAGTCCTGCTGATGACTCACCCTTTTCTCTCTGACCTCATTTCTGCCTAGCCTACTTTATTCCTGAACTCATTACACACACCCTACCTCAGGGCCTTTGCACTGTCTGTTGCCTCTGCCTGGAATGGACTTTTCCCATTATTCCCATGGCTCTCAGCCTCCTCTCTTTCAGGACTTTACTTCCTCTCTGTAATGAGGCCTTCCCTAGCTATCCTAGTTAGAATTTCCCATCATCCTACTTCTCTTGACTCCCTTTTGTCTTGCTTTATTTTCCTTATAGCAGTCACCCTGAGACTAACAGGTAAGGTTAAGCCATATTAAATTGTCTTTAGTCAATAACTTTTGACTCGCCTAAAAGGCAATTTCAATCATCCAAATCAATATACATTTTACTTATTAACCTTTGTTTCCTGTCTTTCCCCATGAAAATGCTAGCTTCTGAGGGAAGACAGTTTTGTCTGCTGTTATCTGTCACCCCTAGAACTGCAGCTGGCACAGAATAGGTGCTCAGTAAATATTTGTTGGATAATTCTTTTTAAAGTTTTTTTTTTTTTTTTTTTACAGTTTGTATTTTATTTATTGATTTTTTTTTTTAGAGAGAGAGGAGTGAGAGAGAGAGACAGAGAGAGAGAGAGAAGGGGGAGGAGCAGGAAGCATCAACTCCCATATGTGCCTTGACCAGGCAAGCCCAAGGTTTCGAACCGGCGACCTCAGTGTTCCAGGTCGACGCTTTATCCCACTGCGCCACCACAGGTCAGGCTGGATAATTCTTTTTAAATAACCTGCTTTCCTCTTTATCACATCACAGTCATCCCTCCGTGACCATTTAAATGGGTCTCTTTCATCCCTTCTGATGCCTGTCTGTTCCTAGTCAAAAGGTCAGTGTGACATTTTGAGTCCCTGGGGGCACCTCTAAATCACCGAACATACCTTCCACCACCACCACCAAGGCAGCGGGTACAGATTTAAGTCAGGCATCCTGGATTGAAACAACTTGCCGAGTCATTGTGGCCATGTTACTTAAGCTCTTTGGTCCTCAGTTTTCTTATCTGTACAATGGGAAATACCCCCAGGGGGATTTGGGGAACACTACGGTGCCTGTAGTGTGTGCCAATCAACCGCCCATAATTCTATTTGTAAAAATTTAGAGCAGCAGATATTTAAAAACTGTATATAATATATATAATTTCCAAAAACACTTGCTAAAGTTTATCTGTGTGAGTCAGCTTTCTTTTAGAGGTTTCCAGGAATGAATCACCCAAGCCACCCACAACTGGTCACAAAATTGATAGCTCTTGTCTCACCTTTTGTGATTGTCATAGTTTGGTCCTACCTTCTTCCATTCTGAGTCATGCTTTTCTAAAAATACTTTGTTTGAAGCTTGACTTCCACTCTTCTCCCCACTTGTTTCCCTACCACAGTTACTTGGTTTTCATGCACGAGCCACAGTGATCCCTGTCATTATTACCATATACAAACATATCGCTCAGGATGCTTTCAGAAAAATAGGTCAAGTAGGAGGTTCACATTTTATTCCTGGAGATACCCCACACTCTGAGGCCTCACATGGGAATTCTATCAGTTAGTAGAGCTATATAACAAACTGCACAAAATATAGTAGCTTAGAATGATAAGAATTGTTTCTATGTGTCTTTGGCTTAGTTGGGTGGTCTTGCTCGTCTAGGCCAGCTATGGCTGGTCTCAGCTGGACTCACTCACAAATCCAAGGTCAGCTGACAGGTCGGCTGGTCCAGGAAGCCTCACTAAATGTATGGGGGCTGCTGGCTGTTGGCCGAGGCAACAGGGACACCTGGGCATGTGCTGCTCATCCTTCTGGAAGCCAGCCTAGGTTTGCTCTCATGGTGGTCACAGGTGTAAGAGAGCAAGCAGAAGCCTAGGCTCACCGATGTTACGGTGTCACATCTGCCATATTGTTTGGCCAAAGCAAGTCACAAGGTTAGTCCAGATTCAACTGGAAGAAAGAGACTGCACCTCTTGGTGGGAAGAGCTATAAAGTCACATGAACAGTGTGGTTAGAAGGAGGAGTCAAGTGTTGTGGGTATTTTTAGAACCAGTCACTATAGGGTCTTTCTCAGTTTGGGGAACAGAGCTGACCTAGTCTGGGTTATCAGCATGGATGGGGTCCCAGTTCCCACTGATTCCTGCAGAGCAGAACCTTCCCCAGGACAGAGACCCTGCAGTGACTGGCTCTCACACAGGCCAGCTACTGGCTCACACTCAGCTGCTGTCTGGGGCACGGGAGGAAGCCTTTTGCTCTTCAGACTCCAGCCTTACCCCTTACCTGTTCCTACAGGGTCCCGCAACTCACTCTTTCTGGGCCAATTGTGTTTGTCTCTCCCCTCATAGCAACTTCTTTCCCCACTCCTTGTTCCCCTTCTTCCCCTCCCTCTTCTCTGTCCTCAGCTTATTCAACCCTCACCTCCCCCTTCAACACCAAGCTGAAATGGCACCTCTTCTTAGAAGCCTTCCCTGACCACACTCACCTCTACCCACTTCTCCTTTCTTTAAATACCCATACACAATCAGTGCCACACATTTTAATAGCTAGGTTTTTAGAACTACCCATGCATGAAGCTCTTAGCAGGTGCCAAGAATTTTAATTGTCTAAATGCTTGAGTAGATACTGTTATTTATTATCATCATTTTACAGATGGTCAGCTGGGCTGAGAGGGTGATTTTCCAAAGGTCTTAGAATGGGTGGTAAGGTGTAGATTTTGTTTTCAAAGCCAAGCTTGAACTACCCCAAACCCACCTTGTGGCAGAAGGTGTGGGAGCCCTGCCCGCCCGTGTGCCCTCCCCGTTACCCCTTCAGTGCACACGGCGGCCTGCCTGCCAGCTGCCAGGGCCCGCCTTTCTGTGCCTGACCACTTTCTCAGTGTTCATTTTGCCCACGTGGCAGGCTCAAGAGCTGGAGGGTTAACTTCCTGTGCGAGCAGCGCCCAACAAATGACTGATAAGAGTGCTGTTTAGATACCCGAGGGGGGTAACTAAACGCCTGCGTACGCTGACTCCTAGAGTTCCCTGGCAGAACTGAGGCCCATTGCCCACAGTGATAAATAGTGATGACACTTTTTTGGCTGCTTTGCCCTTCCGGCCACACTCCTCCCTGCCCTACCTGCATTTTCTGGGAGTACTCTTGAATACACCGCTTCCCCTCAGACCACATCTCAGGGTCTGCTGCTGGGTGGGTGGCTCAGACTAAGATACATCTCCCGGTACCTTGGTTATTTTGTCCTCCCAGACCCCCAATCACCTCTTATTTAGAGAGACTCATGCTTCTCTTGCTCTTTCTATAACACCTAACCATACTCAGAACCTTAGACACCCCGTAAATACTCATCAAAATAATTTATTGATTCATGGATATTTCCAGACTACAGATATTGAGCCAAGAGTCAACATCTGGCCCCTCTTCCTTGCAGATTGTTCAGCTCCTGTTTAAGATGCTGGTCAAATCCGCGACGATTTGTAAACATTTTCAGGCACCAACCCTTTCCAAAATCATTGAAACATCTGCCACACTGAGCCGAAGGTGAGCCTTTGGCCAGCTGAGGACACACAGACAAGCCCGCTCCTCCTGACTGTCATTGCAAATGGGGCTCCGTGGGCTAATGCGACCCTAACAAATTCCAATAAAAATTTGAAATAGTCTGATTTTAAGTAGTTGTCCTTTTCTACTCCCCCATTAAAGGGTGTATAGTCCCGACCGGTTGTGCAGTGTCCAGTGCTTGTATGAGGAATAGAATTGGACTAGATTGAATGAGTTGATAGCTGGGCTCCCTTCCAACTCGCAGCGCTGAATTTTCTCCCGAGTGCCACACAATGTCCAAGCTCTCAGGAGGCTAGGCTCGAGGAGATCTGAGGAACAGGGACTGTTCCTGCTCTACACCATAACAGACCTAACAGACACTATTTCTTTTTTCTTTTTTTTTCTGTATTTTTTTTCTGAAGTTGGAAATGGGGAGGCAGTTAGACAGACTCCCGCATGTGCCCGACCGGGATCCACCCGGCATGCCCACCAGGGGGCGATGCTCTGCCCATCCGGGGGCCGCTCTGTCGCGACCAGAGCCACTCTAGCGCCTGAGGCAGAGGCCAAGGAGCCATCCCCAGCGCCCAGGCCATCTTTGCTCCAATGGAGCCCTGGCTGCGGAAGGGGAAGAGAGAGACAGAGAGGAAGGAGAGGGGGAGGGGTGGAGAAACAGATGGATGCTTCTCCTGTGTGCCCTGGCCAGGAATCGAACCCGGGACTCTTGCATGCCAGGCCAACGCTCTACCACTGAGCCAACTGGCCAGGACCTAACAGACACTATTTCAATTAATCCTGTGAGGCATGGTAATTGCCTTCTTGCCTCCACTCTACAATGCAGAAACCGAAGCTAAGCGAGGTTAAGTGGCGCACCCAGGATAAGGTGGCATTGGCCAAAGCTCTTCTCTGAGTGTTGACAGAGGCACAGAAGAGTGAGCAGAAGTGTGCAGTGAGGCTCAGGACTGGCACGCTGTCATTTCGGGCTCGTAACACTGGCCAGGTCTACGTCCAGGGGCTGGGAGTTACCTGCCCCTAGTGGGGGGAGCTGCAAACTCCCACAACAAAGGTCATGGGGAGAAGTGAAGAATTGGAGCCAATAACTTGATCTACGAGGAAGGCAAACATGGACACAAGGGAATGGATGGCTGGTGGGAAACATTCCCAGTGTCTGTGAGGAGATTTGGGGAGCAGGGCATGTGGAAATAGAGTGAGAAACCAAGCTACTGCCCTCTCTCCTTCCTCTACAGCCAATCAGCTCCTGTCTTAGAAAATGAACGACTTCTAGTCTCATGCCTATTTAGTGGAGAATTAACCCACTGAGTTAGTTCATGCAGGCAGGAGCAGCGAAAGGCTCTGGGTGGTTGGAACCCGAGCCTGCAGGAGATGAAGCTCTCAGACCTGTCAGCCCAGCAGCTGGCTCACGTGGAGTTCTCCTCTGGGTCCTCCTTTTAAGGAGAGTGAAAGAAGCAGAGCTAGGAAGAGTTAAGCAGACCCCAATAGAAATATCCCAGTCACATTATAAACTTAGGAAACATAACAGTTATGAGGCATTCAGGGAGAAAAGAACAAACTTAATTGAGTATTGTCGCTATATATTTCACTTTTTCTGAGTTCAAAAGAATCCTCGACCCTGTGGAATTAGGTATGACCATGTGCCGTGCTCTGGTCAATGAAGTGAGAATGGAAGTGGAGGGTATCGCTCTGGGCAGAGTTGTCATGCAGTTCACCGTGGCTCCTTCCCACTGCGCAGCACTCGCGCTCATGCGTACTGAGAGGGAAGCTCAGGGACCACAGCAAAGAGCACTGCCTGGTGACATGTACTGAACACAACACGAGAGAAAAAGCAACCTGTTGGTTAATTCCTGACCCGTACAGATTGTGTGAGATAAAATTGTGTAAGCTGCTACACTTAGGATTTATTTGTTATGGAGCAATAGATGACTGATATACTGACTCCTTTTTTTTTTTTTTTTTTTTTTTTTACAGAGACAGAAAGAGAGAGTCAGAGAGAGGGATAGACAGGGACAGACAGACAGGAACGGAGAGAGATGAGAAGCATCAATCATTAGTTTTTTGTTGTGACACCTTAGTGGTTCATTGATTGCTTTCTCATATGTGCCTTGACCGTGGGGCTACAGCAGACCGAGTAACCCCTTGCTCAAGCCAGCAATCTTGAGTCCAAGCTGGTGAGCTTTTTCTCAAACCAGATGAGCCCGCGCTCAAGCCGGCAGCCTTGGGACCTCGAACCTGGGTCCTCCGCAACCCAGTCCGACACTCTATCCACTGCGCCACCGCCTGGTCAGGCTACTGACAAAATTTAATTCCCATTTTTAAGCAAAATTGTTCGTTCTCTTATATAAATATATCCTGAGATATTTGGCACGATATTCAGATAAGGAGAATGACAAGTCACTTCTAGGAGGTGGACTTCAGGTCATTTTTTTGGTCCTTTTTTATATTTTTGAATTACTTTGTGTGACAAGCATGTTTCATTAAAGTTAAAAACAAAACAAGGACCGAGCGGCCGGGCCTGGGCCACAGAGCGTGTCATCACCCGGGCAGGCGCAGAGCGCTGCACGCTCACAGGAAGCAGGCGCACCACTCCTTCAGGCAGTTGGAGCTCTCCTGGGCCTCGCACTCCATGGCGCCGCAGCAACACATGAGCCACCTCTGAAACTCCACTTCGTTCTTGTGCATCAGAAGGAACTGTCCCAGCAGCATGTAGGCCTGTGGGGAAAGGACGGGGCCGGGAGGAAGACGGGAAAGGCTGTAACAAACCTGCTCCGATGTGCTCTTCCTCCCCCAACAGGAGGACCCGCCTGAACATCGGAGGAGGAGCAGATGAGATTTGAGGGGCACTAGCAGTCCCCAAAACTCTTGAGGGGGTGATGGGGATTTGGGAACAGGCCCTTGGTTAAATGTCCATCCCTTGGGGCAGGGTTGAAGGCTGTCCAGTCTAGGATGAACCAGAGCCTGACCTTCTCAACCTTCACAAGCACATGAATCACCTGGAATCTTGTTGAAAGGCAGGTTCTGACTCAGCAAGTCGGGGTGGGACCTGAGAGCCTGCATTTCTAACATGCTCCTGGCTACTGGTCATTCCAAGGACAACATTTTGAGTAGCAAGAGCCTAGAATTCGTCGGATGCTCCCTTCAGGCCTCTGATCTTGTATTTTTCCCTCTCTCTCTCTCTCTCTCTCATACACACACACACACACACACACACACACACACACACACAGCTAGAGATCTCCACTCTGCTGTTTTCTCAATTATTCTAGCAAAGGGTTTCTAGCCTTTGGCACGTTAACGTTTTGGATAATCTGTGTTGGGAAAGAGGGTGGGCATCCTGTGCATTGTAGGAAGTTGAGCAGCATCCCTGGCCTCTACCCACGATGCCAGGAGCACACCCTTACTCCCCCCAAGTTATGACACTCATAACCATCTCCAGACATTGCCAAATGTCCTCTCAGAGATAAAAAATCTCCTTTGATTTAGGGCCATTACACACGGGACTAGCAGATGAAGGGCATCTTAGCATCATCCATTGGCTTCAATGTGAGAACCTGCAGAAACTGGGCCTCAGTTTCTGCATCTTTCGAAGGCACATATTATGCGCTATTCCATCCTGCAAATGGAATTGAGTTCACTGTCAGAGCATTAGAATAGTGGAAATTCCTTTTTCCTTTTTTTTTCTTTTTCTTTTTTTTCCCTGAAGCTGGAAATGGGGAGAGACAGACAGACTCCCGCATGCGCCCGACCAGGATCCACCCGGTGACGGATGCTCTGCCCACCAGGGGGCGATGCTCTGCCCATCCTGGGCGTCGCTCTGCCGAGACCAGAGCCACTCTAGCGCCTGGGGCAGAGGCCAAGGAGCCATCCCCAGTGCCCGGGCCATCTTTGCTCCAATGGAGCCTCGGCTGCGGGAGGAGAAGAGAGAGACAGAGAGGAAGGAGGGGGTGGGGGTGGAGAAGCAAATGGGCGCTTCTCCTATGTGCCCTGGCCGGGAATCGAACCCGGGTCCCCCACACGCCAGGCTGACGCTCTACCGCTGAGCCAACCAGCCAGGGCTGGAAATTCCTTTTTCATCCTGGATACATAGCCCTGTGGGTGGAGAAGAAGGCATAAACCACGCCCATCTTTCCCATATGAAGAGTCTCTGAGGATGCCAAACACGTGTAAAATAGATTTCCAGCCTGATCAGGCGGTGGCTCAGTGGATAGAGCATTGGACTGAGATGCGGAGGACCCAGGTTTGAAACCCTGAGGTCATTGGCATGAGCGTGGAATCATAGACATGATCCCTTGGTCGCTGGCTTTGAGCGCAAAGGTTGTTGGTTTGAAGCCCAAAGTCGCTGACTTGAGCAAGGGGTCACTTGCTCTGCTGCAACCCTTAGTAAAGGCACATATGAGAAAGTAATCAATGAACAACTAAGGAGACTAAGGGGCCTCAACAAAGAGTTGATGCTTCTCACCTCTCTCCCTTCCTGTCTGTCTGTCCCTATCTGTCCCTCTCTCTGTCACTCTATCCGTCTCTGTCACAAAAAAAGAAAAAGAAAAATAGATTCCAGATTCCTAGTCCACAGCATTCTTAGTTTCCTAATGGCCTTCCCCCACAGTGTTTCATTTCTTCTTTACCGTTTTAATCCCACTCTGACTGATGAGCGGCAAGGACCACAAGGAGAGAGACATCCAAGACCCTGTGACGACTCATTGGCCCAGCCACCACACAGCGCAGCCTGGAGATTTAAGGTCACATGAAATGCCCATCTCTCAGAGTGGTCTGGGGCTCTCTAGCCTGGAATGGACGAGAACCGGGGTCCACACCTCCAGTTCGGGGCCCTCTCCAGGAAAACCTTCTGCCGTCTCTTTACTTTCAGTTCCATAAAACAAAACGAACTTCATCTTGACCAAAAGGAACATATTTTTAAAAAGAGAAATTAAATAAAAGCTGAATCCAAGTTGTAAACTGTACCTGAGCATCAGAGTTTTTTTGTTTGTTTGTTTGTTTGTTTGTTTTTTTAGAGTCATGGTTCATTTCTCTCTTCAATGAAAAGAGAAAAGGCCAGGATTTCATGGACATTTAAAACTGCTATTTTAGTCATCCTAAAACATGGTAAAGTTAGAATGATCTCATTTTACTTTGTAAGTATTCTAAAATTTTCAGTAGTGGATTTTACTGAGATGTTTTTAACTGAATGTGTAAAAAAGTTAAAATTTATTGAATGTTAACTGAGATGATTGCTGCAGTGGGTGTGGAGGGGCATACATAAACACAACAGGATCAAGAACCACAGAGCTTTATCCAAGGAGAATGTGGATGATGACGATGGATGAGGATGAGAGCAATGGACACTTCTCAGTGCCTCTGGTAGAGTCCTGGCGCATTTAATCCTGATCCGTCCCATTCTCCAAATAGACTCACGAGGAATCTGAAGGACAAGACTCCTGTTTTCTTCAGTCCCATTTCTGCATATCCCAACTGTCCACAGTCTGGCCAGGTATCTATGGGCTGTCCTTTTGGAGGTCTTGCTGCTGGTATCTGCTGGCCTTCATGTCTCACCAGGCTCAGCAGCCAGGAAGCCAGGGAGTGCCCGGTACGAGGGGCCAGAGGCAAACTCCTTTGGGATCCGCAGGAATGCTATAGGAAGAAGGGCTTTGTCTTGCAGCTACCAGAACCAAGTTGCAACCTGACGCTCCCTTCTCCATTTTCTCCCTAGTCTCGCCCTGCTACCTCCATCGGTGGGAGGGAAAGTTAGCTTGTTTCACCCTGCTCCCAAGGGAAGTCGGAGTTGTGGGCTCCTATCATGGCTCTGCCAGAAGTCTGCTCGGTTTCTCTGATGGTCCAGAAAGCCAGTCCCTAACCCTGGGGAAGAGAGACTGCCTGCCTCCCTCCTTGGGCCAAAGCTGAGAAAAATCAGGCTGTAAGAATGGTGACGTAGAAACACAGAAGTCCTGGGCAGATGTTCCCACGCTCCCACCACCTTGGACAGTGGCCCAGCAAAGCTGGGGACGCTCATTCTTGTCTGTGGCAGCCATGCCCACATGGCAGGATGGTGACCCAAGGGCACACTTTCCCTCAACTCCAAGTTCAAACTAGGTCTGGACCATCCTCTAGTTTGCTGTGTCCAACTTCTTGCTAAACAGGAACAATATTTGTATCTGCACCAGGGCTGGGTTCCTTCGTGTGTGACTTGCGGTCACACTGGGCCTTGCTTGGTTTGCTGCTCCACTTCTGCCATCTGGAAATTCTTTTCTTTCTGTGATAGAGACAGAGAGAGAGATAGAGAGAGGGACACATAGGGACAGACAGGCAGGAAAGGAGAGAGATGAGAAGCATCAATTCTTCGTTGCAGCTCCTTAGTTACTCATTGATTGCTTTCTCATATGTACCTTGATGGGGGTGGGGGGAGCTACAGCAGAATGAGTGATCCCTTGCTCAAGCCAGCGACACTGGGCTTCAAGCCAGAGACCTTGGGCTCAAGCCAGTGACCATGGGGTCATCTCGATGATCCCACGCTCAATCCAGTGACCCTGTGCTCAAGCTGGTGAGACCACACTCAAGCCGGTGACCTCAGGGTTTCGAACCTGGGTCCTCTGTGTCCCAGTCCGGTGTTCTATCAACTGTGCCACCACCTGGTCAGGCCCATCTGGAAATTCTTAATACAATGGAAACTAGGGCCTTACATCTTCATTATGCTCTGAGCCTCTCAAGTTAGGTAGCTGGTCCTCGTCCATGCAAATTACAATTTTCAGTCTTCACCATGACCCTTAGCCTTCTGAAACTGCGACACGGAGGCTCAGCCCTCTCACTCTCGAGTTCCCGTGGTCCCTCGGTCACAGCTCCCGGCCCTCTCAGCACATAGCATGCGTGCACGTCACCGCCATGAGACTGCACTGTGTGTGAACAACTTCTCTCTTTTTCCCTAACTCAGCTATTTCCAACGTTTTTCCTCTCACGGCAGAAGTCTGCTTGGTTTCTCTGATGGTCCAGAAAGCCAGCCCCTAATCCTGGGGAACAGAAACTGCCCACCTCCCTCCTTAGGCCATAAACTACTAAAATCCTGTGGCACACCAAAAAATATATTTTTTGTTTATTTGACAAAAAGAAAAGGTATAATTTTGATTAATTCTCATCGGACAGCTACTGTTGTGTTGGCTGTTGTTACTTTTTTTATTTGACAATCTAAGTGAAAAGAGGTCAGTAATCCTGACTAAATAGTCAGGTATGGCATGTTTTAAATTTTTTTGCAGCACACCAGCTGAAAATCTCTGCTCTAACTGGGCGTTGGTTTTAAGGCTGTCACAGCCACTGATAGCCAGTGACAGCCTGGCTAATTCAGTATCTTTTGGTCATTTCCAGTTTATTTATTTATTTTTATTTTAGAGAGAGGAGAGAGAAGAGGAGTAGGGAAGCATGAACTTGTAGTAGTTGCTTCTTGCCTTGACCAGGCAAGCCCAGGGTTTTGAACCGGTGACTTCAGCATTCCAGGTTGTCACTTTATCCACTGTGCCATCACAGGCCCATTATTTTCAGTGCAAAACTCCTTGTCTTTAGTGTGAATGCTCCATCCAATGCAGGATTTGAACCTTCTCCTTTCTTTTCCTTGTCTCCCTGGGGCAAACATACTAAAAGTAATTATTTGTTTATCTGAAATGTAACTGGGCATCCTTATCTTTACCTGGCAACCCTATGCAGGAGAACCCCAAACATGGGTGACTGCCCGTCCCGGAGCCTGTCTGCCCAGATTCAAATGTTTCCTCTCTCACCTTTAGTGACCATGAGTGAATCATGTGTTTGCTCTATGTTTCATTCCCCGTTGGTAACATGGAGATGATTATACCTTATAGGATTTTTTTGATGGTTAAATAAAATATACATGATACACTTAAAACAGTGCCCGACGTATAGCAAAATTCCTGTGCTAGGAAAGATTTGGGTCCTGACTGGTTGGTTCAGAGGTAAAGCATTGGCCTGGCATGTGGAAGTCCTGGGTTCAATTCCCAGTCATCTGCTTCTCCACCCCTCCCTCCCTCTGTCTCTTCCTTTCCCACAGCCATGGCTTGAATGAATGAATTGGCCTCAGGTGCTGAGGATGGGTTCATGGCCTTGCCTCTGTGCTGAAATAGCTTGGTTGCCGAGCAATGGAGCAGTGGCTCTAGATGGGCAGAACATTAGCCCAAGACGGGGGTTGCTGGGTGAATCTAGTTGGGGCACATGTGGGAGTCTGTCTCTCTGCCTCCCTGCCTCTCACTTTATATATATATATATATATATATATATATATATATATATATATATATATGAACAGGAGAGATTTGGGGAACAGGTGGAACACAGAATATTAACTCTGCTCTGATCTTCCAAGCATCTTTCAGGAGGAAGATTTTGGCTCCAGGTTATGGTTTTATAGTTTCTTCAAAGAACTGACCAGAGTTTCTCAGCTATTAGATTTACTTCCACCTGTTGGAATAACTCTAGGATTATCCCCAGAGTAATGCATCTTCCCCCGCAAGACACTGCCTGTAAACGGAATTTAACGAGTGCCTAGAAATTCCCTCACTCCTGGGAGGGAGTTCCACAGGGAGAGGAGGAGTACACAGAACGTTGAGCCATCATCTGCCTTGGAGGAGGCGTGGGAGTGCACCAAAGGCAAGCTGTGTCTCTAACTTAATGAGTGTGTGTCTCAGTCCACATGTGCAAAAACTAGCCAACAGTGTGGATATCAGCAAGGGTCCCACTGAATACTCAGTGGCTTCAGAAACAGAAGCCTGTAAGGCTGAGGTAGATGAGCAGGAGGAAAGCTTACTTCCCACAATGGTGGGCTGTAAGGGGGCTTGAAGGGGACAAGGATCTATTTCAAGAGGGGCCTCAGGTCTGCAGGAGGGAGGTCCCACGTGTTCATGGACATTCTGGCTGGAGTGTGGAGATGGGTGCACAATGGGACAGAAGAATATGGGATAGAGGTAGAGCTAGGCTGTGGAAAGCTTGAGCTTTTTATGCATAATGTATTTTCCTTTCTCTTAACTCCTCTCTGCCAGCCCTTCCACCATTAGATCGAAACTAATGTTGTCCAGTAGAGACCTAATGTGAGCTGGCCACATAGGTAGTTTTTAATTTTGTAGCAGCCACAGCAAAAGGGGGGAGAGAAACAGGTGAAATTCATTCTAATAATGTTTTCTTTTCTCCCATAGTTCTAAAATATTATCATTTCAACATATAATCAATAATATGGTAACCAAAAATATTGATGAGATCCTTTGAATTTTTTTAAGTCTTTAAAATTGCAGTACCAGCCCCAGCTGGTTGGCTCAGTGAATAGAGTGCCAGCCCTGAGTGTGGACATCTCAGGTTCAATTCCCAGTCAGAACACATATGAGAAGTGACCATCTGCTTCTCTCCTGCTCTCTCTCTCCCTTCTCTCTCTTCTCCTCCCACAGCCAGTGGCTCGATTGGTTTGAATGTTGGCACGAGACACTGAGGACAGCTCTGTTGATTCAGGCATCGGTCCCAGACAGGGGTTGCGGGTAGATCCTGGTGGGGTCACATGCGGGAGTCTGTCTCTCTATCTCCCTTCCTCTCGCCTAAAAAAATTGCAGTGTGTTTTTTATATTTTTAGCACATCTTAATTCAGACAGATGTTCACCAGTACAGTGGCAATTGTGTTGGACAGTAGAGTGCTAGGTCTCCAGGCCAAAGCGGATTGCCACAGAGAAGGGCAGGTATGAAATCACCCAGAGAGAATGCAGCCAAATATTTGACCTTCGGGTTCCTGGAGACTGGGTGAATCCGCAGCAGGGATCTGGGCTCCAGTGTCCTTGTGTCTTGGGAGAGTGTTGATGGTCAGACAAGTAGGGGAGGGCAGCTCATGGTCTGCACCCAGTGGGTCAGCACAAAGGGTACGGAAACAGCCAGTGCTCCTGAGACAAGGCCAAGAAAGCTGTGACAACAACAGCCTCGACTGGGTAGCAAGTTCTTGGATGCCTAAAAATTTCTCAGTCAATTCATTCCTTTGTCTTAAACCTGCCTACCACTCCACCTGCAATCCTCCCTAAAAACACAGTTAAGCTGGAAACACAAAACTATCAGGACAGAAGACAAATCAGTCGTTGCCAGGGACCGACGGTGGGGAACATGAAGGTCACAGGGGACATTTTGGAGTGAGAGCCTTGTTTAATGTCTTGATTGTGGCAGTGGCTACTTGAGTGCATGCACCTGTCAAAGCTTGCAGAACTGTGTACTAAAAAGGCTAAATTTACTGTTATGTAAATAAAATGATTTTTTAAAATGATGAATATGGCTGACCAACAACAAAACCTCACAATAGGCCCTGGCCGGTTGGCTCAGCGGTAGAGCGTCAGCCTGGCATGCGGGGGACCCGGGTTCGATTCCCAGCCAGGGCACATAGGAGAGGCGCCCATTTGCTTCTCCACCCCCCCCTCCTTCCTCTCTGTCTCTCTCTTCCCCTCCCGCAGCCGAGGCTCCATTGGAGCAGGGATGGCCCGGGCGCTGGGGATGGCTTCTTGGCCGCTGCCCCAAGCGCTAGAGTGGCTCTGGTTGCGGCAGAGCGACGCCCCGGAGGGGTAGAGCATTGCCCCCTGGTGGGCGTGCCGGGTGGATCCCGGTCTGGCACATGTGGGAGTCTGTCAGACTGTCTCTCCCCATTTCCAGCTTCAGAAAAATACAAAAACAAACAAACAAACAAAAAAAACCCCTCACAATATTGGAAAGACTGAACCCTGGTTACCCCGGGGAGTGGGGCTGGCACTGGTCTGAAGAGGCACAAGAGAGCCATCTGGAATCCTGGAGGTATCTGACCATCAGGTCCAGATAGTGGGTCCATGGATGGATAAATATCTGTCAAAATTCATTGAGCTGAACTCTTTGTGTCTGTGTAATTATGCTATACCCCAGTAGAAAAGTAAAAGGGACAATCATTTATTTTTTAAAAGAATGTTTAACTTACAAACGTCTCCCTCGTCCGACTCGCTACTTGATGAAGTGCACAGGAGTGGGCCTCACTCTTTTATCTGAGAGGAAAGACGAACGTCCCTCAGTTGTGGAGCTCCAGCTTCCTAACACTATCACCTATGGGATGTTTAATTGGCTGCTAGGTTGGGGTGATATTCAGAATATTTAACATCTGATGCAAAGCAGCGTGTCAAACAGAAAACCACAGGCCCAGAAGCTCAGATGCCTCCTGGAAACGGCCGTGTGCTGCGCGAAACAAACTGCTTCTCAGGCGCGCACACAGCATTTTCAGCCGCATTGACTGTTTCCGCACTATTTTCCTGCCTGGCGCTGTAGACGACTTTGAAACTGAAGGGAGTAAGCAGCAGTAGTTCCGTTGGTGCCTCTCTTGATGGAGCGTGCAGGTTCTCTGTGAACTCCCGTTTGCCTATGTATGTGCTCACTCTCTTTGGGTGCTCATTGGGCCCATCTCCCATTCTTTCCTAAAGTCCCAAGCAGCTTTATAATAGCACATTGGCAACAATTACATTGAAGAGGATGCTCAGATTCCACTAGACAGCCTTAAGACCATTCTGGGGCAGTGAGTGACATTTTCAAACAATGCACGTCCACTTACTCTGCTGTAGACCCCAGGCTACTGGTACTCCACCTGCCATGGCCAGGTTGGTGCCCTGCGTGGGGGAAGTGAGACCCACAGGTCTCTTTACGGGGGTGGGGAGTGCACCCAAATCATCCATCCCAACAGCCAGACTCAGGCAGCTGGCTCACCTCTGCCGACCCCTGGGTGTTTGAACACCAAGAGAATCATGCCTGGCTCAGCTGCTCCGAGTCAAAGAGATTCAGCTTTCCCATCATCTGCTGGCCCTGGAGGCTGCCCAAACACACAGGGTCAGACCGCAGAAGCACGTGGCGTCCCTGCCAAGTGGCAGCTTTGCTCTCTTATGGCCACTTATAGGAACATGTGGCAGTGGCTGCCACCTGGCAGGACTAGGGGAAGAGAGGTTGGGAAGAGAAGTTGGAGAAATAAGGAAAAAAGAATTACCTTGTTGAAACCTTTGGTGGTCAAATTGGCCGCAAGTTCATGGCTGATCCCATCTACCCAGATAACATCCTTTTCTCCGATGGGCTCAGAGAGGAAAGCTCTCAACCTGGGAGACATGTGATCCATTTTCTGCAATAGCAGTGGAGGAAAAGGGTTAAAAAGTGGCTGGCTGCTCCCAGTGCTAGTGGATGGTGGGGAACCCCCTCAGCCTACAGAGGGACAGAGGGACCGAGGGCAGGTTTCCTTTCAGCTTCCAGATTTATTGGGGAGTCTTAGATGCCGGGTGCCATGCCCAGCACTGAACGCGTTTTCCCATCCATTTCCACCTGGATGGACTAAGATGTGTGACGATGGCCGCAGATGAGTCCAATTAAACCCCACAAAGGGTGTGCTGATCCTAAGAACTGCAATGATCCTTTTCAGCTCTTCCCATCCTAAATGCTTAAACGTTACTTCTCTTAGCTAATTACCCTACCTTCTTAATCATACAACATATTTCATACTTTTATCTTTAGCGTTTATCACACTTTATAATAGTTGGTTGTTTGGTTGCAAGTGACAGAAAACACTTAAACTGGATCAAATATTAAAGACGACAATATAACAAAAGCCCAAGAGTAAAGGTGAGTGCGGTGCAGTTAGGTCACAGCTCTGTTTCTCTGGTTCTTTCCATTTTTTCCTCCTCATGTTTGCTTCAATCTCAGTGTTTCCCTCATGGTGGTGAAACAGCTGCTCCAGCACTTACATTCCCCAGCAATGGTCCCCCGAAAAAAGGAGGAGAGGGAAGGTGTCTCTGAGGAGTCCCAAACAGAGCCTCGTTCCGTCTTGAATGTCTGCATGGAGTTGCCGTGTAAGCTCAGTGTCAGCCGTACACCCCAGTCCCAGACATAGGAGTGGAGTTGACTTTCTCTAACCCACGTGTAAGCTGGGAGTTCGAGCACAGTTATCTGAATAAAATCAGGATTATTATTCAGAATTGGTGAAACGGGTGTTAAGCAGTAACCATAACATCCCACTATGGCCCACCCTTTTTGTGAACCAACATTCCTACACTCTCCTTCCCTTACACAATCATCAGAAATACCCATACTAAGCTAAAAAAGACTTACCCTTAACACCAGAGGGTGAAGTCCTATGATTCAGCCAGTTACTGGATTCAATGCAAGTTTATATTTTCTAGAAGATGCATCATACTCTCCATTGTGTCTGAAGGTAGCTACTCATGGAATGGTAATCTATGAATGAATTCTGAAGTTCACCACCACCACCATAGCCAACAATGCCAAGAAAAACCCAGGATACCTGCTCTAAGTACTTCCAGAATAAAAATTCTGCATTGGATAAAGGGAGAATGGGAAACACATTCAGTTTTCATTGGTAAATAGTGCATACAATATTGAAAACATAATGGGGATTCCTTATTCTGGTAGTAAAGCAAGTTCCTCAGTCAGACAAGATGGCAGCCCCCAGGTCAGGGTTCAAGTGTGTCTCCTCCATCTCCTGCCTTGTTAACATCTGAGTGGGCCTGAGGCTGATGCCTTCCAAGGAGAGTCACTGTTTTAATGCCCCACTTCTTGTAGGTACCACTTCAGAAATTACCAGGGTAGGCAATCTCAGGCCATAACTGGCCACTTTCTTTGACAATTCAGCTCCTCTAAGAATTTAATGGGTTTCTTCTATTCAAGTTCATGGGCTGGAAGTTCAAGCTGAGATGCTGACCTCCACATCCCTGATCTGGCAACTGGTCTCTGTGCCCTACCCATTGCCCTGCTCCTCAGCCTCGTGGCATCTTCCTTCCTCTCTGAGTTGGATGTACCTCAAATTTGTCCCTTGCCCCCCCCAGCTGTATCCCAGCTGCATCTTCACAATCAGTCATATGCCTTCTTTATCAGGCTGGACATCCTTAAACAAGATGCTCGGAAGAGACTTGGGAACTGGGGCTAAATCTTTTGCTAAATCACCCAATTTATTGCCTGTATTCCAACTTTAAACAGGAAAATCAGCTTCCCAACCCAGAAGGATTTGCTCCTCAATGTCCAGTCACTTGAGACTGCAGGCCACACACAGAAAGGCTCTCTCAAAGCAAAGCTGAGTTTCCATCCCTCTCCACTCTCAAAGGGCCACCCTCCCCCTAAATATGAGTCTTCTAGGACCTCAGTGAAGACTACCAGAGGCAGCTAACATCCCAAGTATTTCCCAGGATGATGGCAGAAAGTCTGTATCCCAGGAAACAATAGGGCCACCGTACCAGCCATTTTGCTCGGCCAGGATCTCTGTCTGCCTAGTTGGAGTAAAGATGTCTTCACTGCTCTCTGCGTGCACATCCCTTCTCGGCCAGCCCACATTTAAGATTTGCTCATTGTAAAAAAAAAAAAAAAAAAAAAAAGATTTGCTCATTGTCGTGTCCTCTTAATTTATGAAGCAAGCAGCAGAAAATCCAGGCCAGCTTACATAGTAGGAGGCTTTATTAGCATAAGCTACCCCAAAGTCCAGGGGTAAATCACGTGAGGTCTGATCAAGAAGACTTCATCTTGATTGTCCTGCAACACTGTTGACTCATCCTTTCTTCACGTATTGGCTTAGCCCTCAGCTCGACTCTTCACAGAAATAATAGGGCTGCAGCAGGGCCTGCCACAATTTTTGCAGGCTACACCCCACCCCGCAAAGAAAAATATTGTTTTCTCCTAGAAACCACCAACAAACACCTTCTTCAGTTCAAATCATCATATGCCAGGCTCTAGGACGTTATCTATGGCCTAATATGAGTGTCCTACCTCTGGTTCAGAAAGTGAATCTGTCACCTACAAAGCACATAGGCTAGAGGGTGGGGCACACAATTAGGGAAGTTGCCATGTTATTTATGGAAGGGGGGGGTAGCTTCCCTATGCCACAATAGAGGACGAACTTAGAAGAGCAACCCAGCGTCCACTACATATTCCCCAGTAGATCGTGAGGTTCAAAGGGCCTCGGCTGTTTCTAAGGGCCTTTGCTCCCCACCTAAGCCCCCACCCCAGTGTCTGGTACAGAGCCTCACACATGGTGAGCACTCGATGACATAAATGACTGAGGCGGCCATTGCTTTTAAATGCCTCTCTTCCCCAGCACTTGCCTGTCTCCACGCTCCCAATTCTCCTCCAGATGTTTCTGTAAAGTCGAGCTCCTCCATAAGGCTTCCTGCCCCTAGATGTTTTGTGACACTTCAGATGAAATGACACTTTCATGTACTGGGTCTGCAGGCACTGAGTTTAAGTCAGGAGCTCTTAAGGAACATGGATGGTCTTAACATGTTGGCTGATTCTAGGAAAGGAAACCAAAGGCAAGAGATGTTGCTCAGGGTCTCCTGACTCTGTGGGTCTCAAATACACAAATGTGAGAGCAGCAAATATATTATTATTTTTTTTTTTTTTTGTATTTTTCTGAAGTTGGAAACAGGGAGGCAGTCAGACAGACTCCTGCATGTGCCCGACTGGGATCCACCCGGCACGCCCACCAGGGGGCGATGCTCTGCCCATCTGGGGCGTTGCTCTGTTGCAACCAGAGCCATTCTAGCGCCTGAGGCAGAGGCCACAGAGCCATCCTCAGCGCCCGGGCCAACTTTGCTCCAATGGAGCCTTGGCTGCGGGAGGGGAAGAGAGAGACAGAGAGGAAGGAGAGGGGGAGGGGTGGAGAAGCAGATGGGCGCTTCTCCTGTGTGCCCTGTCCAGGAATCGAACCTGGGACTCCTGCACACCAGGCCGACACTCTACCACTGAGCCAACTGGCCAGGGCCACAAATACATTATTATAAAAGAGTATTGATCTCTCTCTCTCTCTCTCTCTCTCTCTAACAGCTGACTATGAAGCTCACTCTTAATCTGTCAAAATATGTTAATGGGTGACCTCTGCAGCACCCATCACCTCACGGACAATGAACCAGGGTTGGTGACTCAGTTCAGGGAGGGCAAGTGAGAGACTGGGACTTCTGAGTAGTTGGAAGAGCTCCCCAACTCGGCTAAGGGAAAATTCCATTCGCTGTCCATGTAGGCCAGCTGTTAAGTTAAACCCCTCTGCCTAGTACAAGAATAAATGGAAACAACAACATCATTATCAGTGTACCAATGGCCTCTAAGACAGGTAATGATTAGCAACACCTTGTGTGTGTTTGCTTTTCTCACACACCTGATCTCGCTTTGATCCTTGAAACACTCTGGAGCTCGAGAATTAATTTCACCCCAAGGACCCACTGAGCAAATGGTCTCTGTGTTCTTTAGGGTACCTTGGTCTGAGACAGTGGTTCTCAACTAGGGGCAAACTGCCCACCAACCCTCCATAACATTTGGCAATGTGTCTGAGGACACTTTTGGTTGTCGCAACTGAGGGAAGGAAAAGTGTGA
Organism: Saccopteryx bilineata; assembly: GCF_036850765.1. Taxonomy (NCBI): domain Eukaryota; kingdom Metazoa; phylum Chordata; class Mammalia; order Chiroptera; family Emballonuridae; genus Saccopteryx; species Saccopteryx bilineata. The sequence continues at coordinate 171,225,934 of NC_089495.1, forward strand.
TTGGCATCTGATGGGTAGAGGTCAAGGTTGTTGCTAAACGTCCTATAATGCACACAACAACCCCCTACCCCCAGAGAATTATCCTGCCCCCGTGTTCATAGTGCCAAGGCTGATAAACCCTTGGCTACAAGTAACAGAAACCCTTAATCAAACAGTTAAACAATAAATGCCTTTCTAACCTCACATAAGCAGAAATCCACTGGGGAGATAGATCCAGGATATTGTCAGTCAGTGGGTCTGTTATCAAGAACCAGTCTAGCTGCCCCCATGGCTCCAAGATGCCTACATGGAGGCTTTCAAAGGAAGGAGAAGCCATTTTTTCTCGGTGTCCCCAGAACATCTTCAGCAGAACTTCCCTTAGTTCCACTGGCCAGAACCAGGAAACACACCGACCCATAAACCAGATACTGGCCAGGGGAGTGTGACCATGTGAGGTGTGGGTGCGCTCAGCCTCCTGAGCATGGGCTCGCTCCAAGAAGGTAAGAGAACATAAGATTCTGTAAGAAGCGGGAGGAAAGGTGGTTGAGGCTGGGTAGGCAAATGACCCAATGACCATGTGTACTATGTCTTCTAACCCTGCTCCAATAAGCAGTCCATCACAACCAGTGCTTTCCAAAGTTTAACGCATGCACGAACACCTGGGGTTCTCGTTAAGAAAAATGCAAGTTTGATACAGCGGGTCTGGAGTGGCCCTGAGAGGCTGCGTTTCTGACAAGCTCCCAAGAGGATGCCACCGCTGCCAGCTCACAGGTCATACTTTGGGTAGCAAGGTGTTACGCAATGCTACTTACTCTTTTTATGTAATTTTATATTTAATTGCATTATTTTATATTTATAGTACATAAGTCTCCCCTTATATGTGGGGAATACATTCCAAGACCCCCAATGGATGCCTGAAACCATGGACAGTACTGAATCCTACATACACTACAGCGATTTTTCATCCGCTGTGCCGCAAGAATTTTTAAAACATGCCATACCTGACTATATAGTCAGGGCACTGACCTCTTTCCCTTAGACTGTCAAATAAAAAGATGACAACAGCCAACACAGCAATAGCTGTCCGGTGTGAATGAATCAAAATTATACCTATTTTTTTTTTCTGTTAGATTGACAAAAAATATTTTTTAGTGTGCTACAAAATTTTAATAATTAGTTCATGTGTGCCATGAGATCAAGAAGGTGGGCGACAAGTGTAGTCTCTTCACACCCTCTTGGTTCGACTCCATCCTCCCGCCGTCCCCTCACTGGAGGCCAGGGCCACTGTGGGGACAATCCTGAGATCATTCTCACCCCCATTCTCTTGCCTTCACTTGGTGCTACTAGGCTGCAGTGTTTCGAGGACATACAGAATTGGATCCTGAATTTTCCCATAAATATGCTTAGTTTGGGAAGTTTTTATATTCTCTAGATGTTTGAGGCTTTGAGCACATAATAAAATAGTTTTTAATAAAGGGTTGAGTACTTTGAGCACATTAATTTATGTTTTAAAGTAAATGTAGAAAGAAAATGGAGACATTGAACAGAAGCTGCAAACATGAGAACTATGAAGGTTGAAAATCACTCATATATTATGGTTTCCTACACACACACACTCCTTTTCACTTAAAGGAAGCACTTTACAGCTTCTCATTGGTGTGTCTGAAAGGCCAGCATCACGTGTGCTTTGGAGCCATTATTAAGTAAAATAAGGGTTATTTGAACACAAGTACTGCGATCCCTACTGACAGTCAACGTGGGAACGAAGACAGCTACTGAGCGACTAACAGGTGGGTGGGAAGCACACACAGTGTGGAGATGCTGGACCAATGCATGATTCACGTCTCCCGTGGGATGGAGCAGGATAGCACAAGATTTTATCACGCTACTCAGAACAATGCACAATTTAAACCGTTATGAATTGTTTATTAATAGAATTTTCTGTTTAATATGTATTTTTGGACCAAGGTTGCCTGCAGGTAACAAACTGTGGAAAGCAAAACTGCAGATAAGGGCAGACTACCGTAGACACAGCATAAAGTGGACCAGCTTAACCATTCTGTGTAGTTCTAAGCATATAGTCCAGTAGTGTTGAGCATTTTTTACATTGCTGTGCAAACCCATCTCCAGAACTCTTTTCATCTTTCAAAACTGACTCTCCGTCCCCATTAAACTGCTCTCCATCCCACCTTCCCCCAGCTCCTGACAGCCGCCATTCTACGTTGTCACTATGATTTGACTACTCTAGGGACTTCATATTTATCCTTTTGTGACTGACTTATGTCATTCAGCATAATGTTCTCAAGGGTCAACCATGCTGTATCATGTGTTAGAATTCTCACCTTGTCGGTATATATCGCCCCTTGTTTATCCATTAATCCATCAGTGAGTACTTGAGTTATTTCCACCTTTTGACTATTGTGAATAAGGCCGCAATAAGAATGAATGTGCAAATATCTCTTCAAGATCTGGCTTTCACCCTGGCCGGATGGCTCAGTGGTAGAGCATCACCAGCGTGTGGAAGTCCTGGCTTCGATTCCTGGTCAGGGCACACAGAAGAAGTGACCATCTGCTTTCCACCCCTCCCCCTTCTCGTTCTCTCTCTCCTGTCTCTCTCTCTCTTCCCCTTTAGCAGCCATGGCTCAAACGGTTTGAGCAAGTTGGCCCCAGATGCTGAGGATGGCTCCATGGCCTCACCTCAAGTGCTAAAATTGCTTGATTTCCAAGCAGTGAGCAGCAACCCCAGATGGGCAGATCATCGCCCCATTGGGGGCTTGCCAGGTGGATGCCAGTTGGGGTGCATGTGGGAGTCTGTCTCTGCCTCCCTGCCTCTCACATAATAATAACAATAATAATAATAATGGTAAGAAGAAGAAATAAGATTCTGCTTTTGATTCTTTGGGGTGTATACCCAAATTGAGATTGTTAGATCATAAGGTAATTAAGTTCAGGTTCAATCTTTTCAGGAACCTCCATACTGTTTTCCACAGTGGCCGTACCAATGCCACCTGTTCTTAAACTTAACAACACATTAGACTCACACTGAGAGATTTACAAATTACTAATGCTTGAGTCCCTTCTCCAAGGTTAGATTTAATTAGCATAGCATGTGGCCCGGACATTGGGATTTTTAAAAAACTCCCCAGGTGATACCAATATGCTGCAAAGTTTGAGAACCATTGCTTATTTGCCATTTGCTTCTTCTCTTAAAACTATGAGCAGGTTTTCTAGGATGACTGGACTCCAACTAAGTGGGACTTTATGGGGGGTTCTCTAACATCTGAGTCACCAGATGGCATATGCTCCCCAACTCACCGCAGTGTCTACCCCCACCCCCACCCCCACCCCAGTCACGATGCACATCTTCTCCTCATTAACCATCAATAGAAAGGTTTAACTATGACCCCTGATGGCTTTGAAGTCAGACAACTTCAGGGTAAGCAGAACCAGCCTATCCACCCCCTTTCTTTTTAATTTAAAAAAAAATGGATCTTTACTTCAAAGGAATTTTTACCTAGAGTCCTTTTATATAAAATAGATCAAAGCAGAATTACTCTGTTGGCTTGGAAATGAGGTGAGGACACCAGAGAGGCCCCTGCCCCGCAAAACATGGAGCCATCCCCGTGGTCCCTCTTGCAAACCCACTGATCTAGCCTAAAACCCTCATTTTACCCATAAGAAAATGGAGACCCAAGAATTGAAGGGACCTGCTCACGATCATACACCTAGGAAAACACAGCTGGCTGCATGTTTCCCAGAGGAATGCCCCCTCCTAAGTCACCCAGCATTTCTTGGGTGGGCTTCCAGGTGGGCTGTATAATAGGCGGATTCAGCACTTGCCCACCGTGTGACGAAACTACCACAAATGCCTTATATAGTCCTGTAACAGATTCTTGTGTTACAAGGTTTCTCTCAATTACTTTATTTCAAACCACAAAGTACTGTTGGAGGATGGACACACTGGCAGGAAATGACCTCAGCGAAGTCTGGTTTTAGATGCTTAGAGAAGTCAGCTGTTTAAATAAGGAATAAAAGAGTTGATGGAATTTAATCATGGTTCCCAAAGGAATGACCTCTTAGTTGCAATGTTTGATTTTGTTTAAAGATTATTTTTAAAATCGCAAATATGCCCTAATAGATGAATGGAGTGGAAGTGTGGCTCTAATGCCACACAAATGGGTATCTGGAGCTTGGGATACAAGTTCCAGTGGGGATATTACACCTGAATTCAAAAAATGATATCTTTCAACAGCAACCGTTAGCTGGAATTGAAGTCACTATTCTCTGAAAACCTTATAAGATGACTCAAATAGTGACTACAATGATGAAGACAGTGATGTGGATGATACATGAATATAGGGAGGATACTACCGTTTTCTTGAAATAGAAATGGAAAAAAATACAATATTTCTAAAGACATTGTTTTATATGTGTGATTTTAAATGTGTATAATTAAATTATGAAATCAAATGGTATGCATGGATTATTTATATCCTTAAAAGTTTATATATTCAAATGGCCACACATTTTGGGCGTCTTCTTGTTGAACAAATGGGAGATTATCATGTTTTCATACTTGCTTTAATCTTTTTTTTTTATTATTCATTTTTTAGAGAGGAGAGAGAGAGGGGGAGAGAGACAGAGAGAGAGAAGGGGGGCGGAGCTGGAAGCATCAACTCCCATATGTGCCTTGACCAGGCAAGCCCAGGGTTTCTAACCGGCAACCTCAGCATTTCCAGGTCGATGCGTTATCCACTGCGCCACCACAGGTCAGGCTCATGCTTGCTTTATATGTCAGCATATATGGGATTGACCCAGGGAACTGAGATGCTAATAGTCAAACTTCACGGTGGTAACAAGGGGTGGGGTGGGGGATACTGTGCATGTGTTAACATTATTGAGAATGCCCATATTTTGCTCCATAAAGTGTCCCACACGATAAATCTTTTGGAATTTAATGCAAAGAAAAAAATACTGTATATTTCACTCCATAAGACATACCTGGCCATAAGACACACCTAGGGTTTTAAGGAGGAAAATAAGAAGAAAAAAAATCTGAACCCAATGGTGTGTTAAAATATTTAATAAAATACCATATTTTTCACTCCTTACGATGCATGGTCATTTTCCCCTCCACTTTTTGGGGGATAAAAAGTACGTCTTATGGAGTGAAAAATGCAGTATATCTTTCGAAGTTGTATAGTTCTACCTTTATGATAAAAAAAAAAATGTAAATCCATTTGTTTTGCTTAGCTTGCTAAGAAGCTTTGAGCTAAGCGTGATGACCATAAGAGAAACTAGCATGGATTAAAACCTCCCTCCCTTCATAGTTCTCATGTTTGCTGCTTCTGTTCAATGTCTCCATTTTCTTTCTACATTTACTTTAAAACATAAATTAATGTGCTCAAAGTACTCAACCCTTTATTAAAAGCTACTTTATTATATGCTCAAAGCCTCAAACATATGGAGAATATAAAAACTTCCCAAACTAAGCATATTTATGTGGAAATTCGGGATCCAATTCTGTATGTCCTCGAAACACTGCAGCCTGGTAGCACCAAGTGAAGGCAAGAGAATGGGGGTGAGAATGATCTCAGGATTGTCCCCACAGTGGCCCTGGCCTCCAGTGAGGGGACGGCGGGAGGATAGAGTCGAACCAAGAAGGTGTGAAGAGACTACACTTGTTGCCCATCGGCATCCAAAGGAATGGTGTCTGTCAAACCCCACTCCTGACTCGGTCTTCCTCCCCCCTCCTCAAAGCTGCCTCCCCCCTTAAAAGCCCAGGTCTGCCCCCTCTCCAACCATCCACAGAGAAAGGATAAAAAGAAAGGTTTCTATGACATGAAGGGCTGGCTCTGAGGAGCCATTTTTCCCTTTAAGCTGTTAAGTGTCCGAGGAGACCCTGGGAAGTTGCCCCCCTTTTTGGACGGAAGCTCACAGCCTCTACACATAGAGCTCCAGTACATATAGTCAACTAGGGACTCACTTTCAGGGTGCTCCAAGCTCACACAGTGTCCTGGGCTGGCATGTGACCACTCCTCACCTTATGAGGCCACATCCTGGCGCTCCTGTGAATGACATTGCTCATGAGGATTGCTCACCTGCTGGGCTCTAAGCTTCCTGGCAGCCATCTTTCCCACCACAACAGTCAGCCTGCCTGAGTGGGCAGCGACTAGCGGAAGGCCGGCCTGAGAGAAGGAAGCCTCCAGCAATGCAGATGAGAGGGAAAAAAGGCCCACGCAATGGAGTCAGCAATAAGTGGGTGGAAATTTCTGTCCCTTCAATTACTGGCTGTGAGACCTGGAGAGGATTTCCGAACCAAAAACTCAATTTCCTCATCTGTAAAGTGAGGATCATGTCACCCACCCACAGGATGGTTGTGCAGATCAAATGAGTGACCTGACAGCCAAGGGCACAGTAGTACACTGGAATAGAGTAAGCACCACTACAGGTGCGCTCATTCACTGCGGTTATATTTAACCACCATTTCTCAAACCTACTACTAAACAATTCTCTATGGCAGGGGTCCCCAAACTTTTTACACAGGGGGCCAGTTTACTGTCCCTCAGACCGTTGGAGGGCCGGACTATAAAAAAAAAACTATGAACAAATCCCTATGCACACTGCACATATCTTATTTTAAAGTAAAAAAACAAAACGGGAACAAATACAATATTTAAAATAAAGAACAAGTAAATTAAAATCAACAAACCAGTATTTCAATGGGAACTATGGGCCTACTTTTGGCTAATGAGATGGTCAATGTGCTCCTCTCACTGACCACCAATGAAAGAGGTGCCCCTTCCGGAAGTGCGGTGGGGGCCGGATAAATGGCCTTAGGGGGCCACATGCGGCCCGCGGGCCATAGTTTGGGGACCCCTGCTCTATGGGTATATGATCAAGTGGATTTGTTTGTTTCTAAGCATCATTATCTTCTAATATATCAGCTAAATGTGTTCTTCACTCACCGTGAGAAGACCCTCGGACATCTACCCCTGTGAGAGACTATAGTCTACCCTGCTTAGCACCCATGCTCTCTACTTCTGAAACCGTCATCCATAACTCCCTGTAGGACCACTTCCCCCCAAACCTCACTCTCCACCTTCCCAACATCCTGGTTCCAGGAGGACCCACTGCAGGCCTGGCCAATGAAACTAGAGTATCACTTTGGTCACAAGGATTGGTTCAGAAACGGACACACTACCTAGCCCAGACCAAGTCTGGGAGTCCTGTCAGAATTACGGGTAAAAGGCTGTCTGTCTCTGGAAGGCTTGCTGAGCTGGTAGGGAGTGAGTGCAGAACTGCTGGGGGTGTCTTTGCCATTACCTGTGCCCGAGAGCTTGTCTGAGAGGGAAGCAACATGGAAGAAAGCAAATCTGAGAGAAGGAAACAGATTCCCCAATAGTCATTTGCAGGCCTGGATTTAGCCACATCTGAAAGCATCGATCCTTGGATTTTTCAATTATGTTAGGCAATATTTCTCACTCTTGTTTAATTCCAGTTAACGTGGGATTGTGCTATTTAAAACAAAGAGTCCTAAATAAAAAAAACCTTGATAGTCATTCACTTATTCACTCATTTAACGTGTCAGTAGTGCACCCACGATGTGCAAAGTACTATGCAAGGCACAAAAGCATCTTCATTCTGCCCAGGACCTGGTACAGGATTAGTCCCATGTCTTAGATATCAGATACAGAAAAATCATTTTTCAATGACCATAACAATTGTCATTTTTGAATGACAATAACGTTTGTCATTCAAAGATAAAGGTAACATTTGCCTTCCTTGCTCTTAGCTCCAAGTCTACAGTGACAAACGAGATCTTTGGTGACTGTCTTACACATAACCCTTTAAGGCTGAACAAATATCCCATTGTATGCACATAGCACATTTTATCATCAGTCACCCACTGATAATTAGAAAAGTCTACAAATGATTAATACTCAACTAAATCAATGATTCCTCAGACTTTTACTGAGCACCATCTGTATACAAGGCCTTTAGTTAGATCCGTGAACCTGGAGGACCAGGTCTTCTGAAGGTCTCTCTGCCAGAGGAAACTCATTTGGCTTATCGTGAGGTCTAACAAGCGGAACTCAGAGATGGGCCATTCCAAGAGGCAAGAGCTTACTTCTTCAGGGAACTAGAAAGGAGAAGGAGGGTTGAATTCATGGATTCTAGACTGCACACAAAGGGTAATTTGGGTCTGAAGGCCACTGCTAGACGCTGCTGGGTGTGCTGGCTGGGGAGTAGGAGACCCAAGCCTGATCTTAGCTCTGCCCATGACCAGCAGTATGACTTTGGGCAAGTCACTTTTGTTTCATATTTATAAAATCAGAATGTTGGAAGTGCTAGAATCCACTGTTGTGGTCCCTTCCAACATTTTGTGTCTTTGTTAATTTACAGTCTGTAGAAGGTACAAAATTCATACAGGTCCACAGTCCCTATTCTGCCATTTTTGAATCCAAAAGGTTCTGAAAACCAGAAGACTTTTTTTTTTAATTATTTGGCAGCAAAACCTGGCCTGAACTGACATGAGGCTATTTATAGTCTTTATTATCCCACTTAGTGTGAATATTTATACATTTGCCACAGGAATATTAATAGGTTTGTTTATAGGATACTGAACTAGACTCCACTGAGAATGTTCTGTAATATGCAGAATATACACCAGCTTGCCTTTCTGAAACTCAGAAAATAATTTAAATTCCCCCAAACATCGAGCCCCACTGGTTCTGAGTAAGGTCTTATAGGCTTGTGGTAAGGTCACTGTGCCTGCAGCCAAGACAACAGCAAAGACCCCTGAAGAGCCACTTGTCTCCCCAGTTTGTCCACACCCTGCCTTTCTCAGCCGTGTCTCAGAGTCTCCCGCTTTCCTTCCCCTGGACACAGTTGTGCCCTTTCTCTAAAATCCCACCTACGCTGATATCACTGGTCTGGATAGTGGTTCTAGCTGGGACTGTCCCTGGTTGTCTCTTTTCTTCATGAAAATATTTCCTCTCTTCTGGGGCCCTATTCTTTGCAAAAGATCACGCGCTGATCTAAAGAAAGTCATCTAGGAAATAGATGCATGTGTTAGTTACCCTCCACAGACAAGGCATTTGTAACTGACAGATATATATCTGAGCACACATCTTCACTTTATATTTTTCATTGTGGTGAAATACATATAACATAAAATTGCTGTCTTAACCACTTTTAAGTATATACTTCAGTAGTGTCAAGAATATTCACATCATCTGACCAGGCAGTGGTGCAGCGGACAGAGCATTGGGCTGGGACCCAGGGGACCCAGGTTTAAAACCCTGAGGTCGCCGGCTTGAGCACGAGGTCACTGGCTTGATCATGGGATCAGAGACACGACCCCATGGTCACTCACTTGAGCCCAAAGGTTGCTGGTTTGAAGCCCAAGGTCACTGGCTTGTGCCCAAGGTTGGTGGCTTGAGCAAGGGGTCACTTGCTCTGCTGTAGCCCCCCCCCCCATCAAGGCACATATGCGAATGCAATCAATGAACAACTAAGGAGCTGCAATGAAGAATTGATGCTTCTCATCTCTCTCCCTTCCTGTCTGTCTGTCCCTATCTGTCCCTCTCTCTGACTCTCTCTGTCAAAAATTTTAAAAAAAGAATATTCACATTGTTATGTAACTAATCTCCTGAACTTTTTCATATCCATTAAACAATGGCTCCCCCTCCCCACTTTGCCAGCCCCCAGCAACCACCACTCTACTTTCTGTCTCTGAGTTTGATTACTCTAAGTACCTCGTGTAAGTGGAATCATACAGTATTCACCTTGTTATGACTGGCTTATTTCACTCAGTGTAATGTCCTCAAGGTTCATCCTTGTGGTATCATGTATCAGAATTTTATTTTTAAGGTTAAATAACATTCTATTGTACATATATACCTCATTTTATCATCATTCATCCATCAGTGCACACGAGTTGCTTCCACCTTTCTGCTATATATACTGTATATGTACTATAATGTGTATTATTAAACCTCTTGATTTACACCATCTTCCTGGTAGAACTTTTGCCTCCTTCTCTCTTTGCCATTGTGGCCTCAGAGAGGGGTGCAAGCAATGTCATCTTGGGAGGCAGAAGGAGTTTCCCCAAAAGGAATAAAGAGAAAGGGAGTATCTACTTTTTATGCCCAGGAATTCTACAAAGAAGAGGAGAAAGCTTGCCACATTATCCACAGGAGAGATGATGTTTGGGCAGTGGGTCATAGGGGCAGGGGGCTCGAGCCTTCCTTCTCTGGGACAAAATTCCCAAACTGGGCAGACACATTAGATTCCAGAGGGCAAGGTCTGGAACACTGGCTGTGCCATGGGAATGCTTCCCTGGGCTTACCAGATGACACGAACAGACCACTTCCAGAGTGTTCTGGGCAGTGGTGCAGCAGCCACGAACAATGGCTGGATGGATGACTGTGCACTGGCAGAAGATGCTTTGAGGGCTGAGGAGTGAGCAGAAGCCTGGAGTCAGAATGAAGAGGTCCCATCAATAGGGATCTTATAACCAGGGCAAATGACCAAGCCATAGACTTAAGCAGTGGGTGCCAAAAACTCCCTACAAAACCAGAGGGGCTGGTTATCCCTGTCACCCAGAGCAGCCACACTGCCACAAGGATCAGGACATCATCTGTAGACTCCACAAGTACTCAAAGCCCAGTCTCCCCACTGCTATAAAGAGGCATAGGCACTGCTCCCCACATCCACATCCACAGCCACATAACACCTTAGGGAAAGTGGAGAGGGACAGAGCGGTCACTAAGGAGACATATCTCCCAACAGAGACTCTTTAAAGTGGCCCGAATAGCTGATTACTCACACTGAAAGGACACGGTGTGAAACTGAAGAGAGAGCACACAGTAAGTGCTATTGGTGCCATGCCCAGATTCCCAGCTGCTAAATGTGTTCACTAACACTGACGCCTCTCCCGGGAGTATTGGCTTCCAATGCAATGGCAGCAGCCACACCTGGAGACACCTAGGAGGCTGGGAGGCCCAGGCCCTGTAGAGGGCAGCCAATGACCCCTGTCTCTGAAGTACAAAAACCTGGTCTCCTACTCTCTAGGTGGGACCAACTCTCTGGCAGTATCCTACCCCTGAGCTCCTGTGGGATCAGGTGGCAGCTGGTCCCAGCGGGCACCAGCTCTGCTCAGCTTCCTCCCTGCCCTCCTTCTTCTCGCCTCCCTCTCTCCCTCACTAGGCCACGTGCCCTTGAATCCTGGTCTCAGGGGAAGCAGCCGGAGATGGAACACTTGCTGACTTGTCTATGTTTCCCTGTACTCCATTGAGTGGTGACATCTAAGAATAAACAGGTGCATTTTCTTTGCACATTTAAGTGTAATGCAAATGAATTTGTGACTGTCTCCATCATATAGTTAGTAATGTCTTAAGGGAAAAAACTGACTGGAATGAGGGGTTTACAGGCTCCAGAGTAAGGCCCCCAGCGGTGCAATCTGGAGTCGTAGCCCTTCTTTGGCACCTCTTTGCCTGCAGGGCAGACAGAGTGGTTGCCTGTCTGGTCTCTAACCCAAACCTCCCATGAGGGAGTTATTCATTGTTTACCGGATATTCAAATATAATTGGGCATCCTCCATCTTTTCTGGCTGCCCTCCTCCACACCATGGGACTGGGCAGAAGCCCTGGGACTTGTCCACACTCACAGCCCTCCACCACTGGGTGAGTGGCCGGAGTCAGAAATTCTTCCTGTTGGCAGTTTGCTCCTGGCGTGGCCTCTGTCAGGCAAGCTACTTCTGCCTCCAACTCCAGTCCTGATGAAAGCCACAGACTCACGAAGGTCGAAGCCAAGGAGGAAACAACATGATTACATGGAGATCGTTGTGGTGGGACAACATGCCACTCAGAAGTCACCTTGGAGGCAAACACTAGTTTAGAGATCAGAGTGTCCCTGCTCATCTGGAAAGAATGTCCAGGGCCAGCTGAGGCTTACCCGGAGACTAGGGACAGAATAAGGGTTGCAGGCAAGGGGGAGAAATGGAACCGAAGGCGGCTCACATTTGTTGAGCTCCTACTACGTGCCTGTCTCTTCAGGGCCATCCTCACTCTTAATCTTCAAAATTTACTTGGCAGCACCAGAGAATTGTTTCTATTTTGAGAGGTGGGGAAACGGAGGTCCAGAGGGACAAAGGAGGTCCAGAGGGACAAAGGAGGTCCCATGTCTAGTAAAAGGCAGTAGTGGGAGAAAAGCTGAGATCGGGGTGGCTCTAAAGCCCATGTCCTTCTTCTGCAGGATCACAATCAGAAGAACATGCCATTTTAGCTGGTGCCATCCCTGCCTGCCCACAATCCCTCAGGGGTCACAGTGTCCACTGCAAGTGCCTCTGGATAAGGCCCTGGGTAACTAACATGCAGTCCTGTGTCCCTCAGGAGGACTGACTCTGAGGCTTGTTCCATGTCATTTCTCAGACGTCCTGAGGAATCAAGCCTCCACTGCCATGGAGGTCACCTGCTAGGGGTCACAGTTCTCACAGCCTTCCTTTCCCTGTCTTGCTTCCTCACTCCCCGGTGTGACCTGGATCCCCTCCCAGATTAACTACAGATGGCCCAATTTATGATGGTTCGACATATGATCTTTTTTTTTTTTTAACTTTATGATGGTGTTAAAAGGTGACACAAGTTCAGTAAAAACTGTACTTGAATTTTGATTTTTGATCTTTTCCCAGCCTAGTGACATGCAATAGGATGCTCTGGTGATGCTGGGGCAGGGGCGGCTAGATGCGGTGACATGATCAAGAAGTGAACAGCCAATGCTCTACAGAGTGTTCATTGTGTCCCATGATTTGCCCAACTGTGGACTGATGCAAGTTTTCTGAGCACCGTTAGGATAAGCTAAGCTATAGTGTTTGGTAGGTTAGTTGTGTTAAAAGCATTTTTGAGGTATGGTAGTTTCAACCTACTATAGATTTATCAAGACATAACCCCATCAAGTGTCCTGGACAGGCCTGACCTGTGGTGGCGCAGTGGATAAAGCGTCAACCTGGAACACTGAGGTTGCTGGTTCAAAACCCCGGGCTTGCCTGGTCAAGGCACATATGGGAGTTGATGCTTCCTGCTCCTCCCCACTCCACTCTCTCTGTTTCTTTCTCTCTCTCCTCTTTCTATAAAAATGAATAAATAGGCCCTGGCCGGTTGGCTCAGCGGTAGAGCGTCGGCCTGGCGTGCGGGGGACCCAGGTTTGATTCCCGGTCAGGGCACATAGGAGAAGCGCCCATTTGCTTCTCCACCCCCCCCCCTCCTTCCTCTTTGTCTCTCTCTTCCCCTCCCGCAGCCAAGGCTCCATTGGAGCAAGGATGGCCCGGGCGCTGGGGATGGCTCCTTGGCCTCTGCCCCAGGCGCTAGAGTGGCTCTGGTCTCGGCAGAGCATCGCCCCCTGGTGGGCAGAGCGTCGCCCCTGGTGGGCATGCCGGGTGGATCCCGGTCGGGCACATGCGGGAGTCTGTCTGACTGTCTATCCCCGTTTCCAGCTTCAGAAAAATACAAAAATAAAATAAAATAAATAAACAAACAGCTTTCCCTTTAAAAAAAAAATGTGTCCAGGACAGTGGTGAGATTCAAATAATTTAACAATCAGTTCTCAGCCCTAATGACTGTTTTAAGTATGTATAAAAAACAATATACCGAAAGGTAGGTTATTATTTCATGCATTTAATACTTAAATAAGAACAATAAAAGAGGTACACAAAACTAGATTATGTTATAAGAAAGAGTTTTAAAATATTAATGAAAAAATATTAATACCTGACAAAAAACAATAAAACTGTTATTTAAGATATTTCCATATTGCTTCTTGATTGGTGTCTTCACTTGAAGATTTTTCACCTATGAACAGAATGAACATTACTACAGGCGCTTAGAAGATTCTGTTGTGCAGATGAACGCTAAAAAAGAGTAAGGAATGTAAATTTGTGATTTCCATATTGGGCGGTTGCCCAGGCGGCCACCTTAGAGAGAACCCTGGTGACAAGTGCCATTTTAACAACTGGTTTGCCAAACTCAACAAAAAATTAGGTATCGGTTCTACTGAACTGATACGAACCGGCTAAATCCCACCACTGGTCCAAGAGTATCTTTACTTGTACTTAAATTAGATTCTCGAAGTCGGAGAGCAGGAAACCCAGCCTATGAGAGCATTTAGTGCTTCTCCAGGCTTCTTAAGGGCCTGGAGAGAGCACTTCTCATGCTGTCTCATTTAGTCTGCCCACTGTGTGAGCTGGGAAGGTTCTATGATTATTTCTATTTTACGGATAAGATACATTAACTGACATGAGCATCACTGCACCTCCAACACAAGTGTCGCTCATACTAAATCTATGTTCTCAGCACTGGGTCATCAAGAAAGGCTTCCACTGGATTTCCGGGCTCCAAGCTCTGGAGTGAACTCCTCTACTTTGGTATAAATACAAACCAGGGCTGCAGCCCTGGCTGTGAGCTAGCGAGGCTGTTATCTCACTATAAAGGCATAACTGGGCGGCATTGTCAGCGCTGCATCGATTCCATTCTGAGATATGTAAGCCCACGTTCTATGTGTTGTCTACTTGGTCTTTGACAGACAGAGCACCCACTCCAAGATTCAATTTTCTTTTATCCCTTTGGCTCTCACATTTTGTGCACCTGCCCTTGTCTGCTGGTTCTCAACTCAGCAGTTCCAGTACCTTCTAAGGACCCCTCCGGTTCTGCATGTCTCTGGGTATAAGGGTATGAGGGTATGCATCCCTGTGTTGGGAGTCTTATTCAGAAATGGGCTCCAAGTGACTTGCCCAGCCCTTCTAAATGCAAAGACCTACTTAAGATAAAAAATAAAAAAAATAAAAAAAATAAATCATAGCCTTGTTGGCTCTGGGCCTCAGAAAGCAGGCCTCAGCAAGAGCTGCGTTCTCTTTCTGATTTTGTGTCCACTCAAAAGGCAGATTCTTAAGGTCATAAAGAAAGGATTTCCCAAAGGTTTCCATTTATTTTGTTGATGGTAGTCTCTCTGAGCAGGTAATGGACTGTTTGTATTATAAACAGGACTCCTGCAGAGACTCATGAAGGAGTTTCAGTAATTTCTGCAGACCTTTGGGAGTTTTGTAGCCATCAATAGATAAGCCTGCTTATTTGTAAGCACACCCATGGACACAAGTCATAACCACATTCCTTAGGAGGAAGAGATTCTGAGCTCCTTGGCCTAGGCAGGGGAGTGATCTGTTCTTTCGAAGGGTTTGTCTCAATGCTGGATTGTCAGGGAAGAGTTTAAGCTAGAAGGGATCTTAGTCTTAATCACATTTTTTAAATTAGACACCCTTTTGAGTATCTATTAAAAGTTCAGATTAGGGGTTACAAACACAAAAACCAGAGAGTTCATGCAAGATAAAACAGTAAATCAGCGAGGGAAGACAGTGCAAGGGCAATGATAAACAAAGACTGACATTTGGCACTCATCAGGGAGGTCACAGATGGGTGAGGACTATGGCTGTCTGGGGTTTCACATTCCACCCAAAGGAGGAAACCCTATCTCAGGAATACTGGTCCTAGGTGGCCAGGTCATATGAGTTATTTTAAGAAAAGCCCCACATTTTGATTTTTAAGTGCAAGTTCCCAATTTTAAAATATTGGGCAATGATTCAAATACCTGTTATACAACATGGACCCAACAAAACCAAGCCACACTACCAGTTAGCTTCTCTTGCTGTAGACTTTCCTTCCAGAAAAATACCCCCAACTTACACATATAAAGCTTGACTTCAAGTTTCAGGGTACTGTAAACCAAGGTCCTAGGTTAGGAACCTCTGTTGTCAAGTATCAATTCTTGTGAAACCCATTCAAGCTTCAACATGGTTTCCTGGGGGTATGTGTTGATCCTCCCAGGGCTGTCTACAAATGGGTAGCCACCACTCTAGCCTCCATTTCCATCTTCCACTCAGTGGCCAGACACTCCTCCTGGCATCTTCCCTTAAGTCCTCACTGGGATTTCCACCTCAAAAGCACCGACTGATGCTCAACACCACTAATCATCAGGAAATGCAAATCAAAACTACAATGATATATCAACTCACATCTGTTAGAATGACTATTATAAAAAAGACAGCACAGTAAAAAAAAAAAAAAAAAGACAAGCAATAACAAGTGTGGGTGAGGATGTGCATTGTTGGTGGGAATATAAATTAGTGCAGCCACTATGGAAAACAGTATGGGGGTTCCTCAAAAATTTAAAATAGAACTGCCATATGACCCAGCCATTCCACTTCTGGGTATTTATCCAAAGGAAATGAACACACTAACATGAAAAGATATCTGCACTCCTATGTTCACTGCAGCATTATTCATAACAGCTGAGATATGGATGAATGGATAAGGAAAATGCGGCATATATATATATATATACACACACACAATGAAATATCAATTCATAAAAAGAAGGAAATCTTGCTATTTGAGACAAAGTGGAAGGATGAAGGCATTATGCTATATATATGCAATAAGTCAGAGAAAAACAAATCACATAATCTCCCTTATACGTGAACTTTTATATTTTTAAGTTTTAAAAACAAAAATAAACCAAGCTCATAGATACAGAAAGCTGATTGGTGATTCCCAAAGGTGAGGGGTGGGGAGTGGGAAGTGGGAAAAGTGAGTAAAGGTGGTCACAGGTACAAAATCTAATGCACAGTATGGTGACTATAGTTAGTAATACTGTATTGTATATTTGAACATTGCTGAGAGAGTAGATCTTAAAAGTTCTCATGAGGAGAACGTATTTGTAACTATTGTGGTAATGGATGTTAACTAGCCTTATTGTGGTGACCATTTCACAATAGATACAAATAACAAATAATTATGTTGTACACCGGAAACTAATGCAATGTTATACATCAGTATTATCTCCATTGGGGGGAAGCATCTGCTGGTGAAGACTTGATTTCCAGTGCATGCCAGGGTGTGGTCCCAGTCTCTTCCCTCTGGTGGCCCTGAGTGCTGATGGCGATGCCCACCCAGTCTGCTCTGAGGGGTCAGGTAAGCTGACCCCACCCAGGTCACATTTAGTTCTCTGTCTGGCCTTTGGATAAAGTCACCTGTGACCAAAGGGACACATATGCAACCCCTCCTTTTATATAGAGGAAGACTCAGAAAAGCCCTCTGCACCTCTCTGTGCACAACCGTCTATCTGCTCATGAATGCTGCTTCCCCGAGCGACAGTGCAGGGGCAGGAAGGAGCCAAGCCAGGCCATTGGCTGGACGGGGTTTGATTATGGCTTTGCCCCTTACTATCTGGGAGCTTGAACCTGGTCCGACCTCTCCATTCCTGCCACCACGTAAGGAATCCTTATTACGGATGGATTTGACAGATTGCTATTTCACAGACATTATTTTGCTTAATCCTCATTCACAAACTTCTGAGACAGGAACTCATTTTAGCCCCATGTAACAGATAAAGAAACTGAGGCCTAATTAGAAAGTTTAATAACCTATCCAAGGTTGTGTGCACTTGGCAAGGAGAAGAGCTTGAATCCTTTCTTTTTAGCTAATACTCGTAAGTTCTGCCAACTGCTGTCTGCTTTTTCTTCTTTATAAATGTAGGTCATTAGGAGCACATATGAAGTGCCCAGACTAGAGAGGTGCTCAAAAATGACTTTGTTATAACAATCACCTGGCGTCAGCATGCCACAGCCCTGACGCAAAATCTCTGTCTTGATTTAAAGGGCATGCCTGTCTCCAAGGAACAAGATTTTCCCTCTGGCCCGTCTTCCTGGCACCCTCAGCGCCCTGGCTGCTGCTGACTCTTCCACGTCTGGCCAAGCTTCAAGCCTCTTCAACCTCATCAATGGTGTCATCTTGCAGGTCAGGTGGACATGTGTTCCTAAGTACGGGGCAGGGGCCAGCACTCTGGGCACATGCAGCCCCTCACAGCGGCCGTGCCGGGGAAGCCTAAGAGCAGCTGTTCAGGGATGTCTGTAGGGAAGGAGAATAAGACCCCCAGAGGGGAAGGACAACAGCCAGCACTGGGACAGCGCTGCCTTGGGGGACAGGGTGATGCTGAGTCTAGCCAGCATCAGATATGTCACCATACAGCAGCTGGGGGTAATCCCGATGTTAGGGGACATTGCATGACCTTGCCCAGGTCACTTATCCTTTCTTGGCCTCAGTTGCTTCATTTATAAGATGGGTGGAGGTAATAATTTCTCAAAGTGTGGTCAACAGAACAACAGCCTCTAATTTCCCCCCATTCTTGGCAATTCACAGTATATGCCCCCTATTCAAGGTCCTGACAAGGCCTGCAAAGAGCAGGAACTAACCTGTTGGCCTAACCTGTTGTCTCCTAAGCTTCCTGGACCACACAGCCTTTAAGTAACATCAATTAACATCCTTTGGGCAGAGCCCAAAGCCCCGAGGAAGGACATGCTCGCTGTTTGAGGCACAGGCAGCCAGTCTGATGGTGAATGCAGAGGGAAGGGGGAAGGTTGGGGGTGGGATGAGGTCAAGAGAGAAAGTCACAAACATCCTCAGGGCTATAGCTCTACCATGCAGTTTATCGGCCATTCGCCACATTAAACTCAAACTTAACATTAAAATAAAATAAACTTACATTCAAATTAAGTATAATTGTAAATTCAGTTCCTCAGTCCCACTGGTCACATTTCAAGTGCTCAATAGCCACATGTGGCTTGTGGCTACATATGGGACAGCATAGATGAGAACACTACCATCGGTACAGGAAGTTCTATTGGCCAGCAGTGGCTATGGAACAAGTAAGAAGTAAGCCATGGTTCAAGGTCAAACCATATGCTGTTGGCCTGGGTGCTTCATTAAATCCCTCGAGGTTCCAGTTTTCTCCAGGATTAAATAAGGCTCTTCCAGCCCAACAGTGGGTCCAAATTATCCACAGCAAAATGCCAAGTCCACGAGTAGTTAAACCGGGGTCTTACCCAGAGGGCATGTTCGAGGCCTCATCCATGGAAACAGGCAGCAAAGAGGCCTGTTTAACTGACTTCTTTGCAACCTCAGTTACGCTGCCAATTTGGGGCTCCCTGATGTGAGAAAAGAACAGAGCGTGGCTACTATTTCAGGGCAACATGCAGAAGGGAAATTGCTACAATTAGCCAAAGCTGATTTCGATTAGCATATTTTCTTCCTTGGCGCATAACATCTGTTGGTGTGGAAACAGTCGCTCCATCTGTCCCATCAGGGCGGAGAGAGTGGGCAGTGAACCAGGAAGGCCCCCAGGGAGCCCCACCTCGGCCAGGACACACAGTCAAGGAGGGGCAAGTCACTGGCGGTTTGTCTTTCTGAAGAGATCTGACACCCAGGGGGGGCCACCAGGACTTGCCTTTTAAACAGCCAAAGAGAGATGGCATAGCATACCCAGAGGAGGGGCCGTCACACATGTTTTGGAGGGGAAGTGGTCACGGCATGGCTTGTACCTCCACAAAGCTGCGGCTGCTCCCACGGCTCTGAGGAGTTTCACGGGGCCAATGGCTACCTGCGACCTCGGCTGCCATTTGGAGCCAGGACTCCCTGCCTGGAGCTTCTATCAGCATACAGTTGATCTTTGTCCAGGGAGCTGGAGCAGGTGGCAAACCGGGCCTTGGAGGTGATTAGAATATCACTTCTTGCAGCCTGTGACTCCACAGGACGAGGTCAGGAAAGGGGTTCCTATATCAGGTGGACCAGCACTCCCAGGAAGGGCTCTGGGCTTGTCCTGGCACATTTCTGACCCCAGATTGAATAACACTATAGTGAGTATGAGACCCCAGAGCATGGGGCCAGCCCGCCTTCGGCTGTATTACTTCCCATGGTTCTCGGGAATTCGAAATACTCACCAGGACTGCTTGCTAGGTTGGTGCCACAGGTTGGCTGGTCTCGGTTGTCGTGGTCGTGTAAGTGCAGGCCAGCCCTAGGAGGGGGAGCTTGTATCCTGGGCCCAGGGGCAAATCAGTCTCAAGATCCTGACTGGACTACATTGTGATGTCACACCACTGGGGTGGCCCCCACAGGACCTGCTGTCACTGCTGGTGTCAGGGGACAAAGAGCTCCTCCTGAAGAAATGAACACATCTGGGCACTGTGCTGATTGGCACAGCTGGAGAAGTAATGAGAGGTGCCCTCCCTGGTGGGAGAAACCAGCCCGATGCCACGTGCTCCTACCCCTGCCTGGCCCAGTTTCCCCACACACACTGACTGAAGGGGGTACCCCAACCCTTAACTATTCCTGTAATTGACTTGAAAGTCCAGGGCAGACCCTTGACTTTTCCCCTATTGCC
Organism: Saccopteryx bilineata; assembly: GCF_036850765.1. Classification (NCBI taxonomy): domain Eukaryota; kingdom Metazoa; phylum Chordata; class Mammalia; order Chiroptera; family Emballonuridae; genus Saccopteryx; species Saccopteryx bilineata. The sequence goes on from NC_089495.1 coordinate 171,246,178, forward strand.
CACCTGGTGTGTTCAGAGGACAGCCAAGAGAAACTAAATATTAGCTCAGGAAAACAAACAGGAACACAAGTCTCCTCACACTTGGTCTCTTTAGTCGAATCTGACACACATGCCATTCAGGCATCTATGGCATATACGCCTGTGCTTTCCGTACAATGTGTGGTTAATAAGCCCAAAAAGAAAAGAAAAACAAAGAAGCCAAAGTCTAGAAGGTTTCTAGAGGCTCCTTCCCCTTTCTTCTCTGGTGCTTCAGGTGGGGAGTGGGAAGCCTCCTAATCAAAGACAAACGGGCTTGCCTTGGAGACTGGCCTAAATTTGAGACTAAAACAGTGGTTCTTCAACTTTAGGGTTTGTTCAAACCACCTGAAAAGCTTGTTAAAAGACAGGTTCCTGGGCCTCACCCCCAGAATTCCTGATTCAGTAGGTCTGAGGTAGGTCCCAAGAGTCTGCTCTTCTAACAAGTTCCCAGGTGCTGCTGCTGCTGCTGCTGCTAGTGCAGGGGGCACTCTTTGGGAACCAGTGCTCGGAAATGTAAGGGGTGCTGGGCTCCTGGCTTTCATCCTAAAATAGCACTGCCGGCTGATAGCAGCGTTCCGGGGTTGCTGGAGAACAAACAGGAGCTACAGCTTTGGAGCCAAAGCTAGCTGAGCCCTCTGGGTCCCACCAGCCACTTTATTGAGAGTCTGCTCATTGCCCGTGCTGAGCCACGCTGGGAAGGCGCAGCTGACGTTGTCTGGGCCCTGCCTTTTGGTTTTATCCCTTCAGTGCACAAAGTTGGCCCGATTACCTGCTGCCGGTACCTGTGTCTCTTTGCTTGGTACTGTCTCCAGTGGCTGGAGCCTACCCCACCTGCAGGTGGTACAGATGCAAGGCCAGGAATCAAAGTGTCCCCAGGAGCACCCTCAACTGATAACTGTCGGCTGGATAAATACCCCAGCTCCCTCCCACTCACTGTGGGACCTTTTCCCAGAGGTCCCCACAGGACCGAGTCTCAGCTGCCCACAGTGGTGACTGGCTTGATTACACACCTACCTTGCTGCCCTCCCTCTCCTGGCTCACTTCCTCACTGCCCCATTTGAGTTTTGTGGGACTCCCCCATCCCCACTAAATAAATGATTTGCAATTGAATCCTGGTTTCAGGGTCTGCTTTTGGGGGAACCCTAACTAAGACATCATGAATGAATAAGAACCGGTTTTTGTCCTTGGTAAGTTCACATTTAGAGGGGGCAAGAAATAATGTGGCTTCGTATGTTTAAGAGCCTCTGGGAACCACTGGTGAGTGTCCAGTCTCCAGCAGGTGAAGGCGTTCTGCCAGTTGCCCTTTAAAGTGTCATTAAGGGCGCCTTGAGGAAATGCAGGAGCTCAGCTGATACTCTTAGGGAGGCAAACACGGAGCAAGGGCCCGGCAACCTGGCCCAAGGCCTTTTCTTCCACACAGGGAAGCCTGTCTCTGGTGCCAGCAGGGCACTGATATGCTATGTCTATTCCTTCTGTTTCCCACCTCTATGGACAATTTCTCCTGAGATAAAAATGTGTAGGTGGACCTGGTACCATATAAAATAGGATTCTTGTTTGGTCTGGAGGCTCTTGAATGCTTGGAGAGGGGTTGGTGAGGGTCTCTGCTGGCTGTACAGGGTGAGTATGATTTCCTCGGTGCCCAGCCACATCCCTGCAGTATGGCAGAGTTAATCCTACTCCACCATGCCTTCAAATGAGCTATAGCCCCCTGACTCCTCCCCCATGTGCCTCCCCTCATCACCGGCAGTCTTCCCAGAGTCCCTCCACACAGACACGCAATCCAAATGACAACACTGCACACGGCATCAAAATACTCCTCAAATTAAGTTCCCACCGCTTTCGATCAGACCCTTCACGTCCAGAATTTCTGGAGCTGCACTGAATGGGCCCAGTCGCTGCTTGGCTGGGCACCCTCACAGGTCAGTCGAGGGGGTGAAGCATGGCACCTTTTCTTCCTTCACATCTCAACTGATCAGAAGGAGAGTGAAGCCTTTTCTGCTAGACAGCTAGAGCATTGTGTCAGTAACAATATTAACCTTTTCAGCATTAACCAGGACTCAAAAAATAATTGGCTACAAAACAGCCATTAGCACCATCTCTATACAGAAGGATCACGTCTATGAATGGGCCCGATTCTGACTGAGATCAGGACAGAGCTAAAAGATGTAAAAGGCTGAGCCTCAGAAGACAGCCGTCCAATGCCTGCCTCGCTTTGTCCACTGCCGAAGTCACAGAAAATGCCTTTGGCCCAATCATTTTACTTTTGTGATGACTTTAAATGAAATAATCTAAAATATTACTTAGAAATCTATGCATTCGTGTGTTAATTTCAGGGTTATTTAAAATTGTAGGAAATTGGAAATAATTTAAATGTCTAATAGAGGAATAATTAAATAGTAGAGAATCCTCTGGTTGGAATATTATGAGGCACTAATGTAATGGTCATGAAGACTACAGGGTAGCAGAGAAGAATGGTAAGATTAGAAGTAAATATAAAAAGCAGAGACTACAGGCCCTGGCTGGTTTGCTCAGTGATAGAGCATCGGCATGGCGTGCAGGAGTCCTGGGTTCGATTCCCGGCCAGGGCACACAGGAGAAGTGCCCATCTGCTTCTCCACCCCTCTCCCTCTCCTTTCTCTCTGTCTCTCTTTCCCCTCCCGCAGCCAAGGCTCCATTGGAGCAAAGAAGGCCCGGGCGCTGGGGATGGCTCTATGGCCTCTGCCTCAGGCGCCAGGATGGCTCTGGTTGCCACAGAGCGACCCCCCAGATGGGCAGAGCATCGCCCCCTGGTGGGCGTGCCGGGTGAATCCCGGTCGGGCACATGCGGGAGTCTGTCTGACTGCCTCCCCGTTTCCAACTTCATTAAAATACAAAAAAAATAATAATAAATTTTTTTTAAAAAGCAGAGACTACAGCCCTGGCCGGATGCTTAGTTGGTTGCAGTGTCATCATGAAGCACAGTGGTTCTTGGTTCAATCCCCGTCAGAGCACATACAGGAACAGGTTGATGTTCCTGCCTCTCTCTCTCTCTCTCTCCCTCTCTCCCTCCCTTCCTCTCTCACTTAAAATCAATAAAATAAAAATTTTAAAAGCAAAGAATATAAATAATCACAACTATTAAAACACCTGTGAAAAATATTTAATATAATTAATGATCAGAGAAATACAAATTAAAACCACTCCACATTCACATAATGGATAAAATAAAAAAGAGCAGCAACACTATGCATTGGTGAGGATGTGGAATAAACAGAACCCCCATTCACAGTGAAATGGTACAACCACTCTGGAAAATTATTTGGTGCTTTTCTACAATGTTAAACATACAGACCTACTCTATGACCCAGCAATTCCACTCCCAGGTACCTACCCAAGAGAAATGAAAGCATATCCACAATTGTACAAGAATACTCGGTGCTGCTTCATTCATAACATCTCTAAACCAGAACAAACCAAATGTTCACTAACAGGTGAATGAATAAACAAATTCTTGTATATTTTAATGGAATATTAATCAGCAATGAAAAGGCACAAACGACTGGTTGATACAGGGTAACATGGTCGAGCTCAAAATCAGGCTGAGCAAAGGGACCAGAGACAGAGTACCCACTTGATTCCATTTCTATGGAGTTCTAGAATAGGCAAAACTACTCTAAGGCTGTGGCTGCAGAAATAAGTTTAGAGGTTGCCTAGAGGAGGCGGCAAGGGGGACAAGGGAGTTTTGAGGAGCAAAGGAAATGTTCTAGATCTTTAGCATAGCGATGGTTACCCCGGTGCACACATTTGTCAAAACTCATCAATCTACACACCTAAAATGTGTAAATTTTAAAGCATGTAAATTATTCCTCAATAAAGGTGAGAATACATATGTGTGTGTGTTTGTGGTATGTGTACATATGAGATATAATAGGCATACACATCTATATATATCCATATCCTTATACATGTAAGTACACACACATATTGCTTGCTTAGGAGAAAAATCCAGAAGGAAATATACTAAAATACAAAAAGTGGTTGTGTTTCACGTATGAAATTAGAGATGATTTTATTTCTCTTCTTAGATTTGTCAAATTTTTACCTGTACGGTTCTATTCTTTTTATATGATAGAATAATAAGTGTTCATTCTAAAAACTGCAAGCTGCTGAAGGCAAGCATCTGTGGTGGCCAATGACACACCAGGTCTTACTGTATATTTGCATGACGAGGTGCTATCCATCTTTTCCTTGTATATCCACTGATCTAAATCTGCAAGCCTGGCTCAGATCTCACCTGCCCTACTAAGTCTCCTGCCGCGGACCAGCGCAGCTTCCAAATAACGGTGCGGAATTAAGGAAACACACTTTGTCAGAACAAAACCGATGGGACCGGGAGGACTCCTCAAACTGCCTGGCAGCATCTGAGTGCCTCACAGCCTCAGTTCGCTTTATTATATGGACCTATGCATATCAAGGACCCTGATACAAAGTTGCACATCAAAGGCTAAGACAGGAACTCTCCCAAGGCAAAAACAGTATACATTAGTGAATTTTACAAACATCTGAAAACAAAGAGTCAGAGGAAGGGTATGTATATTGCTTCCTGCAACCCAAGGAAGGAAGTGGAGTGGGTGCAAACACAGAGCATCAAAGCCAAATATGGAGATGGAGGGGGTAGAACCTAAGCCCCCTGCCAAGCCTTGAATCTATAATGGCTTTTTGCCATTACCGGTCCACAACAGTCTCCCATAGTGTTTTTACTAGAAACCAATACTGTCTCATATCATCCACCATCTTTTCATATATTGTTTCTCTTTAGCCACATCATGTGCTCACCAAGGGTTTAAATAATATCTTTATTTTTTGTATTCCCAACAACCCCTAGCACAGAAAAGGCATGGAAATTTGGAGAAAAGAGTCAACCCGGCACAGTCACCATGGACAGTGAGTGACACAGGCTGTGACTGCAAGAACTCCAGGCAATGACACCAATGGCTCCCCTGCTGCATGAATAGTGTCCTCTAGGGTTACACAAACATAGTCCATGGTCCGAGTCCCTGTCCCACCACTTTCTGGTTTTGTGACCTTGGGGAAGTTACCTCTCAAGCCTTATTTACGTAATAGGGTTGTCTGGAATGACTGAACTGAGATAGTGTGTGTTCAAAGCCTTCTGCAAACTATAACACACTTTACAACGTTAGTTGCGATATTTCTCATAATAAATCTGGACCCTGCCTTTCTTTACCCTTTACTCACCAGCTTTCACTCAGTTTCCTAAAAGTTGTCAACATATTCCTGTCTCAGGGCCTTTGCACATGTTATTACCTCTGTTTGGAAGACTCTTGTGCCCACTTCTTCCCTCAGTTAGTTCCTTCAGGTGATTCAGATTTCGAGTCCAGTGTCACTGGAGGCTTTACCTAAGCATCCTAAAATAGCTTCCTCCCACTATCATTTTCTATCTCATCACTGTGTAATTAGCACCTGAAACTATTTCATCTAATGCTGGTTGTCCATCTCCTATCCCAAACCTCCTTGTGTAGAAAGTATATGTCTATTTTGTTCCCTGCTGTATCGCAGCCCCTGGAGCAAACTAGGTGCTCGAAAATCACTTACTGAACGAATGAACAAATACTCATTGATAACTAGGTGACAACACCGTGTTTATTCAGTTGAGTCTGCTGTTTTCCAAAAACAAGAGACTGCAAGGCAAACACCGCTTGTTCCCACCTCTGCTAAGAGTGGGAACCCTCCCCAGTGGCTGAAGGAATCTGCCTGAGACGTGCCTGGCAGCCACAGGTCCAAACATTTGCCACTGACGCTGGACTGGGTAAGGCTCCAAGTCAGCCACTGCGTGGTGAGGACACAGGAATAAGGGGAGCATTGTGCTGCCCACAGAGACGGAGGGCTATGAGGGGGGCAGGGGAAGGACCACCCCCGACTGGACACACCTCTCGCAGCCAGGTGCTTTGTTCCTGTCTCGTTTCCTCTTCTCTTTTCTGTGCTGTTAGCACTGAAATCAGGCCAATCAGCCTCACCTTTGTTCCTCACAGCGCTCAGTGAGGGGTTTCTTTCAAGTTCTGGGGCCGCAGAAGAAGTCCTGCCAGCGCCACAGTGGAATTTTCTAATCCATGCCAAAGACGGAGCTCATTAATTTTCCTGCCTGAAAGAAAGAAAACACTTCTTTAGGAACTGCTGTGTTTAGCGTTCTGCTGAAGGAGAGTGAAGCCTCCCTGCAGGGAAGATTAATCTAGGTTTGTAGGGTCATTCAGGGAAAACCCTGCGGGTCCTCGGCGTTCGCTGTCCACACCCGGCCGGTGCTGCCCCTGGGCCGCGGGCTGGGGGCGGGGTTGCTCAGAGACTTGAGCAGAGGCAGGAATGCTTCCCCATCAGCCCTTAAAGTGTCCACACAGTACACTTCGAGAAAGTTCTTTTGCCCTCTCTCTCCCTTCCTCTTTTGAAATGTGCATGACTCTGGGAGGGTTCACACCCAAAAGGCCCTGCTTTTTACACTTGAAAACAGGTGCGCCATCCCCAGTGCCTGAACCTGACACTAAGTAGCCAAATCTTTTTACACAATGGTAAATGACTTATCACTTTATTTTATATTAAAACAATGTGCATTTATTAACAGAAAATACTATAGGAAGGAAAAGTGAAAAATGTCACATGGGGGGGTTGGGGCTTAAGATGATATTCTACGTTTTTCTTGATACTTTTTTCCTGTATTATCTACATTATGTATTCATATACATTACTTTTCTGTCATGAAAATAATACAATGGTTTCCATTTTTAGAAAAATCTGCCTTTGTGGATATTTTGAAGAATGAAAAATCACAGGGATCTTTAATTTAAACATAATGCCTTCCTGATATGAATGGTTTAGGGGCTAGACTTCCATCCTCAGTAGTCACCTTCACTCATCCCCACCAGCAGAGGCATTTTGGTGAAAATGTTTACGAAGCATTGAATGATAAGTCAGTAAAGCTTTAGTATGAATTAGTATGGTTCATCTCCTCTCTCTCTCTCTTTTCTTGCACATGCACACACAAGCATGTACACACACACACCTTCAGATAGCACCTAGAAGTCAGTCTGTAAGTCTGTAAGCTCACAATGAAATGACACTGTAAGAAGGAACACAAGTTGTCTAAGTTAAACTGGCTGACTAAATTCTGCCCAGTCCTGGATATTTCTGACCACAGTGACCAACAGCAATCTGAAGAAGAGTGTCAATCGGGCCACCAGCTAAGTTTTCATCTCTTCACATTGAAACTTTCTGCAGCACATGTTCTGATTGGCGGTGGGAGGGTTTGTGAGCCAAGACAGTCTGCCTGGTCTAGCAGCTGGCTGGAGGGCCTGCCAGGCCCGAGGCAGAAAGCTAAAGCCAATCTCCCTACCAGCCTGTTCTAGATTTTATTGCACTTTCTTTTTTTTGTTTCTGGTTTAAAGACCCTCTTCAAAATTCTCACTGATGATTTTTAAAATCTGATTAACAGAGTTTGAGAAGAGCCACACAATGATTAAGAGGTTGAGGAAAAGACATGGAAGAAAGATGTAAAGAGCCACAGTTTTTCAGTCTGGAGGGAAGAACCTAGAGGAAGGGATAGAAGAATGATCTTTAAGTGCCAGGCACTTACAATCAACTGACACACACCGCAGGAACACTTATCAGAGCACACAGTAAGGTAGGAGTGATTTAAGAAAGGACTTCTGAAACTAAAGGCAGCTCATTGCAGAACTAGAAATCACAGGGAATTCAGAAGGAAAAACACAGAATCTACCAGCAAACTCTGGTGCCCAGCGGTGTCGCCAGCCTCTATATGAATATGGTGACATGGAGAAAATGTATTCAGAGACTTCATAGAGGAAGCAGTTCTGGGGGTTCTTCAAGGGCAGAGAAAAACCAAGTTCAGTCCAACTTTATGCCCCCACCAGTGAGAGGGTACCTGGCAAACTTAGCACCTGATTCCAGAATGAATGACCTCAGGCAGCCCTTGAAAGATGGAGCAGGAGAAGATGGCTCACAGTTGGTAGAGTGTGCCTTGGACAGAGGCACAAGCGGGCACGGATGGGAATGAGTGGAAACTGTAGGGGGCACCAGGCTATGGGATTCCACAAAAGTCAGGCAGAGAAGCAAAGATTTGATGTGATGGGAATCATTTTAGGCTCCTGAAAGAGAAGTAAGACAAAATGAAAATAGTGGTTTTAGAATGTTAGGTTTGTGAAACATGAGCAGGATGGATTGGAAAGAGAAAGAGGAAAAAAAGAGTTAGGTCTTTCATAGTGCCTGTACACCATTTCACTCTGTTTACTTTGGAGCATTTACCACTAATGAATTATTGATTTCTTGCCCCCATCTCTACTTGTCTATAAGCTAACTGAACATAGGGTCCTATTTTTCTTTTTTTCTTTTGAATTCTTAACACCCAGCATAGATTCTAGCATACATCAGTGGTCCATAAATATTTATTGAATGAATGAATAAAATAAACAAACCAGAAATGTCAGTAGGGGCATTTTTTGTCCTAAGATATCCAGTCTGAGGATTTTAGCCATGCCAGGCTGACTTCAGGGCCGTGAAGTGTTTCTCATGACTGATACTTCCCATCTGAGAAAGAGGGATATGATTCCAGAATTCCTAGGACAACACAGCTGGGAAGCACAACTGGACAGTGTCTAAGGTTCAATTAAACATTTTTGATAGCTTACCAAATGCTCACTGTTACCCGAGGAGTAGGCTGAAGGGGGGACCCACGGAGACCTGGAAGGTCAGTGAAAAGAAGAAACATTTCATTAACTCGTAGGGTCTGTTATACCTGCTCATTTCCCACTGGTTTTTCCGTGGGAAAGGGGAGAGATGAATTATGAAAAGATGCCATTTTTGGAGTCTACAAGGCTTATTTAACTTTGTTACTTATAAGTGTAAAGTCTTGAACAAGCTACTCCACTCTCTGAATATCAGGTGCCTCACCTATAAATGAAGGGTAATGATAATATTTCCCTCTTGTGGTTCTATTAAGGATCATTTGTAAAGCACTTTAGACAGGAAAATGCCAGGAAGACCTCATTCATCTATTTTTTCTCTTGTTTTCTTGGAGATTCATATCCAAAGAAAACTCTCATTTATGCAAAAGCTTCTTGATCCAAGATCACTTTCGAGTATCACCCATACAGCAAACAAAACATCCAGGTTATTTTTTTTTTTAATTTTAATGGGTGACATTGATAAATCAGGGTACATATGTTCAGAGAAAACATCTCCAGGTTATTCTGACATTTGATTATGCTGCATTCCCATCACCCAAAGTTCAATTGTCTTCCGTCACCTTCTAACTGGTTTTCTTTGTGCCCCTCCCCTCCCCCAACCCCCTCCCTCTTCTCCCCCCCCCACTCCATAACCATCACACTCTTGTCCATGTCTCTGAGTCTCATTTTATGTCCCACCTATGTATGGAATCGTATAGTTCTTAGTTTTTCTGATTTACTTATTTTGCTCAGTATAATGTTATCAAGGTCCATCCATGTTGTTGTAAATGATCCGATGTTATTATTTCTTATGGCTGAGTAGTATTCCATACTATATATGTACCAAAGCTTTTAAATCCACTCATCCACTGATGGACACTTGGGCTGTTTCCAGATCTTCGCTATTGTGAACAATGCTACCATAAACATTGGAGTGCATTTCTTCTTTTGAAACAGTTCTATGGTGTTCTTAGGGTATATTCCTAAAAATGGGATAGCTGGGTCAAAAGGCAGTTTGATTTTTAATTTTTTGAGGAATCTCCATACTGTTTTCCACAGTGGCTGCACCAGTCTGCATTCTCAATAGCAGTGCAGGAGGGTTCTCTTTTCTCCACATCCTCACCAGCACTTATTCTGTGTTGTTTTGTTGATGAGAGCCATTCTGACTGATGTGAGGTGATATCTCATTGTGGTTTTAATTTGCATTTCTCTAATGATTAGTGATGTTGAGCATTTTTTCATATGCCTATTGGCCATCTGTATGTCCTCTTTGGAGAAGTGTCTATTCATTTCTTTTGCCCATTTATTGTTGGATTGTTTGTCTTCCTGGTATTGAGTTTTACAAGTTCTTTATAAATTTTGGTTATTAACCACTTATCAGATGTATTGTTGAATATGTTCTCCCATTGTGTAGTTTGTCTTTTTATTCTGTTCTTATTGTCTTTAGCTGTGCAAAAGCTTTTTAGTTTGATATAGTCCCATTTGTTTATCTTGTCTTTTATTTCACTTGCCTGTGGAGATAAATCGGCAAATATATTACTGTGAGAGATGTCAGAGAGCTTATTGCCTATGTTTTCTTCTAAGATGCTTATGGTTTTACAGATTACATTTAAGTCTTTTATCCATTTTGAGTTTATTTTTGTGAATGATATAAGATGGTGGTCTAGTTTCATATTTTTGCAGGTAGCTGTCCAATTTTCCCAACACCATTTGTTGAAGAGGCTGTCTTTACTCCATTGTATGCTCTTACCTCCTCTGTCAAATATCAGTTGCCCATAAAGGTGTGGGTTTATTTCTGGGTTCTCTGTTCTGTTCCATTGATCTATATGCCTGTTCTTATGCCAGTACCAGGCTGTTTTGAGCACAATGGCCTTGTAGTATAACTTGATATCCGGAAGTATGATACCTCCCACTTTATTCTTCCTTTTCAAGATTGCTGAGGCTATTCGTGTTCTCTTTTGGTTCCATATAAATTTTTGGAATATGTGTTCTATATCTTTGAAGTATGTCATTGGTATTTTAATTGGTATTGCATTGAATTTATTAATTGCTTTGGGTAATATAGACATTTTAATACATCCAGGTTATTATTTTTTACTATCATTAGCAACTATAAAAATTCATAATTTGGGTTCATGCTTACCATCTATTTTCTTTGTGTTTTATTTTTCTTTTGCCAGTTACTATAACCTATCTATAGAGATTTTTTTAAAGTTTTGTTAGACTTATTTTATTTTTAATTAAATTTATTGTGGTGACATTGGTAAATAAGATCACATAGGTTTCAAGTGTACATTTCTATGATATATGATGTGTATATTGCATTGTGTGCCCACCACCCAAAGTTAAATTATCTTCCATCATCACATACTTGGCTCCCTTTATGCTTCACTACCCCCATTCCCTTCCCTCTAGTCACCACCATACTGTTGCCTGTGTCTATGACTCTCAGTTTTTTTTTTGTTTTTTTGTTTTTTGTATTTTTCTGATGCTGGAAATGGGGAGAGACAGTCAGACAGACTCCCACATGCGCCCGACCGGGATCCACCCGGCAGGCCCACCAGGGGCGACGCTCTGCCCACCAGGGGGCGATGCTCTGCCCCTCCGGGGCGTCGCTCTGCCTCGACCAGAGCTACTCTAGCGCCTGGGGCAGAGGCCAAGGAGCCATCCCCAGCGCCCGGGCCACCTTTGCTCCAATGGAGCCTTGGCTGCGGGAGGGGAAGAGAGAGACAGAGAGGAAGGGGGGGGTGGAGAAGCAAATGGGCGCTTCTCCTATGTGCCCTGGCCGGGAATCGAACCCGGGTCCCCCGCACGCCAGGCCGACGCTCTACCGCTGAGCCAACCGGCCAGGGCTATGACTCTCAGTTTTGTATCCCACATGAGTGAAATCATATGGTTCTTAGCTTTTTCTGACTGATTTATTTCACTTAGCTTAATATTCTCAAAATCTATCCATGTTGGCCTTGGCCAGTTGGCTCAGCGGTAGAGCGTTGGCCTGGCGTGCCGGGGAACAGGGTTCGATTCCCGGCCAGGGCACATAGGAGAAGTGCCCATTTGCTTCTCCACCCCCCCTTCCCCTCTCTCTCTTCCCCTCCCGCAGCCAAGGCTCCATTGGAACAAAGATGGCCCGGGCGCTGGGGATGGCTCCTTGGCCTCTGCCCCAGGCGCTAGAGTGGCTCTGGTCGCGGCAGAGCGACGCCCCAGAGGGGCAGAGCATCGCCCCCTGGTGGGCAGAGCGTCGCTCCTGGTGGGCCTGCCGGGTGGATCCCGGTCGGGCGCATGCGGGAGTCTGTCTGACTGTCTCTCCCCGTTTCCAGCTTCAGAAAAATACAAAAAAAAAAAAAAAAAATCTATCCATGTTGTCACAAATGGCAGTAATTCATTTTTACTTACGGCTGAGTAGTGTTCCATAGTATATATGGACCACATCTTCTTTATCCAATCCTCTATTGAAGGGTACTTCAGTTGTCTCCATGTCTTGACCACAGTAAATAATACTGCAGTGAACACAGGTGCGCATATGTCTTTGCAAATAAAGGTTTTGAGATTTGGGGTAAATATCAGAAGAGGAATTGTTAGGTCAGATGGCAAGTCTATTTTGTTTTTTTGAGGAGCCTCCATACTGTTTTCCATAATGACTATACCAGCTTACATTCCCACCAGCAGTGAATGAGGGTTCCTTTTCCCTACAACCTCTCCAATACTTGCTATTACCTGTCTTATTGATAATAGCCATTCTAACAGGTGTGGGTGGTATCTCATTTTAGTTTTTATTTGCATTTCCCTAATACCTAGTGAAGTTGAGCATCTTTTCATTTATCTATTGGCCATTTGTGTGTCTTTTTGGAAGAGGTGTCTGTTCAGTTCCTCTGACCATTTTTTAATTGATTGTTTGTTTGGTGTTGAGTTGTATGAGTTCTGTATACATTTTGGATATTAACTACTTGTTGGAACTGGTGTTTGTAAATATCATCTCTCATTTGGTTGGTTGCCTTTATGTTTTGTTGGTTTCTTTTTTGCTGTGCAGAAGCTTGCCTTTGGGGTCAAATTCATAAAATGTTCTTTACGATCAAGGTCCATAAGTTTAATACCTATGTTTTCTCCTATGTAATTTATTGTTTCAGATTTTATATTTAGGGTTTTTGATTTATTTGAATTAATTTTTGTAATGGGGACAAACTGTAATCTAGTTTAATTCTTTTACATGTGTCTTTCCAGTTTCCCTAGTACCATTCATTTCATTTTTTTTAAAAAAATTATTTATTGATTTTACAGAGAGAGGAGAGAAAGAGGGGGGAGAAATGAGAAGTATCATCTCATAGTTGCTTCACTTTAGCTGTTTATTGATTGCTTGTCATAATATGCCTTGACCCAGCAAGCCCAGGGTTTTGAACAGGTGACCTCAGTGTTCCAGGTTGACACTCAACCCACTGCACTGCCACAGAGCAGGCACTCCAGAACCATTTTTAAAAGAGGATATCTTTTTTTATAATGTGTGCTTTTGGCACCTTTGTCAAAAATTAATTGCCCATATATATGTGGTTTTATTTCTGGGCTCTCAACTGTTTCATTGGTGTGTGTATCTGTTTTTTCTGCCAACACCATGCTGTTTTGATTATTGTAGCTCTGTAGTATAATTTGTATAATTTGAATTCAGCTAGTGTGATGCCTCCAGATTTTCCCCCCCTAGTATTGCTTTGGCTATTTGGGGTCTTATGTGGTTCCATACAAATCTGATGATATTTTTTGTTCAATACTTAAAAAAAAAATGACATTGGGATTTTGATAGGGATTGCACGTTTGGGTAACATAACCATTTTAACTATGTTGATTCTTCCGATCCATTACCAAGGAATATCTTTCCATGCTTTGCAGTTTTCAGCATATAAGTCCTTCAGATCTTTTGTTAAGTTTATTCCTAGGATTTTACTCTTTTGGTTGCAGTTGCAAAAGGGATTTTTTCCCCCCTGAAATTTCATTGTTAGTATACAGGAAAGCAGTGGGCTTTTGTACATTGATTTTATATCCTGCAACTTGACTGTATCTGTTGTGTTTCCAATATTTTTTGGTTGAGTCCTGGGTTTTCTAAACACAGATTCATGTTATCTGCAAAAAGTGACTTTTCCTTCTTAACTCCCAGTTTGGATTCCTTTTATTTCTTTCTCTTGCCTGGTTGCTCTGGCTAGGATTTTCAAAATTACATTGAACAAGAGTGACAAGAGTGGGCATCCTTGTCTTGTTTCTGATTTTAGAGAAAAAGCTTTCAGTTTTTCACCATTAAGTATGGTTTTAGCTGAGGTTTTGTCATATCTTGCCTTTATTATGTTGAGCTCCTTTTGTTCTAATCCCATTGTATTGAATGATAGTTGCTTTTTTTTCTGCAACTATCATACGATTTTTATCCTTTGTTTTGTTAACATGGTGCATAACAGTGATTGATTTGTGTATGTTGAATGAGAGATTTTTTTCCTTAAATGTCTAACAACATTACTGTGATTTTGAGTAACAATACTGCAGAATTTAAATAATCTGGGATACCACAGGTCCTCTGCACTAGCAAAAGTGTGCAAGAGATGTGCTGCCTATAGGCCCTTGATGGGTGGCTCAGTGGATAAAACATTGATCCAGCGCACCAGAGGTTGCAGGCTTGACCCCCAGTCAGGGCACCTAAGAGAAGCAATCAGCCCTGGCCAGTTGACTTAGTGGATAGAGCATTGGCCTGGTGTGCAGATGTCCCAGGTTCAATCCCCAGTCAGAGCACACATGAAAAGCGACCATCTGCTTCTCTTCCCCTCCCTCTCCCCCTTCTCTCACTCTTCCCCTCTCGCAGCCAGTGGCTCAATTGGCCCAGGCAAGGAGGATAGCTTGGTTGATTCGAGCATTGGCCCCAGACGGGGGTTGCCAGGGGGGTCCTGGTTGGGGTACATGCGAGAGTCTGTCTCTATCTTTCTTCCTCTCCCTTAAAAAAAGAAGAGAGAGCAAGAGAGAGAAGTAATCAATGAGTATACAACTAAATGGAGCTAAGTGAAACAACGAATTGATGTTTCTCTCCCTTCCCCTAATCCCTTCTCTCTCTCAAATCAATGGAAAACATTTTTAATTATTTTTAAAAATTTACTGGCTGTGGCGTAGAAGGATCTGCATTCTGTTTTAAAACCTTTAAACCCTAAATTTGTGTTCAAAGGAGGTAAAAGGGCCCTACATTCATGCATTCATTTATTCATTCAAGCAAGAAATATCATATTTATGAGTTTTGGACCAATACTCCTATTGCCTTGTTCACATCCCCTCTGCCATTCCTGTGCATATCAACAGCCTCTGACTTTCAACACCAGCAACCCCTTCCCCAGGGCTTTCTCTGGGGTGTGGGCTGGACATGCCAGGAGCAGCCTTCAACCAGTGATGCATAGGAGTTGGTCAGTAAGTACTCTGGCATCCTTGCTTCTCAGTTTGGGTGACTCTGAGGCATACTCAACCCTGTCTCCCAGGGTTCTTCCATGGATCAGGCTTCAGCTGTCTGCAGTGGAACTTGCTGACGACGCACTGTTCGTTGGCCGTCTTCCCTTCTTTGTTGCACGTCTTTACTTCCTTTCTGGTGATTCCTGGGATCACCTTCCTAAGAAACTGGTTTCACTCAAATCTTTTTCTCAAGGTCTTCATCTGGGGAGATCCACCCTAAGGTGAATTTTGGCCAGAATCAAGGCACTGAGCTAGGTGTTCAGGGGATGTAATGATGCACCAGATAGCGATACCTACCATTCCTGAGTCCACAGTCAGACAGGGAGTCAGATGTGTGCCCAAATGTCAACATAAACACATACGATATTTCATTTTTCTAATCATGTTGTGCTACTCTCTCTCCCCCCACCCCCATCTCTCTCTTTCATAAACACACACTTTCCACTCTGGTCTAGAAGACTACTAAATTCAGTGGGGGAAAAGCTGCTCATAAGAGCTTATTTTTAGATTTTTACGAATTTTTCAAGCAGTTCGTGAAACACAGCCATTATTAAAATATTAATGATATAAGAAAAACAAGAGTAATAACCTATCGTTTTCAAGCTTTTGACTACACTTTACTATTTTAGAGTCCCTTGAGAATATTTATAAGCTTATCTATATCAGTGGTTTTCAACCTTTTTACATCTTGGGGACTGGTGAAAATAGGAGAGTTACTTTGGGGACTACTAAGGCAGAAAATCACCCTGAGCAAAAGCAAGTTTGATTAAGATCATTGGATCTATAATCTTCATACAACATCAAGGTGGTTAACTCTTTTTTATTTTATTTTTTTGAGAGAGATAGACAGACAGGATGGGACAGAGATGAGAAGCAACAACTCGTCGTTGTGGCACTTTAGTTGTTCATTGATTGCTTTTTATACGTGCCTTGACTGGGGGGGCTCTGGCAAAGCCAGTGATACCTTGCTTGAAGCCAGTGACATTGGGCTTCAAGCCAGTGACCATGGGATCATGTCAATGATCTCGCCTTCAAGTTGGCAACCTTGTGCTCAAGCTGGATGAGCCCATGCTCAAGTTGGCGACCTTGGGGTTTTGAACCTGGGATTTTAGCATCCCAAATTGATGCTCTATCCACTGTGCCACCACTGACCAGGATCAAGATGGTTAACTCTTTCACAGACTGGCAGAAAATTTCTGGCAGACTGGTCCGCAGACTGGTAGTTAAAAAATACTGTTCTAACCTGGCCTGTGGTGGCGCAGTGGATAAAGCGTCGACCTGGAAATGCTGAGGTTGCCGGTTTGAAACCCTGGGCTTGCCTGGTCAAGGCACATATGGGAGTTGATGCTTCCTGCTCCTCTCCCTCTTCTCTCTCTCTCTCTTCTCTAAAAAAAATGAATAAATAAAAAAAGAAGGTGGTAATAAAAAATACTGTTCTATATGGTATATAGTGTTATATTCCTGCAAATTTCTCTCTAACTTAGTGTTCAGTGACTCAGTAGTCTGAAATTATCTATGATGGGAGTATTTACACCACAGAAATTGGCAAGTGCTACAAATTAGGAATTCCCCACCCACCTCCTCCTCCAATAGCCAATTATTTATTTATTTATTTATTTATATCTTTCTGAAGCTGGAAACGGGGAGAGACAGTCAGACAGACTCCCGCATGCGCCCGACCGGGATCCACCTGGCACGCCCACCAGGGGGCGACGCTCTGCCCACCAGGGGGCGATGCTCTGCAGCGACCAGAGCCACTGTAGCGCCTTGGGCAGAGGCCAAGGCGCCATCCCCAGCGCCCGAGCCATCCTCACTCCAATGGAGCCTCGCTGTGGGAGGGGAAGAGAGAGACAGAGAGGAAGGAGAGGGGGAGGGGTGGAGAAGCAGATGGGCGCTTCTCCTGTGTGCCCTGGCTGGGAATCGAACCCGGGACCCCTGCATGCCAGGCCGATGCTCTACCACTGAGCCAACCGGCCAGGGCCATCCAATAGCCAATTTTTAAATATTTACCAGTACATCAAATATATCTTGCTTGGAATTTTGCAAAAGCCTACTGACTGTTCCTGGGAGCCTCCATTACATCATCCTAACTGTTCTACACACCACTACTAATGTAATCTTTTTAAATGCAGCTCATATGGTATCTGCCCTTCTCAGACATTTCTCTTAGAGTAATACCCTCTAGGTCCATCCATGTTGTTGCAAACGGCAAGATTCCATTCTTGCTTATGACTGAATAACATTCCATTGTATATACATACCACATCTTTTTTATATACATTCATCTATTGATGGACACCTGGGTTTCTTCCATATCTTGGCTTTTGTAAATAATGCTGCAATGAACATAGGTGTGTATATATGTTTCTGAATTCGTATTTGCACGATTTAATTTATATGTGGAATCTAAAAAACAAAATAGAAACATACTCATAGACATTGAAAACAAACTAATGGTTGCCAGAGAAGAAGGGGGTGGGGAAGAGTGAATGGTAAAGGGAGATAAGAGGCATGAATGTCTAGTCATAAAATCTGTAAATCAAGGGAATGTAATGCAGAGCATAGGGAATATAGTCAATAATATTGTAATAACCTTGTACGGTGTTTAATGGTTACTACACTTATTGTAGTGATCACTTCATCAGGTATATAAATGTTGAATAACTATGTTATACACCTGAAACTAATATAATATTGTATGTTAATTATATTTTCATTTAAAAGATGTGGACCAGATTTCATTATTTTCCTTAAAGCTCCCTGCCACCACTGGCCTCACAATACATCCCAAGGCTCACATCTAGTCCATTCCTGCCTCAGGCATCCCTGCCTTTATCTGCCTTCCTCCGTCAGCTCCAGCCACACAGCCTTCTTTCTGTTCCCTGATACAGCTGCTATAGCTCCTCCCCACCCAAGGATTTTTTCACGTATTTGTCCTTCTTTCCAAGACAAGATCTGCTTCTTCTCATCATTTAAGTGTCAGTTCAACTATCACCACCCCCACCCACCCGGAGAGCCTTTCTCTAACCATCTTCACACCCACTGCACTTCTTATTCCCAAATCTCTC
Organism: Saccopteryx bilineata; assembly: GCF_036850765.1. Taxonomy (NCBI): domain Eukaryota; kingdom Metazoa; phylum Chordata; class Mammalia; order Chiroptera; family Emballonuridae; genus Saccopteryx; species Saccopteryx bilineata. Next base: position 171,264,449 of record NC_089495.1, read on the forward strand.
TGCTTCTCCATCTCTTGAGCCTGTTCTCTTTTCCTTGGGCCCTCTGCATCATTTTAACTTATCTTTCTTATTTACTGGTTTCCCTGTCTACTGTCTCTTCACTAGAATGTGAGCTCCCTTTGCCTGGCTCATGGCTGTCTCCCACCACCTAGAACAGTGTGGTAGGTAGGTACTGAGTTGGAGTTATCCTTCGGATGAATGGATGCACATTGCTTCCACCTTCTCCTCTCCCATTTGTTTCTCAGCCTTCCATAATTTTACCTCATCACCCTCCCCCTTGTCTAAAGCTGTATTCTCAAGGTGAATCCTGAACTGCCATGTTTCAGGCATACTCCAGTCTTCATCTTGCTGGATTTCCAGACTGCATTTCCCAGTGCTTACCATTTTCCACTTCTTGAGACTCTCTCCCCTCCATGAACCATCCTCTTCTAATTTACATTTTTCATCTCTCTTTCTTGGACTCAGTGGTAGAGTGCATCAGTAGTGCCATTTCTTCATCCCTGACCGTATTTCCCCTCTTCTGCAGTCTTGGCTTCAAAATATGTCCATATGACATATTTTGCCAAACAGAATGAGGTATGAGGTAGAAGCAATACAGTTCTAAGCCTTCAAATGAACTTGTGTAATTCTACTTGTTTTATTTTGCCTCAACCATCACCAGAAGAAACGCTGAATCCAGGAGGAGGGCATGAGCCAAGTGGAGCAGAGTGTCTAGGTTGACCCAGTCAAGCCCAGAGTAGAGGTGAACCCCTAGCCTACCCAAAGACCCATGCATGAGCAAGCCAAGATCAGCCAAGCCTCAGCTAACACACAGATGTGTAAGCTCTAATAAGAAACTGCAATTGTTTTAAGCCACTGAGTTTTGGAGTGGTTTTGTTATGCAGCAAAAGCTGACTGCTACAGACTCTTTTGTGGGTTTTCCTTTCTCTGTTCAGGACTTAAGCACTGTCTTTCTTTTGTTTCCATTCACATGCAGCTCCCAGCTCTATATGTTGTGTATTTTTGAGGTTAGAACTTGCACTTATGTGCTTAGTTTTGCAAACTATATCCCCCAGACTGGCCTCAACCCCTGAGCTTCAGACTCACAGAAACAATAGCTCCACCTGAACTTCCCTCAAGTTCCTCAAATTCAACATGGCAAAACAATATGCACATCCTTCCCAATTCTATTCCACCTGTTCATTTGCCTGTGTTTCCTGCCCCTACAGTGACACCACTATGCTCTTTGTCACTCAGGCCAGGAACAGGGGCTCATAGGTGACTCCTCTCTGGCCTAGGACCTTGGAGTCGTCAAACCTCATCAACTTCACTTCCTAATGAAGGACCCTTGCCCCCACTCTACCACTGGCCTGTTCAAGCCCTTGTCACCGGAGCTATTGCAATGACTCCCAACTCAGTGGATCCATAACCTAGCTGAGCATTACAATGACCTCCAAGAGAGTGACCTTGACTGTCATTGATCACAAACCCCTCCCTGAGTCACCACCACCAAAGGTTCACCCCTTCATCCACCCCACACACGGGCAAAGTGTACCTTTCCAGAACTGGCACCAAATGCCATGACCATGTGCATGGATCATCGGGCCAAACACTCCCCCTCTGACTAACCCTCCTCTGACATTGGGAGGTTACTCAACCTCTCTGTGCCTTAGTTTTCTGAGCTCTAATGTGAAGATAATAACTATAGCTCTTTTATTGGGTTGTTCTGAGGGTTAAATAATTTTAGTTATTTGTAAGAGATCTTGAATATTGCCTGGCACCGAAGACCTAGAAATGTTATATTTTGTTATGATAGCTTTTTTTTCCCGCATGACATTTTATTCTGTTTGCCATTTATCATCCTTTCAGAGTTGTTGATAAAGCAAAACCCCTTTATACACTCTAAGACATAACATATTCTCATCTTTCTGCCGAGACTTTTAAAATTATATTTGCAATTTAGCAATAGAAAGCAAAGAACCGTCATAAGTTAATGAACCATATTAGATAATTATTCTTGTATGGTTAGTTTTTCCTAAGAAGAATGTTTTATTTGTTTTAAAACTTAATATGTTCCTTGAGTTAGGCTGATTAAAGGATAATTTGCTTACAAACCAAATTCACCCTTTTCAAGACTATATAATTTCATCATGTAACCACCACCATCACCAAGACACGGGATATTAAACATCATCCCCCAAAGAGTTCCCTCATGTCATTACGATAACCATTTGGACTCATCGCTTCTGACCCTCCCCTTTATCCTTCAGGCTCGGGCAAAAACACAATCTGTAGTTGCCCCTCATGCATCATGTTGAGATCACCAGGCCTTTGCCCAGGCTGTTCTCTTACCAGGTAGGCCCTTCACTCACTCCTTGGCCTGGCTAACTGCACCTGTCTTTCAAGCTGTCACCCCCTCTACTGTCTTCCACCTAGGTTAACAGCCCTGATGCCCCTGCCCATTGCTGCCCATCCCTGTCCACGGGCTCATCTCTCTCTGGCCTGTTTACATGTGACAGTACCTCACTGGACTGTCATCCAGAGGCATGGCAGGGACCAGTTTTCCAGGCTCTAGCCTGGTGCCTGGCACTGAGCAGACAGGTCTGGAGGTGAGATTTTCTCTTCTGTCGTGGAAGCCTGCGTGATTTAGCAGATACAAGCCTGTGGCAGACAATGCAGCAGGGCCGGTGGCTCTGGGTCTGGGGAAGCCCCTCGGTCCCCACACAGGCAGCCCTGTCCGTCTAGTCCTAGGTGGTTCTGGTTTTTCCCAGATACACCAAGGAAGAAAGCAAGGCTAACACATGTGATGAAGCTGAGCAGGGTCAACGATGGAGTCTGTGGGCACAGCAGTAGCCAGGCCAGGCCAGTGGGTAGGGGGTTGAGGTGGGGTCTGATCTGACCCTGATGAAGCCTGGTAGAGGGAGGACAAGGGACAGGTAGGGAGAAAAGGTGAAGGCTCAGACCAGGCCAGCTTTCCATACTGGAACATAGGTTGTGTTGAGGCCAAAGCAATGATAAATTATGGAAGGGAACAGAGAGCCCCTTTTTTGTAAACACCTCTTACCCCTAGGAAGTTTGTAATCCTCTAATTCATTTAACAATATTTATGGAACGTGTATTTACTGAGCCTCTCCTCTGTGCAGGAGCTGGGTCAGAGCTGCATAGGAGACACCATCGTGACCTCTCCCCTCCTACTACCTGCCCCCCTTCGCGCCCTCTAGACACTCACCTTCCGGCATGGCCTCTTTGCTGCTTTGCTCTGGCTGGAAGGGCATGGGGACAGCGTTAAAATTTCCCCCAAAGAAGCACTCAACCAATGAGGACTGGAAGTAGGTAGGTAAATAACCTACTTCTTCACCCCACAGGTAGGACATCTTTAGGGTGTGTACCACATGGTTTCCGAATGGCCAAAGACACAGAGCCCTTGCTGCCCACAGCAGGCACTTGCTTGGTACTGGGCTATCAGCTAGCTCCTTCTCATCCCATTTCTCTACCAGTTTCCTGTGACCGTTCCTGAGGTATTGTCAGTGGAAACAGGCCAAAGAGATGATTCATTTGAACCCAAACTCTCCTGTCAGGATCTCTTTCTGAGAAAACCTAAACAGTAAATCAGATAAAGGAGGTCTCTGGCCATAGAAAGGCCCTTGAGGGCAGTCGGGTCTTCACTGGGTCACTCTAGGCTGCTTGCTTTCAGGCACCCGGTAAACGCAAAGGAAGGAGTGAGCTTCCTCTCTAAAACCCAGGTGTGGCAATGATGGCCCTAGCAGAGCACACCCACTTTCAGAGAGGCTAACTGGTTTCTCCATGCTCAGTTAGAACTAGAGGGTAGCACATGCCAGCCAGGAGCTGGATATCTTGACTTGTATTTCAAGCCAGAGCTCACACCACTGGAGAAAGACCGAATATTGAGAGCTAATCCAGGTTAATTCCCATTGATAAATCATTCATATGTAAGGAATTGCTGAGATTAAAAATAGAAATAAACAGTTTTATGTCATCAGCCCCATTATTCCCTCATGACAGCTTATATTTTCCACATCTTCCTAACACCAACTACAACAGTACTAGTGATAAACAGAAGGGGGGAAAATGTAAAATTGGCCAAGAAATGGGTATTAGGAACAGGATTCTGCAGCCACAGGGGCCCGGAAAGTCATGTGGGGAAGATCAGGCTGCAGCATCCCTTTTGGCCTCTCAGAAACCTTAATTTCAAAGGCACTAGCTTTGGCTCAAGTTCAAAGAGTTAGCTTTAAGAAACACTGATATAATGGCTAAACCCCAGCCTTAAAATGATCTTAAAGACTCATTTGGTTATGAAGAGTGTTGGCTTACACTGGGGAATAACGTCATGTGATGAAGAACCACTATTTGCTCAGTTCTGGGAAATGGGTGTTTTCTTGGGTCAGGCTCTCTGGCTGTCCCCACTGCATGGAGTAAAAGCCATAAGGCGGACTATAATTATTGTTCTGCCAGCTGTGGTTTGAATAACTCAAACAGACTATGCCTCAGTTGTACCCTCCCTAAAAATGAGTGCGATGACGTCCACCCTCCATTCCTTGTGCACCTTCTGGTACTGACTGCAGTCTCTGAAGATAGGGCTTGTCCTCCCAGGACTGACCCCCAACAGAGCCTGTCCTCACACCTGGGGCCCCGAGGGGGCGCTGTTTGGGAGTAGTTGGGTTTAAATAAAGCATTTCTCCCAGTTGTAGGCGTGTTGCGCAGCCCTGCTCAGGGTAACACCCAATGCCATCTCAGATCCGCGGGGTACAGGAACGCAGTCCCAGCGATGCCGGGATTCGAACCTTTCGTCACCCGACCAGGCGGAGCCTGCTTCAAGTCGGCCTCTGGGAACTGCGCCGCTGGCCCGGAGTGGGCGTGGCCCGCCGGCGCCCCCCCTCCCGTCTGGCAGGGCGTCCGGCCCCGCTCCGCCCCCGCGCAGGGCCAGCGCTGCGTCGCGCTGCCCCGCCCCGCCCTGGCTCCGCCCTCCCGGTTTCCCCAGCAGCTCCTCCCCTCTCCCATTGGCCGAGGCGGAGACCCACCTCTCTGCCCAATGGCCGCCGCCGCTGCTTGGCCGCCCGCGCAGTGACTGGTCAGCGGCTGGCGGAGTGGCGGGGCCAGGGCCAATGAGGAGAGGCTACCCGATGAATGGCTGGCCCGGGTGGGGAAGCCAGGAGGCGGCGATCGCGGCGGAGGGGGCCGTTCGCCAGCTCCGAGGCAGAAAGTGCCACGACTCCACACGCGCGCACGCAGCCAGCTAGCGGCCGGAGCGGACGGCGGATAAGGCGGGCAGCGTCGGGGTCGCGGCGCCTGCATCTGCTTGGGGGCGGCTTCTCGGTGGAGGTTCGGACGGCTCCTCTCTCCCGGTTCCGCGGCGGCGACGGCGGCCCCTGCCCTCACGTTCTCCCTCCCGCTTCTCCGGCTGCAGGTAAGAAACTTGGCCGGGCCCTGCAGTGGCGGCGACGGCGCGCGGGCTGGGCCGTCGGGGCGCCGGGGCCGCAGCCGGGGCCGGCCGCGCCGCCAGTGACACGTCTCCTTGGCGGCTCCTCCCCCGGCAGCGCCGCCACCCGTCGCCGCAGCCGCGGACCCTCGGAGTCGGGTCGGGTCGGGTCTGGTCCTGGGGGCGTGTGCTGGGCAGAACCCTGTGCAGGGACGTCGGCCGAGCGCGCCCCGCAGTGTGAGCTCCGCGGCCCTCGCAGTCTGGGGGACCCGCGGTGGACCCGCAGCGCGACGTGGCGACCCCTCCCTCCCCGCCTGGCCGTCGGACCGGCCCGCGCGCTCCGAAGTTGGGCGAAGAAAGTTGTCGGCGGGGCGGGGCGGGGCGAGGCACAGCTGGCGGAGGAAGGGGTTAAGTTTCGGGAAGCGGCCGGATGACGTTGCCGGGCTGGAGTCCGGGCTGGAGAGGGTGGGGGGACAGGCGGAAGGCAGCGGAGGCCGGCCGGGCTGGAGGGGCGGGAGGAGGAGGGCGGGATTGAATGGGGGGCCCGCGGGCCGAACGCGTCCGCTTGCAGGCTGCGGCCTGGAGGCGCTTCTGGGAGCCGAACAGCCCCCGACGGGACGGGCCTGGGACCCAGGGTTGCGGGTGAGGCCGTGCGGGGACTGAGGGCTGTCTAGGGTCCAGACGCCCGGGAGGCCTCCGTGGCAACTTCCCGGAGTGCGGGAAGCGGCTCCCTGCTCCCCCTGGCGGCACCGTTTTCCTCGGCCCAGCTGCCCGGAGCTCAGCACTAGGGCGCCCAGCGAGGGGACAGGAGCACCTCGGGCCCTACATGGCCCGCCCCGTTCCTCCCACGCCACGATGAACGGACCAGCGGTGCCAGGTCCGGGCGGAAGCGGCATCTCCGGCCGGGTCGGCCAAGTGCGCTGGCACCCGGCCTGGCGCCTGCCCCGGCCGGCGGGGCTCTCTGGCCGCTCCCTGGAGCAGGGGAGGCAAGCTGTGGTCCATGCTTCCACTAAATTGTCTGGGAAGCTGCAGGAACCCCTTTCCAGATTATAGATCGTAAATAGTAGATTGGTATTTTGTAACGATTAAGGGAGGGGGCTTTTGAAATCTCAGAAACCTTTGAGGGTTACTTCGACCCAGCTGTTTCACTCCGGGTGTCCACTTCCCTGTGTGAAAAACAGGGCTGCTGACGTTTCTACTTAAGAGAAAATCCTAAGACCCAGCACGTGTAGGAAGTAGTCAACAAGTGTTGGCCGTTATTGTTGGGATGAGGTTTTAAGGACATGTGGGGCATGGGAAGGAAGTGCAATCTGGGTCTGGGTCCATCGTGACTGTTGCAAATGCAGGGTTGGATTCCACCCCTATCCACCGTGCTTACCGACCCTCTGCAGTTAACCTCTCTGAACCTGGGTTTCCTTATCTGTAGCCTGGAGATAGTAAAACACACTCACAAGTAGGAGCTGGGCAGCCTCCCAGGTGAGTGCTGGATGAAACAGGGACCTTGTGCAAACAGAGGCAGTTTGGCAATAGCTCGGAGAGGTCGAAGATCATCAGAGCCTAGGAAGCACGGAGGAGGCTTTGGGTAGTCTCCCACATCATTGTTTGCCTAGTGTGTTGCAACCTGCAGGATGAGGGTGCCTGATGGGCATTTTCTGGAATTTAGGCCTCACATCCCAAGCTAGAGATTTCTTTAGGAACACTGCTGCTGAGGGTCTGGAAACCTAGGTCTTTTGTCCAGCACTCCCAGGAGGGAAGCTGCATGTTTTACACCATCCCTCTGCGTTTGGGAGCATGTACTCTGCACTGACCCTGCCTCCTTGCTTTACACTTTCCCTCTGTGCTTGGTTGCCTTAACTTCCCGTTAATCTGACACCAGAGAAGTCTTGGTGATCCTGCAGCTTGCTGCTTACTGTGGTGATGTCTCAGTTCCTTTATGAACTTTTCAAAGGTCAGCTTCACTATGTGCTGCCAACCTGTTTCCCTTCCAGAGAGTAGCTTCTAGTTCTGAGGTCCTGGAGTTGCCACTTCCCTCTCTATCTAAGCAAAGGACGGAAGGTGGGGACCAATCTAGTAGGTTGTTTTCCCTTTACACTGAAGCAATTAGAATGTGGCAGCAAGTAGAATGTGGCCCAAAGCAATTAGAATGTGGCCTGCAGGGCAAGGGGACCCCTGCTGAGGGTGGGAGGGGGACAGGAAAGGCATCTTGAGATTTGGAAATAGAGGGTGTCCAGTGGTAGAGCTGGAGCCATTATGCTAACAGAATTACTTTATACTTAGGAATCAGCTTCTGAATATCTATACAGAGAGTAAGAAGTTTGAGTGGTATCTTGATGTTGGGAGAGTTTTAAAACAATCCCAAATTATTGAGTCACATTTGACTAATTTTGCTCTTCGCTGAAATGAGCGCTAAGTCAACAGGCTGCAGTAATTATGGAGCACACAATTCCATTTAAATGGTTGAATACAAGTGACTTAATGGGATATTGGTTTATTATGTAGCAGGGATACCTTTTAAAAGTGTCAGGACCCCAGATTCCTCTTAGTTCTTTTATTCCTGTGATCTTAAACTAATAGGTGAATAACATATAGGCAGGGAATCAACAGTTCTTTTTAGGCAACATATTTTTCTTTGGTAAAACCTTGTTTTGAAGGAAAAGTGGTCAGTCAGAATTATGAAGGCAGGACTGCACTCTTCATCTGTACATCTGGACCTGCAGTAGTTGAGGCCTGGCCCGTAACACAATAAAAGTGGACTAAATGAGGTAGACCACAATACTTCTTAACATAGTCTCATTGGTGGTTTTGTATGTCATTGGACAAGTGAAACTGAGCCTAACTAACTTTACTTTACAGGTTTACTGTTTAGAATCAGATGCTACAACTTTGACACACATCTAGGTGTGCAACAACCCCATGCTGTGGTGAGAACATGGAGACCCTTGGCAGGGTTCCCATTGCCCAGTGCTGGGTGATGGGGGCATGGCCTTCTTAATGTTCACCTATAGGGCCATATGATTCCACACTTGCTGAGACAGTAACTACCTATGAAGGGCGGACACAGAACTAGAAGCGCTTCAGTGGAAGGAAGGTGGGGAGTCAGTTGGAAATGTGAGGATACAAGAAGGTACTTTTCATTTCTTTGTTAAGCATCTCATGTGCTGGGCCTGCAAACACTATAAATACAAAGGAGCGAGCCTAGTTCTTATCTTAAGACCATCTATCCTACACGGTACCCACATTGAACTATTTAAACTTAAAGTTAAATACAGTTTAAAACTCAGTTTTTTAATCACACTAGCCACATTTCAAGTGCTTAGCTATGTGTTGGTTAGTGGAGATTTAGATCATTTCCATCATCACAGGAAGTTCCCTTGGACAGTGCTACTCTAGAGGTAGTGGGTGTTCTCTAAACATTCATGTCTCTGTTCCTTTGGCTCATTTAGAAATACTAATATGTTAAACCACCTGAACTTGCTCATTCTAGATGTCAGAAACAGTTGACAAGTGGCAGTTTATACGCTTCAGACTAATGAGATACCTCACCTGTAGAAAAACATTTACTCCCAACTCCTTGTGTGCATTGTAAGTTGCATACCAAAGGAAGAAAAGGAGGGTGGGTGGGCAGCACAGATAGAGGCCCTGCCTCGGAGAGATTCTTACTCAGTACCAACAGAATCAAAATGGTCAAACCAAACACACAAAAAATAGTTATTGGGCAAAAAACATATGGCTTGTGGGGAAAATAAATATTTAATTCTAAGTGAGAGAGCTGGGCAAGAGGGCCACTTAGCATGATAGAAAAGTAACTCGGGTACTTCCTAGAAGGCTGTTTTCTTAGCCCAGTAGATTCTGGTGAGTCTCCCGAAACAGGCAACCCGACTCCCAGGTCTGACAACCAGACGTATCTAGTGTGTTTCCTTTAAGTGCTATAAGTGACATGTGTCTCCCACCTGGCTAGCAGTGGGCAACAACTTTAATTCATAACGAAAATTTTGTAATTTCTACATTCAGTTATTTTGACCTGACTGGAACAGCTGCAAATTCCCCAACCTTAGAATTCCGATATACTGGCGTTTTTATACTTGGCTGAAGTAAGTTGTTTCTTGGGTCAGTGACTATTTGCAAGGCTGTTATACTAGTGGGCTGATCTTAGTTTTCTGAATAGAATAACATGAAACCAAAGTTAACTACCCAGAATGATGGGCAGCTACTTGCTCTCTTCTCGGACAGAGAGGTGGTCCACTAAGATTGTGTTCGAATTTATCAGCTATTTATAGTGACAGTGAATATCATCTTCTGGCTCAAAAGCTAGAATAAAGGACCATTTTAACTCAAACTTTTAATTCCACACCCTAACCCTGGTGAAGGTGTGAGTGAACAAGATCTGTTTTAGGCTGTTTTGAGACTGGGTTCAGGCTGGTGCCCTGTATGGGCACCATACAAAACTTGGTCTGCACGTGAGATTTGCTTGGCCAACCTCATGTTACTAAACAATTAAACCACATGTTAAAAATGGCATTTTTTTTTTCATAAAATCTAGATGTTTGGCTTCTCTTGGGGAAAATGGGAATTTCTGGCCACACCAGGTCTGCCTTCCTGAATGGCAGCCATGGACTGTGGTTGCTCCTCTGGGCAGGGCCTTTGCTCCTTCACCAGCATCCCACCGTGATTGCATGCCACGTGTGCGGACTGGCCATCCCTGAGGGCCCTGTCCACTCCAGCATCAGAGAGCAGAGGGGACTTGGAGGGCTCCCCAGTGGTCACCAGTGTCTCCTGCTGAGCTGTAGCTCGGAGGGCAGTGGGAGGAGCACTGGTCTGGCTTCCAGTTCCAGGAATAAGTGGTGTGACCTTGGACATGACTTTTCTCTTCCTGAGCTTCGGTTTCCTCCTCGTGTAAAATGAAACTAGGCCAGATGGCTCCATCTTTCAGGCCACAAACCTTGGTTTATCCTTAACGCTTTGCTCTCTCGTGCTTGGGTCCTGTTCAGTAGCGATCCTGGCAGCTCCACCTTCAGAGCAGGTCCAGAGTTCAGTCATTCTCACGAGGTCCACTGCTGCCATCTGCTCCAAATTCCTCTCATGTTGCCTGGGCTATTTTTTTTTAATTTGATGAATATTTATTAAATACTGTTTTGCCTGGGTTATGTCACTAACTCTAGAGTGGTCTCCTTGCTTTTGCCTTCACCCCCTACTTTGTAGTCTGTTCTGAGAGCAAACTGTGTCACTTTTCAGTTCAAGATTCTCCTTGGCCATAGTCTCTACAGTGACCTCCAAGGCCTTTCTCCTCCTTGCTCAGTCCTACCATCTCCTTGTCCTCTGCTCTAGTCACATTGGTCTCATCTTTGTTTCTCAGGCATGCTTCTGCCTCGGGGCCTTTGCACATGCTGTTGCTGTTAGTGAGGAGCTTTTTCCCAGATGGCTACATGGCTTGCTCCCCAATCTTCTTCACCTCTCTGACGACCATATTTAAAGTGGCAGTCCCTGGTAGTCTCCCACCCCTACTTTGTCTCCTTGCCCCACTCCTCTGCCTGATTTTCTCTTCAGTATTACCACCTGACATGCTGCATATGTAAATTATTTTGTCATCTCTGCCACTGGAGCATAAGCTCTGTTAGTGCAGGGATGTGTCTGTTTGGTTTCTTCAAGGTGTCTCTAATGTCTGGGACAGTGACTGACAAACAGTAGGTGCCCATGCTTGCTGAGCTAGCAGACAGATGATTTTCTAGTGCTTGTGTTCTATGAGTGTATTATTATTTAGTTGAAGTCATCCGAATTCCTAGGGCATCAAATATAAATATATCCCAAAGCCAGGTAATTTTTGAACTTCCTCTAGCCTGGCTACAGTTGGGAAAGTGACACCAGTGTGGGGGGGTGCTATCCAATGTGGACAGTCTGCTCTGCCAGCAGAGGCCAGGGGTTTGAAGTGACCCCGGGGGGAGGGTTGGGCATTTGCTCTGTCCCTGGAGCCTCAAACCTCCACCCCGGTTGTATTGACCTCAGTGCTCTGTTTCTCCGCAGTCCATCATTGACGCCAGGACTCCTCACGAGACTGGGCCCTTGCCACCCCATTTCCCTGAGAAGTATAAGCTTGCGCCTTTATTTCCCTGTTTAGCTGATGAGCATTAGGTGGGGCTTGCAGAGTAACTGAGCATATCACTGATGACACACCAGAAAGCAAAGTTATTTTTGGTTTGAACAGCGAGCTGCCTTGCTCTGAAAAGAGATGGATTTTGTTTCATGGCACTAGTAGTCCTTAGTGGTAGAAGGGACTTTTTTTTTTTCTTTTTTTCATTTTTCTGAAGCTAGAAACAGGGAGAGACAGTCAGACAGACTCCTGCATGCGCCCGACCGGGATCCACCCGGCACGGCCACCAGGGGCGACGCTCTGCCCATCCTGGGCGTCACCATGTTGCGACCAGAGCCACTCTAGCGCCTGAGGCAGAGGCCACAGAGCCATCCCCAGCGCCCGGGCCATCTTTGCTCCAATGGAGCCTTGGCTGCGGGAGGGGAAGAGAGAGACAGAGAGGAAAGCGCGGCGGAGGGGTGGAGAAGCAAATGGGCGCTTCTCCTGTGTGCCCTGGCCGGGAATCGAACCCGGGTCCTCCGCACGCTAGGCCGACGCTCTACCACTGAGCCAACCGGCCAGGGCTTTTTTTTCTTATAGCTGGGGTTCCGTTCTCTCTTCTCACAGTTAGAATGAGGAGTTGGACTGAGGAGCGAGAGGAGCTGCTAAATTCACCTCCTGCCTCCCCCCCACATGGTGGCTTTCTTTCCTTGGGAAGGACATGTTAATAAAAGACAGGCAGGTAGAGAAAAATTGTTGGGGCAGGTGGTCTGGTTGGGAAGAGGCCGTTCATGCCTAGCCCATCCCTCATTTCTCCTCCTCTCTTTCTGCTTTTGCTTTTAGGCAAAGAAATGAAAAGTAGATCCTGGCCTTCTATCCATTTCTGACCAGAGGATCTGGCCTACTCGTTTTATACGAAACACCCTTGTTCTGGTCCAAGCCCAACTTGTGTGTTTTTCTGGAACTTCTCATTCAGTCGTTAAAATGCACAACTCAACTGCATCAAAAACTGTTTTCTTTTCAATTAAGACTCGTCCTGAATAGGAATTAGATGTAGCTTTATTTCTGTTGAATACGTTTTCATTTCTTTGTGAGTTCTAGATATTTGTGGTAATTAGAAAGAATCTTAACTTTTGGAATTTAGTAGTAATCACAGTGATAGAGGGAAGGAAGGAGTCAGTGCTGAGGAGTTAAATTAATTATTGACACCCTGAATGAAAGTCTTATTAGTGATGTGTTAAGGGATATTTAAAAGGTCAACTTCTGCCACGACTCTGAAGTCCAGTAAATCTTTGAGTTGGCAGATCCTGCCTCTTACTCTGAATGGTTTGGTTTTTTGTTTATTTGTGTGTGACAAAGACAGAGAGAGAGGAACAGACAGACTGGAAGGGAGAGAGATGAGAAGCATCAATTCTTTGTTGTGGCACTTTAGTTTCTCAGTGATTGCTTTCTCATTTGTGCCTTGACTGAGGGGCTACAGCAGACCGAGTGACCCCTTGCTCAAGCCAGCGACCTCGGGTTCAAGCTGGTGAGCCTTGCTCAAATCAGATGAGCCCACGCTCAAACTAGCCACCTCGGGGTCTTGAACCTGGGTCCTCCGCATCCTAATCCGACACTGTATCCACTGTGCCACCGCCTGGTCAGGCTGAATGGTGTGATTTTTAAGTTGGTGAGGAGGATGGCAAAGTGGGCTTGGCCAGGGACAGTGAGGGTCTTGGGATGGTAAAAGCAGGAGGTGACTGCCCATCTTGACTGTGGTTCCAGCTGACATCGTGTATGTGTGTGTGCACAGGTGAGGTCTGGCAGGAGTGAAAGTCTACAACCGATTCTCCGGTCATTAACCCTTTGAGTAGTACGAATGTTCATGTACATCCTCGGACCTCCTGACCATCCAGAGTATGAACCTACATGTACGATGGCAGCATTAAAAAAAGGAAGAGTATATTCTTCTTGTTTTCATAAATTGGTTATCAAATAAACATGATTTTAAGTTAATAAAACTGTAACTGTAACTAATTTTATTTTTTGAAAATAACTCACTCCTGGGGATCAGCGAGCATGAAAAACAACTCACTACTCAAAGGGTTAAAGATGTTCCTCTTTTAAGACTGACATGATAATTTTCCTACCAAAGTTGGTGCATACACACACACACACACACACACTTTTTTCTCTTTATTAAAGTAAAATACTTGTACAGAAGAATGCAGTTGTAAGTCTGTAGGTCAATATGAACTTTCACAAGCTACATACCCTGTTTAACCAGCAGATTAAGAAACATCATCACCCCCATGCTGCCCCTTGCAACAGCTGCTCCATGCCCCCTTTAGTTGCTGTCCATCCCCCAGGATATCTGCTCTCCCGATTTCTATCTAGCACACAGATTCATTCGGTCTGTGTTTAAACTTGATGGAAACGGAATCATACGGCATATGCTCTTCTGGGTCTTTCGTTGGATATGTGTGAGGTTCAGCCATGCTGTCGGGCTAGTTCATTCTTGTGTAGTACTCCATCGTGTGAATGCATCACAGTCTATCCATTTCACTAGTGATGAGGACTTGGATAGTTTCTAATTTGGAGCTTATAATATATTTTAAAATTAAAAAATACAAAATCTTGCCCCTGACTCTGGTGACCACTTGTCCACATTTCCATTGGCTCTCTTCCAAGGAGTGGGATCTTGGAACCACAAGGAGACACATACACAGCTTTAGAAGCGAGTGCCAGACTTCTTCGCAAAGTGTTGGTACTAATTTATACTCCCACCAGCGGTGAATGAGAGCTTGGAATACATCATACAATGGCCGACTTGAAAACAGAGCCAGAATGAAGTTTGAGTTACCGTTGTTGTTAATAAGAAATAACTCTCATGCTGTGGTTCTCCTTGTCAGAGAGATGGGAAGGTTTGGCTGCAGAATTCCTTAATCAAAGATGGCCTTTGCAGAGGGCTTGTGAAAGAGGATCAGATTTTATTGCCTGTGAGCAGATGCTGCCTGTTAATCACAAATCTGAGCAGAAAGGCAGCTCCTCCGCTGCAGTTAAATAAAGGGAGGAGGAGCTCGCAGGGCTCTGATCTGGATGGAGACTTGAATTCTTCTTCAGGTCCCCCACCCCGCCCAGGTTAATGTAATAAGTGTTGGAATATTAAGTGGATTTCTTGAAAACAAAGGAGCCAGCATTTGGATACCAGAGGTCATTCATCCCTGACCCATACATTTCTAACCTAAAAATCGGCCCACCCCCTGGAATCCTCGTGCAGAGCCCAGGGTGGGCAGCGTAAGGACACTGTGGGCTTCCCTCCTCCTGGGCTGTTGTGTACCCGGTTTTGGCTTTGAAAGGTTCCCTAGCATGCTCAGCCCTCCTGTCATGTAGCAGGGATGATGTTTTTCCTCTTAAGAGCATGGTTGGCTGGGATTTGCTTTGCCTAGGAGTGACAACAGTGCCAGATGTCAGTAGCTTGAAGAAAGAAGGGGCACTGTATGTCTGGTGACAGGGTGGACTGGGGTGGTCTGCCTGGGGAGGGGTGGGGTAAGTGCTCCATACAGATGAAAACGTTGTCTAAAAGCACTGAATGGCTTGGAAGATAATGAGGAGGCCGAAATCTCAGTGAGAGGTGCAGTCCTGGACAGGAAAAGCACAACCCTTAAGGTTGTGTTTGCCCAAATTGGGCAAACTGAGTTCTGATGGCACCTCTGGGCGCAGGGGTAGTGCAGTGGAAGACCTTCCCTTAGAGCTGGAACCACAGAGGCTCCCGCACCTTCAGGGTGAAGATGAATCAGAATTAGGCCTGTTTGCCTGCTGTGGAGTTGAACTCACAAGGTGCCCCACATGCAGATCTCATGACCTAAGTTGTAAGAAATTCTCAAGCCAATTTTAAAAAAAGTTTTCCATTGATTTTTGGGGGGTAGAGGAGGGGAAAGGGGAGAAGAGAGACAGAGAATGAGAAGCACTGACTCTTTGTTCCACTTAGTTCCATTTTGTTGTGTACACATCAGTCACTTCTTGTGTGTGCCCTGACCGGGGATTGAACCAGGACCTTGTGCTGGGATGACAGTATATCTACTGAGTCTCCTGGCCATGGCCTCAAACTGATTTTTAAATTCTTTACTTTAGAGTTGACCTAGACAGACAGCACTCCTGAGCCAGTCCACAAGCAAACAGATCTTTGAAGGACTGTACCTTCAGTGAATCCCCAGGTATGATTTATGAGGGACAAGGAGCAATCCCTAGTTAAGAATAACTGACCACAAAAAAATGCAGAGCACGTGAATGAGGACCAGCAGAAAGAGATCTGTGAGAGAACACGGGATAGTGGAGTGATTGACATCAATTTTCAAAACTTCTTACTGTTCTTTAAGTTATACATAAGTTTGAAGATACCTACAAGGGAAAGAAACTACAAATAACCTAGCAAGTTTGACAGAGGGAA
Source organism: Saccopteryx bilineata (assembly GCF_036850765.1). Lineage (NCBI taxonomy): Eukaryota > Metazoa > Chordata > Mammalia > Chiroptera > Emballonuridae > Saccopteryx > Saccopteryx bilineata. Next base: position 171,280,358 of record NC_089495.1, read on the forward strand.
CAGGTACAACTAACTAATATACATTGCCTTGACCAGACAAGCCCAGGGTTTTGAACTGGCGACCTCAGCGTTCCAGGTCAACGCTTTATCCACTGCACCACCACAGGTCAGGTGAAATGAGGTAACTTTTAAGATAAAAAAAACAAGACAGTTCTTTATTAGAGGAAATTCTCAAGGATGTTCCTGGAAGGAAAGTAATGATGCCAAATGGGAAGCATGAGATGTACAAGCAATGAAAAATAAAGAAGGTAATAAATAATTTTATTTGGGCAACTCCAAAAAAATGTAAGGGACTAATAATAATGTTGGCAGTGAGGGGTTGCTGAAATAAGGGTAAGATTAAATATGTGAAATAAATAACATTGAATTAAAGGGATTATGGAATTACAATACTACAGAGTCAAGCTTTGTTTAACTTGGTAAACCCTGAATCTTACTATTTTTAAAGGTATTCCTAAGGAGGCCTGACCTGTGGTGGCGCAGTGACTAAAGCATCGACCTGGAATGCTGAGGTCTCTGCTTCAAAACCCTGGGCTTGCCTGGTCAAAGCACATATGGGAGTTGATGTTTCCTGCCTCCTCCCCCCTCCCCCGTTCTTGTTCTCTCTCTCCCTCTCCCCTCTCTCTCAAAGTGAATAAATAAAATCTAAAAATAAAAAAGGTTATTCCTAAGGAGTAGAAATGGAATATTCTGTAATAGTAGAGGGTGGAAATGGAATGATTTAAAAACAATTCAAAATTAGATAAGAAAGGAGATGAGAACCCAGGACAGTGGGGAAATAGCACAATATAAGTCAGGGGTCCCCAAACTACTGCACGCGGGCCACATGCGATCCCCTGAGGCCATTTATCTGCCCCCCGCTGCACTTCTGGAAGGGGCACCTCTTTCATTGGTGGTCAGTGAGAGGAGCACGGTATGTGGCTGCGCTGCAAAGCACAGCGTCACTCACGTACAGTACTACTGGTGACGCGAGACGCTCGCCTCACAGCCCCGGAAGCGTGTCATATCACTTGTTATGGCTAGCAGTGACAAATATGGAACCGGACATTGACCATCTCATTAGCCAAAAGCAGGCCCATAATTCCCATTGAAATACTGGTCAGTTTGATTTAAATTTACTTGTTCTTTATTTTAAATATTATATTTGTTCTCGTTTTGTTTTTTTACTTTAAAATAAGACATGTGCAGTGTGCATAGGGATTTGTTCATAGTTTTTTTTATAGTCTGGCCCTCCAATGGTCTGAGGGACAGTGAACTGTGTAAAAAGTTTGGGGACCCCTGATATAAGATATTAGATTTAAACTCAAATATCAGCATTCATATTAAATGTAAAATTACTAAATACTCCAGTTAAAACATAAAGATTGATCAGATTTTAAGTCTATTAAAAAACTGTTATTGTTGTATAAAATAGACGAACAAAAATATTAGAGAAAAGTGTAAGGTTGGTAGATGGAGGGATGGTGACGTAGGAACTCAGACCCGCCCACTTTGGCTAGGACCGCCCACAATCAAGCCCACCAAAGGAAGCTTCCCAGGAACCATTTGGAAAGAAGCTATCGTCTGCCAGCCAGTGAAATTTTACCACGTCATAGTAGCTCCACTTCCCTAGAGGGACCCTTTAAATATCTCCCATGTGGTTTAATCTGTGCAACTTCCCTAGCCTCCATGTTTCTTTCCAAATGGTTCCTGGGAAGCTTCCTTTGGTGGGCTTGATTGTGGGCGGTCCTAGCCAAAGTGGGCGGGTCTGAGTTCCTACGTCACCATCCCTCCATCCAGCGACCTTACAAAAAGGTTAGTTAATAATGATAAAAGTTCAATTCTGTTTAAAGATACGGCATTTTAAACTTTGTATCTTAACATAATCACAAAAGATAAAAGACAAAAATTGATAAAACTACAAGAAATAGCCAAAACTATAATCATAGTAGAGAATTTTAGCACATCTTCTAAGTAATTGACAGCTAAGCAGACACAAAAATCAGTAAGGATTAGAATTTTGAACAAAATTAGAAATGTGGTCTATGTATGACTATGTATAAATAAAATGCTGCAGCCAGCTAACACATACAATATTTGTCTTCATAAAATATTTGCCTGACTGATGGTGACGCAGTGAATAGAGCCTCTACCTGGGATGCTGAGGTCCCAGGTTCGAAACCCCAAGTAGCTGGCTTGAGCGCAGAAACAACTAAAGTGAAGTAACTAAGAGTTGATGCTTCTCACTGCCCCCCACATTTCTCTCTCTCAAAATCAATATAAAGAAATTAAAAAAAAATTAAACATTGCTTGTCTCTGGACCTTAAACTAAGTTTGAACAAATGTCAAAGGATCGAAATGGTCTATAGCAGGTAGTCTGACCACAACTCAAAAAATAAATAAAAATTCTCTATGTATTTGGACATTAAAAAAAATCTACTTCTAGTATTTATTTGTAGACCCCCTAGAAAAGGAAAATAGAAAATGTTTTGAAGTGAAAAATAATGAAAATACTACAAATCAAAACTTGTAAGATGTAGCTAAAGAATTATTTACAGGGAAATTTATAACTTTAAATATATACATTAAAAAAGAAGAAAAGATAAAAGTAAGTGATCTAATTAAGTATCTGTCTCTAGGAGTTAAAAAAGGTAAAAGAAGCCCTGGCCGGTTGGCTCAGTGGTAGAGCGTTGGCCTGGCATGCAGGAGTCCGGGGTTCGATTCCCGGCCAGGGCACACAGGAAAGGTGCCCATCTGCTTCTCCACCCCTCCCCCTCTCCTTCCTCTCTGTCTCTCTCTTTCTCTCCCACCAAGGCTCCATTGGAGCAAAGTTGGCCCGGGCGCTGAGGATGGCTCTATGGCCTCTGCCTCAGGCGCTAGAATGGCTCTGGTTGCAATGGAGTGACGCCCCAGATAGGCAGAGCATCGCCTCCTGGTGGGCATGCAGGTGGATCCTGGTCGGAAGCATGCGGGAGTCTGTCTGACTGCTTCCCCGTTTCTAACTTCAGAAAAATACAAAAAAAAAAAAAAAAAGTAAAAGAATGTTAAACCAATCAGGAGTAACAAGGACAGGAATTAATGAAACAGGAAACAAATATACATTTGAGAAGTTCAACAAAGCCAAAACCTCATTTTTACAAAAGAGTAATAATATTGACAAATACCAAGCAAAATTGACCAAGAAAAAGGCACAAATTATTCATCTTGAGAATATAACATTAGAAAAATTAGTGATCATTTTGTCCAATTTGTGCAGTGTCATAAGTGTTCATTAAGAACATCTGAAGGATCCAGGGGCAGGACCACACATCATGTGTAAGAGACTTCTTTCTTACCTCTCAACGTGGCCATAATTTTGCAAGTTCTAGGAAAATATAACTTATCAACACTGAACCAAGAGGAGGACCAAGAACCTAATAAAAAGGGTATCTACAAAAAGCCTACAGCAAACATCACACTAAATAGCAAGACACTTAAATTTCCCTTTTGAGATTAGGAAAAACGGTGCTGCTGCCATTTCTTCTCATGCGCTGTGTGGGAGGTCCTATCCTGTGCAAAATTTGAAAAAAGTGAAGCAGAAGATAAGACGATTGGGGGAAAAAAGGAACAAAAACTGATTCATAGGCAATATGCTTATATATGAAGAAAAAAATGTTTTTGATCTACAGATATATTAATAGAATTAGACAAGATTGCTGGGGAAAAAAGTTACATTGCTATATACCAGCAACAATAGAAAATGAAACTTAAAAGAGGCACATTGGCAATAGTGTAAAGAAGACCAAGAAATAACTTTCCAAAACCATGTTAAGTCCCGAAGGTACATTATTTTTCTCTACCAGAATACTGGTTTTGGTCCTTATAAACATGTAAATGAGTGACTCCTATCCTGATGCTGTATTTAGTAGATCCTTCATTCAGTGGATGTGCTGAGATTTGCCTGGTGGACACTGTGTGAAAGAGATTGATCGCTGCTTTCTGGGAGCCTAATGTCAGCTGCAGTAAGAATTCTGTCCTGAGCTAGTACATCTTAACTATTCATGTCCATTTTGAGAAGTCAGGATTCTTATTTCTACCTTGTAGGTATGTTGTCTTCATAAATAAGATGAAGCCTGCAGGCTCCTTGTAAGCCCTCAGAAGATTTAGGATTATTTTAGGACCTACTTTTCCAAAGACTATTGTTGTAGGGAAATACAAAAACATGTTAATTCTTTATTATTTTCCTTAGGCATAGAACTTGAATCTAAAATGGCCAATGAATAAGCAAAGGCTTCTAATAAAGTACATTTCTATTTTTAGTGTTTCATCTTTCTTTCAAAGGAGTAGCATTGTTTCTTTAAAGTAGGAAGTCAGTTATTTCCATCCTATTAAAGCATGAAATAAATTATTTTGTACTACATCTTTTAGTTACAGCATTTCTCTTAGTTTCTCTGGGTAAAAAAAAAAAAAAAGAGAGATTATATCTAAAATTTTAGATTAGATTATCTGAAAATTATCTTGTCCATTTAGAAGTGTTATAAAAAGTGAATACACATGCTTTAAAAAGCATAGCCGAGCTTATAAAGTGATGAAATAGATAGCCAGAAGCCATAAACCAAGGGTGAGGGGAGTGACCTGAGTGTAGGGAGGGCGTGGTCAGCCGAGTCTTATTGGGTCTTTGGTCTTTGGTTTTAATGTCCAGGTGGGGACAGGGGTTTGTCTAAGGTGGGGTGTGGGACCTGAGCCTCCCCTCATACACCAAGCAAAACCTGCACCCTTGAAGGTCTACTCCCTCAATAAAAGGAGAGACTAGTGGCAAGGGGTGGGAACATGTGAAGCTTATCTGTTTTGTCCTGAGGCAAGGGAGGCAAAGTCTCCTGAGAATTTGTAAGAAGAGGTCCATACTGGTTGTAAAAAAGTAATCGAGGGTTAAAACAGCTCTGTAAAGACAATTCCACCACTCTGCCCAGACAGGGTTGCCACTGTTGAAGTCCCACCAAAAAATGATACAAAATTATTATAAAAGACATAAGGGTAGTAATGAAAAACATTAATGGAAAAAATAATGCTATAGTAAAAATGCCAGATGACTTGGAAAAAAACCCCAAATAGAATTAGTTAAAGGACTAATTAATTATACAGCAGGTTAGATTGAGCTGAAGAGACAATTGGTGAAGTGGAATGTATGTCTGAAGAGTCTTTCTATATGGCAGCTGTAAAGTCAGTAGCCACAGCCGCTGCCACAGCCGCCTGGCTTGTGCAGGTTCACATTTGATTCGGATAGACAGTAATGAAACTGCGGAGCCAAGAACTGGTGGGCCATTTTCTTTATTTCTAGCCTCGCACTCGGCCCGTGAGTATACACACACAGTGGAAAAACACTTCCTTTTCCATTCAGGGTTCCCAAAGCCACTGACTGGTCCAAGTTTTCCTAGAATCAAAGGCCCCACTTCTGTTCCCCTTCAGCTCCCCACCATCTTGCCCCCTGCTGCCTCTACAACCGCGTGGCCTCCCTCTCCTGCAACAAGGTGGTCTCTTCTCTCAAAATGGCCTCCTAGCTCCTCCTTTTAAAACCTTTTTGGTTCAAAAGCCCTCCTCTAGCACACATTAGCATAACCAAGTCCCTTCCCAAGCAGAAAGGTAATTAGCTGAATCACCTGGGCAAAGACCATTCACGTGGGTAGCACCATTTTTAACAAAAATGAGCAAAACCAGAAAATACAGATTTTATAAACTTATTTGCCCAACAGTAGCACCTAGAGATTGAGGTCTAGGAGTCCTGTCACAAAGAAACGTACAAGAAGTTTTTCAAATAACTAAGTGGTCAAGGGTTTTCAGAATTGATGAAAACCATGACTCCTGAAACTGAGAAAACAAAATGCGCCTGAATAAGATGAATAAAATAAATACACACCAAAGACTATTTTGTTGAATTGTTAGAATCCCAAACATGGATCTTAATAGTAACAAAGGATTTTTAGAAAGGTGTTATGAAGAAATGACAAATATACTGACAGCACATTTCTCAGTACTAACAACCTCCCCACCCCCCTCAAAAAAGCCAGAAGACAAAATACATATGTCTTTAAAGCAGTAAGAGAAAATAACTCAGCATAGAATTCTACACTCAGTTAATCCATTCAGTTTTTGTTTTTTTTTTAAATAATTTTATTTTTTTAATGGGGTGACATCAATAAATCAGGATACATATATTCAAAGATAACAAGACCAGGGTATCTTGTCGTTCAATTATGATGCATACCCGTCACCCAAAGTCAGATTGTCCTCTGTCACCTTCTATCTTGTTTTCTTTGTGCCCCTCCCCCTCCCCCTTTCCCTCTCCCATCCCCCCCCCCCCCCCCAACCACCACACTCTTATCAATGTCTCTTAGTTTCACTTTTAATCCATTCAGTTTTTTTAGGGCTATAGTACTGAGAGAGTTTATCAAGAAGCCATCCTTGCTAAAGGAACTGGACCCAAAATGAAGGGATGAGATACAAGAAACAGTGATGAGCAAATTGGTAAACATTTGGGTAATTTAAACGTGAGCTGTTTGGATCAAAACAATGGGAAATTCCAGTGTGTGTGATGGAGAAGGGGGTGGGGTGCACCTTGGTGGAGAAGGGGCTTTGTCAGGTGGAAGGGCACCAGACTGAACAGCCCTTCTACAGTTCTGTTAAGGAAGCAACTGGAGGCATCGGTGAAATGAGGTCATATATGTTTGTTAGGAAAAATGTATGGGTAAAAAATCATTTTAATTATAACTTTAGTATTCACTAAAAGATAGAAATAGAATGTATAACTTTTAAACACCATAGAGAAAAAGGGGAGATAGCTTAAATAGTTGACTAGAATGTAAATAAAAGGGGAGGAGAATAAAGAAAAACTATTGTGAATAGGAATCTCAAAATAAGGGTATAGCCTGACCAGGCGGTGGCGCAGTGGATAGAGCGTCGGACTGGGATGCAGAGGACCCAGGTTCGAGACTCCAGCAAGGGGTTACTCAGTCTGCTGAAGGCCCATGGTCAAGGCACGTATAAGAAAGCAATCAAGGCCCTGGCCGGTTGGCTCAGCGGTAGAGCGTCGGCCTAGCATGCGGAGGACCCGGGTTCGATTCCCGGCCAGGGCACACAGGAGAAGCGCCCATTTGCTTTTCCACCCCTCCACCGCGCCTTCCTCTCTGTCTCTCTCTTCCCCTCCCGCAGCCAAGGCTCCATTGGAGCAAAGATGGCCTGCGCGCTGGGGATGGCTCTGTGGCCTCTGCCCCAGGCGCTAGAGTGGCTCTGGTCGCAACATGGCGACGCCCAGGATGGGCAGAGCATCGCCCCCTGGTGGGCAGAGCGTCGCCCCTGGTGGGCGTGCCGGGTGGATCCCGGTCGGGCGCATGCGGGAGTCTGTCTGACTGTCTCTCCCTGTTTCCAGCTTCAGAAAAATGGGAAAAAAAAAAAAAAAAGAAAGCAATCAATGAACAACTAAGGTGTTGCAATGCGCAATGAAAAACTAATGATTGATGCTTCTCATCTCTCTCCGTTCCTGTCTGTCTATCCCTCTCTCTCACTCTCTGTCTCTGTAAAAAATAAATAAATAAATAAAATTAAAAAAAAAAAAGGTATAAGTTAGTCCAGTTAAATCGGAAATCACAATGGATATTGATGAATTAAATGTACTGGTTAAAAGACAAAACACTGGCCTTAAAATTTATCTATGTGCTATTTTTAAGAGCTCTACTAAAATACATTTACGTGGAAAGGTTTGAAAGTAAAGAATAGAAAATAATTCTAGGCCAGTATTAACCCCCTAAAAGGCGGTATAACTTTTAAAATAATCAGATATGCTAGACTTTATAAGTGTAAGGATAAAGATGGTCACTCACAATAGGGGAAAATAGCAGCTACTTTATCAGGAATATGTAACAATTCTGATCTTATGTTCACTTAATGAGATGGCCTCCGAATAAAGTCCAAATTAACAGATTCCCAGGAGAAACTGGTAAGTCCATGTTTATGGTAGGCGTTTTTTAAGCTCACAATAGCTATTAGATTAAACAGGCAAAAAATTAATATGGTTCTATAAAAGATTATTAAGCTCAAACTAAGGATACATGTTCACTCCATGGAGTACACACATTTATAAAAACTGGCCACAATCTCTAAGGATACATGTGGAACTCTACTGTATAGAGGACACATGTATTTACAAAAATTGACCACAATGTAGCAAAACTCATGAAGAATCATACTCTAAATCAGTGTTTTTCAAATTATGTGAGCCTCAAAGTTTAGTTGGTGAAAAACTGAAAAAAAAATATTTTTTTACAGATTTTATTATTGGTTTGACAGAGAAGAGAGAGGAACGGGAAACGAGAAGTTTCAACTCATTTTGCTTCACTTTAGTAGTTCATTGCTTGCTTGTCATATGTGCCTTGACTGGGCAAGCCCAGGGTTTTGAACCAGCAACCTCAGTGTTCCAGGTCAGTGTTCTGTCCACTGCGCCACCATTGGCCAGATTAAACATTTTTGATGGCATAGAAAATACCAGTGTATCCCACATATTAATACTGAGTTATTGTTTCATGAAAGTTTTATGTGCATGGGTATGTGTGTGTGTGTGTGTGTGTGTGTATGTGATGTGTATATGTATACCTTCATATATGCATATACTTTGTGTATATGTGTCCCCATCTGGGTCACAGAAAACATTTTTATGGATCATACAGAGCAGATTCTTTGATGAGCAGTTAAATGAGGAATTACCAGTGTGCTCAGAAAGTAAGGACACTGCCACCTCTTGAGTCTAACGGGTCATATATGAGAATTAGAAAATGCTTACAATTAAACAATAATGAAAATACTATGCATTGGAGCTTGTAGGGTAAAGCTATACTAATATTTAGAGGGAAATTTATTGCCTTAAAATTTGCTACAGGAGAAAAGAAACACCTGAAAATTAATAAATGTCATGTCAAGAAGTTAGAACAGAATAAACCAATAGAAACTGGAGGAAGGAATGAGAATTAATTAAATAGATTGGAACACAAACCCAAAAGTCATCATTGAAATTGAATCAGCAATTTATAACTGCCAAGACCTGGAAACAACCTAAGTGTCCATAAGTGTCCATCAGCAGATGAGTGGATAAGGACAGATACACACATACCTAAGTCAGAAAAAGACAAATACTGTATGACCTCACTTATGTTTGAAATCTTGACCAAAATATCTCATCTCACAGAAAAAGTGATCGTATTTGTGCTTCCAAAGGCAGGGGGAAGGTAGTCAAAAGGACAAACTTCCAGCTGTGAGGTAAGTAGTAGTAGTACAGCATGATGACGACTAGAGTTAACACTGCTTAGGATACATATGGAAGTTAAGAGAGTAAATCCTACGAGTTCTTACCATAAGAAAAAATGTTTTTGTATCTATATGTGAAGATGGTTATTAACTACACTTATTGTGGTAATTATTTCAGTATTAGGTAAGTCAAGTCGTTATGCTGTACACCTTAAACTTAAATAGTTCTGCATGTCAGTTATATCTTGAAACTGGAAAAAAATTGAATCAGCAATTAATAATCAGCTCTTCACCCCCTCCCCTTCCAAGAACAGATCTTGTGGCACACCAGATCCTGACAGTTTTACAGGCAAGTTCCTCCACACCTACCAGGAACTGGGTGAAAGGGATGTTCCTTATCTCGTTTTAGGAGACCCAAGTGACGTTACTACCAAGACTATCTTTATAAGAACAGTCTGAAGATGCCCTCTAACTCCCTTACTTAAGAGCACATGTGGAAATTCCACATCAAAATGTGAGCAAAACAGATCTAGTGAAATATTAAAGAAAAGTCCCACCATCAAGAAGAGTATATAGCATAAGAATCATCTTTGAGTTTATATCATATATACTGTTGTAATTCAACCCATTTCCTTTTTTTTTCAATCGAGTAGCGGGGAGGCAGGGTGGCAAAGAGACAGAGTTTCCCGTGTGCCTGACCGGGATCCACCCCGCAAGCCCCCTACAGGATGATGCTCTCTGCCCATCTGGGGCCCCTGCTCCATTGCTCAGCAACTGAGCTATTTCAGCATCTGAGGCAAGTCCATGGGGCCATCTTTAGTGCCTGGGGCAAAATTGCTCAAACCATTCGAGCCATGTGTGCAGGAGGGGAGAGGAGGAGAGAGACAGAAGAGAGAGGGTGGAGAAGCAGGTGGGTGCTTCTCCTGTGTGCCCTGGTCAGAAATCAAACCCGGGACATCCACATGCCAAGCCAACACTCTCCCACTGAGCCAACTGGCCAGGGCCTCAACCCATTTCAGATTAGAGAAAATGTCAAGTGATAAAGAAAAAGCATTTGTTAAAATTCAGTATCCAGTTGTAAAAAAAGAAAAGGTAACTAGGAATATAACATATCTTAACCTGAGAAAACACTTCTACCAAGACGCTACGATCAGCACAGCATCAAATAGTGAATCATTGGAAGTGGCAAACTCAGCGATGAGACTGGGAAGCCCCTCTCTCACCCTGTTCAGCACTACTGCCGAGTTCTGTAAGATAAGAGACGAGAGAGAATATGGCTTAGAGAGCAAACCTGACAGGCAGTGGTGCAGTGGATTGAGCATGGACCTGGGACGCTGAGGTTGTCAGCTTGAGCGCGGGCTTATACGGCTTGAAACCCAAGGTTGGGTTGCTGGTGTGAACAAGGCTTCAATAGCTGGGCGTGAGCTTCCTGGTCAAGGTATGTATGAGAAGCAATTAATGAACAACTCAAGTGGTACGATTACAAGTTGATACTTCTCTTCATTCCTGTCTGTCTTTCTGTATCTCTTTCTCACCTTAAAGAAAAAAAAAAGCAAGAAGCAACACTTTTTCATAGGGGGTCTTTTTAAAAAAAGAAAGTTCAAGAGAATCTATAAACTCCTAGATCTGACACTAGTTTGGCATAATATCTAGGTAGATGACACATGCAAAAATGAATAACTTGACTGGTTGTCTATAGCTAGAAATAGAAAAAGTAATTCATGAAAAATAGCTTTTCTAGGACATTTAAAAAATAATAATCTTAACAAAAAAAAGATGGCTAAGACTTTTTTTTTATAGGAAAACCTTGAAAAGCTATTAGCAAGTTGAGAAGAATAAAGAGCTATATACCATACTATATATTCATTGGTGAGAAACTCCCATGGTGTACAATGTCCGTTTTCCCTAAGTTCATCTATAAATCCAGTGTGTGATGCAAATAAAATGCCCAGTAGGATTTTTGAAGGGAATGCATTGGCCAAATATGAGCTGATGATGCAGGTTATAGATAAAAATACCCGTGGAGCAAAGTATGGAGTGAGTCCAGTAGCAGATCTAGGCGTATTTCAGACTTGATGGAACAGAGGTGGTAAGTTGGAGGGAGCAATGTAGTGGGGGAGATAGTCAGGAAATGGTGCTGCTAATTAAACTGATGGGGGAAAATTCTATTATAATTTCCTGTCATATGCCAAAGTAAATGCCAGGTGATTAAAAATCTACCTATGAAAAGCATTGCTGAAGTTTTTAGAAGAAAATAACTTCTAAGCGGTAAAATGACTTCTGTCGTGGTGGTTGTCTTCTGTTCCAGTGGTTGGAACCTCGTTGGCTGGGGGGTGGGTATAAGGGAGATTTTTCACTCTGACTTTTGACCTGTAGGAATATATTGCCTCTAATTATTTAAATTTAAAAGAGAGTGATACTTTTTTCCTTTAAAAAAATGAACATTCTGTTTATGACTCTGAGGTAGTAGCTATGGAATAAGAATGACAAACTATATGGCAAATATTAGTAAATTGAACTACTTTAATAGTATAATTAATAGTTGATATAAAAAAAATACATTAGTTAAAAGAGAAACCACAGACTTCAGCACATCTAAAACAAATGATTAAGCCCTGGCCAGCTGGCTCAGTGGATAGAGTGTTGGCTTGGCGTGTGGAAGTCCAGATTTGGTCCCCAGTCAGGGCACACATGAGAAGCAACCATCTTCATCTCTTCTCCCATCTCTCCCTTTTCCCTCTCATAGCCAGTGGTTCTGTTGATCCAAGTGTTGGCCGCAGGCACTGAGGATAGCTCAGTTGATTGGAGCATCAGCTTCAGATGGGGGTTGCCAGGTGGATCCCAGTCAGGGCTCATGTAGGAGTTTTATCTCCTCTCCTCTCACTTCAAACAAACAAACAAACAAACAAACAAACAAACAAATGATTTATATCCAAATATATAAAGCTCACCTGTAAACGGGAAAAAACTGATAGAATAAAAAAAATCTGGAGGGCTAATAAACAAGATGAGATGTCATATCTATTTGATTTGGACCGTGTCTCAAGTTTGACCACAGTAGGCAACGTTGGCAGAGACGTGGAGGAAGGGGGGCTTCCTTCACAAGGTGGCACTTCTCCTTTGGGGAGTAGTGTGGTAGCATCTGACATAGCTATGCCCACCCTCTGACTCAGCAGGTGCAGTTCTAGGTATGTGATAGAAAATTCGTACGTAGGCACAGGGAACCTGGGAGATGTGTCAAACTATAGTTCTGTGTGAATAGCATAAATTTTAAAAACCTAAATGCCTATCACAGGGTGTGGACCCATTTCCATTTGTGGTCTTGTTATATGATAGAAGAATTAAAATGAAATAGTTATGTGTATCGATACAAATAAATCTCAAAAGCAGAGTTTAATTTTTAAAAATGTTGCCCCAAAATACCTGCAGTAGTCCTTTATATAGTACTCATCAGCCCTCAAAGCTACGCTGAATTTTATTTGAGGAGACGTGTTTGTAATGTAAGCATAAACATGTGGAGGTGGTGACACATTCCAGGTGCTGAGAGAGAGAGAGAGAGAGAGAGGATTTTTTAAATATTTGAAGTAAATATAAAATGTTTGGATATGATGAATCTTTATCAGTAGGGTGGTAGATAAATGGATGTTCACAATATTTTTCTTAGTCTTTTGTATATTAGATGGGGATCTTGATATAACCATATCTATTAGAGTCTCATTTCATTATCATTGTTTTGGTTTTGTTTGCTGGTCAGTCACCTAGTGCCCAGGAAATGTGTCTGGGACTTGTTCTCTCTGACGCCCCCGCCCCCTGTCCATGGCACAGCCCTGTCCCATGGTTTTTCTCAGAGCCTGCACGTGGTCCATGGCAGAGCAGCTGGTGAGTGATGCGCCCCAGCCCTGGGGGGGCCATGGAGACTTCCTTTGCAAAACCTACCTCATCCCAATTGCTAAATTGGGCTGAACTGACCAAACTGGACTAGACTGGCCTGGCCATGTGAGTTAGCAGATATATTTCAGCTCTGAAGAATTTCCACTTACTTTTGCTCCCCAAATCCTTACCCCCTAAGAACAGAAAAGCCATTCTCTTAGGACCGGCAAGGTGGGCCAGTGAGTTTCAGCCAGCGAAGCCTGGAAGTGGTCCCCAAGACTCTGGGTGGCCTCCTGCTTCCTTCCATCACAGGGCCTTCACCTCACTACATAAATATACTAGCAATAGTAATTAGTAAAAGTACATATTTTATAGAAGTTTCCAGAATTGACAGAATGTAGGTGCTTTGTAGTCAGCCCAGCAGGTTATGGACAGACACACACCTTCCTTGCCAACCTGGACACAGCCTACGGGAACCCAGTGAGGATTTTGGAAACGAGGCACCCTGGATTCTGACGTTGAGTGCACACTGGGAAGCACCCCTGGCTTTATCATGCCTGTGACTTCAGGACCTCCCGTGAGGTCCCCGCCTGCATTGACCCTGCACAGCTGCGGCAAGGCTGGCTTTTGCTGAGATTTCTTTGCTGTTTGTGGTGATACAACCTTAACCTTAAATGACTAGGGCTTTTTATTTTCCTGTGAAAGATTTCTTTTAAAAAATTCTAACCTAGAAATTAGTGGTGGGGATGTAATTTCTTTTTAGAGCAACCCGTTCTGCATAAGTTGGAAAGACTTGCACTGCTATCAAACATGCACTTGTGTGGGCTGCAGAGGGAAGTATTCTCCCAAGCTGGCCTTTCTCGGTTCTGTGCTCCCACCAGAGAATATATTTTTGTATCCCATGTTTGCCTAACTTGAGTAAGATGGAAGGCTAATTTTTCAACTTTGGCTTTTCTGCCTAAACCTTGGGGCTGCACAGCCCCACCATAGTCGCAGGGACAGACCCTGCTTTGTAGTAGCCTGGTGACCCCTACAGCCCTGGGAGACCACCCCTCAAGTGCAGAGTTGTTGGGAAGCCACTTGGAGCTTACTGAGTCTCATCCAGGGTGACTCAGGCCCCTGGTGTTGTGCTGCCTCTGGAGAAAAGGGGAGTGTTTCAGAGGCATCTGAATAGACTGAATGTAGTGATTGTAATGTAGTTTTATACCTGACTGTGTCCACATTGGCCAAGTTCTGAGAGGTCCTTGTGAGGACCTGGGAGTTTCAGTTGGTTGATGGCCACCAAGATGACCATAGAACATTCCAAGGCTTCTTGTCCCTGCCTTCCTACCTGTGGACCCCCCCAGGACTAAGCAGAGCACAGTTTCCTTTTCAGCACTAGCTTGTGTTCCTGGAAGAACTAATTGGGACAGCCTCTCCTGGCTGTCATAAATGAGGGTGCCCTACCTGGATCACTTTGTCTGAACCTATGGCCAGAGATCAGAAACCATTTACCTGGGTTGAAGATTCCTTGCAGAGGCTCCAGCCAGAATGGGGTGTTTGACTTGGTTCTGCAGACCCAGGTGATAGGCAGGCTGGGTGCAGTATCACAGCTGCAGTGGATGGCGTTTCCACTGTGGGAAGCACACGTGTGAAGATTTTGTCAGGAATGCGTAAAACCCTCTTCTTGCATGGGTTTTCCTAGAAAGGCACAATGAAATAGTGTGCTTGTTTTGCAATGATAGTGGTTTTTCTTAGAACATAATGTTGAGACATTTAAAACAATCTCTCTTCTCAGTTCCTTCTTTAAAAGGCCCCAAATTTGGATTTTATGATTATCTAGAAATCCCTACTCTGTTTCCCTCTCCCACTTCCACTGGAATAGGAGGCTCCCCCACCGCCTCCTAGCTCTTCTCTCCCTTACCCACCCGACCTACGCTCACATTCTGTTCACGAATTCCATCACTGATTCTCTGCAGGGGCGAGGCTCTATTTCTCATTCCAGTTCAGGGGGCTGGGAATGTGATAACAGTATCAAAATTAGTTCATCAAAGTTGAGTGTATCCAAATAAACCTTGTGAATTTCTTCACTGAAGCTGAACCTAGCCTGCCTGGCCTGTCAGCCAGCAGAATGTGGACCAGGCTGCCTCTGACCCTTTGGACTTGGGTCCGTGGATAGAGAGAATGGGGGCGTCCATCCTGTTGGTTTGGTGTGTGTCATCAGTCAGAGGGACTCTTCCCCAGGTGAGGACTGGGCCTGGTGACACTGTCCTCCCTCTGCAGCCTCTGGTTGTAAAATTCCAAACTTATGTGGTGGGCTTCCCAAGACAGATGCCTCCTGTTCCCCAGTGTGTGAATTGCAGGTTTCAGGACTCTTCTGCAGCTGTCCCTGGAAAAAGTCCATTTTTCTTTCACCAAATTCTTGGTCACTTTTCCAGAATTGTAATGAAGAGGTCTTCACTCCTGACCCTGAGTAGTTGTCTTTGTCATAACTGGGGTGAAGGGAGGCGACAGGATAGAGACGGCACACTAGGGGCCTGCTGGCCAGTCTGCACCTGGTGGACAGCCTGCGGGAGGCTTTGGCTTGGCTTGTTAATGGAGACAGCACCAGATGTTAGACCTTGGTCCTTGAGTTTGGCTAGGAAAGAGTTCAGAGCCAAGACTTAAATACAAGCGAAAGTTCATTTGAGAAG
Source organism: Saccopteryx bilineata (assembly GCF_036850765.1). NCBI lineage: Eukaryota > Metazoa > Chordata > Mammalia > Chiroptera > Emballonuridae > Saccopteryx > Saccopteryx bilineata. The sequence goes on from NC_089495.1 coordinate 171,296,149, forward strand.
TCACAGAGATAGAAGCAGTGAGCCAGCCAGGCTGCGTGGGCTCAGGAAGCAAATTACAGAAGCCAAGAACGGTCCTTGAGCTAGGAGAAAGAAAGCAAAGGATGGAGGAGGAGAGAGGTCTGGAGAGAGAGCTGCCTAAGGGAAGAAGGCAGTGGAGAGATATCTCAGGAGGATCTCAATAGAATAGCCATTCCACGTGGGTCTGTCTCCTCCCAGTCATGGTCTCCACTGATGCGTCAGCACCAAGGCCGGGGGTCATTAGTCACTATAGCGGATCAGGCATGGTGTCGTCCAGTCTGGCCTTGCTGCTCTTCTGGACTGGGAGGTGAAACACAATTGAGGCCTAGATGTCATCTGTCTCTGTGGTCAACAGACCTGAGGCTTTGTTCCTAAGAGTATTTGATGCAGGTCAGAATCTCATTGTCCAGAGGGCTTAAAATACTTCAGGGGGTGGTCATGCAAGGCCTTATATGGGAGTCCAATGAGGCTTTTCTTGGGCTCCCTTGTTCCTCCTCTAAGGTAGGGTGACCAGTTGTCCTCCTTTAGGAAGTTTGTCCTCCCTCTAAAAGTGTCCTCCTCCATGTCCTCCTTTTTGATATTGGAAGACTAATCTGTAAATGTCTGTATTCGATCAGTACAGAGTTGATTCATTGCATGTGATGTGACGTATTTGCGCTTGATCTTAGCCGAAAGCAATGATGATGTGACGTATTTGTATTTGACATGACGATTCATCCAGGATCAGTAGTGTGGTAAGACGCGATTATGAGATGCATGCGCTCCGCACAGGAGACCTTGAGAGAGGGTGCAATATACCGAGCGCACAATGACTTTGTGTACATCTTACTGAAACATGACACAGCACATACGACATTGTAGACTCACGATTATTTCTTTCTCAGTGAATATTCAATCATAGACAGGTAAGCACAATTCACATTTTATTAATTTATTATCTAATAATTTTCAAATACATATAATTTTATTTACAAGCATTTCCCCGAAATTCGAGTTTTAAAGTGAAAGTCTAACCTCAAACCATATCTATTAATAACACATTTTGCATAAAACAAGACTTTTTAAAATTAGAAAATGATAAATACACCCAAATATCATTCTAAATTAGTGGTTTTGTTTGATACTTAGTTTTGTTAATTTCGCTTCCAGAAAATTCACCTACCATGATGTAACATTTTTAGTTCCTAATGTGCTTGCATCGTTTGTGTAGCTCTATATTTTATTTTTAATTTTTAATTTCGTTTAAGGGGTGGAAAAATCAAAAAGAGATAATGGCATTTCAACGATAAATTGAAAAAGGAATTTCCATTTCTCATATCAAAGAAAGATGCCATTGTTTTCTGCAATATTTGCAGTGGAGAATTTTGTAATGCAATTGGGGGCAGAGCAGCGATAATGAAACACTTGACCACCAACAAACATAAGCGATCATTAGATGCAACAGCTTTCAGTTGTAAAATAACGTTTTTTAAAACTTCAAATTATTCTGAAGATGAAAAACAGTTGGCTGCAATGGAGGGAACATTTGCATTTCATACCATAATTCACAAAGTTTTCATAGGATGGGTTGTACAACTAAATTATTGAAAAAGTTTCACAATGCAAAATTTTCATGTGCTAGGACAAAATGCAGGCTCTTTTGAAATCAGTATTTAAAAATTACTGTGACAAAATACTACAGAGGACTTGGAAACTGCAGCATTTGTAATGATTTTATCTGATGCATCAAATCATAATGAAATTAAATTGTATCCAATAATAAGATATTTTAATGTTACCAAGGGCATTCAAGTAAAAATTTTAAACTTAGAATCCATTGAGGGCAAAACTTCTGAAATTTTGTCAAACCATCTATACAGAGTAATAAATGAAAACAATTTGAAATCCAAAGTTGTTGCACTAATGGCTGATAAAACAAATACAAATTTTGGTGGGCAAAGATACAAAGGGGTAAATAATGTGTATGTAAAATTACAAGAGTTACTCCAAAAGAAATTACTAGGAATAGGTTGTAATGCACATATTTTGTCAAATGCAATCAACATAACATATGTGCCATGCCAATTGATGTAGAAGTAATAATAACTACAATTTATTTGCATTTTAGTCATTTTACCATTTGTGTTGCTATCTTAAAACAATTTTGTGAAGAAGCAAATGTTGAATACAAAAAACTTTTAGGATATTCAAAAGTTAGATGCTTGCTCTAACACCTGCTGTAGAGCGGGTTCTACGATTATTTGAGCCTCTCCGTTCATATTTTTTAAGTTTAGATAAATGTCCTAAAATCCTGGAATCGTTTTTCAATAATAATACGGAAGTTAGTCTTATTTTGAGTGACTTTATCCTTCAATATAAATCTCATTTTGAAGAAAAATTTCTTCCTTTAATTATAAAAAGAAAGTTATCAGACTTAGAGGAATCAAATCCAGGCATAACAGAAAAGTTTATCAAAGAAGTGCAGAATTTTTACCAGACATGTTTTCAATATATCGAAGAATGGTCTGAAACAAACATCACGGGAAATAACAGTTTTCAATGGTGTTTTTTTACTTCATCACAAGTATATCAGACAGATATTGAATCTTGTCTTGAATTTTTATCTAAAGAAGTGCCAGACATCAAAATAGATAATTGTCTCTTTGAAGAAATTAGAAGACTGTGAATGTATATGTAAATTCTGAAAGATTAATACAATGGGAAAATGAACATGTCGAAATTGATAAGATGGGTGGAAATATTCAACCATTTCAAAAATGAACATATTCCATGTGAAAATTTATTCTTGTTCAGTTTACATTGTGTGCTGCCCTGGAACTAATGCAGCAGTTGAAAGAGTTTTTTCAATTGCTAATGATTTTTGGACAAGTGAGAAATCGAGATTGAATGTTGATACTCTAGCTGCAGGACTTGCCATAAAATTCAATATGAAGGATATTTCTTGTTCAGATATTTCCAATATATTGTTACAAGATGATACATTGACAAAAAATATTCATTCAATGGAAAAGTACTCGTTTAGATAATATTATCTAATGAATACTTTTTTCTTACAATTATTTTTTCTTACGTATTATCTAAATGAGAACTTTTTTCTTATAATTATTAAAAATTATTAGGCATGTAAGCATAATTACAATATAAAATATAAATGTTTTTATTATGCACTTATATTATAGTGTATTATTGTTGCAATGAGTAAAATGTTTCTTTTATTTACGATATTGTTTTATTTATTTTTGTCCTCTGTTTCATTGTAAAAAAGTTGGTCACCTTATCTAAGGATATCCACCTCATATCTAGCAGCATTCCAGAGGAGGGTCCAAAGCACATGACCAGCAATATGTCAGGGAGGAAAGGTCACCCTGGGGGTGACGTCCCACCTTACAGTTGTCTGTTGCTAGGCTCCCAGGGGTTTCCACCCTATCGACCTTTCTGTGCATGAACCTATTGTTCCTACTCTGCTCATGTCTAACTGCCTACTATATCAAGTTCACATGGTATTTTTGTTTTAATTTGTCAGTTTTACATTGAGTAAAAAGATTTCTGGCCTCCTGTGAAAAAGCAGGCGGCCCCTCGGCGCACAGTGCTTCCCTTTCTTCAGCAATCAGCTGTGGATGTTGACACCTGCTCCCTAATTTAGGGGGGCATTTCTGCCACAGTTCTCATCGTCCCCTGCTGTTCACATCGAGCCTGTGCTTATGCTTACGTGTATCTGACTCCTGCACAGGGGAATACCTTGAACTGTGACTGAAGCTTCTGAGTCTGAGGGCACCATGTGCCCTAAGCACAGGCCTGCGCTGCCTTCTCTTTAGCGTTGTCTACCCACCAGCATGGGGAAGCTCTGCGCAGGTTTTGCCATTGTGCTTACTTCTGAGGAGGGGCAGGTAAGAATATAGGGCATCGGAGAATACCTGGGCTCGTTTCTTCTTTAACTGTATCAGTCCAAAAAATTAGTGCAACCTTAAGTTTGGTGGTGGGGGTGGAAACTAAATGCATTTCTGCAAAAGTAATCAATGTATGTGTGTTTGGCAGGTGAACAGCGAGCAAGCCAGGATGGACATTTACGACACTCAGACCTTGGGGGTTGTGGTCTTTGGTGGATTCATGGTTGTTTCCGCCATTGGCATCTTCCTGGTGTCGACCTTCTCCATGAAGGAGACATCGTATGAAGAAGCTCTAGCCAACCAGCGCAAGGAAATGGCAAAGACTCATCACCAGAAGGTAGAGAAGAGAAAGAAGGAGAAGACAGTGGAGAAGAAAGGGAAGACCAAGAAAAAAGAAGAGAAGCCCAATGGAAAGATACCTGATCATGAGCCAGCCCCCAACATGACCAGTCTCCTCAAAGACCCAGTACGGGCGCCTGCCGTGGCTGTGGCACCAATTCTAGCCCATTCCCCTGTGGTCCTTACCCCTATAGCCACAGTACCAGCCATGCCCCAGGAGAAGCTGGCCTCCTCCCCTAAGGACAAAAAGAAGAAGGAGAAAAAAGTAGCAAAGGTGGAGCCAGCAGTCAGTTCTGTAGTGAATTCTGTTCAGGGTCTTGCCTCAAAGGCTGCCATCTTAGAAACTGCTCCTAAGGAGGTGCCCATGGTGGTAGTTCCCCTAGTGGGTGCCAAGGCCAATACCCCAGCCACAAGTGCTATGCAAGGCAAAAAGGCAGAGGGGGCCCAGAACCAGGGCAAGAAGGCAGAGGGGGCCCAGAACCAGGGCAAGAAGGCAGAGGGGGCCCAGAACCAGGGCAAGAAGGCAGAGGGGGCCCAGAACCAAGGCAAGAAGGCAGAGGGGGCCCAGAACCAGGGCAAGAAGACAGAAGGACCTCAGAACCAGGGCAAGAAGACAGAGGGGGCCCAGAACCAGGGCAAAAAGGCAGAGGGGGCCCAGAACCAGGGCAAGAAGGCAGAGGGGGCCCAAAGTCAGGGCAAGAAGGCAGAGGGGGCCCAGAATCAGGGCAAGAAGGCAGAGGGGGCCCAGAACCAGGGCAAAAAGGCAGAGGGGGCTCAGAATCAGGCCAAGAAGGCAGAGGGGGCTCAGAATCAGGCCAAGAAGGCAGAGGGGGCCCAGAACCAGGGTAAGAAGGCAGAGGGGGCCCAGAACCAGGGCAAGAAGGCAGAAGGAGCCCAGAACCAGGGCAAGAAGGCAGAGGGGGCCCAGAACCAGGGCAAGAAGGCAGAGGGAGCCCAGAACCAGGGCAAGAAGGCAGAGGGGGCCCAGAACCAGGGCAAGAAGGCAGAGGGGGCCCAGAACCAGGGTAAGAAGACAGAGGGGGCCCAGAACCAGGGTAAGAAGGCAGAGGGAGCCCAGAACCAGGGTAAGAAGGCAGAGGGAGCCCAGAACCAGGGTAAGAAGGCAGAGGGGGCCCAGAACCAGGGCAAGAAGGCAGAAGGAGCCCAGAACCAGGGTAAGAAGACAGAGGGAGCCCAGAACCAGGGTAAGAAGACAGAGGGAGCCCAGAACCAGGGTAAGAAGACAGAGGGGGCCCAGAACCAGGGCAAGAAGGCAGAGGGGGCCCAGAACCAGGGCAAGAAGGCAGAAGGAGCCCCAAACCAAGGCAAAACGACAGAGGGGGCTCAGAACCAGGGAAAGAAGGTTGAAGGGACCCCCAACCAGGGTAAAAAGGCAGAGGGAGCCCAGAATCAGGGTAAAAAAACAGAGGGGGCTCTTAACCAGGGCAGAAAGGCAGAGGGGAGCCCCAATCAGGGCAAAAAAGGAGAAGGTCAAAATCAGAGCAAAAAGGTAGAGGGAGCCCTCAACCAGGGCAAAAAAACAGAAAGGGCTCAAAACCAGGGCAAAAAGGCAGAAGTGGCCCAGAATCAGGGCACAAAGGCAGAGGGTGTTGCAAACCAGGGGAAAAAAGCAGATGGGGCCCCCAATCAAGGCAAGAAGGCAGAGGGAACCCAAAACCAGGGCAAAAAGGGGGATGCGTCTGCCAATCAGGGTAAAAAGGCAGAGTTAGCTCCTAACCAGGACAGAAATGCAGACATGGTTCAGAGCCAGGAGGCAGCAAAGCAAGAGGCTCCTGCAAAGAAGAAGTCTGGTTCAAAGAAGAAAGGTGAACCTGGTAAGTAGCTTTGATTTCTTTATGAACTTGTAGGGAAAGGCTGTCTTTAAATGGCTTATAGATTCCCTTTGGGGAAGCCATCTGTATCACTTAGCTATTGCCACAACAAGGCTGCATAATAAACATTTCAGATTTTGGTGGCTTACACCAGCAGTCATTTATTCTTGCGCTTGCTTCTGTTGAGTTAGCTGGAGGTTGACTGATGTGGGTTGTCTCAGCGGAGTGGCTCTGTTCACACTGCAGTTTGACTGGATTTGGCTCCTTGCTATAGGTCATGTTCATTCTGGGGCCCACACCGAGGCTTCAGTGACTGTCATAGTAGAGGCCCTTCTCATGGTCTTAACAGCTATAAAAGGGCACTTCAAACCAGCATCTGTTGGCTAGAGCAAGTCATGTGAGTAAGCCCGAGTCCTTCTGTGAGCCTATTCTATTGCATACCTCACCTGGCATTTTAGCATAGCTTTATTCGTTTCTATGTGTTTGTTAAGTGAATAATAGTAGGATAATGTTTTCAGGGAGAAGGGCTGTGAGCACAACTCTGGGTGGGCTGGCTGGCCCTGGGTGTCCAGAAGCTCAGGGATCTGGAGATGTGAGTCGCCTTGGTGTGGGGGCGGTGGCCAGGCACTTGGGGAGGGGTTCCAGATCACTGGTGTGGAGCAGGGAGGGGAGTTCTGAGTCAAGGAGACTTGACTCACATGGAGCAGGGTTCCAGAGCCAGGAGGTTTTGACCGTGGACATCAAAGAGCTAGAATCTAGAGCTGTGTGGTCCACTAAGCGAGCTGCTAGTCACATGGGCCATACAAGTTAATATTCAAGTCAGTCAAAAGTCCATAAAGTGAAAGATTGCATCACACTAGCCATATTCCAAATGCTCAGTAGGCAGTTGTGGCCAACAGCTGCCCTTTTGGACAGTGCAGATGAAGAGCAACATCTCCATCAGCACAGCGACGTCTGTTGGACAGCACTGCTTTAAACAGGAGTCTTTAGGAAGGAGGCGGCCTCTTGCATCACCTTGCAGGTGACTGAAAATGAGCACATCTTTGCAGCCCTGTGTTGGCTCCACCCAGCTCCTTTCTGCTTTGTTCTGTCTGCCTGTGTCCTGGGTGGGGTGGGGGTGAGCTCCCTGTTGTCCTCCATATAATGTTGAGATATGACAAATGAGATCATGGAGGCTGTGGCTGTCCATGACACATGACAGATCAGTGGCAAAAACTGCTCCAGGGCTGGGCTCCACCAGAGACAGAGTTGTGTAGTCATCAGCAGGTGGGCCTAGTGGGACCATCCCTGACAGGCACCTAAAGGGAGACCCTGTGGGTGCGGGGGCTGACACGGGACACGCTTCTACAGGCCCTACTTGGAACTATTCCAGAACTTCTGATAAAATTTTTCTACGCTAGCAAATCAGGGCCATGTGACAGCTCTTTACCACTAGCCTGTAGCTGAATTTGATAGTGAACGCCTGCCTTCCTAATTCTTACTTTTTAGAAGTTGTTATTATGTAAATATGTGTTTTCAGCAAACAAAATTCAAGCAGTACAGAATCATGGAAGGTGACAATAGAACTTCTTCCTTGCCTTCCACCCCATTCACCACCTACTCCAGGAGGCCCCAGGGTGCTTGGCTCATCACACCAAACACACAGATGGGGCCTGCGGTGCACACGGCTTGGGAACTGCCTTTCTTTACTTGTAAATGTACTGCTGACATCTGCAGGGTTGCCACTTTCCATAGCATGCACGTCTCATTTATTTAAATAACATTAAGTAGTGTGTAGTTTCTTTGCTATTAAAATTAATGCTGCAGTGATGTGTTTATATTGTTGTGTGAGTATCTCTAGAAAGAAAACCCCTAGATGTGTGATTGCTAAGTCAATTGGAAGACAGTACAGCGTCACTCTTCAAACACATGTCACCACTTACTGTAGCCGCGTGCTGGAGCCCACGTGAGTTTCCAGTGCCCTCTGTCCAGTGCTGCTGCTTGTGTGGTGCTATGGAAATGGCGGGAGTTTTGGGGCAGTATCATAGACCCATGTGTGGAACAGGAGATAATATTTGCTTATGAAACAAAAGGCACGAATTCTTGTCCCAGTGTTTGCAGAAGAGGGAATTCATGAGACCGTAGAGAACCGGGAATTTTCTAGAACTCAGGCTTCGGAATGTTTGCAGCATCTGCTTCCTCCTCTGGCTCATTCTCTGACTGTTCCCTCAGCACTTCTGCACAGCGCTTGTTAGGGAAGCCTTGTTTCTTTCACAGGAAGTGTGTGTATGTGGTGGTGGTGGTTTTTAAAAAAATCTATTTTTGTCCTCAGACTTAGTCTTCTCCTGCATAATTCTGCTGGCCTGCCTTCCCTGCATCTAGTGTGTGCTGATGGGCATGTTAGCATTGCACTGTTCGGAGAACTGTTTGCTCTAGGACTGGAAGTTACTCCAGGTTAGCGCAGTGTGGGTCTGGGTGCTAGTTAAACTGAAGACTTGGCCTTGGGACATATGGGATACTCCTGCAAATCCACATTCAGATCAGTCTAGAAGAGTGGGCTTCCACTGGAGTGTGGTTTGCATGGCGTAGCAGCCGAGCAAGGCTGAGGTCAGGTAGGTGCCCTGCGCATGGCCTTCCTTTCTTGGATGGTGACCTGGCTTTATGCCTGACTCCTTCCCCATCTGCAGACACAAGCTGTTTACACTGGGGCCAGAAGGCCACCACGGCAGGGCCCGGGAGAGCCCAGCCACCAGCCACCCCCTAAGAGACACAGGCTTTTACAGCCTCATCATGACCACCACATTGTCAGACACACACACCCATGTGGGAGAAAGAGGCCATCTTTAGGGGGCAGGACTATGGGTAAATCCTAATATCTTTTTTTTTTTTTTTATGACAGAGACAGATAGGGACAGACAGATAGGAAGGGAGAGAGATGAGAAGCATCAGAGTGAGTGACCCCTTGCTCAAGCCAGCAACTTTGGGTTCAAGCTGGTGAGCTGTGCTCAACTGGCAACCTCAGTGTTTCGAACCTGGGTCCTCTGCATCACAGTCCATCGCTCTATCCACTACACCACCACCTGGTCAGGCTTAATATCTTCTTTTCACCCTTCTTTATTTGCCAGTTTTTCTGTAACGTGTATTATTTTTTAAATAGAAAATAAACAAAAACTTCATTATTTGTCTAAGTCAAATAAACAGGCCCTCTTTGTACCAAGCAGACCTCCTGTTCTTTCAGGTACTGTGAGGCAGTCCAGCCCTGACCAGAGATCCCCTGAGCATCCTCTGACCAGCAGAAGCAAGTCCTTCCTATTTCAGGGGGGCCAGGTAGAGGAAAGAAAGTGGCCAGTTCTTCTCAGGCCTGTCCTAGTTCGGGGCACCCAGTAGAAGGTCACAAACTGAGCTAAGAAGGACATTTTAAGGTGGGTCCTGCATTTGCAAACCTGGCAGTGTCCCCAGGGGCCGGGCAGCTCCATGCTGTGCGAGATCTCAAAAGGCCACTTTACTTCTGCCAGAGAAGGTGGAAGTGCAAATGGGATCATGTGCTTTCTCCTGATGAACTGGGCCGGGGTCACCAGAGGGCAGAGGAGATGGGGAAAATTTTTGACCTACCGGGAAAACTGCTCAAGGTGTCTGTCGCTTAGCAGGGGCCTCATCTTCAACTGTGTAACTATTGACATCACCCCTTCCTTCCTCCTGTCTGCACCCCCACCCCTGTCCCCCGTGCTGCTGTCCTGTGTGCTGTGGGCTTGCAGGGTCTGAGCCCTGATGCTGGGTCACCACCGGGAATGGGACCCCATTGTGGTCAACCAGATGTTTGGTTAGGTGCATGGTTTATGAAGCTCTTCGTCATGACTTTATCCCCCTGACATTCTGAAAGGTGCATTTGTATTTTTACCTGTTTCACAAAGCAGAAACCATGCAGTCAGCAAATGGCAGGGCAGGCACCAGAGCTCGAGCCTGGGTCTCTATCTGCAGCTCCCCCTTAGGGCTGGGGCACAGGCAGGTACGTATGGATGTACGTTTTATACTTTTTTAACTTAACTCAGTTTTTCAGGGTCTGAAGCTCTGAACAGAATCTCTGTGGGACTATTGAGCCTTTATTAATTTTCTTTTAAGTTCTTCAAATCCAATTCGTTCTTCTTTTTTAAAAAAATTTTAATTGATTTTAGATTTTATCGATATTTAGAGTGTCGGTGTGGTACTACCATGTCTTAGAGAAACTGTAGGTGATGTTCATGTTTCAGATATAAAATTGATTTTTTATAAATCTGGAAGAAAAACAAAAGTATAACGAGAAAAATAGTCATACAATTTATAGGATTTTTTAAATTCCATTTGACACATTAAAAGCATAATTGCCCAGAGAGTTAACAGATTCTTTTGTTCTCCAACCAAAGAAAAAGGCCCAATTCAAAGGCCCCAAATAGCATTGCTGTTGACATTGTTTGTACTTCACTCCAGTGCACTTAAAACGCCAGATGTTAGTGTCTGGCAGTCAGGGGTTGAGTGCATCCAGTCATGAGGGCAGACCAGCCCCAGCGCAGTGCTGGGCTCCACCAGGCCGAGCTGGGCTTGGAGTCCACATGTGCGTGCAGCCTGGGGCCGCCGCCACGCCACTGTGGTGTGGGCTGATGGGACGGCAGGGGCTGCAGCTACCCCTGATGGTGCATTTGAGGGAGCTTTCATCAAGGCCTTGTTAGGGTTGCTTCCCCACAAGCCCAGGATGACCCCTCTATGTCTATGAGCATGTAGCTAGCGGTGATGCTGGCCCAAGTTTCTTGTTTCTAGGAAAGGGTGAGCCTGCCTGCCAGTCTGTGAATCAGGGGAAGGCCCTCTGGACTTGGGGTCAACAGGAGTCAGGGGCCTATCTGCCATCTCTAAAGGAGATGATTACTTGTGTCGTCCTGGGTTTCAAGGAGGCGCAGGGGAGGCCTTCCCGGGGCACAGGGGCCCTCAACTGGAGTTTGGCTCAGGTGATTGGGGATGTCAGCCTGGAAGGCACCCTGGGGTTGATGTCTGGCTTTCTGTTGGGAGCACTGTGAAAGGACCCCTGACCACACTGTCGGCACTGGGGGGGATCCTGCTCACAGTCCAGAGGCAGCAGCCGTTCTGCTGTGTCTGTGTGGCTGCGGCCCTCAGACTGGTCTGGACAGTCCCTGAGAAGATGAGTGTCTTTGTCGTTGGTGTCCCCCCAGCCCTCAAGACTACACCCCCACGGCAGGTTCTGCTGTCAGAATCCCTGGATTGACGCCTGGGCCTCTGTCCCAACAGCTTGGCTTCCAAAATACTCTCAGGCTTGGCCCCTGGCCCTTGGCCCTGGCTCTTCCCTGATCTGTCTGCCTCCAGCCTTGTCCCCTGGATGTCCTGGAATAATTTTTCTCAAATGCAAACCTTGCTCCCTTCTAGGCCTTGCTCCTTGCCTATGGAAAGAAATGCAGATTACTGGGGCCTGTGAAGACTTGGACTTAGTCTGGCCTCACCCCTGCCCCCACGCCCCACTGGTGAGACCCCTGCCGGCCTCAGAGCCTGTCCTGTGCGCTCCCCTTGCCGTGGCCCAGCCCTCGCCTTTTCCGTGCCCAGTCGTGTTTGGCTCAAGTGTCCCGTTTAAAGCCTTTCTGGCGTTGTTGTCATAGTTGCAGTGATGCACAGTCCCCAGGTTCCCTCAGTGTGGCTCTCCCGCGTGATTGCCACATGTCTTGTGTCTCCTCTGCCTAATTAACTGGCACTTCCACCCCTAACTTAGGTGCCTTGCCTGCACCAGGCCAGCCCAGGTGCACAGTGGTCCATACTGTGTGTGGAGACCACCTGGACCTGCCTGCCCTGGGCAGCACTGCCGAGCACCTGGAGTGGAGCTGCAGCCATCGCAGGGCTGGTGGCACCCCCTCCCAGGGGTCTCCAGCTGCTTGGCTCAGGAGGCACTTTCCGGGAGGTGGCGCCGTCCTCCCTGTTGGTTGAGGAAGCTGGGTGTGAGCAGTGTGAGGGCTGTCCCAGCAGCCGGATGCTGGGGGGGCTGATGCTGAAATGTGCCGGGTTGTAGAGCCCAATGAGGCCACTGGGGACCCTGGTAATTATGTGGGCAGAGAGAAAAGTCTCCCCAGAGGACCCTGATTGACAGTGAGAAGGATTCCTGAGATGGTTTTTTGTTTTTGTGGGGTTTTTTCAATTTTTTTTGCAAAACCAGTTTAATTTTAGGTGATTGAGCCTCCCGGCATGGTTGCAAAAGGGAGCGTAGTTTTGGGATTTGAAGCATTGTGCGCATTATCTGAGTGCTGCGAGCCCAGGGCGGCAGGGGGCGCCTCGCTCTCCTGTAACCTCATGAGCAAGGGCAGAGGGGTAAGCAGGGGCCGGAAGGTCCACAGCCTGTGGCGCTCTGTCCACGGAGGCCGGCTGCTGGGCACTACCCTGTGTGGCTTTCGTTCCATGGATGGGAGTAGGGAAAGGGCAGAACTGCTTTGGCCACCAGGAGCTCCTCCCCGGCTGCACTCTCTGTTCCAGGAAGGGTCTAGGTCTCTGAGTCTCCTGTGACTAGGGCGTGAAGGTGGCCTCGTGGGTGGATTCTGCAGTGCTTTACTCTGCCAGGCATTGTTCAAGCATGTTGCAGTGAGGCTGTGAGGGAGGAACAATTACTCTCCCATTTCACAGATGAGGAAACAGGCAAAGAGAGGTAAAGCCACTTGTCCAAAATAAGCAGGCAAGTCGGAGCTGAGCTGGAATTCGAGCCCAGGCCACCAGGGGCTAGTTCCAACCATGGTGCCTCTGCTCAGGGGCAGCAGTAGCCCATAGATGTGTGTGTTCAGCCCCACAGTGGTTTTCTTTATCTGTTTTTCATTGAGTTAGCTGTCAGCACTGAAGGTCAGATGGCACATAAAATTCTGTCCAGCTCTCCTCAACAAATCTGTAGCTCTGAGGGTTCCGGTGCAATCCGTGGGACCCATTGCCTGGAGGTGAAGGGACATGCCCAAGACCATCCCACTCAGCCGCCTGAGCTCAGACAGGGGTCTGGGTTCCTCCGGATCAGTGAGACACAGGCTCTGGCTTGTCACTCTTCGCCCTCCTGCTGCCTGGTGTGTCCCCCCCCCCCCCAGCCCCCGCCCTGCTCCTGGTGGTTCAGGCACCAAGATAGGCGCAGCATCACACAGGAGCAGGCCCTCAGTGAGCTGGTCTCACTGGCTTTCACTGTCTCACAGGGGTCTCAAACTCAACTCAGCATGTGGGCCGCAGAGCAAGATCACAGCCATTGCCGCACTAGGTCTACAAAAGGCAACTGTTACGCAACACTTTTCTCACTGCAGTTGAAAACAAACAAAAAAAACAACAAGCACAATGGTACATGCAGTTTACTCAGTGTCACAAAACGACCAGAAACTGTAGTTCGCATCACAACTGCTGTTAACTAAGCTAATATCTAGCTAAGATGCTAGAGAAATGAAAAATACAAGTAGGCCTCTAGGCTTACTTAATTTTATCCAAAATATTTTGAACTTCGTGGATTAGTCTGCGGGCCGCACAAAATTGTTCGGCGGGCCGTGAGTTTGAGACCCCTGGTTTAACAGATTGATCCGGAATCTTTGACAAATTTGTTCTGGTGCCCTAAGGTTTCAAGATACCAAGGATTATTTCTGGTCTTCCAAGTATTTGCTGGAGACATGCGGGACGTGCCGGCATGTGTGAGCTCCTGTTACTACGCTGTGTGTTGGTGGAGTCATTGTGCCTGTCTCCTGTAACGGGCACCTCATCAAGGTGGGCTTAGTGTTGCAGGTGTGGCGAGGGGATCCTGAAACCCAGAAATAAATGTGACCCTGCAGAGGTCCAGACGTTCCAGTTCCTACTTCCAGTCCCTTTTCCTTCTGGTTTTGTTTCTCTGATGTGGGAAGCACAGAGACAGCACCATTCTTACCTAAAAGACTAAAGGAAAAAATGTAAAATAATGGCTCTTTAAAAATAATGTAAAAGATAGTGTTTGTATGAGGATGAGGAAGGCCATGAAAGGTTCTGTGAGGGGTGTGGGCGTGGCAGGAATGAGCTTTTGAATACATAGCTTGACATTGTTTTATTACAAGTTTTTATTACTTTTTTCATTACTGTATCTAATAAAGTAATATAATGACATGAAGTTTTATTGAAGGTGTACTACTCAGAGACAGTTTGTGGACAGGGTGCCTTGGGGGTCCGTCTCTCCTAGCCCTCCAGGAGGGAATGCACATTTGTCGAGGCCACGAGTGACACACCTGTGAAGGAAATGACATTTCACAGGGACGTGTAGTCACAGTACTGTTCCCTTCACCCCAGCAGTGCAGTAGGGGCCTTAGAGGCCTGGAAGGGTGGTCTTCAAGGAGAGTCTTCGAGAGAGGTCTGAGCCCCCGGTCACTCTTGAGGCCCCTGCGGGGATGGGAGCTGCCTGCCAGGACTTGAAGCTGGGAGTGCATTGGGGGTCCCCAGGGCTGGACAGGAGCAGACTGGCCTGGCCAGTAGAAACACAGCGTGAGCCACATGTGTGCCACGTGTAGAATTGAAACCTTTCCAGCAGCCACATTTAAAAAGGCAAACAAAAAACAAATGAATTCATTTTAATGATATATTTTATTTAACCCAGTTTACCCAAAATATAATTTCAACATACAATCAATATAAAAAATTATGACAGATATTTTCTCTTTTTTAAATGAAGACTCTTTTGAAATCCAGATTATACCCCGACTTGTAACACCTCAGTTCATGCTGGCCACATTTCAAGTGCCCGGTAGCATCATATGGCTGGTGGCCAGTGTACCTTTATGAGTGAGGACCGCAGATTGATTGTGCAGTGTTTAGCATTAGAGAGGCTGTCCTGCCCAGCTTACTCCAGTGGTGCCTTTGAAACGAGGGGTCCTCCTGGAAAGCACGGCCAGCAGGTGTCTGAGTACAGGCTGGGGGGGAAGCAGAAAGCCCGGAGCCACGAAGCTCACAGTCAGGTTTCCCCCAATAGTGAACCAGAGACTGATTTTTATTTTCTTTTGGTGTTGCTGTACTCATAATTTTTTCTACTGTTCATAAGTTTACCATTAAAATTATTTTATATTTTATATATCTTTCCATGAAAAGGCAGAAGGCTGAAGGAGACATGCTTCTTTCCCTCCTCCCCCACCCACCCATTTTCATGACTCTGAGCTCTTAGGCCTTTAATACCATTGGGGTTACTTCTAATCTTGAGGTTGAAGAAGCTCTAAAATCAAGGTGTTCATAGCAGCCAGCTCACCCACGTCCCACATTCCCCTTAAGGTATCATGTTAAATGCTTTGACTTGTGATGACAATATTATGACAAGCCAGAGAATTTAGGGTTGCACTGGAAGCCTCCCCTCTCATTGTCCCCAGTGAGGTGGGCTTCGCTGAAGGCACCGCAGTCCGCCTGCTTCCTTTGTCTCAGGACATTCCTGGCCCTGTCACTCAGCTGCAGGGCACAGTTGAGCCCTAGCATAAGGAATTGCCCGGGCGTTGCAGGCAGGCTCCTGCCAGATGGGCACCTCAGTTCATCCTCTTTTGCTTTGAGAGCACAGTTTTTGGGGTGGGGGTGGCATCAGGAGTGTTTCAGAGCTGACAGTTTGATTTTGGCAAAGGATGGTTTCCTCCAGAGATTGCTAAAGGACTGAGGAGTGGGTAGGCCCGTTCCCAGAAGAACCCACCCCAGCCTTCCCTTCCTAAAACACACCTGAGCTGTATTCAGGGAGAGCTGGAAACGGAGTTTGAACCTGGGTGTGTGGGAGGCAGCCTCCTTTCCCTGGGGCCTCAGAGAAGCAACCTGGCGACAGGGGCCTCTGCCTCTCCGTGCTCCTCCTGGACCGCGGGGTGCTGCTGTGGGCCTGTGTGTGGTGAGTGACGGGCTCAGGTCGGTCAGCACCCACAGGGCCACAGGGCTTGGTCACTCAGGGCGAGCCTTGCTGGGTGGGCTGTTTGAGAAGAAAAGGGAGAAAAGAAGGATCCTGTCTGAGAAAGAAGAAAAAGCACCTTTGCCTTGATTAATTCTGCTCATTTTGATGATAAGTGTGGCAAGGAGGACCTACCCCAACCCAGGAGAACTCTGGCTTTAGTGGGAGACACCCCCCCCCCCAGCTCTCTGGGCAGCCGGAAGGCTGGGCAGGACCCTCAGTTTATCCGTTTCAGAGTACAGACAGTCCCTGACTGGCACGGGTTCCACCTACAGTTTTTCAGCTTTTACGAAGATTTGAAAGCTATATACATAATCTATAACATGAGATATTTAATACCTTATTATAAAATAGGCTCTGTGGCCCTGGCCGGTTGGCTCAGCGGTAGAGCGTCGGCCTAGCGTGCGGACGACCCGGGTTCGATTCCCGGCCAGGGCACATAGGAGAAGCGCCCATTTGCTTCTCCACCCCTCCGCCGCGCTTTCCTCTCTGTCTCTCTCTTCCCCTCCCGCAGCCAAGGCTCCATTGGAGCAAAGATGGCCCGGGCGCTGGGCATGGCTCTGTGGCCTCTGCCTCAGGCGCCAGAGGGGCTCTGGTCGCAATATGGCGACGCCCAGGATGGGCAGAGCATCGCCCCCTGGGGGGCAGAGCACCGCCCCTGGTGGGCGTGCCGGGTGGATCCCGGTCGGGCGCATGCGGGAGTCTGTCTGACTGTCTCTCCCTGTTTCCAGCTTCAGGAAAAAAAAAAAAAAAAAAAAATAGGCTCTGTGTTTGATGACTTTGCCCAACTGTGAGCTAATGTGTTTTGAGCACATTTAGGGTAGGCAAGGCTATGATGTTTTGTAGGTTAAGTGTATTAAATGCATTTTTGACTTAGATATTTTCACCTTATGGTGAGTGTGTTGGGATGTAAACCCGCTGTAAGTCAAAGAGCCGTACCCCAGGCAGCTGGACAGAATCCTCGGTTCTGACTGGCCCCCTTGCTTCCAGGCATGACGGGCTTGGCTGCTCATGTCTGAGTGTAAGTCCCTGCCTTCCCTCTGCACAGGGCCCCTGGACACCGACAGTCCTCTTTACCTCCCCTACAAGACGCTGGTCTCCACGGTCGGAAGCATGGTGTTCAACGAGGGCGAGGCCCAGCGGCTCATTGAGATCCTGTCGGAGAAGTCTGGTGTCATTCAGGACACCTGGCATAAGGTGGGCCCACGCTCCGTCCACGTTCATTGTCCTCTAGCTGACCTAGTGGTTCCCCCCCCCCCCCCAGGACCTGTGAGTTGTAGTGGTTACCTGGTTCTGAGGCTGGCCACGCCCATCTTGCCACGCTGCACAGGGCATAGCCTCTGTTTGCCTTTCTCAGCAGAGCCCTGTTGCCCTTTGCAAGCAGGGCTGCATGAATCCACCCTGCAGATCCTGCCACAGCCCAGCATGGTGGGGCCACTAATGTACAAAGAGCCAGGGCCAGCTCTGAGTTACAGGGTCCTGGGGCATACTGTGAGGGAACCCTGTGTTGGGGCCAGTTCAGAGGCTGGCACCACCCTCTAGTACTTTGGTGAGTGAGTAGCTGCTGTTTATTTGTTCCTTAATCAGAGTTGAAATTGTAGGTAGTTTTGATAGAGACTTTTGTGGCAACTTAGTGGTAGAAATGTTGAGGGGTGTCCTGAGAGGCCAGTGGCACCTGCTGAGTGGCTCAGCCCTTGCTGAGCTGTGACATATCATGCAGTTGTAGGGAGCTGCTCACTCAGTAAGCATGGGGGGCAGGTGGAAGTGGTTTTCTGGGTGTGCGTGCCTGGAGAAGCTCAGGCTGACCCCTGCCCTCCAAGGAGAGAGCCCAGGACTCAGCTCTGGCTGCTGTCCCCAGAATACACTTGCCCTCCCATGGTTCTGTGCTTCAGCCAGCAGCCCGTGGGCTGTACATGGCATTAAGGGGTGGGCCCTGAACCAGGAACAACAGCCACTGCCCCTCAGTGAGGCAGGAAGAGGCCCTGGCCTCCACTGACCCAAGTGAATGGGAAGCACCATTCTCCTGAAAAGTACTTCGGAGACCCAATGCTGTTGCGGGACAGCTTCTATGCGTGCAGGTCCGGGAGGCTGCGCAGACGGGGTGGCTGAGGCGGGGTGCCCCCGGAGTGTCTGGAGGCAGGATGCACCGCGCGTCCTGAAGTTCCTGCTCCCCCCTCATGAGGACACTGCTCTTTTCCTGGGTCAGAGCCTGACTGCTGGGTGGTGGGGACAAACCCGGTGATCCCTCTGTACCCTCTGTTAATGTGGCCCTGTGGACATTTCTAGGCCACTCAGAAGGGCGACCCTGTGGCGATTTTGAAACGCCAGCTGGAGGAGAAGGAGAAGCTGCTGGCCACGGAGCAGGAGGACGCGGCTGCTGCCAAGAGCAGACTGCGGGAGCTCAACAAGGTACAGCCACGCCCGCCCCTGCATCCTGGGGTCGGCTTCCCTGCTGCGCTCCTTGCTCGGGCTTGCTGAATGTCAATGCCCCCAAACCAGTGCACACTGCAACTGTGAGCCCTGAGGACGGCCCGTGCAGCCCCTGGGGCTTCGTGCGATGATGGCTCCCAATCAGAACTAAGAATGCAGGGACGTTAAGTGGGGTTAGGTATGTATGTGATGGGGTGGACCATCACGTCATTGTCCCACAGGGATGGGCTGTTGTTTCAGGGCGTACACCCTGAAAAGGGGCTGGGCACAGGTGATCCACAGTTGTTTTCATGGGGAGTGGGTGGGAGCTACTTTTCTCCATTTTCTGATGCCTGTGGAACAGTCCTGCAGAGAAAGCCTGGCTCCTTGTGTCAGCTGATGGCTTGTATATGTAACGCCTGCACTCAGTGAACAACAGTCAGATGAGTTGGGACACAGGCACAAGGGGCTGCTGTCCCCCTGCCAGAGCTCCCTGGGGCTTCTCTCCTCTCCTTCTCAGGAGAAAGTTGCTCTCGCCCTCTCCCTCTCCCTACTTACCTTCCTCCTCTGTTGGGACAGTGGGTACAGAAGGTGGCCTGGGCCTCAGAATGCCCCCAATGTGTGGGCTGCAGCCGCTTCTCTGGGCACATTGAAGGAGAATTAGAAACGAGACAGGCTAAGTTTCTGTCCTAACTTGGTGGATGTGGCTCTGAGCCAGACAGGAACTTTGATAAAGGAAGGCAGGAGTAGAGATGAGGCTTTGACTGGTTATTCTTTTTTTTTTTTTTTTACAGAGACAGAGAGAGGGATAGGGACAGACAGACAGGAACGGAGAGAGATGAGAAGCATCAATCATCAGTTTTTTGTTGCGACACTTTAGTTGTTCATTGATTGCTTTCTCACATGTGCCTTGACCGTGGGCCTTCAGCAGACCGAGTAACCCCTTGCTTGAGCCAGCGACCTTGTGTCTAAGCTGGTGAGCTTTGCTCAAACCAGATGAGCCTGCGTTCAAGCTAGGGATTTGGGGGTCTCAAACCTGGGTCCTCCGCATCCCAGTCCGAAACTCTATCCACTGCACCACCGCCTGGTCAGGCTGACTGGTTAATGCTTTGCCTAAAAAGGAAAGAAAAAGGTCTCCGTGGCCTTCACTAGAGCTTGGTAGTTTCTGCCTGCGGGCTCTTTCTCAAAACTGTTCACACATGGCCTTTATGTGAACTTCTCTTGGGTTGTTGGTTAAATGTAGTAGGGTGACTGGAGCTATTTGCCCTGCTCCCAGGAGTCGATTGCACTTGTCTTTTTCTGGTAGACATGCCATAGTGTGCCCTAGGCGAGGAGCATTTACACCATGGGAGTGGGCCAGCAGTACACATCAGAGCCCTCACTCCTGAGAGGCAGCCAACTAGCACACCTCTGGTTAAGAGTCTGGTTTCAGGGGGCCATCTCCCATTTGTTTGTCTTTTTTTTTTTTTTTTTTTACAGAGACAGAGGGATAGACAGGGACAGACAGGAAGGGAGAGAGATGAGAAGCATCAATCATCAGTTTTTTGCTGCGACACCTTAGTTGTTCATTGATTGCTCTCTCATATGTGCCTTGACCACGGGCCTTCAGCAGACCGAGCAACCCCTTGCTCGAGCCAGTGACCTTGGGTCCAAGCTGATGAGCTTTGCTCGAACCAGATGAGCCCACGCTCAAACTGGTGACCTCGGGGTCTCGAACCTGGGTCCTCCGCATCCCAGTCCGACACTCTATTCACTGTGCCACTGCCTGGTCAGGCTGTTTGTCTTTTAAACAAATGCCTAAGAAAATTTGTTGACATCTCCAAAGTAAAGTGAGAAGAAACAGGAGTGAGTATTCCCAAGGCTTGCCGGCCGTGTGGTTACTTGGCTATTTTCTTGTGCCTGGTGCCTGGAATTAGGGATGGGCTGCAGGTATGATGAGTGAGTAAGTGCAACCCCATGGTGATGCTGGCCCATCTCTTCCCCGTTGCTGGTTGGTGTCGTCAGCCACCGTGGACAAATGCACCCTGCAGAAGGAGGCCCCTTTGACACTGCCCCTGAGCTGGACACTTACTGCTTTCCCTCTGCTTGATGAGATTTACAAAACCACAAGGGCAGCTAACCTGTAGACACTCCTCAGGTCTAGATGCATGTCCATCCGTCCGCTGGTAGGTCCCTGGCTGCCAGCTGCAGGGGCCTGTGAGACATGCAGGGGTGCAGCCCTGGGTTTTCATGACTTTCTCACTGTCCAGGAATCACTTTGCTCTGACGCACGGGGATGTCTGATGGTGTGTCCAGCCCTCCCTCCTTTACCACATCCTCCTCCCTGCAGCTGAGCAGATCCTCCTGGGCTCTCAGGTGCTAGCCTGGTCCTGCAAGGCCCTCTTTCAGCTCTGCCAGTGGCTCCTAATCTTCAGACCTGAGTCTGTGCCCTGCGCGCCTCCTCTGGTCCCCCACCCCATCTTCTGTGCAGAGTGCTGCACCTGTGTCACCTACTGGTCCCCTCCTCCTGCTCTTCCATAATCTCAAATGCCCTTCACTGCTGGACTGGCTGGACATTTTCTTCCTAAAAGGTTCAATTTGTTCTCCCTGGGGATCCTTCCGGAGCCTCCGTTTTCTTGTCTCAGCACAGGTCATCATTGCAGTAATGTACCATTGTGTCTGTCCCGGTTGACTCTAGTCACCTTGCTTGGCTCAGCCTAGCAGGCCCGTCAGCAAGTGGCTACTAAGGCCCAAGGCCAGCAAAGAGGCCACTAACAGATGCCTCTATTAGTTTTATGTTGCCATCCTTCCTTCCTGTGCTCTGGACTCCGTGGGCACTGGGTCCCTGCATTTTTCTGGAGAATTTTGGGCAGAGCTGAGGTTTTGACTTTATTCTTGTCGTGTCTCCTAGCCCAGCACCATTGAGGGAAGTTATATGAGAAACAAAATTATTGAAAATGTGGGTGTTCCTGTTAACTCAGTTCCCCCCAGAAGCTGGTGAGAAGGATAGGATTTGGTTCCCTCTTTGTGTCTTTTTTTCCTTGTGGATTGTTTTCTGTGACAGATCCATGCTTTGCAAATGGGAGTCCAGCAGAGTTGGGTTCAAGGACCATTTCAGGCACCAGCTGCAGGAGTTAACAGGCGTGGGCACCCCAAGACCTCTGTCCTAGGCTTTGAGAATCTTACGGGTCCTATGTCTGGGTTCGACGGTCATGCATGGTGATGGAACAGTCCTTCTGGAAACCATCTTTCTAGCTGTTGTCTCCTTAGGCACCAGGCGCCCTGTCATGGGGCCTCTGCCTGAGGCGCAATTCTGGACTAGACCCTATCCTGTGTTCGCTCAGCCCAGCAAATCCAGGTCTAACTTTATGCAGTCATGGAGACTGTCGGGGTGGGTGTGCTCCCAGGGGTAGGGTGGGAGATATTCTCGGTGGCAGACGTTTCTGATGGGAGCCGCCAGCTGGCCATGCCTCGGCAGGCCTCGAAGCTCACACTCGGCAGGGGGCACTCTTGGACTAGTAAGCAGAGTGTCCTTTCTGGGTCTGCAGTGCTATAATGGTGCCCAGCCTTGTCGCCCAGCCCCATCAAGGAAAACTGGGCTCCAGCCTCTACCATCACTGGTCATGTCTTTCAAGAAAGTAAATCTGACCCCTTGCAACTGAATTAAGAATTTGAGAAGCAAGAGGAATCCTGGGATTTTGAGCTGCTAGAAGAAAAAGAAGCCAAGGAAGGCTAAACAAGTGCCCTCAGGAGAAGCTGGCCTTTCTCTGCCCTTTAAAGGGACCCAGAGGCAAAAGGAAGGGAAATCCCATTGAATTCTGGTGGCCTTGGGATTCTGTCCCCAACAGAGTGCCACCTTTATGCCCTGAGCCCAGCTGAATGCCAAGATCTGCATGTACCCTGCCCAGGATGGGGAAGGCTGTCCCTAGTCAGATGCTAAGTGCCAGCTTTGGATGTTCAGTAGGCGTGGCCAGCAGAGGTGGGTAGAGAGTGACCCACATGTGCCTGTACCACCTGCTGCTAGTGGTGCTGTGGGCTGGGCACTCAGGGTCTCTGAGTTTTGGTTTCTTCTTCCAGTCCTGGATTCTGTATTAGAAAGGGTCTCCCCGCATTGCTAGTGTGTGGAGTTTTGTGGGTGCTGTGGCCAGAGGCATGTGTGTTAGAGGAAGCTTGGTGGAGCTTCAAATTCCCACTGAGTTGCCTGGTCCTTCTTTAGAGGTGCCGGGCCAGCCAGAGGAGTGCAGTACCGTTTCGATCCTCTCACTATTGTGGGCCCTTATGGAATCACACTGTCCCAGATTCCAGGCTACCTCTGCTCCCCAGTCTGAGACGTCTCCTTCCCAGGGCTCAGTGAGCTCAGCTTTAAATGGGATCAAGGTCCTCCCCTTACTGGGAGAATTGAATGAGACACTGCTTGTCCCAGAGGTGGCGCACCCATGGGCCACCCTCCTGTTTCTGTAGGTGATCAGTGGAGTGTTCCTGAGCCTGGACCTTGTGCTCCCCTGGGCGCTCACCCTGGTGGGGCCAGGAGGAGGACTGTCTTTGAAAAGTGGGGCCAGTGTGGTCCCAGGGAAGGCCAGGCACAGCAGCCCTGGCACCCAGTGACTATCCTGATGTGCCCCACCCTTTCCTGGCATCCAGTTCTCTCCTATCTCAGACAAGAGGGACACTCTGGCTCTTTGGGCCGGGTTTCCATGGCAGCCCTGGCCTGGAGAGGGAGAGGATTCCCTGCTTCTCTTATTCACTGCCCAGGATACGGAAGGGACAGGGCCTTGAATCTCATGAGAGACTTGCGTCCCAGTCACCCAGGCCAGCTGGACCCATACCAAGTGGTTGCCATTCTGGCTGGAGGCCCATGGACGGAGCGCACCCCTCTCCGGGGGCCCATTGCATCAACCCTTCCTCATACTGTGATTCCCTGCTTCCACAGGCTCACGTCCTCTGCCGTTCCTTCTGGGATGACACGGATCCCAGCCAGCTCCCCTGCCTGCCCCTCCCACCCTGGGCTCTGCCACTGCCTGAGGCTCTGGGTCCCTGGGCATGAGCATCCTGTGTTCATGGTGGTATCTGACATTGCCCAGAGCAGAAATTCCCCAGGCTGGGGTGGAGGCCTGAGTGGCTGATACAGGCCCTCTAGGAATGAGACTGATTCCCCAACCACAGTGGGACAGGCAGCTAATCGTGTCCCCACCCCAGCCATCAAAACTTGGAGCCTTGTCAGTCCTGACAGAGGCCAAGATGTCAGAACTAAGCTAAGTGAATGGAGTGCTGTAATCTCAGCAAGACTGAGCCAGTGACCCTGGAGAGCCCAGGGACAGCGTGCTGTGCTTACTCTGCTCCCACAGGTGCCCACCATATCCACTGTGGCCAAGGCCTGCATCTAGCCCTGTGCCTGGCCTGGCCAGCAGAGCTGTCTCCTGCCTGCTGTCTGAGTGGCTGCGTGGGTCTGAGAACTCCGGAGGGAAGGGTCTTGTGACTCTGCTCTGAAGTTCCTTCCCGCCCCAGCTGATGCTCTGGGTTCTGATGGTTTTGGTCCCATCTGATAAGCTCCTGCCCTCTGCTCTCTTTAGGAGCTGGCAACAGAAAAGGCCAAGGCAGCAGCCGGGGAAGCCAAGGTGAAAAAGCAGCTGGTGGCCAGGGAGCAGGAGATCACGGCTGTGCAGGCCCGAATGCAGGCCAGCTACCGGGACCACATGAAGGAGGTGCAGCAGCTGCAGGGCAAGGTGGGCAGTGCTTGTGGGGTGTGGTCGGGGCCAGGGAGGGTGGCACAGTTTCCAAAGGGCAGTAGAGGATGCCCTCGGGGGCAGAGGCAGGGTGGGGTCTGCGGAGTCTGGTTGGTTCTTAGAGGAAGCAGCTGTATAGTGGCTGCCAGCCTGCTGTTTTATTGGCCACATAGTGGCTGCCAGCCTGCCTTGTGTGTTTAATGTTACTAACCAGGGAGATGTAACAGACATTTTAAATAGCACAGTCTGGTCCTAAGCGGCCAGACCTGTGTCCCATCCCCTGGGTGCCCATGGGTCACGTTCCCAGCCTCCATGTGATCCTGGAATAATGCTGGCTCCGCCTTTTCCATTTGAGGTTCCACCTAAACAAAACGCCTAGCACCACGTACTCTGTGATGTGGCCGGGGAGGGCCTGTCCTGCTCAGCCTGCACGGCCAGAGCCCTGGGCCTCAGCTGCTCAAACCTGCGTGCTGTTTGTGATGGGCCACCGGAGGCCAGGGCGCCAGAGTCGAGGCTTCCTTGGGGTAGTTGTAGGCCGTGGCTGTGGCTGAGTCCTTTGTCTCAGACCTAGGAGGCAGAGTGTGTGGAGCCTGTCTGGGACTCCGCGCTGATGAGCACTTTGCCGCTAAGAGGCCATAGCCAGGAGACAGGAGAATGGAGACGTGTGTCCGAAGATCATTCTTGGCCCCAAGCTCCTGATGCTAGAGCTATTTGGTTTTTAGACCCCTTGTTCTTAGGGGTCCCCCCTCCTGTAGAGAAGCGAAGCCCTCGGGGTTTTGTCTGCAGGCTGTGGTCTTAATAACCTCACTGGAAGCCAGTGCTCTGTAAGGCCAGGCGGCACTCTGATACCCCATCGATGACTTTCAGATCCGGACTCTTCAGGAGCAGCTGGAGAATGGCCCCAACACCCAGCTGGCCCGTCTGCAGCAGGAGAACTCCATCCTGAGGGACGCCTTGAACCAAGCCACGAGCCAGGTGGAAAGCAAGTAAGCTCAGTGCTCCCAGGCGGACTCTGCGGTGGCCCAGCCCGGGGGGACCCAGAGCTGAGGAGGGCCCCCAAGCCTCTTGCAAGGCTGCAGTGGGTGTGCTGTAGTTTCTCACTGGTCTGGGCTGGCTGTGACTTCTGTGCATCCCCATTCGGGGCTCTGTCCTGGTCCTTCATCTCATCTGGTTCTGAGCGGCTGAGCCTTCCAGCACATGGCTGGTGTCTTCTCACTTGGTCAGGCTGCAGCAGAGGGGAGCTCCAGCATGCCCATGCCATCAAGTGCCCCTTAGGGTCAAGGTGGGCCAGCATCTGCTTTCCTGGACAAGCAGATACTTTTTCCATGTCTGTCTTTACAACACCTTGATTTGAGGATTTTAAAAACTCTGGACTGTGGCCAAGTGTCAAGGACAAGGATTGTCCAAGGTCAGAGTGTGATGTGGTATAGGGCCCTGCCGGGGGCCTGAGCACCCTGACTGCACCAGGACGCGGTCTCTCGTGCAGAGGGACATGTGCTTTCCGTGCACTGGGGGCGAGCACGGCCTCGTGGCACGCCAGCCTGCTGAGTGGACTTGTTGCTCTCAGCGCTGCCTCGGGCAGAAGTGCTACAAGTCCACAGCAAGCAGGCTGGCTCCAGAAGGCAGAACCGAGTGTCACCGTATTGAGGACACCTTTGGTGTTCCTTGATTCTCTAGTCTGAGCATTGCAGTCTCAATAGGCTGTCCTGGAGGAAGCCCCTGCATTTTCCTTGATTCACATTCTTTGCTTTCTCCTGGCCTGAAGTATCCAGACCCTTCTTTCTGGGGATCTGTGTTCTCCCCAGAGCGTCTGCTTTCACCAAGAGAACTGAGCGAGGCAGAGTGCGGGCTCCCTCCATGGCTGCCTCAGCCGGAAGTTGAGGGGATCAAGTTGGCCCAGATCTAGACCAAGGAGGAAAGTCAGTGCCCACTCATCTGTTTTGCTGGTGGTCCCGGAGCAGAGTGAGCTCTGGAGGCCACCTTCTCCAGGCCGGTTCCTTCTCTCTGGAGGCCTCCTCTGGGTGTACGTGTGGACACATCTCCACCTCCGTCTTGGCTGGTGGGCAGGTTGGAGGTTTGTGTCGGGTTCTTCTCAGCAGCCACAAGTAGAAGGTGAACACAGTGATGGGAAACGCTCCAGTGTGGAATTTGCTGTGGCCTCACTACTGTGGACCCCTTCCTGGGGAAGCTCCAAAGCAGGGAGACCCGTCACCCTCAGGTGGAATTTGCTGTGGCCTCACTACTGTGGACCCCTTCCTGGGGAAGCTCCAAAGCAGGGAGACCCGTCACCCTCAGGTGGCAGCTGATTCTGTCAGTCTGTGGAAGCCTTGCTCGTGAGGGGTGGGTGTTCCCGGGCCCCTCCCAGAGCCTTTCCTGGGAGCTCTCCAGTCTGAGTTTTGGTGCTGTAAAGCAGGGGCCTTTGATGGCCCCCTGGTGCAGATGAGGAAACCCAGGGTCAGAGGTGTGGACCTCCCCAACCCTCAGCGATAGACAGAGCTGGTGTTAGCCAGGTTTCCTGCCTCCCAGGATTGTGGACAGTCTTGTCTGTGCCCTCGTCTTGCCTGGCTCTGTCCCTTGGCTGGACCAAGGCAGTGGTGAAGGAGGTTGGTGTGCTGATGACCTCCTCACATTAGAAAAGGCGGGTTAAGCTGCCTCTCTTTTCCTATCAATCAAGTCTCCTTCTCTCCCTCCTGAACTTCTCCCTGGTCCTGAGACCCACCTTCTATGCAGTGTTGAAGGCTCTGTTTTGTGAAGAGCCTCAGTCTCCTGCTTCAGGTAGCCTCCAGTGAATAGGGCACGTGGACTCCAATGGCTACTGCCCTGGCCTGCAGGGGATCGAGGCAAAGCAGCCTGCACCCCAGCGCTTGTTTGGACCCTGACTGGCAGTGAGGAGAAGAGTTGCACCTTTCTGTCTGGATTTCCCGATATCTGGGAGGGCGCCGTGGAATAGAGCTGTGCGCATCTTGCCCTTCGCGCTCTCTGGTGCATGCGCCATGCTGGTGAAGCCCCACCTGGCTGGCAGTCCTCCACTGTCAGACAGGAGGGGCTGTGGTAATGACTCCAAGACTTGGGAAACTACAAGAGCAGGTGCCCAGAGGGAAGGCTCATGGCACGGTCCCAGTCAGCCAGGGGCAGCTCTCAGGGCTGGCGACAGCTGCCTCATGCCCTCTTCTGCCTGTCAGTTGGGGTTTGGTGACTCTCTTGCAGGCAAAATGCAGAGTTGGCCAAGCTCCGGCAGGAGCTCGGCAAGGTCAGCAAGGAGCTGGTGGAGAAGTCGGAGGCGGCACGGCAAGAGGAGCAGCAGCGGAAGGCTCTGGAGGCCAAAGCGGCCGCCTTCGAGAAGCAGGTCTTGCAGCTGCAGGTGAGTCCAAGCGGCCCCCTCGGTGCCCTGTTCAGCCTGGGCTGACAGCTGGAGATGCGGCAGGGCTGGAGCTGGAGCCCTCGCCTCGGCCTCGTGACTGATGGTGATAGCTTGTTAGCTTCCAATGGGTGTGTTCTCTGTGCTAAGCATGGTTCTAAGCACTTGACAAGCATTGACTCAGCTAATTCTCAGGTAGGTTCTATTGCTATCTGGAATTTACCTGTGCAGAAATGTGAGGCACAGAGAAGTTACACAACTTCCCCAGGTTGACACAGAGGTAGGATTCACCCCCAGGCCTCACCCAGAGCTGCGTCTGTTCTCCCACATTTACTACCATCTGTACACTCCGCAGCCTCAAGATGTGGCCTGGAAGCTCTTGTTTTTCCAGGAGGGTGCCCTTTATCCAAAGGAAGAAAATTGCCCCGTCCCTAGAGTACCGTGGACAGCATCAGTGTGGCCTTTCAGCTGCCTGTTGACCTCTGGGTCCCCCAGGTGGCAGGGTGACAGGGTGTGGGGAGCCTTGATTTCGTGCCTGCTTTCCTTTAGCTCTTCTGGCTGCCGAGGTAGCCCTGCCATCTGCAGGGTCCTGGGCCCTTCTGCCCAGTCACTGAAGCAGGTGTAGCCTGTGGGGCAGTGGGGCTGTCCTGTGGAAGGGACAAGAAGGACCAGTTGTAAGACTGACGTTTATGTGTATACAAGAGACGAAAAAGGAAAATGAACAGAGAAAAGAAGCTCAGTTTGGATTGTTCAGGTGGAAGTGAGGTGAATGATTTGGTGATTGCTGATTTTTACGTAAAACAGGTCCATGCAGAGCAATAAGATCAGAACCACTAGGGTGGGCGTGGCCATGAATATATCATATTTTAAAGCCTTCTGGATGGTTCTGGTGCTTCTGGGGCTACAAGCAGCCCCGTGGTGCCAGGGTGTTGCCAGTACCTGTGTCATGTGGGAGGGCGCAGCCTAGGGCCCCAGCTGGGCCCCAGCCTCTGAGCATCTCCCATCCTCTTCTGCCCCAGGTGCTTGTTCTCAGCTGAGGTCATCGGGAGTGGCCGGCCACAGGTAGTGAGGGGGACCAGGGCACAGTGTTGACAGCGAGGCGCCTGGTATCTGCTGTGGATGTTCATAGCTTCATGCCTCCGTCCCTAATAGAGGCATGACAGTAGTGCCTGTCTCTTGGGGTGGCTGGGGTGGGCGACGCATTACAGTGCCTTGCTCAGTGAATGTGAACGAGATGAGGGCCCCTCAGGAAATCTCCAGTCAGCCTGGGGCAGAGGTACAGGAAGCAGCTCTTGGTGCCGTGCTGAAGTGGAAGTGTGGTTTTCCTTTCTGTGACTGTCCTTCACCTGAAGGCCCTTCACCCTGAGCCAGCTAGCTCTCGAGCTGCGGCAGGCTCAGCCTCCCGGCATCTTCTAGTAGGTGAACGGACTTGAGAAGTCCGGGCAGGTTTTATAAAAGGCACCAGGGTAGGTGGCAGGCCGTGCCGCGCAGCCTCAGGTTTGGCCTCAGGTCTGGTCCCGTTCTGTGTCCTCACAGCCCTCTTTCCTCCTGCTCCCAGGCATCTCACAAGGAGAGTGAGGAGGCCCTGCAGAAGCGCCTGGACGAGGTCAGCCGGGAGCTTGGCCGCGCGCAGACCAGCCATGCCAGCCTCCGGGCGGACGCAGAGAAGGCCCAGGAGCAGCAGCAGCAGCTGGCTGGTGAGGGTGGAGGCCTGGCTTGGAACCCCCAGACAGGCGGTGGGGTTTGTGCCGGGGCCAGCACCC
This sequence comes from Saccopteryx bilineata, assembly GCF_036850765.1. Lineage (NCBI taxonomy): Eukaryota > Metazoa > Chordata > Mammalia > Chiroptera > Emballonuridae > Saccopteryx > Saccopteryx bilineata. The sequence goes on from NC_089495.1 coordinate 171,325,343, forward strand.
TTAGAGTGAGCCAGCCAGTCGTGTTAGTGTGTGAGGCAGGGGTGAGGCTCACCCCCATGGGAGAGCTGGTGGAGTTTGTGAGGGTTGGGTGTGGGAAAGAAGAGGGGACAAGCTCTTGAGGGCTGGTGGTGGCCAAAGGTGCTGCATCTCCAGCCTTGTCTGCTTGGGGCCCACCTAGAGCCAGGCTGGGGCGAGCTCAGGTGTCCTGAGGCTGTTGCTGGCTCTCCTGGCTGATTTCTGGACCTGTATGGCCCTCCTGGCTCAGGTAACTCGAGAGGCCAGGCTTGGCACGTGGGCCAAGGCCCCCCTGTCTCACAGGCCTGCTTCACAGTCAGGAGAGGAGGACGAGGTCGGGGGCACCAAGGGCCCCTGGGAAAGGAAGACATGCAATGTCAGTGACAGCTCGATGGTCACTTGCTCACCAGTATTTCCTGAGTGACCACCATCGGCTGAGCACTTCTCTGGGCATCTGGGACATGCCAGGAGTGAAGCAGTGGGTTACAACGGCAGTGTTCTAACAGGAGACAGACATGGGTAGATAGACACACATCAACAGGGTCAGACAGTCTTGCACTGGACAGACTTCCAGTAGACAACATGACCTAGAGCGGGCTGGTGAGCTGTTTCTGTGAAGAGCCAGGTAGTAAATATTGTGGGCTCTGTGGGCCAGATGGCATCTGTCACAGCTGTTCAGCTATGCTGCCATAGTCCAGAAGCAGCCTCAGACAGTATATAAACAGACAGGCTTGACTGTGTTTCCATAAAGCTTTATTTACAAAACCAAGGGTGGTCCATAGGCTTGGTGTGCTGACCCCTGCTCTAATGGGCCAGGTATGGTATTAGAGTGGGCTTTCGCGAGGGGTGGGAGTGTTGTTTAAGCTGAGGTCTGGACGATGGGAAGGAAGGAACAGAATGGTCAGCAAAGGACCACTGCAAATGGGAATGAACTTGAACTTGTCCTGTACAAGAAATAAAAGGTCAGTGAGTGACTAAAGCAAGAAGGCAGGTAGCCAGAGTGGTGCCCGGTGGGTGAGCCTCCCTGTGAGGAGTCTGGTGCTGTGTTCAGTGAGGGGAGTCCTCAGAGTTTGAGGCGGGGGATGGCATGATCCCATTTGCACTTTGGATGCTCTCGTGCTGGGTGGAGAGTGGACGGAGGAGCAGGAGTGGCCCAGGGCTCCAGTTCCTGCAGTCACTTGGGTCAAAAGGCAATAGGGCTGGACCCAGACAGGTGTGCTGGGAGGGAGGGAGGGACTTGGTGGACAGTGGTGTAGAATTCACAGGCCTGGAAGATGGGCGAGAGGTGGGGGCACAGGAAAGCGAGCAGTCGGGGGAGGTTCGGAGGCTGGAGTTGAGCTCCCTCAGCAGAGCTTCAGTTGGAGTGTCAGGCAGCCGAGCCTGGTTTGTGGATGAGACCAGAGCTTTGGGACTTTGCAGAGTCATAGACACGTGGATGACATTTAGAGCCAGTGAGATTTATCTTAGGTCATCGAAAAAGAACAACCCCAAAAGACCCCTGCCCTTGGTCTCGGCTAATACGAGCTAGTATCCTAGAACAGTGGTCCCCAGCCCCCAGGCCACAGACCGGTACTGGTCCGTGGGCCATTTGGTACCGGTCCGCAGAGAAAGAATAAATAACTTACATTATTTCCGTTTTATATATTTATATTTAAGTCTGAACGATGTTTTATTTTTAAAAAATGACCAGATTCCCTCTACTACATCTGTCTAAGATTCACTCTTGACGCTTGTCTTGGTCACGTGATACATTGCCACTGAAATTAAACCCATAAACTAGCAAAATGAGTAAAAAACAAAATTCTATCGAAAGTTTTTTGCGAAGTGAAAAAGGGCCAGTGAGGAGACAGAAGAAGAACCTACGACCTCGAAGAAAAAGAAGGCTTCATTTAACAGACAATACCAGGAGTCCTACTTGAAGTATGGATTTATCGCAACTGGTGATTCTCGCGCACCAAGGCCGCTCTGCATAATATACGGCGATCAGCTAGGTAATGAGGCAATGAAGCCTTCAAAACTGCTTCACCACTTGGAGACCAAGCACCCTACTTTAAAAGACAAGCCTTCCGAGTATTTCAAAAGAAAAAAGCATGAACAAGAAGGACAGAAACAATTACTGGTGGTCACTACATTAATAAATGCAAGTGCACTGAGAGCATCATATTTGGTGGCTAATCGTATTGGCTAAGGCTAAGAAGCTATTCACCATTGGTGAAGAATTGATCCTTCCAGCCACTAAAGACATTTGTTGTGAACTTCTAGGAGAGGCTGCGGTTAAAAAGATAGCACAGATACCTCTTTCGGCTACCACTATCACACGACGTGTTGAGGAAATAGCAGAGGACATTGAATCAGAATTGTTGGAAAGGATTAATAAATCACCATGGTACGCTCTCCAGGTTGATGAATCTACAGATATTGACAACAAGGCAATGCTACTTGTTTACGTGCGTTATCTTTATCAAGAGGATGTGCATGAAGATATGTGTATTATCATTGCCAACCAAAACCACAGCCACAGAACTATTTAAATCACTGGATGACTATATATCAGGAAAACTGAAATGGTCTTTTTGTGTCGGCATATGCACAGATGGAGCTGCTGCCATGACCGGAAGGATGTCTGGTTTAACTACTCGGATTAAGGAGGTTGCACCTGAATGTGAGTCTACACATTGTGTCATTCACAGGGAAATGTTGGTTAGCTGAAATATACCACCAGAACTTAACAGCGTATTGAATGATGTCGTTAAAGTTATTAACCACATCAAAGCACACGCCCTTCACTCGCGCCTGTTCGAGCAGCTTTGTGAGGAAATGAACGCGGAGCACAGACACCTTCTCTTATACACAGAAATAAGATGGTTATCCCGAGGGAGGTCCCTGGCCAGAGTGTTTGAATTATGAGAGCCGCTGCAGAGATTTCTCTCAGAAAAAAAGTCACTGCTAGCAGCACATTTCAGTGACGAGGAATGGGTCACAAAACTCGCTTACTTGTGCGACATATTTAACCTCCTCAATGAACTCAGTCACTTCAGGAGAAAATGACAGCTGTCTTCAAGTTGGCAGGTAAAGTAGCTGCATTTAAAGCCAAACTGGATTTGTGGGGACGACGCATGAATGGGTATATTTGAAGTTTATGTATTTATTTATTCATTTTTTTAGAGAGGAGAGGGAGAGACAGAGAGAGAAGGGGGGGCGGAGCTGGAAGCATCAACTCCCATATGTGCCTTGACCAGGCAAGCCCAGGGTTTCAAACCGGCGACCTCAGCATTTCCAGGTTGATGCTTTATCCACTGTGCCACCACAGGTCAGGCATGAACGGGTATATTTGACATGTTTCAAACATTTGCGGGAATTTTGGAAGAGACTGAGCCCAAGCCTTCATTGTCCCAGCTGGTGCACGATCACCTGTATTTGCTTTTAAAAGAGGTTGAACGCTACTTCCCAACCACAAAAGACCCATGAATTGCCAAGGAATGGATCTGTGATCCATTTGTCAACAAACCAGGTGAATCCAGCGTGTCTATGCAAGAAGAGGATCAACTACTGGAGATCGCAAATGTCGGCGGCCTTAAAAATATGTTCGAGACTACAACTCTGCCATGTTCTGGATTAAAGTCATGCAGAATACCCCGAGATCGCCACAAAAGCACTAAAAACCCTGATGCCATTTCTGACATCCTATTTGTGTGAAGTGGGATTTTCTGCAGTGACAGCAACCAAAACAAAATTATGGAATACACTGGACATAAGCAACACACTTCGGGTGTCATTGTCTCCCATTACCCCTAGATGGGACCGTCTTGTTACAGAGAAACAAGCTCTGGGCTCCCACTGATTTAGCATTATCGTTGTTGAGAGATAGGCTACTATCTCTCATTCTATATAAACATTATAATAAATAACCCTTAACTTACAATATTCATAACAGTGGCGAGTTGTATTTTTTCATGCACTTTATATTTGTTTTTGTGTTGTATCTTATTTTTAAGGCATGTTTAAACGTTACCATAGCGACTGGAAAGTGTTTGGAGGCAGAGGGCAGAGAGGATGTTACTCATGTTATGTTGTTGGTGCGATGTTAAGAGGACACTTCTAATAAAGTTGCATACAAGTACAAAATGGATTCATGTTTATTTTTATTGTCGTAGGTTTATGATTGGTAGCGAGCCTGAACCTATCATATTACATATTGATGTCAGACATGAAATGTTGTCAGAATAACAAATTTAAATACAGCCTGAATAATGAGGACATGCTCGTTCCTCCTTTAACTTAGCCCAGTAAATATCATAAGTTCGACAATTATATTTAAAAATACCACAGTTTTTACGCTGGTCGCATAATTTTATTTTGTTCATTTATCTGTCCCACCCTAAAGGCTGGTCCATGAAAATATTTCTGACATTAAACCGGTCCGTGGCCCAAAAAAGGTTGGGGACCACTGTCCTAGAGAACAAATTTTTAGAAACTGCAACTGAAATCTATCTTAGAGTTTCATCATTTTCCCATGAGTGATCTGAAGGCATTGCATTGTACCCTGATGGTCCTTAAATTAAGAATAAAACCAGGTTGTGACTTTCTCCAATAGCTCATAAGACGCCCCGGCCGTCGGAAGTAAGTCTTAACCCCCCAGGCACACAGAAGCAGCGAAGGAGGCAGGTGTGGTGTCCATCCAGCGCCCGCCGCCCCTGACCCACCCTGCCCCCCTCCTGCAGAGCTGCGCAGCAAACTGCAGTCCTCCGACGCCGACGTGAAGAGCAAGTGCGAGGAGCTGAGTGGTCTACACAGGCAGCTCCAGGAGTCCAGGGCGGAGAACTCACAGCTCACAGAGAGAATCCGGGCCATCGAGGCCCTGCTGGAGGCAGGCCAGGCCCAGGACGCCCAGGACGCCCAGGTCAGCTGGCACGTCCTCCTCAGGGCTGGCAGGAGGGAGGGAGTCCATTGAGCCCTGACCTCCTGTGCAGAGGGATGAGAGCAAACACCCCCTGCCCCGGTGAGTTACCAAGTGAGATGAATCTAATGGTGACTAAGGACATTTCTGTCTCTCTTTGCAGGCTGGCCAGGCTGAGACTGACCAGCAGCAGACACGGTGAGTGGAACTGGAGGGCTGCAGCCTCACCACATGTGGCCCAGGACCCTAGCATCGGGCCTTCAGCAGGGCACACGGCTCCCCTGGCATGGGCCCTTCAGCAGCCCCTGCCTTTCCTCCTTTCCTCCAGTGACTTGACGGACAGGGGTAGACCTGGTCAGGACAAAAGGCAGCCTTGCCAATAGGTCTTTGCCTTCTCTTGAGTAGCAAGACTCACCTGTGGGGCATCCGGTGCCTCAGCAGGGGCACCTCTTGCCATCCATCCATATCGCGATGGGGACAGCTAGCTGGTTGGACAGCTAGCTCTCTCTGTGTACAGAAGAGGGACTTTAGAGACTGAAGTCATAAGTCAGATAGGGAAAAGGGGTTCACACCTCGACTGGAGAACCTAGGATGTGGCCCAGGCTTTTGCACAGATTCGGGATGTCAGTCAGTTCAGAGCTGACCAAGTTGGAGAGTTGTCTGTGAGGATACTTCACTGCTGCAGACCTGGCTTCCCTTCATGGTGACCCAGCACAGGTCGTGCTCGGGGACTGGGTGCTGTTGTTAGGCCAGGGCTGACAGCTGAGGGGGGGCCCAGGCCAGGGGGCTGGAGTCCTTGAGACTGTCCCATCTGGGGTGTGCAGCTCTCAGCAGATGCCCATGGGTTCAGGAGGTGGGTTCTGACTGCTGTGGCCATTAATCCACAGGGCCACCATGTGGCGGAGAATCGTGCAGGGTGTCCTGGGTTCTGGCAGCTGTGGCCAGGAGTCCACAGAGCCCCCGTGTGGGGAAGAATCGTGGAGGGTGTTCCTTGTTCTGATGGCTGTGGCCAGGGGTCTGCAGAGCCCCTGTGTAGGGCAGAATCGTGGCCAAGGGTTTGCAGAGCCCCTGTGTGTGGCAGAATCGTAGAGGTTGTCCCTGGTTCTGATGACTGTGGCCAGGGGTCCGCAGAGCCCCTGTGTGGGGCAGAATCATGGCCAGGGGTCCGCAGAGCCCCTGTGTGGGGCAGAATCGTGGCCAGGGGTCTGCAGAGCCCCCGTGTGGGGCAGAATCATGGCCAGGGGTCTGCAGAGCCCCTGTGTAGGGCAGAATCGTGGCCAGGGGTCTGCAGAGCCCCCGTGTGGGGCAGAATCGTGGAGGGTGTCCCGGGTTCTGATGGCTGTGGCCAGGGGTCTGCAGAGCCCCTGTGTGGGGCAGAATCGTGGCCAGGGGTCTGCAGAGCCCCCGTGTGGGGCAGAATCGTGGAGGGTGTCCCGGGTTCTGGTGGCTGTGGCAGGGGTCTGCACAGCCCCTGTGTAGGGCAGAATCGTGGCCAGGGGTCTGCAGAGCCCCCGTGTGGGGCAGAATCGTGGAGGGTGTCTCGGGTTCTGGCGGCTGTGGCAGGAGTCATCTCCCCTGTGCCTCCCTAGTCCCTGGCCCATGTTCCCTGGCCCCAGGCTCCAGGGTGGTGGGGACGGGAAAGGGAAGCCCAGAGAGCCCATAATGCCTAGCAGAACCCTGGACCAAACCCTCTCCTTCCTTTCCCAGTATGTTTTTTTCCAGAAAAGCTGGGAAACTGTTTCTTGTGTTCCTTGTTGGAACAGAGAAGTTGTGTTTGCTTAGGTTTTGCACTTGTACTTTAAGGTCAGATTCCGGCCACACAGCACATTCCTGGAGTGCTTTAGTCATGGTACAAACAGGGTTTGTTCCAGATTTTTGCATCATGCAGATGTGTTTGGCAGAAATTGAGTTTTTTTTGTTTTCTTCTCAATTTATCTGAAAGTTGCATCTATGCCAGGCCATTCTGCTCTGGGTAGAAATGCGAGATCCAGCCCCAGATGTCCTAGAACCAGGGCAGCGGCTGCCAAGGGGTGGTTATCAACACGTCCTTGCCAGGGGCCTGCCTAGTCTTCCTCTTCAGGGCTTTGCTTTTCGGGGTGCCGTCCGGGAGTGGCTAGCTGGAGGCAGGCTGTTATATAATTCAGGACTGGAGGGAGCCGCTGTGTGGGGTCCCACGGGAGTTGTGAGGGTGGGTCAAGGTTCTGTGGGCCTGAAACCAGTATCCAAGAAGTGAACAACTGGCTTCAAACTGTATTTAGAGATGAGATGCAAACTGTATTTAGAATAAAAATGTGAGGTGGTACTTAGCGGTGTCCTTTCCCGGCTAGGGTGGTGGGGACAAGCAGTGTGTCCAGCCCACACTGAATTGTCGTCATGTTTATGCCTCACATGCGTGAGAGTGTTCATTATCAAAAAGTTTTTGATCATGGTTCATGTAAAAAATGCCAGTGCACATGTCCCCATCTGGTGGCAGTAGCAGCCCGCCCTGGCAGGACCGTCCTCAGAAGGGCTTCTCGCCCACTTGCTGAGTGGCTCTGGCTGTGCTGATTTAGGTTGGCGTGGTCACTTCTGGACTTGAGATTGCACGTGTCCCTGGGGCTTCCTGGTCCTCAATCTTAATGCAGAAGGTGACAAATGCAAGTGTCCATTTGGAGGCTGTCCTCAGAACAGCTAGTCCAGTTCCAGGGTCAGCCTTCCACTTCTGGTTGGTGGGAGTGGAGAGGAAGCCCACTGGGCCACTGCATCTGGAGGGAAGCGTGGGAAGGCTGGGCCAGCATCTAGCCAACCCTGCTGCGTTTGGGGGACATCTCAGGACTGCTTCCTCAGGGGTGGGGTACGGACTGAGGGTGGAGCCTTCGGGTCTCAGCAGAGTTAGGTTTTTTAGACAAAGGATGGGCCGCCATTCCCAGTGAGCTGGGTGGGCAGGAGGTGGCCTCACAGGAGTCTGTAGCTCGGGTGTCCTCTGAGAAGGGCCAGCTGACAGGTTCTGTGGGGCAGAGCGGGACCAGGTTGATCAAGAGCCATGCAACCAGGCAGTGGGCTTAGTCCACTAGAGGAGAAAGCTTCTTGAAAACCCCGCTGCAGAGCCCGTCCCTGCTCTGGCCACTGTGGCTGCTCTGACCATTCCAGGCCCAGTGGCAATAGTCACAGGTGGGACTCTGGTGGCCTCTGGGATTTGCACCCTGGCTCCTGGGCACTCATGATGAGTAAGAGGAGAGAGGACTGTTGGGTCTCTCTGAAAGCTGGTGTGCCCTGCAAGGCAGGCAGGGGTGCGGGGAGGGCACCCCGGCCCAGGAAAGGTCCCCTCTTGAAACAAGACTGTGGGGGCTGTGTACCCTCAGAACCTGGCAGTGACCCCACTCTCTCTCTTCAGCCTCAAGGAGCTGGAGTCCCAGGTTTCGTGTCTGGAAAAGGAGGCCACCGAGCTCAAGGAGGCGGCTGAACAGCAGAAGGTGAAGAACAACGTGAGTACTGGGCCTGTGTGTGCATGGAGGTGGAGGGCTAGAGTGTACACGCTAGTGGCATGCGTGTGCATGGGTGGGGGAGGGGAGGCTGGCCCAGACTGGTCAGGAAGGGGCCTACCTGCTCTTCACGTCCCATTGTGCTATCACTGCTGAAAGCTGCCTCTGGGGGTCTCTCTGCCCCTGGGTGCCTTCCAGAGTCCCAGGGCAGACTCCCATTAGGTCAGCCTGGTTCACATGTCCAAGCATGGAGCCCCCACGAGGGATATAATGTGCCAGTCTGCCTTGCTGGGTCACACGGTCAGTCACCTTGGAGTGGAGAGGCTAGCGTCAGGGAGAGGGGATGTGGAAGTCCTTCTCTTCTGTGTGTGGTGGGGGGGTGCAAAGGAGCCTTGGCTGTATCTTCCCACCAGCCCACCCCCACCCCCACCCCAGAGCCTGGGCTTCCCGGTAGTGCTATCTAGCCAGAGAGGCCCCACCTAGACCCCTGTGCCTGGCTCGGCCACAGCCAGCCAAGGGTTTTGTCCTTGTTTAGTGACAGGAGCCTCTTCTCTTTAGGAGCTTGGCTGACCCCTTCTCCAGAGTAGTATCCCTGGAAACGTGCTCAGCCCCATGGTGGGCTGTAGCCCCTCGGCCTGTGCTAGTGCTGCCCTAAAGAAGGGCACTTTGTCCCTTTGCAGGCCCCCTGTGGGGTCCAGAGCATGTCGGGAGGTTCTGCCCTGCTGAGACCCTCAGGCAGCGCATGGGGGTGTGCTGGCTGCTGACTTGTCCACATCTCCCCAGGACCTCCGAGAGAAGAACTGGAAAGCGATGGAGGCACTGGCTTCCTCCGAGAGAGCCTTTGAGGAGAAGCTGCGCTCCCTGACCCAGGCCAAGGTCAGAGTCCCATCCTTAGACTCCCTGCGAGGGCAGGCTCAGCAGCAGCATCTGTGTGGTTAGCAGAACACAGAACTCACAGCCTGCCTGCAGCGCAGCCTCGGCCCTGGAGTGCTTCCGAAGTCCACGCAGGGTCCGTCTGCGAGCCGGCACACGGCGCGCAGCTCCTGCAGCTTCCCCTGCCGCCCTCCCTCCCTCCATCTCTCCCACGATGACAAGGGGAAATGTACCCTTGATTGCTTTTCTCGCCTGGGCCCTTTGCCATCAGTGGGCAGAGGCAGAGGCAGAGGCAGAGGCCATGGGGTTGTGTGCCCCATGGCTGCACTGCTGGGGAGTGCACTCCACACTGGGCTGCCTTGCAAACCCTGGTATTTGTCTGGTCCTGCTGCCGTCCCAGCCCTCTGGGATCATGGTCCAGTAGGTTCTGCGATTGCTCCTATGGTGAGTCAGAGAGAAGGAGCTCGGTAGCAGCACTCAGGAGCTTAAGTCAGCGCTGCTCCTGTGCTCCGTGCAGCCCAGGTTGGGGCGAGGGCAGGCGTCTCAGTGTCTGGGTCCCCACATTGCTTCTGGAGCCGTGGGCTGGGAACCCCCAGGACTCTGGGGTGGGGCACGGCCTGCAGCAGCAGGTGGACGCCTCACTGCACCTCACATTTCCATCCTGATGGCAGGCCCCAGGTGGCCAGCTCCCCACCCAGCCTCAGTGCGCAGGAGTGTCTATGCAGTTAGTAGGGCCTTTGCAGTACCAGCAGGGGCCCGAGGGTCATTCGTATAAAACCAGGCCCTGATTTGAGGTGGGAGGTCGAGGGCTGGCCTCGGTCCCTTGTGGCATCTGTGCTTAGACTCCCCAGAGGGGACCTGGCACCTCTTTGACATTGCTGTGGTAAATGCAGAATGTGTGACCAGAGGTGTCAGCCAACTCGCTTGTGGTCACGCAGCCAGATAGGAGCTGGCTTCTGGTCCACTGGCTCTGCCTTGGACCCCCGTGATGGGGCCGGATGGTGGTCATGAGGTCGGCAGTCCATGGCGGGCTGCAGGCAGTCTGGGGATCTGGTGGGCCAAACAGGGCCTGCTTCTAAGACTTGAGCCCAGACCATGTGGGTGCTATGGACAGGCTGGCTGTCTCTGTCACCTGTCTTCCAAATACACATTCCAAAATACCAGCCAACAGCTCTAACCCAGCCAGAGTTCCTTATGCTGCCCCTGGGGCTCAGGCCACGCTGAGACTGAGCAGAGCCGGCAGTAGGTTCAGCCTGCTGGGGACAGGCAGTTAGAGAAGACACTAGGCCTGTGGCCCCCCACCCTCTCCCCCAGGGTGTGGAGAGAAGGGAAGTGTTCTCTGTCTCCGGGGACACTGCTATCCTAGGCTTAGCTTTCTATAGCTCCTTTGGTTCTTCACCTCAAGGAGGACCTGGGAGCCGCTGGCCCACATGGCATGGCCACAGGAGACGTGACTGTGTCCAAGGGTTGGCGCCTAATTTGGTTTCTGCTGTGAGGAAGCAGCACGGATTCCCACCCCCTCAGGGTGCTAGGTGTCTCGCCCCCCTGGGGCCACCCCTGGCCGGCACTAGCTCCCAGCTCTGGTGGCTATCGGGAGGTTCACCCTTTGTCTCCTCCTTGGCTCCCACACAGCTTGGACTCCTCCCCATAATGTTCAGACATACTCCCCACCCCCCACTTCCCACCAGCCCCTGGAAATCAGAACTAAGCCTGAGCATCTGCCAGGAGGTGTTCGTTGACCCATGCCTGCCGCCCCGGCCAGCCTGCTGTCTCCCTTTCTTAGAGAACTGGCCGCTGAGGCTAAATACCCCCTTTCCTCCCAGTCAGCCCCACAAAGCCACTCACCTTCTCCGTTGACCCTTGTCCCTCCCCTTCCTGGGGTGGAGACCCTGGCATCACCAGGAACATTCCCCAGGGGTTGCCCTAAGCCTCCACGTCTGAACCCCCCTTCCCACAGGAAGAATCGGAAAAGCAGCTCAGCCTGACGGAGGCCCAGACCAAGGAGGCCCTGCTGGCCCTGCTCCCAGCACTCTCCACTGCAGCCCACCAGGTATGGGGGGCCGCACCTGGGACCCTGCTGCTCATCAGTGATGTCACTGAGCCCCCTTTGCACATTTTTGTTTCAGAATTACAGCGAGTGGCTCCAGGAACTCAAAGAGAAAGGCCCGGAGCTGCTGAAGCAGCTGCCAGGGAGCGCAGAGCCCCCCTCGGTGAGCGTGACGTAACATCCCTCGCGGAGCTGCCGCTCGCTTCCGTCTCCCTGGAGGGAGGTGTTGGTTTCATCAGGCCACCAGAGAAACCTTGGCGCTTGGCTAAGCTGACCTTTGTTCTGCCCTCTGCCCTCAGGACCTGACCTCTAAGCTGAGGGAAGCCGAGGAGACGCAAGGTGCCCTGCAGGCCGAGTGTGACCAGTACCGCACCATCCTGGCAGAAACGGTAAGGCATGCGGTGCGGTGGGCCTCTGGCTAGGCTTTGGGCTGGGCGTCTGCCGGGCTCCCGAGAGGAGGTGCATTCCAGGCCTATAGGGCAGGAGGCAGGTTGGGGGGTGGAAAAGCCGCTGGCCCTTCTGAAAAGAGCCGTGGGTACAGATGTAGGCTCTGTGGGATTTGGGGCAAGTCACCGCCCCAGGCTGGGCCCTGTTTTGTTGGCTTAAGGTAGAAGGGATGAGTAAGGTGCTCAGGCCTTCATGCCACTAAGCTGTGGAGACAACAGAAGAGAAGGTTTGGGGCTGTTCTTGGGGTGGAGACTTGGTCATAGCAAGGAACAGTCTGGGAAGATGTGAGCATTTGGCTGACATCCTGAGGTCTTGGTCTCTGTGACCCCAGGAGCAATGTTGGGTCCATCCTGTGCTCCTCGTCCTGGGCCACTAGAGTGGGCACTGGAGGCGAACTCCACAGAGATGAGAGTTCATGTGGCCTCCTTTGAGTCACAGGCCTCACTCCCATGGGTGGCCTGCAGCCTTTGTTCACACACTGGCCAGGGGCCCCACTGCAGGATGTGGCCCACTTTGCTCCCCATGTGATGCTGACTCACAGAATCAGAGCAGGGTCACACCGGCAGTCAGGTGGTCATCACAGGGACTGAGGGACAGGAAGAGTCAGCTGTGTGTTCATGTGGGGTGGGGCCTCCACGGAGAGGGCTCTGTCTCAGTGCCTGTCCCCCCAGGAGGGCATGCTCAGAAACCTGCAGAAGAGTGTGGAGGAGGAGGAGCAGGTGTGGAAGGCCAAGGTCAGGAGCACAGAAGAAGAGCTCCAGAAGGTACAGCACGGCCCTCTGACCCTCGCCGGTTCCGATGACAGAGGCCCTGCTCCGGGGGTCCGCCTTCCCTAAGAATTTAAACATGACTTACTCAAGAAAGACAGCTGTGTCAGAATTCCATAAAATCCAGGGGGAAAGCCTTTGGGGTCATTTGGGAGACAGGAGTGCAGAATGACAGCTAAGTAACCCCCAGGAGACATCCCCCACTCACCTCCAGGAAGAGGCTGTTGGATCACACTCGGAGTGGGTGGGCACCGTAAGTTCCTGAGAGAGAGGGCCTGCATTTGACCCGGGGCCTTCCCTTGCTTTGTAGTCACTGGTCACGGTGAAACACCTGGAAGAGATGGTAGAGAAGCTAAAAGGAGAACTTGAAAGTTCAGATCAGGTACGTTGGGGGGTCTGTCAGAGGGCTGCTTTCCTCTTAACAAGAGAAAGTTATTACAGAGGCGGTTCTCCTTGTGGGCCACGTGTCTTAAGAGTGGCTACGGGATCTTGTCAGGCCTGCTTTTCCTAAGTTAGAGCCCTTTACAGCCTAGTAGTCTGAGACAGCGTGGGCTGTGTGCAGAATGTCTGCTCCTGGTAAACGGTGGCTTCTGCAGTGGCCTTCGGAGTCGTGGGAGGTGTGGGAGGTGCCCCACTGCCCTCTGCAGACAGTGTCAGCCCTGGCCTTAAAGACTGCGGCCCTGCCCTGGCCGGATAGCTTGGCTGGTTAGAGCATAGACCCGGAGCGCAGAGGTTGCTGGTTTGATCCCCGGTCAGGGCACATACAGGAACAAATGTTCCTGTCTCTCCTGCTCTCTCCTTTCTCTTTAAAAAAAAATCAATAAATAAAACATTAAAAATAAAAAAGAAGATGACGACGGCCCTGATATGTACCCAGTGAGTAGACCTGAAGGCTCCCTGTCCCCGACTGCTGAGATCTGAGAACACGGACCCAGGAGTGCTGGAGTCTGGGGGCTCTTAGGAAGGGCTTCTGTGGCCTTGGCCTCGTGTCTGCCTGGCCTTGGGTGGCTCCATAGCCGGCCTTATCCCAGGGCGGGCCACACAGGTCGCCTGCCTGCTGACGTTAGGCCTCTGACGTGCGTGTGTGTCCATGTCCAGGTGCGGGAGCACACTGCACACCTGGAGGCGGAGCTGGAGAAGCACATGGCAGCCGCCAACGCTGAGTGCCAGAACTATGCGACGGAGGTGGCGGGGGTGAGTCCCCATTGGTCCGGCCCCCAGAGGGCTCTCCTCAGCAGCACTCCCAGTTCTCCCACTTGGCTCTAGGCCTCGGGCCAGCGGACAGGGCCGGGGTGAAACCAGGCCAGCTGCTCAGCAAGAGAATTCACCTGGCTTGGTGACACTAGTTCTGGTGAAAATGGATTTAAATCTGATACTGTTTTCTGCTTCAGAAGCAGAAAGCACTAACCTGGCACTCCAGTCCTGCTTTGATCTCAGACTTTTGGCCTTTACTTGCGAGACAGTTCATCAGCATTTGCAAAGGCCCCTGACACAACTACAGGGAAGCCAGCCCCCTTCCCAAGTCTTAAAAAAAGAGGCGGGGCCACTGGAGCCGGGAGGCCCTGCACTGGCTCTGCCCCCCAAGAGTGGGTGTGGGGGTGGTGAGCTGCGTGTCAGTGCTCACTCACAGTGGCCGGTTTTCTCTTCTCTGTCCTTCCCCCACCGGAGCCGGGAGGCCCTGCACTGGCTCTGCCCCCCAAGAGTGGGTGTGGGGGTGGTGAGCTGCATGTCGGTGCTCACTCACAGTGGCCGGTTTTCTCTTCTCTGTCCTTCCCCCACCGGAGCCGGGAGGCCCTGCACTGGCTCTGCCCCCCAAGAGTGGGTGTGTGGGGGGGTGAGCTGCGTGTCGGTGCTCACTCACAGTGGCCGGTTTTCTCTTCTCTGTCCTTCCCCCACCGGAGCCGGGAGGCCCTGCACTGGCTCTGCCCCCCAAGAGTGGGTGTGTGGGGGGGTGAGCTGCGTGTCGGTGCTCACTCACAGTGGCCGGTTTTCTCTTCTCTGTCCTTCCCCATCCGCTGGGTCTGTTTCCTCCTCTAGTTGAGGCAACTTTTATTAGCATCTCAATCTCAGCTGGAGGCAGCCAAGAGCGAAGCCCAGAAACAGAGCAACGAGCTGGCCCTGGTGAGTGAGCAGGGTGGGGCCAGGGCACGGGACACGGGGCGGCGTGTGTGAGGTTCATTGCTAGTCGTGCTTATGCACCCCGTCAGAAGTACCGCGGTGTGCAGACTGGTCCCAGGCCACAGTGCTAGGAGCTTGGGGAAGTCTGACCTCTGTGAGCCCAGTGTCCCCGGGGGCTTCTCTGGCCTTGGCTGCGGCCTGCTTGTGGCTCTTAGCCCAGGCCTTGCTCTCTGTGGGACTGGGCACTGGGGCTGAGGCTCGTTGCGTCGCCCTGCAGGCCGGAGGGCAGCAGCAGCGACAGACTTGCGGAGCTCCTTGCTGTGCAGCTGGCCTCGGTGCTCCCGGGCGTCAGTGCTGGTGTCTGACCACAGCCCCTGCTCCTCGCAGGGTCAGCCGGCCGCACAGAGGCAGAGCCCCACCAGCCCAGGCAGCAGCCTGCATGGCCACAGACGTGTTCTGTTTGTTCTTTGTGGTCTTTCTTACAGTTTTGAGCTAGTTAATGTTAGAAAGTGGGAGATTTTGAAGACATCTAGATGTGTCTGGATTTCCGTGAGGGACCGGAGGCCCCTGCGTGGGCTGCCTTCCCACAGCAGCCTCTGCGGAGCCTCGAGCAGCCCCTCCATGGCGCACACACTCCTGACCCCGGGGCCTTGTCTGGCACTGTTGCACCAGAGAGAAGGTGCCCCCTAGACCAAGTCACCGCCTGAGCCCAGGGCTACTCCCTAAATCACGGTTTGGGTGACAGGCCTCGGGGCACTGCACAGGCTGGGGCCCATGTCCTTGTCAGTGGCCTGGGCAGTTTGGTGTTTACCCTTAGGGGCTGTTGAGAGGGAGGGAAGGAAGTAGGGAGCAGGCCCACTCACTCGGGGTACCTGAGACCACCCACATCCCCTGACTGGGACTTCTGAGTTTCTAGGGTGACACTCCAGCCTCTTCACATTTGAGGCTCAGTAGTCTGGGGGTTTGGGGGCCTTACTAGGCAAGGGTGTCACCTTGTAATCTTGTAGACCCTGGAAAGGGCTCTGAGCAATGGACTGCGTCTGGACGAAACCCAGAAGACGGGCAGTGTCGGCCATGCTGAGCCTGTCACCGGCCTCTCACTCCCTTCTGGGTTCCTTGGCTTTGTGGGTGCCGAGTCTGTCGGGGTCACTTCACTTCCAGGGAGGGTTTTGTGCCAACTGGTCTTGGAGCAAAACACATGGGTCAGGCCAGCCCAGGCCCCTTATTGGCCCCTGGTACTAGGTTTGGCATAGGTGAGGGGTCATGGCATTGGCCCAGTGCAAGGGACTGCCCAGTGAACCTGCACTGGGACTCTGACACAGGTCACAGTTACCAAGCCAGGCCCCTTGTAGGGGATGTGGCTGTCAGAAGTATCTGCGGTTCTCCTAAGGGGATCTGTGTGTGTGCAAGGTGAGTGTGCGTCTGGCTGGGTATTTGCACAAACACCCCTCCCTGTTTCAGGTCAGGCAGCAGTTGAGTGAGATGAAGAGCCACGTAGAGGATGGTGATGTAGCTGGGTCTCCGGCTGCCCCCCCAGGGGCCCTCCCAGCAGAGCAGGACCCTGTCAAGGTTAGGGCGGTGAGCTGGTCCTCAGATGTCTGTCACTAACCACCCCCAGACCCCCTCCATCCCAGTCGGAGTGCAGGGATGGCGGCCCTCAGTTCTGGCTAAACACCCACTCCTTGTAGCCTCCACTGCCCACCCTCCCCACCCCACTCTGCCCAGATACCCACGCGGGGCGCGCCTAGGCTCAGAGCAGGTGAAAGGGCAGGGAAGGTGTCCCAGAAGGCAGGTGCTGGAGGCTCGATCCTAACAACGTGTGTGTGCGGGAGGGACTGGAAGAGGGGGAAGAGGCTGCCAGGTCTGCGATGAGAGACTGGTCCCTGCTATCCCTGGGGCATCACCAGCAGGGTGTCTGCTCTTGGGGGGACGCCCTCTGAAAGCCTTTGCAAGGAGGTGGGTGTTTAACAAGGCTTTGCGCGGAGGGCAGCTCCTGTGGGGCGGGCTTGCCCAGGGGCCCTGGGCTGCCTCATCCTGTGGGCCTCAGTAAAGGCGCCTGAGGTCAGCAGAGGTCCTACCAGTAGGTCCCTTCAGCCACATCAGCTTCTGTACCCGAGGCAGAGGCACATCTCCCCCAGAAGAGCTTTGAAGATGACCTGGTTGGCTGGCTGGTGGCAGAGGCAGGGAAAGGCAGGAGCACTAGAATCAGCCAGAAGGCGGAGCCTCCAGGTCTCAGCCTGCCTAGGAGCCGTGGGTCCCCAAGATCATGCCGCCCCAGGTTCCCAGAGTATGTGTGGTGTTTCCCCGCAGCTGAGGACGCAGTTGGAGCGGACAGAAGCCATCCTGGAGGATGAGCAGACACAGCGGCAGAAGCTCACGGCTGAGTTTGAGGAGGTCAGGCCCTGCCTGGGGGCCCTGAGTCATCAGCTGTGTTGGGGGGGTGGAGGGCGTGGCCCACACAGGTGGTCGCCTGCCTGGAGGGTCTTTCCCTTGGGGATGTTCCCATGCAGTTGGTCACCTGCCTCCTGTCCACAGGCTGGAACTGTTGTCTCATTCTATTGGGTGCCCGTAAGTGCCCGGGCAGGCCTGACTGGGTTTGTGAGCTGTCTCCCTCAGACTCTGTTTCTGACCCCGCTGCTCCTCTCTCCAAGGCTCAGAAGGCGGCGTGCCGGCTGCAGGCGGAGCTGGAGGAGCTCCGCGCCAGCCCCCTCGAGTCTGCAGAAGCGCAGGCAGCTGCACAGCTGAAGGTAGAAGTGGCGCTCCGACCCAAGGCTTGAGCAGGGCCAGCACTGGGCACGGCTTCCCACTGTCACCACTGGGGGTGGGAACAGGAGAGGATCCATCTTGTGGCCCTCTGGGCAGGGTGCAGCCTAATTTGGTGGTTGTGGGAGCAGTCCCTAAATCTCCAGTGTCGCATATGGCAGCTACTAGTCAATGTGGCTACTTAAGTTATTAAATAAAACTTGAAGTTTGGCTCCTCAGTCTGAGTGGCCCCGTTGCAAGCCTGGCCAGGGGCTGCACAGCACCTGCGGAACAGCCCCGGGTCCCAGGAGGTCCTGCGGGCAGCGCTGGCACAGGGCCCAGGCCTCACTGTCACCTGGGTCATGCTCCTGGTCATCGCCGCCTGGCTCTGGGTGACCGTCGTAGGGCTCCCGGGTCCTAGGCTAGCACTGTAGCCAGGTGGCCTTCCTGATGTGTAGTGCATGAAGGCTGATGCCCTGCAACACCAACCCACAGGAGAGGTTAGAGAAAGAGAAGAAGCTAACGAGTGACCTGGCACGTGCTGCCACCAAACTACAGGAGCTCCTGAAGATGACCCAGGAGCAGCTGGCAAAGGAGAAAGACACAGTGAAGAAGTTGCAAGAACAGCTGGACAAAACAGTGAGCGTCTTGGCCTTGCATGGCCCCTAGCTCTCCAGGCCTGCTGGGAAGGGCTGGGCATGGTGCTGGGAGCCCCAGAGATTCCTGGGAAACAGGGCAGATAGGACCTGGAGCAGAGGGTGGTGGGGACAGACTTCTGAAGGCAGTGTCAGGACGTGCAGCACCCACACTGCCTGCCCAGGCTCCTCACCTAAACTCGGAGCCCTCGGCCACCGCCAGCCGCAGGGGTCACCTCTGGTTCTCCAGATGGGCTAGGTATTCCCTGAAGGGCTTGAAGTGGTGTGGGTGCTGACCCTGGGGAACTAGAGGTCCTGAGGAGCTGGGGTGAGTGCTCCCCTTGGCTCCTTGGCCTCACCGTCCCCCTCCCTCTGCCCTCTGTTCACAGGAGGACAGTAGCAGCTCAAAGGAGGGCACCTCTGTCTGAGTCTCCTCTGCAGAAAAAGAAGTTACTGTTCAACTTACCAAAATGCCTTATACATTCCTTATAAATACACAAACCAACACAGCGTTATCCAGGCCCAGCTCGGTGGCTCTGAAAGAAGCCATTGGAGACAAGAGTCTCTTAGAACCACAGAAGTAGATCTTCCAGACTCCCAGTTTGTAAAAGAACCTTTGTCACATTCGATAAACACTATTCCCCAGGACCAGCCCTGGACCACCACAGAGCAGATGCCAAAGCCCTTATCAGCTGTGACAGACCCTGGGGTGTGTGCTGGGGAGGCCGGGACCTCTGGCTCTCTGTATGTCGATCAGTGCAATTGTTTTGTCTTTCATCGGGTCATGTGTCGGGAGGCGGGTGGACCAGGCAGTGAGTCTCAATGGCTGTGGCACAGACTGGAGGGACCCAGCCCAGCCCAGCGAGGCAGCAGCCCTTCACCCCTGGAAGGAGTTACCGGCCAGAACTGATGTGTGACCTCCTGGATGTTAATGCCATTAAAACCAACATTGTCGCCTGATGCTGCCGTGTCGTCTGCTCTTCTGCTGGGGCTTCCCCACTGGCTGCTGGGCCTGGGCTGAGGAATCGAGGGCTGGACCTTCCGGAGAGAGCAAGTGTGGTTCCTGGTGTTACTGAAGTCGGGGAGCAGCAGCTCTGCCTAAAGTGGGGGTGAGATGCGTTGCTTCCTGGTGCCAGCACTCCCACCCTCGTGCTGCGCAGGCCGCAGTGCCCACCGGGCAGGATGAACAGGGTCTCGGATGCCTGGTGTCCAGCGCACCGACTGTGGTCCCTGCCCTTGAGGATCTGAGGTTACTTGAGCATGGCCGTGGGTGGCCCAGGCTGCTGTGTGCAGTGAGCCCCATGAGTGAATGCGGGCTGTGTCCTGGCCGGGGCTTGGACAAACACCCATGCCTCAGGAGGGGCCGAGCAGGCTGGAGCAGCCGAGACTTCCTGTGATCCTCAGGACCCCCTGTGTCCTTGGTGGCCCAAGAGAGCATGGTCCGGAAGAATCTTGAGCCTAGAGGTATATTGAGGGATTGAGAAATAGAAACCTGGAGCTTACTTAAGCAAAGAATGGATTTAGAGGCTGAGTCACAGGAGGAGTTGAAACACCCCAGGAATGGAAGGTGAATCAGCGGCCTGGGTTCTTGGGGACAGATCTCCAAAGCCTCAGAATCCTGGGCAAGGAAGGGGGTCTGATTGGCTGAACTTGGCTGGGGGAAGGCCAAGCACTTTCATAGCAGGTGCAGCCGGCCAGACTGGAGGATGGTGGGCTTCTAGGGAAAGTCGGCCCGAGAGCTAGTCCCCACCACCTGCTTTGGGACCTCTGCATCTCATGCAGCCTTTTAGGTGGTGGGTTTGACACCTCTCTGGCATGACTGTCATCTGGGCAGTATCACACAAGTGTAGCCTCATGCTGCTTTCAGCCCCCACGCCGTGGGCATCTGCCAGGAGCCAGCCAGTGCTGACCTCAGTCTGCACAACCAGTCCTGGTCCCAGCTTCCAGGGAGTGCCTGGTCTGTGGGCCACCTCACCCTGTGTGGCGCTTGTGTATTGTAATTGTAGTGGGATCAGGAGCTGGAAATTCTGCGAAGGCTCCCAGAGAAGTGAGCTTAACTGGAGCTAAGTTCACCAGAACGGGAGGCCTGTTAGGGTAGGGGGGAGGAAAGGGTTAGGCTGAGGGGACAGGTGTGGTGGATAGGTTACGAAGTATAAAGGGTCTGGACAGGTAAGGCAATAGGAGACACTGAGGTTTTTAAGCAAGGGAAGACAATCATAATTGTTCTAGAACTCTGGAGGGGGCTGAAGTGGAGAGGGAGCCCACCGGCTTGGGATGTGGATGTCATGGTTCCTGGCCAGGAGACCGAGCAAGAGGAAGTGACATGGCCACCAGCAGCAGGTCCAGCCCTCTGCGTGGTTCTCCCATGAACCCTGCGGTCTCCGTGGGAGGTGAACCTCCGCTCATTTCATAGTCCTCATGAAGAGGAGGTAGCTCACTAGATAAAAAGGCAGCAGCCACCAACTCCTTTAATGCTTGGCAGTGTATCAGGTGGCCTGGGGGGTCATTTGGAGGAGAATGTTCTCTGGGGGTTCAGATCCGATGAAGAGTGGCCCTACGAACCCATGGGCCCTCGCCCCCCCGTGGGCCCTGGGCCTCAGGAGCAGGGGTGCAGCGCTGGAGGGCTGGCTTTGGGCAAAGTCAGTGGTCTGGGCCTTGCTGCGTTTCCTCCATGGGGTTGGGAGCCTCTTTCCAGTACGTTCTTCACCCTGCCTCGGTGCAGAACTGAGACTCCTGTGCTGGGCAGGTGCCCTCTGAAGGCACAGGAATAGGAGGACCTCAGGAAGAAAAAGCACAAGAATCCCTGGGACTACCAATTGCTGCCTCTGGTTACAGACCTGTTCCCTCCTCAGACCACCTGGTGGGGACCTAGTGTGTACCTGTGGGGCGCAGAAAAACGTTACCTTGGAGGCACAAGCTGTGAGGGCCCATCGTCAGGCCTCTGTCCTGCCCAGAAAGGCTGAGCAGCCCTGAGGCCCAGCAGTGGCATCTTCCGGGCCAGCAGAGGGAGCCCAAGTTTGCCAGGCAGCCTGCCAAGCCTTGCCTCAGCCTGGCCTTGTTGCTGGGGCTGTTCCCGGGAAGGCTCCATCCTCAGGCTGGGGAGGAGAGCCTTAGCAAGGCTTGGGCCAGCTGCCCTCTGCAGATGGCAGCACAAAAGGCTGACAGACACCCTGGTGAACAGATCCTGAGAGCCTAGCTCATAGGCCTGGCCTGCAAGTACAGTGACACCCCCACAGCACTGGGCCGCTTGCTTTTGTCCTCACTTGCAGTGAGGCTCAATGTGGAGGCAGGAATCACCAGGCTGGGCTGGCCTGCTAACAGGAAGCACTGCTCTCCCAAGGCCTGGGCTTCTAAGGCCAAGCCTGGGCTCAGAGCTACTGCTCAGCTGAAACCAGCGATCTTCAACCTTTCTTCTCTCACAGTACAAACTACTGAAATTCTGTGGCACACCCAAAAAATGTATTTTTTGATGAACTAACAAAAAAAAAGTATAATTTTGATTCATTTATACCAGACAGCTTTTATTGTGTTGGCTGCTGTCATTTTTTTTCTATTTGATAGTCTAGGGGGGAAAGGGGCAGTGCTCCTGTGGCACACCAGGCAGAAATTGCTTAGACCAGTGGTCCCCAACCCCCGGGCCGCAGACTGCTACCAGTCCGCAGAGAAAGAATAAATAACTTATATTATTTCCGTTTTATTTATATTTAAGTCTGAATGATGTTTTATTTTTTAAAAATGACCAAATTCCCTCTGTTACATACGTCTAAGACTCACTCTTGACGCTTGTCTCGGTCACGTGATACATTTATCCGTCCCACCCTAAAGGCTTGTCTGTGAAAATATTTTCTGACATTAAACCGGTCCATGGCCCAAAAAAGGTTGGGGACCACTGGCTTAGACCACCAAGAGCCAAACTGGGAGAATTCTGACGCTTTTAGAAACTGCTTGACATCCTTCATAAATGCCTTCTCTTTGAGCTTCAGATTTGGGTCTAACAGGATTCAAAGCCCAAACGAATTTTCCTTCCCAATTCAAGTCTCATCTGTGGCACTGAGTAAGGTCTAACCATAGAATTTCAAGTGTTAGAAATGGAGAACACTCCAGGGCACAAGAAGAACAACTTGGGAGGAGAAAACAAGAGACCTCTGAGTTCTGATTCTGCTGCTCCTGAGTTGTGTGACCTCAGGTAAGTTACTTGACCTCTCAGGGCTGGCTACTGACATGCTGCCCACAGGCTGGGTCAGCCCCCTATCTACTACCCTTATGGGGCTGGGCAGAGCCCACAGAGCCCTGGCCAACCCAACACAGATGAAGTTATAAAATCTTCCTGGAACTTCCCCTTCTCCCAGCCACAATCCAATGGCCCTTCTTGCTGGAGCTCCGTCTGGAGACTTACATTTCAGAAATGCCCCAAATCATGAGAAAGTGATATGTTCTTGGGCATATCCAGTCTGATAATTCAAAGAGCAACAAACCAGTCAAGAAACAAGCTGCATATCCTGTGTTGACCAAGCCAGAACTCTGGTTCTGCAAAAAGAAAACTGCTCAACTAAGCCTAATTCTATTATTCTAGTCATTATGTTGACTTTTATCAGATTAATGTTCTCTGAAATAACGGACTTTTTTTCCCGTTTTTTTTAGGAGGGGAGATAGACTCCTATGCACCCTGGGCTGGGATCCACGCTGCCGAGTAATGAGCTGTTTTTTAGCGCTTGAGGCTGATGCTTTCAGACCAACCATGCTATCTGTCCTCATTGCCAGGGGCCAACACTCAAACCAGTCAAGTCACTGGCTGCGGGAGGAGAAGAGGGAGAGAAGGGGGAATGGGTGTGGGGGAAAAACTGATGGTTACTTCTCCTGTGTCCCGACCAGAAATCACTCAAGGTGTACATACACCGGGCTGACACTCTAGCCTCTGAGCCACTGGCCAGGGCCAAATTCTGAATTTCTATTAGCAGGGGCTTTATCTGCTGCTTAGGGCAAAAGCATACTCATGAGACCCTAAGTCAGCTTTCTACAAATATAGTTTTGTAATGTGTTAACTTGTAAAAACATAAATGTGTTTGCTGAAAGCAGTGTATAGCTGCGGTTTTATTCCTCACCAGTCAGGGGTCCCAAACTAATTTTGCATCAGAATTACCTGGGATTCTTGGTAATTACCTGGGATCCCTGGCCCCACCCTCAGGAATCCAGTGAAACTCTCGAGAGTTGCCCTAGGTAGGGACAAAAGTAACTCCATTTTTGGAGTAAGAGTGAAGTGTTGGGAGATGTTTACCTCAATGTTTTTCAACTGCTGGTCCCCCAGAAGTTTTGTGCAGGTCTGCAAAAAAGACTTACCTACCTTTTTGTATGAAGATTACAGAACCAATGAATGACCTTTGTCAAATTCACTTATGCTCAGGGTGTGAAATTTCAGCCTTTGCAGTCCCTGAAATAAGCTGGTCCCAAATGTAAAAAGGTTGAAAACCACTGTTTTACATTATAGCACATTGCTGCTCACCACTCGAAGCCCTTCCCCTAGTGTGCATCTCCCCCCACACGGATGCGCACCCGCACACTGTGGTGGTCAAACCAAGTCATCCCATGCCACAAGCTGAAACCACAGAAAAGCCTTTCTCCTCCTAAAAATCTTTGACCAATTCCTGGCTCTGTCTACATGGCTGATTGCTGAGCAGGGCAGCCTTGGGCCTTTAATGCTTGTCAGGACTGTTAATACAATTATTGAAAGCACTGCAAATAGCAAAACAAGAAATTCAGGATGGAAGAATGACAAGCAGCTTATCAGCAAAATCAGTAGCCAGCACTACTTTCTAGGTAATTTTGAAAGAAGAATTTTGATTAAAGCCTTTTTTTTTTTTTTTTTTTTGCCTCCCAAATAAGAGTAGATAAAAGCCTGGTATTTGGAATAAGAAAGACTAACTTTTGTACCAACTTTCTCATTCAATAAGAGGAAGGAGCGATCACCTTCACCTTAACCCAGAACCGCTGCCTTAACTATAATTGTCTGAAATACTCAAACCTCCACAACTTGCCCCGTGTATGGAAAACAAACTCCCTTATCCCCAATTCACACGTGAGAATGACGACGCAAGAGATTGAGTTAAAAATGCTTCTTTTATTACATAAAGCCAATACAGCTACTTCTAAGTTCAACTGTTTGTGCATCTCTATACTGTTCAAAGTGTTTAAAGACACACTTCCAAGTGTCATCAGGTAGTGGCTTTCTGTGAGTATCATCATTTGTCATACCTGCTCCTCATTTCACATAGAGTTAAACTATTCTAGGGAATTCAGAAGTTCTCCCAGGCCCCAGAGTAGACCTAATGTTCTTCCAATACCTTATTGTGCCAAAAGCAACAACGTTCTCAAGACACAAAGCTATCACACATGTCCCAGCTTATCAATATATTGGTTAATCATTTTCATTAACAGTGTAGCCCTAGTTTGCATTATAACTGGTTAGAAGACACTGCACATTCGCCTGAGAACACATGATTCTGAAGATGGAGGGTCACTCAGAACAGTCTCAAGTGGAGAGCTCACCACAGGTGCGAGGAGTTGCTTCCTGACCTTGAACTAAGTGCTTGAAATAGTGCTTTGCAAGATTAGCGCTGATTATAAGCATACACAATTCTTGGACAGTCTTCATTACATATCTGGTAGAATTAAAAGACTGCCTTAATCTTAACTGTAGTTAATAGTGTTATTACATGTGAGAATTATTTTCCATCATTTCAGTTTAGCTCAATAGAAAATAATGGAATTTGGGCAAAAATTACAACCAGATTATGACCAATTTTCTAAGATAAATGAAGTAATTGCTGAGGTTAACAAAGATGCAATAATTGTCTCATACAACCTGGTACTGTTTTGTGAATTGCATTATTAAAAATTATGAGTTTAGCAAAAATCTCCACAAGCTAACTCATCAAAACAGGCATTTGGCCAGTAAGAATTTATATTTCACACTGATAAAACTTTAGTATTTAGATTTACTTAGGGCCGTTCGCACATTATTATAGAATATTTAGTTTACTCTAATAGATAACAAGATAGCTCCCTCTCAGTGAGACCCTGGTCTAAACATATTTGCTTTACTTATATAGCAAGATAACATTAAACATGGAAGCTTTTGATTTGATTTGTGGCACTGAACGATGGTCTACACAGGGCATCCTTCAAAAGCTACAATTAAGGATCCGCCGAGCTTTTCAGCAATACAAGCCCGATTGAGGTCTTCAGGCCCATTTGCTTGACATTCATGTTTTATGCCTAGGGAGGAAAAATAACAATTCTATTTAGAATTATGGCAGTAGTTCACCTATTTTTCTAAGATATCAAGTGTTTTAAGAGACAAATTCTAATATGGATAAAAGAACTGGTATACACAAACAATAAAATACTACACAGTAATGAGAACAAATAATCTGTAACTACATGCATAAAAATGAATGACTAACAAACATAATGTTGACTGAAGCATATATTCTGGATGACTCTATCTGTACAACACAAAACAGCCCAAGCTACTCTCTGCTGTTAGAAGCCAGGGTGCAGGTTACTATGGAGGAAGGAGTAAAAGGAAGTGGTACGACTGGAAGGGGACCAGCGAGGCTTCTCGGGCACTGGCAATAAAGAAAGAAATCAGCCATTATGTCAGCTTGTGAAAATTCACTGAGTTCTACAATAATTCATGATGTATCCTTTTTTTTATAGGTATGATGTACTTCAATAACAAGTTAAAGAGCAAGTCTAGCAATATTTTTTCTTGGTTTTTAAAGTATAAGTAAAAAGATAAACTTGATGTTTTGATTGTAGTTGATTTTAGTTAACTGAAGAATATTTACAAATGGCATTTTTTTGTTCAACAAAACAGCTCTTCAGTAGTATTACACATTTATGAAATCTATCCTAATGAAAACTATGTAAATGTGTTACTAATTGTCTTCTCAGAAAACTTACATCATCGCACTGCAGAATGAGCGCAATTATGGAATTATATACAGTAGGTTCTCTGTAAATAACTATCTTTAAATAGCTGCACTCTTCCTTGTTTTTTGTAATTTAAGACCATTTCTTAAACTGCTGAGACCGTGACAGGTCTGCTAGCTTTTGGACCACTTATGACTGATTAGAGAAAGGCAGTGATGACTTCACTAGGAAAGACGATCAAGTGGCTATCTTTAGTGTCTCCAAATCAAGTGTATGTAGCAATGGCCTTTACTGAAAAGCAATGCAGAATAAGGATGAGGAGGAATCCACTCTGAATCCTTTTCAATTGCTTTGCAGAGGTGTTGAAGCTAAGGAGTCATGTTGAAACATCAGTTAACCAACCAGTGAACACATTTCTGGGAATGGCCCACCGTCACCACAAAGGCATGGAGCACCCGACAAGGCCTGAACTACACGGCAGCAGTTCCACAAAAGAAAGCAAGGATTTCATTTCCTAAGTAAAACAAGCAAGGGTGAACCTGCTCAACTACAAGAATGTAAAAATCAGTCACAGTACACAAACAACAAAAACCACACTGGGCCAAGCCCTTGTGACCTTGGCTCGCCCAGCTGTTTGGCGCTCGCCATGGCAGGAAGGAGGCAGGGCGACCTCTGAGACTGAGTTCACACAATCCAGATGATCTCTCATTCCACAGCTGAGAGAATCAAGGCCCAAGGAGATTAAGCGGTTTTGGTCAAGATCACACAGCAGTTAGATGACAAGCGTAGCCCACACTGCGGGCCTTGGGCACTTGCCCCATGCTCTTTCCGTCATACCAACATTTCCTCCTGGTCGGAGACAGTCAGTATGGTCAGGCCGTCTCATCAGGATCCCAATCACCCAGTGGGCAAGTCAAACATAACAGCCAGCTCAAGGAGGGAACTTTCCTTTGAATACAGATGAGACAATTACCTAAAGTCATACTATTCCAAAGTTAAAGCTCGAGATAAAAGTATCCTTTCTCATTTATAAGCATTTCCTTTTACAACTTTGTTATGTCAACTATACTCAAAAGGCAAGAGCAAATTTATCATTTAGTATGACCAGTGTAAACCAATTAGTCTCCATCTGTTATGTGAGAAACTTGGCAGTATCTCAAACTAGTCTGAAACCAGCCTGAACAAGTGACCTGCACCACTATGGAAAGAACAGGTTATTAAAAATGGGCCATGCAGACCCAAAGTGACCAGCACAAGGCAGAGGACACATGAAAACCAGGTGCAAGGTTCTGGGCTTTTCCTCAAAAGATGCAGTACTTCCCTTTTTTGTGCCCAAGGCTCTCCAAAGAAAGTAAGGTGCTTTACAGAAAAGATGTGCCCCATCACCACCCCGCTAAATATCTGGAGGTAAATCTGGACCATACCTTGAAATTTCTTTTTGATTGCATCCTTGGAGCTCGCATAGATCATTTTACTTTTCAGAGGTGCTAGCTCTGGTGCCCTGGATAAAGAGATGCCAAAAAATGAAAAACGTGGTTTAGAGAAAGTATAATTTATACCGTGTTACACATTTGCGTCAGTGACGGGAGGATTCTTAAAATATACTGGGATACTTTTTCTGACTACACAAATTTTCTATTTTCCCAGTTCCTAAGCAAGAACTGTTACGGGTGGGCATACACAGAATGGCTCAGGCTGACCTGGTGGGAAAAACATATAGAACCAGCGATTTAAAATCAGATTAATGGAACCAGAATAAAAGAACCAACACTGACTGGATAATCCACTGTATTGCGTAATTCGTTTTCTTTAAAATACATCAAAAATTTCTTTTTATCAATAAAGGCTTAAGGCCCTGGCAGGTTGGCTCAGTGGTAGAGTGTTGGCCCAGCATGTGAATGTCCCGGGTTCAATTCCCAGTCAGGGTAACAGGAGAAGTGACCATCTGCTTCTCCACCTCTCCCATTCCCCCTTCTCTCTCTCTCTCTCTCTCTCTCTCTCTCCTCCTCCTCCTCCTCCTCCTCCTCCTCTTCTGCAGCCATGGCTTGATTGGTTGGAGCATATCAGCCCCAGGTGCTGAGGATGGCTCCAAGGAGCCTCCACCTTAGGTGCTAAAAATAGCTCAGTTGTAAGTATGGTCCCAGATTGGCAGAGCATTGGCCCCAAACGGGGATTGCCAGGTGGATCCTGGTTGGAGCCCATGTGGGAGTCTGTCCCTCTATCTCCCCTCCTCTCACTTGGAAAAGAAGAAACAAATTAAGTAGAAAATAAATGCTTGAGTTTAAGGCTAATAACAACCATCTTTATATAAGGTTTTTAACCCCTTCTGGTTGGAAAAAGTTTCAAAATCTAGAGAAGTACAGAAAAAATCAAGTCTCTGCCACCCTGAATCAAGAAATGCTAGCAATTTTAGCAGTTTTGCTTCACATTTTCTTAAAAAGAATATATTTCAGATAAAGTAAAAGTTCCCTTCTTACCCGCAAATTCCAACCACATTGAGTACTTGTGTTTTCCATCTTAGTCTCGCATAATAAAACATGTTAGAAGGACTTCTTTTTTAAAGTTTAATAGTAATTCAGCAACAGCTATGCCTTAATTGTCAGTATTACTACTACCCTATATTTACAAATATGTTTGTGCTGGCCCCATCTTGAGTGAATACTGGAAGCAAAGCATATGCTATACCACTTTCTTCACCAGCAATATTGAAAAACAACAGAAATACTTACAATTGACAGAAAAATCCCATCCTATTCAAATTGCTACCTGTGAAAGCACCATTCATGACGACACCCCCGGATCCGGGCCTACTTCCACTCCGTACTCCCAAGATACCCAAGGGTAGACGGAGTGTCAATACTTTTAACGACTCCACTTTGCTGTCATTCTTCCAGGATGTTCCAGTCCTCAACACCAGGGCTGGCACTGACCTGGCCTCTCTACCCTCCTACAGCAGGCAGAGGTCCTGTTCTGGGCACCAGGAAAAGGGCCGTCTCTGTGTCCCTCAGATGCTTATCCCTTCCAACTCTAAGGTCCAAGAAGGGAAGTGCAGCCTTAACAATAACCCCAAGTCTGGTAGATGTTTGAACTGCAAAGTTAAGTGGGTACTTTCCTTATGCAAAATAGGTCAGGGACAGGAACAAGTAGTCTCTGCTCTGATTTTACTCTAAACAGATTTTTAAAACACTTTAATTAAGGGCTGTTCCCTGGGCCCTTTAAACAGAGCGTGTTATGAAATACTTCTAAGAGTTTTACCTTTTCTTTAAAAAAGCAATAGTGGAATATAAAACATAGCACTAACACTAAAATTCCTTTTCTTTTTAATAAAGGATGATTAGCACTGTTAATATTATAAAAATCAGGGAAACACTGCAAAGAAAATAACAGAATGGGGTACAAGTAGGTTTGTTTACAGTTGTTCATATGGAAAATAATACAGTAATTAATAAATAATAATACAAGAATAAACACGATCCATTTTGCATCCCACAACTGTAAACCTACTTTCCCCTTCCCTGTATTCATCAATAAAATAGCCAAAGCCTTGCCCTGGCTGAGTAGCTCGTTGGTCATCTTGATACACACACCAATATTGTGGGTTTGATCCTTGGTCAGGACATATACAAGAATCAACCAGTGAACGCATAAATAGAAGGAACATCAAATCAATGTTTCACTCTCTAAAATCAATCAATAAAAAAAAAATTAAAAGCCTTACCAAATATGTTTATCATAAATTGAAAAAAATTTTTAAAGGCCAAAATCTTTACTTAGCTACCATATCTGTCACTCAGCTATAAATCCCAGAAAACCAGGGACTTTACCTGTTTTAGTCATAGCTATTTTCCCAGGCCGTAACGCAATACCTGGTATGTATTGAATAATAGAAACTAAGTTTAATGAATGCACCTTCACTCAAATCAGGAATATGCTCCTCTGTTTTATTACCTACTGTATGTATGTATGTATGTATGTATGTACGTACGTATGTGGATGTATATGTGTATGCATGCAGCTGCCAGGCTTGCAGAACAGTAAGCTGCCCTACCTAATACATGCACCCAGACCCCCTATTTATACTCCTCATAGCATCTTGGTGTGCAAGAGGCTTGGTCGAACGAAACTGAGGTGTGATCTAGTGTTACATTCCTTTAAACCAGAGTGCTTCTGATTTCCCAGTCCCACACCCCAAGCTACTGGTGGCACACAGCTAAGGGCTAGGAACCCCCTTGCCTTGCCCTGGCTCAGGCCAAAGTATCAAGAGAATCCTTACCCCAAATCAGAGGCTCTTACTACTTTCCTTTCCCCTTGGAAACTGGAAATAGTCTCACTATGTAAGGATTCCATATCAAGCAATGTAGTATAATTCAATTAAACAAGGGATACAGGAGTAACTTGTAATCCACGCCTAATCTCAAATATTAACTTACTTGAAAGACTAGCATAAACTTGTTTAAACAGCCTTTGAAGAAAAAGATCATATAAATCACTTTATAACACTTCTATTCAGAACACTTTCTGTAATGATGGAAATATTCTATATCTGTGCTATCCAAGAATGTGTCCACTCATCATATATGGCTACCGAACATGGGAAATGTGTCAATTCAACTAAGAAGACAAATTGTATTTAATTTTATATCTAAATAGCCACAGTGGCTAGTGGGTACCCTTATGGACAGCGTGGACGCTGAGCAATTACATTTGGAGGCAATGATAGTACCAATTTCAAAAGTAGCAAACCAGGCCCTGGCCAGCTAGCTCAGTGGTAGAGCATCATCAGCCTAGCTCAGCTGTGCTCAGCTGTAGAGCGTCGGTCCAGTGTGTGGAAATCCCAGGTTTGATTCCCGGCCAGGGCACACAGGAGAAGCGCCCATCTGCTTCTCCACCCTTCTCCCTCTCCTTCTTCTCTCTTCCCCTCCTACAGCCAAGGCTCCACTGGAGCAAAGTTGCCCCAGGCGTTGAGGATGGCTCCATGGCCTCCACCTCAGGCACTAGAATGGCTCTGATTGCAATGGAGCAATGCCCCAGATGGGCAGAGCATTGTCCCCTGGTGGGCGTGCCAGGTGGATCCTGGTAGGGCGTATGTGGGAGTCTGTCTCTCTGCCTCCCCGCTTCTCACTTCAGAAAAATACAAAAAAAAAAAAAAAAAAGCAAATCACAGAGGCACAAGTAAAGAAAGTACTAAAAAAGTAGGCAGCTTGCTCCTGGAATTGCAAGTTAGAGAAGGATTCTGGTGAAATAAACGTTCTTCTCAGTATTCTAGGAAGAATTTTCAGAAATTTTAGCTTACAAGGAGTTGAGTATGCATAGAAATCTACACCTGCCCCTTCCACCACCAAAATAACTATTGAAAGTCATCTTTCAAGTAAACAAGAGTAGTTAAAATTTAGCTTTGGTTCCACAAACATCAATCCACCTAAGACCTTACCTTCTGAAACTTTGTAAATAAAAATCAAATGGCAATGACTGTAGACAGCTTGACTGAAAATTACTTTAATCCCAAGAACCCGTTCTCTAAATGCTAAGCAAACAATGAAATTAACTCTTGAGTTTTAAGAAAGGCTCATTATTTTTATCACTGCTTACCACAAAAAGAACATCAACTCCTCCTTTCTGGACTCCTTGGTTTCAAAGCTTGCATCATACAAAGCATAGCGACAATCTTTCTCAGGAAGCATTCCCACAAAATGCTTGAAAGGATCGGTTATGGTTACACCAACATCTCCAACCAAGATCTCTTTGCCTTCTTCTACAATGATGCATTTTTTGTCTGCACTGAGGCAAAAAATGACAGCCTTCTTTCTTTTCTTGATTTCTTCTGGTGTGGAGCACTTTCTAACTTTCATATCATAAAAAATGCGACACACTTCATCAGCAACTTGCACTCCTGAGGCCTATAATGAGAAAAGGAAGTCAGAAAGAGGCTTATAATTTTTATTGTGCCAAACATAAGACATTATTATGTAACTTCTAGTATTAGGCTGGCATATACTTACAATGTTTAGGGTATACTTATCACCCAATAGGGAAACAGGAAGAGCTGAGCTGCAATCACTAATTTCAGTCACTGAACTTTTACAAGATTACATATACAAGTCACTTATCACCATTATGTGGGAGGTAAGGGAAGAGGCATCTATGCAGCCCCTCCTACCTTAAAACCTGAAAAAAGGTACTTTTGAAGTGCTGGATTATTTTCTTCTTACAGAGGTTGCTTAGAACCCTGACTAGGGGTAGTCATCTTCCCAGTTTGGTTATTAATACTGTCCTAAATCCTTTTCATAACGCATAATATAGATGATCAGAGTGGTTGGGTTAGAAAAATTCCATTCCTATGGTATAGCTTTTGCTAATAGAATTCTAAGGTCTTTGTTCTACTCAAATTTCAAAATTATGTGATTAATATTCAGTAACATAAGTCACATGCTTTTATTTTATTTTTGTGTGTGTGTGTGTGGTTTTTTTTTTTTACAGAGACAGAGAGTGAGTCAGAGAGAGGGATAGACAGGGACAGACAGACAGGAATGGAGAGAGATGAGAAGCATCAATCATTAGCTTTTCATTGCGCATTGCAACACCTTAGTTGTTCATTGATTGCTTTCTCATATGTGCCTTGACCACGGGCCTTCAGCAGACCGAGCAACCCCTTGCTTGAGTCAGCGACCTTGGGTTCAAGCTGGTGGGTTTTTGCTCAAACCAGATGAGCCTGCGCTCAAGCTGGTGACCTCGGGGTCTCGAACCTGGGTCCTCTGCATCCCAGTCCGACGCTCTATCCACTGCGCCACTGCCTGGTCAGGCAACAGTCACATGCTTTTAAATTTTCACTTAAGACTACAGTTCTTCTATGTGGATCAAATGTATTAATAAACTTTTATAGTATAAAATGTCAGCCATTTGTCAAGTAATTCATGCAATAAATATGGTTTTGTAATTAAAAATAATTTCACTTAAAAAAAAACCTCCAAGCTTTAAATTAGAATAAATAAGACTGTTAAGGCCCTGGAGGTTTGCTCAATGGGTAGAGCATCGACCCAGCATGCAGACATCTGGGTTCAATTCTCAGTCAGGGCCCAAAAGAGAAGCAACCATCTACTTCTCTCCCCATCCTTTCCTCCCCTTTCTCTGCCTCTTCCTGTCCCACAGCCAGTGGCTCAATTGGTTTGAGCATCAGCCCTGGGTACTGAAGACAGTTCAGTTTGAGCATCAGCCTCAGGTGCTGAGAATAGCTCAGTTGATTCCAGCATTGCCCCAGACAGGGGTTGCTTGGTTGATCTGTCTCACTAATCTCCCCTCTTCTCACTTAAAAAAAAAAAAAAAAAAAAAAAAGATTAAGAGAGTAGATCTTAATTGGTCCCACCACAAAAAGAAATGACAATTAATGATGGATAGAGGTGTTAGCCTAATGTACAATGACAACCATACTGCAATATACTTTAAATATCAAAACACCACCTTTTATATCTTAAACTTATATCAATTATATCTCAATTTTAAAAAAATAAATAAGAAAATGTTTACTGCTATAACAAAGAGTAGCTTAATTTGGGATTATACTGACCAGAAAAATAACCCTTTTACCATGTTATATTTGCTACTCTGAGATGAGAAAGCAATTACATAAGATCTTTTTTCCTTTTTAGTTACACAGATCTTAATAGCAAAAGCTCTAAAACGAGTTTTTAAATCATCTTCTTTAAGAAATAGGCTATTTATATTAACTTTACTATATCTATAATTTTTGTATGTTTCATTAACTACTTTGGTTTGCATGTTAGCTTTTCTAAAGCAAGAATTTATATTTAATAGAAATACTAAACAATGCAAAAATATTAATGATAACCAAAATTAATGTCAAGTAATTTGATTAAGAAATAAAAACACGTGAGATAAAAAGATCACCCATACACTGGGAAAAAACATTTGCAACTCATATATCCAATAAGGAACTTGTATCTAAGCTATACAAAGAACCCTGATAACCCAACAGGAAAAAAGACAAGTAAACCTATTTAAGGAATTTGAATAGACATTTCTTCAAAGAGATATAAAAAGTGAATAAGCACTTGGGGAAATGCTTAGTCATCAGGGCAGTATACAGCAAAACCACAAGAGCTACTATTTTATACCCACCAAGATGGGTGTAACAAAAAAGGGAATAGCAACAAATGTTGGTGAGGCTGTTGAAAAACTGGAATCTTTATACAGTGCTGATAGAACTGTTAAGTGGTGCCACCGCTTCAGAAAACAGTCTTGCAGTTGCTCAAAAAGTTAAACATGCAGTTAACACCTAGCAATGCCACTCTCCTAGTTATATACACAAGACAAATGATAATGTATGTTCACACAAAAACTTGTACATAAATTTTCATAGCAGCATAATTCATAACAGCCAAAAATTAGAAAAAAAAATGTGTATCAACTGATGAATGAATAAACAAAATGTGGTACATCCACACAATGGAATATTATTCAGCCATAAAAAATGAGGTACTGATACATGCTACAAGATGGATAAACCTTGAAAAACACTACACTAAGTAAAATAAGCCACACATAAAAGGCCACATCGCATGATTCTATTTCTATGAAATGTTTAAAACAGGCAAATCCACAGACAGGCAGGAGATTAGTGGTTTTTAGGAGCTGAGAGGAGAGAGGAATGGGGAGTGGCTACTAACTGATATGGGGTTTCTGTTTGCAACAAAATGTTACAGAATTTTATAGCAGTGGTGGATATACAATTCTATAAATATACTGGATCCCAGAAGTTACTTAACATTAAGTTAACTAGGACTAATTTATTATATTCATTAAAAGAGCTGTAATACGTTTCAATCCTATCTAAGCTAATACACATTTTGTTTATAAATGAACATTCCACTCTAAAATGAAGTGGTTAATACAGCAAATTAATACTAAAAATTTACTTCAAAAGCTACTCAATCTTATGACTTTCCTACTTTTAAAAAGCACTTTTTAAGCACCTTTTAGTAGTAGTATTGTTCTGATCTTTTCATAGTTCATCTGTGTTCAACAAGTTAAGAATCATTATTCTGCTGTTTTGAACAGAGGTAAATATATAACAAAATAGTGAATAACTAAAAACAGACCCAGCCCTGGCCGGTTGGCTCAGCGGTAGAGCCTCGGCCTAGCGTGCGGAGGACCCGGGTTCGATTCCCGGCCAGGGCACACAGGAGAAGCGCCCATTTGCTTCTCCACCCCTCCGCCGCGCTTTCCTCTCTGTCTCTCTCTTCCCCTCCCACAGCCAAGGCTCCATTGGAGCAAAGATGGCCCGGGCGCTGGGCATGGCTCTGTGGCCTCTGCCTCAGGCGCTAGAGTGGCTCTGGTCGCAACATGGCGACGCCCAGGATGGGCAGAGCATCGCCCCTGGTGGGCAGAGCGTCGCCCCTGGTGGGCGTGCCGGGTGGATCCCGGTCGGGCGCGTGCGGTAGTCTGTCTGCTGTCTCTCCCTGTTTCCAGCTTAAGAAAAATAAAAAATAAAAAAATAAAAATAAAAATAAAAATAAAAACAGACCCCAATTCCTCTAACTTCCAAGTCTATAATGTTGATTTGTTAGTCACACTTGTCCAACCCACTTTGAAACAATGAAGGCAGTATATAAAGCCTTATATCCAACCAACTGATATTTTATCTGTCAACATCCAAGTGAAGTGTCTCAAACACTTTAAATTCTGACTTGGTAATTAATCAAATTAATCATATACCAGTAATTGAAAACAGAAAAGAAAACATATTCTGCAATTATAATATAACTATCTCTGCCAAATCAAGCTATAACTTACAAGTATCTTAAAAAGCCTGAGTAAGAACTCTGGACGTTTTCTATCAAAACTGATCTGTGGAGGTCTCTGATGAGGAAACACTTCTGCTTGAAGATGGTGAAGGATTAACTGGCAAAGACACTGGAAATAGGAAGGGTACTCTTGAGACAGTTATAAATATATAAGAAAAGCTCTGAACTACAGCAGGGGAGCTGAAAACAAACAAAAGTCCAAGGATATTTCAAAGTATTGATAAAACCAGTGTAACTAAATGAAACATAAAGAAGTAGCATCAAAGACCCAAGATTCTCTAGACTGGTGATTGGTGTATACACCCACTGTATATACTGATTGTGGTATATAAACAGAAGGGGGGAGATGGGTACAATGTGACATGTTAATTTTGAAGAATGTGCAAGACATCTAGGTAGAGATTTCAACTGGAAATATATATAAGCATGGCTCTAATAGGTATTTTGGACTACAGTCAATACCATGGAGGTACCATTAAGTAGTGAAACAAAAACAAACAAAAAAACAAGTTAAGGGGACTAAAAAGAAAAAGAAGGAAGAAAAAAGCATCCTAGAAACCACAAGAGGGTATTTTGAGAAAGATCATCAATACCAAAAACTGCCAAAGTTTGAGAATGCCTGAAAACAGACAACTGGGCTTGGCAGTTGGGCCTCTGAGCATTTCAGGAGACTGGAGGAATGGGGTGGAAATCCAGGGTAATGGGCTGCGTGCGAATCCACAGGGAACAGAAGAGGTGGAAACACAGGAGGGTGAGGGGAAGAGTGAGTGTTAACCATGGAAATTGTCTTCTTACCAGGGAAATTTCCACTATAGTAAAATAAGTTTAAGAGCTCTTGAGGGAACAATAGAAATAAAGCCAAAACACTAGAGAAAAAAACACAAAAACCTAATACAGAGTACTTTTCAAAAATTTATTTATTAATTCAGGGTGGGGTGGGGAGAGAAACATCAATTTGTTGTTCCACTTATTTATGCATTTATTGGTTGATTCTTGTACGTGCCCTGACCAGGGATCAAACCCACAACCTTGGTGGTATCAGGACAATGCTCTAACCAACTGAGTTACCCAGGCAGAACTATTGAGTATTGTCAGACGCTCCTAAATCACAAAATTTAATGAGAAAGTTGTTATTATTTTATTCTTACAGATTTGAAAACTGAGATATAGAAAGATGAAATAATGTGGCCAGGGTCACTAAAATCCTGGTAGTTCAGGATGAGATCTGAACTCATGCAATTTGGCTCCAGAACACTCATAACCACTCATAATTAAGCGACAGAACTCTAAAGAGACTGAGGGGATGCAGAGCACAGATGTCCTACTTTCCTCTAAAATAGGAAGAGGGAGGGTAACAATTGGAGGAAGGAAAATGTACTGCTAAAAATCGTGCTTAACAGGCTCCATTTTCTCTGTGAAGTATAAACCAGAAGTTTGGGGGCATTAATAGTTATAGATTTAGAATAGCTGTTATGGGGGTGGGGGGTCCAAAGGGAATCAATCACCCAAGGACAAGCAAAAGGGCTCTGAAGACATTAAAAGTTATCGCTGAGGTCTGAGGGTGATGGTAGACAATCCCGGGGGGAAGCAGATGCTGACAGCAGGATGGTGGTGCAGGTGGAAAGGAAGGACTCGGCATTATCTCTAGGAGATTTTATCCAAGCTTGAGGGTTCAACTGTCCAATCCCAATGACTCAAACATTGTTCAGGCGTCTGCTTTTCTAAGTTGCAGCCTTTACACCCAATTTCCTACCACACATCTCCCGCTGGATGTCTCAAAGGGATCTAACCCTTGGCATATCCAAAGTCCTCTTCTAGTCAGTCCTCCTTTCTTAGGACGATTTTTTCATATTTCATCTTTTTCTAAGATATCACCATCCTAGTTACATAAGCCCTAAACCTGAGACATCCTTAACAATTCCTTCTCCTTCCCCTCATTAGCTTTTTGGATCCTCACATATTTTTCCAGGACATTCAGAACTCTCCCTCTGTTGCCAATCTCCTACCCAAGCCACAACTGCCTGTTATCTGAACTGTTACAGTAACTTCCCAAGTGGCTGCAGGGGGGGTGAGTGAGAACAGGATGTGTGTGTACCACACTTTTCCTCTTCCTGGGCACAAAATAAGACTACATTTCCCAGCCTTCCTTGAAAGTTCATATGACTGGGGGCCATAGGACTGAGCTCTGCTCAGCAACAGGCAGACACCATGATACAAACCACCTTCAAGCCTGGATCTTTGAAAGTGATCTACCTCCACCCTCCCCTGACAAGATCACCTCGGTGAACACACTTCTAGAATAGAAGAAGGCTTCCCTAACTCTGCTGTACTCTACAGGATAGAGATAAATTTAAATTGTGTTAAGCCAATGAGATTTGGTATTTAATTATAGCTGTTCAAATATGCACAACAGACTGCTCATGCCCACTGCTGAGCTCCCTCTACTCTCCATTCATTCTCTACATTGCAGCCACAACTCTGAAACACAAATCCTATCTCCATGTTCACAACTTTGATGGTTTTCCACTGATCTAAGGTTAAAAGCAGTAATAATTCTTTAGCATGCGTGATCTGACTCTACTCACCTTTCCAGCCTTATCTTATACCACACATGCTCTTCAACCTCACTGCCTAGGCCTTCTTTTAGTCCTATTTGCCATTCTCCTTCTCACCAGATGGCCTTTGCTCATACTATACACTTTGCTTGGATAGCACTTTCCTACCCTTCGTCTGATTCACTTTTCAGATCTCAGCAAGTAAGTTTTCTGGGTCAAAACCAGGTATCTCTATCCCACAGCACTTAACCAGTTTCAACGTTCTCTCTTTAAGATTATTTAATCATTGTCTCTCCCAAATAGGCTGTTTCATAAGACTGTAAGTTTCTTAAGACAGATCGTGTCTTACTTGTTCACTATTGTGTTCCTCTGAGAAAATCAAAGATGAATCAAACTTCCAATGCATATTATTTGCCTAATGGAGAAGATAAAAACAGCACATACAATCTTCAAAACTTGGTAAAACTATTATTCCTCGGTAAACTCCAATGGAAGGAAATTTAAAGAAGACAGAGATGAAATTAAGGGTAAGGGGAACACAGGTGGTCAGGGAAGTTGTCACATGGAAACTGACTTAAAGCATTCCAGGACAAGGGGAGTGACGGGATGAAAAGACAGTCCTGACAAAGGGAGCCTGGCCCATACAATATGAGAGGAGGATAAGAATGCAGGAAATTGAGACATGAACTGGGTTCAAGATGAAGAGACCACAAATAGCAGGCTCAGGAGTTTGGAGGCACAGGATATTTTTTAAAAGAAAAGTAAGCTGACCAGCTAAAAGGCTAATTCAGAAAGCAAGGCAAGAGGTGATCAAGGCCTTCACTAGGGTAGTGGGAGCAGTACAAGGAAGAGGACTGGGTGCTGATAGTGTGTAGGAACATTGGTGCTTGACAACCACTGGCTGGAGAGGGATGGTAGAAAGGAAGGAGTCAGATAAAGTGGTTAGTTTGGTGATCAAGAAGCTGATTAATATCACTAAATGCTCCTTTTCTCTCTTCATTCCATTGTGGTGGCTTCAGAGTTGTTGATATTAGAGAACTATGGTTCTCTATATTCTCCATTATAATGATATTCTCCATTATAATGATAAATTTTGCCCATGGAAAAAAGAAATCCACCAGGTAAAGTGTATATTAGACTCAACTATAATGCATAAATATGCTTAAATTTGTCATACCTCAATTCACTTAGTATATCCTTGAAATAGCACTGATATGGAAGATTAAACAAATGATCCCTAAATTCTTGACAATGATTTTTATAAGATAAAACTAACACCATGAGGACAGACTGAGAAAGCGGGGAATACTGCTCCTATAGCTGGCCCCACACTACTCAGAGCCCCTCCCTTCCTAACCTCTAAGCACCAGTACAGCTCCTCTCAATAAGCTGGTAGTTCTTTCCCTTTGATTCTAGGGGGTGACCTGGAAAACTAGGATAAAGTTAGTGGATTGGAAAGAAGATAAAATAATCCTTAATTAACTATAGTTTATCAACATACTGGAGGCCAAAAGAAGCTAACTTGAAATCAAAGCACCAGAATTATGAGAGCAACCAATCCATCCATGCTTCTCCACTAATTAGCTGTGTTACCTTGGGCACGTCATTTAACATCTACAAATAAAATTAGTTCCTTGAAATAGGTACAGCACTAGACCAGCTTATCAAGTTTTAAAATGCACAGGAATCACCTGAGGAGCTTGTTAAAATGCAGATTTCACAGATTCTGATTCAGGAATCTGAGGCAGTCTGAGATTTTGCATTTCCAATAAGTTCCAGATAAAAGTCACCAAAATGTAGTTCTAAAATTTAATGAAATACAATAAAATCTTAGCTCAACATCTATTTACTCTTTTGCTTATCAAAGTCAGAGTACTTTTTGTTCCACAGACTGCTAATAAAGCCTATGTATAGGTCCTCTCTCAAAATGATGTTTGAAGTAAAATAAAATAAAATATATAGCATTACAAAAGCCAGTTATACTGAAATATAGAGTTCATCTATGATGATGATGATGATGAAGAATTACTGAAGAGTATTAATTTTGGTGGACTTATTATCACAAAGAGACATTATGGTGGAGGCGGCACGATGGCGAAGGAGTAGGCGGACATACCAACTTCCACCTCCCAGAACCAAAATGGATTACAACTTAATTTTAAGAAAAATCATCTGGAAAAAACAACTTTGGACTAAACTAAAAGGACTCTTTAACCAAGGATCACTGAAGAAGCCACACTGAGACTGGTAGGAAAAGCGGAAACACGGAGAGGGCTGCCCAGCTCCCGGGAGCAAGTAGCAGCCCGGAGGAACTTGCATGCTGCTGGGATTTTACCTGAGAGGGGAGGGTCCTGAGCCCCAGGACCAAAACCACAGCCCGCAACCCCAAACCCTAGAAGAGGCATACGGACAGTATTTAGCTGCGAAACGAGCCAGGATACTGTTTGCGAGAGACAGATTTTTCAGACCCAGGATTCGTCTTAAAGGGTCCGCACAGAACCCCTCTCTCACAACCACTCACCCGGGGCTCCGGGGGACGGGGAGAGCTGAGATGACTGGAGCAGCAGGAAGAGAGTGTAATCTAGGAAGCACAGGGAAAAACACTTTGAGGGACAGCCACCATAAACCCTGGGCTGAGTCACTCCCCAAATCTAAAGTGAGTATTTTTCCTGGAACCAGCAATACCAGCAAAGGGGAACAGGTTAC
Organism: Saccopteryx bilineata; assembly: GCF_036850765.1. Taxonomy (NCBI): domain Eukaryota; kingdom Metazoa; phylum Chordata; class Mammalia; order Chiroptera; family Emballonuridae; genus Saccopteryx; species Saccopteryx bilineata. The sequence continues at coordinate 171,366,356 of NC_089495.1, forward strand.
CAGCCAAACAGAAGCTCTCCTGCTGCAGTCAGAACAAAGAATTGCTTAGAAACAGGGAGCCATCAGTGATACAGTATTGAGTGCTAAGGTCTGAGCTGCATTGCCCCCCCCACGCACACTGTTGAGTACTTGCAGGAGAGCAGGTGGTGGTGGGATGCAGGAGTGTGGTCCCCTCGGCAGGGGCACAGGCTAAGAGTGGCAGCAGCAGCAGAAGGAGCACACAAAAGCAGTCAGACCCGCACTTGTGGGGCAGGTGTGTGAGAGCAGTCCCACCCTCAGGGGCAAGGTGAAAGTTGAAACTTGCAGCTGGGTGCAAGAGTGCAGCCCCGTCTATGGGGCTGAGGCTTGCACGCCAGTGCACGAGCGCAGTCCCGCCCTTGGGGGTGGGGTGGAGGCAGGGGCCGGCCAGGGCTTGCAGCCCAGGCACGTGAACACAGTCCTGCCTCGCTGCAGCAACAGGCCGGTGCCAGCAACACCCGTGCCCGAACGCCGGAGGCAGCAGCAGAGGGGGTGGGGGGCCTGCAGACAGACCACACCTAGGAAACACAAAGGCCATACCCATTGGACTCCTGTGGCCACACCCTTTTTATACACAGACAAAATGGGAAGGCAGAGAAATGCAACACAAATGAATCAACAAGAGAAATCCCCAGAAAAAAGATTTGAATGAGAGAGAAATAACCAAATTACCAGATGCAGAGTTTAAAATAATGATTGTTAGGATGCTCAAAGATCTTAGAGCAACAATGGATGGACATAACAAGCACCTAAATAAAGAGATAGCAAGCATAAAAAAAAGGACATTGAAATCAAAAAAAGAGCCTCACCAGGCAGTGGCACAGTGGATAGAGCGTCGGACTGGGATGCACAGGACCCAGGTTCAAGATCCCGGGCTCGCCGGCTTGAGCGTGGCTCATCTGGTTTGAGCAAAGCTCACCAGCTTGGACCCAGGGTCACTGGCTTGAGCAAGGGGTTACTCAGTTTGCTGAAGGCCCACGGTCAAGGCACATATAAGAAAGCAATCAATGAACAACTAAGGTGTCGCAACAAAAAACTAATGATTGATGCTTCTCATCTCTCTCTGTTCCTATTCCTGTCTGTCCCTGTCTATCCCTCTCTCTCTCTCTGTAAAAAAAAAAAAAAAAAAAAAATCATAAAAAAGAATCAGTCAGAAATGACAAATACAATATCAGAAATGAAGACCACACTGGAAGGAATTAAAAGCAGGATGGAATGAAGCTGAGGATTGAATCAGCGATTTAGAGGACAAGATAAATGAAAGCATGGAAGCAGAGTAGCAAAAAGAAAATAGGATCAAAAAGAACAAGGGATAGAGAATCTGAAGAAATCATAACTGAAAACTTCCTTAAATTGATGAAGGGAAGTCACACAGTTCAAGAAGCACAAAGAGTTCCATTAAGGATGAACCCAAAAAGGCCGATACCAAGACACATCATAATTAAAATACAAAAATTAAGATATAAAGAAAGAATACTAGAAGCTGTAAGAGAAAAGCAATCTATTACCTACAGAGGAGCCCCCATAAGAATGACATCAGACTTCTCAACAGAAACATTAGAGAACAGAAGGGAATGGCAAGAAATATTCAAAGTAATGCAAAACAAGAGCCTACAATCAAGACTTCTTTATCCAGCAAGGCTATCATTTAAAATTGAAGGAGAAATAAAAAGTTTCCCAGAAAATAAAAAAACTCAAAGAATTCATTACAACCAAACCAATGCTACAAGAAATGTTAAGGGGCCTGCTATAAACAGAACAAAGAAGGGGAAAAACAATCTAGTAAAAGAGGAATACAGTTTTAAAGAATAAAATGGCAATAAACAACTACATATCAATAATAACCTTAAACGTTCCAATCAAAAGACATAGGGTATGATAAACCATCAGCCAACATCATATTAAATGGCATAAAACTGAGGATTTTCCCTCTTAAATCAGGAACAAGACAAGATTGTCCACTGTCTCCACTCTTATTTAACGTGGTGCTAGAAGTTCTGGCCAGAGCAATCAGACAAGACAAAGAAATAAAAGGCATCCATATCGGAAAAGAAGAAGTAAAGGTATCACTTTTTGCAGATGATATGATACCATACATCGAAAACCCCAAAGACTCCACAAAAAGATTACCAGAAACAATAAACCAATACAGTAAGGTCACAGGATACAAAATTAATATACAAAAGTCCATAGCCTTTCTATATGCCAACAATGAAATATTAGAAAACGAACTCAAAAAAATAATCCCCTTCACGACTGCAACAACAACAACAAAAAATACCTAGGAATAAACATAACAAAGAATGTAAAAGACCTATATAACGAAAACTACAAAGCATTAAGGGAAATCGAAAAAGATACAATGAGATGGAGAAATATTCCTTGTTCTTGGATAGGAAGAATAAATATAATCAAAATGGCCATACTACCCAAAGCAATTTATAAACTTAATGCAATTCCCATCAAAATTCCGATGACATTTTTTAAAGAAATGGAACAAAAAATCATCAGATTTATATGGAACTATAAAAAACCCCGAATAGCCTGACCAGGTGGTGGCACAGTGGATAGAGCGTCGGACTGGGATGCAGAGGACCCAGATTCGAGACCCTGAGGTCGCCAGCTTTAGCGCGGACTCATCTGGTTTGAGCAAAAGCCTACCAGCTTGAACCCAAGGTCGCTGGGTCCAACAAGGGGTTACTCGATCTGCTGAAGGCCTGCGGTCAAGGCACATATGAGAAAGCAATCAATGAACAACTAAGGTGTTGCAACGCGCAATGAAAAGCTAATGATTGATGCTTCTTATCTCTCTCCGTTCCTGTCTGTCTGTCCCTGTCTATCTCTCTCTCTGACTCACTCTCTGTCTCTGTATAAAACACATACATACAGGTCCTGGCCGGTTGGCTCAGCGGTAGAGCGTCGGCCTGGCATGCGGGGGACCCGAGTTCGATTCTCGGCCAGGGCACATAGGAGAAGAGCCCATTTGCTTCTCCACCCCCTCCTCCTTCCTCTCTGTCTCTCTCTTCCCCTCCCGCAGCCAAGGCTCCATTGGAGCAAAGATGGCCCGGGCGCTGGGGATGGCTCCTTGGCCTCTGCCCCAGGTGCTAGAGTGGCTCTGGTCACAGCAGAGCGATGCCCCGGAGGGGCAGAGCATCGCCCCCTGGTGGGCAGAGCAGCGCCCCTGGTGGGCGTGCCAGGTGGATCCCGGTCGGGCGCATGCGGGAGTCTGTCTGACTGTCTCTCCCCTTTCCAGCTTCAGAAAAATACCAAAAAAAAACAAAAACAAAAACAAACCACATACATACATACATAAATAAATAAAATTAAAAAAAAAAAAAGAGTTCTCTTAAAGAAAAAAAACAAAAAAAGACCCCGAATAGCCAAAGCAATCCTAAGGAAAAAAAATGAAGCTGGGGGCATTACGATACCTGACTTCAAACTATATTATAGAGCAGGGGTCCCCAAACTTTTTACACAGGAGGCCAGTTCACTGTCCCTCAGACCGTTGGAGGGCCAGACTATAAAAAAAAACAACTATGAACAAATCCCTATGCACACTGCACATATCTTATTTTAAAGTAAAAAAACAAAACAGGAACAAATACAATATTTAAAATAAAGAACAAGTAAATTTAAATCAACAAACTGACCAGTATTTCAATGGGAACTATGGGCCTGCTTTTGGCTAATGAGATGGTCAATGTGCTTCTCTCACTGACCACCAATGAAAGAGATGCCCCTTCCGGAAGTGCGGAGGGGGCCAGATAAATGGCCTCAGGGGGCCGCATGTGGCCCGCGGGCCGTAGTTTGGGGACCCCTGTTATAGAGCCATGACAATCAAACAGCATGGTATTGGCAGAAAAACAGACACTCAGACCAATGGAACAGAATAGAAAGTCCAGAAATAAAACCATATATATATATATATATATATATATATATATATATATATGGTCAAATAATTTTCAATAAAGGGGCCAACAACACACAATGGAGAAAAGAAAGCCTCTTCAACAAATGGTGCTGGGAAAACTGGAAAGCCATATGCAAAAGAAGGAAACTCGACTACAGCTTGCCCCCTTGTACTAAAATTAATTCAAAATGGATCAAAGACCTAAATATAAAACCTGAAACAATAAAGTACATAGAAGAAGACATAGGTACTAAACTCATGGACCTGGGTTTTAAAAAGCATTTTATGAATTTGACTCCAAAGGCAAGAGAAGTGAAGGCAAAGATAAATGAATGGGACTACATCAGACTAAGAAGTTTTTGCTCAGCAAGAGAAACTGACAACAAAATAAACAAACAGCCAACTAAATGGGAAATATTTTCAAACAACAGCTCAGATAAGGGCCTAATATCCAAAATATACAAAGAATTCATAAAACTCAACAACAAACAAACAAACAATCCAATAAAAAAATGGGAAGAGGGCATGAACAGGCACTTCTCCCAGGAAGAAATACAAATGGCCAACAGATATATGAAAAGATGCTCATCTTCATTAGTTATTAGAGAAATGCAAATCAAAACTACAATGAGATACCACCTCACACCTGTTAGATTAGCTATTATCAACAAGACAGGTAATAGCAAATGTTGGAGAGGCTGTAGAGAAAAAGGAACCCTCATTCACTGTTGGTGGGAATGTAAAGTAGTACAATCATTATGGAAGAAAGTATGGTGGTTCCTTTAAAAACTGAAAATAGAACTACCTTATGACCCAGCAATCCCTCTACTGGGTATATGCCCCCAAAACTCAGAAACATTGATACGTAAAGACACATGTAGCCCCATGTTCATTGCAGCATTGTTCACAGTGGCCAAGACATGGAAACTACCAAAAAGCCCTTCAATAGAAGACTGGATAAAGAAGATGTGGCACATATACACTATGGAATACTCCTCAGCCATAAGAAATGACGACATCGGATCATTTACAACAAAATGATGGGATCTTGATAACATTATACGGAGTGAAATAAATAAATCAGAAAAAACAAGAACTGCATGATTCCATACATTGGTGGGACATAAAAACGAGACTAGCCTGACCAGGCGGTGGCGCAGTGGATAGAGCGTCGGACTGGGATGCGGAAGTACCCAGGTTCAAGACCCCAGAAGTCGCGCACGGGCTCATCTGGCTTGAGCAAAGAGCTCGCCAGCTTGGACCCAAGGTCGCTGGCTCCAGCAGGGGGTTACTCGGTCTGCTGAAGGCCCGCGGTCAAGGCATGTGTGAGAAAGCAATCAATGAACAACTAAGAAGTCGCAACGCGCAACGAGAAACTGATGATTGATGCTTCTCATCTCTCTCTGTTCCTGTCTGTCTGTCCCTGTCTATCTCTGCCTCTGTAAAAAACAAAACAAAACAAAACAAAAAAACAAAAAAAACAAACAAACAAAAAAAAAAAACGAGACTAAGAGACATGGACAAGAGTGTGGTGGTTGGGGGGGGAGGGGCACAAAGAAAAGGTGACGGAGGACAATCTGACTTTGGATGATGGGTATGCAACATAATTGAATGACAAGATAACCTGGACATGTTTTCTTTGAATATATATACCCTGATTTATTGATGTCACCCCATTAAAATTAATAAAAATTTTTTTAAAAAAATAAAAGACATAGGGTAGCCTGATCAGGCGGTGGCGCAGTGGACAGAGCGTTGAACTGGGATGTGGAGGACCCTCGTTCGAGACCCCGAGGTTGCCAGCTTGAGTGCGGGCTCATCTGAGTTGAGCAAGGCTCAACTCAGTCTGCTGTAGCCCCCCTGGTCAAGGCATATATGAGAAATCAATCAATGAACAACTAAGGAACCGCAACGAAGAATTGATGTTTCTCATCTCTCCCCCTTCCTGTCTGTCTGTACCTATCTGTTCCTCTCTGACTGTCTCTCCCACAAAAAAAAAAAAAAAAAAAAAGACATAGGGTAGCTGCGTGGACCCGTACATATGCTGTCTACAAGAGACACACCTCAAAACAAAAGAATACACATAGACTGAAAGTAAAGGGATGGAAAAAAATTTTCATGCAAATGGAAATGAAAAAAAGCTGGGGTAGCAATACTTACATCAGACAAAATAGGCTTTAAAACAAAGGCTATAGTAAATATGAAACCAAAAAGCTTTTGCAGAGCAAAAGACACCAATGGGAGAATATATTCACCAATAAGTCTGATAAGGGGTTAATAACCAAAATTTATAAAGAACTTGTAAAATTCAACACCAGGAAGATAAACAATCCAATCAAAAAATGGGCAAAAGAAATGAATAGATATTTCTCCAAAGAGGACATACAGATGGCCAATAGGCATATGAAAAAATGTTCAAGATCACTAATCATTAGAGAAATGCAAATTAAAGCCACAATGAGATACCACCTCACACTTGTCAGAATGGCACTTAACAAAACAACACATAAGTGCTGGCGAGGATGTGGAGAAAAGGGAACCCTCCTGCACTGCTGGTGGGAATGCAGACTGGTGCAGCCACTGCGGAAAACAGTATGGAGATTCCTCAAAAAATTAAAAATCGAACTGCCTTTTGACCCAACCATCCCACTTTTAGGAATATATCCTAAGAACACCAAATCACTGATTCAAAAGAAGAAATGCACCCCATGTTTATGGCAGCATTGTTTACAATAGCCAAGATCTGGAAATAGCCCAAGTGCCCGTCAGTGGACAAGTGGATTAAAAAGCAGTAGTATATTTTGGGGGAGGTTTTTAATGGTTTTTTCTATTTCTTCTCTACTAATAGGTCTGTTTAGGCCACGGGTCCCCAAACTTTTTACACAGGGGGTCAGTTCACTGTCCCTCAGACCATTGGAGGGCCAGACTATAAAAAAAAACTATGAACAAATCCCTATGCACACTGCACATACCTTATTTTAAAGTAAAAAAACAAAACAGGAACAAATACAATATTTAAAGTAAAGAACAAGTAAATTTAAATCAATAAACTGACCAGTATTTCAATGGGAACTACGGGCCTGCTTTTGGCTAATGAGATGGTCAATGTCCGGTTCCATATTTGTCACTGCTAGATGTAACAAGTGATGTGACGTGCTTCCGGAGCCGTGCGTGAGGCGTGCATCCCACGTCACTGGAAGTAGTACTGTATGTGAACGATGCCATGCTTTGCGTCTCTCACTGACCACCAATGAAAGAGGTACCCCTTCCGGAAGTGCGGCGGGGGCCAGATAAATGGCCTCAGGGGGCCGCATGTGGCCCGCGGGCCGTAGTTTGGGGAACCCTGGTTTAGGCTTTCTGCATTACTCCATACGTAGGTGGGACATAAAAGTGAAACTAAGAGACATTGATAAGAGCGTGGTGGTTACAGGGGGAGGGGGAGAGGCACAAAGAAAACTAGATAGAAGGTGACAGAGGACAATCTGACTTTGGGTGATGGGTATGCAACATAATTGAACGACAAGATAACCTGGACTTGTTATCTTTGAATATATGTATCCTGATTTATTGATGTCGCCCCATTAAAAAATTAAATTATTAAAAAAAAAAAAAGCAAATCTGCAGTAAATTTGAAAAAAAAAAGCAGTAGTATATATACACAATGGAATACTACGCGGCCATAAGGAAGAAGGAAATCTTACCTTTCGGGACAACATGGATGGACCTGGAAACTATCATGCTAAGTGAAATAAGCCAGGTAGGGAAAGAAAAATATCATATGACCTCACTCATTTGAGGAATCCAATGAACAATGTGAACTGAGCAACCGAACAGAAGCAGAGGCGGCAGGATCAAAGGGACCAGAGGGAAAGCGGTCAGAGGGAAAGTAGAAGAGAAAATGGGATCAGAAAAGGGTAATGAAATTATATATACAGCTAGTGCTTGACTTACGACCATGATTGGTTCCAACAGACTGGTCATAGCACAATTTGGTTGTAAGTTGAGTAGGCTATATGTACAATACTGTGAAATGATGTTATAAAAATCTTTAAGTCATATTTTATCATAATTTTCTTTCATTATTGTACCAAGTCTGGGGTAACAGTTGAAATAGTGCATGCAGAGACGGTATTGCTGCCAGAAGCTGGTCCGCACTGTCGCACGCCCAGCTGGGCAACGCTTGCGCTGCCAGACGCGGAGCAGTCGTGGCTAGCGATTGTGGTCGTAGAGTCGAATGGTCGTAAGTTGCACAGGTCGTAAGTCGATCAATACCTGTACATAACACAGCATTATAGAGAACAGGACAGCAAATCCTGGAGGGAAGTGGGGAAGGCATTGGGGGGAAAGGGCACAGGGGGGCCGAGGAGAATAAGGGGTTGGGGGGAGGTATATTCGGTGGGACACTTGAATCTATGTAAACACAAATTAAAATCATAAATTTTTTAAAAAAGAGACATTATGGTGAATCTTAAAACAAAAATGGCTGTGATATACAGAATCATTTGTTTTTTTTACTTTATACTTTGCTTTTACCTAATGAAAAAGGTCCTCTCCTGTCAGTCTAATTTTTCAATATTTCTGTAAAATGTTAGATGACTAAGATATTAACTACTCAGCTGTTGAGAAAGCTAAAGTTTATTTCATAAAGCAAAATTAAATTCAATTTTGATTTTAAGTTTTTCTACAGTTATTTATATTCAATTACAAAGTTTTAACAATAAAGACCATTAAAGGATACTCTGAACATAACATCAAAATTTGCTGCTCAGCTAGGAAGGAAAATCTGAAGAGTAAAAATAGATTGCTATTACAAGAGCTTTGTGATTACCTTAAAAAGATATGTTATCCACAACTTCAGTTTCACTGTGTTCTGTACCAGTGACCACTGGAGCATAACAGTTGTTCTTAGAACTCTACCCTCATGCCAAAACAGTCGCTGTTAAGTAATTACTTCACTGTACTTTACCTCATTTGACTACCAGTTTTTAACTTTTTCATGAAGCAGAATGATCTTAAACCTCTCTGGTTCTCCTCTGGCAGACCTTTTCTGAAACACTGATTCAGAGATTAAGTGAAGACATCCAAGGCATTGCCTTCATCCTCAATATTCTAAATAGTTTCTACTCACAAACAGAAAGGGAAGTAAACCCTACAGAGAATTAACACTGGATATTTTTAAGTTGTGAATGAGAGCTCACACTTAAAACATCAATTCTCTCAATTCCAGCATATGAGTAGTGATCCCTGAAAGGAGCATCAAGTTTTATGATTCAACTTTTGTAAACTGAACCAGTTCAAATCCTAAATGTAGTAACTGTCCTTCCTAACCATCCTAACTCAAGTAGGATACTTGTCTTGGGCTCCATAATTAATGCCAACTATATATACTTTACCCAGCCCTCATGGGAGAAAACAGGAATGAAAGCTATTTTCTTCCCTTAGAAAGTTAATTTCTTAAAAAATATATTTTTCTAAGCTCAGAGGATGAGTTATTTGACAGTACTGCATATATATATTGCATAGCAGAAAAATACAATTTCAAATTTAGAAACACCTGGCAGAAAACAGTTCTCAACCTACCAATCATTAAAAGCCCAGCATAACTGCTAATCAAAGGCACTGGAGCATTTAAAAATGGGTTCACAATTCTCCTTTATTTATACTATGCCTTACATAAGGACCAAAAGAAACAGAAAACTGACTGACTACAAAATATTTGGGCTTTTGGTTGATGCCTCTGAGTAATACAATGACAAATACAATGATTTAGATAGTGCTTAACAAATGAATAACATTACACCTGACCTGTGGTGACACAGTGGATCAAGCATCAACCTGGAATGCTGAGGTCGCTGGTTCAAAACCCTGGGCTTGCCCAGTCAAGGCACATATGGGAGTTGATGCTTCCTGTTCCTCCCCACCTTCTCTCTCTCTCTCTCTCTCTCTCTCTTCTCTAAAATGAATAAGTAAAAATAATTTTAAAAATATGTAAATTAAAAAATTGTTACTTAAAAAAAGAAATGAACAGCATTTCTACACAGTAGTGTCGAGAGCCCTATAGATCCTGTGTTAAAATGGGGGACTGAATACGTACATCTAAATTTAGCTCCCTCCCAAAACTCCACTGCAAATACAAAAAAGGGATTTAAAAAAAGAAAAGAACAAGAACATAAACCCACAAGGACAAGGAGATTAGGACAAAAATGGAAGTTCCAATAAGGAAGAATGAGTGAAATTAGTCTGAGAAGCACTTAGGATCCTAGAACCCCTCCTAACTCCACCCTCATATCCCTGGAATTCTGGATTTTATCCTCTAGATAGGGTACACAGTAGGTCTTCAGGGCTTCATCATCCTACTGAAAACAGGCAAATAGGTGAACATGTGTAAATGAATGCTAAGACAGTCTCCAGCACCACCAGTACCTAGAAGCCTGACTCTCCAACACAACTTTCTGCGATGATGAAAATGTTCTATATAAGCACTGTCCAACATGGGAGACAGTACCACATGTGGCTATTGAGCACATGAAATGTGGCTAACACAAATGAGTACCAAAATTTTTAATTTCATCTTATTTTAAATAATTTAACATAAAATGAATTCTCAATACTAAAATAGTATGTTTTGAATAAACAAATTTACAATATATTACATATACTGCTCACAAAAATTAGGGGATATTTCAAAATGAATATGAAGCGATAAAAAAAGAAGCATTTGATTTTTTAAAAAATTAAACAAGAACATCAGAAAAGCAAATGACAAGTCAAAGAAAGTTGTTAAATTATGCAAATGAGATGCAAAACTTTTATTTCATTGGTGAAAATGCACTATACAAAAGGCTGAATGTACTGAGGAGTATCTGCACATTCCCTGATCCCTTAATTTTTGTAAGCAGTATAATTTTCTGCCTTGAAAAAAGTGTATTCCTCAAAATTATTGATAACTGATTTGTGTCATCAGGAAGGAAGGAACCTCAGTTATACTTTGCAATGACAGAATAATTTTTGCAAGGGCAAGAATTTCAATTCTAGTTTAATAATTATGGTTGACTATTTCTGGAGGCAAGTAAAAAATCTTGGAAAGAAATTCAGATAAGACTTTTCTGTTTGTTTGGAAATATCCTCAGTGTTAATTTGGGAGAGTTAAAATAATCAAAATCAAGACTAGTTCGTTAAACTTCAGACAAGGCTTGACTTTATGCAAAGATTTTATGGTAATCTTTTTTTAATTTTGTCAACTACAGTTGACTTTCAATATTATTTTGTATTAGTTTCAGGGATACAGCATAATGATTAGACAATTATGTACATTACAAAGTGATCTCCTGATATTTTCAGTACCAACTTAGCCCTATATATTATTACAATATTATTGATTATATTCTCTATGATGCATTTTACATCCCTGTGACTATTTTGTGACTATCAATTTGTACTTCTTAATCCCTTCACCTTTTTCACCCAGTCCCTCAATCCCCTTCCTCTCTGGCAACCATCAGTCTGTTCTCTGCAACTATGAGTGTATTTCTATTTTGTTTCTTCATTTATTTTGTTCTTTAAATTCCACATATAAGTGAAATCATATGGAGACACTTCTCTGAAGAGGACATGGATGGCCAATACACATAAAAAAGTGCTCACCATCACTAATCATCAAAGAAATTAAAACCACAAGAATATATGCACCCACGTTCACTGCAGCATTATTTACAACCAAGATATAGAAGCAACACAAGTGTCCATCAATAGATGAATGAATAAAAAAGTTGCTTTACACACACACACACACACACACACACATACACACATTACTTGGTCATAAAAAAAGAATGAAATCTTACCATTTGCAAAAGCACGGATGGACCTATAGGATATTATGCTAAGTGAAATAACTTAGGAAAAGATTTTAATTCTTACAGATGGTATATATGTTAAGAAGTGCTTTTACTCCTATGGGTTAAAAAAAAACCCTGAATATTAAGGAAGAACTGAAATAATTAATTAAAATACAAGGTTTATTTAATAGCAATAAAGAGAATGTATTACACATAAGACTATTCCATATAAATTTTATAATTAATTGGGTTATATGTTTTCTAAATAAATTGATAAAGTCAGATATTGCCATGCTCTTATAAACAGAATTTAGAACATTTAACATTAGAAGGCCTTTTTAACCAGAGAATGCACACCATAAGTCTGAGTCAGATTTACTTAAATCAAGTTATCCAAGTCAGAAATATTCAAATAACTTGAGCAAGCAAGCTAATTTCTCTAACTTCAGTTTCATTGCTGTAAAATGTGAACTATAATTATCCTAACTCAGGAGGATTGACATCACAACACAACATATGTAAATCACCTAAAACGCAGTGCCTGGCAATGGTACCATTCAGTAAGTGAATACTCATTATTACTAACCAGAAAACCTGTTAAAACTTCTTCAACTCCTTCTAGTTACCAATGTGGACAATTTCTAATGAAGTCTTTGGGTAATGGAAGGCTATGGGTAAAAGAGATCCAGACAGCTTAAAACTTCTTTGTGAAATAGTAATTTCTGTCTGTTGTCTGATAACCAGAACCACAAATTTAAAAACCTTACTGATATTTTCATGAACATGACTATTAAATGGTTGACCAGCAATGACATACAAGAACGAAAGGAATGTCCTCTTTAACATTTAAGATTCCTTTACACTACTACCTCTTGCCATTCTCCTAGGTCAGCTATAAATCAAACCCACAGTGATGAAAAGTGGGGCGTATGGATATATTTTGAATCATTCACACTAGAGTTATTGTTGTGTCTAAGGGAAAAGAGGTCAGTGCCCCTGACTAGTCAGGTTTTACATGTTTTAAAAATTCTTGCAGCACACCGGCTGAAAATTGCTGAGCTAAAGGTAAAAACTTCTTCTTGGTTTAACAATTCGGCTTCTATCCGGATGATTAACATGTCAGTGAAAAATAGAAAACTAATTGAATGTTGTGGTTTAACTGATCTACTTCTGTTCCATGGTCACATTCAGTTTCTAAGCCCTACCAATTCCTCCTTGAATGTGGATTTCAACTCTACTTCTCCTGTCCTCTTAAAATCTCTTAACACTCCCCAAATTAAAATTTTTCAGTTTCTAAGCACCTACAAGATAAAGTCCATATTCATTAATAGAGCATAAAAGGCCCTTTATCATCCAAACCAACCTACTTTTCCATATTTATTTTCCACCACAGACAATTGTATTATTCCCTCAAACCTTTCAGAAAGCAATTTGGCCATTTATATTGAGTTTCTAAATAATCCAAACCCTATGACCCTTTAACTCAGTAATCTCACTTCAAGTAGGGAAATAATCTTCATAATACTAAAAACCAGACAGCCCAAATAAATAAAACCAAGAGAAATGAAAAAAAAAAAAATTATAGTATATCCACAGGATAGTTTGAAATATCCATTAAAATTATGTTTATGGAGCCTGACCTGTGGTGGCGCAGTGGATAAAGCGTCGACCTGGAAATGCTGAGGTCGCCGGTTCGAAACCCTGGGCTTGCCTGGTCAAGGCACATATGAGAGTTAATGCTTCCTGCTCCTCCCCCACTTCTCTCTCTCTGTCTCTCCTCTCTGTCTCTCCCTCTCCTCTCTAAAATGAATAAAAAAAAAAAAATTATGTTTATGGAAACTTTTTAATGACAGGGAAATATTTATGATTTAAGTGAAAAACCTGAATATAAAGTTTTACATACAGTGTAATCTCAACAATGTAAAATAATATAAAGAAAAAAAATTTAATCTCTAATGGTGGGAATATAAGTGATTTTAATCTTCTCTTCAGTTTTCTGTATTTTCAGTTTTCTGTCATGAGCATGTTTTTTTTTTAGATTTTATTTATTCATTTTAGAGAGAGGAGAGAGAGAGAGAGAGAGAGAGAGAGAGAGAGATGGGGGGAGGAGCAGAAAGCATCAACTCCCATATGTGCCTTGACCAGGCAAGCCCAGGGTTTTGAACCAGCGACCTCAGCGTTCCAGATCGACACTTTGCACACTGCGCCACCACAGGTCAGGACTGAGCATATTTTTAAAATCAGAAATATATACATATACAATCTTTTTGATTTAGTGACTGCACACCTACAATATTATTTTGAAGAATAATGCAAATGCAGGCAAAGATTTATGCACAAAGATAAAAGTATTACTTATAATTCTGGATTTAAATTTAACAAGGAGATAATTTAATATCATCACTGTATGAGCAGGATACCATTAAACAATTTAAGTGGTTTCTACAGGTATAATGTTATAAAATTCATCCATTTAAAGGTGTAAACTTCATGGGTATAGTATAATCACAAATTTGTAGTGTACCATCCATCACCACAATCTAACTTTACATTTTGAACACCCCCAAAAGAAACCCTGTACTTGTGAGCAATCACTTCTTTATCCCTACTCTTACCCACCCAAGACCTAGCCAATCACTAATTTACTTCCTGTCTCCAAGGATCTGCTTATCGTGGATATTTTATATAAATGAATCATACAATATGTGGTCCCGTCTTTTTTTGACTGGCTTCTTTCACTTATAACATGTTTTCAAAGCTCATTCATGTATTGCCAAACGATATTCTATTGTATGAATAAACATCAGTTGATGGGCATTTGGGCTGTTTCCACTTTTGGTGTATTATGACTAATACTACTACGAACATTGTGTACAAGTTTTTATGCAAGCACATGTTTTCATTTTGCTTGGGTATATAATTAGGTGTGAAACTGCTGGGTCATTTGATAACTTCCAAGCTGAACTTCTTAAAGAACTGCCAAACCATTTTCCCAAATGTCTGCACCATTTCACATTTCCACCAGCAATGTACAACCTCTCTACAGCCTTGCCAATATTTTGTTAGTGTTGTCCTCTTTTTTACTGTCATCCTAGTGGTTGTGATGTATAATAGTATCTCATTGTGGTTTTGATTTGCATTTCCCTAACAGCTGATTTTGAGCATCTTTTCACACTCTACTCACCACTTGCATTGCTTTTTTTTGCGAGAGACACAGAGAGAGACAGGAAGGGAGAGAGATGAGACGCACCAACTCATAGTTGTAGCACTTTTTTTAGTTGTTCACTGATTGCTTCTCATACATGGCTTGATGGGGGGGTGGGAGGGGTGTTCCAGCTGAGCCAATGACCCCTTGCTCAAGCCAGCGACCTCTGGGCTCAAGCCAGAGACCATGAGGTCATGTCTATGATCCCACACTCAAGCCAGCAACCCCGCACTCGAGCTGATGAGCCTGTGCTCAGGCCGGTGACCTTGGGGTTTCAAACCTGGGACCTTACCGTGTCCCAGGATGACGCTCTATCCTCTGCACCACCACAGAACAGGCACCACTTGCACTTCTTTAAGAAATGTCTACTCAAAGCCTTTGACTATATGATCAAGTCATCTTTTCATTGTTGAGTTGTAAAAGTCCTCATATATTCTGAATACAAGTTCCTTGTTAGACATATGATTTGTAAATATTTTCTCTCATTCTGTGAGTTGTCTTTTCACTTTCTTGATGAGTGTTCTTTGATGCAAAAAAAGTTTTTAATTCTAGTAAGGTCTAATTTATCTATTTTTATTTTGTCACTGGAGGTTTTGGTGTCAATGTCTAGAATGGCCATTAAAATTGACCAAAAAACACTGCCCAAACCACATTCACAAAGTTTTTTGCCTATATTTTCTTCTACAAGTTTTATATCTTTGGCTCTTTCATTTAGGTCTATAACACATTTTGAGTTAAGTTTTCTATATAGTGTGAAACAGAGATCCAAATTCATTCTTTTGCATGTGAATATCCAGTTGTCCCAGCACCATCTGTTGAAGACACTAATCTTTTCCCCATTGAATTAGCTTGGCACCCTTGTCACTTTGGGTATGGAAAATAAGAGTATAAAACTGTTACAAATGAACTCACTGTTTAAGAAAAATCTGTATTGGTAGCCCCCAGATTTTCACTTTTTCCCTTATTTTCATTATAGTACTTATTACAATCTTCAATTATCTTCTTATTCAGCTGTTTACTTATTTCTTACCTGTCTCCCCGTTATAATGTATACTGAATAGGCATAGGGCCAGGGGCTTTGTTTTGAATACTACTGAATACCCAGGGCCTACAACAGTAAGTCCTCCCTTAACTCAGTCAATAGATTCTATAACTTTAAATGAAACGACATATAATGAAACCAATCTTACCACAAGCTACTTGATATAAACACGAGTTAAATTTCTATCACATCTCATCAATTTTTAAATGAAATGATATTAAAAAAGCCTGCTGTACCTTGTACCTAGAAGACAGATAACAATCATTTATTGAAAGAATGAACAGATATTTAAAATGGCCTGTAAGAAAATAAGCCAAATGTTAAGACTTTGGTTGGCATTGCCATTACAACTAAATCTTTTCTTAATGTTTTATAATGAACATGTTATTATTATAATCAGAAAAGAAGTCAAGGTATTTTTATTTTTTTAATTTTTTATTAATTTATTCATTTTAGAGAGGCTAGAGAGAGAGAATGAGAGAGAGAGAGAAGGGAGAGAATAGGGGGAGAGAAACAGAAAGCAGCAACTCCCATATGTGCCTTGACCAGGCAAGCCCAGGGATTCAAACCGGCGACCTCAGCATTCCAGGTCAACACTTTATCCACTGCGCCACCACAGGTCAGGCCAAGTCAAGGTATTTTTAAACGTTTGTAATATTTCTGGATCAATTTGTCATTCCTCAAAGTTCTACGAACCTCAACTTTTGCCAAACTACTTTATTTTAGCTTCTTTTATAAGTCCCGAGAACAGGGACACCTATTAGCTCAGGTCTAAACGTTAGGAATTCACCCCGATGTTTTTCTTTCCCTCATGTCACACATCTAAATTATCAGTAAGTCCTGTCAGCTCTACCCCTAAAATATACGTTAACTCTTGAACAAAATGAGTTTGAACTGAGCGAGTCCACTTATACAAAGATTTCTTTCAATAAATGCCTGTGCTGTTTTCAATCCACAGTTGGGAGTCCACCCACAAATGGACAGGACCAACCGTACACATTGATCTACCCCATTTTATACAGGAGAATAAGCATATGTGGATTTTGGTACCAATCCAGGTGGGATCTTGGAACCAATTCCCCACAGATATAAAGAGTGGTTATGTTTTGGGGGAATCAAAAGTTACATGTGGATTTTCAACTGTGCAGGGGGGTCAGTGTCCTTATGCCTAGTCATGTTCAAGGGACAACTGTACTGTACATCCAATCTAATTATTTCTCACTATTCCAATAACAATTCTAATCCATGCTATCAATTGCCTGAATAATAGCAATAGTTTCTTTTTTTTTTATTTTATTTATTCATTTTAGAGAGGAGAGAGAGGGAGAGAGAGAGACAGAAAGAGAAGAGACAGGGGGGAGGAGCTGGAAGCATCAACTCCCATATGTGCCTTGACCAGGCAAGCCCAGGGTTTCGAACCGGCGACCTCAGCATTTCCAGGTCGACGCTTTATCCACTGCGCCACCACAGGTCAGGCAGCAAGAGTTTCTTAATCAGTGTTTGTCCCCATTTGTACATCTCCATACATGAGTCACAGGGATAAATCACAGCCATTCCACTACTTAACACCTTAACATATCCCTACCATCACAAACCCAGTGATTCCCTAGGGCAGTCAGAATAAAATTCAAATTCTTTACATTGGTCTAAAGCAGTGGTTTTCAAACTTTTTGAAGTCAGGGCACATTTAAAATCCTACAAATAATTGTAGGCATATTATATACAAATTTCTGAGCAATATGTTATAATAATTAAGTCAAATATTAAAGAAAAAAATATAAAGTCCAAGCGTGCTTTTACAGTAATTAAACGAAATAAATACGACCAGATTAAATTTATTCTGACATTAAAAAATATTTCTATGTTACATTTTTTGAGTTATGCTTTCTAGAATTCGTAAAAAAATAGGGGTTAAAAAATAAAAAAACGACAAAAAGTTATCTTTTTATATAGATAAATACATGTATCTATAGATAGATACATTCTTTTTTTTATTTAATACAGAGACAGAGAAAGAGATAGATAGGGACAGACAGACAGGAACGGAGAGAGATGAGAAGCATCAATCATTAGTTTTTTGTTGTGACAGCTTAGTTGTTCATTGATTGCTTTCTCATAGGTGCCTTGACCATGGGGCTATAGCAGACCGAGTAACCCCTTGCTCGAGCCAGCGACCTTGGATCCAAGCTTGTAAGCTTTGCTTAAACCAGATGAGCCCGCGCTCAAGCTGGCGACCTTGGGGCCTCGAACCTTGGTCCTCCGCTTCCCAGTCCATCACTCCATCCACTGCGCCACCGCCTGGTCAGGCTATAGATAGATACATTCTTAGTAAGATTTAGTAAATTTGGCAGGTCTCTGCGTGAATGTGTTTTTTCATTCTCGTGTTTATGAGAAACATGAGCCTGATGTGTCCTAGCGATTTCTTCAATGTTTGGGCATATATTTGAAAGGTAAACTCTCATTTTCTTGTCAATACATTAAAGAATTCTCTTTTTACTCTTAATTGTGTTGAGGGTAGAAAATCCTAATTCACATAAATAGGGTGTTGAAAACTGTAGTAAAATGTACAAAGCTCTTTTAGATATTGCCACATATTCTTTTATAGAAATCAAAAGGCTTCAAGAGACAATTTCTCATGTTTAATCAGCAATCCAAAACCCCCACCATACATATCTTAATTTTACACCAAACAAAGGATAGAAGAAACTTGCCTCCAGTCTTTCTGGGGAACATGGGGGTAGTGTAAACAATTCAGTACCACAGCTTAACAGCCTTTTGCAACCTAATCAGGCAAGTGAGGTGGGGGGTTGGGCAGACTGTCAGCTTACAGCCAATTCCCCATATCTCTGTCCCCCAAAAATCTAAACTCCAAAAACCCTGTTGGATTTTTCGTCCCCAACAGGCACATATTTCTCTGGAATACCATAAGGTGCACCTGGAAATCTAGGGCGCACACTTTGAGAACCACTGGCCTAAAGGCTATTCCTATTCTAGCTCTTGTTTACAATCCATTTCCTACTTCTCTTCCACCTCGTCTGTGAATTCTAACTATACAAACCATTTTTATCCCTAGCATTTCAAGCTCATTCTCTTCGCAAGGACTTTCTACGTATAGAGTCTCTTTGGCCTGAAACGTTTTTCACATAGCCTGTTCGCTTACCATGTGTGTCTTAGCTCAAATGTCTCCTCCTAAGATGCCTTCCTAACAATCTAGCTAATTTTTCCTTTACACGACTTATGATTATCTGACATGATCTTGTCATTTTTCTTTTCTTTGTTCCTCCCAATATTAGAATGTAACTTCCACAAGGAAAAAAACTTGCTTTTCAGTATTGTATCTCTAGTACCTAGATCAGTTCTTGGTAGATCAAATTTCTCAACTATTTGCTGAATAAATTGTTGCTATTTTAAACTCTGAAGGCAACAAAGAACTTATATGATTTTCCATTAATTACTTCAGGAAAAGGAAAGCTATTTACTCTTTAATGAATCAAGTCACCTGAAGAATCAAATTAAGAAGTTGGTCATAAAAAAAAGTTGATCAAATATAACGATTCCCA
Organism: Saccopteryx bilineata; assembly: GCF_036850765.1. Lineage (NCBI taxonomy): Eukaryota > Metazoa > Chordata > Mammalia > Chiroptera > Emballonuridae > Saccopteryx > Saccopteryx bilineata. The sequence continues at coordinate 171,385,932 of NC_089495.1, forward strand.
GTAAAATAACATTAAAAAAATAATAAAACAGTTGGAATGATATTCTAATGCACTACTCCTACTTTTTTCATTTTACCCATAATTATTAAAGCATGCACTGGTATAATCAAAATATAAAGGATAAAGACTGATTCTCTAATTAGGATCCAAGGTTCTTCACTGTTATTACATATCAGGCACTGCTTTAAACTAGTAATAGGCATCACCCAAATTGTTGTGATGTTAGGTACTATTATTCCACATTTTAAGGAATGATGAAATTGAGGCAAAGAATAACCAATTAGTTAGTAGCAGAGCCAAGATTCAAAAAAACCTAAGCAGCACAACTCAGAGTCTACGTTCTTGACCACTTCTCAGTATAGTTTAACAAAAATGACAATACCTATCTCACTGGGTTGCTATAAAGACGGAATAAGATGAGGTAACACAATGCCTGACATATCATAGTGAGAGAGAGAGGGAGAAAGACAGACAGGAAAAGAGAGACGAGAAGCATCAACTCATAGTTGCAGTACCTTGGTTGTTTATTGATTGCTTTCTCATATGTGCCATGACCGGGTGGCTCCAGCCTAACTAGTAACCCCTTGGCAAGCCAACAACCTTCGGCTCAAGCCAGTGAGTGGCCTCAGGGTTTCGAATCTGGGTCCTCAGTATCCCAGGCCAACACTCTAGTTACTAAGCCACCACCTGGTCAGGCCAATTAGGTTCAATTTTTAGGGAGAACGGGGAACTGACATTTATTTAGTAGCTTCTGTATTCCACGATTGTTTTAAAGGTGCTGAAAGGGTTTTCTCTGTAAGACTCAAATTAAAATACAATGCAGTATACAAAGAGGAGATACTACTCAATTTAGTAGTTAAAACTCAATATTATTGCATTGAAAAAGCATGTAGGAATAAAGTATAAAAATTAAAAGTAATCCATCTCCATAGGAACCTGACCCCATCATAATTAAGACTGCCCTCTTACTCACCTATTCATGTTCATTCAGTAACATATTTTCTGGGCCTACTCTGAGGGAGGCATATTGCTATTGAAATACACAAACCCTGTCTTAAAGAGCTTCAGTCTAGGTCTACAAAACACCTTAATACAGGGGTTGGGAACCTATGGCAAGCCAGATGTGGCTCTTTTGATGGCTACATCTGGCTCACAGACAAATCTTTAATAAAAATAATAATAATGTTAAAAATATAAAACATTCTCATGTATTACAATTCATTCATTTCCTACCGCTCATGTTCATGGTTACAGGTGGCTGGAGCCAATCACAGCTGTCCTCCAGGACAACACCAAATTTTTATTGGATGATGCTTAATGTACACGGGTCGTTGTATGACTCTGACAGAATTACATTTTAAAATATGTGGCGTTCATGGCTCTCTCAGCCAAAAAGGTTCCTGACCCTTGCCTTAATATGTGCCATAAAAGGAATTCCTATGCTATCTTAGCACTGTTTCTTAGACATGTGCAGAAATGCAGAGAATTAACACCAATGTTGGTATCCATACTAACTTCCCCTGACAAACAGGTCAGTCCACAAAGTCTGAGGCTAGCCCATTAGGTTGGCCACTAACCACCTGTGGTTTACTGATTTCATTAAAGGTGGCTGATGTGATTGAAGAACTGCATTTTTAACTGTATTTCATTTTAGTTAACAATTTTTAAAACTGATTACAAATTCCACTACTGGAAAACTTGTAAGTGTGCCCAGGGTAACTCAGGTCTACTTTTTCAATAGTAAAATTTAAATCTAAATATATATTAAATATTTCTAATGAAAACTGTGCATTTGATATACTGTAGGTGTAAAATATATACTGATTTCAAACAACTTGTATGAAAAAAAGAATGTAAGATGTCCTTTTCTTTTTTTGAGAGAGAGAGAGGAAGAGGGGGAGAGATGGGAGGAGAAAGAAGCATCAACTTGGTCCACTTAGTTGTGCACCCACTGACTGCTTCTCATACGTGCTTTGAATGGGTCTTGAACCAGAGACCTCAGCATGGAGCCAGCAACCTCGGCACCTGGGGACGATGCTCTATCCACTGCACTACTGGCCACAGCTCTTATACATTTTTATAATGATTAAATGCTGATATATTTCAGATATGTTGGGTTAAATAATTTCCCCTTTTCTATTTTTCTAATGGATGCTACTTGGAAATTTAAAAGTATATATGTACTTTGAGTGGTGAAAACACAATGCAATATACAGATGAGTTATTAGAGTTGTACAGTTGAAATTTATATATTTTTATTAACCAATGTCACCCCAACAAATTTAATAAATTTTTTATTTTTATTTTATTTTATTTTATTTACAGAGACAGAGAGAGAGTCAGAGAGAGGGATAGTTAGGGATAGACAGGAACAGAGAGAGATGAGAAGCATCAATCATTAGTTTTTCTGCTGCAACACCTTAGTTGTTCATTGATTGCTTTCTCATATGTGCCTTGACCACGGGCCTACAGCAGACCGAGTGACCCCTTGCTGAAGCCAGCGACCTTGGGTCCAAGCTGGTGAGCCTTGCTCAAACCAGATGAGCCCGTGCTCAAACTGGCGACCTCGGGGTCTCGAACCTGGGTCTTCCACATCCCAGTCCGACGCCCTATCTACTGCACCACCGCCTGGTCAGGCTTAATAAATTTTTTTAAAGTACATATGTAATTTGCATTTTATTATTTGACAACATTGATCTAATCAAAAGACTACTTACAACACTTTAATTAACTTGATACTTACAACACTTTTTAACCAAATTATCAATGATTTGCGAATTCAAGGCTGTAGAGCTTCAACAACTGACTTAAAAGATTGCTCCCTAGAAAGTTAAAAAAGTCACACAGGGCCTGACGAGGTGATGGTGCAGTGGATAGAGCGCTGGACTGGGATGCGGAGGACCCAGGTTCGAGACCCCCAAGGTCGCCAGCTTGAGTGCGGTCTCATCTAGTTTGAACAAAGTTCACCAGCTTGGACCCAAGGTCGCTGGCTTGAGCAAGGGGTTACTCCGTCTGCTGTAGCCCCATGGTCAAGGCACATATGATAAAGCAATCAATGAACAACTAAGGTGTCACAACAAAAAAACTGGTGATTGATGCTTCTCATCTCTCTCTGTTCCCGTCTGTCTGTCTGTCCCTATCTATCCCTCTCTCTGACGCTCTGTCTCTGTAAAAAAAAAAAAAAAAAAAAGAAAAGAAAAAAGTCCTACGGGTATTTGCCGATGCTTTAGTTTTAGTTCTATTACTACATGAAAATACTGACAATAAAAATGTGCCATGTGAAACCACTTTAAAGTAAACAATAAATACATTTCAAGTTGGCAATTTTCTGAAAGCAAGCCAATATAGGAATATGGACAGGAAATTCATCTTTCTTTTCTGTGATAAGGCAAATAGGAGGAACACCCTAGAAATGCAAAAATGCTGAACTGAGTAAACAGTCTTCCTTCAATATGATCCAAATGCACAAATGCAATGATGAATTCGTTTTAAATGTAGGTTTCCTGCTACAGTATGCATGGAAGTGTCTACCTTTCAAATGCTCATACTGGGCCCTGCTGCAACAGAACAGTTCTTTGATGCTCACTTTCCAGGTTAAAAAAGGCAAAATCTCTGCTTTTTTCACACCTTCAACTACAGATCAAAATGTGAATTATAAGAATTTTAATTGCATCTTTACTTAAATCAATTGCTTTTTAAAGATCTACAATAATAACTGATACTTAAATTTTAATATACCAAAGCAAATCATATAAGCATTACAATGTCAGCTACTGAAAGACTTATCTTCAAAAGTTAAGAATCATTCTAGATTAAAAACTACTCAACTCTGTGGGGTCCTTGTACATAACATTCCACGATGAATGCATGTAACAAGTTTGTCCAAGTATTACTAACATGAACCAATCTGATGTTTATTTTCCTATACTTCTTCCAATGTAAAATTTCAATGAAAGTGAACAGGAGATAGCTTTTAGGAGCACAATTCCAAATAAGAAGTCACTTCTAACATTAAGGCAAGTAGGCATGAACAGAAGAAAAGCTGGGATTAAAATACTTTTTAAGTGTTAAGTGTAAATCTCTGCGTATGGCTTTCATGGACAATCTAGACGGAAATAGTATGCTACAAGGGAAGGAAGCTCAAAATACTTCAGTAACAATCTTCAACTTACTTCTTTATTCTGTTTTGTGGTTTAGGTATGCAAATAGCAAACAGTATAGGCATACCTCAGAGATACTGTGGTTTGGGTTCCACACCACTACAATAAAGTGAGTATCACAATAAAGCCAGCCAATAATCTTTCTGCTGGTCGAAGGTCTTGCCTTCAATTTGTAAAAAACTCAAGAAGCATAATAAAGCAAAGCACAATAAATAAAAAAAAACCTAGGCCTAGTTAGATAAAAAACAACACACACACACATACATATATGTTATATCCAGTTTCTTAAGAGTCTCAAGATTTTTTTCCAATTTCAAATATGGTTGTCATCTCAAAGTATATTAATTATAACTGAAAGAAAATATAATTACTTATTACAAAACCACAAATGTTGAGTCTTCCTGTATACTAAGTTAAACACTATTTTGATTTAAACCAAATCTCCTTGTAAAAAATAATCAGTTTTGTTTTTAATAGACTTATTTTTCAGAGGCCTTTTAGGTTCCCAGTAAAACTGAGCAGAAAGTAGTTTCCTATATCCTGTGTGCGCGCGTGCGTGCGTGCGTGTGTGTGTGTACACATTCCAGCTAGATGAACTGCCTAGTTTGAAAAAAAAGTATAACTATAAGGCAAAGAATGTTAATATCCACGGCCCTTGGCAAAAACTGAACTCTATCCTGCATTCTATCACTACTACAAGGGTCTGACAATGGCATATGTCTACTGAACTTTCCTTACTTAGCAGCTTGAGAGGCTTGCAAAGAACTAGATGCCAGAGGAGAGGAATATAGTCCTCTGCATGCAGTTCTGGCCTTGACAATCATGTTCTTGATTTTCTTCTAACTCTGGATTCACATACTTGGTGGCTCCACAAATTAGCTTAGATGAAGAGATGATAAGTATTTATATAATGTTAAGTTCACTGGACATGCATACATATAAAAGCAGAAACTGCAATAAACATATGAAAAGATATTTGCCTGACCAGGCAGTGGCACAGTGAACAGAGCACCGGCCTGAGACGCTGAGGACCCAGGTTTGAAACCCCGAGGTCATCAGCTTGAGCACGGGCTCATTCAGCTTGAGCATAGGCTCACCAGCTTGAGCGTGGGGGTTCCTGGCTTAAGCGTGGAATCATGGACATGACCCCATGGAAGCCCCTTGAAGCCCAAGATCACTGGCTTGAGCAAGGGGGTCACTGGCTTGGCTTGAGCCCCCAGTCAAAGCTCATATGAGAAAGCAATCAATGAAGAACTATGTTGCAACTAAGTTGATCCTTCTCTCTCCCTTCCTAACTCTCTTTCTTGCAAAAAAAAAAAAAATTATACACACACACACACACACACAACTACTACTAATAGAGAAATGCAAATTAGAGAATGAGAGAACATTTCATACCCTTTGGATTTAAGTCTCATAACAGCATTTCACAGGCAAAGGTTTTAAGTCTCATAATAGCAAGTGAAAAGAAATGGAGAAACCAGACTCCTAAATGTAGATGATGGAATAGATGCAAACCAGAATCACCACTAGTAGAATAAAAAATACATATGCATGATCTCCAAACCAGGACTTCCACTTCTACATATACACCAAGAAGACCCTCATTAGGACTAGAGAAGCAATATACAGTACTATTGTAAAGCCAGGAGCCGCCATCGTGACCATTCACATGCAGGTTCGCATTGGATTCGGACAGTCGGTAAAGAAACCATGGAGCCAAAAACTGGTGGGCCATAGTCTTTAATCTAGCTTGCACCCGGCGGGCAAGTAAAAATACACACTGGGCTCCAAAACCCAGTCACATTCAGTGCTCACAAAGCTACTGATTTATCCGAGTTTCCTAGAATCAAAGGTTTCTAGCTCAACAGCCTTATTCTCCTCAGTTCCCCATTTCCTTCCTTATCCCAGATACAAACTCTGTACAAACTGGCATCTCACTCAGTACTCCGCCATCTTGGCTGCTTTTCCTGGCCTTCTCCACGTGGCCTCCTCCCGCTGCTGGCTCTATTCTCTCTGCTCTCTCATGCTAACCTCAGGAACCAAGAGAGCAAACTCCCGTTCCGCCCCCACTTTATACTGTAGCTTCACAGCCTCTAATCCAATATACAAAGTAGGGAAGTCTCTAATACAAAGTCACTTCTCTGAGGCATGATTGGATTGTACCACCTCACACCAAAAAGGGTGGGACAGGCTTAATCCCAAAACCAAGCCTCAGGCTACAACAATTCTCAACACACATTAATATCACCTGGGCAACGGCCTCTTTAACAAAGTGAGCATAATACATTTTATCTGCCCAACAACTATATAAAAATGGAAACCATCTATTGCAAAACAGTCTAAGCAGATAAAAAATAAAAGGGCAAAATGTTTGGCAAGCATCCATCAACAGGAGAATAGATAAACTTAATACAGTCATAAAATGGAAAGTATTTCCAGTTAAAGAACCAGATCCACAACTTTAAATCATCCCTCTAATACTGAGCAAGTTTGTTTTTTTCTTTTAAAAATTTTTTTGACAGAGACAGAGTTAGAGAGAGGGACAGATGGGGACAGACAGGCAGGCAGGGAGGGAAGTGAGAAGCATCAATTCTTTGTTGCAGCTCCTTAGTTGTTCACTGATTGCTCTCTCATATGTGCTTTGACTAGGGGGCTACAGCAGAGCGAGTGACCCCTTGCTCAAGCCAGCAATCTTGGGCTCAAGCCAGCGACCATGAGGTCATGTCTATGATCCCATGCTCAAGCCTTATAAGCCCGCACTCAAGGCGGTGACCTCGGGCTTTCGAACCTGGGTTCTCCAGGTCCCAGTCTGATGTTCTATCCACTGTGCCACAGCCTGGTCAGGCAAGTTTAATTGTTTTTTAAGATGCAAAAGGATACACAGAGCGTAACATTTAAAACTTTAAAACACAACAAGGCAACACAGTATATATTACTGCAGATGCATACCTATATAGCTAAAAATATGTAAATATCAAGAGAATGAAATACATTAATTTCAGGTGACACTGTTGAATTTTACCTGAGTCCTGAGCTCCTGGAAAGCAATGCCAGTTAAGAAATCCACCCCTATCATTTTGTGTTCCGGGAACAGGTAACAAAAGGATTCTTCCCTTACTCACTGGGAGATAAGACCCATCTCTATGTATTCTTAAGACTCCCTGGTCTATCTCCTCTAGGTCCTGTCGGGTTTTTTTTTTTCTTTTCTTTTCTTTTTTGAGATGTTCCTCATTAACTGATGTCCTCCCAATTACAATAGGCTTAAAAAATCATTTCCATAATTGGCTGGAACATTATGTCTTTGACACTGGAGTGGTTGGACATCTCTGGGGAGGTAAGAGACTGGGATAAGCAAGAAGACACATACTTAGATGTGACAGCAACAGAACCTGATACATGGCAAAGAGTTAACTTTTTTTGTACAAAGGGACCTGTTATTCTGTGTAGTTTTCTGCCTAAAATGTTTCTAAATTAATTTTAAAATTATTTTAAAACTTGATGTGGAATCAGAAAAGGTCAAAGTCAATCCTTTAGTCTGTTTTCTGATATGGTAAACAGACACAGGAACATATGCCCAACCTACTCTACTGGGTGCTGTATAACTTCTTGCCAGTCATCAAGTGGTAGAACATGTCTGTAATTCAGTCTGAGCCAATTAGCTCAGTTTATTAGAGCAGCGTTCTGATTAGGGTAAAGTTAAGGGTTAGATTATCATGTAGACCTTTTACTCTGTTTCAGGGGCAACACTCGTTCCTACTCCCCAGAAAGCAATATAGCTATACTGCAAATACACAGATTATCTGTTACAAGACAGGGAGGCAGGTCTATGTTTTGTCTGAATTCATACTCAACACAGGAACTACTGTGCAGATAACCCAAAGAACTTGGTGGGTAGGCTGATAAACAATCCCTGTGTGAGGAAACTGGCACACCCAGCACACATACACCAAAGTTTTGTTTGTAGTGTGCAGATGTGGTTCTTGTGGAACATAGGCTTTTTTTTCCCCTTTCTTTCTTTTACTGGCACTGTAAAGTGAGACTTTGAAAACATGAAATCTCATCTTAAAGTGCCATGGTGCTCTTCTGAGTTGGTTTCAAACTGTTTTATTCCAAAGTGCTTCTAAAGGACTTGGTGAGTACCAGGAAGTGATTTTGTTAATGTAGAACCAAACTATCAGCAGTTAAAATTTAACTAAAAAATAAAGACTGAACGAGGTATCTAACCAACAGATCTAAACAGTTTCAAATATACATGTAAAATGCTAAAATCTGAGATAAAGCTTTCCATCTTTACAATATTCTCTATTAGCTGGACTGAAGGGAAATGCTGTTCTCATGAGACTAAATACAAGAGTAATCTTAGAAATGATAAGTCTACATTCTGAACTTCCTTTGCAAGCATTCAAACAAGACTAGCTTATAAGTTCTTCTTGACCTCTCTATTTGAAATGTGCTTGGAGTCGCCCATCTTGACTTTTATTTCTCCTCCTCCCCCAAGAACCAGTAAATAAAACAGAATCTTCATTTTGTCTGAATTATAGAAACATGGAAATAAAGCTCTAACTGAAGTTTAAGCATTTAATTGAAGTTAAAATGTTTGGTTCTATTTTCAAAAACAAAATAAAGTTTGCAGTGTAGCAACTCAATAAAAAAAAAATAGAATGTCAAATCAGAAGACCCTACAAAAGCAGGTTCCAAAGCACTTACATCAGAGCTGATGGTGTTAAATTTATTAGAACTCAAAACCCTTACATTAAAAGTTTTTTAGTACTAAGTAGTATATATTTACAATCTTAAAGGGGTTAAAATGTCTTAAAATGCTGATCTTTTCTGCAGTTTACAGAATTAAAACCAAAGAACCAAAAATTGAACAATACCAAATTTGTTATATAGCTTCAGTCACCAAGAATCTATTGATCGATTAATCTCATTTTCTTCCACAAATAAGACAGTCGACACAGTCATGAAAGTTGCAATACCAAAGAAAACGAAAACTGTTATCCAGTGAAAACATTCTGTGTGCAGATAAGCTGGTACCAACAGCTTCCAGGCAGATGCAAACACAGTGTAATATTTCTAGCACAGCCTGGTAAGCCTCTGCCTGCAAATCATTGACCAAACATGGTAATAGCGTGTGCAGAGTAGAGAAAATGACAAAATGTTCTACTCGATCGTCCCCTTAAGAATACTGTTTTACAGCAAACTGGAATTACACCGTAAAGGGGGAAAATATGTCAACAGTCAAGTATCTATCCATCACCTAGCATATACTAAGCATGCTTATCTTTCAGAGGCTCGGATAATTTAACGCGCTTTTAAAAAGTTTTTTCATGTTATTAGCTTTCCAGCATCATGCCCGCACCTTGGAGGCTAAGTTCTGGCACAGCCAAACCGTGCACAGGTTAAAGGGGTTTTCTAAGCAGTCAGGGAGAGCGCGGGCGGGCAGGCGAGGGTTAAACGCGACAGTGCCAAGCTTGACAGGCACGACCAGAGTGCCGCGGGAGACCGATGGCCAGATACGACAAGTGAAGCGGCGCAGGGCCACCCGCGCTCCGCCTGGCAGGGTCGTGCTCGCAAGCGATCACGCCGCCCTCTCGGGCTGTTCCACAGAGGCCTCCTTCCCGTATGGAGATGGAGAGCCCGCACGGGTCCCCGGCCGCCGTGCGCGGGGCCCTGGGGAAACGTGCCCCGACATGGCTCGCTCCGGGTTCTCCGCCCGCACCCAGATCGGGGAACCCCCGTCGCTTTCCCCGAGAGAAGAAGGGCCCGATGCCGCCGGTGGTACAAGGCCCGGGCGGGAGGAACCCATAAGGCCACGCTCCGGGGCGGCGGCGGCCAAGCAGCAGCTGCGACCCACACAGCGACGGGAAAGCCGCCCGGGACGCGGTACCCAGCGGGTCTGTGGGCGGGAGAGACCCTCCTCCGCCGGGAGACAGCAGGCAGGCCCGGGGACCTCCTGGGCGCGGAGGCGGCGCTCGCCCCCTCAGCCCCGCCGCCCAGGCCGCGTCATCTCACGCCTCGCGCTCCCTCCCACTCACCATCTTCGCCACGGGGGTCGCAAGGGCGCCGAGAAGGGAGTCGGCGGCCGCCGCGTCTGCTGAACGTCTTCCTCACAGCAGCGGGACCGTGCGACAGAGCGCGGCGGCGACGCGGGGCGCGAGCATACCAGGGGGCGGGCACGCGGGCGCGCGCGCGGGTCCAAACAGGACTGCGCACGTCACGCGCTGCCCGCCGTTGCTACGCAACCGGATGGCCTTGTAACGCCCCGCCCAGGCGGAACCTCCAGACTCCCCGCGGGCGGGGGTCGTCCTCACTTTCTGGACCCTGGGGTGCCCCCTCACCAGCTCACATCTAATGGGAGGGGGTGGGCCTTCCCTCGGCTACTAGGGCCACGGAGGCAGGGCTTGGCCTGGCACCTGCCGGGGAGGGGCGGGCAAAGGATGGCGAGGTCCTTTTCTCCCAAAAGGTGGGGCCACATGAAGCCCCGCCCACTGCGAAGCTGTTGGCCTTACAAGGAAGTAGCTACCTGGCCAGGTGTGCGCCGCCGCTGGGGGCGGGGCCTGGGAGGGAAAGAGGAGCTAGGGGGTGGGCGGGGCTGCGGGGAAGGAGTCGCCTGGAAGGACCCGCGGGAGTCGGGGTTCGGGCGGTAGCTGAGCGCACGCATCCCGCATATTTTACCTACTTTGGTGCGATTCCCACCATCCTGCTCTGATTGGCCCGGCCCGGCATGTCGGGCCCCCGCCTAAAGGGAAAAATCTGCGCATTTTTCCTCCTTCCCGAGGCGACTGTGGCCGGACCAAGTGCTCTGAGTCACCGCTAATTTCAGGTCTGGAAAAAACAAGGAGTGATTTATTTATCTTTGGGAACAGCCCGGGAAAGGAGGCCTGGCGGTCCGCAGGGTGTGGCTGGGAGATGATGGTGCCTGCCCCAATGCTCCGTTTTTGGGGTTGCATTTTTTTAACGGGCGGTTGCATCAGAAAAAGTTTTCAGAGGGCCAGAAGGAATCCCATCGCTTTTCCTGAGGTCGTTTTTGTGGGGAAATAATGGGAAAAGAAAGAATTTACAACAGGGATGATTGTTTAATTTTATTAGGTTTATTTAAGCTACTGAGAACGTCACGACCTCTACCAAATCTATTTTAATTCTTCAAATATAAGGTTTTGGACAGGATAATGTTTTTTGTTTGTTTTTTTCAAGGCAGCATCTAAAATCTAGATTGTGTGTGGCTTTTGTTCTGATCGTTCAACATAGAAACTCATTTCTTATTACTCTCATGGTTTTTTTTTTTTTTCTTTTTAAGAAAGAAAGCACATTGTGACGATTCTAAACCCATACAATCTGCTACAAGATTTTTAGCAGGCTAAGCGGTGTTCTCAACCTAAAGAGAAATTCAAAGTTAGATTTGTGTGCCCCACACCCCAGAGTTTAAGACTGTGTATCTGCTGTAGGACCCGTGAATTTGCATTTCTAACGATGCCCAGGTGATGCTAATGCCGCTGGTTGGTTACTAACTTTGCGAAAAAGAACCTTCCTGTATTCACCTGCTGCTGGAACCCTTTGTTTCTGTCTTGTTGGGACTCAATGCCTGCCTCCCCCTCTAAGTCCTCAGGACTTCCTTTCCAGGCCAAAATTGAATCGTGCTCATTTAAGGACACAGTCTGCCTGCGCCAGCCTCTCCCGCATTTCATCCTCCACCCTGCCACCAGCGTTATGTCCAGACATGAGAATCTGATTCTGTCACATTGCTGCTTAAATTTTTCTCTGGCTTCCTCCAGAGTTCTCAGTAGGACGGCCTGGCCTTTTTGCCTCTGTCCTCAGCCTGCCTTTACTCTTTTGTTTTCCCAAGTGCCCAGTTTTCTTCCAGAACCCTTCTTATTCTAACTGCCACCATCATGAGCCTGCTCCTTTGTCAGCCTGAAATGTTCCTATAATCATGCAGACCACTTCCCAAAGGACCAACAGTGCTATAATGCCACAGTTCATCACTTCTCAAATCTTGATGAGCATCCAGGTCACCTGAAGAACTTGTTAAAATTCAGATTCAGGGGTTAAAGCTGGGATTTCAGTTGCCCCCGGGTAATTCAAATGCTTTGTGTAACAAGACCTTACAGTTTTTCCTACTGTTAGTATAGCTCTGTAATTATTTATATGGATGACCACACCATCAGATTAGACTGAGTTCCTTTAAGATAAGGGATGTTTTAGGATGCATCTTAAATATGGACAAGCATAGCCCCTGATAATATACTAATTCCTTTAGTCCTTTGTATCATTGCTGTCATTTATTATACTTATATATAAGTATACATAACCATGAATACACACACCACACAGACATACACATAAGCATATATAATCAAATACATTGTTTTCTCTTCTTAGACGTTTGGTTAAGATCAAGTGTACTATCTGCTTTTATCAGTTTAATATACATACACTGTTCCCATTATTTGAATAAACTGAGATCAATTAAGAATAATAAAAGTGACCCTGGTGGGTCAGCTCAGTGGTAGAGCGTCGGCCCAGCATGTGGACCTCCCTGGTTCGATTCCTAGTTAGGGCACACAGGAAAAGCCACCATCTGCTTCTCCACCCTTCCCCCTCTCATACATGCTGGGGGCCCAAGCCAAGCCAGTGACCCCTTGCTCAAGCCAATGACCTCTGGGCTCAAGCCAGTGACCCCAGGATCATGTTGATGATCCTGTGTTCAAGCCAGCAACCTTGGGGTTTCAAACCTGGGACCTTAGCATCCCGGGTCGATGCTCTATCACCTCTGCCAAAAGCCAGCGGAACTTTTCTTCAGTATTTAATGTGGGAATCTGGTAGAATTTCTAGAAGTAAAACCCACAGAAGTGTGAGGACCTCTTCTATGAATGAGTGTCCCTAGAACTTTTAGCTCTCAGACCTGTCCACATTGAACCTAAAGCAATTTGTCAGTACTGCTCAAGTTTTTCTCCCCTGCCGCTGGTTCCCATAGTGGTTTCTACCTAGGAGTCTCTGTTCTGGTAACTGCAGTGCCCTGTATTTGCCTGTCTCCAGTTTTGCGGGCAGCAGTTTGCCCATGTCCTCACTTCTCTTACAAACCCAAGAAGAGTTGCCTGTTCTGCTTTTTTTTTTTTTTTTTGCTTTTTTTTTTTTTACTTGTTGTTAGGGCTGAGTGGCAAACTCCCAAGTTCCTTACAGTTAGAACTGGAAACTGGAAGTTCTCTCTTTCATTTTTAAAAAGAAGTACCAGACTAGGTTTTCACTTTTATCTCATTGACCAGAATTTAGTTATATGGCTGCAAGGGAGGCTGAGTTATATAGTCCGTTTTCTGAGCAGAAGTGTGCTCAGCTAAGAAATTGGGGTTCCTTTTCTAAAGAAGAAGAGGGACATAGACATTTGGAGATATCTTGTGGTGATTACCATAGGTAAACAGTATTATTAGCTTCATTCTACAGTTGAGGTAAGGTGGAGAGCTGTTCCTAGGAGCCTAGCAGAATAAGTGGTCTGCTCCAACACCCATGACCTTTACTGTCAGACCACATGACACATCACTCGTGGGTATTACTGAACAGGAAAAATGAGGTACCTCCTGTTCTTCCTTCATACTATAGGGGATTTTATATAAAACAAAACAAATGGAAGCTGTAGAAAATATATTCTGGACATGTAGGCAGCCCCTAGAGCCCAGGCATCTATTTTGGGAAAGGACTTAATACATTTAAATGTAGTCGTGGGAACAGTGCAGAACCACATGCAACACAATCTCTCTATTGGTCCTTATGGTAGGGTAAAAGTCATATTATTTTATAACATTAAAAGTTGAACAATTACAACATGTTTTGCAGGTTGTGTGTACATTTTGAGTAAACCTAAGAGAAAATGGAGTAGAAAGTGGCACAACAGACTTGACCAATGGTTATTAACCCCTCTTGGACCAAATGTTTCTTCTGAGATTCTGATGAAGATTATAGTCCCTCTCTCTAGAAAAGTAGTCATTTGCTATTACTTACAAAGCTCAACCTACGATTTCAGGGACTTCATGGGCTACCCTGATGCCCATCCAATAAACTAGGTATTCAAGAAAGGTTTTGGGAAATGTTCTAAAAAGAAAACTCAAGGTAGGCATAAATGAAGAATACCATTGTTTTTTACCCACAATCCACACACCAGGATCAAAGTGATTATCTGTTTAACATGAAGCCTTTTAGGCCCTCAGAGTGGAAAGCATTTAAAAAATACATGCTGGTTAGAGCATGATCCTGGAGCACAGGGGTTTCCGGTTCACTCCCTGGTCAGGGCACATGCAGGAACAGATTGCTGTTCCTATCTCTCTCCCTTCCTCTGTCTCTAAAATCAAAATAGACATTAAAAAGGTAAATACCAAATACAAATGGTCTCTACAATGTATGTGGGACCACAGTTTGTCTTGATTCCTTTATTCCCAAGTGTATCTTGGGACTGTGTCCATACTGTCTTCCAATTTTTGAGAAGCAGGGTACAGTCTCTCTACAGTTTGGAGCAGGTTGTTGTGATTCTGGAGAAAGAAAAAAGAGCCACACAATATTCAAAAAGGGAGCCTAACCTGTGGTGGTGCAGTGGATAGAGCTTCGACCTGGAATGCTGAGGTTGCCGATTCAAAACTCTGGGCTGGCCCGGTCAAGGCACATATGGGAGTTGATGCTTCCTCCTCCTCCCCCCTTTCTCTATCTCTCTTCTCTCTAAAAATCAATAAATTAAATATATATCATATATATATATATATTCAAAAAGGGACAAATAAAGGAATCGTAAGTATTTGATACAATGACAGACTAAATGACTTCAAACTCTTTAGAATGTAAATGAGCCCAAGGATTGAGTGTGATCACAGTTATAAAATCATGAAGAATAGGAATGGAGTGAATAGAAATTGTACAGAAATTCTAACACTAAATTAAGAAGGTTTCTCTTAAAGCTCAAAAGATGGCGTTTTAGGAAAAACGGGGACTGTTTTACATGATGGTAAAGGACAGGGTGAAGATGACAAATGGAAGAGAAGAAAGGCATATTGTCAACAGTAATAGGCTGATAGTGGCAAGTTGTCTGGTTGGGACCTATTTTTCCCTTCCCCCATCCCATTATGCTCTGCAAACCTCTGCATCTCCCCTGAATACTGTAGGGCAGAAAAACCTCAGAACCAGCAAAATATCCACCCAGGGGCTGCCAAGAAATGTTAAGGCAGTGCTGGAGCCCTGCTGGGGTGTGGGGAGATGATACGAACATATGCAAGTGAGCTACCCATATGCAAGGGTGGAGTTTGCCCTCTCCCCACAGATTGCAACATAAGAGGTTTCTCAGCTTGATGCATCCCCATGTATCTTCCCCCTGAACTCCCCAGGAGTGGTACCAGCTCTCATCCCCTCCTGCAGGTATTCTGTACAGGTAGAAAGATAATGAAACATAGGAGGGATTCAAGCATTTTGAAAGAAAGATAGCCAGCTGAATAAACTCAAGTAGAAGAAACAGAATAAGAAATTAAGTGAGTACAGTAAATATTCTCAGAGAAATAAGGAAGGGTATTTGGAAACCGGAAGCAACAACAAGCAGTTATAGGAACATTGGAGACATTAGGAGTATAAAATATTCTTAAGAGATTCTGTGGATGGGCTGGAAAACAAGAGTGGCTATATCTAAAAAATGAAGATGTGAGTCACAAGTTGAGGTCAAGGACTTAACCCTCAGAAGGTATCTAGAAAAGATAGAGATGCAAAGAATAAAAAAAGTTAAGAGGCATAAAGGATAGAGAGAAAAGGGCCAGTATCTGTATAAGAAATTTCAGGATAGTGAAATTAGTAAAATATAGGAAGAAAATATTTGGGCCCTGGCCGGTTGGCTCAGCGGTAGAGCGTCGGCCTAGCGTGCGGAGGACCCGGGTTCGATTCCCGGCCAGGGCACACAGGAGAAGCGCCCATTTGCTTCTCCACCCCTCCACCGCGCTTTCCTCTCTGTCTCTCTCTTCCCCTCCCGCAGCCAAGGCTCCACTGGAGCAAAGATGGCCCGGGCGCTGGGGATGGCTCTGTGGCCTCTGCCTCAGGCGCTAGAGTGGCTCTGGTCGCAACATGGCGACGCCCAGGATGGGCAGAGCATCGCCCCCTGGTGGGCAGAGCGTTGCCCCATGGTGGGCGTGCCGGGTGGATCCCGGTCGGGCGCATGCGGGAGTCTGTCTGACTGTCTCTCCCTGTTTCCAGCTTCAGAAAAATGCAAAAAAAAAAAAAAAAAGAAAGAAAATATTTGAAGAAATAACTGCAACTTTAGTTATGGTTTTTTGTTTGTTTTTGTTTTTTTGTTTTTTTGTTTTTGAGGAAGGCAGGGAGAGAGAGACAGGAACATCAAGCTGCTCCTGTATGTTGCCTGACCAGGGAATCAAACCGGTGACCTCCATGCTCCGGATGACACTCCAACTGAGCTCTCCTGCCAGGGCTTAATTTTTTACTTTTAGAGAGACAGAGAGAGGAAGGGAGGGGGAAGGGAAGCATTCATTTATTGTTCCACTCAGTCAAGCACTCATCAGCTGCTTCCTGTGTGTGCCCTGACCGGGGATCAAACCTGCAACCTTGTCATTTTGGAATGACGTTCTTAACCGACTGAGATAAACAGCCAGGGCTGTGTTTCATTTTTAAATTAATTACTGAATTAATTATTTCAGGCTGTGGAGTGTCTGCAATGTGCCAAATCTGTTCAGAGCATGAATGAGAAAGAAAAGGTTCCTGAAGTTCAAATTACAGTCAGCTATAGGCAGAAAATAAATAAGTAAACACAAAAGTCCTGGGTAGTGGTAGGTGCTTTATTGACAATAAAAGTAGCTGATGTGACAGAGGGTAACTGGGGTTGGGGGAAGAATTTAAGTTGGTGCTCATAGAAGTCTCTGAAGAGGTAAAACTTAAGGTGAGACTTAAATGCCAAGAAAGAGTGAATGATGTGAAGGTAGGAGTGGGGAGCATCCCCTGCAGGGGGAAGGAGCTAGGCGTGCTCAAGAACGAAGGGAGCCTGGCTGGGTAGCTCAGTTGGTTAGAGCATCTTCCCAAGAAACGAAGATTGCGGTTTGATCCCTGGTCAGGGCACATTCAAGAATCAACCAATGAATGCATGAATATATGTAACAACAAATTGATGTTTCTTTCTCTCTCTCCCCCTTCCTTCCTTTCTAAAAATCAATCAATAAATAAAGTTTTTACAAAAAAAACAAAACAAAACAAAGGAAGATAGTGTGGCTGGAGCCTGAAGGGCCAGGGTGGGTGGACCCAACTAAGGCTGGAAAGGTAACTAGTAATCAAATCAGATAGAACCTATAGACCATGGTAGAGAGATCAGGGTGGATTAAAGAAAAAACTGAATTATAGCTTCATATAGTGGTGTATTTACAATTATATTGCATCTATATTATCAATTACATTGGATTGAACATAGGAAATAGACAATGTCCAACTATCTTTGACCTACAGAAGCAGGAATTTCATGTGTTTCAATCTAATACATGCTGACCAAGCAGGAGTCTGTGCAACCTGGCCCCTTTACAGGATGTGTGCACTACCCCATCATCTTTATCACCACCTGAATGTCTCATGAAAAAGAAGAGGTGTTAAAAAAATAAGTTTGTGTTTGGAGGCAAAAGAAGGATCTTGTTTGCACTGACAATGGGATGCCACTCTGGAGTATTTTCAGTTAGATTTGACAGATGTTTACTGGGATCCTACTGTGTGCCAGCTGGGGCTGTGTTAGCTACCAGGACTGCAGAGATAAATAAGTCATGCGCCTGCCACAGGGAGATCACTAGTGAAAAAGATCAACATCAAGATAAACTCAGCACAGGTTCCCTTGAGAATTCTCAGGATCCTAACTAGTGGGGCAGATCATACCCAAGAGATGTTAACAGATCTTAATGAGTGAGGCATCCCAAGAGGAAGGAAGTATGTGTTTGTTCCTGACATGATTTCTCATTTAGTTCCTGAAAAGATGCCTAGAGGGCTCACTCGGTGACTGATGTTTGGAAGGAAAGAATAACAAATGTTCCCACTAAAAAATGTGACTCCATGGAATCACGATACCTAAGTAGCTATAGATGTGTATTTTGTGTCCTTTGAGAAGGGGGGCTGCTCTGACTTGCTTCGTAGCTCTCCCTTCATCTAGGTGTGGAATAAGGGATGTTAAATGATGTTTCAGGCAAAGAAACCCAGCTCTGCCTGACAAGAGACCTTGGAGCAAATTAAAGGACATGCCAGAAGCAGCCCAAGGACAATGGTTGTGATGTGAATCCTGCAAGGTACACCTCTCTGGCTGAGCCTTCCAATCCTTACCTGCAAACTGAAGGTGTTGATGAGTTTAACTATTTTTTTTTTTTTTTTGTATTTTTCTGAAGCTGGAAACGGGGAGGCAGTCAGACAGACTCCCGCATGCGCCCGACCGGGATCCACCCAGCACGCCCACCAGGGGGTGACGCTCTGCCCACCAGGGGGCGATGCTCTGCCCCTCCGGGCATCGCTCTGTTGCAACCAGAGCCACTCTAGCGCCTGGGCAAAGGCCAAGGAGCCATCCCCAGCGCTCGGGGCATCTTTGCTCCATTGGAGCCTTGGCTGCGCGGGAGGGGAAGAGAGAGACAGAGAGGAAGGAGAGGGGGAGGGGTGAAGAAGCAGATGGGCACTTCTCCTGTGTGCCCTGGCCGGGAATCGAACCCGGGACTTCTGCACGCCAGGCTGACGCTCTACCACTGAGCCAACTGGCCAGGGCTAACTATTTTTTTTTCTAAGACTTTATTCATTTTAGAGAGGGGAGTGAGAGAGAGAAGGGGGGGGGGGTTGAGCAAGAAGCATCAATTCCCATATGTGCATTAAACAGGCAAGCCCAGAGTTTTGAAACTGGTACCTCAGTGTTCCAGGTCGATACTTTATCCACTGTGCCACCACAGGTCAGGTGAGTTTAATGATTTTAGCTCTAAAATGTGATGCCTGTACTAAACTGAAGATTTATTGAGTATCTAGCAAAATATTAGCAATTTGTGGAGTATCCATTCCAATAATATCAAGGCAGACCCTTGAATTTTGATTTATAAGTTTAAGGCATGAATTTTGATTTATTAACTCTAGGCTTTGAGCTCTTGACACAGGACCTGTCTTTACAGCAAAGTCACTGACTTGGTGTAATTGTCTAGGTAGCGGGCTAACAGGGTTCTCTCAGCTATCCACAACTGGGGAAAGGGAGCTGATGCGCACAAAGGGAGAAAATAATATTAATGTTACACATCCTTACATGTCAATGAGAGGCAAATATGTCACATCTTGCAAACATTTCTTAAAACTTTTGATCAATAAATTCAGGTTTAGTCATTGAGAGGTGGTCCCCCTTGCAAGATTTTTCATGCTGGAAGTGGAATTTTTATTCTGGGTCCTGTGAAGAATCTTCCCGCCCACCCCTTGAGCCAGTGAGTCACTTCCTCAAACCTCTGCTGCTTCCTTTCTTTGCAAGCCTGCCCTGCCCGTGGGGACAGGGGGTGTCTGGGCTGTTGGGGAGGAAAGGAGCTTTAGGCAGCAGGTCGCGCACCTTCAGTCGCTTTGTAATAGAGAAGATCCTCCATGCAGGAGAAGGTAGGATGTGGTCCGATCAAGTCTGTGTGGCATTCCAGATTCAGCCTTTCTCCTTCATTTTAAGCAACTCTAAGAAACACCCATAGAAGGTCCAGCGAGTTCCAGCTTTATTTTATGACTCATGGAAATTTCTAAAATGATAAATATTGGCTCAGCAGTAGCCTGACAAAAGAAACACTTAACTAAACCAGACTTTATGGTTACAAGAAATAAGGAACATGTATTTAAAACAACAACAACAACAACTGTGACTCCATTTTTGAGCTTTCAGAGAAAAGAGCAGAAAGCACTGCTGGGCCCCTGTGGGGGCCCCTCCTGGCCTGCCAAGACTTCATCTGTCTCTCCCGGAGCCAGAGGCTCTGACATGGATGCAGACTCTGCCTGGCCAGGAAGCCATTTCAGACGCCTTCGGTTTTATACTTTATTTAGTCCAGACTCTTTTTGGCCAATCTAATGAAAATACTTTCCCAACCATAAAAATGAATGAGGGTAAAGATGAAAATATTTTCCCCTCAGAAGTAAAAAGGAAAATAAATGTTTTTCTTCCTGAATAAAAACCCCTCCACATCTCTGTGTAGAAGAAACGAGACATCTGGAGAGATGTTGGAAATCCAGAACTACCTTGTTTCAGAGAAAAAAGGAAATCTGAAGCCTACGTAATGGCTGGGTTCCTGAGGAGAGGTTTTATTTCTTATGAAACAAAGTCAGCATTACCTTCACTTGCAATCAGCTGATTTTATTTTCTAAAGAAAATATAATATGCTAATATTTATACCCAGGGAAAAGGCTAGTGTAACAACTTACCAAAAACTAGTAATGAGTAGCTTGATTCTGCCTTTCAGCTTGGTTTAAGCTGTATAACTGTTGTGGGTTTATTAGCAGAGTAGCATTACTTACTAGTAGTGTTCTTTATTGTAGAAATGGCTACCCCAACACACACACGGCAAACTTTTCAGTGTAGAGCATGATGCATACATGATGGGGATTGGTGAAGTGGGAAAAGAATCAGGCCACAGCGCTATGCTTCAATTACTGGGGTGCGTAAAGTAGGTTTATAGATGTGAGTATGCAAAACACAGAGTTCATTCTTGTATTATTATCTATTTGTTAATTATTTTATTATTAACCTAATTTTCCCACCCCCGGACAATAGCTAAAGGTACTGTTAAGCCAGGGACCCAGGAGGAGGCATCAAATCTGAAAAGGTGTTTCCTTAAGTCTGCCAGGTCTTGCCCATGACACTCTACAACTAGTCATGGGTATATATGGACTTCCCTTAAGAAAGGACAATAGACTTAGCCACCCAAGACTAAGACTCTGAAACATGTTTCAGGGGAGGCTGGCGGTAGACAGCTCAGGCCATCCCTTAAACTCTCGTAGAGAATCCACTGTGAGACAGGAGAGAGACGATGTGCCCAGCACGGGCTGTAACACCAGTGCAGGTGGGAAGGGATGTACAACAAGACACCACATCCATCTGCCCTTTGACCCATCTGCCAGGAAACTTGTCTTAAGTTTCTCCAGAGAGAAACTGTGAGAGCCAGATTAATCAGAGAGATGTGCCACGTGGTTTGGGCATGGTGCTGAGGAAACAGGACTTCTTTGGGAGGACTGGCCCTCTGTATTTTCTTCTCCCTTTGTTTCTCTCCTCATTCTGTATTAGTAAGTGCTTCAACCTAGTGGGGAGGGAGCTCTTTCCACCCAAGAGGCTGTGGCAGGAGTGTCTCTGCAGGTAGCCAAGGTGATGCTGGCAGCCACAGAAGCTGTGGGCAGTTGTCTGGATTGCTCCTGCAAGAGCAGCTCCCGTCTGCCAAGGGAGAGGGAGCCCCCTGGGCCCTGAGCCATGACCCACATGGGCCCTGGGTCATTCTGCTGGTGAGTTAGAGAGCATTAAAAGTAACCACAGAATAAAAATCCCTTCATTGCATTTTTTCCTGGTTACTAAAAAAGGCAGGTTTATTGGAGAAAAAAACCTGTTGAAAATATATAAGAAAGAAAAGTGTTTCCAATGCATTGTCCCATCACCTTTTTATCCAATAATAAAGAAGATGACATAATAAAATTTTAATTACACAGATTATCTGGGAATACCTTCACCTTATTAGAAAGCCATAAAGAAAACTTCACCTTTACTCCCCTGCAATGCTTTACCTCTTACCCAATTAAACCATATCATTGGCCTGACCAGCCAGGTGGTAGCACAGTGGATAGGGCATTGGACTGGAATACAGAGGACCCAGGTTCGAAACCCTGAGGTCGCCAGCTTGAATGCGGGCTTACCAGCTTGAGCGTGAGGTCACTGGCTTGAGCGTGGAATCAAAGACATGACCCCATGGTCACTGGCTTAAAGCCCAAGGTTGCTGGCTTGAGCAAGGGGTCACTCGCTCTGCTGCAGCACCCCCACCCCCGGTCAAGGCACATATGAGAAAGCAATGAAGAACTAAGGAGACTAAGGAGTCACAACGAAGAATTGATGCTTCTCATCTCTCTCCCTTCCTGTCTGTCTGTCAGTATCTGTTCCTTTCTCTGTCTCTATCACAAAAACAAAAACCCTGTCATTGGTTTGGGTTGTGTCCTTCGACAGTTCTGTATATTTACACCACACACACAAACACACACACACACACACACGACTGATCAATTGACAGATCTAGTTTTATACTTCTCGGGTTTAAAAACACAAAACAAATAGTATCATAGTCCCTCATCAGCTCGCTTTCTTCACTCAGCACTATGACTTGGTCATCATTCTATGGCTCAGTAAAACTTTATACTTCTCTTCATGTACACTGTATGTGTGCCTTCATTGGATTTTTTAGGCATTTTATGGTTTTTATTATATTTTATATTTAATTTTTACTGGGGTGAAGGTAAGCAATGCATTTTTGCATACTAGTCTTATAGCCCATCACCAAATGGAATCCTCATTAATTCTAATACTTTTCTAGTGAGCTTCCTTAGATGTTTGAAAATATTATTATATAAGCCATAAATTCCATGACTGTATTTTCTGAGTGTGAGTTCTGCTTCTTGAGTTGAGAATTTCATCCTCTTAGTTCCATCCCCACCACTTCCCTGAAACTGCTCTTACCAAGGTGATCAGGCAACTCACGCTGCTAACTAAATCCAGTGATCAGTTTTTAGTCCTTATGTCACTCGATACAGTGTATCATCACACCTTCTCTGTTCCTTGAAGCATTTTACTTACTTGGCTTCCAGAATCCCACACTCTCCTGATCTTCCACCTACCTGTCTGGCTATTCCTTTTCAGTCTCTTTTGTAGGTTCTTCCTTACATCTCTTGATCTCTAACTCCTACAGTGCCCCATACCCAGTTCTTAGATTTCTTCTCTTTTCTATCTACCCTCATTTCCTCGCTATTCGATTTAGTTTCATGACTTTAAATGTCAGCTCTCTGCTGATGGTTACTAAATTTATATCTTCTTCCTTAACCTCTCCCCGGACTTAGCAATACAGCTGTCTATTCAACATTTGCCCTTGGATATTTAATCCATATCTCAATTTACCATGATTAAAACAGAATTCCTGAGATTCTCCTTTAAGTCTGCTGTACCTAGAATCCTTCCTGTCTTATAAATGGCAATTTCATCCTTCCAGTCACTCAGGCCAAATCCTGTTGACTCCGCCTTCAAAACATCCAGAGTTGTCTCGCTTCTCGCTACCTCCATTGCTACTACCCAGTCCAGCAGCCATCACATTTAATTGGATTATTACAATAGCCTCTTAACTGGTTTCTTTGCTTTTTTTTTTCTTTTTTTTTTAGCAAGAGAGACAGACAGACAGACAGGAAGCGAAAGAGATGAGAAACATCAACTTGTAGTTGCATCACTTTAGTTGTTCATTGATTGCCCCTCATACATCCTTGACCAGGGAGCCACAGCCAAGCCATGACCCCTTGCTCAAGCCAGAGACCATGGGCTCAAGTTAGCTATCTTGGGCTTCAAGCCAGTGACTTTTGGACTCAAACCAGTGACCATGGGATCATGTCCATAATTCCACGCTCAAGCCAGCAACTCCACACTCAAGCTGGTGAGCCCACACTCAAGCCAGTGACCTCAGGGTTTTGAACCCAGTTCTTTAACATCCCAGGTCAATGCTCTATCCACTGCACCACCACTGGTCAGGCTCTGTGCTCCTGTTATTCTTAACACAGACATCCAAGTGACCCTATTAAATTGTAAGTCAGTTTATGCCACTTCTTTGTCAAAACTCTCAATGGCTTTCCTTCACTCTCATTAGTAAAGCCCAATTATTATGAAGGATTTTATAAAAACCCTCTAATATCAGGCTTCTTGTTTATCCTTTCTGACTTTGTAACCCTCCACTCTATCCTCACATTCTCTGCTCTCACTGAGGCAGCCTTTCCACTCTTCCTTAAACAAACCAGGAGCACCCATTATGCTTACTCTTTCCTGTGTTTGGAATGCTCATCCTTTAGGCATCCAAATGGCTTGTCCATTATAAGGTCGGTGGATAATGGGGAAAGGTCAGGCCTGGGAACTTTGGCTAGGACCGCCCACAACCAAGCACGCCAAAAGAAACTTCCCAGGAGTCCTTTGGAAAAAAGTGACCATTTGCCAGCCAGTGAGATTTCACCACGTCATATTAACTCAACAACCCTAGGGACTCTTTAAACATCTCCCACGCAGGTCACTCCTTGCAACTTCCCTGGCCTCCATCTTTCCTCTGGGCCAGGGAACCTCGTCGGGCAGGATGCGAGATGCACGGTACTAAATAAAGCCTTTGCTATTCCACACTTTGTGGCTCCGATCCCCTTCTTTCCTTCTCGGCAGGGAAAAATACCTTACATTTTGGTGCCGAAAACCTGAGAGGAGTTTGAAGTCCGCAAGGAGCGCTCCTCTTCCTGTCCCCTCCGAGAAAGAACCAGGATCTCCGACTTTCCACCCACTTCGGCGCACAGTGTGGTAAGTCCCCTGCCTCCAACCTTCCCCTCAGTTCTTTCTGCAGAGACTCCCTGTCTGAAACCATAGCTACGTCAGGGAAGTCTTTCTGTTCTGAGTGCTTGTGCTCGTGGGGACATCCGGAGCATATCCACTTTACCTTTTCCACCTGTGGCCAGAGCTTGAGTTTTGGGATGCTGATACTCAAATCTGACCACTCCGAGGACTGAGGGCGGCCGTGGGGACACAGGAATCTCCCTCCCTAAAGAAGAAGAAACTGTTTTTCTTCTCCACTGTGGCCAGGCCACAGAACCCACTGAATTAGCCTCCTGAAGGGACTTTTGGTGTTAACACCCTCACCAATTTAACTATTGCCAAAAAAGCTGGGAACTGATTGGAAATCTCTTATATATGCAGCTTCTAATTATTCGTGTGCCCGTCCTTAATCTCTGTGCTGCCTGTTCCAGCGTGCAGGCCATTTTCTGGCCAGAGAAACCTCACCTAAAACCTCCACTCCTGATCTTTCCTTCTCCGTGGACTCCTAACTCTCTTTCCCTCCTGCATGACCCCCCAGGGTCTCCCCTCTCTTAGGACTTCTCTGGTCCCTCTGCGGACCTCTTTTGTGCTCGGGTCTCTTCTCTCTGAGAGCCTCCTCCCCTCCCTTCGCAAAAACCTGTTTCTTATTTACCACTACCATTCTCTTTCTCCTCCCCTGCTGGCCAGGGGCCCCTTCCTTCTCTACTGTGTTCTTAAGTCCCTCTTCCATCAGGCCTTTCTCCACCTACTATTGGCTCTTACACCAGTTTGCAGGACCCCAAGGCCCAACCCCAATTTTCTTGCAGGAAGTTCTTGCCCTGTCCTGCCTTTGGCTCCAGCGTTTCCTGCCAGATCTGAGTGCCGGGTTCCCCACAAGCCCCCCTCCTCTTATTCTCAACCCCCCAAACCCTTATCCAGGACCTGTGAACATGGCATTTAAAGTTTTTAATGGTCCCAACTAGTAGAAACAGGCCAAGGCTGTTCGCCAGGCCCACATGCAGCAGAAGGTAATGCTCTAAACCCCAACTCTTGTGGCAACCCTGAGACCAGCAGAGCCACCAGAAGCTTGCTTTAAGTGTGGCAAGCAGGTTCATTGGTCCTGGCAGGGCCCCTGCTGGCAGCTGCCCACTGAGCCCTGCCCTGACTGCAAGCAGCCCAGTCACTGGCGGAGCAATTGCCCCTTTGGGCAACAGGCTTTTCCTCGGTGCCTCTATGTGGAGGACAAGCCACCCGAATGAAAGGCCAATTCAGCCAGGTGGGCACATCGCTCAAACTCCTAGGACACGGCCTGGACTCGGAGAACCCAGGGTATGCTGCAACTAGTGGGTAAGTCCATCTCATTTCTTGTGGACATGGGGGCTACTTTCTCTGTTTCGCCATCACACTCGGAACCTCTAGTTCCCTCACGGGTCTCGGTTATGGGAATGGATGGGACCCCTACCTTTCCCCTTTTTATGCCACTCCTGACATGCAGTTTTGCCTCAAGCTTGCCCCCATAGAGGATCACTGGCAGTCGGAAACACTGGACTCCATCCATCTCCAGTTCACCAAAAGGCTAGACCCTAAAAATCCCCCTATTACTCCTCTTTTAAAAAAAATCCTTACAGGACCGCATCTGTGAAGTTTCTCCAGTCACGGCCAAACAGATGTTCCTCCTGACACCTCTCAAAACCACCACCTTCTGATCTCCCCCTCCCCAGGACACCCCTAATCAGCAGGAAGTAGCCAGACAAATAAACAGCGCCCCTATTCTATTTAACACAAAAGGTCAGAATGTAAGGTCGGTGGATAATGGGGAAAGGTCAGGCCCGGGAACTTTGGCTAGGACCACCCACAACCAAGCGCGCCAAAAGAAACTTCCCAGGAGTCCTTTGGAAAAAAGCGACCATTTGCCAGCCAGTGAGATTTCACCATGTCATATTAGGTCTACCACCCTAGGGACCCTTTAAATATCTCCCATGTGGGTCACCACTTGCGACTTCCCTGGCCTCCATCTTTCCTCTGGGCCAGGAAACCTCGTCAGCGGGATGTGCTCTGTACTCAATAAAATCTTTTGTTATCCCACACCTTGTGGCTCTGGCCCCCTTCCTTCCTTCTCAGCGGGGAAAAATACCTTACATCTATCACTCCCCTTAATTCTCTACTCAGATATTACCTCCTCAGTGAGGCTGCCCCTGACCACCTTGTCTGAGTTTATACACACCTGTCCTTCCAGTTCCCTTCTCTGCTTTATTTTTCTTCTTCACCATTTTACATAGTATATTTTTTACTTGCTTATATTATTTACTTTCTATTTTCCCCATTTGAATATAACTCTATAAGAACAGCGATTTCTGTCTCCCCCCCCCCCATCCCACTTATGTATTCCCGGTATGCAGAGCATATTAGCATATATATAGTATATTCACAATAAATATTTGTTGCATACATAAATGAATCAGATTCCAAAGATTTGGTGGGTAGGCACTGAGGATATAAATATGATGCCTAGAGGGAAGCCACTGTCTTGTGAATAGGGGCAACAAAGCCATGTCCTAAGGACAGCATTGTGAAGAGTGTGAAGGAATTGAGTTACATGGGTCCACTGTACCAATGCTGAACTATCTGCCTCTAGACTCCATGTTATAAGACCAAAAAAAAAAACCTGACCTGTGGTAGCACAGTGGATAAAGCGTCAACCTGGAATGTTGAGGTCACTGGTTTGAAACCCTGGGCTTATTGGGTCAACTATGGGATGTACTATGATTTGATGCTTCCTTCTCTCCTCTCTCTAAAATCAATAAATAAAACCTTTTATTAAAAAGATGAAAATTAAAAAAAATAAGACAGAAGATAAATCTTATTTGGTTAAGCTATTGTTGTTGGGTACCTGGAATGCAGTCCTCAGTGATGCCAATCAGTGGCTCCAAAAGGTGAAATAGTCTGAGGATGAAAAGAGAATTGGAACAGAATTCTCTCAGGAACTGCAATAATTCCAAGATGTGAAGTTGAAGAAGATCCCTTCAAAGGGCTGAGAAGGAGTAAGAAATGGGAGAACCTCCAAACGCAAGTGAAATCATGAAGCTAAGAAAGAGTGCTTCAGGAGGAAAGACTGGAGTTTGGATATCTGGAGGACAGAGGTGCTGGGAGCTGACTGTAAGCTGACAGTCTGCCCAACCCCCCATCGCACCTGCCTGATTAAATTGCAAAAGGCTGTGGTGCTTGTGTCCTGCCTCCCATGTTCCCCCGGAAGGACTGGAAGGAAGTTACTTCTTTGTAGAAGGTTGTGTATGTTAAGTATTGGTGAGGGGTTTTCTACATGTGGTGAAGTTCTTGGGTTGCCTTGGAAACGTCATTGAATTGCTAATTTCCACTTTGCCCAGAATAATAAAGAAGGATGTGGCTAGGGTGGTGCGGCCATGTTTTTGCGGCTCTGCCAGGGCAGGAGTTACTGCTGGCAAGGAGCTGTGGCTTCCTTCTGAAACCCATCTTTTATATGTCTTTAGTTCTTTGTCTGTATTTATTAATTTTGTACTGTTTCTGCTCAGGACCCTGGAATATACTTGTCGCGCGGGTTGCGACACCGGTTATCTTGGGGTTTTGAACCTGGAACCTCAGCTTCCCAAGTTGATTCTCTATCCACTGCACCACTACCAGTCAAGTGAGAGACATCTTTATAATGATTCTTATTTTCTCTGTAAAGTACCAGGTGTGACCACCTGTGCTAGTAAATTTTATGTGTCAACTTGATTAGACTATGGTGCTCAGTGCCTGGTCAAACAATAGCCTAGATGTCTATATGAAGGTATTCTGAAGATTGTTAGATCCACCAAGTGCGAGAACAAACGTCGGAGACTTTCAGCGGTATAGATCTTACTTTATTGGCCAAGTTTAACCTGCGCAGGGACGAGCTCTCAAGGTGTCCGGAGACACCGTATCCACAAGGGGCTGCAAACAAAGTCGTGCCTGGCGCTTACAACTAGGTCCTTATATATCCTAAGTGAGCAAGCATTATACAGAAGCAGATGTGGCAGTTAGCTATTCGCTAGGGAGGTCGCGCACAGCATAGCAACAGGGGAAGAGTTTAGTTCAGTGGAGAATTTCAATCATAAACTTCTGATAAGGGTCTCTAACTCATAGAATGCAGGATGTTCGCCCAGTTTTGTGCTGAACTCTTTGTTCTCGGCCTCACAGGGACCTTGTCAGCACTTCCCTGTTCCTGTTTCTCTAAGAGTTAGACTCTGGCAGCCACAGCACACTTCCTTGAACCTAACATAGATGTGATTAACATTTATAATCAGTTGATTTTAAGTAAAACAGATTACCTTCTATAATGAGGATGGGCCTCACTCAAGCAATTGAAGGCCTTAAGCAACAAAAACTGAGTTTCCTGGAGGAGAAGAAATTCATGTCAAGACTGCAACATTAGAAACCCCACCTGAATTGCTAACCTGCTAGCCTGCCCTATGAATTTAGAACTCAAGACTGCACTATCACTTTGTCTGCAGTCGTCAGGTAAGCCAAGATGGACGCTTACTAGGACATCCAGGAGTGATGGAAGAAGAAGCAGTGTGAAGCCATATGCTTCCTTCTCAGGATGCTGCTGTGTGCAACACGGCCAGCTCTCTGCAATCCACAGGGCCCCTGCCCCACCCAGCCAGATAAAGCATGCAGGCTGGGGGGATACAGGGCCAAGCAAAGTTATATCATATATCAGATTCGTGTGTGTCATGATGACTGCAACTGCCCGTTTTTAAGGTTGTGATCTACAGCAAGCCTGTCCATC
Source organism: Saccopteryx bilineata (assembly GCF_036850765.1). Taxonomy (NCBI): domain Eukaryota; kingdom Metazoa; phylum Chordata; class Mammalia; order Chiroptera; family Emballonuridae; genus Saccopteryx; species Saccopteryx bilineata. The sequence continues at coordinate 171,415,420 of NC_089495.1, forward strand.
ATGATGTTGACCAGCTAACATTTGCTGAAAGCCTTCAGTCTGTTGCTAAAGAGTACACTGGACACCACTGTGGGGCTCTGAGAGTCCTGAATTTTTACTGGGTTGCTGAAGGTCCCACCTACAAATTCTTTGAGGTTGTCCTCATTGATCCATTCCATGAGGCTATCAGAAGGAATCCTGACATCCAGTGGATCACCAAACCAGTCCACAAGCACAGGGAGATGTGGGGCTGACATCTTCAGGATGCAAGAGCCATGGCTTTGGAAAGGGCCACAAGTTCTACCACACTATTGGTGGTTCTTGCTGTGCAGTGTGGAGAAGGTACGGTACTCTCCAGCTCCACTGATACCACTAATATAAGTAATGTTTGTGACAATCTTACCTTAATAAGTAATTTAGGACAGTAAAAAAATAAAATAAAATAAAGCAATATCAACTCTTCCCTGAATGGTTATCCTGGTATCATGCTCATAGATTTCTCACTCCCCATGTATATGTGTGTGTGCATTGGATCTGTTTTTCTGGAAAACCCTGTCTGATACAGCATGTGCTGAGAATGTAGAAGGTTCAGACACTTGTCCAGTTATTTCTGTAGGCCAATTTCCTGTAAGTAGAATCGCTAGGACAAAGTTCATGAGATAGTTAAAGAAATATGAAGCATATTGTCTGTTTGCTTTCTAGAAATGTTCAATCAATATATATTTCTAAGAATAGTACATAGATGTCTGGTCCCTGGACCCACATCAACATTGAGTAGGTATTTATGATCTTTTTCATTTTCACCAATTCGTGGAGAGGTACCACATTCTGATTTCATATTCACAGTATTTTGATGAATAGTGAGGTTGGACATCCTTTTATATTTTGTGACCATGTGCCTTCTTCTTTAAACTTTCACAGTTCATCTCAAACTCTAAAGTAATTATTTGCTTTATAATCTTGGGCCACTTATATATGGCTATTTTTCTTTCATTTGGAAGTATTGCAAATGGTCAGACTTTGTAATGTTAAATTCTTAACTGTTTGTGTTCTTTGTCCACTTTTCTATCGATTTTTTTAAATTTGGTTTTTAGTCTTACTTTATACAGTACTTCATCTTTTATCTACTGTGCAAACTTTCCCCCAGATTTTTGATTAACCTTCAACATTGTTTAGGGTTTTATTTATATATATATATTTACACAAAGGCCATGCTAATCTTCTCTATATCATTCCAATTTTAGCATATGTGCTGCCGAAGCAAGCACAATTTATATATATATATATTTTTGGGGGGTACAGAAAAGCTTATATTTTGTGTATGCAATCTATGAATCTTTACCTCTGAGGCAGTTACAATCATGGGTCTCTGAATGATGGGGATATGTCCTGAAAAACGTGTGGTTAGGCAGTTTTTGTTGTGCAAACATCATAGAGCACACTTACACAAACCTCAATGGCATAACCTGCACACCTTGGCTGTATGGTCTAGCCTATTGCTCCTGCACTACAGGCCTGTACAGCCTGTTACTGTGCAAAGCAACACGAGATTAAATCAAGCACAAGAGAAAATGATGCCATGAAGAAATGAGGTAAACATAGGATGTGTGAGGCTGCTGGCAGTGTAACACAACACGTTGTTTTACAGAAAAGTTCTTTTATACATAGAAAGAGTAGACTCTAAAATAATGACAGAAGGATCTAGTATAGTAAATACATAAACCAGTAACATACATTTTTTATGGCCATTCTCAAGTATTATGTGCTGTACATTACTGTATCTGCTGTACTTTTATATGACTGGCAGGCTTGTTGACATCAGCACCACCACAAACAAATGAGTAGCATTGTCCTATGACACTATGATGGCTATGACATCACTAGACAATAGGAATTTTTCAGCTCTATTATAATCTTATGGGGCCACTACCACATACACAGTCCATCGTTGACTGAAATGCCATTATGTGGTAAATGACTGTGTTTATTGTAGAAATGTTGGCAATATACACAGACTTTCCTCTTTTCATTAGAAAAAGACACAAATGATGAGATTATGTAACAGATACATTTCTTAATTTAGGAATGGAGTTTATGGGTGTTAATTATTATTTAGTATTTGAACCTCTAGCTGCATGGGAAAGTCACAAGATGGCATTTGTCTTAAAAAACATGGCCTGCTAGAAGCTTGGTGACGGGGGGAAAAGAGGGATGATTCCCTTTTTCATGAAGGCTTGGCTAGTCCAATGAAGTAAAAAACATAAGATATGCCCCTTGCTTCAGGCAATGGATAGTGAGGAAGAGGCAAGCAGTTGAAAACAGAATTAGGTTTTAAACTCCATATATTATTCCCAATGCTGTGTGGATTTGATGGGACCTTACATACACATTTTTTAAAGTTACATAATTTATTTGTAATACCTCCATTAAAACTAGCATAGAATGAACACAGTGTTGTTGTTTTTTAATAAAGATTTTATTTATTGATTTTACAGAGAGACAAGGCAGGAGAAAGTGAGAAGTATCAACTCATAGTTGCTTCACTTTAGTTGTTCATTGGTTGCTTATCGTATATGCCTTGACCAGGTAAGCCCAGGGTTTCGAACCAGTGACCTCAGCATTCCATGTCAATGATCTATCCACCGAACCACCACAGACCAGGCAGGCTTTTGTTTTGATTTGTTACATTATTGTCACTAGAGGGTTGGCCCATTAAAACAAATATAGAGAGGAAACTTCAGTTCATTTAATGTTCTGAAAACAATGACATAGAAGTCTAGCAGCTGCTGCTGGCCCCTTAGCACTTATTTCTAATGTGAAAGGCTGCTTACTCTGAACTGCCTGCTATTCTCTGTCCCAGGCCCTATGTTCATGCCCTTAGGAGCAGCCTTCAACCAAAGATGGACAGGGACTTGGGGGATAGTACTCAGCTGCCTCACCCCTTGGGTGGGGTATCTCTGTGGTGTATCCTGCTGTCTCCTAGAATCCCCTGACGCAGCGAGCTCCAGTCACCCACAGCGGTAATATCCCAATGATTGGCTGCCTTCCCTTTCTGGCCTCATTTCCCTGTTTGCCTACTCGTGTGCCAGGATCCTCTCCCAAATACACTACTTGTGCTCGAATCTTTGCCTTAGTGTCTGCATCTGGGGAACTCTAAACCAAGACACATAAGTCAGGCTACATGTTAAAAATGATGGCTTGTATTTATTAAACTCCTACTAGGTGCCACACACTATTCTAAGTAGATCGTTGAACTCTCACAGCAAGTCTTTTGGGCACAACTATCACCTCCAGTTTATGGATGAGGCATATGAGCCGTAGAGATATCAGGGTCACGAAGGATTTAAAACTAGACTATTTAACTCAACTATCCATGCTTTTCACCATGGTATGTCCTGTTCCACATGCATCAGTTTATTGAAAAGATCTTCAGTGTACATATTTAATAGGCTTTGTGAGAGCACTTTCTGATAGATACTCTTTGCAGTCTATCAGCACTAATCATGTTTCCTCACTTGGATTGGCTGCACTCATCCAACTGAAACCTAGGTCACTGCAAGAAACTTTTCTTTTTGTCCCCAACTACGTCAAGATGTTTTCTCTTGGTTCTAAAACAGTGGTCCCCAACCCTCGGGCCGCGGACCGGTACCGGTCCTTGGGCCATTTGGTACCGGTCCGCAGAGAAAGAATAAGTAACTTACATTATTTCTGTTTTATTTATATTTAAGTCTGAACGATGTTTTATTTTTTTAAAACGACCAGATTCCCTCTGTTACATCCGTCTAAGACTCACTCTTGACGCTTGTCTCGGTCACGTGATACATTTATCTGTCCCACCCTAAAGGCTGGTTTGTGAAAAAATTTTCTGACATTAAACCGGTCCGTGGCCTAAAAAAGGTTGGGGGCCACTGTTCTAAAATGTAAATCTGTTTTTGCAGCTAACCAGTGTGCCCATCGTTTTTGTCCAAACTAGCTGCCTAGCTTACAATCTACTGAATGGTAGATAAAGGTCACCATTTATTCCCTAATAACCAGCTGAATGGATCCAGGATTTTAGCTGTTTGTGATATTGTCTGAGGCATGTTCATTACCGGTTTGGAAGACAATATTTCTTGGGCGCTGGATGACCCTTCATTGAACTGAGCTATTCTTCCAGCTGCTGACCTTATCAAGTATTTTCTCTGTTGTGAGCCAAAATATTATGCTCTCCTCCTAGTCCACTGCTGGTCTTTAGAAAGAGTAAAACAAATGTTTTGTGGTTCCTAGAAAATGTTATAAAATTGTTTCCCAAGGTAGGTCATTGCAGTTGCAAAATTTTTGTTTTGGTAAAAGACTTGTCCAAAAACAACAGAGCAAATGATCAGCCATTATTTCAGGGGGAAAAAAAAAGATCTTGAGATTAGCAAGGGACTGCTCCCTCCCTTTCCACTGAAATAGAGACTAGTTTCTCCAGCTGATTCTAAATTATTTTGAGCTAAATGTCTTTCTTTCTTTATAGGCATGCACTTTAATTTACTGGCTGATTTCCCAAGTTTTTGAAGAGGCCCCATAAAATTTTGAAAGGCATTTTAACTTTATAAGGCAATATATCATAAATTAATTCTCAGAAACTTCTTGAGCCAACTTGAAATCAAAGCAACCCATTTTCTCAGGCTGTATACTCTAATTCTAGTCCAATTTTTTTTTTTTTTTTGTATTTTTCCCTAAGCTGGAAACGGGGAGGTCATCAGACAGACTCCCGCATGCGCCCGACCGGGATCCACCTGGCATGCCCACCAGGGGGCGATGCTCTGCCCATCTGGGGCGTTGCTCTGTTGCAACCAGAGCCATTCTAGCGCCTGAGGCAGAGGCCATGGAGCCATCCTCAATGCCCGGGGCCAACTTTGCTCCAGTGGAGCCTTGACTGTGGGAGGGGAAGAGAGAGACAGAGAGGGAGAGGGGTGGAGAAGCAGATGGGCGCTTCTCCTATGTGCCCTTGCCGGGAATCGAACCTGGGAATTCTGCATGCCAGGCCAACGCTCTACCACTGAGCCAACCAGCCAGGGCCTTCTAGTCCAATTTTTAAAAAACTGAACATTTAAATTTAGGAACTTGTTTTAGATAATATTCTCGGGAGGACTGATTCTCTTCTTCGAGCTTGCAGAAATCAGCAGGACACGAAAAGTGTTTTTTTAGCAATTTTAGCCACTGGAGAGATGGCTCTATATTATATATTTTATAGTAATGTGATGCTGGTAAATGTTAAACAACTGGCTTTCAAGGGGGAGAAATGTCCTGGTTTACAGTGTTTGTCAATTCCTGTGGTGTAAATACTCCCAACCCAAGCTACCAATGTGGTGTCACCCAACTCCCAAAATTCATGAAAATTTAACAGTTGGCTCTTATGAGCTTTTAAGAGGCAGCTCTCGAACAACACTGCAGGTGACTCAGCTAAACAATGCCCCACATGCAGGCTTGGAAACCTGCCTGTGGCATTGTTGGCTCTATGATGCCTTGGAATTGATCCTCAGGGTGACTTCACGTAGCAAATCCTGGCAAATGGCACTTTCAGATCCAATGTGTGTGTTGCCCGAAAATGCAGGTTACCTTAAAAAAATAATGTACCTTGGGAGAATTTGGTCCCAAGTATCCTGTTTACTTGTTGTCCTTACAGATACTAAGTCATACAATTAGAGTCATTGAGGACAGTCCAAAGACATTTTAGAAGCAGGGGCCACTCACGGCTCTGCGCTTGAATTTAAACTGCTAGGCTCAGTGAAGGCTGTCCACAGAACCAAACATGCAGCTGGAATCAAAGTTGCACGCCACCCTTTGTAACGGGTTTTGTTTTAGGTTTACATCTGGAAAGCCGCAGCCTTTGAGAATGCCTGGGAAGCATCTTCATTATCTATCACTTGGGGACATTTCTTTTTCTTTTTTTTCATCTTCTGAAAATAAAAAGCTCTTTTCCAAGGAACTAATTTTTCCTTTTAGTGTGTCTTGTAACTACAGTCATTCTGCTGACTGATGCACTGTTTGCTTTCTAAATGAATATACTTTTGTTCTGTCCCTATATATTTCCTCTAATGATGAGAGACCTACAGAAACCTAGTTATCACAGCAGACTGCAGAGTACATTTTAATTTAGGGCTGCTACTAAACATGCCCTTCGAAACAGCCCAGTCAGCAAATGTGGTGTGAGAGGGCCAGCTGTTGTTAAGGGATTCATGGTTCATCTTTGGCCAAGTAATGTTCACCTTCCCCACTTAAAAGTTTCAAGATGAACCACCCAGCACTCAAAAACCATCACTTCAAATGTCTATCTAAGATTCATTCATTCTTTGATTCATTTTATTAAGCACCTACTTTGTGTCTGAAGACTTACTAGTTGATAAATGAGATACTGTATCTGTCAGGGTTCTTCAGTATCCAGCAGGATATAAATGGCATAAACAAAGGGTTTAACTGAGGAGAACTGAATGAAGGGACTATCCAGAGTTATGAGCAGGGTTAAGGAAATCAACAAAGCATGGTGATGCTCCAGGAACTAGCGCAAGCAGGAAGTTGTCACTGTCCCTATGCCAAAAGGAGCAGAGGATGGAACCATGAAGTGGTGATTATGCCTTGAGGGAGAAGGAAGCACAAAGGATGTCTGTCTGATCTCCTGCCAGTGACTCCCATTTGCCAAACTCTACAGGAAGGGAGGCAGATATGCAATCTGGGAGGACCAGCCTTTTAGGGTTTGGAAAGCCTGGGGAAGGATGGGAGATGGTTTCCTTGGGTGATCCTCTGGTGAAGGGTGGCCCCTGGGGAATGAACAGCATTGAACTCAACTGTGCCCTCAGAGATCTGCAGGCTAGTCAGATTAATCAAATGGCCAGTTCTACTAGGATAATGGAGAGGTAGAGCCTTAGCCTGAGGGCATCTTGGCTAAGCTGAAGAGAGGCATGGGTGTGTGGAACTGAACCAATTCACACATTAGTATACATGACCAGTTGAATGAATGGTGCAAATGACAGAAGGAGATGTTGATATCCAGTTTGAGGGACACAGGCAGGTGAAGAAAAAGATGATATCTGCTGGGTGAGAAGAAAATCCAGATGACAGAAATTTTAAATAAACGGAGTGAAAGTCAGTAGGCCTCAACCATGAGCAGGTTAGTATTCACATCACACATTGTCCTTTTCCAAATGATAACAGGACAGATTGGTGGAAGAGGTAGTTCTTTAAATTTTAGGCAGAGCCCTGTGCCTTTCAAACAATGGTAATCTTCTGCATACCAGCTCTTATAAAAGATTTCATTAGAGCCTGACAGGACGGTGGTGCAGTGGTTGGAGTGTCAGACTGGGACGTGGAGGACTTAAGTTTGAAACCCCGAGGTCGTCGGCTTGAGTGTGGGCTTATAAGGCTTGAGCATGGGATCATACACATGACCCCATGGTCGCTGGCTTGAGCCCAAGGTCACTGGCTTGAGCAAGGGGTCACTAGCTCTGCTGTAGCCCCCTAGTCAAGGCACATATGAGAAAGTAATCAGTGAACAACTAAGGAGACTCAGGAGCCAGCCACAGCAAAGAGATGATACTTCTCATCTCTCTCCCTTCCTGTCTATCCCTATCTGTCCCTCTTTCTGTCTCTCTCTCTCTCTGCTCTGTCAGACACACACACACACACACACACACACACACACACACAAGATTTCATTAGAAAACTTTACATGGATTTTAGGTCTGAGAGTTAAAAATTAGGGCTTCAATGTACAGTCTTGTTCTTTAATTGTACTTTTATTCTTTTTCCATCTCCCCTTTACTGTACTTTTAAACTGTGTACGGAATCTGAAAATTGCTGTAAAATAATAGCTTAGGATATCATTCCTCTTAATTTCGGGTCAAAGCTGAAAAATGGTAATTTTTGGAAGATAGAACATCTCTTGTGAAATAGTTTAATCAGTTCCTCTTGGTAGCAATAGGAAAGGAGATATGGATCTATACAAACAATGGATATTACAGATACATGTTTAAATCTATAAATGGATATTTCTATTTTTAATTAATTTTAATTGGGTGACATTGATCAATATTTCTATTGAAAATACCTTCATGGGTATGTGTGCCAAATTTCTTGGGGTCTATTTCCTAAGTGGTACAAAGCAGGGTCTAGAACATCCTTTTTTTAGGGCAAAGTTGGCACACCAGTTGGCCAATCATGTCTGCATGATACATCAAACCACTTGATAATCTATTCCTAGAAGAAAAGGGGCCATGGTTCAGATGGAGGCTGATCCAACTTGAGAGTGGTAGTAGGTCTGTTTAATGATATAAAGAAGTATGGAGCAGAAATATGAATAGCATGGCTAGATTTAAACCACAAGAAATTGTGACAGTGAAAGGGGCTTCTTCAAACTCCATCCTGAGGGTGGCACCTGCTGGGATAGTGACTGATTGTGCATCTGTGAAGTCATGAGTATGGTTACATTTCATGCATAACTGGAGTGAAGATGGATGATTTGCTGCCATAATATCTCCACAGCATACCAAGGCTGTGCCCCATTGTCTTGTGTTCAGGGAAGGCAAGTGTAGGACTTCTCAAAACCCTTTAATCATTAGTGATGTTAAACTCCTATCAATGTCATCAATGAAATCCTGTTTGCTGAGACCAAATGCCATCTGTTGAATCAAAACAACATTTTTGCATTTTCTTGCTATCACTAAGAAATATCTATTCCTGCCCTGGCTGGTTGGCTCAGTGGTAGAGTGTCAGCCCAGCGTGTAGAAGTCCCAGGTTCGATTCCTGGCCAGGGCACACAGGAGAAGTGCCCATCTGCTCTCCACCCTTCCCCCCCCCCCTTTCTCTCTGTCTCTTCCCCTCCCGCAGCCAAGGTTCCATTGGAGCAAAGTTGGCCTGGGCACTGAGGATGGCTCCACAGCATCTGGCCCAGGCTCTGAGGATGGCTCCATGGCCTCCACCTCAGGTGCTAGAATGGCTCCGGTTGCAATGGAGCAATGCCCCAGATGGGCAGAGCATTGCCTGCTAGTGGGCATGCTGGGTGGATCCTGGTCAGGCGCATGAGAGAAGCTGTCTCTCTGCCTCCCCACTTCTCACTTCAGAAAAAAAAAAAATTATTCAATACAATTTTCCAAGAGGTGTTTGAGATTTGGGGCAGTAACTTCTTCTTATGTTCTAATTTAAAACTTACAAAAAAGTTGTAGGAAGAGTACAGGGAATTTTCATATACCCTTCACCCAAATCCACCAATATTTACATTTTACTTCATTTATTTTATTATTCTATGTAATTATTTATGTGTGTGTATATAATATTAATATATATATATGCATTATATTATGTATTTTCTGAACTATTAAGAATAAGCTGAACATTGTGCTTCATTATTTCTTAAACTAGTGTGTATTTCCTAAGAAAAAGTCATTTTCTTACATAACATAGTACACTTATCAACATGAGGAGTTTTAACACAATCTGGTTATCTAATCCATATTCCATATTTAAATTTCATCCAGCATCACAATAATTTTCTTTTTTTAAAAATTTTTATTTATTTATTTATTCATTTTAGAGAGGAGAGGGAGAGACAGAGAGGGAGAGAGAGAGGAGAGACAGAGAGGGAGAAGGGGGGAGGAGCTGGAAGCATCAACTCCCATATGTGCCTTGACCAGGCAAGCCCAGGATTTCGAATCGGTGACCTCAGCATTTCCAGGTCGACGCTTTATCCACTGCGCCACCACAGGTCAGGCCACAATAATATTCTTTTATAGTTTTTTTTCTGGTCTAGAATCCTATCCAGGATCATAAATTGCCGTTATTAATTTCTAAAACAAAAAAATTGACTTTAGGGAGAGAGTAAAGGAGGGGGGGGAAGAGACAGAAACATTGATTTGCTGTTCCACTTATTTATGTATTCATTGGTTGGTTCTTGTATGTGGCCTGACCAGGAACCAACAACCTTGGCATATTGGGAAGATACTCTAACAAATTGAGCTACCCAGCCAGGGTAAGATCATATATTGTCTTTAGTTTCCATACCTTTCGTTAGGCCCATCAATCAAAGACTATTGAGAACACATCTGTCTTCAGACAAATACTTGCTTCAGTTATTTTATTAGACCCTAGAAAAGCAGGTTGAGTACTTAGCGCCCTCCTGCCTTTAATGCTGTCTGAATCTATGGGCTTCATTTTTCAAAAAGTCTTCAGAGTCAACTATGTGTGTGAGAGAGTGCCTTGCTTCTGAGTGTGTTTCTCCATCTCTTGCTACCCTTCGGGTTGATTCACCCTGTAGAGCAATGATCCTCAACCCCGGGGCCGCAGACCGGTACTGGTCCGTGGGCCATTTGGTACTGGTCTGCAGAGAAAGAATAAATAACTTACATTATTTCCGTTTTATTTATATTTAAGTCTGAATGATGTTTTATTTTTAAAAAATGACCAGAGGCCTGACCTGTGGTGGCGCAGTGGATAAAGCATCGACCTGGAAGTGCTGAGGTCGTCGGTTCGAAACCCTGGGCTTGCCTGGTCAAGGCACATATGGGAGTTGATGCTTCCAGCTCCTCCCCCCTTCTCTCTCTCTGTCTCTGTCTCTCCCTCTCTCTCTCCTCTCTAAAAATGAAAAAATAAAAATAATAATAAAAAAAAATTAAAAAAAAAAAATGACCAGATTCCCTCTGTTACATCCGTCTAAGGCTCATTCTTGATGCTTGTCTTAGTCATGTGATACATTTATCCATCCACCCTAAAGGCCGGTCCATGAAAATATTTTCTGACATTAAACCGGTCCATGGCCCAAAAAAGGTTGGGGACCACTGCTGTAGAGGGTAGCTGACCGTGATTTACAACAGGTCTTTAGAGCCTGGGGCCTGATGGAGAGGCCAATTTAAGGGAGCAGGGATCAGGAGACAGGTGTCTGCCCTTTGACTCCAGAGTTTCTGGCTACCATCCTTGAAATGAGCCTTTCCAGGCTTACTTGCCTTTTGAGTCTATCCAGTTTGGTGGAAAGGCCTCTGCGCCCTCTATCTGCAATCACCCATGGGGGCCGGCTGCCGGGGTGTTCACTCTCTGGGCAGCGTGGCCCTCTAGTGGCAGACATTTGTGTGTCCTGGGGAAAGGCTGGGCTACATATAGATCATACAGAGTCAGGCTGTTGGGCATTGTATAAATTGGTGGGGCTGCCATAACAAAGTATCACAGTTTAGGTGATGGTTATTTTCTCACAATTCTGGAAACTAGAAGTCTGAGGTCATGGTGTTGGTGAGGTTGTTTTTTCTGAGGCCCCCTTTCCTGGCATGGAGATGGCTGCCTTCTCCCTGTATTTTCACATGGGCTTTTCTCTGTATCTGTCTGTGTTGTCATTTCTTGTTATAAGGACCCTAGTTATAAGGCTGTGGCTGGATGGCTCAGTTGGTTAGGGCATCCTGATACACCAAGGTTGTGGGTTTGATCCCTGGTCAGAGCCCGTACAAGTCAACCAATGAATAAATAAGCGGGACAGCAAAATCAATGTTTTTTTCCTCTCTCTAAAATCAGAAAATTAAAAAAAGAAGGACATCAGTTATATTACATTAGGGCACACTGACCCATTTGACTTCATTTTATCTTAATTACCTTTTTACAGGCTCTATTCCCAATACAGTACAGTAACGTTCTGTACTGGGGTTTAGGGCTTTAACATATGAATTTTGAAGGACACAGTAACGTTCTGTGCTGGGGTTTAGGGCTTTAACATATGAATTTTGAAGGACACAATTCCACCTGTATTAAGCAGGAGGGTGATCTTAGAGAGATTCTTCAGCTCAAATCTATAATTTTAGAAAACAGATTAACTAAACTGTTCAAGATCATGCAACTAGTAAACAGCAGAGACCCAACATCTGTGGAATTCTCTTCACAGATGTCTCTAGAAAACCCCAAGCAAACTTCTTTGTCTCTAGAAAACCCCAAGCAAACTCAGAATGTATCTTAACTTTTTTTTTTCACATTTAATTTTAGACCTTAGATTCCTGTATTAAGATCCCAATGTTTTAGTTGGCTCAGCGGTAGAGCGTCGGCCTAGCGTGCGGAGGACCCGGGTTCGATTCCCGGCCAGGTCACACAGGAGAAGCGCCCATTTGCTTCTCCACCCCTCCGCCGCGCTTTCCTCTCTGTCTCTCTCTTCCCCTCCTGCAGCCAAGGCTCCATTGGAGCAAAGATGGCCCGGGCGCTGGGGATGGCTCTGTGGCCTCTGCCTCAGGCGCTAGAGTGGCTCTGGTCGCAACATGGCGACGCCCAGGATGGGCAGAGCATCGCCCCCTGGTGGGCAGAGCATCGCCCCTGGTGGGCGTGCCGGGTGGATCCCGGTCGGGCGCATGCGGGAATCTGACTGTCTCTCCCCGTTTCCAGCTTCAGAAAAATGAAAAATGAAAAAAAAAAAAAAAAAAAAAAAAGATCCCAATGTTTTAATGAAAGAGAGAGAAAATAGAGTATAATTCAGTATCACCTGTCTCCAATACAAGTACAGTATTATAATAATAAATAGGTAAACAAGAATGCAACATAGTAACAAAAATAGAATTTTGTATATTTGTCCAAATTGAGTTAACTATTTCTCTGAATTTAAGGTATATGGCCAGTTGAATGTTTGATCTTAGCGATTATGACATTATCAGTTTAACATTTAAAACACTGAAGGAGACATTTCTCAATCCACACAGACTTCTTAAAATATGCTAATCTGTAAATAGTTTCCTTTTCTTGTTTGAAGGGAAATTACTAATTAAGTATATTTCAAATTAGTTTTTGTGACCAGTTACTCCTATCTTCAGAAGCATTGGTAATGCACTGTGGCCAATAGTTTGAAACGGGAATTATAAATTAACATAATGTACAATCTTGATGATAAAGAGTCCCATATACTTATTTTTTAAAAATGTTAACATTAGAAAAAGAAAACACAATTATCATCAACTCTATTTTCTGAAAATTCAGTTGAGGTAAACTCTGTAAGTCACAGCTCCACATTTGCACACAGTTCTGACTCTTTTTGGCTGGGTTATATAGTCAATGGAATCTGTAGATAAACTCCAATCTTTCATTTGATAATCAAAAGTGAGCTATTCTTCGTTGCCGTATCTTAGTTGTTCATTGATTGCTTTCTCATATGTGCCTTGACCCCGGGACTATAGCAGAGCAAGTGACACCTTGCCCAAGCCAGCGACCTTGGGCTCAAGCCAGCGGCCTTGGGCTTCAAACCAGCAACCTTTGGGGCTAAAGCCAGCGACCATGGAGTGATGTCTATGATCCCACGCTCAAGCTGGCAACCCTGCGCTCAAGCTGGTGAACCCATTCTCAAGCCTACGACCTTGGGGTTTTGAACCTGGGTCCTCTGCATCCCAGTCAGACACTCTATCCATTGCCCCACCACCTGGTCAGGCCTCCTCCAACTTTTTAAGAGAAATATATCCTCTACCTCAATACTCATTTCTAAATGTTAAAATGCTTCAGTTTCTTTGTCACTTTAATTTTTTAAAGAGACTTAGATTGGAAGAAAATATTAATAACCAATGGTTCCATATGCTATAAGAATTATTTCAATAACTAATATAACTTCATATATATCTTAGCTCCATCACTTTTGTTTTTAGCATTTTTAGTGAGATATAATTGACATACAGCCCTGTATAGGTTAAAGTATACAGCATAATACTTTGACTCACATATATTGTGAAATAATTACCATAATAAATTTAGTTAATATCCATCATCTCATATTGACACAAAAAATTGTTTTTACTTCATGATGAGAAATCATAAGACCTACCCTCCATTCCTTTATTATTTTTTAAACTGATTGTTAGAGAGAGAGCAAGAGGGAAGCAGAGAGAGAGAGAGAGAGAGAGAGAGAGAGATCAGTTTGTTGTTTCATTTTTCTATGCATTCATTGGTTGATTTTTGTATGTGCCCTAACCAGGGATCCAACCCACAATCTTGGCTATCAGAATGACATTCTAAACAACTGAGCTACTTGGCCAGGGCTCTCCATTACTTTTATTTTTTAAAAGATTTTATTTATTATTGATTTGAGAGAGAAAGGGAAATACAAGCAGGAAACAGCTACTCATAGTAGTTGTTTCTTGTATGTGCTTTGACTGGGCAAGCCCAGGGTTTCAAACTGGCGACCTCAGCATTCCAGGTCAACACTTTATCCACTGTGCCACCACAGGTCGGGTATCTCTATTCCTTTTAAAAGTGGCTAGTACTGTAGCAATAGCAGCAGGACTTTTACCTACCACCAACTTGTATATGCATCCAAAATGCCCAGATATGGCCGTCAAAATCAGTTTTTTACCCAAATAAAGCAGATCATCTTTGGTGGAAGTTCCATATGTTGGAATTTGAAAAAGGCAGGTGTGTCTAGTAAATCTTGTTTCTAGAAAGCAATGATGCCTTCAAGAACATTAGAGACATTGCTGAAAGAACAAAGGAGCCAGTCAGTGGGACTCCCACTGACTGTGTTGGAATAACATGCACATAAAAAAATACTTGAAGTGAAGGTAATGCTTAATTAAAACAAATGGAGCCTATAAAACACTATTTATGATATTGATTAAAAGGCAAGTTATTCCTGACCAGTGGTGGTACAGTGGATTAAATTTTGACCTGGAATGATGAGGTTGCTGGTTCAAAACCCAGGCTTGCCTGGTCAAGGCACATGTGGGAATTGAGGCATCCTGCTCCTCTCCCCCTTTCTCTCATTCTCTCTCCCCTCTCTAAAATGAATTAAAAAAATAAAAAAATTTTTAAAAGGCAAGTTACACAAAGTTTTCTAAAAAATTTGTAAAACAGAAGCAGAATGATTATAGTAGATGGTATTTAATTTTTATTAATCTCAACAAGAAAGAAGATATTAACATACATAGATATGTTGTTTCTTCTGTGAAACTGTGGAAATGTGTAGTGCACAGATCCTGCTTCTACCTGTTTAAACAGGAAGAGTCCCAGAAATGCAGGGACCATGCAAAGAACAGATGGAGTAATGAGCATGCAGTTCTTAAACTGCTGTAGGAGCCCCTGTGGACACCCTGACCATGGGCACTGACCATGTCCATGCTTGCTGGCCCCTCCTCACTGCCAGCAATTGTGTCTCTCTTTTCTTTTTTATTTTTTATTTGTTGATTTTAGAGAGGGGGAGAGGAAGGGAGAGATATATAGAGAGAAACACTGACCTGCTGCTGCTCCACTCATCTATGCATTCATTGGCTGATTCCTGCATGCTCATCAAACCTACAGTCTTGGCATATCAGGAGGACTCTCTAACCAACTGAGCTACCTAGCCAGGGCCAGGGTCTCTTGACCACTGGAGTCTATGCAGAATTTACTCTGCAGGCCGAAAGTGTCCCTGAGATCAGCCTTGAATCAATGGGAGTAGTAGGGATGTTTAGCTTCCTCTCTCTTGGGTGGAGTGGCTCTGAGGTGCTCTAAGCTGTCTCCTGGCGTCTCCAGCAGTATTAAACTGCATTTCCACGGACACTTGCATTTTATCACAAACACTTCTTTACCTTGCCTCTCTCCCTCCTACTTCCCTACGGGGGCCTCATGGCATTACTTCCCAAGTAAACTATGTACCTTTTAAATCTTGTCTCAGGGTCTGCTTTGGGGAGCCTAAGATAACATAACCAATTAAAAAGGAAATCCAGCTGTGGATTAGCCCCAGTTTCAGGTTTTATAACCAATTAAGAAATAGAATTCAGTCCTGGCTGGTTAGCTCAGTTAGGGGTATCCTCCCAAACATCAAGCTTGTGGGTTTGATACCCAATCGGCCACACACAGGAGCTGTGTCTCTCTCACCTTGCCTCTTAATCTAAAAAAAAAAAAAAAAAAAAAAAAAGGCATGGCCAGTTGGCTCAGTTAAAGTGATCACCTGCTTCTCCACCTCTTCCCCTTCTTTCTCTCTCTCTCTCTCTCTCTCTCTCTCTCTCTCTCTCTCTCTCTCTCTCTCTCCCTCCCTCTCCCCACAGCTATGGCTTGATTGGTTGGAGCAAGATGGCCTCCAGGACTGAAGAGGGCTCTGTGGCATCTGCCTCAGGCACTATAAAAAAAAAAAAAAGGCTCCATTGCTGAGCAGTGGAGCAACGGCCTCAAATGGGCAGATCATTGCCCCCTAGTGGGCATGCCAGGTGAATCCCGGTCTGGGCATGTGGACGTCTTTCTCTCTGCTTCCACTCCTTTCACTGGAAAAAAAAAAGTAGAATTCAATATTTTGCATCAACTCATAGTTGCTTCACTTGAGTTGTTTATTAATGGCTTCTCATATGTGCCTTGACTTGGGTGTTCAAGCCTAGCCAGTGATCCCTTGCTCAAACCAGCAACATTGGGCTCAAGACAGTGACCTTTGGGCTTCAAGCCAGTGATCTATGGGCTCAAGTCAGAGAGACCTTTGGATCCTGTGTGCGAGCTAGCAACCCTGTGCTCAAGCTGGCAAGCCCGTGCTCAAGCCAATGAACCTGCACTCTAGCCAGCAACCGCAGTTTCGAACCAGGGCCCTCAGTGTCCTGGACTGATGCTCAATAACTGAGCCACCACCGGTCAGGCATAATAGCAGTTTTCTAAGTCACAGACCAGCCCCAATTGTCCCACAGAGAAGAGCTAACTGCATTAACTTAGTTTCTTTTTTCATAGGAGATAAAAACCCTATTAATTTTAGTAAAATTTATTACAAAATATTTATGTTTTTAATAGCATCAATAGATGGGGACAGCCTGACCAGCCAGTGGTGCAATGGATAGAGGACCTGAGACGTGGAGGACCCAGGTTCGAGACCCTGAGGTCGCCAGCTTGAGCGAGGCTCACCAGCTTGGACCCAAGGTTGCTGTCTTGAGCAAGGGGTCACTTGGTCTGCTCTAGCCCCCCAGTCAAGGCACATTTGAGAAATCAATCAATGAACAACTAAGGAACCGTAATAAAGAATTGATGTTTCTCATCTCTCTCCCTTCCTGTCTGTCTGTCTCTATCTGTCTCTCTCTCTGACACTCCCTGTCTCTGCCACAAAAAAACCAAAAAATAAAAAACAAAACAAAAAAACAGTTGGGGACAAAATATCATAATAGCACCATTGTTTTAGTGTAAGACAATGTAAGTTATACAAATTTGTACTTTTTGGGGAAAACATCATTTCAAAAACAAAAACTTAAGTGAAAAAGATTGAAAATTCTATGATATGACAAGGATATTTTTATTATAAGATGGGTCTTACTCTGATGATCAACAGCATGGGTTTGAATCACCTTGGACCACTCATCCATGTGTTGTGTTCAACCAAAAACCAAGCAGTCAACATTTCAAATTTAGTATCTGAATGGAGACCTTTTTCTAGGAAGTCATTCGGTTTCTCTAGAGCAGGCGTCCCCAAACTACAGCCCGCGGGCCGCATGCGGCCCCCTGAGGCCATTTATCCGCCCCTGCCCCTGCACTTCTGGAAGGGGCACCTCTTTCATTGGTGGTCAGTGAGAGGAGCACTGTATGTGGTGGCCCTCCAACAGTCTGTGGGACAGTGAACTGGCCCCCTGTGTAAAAAGTTTGGGGACCCCTGCTCTAGAGAATAATCCCAGAACTGCCTGGGACATATATGCCAGGCAACTGGCATCCTGGGGGTGAAGTGGGGAACAGGCAATGGGGGGGGCATACAGCTCGGCTTCCTTAGGCATCTGCTCCTGTAAGGCCTTGTTTCAGTGTGGCCTTATTCTGCACTTGCCTGTGCCTCGTGACCTTGAACTCAAGACCTCTCTTGGTTAATTTCACCAGGGAATAACATCCAGGTCTCTGGTCATAATGGGGTTGGGTTTAGTTGCCTGGCTATGTAGGAATGCAGCAGGAGATGAAATTCTAACTGCTTCCTATGCAGACTCAGTCAGCCCAATGGATTTTCAGCTCTAGCCTTCACCCCTACCTTCTGACATACCTGGTACATCCAATTCCTAAGCTTTTCTCCGATTGCCTTGAATGAACCAGCTTGTTTTCCTTTCCCATTCCTCTCTGCAGGCTCTTAGGTGTCAGCTTTCTCCATTCTGCTAAGTTAGTTGCCACTAATCAATGTCTGCTCAAAATTTGTTGCGATATCTCTTTTGTTGGGAAAACTTCCCAAGGTGTACAGGAACTGACCTCCAAAGGAGGATGGGTGAAGAGACCAAATAAAAAGGCTGACGACTCCAGAATTAAATAGAGTCATCAAGGGAATTTATGGACAGAAATGTCCATAAATAGAGTCATCCAGGGAATTTATGGGCAGCAGCGACATTGAATCTCCACACAAGAAAGTGAATGAGGTTTGATATATATATATATATATAGTCTCTAAGAACACAAGTGGCTTAAAATGAAGAGGCAGCTGCTTGTTAAGAGCTGTGTATTGCAAAGCAGTAAACAACTTAGTGGACCTACTTTTCCACATAAGAACATTCCTTTCAGGTGATACGAGCCCTCTCTTCCCGGGTCACTGAGAACAATTTGCTTCTCCAGATGGCATTGGTCACGTCAGCTACTATAAACCATTTTGCCTAACATCTTTTATTTTTTATTTTTATGGCGTTTTAATCAAAACAAATTTTTGTTGCTACCATTTTTTTTTTTTTTTTTGGTAGGGTTGTCAACATAAGAATGTTTAAACCTGTTAGAGAATTTTTATGAGTTTGTTCGAGCCAAATTGAAGACAATTGCCAGGAAGCAAAGTCTCAACGGATTGAGAAGATGCCCCAGAGAATGACAATTTTGCATTGTATTTTATATGTTACCATCAAGGAGGAGGCATTAGGGATTACATGAAAACCATTGGTGATAGATTAGGGAGGTGGGAGAAAGCAAAGCTGGCAAATCTCTGGGATTGGATAAAAAGTAAAACAAATAGACCCTTCTTTTACACAGGTGGGCATAGGATAGTTAGCAGTTAACAATTAATACAATAACAATGAGACTTTGTGGTCTCTGCTCTGCTGTGGTGCAGGATCCAGAAAAAAAGGAAATTACCCTGACATTCCAAAGGTATGTTACCATAGATGCTCAAAGACAATAGACAGGCTCAGTTAAGGGAATGACTGACCTTTGTCAGGGAAGATACCGGCCTAGCACATGACTACCTGCCACGACTTGCTTTAGTTAGAAAGCTTTAATTTCAGACTATCCTATGTACTCACTTTAATTCTCTGAGTTTGTAAGGCCACCAGGCGGCCCTCCGCTGAGCTTGTCCTGTTTGGCATGTGGCCCCTTTTTCACCCACAAGCTTTAGGGGAGGGAGTAGAGATAACACCCCTGTTCAATCCACTACAACTAATGGGGAGCCCAGCCTTCCCTCAAGTTTTCCTTCTGTGGCCCTTACTTGCCATTCCCACCTCAACAGCTCCTGCCGCTGCACCTCACACCGGGTGCTCTCTGACCCAGTTTATGTTGTCATGTCTGGAATTCTAACTTTTCTACCGACTCACATACTACTCACTGAGGCTTCTTTAGCACAAACCTCAGTGTTCTGTAAAGATTTCTACTTTAGAATTTATCCCAGATGTTTTTGTGTTGACATAAAATAGGGGTTCTATGGAAAGCAACCTCACAGGGTGATCTGGTCATGAATTCCTAACTGGGCAGGTCATAGTGGGTAGTCATTACCCAGGCCTGTCTATTCTTATGCAGATTGGTTAACATATCTTTGAAATACCAGAAATAATGTCCCTCTGAGGGGTTATTAACACTCAAGAGAGCAAATAATCTTCTTAACTATCCTGTAATCCAATCCTGGCTTCACTTTTTCCAGTCTTCTTTAGTTCCCTCCTTAATTACAAATGCATAAAAGAAGCTGTAGAACTGTTATTCTCAGGAGTATTTGAGATCTTGCCCTCTGGCATATGTCCTTGGTTTGACTCAGCTAAACTCTTACAAAAATTCTCTACAAGCCTGACCTGTGGTGGTGCAGTGGATAAAGCGTCGACCTGGAAATGCTGAAGTCACCGGTTCAAAACCCTGGGCTTGCCTGGTCAAGGCACATATGGGAGTTGATGCTTCCAGCTCCTCCTCCCCTTCTCTCTCTCTGTCTCTGTCTCTCCCTCTCCTCTCTAAAATGACTAAATAAAAAAAATTCTCTACAGTTTTGGATGTTTCTTATGTTGATAGTGTCTTCATTAGTTGGGTAGGAGTTTGCCTCCTGCCTGTTGAGGGATTGGACTTGACCTTGTTCAATATTGATCTCCCTAAGACGATGCTATATGAGAAGATATCTTCTAACTATTTGTTCTACTGGAATAAATTAAAATTACATTTTTTTCCTGTTATGTTTCTGGGATATATTTTTCTCCAATGGGATTACTATGTACGGTAGACTAAGTTTCTGGTCCCCATTCTTCACTCCCGTGTGAGTGAGTTACACACCCACGTCCTTGCTGAAAGATGGAAGACCCCTATATGCCGCCAATGTGCGAATGAGCAAAAGACCAATCAGCCGAATAAACAGAATCAGGCTTTATTGGGAGCTCTGGGCGAGTTCACTGACCCTAGGACGCAGGTCTGTGAAGGCGCGCCCGGGTTAGGACTTTTGGGTTTTTTGTATTTGCAGGAGGGGGTTGGTAACGGCCAGCTGGATGGGGGTTTGGTGAAGCGTGCAGTTCCCGGAACAACCTCAGGGATGATTCCGAGGATTTGGGCGTGTGCGGTTTCAGTGAGATTAGCACCTGCCGGAAAATTCAGGGCAAAGGAGGGTTTCACAACCCAACCCCAAGGCAACTACCGGACACTTGCCATGCCTATTCCCCATCTTCTTGCTTTGACTTTGGCTGTGGGATTTGCTTTGAACAATGAGATGTCAGTAAATGTGATGCAAACAAAGGTCTGAAATGAAACTGTGTGGCTGGACTTGCTCTTGTTCTTATGTCACTGGTAGTTCTAGGAGAATGAAAGACATTCGGAGCAGAGCTGCTCCAGCTGTTCAGCAGACCTGCAGCTTGAAGGACAGCTATCTAGATGACCTGCAGACCTAGGAATGTAGTAATAGATACTTCTTGTATGCCACTTAGTTTTGGGGTCAGCTTGTTCTGTAGTGATACTTGACTGACACATGATGTCATAGGGAATAAATGATTTTATAAACTTCGTTCAACGTTGGTTTGCTCTCTGGGAAACCTGAAACCAACTTACCATGCCATTAGCATGGTATATGTACACCTGCATATTTACTCATGTGGCTCTTCTTGATTTGATCATAAAATTTATTTTTAAATGGTTTAAGAAAATAAAATAATCATACCACCAACACAATTTAGGACCCTACACAGCTTCATTCCAGAATGAATCTATTATGTTAGTCTTTTTGGAGTAATAAACCTGAATACATCCATCAAAAATCTGTGTAATTTTCTTGATCTTTGATAAACATGAGTTTATAGTATAATTTCACAATCCATATAGTTGTTACTGTATTTCCCCATGTATAAGATGCACCTTAATTTGGGGGCCTGAAATTTGAAAAAAATGTATTACATAAAGTTATTGAACTCAATTTTTACTCATCATAAAAAGCATACAACTCCTCATCACTATCAAAATTCCCAACAATTAACTTGTCCTCATCGGTGTTTAATTTTTTAATTTTTTTTGTATTTTTCTGAAGCTGGAAACGGGGAGAGACAGTCAGACAGACTCCCGCATGCGCCCGACCGGGATCCACCCGGCACGCCCACCAGGGGGCAATGCTCTGCCCACCAGGGGGCGATGCTCTGACCCTCCGGGGCGATGCTCTGCCCCTCCGGGGTGTCGCTCTGCCGCAACCAGAGCTCACTCTAGCGCCTGGGGCAGAGGCCAAGGAGCCATCCCCAGCGCCCGGGCCATCTTTGCTCCAATGGAGCCTTGGCTGCGGGAGGGGAAGAGAGAGACAGAGAGGAAGGAGAGGGGGAGGGGTGGAGAGGCAGATGGGCGCCTCTCCTGTGTGCCCTGGCTGGGAATCGAACCTGGGACTTCTGCACACCAGGCCGACGCTCTACCACTGAGCCAACTGGCCAGGGCCTCATCTGTGTTTGATGACGAATCACTGTCTTCAACAATGAGCACAAAAACAAGCATGAAAAAGAGGGAAATGCAAGTAAAAAAATCTATAACCACTGTCTAAGATGCACCCAGTTTTTAGACCCCAAATTTTTCAAAAATGGGTGTGTCTTATACATGGGAAAGTATGGTAATCATATGGTTCTACTACTTTTTATTTTTACAAAAATAGCCTTTTGATAATTTAAATTGGAATATGACAAAATATTTATATTTAATAACATTTTCATCAAATGCTATTATTTCTTTTAACACCCATATTTACTTTTAGATTTGTCAAAGCCTAGATTTGTTAATTCTATAATACAAGTTAAAATGAAATATGACAGCCAAAAAATTATTTTATAACCTTTAATTGAGAGTATGCCAATTTATTACATCTTAGGCTGTAAGGATTTTTTCTTAGTTCAAATAATCTATTATGAAAATGTCTTGAAGGAGCTCTACTTGTTTCTCCCACTCCAGGAAGGACGCCAGAATCCAAAGAGTGAGGGTGGCACTGTAATAATAACTGTGCATCTGTTCCTTAAGTTTTTGTACCAAGAGTAGATCCTTCAGAAATGTGCACAAGTAACTTTCTACTTGAAACGCATCTCCCAATTTATTGAGGTGTGGCACTTTATTTTATATCCATGGTTAAGAATCCCTACCTTAAGTAGCATTCCTAAACGCCAAGTTATACTGTGACTAAATAAATAAATAAAATAAAATGAATTGCTTATGTAATAAGGAAAAATGGTATTGTTAAAAAGTTGTGCAATTGAAAGCTGGCTGAAAGAGACAGACAAAGCCAGGGTGCCTGGGCTCTTGAGCTAGTCCAACTTCAACAAGCTTCCTTGGGCGTCCTTCAGAATTCCAGTGGAAGCAGTCAAAAGAAAGTCATGCGCCTCCTGTCCTCCTGACCCTCAATTCAGTCATAGAGCAGCAGACTTGAACAATCGCGGAACAAAAACCTCATTGCCCAGTGTAACCTTGCAAGCCCGGAACTGTATTGTGCATTAATCCGGCTCACAAAGGCATGCCTGCTGCTCTTTTATCCTCTCCGAGGCAGGGCACCGTGTACAGCTGACAGCTGACCAGCTCTGGAACGTCCCAGCAGCTTGCCTGGGGCCGCCGATGTTTATTTAGCGGGCTGCTGGCTCGGGCAGGGGCCCCCGGAGCCCGCCATCGCGCGCATTGGCCTGCAGAGGAGCCATGTACCGGCGCAGCTACGTCTTCCAGACCCGCAAGGAGCAGTACGAGCGCGCCGAGGAGGTGCCCGAGCGCCCCGCGGAGGGCCCGGCCGCCGCGCCCGGCCTGGTGACGCTGCAGGAGCTTGGCCAGCGCTTGGCCGCGCACGTGCAGCGGGCCCGCGCGCTCGAGCAGCGCCACGGCGTCCTGCGGCGGCAGCTGGACGCCTTTCAGCGCCTGGGCGAGCGGGCTGGCCCCGAGGAGGCCCTCGTCCGCCACGTCGAAGGCAACTGCCAGCGCGCCCGGGACCTGGCTGCCGAGCGCACCTGGCTGGAGCGCCAGGGCGCAGAGGCACAGCGCACTCTCGACGAGTACCGTAACAAGTAAGCATCGGCCGTGGGGGGAAACTGAGGCAGGGTGGTGGCAGCCTCCGTGGCGCAGATCAGAGAGCAGGCTGCGACCCGAGATTGGAGGGCCCTCTTTGGTTTGCCAGTCCTCTTTCTTGCGGGTGGGGGGCATGCACGAGGTACATTTACTTAAGAGAAGACTAGCTACTATTTTGATTGTACTGGTTAGTTCAATGCATTTTTAAATTTAGGTATAATTTACAATATAATAAAATGCACAGATTTTAAGTTCAGTGAGTTTTGACAAATGGATGTGCCAAAACAAGCAGGCTATTGCCTCTACCCTAGAAAGTTCCCTTCTACCCTTTTCAAGTCAATCTTCAGTTATCATCCCGACCCCCGAACCCCCCCAAAAACCCAGAGGCACCCAGTGTTCTCATTTCTATCACCATATATTAATTTTGCCTGCTCTAGAATTTCACAAAAAAATGGAATGTTAAAGATGTACTCCTATGTGTCTGGCTTCTTTTGCTCAGCATATTTTTGAGATGCATTCATGTTATTTAACTTTGCAGCCAGTTATAGGTGGTATTTGCTGGCACCTTTTAACAGAAGAGGAGACTGAGGCTCAGAAAATGTAGGGATTTGACGCAAGGTCACTCAGCTAGTGAACGGCATCAGCGGGACTGCACTGAAGTGCTAGGCATGCTCAGTCTGACTTCACCGCATCACAGCCAACACCTGGAGATCGTTTCAGTGCGTGCTTTCTAGGGTCTTGCTATTCAAAGTGTGGTCCATGGACTGGCAGCATTGGCATCACTCAGGAGCTTGTTAAAAACGGAGACCCCCTGGGCTCACCCCAGAGCTCCTGAATGGGAAGCTGCATTTTAATAAGACTCCCCTGTGACTCGTAATTTAAGAAGTTAAACACTGAAGCTTCAGAAGCTCTGGTCCAGGGCATGGTGCCCCCTTTGACAGAGTGAATAATGTGTTAAAATCAGCTATTGAAAAGAAAAAAGATACTCAGCAGTTTGTCACCATTTTTTTCCAGATATAAATGTGTGTGCTCTTTGACTCAGCGAGGCCATTTCAAAGAGTTTACTGACACTCCAGGTGTCAAGTGGCATGCCTGCAAGGGTATTCACTGCCATGTGCTCTGCAGTAGCAGAAAACCTGGGACGAACCTAAATGCTTGTTTAATAGGAGACAGATTATAGAATGGTGATACTGTGCAATTGTAAAAGCAAGAATAGTGTGTTATCATTTATTGAAAAAAGAAAGGGGGGAGAGTAGAAATTTTTTGCTCGCATAAGGAAAAAGAGGAACAAACACACAGAAAACTAATGACACTGGTTACACGTGGGGGACAAGGGAGTGGGAACAGGACAGTGGGAGACAGGTGGCGGGGGGCACAGACTTTAACTGAATCTGCTTTTGTGTAGTTTTGAAATAGTGTCTCAGCATGTAAGAGGTTTATCCATTTAAAAATGATATAGATTGATTTAAAATATATAGATGTCCAGGCCCCACCCTGGGCCTGAGGTGGGGTTCAGGAATTTTAACTTTTTTGAGCTCCACTGATAATTCCAATGAATAGCCTGGTCTAGGATAGCCAGAGGGCTTTCTCCAACCATGTTCTCTGAGTTCAACTTTTTCAGTCCAAATCTTGGGCATGTTATTTAATGTATCACTGATTCCATTTTAATCAGTCCTCCTGTTTCTGGTTTTGATCCAGAGAAAAATATTTGGGGCTGGAAAAAGGGACCTGCAAATTCACCTGTTACAGTCCTTCATGGGAAAACTGAGGCTTTGAGTGGCAGGACTTGAACTCAGGTTTCCGTGCCCTGGGTCCATTCTCTTTTTAGAACACTATCTTGGAGAGGCGTTGTTCTTGGACTCCTGTGGAATAAGGTCCAGTGATAGGACCTAGACTTTATTCAATTGAAGCTCATGTTCTCTAGGGCAAAAGGAAGTGTACACTGGTTCGGACACCCAGCTCCATGGACCAGCCGGATAGACCACAGCCGACTGTCAATCAGACTTGGCGGGGCAAGTCTCATTCCCTTGAGCCCTCAGTGAAGGAATAGCCACAGGGACTTTCCCTGATTTCACTTGGTTCTGAGTTGTGTCCCCGCCATGGAACAGTCCCTCAGGCTCTGTGATTTATTTAATAATTCCCATTACTTTGTTTTCATTGCCCTCTTGGGGAAGTTTTGATATTCTGACTGGAGTAGTGGGATTTGAAAATTATTATAAGAACCATAACCATCCACATGCATGAATATACACACATTGAGTTTGGTGTCACATTCCAGAGTTGATGACCAGCCAAAGCAGGTGAAAATTACACAGAAATGCGAAGGTATATGCAGCCATGTTAGGCATATTTTCTCTGTGTCCATGTTTCTGGATTGTCCCATCTCATCCTCACAAAACCCTAGAAGAAAGCAGTTATTCTTACCACTGACTGTAGGGGTTCAGAACAGGCCTCCCCAAAATGTGCCACTCTGGCATGTGAATTATTTCACAAGGATAGTTGAGTAATTTTAAATCAGGCCTTTAGCATGTCAAAGAAAGACTGAATACAGGCCCTGGCCGGTTGGCTCGGTGGTGGAGTGTCGGCCTGGAGTGCGGGAGTCCCGGGTTCAATTCCCGGCCAGGGCACACAGGAGAAGCGCCCACCTGCTTCTCCACCCCTCCCCCTTTCCTTCCTCTCTGTCTCTTTCTTCCCCTCCCGCAGTCGAGGCTCCATTGGAGCAGTTTGCCCGAGTGCTGAGGAAGGCTCTGTGGCCTCTGCCTCAAGCGCTAGAATGGCTCTGATTGCGGCAGATTGACGCCCCAAGATGGGCAGAGCATTGCCCCCTGGTGGGCGTGCTGGGTGGATCCGGTCCGGCGCATGCGAGAGTCTGTCTGACTGCCTCCCTGTTTCCAACTTCAGAGAAAAAAAAGAAAAAAAGAAAAACTGAATACAATAAAACTAAATAAAAACAAATAAAACCATCAAAATACAATGGTGAATATGATCAATTATCCAAATTGATGAAAACAAAAAAATTATGTAAAACAATCAGATAATTCAAGCCAAAGTGTTTTTTTCATTATGAATTCACTTATATGGTCACTTGTATGAATGTACATGAACATATCTTGAATTCTAGTGAATTTTTTTATAATGAAGTCACTTTCTTTAATATCTAGACTTTTCTATAGTGTGAAAATCACATATGTTGTTTTAAAAAACATATGTTGTTTTATCAAACTTGTTTTTAAGCTTTAGAAATTCTTAAGATGTTTCTAGCAGGAAAAAACAATGAAAAACATTAGGTTTCATTAACAGTTTTTGTTTGTTTGTTTTTTGTATTTTTCCAAAGCTGGAAACGGGGAGGCAGTCAGACAGACTCCTGCATGTGCCTGACTGGGATCCACCCAGCACGCCCACCAGGGGGTGATGCTCTGCCCATCTGGGGCGTTGCTCTGCTGCAACCAGAGCCACTCTAGCCCCTGAGGCAGAGGCCACAGAGCCATCCTCAGCGCCCAGGCCAACTTTGCTCCAATGGAGCCTTGGCTGCAGGAGGGGAAGAGAGAGACAGAGAGGAAGGAGAGGGGGAGGGGTGGAGAAGCAGATGGGCGCTTCTCCTGTATGCCCTGGCTGGGAATCGAACCTGGGACTCCTGCACGCCAGGCCAACGCTCTACCACTGAGCCAACCGGCCAGGGCTCATTAACAGTTTTATTCTCAAAGCTAAT
The DNA here is from genome assembly GCF_036850765.1 of Saccopteryx bilineata. Lineage (NCBI taxonomy): Eukaryota > Metazoa > Chordata > Mammalia > Chiroptera > Emballonuridae > Saccopteryx > Saccopteryx bilineata. The sequence goes on from NC_089495.1 coordinate 171,442,697, forward strand.
TAAACATTAAAAATAAATTTCTGACTCCATTATAGGTACACGCAAAAGAAACTACTAAATGTGACGTCCTGGCATGAAATGTACATCTTGTGCAGCTAGATTTTTATCTGACTTTATTGCCTCTCTTAATTTGGAGTCTTCCAGGAGTGGAGTCTGAGACAGAGGGGTTTGAGGGCAAGTAGCTTATTTGGGAAGTGACCTCTGGGAGCACAGGTTGCAGGGTGAGGAAAAGGCAGGAAGGGAAAGGAGCTAACACTGAGTGCACTATTCAGCAAGTTACTACTATGGCAACAGGGGCTAACCTGCAGGGTGGAGGAGGCACCTCACTTGTCCCAGCTGAGACAAGCGAGAAGGGGTACTTATGTCCCCGCTCACCTTCCTGCCAGAGGCACCCTCTGTCTTTCTCATGGGCACAGGGCAGGCCTTTGGTGTGCAGGGATGATGCCACAGGATCGCCCTGCCCTATGGATAGGTCATAAAAGGTTCTTTCTGGTGACAACTCTTATTGAGGGCAAGGCCCCTAATTTAACTTCTGTAAGGGAGAGGTGAAATTTTCTTGTGTGCCCACAGGGTCTTGATTGCCTTTAGTCAAAATAATTCACATGCCAGAGTGGCACATTTTGGGGAGGCCTGTTCTGAACCCCTACAGTCAGTGGTAAGAATAACTGCTTTCTTTTAGGGTTTGGTGAGGACGAGATAGGACAATCCAGAAACGTGGACACATGTTAATACATACAATAGAACAGGAAAATCCAAACACGGTCAGGTTAATGCTATCTGCTGTAGATCGGTGTTTTCCAACTGCTGGTCTGCAGGCTGGTGCCAGTCTGCCAGAAATTTCTTGCTGGGCCGTGAAAGAGTCAATCACCCTCATGTTGTGTGAATATTCTAGACCCACTGATGATAGGCCACCGTTTAGAACATGCAGGGCAGCCCCTCAGCCTCTGTGCTGCTGCTGCGCTTGGATTCCGGGGGTGCTGGGATGGGATGCCCTCATTCTCGGGGTGGCTGGGAGGGAAGTTCTGGGGGCGGGAGACCCCATTCCATTCACCGCTCCCAGTTGCCCCATGTGTGGTGCCCATGTCTGCGCCACGATGTGAAAGAGGTTGGGAAGCAATGGACTTGGAAATGCAGCATTAGCTAAAATTAGGAACCTCTTCTCAAGGGGAGGGTGTGGTGCTCGTATCTGATTAAATGTAATGCGGATTGTGTGATCAACACTCGTGGAATCCTGGAAACTGCTCAACCTTCACTCATGTGTCCAATTTGCAGATATGAAAATGAATGTGAATGTCAGCTGCTGCTGAAAGAAATGCTTGAGCGGCTTAACAAGGTGAGCTGAGCATACCCTTGGCTTTGAACAGATCAATGACGGGATTGAACTAAATGGCTGCAAGGCGTTCTCCCACACCTCCTCTACGTGCTATTTCTTAGGCTGTCATTCTCTTTCTGGACTTGGTCATTTCAGCTAGATCTTTGTGTGAACTCACACTCTCAAACACTCCTCTACTGCAAGATAGAGGATCTGGAGGGAGAACCTAGACTATGAAGCTTATTGCTTGTGCTGGGCTATCAGAACGTGCCAGCTCTGTTTTGCCATTCAGACATCATGGTCCCACATGCCGGACTGAGGAGGGACCTTGCTTTGGGTAGTGCTTATTTGGATGCAACGACACCTCTGTCCTGTTGGCTAAGAGTCTTGAGATTACTTCTCCACAGGAAAACTTTCAAGAGAGCAAAGGAAAAAATTTCCATTTCCCCTCAAGCTCCTCACTCTTGAAGTAGCCCTGTGGGGGCAGCGGGGCTTCTCAGCCTCCTGCTGGAGACCCCCTGCAGGGTGGTGTGCAGTCATTCTTCACGGGGCAGCTTCTTCCTTCTGACCCACCCTTATCCTGACATACTGATCTTCTGCTTTAGCCAGGAGACCCTTGCCCCCACACGGCACAATAACCCTGGACCACAGGCGTTGGACAAACCAGGGATGGCAAATAGCTGTAAGCATTATCCTTTCCTGAGTACTTCAGAGCTCAACTGGCAGAGCAGAGGACCCTCTGAGACTGTTTAGCTGAAGGGTTTCTCATTCAGTGCACTTGGCTGCCTTTCCCTTCCCCTCCCTGTGCTGCCCGTAACCTCACCAGAATTGCTCATAAAACACGGCACCCCCTTCCCTGTTGTGCCAGGATGTGGCCTTTAGATCAGGGGTCCCTAAACTACGGCCCGCATGCGGCCCCCTGAGGCCATTTATCCGGCTCCCGCCGCACTTCCGGAAGGGGCACCTCTTTCATTGGTGGTCAGTGAGAGGAGCATAGTTCCCATTGAAATACTGGTCAGTTTGTTGATTTAAATTTACTTGTTCTTTATTTTAAATATTGTATTTGTTCCTGTTTTGTTTTTTTACTTTAAAATAAGATATGTGCAGTGTGCATAGGGATTTGTTCATAGTTTTTTTTTTATAGTCCGGTCCTCCAACGGTCTGAGGGACAGTGAACTGGCCCCGTGTAAAAAGTTTGGGGACCCCTGCTTTAGATTCTTCTCTGCGTGGAACTCCAGGCAGCTACTCCAGAGAGCAGGTTAGCTCAGGATCTTTGCTTTCTGTGGCTTTGTCCAACGTCAGTTGTCTGGGATTATTCTGCTGGTTGGTGGAAGTGTCAGAAGTACAAGCTGGGGAAACGGAACTTTGCTTTGTCTGTGTTACCTACACCTGCTACTTCTGTGCTCTTCTCTGTGTGACTATATAACTTACTGTCCAAGCCAGGACACTGTGGAAGGAGAGGCTGTCAATACCTACGCAGTTTGTTTGACAGAAGCTGGGACTGTCTCAGGCCAACTGGAACATATGAGCAGCCCAGGTATAAACACAAAGATGGCGGCGAGAGTCTGTTTCAGGGGAGCCCTGGGTGCTCAGGTGCAGGGATTGGCCTTGTATTGATGGTTGCAACAGCCCCACGCCTGCTGGCAGTCTGAGCTGGGATTTGGGCCTTAGTAGCATCAGACATTACCCAGCTGTTCTGCCGACAGTAGCAGTCAGTCCCATTTTTGTTATTGGTGGTGATCCCAGGTTGCCGGACGGGGCCGCCATCTTGTCTGCAGACCCCTCCCTCAGGGACATAGGTAGTTGACACCTGCACTTAAGGGCCAGTCCAGCCGCCTTCCCAGCACCACCATGTTTTGGTCTGAGCATTTGTCCTGATGCATGAAGAGCTGTCTCTGGAGTTACCTCTGAGGTTGTCACTCACCTGGTGCCATGATGTGCATTCCTTCAATAAGAGTGAGCAAGAATGCAATCCCTCCTTTTACCTTGGGTGGAAATGACACTGGATTTAAAAACAAGCTCAAACCTTCTGTTGTTTTTCTCTTCTTGTAAGTGCAACATATATTCTCAGGGGAAAATAAGATAGCAGAAATAATGAAAAGGGAAAGGTGTCCTATCATTCCTCTGCTCTGAGGACACAGCTGCAACACCTGCAGGTACCCTGTGACAGTGTGTGGGTGACTCAAGTGTCAGCTTGTGAGAATGTAATGAAAGGTTCTGGGGAAATACGCTACCAGAAGCGTGGGTGAGGGCCAGCTCAGGACGTTGTTGTGGCTGTTCCCTGGGTCCAGGAAAGACACTTCTGCCCACCAGTGGGCTGTGCTGTCCAAAATGGAGTGTAACTTGTTATAGGGCCCTTCACACTACTGCTGAGTCCCTGTGAGACTTGGGGAGAATTGCTTCATCTCTCTGAGCCTTGGCTTCTTCATCTGTGGTACAGGAACAATAACAGTCCCCACCGTTGAAGGAGCAGCTGTCTGTCTGCAGGCCTACTGAGAATGAAATGACTCAGTAGCGTGTGTGACTTGCCTGTCATGGCTGTTATTACAGAGCACTCGAGGTGCTGCCTGCCAGCTGAGTCTTCTCCGGAGGGTGGGGTGCATAACCCCGGTGCAGTGGGAGATGATCTGAGATGGTCCATGGAGGAACAACTTTTGAATAGTTGCGTATTTATTTTTATGATTGTTTCCTGTACAGCAGGTGACATATAAAAGGTTCTTTTTAAATACATGCAAGTAAGAATGAGTCAATTTGAAGAAAATACAGGGTGTTTGGATAATGCAATAAGTGGTACTCAGAAATAGCAGAAATTGTGAACACAGCGTGCAAATACAGCAAGTTGGGAGGTCCTTGCCCTAGCTTGTGGAAGCCTCAGAACAGCCTTATGGTTATTGGTAATTCACCCCCAGAAATGACCCAGTCTGGCCTCCCCTCCCTCCCGCCAGTAAGGAAATTTACCCTTGGTGATGTTAAATGACTTCAGAGCCCACTGCCCACCTGTGGCAGGTGCAGGCAGGAGGAGGGGCTTTGTGTGCAGGGGTCATTCTCCACTGCCCAAGGATAGTCAGGGAATCTGTCTCCCAGGAGACAGGACAAAGCCAGTGTTTCTGGGTAAAGATGATGGTGGTGTCCCGCCGATGTCCCCTGGGCCACCGCTAAGGTCACACAGACATGTTGAGTACGCTGCTAACTTCCTGTATCTCTCTTGGCTATGAGGATGGGTGTGACCTGCAGAAGGCACAGTCCAGAAGTGTGGGCGTTAGCACCCTAAGAGGGACCCTTGAGGGACGGGAGAAGAGGGTGAGTTCCTTAGCTGGCCCACCCCTCGTAGTCACAGTTCAGAAGTGAATTCTTCAGTCTCTCAGAGAATGGGGTAAGAACTCAGCACTCAACTCTTGACTAGTAGCGAGAAGCCCAAGACAGATTCTAGTCCCATTGTCATCTATTAACTTTCATTCCTAGCTGCATGACCCGTTGGGTCAGTCTGGCCTCAGCCTCCCCAGCTGTGAGGGCAGACTAGTCTCTGAGCTGCATTTGGCAGAGTCCTCAGGCTCTGTGGCGTTGCTTGAAGGGGCTCTGAGGGGGGAGGGTTGTTGGGTGGAAGGGGTGCTTGTCCATCATCATGCTTTTTTATTTTTTTGTATTTTTCCAAAGAGAAGGTGGGGAGGCGGCAGACAGACAGACTCCCTCATGCGCCCGACCGGGATCCACCTGGCATGCCCACCAGGGGCTGATGCTTGGCCTATTTGGAGTGTTTCTCCGCTGCAACTGGAGCCATTCTAACACCACCTGGGGCTGGGGCCCTGGAGCCATCCTCAGTGCCGGGGCCAACTTTGCTCCCATGGAGTCTTGGCTGCAGGAGAGGAAGAGAGAGATAGAGAGGAAGGAGAGGGGAAGGGGTGGAGAAGCAGATGGGCTCTTCTCCTGTGTGCCCTGGTCAGAAATCGAACCCTGGACTTCTACACGCTGGGCTGACGCTCTACTGCCGAGCCAACTGGCCAGGGACATCATCATGCTTCTTCTTAAAAAGAAGAGCATCTCTTCTCTGGCTCAATATGTAGAATTCTCTGGGACATTTGTTTAAAGCAGGGGTCCCCAAACTTTTTACACAGGAGGCCAGTTCACTGTCCCTCAGACCGTTGGAGGGCCAGACTATAAAAAAACTATGAACAAATCCCTATGCACACTGCACATATCTTATTTTAAAGTAAAAAAACAAAACGAGAATACAATATTTAAAATAAAGAACAAGTAAATTTAAATCAACAAACTGACCAGTATTTCAGTGGGAACTATGCTCCTCTCACTGACCACCAATGAAAGAGGTGCCCCTTCCGGAAGTGCGGCGGGGCCGGATAAATGGCCTCAGGGGGCCACATGTGGCCTGCAGGCTGTAGTTTGGGGACCCCTGGTTTAAAGGATGTGGCTTAAAAATGTTTGAGAATCAATGACTTCTTGAGTCCCTTCTATTTCCAAAATTCTGATGTTTGATCCGTTTGTTAGCAACAACACAGAGGGTTCTTGGAACCCAGTTCCAGTAATCGTGTATTAATCATGGATGAATTTTTGGTAAAGATTCAGGTGTTTGAGAATTCTCTGTCCCCCCCTATCCTCAGCAGTCACTCTCCCCCCACCTCCCTCTTAGGATCATGATAAAACAACCACTCATAGGTACCATCTGCCAGCCCTTTAAAACTGTTCATGGAGATAATGAAAGCCCAGCCAACCTCTGATAAACTGCCCCAGAACACTCCCCAAGGTGAGTAGATGCTGCTGGAACGTGCCGTTGCTGGTGTGCTGAGAAGAATGTGTTTGGAAGGGGTTTCTTTTGTCTGCACCAAGACCAGAAATGCGGATGCTGTGATTTCATTGTGCTCTGGGTGCTGTCCACTGCACTTTCAAAAGCTCCACCAGCGCAGTGTCTAGATTTTTCTGAATTGAGGCTCTGGGTCAATGGTCTAGTTTACGGGAACATTCCAACCCTGACATGGTGTATGTTTTCGATCTAGGTCAGTGGTTCTCAAAGTGTGGTCCCTGGACCACACCACCTGGGAAATGATTAGAAATGCTAATTATCTGGCAGATCCCAGACCTAGCGGATCAGAATTTCTGGGGTCGGGGCCCAGGAGTCGGTGTTTGACATGCATTCCGGGTAATGTCAGTGCACGCAGGAGCTTTAGAGCCCCTGATCTAGACCACTTTTGGGAAAGAGACTGAGGAAATAACTAGAATCTGACGTACCCTTGACATATTCAGCCTTGCCAACCCACTCATAAAGATGCCAAAAATGATTACAAATACACTCAGCCCCAAGCCCAACCAACCTCTGAGCAACCCAACTCAAAAACAGACAAAAAAACCACTGCTAAAGAATGAGTATTCAAGTTCGTTAAAATTTCTAGTTAATTTAGTTTAATTTAAAAACACCTACTTTGATCCTGGAGGTCAAAACCCTTTGCAGGCTCCTCTGGAGAAAGGTGCTGGGAACCTCGTCCCACAACGCTCCGCCCCCGCAGCCTCATTTCCCGGCTCTGCTCTCCCTCCACGTTCCCCCTCCCTCTCTCTTCCTCTGCCCTCTGTTCTCTGAGCCCCTCCCCCAGTCTCCTCTCAGACTCCTTCTCTTCTCCAGAAGTTCCTTCCAGCCCCAGAGAAATTCTCGGGCATTGGAAGGCTTATAGCCCGCAAGGCAGAAGCAAAAGCTTCTTGCCCACCCTGTCCTTCCCTAACCCCCTTGCCTCTCATTCTTTTCCAGGCATGTTTAAGATACACGAATTACCGGGGGAGGGGGGGGAAGTTGGGGGAGGGGGTAAAGGGTAACGGAGGGGGGACAAGGGTGGGGTGAGGGAGTGATATTGAGTGGGACACTTGAATCCATGTTAACACAAGAAATTAAAATTAATAAAAAAATTAAAAAAAAAAGATACACGAATTACCTGGAGAAGCACCCAGGGCAGCTTTAAATATTTCTTAAGAGTGAAAGCATTTGACTAGAGCCTACATTATTTTTAAATTCTGGGGATTTTAAAGAAAAAAAAGCGAGCGAGAGAGAAACAAAAGTGTGCATCTTACAATTTTCATAAGATAAGCAACATCAGTCATTATTGGGATACATATACGTACACACACACACACACACACACACACGCGGCGGGGCGAAAGCAGGGTTACAGGTGTGAGTATGGGAAACACAGCACGACCAGCTGTCACGGTACCATCTCATTAAGAGCACAGAGAGCTCTTCAAACTACTTGGTTTATCCAGACAAGATCAATGAGAGGAAATCGCTGAGTTATCAGAAAGTTTGGTGAGAACATTCAACCCTCTGTCATAAATGTCATTTCCAACTTTGAAGGAACAAACGCTGCTTATAAAGCAATCATTCTAAAAAGTGCATTTCGTGTTAGAGATGCGGAGTCTCGAGGGGCAGCGGCCCCTGGGAGAAAATGATTGAGTGAAGGTTTCAGTGTCAAGGGAAAACTATTTCTTTGTCTTAGAGATGAAACTCCCTGATGATGAGACACAGGACAAATATTGCTCTAACTTAAAATTTAAGGTTATTGGTATGTAAATATACCTTAACTTTTGCCCTGATCTTTCTGGATCAAGGTTTCTCAACCCTGGCACTATTCACATATTGGACTAGAGAATTCTTTGCTGTGAGGCACTGTCCTGTGTATTGTAGGATATTTACCAGCATCCCTGGCCTTTACTCCTTACATGACAGCAGTAACTTCCCACCATCCAAGTGGAGACAATAAAATGTCTTCAGAAATTGCCAAATGTCCTATTGGGGACAAAAATCACTCCCCATTGAGAACTACTATTCTAGACCAGGTCCAATGGACTAACCCAATGCCTTGCTAGAAAATGCAGAATCTTAGACCCTTCCCAGGCCCAACAAACAACAATCTGCGTTTTAATAGGGCCGCAGGTGGTCCGTGGGTGCATACACCCGGCCAGTTTCACACCCATCCTGGATGCCTCCACTGTGCGCCCACAGGTCCGACGTGGACTTTCTCATTGCAGGAAGCTGATGAGGCCTTACTGCGTAACCTGCGCCTGCAGATCGAAGCCCAGTTTCTGCAGGACGACATCAGTGCAGCAAAAGACAAGTACAAAAAGGTAACCATGACCTTCGGAACCTCTTCCCCAGAATACCCAGTTCGGGGTTGGCCAGGCAGTCCAGGGCCCTCGTGGCTGAAAAGTGGGCCTGCGAGAGTGGGTTACTTTGTGTGCATTGCTCCTAAGTCAAATGGGTTGGTCGCTAGACAGCTCTTAGTGAGTCAGATGTATGTCAAGGAGGATGTGTGTGTGTGTGTGTATGTGTGTGTGTTTGTGTGTGTGTTGGGAGGGGGTTGGGAACTAATGTCTGTATAGGATATCACAGTTCACAGAGTGATTTTACATAGACCCATCTTGATTAACCTGTCAATTGTTTTGCTCAGAAAATGAAGAGATGCAGAAATGCAATATATATATTTTAACTCTTGCTCAGAGCCAGTTAATTGAGGGAATACATAGCACTGAGGAGCCTCTTCTCCCATCCAAGTACTAACCAGGCCCAACCCTGCTTAGCTTCCGAGATCAGACGAGATCGGGCGCGTTCAGGGTGGTATGGCCGTAGACGAGGAGCCTCTTCTCATGTGATGCTTTTTTCTGCCCCCACAACCCACCAGCTTCTTACAGCCTGACTTTGGGGGGCCTTGGCATAGTGGAAAATATTAAAATCTTGGAGCTGTGTGATCATGGGCGAGTAGCCTAACCTCTCTTCAAAACGCAAACCACAGACTCTCCTTCTTGCACAGCTGTGTGGTTAACTCAGTGTGGCTGACCCGTGGTCATGACCTTGTGGGCTGACTGCTCCAGTGAGCTCTGGCCTCCCCCTAACTTTCAGTATCTGCAGCCCTATCTCGGGACTTTCTCCAGAAATCAAGGGCTACTCCGCCTCATGGGAAGTGCCGGGAAATGAATGCCCCTGGGTGCAGCCTCAGTGATGGATGTGAGTTGCTGGAAATATCTCCCGGTTCCCTCTTACCTGCTGTTCTGCACCAGCGCCCAGAGGTTCCCCGCTGGGCCTGAGCTCCTGGTGCCCGGTGGTAACCTACCTCATAACACACCCTTCCTGGCTGCCGTCCCCCCCATGTCACCTCCTCACTCCACTACTCATATTTCCTGGCATCTTTGCCCAAGAAAACTATTTGCACTCAGACCACTTTCTTACTGTACTTAGCTGAAGCTGCTATAACGAAGAAGCACAGGTCAGGAGGCTTAGAAGCAACAGAAATTTATTTCTCCCAGTTCTGGAGGCTGGAAGACCAAAATCAGAGTGCCAGCCTGGTCAGGTTCTGGTGAGGGCCCTCTTCCTGGCTTGCACATGGGCGCCTTCTCTCGGTGCACTCACCTGGCATTCCTAGGAGCATGTGCTTAGAGAGAGAGCGAGCTCTCTGGTGCCTCTTCTTGGAAGGGCACTAATCCCATCATGGGGCCCCCCCTTCATGGCCACACCTAAATCTAATTATTTCCCAGAGGCCCAAGCTCCAAATACCATCCTGCTGGGGGTGAGAATTTCAACATGTGAATTTTGGAGGGACACAACGTTCAATGTATATAACCTGCTTCTGGGGAAACTCAAACTGAGGCTACGGGATACTATAGGTGAAGCGCCTGGTGTAACCTTGACCTTGGCCAGTGCTCGGCAAGCATTGGATTCTCTCCCTGCCTCAGTGTGTACTTGCCTCGGCACAGAAGCAGTTCCGTGGCTCTGCACTAAAGGGATGCTCTCCCCCAGTGGTGGGCTTTAGCCGGTTCGCATCGATTCGACAGAACCGGTACCTAATTTTTTGTTGAGTTTTGTGAACTCGTTGTTAAAATGGCACTTGTAATCAGGGTTCTCTCTAAGGTGGGTGCCTGGGCAGCCGCCTAATGTGGAAATCATAGGTTTCCATTACTTACTCTTTTTTTACTGTTCATTTGTGCAACAGCGTATTCTAAGCGCCTGTAGTAATGTTCATTCACCCATAGGTGAAAAAAACTGCAAGTGAGGATGCCAATCAAGAAGCAATATGGAAATATCTTAAGTTTTATTTATTTATTTATTTTAAAATTTATTTATTTATTCATTTTAGAGAGGAGAGAGGAGGGAGAGAGAGAAAGAAAGAGAGAGAAGGGGGAGGAGCAGGAAGCATCAACTCCCATATGTGCCTTGACCAGGCAAGCCAGGGTTTTGAACCGGCGACCTCAGCATTTCCAGGTCGACACTTTATCCACTGCACCACCACAGGTCAGGCAACAGTTTTATATTTTTTTTGTCAGGTATTATTTAATATTTTTTCATTAATGTTTTAAACCCTTTCTTATAATCTAGTTTTATGTACCTCTTTTATTCTTATTTAAGTATTAAATGCATGAAATAATAACCTACCTTTACGTATATTATTTTTTTATACTTAAAGCAGAGACCCGGTTGTTAAATTATTTGAATCCCATCACTGCCCTCTTCCCTTCGGCTTCCTCCAACACCCCACCAGGCCCAGCCTGGCTCCTCCTCCTCTCCTGCCTCCCGGACTCTGCTGTACTTTTCCGGGATCCTGGGAGCAGTGCCTGGAGGCGGTTTTTAAGAAACTCAAAACACTTTTCAAGGCCATTTATAATAATAATATATATATATAATAAGCGCTCACAGTATGACATCCTGTGCATTGTATTGGATCCCAACAACAGCCTCATGAGATAGTGTCTTAGGTCAGGCTCCCCATCAGCAGAGCCGACGGTGGTAATTTTTGTGCAGTTGCTGTGTGGGTGGAGAGCACCCAGCAGAAGGGGAGGGCAGGAGAGGAGGGGACGGCATAGGGGAAGGACCCGGCAGGGGCCCGGCTCAGCCTGATCCCCCTGCAGGGTGGGGGCCCTGGATCGGGTCACATCACAAGGTTGTTCCCACCCGAGGCAGGAGGGTTGGCTCTTTGTTCTCCTGGCCAGCTAGTCACTGGCCTGGGTTGGAGATGGGACCGGATTGGGAGGAGTTGAGCAGCTTCCTGGACAAGATAACCATTGTCTGGCCCAGGGCATTTCTCTGGAGGGGGGCATAGCCATGAGACATTAGCAGTCCTCAGGCTCAGAGCTGGGAATGGGCACCCTTCAGATTGTTAGCTCACCTTTATAGAAGAGCCCGAGTTTCAGGAGGAGCTTGCCGAGGCTGCTGCAGCCGAGAAGTGATCTAGTCTGCGACTGACCACATTCCGTTCTCTGAATCACTGCCCTGATCTGCTGTCAGAAAGGTCCTTTGTACCCTCTGGGGTTTCTTCATCCTCTGTCTCTCATAGCCCTGCCCACAGGGCTCTGTGAAGATAGCAGCAAAGCATCCCCGCAATGGAAGGGAAGTGGTGAAGCCAACCACTCAGTTTACCCACCTGCCCCCATTGATCTTGTGACGATTCAAGGTGTAAAGTGTCCACTGCACAGATTACTGTCTTATCTGTGACAGTGGAACACGTGAAATCATCCCTGGGGTCACCTAGCCCTGGGGGGAGACAGTCAGGCTGCTGGGGTTTTAATGAGAATTTTTCCCCCCTCCAACAGAATCTTCTGGAAGTTCAGACCTATGTCAGCATCCTGCAGCAGATCATCCAGACCACCCCGGCAGCACCTGCCATTACCGGGGGGATGAAGGAGGTAGGAACTGGGGCTCCGGGGGGGGGGCAGGGAACGCCTATCTGGAGACTTTGCTTATGGCACCACGGGCCCAGTTAGCACACGGAGGGAAGGCGGCAAGACAGGCTACGCAGAGCAGTGGGCGCGTTAGCTCCTCCCACTCCCACTTGGCACTCACATTTACTCTTGTTCCATTGGGACTGTAGACATCTGAGAACATAAACTGTGTCCCTGACCATTTCCATTTCCTTAGGAGTTTTTCCTTGGGAACCATGGACTTCCTCGTGTAGTTGACAGAAACTGCCAACCTGTTCCAGTGCAGGGCAGCCTTGCCGTATTCCCAGTGTCTGGGAGCGGGTGCTGCTTTAGTCCCTGGCAGCACTGGGTGTGTCGGCTTTCTGCTTGGTTTTGCTTGTTGCTTTTCTTTTTCTTTTTCTCTTTTTTTGTGTGACAGAGACAGAGAGAAGGACAGACAGGCAGGAAGAGAGAGAGAGATGAGAAGCATCAATTCTTCATTGTGGCTCCTTAGTCTCCTTAGTTGTTCACTGATTGCTTTCTCATATGTGCCTTGACCAGGGGCTATAGCAGAGTGAGTGACCCCTTGCTCAAGCCAGCAACCTTGGGCTCAAGCCAGCAACCTTGGGTTCAAGCGACCATGGGATCATGTCTATGACCCCATACTCAAGCCAGCGACCATGGGATCATGTCTATGACCCCATGCTCAAGCCAGCGACCCTGTGCTCAAGCTGGTGAGCCCACACTCAGGCCGGATGAGTCTGTGCTTAAGCTGGCAATCTTGGGGTTTTAAACCTGGTCCTTTACATCCCAGTTTGATGTTCTATCCACTACGCCACTGCTTGGTTAGGTGCTTGTTGCTTTTTTAGTAAATGTGCTAGTGTGCTGTGCATCTCACTGTGGTCATCATCTAAGGACCAATGATGCTGAACACTTTTTCTTGTTCTTATCTTTATTGGAGTATCTGCTAAAGTCTTTTGCCCATTTTAAAAATTGTGTTGTTTTCTTATTCCTCTTATCAATTTGACCATAAAATTTGAATACAGAGCCTCTGATAATTAGTGACTATGTTTTCAAGGTCTGGCTCTGCTAATGATTATACAAGTTTGTGGTTTAAAAACTATTGGGAAAGGATAGAGATTATTGAAGCCAACTTTTTTTAAAAAAATGGGGATTTGGATGTGAAACATTATTCCCAATATACTGTTCCACATTTCTTCTTCTTGTGGCTCTCGAGCTGCTCGGCAGGATATGGATGTTTTTACTTTAATGTGTTCTACGGGACTGTGTGACACATAGTACGATGCATGTAAGCAGGCGCCGAAAAGGATGCAGATTCGCACGAAAGGTCACGTGTCCCTTTGGAGGTTGTGCTGTTGTGGTACAGAGTTGTGGGAACTGGTCAACTGAGAAGATCTGGGGCTTTGTTGTTGTTTATTTCTGTGAAGGTGACTCTGACAGTGGTTCTCAACCCTGGTGACATCTGGGATGACCTAGATGGTGGCACAGACCATGCCCCAAGCCAGTTCACTGGCCACCTGGAGAGCCAGTGGGCTGGGGTAGCTGACTGCTTGAGGTTTTTGTTTTAATTTATTTTTTTTAATATCAAAGCTAAACAAATCCCCAAACTCGCTTTCAAAGATACTCTTGAACCCTGCCAAGTCACATCTCAGAGTCAGGAAAGTGACTTTTTTGGGCCTTCATTGGAATAGTTTTGTCCACTGATGATCATTTCAGATTCCTGCTCTTCTACACTGATGTAACCGGCTTTGCTGCCAAGGCCCGAAGTAGCTTTTCCTAAAGCCTGAGTTATCTTTGTCAGTGATTTCTTTCCAGATACCTCATTTTTATTTTGCCAACATTTTTCCCACTATCATATAATTCAAAGTTGTTTTAAACCAGAGCACAGTTGTTTTTTTTTAAATTAAATTTAATTTTTTTTTTTTTTTTTTTTTTTTTTTTTTTTTTTTTAGTGAGCTAGAGAGACAGGAAGGGTGAGAGATGAGAAGGATTGAGCTATAGTTGTGGCACTTTAGTCATTCATTGATTATTATTAGAGCCTTTATGGGGGGCTCTAGCCAAGCCAGTGACCCCTCACTTAAGACAGTGACCATGGGATCATGTCTGTGATCCCATGCTTAAGCCGGTGACCCCGTGCTCAAGCTGGGTGAGCCACACTCAAACCAGTGACCTCTGGGTTTTAATCTGGGTCTTTAGTGTCCCAGATCGACAATATCCACTGCACCACCATCTTTTCCCTGTAACAAAACTCTTCTGAGTTGTAAGATTATAGGGACTGCTGGACTTATTTTAAGAGCATCGATGATCATTAGTGATTATTAGGATCACCCAGGAACTGTTAAATGCAGAATTTCCCTACGAATCTGCATTTTATCAAGATCTCCACAAGTCCATGTGCATGTTAATGGTGGAAAAACACAGAGTTGGAAAGCATTACATTATTTATTAATCTTAGCTTAAAAACTCTGTATATGAGTTAAACAGTCACTTTCAGGTTTGTTTCATTGACTATCATTAGTATCCTAGAAAACGTGTCTGTCACATTTGCTCAAATGAAGATATAATTAGCAGTGCTAGTTATAGGGACACAGGTCAACTGGTTAATGTGTCAGTACGCACAGTGTCAGTGTGCTCTAACTAGAGGCCACTGGCCACACACCTGTCACCATGTAGAGCTGAGTTCATTTGTCACTGCAGGAAGGGAGGGCATACACTGTGGAGACTCCTGGGATGTTGCAGTGTGATCTGTGGGGAGGGGCCTGCTCTGAGTTGGGTGCTCTCCGGAAGTGGTGGTCCTATGACTGAGTATCTTGATAATTTCTATCAAGGAGGCAGAGAAGAGGAGTGTGGCTCAGCCTGTCTGTAACTGGTAGCTAAGTGCATCACTTGTGTTTATAGGGAGAGTGGATGGTTGGCCATTTTTGCGGTTACCCTGAAGTCTTTTGGTCTGAGCTCAGACACAGTTACAAAGCGCCTTGTTTCTGTCTTGTTCCCCATGATCCCAGAGTGACATCTATGGATAGTGCGGGTGACATTGTCTATAAGTTTATTAGTAGGAGCATCGTGGCCTGGCGGTGAGTGCTGGCTACCAGTGGATGATTGCAGCGCTGTCTTCTTTCCTCTTTAGTAGGTATCGAGGGCAGGTGTGGGGAGGGGTGTGAGATGAGTGGGAGCTGGGCAGTGAGGAAAGGGTGAGGCCCGACAGCAGGCAGGGTGCTGGAGGGAGGCAGTGTCCTGTATTTGCACTCGGTCTGCCTCCATCCCCAGGCTGCAGGTCTAGAATTCACAGTGTAGTATATATCTCCATCTACTGGTTCACAGGGGCACGAGGCTCCTTCTGCTCCCAGCCACCCTCTTGTCTGAGTCTTTGAGGCAGGGAGGTGGGGACTGAGACACAGAGAAACAAAGAAGACAGAGATACACAGACTGAGAGTCACTGACGGCAGGCATTGCTTCAGGCACCGGAAACAGAACTAAACACAGAGCTGAGAAGGTTCCTCTGCAGTCACATCTCAAGACCTGCCTTTCCCTGACCTGTGGTCAGGCCATGGGTCCAGACTTCCACTTCCTCCCTTCCAGCATGTCTGTCTTGCTCTGTCTCTGGGTTCTGTGTTGCTGCGTCAGCCACTTTGCAGGATGTTGGAGAGTAGGGGCCACCTTAGATGTGTGGCCTTGAGCATGGACACTCTGGGGAAATGCTTGTTTCTGGCTTTGTCTGGTAGGAGGCTGTGTCAGAAGGCACTGCTCTGCAGCGGTCAGGCTCTTGTGGAGCCCTTTGGATGTTTTCAGATAGACAGTGGAGAGGAAACGGGCACCTGCTCTGTGCGGTGTAGAGAGGTTGAGGGATCTCCTTCCAGGACGTTCCATGGAGCACTGATAGGCAGTGCAGCTGCCTTGCCAGGTCCCCGTCATCTCTTCTGCCCCTTGACTTCCTTCCCTTGACTTCTGCTTTGCGCAGAAGTGACTGCATCCTAGCACAGTTGATGGCCCAGGGCTCAGATCGACCATGACGTCTGTGCAGACACAGAGAAAAGAGCCCAGGGAGAGACTGCCTTCCAAGATTTCCTTTTGGCAGAAGAGAAGGTGCCGTGTCCAGACTCTCTTATCCAGTTGGTAGCACGACCAGCGCTCTAAGACGCAGGTCTCCCGACTCTGTCTCTGACTTTACTTACACTCGCAGCATCAGTGGCTCAGGTGCTGGATAAAGTGAAGAGGTTCTAGTCCTGGCCACGGTGGGCCTTCGTCAGCTCGGCTGCTGGAATTAACTCCACAGACTGGGGCACTCAGACCACAGACACGTAGTTAATCACAGTTCTGGAGGCTGCAAGTCCAAGATCACGGTGCTGGCAGATTTGATTCCTGGCATGAACCCACTTTCTGGCTTGCAGATGCTGCCTTCCCGCCATGTCCGCACTTGGCCTTTCTTTGGTGCAACACGGGGGTGGGGGAGGGCTCTGGTGTCTTTTCTTATAAGGGCACTAACTAATGCCATCCTGGGGGCCCCACCCTCATGATGTTATCAAAACCTAATTACCTCCCCAAAAGTCCCACCTCCAAGTACCATCCCCTTGGAGTTAGGGATTTAGCATATGAATTTGTGTGTGTATGTGTGTGTATGTGTGTATGTGGGCATAAACATGCGAAACACAGCGGGGCCCCATCCTTCTTCTCCTCTTTTGTTTTTGGGTTTGCTTGTATGCCAAGCGTGTGCGAGTGCTGAGTCTGGCCTTCTTTGTGCAGGAGAAGCTCCTGACGGACCGGGAGGCGG
Organism: Saccopteryx bilineata; assembly: GCF_036850765.1. NCBI lineage: Eukaryota > Metazoa > Chordata > Mammalia > Chiroptera > Emballonuridae > Saccopteryx > Saccopteryx bilineata. The sequence continues at coordinate 171,459,460 of NC_089495.1, forward strand.
CCGCCCTGCAGGGTCAGCTGGAGGAGGGCCGGGAGGCACTGTCTGTTCTGCAGGCGCAGAAGGCCAAGCTGCAGGGCCAGGTGGGTCCTGCATCCTCTTGTGTGCTGCTTCCTGTTGGGCATTCAGCCACACATGAGACTCAGGGTTCACAACACGTTTTATTCAGCGTCAGGTGCATGCAGAGAAGTGCACACGTATCCAGTTCTGTGATTCTCACAAACTCGGCACACCTGTGTGCCCTGTGCTCAGAGCCAGAAACGTCACCCTGAGGACGGTGACCAGCTGTCCTGCTTTGCCCCGGGGCAGATGGAGACAGTAGGTCACACTAATTCCTGTCACCTTAGAGGGTCCCCTCGCACCCCCTCCGCTGTGAGGGTAAGGCTGTCTGCCTACTAAACTCAACAGAAAAGCTCAATCCAGTTTCCATGGCACACTGTTTTGGTGACTTTGTAGTGTCTGGTTTCTTCTGAGACCCTGAAAGGAGAGAGGGAAGGTGTGTGTGTATATTGTGTATATATGTGTATTCTGTATATGTATACATGTATAAATGTGTGTGTATGTATGTATATGTATTTATGTGTGTGCATGTATGCACACGTGTGAGTTTGACAATTCAGAGGAATTGACAAATTAAATAAGAAGTTGACAACACTAGGCTAAGAGAAGATAAATAACAGTGCACGGCAAGTAAAAAGGTAGCATTGTTTTTGGTGAAACCTTGTTTTAAATAAATATGTAAGTATATTTAAATACATATATATTGGTTCAAACGCACACACATATTTGTATGACGTGTATGGTTCATGATGTGAATGTGTTTTCCTCTGTGGCCCTGGTGGTAAAATTGGAAAACACTGCCCTGGATGCTGAGAAAGGCGAGTGTCCAGCCTAATGTGATCAATTCCAGTTCCAGGGCAGAAGAATGTTTCTCCCTCTGTGTACATATGAGTATTTGTTAAACATAAAGATAAAACATTTCATAAAGGATAGCCTACTTTCTGAAAATATGAATTTACACTCCCCATTTGGTAACCTGTCCCCACCGGGAGTTGCTACAGAAAGATTTACTCATTTACTCTAATGTTGTCTTCTTTCAAAATCGGGGGCTGGGGCGGGCACTTCATTTTTTCTCTGTGCTTCCCCCCACTGGTAGTCTGGTGAACCCTGCACCCCTTCTCAGAAAAATGTTAAAGGCATATTAAAACAATAGAGTACATATAATTAAAAGGAAACCAATTATAATGAAACAGTTATCAAACTATTACCAAATCATATCCTATATAATAATATATGTGCTTATATTAAACACAGTAGTCTCCCTTTACCTATGGTTTCACTTTCCATGATTTGAGTTCTCTGCGGTCAACTGTGGTTCAAAAATATTAAATGGAAAATTCCAGAAATAAACAACTCATATGTTTTAAATGGAGCGCTGTTCTGAGTAGCCTGATGAAGTCCTGTGCCGTCCCTCTCCCTCTCACCTGGAACGTGAATCCTGCCTTTGTCCAGTGTCTGCACATTATATATGCCCCCTCCCCACTAGTCACTTAGTAGCTGCCTGGGGTTATCACATCCACTGTCCTGGTATCGCAGTGCTTGTGTTTAAGTGGCCCTTATTTTGCTCAATAGTGGCCTCGAAGCACAAGAGCAATGATGCTGGCAATTTGGATGTGCCAAAGAGAAGCTGTCAAGTACTTCCTTTAATTGAAAAGGTGAAAGTTCCGTGCTATCTATGGTTTCAGGCATCCACTGGGAGTCTTGAAACATATTCCCCAAGGATAAGGGGAGGACTACTCTAACAAACTCTAGCAGTGGGTCCTAATTAAATACAAGTTGTATCCATTTTCTCTTTCTGCCGGAATGAACTGCCACAAATGCAAGGGCTTGAGCCGTGCTCTTTCTTCTCACAATTCTGCAGGTCGGATGTCTGGGTAGGCTTGGTTGTTTTTTCTGCTGAGGCTCTCCCGGGCTGAAATAAAGATGTTGGCCCGCCTGAGAGCCCTTAGCTGGAGGCTCTTGACAGAGAATTGCTTCCAGTGTAATTTAAATTGTTGGCAGAACTCCGTTCTGTGTGCCTGTAGGACTGAGGACCCCGTTTCTTTGCTGTTTGCTGGCTGGGAGTTGTTCTGGAGGCCACCCGCATTCCTTGGGCATGGCCCCCTCCGTCTTCACAGTCAGCTGTGGTGCCGCAAATATCCCTGTGCATCTAATTGTCCTGGCTTCTGCTTTTAAGGGCTCATGTGATTAGAAATAACTAGAATAATTTTTGTGTTTTTTAAGGTCAACTGATTAAGAACCTTAATTTTATCTGCAGGGTCCTTTTTGCTGGGCAATGAACATATTCATGAATGTAACACCGAGGGGCAAAGGTCACGGGGACTGAAATTTTGGATAACTAGCTTTAATTGAAATACAGATGTGGCTGGGCCGACCCACGAGTTTCTGATTCAGTAGGTCTGAGGTGTGGCCCAAGAATGAGCATTTCTAAGCTTCTGGGTGCTGCTGTTGGTCCGGGAACCGTACTTTGAGAACACTGATGTAAGGTGGGTACCAGAGTGGTCAAAATATTCTAGATCTGGCCCGCCTGAGTCCCTGGCTCGGGCCTCCACCGCCTCATTCAGGAGGTCTTCATGGCTGGCTTTTTGCTGCTTTTAAAAGGTTTTAGTGGCTTCATGAAGTCGTAGCTAAACTGAGTGCTCAAAGAGAGACTTGGTGGCATGGCCAGCTAGCTCTGACTGTGGGGCTCGGTGAGGGGTGGCAGAGGGACAGCCCCTTGTAGCCTGAGGGCCCTAACCTGGCAGGGCTGCGGCAGCTGGTCTGCCTGTGGCTAGGCATCTGATGCTTCCAGAACCCTCCATAGCAGGGGCCTCACGGCGAGCTCTCTCTGAGCCAGCGGTGTCAGCATCGCCCAGAACTTGACAGAACCGCACACTCAGGGACGCATGCCAGACCCGCTGAACCAGGAGCTCTGTGCCGTACCCAGCAAGCTCTGTGTTAACAGGCCCTCTGGGTGCTTGCACAGGCTCCAGTCTGAGAACGCTAGTTCTTCTGATGTTGGAAGCTAAGCAGGGTCGGGCCTGGTTAGTACTGAATGGGTGAACACTAGCCCACAGGGTGAGAAACAGCACCTGTCCCTTTGGCATGGCACTGCTTATAGATGGAAGAGAAAGGGAAGGCACTTCAGTTGCCTAAATTACATTGGCTGAGAATTTCAATGACAAGAAAGTGAAAAAATGTCCTTTATTACTTGGAAAATGTGAACCTCCCAGCTACCATGACATTCTCATTGAAGTTGCTTAGCACCGCCTAGTGGTAGCTTTGGGTAAGACTGTGAAGGACACTTGATTTCGTCAGTTTTCTGTTTAAGAAAGACCTTGGACCCAAAGGAGTCTGGGAGCCTAAGAAGATTGAAGCAGGAGGTCACCCCTCCAGATGGGACTCACTGTGAGGCTCTGTTCTAGGTCCCTGTCTACCCCTGCTGTGCAAATGCGAACCCCCCAGCTGTGCTTGAACACTTACTCTTTCATTCAACCTTGACTGCCGAGCTTGAGATGAGGTTCAAGGGGCTGCGTGGCCCACACCTTCCACCTGCCTCTCTCTAGTATCTACTTGGCTTCTTTCCTCCAAGAAGCCCTGAACTGGCTGTGGGCTGCTTTTCTTCTCCTCCTCTCTGACTCCTGCCCCTTCACCCATCACTTCTCCTCTTTCTGGAAGTCCCTTTTCCTCTTCAGTACCTGGAACTGGTCCCACCCCCTTCTGGAAGCCTTCCCTGACATCCTTTCACCACAGGGTCTCTCTGTGTGCTCTGCAATGCCCTGGGCATGTTTCTGTGGCCCAGCTGTGTCCTCTTCTGGACAGTGGGCTCCTAGAAGAAGGTCCATGTCTCATTCTCTGACAGCCAGGCTGGTGCTGGAGTGCACTGTACACCTGTGCTGAGATCACACACATCAGAGATGTTGCTGTAGCCACCTCAGAGCTGCTGAAGGTGGGGATTTTTATTTTTCCTGAACACCCCTCCTTCTGATCAATAGTTTAAATGATTGCACTACAAAGACCACATCGATATGGTCCAGTTTATAAACCTGGTCAGCACTTCACTGGACTGTGGAATCTTGGTTGACTCAGACAGAACCACTCAGAGCGTCGGTGCCAGTTGGAGGTTGTCACGGAGCCTCCCTCCCAGGGTAGGATAGCCACCGACCAACCACCGACTCTTGAGATACAAGAAAGATCATGTTTACCTGACGGTCCAAAGATTGTAGATGATATTGTCCTAGCTTCTGATTTGCCAACTTGCGACAACCCTTTGCTATCTTATTTACAGTTTAAAAGTTTGCAAAGTGGACACGCTTAGGCAGGGGCTTGATGAAGGTCACACTGAATGCCCTGTGCCTTCTGGGAGAGCAGGCTGGTGGAGCTTGCCTGCTGGTCTGTGGGAATAGGGAGTTCCCCCCGGGCCTTAGTGTGTGTGTGTGTGTGTGTGTGTGTGTGTGTATGTGTGTGTGTGTGTGTATACCTACAGCTGGGAGAAGGCTGAGGCAGCAGGGTCCATGGTTTCTGGAAGTGTTTCAGCCTGTGCAGGTGGGTCTTGCTGTGATATATATGGGCAAGTCACTGCCTGTATGCCTTAGTTTCCTCATCTGTAAAGTGGGAATATGGCCAGCCTCAGGTTGTTGCAAGGCCAATGAGTTGATTCATGTTAGAACTCGTGAGCACCATTCTTACTCTCACTCCAGGCTGGGGAACCCACACTTGAAAGGACTGATGACCTCCTCATCAATAATCTTTTCTTTTTTATTCAGGAACATGTCAAACAATAAAAGTGAGGGAATAGTCTCATGAACCCCCATGTCCTCATCCTCCAACACATGCCCCCGTGTAATTCTGAAGCAATCCTGACACCATGTCATTTTATCCAGCAATATTTCGAAATGTATCTCCAAAAGATGAAGGCTATTTTTTATAGAATACAAGACCATTAACCATGAATAGTAATTCTATTTATCACTAAATGTTCAGTGAGGGCTCAGACTTCCAACTGTCTCATAGTTTCTTAAACTGCGCTGATAGTTATAATAGCTGTCACCCACTTCAGTGCACAGCACATCTGTTTGACAAATGCATGCAGTAACCATACCCTCAATCAAGATTTAGGACAGTCCCTTCACCCCCAAATTGCCCCAGCTGTCCCTTTGGGGTTCCCCCAGCTCCCCCAGCCCCTGGCAGCCACTGAGTCTCTTTGCTGTCCCTCCAGTTTTGTCTTTTCCAGGTTGTCATATAGATGGAATCAGACAGTGTTCTCTTTTCTACAATTTCTTTCTTTAAAGTCTGTTTAGGATCTAAATAAGGTCCACACATTATAAGTGGTTTACATGTCTCAAGTCTCTTTAACCTATAGTTTCCCGCCTCCATCTCTTTTCCCCTTGGAATCTGGGGACTGTACATACTTTCAAGTCCAGGTGCTGTGGGCCCAGCTCCCTCCCACGCACGGGAGAAAGCGGAGCTCTGGTAAAGGCGGTGGTGTTTGTTTCACAGCCTCCCGCTGCCTGCTGGCCCTGGGTCCGCACGCGACCCTCAGGCATACTGCTCTGGGTGGCTCCGTAGAGAAGGAGAGTCCGACTTTGGGATTCATCCATTCCCGGATGGCTTCTTGTCTCTGAGAAGAGGCTCAAAGGGGTCTTTCAAATTCCTTTTATTTCTTGGAAGCGTGTCCTAGCGTGTGTGAACACTGGTGTGGATGAGCAGGAATTAGTGGGCGTGCCTCTATTTGGCTATGGCAGGAATCAGTGGGCGTGTCTCTATTTGGCAATACAGGTAACTGAATTGAGGTGTTTTTTTTTTTCTCTTATGAGACCAGAAACCCGATCCAACCAGCTTAAGCAGAAAGGGCACACTTTGGTTTGATTTTGAAATAATTTTAGACTTTTTAAAAGTTGCAAAAATAGCCCAAAGTTTTCCATATACTCTTCCCTAAATGTTAACAATGTAATAACCACAGTACAATGATAAAAACCAGAAGTTTAACAAGGATGCCATCCCGGTAATAAACTTGACTAAAATTTCACCCTTTATCCCACTGACATGCATTCTGATTTAGGCTCCTGCTTGCATTTAGGTGTTGTGTCTGTGTCCTCCTGTCTGGGACAGTTCCTGTCTTTCTGTTTCTTGCATTACTTGATGGCCAGTTATTTTGGTGGACTGCCCCTCCTTGCAGGCTTCCCTGATGGTCTCTCGGGATGAGAAATGAGGCTGCAGCACTGCGTTTGCGGCGGGAACCCCACGGAAGAGATGCCCTCAGAGCATCTTATCAGGGAACCCCGCGATGGTGATGCAACTTTGATCACATGTTAAGCTGGTGTCTGCGAGGTTTTTCCACTATAAAGATGCCATCTTTTTTTTTGAGGAGCAGGGTATAAAAGGTAGTGGGTGGGGGCCCTGGCTGGTTGGCTCAGTGGTAGAGCGTCGGCCTGGCGTGCAGAAGTCCCGGGTTCGATTCCCGTCCAGGGCACACAGGAGAAGCGCCCATCTGCTTTTCCAGCCCTCCCCCTCTCCTTCCTCTCTGTCTCTCTCTTCCCCTCCCGCAGCAGAGGCTCTGAGGCTCCGTTGGAGCAAGATGGCCCAGGCGCTGGGGATGGCTCCTTGGCCTCTGCCCCAGGCGCTAGAGTGGCTCTGGTTGTGGCAGAGCGACACCCCGGAGGGGCAGAGCGACACCCCGGAGGGGCAGAGCATCGCCCCCTGGTGGGCAGAGTGTCGCCCCCTGGTGGGCGTGCCGGGTGGATCCCGGTCGGGCGCATGCAGGAGTCTGTCTGACTGTCTCTCCCCGTTTCCAGCTTAAAAAAAAAAAAAAGGTAGTGGGTGGGATTTGAGAGCAGGGTGTGTGGTGGGATCCAGGCACCAGGGTCTGAGGCAGCAGCTCACTGTTGTTGTCGTCTTCCCCCACAGCAGGCTCTGGCCTGTCTGTCTGTGACCTTCAGCTTCATTTCTTTGCCTCTCTGAAGAACTAACTGCCTTTCTCAGCTTCTTCATGTACCGATGAAAGACTGCCACCCCCGAGTGGCGCCTCAGACCCCAGGTGTATATGAGCCTGTTGCCAACTCACTACTGTTTCTGAGGTTATTTTCTGGATCCCAGCAGAGGAAGCACAGGCTACACCAGCCTGCGTCAGCTCAGCCCTGCATCTGTGGCTCTGGTCAGGAGAGTGGGTCCCACCGCTGCTGGGACCTGTCTCTGAATGAGGTGGCACAGTCATCGGACAAGGGAATGACGGAGGCTGGGATCTCCCTGAAGTGTACCTATCCTCCCTCCCTCCCTCTCTCCCTTTCTTCCTCCCTCCCTTCCTCCCTCCCTCCCTTCCTCCCTCCCTTCCTCCCTCCCTCCCTTCCTCCCTCCCTCCCTTCCTCCCTCCCTCCCTTCCTTCCTCCCTCCCTTCCTTCCTCCCTCCCTTCCTCCTTCCCTCCCTCCCTTCCTCCCTCCCTTCCTCCCTCCCTCCCTTCCTCCCTGATGCAACAGGTACATTCCTGAAAAGCTTTGTAAGCTAGGTTTTCAAATGCCATCCCTTAAGGAACTTCACAACTCCCAGGCCCCATTGATATATAAAGTGAGGAATCAAGTTGTCATGGGTGCAGTCATCCTCTACATTGTTCAGGAGGCGCGTTTAGCTGCACATAGGAAGTGCCTTGTAGCGGTGCCTGTCATCAGGTGTTCAATCAGGTGCCTGTCTAGCCCCTCCAGACGCAGTGTGATCCAGAGACCAGCGCCACCATGTGGGAGCTGGTTAGAAATGCAGGCCCTCCGGCCCTGCCCCAGGCCCTCCCCAGACCCGCCCGCCCCTTGACAACATCCTCAGGGGTTCCAATGCACATTAGTTTGAGAAGTGCTTGTTTGGATTTGAAGAGCCAAAGTGCACGTTGGATTCTTTTCTCCAAGAGGCTATAGAAGAGTCATGACTTCAAGTACTAAGCTTGTAAACGGCTCTTTGTACATTGTCAGAAGCTCTTAAAGTGAATTTCAGGCTTCCTTTTCTATTTTCCCACTTTAATTTTGACTTCTCTTGAATTAATATGTAAATAGTGTTTCCCTGAAGTAATTTTATGTATACACAAATGCGCACACATATGGAAAAGCACACGCACACCCGTGCGCGCACACACACACACATTTTAGCTACCAAAACACAGAGTCAAGAGCAAATTACAGCACCACAGTGATTGAGTAAGAGCAAGGAAGCACACCTCCCTGAACATTTCAGTAAATTAGTATCTTCTCTGTATAGTATGTGTTCTTTTTACTTATCTTTTGGCTCTCTGATTTATGCCGACTCATTAAGGAAGGAGGAATACACTTTATTTGAATTCCCGGGACAGCTGTGTTCTTCTTTTCTGAGGCCGTCACTTCATCCTGTGAGGGGCTTCGTGGAGGCTGAGCTGAGTGAGTGCTGATGCGGGTGTGAGGAGAGAGCCCAGTTTTCACGCTCCTCTTTGGCTTACGGCTTCCAAAGTGATGCCATGGCTGATGAGAAACAAACACAACAAAACTTGACACACTGAGTCCGGGCGTTTCCTGTCACAGCTGGGTCTTACAGGCGAGGATGGGATGGCTGTCCTTACAACCGTGTCTCTGCCCACAGACAGCGGCCCTGGAACAAGCTATTAAAGATGCCCACGAGTGTTACGGTGATGAGATTCAGCTCTATAATGAGCAGATCGAAACTCTGCGGAGGGAGATCGAAGAGACGGAGAAGAGCCTGGAGAAGTCTTCCTATGACTGCCGGCAGCTGGTGCTGGCCCAGCAGACCCTGAGGAACGAGCTGGATCGGTACCATCGGATTATTGAGAATGAAGGAAACAGGTGTGGTTACGGAGGGCACAGCCGAGAGCACCTCTCCCTCCGCGCTGCTCACTTTCTTATTCCACAGAGCCTTGCTGAATGCCTCTTGTGTGCCGGTTGTAGGCAGTGGGATGTGGCAGGGAGGGAAACACAAGGATCCATGGTATGAGCTTGCATACCAGTGAGGGCGACAGAGGATGATTGAGTTTGTAATAGAGGGAGTAGGACCTATGACACGTGCTGTGGAGGAGATTATAGCAGGGAAGAGGTGGAATGGACATGGACGATAATGGGAATGTTTGAAATTTTGAGTTGGGCAGCCAGGAAAGGCCTCATGGAGAAGGCTATTTTTTCTCCACAGGCCTTTGGGGACATAACTGTCCTGGCAGATAGGGTGATCAGGAGTGTTTTAAGAGATGCTGCAGGTGAGGTTCTGAGCACAGTGCCTGCCACTCCACAAGGGCTGCGAGGTGTTGGTGTTGTTACTGCTCCTGTCATCCTGATTCCTACCGCCTGGCTGGGTCTGTAGGGTGGCGGTCAGTATGCCATCTGGTCTTGTTCCTAATGGAGCTGTGACTTGAACTCCACTCCCTTCAATAAATATCTGTCTATCTCTTATCTCTCTCTCTCCTTCTACCTCTCTCTCCTTCTATCTCTCTCTCTGTCTCTACATCATCTACATCCACACCTTTTCCTACATCTGCATCTTCCCCTCTACATCGTCTGTATGTACACTTACACCTACATCGACCTTTACTTACATCTGAATCCACACCATCTACGTGTATGTGCACATCTGTGCCTACATCTGCATTATCTTCACCACCTACCTCTGTCCCGGTATCACCTGTATTTGTATGTATACCTACACTTAAACTCACATTTCCCTCCTCTACATCCGTATCCTCCATCCTCACACCCACATCTATATCATCTTCACCTGACCTACACACCGCATCCTCTGCATCCGTATCCCCATCACCTGCAGTCCCATCATCTAAGTCTGTACCTATGCTTGCGTCTCTGACTACATCGTCTACGTGTACGTCTCCATCGTCCACCCACGCCTCCATCTATATTATCCACATCTACACATGTGCTCGCACCTACATCGTCTGTATGTCATCTCTACCCACGCCTCACCTATCTCTACATCCTCTAACTCTACATCTACATTATTTATATTTTTGTCTACACCTACATGTACACCTATGTCATCTAGACTACATCTTCATGTCTGTGTATATCTACACCCCCATCTGTATCAGCTACCTCAACACCTGTATCATGTACATGCGTCCCTGTCACTACAGCTGCATTTATTTGTGTTTACACCTACCTCTCTGGCTGCATGGATATTCATATCCATATTTATATCTGTAATTATCGTTGAGAAGCAGATTGGGAACCACTACTTCCTATAAAGACTCTGATTCTCTATTACATTATGATTCTTTGATTTATTCTTGCTGGTATTTTAGATTTAGATTGAATTAAAAGAGAAGCACCCAGAAATACCCCACAAGGAGCAGTTTTAATTTATTTTTTCTCTGGGTGCCCTGTCTTGGCTGCAGGTACTTAAATATTTAACAGGAAAAACAAGATTTTTTTCTCTCATTACGGTCAATGTATCATACATAATTCCAGATTATATTTATGTCATGGTGAATACTTTATGCACACATTTATAAAAATAAGTCTTGGACAGGCATTGAAATGTCCTTGTGGAAGTTTTTGCTTTGGAGGCAGGGCGTCACTAAAAGATAACTGGATACTCCTTTTTGTTGATTTGTGTGTAGCAAATCCTTCTACTTTTAGGATACTAATTTCAAATTGATAAAAATGTCCCAAGCACAGAACAAGGTACTCCGGAATGCTCTTCACTCAGATTCACTAGTTGCTTACATTTTCACAACTGCGTTATCCTTTTTCTCTTTATTTATATATAATGCATATTATTTTTAAAAAAAGAATTGAAGATATCATACTCTGGTTGCTTTAAATACTTCAGCCTGGGCTGGCCACTGTTGTATTAAAAAACAGAGACAAAATCTACAACCCCAAACACCCCTGTTCAACACGGACATGGCATTTTGAGATTATAAGCAGTCCCCACTTTCCAGTGTTTCTGTAAGCGTGTTCACCTGTTATGACTTGAACTCAAAGAAATGACATTTCCTGTCCCTCCTCATCCAATGTACAAATATGTGTGCAGTTCATGAGAAGTTTGATCTAGAGAGAGCTTTTATCATTTGAAGGTCACTGTTACCCATGACCATCTGTTTGGCTTGAATTAAAGATGGCGACCCTCTTTTTCGTTCTTTCTGCCAGGCTGAGCTCCGCCTTCGTTGAAACTCCTGTCATTCTGTTCACCACGGGCCACGGAGCCTCTCCTAGCCCTCGACCCAGTGGGAAAGGTATTGCTCCCCAACTCTGTTTTCTGCTGTGTTCTGCCTTTGAAAAAAAATGGAAAAAATTAAGTCGCTTAACATCCATGCTTCCTTCTAATCTGTCAGGAAATTAAACACTTTCAGGTGGGGCTCCTTCTCCTCCTCACTGATGGCCTCCCACAGGCACTAAGGGACTGAGCCAGAAAGTTCACAGGGGAGAAGTCAGACTGGAGGACAGGCCCAATGAAAAGCGTTTAGTGGTAGAGAAATGCAGTTCTTTTTTTCTTGTTTTTTAGATTTTATTTATTTATTTTTAGAGAGATACAAGAGAGAGAAGGAGGGAGGCAGGAGCAGGAAGCATCAACTTCCATATGTGCCTCAACCAGGCAAGCCCAGGTTTTCAAACTGGCGGCCTCAGTGTTCTGGGAGAAGAAAAGTGGTGAAGTTGGTTTCCCACACTTAGAGTGCCTCCAGGTCCCTATGTCTCAGGAAGCTCAGGGGGTTTGTGGAAATGGAGTTCCGGAGTCCGACCACTTCCTAGTCCCCAGACACGCAGGGCCAGCTCAGGGCTGTGGGGCCCATACACACGGCACTGTGCTCACAAGGGTCCCCTCACTGGGCTTGCTGCTCTGCTATCAGTGTCTTGGATTTAATTTTAATTTTTCTTTATTTATTTTGGAGAGAGAGGAAGAGAGAGAGAGAGAGAGAGAGAGACACCAATCTATTCCTGTATGTGCCTTGACTAGTGATCGAACCCACAACCTTTGTGCTTTGGGATGAATCTCCAACCAACCAAGCTATCAAGCCAGGGCGACATTTTTAATCATTTTGAACAGGGGACCTGCCTTTTCCTTTGGCACTGGGCCGTGAAATTCTGTAGCTGGCCCTGCAAGCACCCCCTTCTTCCATGTCTGGCCCCACCAGCTCTTTGGCATGGCCCTCTCGGCACCCCTCCTCCCTATGGCTTTATGGCCCCTTTCTGCCGGTTCCTGGTCACTGATGTCCCATTGTGAGTCATGCTAGATGCCCTTGCTTTGTCTGCCTTAGTCCTCTGGTTAACAGCGGGAGGGGATGGAGAAGACCTTTGGGATGAAAAAGTTAAAAGAAAAATCACCGCCCTGGTCGGTTGGCTCAGCGGTAGAGCGTCGGCCTAGCGTGCGGAGGACCCGGGTTCGATTCCCGGCCAGGGCACACAGGAGAAGCGCCTATTTGCTTCTCCGCCCCTCCGCCGTGCTTTCCTCTCTGTCTCTCTCTTCCCCTCCCGCAGCCAAGGCTCCATTGGAGCAAAGATGGCCCGGGCGCTGGGGATGGCTCTGTGGCCTCTGCCTCAGGCGCTAGAGTGCCTCTGGTCGCAACATGGCGACGCCCAGGATGGGCAGAGCATCGCCCCCTGGTGGGCATGCCAGGTGGATCCCGGTCGGGCGCATGCGGGAGTCTGTCTGACTGTCTCTCCCTGTTTCCAGCTTCAGAAAAATGCAAAAAAAAAAAAAAAAATTAAAAAAGAAAAATCACCATGTGCAGGAAGCAGAAAAGCCTCACGGATGAGGCAGGGTTATCTTTTGTATGCTTTCGTAAACTTTAAGTTTTTTCTCTTAGCTAGTCCAAAGAAATAAATATGGCTTTGGGAACAGGAGATTTCTATTTGTTCTGAATTTAATAGAGTCACTTCCCCTTTTTACCCAGGAGGAAGGGGATGCCGATCAAAGGGGGGTCATATGTATTTAGCTTAGGATGCATGCAGAGCAAGGGAGCAACATTATGGCTTGATGGGAGTCCCATGCCAGAAGCCATTCTGAACATGTCAGAGGCCCAGGCAGGTGGGAATGACTTTGCAGAATGCATTCCCATCGTCTGGTCTATGGAGCCAAGTCACCACTATGAGCTCAGTAGGCATCTGAGGTGGTACCGGAGACGTTGCTCCCACTAAGTATTATTGCAGTAGAATCACGCATCTCAGTGAGTTGTACCCAGTGGGATGGGAACTGTGAGACAATAAACAGTGTCTTCCCTCACAAGCCCAGAGGGGTCGAGTGACTTGTCTAAAGTTGCACAGTTGGTGCCAGAGCTGGGTCCCTAACACGGACTGTGGATGCACAGATCTAGACCCCTGTCGCCACTGCTAGGCATAGGTCTCTTAAGAAAGGTAGCATAATTTTCAACAAATACATTTTCTTCCTCTGTCGTTGACAATAATATTTGATTTATTGCCCATTTATTATATTTTATTTGCTTATCTTTAAGATCTCGCAAGGGCTGTGCAGGATATCACAACAGCAAAGCCAAGACAAAAAGGCCTCCCCAAGAACGTTCCAAGGAGAAAGGAGATCATAGCTAAAGACACAGCAGAAGAAAGTCTGGAAGATGCACCACTGAAAGGTCCGGAGGACGCAAAGCCGGGGCAGGTGGTAGTAGTTAAGGGGGAAGGGGAACCGAAGCTTGAGTCAGGGAGTGAAGAAGCTAGTGCCCCCACTGTGGGAGGGGCTCCGGAGGACGTGCCCGATGGAGGGCAGATCAGCAAAGCCTTTGGGAAGCTCTGCAAGCTGGTCAAGGAGGGAGTGAGAAGCCCCAAGGAGCCCGAGCCCCCGGCTGAGCTCTACACCAAAGGGCGGTACGTGCTGGTCTCCGGGGACGCCAGTCACGTGGACCCCGGGTTCTGCTCCCTGTCGGCCCCGACCAGGGGTCGGGTTCTGGTTTCCACTGAGGATGACTCCCTGCCTCGGGATAGCACGGAGGAGCCCTCTCCCGAGCAGCCCCAGCCCCCTCCGGAGAATGGACAGCAGGGTCTGCCGGGGAGGGAAGATGGACACCCACCCAACCAGCATACTGCAGACGAGGAGAATGGGATCAACACCGAAGAAATGAAAGGTCCCGGGGAGAAGCGTGATGGCCAGAAGGAGGAGGAAGGGCCCAGGGGGCCCTGTCTCGTGGTCATGCCTGGTCCAGAGGGACCATCGGCACCCCCACCCCAAATGCCTGGGGCCGGTCAGGGTGGATCTGAGGGGCAAGGGGACAGGCGGGGCAGCCTGCGGGACAGAAGCCCTCCCAGGACGTTGGCGTACGAGAAGGTGGAAGTGATGGAGTCCATCGAGAAGTTTTCCAGCGAGAGCATTGAGACGTATGAAGAAACCGCTGTGATTGTGGAGACCGTGATTGGAAAGACGAAAGCAGACAAGAAAAAGCCGGGAGACAAGGGCTCTCCTGGTGCCTAGGCCCTCGGGAGAGACGCCTCTGCCCAGGGAGGGGGCATGCTTGGATGCAGAACAAGTGAGGAGGAGCGAGGGTTCTGGTTTGGATTAGACCGTAGTTGGCCCATCGGGCATTGCCAATGAAGCCTTAATTAAAAAGGTCTTTTTTTTTGCTTGCATATTGTTTGTCTAATTAACAGGGGACTTGGGAATGCGGGTGGATGAGTCACACTCAGTACAGGACACTCTACTAAATGGTCACCAAACTGTGGTCGTTAAGGACAGACATGCCCCTCATCGTGGTTCTTTTAAACTCTTTAGAGAGTCAGTGTCTGAACTTCATGCAGAAAATACTAGTGGATGGCACTGGCTCAGTTTCGTTGCATTTTGAGCACAAGCACATACATGCTTACATAGAGGAGAGCTTGGTCAGAGGTAAAATGATTAACGGTCTCTTAGTCTGGGTTCCCCAGATGCTGATATGAAGCAAGGCCTTGAATGTATATAGTTTCTTAGGGATGCGACCTCAGGAAGCACCAGTAGGCAGTGGAGAGGGAGACAGGGACAGAAGGCAGCCAATAAGAGGTGTGCTACCAGGTCAGTTAGTGTGGGCAGCTGGAGCTCAATCTCCCCGCCCCCCTCACCCGAAGGACTCTAGGAGATGAAATAGGACGTGTGTCACAGAGTTACCTTGCCCGAAGGTGAGTGAGGGGTTTTTCATCTACCAACTCCTGCCAGCCAGTTGGGAGGGCTGCTCTGTGGGTGTGAACATGGAAATACAAGGACTTGGGAAAGGTCACAGGTATATAAGCGGGACACCGATACCATCTGCCATGGCATATGTTCCAAATGTCCTTTTGTTCTGACTTCAAATTTTCTAACTTAAAGTGCAATCCTAGGTCAGGTTTCAGAAAGCAAAATCAAATGTCACCTCAGAGTTTCTTATTCAGGAATTAATTTGTCCACTAGCATTTATTGAGCATGTACTATGTGCCAGACAGTGTGCTATGCTGATGGGGGGAGGTGTGCAGATTTATTAATAATTTCTGTAGCAAACACACAGGCACACATGTGTCACATTGTACGAAATAGAAATTACTTTAAGCCCGAATCTTGACATAAATTTTTATGTTGCCTGTAGGCATCTATATTTCTACTAACAGTCCAAAAGTAATTTTTTATTTATATTGATGAAGAAGGTACTTTCCTCTGCAGGTGCTCCAAAATATGTTAAGGGCACAGAGTAAATACGCTTAGGTGGACAGGTGCATCTGCCTGAGCTACAGCGGAGGGCAAGGCAACACTATAATCCTAGCGGAAAATTGACAGTCATAAGTTACATTTCCTTATTTCTTTGTTATGGATAATAGAAAGAATATTAAATGGAGTTACTTTTCTTTCTGTTGAGAGCTTTAAAAACTCTTGTTCTGAATTTGAGGTTTTGATTTCAAGAAAGAAATACGTGGCCCTGGCCGTTTGGCTCAGCGGTAGAGCGTCGGCCTGGCGTGCAGGAGTCCAGGGTTCGATTTCTGGCCAGGGCACACAGGAGAAGCGCCCATTTGCTTCTCCACCCCTCCCCCTCTCCTTCCTCTCTGTCTCTCTCTTCCCCTCCCGCAGCCGAGGCTCCATTGGAGCAAAGATGGCCCGGGCCCTGGGGATGGCTCTGTGGTCTCTGCCTCAGGCGCTAGGATGGCTCTGATTGCGGCAGAGTGACGCCCCAGATGGTCAGAGCATCGCCCCCTGGTGGGCAGAGCGTCGCCCCTGGTGGGCGTGCTGGGTGGATCCAGGTCGGGCGCATGCAGGAGTCTGTGTCTGACTGTCTCCCCGTTTCCAGCTTCGGAAAAATGAAAAAAAAAAAAAAGAAAAAAAAAAAAAGAAATACACTTCTGTTGTTCTTTCTGAAAGATGAATGGAGAACCTACTCCATGGCACAGCAGCTTTGAAAGCTTAAGAGAGAATGATGGACACCGTTCGCTGGACCCCGGAATGTACTAGGAACGTGGGCCTGTGTCTAGATTATATTCAGCATAAGCCACTGCAAACCTTTTTGTTTTTCCTGTAAAGTCTTTTTATTTTTTGGACTTTGTGTTCAGTTAACATTCTTATTTTTAAAAAGCAGGAGTATCTTTTTTGAAAGGTCATTTTATAGTCAATAATCAAAAGTGGATTGGTGGCCTGTTCTGTGTCAGACACGGTTCTGGGCACTGCAGAGACAGCAGTGAGCAATCACATGTGACTCTGCCCTCACGGACATGGCATTCTGGTGGGAGGAGATGGAGACAAGCAAGCAAATAACTGAATAAGAGAAAATTACATAGAGGCAGAGACAGTGTTATAAAGGAAATCAACAGGGTGACGTGTAAGTGACTGGGGGTCTCCTTTGCTTTGTGCGGTTGGGTGAAGACCCTGTGGATGAGGTGACGTGATCTGAATGACGAGATGGGCCTGTCATGTGCAGATCTGAGGGAAGAGCATTTCAGGTAGAGGGAGCTGCAAGTGCAAAGGCCCTGGGGCAGGAATAGACTTAGCCTGTTCAAGGAGGAGAGATAAAGGAGATTGTAGGAGGACAATGGAAGGAGGTATGGTCAAGGAGGGAGGCCAGGGACCAGGTAAACACCATTTCCTGGAAGGCCCCCTTCTGCCTGCAAGCCAGGCTCCCACTGTGGAATGTGGGGCTGCCTGCAGTGGCCATGTTGGAGTCTAGTCAGGCTCTTTGTCCACCCCAGGGTCTCAGTTGCTGCTACTTTTCCTTATGAGTTCTGTATTCCCCAAGAGAGCTGCAGAATGGGTTCATTTCTTGGTCTTCTCTTTCCCCGAGGTCTCTGAAAACAAGCACTTTAGTTTTATGAAAATTATTCAGAGGAGGCCTGCCAATAGCACCGATGATGAGAATGCTGGAGCTCTGAGCACCTGAAGGGCAAGTGCTAACTACCTGTTGTGCTGGGGGGCCCCAGCCTCCTCCTTCCGACTCAGCCTCAAGTCCAGCACTTGGGCTCTCCCGAAACTGCCTCCCCTTTGAGAAGTTGTATCCCAGCGCCCCACCCCTCCCGTTCTCCTAGCATTGGAGTCAGTGACCATTAACTCTCCTCTTATCAGCTTCCCTGGTGCTGCCTCCCCCAGATTCCCCTACTCTCACTTTTCTGGCTCATGCCTAGGCACCCAGGGTGCTCACACCAAGCACATGTGACTTAGGGGCTCCTATGGCCCTAGGAACATATTCAGTCCACACACCAGGCAGGTGGGGAGTGTTGAGGTGTCATGAGGGCAGCGTCCCTCAATCTGGGTGGACAGGACTTGGTGCATACATGCCTCAGCTCTCTCTCCCCTCCATTGGGATAACTGAGGCATGTTCTGCACAGCATCCCGTGGGTCTGAGCCCCTGATGCTCACAAAGAAACCTCATTTGTCAGTGTGCCCTGAATTGGTCCCATTCTTTCCTGTCTCATCCCTGCTCCACTATATAAAGATGCCTTTCAAGTAAACAATCTCAACTCCTTGTCTTGGAGTTGGCTTCAGGGAGGCCTCACTCTGAGACAGCTGGCCGGCATCTGCCCAGCACCACCTCTCGTTAGCCAGGCAGCAACCCTATTTTGTATTATCGAGGTGCTGCTCCTCCCACACTGGGCACAGACCTGACCAGACGAGACCTGTCATTGGAGCTGGAAATTTGAGCCCCGGGAAACCAAGATGGAAAGTGCTGGAGCTGCCCCACGACGGGCTCTGATGCGGTCTCCGTGGTTCCTGCCGCGTGCCCCTGTCCCCAGGCTGGCTGCAGTCTCTCTCCCTTTCCTGGGCAGATTTAGGCTGGCCAGGCTTTCCTTCGATTCTGAGAGCTACTCCTCATGCTTTGGACATACTGCTTGTTTGTTTGCATCAGTTGTCACTGCTGTTTGTTGCCCGCGACTCCAGAGAACCCAAAGGTAACTAACTGCTCATGAGTGAGGTTTGGTATTAGTGGGGAACTTAAGGAGGTTTGAATTAAGTTTTGCCCCAAAGCAGACCCTGAACAGGAGGTTTGTTAGAGCAGTGAACATGGCAGTTTAGAGTGTCGTTATTAAGCGTCTGTCTCTTAGCTCCAATCCCAGCTTTCTACACCATGGTGCCTGGCTGGAAATCGCGAGCTCCTTCCTGCTTTGCCAGCGTCTCCTCGTCTTGTCTCCCCGTGCCCCCCCCCCTAGGGTGTGTGAAGGGCGGGGAGGGAGAAGGGACCTGCACTGTCTTGCCTGTCCCGGTCACCCCGACAGCAGCAGCACTTTCTGTAGCAGCCGCTGGATTTGGTTTTGTTTTTCCCACATTTGCAGAACCAGTCTTGTGATACTCTCCTCAGAGCTGCCTGCACCAGCGGGGGGTGCCCCACCCCCACAGAAGTCTCAGTCTTCCAGGGCCGGCCACGTGTGCTCACTCTCCACCCACAGCACGTCCCAGAGAGCCCCAGACTCCCGCTCGCCCATAGTAGGCTGCTTGGTCTTTGTGATACTTAGTTCTTTTGCCTTTCTGACTATGTAGATAATACGTAACTCTTTATACCGCTCAGTTTATGGTACTTTATATTCAGGGCTCTCTATTAACATCGCTGCAGGGGTTTCTGTCTCCTGACTGGTGAAGGAAGGGGCAGGAAGGGGCAGGAAACAAGGAAGGGAGGTGCCAACACAGGCGGCTTTAACCTGCTGCCTATGCTGTGTGCAACTGGGGTTCCATCGCACTGGGGCCCCCGAAGAGACCTGGTAGAACATCTTCAAAAGGGCTCCACAGAAGAGGAGGAAGCTGGGTCTTCCTGCACCAGCTGCCATCCGCCCTCGGGTGAAGTGGCACGGTGGTGTTCACCCCGGCACCTCTGCCTGTAGCACACCAGGTCGGCTGTGTCTCCGCAGCCAGAGAGCACCCTGCAGAGGGGGGGACACCTTGGCATGGACGACACTGTCCACAGGTGACCTCTGGGGTGGCCACGGAGACAGCTATCGGGCAGAAGTTGGCAAACATTTCCTATGAAGGGCCCACTACAGGCTGTACAGCTTCTGTTATAAGTACTCAACTCTGCCATTGTAGCATGGAAACAGCCACAGACAATAAAAAAAAGTAGGCATGATTGTTGCTAATAAAACAAATTCTGAAAACAGGAAACAGGCAGAGTGCTGGATTGAGTCCCCCAGCTGTAGTTTGCAGATCTCTGCCACGGGGCAGGCACTGACAGGGTCTCAGACAAAATTCAATTTACATAAGAGAAGACACTTCTAACCTGGCATCCGTCCTCCCTTTTTCCTTCCTTCCTCCTTTCCTCCCTTCCTTCCCTCCCTCCTCCCTCCCTCCCTCCCTCCTCCCTCCCTCCCTCCTTCCTTCCTTCCTCCCTCCTTCCTTCCTTCCTCCCTTCCTTCCCTCCTTCCTTCCTCCCTCCCTTCCTCCTTCCTTCCTTCCTCCTTTCCTTCCCTCCTTCCTCCCTCCTTCCTTCCTTCCTTCCTTCCTTCCTTCCTTCCTTCCTTCCTTCCTTCCTTCCTTCCTCCCTCCCTCCCTTCTTCTTCCCTCCCTCCCTCCTTCCTTCCTCCCTCCCTTCTTCCCTCCCTCCCTCCCTCCTTCCCTCCCTCCCTCCTTCCTTCCTCCCTCCCTTCTTCCCTCCCTCCCTTCCTTTCTTCCTTCCTTCCTTCCTTCCTTCCTTCCTTCCTTCCTTCCTTCCTTCCTTCCCTCCTCCCTCCCTCCCTTCTTTCCTTCCACCCTCCCTCCCTCCCTCCCACCCGTCCTCCCTCCCCTCCTCCCCTCCCCTCCCCTCCCCTCCCCTCCCCTCCCCTCCCCTCCCCTCCCCTCCCCTCCCCTCCCCTCCCCTCCCCTCCCCTCCCTTCCCCTCCTCTCTCCTCCCCTTCCTTCCTTCCTTGTTGGAGAATTCCACTGATGTTTCTCCTTGACTTGAAGCTTAAAAGAACAGAGCTTTACGCCACCATTATAATCAAGTTTATCCTAAAATTGTTGCATTATAGGTTTGTAGTTGGGATGTTGCTGGTGAATGAAGTCACCTCAAACTCTGTGGCATTTGGCACGTTGATGATGAAAGACACCATTCAGGTGCCTTGATGAGAACAAATGCTTGACTCTAATTTTTCATGCATGGATAAAACCAAATAGATGCCACAAAAAACCAGATTGACTTAAGTTTTATTCAAAGAAATAGGTTTTTTTTTTAAATTTTATTTTTTATTTTTATTTTTTTTGTATTTTTCTGAAGCTGGAAACGGGGAGAGACAGTCAGACAGACTCCCGCATGCGCCCGACCGGGATTCACCCGGCACGCCCACCAGGGGCGACGCTCTGCCCACCAGGGGGCGATGCTCTGCCCATCCTGGGCATCGCCATATTGCGACCAGAGCCACTCTAGCGCCTGAGGGAGAGGCCACAGAGCCATCCCCAGCGCCCGGGCCATCTTTGCTCCAATGGAGCCTTGGCTGCGGGAGGGGAAGAGAGAGACAGAGAGGAAAGCGCGGCGGAGGGGTGGAGAAGCAAATGGGCGCTTCTCCTGTGTGCCCTGGCCGGGAATCGAACCCGGGTCCTCCGCATGCTAGGCCGACGCTCTACCGCTGAGCCAACCGGCCAGGGCCAAAGAAATAGGGTTTTTGAGAAGAGATATGTTCTCCCAGGAGGTTTATTTATCCTTGGTCAATAGCTTCACTGTGCAAGTCATAGCTTCCCCTTCACCTACATGCTTGTGTCCTTATGACCAGGACCTCTCTGTCACCTGTGGTGGGTCAGTAGCTCCAGGACATGGGGCCAAAAGAGATAAAACAGGTTGTGGCTTCTGCTTTCTGTCCAACTTAGAGTACCCTATGGGGCGTCCCCTGGGTGCAGAGGGACATCTTTGATGGTGTATGAGGTGGGACACCCACCCTGAGGTGGTAAGGGTGGGCTGGCCTGACGCCTCCATGGTGGATGTCGGTGACGGTTAACCTTAGATCTAAGGAATTCCCAGCCTCATTTGGCTGTTCTGGCATCTAAAGCTCCGTGGGCTGAGATTTCTAACTTTCCCCACCCCACCCCAAACCATGCAGGACTGAACTTTAGGGACTTAGCAAGACAGTCTTCATCTATTTGGGTTGCATGGATTTCTTGTGGTCCCTTCCTTCTGTCCCCAGGACCACAAACAGTGAGTCTTTTCTAAATTTTAAGAGAAAAACGAAGCGGACCGCCTGGCTTGGAAAACCTGTCCCAGATCCGACCTTGACTCCTGGTGCCTTCTAAAGCCAAAATCAAATTTCATCAGAGGCTTTTGAACCCAAGGGAAGAGACTCTTGGCAACGAAATGCACAAGAGACTAGTGAAAGAATTCACGTGCTAAGTTGATTAATTTGTAATGCAAAGAGGGGGCATCTTTCCTAGAGAGGCAGGTGCTGGTGGCCTTTATGCCGATCACCTCCTCTCCTGGTGTTAATGTCCTGGGAGGCCAAATGAAGCATCAGGAGGCTGTGGGTGGGCATGGAAGTAGCATGGTGGGCACCACACTAGCAGGAGAATGGTGTTTCAATGTATGTGTGTGTGTGGGTGGCTTCCCCAGTGTATTGGGCTCTGTCCTCAACAGGCTTTCGCTCTTCAGAGACTGGCATTCCCCTTTACACCAGCCTCTGTGTTGCCTTAGGCCGAACACCACCAGATGCTGTCTGCCGCTTTTGTCCCGGACTCTGCATTTTCCTGAGCTCCCAGGAGCTGAGCCACGTTCCTCCCAGCACTCTTTCAGTTGACTCATTTCTTCTTTGCAGACAGACAACCACCCAGCTGGCTACAACCAAATCACCTTTGCTGGCCCAGGACACAGTCAGTGCTGATGTTATTTCAAACTCCCAGAGTTTTTAGAACCCTGTATTCTCTCCTACAACCTCTATCTCTACTCTTGGCTTTTTGATTTTTAGAAATTTCTATCAAATTAAAATTCTTTGTACCCAAGAACTTATTGCGGCTATGAGGGTACAAGTTCCCTTAATTCAGCATTTCTCTCTCTAAATATAAAATGCTTGGCTATGTTTTCTAAATGTTCAGTCGGTCACTCCAACTAATGAAGGCATTGATCACATGGAAACTACTATTAATTTATAAGTGATGGTAGCAATGACATGTAGTCATAACTCTTAAGAATGATCAGGTTTTAACTTAATCTTTTGGAAATCAATCTTTGAATTTAAGTATTGAAAATCAGTGTCTCATTTTGTCACAAGATCAGACTTTGGCCCTTAAACCTTTCACTATCTGTTTTTAGTAATAGGCTCTCCTAAGATTTTACTAATTGGGTATAATAAGTATTGTATCATAGGACACATTTGAAAATTTTTTTATAATGAAATATGATAAATATATTAATATTTTATTAATAACTTTTAAGATTTGTGGCCCGGGCCAGTTTGCTCAGTGGTAGAATGTTGGCCCTACGTGTAGATATCCCAGATTCAATTCCTGGTCAGGGCACACAGGAGAAGCGCCTATCTGCTTCTCCACTCCTCCCCCTCTTGCTTTTCTCTCTCTTCCCCTCCCCTCCTGTATCCACGGCTCAATTGGAGTGAGTTGGCCCCAGGCGCTGAGGATGGCTCCATGGCTTCTGCCTCAGGCACTAAGAGCTTGATTGCTGAGCAATGGAGCAACGCCCCAGAAGGGCAGAGCATCGCCCCCTTGTGGGCTTGCTGGGTGGATCCCAGTCAGGGCACATGCAGGAAGTCTGACTCTGCCTCCCTTCCTCTTATTAAATAAAAAAACAAACAAAACAACCCCACAAAAACGTTAAGATTTGCTAGAATAGCACGTGGTCCCATGGGGTACAGCTAGTTTATCATAATGTTTATGATATCATCCATGAAGTGAGGTAGCCATGTGAATCAGTACTGAATATGTTTTAAGGGCACATCAAGCTCTTTCTGTGGGAGAGAGTATAAACCCTTATCATTTATGCTAACATTTCCCAGTTGCTTACATTTAGGCAGGGTTATTGACTCGTACGGGTTGAGGCACTGTAGGTCAAGTGACATGTGTGTCTCTAGGCTGAACATAGAAAAGTGAGAGTCCTCCACAGGTTCTCTTCTGCATAGATTGTGGCCATCTTGTGCTGTGATTACAAACCATAAGCGTAAAGACTGAAGCAGTCTAAATACCTGAGTTGTTGCATGGAGGTCTGTGGCCTTGGGGAGTCACCTGAACCTTAGTGGGACTTGTGTGAATAAAAAATGAACCTTTGTGTGTTAAACCACTGAGATTCTGAGGCTGTTCGTTACTACAATACAACTTAGTTTGGCCTGATGACTACATTCTAGTATTTCTGAAAGATTTTGATTATGACCCATGACCACAATGAGAAATGTATTTTACATTGTGAGTCAGTTCATACACTTAGACACTCACACACACACACACACACACACACACACACACATCCCTGAAAAAAGCATTTCAGGAAACAATGCTTATCATTAATATGTATGATCTATTCTATTCTATTCTATTCTATTCTAAAATGGTGGTTAAATCACCCTAAATTTATTTTACAGCCAGCTACTGGGATGTAACTTGAGTTCAAAATATGCTGCTATCAGTGTATGATTGACTAGCTAATTATAAGTCTTTCATGTATATCTATGAAAGCAGGCTTTTTAGATGTCTTTTTGGCAAATTTTTATTATCTGCTTCTAGACTAAATGGCAGTGTTTTTATGTAATACACATCACATCCCACATAATTTCTGGAAGGTAATGTTTTATTAAGTCTCCTAATTTACATGTCCTTTAAAATTTGTTTATAAAAATTTTCAGAGGGAGTAACAATGTTAACTTGATTATTCATTATTTACTTATTTTCATTTTTTAAAATAAATGACTATAAATGCCTCTTCTGTTAGGATCAGGGATATCATAAAAACCTCACTAGCTAAGACATATTTTAGTGTTAATACTGGTGCAAAAAATGAAATAGAGACCAAATATTTTTATATAGCACTGTATATTTTTATATACTGTATACTCATATCAAAACTTGTCATTTCTATTAAGAAGCTGTTAAGTTACTCTCTTAATTTCATAAATTATACCATAACTGAAAATATGGACACCTATTTTATATTTTTGCTCCTATATAGGTCATTTAATGTTTATACAGAGAACTGCAAAATTACAGAGGTGATGCAATGGGAATCGATGAACATTTTCACCTAAATTTCCAATGGCCTTTATCTTCAGCCAGAATCATCCTGATATTTTTCTCAATATTCTTTTAAAGATGAATATGATGTCTATTTCTTCAATAAATACACATACACACATTTTAGGTATCTGTGTGTATATACATTTATACAAGTGTATATAAATATATACACATATATACACACATGTATATAGTCTACATATGTATATATATATTTCTGTGTGCACTTATACACACATGCACACATAATGTCCTTTGGTTTATTTTCAGACTGTTGTGTGAAATGAATTTTTGATGCTTTCCATTTTTTTCTTTAAATCCAAACTGGTTTAAAAAGACCCTCGAACAAGTAATAAATTTCTTTTAAAAATCATAAATATTATTACATTTAAAGCATTATATAGAGAAGGTTATATGGTGTTAGAGAAGACAGAAATTCATGCCAAAATGGGGGAGAAATAAAGAAAATGGGTTTTTCTAGACTTCTCTCTTAAAGTTGAAACCTTCAAGGAATGAAAACCAGGCTCTGGTGTTGCTGGCTTTGAGGACGGGAACTCCAGGCTTAGCCATGGGCTCCCGGGGAAGGGAGACACGTAGCCAGAAGTGGTTGATAAGTTTTTGGGAATCAAGTCAAACAAAGAAATCATTTCTTGGGAATGGCTGGACCTTGGGACTGGGGCCAATCCTTGAGTAGGAAAATAAAGAGTCAGCACATCCGAAAACATTTCTATTTGGTAATGAAACTCAGTGGTGTCTTTTGGGGTTGACATGGGAGAGGGATGTGTCAGCTTTAGATTATCTGGTAAACACTCTCATGAATTGCTTAGTTGCCAAGATGATATCTGTGCTTTCTCTATGGAGGGCTTGCTTCCTCCAGGCCTCAAGCTACCAGGAATGAGTTGGCATTCCCCCTTGGGCTCCATACAAATGAAGGTCCACGTGAAAATGGCTGCTCACATCTTCAAACACATTCCCTTCACTCTCCACACACCTGTATCTGAACAGAGGCCATTTCTCTAACACATCAAAAGCATCAAAGCCACGAAGGAGTAAGATATTGCCCTCCAATCGTGTGTTCTGGAAATCAAAGCCCAAGTTCATGTGCGGCAGGCTGTCAAAAACACTCACCTGGCCTCTTGCTTACGTCAGAGGAAAAATTCCCAATGATTTAGGAAAAGGAACATTCCTGGGTTAAAAAGTTACTATGATGTGTTGCTAGACCTGCCTTGCATTTTTTCCTTTTGGATAGCTATGTGAGACACCCCAGAAAATTGGGGCTGTGATGAACTCTATACAAACTGAGAGTAATTTGGGCTTCTCTAGGATATTTGACCTTAACTCGGAGCAGTAGCTGGTGCAAGGACAGCCAAGCCACATAGGTTTTATATTTGTCATGCTGGCTGAGGAGGATGAGTTATGATGTTGGTGTTGGTGGTAAGATTTCCAATGCTCATGTTTTTGGATTCTTCCCCTCCAGTAATTAGGGCTCTCATGGATGGCAGCTTTTGAGTCATGCCACCTTCATCTAAGTCACTGAAAAATCTTGCTAAGTTCATAATATCTTTCCCCAAACCCTTTTCAGCTTCTCCTGTGCTTTAAGGGATTCAGAGCTCGCCCTTGATCATAATCTTTCATTTTCTTTTTATGTATCAAGTCAGTTGAGACCATGGATAAGCATTCTTGGAGTCACTGTATGTAGCTTTTTAAATGCATTCTCTTCTCAGATATGAAAATAGTTGAGGGAAAGTTGTTTGAGTTTTGTTTGCAGGATATCACCTATTTGAATAACACAAATAAGGAACCTAGAGTCGCAAATAGAACATTGGTGTTGATGGGGACACTGTATTTGGGGCAGAGAATAAAAAAAGATTGCTTCCATTGTAATGAAAATAATCATTGACAGTGAGCGAAGCTTCAGATCAAGAAGTTGGAAATGATTGTGGGGGGTGACAGTTGCTAGGTGCCCGAAAGAGTATGGAGCGAGGACCGAGGGGCAGAGGCAGGGAGGAGGAGGCGCCAGAGCGGGGTGCAGCACTAGTTCTTGTGCAGGATGCTTTTGAGGCTTCTCTCCACAGCTTCGTCCAGCTCCTCCTCCAGCTCCTCCTTCTTGGACATGGCTAGCTTGGACTGGTAATCCCTGACGACCTGGTCAATGTAAGGGGCGCTCTGCGTGCCGTGCAGCATCAGGGTCCACTCCTTCAACACCCCCTTCTGCGGCGCGCTCCCGACAAACCCCAGCTCCAGGGTCCAGGTGCCTCTGGCGTCTTCCCCCCACGTGTGGGTGGTCATGAAAGGCCACTTGTCAAAGCCCACCTTAGAGTCATCATCCCTCGGACGCCGGCTCAGCAAAATGGACTTGGTACCCATAGGAGAAGTCATGTTGATGTTCAGGTCTCCTCTCCTGGTTGCATTGACCGTGATGACAGCTTGCACGTGCTCCAGGTAGCGGACGAAGTTTTCCTTTCCTTCGCAGGCGTCGGTGGTGAGGGTCAGCACCAGCTTGCCAGTGGATGGTATTTTCCTGAGGGCAAAGTGATGAGGACAGATGGTAAGGGGTAGGCATGTTACATGAGGGGAAACTAAAGACAGCTTCAGGGAGCAGGAAGAGCAAGGGCTTTAGTTAGTCAGACAGACCTGAGCTCATTCCTACCCCACCTGTGCGAGCCTGAACAAATTACTTAACTCTCTGAACCTTCTGTGTGGAAAGGGCATGGAGCAGATGCTGCTGCCGCCCCTCCCATTTCTTCTAAGTCACCCCCGAGTCCCTTGCAGCTGTGGCTCCCGTGTCCCCTGACTGCTTCCCACCTCGGGTATCAGCATCTTATCCAGCTTCTCTCCCAGAGCGTTGCCTGTTCTGAGAGTTTGCTCAGCCTGTGTGCAGGGCAGCCCCTAAGTGTCAGGGATTCAACTCCCCGGGGACAATCCTCTAGCAATGATTGAGAAAAGGCGGTGGATAAATGTCCCCAGGCTTCTCTGTTTTTCAGTGGGACAACTCAGTGTCCCCAGTGGGACGGAGCCTACTTGCCTACAGTGGCAGCTTGTTCCTCAATGTTCTCTTTATTGGTTTTAATCCCTCTTCCCTGTCTCACATCTTCACATCCCACTCATGTTTCCTGGGATCATCTCTCAAAATTGTTAGCACTCAAGTCCCATCTCAGGGTCAATCTAGAGTGACTTTTGGGACAATCTAGAGTGAGCTCATAATACCTCTCTGTTAAAGTGCTGAGTATTTTGATAAATAAAAGTAATTGTTAATGTGATCGTTGTTATCATAAAAAAGCTGAAATTGGGTTAATTATTCTAGTGAAGGAGAGTCCTTTGAAAGATCAGGGAACTTGGGAGTATCTTTGATCACAGATTTGGAACCCAACAAAGGGTCAATCTAAGCATTTTAGCTCTCTTCCCATACAACCAATCTTCTCTGGAGGTAAGATGCTCAAAGCTCTTGCACCAGAAACATAATAAAGGACACTACATTGGAGGATTGCATGGCATAATGGAAGAACTCTAGATTTTGGGAACAAAAATATTTGGATTAGACTTCTGCTTCTACAAGTACTGGTCAGGGGACCTTGAGCAAGTTGTTCAACTGTTTCAAGTCTCACTGTCCCTGTGGGTGGGTGGGTTTTGTGAGGTTAAATAAGACCGTGCGTGGGAACACCGAGCCTGGGCTTCGCACCTGGTGCTAGTTCCCCTTCCCTGTCTCTTCCTTCATATCCTTCCTTGACACAGTTTTTATTTTGGAGCATAAAATGGCAAATACTTTTAAAATACACATTTTGTAGATTACACTTATAAAGAAGATGCTGCTCACACACCTGCTCAGCGCCAAGCCTCAGTTCTGCATTGCCCTGGGAGCCAAGGCCATGGACCTGAGCTTCCCCTGCAGCTGGTCGACAAAGCAGTACTGTCCTGAGAGACTTAAAAAATATACTGGAACAGCCCTGGCTGGTTGGCTCAGCGGTAGAGCGTCGGCCTAGCGTGCGGAGGACCCCGGTTCGATTCCCGGCCAGGGCACACAGGAGAAGCGCCCATTTGCTTCTCCACCCCTCCGCCGCGCCTTCCTCTCTGTCTCTCTCTTCCCCTCCTGCAGCCAAGGTTCCATTGGAGCAAGGATGGCCTGGGTGCTGGGGATGGCTCTGTGGCCTCTGCCTCAGGTGCTAGAGTGGCTCTGGTCACAACATGGCGATGCCCAGGATGGGCAGAGCATCGCCCCCTAGTGGGCAGAGCATCGCCCCTGGTGGGCGTGCCGGGTGGATCCCGGTCGGGCGCATGCGGGAGCCTGTCTGACTGTCTCTCCCTGTTTCCAGCTTCAGAAAAATGCAAAAAAAAAAAAAAAATACTGGAACAGTTTCCGGGAGTGCTGCTGTGTGTGCTCTGCATGGACGCGAGTGCTGAGTAATGTGTGAAGCATTCATTAGCCATAGACATCCAGTGATAATGGTGGCATCCCAAGCACCAGGCTCTGGAAAATCATTCAGTCCAGGGGGGAGAGCAGGCATGAGGCCAGCGCTGGAGGCCAGAGTATGGATAACCATTACCTGGAGCTCTCAAAGAAGATATTGTGTACTCAGAACCTGTTATGTCAGACACAAAGCAGGTGAGCTGATAAATGACTGATGATTATTTGGAGGCCAGCCTGCAGCCAGAAAGCTATGAGGGGTGGACTAAAGTTCTAGCTGTGGGCAAGACATCTGAATTGTCTGAGCTCATTTTCCTTACCTGTACAATAGGGATATATCACTCCCTACCTAGAAGAGCTGCTGTGAAGATAAAATAGATACACACCCTCATATGCGTCATATATTTACAAATGTCTAGATGCATCTGTTTTGTTCAATATAGTAGCCACTGACCACATGTGGCTATTGAACACTTGAAATGTGACCAGTGTGAATAAGGAACTGAAATTTTAATTAATTTAATTTTAGTCATTAATTTAAACTTATTTAATTTTACTTAATAGTTGCATGTGGCTCGTTGCTTCTGTATTGGCTAGCACAGATCTAAATTGTTTGCGTCTGTATAATTTAAACATGGTAACAGCACCACCACCCAGAAAGTCTCTGGGGCTTCTGCTGTAAGTTTATTCCATCTTTGCTGTGGCTCACAGGCTCTAGGAAAAGCAGCTGGGGAAACTATGGATCCTGTTGTGCAGGTTTTCTGGTCACCCTGCAGGAGGCTTCTGGAAGGTCCAGAACCCTAAGTGTGAGTGAGTTTCTACACAGACAAGCAGGCAGGCCCAGATTGGAGGCTTCCTTCTAGAGTGGAGTCTCAGGAGCTCTGGAACTTTCTGAGAAGCACTGTTGGAGGAAGCAGAGGTTTACAGTGGAGACCACATCAGGAAGAAAGGCCCCGGCTCTGAGTCCTGAGTTGAGTTGGAGGCCCTTGCTTATTTTGATGGCCAGGCCATCTTAAGAAATTCAAGAAGGGTATTCACAAGCTAACAAATAGACTGTTACCCTGAATAATAGCCATTCTAGGTGTTCACTAGTCATTCTAGGTGTTCACTAGTCATAAGGCATCACTAGTCATTGTCAAATGCAATAGTCACTACTATCACAAGGAATCAAAACATAAGCTGGATTCTAAACATCTTATTTTTTATCCTCATTTGCATCTAGAGCACTTGTAGACTGGAGTTCAGAGTGACAGTTCTTTTGCAAGTTGATTTGTGAAAACTCTGGCAGAAAAGTGACATTGCTTCCCTGGGGAAAAACTGAAAATAGTTCTTTTGCGGGGGGTATTTTTTTAAAGTGAGAAGTGGGGAGGCAGAGAGATAGACTCCCACATGCGCCCAACTGGGATCCACCTGGCATGCCCACCAGGGAGCGATGTTCTGTTCATCTGGGCTGTTGCTCTGTTGCAACCAGAGCCATTCTAGTGCCTGAGGTGGAGGTCACGGAGCCATCCTCAGCGCCTGGGCCAATTTTGCTCCAATGGAGCCTTGGCTGCAGGAGGGGAAGAGAGAGACAGAGAGAAAGTAGAGGGGAAAGGGTAGAGAAGCAGATGGGTGCTCCCCTTTTGTGCCATGGCTGGGACTTCCACACACTGGGCTGATGCTCTACAGCTGAGCCAACTGGCGAGGGCCTGAAAGTAGTTCTTAATTGGCAAAGAATTAGAGATGGGAAGGCCACTTTTGCTGGAACCCATATCCACAGCCCACTATGCAATAGAGTTTGTACAAGAGAGAAGTTATTCCAGGCTGAGTGACCTCTTATGATCAAAGGAAAGAACTAAGGATTGAACTAAGCCCGAGACAACTGTCAGGCACACCATGGCTATGGGGGTTTTACTAGACACAGTGCCTCAGCCAGATTCCCTCCACAGCTGCTCTGAACTTTGACTGCCATTTTGGTTCTCAGCTGTCCCCTTTTCTACAGAATCATCCTCAGGGAATGGGAGTGACAAGTCACCTGTTCTGCTAGGCTTGGTTGATTCTTGGCAGATATGGGGATATACAAGGCTAGTGCCTTGGTTGTTGCTCTGCTCACTGCTCATGGCCGGTCTAGCACAGACACACACAGGCAGTTGTATTTTTCCCTCTTATTTTAGTTGAGCACCATTCACCAGCTCTCCTGATAAAATCTCTTTCATGGTGGGTGGTAGCGGAGCAACCAAACGGTGCCGTGATTGGCCCACCATGAAAGCTGAAACGCCCACTAGTGGGCGGGAGGGACCAGGTTGACCAGCACTGCAAAAGTGGGTGGTTTTTATAAAAAAGTTTGCCATCATGGGCCTAGAGGTTCTAGATTGCCCCTCCCTTTGTGCTTGTTAATTAGCAAAAGAAAAAGAATGTACTGACCCAAATTAGCCCTTTCTCCATGTCACCAAAACAGCCATTAGTCATTCTTTCCCTTTATCATCTGATCTCCCTCTTCTGTAATCCTGTTACTTCTGTTCTGCTTCTGATCAATAAAAGCTGAGGAAGAAGGAAATTCAGGAGGTCTTCTTTGCCTCCCTTGGCAGACCTCCCCGTCTTCCACTTGACATCAGTTTGTGTCTTGAATAGGTTTTTTCCACGTGACACTGGTAGTTCCCAGTGGGCTGGAGTACTACACCCTCCCAGGATCAAGTTGGAATTACAACTAAATTATAGAACAATCATCCTGAATAACCAACTGAAGACTAGCCGAAGAGAAGTCATATAATCAAGGATTCACAGAAGAAGCCACATCAACACTGGTAGAAAGGCCAGTGATGAGAATAGTGCTGGCCCCACTTTTATAGGCAGGGGCTGAGGTTCCACATGGATATCTTAGCTGTGGTGGGTTTCCCCTAAAAAGCATACGGTCTCAACCCCAGCAGGGTTCCCCCGCCCAGAGCACATCTGGCTGTGAAAATCAGCAGGCATTTTGTCTGTTAAGGAGAGACAGCAGTTTGCTGGATGGAGACACAGGTAACATCTTTAAGGGCCAACACACAACATTTTATTTGCAGCACTCACCATGGGCTTCAGTGGAGGAAGGGTGAACCAGACTAGAGCCACTCGAGGAGTGTGTGGGGTTTGTGGCTTTGTGGCTCTGGGGAGGGAGCTGAAGGGGACAGTTGCTAGGATCCCTTTGTTGAGTCATTCCCCCAAACTGCAGACAGAGCGGATTTAATGGCAGGTGCACTGGGCGTGTGCCCGGGGCCCTGATTTCTGAAGGACCCTGCAAAACCCCAACTTGACACTTTTTTTTTAATGACACCAAGTTTGGTTTCAAATTTGAATTTTTAACATTAATAGTACATAATATTTTTAATTTATTAAAAATATGATTAACATGTATTTTCATTTTTCCCTGTCTCTTTTTTTTTTAAGGGGCCCAATATTTTCTTCTGTGCCCAGGGCCTCAACCTTAATTTGGTGCCCAGAGGCAACCTTAGTTTGCCTCTGACTGCAGACACTATCTTTCTTGGGTAGATCACTCCTCTATGCAGAATCAACCTGGTAAAAAGCAATGGCCTCACCCTCGGATTCCCTCTAATCTCACCCTGTGGAGCTTATGTCCTGCTGAAGAGTCAAGTGCCTTCACTGGAATGTAGAGGTCTGGGCAGACTCAGGGGGTATCAGTGAATGAGTTGCATGGCTTTAGGGTAGAGGCCATTCCAATCACTTTTCTGTGAACCTGACTGGCACTTCCTCCTCGCAGGAGATCCACTAGCCACACTCTCGGAGATCCCAGAGGTCTCATCTGCTTGACTTTTGGTGGCTTCATTCTGCCAAGGACTGGGTAAAATCTGGGACAGACTGAGTTGTGTGGCTCTGAGATGGGGGCCACACCCCATACCTTTCCCAAAGCCTGAGCAGCACCTCACCTCATGGGAGACCCACTAGCTCCATCATCCCAACTCCCAAAGCCCCCACCCTGCTGAGCTTGGGGTCCTCTTGGCAAAATATGGGACAGACTGAGTTGTGAGGTTCTAGAACAGGGGCTATTTCCCTCTTGCATGCCAGAGCAGTGCGGAACCCTCCCTTCATGCTGCCAGATCTTGGTCTGTTTGGGCCTGACAAACTCTGTTGGTCTTATCTTGACAGTTCCCTGAGACCCTGCCCCACCATAAAGGTGGGTGAGCGCCCAGCCAGTGGCAGCTAGACTTGGTATACTCTGGGACTCTTGCTGAGTCTGAGTGGCCTCAAACCCAGCACTAGCACGAGTTTGAACTTGTATCAATCCGATGAACACCACTCACCCCTACCTGATGACTCACTGAGAATCTACCTCATAAACTCAAGTACCACCAGAGGCTATTTGAGTGACTGAGACTAACAGGCAGACAACAGGTGGAGACAGGTGTAGGTAAATCTCAGGATGTGTTGGGACTTTTGTTGACCTGCTCCTGAGCCCATTGCTGGTAAAAGCCAGTCATGGTGATCAGCTTGGTCCTTTCTGCACACACCTAGACCCAGCAGAGGCAGCCAAAACTATGGATCACATTGTATCCCAGGGACAATCACAGAAAGTGTCTGATATTGGCCTGTACCAGAGTCCCTCCCAGAACAAATGATATTGTCTGGCAAGCTTCAGACAACATTAGAGCAAGATCCAATTGACTTCAAAACAGCATATCCAAAGGGACATCTCGGCAGGCACCAGACCCTGCTGAGGCAAATTCTACTTTTTTAAAAGAATTTATTTATTTATTCATTTTTAGAGAGAGAGAGGAGAGAGAGAGAGAGAGAAGAGGGGAAGGAATAGGAAGTATCAACTCCCGTATTTGCCTTGACCAGGGAAGCCCAGGGTTTCGAACTGGCGACCTCAGCATTCCAGGTTGACGCTTTATCTACTGCGCCACCACAGGTCAGGCCACTTTAAGTGGTCTGCATTCAGGGTAGACCCTCACAGTCAGCCAGCCTGAGGGTTGACTCTATGTACAAATGAACCAATAGCAATCAAGACTTAATTGCAACAAATTAAGACATCAATGGCATATGTCATAGAACTAGAACAAATATTCCAAAAATTTATATGGAGCCACAAAAGACCCCAAATAACCTCATCAATCTTGAGAAAGAAGAATAAAGTTGGAGGAATCATGCTACCTGTTATCAAACTATACTACAAGGCCAAAACAACATAGTACTGTAATGAAAACAGACACATAGATCAATGGAACAGAACAGAGAGTCCAGAAATCCATCCATACCTAGATGGTCATTAATATTTGATAAAGGAAACAAGAACATACAATGGTGTAAGGACAGTCTATTTAATAAGTGGTATTGGGAATATTGGGCAGATATGTGCCAAAAATGAAACTAGGTCACCTTCTTACATCATACACAAGAATAAACTCAAAATAAATTAAAGACTATTAGACTTGAAACCATAAAAATCCTATTAGAAAACATAGGCAGTAAAATCTTGAACATTCCTCACAGCACTATTTTTTCCTGATATATCTACTAGGGCAAGGGAAACGAGAAAAGATACACAAATGACACTACATCATACTAAAAAGTTTTTGCGCAGCAAAGGAAACTATCAACACAATGAAAAGACAACCCACTGAATGGGAGAACATATTCATTGATACATCTGATAAGGGATTAATATCCAAAATTTATAAAGAACTTACGAAACTCAACACTCAGTCCAATTAAAAAATGGCACAGGACCTGAATAGACACTTTTCTAAAGAGTACAAACAGATGGCCAATAGACATATAAAAAGATGGTCAACATCATTAATTATCAAAGAAATGCAAAATAAAACCATAATGAGATATCACCTCACACCTGTCAGAATAACTACCATCAATAAAACCACAAACAACAAGTGCTGGCAAGGATGTGGAGAAAAGGGAACCCTCCTGCACTGCTGGTGGGAATGCAGACTGGTGCAGCCACTGTGGAAAGCAGTATGGAATTTCCTCAAAAAAATAAAAAAATGGAACTTCTTTATGACTTAGTGATTTCACTTCTGGGAATTTATTCAAAGAAATCCAAAACACTAATTCAAAGGAATATGTGTATCTCTATGTTCATGGCAGCATTATTTACAACAGTCAAGATTTGGAAGCAGCCCAAGATGTCCAGCCTGGTGGATAAAGAAGCTGAGTACATTTACACAGTGGAATACTACTTGGACATAAAAAAAGGACATCTTTTTTTTTTTTTTTTTTTTTAATTTAGTGAGAGGAGGGGAGGCAGAGACAGACTCCCATATGTGCCTCAACCAGGATCCACCAGGCAAGTCCATTAGAGGGTGATGCTCTGCCCGTTTGGGACCCTTGCTCCGTTGAAACTGGAGCCATTTTTTAGCACTTGAGGCAGAGGCCATGGAGCCATCCTCAATGCCAGGGGCCAACTTGCTCCAATCGAGCCTTGGCTGCAGGAGGGGAGAAGAAAGAGAGAGAGAGAGAGAGAGAGACAGAGAGGAAGGAGAGGGGGAGGGGTGGAGAAGCAGATGGGTGCTTCTCCTGTGTGCCCTGACCGGGAATCGAACCCAGGAAATCCACACACTGGACCGGCGCTTTGCCACTGAGCCAACCAGCCAGGGTCAAGAAGGAAATCTTACCCTTTGTGACAGCATGGATGGACCTGGAGAACATTATACTAAGTGAAATAAGCCAGTCAGAGGAAGACAAATATTCTATGATGTCACTCATATGTGGATTCTAACAAAATAAACTAACGAATAGAAACAGACCCATAGATAGAGAGCAGACTGACAGTTGTCAGAGGGGAGGGGATTTTTCGAGGCTGAGTGAAAAAGGTAAAGGGATTAAGCAAAAAAAAACAAAACCCCACAAAACCAAAAACAAAAAAACAACCAACCAAAAAACAACCCCAAACCCAAAAATAACCTCATAGACACAGAAAATAGCATGGAGATTACCAAACGGTGAGGGGGTGGGGGAGGTAGAAGAGGGTAAAGAGGGAATAAATGTGATGGAAGGGTCATGAATGCACAATACAATATACATATGATGCACTGTAGAATCGTACACCTAAAACCTCTATAATTTTACTAACCAATATCGCTGCAATATATTCAATGAAAAAAATAAAAAAATTGCTTTTCAAATTGACTGTTTCTCTGGGAAGAGTGATGCTGAGGAATCCCATAAACATGACAATTGCTTTTGCCCCACTCAGGCTGTCTTTGTGCACGTCACAGAAAGTGGCAGTTGTCTGGGCTGCTGACCCCATATCCCAGCCCCTCAGGAGCACAATTCACGGTGATAAGGACCTCCTCTGCCAGAGGCACGGCCACCTCGGGCTCTGTTGCCTGGATCTCCCTGTCCAGCCCCCGAGTTCTCTACGGAGAACTCTGCTCTAGCGCTAGCTCACTCTCATCTGCGAGCAAATTCAAGACGAGACGGCAGAGGGCACTGAGGGCACGCACAGCCCCTCCAACAGGGTCGTGCCTTGAATTTCCCTGGCTGCTCCGCTGCTCCTATTGTCCTCATCTAGGCATCTTCTTTGTACCCCGGTGATGTTTGCTGAATAACCATTCATTCATTCATATAAAAATATTTATCATGTGTCTACTAAGGGCAAGGTGCTGTTCTAGGTTCTGAGGAAACACCACGAATGCAGACAGACCTGGTCCCTGTCCTTGTGGGGGGCCCAGATGAGCCAGGGATGAACTCTTCTCTCATTTCCTTTCATTAAAAATACTACCACTGGCCTGACCTGTGGTGGCGCAGTGGGATAAAGTGTCGACCTGGAAATGCTGAGGTCGCTGGTTTGAAACCCTGGCTTGCCTGGTCAAGGCACAGATGGGAGTTGATGCTTCCAGCTCCTCCCCCCTTCTCTCTCTGTCTCTCCTCTCTCTCTCTCCCTTTCTCTCTCTCTCTCTCTCTCTCCCTCCCTCTCCTCTCTAAAATGAATAAATTAAAAAAATACTACTGCTGAAACTGGACAAACTTCCTAGCTTGTTGTAAGCTGTTGGGACATTCACAACTCTGGGCCTCAGATTCCTGAACTGCAAAATGATGGATGTGGACAACGTATTTCCAGCATTGCCTCTGGCTCCAAATCCCACCTTTGTGTGGGTTACAACAGAATGTGAGGCACATGCAGAGACTGGGAGATAAGCTGTCATTCATCTCTACATTTATCTCTCCTCCCTGCCCCCGCTCAAAATGCTCAGAGCTTGGAGATCATTAGAGACCCACCTTTCACATCCAGTGTGGCCTCAGAAGATAAGGTCTGATATCGACATGGTTCTCAATTAAGAGGCCCCCGTGCACCCCAAGCTGGCTGTTCTCCTAAATACTGCAGCCAAGCCACTTTCCTGAACATTGTCCATGGAGCCGCTGTGCGACTGACTGTAGATACAGCTCCAGGGCCCCACCCACCAGGGGTGTTTCAGCCCCCACCTGCTGCTGGCGGAGCATTCTCCCTCTTTGCAATAAGGGAGAAGTTCCAGGTCCAGGGCTTTGCAGACTGGACAGACGGTGGAGCTGCTCACTCTGTGAACTCGGGCCATTTACTTTGTCTTGCTGAGCCACAGTCCTCGCTCCTGTAAACAGGCTAGCGATGCCAACCTTCCGTGATTACATGCGATGGTGGGAAAAAAGTGCCAGCTTGGGGACTGTCTGAGAGCAGCTCTTAGTAAGTGGCTGCACCGCGCCTGCATCCTCACGGGGCTGCCCTCACACAGGTGTCTTGGTGTGGGAGTGAGCCGTGGACCTGAGTGAGGGGACCTGGGGGAGTATGAGATGGACTGGCCCAGCTTCCCTGCAGGCTTGACTTCTGCACACCCCCTCACAGACTGATGTTATTAAATGTACACGTCCCATTCTTCTTGTGCTATCTAGCATCTCTCTATTACTGTGTAATTACCCGACGTGCCTTAGAGCTGAGCTGTCCCAGATGGTGGCTGCTAGCTACATGTGGCTATTTAAATTTAGATGAACTAAAATTAAATCGAATGGAAACTTTGGTTCCTCGTCACACTAGTTACATTTCAGGCGCTTCATAGCCACAGTTATGGTGTTGGACACTCAGATATAGAACATGCCCATTGCTGCAGCCAGTCTCCTGGTCCTTCTAAATAACTCAGAAAACTGTTCTGAGCTCTGACAAGCGAGCACAGCTGTCAAAGCCCACTTGATACTTATATTAGGCGAGTCAGTTATGGTGAATAGGATTTACCCTTCAATTCCCCATTTGAACGGTGATTCCCAGTCTTGTCTCTGTTTGGTCACTCTGTTCCTAGACCTGGCAGGGACAGGGTCTCTTGAACAGCAGTTATGAAGTTTGAGGAGGGGTGACCTCCAACTCAGTAGGTATATCAGAGTTCCTGGGGGGGGCGTATTAAAAAATCCCCTCAGGTCCTTCTGATTCTCCCTAAGCCTCACCTCCTCCAGTGGAGAATCACTGAGATCCACTGAGACTCCTCTTGGGGTGGAGTTCTGGAGCCAGAAGGCTTGGGTTCAAATCCCAGTTTGGCTGCGCAGTAGCTTGATGACCTTCTGCATGCCCTTAACCTTGTGAGCCTCTTCCCATCTGCAATGACACTCCTGAGCCCAAGCAAGGCTGCTCTAATAGGGTCCTGAATGCACAGCAGAGCTCACTAAGGCCGATGTCTTACAATGGAAAAAGCCCGGGTTTGCATTCAGATGGGCTTTGTTTCAAGTCCTGGTCTGCCCCTCATGGCCTGGAACACTTCCCTCATGCTTTATCAGCTCAGCTTCCTCACCAGTAAGAAGTAATAATGATAGCACGCACCTCCTGGGCTTAGGATGGTTAATACAAACAGTGTATGTAAATGGGCCAGGCACATTATGGTGTGTCTCCCTGAGACACAACATGGGACCAGTTTGTTCTTAGTACTGCAAAATATTCACACCCCGACTGTGTGAGCTGAGGCACAATCGCAAGCATCCAAAACAGGATGGCTAGGAAACTTATGTGATTGCAAAGTGAATGACACCTAGTAGATGCCCATAAAAGTTAGTTCCTTCTTTTGCTTACCCTTATAGCCTTTGTGACCTTGACAGAGTCAACCAACCCTTTGGGGACACACAGACACCTGTCTTCAAGTGGAAGGGTACAAGGACAAACAGAAATGATCTGTGTACATGGCAGCTTTGGGGAAACTGATAGGAAATCTGCAAGACTCTAAAGTATTTAACATACATCACGTGAGGCTTGTGCTGCTCTGTTTTTAAAAAGTTAGTATAGGACTTGGGCTGAAGTGGTGCTTTCCTATGTAGTGCTGTTGGGATTATGGACTAGTCCCTGGGAAATGACACAGAGTCTTGTGACAGTCGCTCCGTGCCGCTTTCTAGGGGCTCAGCGCGTGAACACTAAGGACGTCGACCCATGGGAGGATGCTGCCAGTTAGAAGGTTACACAATTTTGAATTCATATAAGAAGTAGGCAAATAGGCATCCAAAATTCTATGAGATTATTACCTTTCTTTTTCCTACAGGTGTGAACTGGGAGTGTCCAAAGTCATGAATAAGAGGGCAAGGCACAGTTACATTTGCTGAGCACCTGTTCCCATGAGCCAGCTCTGTGCTGATTGTCTCACTAATGGCTCCCAGAAGCCTGGTGAGGACAGAGATGTTAGCTCTATGTTACTGGTGAAGAGAGAGAAATGAAGACCTTGTTTTGAGTCCCCAAATGGCCAGATTCAAGGGGTATATCAATTTATATAGGAAAAAAACTCCTACATCTTAATTTTCACTAACTTATAATGAAAGCGGCTTCTTTGATTATGAACGCAGGCCACATGCCAGAGTGATAACACTTCCTCAGTCTGTCAACAAGAAGCCCAGAGACTTTCATATCCCATTATAGTCTTTGCAGCATCTTGAATGTAGCATTTTGGTCATTATCATTGCTTGAAATGATCATGGCTATTTGACTTGACATTAGATGTATTGATAAAACAAAGGACATATTTTATCACTACAAATTTTTTTAAAAAAATCTATAACTGGTTTCAATATATCCATCTGGTGGCTTCTTTTGAATTCCTATGTATTTTATCTAAAGCATTTGAGAACAGTGTACTAAGATGGGTCTAAATACTTTATCATATGGCCAAAGGGGGCTAGGGTACAAAAAGTGAGAATTGTTAAAATAGAGGTTTGGAGAGGTCATAATATTGTCCAATTTAGTAAAGTTAAGATTTGAGGCCCTGGCCAGTTGGCTCAGTGGTGAATGTCCTAGGTTCAATTCCTGGTCAGGGCACACAAGAGAAGTGATCACCTGCTTTTCTACCCCTCCCTTTCCCTCTCTCTTTTTCTCTCTCTCTTCCCCTCCTGCAGCCATGGCTTGATTGGTTTCAGTGAGTTGGCACCATGGTGAGGATGGCTCCATGGGCTCCACCTCAGGTGCTAAAAATAGCTCAGTTGCTGAGCAACAGAACAATGGCCCCATATGGGGCTTGCCTGGTGGATCCCAGTTGGGGTGCATACTGCTGCCCTTCCTCTCATTTAAATAAATAAATAAATAAATAATAAATAAATAAAATAAGATTTAAACCCAAGTCTGGGTAACTGACTATAGAAATTGCAGTCCTTTTCCAAGACCAAAGGGGAATGGGGATAAAATGTAGTATGAGAGGGTTCTGGCTTCGGCCAAGCTCAGACGATCAATAGAAATAAGGTTGGGACAAAGGATGGTTAGAGATGAATTCTACCACCAGGTAAATGCTATAGGTCCCAGAGGTATGGCCTCACAATGGAATATGATGCAGCAATGGGAATGAATGAGCTATTATTACATATAATAACTTGGATTGATTTCACAAATGTATGATGAGTCCAAGAAAGTGGACACCAAAGTGTCCATACCATGTGATTTAGTTAGCTAAAGCCCAAGGACTGTTCAGCTAATCTATAGGGTCAGGAATGAAAACAACGGCTGTCTATGGGATGTGGGGATTAATTGGAAGGGGGCAAAAGGAATCTTTCTGGGGTGATGGAATGTTCTAGTTCTTGATTAGATGGTGGTTTCTCAGGTATATATACATTTATCAAAACTCAAATAATACATTTAAGTTTTGTGCATTTCACTGTATGTACACAATACCTTAATTAAAAATAACAATGATAAAAAATATTATTTCTATTTTACTAATAGACCAATGAGAAAAGAAATTGAATCACGAGAGACACTACTTTCTAATCCTGTTGCCATGGTAGGAAGTTGGAAGGGAAGTGGGCATATGTGACCAGCTCAGTGGTTTCCATGTGGGAACTTCTCACTTAAATCCCTTCAAATGTCTATCCACTTCACTTAGAATCAAATCAGGTTCTTACATTGTCCCACAAGTAGAACATATAAATTAA
The DNA here is from genome assembly GCF_036850765.1 of Saccopteryx bilineata. NCBI lineage: Eukaryota > Metazoa > Chordata > Mammalia > Chiroptera > Emballonuridae > Saccopteryx > Saccopteryx bilineata. The sequence continues at coordinate 171,500,757 of NC_089495.1, forward strand.
TTTTGTTATAGTCATACAAAAGAGCACTCTTCAACAATGAGAATAAATGAACTACAGGCACACACTAAACGTGCTTGAATCTCACAATGTGATTCTGAGCAAAACAATCTAGAAATGAAGGAGAACACAGTGTATGATTCCATATATATTAAGTAAAAAATAAGCGAAATAATCTGTGGAGTTAGAAGAATAGTGGTAACCCTTGGGAGATCATGGCAGAAGGGGATATAGGGCTTTCTGGGATATTGGTTGTGTTCTGTTTACTGATCTGGGAGCTTGTTATACTGATTGTTTTTTGCAATTAAAAAAATTGCATAAGGCACAAAAACCAGTTCAAGCTCACACCTAAAAGCAGGGTTCTAAGTTATGCAATTGTGTTCTACGTAAATGGCACCCTGGAGTTGTGCAATGCTATAGCTCTCTCTGGAAGCCGGTTGTCCCTGAATCAAATGTAGCACATCTCCCTGACACAGAGAGGCAATCTAATATTGTCGCTAATGCCATGGTACCATCTCTGGGGCATTTCCACATGCAGCAGAGGAACCACTGCCCCCACTTACTCAGGGTCCTGCACGGAGCCTCCCACACAGTGGAATCTCTCTGGCACGGTTTTCCAGTCTTTAGCCATTTTCACCATGGCACCTGCGTCAAGGACCCCGTAGCCAAAGAGGTGATTAAACTCCAGGCCGACTCCGTTCCGCCGCCACTGATGAACCTCATCGTGAAGCTGGTTTCGTTTGGAGGTGAGCACAGTCAGATGTTGCATGTCTCTCCAGGTTAGATCCAGGCTGGATACCAATGCAGAGAGAGTTCGAGATTAAGGGCAAAAAGGGAGAGAGAGACAGGGAGAGAAACACAATGACTAAGATAGGGCAAAGCCCCTTGTAAGGTTTTGGAACATTTATAAACTCCCAAGTCAAGGGAGAATTTCTATGCACTATTTAAAACCATTATATATATAGGTCTCTTAGAAAAAACTTGCCCCTCTTACCTGAATTTATTCGAAATGTGCATTCTAACATATACACTGGAATGGCTAAAATGGTAAGACTGACAATACTCAGTATTGGCAAATGTGCGGAACAATCGGAACTCATGCACTTTGCTGGTAGGAGCATAAATTACTGCAACCACTTTGGAAAACTATTTGGCTGTATCTTCTAATATTGTCTATATGCTTAAACTATAGCCCAGAAGTTCCATTTCTAGGTATGTATTCAACAAAAATGTGTGCATATATTCACCAGACATATGTACTAGAATGTTCACAGGCTCAAAATGTGAAGCCCTCAAATGCCCATCCAGAGTAAAATGAATAAACTGGCTAAAGTGTGTTTATAGAATTTTGAATACTATAAAAGCAACAAGAATGAATGAACTATAGCTACTCTAAATCGTACAGATGAATCTCACAAACAGGATGTTGACCAATGGAAGCCAGTCATTGAAGAGAACAGGTTGTATTATTCTATGATGTCAGAAGTCACATTACTGGTTAGCCTTGGTGGGGGAGGGGGCTAGGGGCTTCTGGGTGCTGGCAGTGCTGGTTTTTTTTTTTTTTTTTTTTTTTCCTGAAGTTGGAAACGGGGAGGCAGTCAGACGAACTACTGCATGCACCTGACCGGGATCCACCCGGCACGCCCACCAGGGGGCGATGCTCTGCTCATCTTGGGGCATCACTCTGCCGCAATCAAAGCCATTCTAGCGCCTGAGGCAGAGGCCACAGAGCCATCCTCAGCGCCCGGGCCAATTTTGTTCCAATGGAGCCTTGGCTGCGGGTGGGAAAGAGAGAGACAGAAGGGAAGGAGAGGGGGAGGGGTGGAGAAGCAGATGGGCGTTTCTCCTGTGTGCCCTGGCTAGGAATCAAACCCAGGACTCCCGCACGCCAGGCTGACGCTCTACCACTGAGCCAACCGGCCAGGGCCGCAGTGCTGTTTCTTGATCTGAGTGTTGCCTATATTCGTGTTCCATTTTTGAAAATAAGGCTGTCAGCTCTTCAAGGGCAGGGACAGTATCTTTTTATACTCAGTGTTTAGGTCACAGAACACAGAACTGTCGACACACTGTTCAGTAAGTAAACAAGTCTACCTGCAAATGCTATTGTATTTAGAAGTTAGTGTTTAATGTTACTCAGTGTCTGTATTTTTCAAACTGCAAGTCATGGCCCAGTTGTGGGCTGGGAAATCAACTTATTGCACATGTTGCCTACGTGGGACACATACAAAAGTCTTTGGGTGAGGACATTTAAAATCCCACTGCTAGGGCCAAAGCTCAGACCAATTAAATCAGACTCTATAGGGGTAGAACCCAGGTATTGGAAATTATTAACACTTCTCAAGTCATTCCAATAGACAACTAAGGTTGAGAACCAGTGAGACCAGGGACTGTCATTAAAAAATAAATGGCAAAGAACAGAAAAAAAGAACAATATACATTTCCTCCCATTCTTTTCCAAGTGAGAAGAGGGCAGATAAAGAGATAGACTCCCATACATGCTCCGACTGGGATCCACCTGGCGACTCCTGTCTGAGGCTGATGCTTTGCCCATCTGGGGCCATGCTTGCAACTGAGCTATCTTTAGTCCCGAGGCAGAGGCTCCATGGAGCCATCCTCAGCATCTGGGGCTGATGCACTCGAACCAGTTGAGCATGGCTATGGGAGGAAAAGACAGACAGAGAGAAGAAGAGAGAGAGACAGAGAGAGACAGAGACAGAGAGAGACAGAGAGTGTGTGAGAGAAAGAGAAGGGGAAGGGGAAGGGGGAGAGGTGAAAAGGCAGATGGTCTCTTCTCTTGTGTGCCCTGACTAGGAATTGAACCTGAGACATCCATATGCCGGACCAATGCTCTACTACTGAGCCAACTGGCCAGGGCTAGTTTACATTTTATATAATATGGAAAACTTTTTTCATGGAACTTTTGGGGTGTGCATGTTAGGCTGCAGTACAAAATTTATTTCTCACGGAGAGTCATGGTCAAAGCAGCTTGAAAATCCATGCACTATGTCTCTTCTCAGAAGTCAAATAATTCAAAGAAATAGGAACAACATAACTCATTAGATAAAATTTTAACACATGCAGTGTTTATTAGTTGGAAGCTTTGGATTAGAGCCAACAATGCTAATGATTCACATGCTCTTGAAATGTAGCTCTTTATCTTTTAAGGAGAAAGTTTCAGGGAAGGTCAATGGTTATTTGAGAAAATTAAGAACATATCTTGGACATATGATTCCTAGGACCCAGGTAAATGGTGTGAAACTTCCTGAAGTTGATCATGACAAAGCTCAGTATTTTGTCTGAATGAAATTCTGAACTCATTTAATCCAGAATGGATTATGGTTGACAAGTGAAAGATTTGGTGACTGAGGCGACCCGAGGGCTGACTGGCAGGCGGAGTATCTGTCATCTTTGCTAGGGGTCAGCCACAAACATGTGCTCTGCTTCCTGACATTCAGAGAAGGGCCCCCTTCTTCTCTGAATAATATTAAACACTAACTTCTCCGTGCACTTGGTCTCATGGGGTGTGTGCGAGAGATAAGGTGTTGGAACAAGGATCTTTTCACATCTGTGATAAATCAGAGCTGAGCCCACATTCCAATGTAATTGAGTTGTGACATTGTTTGGTTACCATTTACATATGTCAGAGAAGTCAAGCTGCTTCCCTCCTGGTTCTCTTTTTGGAGCAATTTCAGCATCGACAGAAAGAGGACACTTGTGTAAAAGAGGTATTTTATCAACCTGCTTTTAGCTTTAATCCTATCACAGAACTCTAGTATTTTAGGTAATACCTTTTTAATAAAAACAAATGTACAGAATATCTACAATATAAAGGTTTCTGCTTTGTAGGACAAGTATTGTGACATGTTCTTCCTTGACCTCAAATATTTTATATAATGGTTGGGAAAATAAGACACATATACATAAGAAAGTATAGCACAGTAAAGTGAATGCATGAATGTCCATTCAGTGTCCGCCATGTCCAGGCACTGTGCTAGTTCTGAACACTTTGTGGGAAGCTCCTAGCCTCTGGTGACAGACAGAAAATCAATATTTAAAAAGGGACAATGCCACAATGAGATATAACTTACATCTGTCAGAATGGGTATTATAAAAAAGATGAGATAAATTCTGGCGAGGATGTGGAGAAAAGGAATCCTGGGTACTGTTGGTAAGAATGCAAATTGTTGCAGCCACTGTGGAAAAAAGCATGGAGGTTCCTCACAAAACAAAAATAGAACTACCGTATGACCCAGCAATTCCACTTCTGGGAATACACCCAAAGGAAACAAAAACACTAACTTGAAAAGTTACCTGCACCCTCACTTTCAGAGCCACATTATTTATAATAGTTAAGAGATGGAAACAATCTAAGTGTCCATTGCTGGGTGATGAATGGATAAAGTTTATCTATTAGGTATAAAATGGAATACTATTCAGCCATAAAAATAAGAGAATCTTGCCATTTGTGATGACATAGATGGACCTTGACCATATTATTCTAAATGATACGTCAGGCAGAGAAATACACATACTGTGTAATCTTACTTATATATGAAGTCTAAAAACAACCAAATCAAACCAAACCCAAATGAATAGAAAAGTAGATAAAACTTGTTACCAGAGACATGGGGCAGGGAGGTGGAGGCATTGGAGGAAGGTGGTCAAAAGGTATAAATTTTCAGGTGTAAGATAAATAAGTACTAGGGATGTAATGTACAGCACGATGACTATGGTTAGCACTGCGGTATGATACATAAGAAAGCTGTTAACAGAGTATATCCGAAGAGTTCTCACCACGAGGAAAATTTCTTTTTCTTTTCATTGTAACTCTATGAGATGATGGATATTAATTAAACAGATTGTGCTAATCATCTCAAAACATATGTAAGTCAAACCATCATGCTGTACACCTTAAGCTTATATTGTATAATGCTGTATGTCAATTATATCTTCATAAAACAGAAGAAATAAATAAGGGAGGGCTGTCATGAAAGGGGAGCTAGGATTAATCTACCAAAGGGGGCGTGTCTCAGACTGTAATCCTCAAACCCCCTGTGTCAGAACCATGTGGGGCGTACTGACAAATGCAGATTCCTGGCCTCAGCCCCAGCTCTCCTTGAATCAGCCTCTTAGAGGTTGTGAGCCTGAGAATATGCACTTAAGACAACATGATGATTCTTCTGCACATGATGTTTGAGCACATGGCTGGATGTGCAATAAATAATGATGTCAGACAGGACCCAGAAATGTACATCCCATGGGCTTATCCAATCTGTAGCCAAAAGCTTAAGCCAAGCTGGTCCAGGGGAGTCATTCTAACTTCCTGCACGGCACTCGGGTGTTTGTTAAAATTGCAGCTTTCCAGGCACGATCCTGGAGATTCTGAGTCATATACCTGACGTGGGCTTGGATATCCATTTTTAACAAGCACTCCAGGGATTCCAATCACAGGGTGTCCTCGGGTTCCTACGACAGTGATGTAACCGAATTTTGGTGTAAGTTGAAACACACCTTAGCCTAACACAAATGAAACACTTGTGCTTTTAACAGTCCAAAATGGCGTGGGTAAGCATACTGGGGGATGCCAACTCCCTCACTCATCTCTGGCATTACTACGTATTCTTCTGCCGCGTGCAACCAAACTAGTTCGCCAGCGTAGTCCATTAGTATGATGCTAACGGTGTAAGCTGAAACACTCACGTCTCAATTTTTAAAAGTTTTTATGGGAGTGAGTGTTGTAAACTCAAAACATTGTATGTCAAGACTGTTGTAACCCAAGGACCCCTTGTATTAGGAAATTTGAAAAACACTGGTCCAGGGGGTCATTAACAATCTCTTAGGAAGTGGCATTTTCAGCCAACATCAAGGGGATGAGTGAAAAGACAGGTAAGGCGATGGTTCTTGGGGAGAGATGGTTCTGGAGCAAAGGATTTAGAGGTAGGAGAAAACAAGTATTGTGCAGGTGATAAGCTTAAGAAAACACAGGAAGGCAAGAGCCCCTACATATTGGAGGGACAGCCAGGAATTATAAGGCAGGAGATGATGGCAGGGCGTTCACCCACATTAGAACACAGGGACTTGATCTCAGGACAGCCAGTAAGGGCAGAGTGAGATGTGACCCGATCTTTATAAACAATTCCATGGAGAATGGAATTGAGACATATGGGACTGGAAGGCAGGACCACACTAGTCAGGGGCTGCTGTAGGCATCTAGGTATGACCATAAGGAACAAAGCTGGGAGCTGTTATAGACCATGCATGAGTAAGTCCCAGGAGAATTATCAATGAAAGCTGTTATATTCGTGCGGCTGGCTCCAATCACTTATAGGAAACTGCGATGGTCTAGAGATAAATAAACTCAGAGTAGACCAATTGGCTCTTGGTTTGGAGCAAACACCCAGAGATCCAAGTGCAAATCAGGATTTCCAGAGGAGACTGAGGATGGTTACATTTTCATCTGGAAAGGCCAGGGCTCCAAAGAAAAAGGTCACTTAGGACACTGTGGAGAAAATCCTGGACAGACATGGCAGTTGTCTTGAGCAAGGAGAATGTGGCAAAGCCGGTCTGTAGCCTAGGAAGAGATTGCCTTCCTGTGGCTGAAAGAACAATATTGCACCAGGTGGGCTCAGGAAGGGCTGTTTCTTATAAAGCCGGTCCTGGCAAGTGAATCGTATGCTTTAGATGATTGTCCTGTGTATAATGAGCAGAACTGGATCTCCCACAGAGCCCCACATTTGCCGTAACTTAGAGTTGGTTTACCAACTTCTCGCTAAGAAGAATAAAATTTTGACTTTTTTTTTGAGTTCTCTGTGAGGATTGCCTCTCACCATTGTCTTTCAGAGTTCTACCATTTATGTTATCAAATTCTCCTGGACCCAGTTTTCCTTCTAACGATCAAGGAAGCAAAGGGAATTTAGGCAAGAACATGCATCTTTAGAAGACTTGCAAACTGAAAGGCTTTAAAGAGGTTGCAGTGTAAAGATTTGGAGGAATGACTTCTGCTAACACCTGGTAAATCCTAGAAGCCAACAGCATTTAACCCCTGCATTGAGAGGTATGACCTTTATGTGAACAGAGTGAGGTGTGTGACCCTGAGCATGCAGCTTCATTCGTCTGGGCTGCGTTCTCCTTGTGCAGAAGAAGAGATGCTTGCAGCATAGCAAGACCAGTCTGTTCTGTTTTCTTTTTTTTTCTTTTTGTATTTTTCTGAAGTGAGAAGCAGGGAGGCAGAGAGACAGACTCCCGCATGTGCCTGACTGGGATCCACCTGGCATGCCCAGTAGGGGGCGATGCTCTGCTCATCTGGGGCATTGCTCCGTTGCAGCTAAAGCCATTCTAGCGCCTAAGGTGGAGGTCATGGAGCCATCCTCAGTGCCTGGGCCAACTTTGCTCTAATGGAGCCTTGGTTGCGGGAGGGGAAAAGAGAGACAGAAGAAAGGAGAGGGGGAGGGGTGGAGAAGCAGATGGGTGCTTCTCCTGTGTGCCCTGGCTGTGAATTGAACCTGGGACTTCCACACACTGGGCTGATGCTCTACTGCTGAGTGAACTGGCCAGGGCCCCATCCGTCTTCTTTTGGCTTTAAAATCCAGAGTCTATTCTCTAAACTTGGACAGGATTAAAAACCACTTACAAAGGTCTAGATTATTTTCAGTCTGAGAAAAAGAAGGCATTTGTAAGTCAAGCTGGTTCTTTCTCCACAGTCCCTATTGGTCTAACACTTATAAACTGAGAGAAAAACCAGTTTACATGCTGCTCTGGTGTAATTGTGATGTGTAAAACCTCATTTTGAAGAAATCAAACCCAGATTTTGTGCATAGCTTTTGAGGAAGAGTCAATTTATTCACTACAGCCTATTGTCCTGGGCAGAATGAGTGGTGAGACCTTCTGTCCAAGTGAAGTTGAGCCAAGTGAAGACACTGGAGTTGGAGCCCAGGATCCCTAGTGTTTGAATCTCAGGTCTGCTATTTTCCAAGCATGTGAAATTAGATAAGTTACTTTAACAATCCGAGGCTCAGAGTTCTGATCTATAAAATGGGATAAGGCCTTAGAAGTTTGTTATAGGGGGTAAATGTAGATTACCATGTGACAAGTTACTAGCATGATACTGAATATTTAATAGTTTATTATTATTATTATTAATAATAAAATCTACCTAATATATTGATCGTCAATGTAAGTTAGAAGAGAATAGAAACTATTTCCCAGGTAAAGTATTGGTCACACTATTTAAAAGTAAATTAAAGTTTTTCAGCTTTGAGGCATATTCAACCCTCAAATAAACACATCCAATTAAAAATGCGCTTTCCTATAGGCATGATAGCTTCGAAGCAGACTTGCAATATACCAGGAAGTCACAGGAGACCCATTGGTGATCTAACTTTCTAGCTTTCTGATAAGACAATAGAGATCAATAGGAGCTAAGTGATTGCCCACTTGTTGAAAGACACTAGTAATTCTCTCTGTTGTACCTATCTTCTTTATTTATTAAGAAAACCTCAATTTTATTCAGAACGACAATGTTATCAGCTATAAAACTACATTTCCCAGCTACCCTTGCAGTCTGGGGTGGTCCTCCAACAGTGTTGGTCAATGAGAAATAGGCCACTGGGTGGAACGTTTGGAAAACTCTTTAAATGAGCTGACTCAGCTGGTGGATTTCTTTTTCCTCTTTGCTCTTCTCTTTTTTTCTGCCTGAAATGTAAACAGGATGACTGTAGAGAATATGAAGGTAGAAATGGAGAAATTTGGAAATAAACTGGATTCCATGATTCCTGGTGGTAACCCCATACCTGCCCTGGACTCTTTACCTCTGTTGTATCTTTCACATGACAGAAAAAAAACAAAACAAAACTCTGTTTGGTTTAGCTGTTGTTATTCAAAGTTTACGTTTTTGATCTAGCACATTCTGCACAACAGTACCCTGATTCACAGGTTCATAGAATCACTGCCTTACTGGGAGCCACACACCCCAGTGCACAGACCAGCAATGAGCTGGCTGCTTATGTAGTGCCTGGAGTGGAGCTGAATAAAACTCCTGGGTCATTTTGTTGCAGGAAGTGACCCCATGGAGGATAGACACTCAGATAACTCAATCAATAAAGGAAGGAGAATTTATTAAGCCGGTGGAGCACGTGGGACTTGTAGCTCCAAAACATGGGCTCCCTGAGGTTGACTTTCTTACAGGTTCTATACCTTCACAGTATCTAAGCAATGGGCATGTGATCTCTTTGTTTAAGGTTTCCCAGGACTCAGGGAGAGGGGAGGGAAAGCTTCGGTGGGGTCAGCAAGTGGGAAGGGGTTTCCAGATCACTGGCCATAGTTACATACAGATCTTGCTGCTCTTGTTTTGTATTGTAGCTATGGGATATAGATAATTTATCATAGGTTGACTCAGTTACCCCAGCTGGCTCCTTTCCCTTGTATTCTTTTTGTTTCTTCCTTCTCAGGAAAGAGAAAGCCTGCCCCTCCTTCCACAATTCATTCCTCGGGATTTGTGGGATTTATATTCAGTAGCTCTTGATGAAGAGCTATCATTTTCAAAACTCTCCCTAGTGCTCAACTTCACTAGTTATCAGGGAAATGCAAATTAAAACTACCCTGCAATTCCACTGTACAGTTATAATGATGGTCAAGTTCAAAAGACTGACAACACCCAGTGTTGATGGAGATGTGGAACAACTCTAACTCCATACACTGCTGGAGGAAGTGTCAGTGGGTACAGCCCCTTTGGAAAACGACTCGGCAGTATCTACTAGAACTGCACATATGTGTACCTCAGACTCAGCATTGTGACTCCCTAGTAAGCCCCCAACAGAAATATGTCCATAGCTTCCCCAAAAGACAAGAATGTTCATAGCAATATTACTTCTAATAAGCCCAAAGTGGAAACAACCCAAGTATCCAATTATAACAGAGTAATATTCCACAATGAATATGAATGACCTATAACCACTCACAAAAGCCTGGAGGAATCTTCCAGACTTTCAGTAAAAGAGGACAGACTGGTATTTAGGAAACAGTCTGCTTTGATTTGGGTCCTGGTTGCATGCGTCTGTTAACTTGGAAGAAATCATTGAACTATACTTAATATTTGTACACTCTTCTCAGTTTCTATTATACATTGATAAAGAGTTTACATGTAAAATTCCATCCTCTGGAAGGTCAATTTTGGAAACATTGTTCTAGCCTAACTTATGGGCCACTTAACTACAGATGGTCTTTTGAACCTAAAATTTGCCATTTTATGATATCTGCTCCTCAAACCTCACTCAGCTCTCTAGAAAAACACAGAAAGCCCCAAGTCATAGAGAGAATTCAAAGTATTTGAAAATGGCAGGTACCCCTCTTCCTCACCCTACACGTATCCACTAAAGAAATTCTTTGAAATTTTTCTAATATTGGTCACTTGGGGAAATGTGAACAATATTCCTTGTTGCTCAAGAGTTATTTCAAGCATTTGGCAGAGGAGAACTTGATGAGATTGGAAACTGGTGGTGATGGGCAGGATGGAGGAAGGGCTTCCTCCCCCCTACCCCCTGCCACCGAGCCCTGGGGGTGGTGGTTCTCCTTCTTCCGTGGTCCTGGTGGGCATCCATGGAGAGGGACACGGGATAATTGGCTTACTGCATTCACATTGCTTTGTAAAAGTATTTCATTGGGCCTCTGGGAGGGAAAGAGCCCTTGACCACTGTCACCGAGGACTCCCAGCCTCCTTGTCTCAGGACAGAGTACCCTGAGCAGAGTATCCTACAGACAAGCTGTAGGAACTGTTCCTGGAGTCTGTCCCTCCTTGTCCCTCAGGACTCTCTCCTGGGGCTATTTCATGCTGCCCAGTGGTTAACTGCTGGCTGCTGGAGCCTCTTTGCCACAGGTGCAGAACGCCCAAGGTAACTGGAGTTTACATCCCTAGGGCATGGCTCTTGGCCAATGACTGGTGAGCACAAGAACTTGGCAGCCAAGCTCCCTCACCTTGAGGGAGAACAAACTCTGAGGCATAAAAATGTATCCTCCAGAGCTCCCCAGGGGGTCAGGTTGAGGCCAGAACTTCTCTTGTTTCTAACCTGCATCCTTTTTCTTTCTGGTCTCTCCTGCGAGTCCTTCCTGAAGAAGCTGCTTGCAGGAAACTCATCTCAAGAGTGTGCTTCCAACTCAGGCAGTTGGTGTTCTGAGGGATTTTAGGACTGGCTCCCATGATGGGCTCGAACCCCCTACTGCCAGTGGTCATTCTTCATTGCAATGACCATGTTCTGACCTGTGGTGGCGCAGTGGATCAAGAGTTGACCTGAAACACTGAGGTCGCCGGTTCAAAACCCTGGGCTTGCCTGGTCAAGGCACATATGGGAGTTGATGCTTTCCGCTCCCCCTCCCTTCTTTCTCTCTCTCTCTCTTTCTGTCTCTCTTCTCTAAAATGAATAAGTAAAAAAAAAGAAAAAAAAAGATCAAAGCAAAAATAAGTGACATAGACTAAAAAAAATTAAAAAAAAATTCATAACCATGGCTCTAAAACAAAGTGTGTCTACGTGGTGTCTGCACTCTACTGTAAGGAGAGCTGTAAGTGAGTGCTCAAGAAAGTTGGTGTAGAGCCTGTGACTCTGTGCAGAGACCCAGCGGCCTTTCTCCATGACTATGATTTAGTTAGGTTGTCCCTTTGCATGCGGATAGGCCTGGGCAAGTGGCTTCTTGCTTGCTAAAATCCAAGGAGACTTTGAGTCAAGTTCTCCTCTCTTCGATTTAAAAGGAGGCCACACAGCCCTTCGCGCTTTGGGAGCACGCCCGTTCCCTGTGCTCTGCCAGCCTCTGCAGCAGGCAGCAGGCTCCCTTGTGTATCTGCTCCCAGCTGGAGCGAGAAGCCAGCTCAGGCTCCAGGGCTCAACAAACTCTGAGATGAACAGTTTCACCTTCAGGAAATGCATATAATCTGTGAATAAGTGTTGGTCTCTGCCCTTGATAGGAGCCTTTTGACCAGTGTCCAGCTTTGGGTGTCCTAACATTTACACCTGACTTTTCTCAGAAGAGTTGAAGTTTGGCTTGGAACAGAGAGAGGAGTCACTCCCAGTAAGGGGCCCTATCTGTGAAAGGAGGAAAAATAGGCCTTCTCTGCTGGAAGGCAAAGGGTTGGACTAGATACGCTTTGAAGTCCCTTCCTTTTCTAGCAATCAACTCTTGCCTTTTTTGCAAGTGGAAAAATGCATGTGTGGAGAGAGAGACAAGTAGGGCTACCTGGAGAGCCATGCTCAAAGCTCCAGTTGCCTGGCAGCAGCCGAGGAGTGGGGAGTGGGGACTCAACAAGTTGCTGGTGCCGCATTCTCAGACAGCTTCCCACACGGTGGGCATCTGCACTCACACTGAACGCGTAGTGCCTGAAGCCCATGGGCTCCCTGCTCAAACACAAAGCCTGCCTTTGGCCTGCATTAAGAGAATATAGATAGCAGGTGGGCAAGTACCTTGGCTGATACACCCCAGGTGTGCTCAGCAGCTGTGCTATGTGGCCTCTCTGTGGGATGGTAAGAACAGAGTGGGCGGTCTCCTCTACCTGTACCTTGGAAGGTTTCCCAATAAAGCCCACTTCTTTGTCTATACTGAGTGACTTCGCCTGCCTTGTCTCAGTGTTTAGAAGTGAATTCACCTTATATAATAACACATCTTGAGTGGAAGCACCCTGTTTGACACATGTCCTGAAACACCTGCTAGACACCCGGCGTGGCAATGGTTTCTTTCATCCGGCTGACTGTGAGTATTATTGGAGTAAAACAGTCAAGGACGAAGGAATCATCCAGAGGATAAAGAGAAGTTTGTATAAAGAAAAAAAAAAACCCTACATGCCCCCACCTGGTATCTGAGTGAGTAGCTGATACGTGTGGTTGGATGCTGGGGTGGAGTACTCTCCTAGGGATGGAGTCTCCCAGGGGCTGCTGCATTAACATTTCTTTTCTGGTCAGGAAGGGAGGACGAGTAAACAGGCTCAGCTAAAGCTTGCCTAGAAGGACAGGTCATTAAAAAAAAGATGTTTCTCTATATCTAAAATTCATGGAGAGATTCTGAGACGTGTTGTTGAGCCAAGTTCATTGATATGAGAGTGAACACCTCCAGACTCTTCTTTTTTTTTTTTTTTTTTCATTTTTCTGAAGCTGGAAACAGGGAGAGACAGTCAGACAGACTCCCGCATGCGCCCGACCGGGATCCACCCGGCACGCCCACCAGGGGCGGTGCTCTGCCCACCAGGGGGCGATGCTCTGCCCATCCTGGGTGTCGCCATATTGCGACCAGAGCCACTCTAGCGCCTGAGGCAGAGGCCACAGAGCCATGCCCAGCGCCCGGGCCATCTTTGCTCCAATGGAGCCTTGGCTGCGGGAGAGGAAGAGAGAGACAGAGAGGAAAGCGCGGCGGAGGGGTGGAGAAGCAAATGGGCGCTTCTCCTATGTGCCCTGGCCGGGAATCGAACCCGGGTCCTCCGCACGCTAGGCCGACGCTCTACCGCTGAGCCAACCGGCCAGGGCCAGACTCTTCTTAAGTGGGAGAGCTTCTTAGTGACCAACTGAGTTTTAAAGAACTCTCATGAAGGGGAAAACCTTGCTTTCAATGTTTGGGAGAGCCAGGTTTTCATTAAAATCATGTATGAACCACAGGAATTCTCCTTTTTCCTCTGTCTATAGGATCATCAAGTGGGCTTACTGTAGTTGTGTGTGTGTGTGTGTGTGTGTGTGTGTGAAAGAGAGAGAGAGAGAGAGAAAGAGAGAAAGAGAGAGAGACTGATTTAGGGCCCATGGTTCATTTAGAGACGCCCACCAGAGTTCATTGACCCTGACCATTCACAGGCTCTTGCACCCACTTTTGCCTCACGGACACCTGGTATTGGGTGGAGAGACATGTGTTAGCCCACCCTGCAGAGCTGGCCCTCGGCCCGGCTGGAAACATACTTAGCCTCTAAAGCCAGAGCAAACACTCCAGCTGCCTCTGGAGCAGCGGCGGATGTCCCAGAATGCCTCAGGGTGCAGTTGCCGTACAAATCCGTGGTTGCCTGAAAGGGAAGATATCAGAAATGAGTTGCACTATTTTGAACATCAAAATAGTATGGAGCAGAGGATAATCTGTTTTTTTTTAAACTTAAACTCTGCCTTCTTCTGATAAAGATTAAGATGAAGCTAAGGATAACCTTAGCACCCATGTATCTATTTTGCCATACATTTTATCTGATTTTCTTAGTAACCTATGCAAAAAGGAACACAATCAGTTAAAGTTACAGAGTCTACAAGATAAAAGCAAGCCAGCTGCCCAGAGAAGCATATCTTCAGCTATTCCAGGGACCTGGGGGACATTTATTTTCTGGATCCTAAAATGAGTCACAAGTCAGTATCACCACCACGAAGTCAATACCATGGTGGGTTTTGTGGTGTTGGCATCTGCTTTTGCATCAACATTTCTTTTCTGTTCAGGAAGGAAGGGCACTCTCAGGGAGGGACAAGTAAACAGGCTCAGCTAATGGTTGCCTACAAGGACAGGCCATTAAAAAGAAAATATATCTCTATATCTAAACTTCACAGGGAGATTCTGAGACATGTTGAGCCAAGATAACCAATATGAGAGTGGTCACCTCCACACTCTTCTTGAGAGGGAGATCTTCTTAAGGATCAACTGAGTTTTAAAGAACTTTCACAAAGAGAGAAACCTCCCTTTCAATGTTTGGGAGAGCTAAGTTTTCATTAAAATCATATATTATAAATGAACCACAGGAATTGTCCCTCTTCCTCCGTTGGTAGGATCCTCAAGTAGGCCTATTATTTTGAGGAACAAAGTATCAGGGAGGTTTAAAGGCATCTATTGGAAAAAGAATTATAATATTCAGAGGGAACTCAAGGCCCTTTCAGCTCTAGCAAAAAGAGTCATAGAGAAGTTAGGGACAAAGTGACACCATTGGAAGGCCCTTGGGGCAGGGAGTTGAGTTTCTGGGGGGGTGAAAGAAGCACCTTTATCACCGTCCCTTCCTGTTCTGCTCTTCCCCCGTTTGGCCTATATCTCTCATAGGGTAAGAGAGGCTGAAGCCTACTTTGGTCAGGAGGAGCTGGCACACTCTCTGTCGTCCCCAAGACCAAGTGGGAGCCTAGGAGGGCTCATGGGGGAGCCAGGTCGAGGACTGAGTCTCCCATAGGCAATGGGATCTCCAGGCTCACCTGAGGGCCTGGCCAGCTCACCCAAGCAGAGCCCTGGTGGGAATTTGGAACAGAGCACTTGTTGGTAACAATGAGTGTGTTCCGAGCTGCTGCCCTCCTCTCCTGGGAATCCCCACTGAGGTGGTGGCCAGGCAGAATGTGACTAACTCAGCGGCTCTATTGAACCACGTACTAAATTCCTGGCTTGGCACTCTGGGAAAGGGCTGATCTGTGAGTGAAATACTCAGAGAGAGAGATCCAAAAAGGTTTGTTACACTCTACTGATATTTACTTCCAAGGGGCTTAGAAAATTCACCATTATACCTAGGAAGGAAGAGCTGCTCATAAAACTGCAATAAGCAATCTGAGCTGGTGGATTTTTTTTTAACGAGATAAAGAGAGAGAAAGGGAGAGAGATGAGAAGCATCAAGTCATAGTTGTGGCACTTTAGTTGTTCATTGATTGCTTCTTATACGTGGCTTGACCAGGAGGCTCCAGCTGAGCCAGTGACCCCTTGCTCAAGCCAGTGGCCTTGGGCCTCAACCCAGTGATCTTTGGGCTCAAGCTAGCAACCATGGGGATATGTCCATGATTCCACGCTCAAGCCGGTGACCTCGGGTCTCGAACCTCCATCCTCAGGGTCCCACGTTGATGCTCTATCCACTGTGCCACCTGGTCAGATCTGAGTCTGTGATTCTTAATCTTTTATTTTGTTTTCTCAATCACTGAACTATTTTAAACTACGACGAAAAACCACTACTCTTTCCCTGAGAAAGTATACATGTGTGCTCGATTTGGGGAGGTTTACAGACCCCAAAATGCCCATCCATAGATGTTACTTAAAAATTATTATAATACATGGATGGGTTCTTAGCTCAGATGGGGTGGGGATGCAGCGACCCAGTTCTTTATATTAGTTCTCCTTATTAGTGACCTTCTGGGACAACTTTTTGATAAACCACACTTTGTATATAAACCATTATTTATATATCAAAACAATAAATTTCAAGAAAGACAATCTGTGAAAAATGAGATGCGAGTGGGACATCAGGCCCTTGCTTTCAATCTGCACATCTCACAGATATCACAGATATCTCTGCTTGGATGACAAAGCCTTATCAGGATGCAAGAGAATGGATCTCCCCTCAGAACATCCCCTGACTTTTTAGGGAAGTGGGTAGCTTCCTTCCCTTGAAGTCACAGTGCCCATGCATGACATCACAGTGCCCGTGCATTCCTCAGCCTCCCAGAGGGCCAGTGGCTGCACTCACCACTCCGGCCTCGGGGTTCCTCTTCCTCCCATTGCTGAAGGTGGAGGCCAGGGTGGAGGAGCAGCTCTCGTCGTACAAGGCTGTCCTGCCGTCGTTGATGGCGGAGTTGATGGAGATGGTCCACATGCTCGAGGCATAGCCATCGCAGTTGCAGTCGTCATAGCTGCCACCATCCCCGGAGGCCCACACATAGATGCTGCCTTTGCCGCCTCGGCCCTAGGGAGTTCAGAAGACATACTGCCACCTCGCATGCCTGTGAGCACCAGGGCTTTAAGGGGGTCCTGCCAGGGGTTGGGGGTCCAGGTCTGGGGAGAAAGATGGAGGGAGAACTGGACTTGGGTTTCATTAGCAGCTCATCCAAATGACTGGATTTGGTTCTGTCTGCCATGGAAACCATCATCCTCTAGTTGGGCACTGTGTTTTGTTTTTTCAGAAAGTAGTCAACATATAAAGTCATCCAAATTTACAATTTAAGATGGAAGAATCTCTGTAACATTTACAAATAAACTACTTTTAAAAAATCAGAAAGAAAAATAAAAAAAAAATCCCCCTAGGCCTAGGTGCAATCATTGTTATCCAATTCTTATGTATCTTCAGATATTTTTCAGCAAAAATGTAAGTATATGTATATATTTATACTTAGCTATATAAGATAGAAAAAATTTATATCTTTTATATATAGTTATATACCTTTTATAAAAATGACATATATAGATATTATAAGTATAAAGTATACATTTTATGCCAAAATATAGAAATATTATAAATCACATATGTATATATATCTTCATATATATAATATATATGTAATATTTATGTACACATACACATATGTACATGTTCAGGGTAGGGCAAAAGTAGACTTCCAGTTGTGAATACACTAAACAGAATTTATTTTTTTATTATTATTTATTAACTATTATATTGTTTTCCATATGAATAACTGTAAACCTACTTTTACTCTGCCCTGTATATACATATAAACAAACACATATTAGATAATGTATATATATGTGTGTGTATATATATATATATACATATATCTGTTTGTCTATATACATGTATATATTTTTTACCCAATTGGATCATACTAGAATTCTTTTAAACATGATACTATATGACATTTTACTTCTGCAGGGGAACACCAAATATAGGAAGAAACTCTCCTATATGATCAGGTAAAACAGAGCAAAAATAACTTTAAACATATAACAATATGCATAGTGTTATAACCATATGTTAATTAGTTATGTGTCAAGCTTGTCATAAATACCTATAGTTAGTGTTTTTTTTTTTTTTAATTAATGAGAGGAGGGGAGACAGATTTCTGCAGGCGCCTCAACTGGGATCACCTGGCAAGCCCATTAGGGGGCGATGCTCTGCCTATCTGGGGCCCTTGCTGTGTTGCAAGAAGAGCCATTTTTTAGCACCTGAGGCAGAGGCCATGGAGCCATCTCAGCTCCTGGGGCCATCTTGCTCCAATCGAGCCATGGCTGCACTAGGGGAAGAGGAGAGAGAGAGAGAAAGAAGTGAGAGGGGGAAGGGTGGAGAAGCAGATGGGTGCTTCTCCTGTGTGCCCTGGCCGGGAATCAAGGCCTGGACATCCACACGCCAGGCAGATGCTCTACCACTGAACCAACCAGCCAGTGCCACTTTTCTGGTTTGAATGAAACTTCTTTTGCTGTTTCCTGTCTTCTAGGAGTATTTTCTTCACTCACCACCCAGAAGGCCATTCCCTCTGGTTTCCTGTGTTCTGATCCAGGGTGATAGGGCTGCAGCTACTCTGCTCCCCTGTGGGCTGAGTGGAGGTGAGCAGCGGCGTGTAGCCTCCCCCTTCTCCATAGCCTGGCCCAGGCCATTAGGCAACCCTCTAGGGGCAAGAAGACAGACAGAAGCTATGGCATGAAAAGATTGTCCCTGCATAGCTACCAGGGATCCATGGTCTTGACTTGGTGGTTTTTAAGGGTGGAGATGCCAGAGGAAAGAAGATGACACTCGACAACCGCCAACGTCTCTCTGCCTCCTTCCTGACCATGAGAAATGACGTTTTGATTGCTTCTAACAGGACTTGAAGTTAATTAGCCTGTGATCGATTGAGTTGATACGTTAACAAAGATTTATTCAACCATTAGCTGAGAACTGTCCTCCAGGTCTTTGGCAAATCTATACGGAAAAACTCCATCCAAATAAGCAACTGCTTTCAGAAAACAGGACAGAGAGAGAAATGGATCATCCTTCCAGCTGGTATAGGGCAGTGGTCCCCAAGGCCCGGGCCATGGACCAATACCAGTCCGTGGGCCATTTGGTACCAGTCCGCAGAGAAAGAACTTACATTATTTCAATTTTATTTATATTTAAGTCTGATGATGTTTTATTTTAAAAAAATGACCAGATTCCCTCTGTTACATCTGTCTAAGACTCACTCTTGATGCTTGTTTCGGTCACGTGATACATTTATCCGTCCCACCCTACAGGCTGGTCTGTGAAAATATTTTCTGACATTAAACTGGTCTGTGGCCCAAAAGAGGTTGGGGACTACTGATGTAGGGGATTGTGTTCTCAAATAGATCCAGATGTGGGCTCAATGTCAAGAAATGGCACCTTTTGAAAGTGAAACAGATTTAAACCAGGGCCAAAGGGTCTTTACCCAATCAGTTCACAGGGGGCTGCTAGCTTTGCTCAAAGAATCAGTGCTAGAAGCGCTCTCTGAGCACAGGCCTCCAGGAGCCCTACACACTGCTGCTCTCTCTCAGAACTCTGCACTATGGAAACAAATCCGGGGGTCCCTGCTGGTTGACAACAGCTATGGCCCAGTCAAATTCACTGCCACAGTGGATGCCATTAACTTCCACACTTGTGAGGGAGGTCATTCTAGACCAGTCTGTGGCTTCCTCCCTAGCTGACCACAGATATATGGGTGAGGCCGGCTGACATTAGCTGAGGCTGGTCTGGATTGGCAGAACAACCCAGCTGATGTGTATGCAGACTGTAAGCAACTTAAATGATTGTTATTTTAAGCTACTGAGTCTTGGGGCAGTTTGTTATGTGGCCTAGTTCACTGATACAGAAAGAGCAACTCTGAAGGGTTAGCAGCAAATATTTGTATTGGAGTGTAAGATTTGCCCACAAGAATATTTTGATTCCTATGACTTTTAAGCTTCATTTTCTAAGCAAAATAGACCATGTGAGGCAATAATAATTACATCTTTGTTTCTCATGACTGGGTATTAGCACCAAAGAGTCCCTGGTTCCAAAGTAAGATGGACCAGGGAGGAGAAAACCCTCATTCTTGGCTCAGATCAGTGGGGAGAAGGCGTCTCTAAGAGGACTGAGAGCTGGTTATGGGATGAGTCTGTAGTGGAATGCCATTTACCTGTTGTAAAAATAATATAAGCAGAGTCACTTTACAATGGGGCCAGAACTGCCATCCTAGAAGGTCTGCCTTGCACCTCTCACTCCTCAGACCTTTAGAATGTTAAAACAGGGTAAAATAACCTTTGGACTGGGCCTAAAGCAAATGCTTGCAAACAACAACAAGAAAACCAATTAGCATCACTATGTTAGTGCATCTGCACCTATGGAAATTCCTTCCTTCTATTGACTTAAATGTCTCCCTTCCCTTTCTCATAAATACCCCTTGCTTTGCCTCCTAATCAGAACATTTTGGGTTTCTGCCTGAATCAGTGCTCCTGAATAGCTATTCTTTTGTATCTCAAATAAATGCTTGTTACCTCTCACTCTGGCTTTTTCTCTTTAGGTTAACATTGTTAAAACGATGCCCCAAGATCCAGTTCTGCCCCCAGCTTCACCTGAACAGAAACAGGGCAGGAATCAAGACACAACAACTGTGACCCCCAGTCAAACAATAATCAGTTGGAGAATACAACAGAAAAAACTGGGATGATAATCAGAGTAAGCACTTCTATGGCACTTACTGTATGTCAGAGACTGTTCTAAGTACTTTATATATTGACCTTTGAATCCTCACAGCAATCCTATGTGGCAGCATCACCTACACTGGCTACACGAAGGGTAAGTACTTAGGAAGAAACTGAAAAAGCAGAAAAAATAAAAAAAGAGCCAAGTACTGAAGAACACTTTGAAACTCTGTGGAAGGACAGATGACTTGGCCCACTGGAAAGATACATCAACAGGTCATGTTCTTGGATAGACAGCATCAAAGCATTGACAGTTTTCCCAAAGTTAACTTACGGATTGAACATCATACTAATGCATCTACTGATCATCTGAGATCCAGTCAGGCAAACATTGCCACACTGAGCAGTTCAACAGAGGGAATTTTTTTTTTTTAATCTTATTTTTATTAATTTTAATGCAGTGACATTGATGAATCAGGGTACATATGTTCCGAGAAAACATCTCCAGATTATTTTACCTTTGATTATGCTGCATACCCCTCACTTAAAGTCAATTCGTCCTCCGTCACCTTCTATCTGATTTTCTTTGTGCCCCTACCCTCCCCCCCACTCCCTCCCTCTCCTTCCTTGCCCCTTCCCCACCCCTCCACCCCACGCCCTGTTACCATCACATTCTTGTCCATGTAACAGAGAGAATTTTATCCAGGGAACAAAGAAGAGCCAGAAACTCCAAGAAGGCGAGGGAGGTCACCCAGAAAGTAAGTCGGGAGGAGATGGCTCAGAAGCCTGCACTGGGGGGTGAGAGCTGGTCCCATGAGGGTGGGCTGTCTTCTGGGGAATGTCCACCTTTTTTGCAGGGCATGGTCAGAGAACAGAATGGCAGTCAGATCAGACCAGCCTGCACTGTTGACATGGGAATTGCCTACTCCCCTTCTTCTCCCCTTCTACATTTTTTTCCCAAGTGAGAGGAGGGGAGATGGAGAGACAGACTCCCTCATACTCCCCAACTGGGATTCACCCAGTAACCTCTGTCTGGGGTCGATGGTCTGCCCATTTGGGGCTGCTTCCAACCGAGCTATTTTAAGTGCCTGAGGTGGGGATCCATCTTCAGCAGCTGGGCTGATGCACTCAAATAAATTGAGCCATGGCTGCAGGAGAGGAAGAGAGAGAGAGAGAGAAGGGGAGAAGCAGATAGTTGTCTCTGCTGTGTGTCCTGACAGGAATTGAACGCAGGACTTCCACATGCTGGGTCAATGTTCTACAGCTGAGCCAATTAGCCAGAGCTACCCCTTCTACATTTTTTAAATTGATGTATAATTGACATACAATATTATTATCATTTTTGAAGGTGGCAAGTCCATTTAGATAAAATTAGGTATGTGGTGCAAGTCCATTTTGAATTCTGTCTTTAAATCAGTCTTTTGTTGCTTGGGAAGATTTTTGCCTCTCTAGTTTTCCCACATGAGAATTTTTCACCTAGGTACTACTGATGGTATTTAACTACCATATTTTCTAACCAGGGGTATTTTGCGTCCAAGGGGGACCAAAATTGAGACAATTTTGGTGGTCACAACTGTGTGTGCTTGACAACACAGATCTACTACTAGCATTTAGTGGATCTACTACTAAACTTACAATGCATAGGACAGCCTCCTACACCCCCACAACAAAGAATGATCTGGTCCAAAGTGCCGGTAGTGCTGAGGCTGAGAGACTGCTCTAACCTGTTGGCAAATGGCACTGAGTTTGAAGCTGCTGGTTTCTAGGACATAGCCTAAAGAGCTTCTCACAAAACCAACCTTTAAAAAAAGTTCATGCAGATTTTGTATTGTGCTCATAATATAAAAATAATGTCACATATTGCTTTTAGGTATCAGTCTAGGTAAAGTTTCAGCTAGAACTGTGACTCTGCATGTCCCAAGCCCCTGGATCAGAGGAGGTGAAAATCCCACTTTGAGAGACTTGAGGCTAAAGTGAATCAGTCCCTGAACCCTAACCAATACACAGTGACCCAGGCTAATGACCAGGCCAGGACCTGGCCCAGGGCGTTACCTGCAGATGTTGGTGAGACCAGTCTTCTGGTATACCTTGCCTTTTCCTAGACACTCAACTATATTGTTTTATTTCAGTCATCTTGACATCTTAATATAACATTGATAGACTTAAAAAGTTATTGTATTATGAAAATCATATTCAGTGTAGAATAATTAGAATATAGATAACAAAGAAGAAAATAAAAATCTTTTATAATCTTCCATGACTAGAAAATCACTGTTGATATTTTGTGGATTCCTGTAAGTTTGTGGCCTTGCTTACAATATATTTCTAACTATCATTAGAATAATGTAATTATTCTTCTGCACCACAATTTTTTTTTAATTTTTATTTTTTGTATTTTTCTGAAGTTGGAAACAGGAAGGCAGTCAGACAGACTCCTGCATGCGCTCGACTGAAATCCACCTGGCACGCCCACCAGGGGGCGATGCTCTGCCCATCTGGGGCATCGCTCTGTTGCAACCAGAGCCAGTCTAGCGCCTGAGGCAGAGGCCATGGAGCCATCCTCAGCGCCTGGGCCAACTTTGCTCCAATGGAGCCTTGGCTGCAGGAGGGGAAGAGAGAGACAGAGAGGAAGGAGAGGGGGAGCGGTGGAGAAGCAGATGGGGGCTTCTCCTGTGTGCCCTGGCTGGGAATCGAACCCGGGACTCCCGAACGCCAGGCCGACGCTCTACCACAGAGCTAACCGGCCAGGGCTGCACCACAATTTTTTATTAGTCTCTTTAAATAGCCATTCGATAATTTACTCTTTTTCTTAGACATATGTGGAAGGTTATTTCTAAGTTTTCAAGTGCTGCAGTGAACAACATTTTATATATGTCTTTGTATCTCTATTTATTTCCTCAGGTAGAGTTTTTAGGAGAAGGAATCTTAGATGAAAAGGAGTGAATGTTTGAAGAGTCTTGATCCATATTACCATGCTATTGCTCTTTAGAAAGCTTGTTCACAATCTGTGTTTCATTAGCAGTGCATAACAATGCAACATCCAGCCCATTTGGACCAATATTTAGAATCATTAAAAAGAAAAGTTCTGTCAACTGGTAGGCAAAAATGTGACCTCATTGTTTGGAGTTATTTTTTTCCCATTAATAGTTGAATTTATCTTTATATATCTTTACTGCTCATTTGTGTTCTTGCTTTATAAATAGGAAAGCACCAAGCCATCAAAGATAATATCCTTTGCTTACTATTTTTTCTTTCATAATATTCTTTTTATTGATTTGTTAGCACTCTTTCTTTTTTATAATTTTATTTTTTTTTAATGGGGTGACATCAATAAATCAGAATACATATATTCAAAGATAACATGTCCGGGTTATCTTGTCATTCAATTATGTTGCATCATTCTTTTTATATTAAGGATCTTAACCAAATTTCTACCACCTATATTGCATATATATATTGACCTATATTTTTCTTCTTTTTTTTGTATATTGAATTTGGACTTGCAGAAGTTTTCCCACCTTTTTTTTGAGGGAAAATCTTTTTTTATTAATAAATACAGTAAAATAAATAGAGTGATGGTTTGTTGGAGAATAAAAACTCCAACAGAATCTTAATCTCTCTCCACACTGCCTCCAGCTTGCAGCTTCTGACTTTCTGCTGTTCCCTTTGGATGATCTTTGTCTTCCTGTCCAGTGGTACAGAAATTGTCTTAAACCCACTGTCCTTAGGAGCACCAACCTTGGCTTTTGACCTTTCCCCAGCTCCCAGAGCAGTGGCTTCTTTTATTTATTTATTTATTTATTTATTTATTTATTTATTTATTTATTTTTCTGAAGCTGGAAACGGGGAGAGACAGCCAGACAGACTCCCGCATGCGCCCGACCGGGATCCACCCGGCACGCCCACTAGGGGCGACGCTCTGCCCACCAGGGGGCGATGCTCTGCCTCTCCAGGGCGTCGCTGTGCCGCGACCAGTGCCACTCTAGCGCCTGAGGCAGAGGCCAAGGAGCCATCCCCAGTGCCCGGGCCATCCTTGCTCCAATGGAGCCTTGGCTGCGGGAGGGGAAGAGAGAGACAGAGAGGAAGGGGGGGGGTGGAGAAGCAAATGGACGCTTCCCCTATGTGCCCTGGCCGGGAATCGAACCCGGGTCCCCCACACGCCAGGCCGACGCTCTACCACTGAGCCAACCGGCCAGGGCCAAGCAGTGGCTTCTTTAGGGATCTTGTTCCCAGTCATCTTTTTGGCTGGGGAAGCCACACCATTCTCACCCTTGGTTACTATGGACTTTGAACTCTGAGCCTTAGCTTTGGTTTTCCTGTGGGTCTTAGCATGTGGGCTGTTCTTTTTGCCTTTAACGTCTGACTTCCCATGAGGTAGGAGGGGCCTTTGTGGTCTTGTGTGGCTGTCAGGGGCCCTCCTGGCCTTGCTCACTCTTGCTTCTCCATCCGTGGTCTGGCTACTTTTCTTGGGGGCTTTCTCCTTGGTCTCACCAGGTCTCCTGAGGGCCAGCATGATGACATAGTTGGTGTCATCCTGGGAAGGATTTATTGTTTTTTATATATATTATTATTTTTTATGTGCTCAAGCTAATTTGAAGCTGCCAGGGGCCACTTTGGCCTTGGCGATGGTAGGCCTGACAAGGAGGCCACTTTGCATGCTAGTGCCCTAGGCCCGCTTCAGCAGGAACATGAGCTCAGTGGCACCTACTGTAGGGTCCTTCCACAGGATATAAACCTTTAACAGCCCTGCCGAGCCACCGATGTGCCCGGTGCTGCTGTCCTGCATGCAGCGCCTCCAGCACCCTGCACAGTGAGGTGGGTGGCGGACAGCGCTCTGCTGGCGGTACGGCGATGCTATGGCTTGGGCCTGCCTTTTCAGTCCCAGACCACCTGGACATGGAGGTCATGGAGGTTAGGGAGACAGAGAAGGTGAAGGGGTTGTTAGATACCATGCTCCTGGGAGCCACTGCACAGGCAGATGCAGACCCAGACAGTCTCACTATATATTGATATTTTTATATCTATTCTTTTTTACAAATACATATTTTAAATATCATATAAAACAATGTGTTAATGTACAAATATTGCCTTTCTTCACTCACAATTCATGACATAATTTCATTCAAACTATTCACAAATGTCTTTGACATTTGTTTGTCCTCACTAGGTCATTGATTACCTTCCTGAGTCACCTGCAGCTATTCCGGGCCATTATGATAATCATTGGTGCTGTTTGCCAAATATTTCTAGCTGTCTACCCCCTGGGCCTATGAGAAAGTCCCCTTGTAGTTGGGTGGGGTCTTGTAAGCCATTAAATTAAATTAATTAATTTTTTGATGAGGGAGAGAGAGAGATACAGGAAGGGAGAGAGATGAAAAGCATCAACTTGTAGTTGCATCACTTTAGTTGTTCACTGATTGCTTCTCATACTGCCTTGATTGGGAGGCTCCAGCCGAGCTAGTGACCCATTATTCAAGCCAGTGACCTTGGGCTCAAACCAGCAAACTTGGGCTTCAAGCCAGCAACCTATGGGTCATGTTGATAATCCCATGCTTAAGCCAGTGACCCTGAGCTCAAGCTGATGAGCCTGTGCTCAAGCTAGATGAACCCATGCTCAAGCTGGTGACCTTGGGGTTTCTAACCTGGGACCTCAGCATCCCAAGTGGACGCTTACCCACTGTGCCACCACTGGTCAGGCTTGTAAGCCATTTTAATCAATGAATTGTGAGTAGGAATGACTTATCAGTTACTAGGCTGAACCAGTTACTGGTCAGTGCCAGATGCCACTCAGTTTTCACTGTCCCTCTGCACATTGACTGGCAATGTTCCAGATGTCAGCCCTGATCCCCAAGAGACTGTGACAAGCAGAGCCTCCTGTGATCATGATGAATGTGTAGCTGAATAAGAAATCTTTGTGATTTGAAGCTTCTGAGCTTTGGGGCTGCTTGTTACCACAGCATAAGGTAGCCTTTCCTGACTGATACAGTTCATCCTGCTCACTTCCATTTAGGTTATATGCAGAGCATCAAAAAAAGGAAATCTCTGAGTATTGCAGTCCCTGGAATTTTTATCCAAAACCACAAGTAGCCATTTGTATAAAATTAGCACGTTGCTTTTTTCACTTCTCCCTAGATGTATATTCTTACTCCTGAAAACTTAACCACCTACTGAATTGCTTTGTACTTTTTAAGTATGAGTAAAAACCTTCTAATTTGAAAGATGTTAAGTACTACACAAGTAGGGTGAATAGTACAATGACTCCCAATATTCATCATTCAGCTTTAACAATGACCAGACTAACAGGTTTTTTTTAAAAAAAGGTTTTATATAATAATACTTATTACTCATTTTTGTTAAATATTTTCCCTTTGAGTTATGCTTAGAAAGTTTCTCTCTGCCACAACAGCAGTGATGGAGTCATATTTCTGTGCAACTGTTTCATGTTTTCATTCTTTATCTGCTTCTCTGTACATGGCATGCTGACGGTGGTGGGGAAGCCACACAGGGCCCGAAGTGGGCGACGGGGAGTGGAGCCCCTGAGAGGGGTTGGGCTTACTTTCAGACAACTACTGGCCACACCTGTAGGGAGAGGGGATTGGTCCCAATCTATGTATCTTCAAGAATGGGTATTGAGACAGGGAATTGGGAGCAGGTAGTTAATTTGAGGGCAGGTAATCTCAAGAAGTGTTAGTGGGCGATGGGGGGGGGGCCTGAGAGAGAAGGGAGAAAAGGCAGGCACGTGCGAGCTGACGCAGATTCCCCTGTGGGAGCTGAGCTCAGTCCCCCTGGGGGCCCCAGGAACCTGCCACCAGGACAACGAGGCTGGCGGCTGCCCCTTGGATGTTAACGCCCCATGGAGCACACACTATGGAGTGTAATTACAGTGCCAAGAAGATGCCAAGGCAGAAGAGCAGGGAGGATGGTTGGCCTCGCTGGAGCTGTGTGCTGCAGCCCTCCACGGGTGCCACCAGGTTGGGGGGGGTGCATGGCGCCCCCATCAGGTCTAGTGGAGGTCCCCAGGAGTGGGGCAAGAGTGTCAGAATCTCCGAGAGGCAGGACAGAGGATGGTGCTGTCACCTGAACCCCACTAATCCCGCCTTCTATTTCTTATCAGAAGTGAGAGGAGGGCTTGTAGCTGCGACAACTGTTTCAGAGACTGAACTACACACTCCTTCCTGTGACAGCCTGTGCTCGGTGGAGAACCTTCGTTTGCTTTTAGAACATAAATCGGCTCGTGGAGGACTTCTGAGAGCTTGGCAGGAGGCATTCGTTGCCTGCCAGAGGCCTGCACTTGCTGCCACCGTATCAGACGCACTGCTCGACTTAAATTTCCGCAGGCGGCACCAGTGCCTCGTGTGGTCCGATCCTGATTATTCTGTCTCCCTAGGCAGCCCTCCCTCCGCCCTTTTCTGGATGCTGGCATTTCAGCCTGCCTCTTGCAAGTGGCCCCTCTCTAGTCCATTCCAGTCTGACGATCTGGGATCTGAGCTTGTGCTCTTTGCAACCCCCCAGGGAATAAACAAGCAATGCTTTATCTCATGTATGCTCAGAGGATTTTTTATAGCCTTGCCTTTAACCATTTGTAAGATCTTCCCTTTCGTAGCAACCCTGAGGTGATTAATAAGAAGCTGAGGGACAGTCATTGGAGCCAGCCAAAGACATGCCGGGGTTCCTCTGGGCGGCCGCGTTTCCTCAAGATGTGGAAAAAAGCTCATGAATCAACTGTCACTTACTGTCCTCTAGTGTTATCTGAATTCTCCTTTTGGTTGTTAGAGTAATATAAGATGCGGCATCCCATAATGGCTGGCCTTTGTCACTCCAACAGTCTCTACGCAAAGGCTACATCTTTCTCTGGCCAGCCAGCACGTGGTCTGGTCCTTTAATGTCTAGGGAGCAATGACTCTAGGTCTCACATGAGCTTTACTCAAACTGCACTCTGGAGATTGTAGCAGAGATGGTGGTGGGTATCGGCCCGTATCCCTTAGACCTTCTATATTCTGTGCACTGGGAAGTTCCAAATGTCAGCTCAGGTAGGTATCTCTTTGTCTAAGGGCTTTCTCCCAAGAGGCTGAAGGCTGCTCTGCACACCTACTGTGGGCTAAGAGCACTGGGGCATTTACTTAGACAATGACATTTGCTCCCTTGTCACCAGGTAGGATAACCTGGGTGTGTTCTACATGGCTTTCTGGTTTCCCATTGGGATTAAGCTCAGTTGCTTACTGTGTCAGCTAGCTCAAAGCACAGCCAATGTTGGTCCTTTTCCTCCCTGCCATACCTCCCTCTTCACTACTGGTGGTCCCTTGACTTCCCAAATTAATTATGTGAACTCAATCCTTTTCTCAGGGTCAGCTTCTGGGGGATCCCAAACTAAGACAGAAATTACTTATTAGATGCCTCATAATTCAGGAGTCTCTGACTGCCATCCACTTCCCATATATAATGTGAAGATAGCTTTAACTATAAATTCAACATGTAGACTATGAAGTTAAAAAGGAAAAGACTAAGATAAAGGGGAAATTTTCCTCTTTTCTTTTGCTCATTTGCTCTTTGCTGCCACAAATATTTATTAAGCAAACTTGGGAAATGCAAACTCAAATCCTTAAGGAGCCAGGTAGGTGATGCTTTTGTGTGAAGCAGATGCAAGACAATTGGGAGTGGTGGGGTCTGTGGCAAATAGTACACACTAGATAAAGGTCTCTTATCCTCCTTTTCCTCTTCCTCTTCTTTTTCATCCTTGTTATGTTGGCCAAACAAAGCCTGTTTGCAGGATGCTAAAGTTCAAAGGTAAGCATAAGAACTGCTTTTGTGTAAAGGGTAGTTATCCGACTTCTTTGTTTAGGTGGAGAGCGCTTTTCAGAGGTGGATTTTTCTTTCTAATAGACCAGACAACTGAAATAACTGGCAGAAAATGTGTAATAGGAATGTATAATACATGATCACTCACACAATTCTACACTATTCAAAAATGTCACCTTGAAACCAGAAAAGAATCATCCCCACAGCCTGGGGCAAAGTCAAACGAGAAATCTTGCCTTTAAAAAAAGTTTTTTTTATCAACTCACTTCACTTTCTAAAA
Organism: Saccopteryx bilineata; assembly: GCF_036850765.1. NCBI lineage: Eukaryota > Metazoa > Chordata > Mammalia > Chiroptera > Emballonuridae > Saccopteryx > Saccopteryx bilineata. The sequence goes on from NC_089495.1 coordinate 171,530,125, forward strand.
TATTTACATGCTGTCATCTAAAGATAAGTCATAACAATTTTTCTCTTAAGTTTCAGCATGCCTGGCATGCTCTGCAAACAGTCACACTTGAAAAGGCCTTTTGAATTGCAGCAGGGGAGGCTGCAGACGGAGGAGAGAAATGCCCAGACTTGAGACACGGTGGAACAGTTCAGAAGCCTGTGGAAAATGACAGGAACCACCCAGGGACGTGGTGCATCGCATGCCATCTGCATTGTAAATTCTCCCTGAGGGCACATGGCACCTGCTCACCTGACTCTCTTTTGGCCTCGGGTGTCAAAATACATTTCTCAGTGAAAACCCTGGTCTGCTGGGGAAAGGGGGACATCTGCCAAATGTTCCCCTGGGAACATGCTGTCGCCTGGTTCTGGGCTTAGATGTGTAACCATTTCTTTCCAGCCACATAATATATGCCATAAGGAAACAAGCTGTTTGTGTGTAAAAGTTTCATCCTAGCAACTGTTGAGGGTCTGGGCACTGAAATGAGGCCACACCACCACCACCTCTCTGTGGACCGTGTGGGTAGGCCCCTCTGTAAATGGCATCATGCCACTCAAAAGTCAGGGGTCCTTGTTGCTATCTCAGACTGAATGCTAATGGCCGAGTGGTACAACCTGGTCATTAAATATCGCTTGGTAATTTCCCCACCAGGCCCCATCCTGGTGTCAATGTCCAGCCACTGTCATGGGTACCATTCACTTTCAAGGACTCAGTTTCCTATTTCTTAATTTTTTTTTTCTGGAATCCCTTTGTTGAATGCATGAGTGCCCAATGGCCTGAGGTGTGAGGTTTTTACTTGAATTACCTTAGAAAAGTTGTTCCTCCAGTCTTGGGAAACTTGTCATTTTGGGGAAAAACATGAGGGCAAAGCGAGCCTTTCATTGTGAGGAGAATGAGTGGGTATATCACTGTTGTAACTGAAGGGAAGCCGGTCCTCTAATTAGGGGTGTGTTGGTGATTGCTTAACAACCCATTCTCTGAAGAGGGCATGCAAAATCTGCATTTGTGAATTTCCATATTGAATTTCAAGTTGCCAACGTGACATCATCAGGAGCCGACTCCAGAATGGCATTGTCCCTAATGCAGAAACATATTCTTCTCCTACTATTAATTTATGAGAAAACTTGCCTGCTTCTTCTTTGAAGGACCATGTTAGAGAATGGAGGGAGGATACTTTCAAGGTCCCAGGTAAGAAGAAGAAAGTTGTACTATCAGCTATCTTGGCTATAAAAGAGAGAGCCAGGTGACATCAAGAGTAACCTGGAAACATCATCTCCATACTGCATGAGTCCTGCCAAATTCCTTTTTCGGCTGTCCTTTCCGAGATCGGAAGTAGTATGGATTTTCTAGGGCTGCCATAAACAGTACCACAAAGCTGGGCAGCATGAAGAATGGAAACATATTGTCTAGTAGTCTGATGGCTATAAGTCCAAGATTAAGGTATTTGCAGGGTTGGTTCCTTCGGAAGGCCATGAGGGAAGGCCCTGTTCTATCCCTTTCTCCTAGTGGCTGGTGGTTTGCTGCCAATCTTGCGCTCCTTGGCTTGTAGAAGCATCACCCCAGTCTCAGCCTCCATCTTCTTGTGGTGTTCGCCCTGTGTGTGTTTATGTCCAAATGACCCTTTCATACAGATGTCAGTCATATTGGATTAGGGACCCACTCTGCTCTAGTGTGACCTCATCTTAACTAATTACATCTACAATGACTCTATTTCCAAATAAGATCACATTCTGGAATACTGGGGATTAGAACTTCAACATATGAATTTGGGGGACACAAACCCATCACAGAGGAGTGCATATGAAAAAGGGACTGTGCTAGCAGCGGTCCGACTGTCCTCTGACCCTTCAGATTCTAGACTTTTCCAAGAGGACCATATTTCTTATTTTTGAAACTTAGCAGGAGGTTCTCCGCTAATTCTGGGTCAAAATCCCTCCCAAAGCTTTGGAATGGGAGCAGATGGCAGTTGTGTAGAGGGTGACAGGTCATGATAAAGGAGGGTGTGGTGGGGCCCTGTCCAAGCACAAGTACCAAGGAAGAGGAAAAAGAGATTGAAGAGATGGGTTTAAAAAGTTAGTGAGAAACAGCAATGTGAGAGCGGCCGAGCCTCGTGACTGTGGGGCCCTAGGGGGCATCTCTACATACTCCATGGCCAGTGTCTTGTGGCCACCTCGTGTCTAGAACATCTGTCTCGTTCCGGTCTGTAAGAAGTCCTGCCTGAATCCATCCCACTGCCCTCATCACTCCTTGTGCAGCCTTACAACAATAAACACCTTCAGCTGTGCTTCCTGTCCCCCAGTTCCTGGAACTCAGACACACCAGAGCATATGGCTCAGTCACCAACCCATCCAAAAGACCACCCAGATGAGGACACATAGTGTTATTACCTTCAGAAAATGAGTCACCTCTATGGCCCTCTTCTATACATAGTGAGCTTTAAAAAAACAACAACGTTATTTTATGGTCTTAGCATCTTAGGGCTACATGATACGTATCCTAGAACTCATTTAGAGTGGCACCTCTCAAATTTGAATGGGATCTTGTTAAAATGCATATTTTGCTACATCAGGTGGGTGGGTGGTGTGGGACTGAGGGTCTATATTTCTCTCAAACTTCCAGGTGGGCAGTGGCCACACTTTGAGGAGCTCTGATTTACAGAAGAAGAAAGCTGTTTTATAGAAGAAAGAGAAAGGGAGAAAGTAACTGACTAGTCTGAAGTTCCACAGCCAACGAGGGACAAGATCAAGGTCAGAACTCAGGTCTCCCAGCTCTCAAGCTCAGTTCTTCACTCATTTATGCCACTCCTTAAAAAACAACCCCTGAACAGAGGAAGCAGACCTCCTGTGATGCAATGTCAGCCCTCTGGTGAAGATGGAGATGTGGACGGGCCAGCAGAAAAGCCCATCACTCTGAGTGAAGATTCCACTCGTGCTTCCTTCCATGTGGAGCTGTGACAGCTCTGATTAGGAGAGAAATCATGGCTGGAAGGATACGCAGGCCTTGATGGGCCTGGTTGTGTTCCAATAAAACTATTTGCAGAGACAGCTGGTGGGCTGCATTTGGCCTGTGAGCCAAGGCTGGCTGACTCTTGTTCTGAGCTTGACTTACTGTTTACTCTTGTCTAGGGCCCAGATGCTTTCAATTTTTGTCCAAAGAGAGCTTTAGTTCAAGAAGACTAAGAATATGTGTAAGCAAGCAACATTCTGAGGATCCCAAGTTAGGTTTTTCATGCCTATAGTCACTCTAACCACACTGAGCTCATTTAATCAATTCTTTTACAAATTTTATACTATTTCGTATTTCAGAGGCTTAGATTCAATAGGATTACAAAAACGGATATAGGAGCAAAATCTAAGGAATAATTTTGGAGGCCATGGTTGGCGATGAGAAGGGAAGAAAAGGGATAGCAGAAAACCTAGCCTGAAAATATCTATGATGTTAGGAACAAACTTAGCTCTGAGCTTCCTGGTAGCCAAGAAAAAGAGCTAAGTGGATTAATGTCACTGGTTGAGTTCCCAAGGAGCAGAGCCAGAGGCAGGAACTGGGTTGCACCAGATGTATTGCAGGAGAGCTCTCAGGGGAATCCTGTGAGTGAGGCAGTAAAACAGGAGTGGTGAGGCGAGGCGAGGCGAGGCGAGGCTAGGCGAGGGACCCTGGATAAAGCTAAGCACTGGCCTGGCTTCAGTGCTTAGCCTAAATTGTACTGCAGAGTTGTCTCTGCTGGAGAAAAGTGGGTTGGCTCTTTCTACCCTGAATCAGTCCACATCGGTTGTGTGCTGCCCCCAAGTGTGGGTACGGGCAGAACCTTCCGGATGAGAAAATCCCATCAGCTAGGGCAATTCTCTGGGAAAGGGGCAGCTGTGAGCCATTACCAGCAAACACAGCAGCTGAGGTGGGCCACAAAAGACTTTCACAAAAGTCATATATGACTTTCCATATTTCAGTCATCAAATTTCATTTATGTATTAATTCTACACCTATCTATTGAACAGCTAGTCCACCATGTTGTCAAGTCTCAGGCTAGTCCTGAGGTTAGCTGGAGAAGAAAACGTGTGTTCTCTGGACTCAAAATGCATAAGAAAAGCAGTCTTCACTATTAACAAAAAATACAAGAGATAACAAGTGTTGTCAAGTATGTGGAGGAAAAGGAACCCTTGTGCATTGTTGGTGGGAGTGTGAATTGATACAGCCATTATGAAAATCAGTATAGAGGTTCCTCAAAAAATTAAAAATAGAACTACCATATGAGTTAGCAATTCTACTTCTGGATATATGAGGTGAAACAAAAGTAAGTTTACATTGTTTTGTATGGAAAATAATATAATAACTGATCAATAAGAATACAAGACTAAACTCTGTGCTTCATCTTCTCACAACTGTAAATCTACTTTTGCTCCATCTGTATATTCATAGCACATGAAATCAGTATCCTGAAGAGATATCTGCACTCACATATTTATGCAGCATTATTTATAATAATTAAGACATGGAAACAATCTAAGTTTTCACTGATGCAAGAATGGATAAGGAAAATATATTTATTCATATATAATATATGAAATATATAATGTATATACAATACAGTATTATTCAGCCATAAAAATAATCTGCCATTTGTGACAACGTGGATGGAATGTGAGGACATTATGTTAAGTGAAATAAGTCAGACAGAGAAAGACAAATACTGTACCATCTCACATGTGGAATCTAAAAAATTCCTAACTCATAGAAACAGAGACATAATGGTTGTTGCCAGAGGCTGCCGGTGTGAGGACTGGGGGATTGGGAAGATGTTGGGTAAAGGACCACATAGCAGTTATATATATATAATGTATATGAGTTCTTGGTATCTAATATACCGCATCATGAATATATTTTAAAAAAATTAAACAATGCTTGGCATGTTGTAACTCTTCAAAAAATTGTATGAGAAAGAGTAACCCTCAGCTGTCCTCTTTAATTTTCTTCAGTATTTTTACCTTTTTAAGCTACTGTTATATATACAGTGTTTTGTCCATTTACCTCTTTCAGTGTTAGTACATAGATAATGAGTTTATGTATTTTCAACATACAGACTGTAAATACTTTAAACATATGCATAGGACACATTTTAAAATTCACTTATAATAGTGTTAGTTTATATACCCAAAATGGCTATAGCCATTTCATCTCTGAAATTCATCAAAATTCAAGAAGCAAAGTTTTAAAATATTCCTAAAATGATTTCTGGAAATCCATTTTCTAATTGCCATATACTTGTCTGTCCCCTCACTTAGGACCTAATTTTTCTTACTCTACACCAGGGGTCCCCAAACTACGGCCCGTGGGCCACATGCGGCCCCCTGAGGCCATTTATCCAGCCCCCGCCGCATTCCAGAAGGTGCACCTCTTTCATTGGTGGTCAGTGAGACCACCGCAAAGCGCAGTGTCACTCACGTACAGTACTACTTCTGGTGACGCGGGACGCATGCCTCACGGCTCTGGAAGCGCATCATATCACTTGTTATGGCTAGCAGTGACAAATACGAAACCGGACATTGACCAGCTCATTAGCCAAAAGCAGGCCCATAGTTCCCATTGAAATACTGGCCAGTTTGTTGATTTAAATTTACTTGTTCTTTATTTTAAATATTGTATTTGTTCCCGTTTTTTTTTTTTTTTTTTTTACTTTAAAATAAGATATCTGCAGTATGCAAAGGGATTTGTTCATAGTTTTTTTTATTTTATAGTCCGGCCCTCCCTCACAGTCTGAGGGACAGTGAACTGGCCCCCTGTGTAAAAAGTTTGGGGACCCCTGCACAGGGCTGTTACAACCTTTGATATGTGATTTGCTCGCAATGGCTGATTGACAAGCCAAAGGAAAGCTGGAGAGGACGTTGGTGCAAACCCGAGGGTCCGTTCAATCCTGCTAAGTGACGCAAAATGACTACACCGAGCAGAGAGTATGATGACACCAAGGGGGAGTAATTCTGAATTCAGCACATTGCAGGAACATGTGAAAACGCAACATTTTGGTAATTCAAGTCACTAGTCTTCCAGGCCCGGTGGAGCTGAGACAAGCATCCCCAGGGGAAATTCCTGATCAGCAGAGTGCACAAGCCTTAGTAAAACACGGCTCTATGCCACAAAGTTGTGTGGGTTACGCTTCCTTAACGACCAGTGTAAGCACCAACCCTTTGTGGGGCCTTTCCCAGTTTCGAGCACTTTTGTATTTATCTCAGTTACATCTCACAAGGATCCCTGGAGGAACGTATTGTTATCACCAGGAAAACCGAGGCACAGTGAGATCAAGTCACTTGCGGACAGACGTTCAGGCGCTGAGGGGGCGCAACTGGGACCTGAACCCAGGGAGACTGATCCGGAGCCTGGCTGTCCTGTCTGGGGTGGCCCCTGCCCTCAGATCTCAGGGAGGAAATGTCCTTTCTCGTTCTGTGCAGCCCCTGACTCTCACAGAGGCCCGGGCCCGGAAGGCTCTGCCTTGGTCCCATCTCTGGCTCTGTGTGTCCCTGGGCTGACCTCAGGGGGCTGCGGCCACGCGGCTCGACTCAGACCTCCTGCCTGGGAGCCTTGTGGGTTTACAGCCCACCGGGCCGCCCCCGGATCTGCAGCGGGTTTGCGCAGACGCCTGGCTGACTGCGGGCTGCTCCCAGCCCTCACCCTGCGGGCCGGGGCGCTAGTCCCGCCCCATGACGGGTAAGATCTTCCTTCTACCCGCTCCTTCCCAGGGGCCAGGCCTGTGTCACCGTCAATAAATATGCACGCCTAATCCTGTTTTGGGTCCATTTTTGGCAGAGCCTGAACTCACGCACAGGGTCACAGCTCCACCTCTGCCCCTAGCCCTTCCCCTTCCTCTTCCATCGTCACCGCCTCTCCACCTCCTGTGACCTCCTAACCTGGCGGCAGGATCGACTTTACCTTGTTCACACCATCAGCCATCGCCTGCAGCGTGAGCTCTCGGGGTCCGTCCACTGTCTTCCCGTTGTCCGTAGGGCCCCAGCTGGCGCTGTAGATGTCGATCAGTTGGGGCATGTGGCTGATGGAGGAGGCCTCAATGATGTCCGTCATAAACGGCTGGTCCAGCATCCGGATACCTGTGGACATGGGCGGATAGGGAAACACGGTATTTTGGTCCCCAGTGCACAGGCAACACGGGGGAGGAGGGCTCAGATCCCGGCTGGAGGGTCCGCCATCCTGGTTGCCCTGGGGGACGCTGCAGATTCCGGAGTCCAACCTGGGCGTGGTGTGTGGGTTACACCTTCAGAGGGTCAAGGAGGCACAGACCAGCCCACCCATCCTTTCTGGACTCCACCCTTACCTTTCCTTCTGTAACTATTTGAAGACAATTTTATTCCTCCAGCAAACTTGACTAGAACTCCCAATGCAAGAGACCTCCTTTGTTGAAGACATTCCTTGCTCAGCCAGTTTCACAGAGGAAGGCCAGCCTTGGACTGGGTGTTGACCGGGGTCAAGTTCAGAGGAGAAATAAAGCTACTGCGCATGACAGTGAGGGGAGGCAGTAGATATTAGATATTTAAAGAGGCACCCCTGAGGGCAGAGTGCAGGGTAGAGGGGAGCAGGGACAGTGTAGGTAGGTGCGGGGTTAGGAAAAGAGGACTCTCAGTGGCATTGTATCTGAGGAGGGACTCTGAGAAGGGCAGAAACGTTGCATGGCTTATTCTAAAATACACTGGTAATGGGGTACATGGTACAACCCCCTCCTCATTCTCCCCTATGGCATCTTTGTAAAGTTGGGAGTTATTCTCTGATGTCTATGGGAATGACTTCTTGTTGAACAGTTGAAAAGGAGCGGAGTTCTGTAGTCCTGGATTTGTGTGTGTGTATGTGTGTGTAAGTGTGTGTATAGGTGTAAACCGGAGCTGGGCAGAGAGACATGGAGAAGGATATGCTTTTGGATACCTGTGGGTCACCTCACTCTCTGGCTGTCTACAGAAAGCCTTTCCAAGGTTAGCTAGGCAGCAGCCAAGAGGATGGGCTTTCTATCCCTCCATTACTAACTTCAAAATGTAGCTCTTGCCTGACCAAGCGGTAGCGCAGCAGATAGAGCGTCAGACTGGGATGTGGAGGACCCAGGTTCGAGACCCTGAGGTCGCCAGCTTGAGCGTGAGCTCATCTGGTTTGAGCAAGGCTCACCAGCTTGAGCCCGAGGTCACTGGCTTGAGCAAGAGGTTCCTCGGTCTGCTGTAGTCCCCCCCCCCCCCCCCCCCCCCCGTCAAGGCACATATGGAAAATCAATCAATGAACAACTAAGTAACTGCAGCAAAGAACTGATGCTTCTCATCTCTCTCCCTTCCCGTCTGTCTGTCCCTATCTGTCCCTCTCTCTGACTCTCTTTGTCTCTCCCACAAAAAACAAACAAACAAAAGAAACGTAGCTCTTTGGGGTCAGATTGTTCTCTGCTTGATACACTATTTTGTGGTAAAGAGCCTAGAATTCTAGTACTGCAGCTTCAGTCTCTCTGTACCTGGGAATTTTGAAATGAAGAGGTTGGGCTGCACACAGTCAAAGCTTGGATGCTGATACTCCCTACTTATTCCCCACAGTCGAAGGACATTATTACAGAACCACCACTCATTAACATGGTATGCAAATCCGTTTAAATAAGGACAACTACGGTTCTTGCAGAGCACATGTAATTGACATAAAGTTGTCTTCTCTCTTAAGGGTCTCTCTTACCTCCTCAGTGTCTCGCAGCCCACCCCTTGTGCTTGCACTGCAGTGCCCCCCCCCATGCTCCTCCTGACTAAGCTCCGTGTGCAGCAGGCATTTCCCCAGAAGGATCCATCGCTCACGTTTTCCATCAGCACCACACTTTTAGCCTTCTATTATAGTTGTGCATATGTGTGTTTCATTCATCACCAGAGAGCAAGGTCCCTGAGTACAGAGCATGTGTCTATTTTGTTCACTTCCATGTCACAGGGCATCAGCATGGTACTTGAAATTTATCTTAAGTTTGATAAATATTTGGTGACTAAGTGCATAGTATTATTACTTCATTTAGTTGGTTTTCTCCCAAGCAGAAACAATAGGTCCAGAAGAACAAATAATAACAGGTCCAGATTTTCCATCCCCTTCCATTAACTTATAAATCAAGTCAGCATTTTTGCCAACAAATATCCAATTATGAGTTAGCATCCTTCCCCTGGAAGAAAGCTTGTATAAAATAAGTCTGGTCTGAACTTCCTGGGAGCCGAGTTTCATGATTCATTTCCTAAAGGGTAGAAAATGTCAACGTGACCTTTTGTTTTTGGTCCGTCTGTATTTTACATATTTAGAAAATTTGTTCAACAAAGGTGGCCCACAGGTCACCGAATAAACCAAATAGTTTAGAGTCTTCTTGTAAGAAGTCATGCCCACTTTGTGGACAGGGAGGTTGGTATTCATTTTCTTGCAAGAAGAAAACTCAGATGGTCTTGAATTTGTCTAGAGCCCAGATGACCAGGACTAAACAGCCACCTTAACTGGAAGGTGGGCCAAAGTAAGCCTGGACTGTCCCAAAACATGCAAGCCAAGGTAACCCCGGATTTGTTCCACAGACAGTGCGTGGCACACCCAGTCATGTCCTGTACCCTCTCTCTGCAGTTCTTACCCCTCTGCCTCTCACCCTCCTCATCCCCTCCTGGGCTGCCTTTGTGCTGCACAGAACGCCAGAGCTGGTATGCATTAATCTTCTGACTGTTGCAGCATCCAGGGAGGCAAGGGCGGCCACAGCCTGGAAGCAAGGCTCTCATTCGTATTCAGGGGCCAGGCGCCTGACATTCTTTTAATCTCGTCAAGCTCTGAAGGAATGAGGCGTGCATTAATTGAATGAGACACAGCATTAATTTTTGCAAGGGACTGTTAGCAGCCAAGACAGGCTCAGGGTGACCTAAAGGGCTTTTAGGGAGGGCCTTCTTCTCTGTCTCTGGGTGCTCTAGGAGCTACAGGACACACACACACACACACACACACACGAGAGAGAGAGAGAGAGAGAGAGAGAGAGAGAGAGAGCACAAGAGAAGGCATGAGAGTGAGAGGCAGAGGCAGAGAGGGAAGAAAGACCAGGGAGCTAGGACTCAGCATCTTCACATTTGTAAAAATTCTCTACTGACTAACGTGATTCACTGGTGAGGAAAAATAGTACTCATCAAGGATCTGTTCCACCAACTCTCATTACACCCCGCCCCCTGCACCACCAGGCTGTTCTTCCCACAAGAATTTTTAAAACATGCGATACCTGACTATTTAGTCAGGGAGCATCAACCTCTTTTCCCCTAGAGTGTCAAATAAAAAAAAGTGACAACAGCCAACTTAATAATAGCTTTCCCATGTGACTACGCTGCCTTGGACCATAAATATATAGGTCATATAACAGTTGCTTCTTATTGGTCATGTCACATAATAAGGTTGCATCTGACTGGCTAGTTCTTGTACCAGAAAATTTTATATACAAGTATAGGCACTGATTTTTTAAAAAGTCATTTTGGAGCAAAAAGGATAGGTAATTTCTATTATTATTATTTTTTGCAAACAATCAAAATTATACCTATTTTTTTTTTTTCAGATAGAAAAAAACATTGTTTGGTGTGCTGCAGAATCTTAGTAATTAGTTTATGTGTGCCATGAAGTGAAAAAGGTTGCCGATTGTTGCTGGGCTTATGACCCAGGGGACTTGAGCTAAATACTTTCTGCCTCTACTCCTATGACAAAAGGTGAGCTTGTACTTTATACCAGGAAATAACTACATCTGCCTACAAACCTCAGTATCTCTAAGTGCTACCTTTTGTACTTACGAATATTAGTCTGCAGGCTAAGGAGCAAATTCACCCTGGGGTAGGTTTTAAGGACCCGAAAACATTAATTATTGTGCTAATGGGTGATTATTATGGGTTTATTTAAAAACTCAGATAAAATATATGTAAATCCATGGAAATGCTCTTAATTTTATTGACCAAATATTTGGAAGCAGTTCATTGCTGGCAGAGAAATTCAGTGTGTTTTTCTTTCTTTTTTTTTAGGTGAGAAGAGGGGAGATAGTGAGGCAGACTCCCACATGTGCCCTGACCAGGATCTACCTGGCAACCCAGTCTACAGCCAATGCTTGAGTACTGAGCTACTTTTAGTGCCTAAGGCTGATGCAGTGCTAGGACCAACCAAGCTATCCTCAGTGCCCAGGGCCATGCTGGAAGCAATGGAGCGACGGACTGTGGGAGGGGAATAGGAAAAGAAGGGGAAGTGGAACGTGGTGGGAGAAGCAGATGGTTGCTTTTCCTGTGTGCCCTGACTGGGACTCAAACCCAGGATGCCCATATGCTGGGCTGATGCTCTACCCACTGAGCCGCCAGCCAGGACCAACAGTGTGTTTTTCAAACTCTTCAGAATGTTTGATTAAAGGTGATCTCATCCTGAAGCCCAGTACATAAATCTATATGCTTTGGTTTGAAAAGAAAGGGAGGTAAAGCCAATCCCACATAGCCTGGCTGCATTCTAGGGTTGCTCTGAGATGCTTGGCAGAAGCCCAGGTACAATGCTGTAGATAGAGCCCGCCCTCAAGTCTCTTGCTGTGCCCCGCCCCAGTTACTCTCTGCCACGTTGCTCTGATTCTACCAGCAATTGTTATCTGACATTGTTGTGCTTCTTTGCTCATTGTCGGAGTCTTCTCTTAGACTGTCACCTGTGTGAAGGCAGGTGTCTTGTTTGCAGGTTCCCTCCTGTATCCCACCACCCACAGCAGGACTGGGCACATGGTAGGCACCCAACAGAGGGGTCCAAGTCTCCTTGGAACTGGTTGGATTGGAATAAAGGGTAAGGTGGTACTGGTAGAAAAGGAGCTACCATAGCTTTTCAGACAGAAATTGCATCAGCTTTGGGTCCTTAGAGCCTTATGCCATTAATCTCTAAGCTCCAACCATCCAGTCATTCCTTCATTCAACGGTTAATTTTTACTGCTTATACTGAGTTTCTTCACTGGCCCTTCGTTCTCTGTATTCCTTTCTTGCTTTCTGCCATTCAGCCACTAGAGTTGGAGCACCTGTTGTGTGCAGACCCTGTGCTAGTTGCTGAGGTGTGAGAGAAAACAGACACGGCCCCTGTTCTCATGGACAGACTGTCGCTTGTCTGTGAGGAAAATATTCATATATGCAAAAACATGCAATAACAAGAGTATGCAATAACAAAAAGAAGTTAGTGTTGGGGAGGAAAAATTTGAGGGCTTTATCAAGTGTAGGTGAGGAAACTGGCCTGGGAGGCGGTGTTGGAGGGATGGGACCTGAGAGGTGAGGGATGTAAAGGAGGTGGCCAGGTAGAGTATAGGGGGAAGTATTCTGGGTAGAGAGAAGAACGTATACAAAGGCTTAGTAGTAGGAGTGTAGCTGACACTTTCTACCTGATACTTGCTAGGAGGCTTGATATAAGTTATATGCACCCAGAGACTAACCATGTATGTATAGGAACTTAATATACAGTGAAGGTGGCACCACAAATCAAAGGGAGAGACTGGATGAATGTGATGATGATGATGATTTTAAGTGAGGAGGGACGATAGAGAGACAGAGTCCTGCATGCACCCCAATCGGATCCACCGGCAAGCCCTGTCTGGGGCCGATGCTCGAATTGGCTGAGCTCTTCTCAGTGCCTAGGGCCGACCCTTGAACGAACTGAGCCACTGGCTGCAAGAGGGGAAGGAGAGAAGGGAAGAGAAGCAGATGGTCTCTTTTCATGTGTGCCTTGACTGGGGATTGAACCCGGGACATCTGCATGCTGGGACGATGAGTCAACTGACCAGGCCCAAAGCTGGATTATTAAATAGATAGCATTGACAACATTGATTCACTATTTGGAGAAAAATAAAACTGGACCCCCCAACTAGCACAAATACAAAGGTGGAATCCAGATGGACTAATGACCTCGTGAGAGTTTAAGAGAAGATATTTGCATTGATTAAAATGGATCAGGAGCTAATTACTAGGACATACCATGAGTGCTTGTAAATCAACAATAAAAAGACAAATATCCCAATGGGGAAATGATCAGGATTTAGAATAGAAGTGAACCTAAGAAGCTAATGGGCAGATGCAGAGATGTACAATGATTTTTTTCTTTTTTACCTTCAGAGGATTTATTTTATGATCTCATCTCTGTTTCTTTTCTGTTTCTGGACTAAGATTCTACAGCACCTTCATTTTTGCCTTTTCTTGAAGTCAGGGCCCTGGAAGGACTTGGGATATTACTGCCAACACTTTCCCAACCTGTAACTGAATACCTTGAGACCGCCAGGGACTAACAAGATCTTGTTAGGTCACCAGGTGGCGCTCTACACAAACTTAGCTCAGAAAGCTGCCCCTGAAAGGAAAGATTTCCTGGAAGGGTATGTTCATCAAAACCAGCTGACTTTTGTAATTGCCAACCAGCATGAGCAAAATGTTCCCCCTAATTGTGTAATGTGGAGGAGTCGAAATTCTGCTTTTGTTGCGATCTTGAGTAACTCTTCAGCGCTTCCTCATGAAGAATTCCTTTTGCTGCTCTGGGGTAGTCTAGGCAGTAATTTTCAACCTTTTTTTTTTTTTTTGGCACAAACACACGCTAATTACTAAGGTCAGTGCCCCTGACTAAATACAACCACTTTCATCTCATGGCACAAATAAATTAGTTACTAAGGAAGAAGAGGTCAGGGCCCCTTTTTCTTTAGTAATTAGTTTATGAGTGCGTGAGAAACAAAGGTTGAAAATCACTGGTAGAGAACACTGGATGTTCTCAAGGACACAGGTTGGGGATACTAGAGCTTCCTGACCCTTGGGCAGTTAGAACCAGCTGGAATGATCACAGAGAAGCAAAGCTGGAGTTTAGGGAGTGGACAAGGGGAGACAGGTGGCTGCTTTATGGAATATCTTTGTGGGGCTCGGCTTCCCCCCAGCTCTGGCCTTGGTTCTGGAGTCACAAAGCATTGCCGGGAGGGTTTCAGGAAGCACGCTGGCCGGGTCTTTGAGGTGTCAGGCTGCGGGCACCCGCCTATGGGATGGGGGTTAGCCAGCAGGTGAGGCACAGGCTGCTGCGCTCTGCCTGGACCCGCCGCCCTCCCTGAGTGTGTTTGCCTGAGGGTGGTGTTCTCTGTCTTAGCAGGTCTTGACAGCTCATGGAGCAGACAGGCTGGACAGGCTGCAGTGTTCCTGTCCCAGGAGCCTGCCCCACCAATGAGGGACGGGACTTGGTGAATATACTCCCCAGCCTCATCCCCCGGTGGGCAATTTTGAGGGGTATTCCCAAGACCTTCCAATGCCCAGTTGCCCACAGGAGCCGCCAGCCCACCCCTACACACTGTTGCCTCCTTCCTTTGCCACCGTTCCCTCTCTCCGACTGCCTGGGACCACCCTCCACATAAACTCCTCGCACCTTCAGGGGAGCAAATCTGCCCTCTGAAATGTATCTCTCTGGCATGAGGATTATTTTATTTTTGAGAAACAAAAGATTTAAGAAGAACCTTTGATTGGTCAGCGCCAGGGCAGGGGCTCGTTAATCATTGCAGCTGGACCTGGCATTATTCACCTGGTTTTGCTGCTTTCCTGGGCCTGGAGCTGAAATACAAGTGAGGCTCACTGTGCCCTTGAAGGGTCATGGTCTCTAGTGGTGCTGACCGATCAGTGGAGACCATAACCCTGAAAGGACACACCTGGAAAAGCTAATGAATATGCTATTGAGACCCTCCCCTGAGACCTCCCCTAAACCCCGACCTTTAAACACCCTCAAAGAGCGAAGGTCCTGGGAGCACACCTGTGCCTTTCCCTTCCGTGTTTCCCCCCAACAGGCATGCATCTCCTAAATTCTAAGGGTTCCCATGAGATTTGCAACCAGGGGAGCAGTGGGTAGTGGCAGCTCCTTCCAGGCTGACCCCCTGAACCTGTCTCCAAGACCCCCTTTGTTGCTTTGTTTTTGTTTCACTGTCTCCAACTTTAATGAAAAGAAAAAAAAAAAAAAAAAAGGAAGAACCTTTGATCTTCTGCCTTGCTCCCTAAAAGAATTTAGACAGAGGGTCTGTTCCTGGAAGGGAGCTATCCTCATAGGTAACTGTAGTACAATATGAACTAGATGAGACTTGGCCTGGAGGTCAGTCTGCTCTGTCTCCCATTGTCTCTACAGCAGGGGTCCCCAAACTTTTTACACAGGGGGCCAGTTCACTGTCCCTCAGACCGTTGGAGGGCCGGACTATAAAGAAAACTATGAACAAATCCCTATGCACACTGCACATATCTTATTTTAAAGTAAAAAAAAAACAGAACGGGAACAAATACAATATTTTAAATAAAGAACAAGTAAATTTAAATCAACAAACTGACCAGTATTTCTATGGGAACTATGCTCCTCTCACTGACCACCAATGAAAGAGGTGCCCCTTCCGGAAGTGCGGTGGGGGCCGGATAAATGGCCTCAGGGGGCCGCATGCGGCCCTCCGGGCCGTAGTTTTGGGAACCCCTGCTCTACAGGGCCCAGCAAACATTTGTTTACCAAACATTTGCTTTTCTATCTCTCTGTGAGTTGCCTTCTTCCTCTTCAAAGTTCCCAAATACTACCCACTTCTTAGCTCAAAACGGCAAATTTTAAACCTCAGCTGCCCTGTTCGTCCTTGGGCCCCCTATTCCTACGGAACCCCTGAACATATGTACATAATTAGATGTGATTATTTTCTCCTGTTAATCTGTCTCACGCCAATTTAATTCTTAGACTATCCAGAAAAACCTAGAAGGGTAGAGGAAAATTTCTTCCTCTTGTGATAAGGTGCCGAAGAATTGCAAAAATTGTTAACATTAGTATTTTAAAAGGAAGAGTCAGGCCCCCTTATCCCTCCTTTCTGAAAAGAAAAAAACCCAGAGAAAGATTAAAGGGGCAAAAGTTTGTAACTAATAGTTTATAGTTCTCTGGAAGGACTAAGGCCACTTGCTAGACAGCAAAGAAGGTAAAAGTTATCTGAAAACTTCCTCTTCCCCTTCCTTAAGAGCCTTTAGGAGACAATGTTTACATATCTTAATTAAAAATTCCTACACTGATTCTAACTCTTCCTCCCCTCCTGGAGTCCTGAGAGTGACTTATACCTCTAGACAAAGGGATCATGAGCCCACTCCTCTTGCTTGAAAAATCTGCATTCTGTAACATTTTATATGCTTTCTAATAATCATCCCTTTTGAAATTCTTTATATGTATAAAACTTGTAAATTTAAACCAAGTGGGGCTAGCTTATTAGGTTTTCCAATCGTTTGGTTGCTCTGCTACTGCCCACCATGAAAGCTGGAACGCCCACTAGTGGGTGGGTGGGACCAGGTTGACCAGCACTGCAAAAAGTGGGCAGTTTTTATAAAAAGGTTCGCCATCATGGTCCTAAGCTAAAACTTTTCATTTCCCACTGTTGTGGCAACAAGGATAAGTGTAAACCCTGGAAGATTTGGGAATGTCTTTGATATGTGAAAGAACATTTACCCCTACTGTGTTGGGTATGTAAAACATTTATCACTACTATGTTATCTTGTAGTCTTAATGTGTAGGAATGTTTTTTCTTTTATTTATTTATTATTTTATTTTTATTTTTTGTGTTTTTCCTTTTAATAGATCCTATAGATAAATGTTGTAAGCTTATCAGTAAATGACTTTTGTACCATGCACCCCCTCCTTTTCCCCCCAACCAGTATGTGATCATGTCTATATGACCAACCTCAGGACTAATAATCAAGGCTGCACGATTTGGGTTAGCTATACCCCATGTAAGTCATATGTAGCTGGCTTATTAATAAATATCCTCCTAAAATTTCTTTTGTATCTTGCCTTGGTGTCTCTATGTAACCCTTGGATTAAAGTAACATACTTTATAACTTTCTCACATACCCAAATTTTTGTCTCTGGCTTTGCTTTTAGGTAATTTAAATGAAGAGAGCAAGAGAACTGGGTACATTTGATGAGCAGCTCAGATGTTTTCAGAGGTCACAAAACAGAGAAAAAGACAGAAGAGACAAGTGGGGAAAGGAACCCTAATAAACCTTCAAAACACCCTGAGCTGCTCTAACCCTTAATTTCTGCAGGCAGTAGTTTAAAGAATCCTTTATTCAAAAGACCAGTTGCTTTGGGTATAAAAAGCCTTCAAAACTATTTTGAAGATGATCACTATGAATGAGAAACTCAGGTTTGAATTTTTCAGTTGCCTCCAGTTCTGTCTTGTGAATAGAGAACCCACCTCACCTCAGCTGCCACCGGAGGTACAAACCTAGCTTATAAAATATTAATTGGGTGATATTCTTTCCCCTGGTCTCAGGATGGCTTCTGACATTTTAATGTTGGCATTTTGGATGCACACAAAGTAAAGAGAGCTGAAACCCAAGGGACAAAGCCTCCTCTATTTACATTTCAGAACCGCCCAGATGTACTCTTTTGTGAAATTCAGCACCTAGCTCAGGCAAGCCTCTTAGCAAAAACAGTGTTGAAAGAGGTTAATGGTAGGTTTGTACAAGTTGCTCTTGCTTTATTTAGGTCCCTAGAAAGGCAAGTGTCAGCACAAATATGTTTATGGTTCCATTAAATCGCCAGGGAAAATATCAAGACAGTTGTAGAAAAAGAAAAACAAGGTTGGGTGAGTCAGCCTAAATAAATTAAGAACCAATTTGATGCTAAACTTGGAATGAGCCAGGAGCCGCTCCATTTTCCCTCACGTTGTTGAAAGATTGTGAACCACACTTTTTTATTCTCTTTCTCTCCTTCTCTTTTTCCAGGGCGGGGGCAGGTTTTGGTTTCTAAATTTCTAGTGACTTGCCATCCTCATTTCTAGTCTTCTGTAAGGATGAAATTATTACATAGCCTGCTTGTGGAACATATGTAGTAAAAAGGTTCTAGGTAGAATATATTTTTCTGAAAGCTGAGATGCATTGTACAAAATACAGACAACAACAACAAAAATCATTTGAAAGATTCTGAGTATGTTAATAACAATGTATACACATCGCCTTACCTTCTACAGCCTCTGTTTGAGCCTCATTGAAATGTTTTTGATATTGACACGAAAGAGTACAGACAATTTATATAAAGTTAAAAAGAATGGGCAATAACCAATGTTTGCTGTTAGAAATCAGGATTGTGATTATTCCTGTGTGCATGGGTGGTGACTGAGAGGGGACAGAAGGAGGGCTTTTGGCGTGCTGGTCATGTTTTGTTTCTTGGCCCATTTGTAAAAATTCGTTCAGCTATATGTTTGTGATCTGTGCACCTTTCTGTATGTATATGATACTTAAATAAAAATTTTAGCAGTTTTTGAATATCACCATATAGGTTAAGATAAAATTTCCCCCCACTGTTGTGAAATCTGAGTCCCAGATCTCCTGCCGCTGTGGGAGAACTTGCCAGGCCCTGGCCAACTGGGAGCCAAGGGGGTGGTGTGTTTTGGGGCTGGGTGCCCAGAATGGAGCCTGCTGCTTGGCAGGGGCTGCTCACCTGCGACCTTGGAGTTGTATGCCACTCCGACCCCACAGATATTGTTGTTGGCTGCGGCAGAAACTTCCCCTGCACATCGGGTCCCATGGCTGTAGAGAAAAAGAATCACAAGTTAGATACAGTTTCAGGAGGCTCTGGAGGATGCTCCTTAAATTTTATCAGTCAGAAGCAATTTGGTTCTTTTCACTGGCTTAGCTAGCCCCCAGTCAGTACTTGGCCCGTCAGATCTTCAGCCTGTGTTTCCCAGAATCCTTTTTCTTTCTCTGCCCCCTCCAGTGCCTTCTCGACCTTGGCTTATTCTACCAAAAGAGGCTTCTCAGAACATTTCAACCTTGAAATTTGATCTTTACTTCAAAATTTGAAGTATCTCCCTGTACAGAACGCGCTCACAGTCTCTGGTGAAAATGAAACCCAGTGTAAGACAGGTCTGTGCTGGCTGGGAGAGCTCTGATTTTTTTGAAGCACTAAAACTGTGGGCTGGTGCTTAAGTTCAAGGCTCGTCCATCCCTTGGGGTGTGGTGCTGACTGTCAGTTCTGGGATAATGGTTCCTTTCCTTTTTTGGATCATAGACTCTTTTGAGGTTGTACTGAATGCTATAGATTTCCACTTTCCTCCAGGAATGAGAAAAAGCATGTACTGGCAACATTTTGCATATAGTTTCAAGGAGTCAACAGACCCGTTGAGGCTGACCAGATTCAAAATCCCAAGCATTCATTAGATAGTTGTTCTGAGGTCTGCCTGACCTTAAAAATCTGAGCAAGGCCTTGTTAGGGCTCATGTTCTAGAACTGTGATGGCGAACCTTTTTATAAAAACCACCCACTTTTGCAGTGCTGGTCAACCTGATCCCTCCCGCCCACTAGAGGGTGTTCCAGCTTTCATGCTGGGCCAATTGCGGAGCCGTTTGGTTGCACCACTACCCCCACCATGAAAGCTAGAATGCCCACTAGTGGGCGGGAGGGACCAGGTTGACCAGCACTGCAAAAGTGGGCAGTTTTTATAAAAAGGTTTGCCATCACGGTTCTAGAATGTCCTCTTCAGCAGACACTGTAATTGATTTTCTCCCTTTTGCTTGCTCTCTCTTCCTTTATTCTATGGGGTCCAAATAGCTCCACTCCTACGTGTGTTTCCCCCTCTTTTAAAATTGTGTGTTGACCCTTCTAAAACTGGCCTGGTGACTTGGGTTGACCAATAACAGGCAGTGGAGGGATGATGAACCACTTCTGAAGAGGCCTGGCAGCCTCTGCCTCCATGAGCCGGTGGCAGGGGCCACACAAAGGAGCAGGAGCTAGCCCTCAATGGGACGAGAGCACGCGGAGAGAGCCCAGCAACTTCACGTTCCAACGTCCCGATGAGATGCCCTCCCCTCGTGGTGGGGGAGGCCCGTTTCTCCTCCCGACCAGTCAGATCACGCCAGTCAGCAGCTAGCACAGAGAGATGGGCTGTACCTACCCACATTATAGGACTGTGAGCCGATAATGTCCTTCTGAGTCACTAAGTTTTGGGGTAGTTTGTTAAAGGGCAATAGAGAACTGAAGCTAGCATAAAAACTCTTAAGTCAATCAGAATGCTGTGTTTTAACCCTAAACAGCATTCAAGATGTGGAAATCATCTGAAACTAGCAGTCCTGACCTTGAAAAATCCGTTTTAATGGTCTGTGAAGCAGATAGCAGGTAAGGGTTTCAACGGCCGCATTACCAAGTCAGCCGACACAGTGTGAGCACGGCTTGCTGCAGGGCCAGGGTGAGGAGGGCTGGCTTTTCTGCTCCTTACTCAAACCGTGGTGCACAGTAGGGAATGTGGGTGTAGGACTGACTGGCTACAGGGCCCTAGTCTTGATTTCTGCAGTGTTGACTAGTTTACTGTCTGTGACATCCTCTCGGGGCAAGTGAAGCTGTTGCACTATCCCTTAAAAAAAAAAGACACACAAATGTATACACATGCACATTTTCTTTCTCTGTATGAGTAGAAATAAATCCTGCCTCCATAAAAGCCACCTATCTCTGGAGCTCCAAATTCCCTTTGAAACAAGAATCAAATCTGTATATTGTGTCCAAGTAAACCCCAAAGTCACTATAGAAGTTGGCCCTCATGGTGAAAAATCTGTAAAAACTTGTTGTGCTGAGAAAACCACTATCTCCATGTCTCAGTTTGCTGTAAACTACATTTGAGTTCTTGAGAAGGTGCTTAGGTTTGGTTTAACTTCAGGGAAGAGTGTCATGGACATGGCTTATGGCTGCTACCTTCTTATTCCAGATGCTGAGGAAATTGATAACTAAAATGTTGAAAAATAGCATGAAAACACATACACATTTATCTATATATAACATAATATATATACCCCTTTAGGTTGATTCATATATATTTAATGTATATATGTAAGTATATATTTATACTTATATCTACTTATATATTCATAATTATATACTTATATATTTATATGTAATATATATCTATACATTATCTAGGCACCCAAATATCATATATTTAAATATGTACTTATATAAAATATATACCATAAATAAAGTATATATATGCTTTATATTTATACATATATTTTAAAAAGTGAAACTTTAATGGCTACTGATTAAATGTGACTTCTTTGCTTGCTGTTTGGCTCATACTGGACAAATAATTTTTAAATAAAAGTTTAAAAATGAATGTCTGTTTTGACTGAGCACTAATTTCCTTATTATTTAATAAC
Source organism: Saccopteryx bilineata (assembly GCF_036850765.1). Classification (NCBI taxonomy): domain Eukaryota; kingdom Metazoa; phylum Chordata; class Mammalia; order Chiroptera; family Emballonuridae; genus Saccopteryx; species Saccopteryx bilineata. The sequence goes on from NC_089495.1 coordinate 171,551,303, forward strand.
CAGCCCTGTCAAGACCTCCTTTCTGAGACCTGCAATGTGCAATTAGGCCTTGCCTGGGCCCGTCAATACTGATATCCGTGAAGAACACAGAGGTCCTGACAGAGACCATGTCGTGTGTGGACCCTGCTCTGGAGACTCAGCAACTAGGCCGACCACTAGCCACCAGCTCCTGCGCTTGGTGCTTTTATTGCCTCCTTTGCTTTAATCCTCAAAGGAGGGCTATCGGCAGGTACTGCTCCATTTCAAAGATGTCAAAATTGAGTCTTAGAGGTGCTGGCTCTAAGGTGCACAGCAAGAAGGTGGTTGAGTCAGGTCTGAGACCAGTGCTTAAATACTGACCCACCACCCTCCTAAATGGTGCTAAGCTTGTCTCTGCCCTAAAACTGCTCACTAATGGCTGGAGGTCAAATGCATGTGAACTGGCTTGGGCAAATTAATGACACTAGATGTTTCCACAGCCTTGATTTTGGCCTTTACATGGGGGATCAATGTCGTGGGCTCCCTAGAGGGACATATGGAAAGAAACATTTTATTGCTAATGGATTATAAGCAACGAGTGAGGGCTTCCTGTACTTGTTCATGACACTACCTGTTCACACTTCCGGGCCTTTGTGAGCTCTGTTCCTGCTGCCTTGAATGCTCTCCCTCAATCCTGCCTTCCTGATTGTCTCGGGAAAATATGCTCACTCCTGAAGTGCCAGAAAGATACTTTTTCAATTCCATTTTCATTTGATCCCTTTGCTTTCTTAAAACATTCAGTACCTTGCCTCTTGCCTGTCAGAAGTGGAAATAGTTGTAGGGGATGAGGGACAAATATGGTTGTTTGATTGGCCTCTTTCTAACAAAGGTCGGAGGAAGTGGCGGGAGCATTTCCCAAATGGGTCCAGTCTCCTGCTTTCCTAGGTCCACATCCTTGAATATAGATTTTCTTGGTCCTCCCATGAAAAGTGGAGCGTATTTCTTCCTTCCTTGAGTCTGGCTGGCCTTGATACTTGCTTTGACGAAAAGCATGTGGTGGAAATGATGAACTTAATCCTCAGGAACACTTGCGGCTTCTCCTTCCTCTTGAAGCCCTGCCCAGGCTCCCAGTGGCCCAGTCCAGGCTTGCACATTGGATGATGAAAGACATGCAATCCTTTGTGCCTGTAACCTCAGCTGATAGTGAACCATCCTCCAGACATATGAGAGAGGCTATTCTAAACCAGCAAGGCCCCTGGCCAACCTGCCAGCTGACCATGCAGCTGAGCTTGATCTAGAGCAGGGGTCCCCAAACTACAGCCGCGGGCCGCATGCGGCCCCCTGAGGCCATTTATCCGGCCCTCGCCGCACTTCCCGAAGGGGCACCTCTTTCATTGGTGGTCAGTGAGAGGAGCATAGTTCCCATTGAAATACTGGTCAGTTTGTTGATTTAAATTTACTTGTTCTTTATTTTAAATATTGTATTTGTTCTCATTTTGTTTTTTTACTTTAAAATAAGATATGTGCAGTGTGCATAGGGATTTGTTCACAGTTTTTTTAATAGTCTGGCCCTCCAACGGTCTGAGGGACAGGGAACTGGCCCCCTGTGTAAAAAGTTTGGGGACCCCTGATCGAGAGCAACAGCACTGTCTAGCTCACTTACAGACTTGGGATCAATTGTCAATGCTTATTGTTTCAAGCTACTAAGTTTTGGGATGATTGTTAGGTAGCATTATTTGGCAATAGATAACTGATACAATGGATGATTAAGGCTAGAGAAACAATACATTGTTAGCCTTTAGGGGAATGGGGTTCAAACCGGGACTGTTGTGATGACTGTACTGGCTTCCTCAAACAATGGCAGTTGCTGTGGAGATGTCCAGTGAAAACCTGAGGCCCTTCTCCTGCCCCTGAAGAACTCCAGGGAAAGTGCAGGCACATCCCTCCTTCCAGGTTGCTGCCCTTGCACTAGAGTGACTGATCATCCCCATTGTCCTTCCCAGCCCGAAGCATGTTTTCTTATATGTGCTCTGTTCAAGTCATAGAGTAAGTATACTGAGCCATGTGAGTATAACAAGTATCATTTATTGATACCTCCCAAGGGCCAGACACTGTCACTGTGCTGAGAGTGCTGCATGCATTATTTTATTTAATCCTTGCAATGAAGTCCTATTATCCTTATTTTAAAGAAGAGAGTTGAGGCATGAGAGAATTAAGTCGCTTCTCAATAGGAGTAAGAACCAGAATTCAAACTCAGGTCTGCTGCTTCTAAACTTCTGCTCTTAACCATGACCTTTGACTATCATCCATTCCTGCCTATCAGAAATGTGCAACTAAAAAGTGTGATACTTAATTTTATGTGTCAAGTTGGCTGGGCCAGGGGGTGCTTAGTTATTTAGTCAAACATTAATCTGGGAGTTTCTGTGAGGGTGTATTGGATAAGATATATATATATATATATCTTATATATAAGAACCAAGAGAGAGAAAGAGACACGGACAGACAGACAGGGATAGACAGACAGGAAGGGAGAAAGATGAGAAGCACCAATTCTTTGTTGTGGCACCTTAGCTGTTCATTGACTGCTTTCTCATATGTGCCTTGACTGGGAGGTTATAGCCAAGCCAGCAACCTTGTGCTCAAGCCAGGGACCTTGGCCTTTAAGCCAGTGATCTTTGGGCTCAAGCCAGTGACCATAGGGTTATATCTATGATCCCATGCTCAAACCAGCGACCCTGTGCGCAAGCTGATGAGCCCGCACTTAAGCTGGATGAGCCCGTGCTCAAGCCAGTGACCTTGGGGCTTTGAATCTGGGTCTTCTGTGTCCCATGCCGACACTCTATCCACTGCATCACCACCTGGTCAGGCAAGATTAACATTTAAGTAGAATAAATTTGAGTAAAGCAACACACAAAATTCTGTGCATGACCACTCAAGACATCTTAGGTATTATCAAGACCAAAAGAACCTGTAATTACAGGGTGCATTCCTGTGCTTTATATTGGTATATGTTTTTAAATGAAATAAATATATAGAGATACCACTGAAGTCTTCCCTGAAGCCATTACACTTCAGAGCTGACCACTACACTAAGCCTGACAATCGAAACACCCATCTGTGCATGTTTTTATGCGATTACCTTATAATCAGATATGCATATGCAGATATGACACCATTTGCTGGTTTTCAAACTTTATATAAATGTTTTACAGTATATGATCTATTTAAAATTTGCTTTATTCATTTGTATTTTTGAGGTTTATTCATGAATTTGGGTTCATTTTTTTTTTCTTTTCTGTATCCTTCTGAAGCTGGAAATGGGAAGAGACAGTTAGACAGACTCCCACATGTGCCTGACTGGGATCCACCCGGCACGCCCACCAGGGGCGATGCTCTGCCCACCAGGGGGCGATGCTCTGCCCCTCCCGGGCGTCGCTCCACCACAACCAGAGCCACTCCAGCGCCTGGGGCAGAGGCCAAGGTGCCATCCCCAGCGCCCGGGCCATCCTTGCTCCAATGGAGCCTCGGCTGCGGGAGGGAAAGAGAGAGACAGAGAGGAAGGAGAGGGGGAGGGGTGGAGAAGCAGATGGGCACCTCTCCTGTGTGCCCTGGCCGGGAATCGAACCCGGGACTTCTGCACGCCAGACCGACTCTCTACCACTGAGCCAACCGGCCAGGGCCTCGGGTTCATTTGTTTTTAGTGCCATGTAGTAGTTCACTGATAAATATGCTGAAAGTTACTTATTCATACTCTTAATGACAGGCATTTAGGTTGTTTGCTATTTGCTTGCTATTACAAATATTTTGAAGAAAACGTTCTTGTGTACTGTTTCCTTGGGCACATGTGGAGAGTTTCTCTGGGGTATGTATGTAGGGGTGAAGACAGGTTTATGGATGTATACTCCCTCCTGCAGAATGGGAGAGCTCCTGCTGCTCAGACATCCTTTGTCAACATTTAGTATCAGCAAAGTTTACCATTTTTGCTGGTTCACTAGGTGTGAAATGCTACCTCGTTGCTCCATTTTGCATCTGTCTCATTACTAGAGAGGAGGAGCAGCTTTTCACATGTAGCACACAGGTGCTCTCCTCTGTTAATCACATGCATAACTTCTGTCCATTTTTCTATTACCTTTTCTCTTTGATTTGTAGCCATCCTTCATATATTTTAGACACCCAATCCTGTTTTTTTTTCCATAAAACTTATTGTACATATCTTCTAGTCAGTGGTTTCTCTTTCTTTTTTTCCCCATTTTTAATTGATTTTAATTTATTGTGTTTACATAGATTCTAGTGTCCCCCCAAATGCATCTCCCCTCCCTCGTGTTCCCCACAACATCCCCCTTCCCCCTCCCCCTCACGCCCTCCCCCCTTCTTTCCAGGATTTGCTGTCCTGCTCTCTATAATGCTGTGTTATGTGTATATAATTTCACCAATCTCTTTCCCTTCTCTGACCCCATCCTCTCATCCCCTTTCCCTCTGTCTGCTTTCCCTCTGGTCCCTTTGATCCTGCCTCTGTCTCTATTCCGTTCCTCAGTTCACATTGTTCATTGGATTCCTCAAATGAGTGAGGTCATATGATATTTTTCTTTCTCTGCCTGGCTTATTTCACTTAGCATAATAGTTTCCAGGTCCATCCATGTTGTCCCAAAAGGTAAGATTTCCTTCTTTTTCACGGCTCCATACTATTTCCTTGTGTATATGTACAACTGCTTTTTAATCCACTCGTCCACTGACAAACACTTGGGCTATTTCCAGATCTTGGCTATTGTAAACAATGCTGCCATAAACATGGGGGTGCATTTCTTCTTTTGAATCTGTAATGTGGTGTTCTTGGGGTATATTCCTAAAAGTGAGATGGCTGGGTCAAAAGGCAGATCCATTTTTAATTTTTTGAGGAATCTCCATACTGTTTTCCACAGTGGCTGCACCAGCCTGCATTCCCACCAGCAATGCAGGAGGGTTCCCTTTTCTCCACATCCTCACCATCACTTATTATGTGTTGTTTTGTTAACGAGAGCCATTCTGACTGGTGTGAGGTGATATCTCATTGTGGTTTTAATTTGCATTTCTCTAATGACTATTGATGTTTAACATTTTTTCATCTGCCTATTGGCCATCTGTACATCCTCTTTGGAGAAGTGTCTATTCAATTCTTTTGCCCACTTTTTGATTGTATTGTTTATCTTCCTGGTGTTGAGTTTTACAAGTTCTTTATACATTTTGGTTATTAACCCTTTATCAGAAGTATTGTCAAATATGTTCTCCCATTGTGTGGTTTGTCTTTTTATTTTGTTCATATTTTCTTTAGCTGTGCAAAAGCTTTTTAGTTTGATATAGTCCCATTTGTTCATCCTGTCCTTTATTTCACTTGCCATGGAGATAAATCAGCAAATATATTGCTGTGAGAGATGTTGGAGAGCTTACTGCCTGTTTTCTTTTAAGATGCTTATGGTTTCCCAACTTACATTTAAATCTTTTATCCATTTTAAGTTTATTTTTGTGAATGGTGTAAGTTGCTGGTCTAGTTTTATTTTTTTGCAGATAGCTGTCCAATTTTCCCAACACCATTTGTTAAAGAAACTGTCTTTACTCCATTGTATGCTCTTACCTCCTTTGTCAAATATCAATTGTCCATAAAGGTGTGGGTTTATTTCTGGGTTCTCTGTTCTGTTTCATTGATCTATATGCCTATTTTTATGCCAGTACAAAGCAGTTTTGAGTACAATGGCCTTGTAGTATAACTTGATATCAGGAAGTGTGATACCACCCACTCTATTCTTCTTTTTTAAGATTGCTGAGGCTATTTGTGTTCTTTTTTGGTTCCATATAAAGTTTTGGAATAATTGTTCTATATCTTTGAAATATGTCATTGATATTTTAATAGAAACTGCATTGAATTTATAAATTGCTTTGGGTAATATAGACATTTAAATGATGTTTATTCTTCTTATCCATGAACACGGTATATACTTTCACTTGTTTGTATCTTCCTTGATTTTTTTTATTAATGTTTTATAATTTTCTGAGTACAAGTTTTTAACCTCTTTGGTTAAATTTACTCCTAGGTACTTTATCTTTTTAAATTAAAATAGTGAAGAGGATTGTTTTCTTAATTTCTCTTCCAGACAGTTCATTGTTGGTGTATAAAAATGCGTCTGATTTTTGAATATTAATTTTATATCCAGCCACCTTGCTGAATTCATTTATCAGGTCCAGTCATTTTTTGACTGAGACTTCAGGGTTTTCTATGTACAGTATCATATCATCAGCAAATATTGATAGTTTTACTTCTTCTTTTCCAATTTGGATGCCTTTTATGCTTCTTTTTGTCTGACTGCTATGGCTTGGACTTCCAGGACTATGCTGAATAAGAGTGGTGAAAAGGGGCACCCCTGCCTTGTTACTGATCTTAAGGGGATTGCTTTTAATTTTTGCTCATTGAGTATGATGTTGGCTGTGGGTTTGTCATAGATGGCCTTTATCATGTTGAAGTATGTTCCCTGTATTCCCACTTTGCTGAGAGTTTTGATCATGAATGGGTGCTGGATTTTATCTAATGCTTTTTCTGCATCTATTGATATTATCATGTGATTTTTATCTTTCCTTTTGCTTATGTGATGAATCACATTGATTAATTTGTGAATATTGTACCAGTCTTGACTCCCCAGAATAAATCCCACTTGATCATGATGTATGATTTTTTTCATGTTATTGCTGTATCTGGTTTGCTAATATTTTGTTGAGAATTTTAGCATTTAAATTCATCAAGGATATTGGCCTATACTTTTCTTTCTTTGTATTGTCTTTGCCTGGTTTTGGAATCAGAATTATGCTTGCCTCATAAAAGGAGCCTGGAAGTCTTCCCTCTTGAATTTTTTGAAATAGCTTGAGAAGGATAAGAGTTAGTTCTTCTTTGAATATTTGGTAGAATTCACCTGTGAAGCCATCGGGCCCAGGGCTTTTGTTTGTTGGGAGTTTTTTGATAACTGTTTCCATCTCATTTGTTGTAATCAGTCTGTTTAGGTTTTCTGATTCTTCTAGATTTATTTTTGAAAGATTATATGTATCAAGGAATTTGTCCATTTCACCTAGGTCTAATTTTTTTGGCGTACAGTTCTTCATAGTATTTTCTTACAACCCTTTGTATTTCTGTTGTGTCAGATGTTACTTCTCCACTCTCATTTCTACTTTTATTTATTTGAGTCCTCTCTCTTTTTTTCTTGGTGAGTCTATTAAAGGTTCATCAATTTTGTTTACCTTTTCAAAGAACAAGCTCTTTGTTTCATTGATTCTCTGTGTTGTTTTTTTAGCCTCTATGTCACTTATTTTCACTCTGATCTTTATCATGTCCTTCCTTCTACTTTCTCTGGGCTTTACTTGCTGTTATTTTTCTAGTTCTTTTAGATGTAGGGTTAAATTATTTATTTGAGCTTTTTCTCGCTTCTTAAGGTATGACTGTAATGCTATGAACTTCCCTCTCAGGACTTCTTTTGCTGTGTCCCATAAATTTTGAGTTGATATATGTTCATACTCATTTGTTTCAAGGAAATTTTAGATTTCCTCCTTGATCTCATTGTTAACCCATTTGTTATTTGATAACATGCTATTTAGTTTCCAAGTGTTTCCATGTTTCTAAGTTTTTCTATTGTAGTTGATTCCTAGTTTCATGCCATTGTGATCAGAGAAGATGCTTGATATGATTTCAATCTTCTTAAATTTACTGATACTCATTTTGTGTCCTGACATGTGGTTTATCCTAGAGAATGTACCATAAGCCCTTGAAAAGAATTTATAAATATATTCCGCTGCTTTAGGGTGAAAGTTTCTGAAGATATCTATTAAATCCAATTGATCTAGTATGTCCTTTAAGTCTGCTGTTTCTTTGTTAATTTTCTTTCTTGAGGATCTATCTAGTGCTGTAAGTGGAGTATTGAAATCCCCTACTACAGTGGTACCTTGAGATACGAATAGACCAACATACAATTTTTTAAAATATGAGCTGAGACTCGGTTCGTATTTTTGTTTGAGACCTGAGCAAAATTCCGAGATATGAATCGTGATTCAGGAAGCTGCTGCTAGTTGGTGCGTTGGTGCACAGGTCCAGTATTGGCAGTTTGATATACATGTTGACTGACTTAAGAGCTCAGTTACAGAAGAATTAAATTTGTATCTCAAGGTACCACTGTATTATAGTATTGCTGTGATCTTGCCCTTTATGTTCATCAAAATCTGCTTTATATATTTAGGTGCTCCTATATTAGGTGCATAAATATATATAATAGTTATATCTTCCTGTTGGATTGCTCCTTTTATTATTATATAGTGACCTTCTTTATCCCTTACTATAACCTTTGTTTTAAAGTCTATTTTTTCAGATATAAGTATTGCTACCCCAGCTTTTATTTCATTTCCATTTGCATGAAATATTTTTTTCCTTTCCTTTACTTTCAGTCTATGTGTATCTTTTGTTTTGAGGTGGGTCTCTTGTGGACAGCATATGTATGGGTCCTGTTTTCTTATTCAAGCAGCTACCCTATGTCTTTAGATTGGATCATTTAATCAATTTGTATTTAAGGTTATTATTGATATGTAGTTGTTTATTGCCATTTTATTCTTTAAATCTACATTCCTTTTTTACTAGATTTCCCCCCTCTTTGTTCTGTTTACAACAGGCCCCTTAGCATTTCTTTCAGCATTGGTTTGGTTGTAATGAATTTCTTGAGTTTTTTTTTTTTTTTCTGGGAAGCTTTTTATTTCTCCTTCAATTTTAAATGATAGCCTTGCTGGATAAAGAAGTCTTTATTGTAGGTTCATGTTCTGCATTACTTTGAATATTTCTTGCCAATCCCTTCTGGCCTCAAGTGTTTCTGTTGAAAAGTCACATGTCATCCTTATGGGGGCTCCTTTGTAGGTGAGGAGGTTTTGCAGCTTTTAGTATTCTTTCTTTGTATCTTAGCTTTTGTATTTTAATTATAATGTGTCTTGGTGTAGATCTTTTTGGTTCAAATTTTAATAGGATTCTCTGTGCTTCTTGAACTTGTGTGACTTTTCCCTTCAACAATTTAGGGAAGTTTTTAGCTATCCCTTGTTCTTTCTCTTCTCCTTCAGGAACCCCTATTATGCAGATTTGTTTCTCTTCATGTTGTCACAGAGCTCTCTTAGAGTTTCCTCAGACTTTTTGATCCTATTTTCTTTTTGCTGTTCTGCTTCTGTGCTTTCACTTATTTTGTCCTCTAAATCATTGATTTGATCCTTTGCTTCATCCAGCCTGCTTTTAATTCATTCTAGTGTAGTCTTTATTTCTGATATTGTGTTTGTCATTTCTGTCTGATTCTTTTTTTTTTTTTCTGAAGCTGGAAACAGGGAGAGACAGTCAGACAGACTCCCGCATGCGCCCGACCAGGATCCACCCAGCATGCCCACCATGGGGCAGTGCTCTGCCCATCAGGGGGCGATACTCTGCCCATCCTGGGTGTCGCCATGTTGCGACCCTCCTGGGCGTCGCCATGTTGCGACCAGAGCCACTCTAGCGCCTGGGGCAGAGGCCACAGAGCCATCCCCAGTGCCCGGGCCATCTTTGCTCCAATGGAGCCTTGGCTGTGGGAGGGGAAGAGAGAGACAGAGAGGAAGGCGCAGCGGAGGGGTGGAGAAGCAAATGGACGCTTCTCCTGTGTGCCCTGGCCGGGAATCAAACCCGGGTCCTCCGCATGCTAGGCCGACGCTCTACCGCTGAGCCAACCGGCCAGGGCTCTGTCTGATTCTTTTTTGATTTGAATGTCCTTTTTGATGTCAGCTATTTCTTTGTTTAGGTGCTCATTTTGTCCATCTATTTTTGCTCTAAGATCCTTGAGCATCCTAACAATCATTATTCTAAACTCTGCATTTGGTATCTTGTTTATTTCTATTTCATTTAGTTCTTTTTCTGGGGATTTCTCTTGTTGATTCATTTGAATTGCAGTTCTCTGTCTTCTCATTTTGTCTCTATATAGACTAGATACCACTTTAACTATCGTTGTTAGGTCCTGAGCTGATTATCTTTGTATCTGGCCGCTGGATATACCAGCATTGAACCTCCCTGGCCAGAACCTGGTGCAGACCAGTGGGGGTCACTCCTTTTGACTGCTCCTTAACAACCTTCTTGGAGTTATAGGCAATCCAGAATTTTTGGCTGCCTTTGCTGGGCCTTGAAGCCATTGTAACTATCAGCTGCACTCCTAGGCTGGCTTTTATCTACTCTTGTCCAGTGTGTGTGGCTTCTCTATTCCTGATATGAGGTCTTTCCACCAGCCCCCTCTGCTTCCACCTCCTCATGCACTCGGGTACCAGCGTGGGCTCTTGGTCCGCAGCTTTGGCTGCTCTGTGGGCTGGGTAACTGCTTGCCTCTCTGGGCTCCATCCCCTCATGGGCACATGGGCTGTGTTTCTGGGCTCTGCTCCCACGGGCATGTGGATGCCTCTTTGGGCTCTACCCCTCTCCTTCACTGTGCAGGCTGCCTGTCTATGCTCTCCACAGTCACACAGGCTTCCTCTCCATGTTCTTCCCCCTGCAGGCATGGGGGAAGCCTCTTTGGGCTCCGCCCCTTGCCATTTCCATGCGGGCTGCCTGCCCCCCCCCCACAGGTGTGAGGCAGCCCTCACCATGCTTTGCCTCTTGCAGGCACCGTGCTTCGCCTCTGGATGCCTTACCGCACTGGGGTCCACCCCGCACTGGTGCAGGGAACACTTCACCCCACAGGGCTTTACTCTCATGGGCACATGGGAGGCCTCTCTGAGCTCCACCCCCTGCTGCCACTGCAGGCTGCCTTGCTAGGCTTTACCCCTGTCTGCTGCGTGGGCCAAGCGCCATGGCCACTGCCACAGCGGGGCCCTATAACCCTTTGGAGGGTACTCAGCAGGTGGGGGGGGCGTGTAGCCCAGACCTCAGCACTCAAATCCTGTGTCCCTGATTCTTCCCCTGTTTCTAAGTGTCTCTCTGCACTGACTGGAGCAGGAGGGCCTCTGGTGTGTGGGGTAATTGCTTCCCTTTGATAGCTTGGTTCTCCCAGGAAGAATGGGCACTTTAGGTTTGGGGAGTGACCCAGTACAGGGATCAGGGTGGCTATTCCCCACAGTCTCTCCCTGTGCCCCCAAGACTATACTCTCCTCTTACAACTCCAGTTCTCTTGGCTCTTCACGCTCCCAGAGCCCCGGGTAAGTGGCTGTGAACGAGATTTTCTCCATGGTCCCTTTAAGATGGAGCCTGGGTCTGAGAGTTCTGTCTCTCTCGCAAACAGTAACCCAGATCTTCTTTCAGCTAACTACTGTTTGTATACCTCTTCTAGTCTTTGGGGCTCCAGGCTGGGGTTCCAGTCCTAGGGCTGAGGGTCCACAACTTTCTGGTAATCCCACCTGCCATGAGAAGCCCAGAGGGGAGTGGAAAGCTCTTTCTGTGTCTCTGCCTTTTCTACCAGCTCAGTGTGGTTCCTTCGGTGATGCTTGGTTATAGATTCCTCTTAGTTTAGTCCAAAGTTGTTTTACAAGATGATTGTTCCTAAGTTAATTGTAATCCACTTTGGTTCTGTGAGGTGGGAGTTGTAATGTCCGCCTACTCTGTTGCCATTTTTCCTCTTTCCAGTGGTTTCTCTTTTAACTTCGCTTATTGTGACTTTTGTTGAAGAAAAGTGTTTAATTTTAATGTGTCCAGGGTTTATCAATCTTTTCATTTTTTTTGTGGTTTAGTGTTTTATTTAAGAAATTCATCCCTAACTTATGATTTAAAGATGTTTTTCTACATTTTAATTCTAAAATATTTCTATGCATTTAGATCTTAATTATCTTGCATTTTATTTACTCTTAAGATGTGAGATGGACAATTGTTTTCCCATGTGAACAACTAGCCCTGTTTATTAAATGTCATCACACTATATTTTCTTCATGTTTTATTGCCATCCTGGTCATATGTCTTTTTATATAGGTGTGGGGGGTCTGCTCCTGGGATTTCTGCTCTGTTTCATTGACCTTTCTTTCTATGCCTGTGCTATCCCTGCCCTCTCATATTTGTTATGGTTTTATACTGTTTTGATGTCTGGTGGGCAATTAATATCAGGGCAACCTTGATGTTGTTGATCTCCTTCTTTCTTTTTTATATTCATTCTCTTCCTCTTCTTCCTTCCCTTCTCTTGTCTTCTTTTTCTGTTTTTGGCTCTTTGCTTTCCTATATCAATTTTAAGATCATTTAATCTAATTTCACAGGGAAAAAGCTATTAAGAGTTTAATTGTTGCCTGATCATGCTTGGCACAGTGGATAGAGCATCGGACTGGGATGCGGAGGACCTAGGTTCAAAACCCCAAGGTCACTGGCTTGAGCCAGGTTAACCAGCTTGAGCCCAAGGTTGCTGGCTTGTGCAAGGGGTCACTCGGTCTGCTGTAGCCCCCCCCCCACCAGTCAAGGCACATATGAGAAAGCAATCAATGAACAACTAAGGTGTCACAACAAAGAATTGATGCTTCTCATCTCTCTCTCTTCCTGTCTGTCTGTCCCTATCTGTTCCTCTCTCTGTCTCTGTCACACACACAAAATAAATAAATAAAATAATAGAAAGAGTTTAATTGTTATATCTTTTTATCTATGAACTTAGTATTCTACTCCATTCATCCAGGCCTTTTTTAAATGTTTTCTAGGTTTTATTAGTTTTCTCTTTAATGTTGTCACATACCTTTTCTTGGAGTTATAATTATTTCATTGGCCATGAGATGTGGCAGACTGTCAAGTAAAAGAGATGACAGACAACATTCTTATTTTGTCCCAGCATTAGAGAATGTGTCATCAAAATTTCAGCATTAAGAATAATGTTTGCTGTACATTTTTGATAGTGTTATCTTCAATTAACTAATTACCTACTCAATGGCACCCAGGCTTAATTTTATCCCAGTTATTGAGATTTTATTCCAGAGGCTGTATTTTTCAATTGTAATTGGTTCTTTTTCATATTCATGTTTATTTTTGCCCATGCTTCCCAAATCATTTGTTTTTCTTTTTAAACAGATATTATTCATACACTTATGATTCTGAGCAAATGTTCAGATAAAAAGTATGATGGTTAATTTTATGTTTCAACTTGGCTGGGCCACGGGGTGCTTAGATATTTGGTCAAACATTATTCTGTGTGTGTGAGGGTGTTTTACACAATTTATTTTAAAGTCTTTTCATAAAATTAATTTTATCTGGTATAAATTCATGGCCTTTTTAAAAATGTTGTTGCATCTGTTTTTCTTTCTAGAATTTTTTTTTATTCTGTGAGAGGAGTGGAAGCAGAGACAGATGCCCATATGCACTGTGACTGGGATCCACCCAGCAAGCCACTAGGGGGAGATGCTCTACTCATCTGGGTGCTGCTCTGCTGCTCAGCAACCCAGCTCTTCTCAGCACCTGATGTTGAGGCCATGAAGCCATCCTCAGTGCCTGGAGCCTACTTGCTTTAATCAAGCCATGGCTGCAGGAAGGGAAAAGAGAGAGAAAGAGAGAAAGAGAGAGAAGAGGGAGGGGTGGAAAAGCAGATGGTCTCCTCTCCTGTGTTCCCTGACCGGGAATCAAACCTGGGACATCCACATACCAGATCAATGCTCTATCACTAAAGCAACTGGCCAGGGAAACGATATTTTTGAATTTCGGTTTGCAGGCTAATTTTGATTGGAGATTTTCCCTCCTCTTTTTTATCTCTCTTCTTTTAGTCTCTGTTCCTGGCCATTAGTCCTGTGGTTGTTTTAATTGACTCTTTAGTTCTGTATCTCACAGCCACATCTTATAGTGGTGTTTTAGAACTCTGGATTCACAGAGATATTGGGGAATAATGCAGATTCATTCAGCAAGCCAGTGGGCAACTTGACCAGGTTTATGGGCATCTAGTCTCCAGTCTCCGTAGGTCTACAGATTGATTCTTATATAATCAGAGTTCCACAGTGGCCAGTTACAGTCTTTTCAGCCATATCTTTGCTGAAAGATGCTTCAATGTTGGGTATATTGGAGCAGAGATGCAGATATTACCCAGCTAGTGTGTCATCAACCATGTATGCTGGCCAATGTCCAGTGAGTTCTACAGGGTGGGACTTTAGGGGTTCAAGAGTCCTGGTTAAATAGGTGAGGATGTGCAGCTGCGTTTGGGGAGAGGCCAGGTCTGCTGGAAAGTACCCAGTGCTTTCTGGAGAAGTGAAGAGGCTCTCTAGCTGTTTGAGGCTAGATTCTAAGCTTTTCAATTTTCCCAATAGATCAAGCTTGTCTCATGCCTACAAACTATCTTTGGATAGAATTCCTCTTTCAATCAGCAATTCAGAAACACAGGCACCAGATTCTTGCCATAAACTTTAACCCTAGGTTGACTGTTACCTAGTTTCTGTCAAAAGCTCAGATAAGAGAGTGGATGTCTGAGAAAAATAGTGAATGGCCGGGCCATCCATTAACTCCTTTGGCATAAATTCTCCTCATTTTCTATCTAGGTGGAGAACTTTTGACTTGGTGCCTTAGGAATCCCTTCACTGAATTTCACATTATATTTGCTGCCATTTGGGGTGCCTGCCATGTGCCACGCCCTGTACCAAGTGCTCTGTACACATGACTCTAGTCCCTCATACAAACCTTCAAGGTGGAGTTTTACTCCCATTTTACAGAGAGAAGAGACTGATTCAGGCATCACTTATTTCATACCAAGTTAACACAGTACTACATTTGTCCATCATAAACTGCAGCATTTTTCTCTCTTAAGAATTACTGCCACCTGAGTTTGCCATATTAGTTTCCAAAGTTTTATTGCCATATTAGTTTCCAAAGTGGAAATAATTACACCAACATATAGGTAATTATATTAACATACATAATTCTTTTATAATTGATATAATTCTCCTCATAACCCCCAAATCTATGTTATGTTTATTCCTTTTAGCCGTGAAGGGAAACCTTAAATAATGAAGGCTTGCCTAATCCAGGGAGGGGATGAGGAATATAGTAAAAAACATTTTTTTGTGTTTTTCTTCCAATGGCCCTAAATAGCTAACAAAATCAAGCTCTGTTGTATTTCATTGTGCTCTGATTTAGAAAGAGGAGGGTTTATTGCAACCTTTGAGCAAATATTGGCTTATGAGATACAATATTCCCTCTTATCTGTGGGTTTGCTTTTTGTGGTTTTAGTTACCAATGGTCAACTACAGTCTGAAAATATTAAATGGAAAATTCCAGAAAAAAACAATTTATACGTTTTAAACTGTGTGCCATTCTAAAATCTCTTGCTGTTCTGCTCCATTTCACTCAAAAGTGACTCATCCCTTTGACCAGCATTGCCGTCTGGGTTGTCAGATCGACTGTTGAGGTGCCACAGTGCTTGTGATTAAGAGATGCGTATTGTACTTAATAATGCCATGTTCCTATAACTTTTATTATGGTATACTGTTATCATTGTTTTATCTGATTATTAGTTATTGTTGTTAATCTCCTTACTGTGCCTAATTTATCAATTATACTTTATCATAAGTAATGTGCATATAGAAAAATCACCTGTTGTGTAGGGGGTTCGGTACTATCTGTGATTTCAGACATCCATTGGGGGTCTTAGAATGTATCCCCCATGGATAGGAGGGGACTACTGTATTCTCAAAGCTCACATGAAAGAAAAAGTTAGATTAGGTTTGAAAGCAGTTTGAATTTTATTATCCAGGAGGTGGTTTCAGAATGATCTATAAAGACAGAAGGGAAGGATGTTTGTCTATTTCTAAACCATTAAGTGTCACCAGGGTAGAGTACCAGTTCCCATCAGTGTGCAAATAGCCAACCAGAGGGGCCATTTTCCTCGCATGTTCTTCTTTGGCTTGTCACATAGAGTCCTTTAAAATGAAGTATGACTTTTAATAAGAAAAAATGTTAATCGCTGAAAATATTATTTGAAGGTTTAACTAATGCTATTAATCAAATGAACTTACACAGAGATAAATGTTCTCCCTCATCCATTTTTCCTCTTTCCCTCTCCCCACTTTGGTTGCTGGAGTAATAAATGTCTCCTCTCTTCCTGGATTTATTGTAAACTTTTGCAGCCAGGAGTTGCATCTAATCCGGAATCTCTTACTCTGTAGGGATTCATAGATGGAGCGTACTGCACCCCGTGATGCTCCATAAATATTGCTGATGGCAGGGATGACATTTCAGTGGTGAGTGCTTGTCAAAGAAATGTTATGCAAGAGGGACTTTTATGGACAGCAGCTCAGTAATGGAATACAGATCTGCAATGCATCGCCAAACACTGACCTAGAGCCAAGCTACACCGTAAGATTATTGACAAAGCAAGGGCTGCAGATCTTGGGCTAAGCAGGCAGCTCTAACATGGACAGATGTGAAGGCCACTCAGAATCTCAGCATAGCTGAGAAGGTATGTCATCCATGTATCAACCAGCCAATCAATGTTTGCTGAATGCCAACAAAGGAAAAAAATGCGACACTAGATCCTGATACCTCAGAGCAGGTCGGTTATATATGTTTTGCACATTGTTGATGCTCATTAAATGTGTGTTATATTTTTTAAATCTTTTTGCAATTTGGGTTATTATTGCTACTATTATTTTGCTTGGCCATCTGTATTTCTCTGATTGTAAGCTAGGAGGTAGTAGTTACACTCTTTTTTGCAAATTTCTCAACTGTTTCAAAGATATCCTCAGAGCTCAGATACTGCATGTAATTATTAAATGGTTCACAGTAGAATAAATACATTTGCTCTGCTTAGAAAGAAATAATCCTGTAAAATCAAATTAAGCACAGGGCAAGAAATTCTAATACACATATCTACTAGAAGCAGTTCTGCATATATATGGTGTTTGCTCTCACAAAGTCTTTGGTTTGGAGTTTTAAATAGGTTCTTAAATAAATGTACACTTGAAGGAAAACAAGCTAACAAGTAAGTACAGAGGGGATGATATGCCGGTGTAAGATGTCAGGAAAGCTCAAGAGAGACACATTGCTCTTAAACTTGGTTTCCCACCCAAGGGGAACATTTTATTTGCTTGCTTGAGAGAGCCCTTTGTAGTGCATTTCATTTCCTACTTTCCGCAGTAATGAGAAGCCCGTGATGGAGAGCCACTGCCCCTTCCTGTGCTAACCGGCCTCTGGCAGCCGCATAACTGGAGTAGCTATAGCAGCAAGCCCTTTGCCGGTCGGCATCAGTCAGCCCTGTCAGAGTCGTGCTGACATGAGTATTTTTCATGGGACTCAAGGCTGCTGAACAGAGATGGGGCATCGAGTACAATGCGCACGGCCAGAAGAGAACATGGCACATCTTTGTGTTTGTGTAGCTGCCCAGAGACTCATGTCAGATTGGTAGAGACCCCTGACAAAGGCAGGCTCAGGCTCTCAGAGCCTTTGCGGAGCAACATTCCTGACTGCAAAGGGAGGGTGGTCCTTGTCTGCGCCTCTGGTCCAGGTTCCTACCCAACCACAGAATCTCTCCTTCTCTTAGCAACCTGTCCAAATCTTTTATGCTCATTCTTCCATGAAGTCTTCTTAGATTGCTGCCCCACACATCAGTCTCTTAATTGCAGACCAGTTTTCCAGGCCACCTCGTGAACACGTCTACACTTCCTGCCTCTCCTTCTTCACCTATATTGTACCCTCACTCCAGAATACACTCTTCCCACCAACTCTACCTGTTACCTTCATTAAAATCCTAGACAAAGTGTCACCTCTTCAAGGAAGCCCATCCAAACTGACCCAGCCAGAGGTAATTTTGCATTTCTCTCTGCTCTCCAAAGCATCTTTATTCTAAGGCAGTACATATCACAACCACCTCACCAATGTCACATCCTGCCTCCACTACCTATTAGCTGTGTGACCTTGCACAACTTACTTAACCTTTCTGTGCTTCAGGTCCAAAATAGGGATAATAATGACAATATCTATTTTAGAGAATTATGATGAGAATTAATTGAATTAACACATGCAAAACACATAAAACAGGGCCTTAAACCCATGACTATTTAATAAATATTAGCTTTCCTTGCTGTGTGTGTGTGTGTGTTTTTCTGTCTACACTGAGCCTTGTAGTGCTTTGAGCGTCTCTTGCCTCCTTTATGACATTGCTTTTCTCAGCTGCTTGCACACTAAAACTGTTTCATGAGCACTGAACTGAAGTCCCAGTTCTGTTCCACTGCCTCTTTTTATGCTCCATGCTTTTAAAATTTATTTCTTATTACGGAAAATATCAAAGATATACAAGAGAAGAGTAAACTCATCTATCCAACACCCGGATTTAACAATTATTAACTCATGGTCAATTTTATTTCCTCTATATCCCTCAGTCATTCTCCTCCCTCCTGCTCCAGACCCTATTGAAGAAAATACCAGGCTAAGTATTTCATCTCAGGGGACATTTTTAATAAATGTATCCTACACTCATGAGAAGGCTGCTCTATTCCCATTCTTCTTGTGCCAAGCAGAAGTCATCTGGAGGACAGCCTTGCCCTTTCATAACAGGGGTCTTCCCAGAGCTGTGGGCTTGGACTTTGACCCTACCATCCCTTCCATAATCATTTACAATAGTAGAATATAATGTATTAAGAAGCCACCCTTTGATCTGTGGTACCATATAATCTTTGAAATAAGTCATGATGGATGGGGATCTTTGAAAATGACCTGATTGTTGGGAAAAGTTCTGTTTCTTGGTTAAAGTGAAGATTGTGCCTTGAGTCACTGGCTACCTGAGATGCAGGGATCATGTTCATCTGACTCACAATGACTGTGTCTCAGGCAATTGGACACTTGAGAATTTTTACCACTGACAATGAAAAATTGTATTGTGTTAAGCATAATTAGTTCTAGCTAGAAGATTTTAGCTAGTTTAAAATTGTACTTTCAAGAACACATTTGAAAATTAAAATAGTTAAGATAGAAGTCATCATCATTTTCTTTTTTGAAAAGAATATTCTTATGGAATGTTACACAGGATGAGTTGCTTTGGGGAAGGTTGCGTTAGGTTCAGAAAATTGGGTAAGGGAGAAAACCATTCTGTCGGTTATATTTCTGTGCCAGCTTGAATCATTCCATCAAAGGTTAATTTAGTACCTACCAGTTGCAGAGAGATGGCAAGTGCCAATTATACACTGCGACTGCCCTTTCTGAGGTCAAAGGGACGATTGGTGACCTACCATGCTGAAGCCAGGCACCCCCTCTTGGTCTTTCTCAACACAGTGTTCCAGACCATCATTTCCGATTATAGCTCAGCCCTGGCTGAGTGGCATCTATTTAGTTATGTCACATCCCTGTGTCTGAACATGATTTATTTGATAGTAGTATGCTAGGATCTAGGGTTATAAGCCACGAGTATAAGAGACACTTCATAGCAAAAGTTCTCAGACATTTTTATACATTTTTATTTCTTAAACTCACACCTCCAAACACTGTATGATAATTTTAAAGCTGTAGGTGAAGTTGATAGGAAGTGAATCATGTGATTGGACATCAGCTATAATCTTTTTAAAATGTTACAAATTTGAATTTTTTTTTTTTCTTTATTTTTTTCTGAATTTTCTGTAATTGCCAAGCTCCCCGATCTGTGTGACCTGTCTCTACCCTAGATGGTTTCAGGTCAATCTGTTAATTGTAGGAACAGAGTCTAAGCTACTTGGCCACCCTCTGGCTGTCATGCTTCCTGTCTTTTATAATAAAAATGATACTTATACAAGAATGGTACAGTTTGGGATGAGAAACATTTATGAAGCTTGGGTTCCAGTGCTGGCTTTGACATATACTAATTGTTCAACCAGGGAAGTCACTTACCCTTTCTAAACCGATTTTCTTATCAAACTGAGAAGGACAACATTTGTTTTATGTGCCATGAGTTTGTTACAAGAAATGAAAGAAATGAATAAGGTGCTGTACACATAATATATTTTTATACCATTAATTGAAGTTCACATGTTCTTATGAACTTCACCCAAGAACATCAATAATAGAGAAGCATTAGGTTAAAAAGTATAGTATTCTTGGGTTGAATAAGCTATAGACCTCTATTTCTTGATATTTATTATGTGCAATCAACCATTTAGGCAAGAATACTACTTGGAAAAACAAAGAGTCTGCATTACATGTTTAGTAGCCAAACTGGCTGGAGAAAACGAATAGCCTGGTGGATAGTCTACATGGTTGGATGCCGAGCAACACTTAAAACTCCGCCCTGTTTCCCTTGCCATTTTGTTGAAAGGGGCTATGTGAATTTCATGCGGTTATAGCAGAGACACTTTTCAAAAACATACAGACACAGACCCACGGGTGAAAAAAGTTCTCTGCAATCGTTTCCACAGACTAAGTGAAACCAACATGTTCTATCTAAATCATCTTGTGGGGGGTTGAGAATGACATTCTTATTATTTCTATTTACTTCTGTCATTAATACAGTGGCAAACAATTCTTAGTTCAACAAAAATAGGTGTCAATAGATAACTCCAGAGAAGCATTGGAATACTAAAAAAAATCCAAGAATTTAAAGAACGTCGCCATGCAGAGCAAAAGTTACAATATAATTTAGCAAAGCACTGAGATGATTTTGCTGGTGATTTTTTAAGCCGTACAAACAAAACAAAGCAAATAAAACCCCAAACATAAAGTCAAAGCCACCTCATTAGGCCCAGGTTACCTGTTAAACCAGTCATCTGTGTATCGAGGGTAAGGATAGGGGTCGTTGCTACTGAAGTCATAACTTGCTTCGGCATTCTGAAAAACACAAGGTGTCTGACTGGGTCAATAAAGCCAGAGGCCCAGGCAAGAGAAAATGCTTATGACGTGACTGTTTCCTATTTATAGTCCCTCCCAGCACGCTGTGCTCACGCTCTGCTCTGGAGCAGCCCTTGTGAGATGGTGACAGAGCTGAAGTGTGTCCTTGGAGTCCTCCATCCTCCCCTCCCCCGCCCCATTCTCCCCTTTTCGGGGTTTCTTCATTCCATCCTATTTCAGGCCCATGGAGTTAGCAAATTTTGAGTCCTGTGCTCTCCTCCGTGTTAAGTTGAGTTAGTTACCCCTGTGGGTAAATGGGATTCACCTGGAATCTGGGACTTACGGTTAAGGTTTTTTAAACTGATGGCCAGAATGTTGTAGTCCTTGTGTCACAAGTGACCTCTAGAGTTTTTTTTGCTTCATGCAGAGGGCTCCCTTCTAGCTCCTTGCTTCAGACTGACTTAAGGCAAATCTTTTCTGTACTTAATGGTGTTAAACCCCTGCCTAACCCCCTAATGTCAACGACAATATCAACCTCAGGTATCTACTCAGTTTGTTGTTTTGTTAAAAGGAACTACATGAGCTGTCAAAAAAGGGCACAGCAGAAACACTTCCCATAAGTGTATTATTATGCTAATATGTGCAGAGACTTTCCCAAGTATGGAAATATAATAGTGATATCTCTGCCCTCAGGGAACTTATAGACTAGCTGGGAGGGGGGCAGATATCAATCAAATGATTAAACAAATAAATACGCAATTGCGAACTGTGAGTACTCTTAAATCCTACAGTGCAACTAGAAGTTTAAATTCTGTACAATTCCACCTTCCAATTTTTTTTCCATTGTGGGTTTTTCCCTGCATTTACTTAAATTTTCTTCAAGTGATTTCTTTTTTTTTAAAATTTATTTTTATTTTTATTTTATTTTTTATTTATTCATTTTTAGAGAGGAGAGAGAGAGAGAGACAGAGAAAGAGAGAGAGAGAGAGAGAGAGAGACAGAGAGAAAGAAGGGGGAGAGGAGCTAGAAGCATCAACTCCCATATGTGCCTTGACCAGGCAAACCCAGGGTTTTGAACCGGCGACCTCAGCATTTCCAGGTCGACGCTTTATCCACTGCGCCACCACAGGTCAGGCCACTTCAAGTGATTTCATGGTTTAATTTTTTCCACTTAGATCTTTAGTTGGTTGGCCTTTTATTTTGGTCTATGATGGGAGGGGATCCACCACCATTCAGCGACCAATCCATTCCTCCCTCCCTACCTTCTTTGCTTTCCCAGGTTGGTGAGCTCTGGGAGCTGCTCTCTCCATATCCCATTATTCTCTGCTTTGGTTTTGATATCTGTAATGAAGAGCCCAGGTAGTTTCTGGTCCACAGTATACACTGCACTAGGAAGCACTGGGTGAGATGCCTATTCCAGCTTGGGCAACTCTTGATTCCATTGGACCTGGAGACATTTTCAGGAATTGTTCCTTTATGAGGTAAAATACTTTAGTATGTGACTCACTCTAGTTAGAAAACCTAATGTAATAGTAGCATAATGTTTTTAAGAGCAAATTGACCAATTCTCTTGGTTTGTGTTTCCATTTGTTGGATAATAAAGATTGTAAGGATCACACAATTTTAATACTACTTTATTTATTTGTGCTTGGGGCAGAAGTCACCTGAAACTTGTTCAAACTTTTTCTTTTAATTCTTAATTTTTTAACTTTATTCTGGTATAATGGATATATAAAAAATTCTACATATTTATGTGTACATCTTGATGAGTTTGGGCATATGCAAATAGCCTTGATATCACCACAACCAAGATACTAAACATTTCCATCGTCTCTAAGAATTTTCTTATGTTCATGTGTGTGAGTGTGTTTTGATAAGAATATTTAACATGAAAACTATCCTCTTCACATAAAGTGCACAATACTCTATTGTTGACCATGTTGCACAGCAGAGCTTTAAAACTTATCATTTGCATAGTACAAACTTTATACTCACTGAAAAACTGTTCTTCATCCCCTCCACCATCCCCCACATAACGTTCTGTTCAATATTTGGGCCAATCATTCTATCTTGGGTCTTGAATATATCTATTCTTTATTCCAGAATCTAGATCTTCCTTCGACACCTGGCCTTTAGAGAGGAGATATTCCTATGTCCACTGGCCATCATTATTGGCAAGACTCCAGCTCTGTCTCTCCTCCATGTAGATCCCAAACTACTTTCATTCACCTTTAAAAGTCTAATTCTCTATTTGGTCTATAGCCCCTGTCTCTGACAGCCCCTTGCAGATTTTATTTCCCCCTTGACTGTCTTATTTGAATATTTGAATTTCAGTTCTTTTGAGGGTTACTATTTTGAAATAGTCCCTTATTTGCCTTCCCCAAGTATGTTTGGTTACCCCTGAAGTTTTGAGATAAGAGCATCCTTAGGTAGTTGGTAGGGTAGGAATATCAAGAGAAGCTCTAATTAATACTGTTTCTTTTGGGTTTCAAAGCTGAGGTTGAAACTTACAGAGTAGATTTGGAAGACTATTGTTAAGCCTGATTCGTTTCTCCATAGAGGTGAAAATAATTCCCTGGTCTAAGGTAAGTCTGATGGAAACCTCAGCATGAGTAGCCACTGTGGGGCCCTCAAGAAGCCCTCAGCGCTGCCTCTGTCTTCTGAGCTGTGCTTTTGGAGTGGGATGGGGTTATGCTGGAATGTCCAACTCCAGAGAAGTCTGAGGCTCATCCTTGGAGAGGGACATGAAGCTGCAAATCAAAGTGGCTCTGTGACGTGTCTTATCTGAGGGGCTAAAACCCTCAGCATGAAGCAGGGAATAGCACAATATTCTTTGGGAAGCTGACTGATAAGAACATGACAGTGAAAACCACTTGGCCTGGAAAGTTCTGGGATCAAGACAGTGAGGATCTAGGGTTTTTTCAGGATCTGCATGAACTGACATGCCAGTAAGCATGGGGATGCATGCAACATGCAACAGGAGAGTCCAGGATGGACTGAGATGATACATAAGCACCAGACCTCCGATCTCTCTCTTTAGTACGATGTTCATCCTTTGAAGCTAGAGGCCAACTCTGGAGACAGAAAAGTGGGGGGAAAACCTGAGTTGACCAAGGTCAAGTTTCTACCATCAGTGCAGTTTGGCTGGCAGATAGAGAAAGTATTTATATATTCGAATAGAGAAAAATTAAATCAGGATTTTTTGCACTTTTGTTTTGCTGCCTGAGCAATTGACCCGTTTCACATGCTTTCCATCCTGGCTCACCTTTCTGGCTCATAATCATCACCTGGTCTGGACTGAGGCCTTTCCTGATTCTGGAGAAATTAGCTTGCCTTGAGGTGGGTGAGGGCTCTTGGGAGGAACTAGGGAATTCTGACAACAGAACCGGGAGCTGAGAATCCATGGAACTCAGACCACGTTTATAATAGGAAGAAAGACTATGTGTTGTCTGGGGTCAACTTCACCTCCTAATGTTAAAATAAATGATAACTTAGGAACTCTAAGTATTTTGTTGTCTTTACAATTAATTTGATGACTAATGTTTAATTTTTTTGCATAACAGTCTACAATGAGTATTAAGAAAGGCAAACAGTTATTATTTGGCTGTATGTTTTCTGGCTAAAAATCAAATGGTTTATAGCAAGAAAGAACAGTAAACAATATTTTGCAAAGGCTCTGTATAGTTTTATAGCCCAAACCAAATTATTTATTGATTGGCATTACAGTGTTGTCTTCCATGAAATTGTTTTTATACAGGAATAAATTAAACTGGCCTTGAATTATTTTGTAATTTTCTAAGATAGCCATTAACATTGACATTTTGGGGGAAGTATTGTCTCTGTAAGTTTAATGCTCTGGTCATCCTAGGTTAAGCTGGAACCTTGTTTTGGTTTGAACTCTTCTAAAACTTCGTCTAAAATGCATTAGTCTATTTTATGGCTTTAGAAAATACTAGATGTTTAGTGAACACTATTTTTGTTTTTTAAAAATTTTTTTAAAATTTTTATTTTACAGAGACAGAGAGAGTCAGGAGACAGGGATAGATAGGGACAGACAGACAGGAATGGAGAGAGATGAGAAGCATCAATCATCAGTTTTTCGTTGCGACACCTTAGTTGTTCATTGATTGCTTTCTCATATGTGCCTTGACCGTGGGCTTTCAGCAGACCGAGTAACCCCTTGCTAAAACCAGCGACCTTGGGTCCAAGCTGGTGAGCTTTGCTCAAACCAGATGACCTCGCGCTCAAGCTGGCGACCTCAAGGTCTCGAACCTGGGTCCTCTGCATCCCAGTCTGACGCTCTATCCACTGAGCCACCGCCTGGTCAGACTTAGTGAACACAATTTAATCACTGATGATTCAGGATCAAATGATTCAGCCATCATTAAGAATTGAATTATCATTGTACTATCACGCAGAAAGTGAGATTGGGCTGAATCCAAACTGACCTCGGGGCTTCCCTGGAAGTTATTTCTCAACTTAGTTTCTGAATATTTGAATGAACAGCCGGAAAATAAAGGCTAGAGTAGCTCTTAATAAGAAAGTTTAATAATCATGGGTTTGACCATTGTTTGCACAGTGTGCTTTTCCATCTGACGGTCTGCCTGCACACTAAGCTAAGAAAAAACAAAGGACTTATTTTTTTTCTTCTTTGAGAGAGAAAGAGAAAGAGGCAGAGAAGAAGGGAGAGAGAGGGTAGAGAGAGAGATGAAAAGCATCAACTTATAGTTGTTCACTGTTTGCTTCTCATATGTGCCTTGATGGGGGGTGGGGCTCCAGCCAAGCCAGTGACCTTGGGCTCAAGCTAGCGACCCTGTGGAGCCAGCTCTGACACTGCCACCGTTACCCTGAAATCTGGAATTCAATGGCTCTGGTTCTAGTGAACTTTCCTTGCTGGATTGCAATTAGACAAGGGTATTTGCAGGTGTCTTCTTGGAGTAGAGAAAGGAAGACAGGCATTAAAGTCAGACAGATGCAGTTTTGAACCTAGACTCTTTGGCCTTGGTAATTTTCTTACATTCTGGAAAATGTAGTTTCCTCATCTTTAAAATGCAGAAGATAAAACTGTAAGTACTTGGTTGTTGTAAGGATAAAAAGAAGGAATGAATATAAGCTAGCAAGCACTTGTCCAACCAATTGTGAATGTTCTGTCACTTCTTACTTCTCCTTTTGTGTTATTTATTTATTTATTTTCAATCACCTATGTCTAGGGTCACAAAATTGCCTTCTAGCTAAATCTGGCCCACCACTGGTTTTGTAAATAAAGTTTTATTGGAACATAGCCACGTTTAGATTGTCTATCGCTGCTTTCCCATTATAATAGCAGACAAATAGTTGTGACAGAAGCCCACAAATCTTAAAACATTTTCTATCCTTTATGGAAAGAGTTTGTGAACCCTTGAATGACATCTTAGGCTCATGGGCTCCTAGGCTGCCCACTGATAGCCCGAAGTCTGCACTATAGCATCTCACCAAGTCCTTATCTTCCTGGAGGGCTCTCTTTACTCTGAGACATACCTGTTCCCTGTCCCCTTCTCTATAGGTGGCTCTTGCTGCTTAAAAGGAATCTGATACAAACCAACCTCATTACATTGCTAGGAGTTTGCAGTTTACCTCTCTTGGGTCCACACCAATGAAAGGTGGGTTATTAGGCATTACTGTGTTCAGTCATTAGGGTTCAGTCTGCTTGAGTGCTCATAGAGGCAGTAGAGAGTTCCACCATTGTATCCCCAACCCCTGCCCAGTCCTGGTTGAAGGCTGCGCCTAAGGGCATCAACCTTCTAACTCTTCTCTCTTCCCATCTACAGTGTCCTGTCTGTTTTCGTGGTCAGAGCATCACCCTTGGCAGAGAGAGGCAGGTGTTTACAGCAAACAGCCCTTGCTCATCATGCAGAGGTAATCATCCAGGTGATACGAGTACATAATGGTGTCTGCTACACAGGGGCTCACCCAACTTTCATTTTTAAATGTGATGCTGAATCAGCATTTTGTCAATACCAGGCTCTTGTGATAGGCCACTATATTTGACATAGGAGCCCACAGCTATGATTGAACAGATATGTTTAGAGCACTGAAAAGCAAACTCTGTGCTCTGACTACAAAATTAAGACAGTGGTTCTGCTTTGCATGAGGGTGCATGCCCAAGGGGACAGCTGGGGGCTGTACTGGAGTATCCAAGCCATGTGCCCCGGGCTTTATCTTTATTTATTTTATTCTATTTATTTTTAAATTAAAAAATTATATTTAATTACAGTTGATATACAATATTATATATTAGGTGTACCTGATTTAAGTAATTGGTCATCCCAGAGGAGACCCCTTTCTCACTTGTCTGTCCAGAAGGGACGGTGTTGTTTTGCAACTTACCCACTTAGTGGCGACACTTTTTAAAAATTTTGCACAGATGCACTATGTGAGCCATGGCAAGAAATAGTTTTTTCTAGTTATCATATAGAAGCCCAGACTGCAGAGAAATGGTAGCAGGGAGATAAGATGTCCCCTCTGTAATGTCAAGTAATACCAAACTTAAAAAACCACATCTCCAACAATAGGAGTTGGTGATCATGAGTACAGTACGGCATATGGGTAGTTGACAATGTAATTCCACAGCTATAGGGACTCAGAACAAGAAAGTACATTGCTTTTGTCCCTGTATTCTGGCTTGCTACTTTCCCTGAGGCATTTAACCAAATCGCCCAGCTAGGAGCTGTGTAACAATATGAGCTGAACTTGCACTGTGCTCATGGACTAATGAAAGAGAAATGAGCTTTCCCAGATAGACTCTCAAACTGTAACCATATTACCCCAGAGCAAAGCTCATCTGTATGGAAACTGAGCAGCAAAAGAGCCCAGTCCATTAGAGCCTAAAGAATTTTACTATTGCGCCTACTTGCATCTAATATGGTCATGGCTGACTGTTCCCCACGGTGTCTATTTTGATTTCCCTCAAATAATTCTCCCACATGTACTGGTTTAATGATAATGTTTAGCTTACTTTTGAGTGAAACCAACATTACGGGGATTTATGTCTATATTAAGTCTGACTGTAAAACTTAATGAAATTTCACATTTCTTCTCCAGCTCTTGAAAAATTAAAAGAAAGAAAAAGATGCAGAGTCAGGAAACTGTTTGCCATCTTTCTGCTATACTTCTAAGAATCACAGATTTTCCCAGTGACAGTGTTCTCTGATGGTGGCTTTGACCCCTCCTGCCACCACTTCCTTCTTGTTCCTAAAATTTCAGCAACTCCTCTAGTCCCCAGAGTACTCTCTAGGTAAGAGGAACGATGGAACATGATAGCCAGGCTGGCAAGTATTACCATGACCCAAGCCATGTCCTGAACTACTGGGCTTTGTATATTTTCCAAAGAGGAGAAACTCTACCCTCTGGCTCTCAATGACACCCTTTGCAACATATCTGAAAGAAATTCTAAGCACCAAACATAAGAAAAGAGAATAATAATAATAATAAAAATAATAAATTCCTAATGGTTAACACAGCACCCTAAATTAATAGTGTGTCCAGAGGTGAATTAAGGTGGTTGAGGCCCCGGGTGCAGAAGAAAATATTGGGCCTCTTAAAAAAAAAGAGGGAGACAGGGAAAATAAAAATATATATTAACCATATTTTTAAATAAATAAAAAATATTATGTACTATTAATGTTAAAATGGCACATATGAAACCAAACTTGGTGTCATTAGAAAAAAGTATCAAGTTGGGGTTTTGTGGGGCCTTCAGAAGTCGGGGCCCAGGGTGTGCACATGGTGTGCCCGCTGTTAAATCCATCTCTGAGTGTGTCTAAGATTTTCAAAGGAGTTTAGATTCTCTTATTTTATTTAATATTCTCTAAAGCCCTGCAGGGTAGGAGAGCAGATAGTTTGGAGAAAGAAGCAGGATGGTTTCTATCTCAGACACAGTCGAGACAGCACCTTTGATGGCTTCTTTAGAGTTATCTTTGCCGGCTCATTTTTCTTGGCTTGTCTTGCCATTTAAGAAAGCCAATGAAACCTGTGTTAGCCTAGATTGAAGCAAACTCTCATGCATGAATTTTAATAGCTGCCTGAAAAAGCGTCAATTCCTAGGGCTGACCAGATGTGTGGAGAAGCTGTCACTCACTGTAATTAATCGCAAAGAGCTGGCTCTACGACAGGGTCCAAAATTTGTTCAGAAAACAATTTACATCTTTATTTTCATGAACTACCAACTCAAATTTAGCATTTTCTTCAATTAGGGATGTCGGCTATAAGCCACATATAACTAGCGGTAGCTGTGAGCTTGTTACTAACATGTACTTTCATATCACATTAGAGTTATGGATATGCTGAAATATCTTTTCTACTCTTACCTGGCACTCGAGTTTGTTATTTGATGTATTATTAAAGAAGGATACATGTCAGCATCACACAAATCTGTATTGTTGTTTGATAACTATGCTTCAATAGAATTGCTTTCCTTAGTTATCCTATTAAAATATTACCCTGAGAATGAGGGGGAAGAGACACCTGTGCATTGTGGGTAGTTAGTGTGCAAACTGGTTTGAACAGGAATCTCTTTGAATAGAAATTTGGCAATATCTATCAAAATAAAAGATACACAGATTCTTTAATCGGGGGGATCCCACCTCTAAGAATCAATCCTAAAGATACATACTTGCCCATATGTGAAAAACTTGCTTTGAAATGTATTTGTGATAGCAGGATTGCAAAAGTGAGAGACTCAAGACAGCTTAAGTGTCCAGCTTGGAGAAAGGCTTGAATAAATGGTGGCGTACTCACACAACACAGAACTATAGTCCTGGCAAGGAAGTGGTACGAGGCTCGCAATGAACTCCTTCCCAAGAAATACTGTTTAGTGAAAAAAGTCAACGTGCAGACTAAAGTGCATAGTGAGCCCCCATTTGTGTAGATGAGAAGGGATGCACTTGATGGTAAATGCATAGGGTATTTCTGGAAAGATACTCAAGAGCTTTGTTTATAGTGCTTTGCCTCTAGGGAGGGAGGGAGAGAGGGTCTGGGGTAGAAGGAAGACATAGTTTTCATTCTGTAATCTTTTGTTTTGTGTAATTTTTTTTGCCATAATAATAACAGGTAACATATATCAAGTGTTTATTTTGCACAAGGGACTTTTAGATACTTAGCTCCTCCTTATGATGTCCTTACGTAGTAGGACTCTTATTATCCTTCTCATTCTATGAGCAGGGAGACTGAGGCACAGTGAGGCGGAATGTTTTGCCCAGGGTCACACAGATGAGAAGACACAGAGCAGGGATTTAGACCAGGTGGTCTGGCTTCAGAGGCCTCTCTCCTCACTACAATTCTGCCTCTCTGCATTAGAATCCCAACATCCCACTCTATTGGTTGTGTTGTTTGAAAGAGAAAAACAAATATGAATACAAATGCAAATTACAAATGCAGATTAATTAAAGTGGATTTAGTCTTTGAAAATGTTCATGGTTCATTCTGTTCAAATCCAAGTATATAAATTGAGCTAATGATTTAGCCCCTACAATGGGACACCCCTCACTACAGGGCCAGGAAGCTCATCTCTTACTTTTCATGGTCTATCCATTTTTTAACAGCGTGATTTTATCTAGTGACTCTTCTCCTCTGAGGCAGATGGATTTGCTTTTGAAGCCTAAACCTGTCAGCCTGCCTCCAATGAGAGAGTGAATTCCTGTTTTCAGCAGCAAGAGACAGCCTGTTCCTTTCTTCTCTGTTGATTATATTGTTTCTCTTAGAAGTAGGCCTTTTTTTTTTTTTTTTTTTTGGAAAAAAACCACCACACTTGTATATGAGACAAATAATAATGAGGACTGGATTCCTCAGAAACCAAAATCTTGGAAAACTTCCTTTTTCCCTGAGCCTTTTTAGCGGAACTTGGTGGCTCTTGGGTTTCTCAGTCCAGTTCGAAAAAAGTCAATGGCTGAGAGTGGTGTTCCAGGACCTGCTTGCACACGGTGCCTTCAGCAACACAGCACTGCTGGGCCAGACTGTGACAATTCTCTCTCTCTCTTTTTAAATTTTTTTTAGAAATTAAAATGTAAAGGGGTGACATTGGTCAATAAGAGCACATAGGTTTCAGGCAAACATAGCTATAACATTTGAACTGTTGACTGGGTTGTGTACCCATCACCCAAAGCCAAATTACTTTCCATCACCGTATATTTGTCTTTCTTTGCTCCCTCCCCCCCACCCCTCCCCCATACCCTCTTCCCTGTGGTAACCACTTCACTTTTATCTATGTCCGTAAGTCTCAGTTTTACATCCCATTTGTGTGTGAAATCAACTCTTGTCAAAACACTCCTACAATCTTTCTTGTTATGCCAGTGATAAGTCTCCATTAAGTTCTCCTGTGTCTTTAATTCCTCCCTGTTCCTTTCTAATCCATCTTTTTAACTGACAGAAGCAAACATTGGCAGGCAGCAACATCCTGCTTGGGTTGCTTTCATTGTTTCCATGTTGACACGGACCTCTCATTATGTCAAGGGATATTGATTGTTTTTCTATTTAAAATTGTGATTTATAGTTTCTCTTTAAAGTACATTTGCTTCTGTTAAAAGAGTGAGTCAGTTTAAGAAAACGTACGAGGTAAAGCATAGCACCAATATAAAGAATTGTAAGGTGTGCTGTGACTGGTGGACGTTTGTGAAACGCTGCAGTAAGGTGAGGGTAATATTTATGGTTGTTTTTTTTTATTTTTATTTTTCTGAAGCTGGAAACGGGGAGAGACAGACAGACTCCCGCATGTGCCTGACCGGGATCCACCCGGCACGCCCACCAGGGGCAATGCTCTGCCCACCAGGGGGTGATGCTCTGCCCCTCCGGGGCATCGCTCTGTTGCGACCAGAGCCACTCTAGCGCCTGGGGCAGAGGCCAAGGAGCCATCCCCAGCGCCCGGGCCATCTTTGCTCCAATGGAACCTTGGCTGCGGGAGGGGAAGAGAGAGACAGAGGAAGGGGGGGTGTGGAGAAGCAAATGGGCGCTTCTCCTATGTGCCCTGGCCGGGAATCGAACCCGGGTCCCCCCGCACGACAGGCCGACGCTCTACCGCTGAGCCAACCGGCCAGGGCTGGTAATATTTATGGCTTTGACATCTCCAGTTATCGGCAGAGTCAGCCTTAAAGAGTGAGCTGAGTATCTATACAGGGGATTTTAAAGGAATAATGGAACAGGCTTTTTGCTCTCAAATTTTAATCCTGTCACTTGTCATTTTGACATTATGACTTCAATCCTTTTTACATTACTGTTGGCTTTCAAATGTCTTTATTTATTCAAGCATTCAGCCAATCAATTGTTTATTTTTTTCACTGTTTGTTGGGCATCGTACAATAGCAAGTCACTACTGGAGAGGAAGATGCCCTTAGCTGGGGTATCATGTACTTAGCCCTCAGTTATGAACTGATGCCTGAGTTTTCAGTGCAGTCCTCAGCTAACAGTGGTTCTCAACTCAGGCTTCTCAATAGAATTGCCTGGGGAGCTTTTAGACATATAAAGACTTAAAGGCCCCCTAGATTTAATTGATCAGGGTGGGGTCTAGGCATCAGTAGTTAAAAAACAACAACAACCAAAGTGTTCAAGTCATTCTGGTATATACTCAAGGTCAAGAATCACTGACTAACACCTTGTTAATCACTCACAGTCTATCCCCCTTGCTGCTTAAAGTGGCTAGTTGACCACTAGCACTGATATCATTGAGAACTTGCTAGATATGCAGAATCCCAGGCCCCACGCAGCCTGGCTGGAACGGAATCTGCATTTTAACAGGATCTCTAGGGAACTGGAATTGTTGTGAGCACACTGATGCTTCCATTTGAAAATCGAGTGCATGAGGCCAGTTTTCCCTGTGGCTCATTACTTCCACACTGCATACCCACATCTCCCTGATACAACTTTCTCCCACTTCCCCTCCTCCCTGTTCACCTAAACTTTCTGATGGGAAGAAATCAGATTTGATTAGCTGTTCATATCTTAGCGTGAATAAGTTCAATACATTGGTCCTTCTCAATACTATTCTCTTCTGCTTAGCAGAAGAGAATGGACATTGGAAAAAGCTAAAGAACTTCATCTCTAACAGTAGAGATTGAAGGGTGGTATTTTGAATGTGTCAGGACTGACATCTGTCTTTCAGACTGATGTTATCTCTATAGGGAAGGTATTGAATAAATTTTGAGAATTGAGATGTCAATGTATTCCTTTGGATCTGAAGGAGAAAACAAACAAACAAACAAACAAAAAAGCAAGATCAAGTATGTGATGCTTATGCACAATATTACTGGATTCTCTGTGCTTCTGGAGGTGAGGGCTTTTGGGGGCATCAATTCTGTAAAAAAAAAAAAAAGAGTGACCATTCAGAGTGGAAGCTCTCCTGCTGTGAGGTAAAGTTTGATGAATATTAAAGCAGGAATTAGCTTTGCCTCCTGATGCTTAAAATAATGTTTCATCAAAACCTTAAAAATACACCCACCTCTAGACAAACTAAATGCCAAGCTGCAATAGGATTTAAAACGTCTTTGGAGGTATGTTTATATTTCAGTGCACCCTTATTTTATACCCTGACTCTTTCCTGAAAAGAAACACTCTTTCCTGTTCTAATAGATGATAACAGACAAAGGAAGGTTAACAACATGCTGAGAAAGAATTTAGATTTAGTAAAAATGAGAGTGCCCGTAGGTAACTGCACGTGTGCTATAATTCTGTGCTCAGTCAATGCTTGGCCGCACAGCCCAAATGTGACCTCTGATGCTGTTCGAAGCCAGTCCACGCTCATGACCCATTCTACTAACTGGTCAAGTCCCAGCCCTGTGCTGCCCTGAGGGGTTTTTCCTCTCTTTCTCAGTGGCCTTCACTGCTGCAGTGTCTCTCTGTCCCCCTGCCCTCATCCTCATGATGACAGAGTTGACCTTGAGTGGTTTGTGTACAAACAACTCGTGGCTGTGCTGAGACTTGATCACTTCCTTGCTCTTCACTTCAGGAACCTGTGTCGCAAGAGCAAAGGGTAAGTCAGGCTGAAGGGAAGGAAGCCATGTGGGCTTAAGAAAAGCAGGTGAATTTAGCCTTGACACCTTAATAAGAGAGTAAGAAGAGCGATTACTCAGAGTGACCACAGAGACACACTCTGGTACCCAGGACAGAAGGGAGGCAGCCAGCGCCTGGGCTTACAATCGCTGCTGTTATTAGACTTGTCCGGTGGCAGATGGAAAGGGGCCAGGAGTAGCCAACCCGAAAGGCAATTCAAGGCTGATCTTCACAGTCCCACAGAGACGGAGTGTGCTGTCAAGGCCCTGCAGTGAGAACTGTGTAAATCAGCACAGAGTGAGCCAGACACCGCTCTGAAACGAGAATGAGAAGATAATGCAGCAGCCAGGGTCTAAATTTGTGTTGTCAAGGTGATGAGATACAAGTCAATTTGTGTTCCCCTCTCTTTTGACTGGGTGTTCTACAACGTTGCTGAGATAGATGCTCAAGGCTTTTCCACCTTTGCTTCCTCTGTGAGTGTCCTGCTCGCCTTTGGATGGCTGCTGAGGTCAAGGCCACTGCCTCTGAGGCCTGACGTCCGGGGAGAGAGGGAGACACCAGTTTACATCCCTCCTTGTGTGACTGATTACACAGCTTCGGTCTCACCTGCCTCTCCTTTCCCAGTCCTAAAAATAGCAAAGATGAGTTCACTATGAGCTGAGTCACCTCCTCGAAGGGGCTGTTCTGGCCAAATATCACTTATTGGGGACTTGGTCTTAAACCTGTTTTCCTTCTCTCAAAAGCACAGCCATATGAATAATAAATATATTGCACAGGGCTATTCTATACACACATGTAAGTTTCATATATGTGTGTAATTTAGCCCAAACTGATTTCAGTTGAGCCTCACTGCAGTTTTGAGAACTGAGTATTGTAACTCCCACTTTAGATGATAAGATAACTGAGGCTCAATGAGATTAGGTATTTGCTCAAGATTTTCAGCAAAAAGTGGCTGAGTTAGGACCTGGCCTAAAGCGTCGACCTGGAATGCTGAGGTCGCCGGTTCAAAACCCTGCACTTGTCTGGTCAAGGCACATATGGGAGTTGATTCTTCCTGCTCCTCCTCCTCCTCCTTCTTCTCCCTCTCTCACTCTCTCTCCTCTCCTGAATAAATAAAAAAAGTACTAAAAGTTAGACCTTCTGACTCAAACTCATTCTTTTCATACTGCATGGCATGCACAGCTCTTTCCTATAATGAAAAGCAAAGACAAACATATAGGACTGAGTAGCTTGCTTATTCTAGCACCCTCAGCACCAAATAGGAACGAAGACCTAAGATAAATTAAATGGCAGCAAAGTGGAGAAGATTCAGGGCTTTGGGCTGCCACTCACTTCAGCATCAATAGTAAATTAGACTCAAGGACTTGTCATCCATCTTTTTGTTTGCCACTTTTCACTTCAAACAGTTAATCTCAGCTTTGGTAATTCCTTTTAGGATAACCTTGCTAAGAGAGGATAATGGAAATAGCGTGTTTTGACCTTGGGAGTCAAAAGAAAGCACAAGGCATGTTGTGAATATCTCGTTGTCAGCTGGAAAAAAGCTAAGGGGATCTGTTCTCTTTCATGAAGAAGTTTTACCTTTAAACCAGGCCAGTTTTTGTTCCCAGATAATGTAACACAAATAAGTACTGATTCCCAATTGTTCAGGAGAAAGATTAAATGCACGTCTGGCTCCTTTCACAGCTAGCTATTCATCATTTTAATTGGTTTTGAAGCAATAAATAAATAAATAAATTAAAACTTTGTCAGCATTTGTGATGGGAATCCAACTTCATAATTCATAAACTATGGAAAAGTGATCACAGCTTTAATTTGAAGGCTGGGCACATACCTTATTAAGTTGTCACAAGGAGGGAACACTGGAATCCACATTAATCACAGAATCACTTTGTGCACGAGGTTGTACTTATTGAATTACAGACACTGATCTCTTGGGAAGGAAATACTCTGGTCTAGATATTTTGGGGAATGATATGTCCTGGAGTCATGGTGTTTCTTGTCACCCATGTTGCCACCACTGTCCTTGGTATTTCTAGGGACCATAAAGAAATGCTCATCTGACCCCTTGCCTTCCCATTCCAGGACCTTTACCTCCAGCTCCAACAACTCCCCTTCAATTCCATCTCAGTATGTTCCATGATGTTCCCGATGGAAGTTGTTGAAGCCACAAAAGTTATGCATTTCTTTCTCCACCCTCTACTGCACGTTCTGCCACGTCTCTGCTCTTATCATCACTCTCTCATCGGGGCCCGCAAATCCCTCACCCACTCCACTTTCTTTTGCAGTATCTCCATCTCATTTTGCATTTGCATCCTTCCTATCTGCACTGCACTCCATTTCCAGGAGTTTTTAGGGTCAAGTTCTCCTGCTTTAACTTCACTCTAAAGGCTGCTAGTGATTGGCTTATACCAGTTTCTCTCAAGCTCAGGAGTCACCACACTTTTTCTGGAAAGGGACAGAGGGTAATGCTTTTAGGCTTTACAGGCCAGATGGTTTCTGTGACACAGACTCACTTCTGCCTTTGCAGTGGGAAAGTAGCCAACAATGATATGTGAACAAATGGGGGTGGCTGTGTTCCCATAAAACCTTATTCACAAACAGCAACAATGAAAAGGCAGTGGGTGGGCTGTAGCTTGCAGAACTCTGCTTCTTGTAAGTTGAAGTGTGTCTCTCCAGAAGATATCTTGGAGTGTAACTGTGGTATGGAAGACATAACCCTAGTGACTGTGACCTTCCTTGGAAATTGTCTTTGTTTTCCCCTCGAGTTCACTGAAAGTGGTTCAAGGATATGGACTCTGCCTTATACTTGATGCCACTATGCACATAGCAGACTTTCAGTGCATCTGAATGAATAAACTAATTTCAAGACAGGTGATTGTCTAAATCAGGGGTCCCCAAACTACGGCCCGCGGGCCGCATGCGGCCCCCTGAGGCCATTTATCCGGCCCCCACCGCACTTCCGGAAGGGGCACCTCTTTCATTGGTGGTCAGTGAGAGGAGCATAGTTCCCATTGAAATACTGGTCAGTTTGTTGATTTAAATTTACTTGTTCTTTATTTTAAATATTGTATTTGTTCCCTTTTTTTTTTTTACTTTAAAATAAAATATGTGCAGTGTGCATAGGGATTTGTTCATAGTTTTTCTTATAGTCTGGCCCTCCAATGGTCTGAGGGACAGTGAACTGGCCCCCTGTGTAAGAAGTTTGGGGACCCCTGGTCTAAATCATTTTGTAGACTCCAATATCAGTTGACGTGATGGTGATGAGAGTTATGAGGTGGAGCTTGCTCACTTCTGTACATTCACAGATTTACTAAATAAAAATTTTTTTTTTGTAATTGGGCAGAACAATACATGCATACTTTCAAGGGTTTCCAAATCTTTAAGCATTCACCTTTTCATTACTTGTATTTTTGTATATTAAATGTTAATACAGTGTATTCCCAAACATCTTCTTCTTTTTCATGTGCTAGCATCATCACACTTTATTTATACCACATTTAGCTATGATGGTGTTGGGAGCAAAATAATTTGCATATTTTAATTGCATTTTTTTTCTAATTATTTTAGAAAAACAAGTTGAAAATGGAAAATACAATATGCTGACATTAGGGAAAACTAGAGGTCTCATAAATAATTCAATTGAAACAAGAAAGAACTGTGAAGTGCGCTGCAGCAGCAAACCCATAGCCTCCATCCCAAAGTCATTGGACTTAATTCAGCTGTGGTCAGTTGCTCTAGAGAAGAAAAAACACTGAAAAATAGTTATCTTTTTGAAGAAAAATAAAATATTTTGCCTAATAGTTGAGATGTAACAGGAGTTATAACTTATGATACTATTTATACATATTTTTAGCTCTCTGAGAATATAATCACAAAAATTCACATTTAATATTCTAGTTTGGGGACTGCATATATTTTCAAAAATTTCAAATGAAAAAATAATCAGAATTCTATTTCAATTGATTTCATTCAATTAAAAATCCCAGTATCTGTTTGTCTATAAATCTTTATGAAACATTTAAAGTACAAAAATTGATGGAAAAAAGGAATGAAATGAAGTGTTTTGGTTTACATTGACTTAGGGTATAAAATAAAAACAGGCAAGTGATTTTCTGGACTCTTTGGATGGAGACATCAAAGTCTACATTTTTTTTTTTTTGAGAGAGAGACAGAAACATCCAGTTGTTCCTGTATGTGCCCTGACTGGGAATCGAAATGGTGGAGCCCACATCTTGAGTTCCTTGTGCTGTGCTGGGGACGCAGCTAGAACGGATGTCCAGACAAGTCCAGACCACAGCCTGTTACATTGTATGGCTGTGCCAGTTTGTTTATCCATTATCCAGTCGTGAGACATTAGGTGACTTCTGGTTCGGGTAATTATAAAGTCACCATTTATATTCACATACAGGTTTTTCCATGAAATTAAGATTTTCTTTATCCGGGGACTGCTGGGTCATATGGTAATCCAATTGCTATTTAATTCCTAGAACATATAACTGTTCTCAAAGTACAAGGAGACTAGAAAGAGTTCAGTTGCCCTGGGTTTGAGAATGCTCTTCTCCATGAATCCTGTTCTCACTCATGTAGCATGGGTCTGTTCTCACTCATGTAACAGGCTGTGGAAAAAAGCCAGATTCAAAAGGCTATATAGACTGTAGAATTCCATGTATGTGGTGACATATTCTCAAGAAAAAGCAAAACTATAGGAATAGAGAACAAATCTGTGGTTGCCCGGAACTGAGTGTGGGGGCTGGGAAGGTGTTGACCCCAAAGAGGCACCATGACAAACTTTTTTTGGGTGATAGGTATGTTCTTTCTCTTGATTGAGGTGGTGGTTACATGATTTTATGTTTTTGCTAAAACTCATAGAATAGCGCAACAAAAAGAGTAAATTTTACTTTCTGTAAATAAATAGTGAATTAAAGTAATAAGTGGTGCCCTGGCTGAGTAGCTTAGTTGGTTACAACATCATCCTGATATGTCAAGGTTGTAGGTTTGATACAAGTTAGGGCACATGCAAGAATCAAGCAATGAATGTATAAATAAGTGGAACAACAAATTGATGTCTCTTTTGCTCTCTCTCTCCCTCTCAAAACCAATAAAAAAAATAGTAATTGGCTACCTAACTAGAATGATTTTCTATGTGATACTAAGTAACGTGCTCTGACTCTGGTGGAGTATTAGAAAGGATTTCTAGTTATAGCTTTGGAATGTAGAGGCTCTTCGTTCAACTGTTTTTCTTTTCTAAAGAACCATTTCTAACAAAACTGACTATTGGGGGGTCATGAATTCTCTCTGACCTGGTCAGCAAGGCACTGAATTCCTGTTTGTGCATTTCATCACAGAGATAGATTGAGTTTCCTTCAGGGTTGTATTTTTTTCAGGTTCAAAAAGAGTTTAATCCCATAACAAAAAGTATACCTTTGAGGATACAGCTGAATGTGTTTGTTGGAGACTGTCCTATTTTCTGAAGGGCAAGCTGTACAAGACAGGGGTCCTTTGGGATGCCAAGGCAGGATGGCAGTCTGAGAGCCCAACACACTTTTGGGAGGATGAGAGCTGCATCCTTTCCCCAGCCCCAGCCCATTTCTGGAGTTCTGGTTTGCCTGTCTACACCAGTAGCTCATTACTCAGCATTTAGGTTGAGCTTTGGCTGGCAAGGGAGGCTCCCTTCAATTCATCTTCATCTCTGGTTAATTACTGTAATTGACACAACACTGTTTCCAGTCCTATATTTATTAACCAGCAAATGTTCAAGTCATAGGCTCTCAACTCTCATTAATCTCACTGCTCAAGAATTTTTAAAAAATCATGCATTTTATTTCCTCATTATGGAAATTTCAAGTCATCAGTGAGAATGGGGATGTGTTGGCCTCAGCATCCTCTTTGTTTTTCAAGGGCATTGGAGAGATTTTGAACATTACAATATTCTCTTCACCTTATGTTCCCCCTTTGAGATCAATATGATAAGTGAAGCTCTGGAGTGATTGTAAATTGATTCAATCTTTACATAGAATAATTTGATAAGCTTCATCAAAATTAAAATTGTATGTATTATTTTATTTTTTAAAATTCTTTTTTTAAGACTTTATTCATTTTAGAGATAGATAGATAGATGATAGAAAGATAGATAGATAGATAGATAGATAGAGAGAAGGGAGGGAGGAAGCATCAACTCCCATATGTGCCTTGACCAGGCAAGCCCAGGGTTTTGAAACGGCGACCTCAGCATTCCAGGTCGATGCTTTATCTACTGCACCACCACAGGTCAGGCTAAAATTGTATGTATTATTTGATGCAGGAATTTCACATCTAGGAATTTATTCTAAAGAAGCATCCACACAAGAATTTAAAGATCTGTGTTTATAATAGTTTACAATAGCAAAACATTGGGAGAGGATCAAAATGTCAACTGTTAGGGACTAGGTTAAAGAACTATGGTGTATCCATACTGTGGAAGAAAGTATGTTGTTAAATTGCACAGATTGCGTGATATGACCTACTGTATGATTCCAGTTTAGGGAAAAAGATCTGAAAGGATCTACACAAAACTACTACATCACCAAAACCAGGAAGTGAGCAGGATTTGTAGAAGAGAGAGATAGGAGAGGGGAGAGAAGGGAAATTACATTTTTTATTTTATCAACACGTTTGTTATGCCTGAATCTGTTTTATGATGAGTAAGCTTCACTTCTATATTAAAAATGCAAATATAGAGAAAGGAAGAGTGATAAAGTTCTAAGAACTTAATAATCATAATTAAAAAAATACCCTTTTTAACGTGTACAGTGACAGTGATTGGAAGTTCTCAAGTGTCTTGACATCTGCTTTCTTCTTTTCTGCTAGAGACAACCTAGAGAAGTGGGTAGGAACACATTCTCACCCAGGTGGGTGGAGAAAAAGCCAGTCTCAGGACGTGGGCAGGTTCCCACTCTCATTCTTCCCACATTCACAGGGAACTTTCAGTAGTAACTGAGGTCTGAATTGGCTCTTTTACCAATAGGTTATTTTATTTTTTCAAAGTTTTTATTTATTTATTTTTTGTGACAGGGAGAGAGAGAGAGACAAAGAGAGGGTCAGATAGGGACAGGCAGAAAGAGAGATGAGAAGGAACAATTCTTCATTGTGGCATCTTAGTTGTTCATTGATGGTCTCTCATATGTGTCTTGACCTGGGGGCTACAGCACAGTGAATGACCCCTTGCTCAAGCCAGCCACTTTGGGTCAAGCCAGCGACCTTGGACTTCAAGCCAGTGATCTTTGGGCTCAAGCCAGCGACCACGGGGTCATGACTATGATCCCATGCTCAAGCCAGCAACCCTGCGCCCAAGCTGGTGAGCCTGCGCTCAAGCTGGCATCCTTGGGGTTTTAAACCTGGATCCTCTGCATCCCAGTCCAATGCTCTGCACCAC
The DNA here is from genome assembly GCF_036850765.1 of Saccopteryx bilineata. Classification (NCBI taxonomy): domain Eukaryota; kingdom Metazoa; phylum Chordata; class Mammalia; order Chiroptera; family Emballonuridae; genus Saccopteryx; species Saccopteryx bilineata. The sequence continues at coordinate 171,592,401 of NC_089495.1, forward strand.
CACCTGGTCAGCCCAATGAGTTATTTTTTAAATAGCATTTTAATTGAGACATAATTTATCTATAGTAAAATATGTGGTGGTAAGTAAGTCTGATGAGGTTTGGTAATGGGTATACCTATGTGATGATCATCAAGATATAGACCACTTCCATTTACTAGGAAAGTTCTCTCACGGACTTCTCAGTTAATCTCCTCTCCATTCACCTATGTCAACCAACCACTCTTCAGATTTTGTTTACTATAACTTAACTGTGCTTTTTTTTTTTTTTTTTTAGAAAAAGACAGGAAAGGAGAGAGGGGGGTGACAGATAAGCATCAACTTATAGTTGCTTCACTTTTGCTCATTGATTGTTTTTCATATGTTTCTAGACTGGGTGTAGGGTTGGGGGGCTCAAGCCAAGCCAGTGACCCTTCGCTCAAGCCAGCGACCTCAGAGTTTTGAACCTGGGATCTCAGCATCCCAGGTCGATTCTTTATCTACTACACCACCACTGGTCAGGCTGACAGGCTAAAGTCACTAATATGATTTTGTTGTATGCATCACTAGTTTGTTCCTTTAGTTGTGGAATAGTATTCCATAGTATGAACACATCACAATTTTATCTATCTCTTCACTTACTGATGGGCATTTGCATTGTTTCCAGTTTTTCCTGATATGAACAAAGCTTCTATGGACATTCTTCTTTGTCTTTTTGTGAATATAGGCTTTTTATTTCTCTGAGATAAATACTTAGGAGTAGGATCGCTGGTTATATGGTGTGTATTTAACTTTGTAAGAGGCTATCAAACCTTTTCCCAAAGGGTTATACTTGTTAGCAATGTATTAGGTTGCTCATACATTGGGGGGGGTCAGTTTTGCCCCCTGCAAGTCCTAACTTTAACCTGTGCAGGCCAAAGGAAACTTTCATCAGCAGTAGACGTGGTACTGGGCCCTTATCTAATTCTGCCCCCGCCCCTCTCCAGGTAACAGAGGCACAGTAGAAATGAATGACTGCTGGTCTTCACCTCAAGGGGTACGTCCAGAAGACTAGTCTCTCTGTCTTTTGGCTGGTGGTCCCTGGAGCTACAAAAATCTAAGGACTGTCCAAACCTAAGCATATTTTCATATCCTTTCCATGTACCAAAGAGCCTTTGCTTCTTCAGGGACATGCAGGAGATATTCATGGTGTTTCCTTGAGAAATCTCCCTCTCTCTCCCCTCCATTCTTTCCCTCTATCAGTTGTGTTATAGACATGAACAGCTGTGGGAACCAATGATCCCACACATTCCTCTCAAGATCCTTTGCTACAAGCACCTCCCCATTCAAATGCACCATGGCCTGCACAGGAGGCATTTTAGGGGCTGACTGCCTCTCTTATTAATCATTGTCCTAAATGTACGTCAAGTGAGGTTCTCCATTTATGGTGGTAATATACAGTTACCTTTAAATATAACCTAAGCTAACTTCTTTTAACTTAAAATAGTGGGTTGTTTAAGTAAGAATGATTAAATAAGTCATAGCCCAGTGGATCATATTTAGAAAACTGCAGGTCTGGTTCAATTCTTCACTAGCCATTGAAGACATTCTGAGCAATGATCAGAATCAAAGAGATTTACTAAGCATTCATTGTCACTCAAGATATAATGAGCTCCAATGTCAATATGGGTCCCTGCTTGGGACTGAACATCAGTGATACTGTTACTAAATATATTCCTGTCAAAATCTTTGTAACATCGAACTCTCCATGAGGTACAAAACACCTCCAGATTAATTTCCAGACCAACGCTGCATGCTTTCTGATTAAGCATCATAAATGCTATTCAGAGTTCTTTATGGGCTGGTCTAGGTTCCTGCTGATGGTGGAGCGAGGCGTTAATGTTGCTGCTGAATCCTCTTATGTGCTCCCACAGACAAAGCTCCTTCTCTAGACCTTGGAGCCTGAGCTTACAAGGTGCGTAATGAGGTCTGCAGAATTTGACAGTACTTTTGTCTGCTCTTTTTGGAGACACTTTGTTTTGCAGGTATCACCTTATTTTAAATATTGTAGTTGTTTGTTTGCTTTTAAGAAAAAGAAGGAAGTAATATTTAGTGAGTGTCTCCTAAATTCAGGACTCTTTACATTTTCTTTCTTTTCTTCTTTTAAAAACACAAGAGCTCTTTTGCAAATAATCTGTCTTCTAGAAAAATCTCCCTGTAGGTCTCTCTGCTTTCATTCTTGCCCACCCTCTATTCATCTCAGAAGCAGACAGATTTTTTGAAAAGTACCAAATCCATGTGTGTTCCCTGTCCCCTGACCATGATTTCATCTTTTGCTTTTAGGATGAAGTCCCAAATCCTCATGACTCACAAAGTCCCCACAACCAGTTCTTTTTCTTCGTCTCCAGTGTTATCTCAGGTCATTTTCTCTCTGGATCGATATGCTCCCACTTCCCCCCAACACAAACACCAAGTTTTCTTCAGGTCCTTAAAAGTGTCAAGCATATTCTTGCCTCAGGACCTTTGCACAAGCTGTTTCCTCTGCTGCCAGATACATGGCTAACTCCTCTTTATCTTTAAGGCATCAGAGTAAGTGTCTCTTCTCCAGGAAGACCTTCCCTCACCAGTAGACCAGATCAAATTCCCTTTGTTAAACACAGTTACAGGGCTCAGTACTCCTCCATCATGGCAAAGCACCACAGTTGTAAATGAACACTTATTTCTGTAATTATTGATTTGGAGTCTATTTTTCCTTCTAGACAGTAAAGTCCTTCAGGGTAGGCACTATGTCTGCTTTATTCATCAATGTATCTCTGCCTTCAAGCTGGCCCCCAATGATTCTTTCTTCCTGGTATTTATGACCTTGCATTGGAGTCTCCCATAATGAACACAGCTGAGTCTTATAACCAATTCGGATGCTGTAAAATGGCGGTGGATGATTTCTGAGGCTAGATCACGAGAGACATTGTAGCTTCCATCTTGCTCCCTTTCTAGGAAGACTTGCTCTGGGGAAGTCAGCTACTATGTCAGGAGGATACTCAGGCAGTTCACAAAGATCCACACAAAGGGAGGAACTGAACCTCCTGCCAAGATCTGCCCCTCTGTGAACCATCTTAGAAGTGGCTCCTCAAGCCCTGGTGGAGCCTTCTGAGAACTGTAGCCCCGACCAACTTCTTGACTGCAGCTTCATGAGAGACCCTGAACCAGAACCATCCACTTATGTGCTCCTGAATTCCTGACCCATAAACACTGTGTGAGGTTAAAAAAAATTTGTTATTTTATGTGTCCAAGGTTTGAGGGTAATTTGTTATGTAGTAATATGTAACTAATATAACTTAGTTCCTGGTATAGTGTAAGACTCAATAAAAAGTAGTTATTTAAAGAATAAATACAAACATTTTACTATCTTTTTATTTTTACATTCAAGGAATGTATAATCAACAGAGATTGAATTACTTGCCTCAAATAACAGTAACTAAATAGTAGAAGCAGGCCCTGGCCGGTTGGCTCAGTGGTAGAGCGTCGGCCTGGCATGTGGAAGTCCCGGGTTCGATTCCAGGCCAGGGTACACAGGAGAAGCGCCCATCTGCTTCTCCACCCCTCCCCCTCTCCTTCCTCTCTGTCTCTCTCTTTCCCTCCTGCAGCCGAGGCTCCATTGGAGCAAAAGATGGCCCGGGCGCTGGCGTTGGCTCCTTGGCCTCTGCCCCAGGTGCTAGAGTGGCTCTGGTCGCAACAGAACGAAGCCCTGGATGGGCAGAACATCGCCCCCTGGTGGGCGTGCCGGGTGGATCCCGGTCGGGCGCATGCGGGAGTCTGTCTGACTGCCTCCCCATTTCCAGCTTCAGGAAAAAAAAAAAAAAAAAAAAAGTAGAAGCAGGATTTGACCCAGATCCACCTATTGCATGGTCTTCAGTGTGATTTCTATCATACTGTTTTATCTTCCTTGAAGGAAGAAATTTAGCTGGCCAAAGAATTGTTACTTCAAAAAATTTTGTTGACCATATTGTAGATAGGATTACACACTAGCTATCTTGTGCAAAGGTCTCCAAAGTGGGGCATGCTCATCCCAAGGGATGTGCAAGATATCCATTGGGGTATGGGGAGAACATATTATAACTTATCTTTTAGCTTGATTGAAAAACTCATGCATTTATTATTAATTGTGTTTAAAAAAGCATAACAAAATCGAACACTTAACTATTTTAAAATGTACAGTTTAGAGTAGTGTTAAGTATATTTTCACTGTGGTGCAACCAATATTCAGAACTTTTTCATCCTGTAAAACTGAAATGCTTTTCCCATTCAACAGTAACTCCTCATTCCTCCATCACTCCCAGCTCTGGGCAATCACCTTTCTCCCTCCTGTCTCTATGAATATGACTATTCTAGGAACCTAATGGAAGTGGAATCATATTGTATTTGTTTCTTTGTAGTTGGCCTATTTTACTCAGCTAAATATTATACTTTGAAGATTTGTTCATCATGTTGACACATGCTATAGGCGTTCCTTTGTTTTTAAGGACAAATGATATTTCATTGTACGTATATACTACATTTTGTTTATCCATTCATTTGTTAACAGACACTTGGTTGCTTCCACATTTTGTCTATTGTTATGAACATAGGTTATCTATTAACATTTTTAAAAAATTAATTTTTATTTTTATCCTTTATATATTTTTTCTAGGATGTTTTATGGTGTACATAGGTCATTAATACAGCAGTACACACATTCACTGTGTGAATAAATAACTGTGAATATATTTTAAGTGCCTGCTCAAAGACTTATAGAAAGAGATGTGTGATTAAAAAGTTTGGAGACCAAGTTCGGTTACAGTATTTGTAAATCAATAAATGTGATACATTACATAAACAAAATGAAGGATAAAGATGATATGATCATATCAATTGATGCAGAAAACATTTGATAAAATTTAACACCTATTTATGATAAAAACTCTCAATAAAGTGGGAGTTTAGGGATCATACCTCAACATAATAAAGGCTATATATAATGAACTCACAGCCAACATCATACTCAATGGCCAAAAACTAAAAGCATTTTCCTAAGACCAAGAACAAGACAAGATGTCTACTCTCACCACTCTCATTCAACATAGTACTGGGGGCCTGACCTGTGGTGGTGCAGTGGATAAAGTGTCAACCTGGAACACTGAGATTGCCAGTTTGAAACCCCGGGCTTGCCTGGTCAAGGCACATATGGGAAGCAGCTACTGTAAGTTGATGTTTCCCATTTCTCCTCTTTCTCTCTGTCTCATCTATCTAAAAATCAATAACTTTAAAAAATAAAAAAAAATTGTATTTTAAAATCATGGACCTGGGTTTTAAAGAACATTTTATGAACTTGACTCCAATGGCAAGAGAAGTGAAGGCAAAGATAAATGAATGGGACTACATCAGAATAAAAAGTTTTTGCTCAGCAAGAGAAACTGATATCAAAATAAACAGACAGCCAACTAAATGGGAAATGATATTTTCAAACAACAGCTCAGATAAGGGCCTAATATCCAAAATTTACAAAGAACTCATAAAACTCAACAACAAACAAACAAACAATCCAATAAAAAAATGGGAAGAGGACATGAACAGACACTTCTCCCAGGAAGAGATACAAATGGCCAACAGATATATGAAAAGATGCTCAGCTTCATTAGTTATTAGAGAAATGCAAATCAAAACTACAATGAGATACCACCTCACCCCTGTTAGATTAGCTATTATCAACAAGACGGGTAATAGCAAATGTTGGAGAGGCTGTGGAGAAAAAGGAACCCTCATTCACTGTTGGTGGGAATGTAAAGTAGTACAACCATTATGGAGGAAAGTATGGTGGTTCCTCAAAAAACTGCAAATAGAACTACCTTATGACCCAGCAATCCCTCTACTGGGTATATACCCCAAAACCTCAGAAACATTGATACGTGAAGACACATGTAGCCCCATGTTCATTGCAGCACTGTTCACAGTGGCCAAGACATGGAAACAACCAAAAAGCCCTTCAATAGAAGACTGGATAAAGAAGTTGTGGCACATATACACTATGGAATACTACTCAGCCATAAGAAATGATGACATCAGATCATTTACAGCAAAATGGTGGGATCTTGATAACATTATAAGGAGTGAAATAAGTAAATCAGAAAAAACAAGAACTACATGATTCCATACATTGGTGGAACATAAAAATGAGACTAAGAGACATGGACAAGAGTGTGGTGGTTACCAGGGGTGGGGGGAGGGAGGACATGGGAGGGAGGGAGGGAGAGAGTTAGGGGGAGGGGGAGGGGCACAGAGAACTAGATAGAGGGTGGCGGAGGACAATCTGACTTTGGGCGAGGGGTATGCAACATAATTTAATGACAAAATAACCTAGACATGTTTTCTTTGAATATATGTACCCTGATTTATTAATGTCATCCCATTACCATTAATAAAAATTTATTAAAAAAACAAACAAACAAACAAACAAAAAAACATAGTACTGGGAGTACTGGCCACAGCAGATAACAAGAAGAAATGAAAGGCATTCAAATTGGAAAGGAGGAAGTAAAACTAATTATTCACAGATGACATGCTATTGTATACAGAAAACTCCAAAGGCTCTACCAAAAAAACTACTAGATATAATAAATGAATTCAGCAAAGTAGCAGGATACAAAATGAATATTAAGAAACAGTTGGTATTTTTATACATCAATAATGAACTATCAGAAAGAGAAGTTAAGAAAACAATCCCATTTACTATTGCAAGATAAATATAAGGTACTTAGGAATAAATTTAACCAAGGGGGTAAAAGACTGATATTCAGAAAATTTTAAGACACTGAAGAAAAAATTGAGGAAGATATAAATAATTGGAAGCATAGATCATGTTTATGGATAAGAAAAATTAACATCATTAAAATCTCCATACTGCCAAAAGAAATCTACAAATCCTATTCAATTCCTATTAAAATACCAATGGCATATCTCACAGATGAAAAATAAATAATCCAAAAAAGTATATGGAACCATAAAAGACCCCAGGTATATGGAACCACAAAAGATCCCAGATAGCCTCCCATCTTGAGGCAGAAAAACCAAGTTGAAGTACTAACACTACCTGGTATCAAACTACACTACAAGGCCATAGTAATCAAAACAGCCTGGCATTGGCACAACAACAAGCATACAGATCAGTGGAACAGAATAAAGAGCACAGAAATAAACCCACATCTTTATGGTCAATTAATAGTTGACAAAGGAGGCAAGATCAAACAATGGAGTAAGGACAGTTTCAACAAATGGTATTGGAAAGATTGAACAGATATATGCAAAAAAAAAAAAAAAAGAAACTAGACCACCAACTTACACTATACACAGGAATAAATTAAAAATGGATTAAAGACTTAAATGTAAGTTGCAAAACCATAAAAATCTTAGAAGAAAACATAGGTAGTAAAATTTCAGGCATTTTAAAAAATATTTTTGCAGCTATATCTCCTCAGGCAAGGGAAACAAAGGAAAAAATAAACAAATGGGACTGCATCAAAATAAGAGGCTTTTGCATAGCAAAAGAAATCAACAAAATGAAAAAGGAATCTACTGAGTGGGAGAATATATTTGCCAATGATACATCTGATAAGTGGTTAATTTCCAAAATATATAAAGAATTAATATGACTCAACATCAAGAAGATAAGCAAACCAATTAAAAAATGGGTAAAGTGCCCTGTCTGGGCAGCTCAGCTGGTTAGAGTGCCATCCTGATTTGCCAAGGTTGTGGGTTCAATCCTGGGTCAAGGCACAAACAAGAATCAACCAATGAATGCATAAGTAAGTGGAACAACAAATTAATGTTTTTCTTTCCCCATTTTCTCACTCTAAAATTAATAAATAATAAAAAAATGGGCAAAGGATCTGAATAGAAACTTTTCTAAAGAGGATGTACAGATAGCCAATAGACATATGAAAAGATGCTTAGTGACACTAATCATCAGATGCAAATTAAAACCACAATAAGATATCACCTCATACCTGGAAGAATGGCTATTATCAATAAATGAACAAACATCTAGTGCTATTGAGGGTGTGGAGAAAAGGGAACCCTCCTGCACTGTTGGTGGGAATGCAGACTGGTGCAACCACTGTGGAAAACAGTATTGGGTTTCCTCAAAAAATTAAAAATGAAAGTACCTTTGATTCTACTTCTGGGAATATATCTGAAGAAACCCAAAACACTAATTCAGAAGAATATATTCACCCCTATTTTCATTGCCGTGTTATTTATAATAGTCAAGATCTGGAAACAGCTCAAGTGCCCATCAGTAGATGAGTGGATACAAAAATGCTGTGGTACATTTACACAACTTGCCCGTAAAAAGAAAGGAAGAAAATCTTACCTTTTAGAACAGCAAGGATGGACCTGGAGATTATTATACTAAGTGAAATAAGCCAGTCAGAGAAAGACAAATGCCTTGTGATCTCACTTTTATGTAGAATCTAATGAACAAAGTAAACTGACAAAATAGAAACAGGCATGGATACATGGAACAGACTGACAGCTGACAGGGGAGAAGGGTTGGGGGGCTGGATGAAAGAAGGTGAAGGAATTAAGCAAAAATGCATATATGTATGTATGTACTATATATATGTATATACACACACACACACACATATAGGTGTGTGGGTATATATATACACACACATGAGGTTCTCGGGGCAAATGAGATAAAGTACGGTAGAGACAGTTATAGAAGTCAGGTGGCTCCAGATAATACATGGCCTTGCATGTCCTGTAAGGAGCCTGGTCTTTATCTTATGGACCACAGGGAACCATATACACATAACACACAGACACAGACAACAGTGTGGTGCTAGCCAGAGGGAAAGGATAGCGGAGGGCAGGTGAAGGTAAGGATATGGTGAGGGGGCAGGGAGGAATGGGGACAGAAAGAGACTTTGCTTAGGGCTATGGGCGCACAATGCCATATTCAGATGATATTTTGTTGAGTTGTACACCTGAACCCTGTATGATTTTTTGAATCAATGTCACCCCAATAAATTTTAATAAAAAGTTAAAAATTGAACAAATATGAACCAAAAAAATAAGACATCTGATTTTATAAGCGTCGCTGATGCTATTGGATGCCCCATTTGCAACCCCTTGCTTTTAGCATTTCAGTGCATATTGACTCAACTTTCCTTGGCCAGATTTCTATCTCTTTATTCCTAGAGCCCAATTTGCTCATAATCTTAGCAGCCCAGAAGAACAGGGAGTTACCCTGCCCTCCATCCTGGCATCAGCCCTCCATCAATGACTGATGGGAGATGGTATATTAATATCCCAACTCTTTCCCCTCATGGAGTCTAATCTCATCTTGAGGTTGCCCAGCAGAACTGAGCTGCAGTTGCTCATAGTAATAACTCACTTCATACACACCTTTCTTGAGTCCCTCTCCTACCTGTGCTCCCTGGGACCATATCCTAAATGAACTACTGGTCTGTGAGTCCATGCCTCAAGGTCTGGTTTTGAGGAAATACAAAGACAGTAAATGAACATAAAACTCTTTGAATTCACTCTGCCACAGTGATTAATGTAGAGAGCGTCAGGTGTGAAAAATGAGCATAACTTTGACTTTATGTCTGTTATTCTCAAAAGCAAGTTAAGTAGCTTCAAACTACTTGACAATTTCATTTTCTTATAAAACCAATTCAGCATTTGTTTCTTAATTAGTGACTTTATTGGAAGGAAGTAGAGTTTCGTAAGATTTTAGAGTTATGAGGGACAAGTCCAATTTTCTCAGCTTACAAGTGAGGAAGCTATGCCCTCGAGATGTTTAGTAACTTGCTGGATGTCACATAGCTAAAGTGTGATACAGCTGTGTCTGGACCCGCATTGCAACTCTCTAGACTCCCGATTCTAACAAAGCCGTTTTCATATGTCTTGATACACAACTGGTTAGATCAGGGGATTTCAGATTTTTAAAAATTAGTCAAAATGTAAAAATTTTAGGATTTGCGAGACTGATGGACTACTCCATTTGGTCATTATACTGTGAAAACAGACTTAGACGGTAAGTCAACGAGTGCGCATGGTTGGGTTCTGCTAAAACTTTATTTACAGAAACAAGTAGCCAGTTTGTGGATCACAGTTTTCCATCCCCTAGGTGAGATTATAGAGGAGACAGAAGTCTCTTTGTCTTTACCTTAAAGAGAAATACAGTGTGTCCCTAAAGTCATGGTGCACTTTTGACTGGTCACAGGAAAGCAAGAAAAGACGATAGAAATGTAAAATGTGCACCAAATAAAAGGAAAACTCTCAGTTTCATACCTATTCAGTGCAGTTCGATGTGGGCTCACGCACAGATTTTTTAGGGCTCCTTAGGTAGCTATCCCGTATAGCCTCTACAGACTCGTCACTGACTGATGGCCTGCCAGAACGGGGTTTCTCCACCAAACTGCCGGTTTCCTTCAACTGCTTATCCCACCGAGTAATGTTATTCCTATGTGGTGGCGCTTTGTTATAAACGCGCTGATATTCACGTTGCACTTTGGTCACGCATTCGAATTTACCGAGCCACAGAACACACTGAACTTTCCTCTGTACCGTCCACATCTGGACTGGCATGGCCGTGGGCTGCTCCGCTGTATACATGGTGTTATGTCATCATCTGCGCATGTGCACATGCTGCCACATCATCCTACAGAAACTGGGAGGGTTTTCCCTTTATTTGGCGTAGATTTCCTATTTCTATCGTCTTTTTTTGCTTTCCTGTGACCAGTCAAAAGTGCACCATGACTTTACGGACACACTGTATTTTAATTTTTCAGGCTCTTCTTATAGCTCTTTAGTATTTATATTTTGTTTTAAAATAATATATAGTCACTTAAATACAGATGCAAGCGTGCTTTCCTTAGACCCAAAGAATAGTTTACTTAATCTCAAGATGTATCATTGCCGTTTGTTTCCCGCCCCCATATTTCTGTCATGTGAATCCTGCACATGAGCCCTGCCAGGCCCTGGGGACATCGTGTTCTAGTCACTTAGTCAGAGTACAAACAGCACACACACAGATAAGACTTCGCCTCCCCAAAATATCGAAAAAAGGCTGTAGCTTTTTCCTTGTGTCAATATTAATTCTGATAATGTAGTGTTCGATATTATTTTTTAGATTAATTTCAACACAGTAGGATGAATCTAATTTGGCACAATAGGATTCATCTGCATTTAAATAGATGATTTAAGCATTCCCTGTGAGGAACAAAGAGCAGCCATGGTTATAATTATAAACACGGTTTCCAGGGCAGGTCTGTTTTCCCTTGGAAGGATTTGTAAATATAATGCATTGAGTTTAATACTATATTAATGGTGATGACACAGTAATACCACATATTTCTAGAGAGAGAGAGCCCTGTGACTAGAGTTCTAAATTTTGGGACTTCCTTTCTAGGGAAATAGTGAATAAGCAAGGCATATGAACTAAGAACATGTCCACATGCATCTCTTAAAAATATTTAAAATATTTTAGAGACACAAAAAAGTATGAAAACACCTAAGTGAATTGTTTAATTGAAAATGTATGTTTTGACAAATCAAAAGGCTACTGTTGATTGCATGCAGCACAAATGAATACATTGAAAGCATCAGGACAGCCACACCTGTTCTCTCTCTAGTTCCTCCTGCTCCCTGTGGGGTCAAGTCAGCCTGCACAGACGGGCCCTCTGCGCCTTGGTTTGTGGCTGTGAAAGTATACCAGTTCTCCCAGGAAGCTGGGAAGGACTAAGGAGTGCTCATTTCCTATGAGGCTCTCTCTCCTGCGGCACCTAGCAGAAGCTTCTCTTTCATAGTGAAATGCTGTGTTTACTGGGGCATAAATACATCATTTCTACTATGAGAACAGAAGGAGGAGCATAGCAAAGCCAAAGTAAGGATTTCTGAGGAGAAAGCAGGGCTAGAAGAAATTAGGGGTGACTGCTAAAGAAAAGGAGAAAAGCAAAGCACCCCTTCATCAGCCAGTCAGTCACCCAGCACATACTTGTTGGTCAGTTACTGTGTTCCAGCCACTGTGCTATGCTGGAGATGAAAGGGGGTGAGCGAGACAGGTAAGCTCTCCACGCACCTGTGCTGATATTCCAACGGGGGACACGAAAATTACCCCAAAACACCTGCAGACTATTTTAAGAGCTAGAAAGGGAGTAAATAGGGAGTGATACTTAAATCGAAATGGGTTCAACTGTGCAAAGACCCTTTTTAGCCTTGGATTAGGAGCAGTCCTGGAGCTGTAGAGTCTGGTGTGCAGGGGGTGAGCAGGAGACAGCTTGACTAGTTGCCTGGAGCTAGACACATGAATCCTCCCCAGGAAGGAGAACAGGTGTGATCCCAAGCGCAGGGGAGCCACCTGTTGGGTTTTATCAAGGGAATGATGCGGCCTCTGGTACTTCCTTTCCTCTGTAATGTCCTCTCTGGTTATTGAGGGGAGAGGGCATTTGAGAGAGTGAGAATGGAAGCAGGAAGCTGAGGCTGTTGTGGGATCCAGGAGGGAAGTGATGTTGGCTTGGTCCAGAAGGCTAGTGTTAGAACCAGAGAAGAACAGATGCAGAGCAGTGTGGCGCTAGGACTAGCAGATCTGGTGGCTGAGGGAGAGGAGTCAAGGATGACCTTCCTGTTTGGGCCATTAGTCATTGTGTCTATGGTGGTGTCATCTTGCTGAGCTGTGGATGCCTGGAGCAGAGCTAAGTTGAATGAAATAAGTGTGATAGATGGTGTACATCACATTTCATCCTTCACCTGGCTGTGTGAGCCATGGTAGATCACTAACCTCTCTGATCTTTGGGTTCCTGTGTAGGAGAGTTGGATAAGGAAGTCCCTACTTCATTGGTTATATGCAATTTAAATGTGATAATGCCTGTAAAACCAGAATCTGGGCACATAGCACGTGATCAACAAATGCTGATTGCTCTGACTGCTGCGGTTCAGCCGATGCCAAGGAGGCAAAAGGGACCAGAGAGCGGGGCCAAAATATCAGAACCAAGGCAGGGAGAAGAGGCGGGAGAAGTAGGGGAGAAAAGATGGATCTTATGCTCTGTTGACAAACAGTCAACTCTCCATGGGAGGGGTGAGCTAAGTTTGTGAGCTAAGACCAAACAAGCAACAAATGAGAACTCCCAAACCAAACTGTAATGTAGAATAAGATAATTGCAACCGCTTGTGAGCTGTTTTTGTTGAAGCACTCAGGAACCTTGATTCTGGTCTCATTCACAGAGTGTACATTCTTTGTTTCTAAGGAGCCTCATAAGAATCCCAACAAAGTACTGACTGGATTAAATAACTCAATGCCTGTCTGGCCACCACACTGTACTCAAAGGCGGATTAAGGTCGGTTGAAGCCTCTGGCACAGAAGAAAATATCGGGCCCCATACATTAGAAAAAAAGTGTAAAGTGAAGTTTTGTGGGGCCCTTCAGAAGTTAGGGCGCAGGGTGTGTGCCCAATGTGCCTGCTGTTAAATCCGCCTCTGACTGTACCCACAGAGGGGCTGGATCCAATGCACTGAGCCTTCTGTAACATTCTCTCCAAGTTTGAGAGAGGACATGTGTGATATGTCTGTGGGGTATAGTGGAAAAGAGGAAGGAGGATGGTAGAATCAGTACTGGAATACATCAATGCCTTTCGCATTCTTTTTTTTTTTTTTGTATTTTTCTGAAGCTGGAAATGGGGAGAGACAGTCAGACAGACTCCCGCATGCGCCCGACCAGGATCCACCCGGCACGCCCACCAGGGGCGACGCTCTGTCCACCAGGGGGTGATGCTCTGCCCCTCCGGGGCGTCACTCTGTCGCGACCAGAGCCACTCTAGCACCTGAGGCAGAGGCCAAGGAGCCATCCCCAGCGCCCGGGCCATCTTTGCTCCAATGGAGCCTCGCTGCGGGAGGGGAAGAGAGAGACAGAGAGGAAGGAGGGGGGGGGTGGAGAAGCAAATGGGCGCCTCTCCTATGTGCCCTGGCTGGGAATCGAACCCAGGTCCCCCGCACGCCAGGCTGATGCTCTACCGCTGAGCCAACCAGCCAGGGCCACCTTTCACATTCTAAGGTCAATTTGTATTATTTGATAGATCGACAAAGACCCAGCGTCCATACTAGCAATGGAGACAATCATTATACCCCTTTGATTCTGAAGCAGGGGAGATGATTGTCCCTGTTTTGCAGATGAGAACACTGAGGACCAGGAAGATCAAACAATGCATTTTTGCTCACATTGACGCACGGGGAGTCCTAAACTAGTGCTCCCTGAACAGCTTACAGTGCCTTACACCAAACCTCTCATTAAAAAAACTGGCAATGTTTGAGCTATAAAACATAAGCCTTCTATTTCCATGGCTTACTGAAAACATCTCCCACACACTGTAATAGATCTTATCCTTCTGCCTAGCAGAACGCTCGTTAGGAAGGTTGTGTGTGTACGCGACATTCAAAGTACAGAACTTACATCATGATGAGGACCACTGCTCAGAGCCAAGCCCTGGCTTCCTGCACTTGGCTTCAGGTTTTAATTATTGGTTAGTAATTCAGGGTTATTTCCTTCAATGGGTAATTAAGGGATCTTTCTCTTGTGAAAAATAATTTCCTGTGGGTTGGGAGCCAGCAGGGTTACCATGGTTGAGAAGCAAATCCTATTTGAGTCAGAGATTCTCTCTGCCTTGGCCAGGCAGGATGGAAAATTCTGCTTTGCCCGAAGCTCCAGATTGCCCAGATATAAGGAGGATTCCCAGAGCAGACTCTGAGAGGAAGACTGTGGCAAGTGACCTATTGAAGATGTGCTTTCAGGGAAATCAGTGAAGGAGTGAGGAAGGCAGGACTGGACCCAGGAAGAAGCCAAACCAAGATGTGATTTTAGGCATGTCCTGCAGGGGGCCCTGGAGGGTTAGATACAGCTCCCTGATTTTCCAGCTGGAGAGATTCAAGGTTTCCATGCTCTCGCAGGCAGGCAGGCAGGTAGGCAGGCAGGCAGGCAGGCAGGCGGGCGGGCGGGCGGGCGGGCAGGCGGGCGGGCAGTCACAGATCCCCCGGGGCCAAGAGGCCGATGGGAACTCTGGACGTATCAGGTTTCCAGGTGTGGGGCAAAGCTGTTTCCAGGAGCCCTTGGGAAACACTCCAAAAGGTGCGATAGGTGCTGGCTGGCAGTGGAGGCAAAAACAGACCAAAGCCATGGTGGGGTACACAAAAAATGACGGAGGCCTCAGAGCAGGCACAACCTGCTCCAGCGGGCAACTTTGGTGGCTGAATGCAAGGAGTTGTAGGTGGCAGAGGTGACTTAGGAGGACGTGGTCGGGAGAAGGTGGCATTGAAAGGGGACAAGAGACTTGACGCTCCACAGAAGGACCAGGTGGTTCTCTTGCCTGGGCCAGGGTCAGTCCGAGCACTTGGAACATCCAGACTTGTGCTCCCGGCTGAGGTGTGGATTGGCCCTGTGGGGTGCACAGGTGCAGCCACGCCTCAGGATGGGAGATGTTGGAAACCCGAGTTCCAGGACTGGCTTTGCTCTAGCCTACTGTGTGACCCCTGGCATTTCACATTGCTGCCAGGCCTTCAGTGTGGTAAGAAACGGGCTGGGCTCGAGCGCCTCTTAAATCCCTGGCCTTGAAAGCCTGCCTTTCTGGGTACCCACTTGTTTCAACTGTGTAAACTGGGAGGCGTCAAAAGGAATTTCAATCACCAGTCATGTTTTCACATCCACGTATAGTTTAGTCAGTTTCAGCTTTGAGAAAGCACAGGAGAGAGGACCGGGGAGCCCTTTGTCTATCTGAACAAGGACAGAGAAGTTTCAGGGGCTGGATTTTGGCTGCATGGATCCACCTGGAGCCTGCATACTTTTGCTCACTGTGCTGCCTGAGGAGCTTTGATTTCCTGGGTTTCCACATGGAAAAGTCCTGGGCTCATCTAGGCTGTGGCTGGCCTCAGATCCGGCCCATCTGGGCCGAGCTGCAGAGCCGGGACCGTGGCTGAGAGCAGTGCTCACTCCTACCCACTCACGAGAGTTGTGCGTTCAGTTCTCCAGACCAAGGGAAAACACTGTTTCCAAAGAAGACGGCCTGTGTTACTTTTGATTGCTATTTAACTTGTCCTTTCAAACTTATAAACAGGTGAAACAACACAAATGTATTAGAGTTTATTATGATTCTGTGATCAGAAGTCTGATACCTGTATCACTGGGCTAGAATCAAGGTGTTAGCAAGGTGCTGTTTCTCCTGGAGGCTTTAGGGAAGAACTATTTTCGTTGTAAACTCAGGTTGTTGGCAGAATTCGGTTCCTGTGGGGCTGGGTCTTTGTTTCCTTGCTGGCTGTGAGCCGAGAACCACTCCCAGCTTCTGGGCTGCCCATCGGCCTTGGCCTGTGTCTCCTTCCTTTGTCTTCAAGGTTGGCTTGAGCCCTCCTTGTGCTTTGAATCTCTTCTGTCCCTCCTTCCATGGTCACATCTCTCTGCTTTCCTTACTCACTTTTAAGGACCTGTGATTCAATTCGGCTGACAGGGAGAAACTGCCCATTTTAGGCTAAACTGAAGTCCACCTGCAAAATCTCTTTTGCCATGAAACCTAACACATTCACAGCTTCAGAGATTAAGGCATGGATTCTTCATTCATTCATTCAGTGAACAGATCGGCATTGACCACCTGCTTTGTTGCCAGTCCTGTCCTAAGCATTGAGGAGGTGGATAATACCAAGCACAGGCCCTGCCCTCACTCAGGGGAGCACAGGGACAAAATGCCTGGACAGCGATGGCATGGGCCCCTGCCCAGCGATGCTGTCAGTGCATGCAGACTCCAGCTCTGGGAGTGTTGGCTGCTAAACAGGTCACAGCTGTCTCCTTCTCAGAGTAATTGCTCTTGGACAAATGGGAGTCACCAAACTCAGGATGTTACACAGGCCTCAGGGGCTACTAGAAGTCAGTGATTGACTGACAGTTTACAAAATAGTGGTTCGTTTCTTTAGGGAGGGACCTACTTCATAATGTGATTCAAAATTTCAGGGCTCCCCGGAGCGGTGGTGGAGGCATCAGGCTGAGGCTAGATACTTTCCTCCGCTGACCTGCTTTCCTTTCTCCCCTTCTTCCTGGGAACACTCACCCAGTGAAATCACCTCCCTTGGTTGCTTTCGGGGGATCCAACCTAAGGTATTTAGTAATAATAATAACCAATCGAATCTCTTTCATCATCTGTCTCTGAAGTGTGTGTGTGTGTGTGTGTGTGCATATTTTACTTTTGTAACACTAAAGAAACACAAATGTCATCCTTTCTATAGGTCCATGCACCTGTGTCTAACGAGAATATGTTTATAAAGTGTCCTTTAGAGCTAAAATCGAATTCTCAGACAGGCAACGGGTTAACCCATTTTAAAAGTGAGACAGAGAGAGATTAGCTTGCCTAGGGCCATATAGTTAGCAAGTAGGGGTAGAATTTTAACTCAGGGAGTCTGGTCCAAAAGCCCATAACTTTCACATCAGAATTGTGGCTTTAAGGAACTAGAAAGGGGAAACAGGTACATGAAGAAAGGGAGAGCGTGAACTGCATGTCGCCTCAGTAGACGCAGCATTTTTCATTCCAGCTGCTACAAGTTATTGTGAAATAATCATTTATAGGGTCTGCTGTAAGCAAGGCTTGGGCACCGAGGAATTTTTTGGCTTTCAGATAAAAATCAAAGTAGGAAACCTAGTGTAATCTTGGGAATTCAATGAGTATATACTAATAGTAAGTAAGAAAGAAACAAAAGCAGTGGAGAAAAAAATATATATATTTTGTATTTTTTTCTGAAGCTGGAAACGGGGAGAGACAGTCAGACAGACTCCCGCATGCACCCGACCGGGATCCACCCGGCACGCCCACCAGGGGCAATGCTCTGCCCACCAGGGGCGACGCTCTGCCCACCAGGGGGCATTGCTCTGCCGCGACCAGAGCCACTCTAGCGCCTGGGGCAGAGGCCAAGGAGCCATCCCCAGCGCCCGGGCCATCTTTGCTCCAATGGAGCCTTGGCTGCGGGAGGGGAAGAGAGAGACAGAGAGGAAGGAGGGGGGGGGAGTGGAGAAGCAAATGGGCACTTCTCCTATGTGCCCTGGCCCGGAATCGAACCAGGGTCCCCCGCATGCCAGGCCGACGCTCTACCACTGAGCCAACCGGCCAGGGCCTATTTTTTTTATATTTCGGATAAATAACTTTTGTAACTTATCATGTAGTGTCAATATTGCTATACTTTTCCAGAATAGGTATGTTTTATGATAAGCAAAATAAAATCCTAATCATCTCATTGCATCCATCCATCCATCCATCCACCTATCCATCCATTCACAATTCAGTCATTTATTTATAGAAGAATTCTCCTTGGGAATGAAGCCTCTAGTTGATTCTCTCATGAACAAGAGAATTGGAAGACATTACCTTGGTCTTAAGTCACTTAAATTTAGTGGAAGAGATGAGACTCTGACAGAGGCCTTTAGGGAATCTGGGGTGAGGAATGACTTTTGTGAGTTACTTTTAGTCTAGGCTTCTTGGTGGAAACAAATCTCCAGATGCAAAACCAGTTATAACCCAATCACCCTTCATTCAGAATCAGAGAGATCAAGCTTCTGGATCAGCGATTTTAGTTGGTGTGCTGCAAGGATTTTTAAAATGTGCAATACCTGACTAATTAGTCAGGTATTTTCCCTTATATTGTCAAATAAAAAAATGACAACAGCCAACATTACAATAGCCATCTAGTATGAATAAATCAAAATTATATCTATTTTTTTTTGTCAGGTTGGCAAAAAATATAGTATTTTGTTTTTTGGTGTGCTGCTGAATTTTAGTAATTAGTTTTTGTGAGCCGTAAAATGAAATAGGTTGAAGATCTCCTTTTTGGATGAATTCAAATGCTGTATCGATGCAAGAAAACATTCTATGAGTGCTTGTGAGTGTCTTTCTGTCTCTAACTTTAGGGTCGCCTTGCTTGTTCTCCCTGACACTTTATAGTGGGTGTATGTTAATTCCAGGACATCACTGAGCACAGCATGTTGTGACTACATACTCACATGTGTGCCTCCCCATTGAATTTTGAAATCCCTGCATGCAGGGACCAGATTGTTCATACTTTATAATCCAGGTCCCCGGTACAGAATCTTCAAAGAGTAGAAAATTAATATGTGTCCTAAATGCTGACTAGGTTCAAGAGAACAAAAACTAGTCAACTGAGCAATGTGGAAAAAACAAATTGATCAGATTTTTTTCTTTCACTTTATGTAAGTCTAGATCCAAACCAATAGTTTCATTTGAGTCAAATAAGATTTTGTTTTTTTCCCATTTTTATATCAAAGTATATTGCTGTAAAAATGGACAGATTCTTCTACTACTTGGGTTGAGTCAGATGATAGTTATTTGACTGATGGTCTGTCCAAATGGTTAAAAAAAGATTTTTTATTTCCAATATTCAGTGCAGCCTCCTGGGATAAAGTGCTACTATGATATGACCAACATTCCGAGTATATCAAATAAAGCCAGCCCCTCCTTTCAGTAAGACACAAAGGTTGTTTAAACCTCAATTGTATATGCAACATTAATGTGTCCTATTTAAATATTAATCGGTCTAAAAGCCTGGAGCGATGCACATGATCAATACTTCACAGCATCTGAGTCACTCAGGGCCGAGGACTGGGCGCATCTCCAGCTGTGCCCGTTCATCAAGGTGGCCGCCTGCCACCTGGAGCCCTGGTGTGTGCATGGCCGCTGGGCTCAAAGTCACTTCCTTCAGGCTCCGCTCTGGCTGCCCTTTAGAGTGCTCCAAAAGTCCTCTTCAGAGACAGCCACCCATCAGGAACCCATCAAAAGAATGGAAAAGTGCAGGTCCTTAGCGGTGGGCTTTTGTTGGTGAAATAGCAGCTCTGGAGTATAAATAATGTTCCAGATTTCGGACTAAATCAAAGAGCATAATGTACCCTCTCCCGTCTGGAAACTTATTGTATTTCCACTAACCTAAAGAATTCTAGACATTCCAGAAATGAAATAGCTCTTGGTTATTTGCATGTGAATTTTCCACACTGAGATTCATATTTCCTCCAGGCCTTTGGCCATGAGAACCTCAGATAGTCCTGTGGTCCTCTGTTCCCCACATCAAGGACATGCGTGAATGAGCACGGTGTGGGAGCATCACCCATGAGGTCACTGAGAGCTGGGTTCAGAGGGTTCTGCATGCCGAAGTTCCGCATCATCACTGATAAAGGCTCATCAGATGACTTAGCTCTTAATTTTATTGACAACTAATGAAGAACGAATTAACAGTCAACACAATTCAGCAAAGATTTATTAAAAGCCTGCTTAGTACTGTGCTAAGTGTTAAAGGGGACACAAATTTTAAAAAGTACAGACCTTCCAACAAAGAGCTTATGATGTAGTCCTGATGTCATCATACATTATAGGGAAATAACATTGCTGAATGAATAAATGAAAGAAAGAATAAAGTGCCAAAATGAAGAGTGAGGTTAATCATCAGAATCTGGCAATGTTTTCAAAGAAATACATGGTAGGAGGCTCATCCCTAAAGATTTTGATTCAGTAGGTCTGGGGTAGGAACAAAGAAATCTATATTCTCCTTAGGCTGGGATGGCCATTCAATTACTGTGAGAAGACCAAGGAGGGAGTCTAGCATGGGTAATTGTAATAGTTGTCACATAAAAAACAACCATAAAATGTCAGCAGCATATAACAATAAACATTTATTTTGCTTATGAGTTTACTGTTCAGCTAGGGGCAAGAAGATCCAAGCTGGGCTCAGCTGGGCAGCTCTGTGGATCTTGGCTGGGTTTGCTTGCTCCTGGGGGTTGGCTGGGGTCAGCTGGTATTGGCGGGGCTATTCCGCTATGTAGCTCTGCTTCTTACTGCTGTTCTGTAGGTTGGCAGGGAGTTGTGCTTCTGGCTTTGGCAGCTGGGGTAGCTCTTCTCCGTGTGTCTCTCATCTTCCTCCTGGGTCCAGAGGGCTAGCCTGGGGATAATCATCTAATGGAGATGGTGGAGGCATAGAAGGGCGTGTGGGAACACAAAAGGCCTCTTGACATTTCCATGTAATTTTATTGCTTTAAACAAGTCACATGTCCCGACTCAAAGGGTGGGAAATACACTTCCCCTTTTAGAGGGAGGTTTTTCAAATCCCCATTGCAGAAGGTGAGGTTGAGGGCAAGATGAGGAGTTGGAGTCCATGCAATCTTCCACACTTGCTGCACTCAAGAACTTGGGGAAAAGCTGAAGGAGGAGCACATGGATCTGTACAGATTCTCAGCACAGGATCTTAGAGATGCTCAGAGGGTGACCCACAGTTTTCAAGCTGAAAGAAAAAGGCCCTAGTTCAAGAAGTGGTCCACCCTTCTCATCACCAGGTCAAGAGCCTGTGCCCCCCCTCTGCAGCCAATTAACCATCAGGAGGAATGGAGAAACCTTCATTTGGAAAAACTGCCATTTCACAGCCCCTTCACTCACTTGGAGGACTAGGCCCCCATTATGAATATCTATGAATATTCTTTGAGCTCAAAGAGCTGATACTGAAGAGTAGTTGAGAAATTCTGCTGTCACTGGGATGTCCTTCTTCATTACATCCCTGGCCTTGGGCTCTGGGTCTTCTCTCCCTTTATCTTCTCTTGTTTGCATGTTCTTCTTAAAAATTAACCTTTTAATTTTTTTCAAATAAGTCTTTGGGATTTATTTTGGTAGACTTTGATATTTGGCCTTTGTTTTCCTAGCCTCACAATCTTACACTTGGCCTGAATGAGCTGCCCTTTCTTTCGAGAAGTTTGAGCTTGCTGAGAGGGCACCAAGCAGTCACACCTGGTTCTTGAGGCATGCTCCTGCTTCTCCTCCATCAGGGCAGCCTGCCTCTGGGCACAGTTGGAATCCCAGCTCTTCTGAGAATGAGATGAATGGTTATTGAGCGTCGTTATCTGGCAGACCCTATACACAGAGAGGGTATCTCAGTGATACCTCACAGTATTCATTTTGCCCATTTCACAAATGAAGAAATTAAAGTTAGAGAGGTTTAATAGGCTGGTCTAAAGTTGCACAGCTATGAGTTAAGAAGCCAGGAATCACACTCAGGTTTGACTCAGTTTCCACTATTGTCATACTGTTGGGACCTTACCCTTGCATGCTGGCCGACTTGTGTCTGCACCTGCAACTCTTCACCTGAAGACTCTGTTCGCTGACCATATTCTGTTTGTGTGGTGGGCGGGCCAGAAGAGCTGGGGAGTTAAGCCCGCTCTGCTCTCCATCTTGTGCCCCCTCCTGGAGCACAGCCCTCAACAGCAATCCATAAGAGTCGATGGCTAACTCTGAAAGACCCTCTCTACACTACTTTCCAGGTTTCCGTGGTGAGAGGAGGCTCCTTCACCCTCAGTGGTAATGGGATTTGTAACAAACCCTGTTGTGGCTGCTCTTCTGGAATCGCTTTCTTTCTCCCCAGCTGGTGCTTTCCTGGGTTCTCCTCCCAAATCAGTGACTTGCATTCCAATTCTTGTCCCAAATCTGCCCCTGAGAACATCCCCACCCACAGTGAAAAGACTGTTTTTTATGGAACCATTAGCCACTTCTTCACATTTATGACTTCAGCAGAACAGGCTTTGGGCAAAGCCAGAGATGCTCGGCTCCCCCAACTGCCACTCTACCCCGCGGTAGCTGCACCCTCAGTCACAATTCTCATGTTCTTGGGCAGTCACCCTCTATGCCTGGAAGGGCCCCTGGACTCAGACCAGTGCTGTGAACGCAGGCATGTGATCAGCACAGGACAGGGCCACCTAGTGAAGATGAACAACCTCCCTGCCTACTGGCCCCTACCTGTGAGGCACGTCCCACACCAGTGTCCTTACTGGCCTCCGGCTTCCCTGGAGACCACCTATGTGTGGTTCTCTCTCTTGCTCTGGGTCTTGCATACAGCAGGACCAATGACAGTGATTAGGTTGCATTAGTGTGTTTACACAGACTGTTTGCACAGAGAGCATGGGGTAAAGGAACCCGGATTTTGACTTGGTCTAAAATAGTGTCTTCGCCAATACTTATTCCATGTTATTACTATTGGAATGGGGAAGGGGGATTTTAATTATTTGAGATAGTGAGCATTTACCAGTGGGACCCAATCCCTCAGATTAAATTCAATTATAGAACAATAGAGTAGCTATTGTTATCCTTTTCTTTGAACTCTTCACAAATTCAATGTAGATTTTTGAATTAAATTAACGCTAACGACTCACATTTATATATTGATTTTCAGTTTTCAAAGGACTTTAATTCTCAGTTTAAATAGGAAGAACACCAGACTACCAGTATACGCTGACTCTTCTCTTTCAATATACAGAAAAAACCCTGCACACTTTGAAAATAATTCTGGTTTGGGAAACATTTTGCCTGGTTTGATTGTGAGGAAAGTTTTTCATTTTTGTCTAAGTACTTCTGATAGAGTTTTTACTTCTCACTGAAAATAATCCATAGCAAGAAGGGATTTTCCCAACATGGCCCATTTCTGTTTCTTTTACCCTTGAATAGATTTCCAAATCACCTTCTCTGCAGCAGAGGCTGCCAGCACCCGGCCAAGACCCTTGGCCTGTCACCCTGGCAATTTCTGGCTACCACCACCTGCATCTCTTTGACAAGGGCTGTGGGAAGGGAGGATGTGTTGGCATTTATTTTTTTAAATTTAGAAATCAAATTTAATGGGGTGACATTGGTCCATAGGAACTCACAGGTTTCAGGTAAACATCTCTATAGCATTTGAACTATTCATTTTGTTGTGTACCCATCACCCAAAGTCAGATTATTTTCTATCACTTGGTCCTCTTTCCTCCCCTTTCCCAACCCTCTCTACTCTGGTAACCACTTCACTTTTGTCTATGTTCATGAGTCTCAGTTTTATGTCCCACCTAGGTGTGAAATCATATAGTTCTCAGCTTTTTCTGACTTACTTGTTTCACTTAGAAAAATGTTCTCAAGTTCCATCCCTGTTGTAGTAAATGACAATGTATCATCATTTCTTATGGCTGAGTAATATTCCATTGTACAGATGTACTACATCTTCTTTATCCAATCCTCTATCAAGGGGGACACTTTGGTTGTTTCCATGTCTTGGCCACTGTTAACAATGCTGAGATGAACACGGGGCTGCATGTGTCTTTGCATACAATTGTTTTCTAGTGCTTTGGGTAGATACCCAGTAGAGGGATTGCTGGGTCATATAGTTCTATTCTTAATTTTTTGAGGAACCAGCATACAGTCTTCCATAATGGCTGTACCGGTTTACATTCTCACCGTGCTGAGATGATAACATCTCCTGGGACCAGCCGTCAACCAATGGCTGACAGAAGTTGCTGTATGAATACCTCAGCTTCCTGGAGTGCCGTACACTGGGTGGGATAACTCTGGGACACAGTCTATGCTGCCCCCCATGTCCTCCAGTTGGAGGAAGTTCCCGCCAATGCCTTGTCTGACAATGCATTGTTTACTGGCTGCCTTCCCTTCCATGTCTCATTCCCTCCTCTATTTTTGCTTCCTGAGATCACCTCCCAAATAAACTACTTGAACTCAAACCTTCATCTCAGGGTCTGCTTGGAAGAAAGCCAAACACAGTCCTCCCCAAAGTACATTTCACTAGAAGGCACCAGGCTAGCTCATCACATCCAAGCCGTTAAGCCACCTAACAAGGCGTGAAGCTGCCTGCTAACCCTTTGCTCAAACAATTTTTGAGTTTATCATCGTCCACTAATTTCATTGCTCTCCTGGGCAGGCCTGAACCACTTGCCGCCCTCATTCTGTTAATTACAGTGTAAAATTTTAATTGAAAATAAAGAAGGTAAATTTAGTGAGTAGCTTTAAAGTTGTCAGTCTCAACTCTACACAGGTTGAGAGACACTGAGACTAGTGAAAACCAGTTCAAGCTCAGGTTGTCTGTGAGGAATTAAAAATGAGATACTTGGATGTTTAGTTTTCTCCCCTATTCCAAAGACAGAAAATTTTGCGATTAGATTACAAGATTTGTAATCTGTTTTGTAATTAGACATACTTTTTTTTTTTGGTAAGGTCCCGAGTATTTGATAAATGTTGAAGACTAGGGCCTTCCTCTGGTTTGAAGTTGTAAAAACACACAGTTTTGTACAGAGCTTACATTTTCTGTTCAATTCTTAGATGTCATCTACTTTAAGATTAGCATAGGCATTGTCCATCATCTCCTCAGTAACATCTCTGCCAACTTGCCATCAACACTCCTCTTGAACACTCTCAGATAGGGAGAACTCATTACTTTCTGGGAGAGCTAATTCCTTTTGTTGATTAACCTTAATCATTAGACAGCTCTTCTTTTAACTGAACTGAAGCCTTTCTCCTGTGGTTGTCACTCATTGGTGGGAGTGTTGGGTCTTGGGAGAAATGACCGATTTCATTGGATGTCTTGGCCCACCTAGAGAATTGGAACTATTCAAAAACACATTTAATGTGCCTCTTCAGTTGCTTTCCCATGCTCCCAGTCTTTCAGCTTTCCTTAGCTGGTTATGGTTCAGAGTCCCTCTACTACCTTTGTCTGTCACTCTTCCTCTTTGAATGAGACACCTAGTTGTTCAACAATTGGGGATTGGAAAGTTTAAATAAATTTTAGCACAAGGAGCCCTGGATGGTTGGGTCAATAGTAGAGCCTTGGCCCAGCATGTGGAAGTCTCGTGTTTGATTCCTGGTCAGGGTACACAGGAGAAATGAATATCTGCTTCTCTTCACACCCATCCTTCTTCTGCATTCATGGCTTGAAATAACAAGTTGGCCCTGAGTGCTGAAGATGGCTCCATGGCCTCACCTCAGGCATTAAAATAGCTCAGTTGCTGAGCAACAGAGCAGTGGCCCCAGATGGGCAGAACCCCAGCCTCAGATAGGGGTTGCTGAGTGGATCCTGGTCAGAGCACATATGCGAGCCTGTCTCTCTGCCTTCCTCCTCTCACTTGATTTAAAAAATATATTAAAAAATTTTAGCATGAGGGAATGCTATCTACCCCTATAGCCATGTTTTGTAGAATATTTAATGATCTAGAAGTGTTCATGATGTATCAAGTGGAAGGGGGCGTTCTGTGTATGCCACAAAAGCCCAATTTCATTTAAAGTATACACATAGAAATGAAAGTCCAAAATCTGTTAAAATATTAAGAATGGTGATATGGCTTGTTTTTATTTTGTTTATGTTTTTTCAAGTTTTCTAAAGAGAACATGTATTATTTTTAATTAGAAAAAATGCTTTTTTGGAAAGAAACATAGGGAAAAGAAAAGAAAAAGAACACAACACTCATAGAACCCATAGAGTTTTGCAGGTATATCCTGATATCAAAGAGTTTGAGGGGAGCTGGTACCTTGCAATTTGGATGCTTTACTTTTGCATTTCAGCATAGGTTTTTGGCAGATGAACCACAACGTCGATTAGCATTGTACTTGCAGTTCATCCGAGCCTCAGAGAATATTTTTCCCTCTTGAATTACAATATCTTTTACTCTGATAATTGGCTTCGGGAGCAGCCTGTCACAGAAACATCTGGGCTGGACAGAGAAAAGGGAAGGATGCCCAGGTCAGTCTCCATGTAAGTGGCTTTTGTGGAAGGGTGGTCAGCTTTCCCGCCTGACCAACAGACACCTCACCTTGAAGTCCTATAAGCTGCCAGATGGAACAACGCAGGTTTGCAAAAGCCAGCAGAACCCTGTTTGGCTGCTCTGCGAGGCGCTGGGTCCTGGAGGAGGTGGGAACCCTGTGTAGCCGCAGCTCAGCTCAGAGGAGAGTACAAGTGTTGCTGTGTGCACCACCCCCCTGCCCGCCCCAGCGGGCTCTCATCCCTGTCATTTCTGTTGAAGGAAAAGCTTCTGGATATCAGATTGCTGGAGAAAATGCAACAATGCCTTTCTCAAGCTCCCCTTTGGAGAGCTTTCCAGGGCCCTACAGTTATTGGGGAGGCAGAGGAAAGGGAAGGCACGAGAGGAGGCCAACATGGTCTACGTGGGGCAGTCCCTTACGAAAGCAAGAAGGACAGCCAGGCAGACAGCTCCACGTGTGTCTGCAATGGGGGAAAAGGAGCACAGGAAGGAGAGGGGGACTGTTTCCTTAGGCTCTGCAGATGGACTACTGAGGCAGAATCTACAACTCACAGGTGCTTCTTTACTGTCTTATCCACAGGAGCGGATTCTCATCTCTTGGAATAGATCTTCGGATTAACTTCTTTCATGTCTCTTTGGGTACACATTGGCTGGACTGTGCCAATGATTCATTTAATTTTCTTTTTGATTATTGAAAAGATGCTCAGCCCAATGTATACTCTCATAGGTTGATAAGACCTATGCCGTGAGTAGAAACCCAGCCTATGGATGCTTTCTTTCCCGATGCCCAATGCAGTGAACACGTGGAAAATCTCCATTCTCTTTTTGCAATATAGACGCACACAACTTCTAGGACAAATGACTCAAAATGTTGACCCTAAAACACTTCTGCTTGTTAACCACCTTCTCTCTATTGAAGTTTGTGTTCTCTTAAATATGACCTCTTCAGCTACTAACATAACATTTTTATATATTTAGATCTACAGCTTACCTAAGTATAGCTAAGTAATAGTTTAGATAATTTTAAGTGAACACATCACTAGCTTGCAAAGTGGATTTTCTGGGGTTAAAATGAAGAGATCACTATTCTTAAAAGGGTTTGTAGGTTGTATCAGGGAAGCAGAGTGACCTGCTGGGTCAAAGCCAGAGCCTGTGGTTCTAGCCCAACAGCATTTACCATGACTTCCTGTTAACACTTCTTACTTGTCAAAGGAAAGCAAACGCGGGACACAGCGTTAGGAGGGAAGCTGGTGTGTGCGGTTCATGGCACAGGAATAATAAGAAAGATGATGTTCCTGCTTTCATACGGCAATGGTTGCAGTGTGAGTTGCTGCACTTTGGGGCATTTTGCCATTAGTTTTATCCAGCAAAAACCCAAATGGCTCATTTCCACCCTTCAATTCAATATCCTCAGCTAGAGTTGATTTTAAACCTTGGCAACACTCTCTCTTATTTGCCCCTCTGTGTGCCTTTTTTCTTGGTACTCTGTTCTTTCAGACCTCAAGTTTCCGTCTTTTCTTCCCAGAAAGCCGCCAGTCTTTCTGCTGCCAGGCCCCCTGCCAGCTCTGCTTGTTTTTGGCCCAGGCTGTGGCTCCAACAAGATGGGCAGTTTTAGCGTGCATGTGTGTGCATGCATGCATGTGTTCCCATGTTGAATGTCCTGTGTGCATGCATGTGTGTATGCGTGCATGTGCATGCATATGTTACTAATAACATGGGATGCAAAAACACTTAAGATGCCCATGTTTCCCCGCACGAGTCAGCTTGTACTTACATAGTTCGAGGCCAGGTCTGGGTGGAGATAGTCAATCCCTGTGAAAAGACAACAACAGCACAGGAACAAAAGGTTAATACCTGCTTCTGTTCTCAGGAAAGCTTCTCTGTGTGCAGCCACCAGGAGACACTGTGGCGGAGGCCCCAGCCTTGTGTGTCGCTTCCCGAGTGAAGTGGGTGGGCTGCACCGCCCAAGTGGAGAGACAGCTGTCACTAGATGCATCAGAGGAGTGAAGCCAATTAGAGCTGGGAGCCTCAGGATAATATTTCTGCCATAAATGTCAGCACAAACGGGCCCAGTGTGTATAAGATGGATGGCTCATCAGAGCAGTGATCTGAGAGAGATTTGTGGAAATCCTGACATTTCTAAAACATCAGCTGGCATTTCTTCTGAAATGAAACTGGCCCAGGGGAGGGAAAGCAATAATTATTTAACAGGGCCCGGACAGACATAATAAGAGTAACATGACTGGGCAAGAGAAGCTATTAGGCAAATGGTTTCCCACGAGATGTCCCAAGATGTGTGTCTTTCCAGGGTGCAGTTTTCAGGAAGCCTGAGAACTCAAGTCTCCCAGCAGGGGCCCTGTCCTTTCTCCTGGATGTGGACTACCTTGTTGCCCAACAGTCATTCCACTGGTAGAATTATGGTCCATGAGCTGCCGGCTTTCATCGGACACATGGGCCTCAGAAAGCACCCAGGAACTTCAAGGGCAAGTTGAGAAGTTCTCCTCCAGGTCTGAGAGCCATATAACCATTACAGTAGTTAGATCAGAGCATCCAGTCCTCCAGAAAACAGCCCCAGTAACACATTATGCCTAGCATAATGGTTCTATGTGTATACAGTGTGTCCGTAAAGTCATGGTGCACTTTTGACTGGTCACAGGAAAGCAACAAAAGACGATAGAAATGTGAAATCTGCACCAAATAAAAGGGAAACCCTCCCAGTTTCTGTAGGATGATGTGGCAGCATGTGCGCATGCACAGATGATGATGTAACTCTGTGTATACAGCGGAGCAGCCCACAGCCATGCCAGTCAAGATGTGGATGGTACAGAAGAAAGTTCAGTGTGTTCTGTGGCTCGCTAAATTCGAATCCATGCCCAAAGTGCAAAGTGAATATCGGCGTGTTTATAATGAAGCGCCACCACATAGGAATAACATTACTCGGTGGGATAAGCAGTTGAAGAAAACCGGCAGTTTGGTGGAGAAACCCCGTTCTGGTAGGCCATCAGTCAATGACGAGTCTGTAGAGGCTATACAGGATAGCTACCTAAGGAGCCCTAAAAAATCTGTGCATGAGCCCACATCGAACTGCACTGAATAGGTATGAAACTGGGAGAGTTTTCCTTTTATTTGGTGCAGATTTCACATTTCTATCGTCTTTTGTTGTTTTCCTGTGACCGGTCAAAAGTGCACTATGACTTTACGGACACACTGTATTTCGGAATCAAAGTTTCAACTTTGAATCCCAGCCACACTGCCAACTGCCTGCATGACTACAGGCAAAGTGCTTGGCCTCTCTGTGCTTGCTTCCTGCGTGGAGATGACCCAGTGGAGATGAGAGCAGTGTGGCGTGCTGTCCCGGTAGTATTTAATAATTCTACTGGGTGACAATACTGAAAAGCCAGAGCATCACTAAGTCTCTCTCATAACTGTCATCTTCACTGTTGCATGCTAAGGCCAGATCGCAGCTACAGCGTTGTTCCGCAGGAAAGAACTTATCAGGATGCACAGAGAACAACACAGAATAAGAGGCACCAATGGCCTGGGCAGCTGAAAATCTGCATAAAGCTTGTTGGCCCTCCACATATGCAGATTCCTAACTACCCATTGACCCTTGAAGAATGAAGGTAGGAACTACACTGACCAATAAAAACACTGGTGTGTAAGTGGAGCTACTCAGTCCAAACGAGCATTCTTAAAGGTCAGCTGTATTTCTAAAAAAAAATTCTCTTTGTTTTATTCTGGTTGCACAAGTAATTTCTGCTACGTACTTTTTTTTTTTTTTTTCAGAGACAGAGAGAGAGTCAGAGAGAGGGATAGACAGGGACGGAGAGACGAGAAGCATCAATCATTACTTTTTTGTTGCGTATTGTGACACCTTAGTTGTTCATTGATTGCTTTCTCATATGTGCCTTGACCGCGGGCCGTCAGCAGACTGAGTAACCCCTTGCTCGAGCCAGCGACCTTGGGTCCAAGCTGGTGAGCTTTTGCTCAAACCAGATGAGCCTGTGCTCAAGCTGGCGACCTTGGGGTCTTGAACCTGGGTCTTCCACATCCCAGTCTGATGCTCTATCCACTGCGCCACCGCCTGGTCAGGCTGCTATGTACTTTCTAAACTGGGAGTCACTGTTCTACAGAACATGATTTATACCTTGTTGCTGACGTTTTGACATCTGAAACAATTACTGTTATCACGCTGATTTCTATAGGTTGGGAGAGTTTAGCTGGTCACTTCCGGCCCACGACCCTCCTCCTCCTCCTTCCACTTCCCTCTCAAGGACTGCAGAAGGACTGACGTCAGAAAATTCAGTGACTAACATTTTAAAAGTTTGCAGACCCGTGGTCTGGACTCTAATTCAGAAATAGTTAGTTTAGGCTGTGGGTAACAAAGTTGGGGACGAGCACAGGCTATGGGACCAACAGATCTGGTTCCATTTTAGGCTCAGACACTGTAATGCTCGTGCGGCTTTGGAGAAATGACATAATTTCTGTGAGCCTCACTTTTTTCATCTTTGAAATGGGGATATTATTTACCTTGCAAAGCAATTTTCAAGATTAGAGCCAATTCACTGAGAGTAAAATTTGTCACTTGATAAATTTTATTTCTTTTTAAAATTTTTTTATTAATTTTAATTTATTGTGTTAACATAGATTCAAGTGTCCCACTCAGTACAACACTCCTATTACACCCCTTTTGTCCCTCTTCAAATCCCTCCCCCTTTCCCTCTGGGGTTTGCTGTTTTTGTTATCTGTGTCTATGTGTTGTGTATATATAATTTCATCAATCCCGTCACCTTCTCTGATCCCTTCCCCTCATTCCCCTTTCCCTCTGACAGCTGTCCCTCTGCTCCCTGTGACTCCGCCTCTGTCTCTATCCCATTCCTCAGTTCACTTTGTTCATTAGATTCTACATATAAATGAGATCATATGATTTTTTTCTTTCTTTGTCTGGCTTATTTCACTTAGCATAATAATCTTCAGGTCAATCCATGCCATTGCAAAAGGTAAGATTTTCTTCTTTTTCAAGGCTGTGTAGTATTCCTTTGTAAATATGTAAAAATCATATTTCTATAATTATCTTAGTACCATTGTCTACCACACCAGTCAAGTTATGTCAGTAATACCAAGGAGCAGACATTAAAAAAAATCTATTTGGTTTTAGAATGCTGTGTTGGAATTAAATTGTTGTATATATGATATTTGCTAAAGTTGGTTAAATTTTGTGAGCTCATTGTTAGGCAAAAAAAATTGTAACATACAGATAAGGTAAAAGAAAAATCTCTCTCTGTCTCTCTCTCTCTGTCTCTCTCTCTCTCACACACACACATACACATATGTATATATATTTTTTCCCTGACAGGGAATCAATTTTTAAACATGACTCTATGTTCTGATAGTGCAGGTTCTTTAGGAGAGGATTTTTTTTGGGAAATACTAGTCTCTCCTCTATGAAGGAAAAATATTGAGGCAAAGAGATAATTTGAGCTCACAATGAAATTAGAATCAAAACAAGATAAATTTAGCCTAATTAAAATAAAAGATCTTTAATTAGGTTATGGGGAAGACTAAGTGTTAAGTTAGAACAAACACAGACTTTGGTCTGAGAAAGAAAAGATTATTTACAGAATTGTGAAGGATGACAGACATGATTCAGAAAAATAATAATGAAGCAAAGCAGGAAAGTAATAACCTGGTAATTAAATAGTAATTTAATAGTTTTCTATGCCTGCTTATATTTTCAGAGGGAATATACTGACTACACTTTCTAAGTCAGCTTATTTTTTTAATTTTTGTATTAGTAATACATTCATTATTATTTTTGTGCATTTGTTTTATTTTCAGCAATGAATGACAGGGACTATGTAAGCCTGGGAGCAGTTTAATTTGGACGCTGATCCTGAGCTATAAAACTATGGCTTGTGGTCTACAGGGCTTGTAGCCCTCTTCACCAGCCAATCATAATGTGGAACACAAATCAAAAGTATTTGGTTATATTTTTGTTTGTAAACCATTAGCATCCTGCCACTAGTTTGAAGTTTATACCAGAATAGTCCTAATCTCAGGAAGCGCTGACAATTCTAGAGACCTCAGGGAATCAGCAGGGAGCTCCATGTAGATATTCCTAGTTAGAATGTTCATAGTTCCACTGAGATGTGTTACATCTCAGGACCCTGGTCCTCTAAGCCCAGTTCCTTCCATTGTTCTAAGAAAGCTAGCTCTTTGTACCATCCCCACTGACTTATATGTTGCTGAAGAGTAGCCCTCAATGGACGGATTGTGTTTTTCAAAGGTGATGGTTCAATATCTCTGATCCCATATGGTCTTCCACAATATGACAATGCTACCCCCCACCCCCATTAGAGGTAAGTCTATTTTTTTCCTCTTTAATCTGAGTGGGCTGTGACTGTTCTATAATTAGGATATAGTGGAATGTCATTGCATTACTTCCAAGGCTAGGTCAGAAAAGGACAGGCATCTTCCACCTGTTTCCTTTGGACACTTGCTTGTATCTCAGGAAGTAAGCCGCCATGAGGGAAGCCCACATGCAGTCACTCTATTTGACTGCTGAACTCTCGCAGCAGCCAGCACCAATCACCAGCCTGAGAGCACGCCATCTTGGACTTTCAGCTCAGTTAAGCCTTTGGATGACCACAGCCCAGCCCACATCTGACCTCAGCTGAATGGGTCCTCAGGTGAGAGCTGCCCGGACAGGCTTTTCTTATGCCAAAGAAATCATGAGAAAATATTAGTTATTTTAAGCTGCTAACTGTTGGAGTTATTTGCTACACAACAATAAAAATGGAAACAGATATCCTGCTGAACCTTTTGAGGACTGTGAAACCCAAGTTAGGAGAGAAAATGTTGTTTTTCTATGTGATGCAGAGTCCTAAATCTCTTGGAAGGTTATGGGTATTAACAGTGGGTGACCGTTATTCTTTTTTTTTTAATTTTAAAAAGTTTTTATTTTTGACAGAGACAGATAAAGAGTCAGAGAGAGGGACAGATAGGGACAGACAGAAAGGAAAGGAGAGAGATGAGAAGCATCTTTATTGTGGCTCCTTAGTTGTTCATTGATTGCTTTCTCATATGTGCCTTGATGGGGTAGGGGAGGCTACAGCAGAGCAAGTGACCCCTTGCTCACGCCAGCAACCTTGGGCTCAAGCTAGCAACCTTTGGGCTCAATCCAGTGACCATGGGGTCATATCTATGATTCCATGCTCAAGCCAGGGACCCCACGCTAAAGCTGGGGGCACTGGTCTTATTTTGAGCCCATGCTCAAGCCGGTTGAGCTCGTGCTCAAGCCTTGGACTTTCTAACCTGGGTCTTCCATGTCCCAGTCTGATATTCAATCCACTGTGCCACCGCCTGGTCAGGCAACTGACTATTACTCTTAAGCTTAGACCTCCACTTGCACAGATGGGATCCTATTCGAAAAGTCCCAGCAGGGAAGTGAAGCCAAGAGGCAGGTCCAAGTACTGAGGATGGTGATTAGGATGAATTGTGAGACTGTGGACAGTTTTTTTTGCCTTCCTAAACCTCAGTTACTTCGTCTTCAAAAGGTAGATAGTAGTAACATTAACCTTAGAAAATAATTGTGGCTATGTTTCCAAAATGCTAAGTAGTACCTAGTATATATTGAGAACTCAATAAATATTAGTTATTGTTACTTTAGCCTAATGCTCTCCCTGATCTCACCTCCCTGGCTTTCAATCTTATTTCCTTGGCTCCAACTGATATCAGCTAGTCTTGACCATCTTTGACCTTAACTACCAACCTCTTGCCCTGAATCATACTTGGGCTGGTGACTATTGACCAGTGGTGGAATTTAAATAATTTAACAACCAATTCTCTGCCCTAATGACCATTTTATGTATAAGTAAACAATGTTCCAAAAGGTAATTTATTATTTCAAGCATTTAATACTTAAGAACAATAAAAGAGGTACATAAAACTAGATTATGTTTTAAGAAAGAGTTTTAAAATGTTAATGAAAAAATATTAAATGATACCTGACAAAAACAATAAAACTGTTATTTAAGATATTTTCATGTTGCTTCTTGACTGGCATCCTCACTTGCAATTTTTTTCACGTATGGATGGAATGAACATTACTGCAGGCATGTAGAATTCGCTGTTGCGCAGAAGAATGTTCAAAAAGAGTAAAGAATGTAAATTTGTGGTTTACACATTGGGCAGCTGCCCAGGCGCCCACCTTAGAGAGAACCTTGATTACAAATGCCACTTTAACAACCAGTTTGCCGAACTCAACAAAAAATTAGGTATAGGTTCTGCTGAACCAGTGAGAACTGGCTGAATCCCACCACTGTTCTTGACCATCGTTGTATCTTGTTATGGTAATATCCTATTTTCCCCAACACCAAACAATTCCATTACAACAAAAAGGGTCAATTGTTATCATTTTGGGGTCCTTACTGACATCTAATTGCCTGAAATGTTAGCACTGACCCTTAACAAGTGCATTCTGCCCCTTTGGGCAACAGTTAACCACGGAGGAACTCTCCTAGTGATGTGTAGTATGTGGAAATGACATTGTGGACCTAACGGAAGGCAGCAAATATTTATTGAGCATCAATCAAGTCACTGGGTCCAGCAGAGGGAATGATGACTGAGTTTTTATTTGGGCAACCAGAGGGGGATCAAAGACTATTAAAAGTAGGCTTTTGAAGCTTAGGGAATATAGTCAATAATACCATAATAATGTTTTATGGTGGTAGATAGTTACTAGAGTTTTTATAAGTTATGTAATTGTTGAATCACTATGTTGTACACCTGAAACTAATATAGTATTATATGCTGACAATATTTAAAAAAAATAAAATGAGCTGTCCGCAAATTGAAACTTTCACATAAAATAATAGAACATTTGCCAAACAGGCCAAAATATAGAAAGCCAGTGCTTTATAAAATACCCTAAGCTGTCTGGGTCAGCATCTGTGTGCCTTTTATCTTGTGTGGCATTAGTATCTTGCTGAGAGTACATCTGGGAAATGATATCCTGCCATTCATATGTCCCAGCAGTTAAGAGAGA
Source organism: Saccopteryx bilineata (assembly GCF_036850765.1). NCBI lineage: Eukaryota > Metazoa > Chordata > Mammalia > Chiroptera > Emballonuridae > Saccopteryx > Saccopteryx bilineata. The sequence goes on from NC_089495.1 coordinate 171,628,009, forward strand.
CAATGAGGCTCTGAGGCACCCAGCCTCATCCTCACTGCTCCCCATTCCTAGGTGTCAGGGCAGAGATGCCCAGCTGAGAGGCCTGGTGAGAGGCTGCTGAGCTCCTGCGCTTGTCCTTGCTGCATGGAAGGCTACTCTTGTCCCAAATGTGCTCATCTTGCTCTTCAGCAGTGGGTTTGGAGAATGAGTTGGCAGTCCCTTTTTTCTTCAGTTGTCACACTGAATACGCACACGTTGAATTAAAGGTTGCCCCAGACCCATACCTCTCTCTGTACCAGGAGTCAGAATCCATTCCCTCCCTCTAAACCAGGGGTCCCCAAACTTTTTATACAAGGGGCCAGTTCACTGTCCCTCAGACTGTTGGAGGGCCAGACTATAAAAAAAACCAAAACTATGAATAAATCCCTATGCACACTGCACATATCTTATTTTAAAGTAAAAAAACAAAACAAAACGGGAACAAATACAATATTTAAAATAAAGACCAAGTAAATTTAAATCAACAAACTGACCAGTATTTTAATAGGAACTAGGCTCCTCTCACTGACCACCAATGAAAGAGGTGCCCCTTCCGGAAGTGCGGCAGGGGCCGGATAGATGGCCTCAGGGGGCCGCATGTGGCCCGTGGGCCGTAGTTTGGGGACCCCTGCTCTAAACTTTAACCCTGAGACTGTTCATTCAACAGAAGTGGTACTTGCCCACTCCAGGCACAAACTTTAAAGACTGGCAATTTCTGTTTCTTAGAATTCTTGTTTTTAGGAGCCCTGAGCCATCTGTAAAAAATCCAGCTACTTTACTGGAGAAATCACAGGGACTGGAGAGGCCCTGGGATTGTGTGGAGTGGGAGGGAGTGTCCAGCTGAATCCAGTCCCGCTGTCTTCTGACTCTGGCTGCACCAGAGACCCCAGGAAGGCCAGCAGCAGAACTGTCTGGCTGAGCCTGGTCAACCCACAGAACTGTGAGAGATCACAAAATGGTGGCTGTTTAAAGTCACTTAATTTTGGGGTGGTTTGTTCTGCATCAGTAGGTGACCAAAACAATGAAGAGGTTAGGAGTTTTAATTGGGAGGCAAAGAGTGTGCTTTTTTGGAATCCCAAAGGCTACTAATCAACAGAAGAAATAGTATCAAACAGATTCTGCCAAACCTTTCTGAAAGTCTTGGCCTCTCAAGCCTGGGCACACAGAGCAGAGTCAGGAGTCATCTTTGCTGTCCTCAAAGGGATGTGGACAGTCAGGCAAGGGGGCTACATTTACAGAGTCCTGAAGCAGGCATCACAGGACTGTGGGGTGTTTCATAAGAGCAGTGTGCTTGTCTGTTGTCACTGTGAAGCCACTTTTAGGGCGCTTCTCTAATACCTAGCATGGGGTGCACAGTAGAAATGCTGTATGAAATGGTTATCACAACATCTCCCAGCAGGGGTTCCCCAAAAGTGGGTGCATCTCTCTCCTGGATGAGCTGGCTTCTGCCACTTTGGTTTCTAAAGCAGAATATCAGGAGGAGACCGTTAGAGGCTCCCGACATGGGGCGCACGCACTCTCGCGCCGAGCTACCTCCCTTCTTGTGAAAGCCCTCGGCCCCTGGAGAAAGCTTTTACATCCACTTCAAAACCCGGAACACATCAGAAAACAGCGAGGCATTGTTTTTATGTCGCTATTTAATGAGCCCACACGAAGACAGCAGCAATTTTAATCACTCTGGCTCCCCTTGTTTTCCCATCAATTCTGCTTTAGAGAACACAGTGTTCTTTGAAGGAGCTTCAGAAGGGAAAGGCTCTCTCCATTGTTTCATCTCTGCAGTCTCTCTATGTAACTGGGCCACAACTGCACAGCGCGGCTTTCTCTGGAAGGCCAGATGGCTAATGAAAGGCGACAGTACCTCCCGAATGAGATGACTACAGGGAAGAGCTGCTCCTGAATCTTGGCATAACCAAGCACGTGTGTATTTAAAAAAAACCCCCAAAAAACACCAGTTTATCCAACACATCGATTTTCATATCACAAACTATGGAAAACAAAGCTCTGTTAACTCTTTACCTGGCAGGCTTTTGGGATAGGATGACATGTTATAGGGAGCATGTGTCATAAAATGTTATCAAAGTCTGCTTTACAGGGGTTCATTCTGAAAGTAATAATAAAGTCAGAAATTCTTTACACCCCAATCCTGCTGCTAAGAAGCAATTTATTTCATGGATTTACAGCTACAGTGTCTTCATTGCAATTTCTGTGATGATGAAAATGGAGTTGGCTTTCATTTCAGCACCTGTGAGACCCATGTAGCTTTTGATAACTTGAAATAAAGCTGGGGATTGAAATTTTAATTTTACTCACTTTTAATTAATTACAGTTTAAATGTAAATAGCCACATATGGCTAGTGGCTACCACACTGGACAGTGTGGATCAAGAGAAGTAGATGGTGAAATACAAAGAGGTCGAGGAGACATTTTAAGGTAAAGTATAAGCAGTGGCTTATAAGAAATTAATGTGAAGTGACAATCAGGTTTTATTTTATTTTTTTTTATTTTCAAAAAGTTATTAATTCAATAAATCTTTGTTAATGGTATCCTCAGATTTGAGGACCATGGATTTGGAGGCAGGTGAGGGCCTGGCCATAGTATAGATGGTTGCCTGGCTCAGCATCTGGCTAGTCTGCCTCCAGAACAGGAACTCTCTGATATACAGAAGGCGTGTGAAGCCACACTGGCTTCCAAATGAGGTAAAGGCATTGAAATACTCACCATCATCCATAATGCCAATGGTGACACCTTTCCCTGTGTACCCCAGCTCCCAGGCTTCTGCCACATTCAAATCAAGGCCAGGAGTGCCATCAGCTTGGCCGGTATTGATCTGGTGAAGGAATTCCAAAGCAGAGAATCTTATTGATTTGGTGTAGTAAAGTACACGTGTACATGTTTGCTTGACACGCTCTGTAGCAGTCTGACATTCCAGGGCAGCCCAAACGCCCCATCTTCCATGAACCAGGGCTTCTGGGTGCCCCCCCAATTCATTTTTGATACACACAATTGCCAGTTTATATTTTCTATAAGTATGCAACCCAATTTCAATCTTCACATCTTTTGTGACTTGATTATGATCTTTAAATTCCTTAGAGCTGCCATCTCAAGAAACCCTCCCCAATTTAGAATTAAGCGCTTACTTTTGTAGTTTTTTTATACTTCATGTTTTGAATTTAGGACACACAATGTTTTGGATTATTCTTACTTGAATATGATTTTCTTACTTTATGCTATGTGTATATCTTTTGCAAGAGGAGAATGCTCTATTTACCTTGAGTTCAGTATTAACAAACCAATCTTACTTAAGAATATTTGTTGAACTGAATTAAAGATAGTTGGCTCAACTTTAGTGCTTATTCTAATGCTATATTATAATGGTAAAATAAATCCTTCCACTTAAAAAAATTCAAAGATGAATTAAAGGAAAACAAAGAAAACTCCCCTAATAAATGCGCTCACAACTCTCTTCATGCATCTTTGTCCTGTGTAGATTTTCTCAATGATGAATCATGAAAAAATAGTGACATCAGAGTTTGTACTAGTAGAAGTCCACAGTGACCAATTGGCTATTATGATCTTGCTAAGACATTATATGAATGTCATTAATGCTCTTCATAAAAATGACCACTCTTCCCCTTCCAGGCATGTGTTAAGATTATACCTCTCCATTCCTTTGGAAGTAAGAATGACCACATGACTGGTTTTGTCCAATGGAATATGAGCTCATGTGCCATATGTCACATCCATACAGAAGCTTTAAGAACCAATGTGCAATTTGCCCCTTGCCTTCCTTGATGTGCTCACAAAAGCAGTGATCAAGAAGGAGTGGAGATAGAGTTTGATCAGCCTGAGCTCGTGAGGGATTATGAAACGTTGGCTCATAGCATGAGCGAGGAACTTTGATTTTGGTAAGCCACTTTGATTTGGGGATTGCTATTACAAGAAACTTAGCCAATCCTGAATAATATGGTCATCCCTCTGTATCTGTGCGGGACTGGTTCCAGAACTCCTGTGGATGCCAAGTCCCTTATATAAAATGGTATAGTATTTGCATATAACTTATGTTTTGCATACAGGTCACAGCAGGATACACCTACATATCACTTTATTTGCATGGACTCAGCTTAGTGTTCTGTATTTGGTTAATTTAAGTTTTGCTTCTTGGAAATTTCAGGGCTTTTTTCTTGAATATTTTCAATTCCCAGTAGGTCGAATCAATGGGTATGGAACCCATGTATATGAAGGGCTGACTTCATACAAGTTTATTTAGTTACCCAGATGAGATTTGTAGAATTCCATGCAAAAATCATAAGGCATAGTCAAGTTCTGAAGCTCTAAGAGTGGGTTTGTGATGCATCCCCATCATGTAGCATTCCACAGGGTCATAATTTATTTACTTTCTTGCTAAACATCTTTTAATCTTAAATAAAGCTTCACTTACTTTTATAAATTAGTCACCACTTTCCCCTCAATGTATTCTGCAGTTTGGTTTGTTTGAAGGCCTTGAGCTCTTTTTAAATATCACTGGACCCATCCAAATGAACAGAAATTTGGTGAGTCAGAAAATATTCACTTCACCAGACAGACTGGGTTTTCCTGCCTTGAATCCTGCATCAATTAAGTCCCATGGAACTGATTTCCTGTCATTAGTTTAGTAAACACTAATAGATGTTACTTCTGTTATGTTAGTCTCTGAGGTCTCTTGCTTGACCCTTGTGAAATCACCTGATTCTTTCTTTTATACCTGTGATTTCACTGTGCTCTGCTGTTACTCTGATTGTTGAGACCTCAGACAACTCTTTCCAGACCTTTGACTTGCCTTTTATGTGTTTTTGCAAGCCTTCATTCATACCCCGGTGGACTTTTTCAGAGTCTGGAAGGATCTAATCTGCTGTTGGTAGTTGCTTTGACCCTTGGAGTCCATGGCTACTTAGCGCTTCAGAAGAAAGCAGATTAGAGGGCAAAAGGATTGGGTGGTGACAGAAAATCAATACATAGCAGAGGGGACAGAGTGGTTCACTGAGTCGGATGCTGGCTAATGTCCCAAAGAATAATGAGAAAATAGAAATGCATTTTTAATCTGAAGTCTCCAAATGAGAAACATTAGGAATAATACAGACACTTACCAGATACCATTGCTTTGTAAAAAGAGGATCATTCATGTTGATGTCGATCTCATTGATATTTCTATACCCTCGCTTTTTTCGGTTGAAACCTTCTTGTTGCAAGGCCGTCTTTACCTGGAATGACAATACTGGCACATTACCTGAATGTCAACCTAAACATCCCTCATTTGAAATTAATTTCCACAAGTCAAGTTTTATTTGTAAATAGGTGTTTTATTCCTCAGGTGAAGCCAAGCTCATCTCATATACACTCCCACTTTATGATTATTTCCCAAGAGCATTGACCTCTGCTTGCAATGAGTAAACAGGTTTGGTGATGGCTCAGAGTGAGTTTCCTTAAAATAAGTATTGGATAAAAGAGTATTCTCAAGGAAAATAAGGTGGTAGGGTCATGAAGCAAATAAAATGAAGCAAAGGAACATTTCAAGGAAAGGAGAGTGATACAAATTCAGGTATACAGTGAAACCTTATAGATCGTTTTTCTGGAGGACTTCCCAGCTTTTCTACTTGTCGACAGTACTGTACTATCACATTTGGGAATCAGCCCAAAACTACACACACACACACACACACACACACACACACACGCACACGCACAAAACCTGTGTGGAGAGCCAGTAAGACCCTATCATTGCTCTAGAAGGAACATGAGAAAGCTTTAAAGAGAAATTGATGGATGGTGCTTCTGTTCTTGCAATAACGGTCCCTAATTTTGGACAGTAAAGCAGAACCCCAACCTCTTGGATGGAAATACAACTTAGGAGCTGAAATAGTTCAAATAGGCTCCTGGCAACAGCCAGGCTCTGTCTCAAACAGGAAACTTTCTTCTACTTGGGTCAAAGCTCACTTATCATCCAGTGGCCATGGCTACTCTCTGAATGTTTACAAACTCAAGAACTTGTAAATGTATAAGAAAATGTGCACTGGATGCTTATTGTTTTTTAAAATTACGTTTCGCAGTCAAACATTTATTTCTTCTTTTTTCCAATATCCCTAGTATATTTGAGGCATTGCCTTGAATCCACCGGGTTCTGTGTTAGTGGGAGTGAAATTTAAGGCACCTGCTCCTCTTTGCCACAAAGGTGCTTCAAAAGGTAGCTCTCTTCCAGGACCTGCATCCTACTGGCCAGCCCTGGGGCTCCCTCAGGACTAATCCTTCAGCTTCCCGTAGATTGTGAACAGTCCATAATTTGCCAACAAATTCTTTCTTGCTCAAGTGATACAGCATCAACTCCTGTTGCTTTCAATCAAGAACTCTGGTATGGGACAAGAAGATCCAAGTCCAGAGTGGTGGCAGGCAGGGAAGAATGAAGAGATGACAGATGTGGCCGAACCCTCCCTGTCCTGCCTTCCCAAGTGTGGAAGAGCAGTGTGGGAGGGCAGCTCCTCCTTTCCCGGCTCTACACACTCACACGGAAGGCCTGGGGCTCATTTGCCAGAAAAACTCAACTCTACTTAAAATGCTATATGTGTAGAAAAGATGTGGTAGGTAGGCATTTGCTCTGGGAGTTCTTTGGAGGTATTCCAGCAAGAGACATTGCTGAAAATCCCCCAAAGCAGTAGCAAAAAAGTTGAAAAAATAGGACAGGTGGATATTTTCATAATGGCAAAATCTGGATACAACTAGTATCCATCAAATGGAGATAAGTTATGATTCAAATACATATATATGTATGTATGCATGTATTTGTATTACTTGTGTGTAATATATATGTATGTGTGTGTGTATTTTTTTTTTCTCTGAGAAGCAGATGCCAAGATGGGATTAAACACGCAAGGAGTTTATTAGGAGAAAATGCAAGAGACTGTATTGCAAGTTTGGTGCCATAAAGGAGAGAGAGTTCAAGGTTGGGCAAAAGTGTCCTTGACTGTCTTATAGTTTAAAGAAGGTTTGGCAAGGCCAGTGGGATCCAAGGTCAGCTGTGAGAGGATCCCTGTGTCTTTCAGGGGTTGGCTTGCCTCAGGACTCCTGTCGAACTCAGTCACTGGCTGGAGTAGTTGGCCAGCAGGCAGTGTGGACTGTTGCCAACACAGTGGTAGATTTCAAAGCACAGCAGCTGAGGTCCCTGGCCAGTTACTCTCTCTGGAGTCAGAGGTTTGTGCAGCATCTTCTCACAGTGGCCACAGAATATATGCATACATTTATTTATGTGTCTCTGTGCTTGTGTGTATTCATTAATGTACAACATTTTTATTTTATTTTATTTTATTTATTTATTCATTTTTAGAGAGGAGAGGGAGAGAGAGAGAGAGAGAGAGAGAGAGAAGGGGGGGAGGAGCTGGAAGCATCATCTCCCATATGTGCCTTGACCAGGCAAGCCCAGGGTTTCGAACCGGCGACCTCAGCATTTCCAGGTCGACGCTTTATCCACTGCACCACCACAGGTCAGGCCTATGTACAACATTTAAAATGTCCAAGTCAATGTAGTTTTCAATCTGGAAAGAGCGAGATATACCCTTCTTAAAATGCTTTTTTACTGTGGAAACAAATATAATAGCCCCCCATCCATATTCCAAGTTCCTATGTGGATGACTGAAACTGTGGACAGTACTGTGTTTTCCTTGTACACATATAATTTTTCATTTAAAGTAAACACTTTATCTCTTCTCTTTGGCATGTCTGAATTGCCAGCATCACGTGTGCTTTGGGGCCATTATTAAGTAAAATAGGGGTTATTTGAATACATGCCCTGTGACATCTTCACAGTTGTTCTAATAACCAAGAATACTACTGAGTGACTAATGAGGGGTTAGGGAGAACCTGCGTACCGTGGACATGCTGGACAGAGGGCTGATTCACAGCCCGGCTGGGTTGAAGTGGGACGGCATGAGATTTCAATAATTTGCTCAGAAAGGCGTGCAGTTTAGAACTTAAGGACTCTTTATTCCTTGAATTTTTCACTTAATATTTTTTTTGACCAAGGTTGACCACCGGTAACTGAAACCACAGAAAGCCAAACCAAGGATGAGGGTGGACGCTGTATTTGAATAAGAGTGCTGCTTGAACTTGGGAAGGGAGGAGTCTGACTCTGGCCATCTCCTCTTCCCATTTGGGCCCCACAGGCAGGCCGTTGTCTGCTCTATTCACTGATGGGAGGCTGTGCTGGTTTGCATGGGGGGGCCTCCCATTATACTGGATTCATTGTCACTATGACAATGAAGTCTCACCGAGACAGCGCCTTCCCTTTACTAGCATCTTTGCTGAGCAGGACTGTCTGCCGCATGGAAGTTTGAAAGCTGTCATCTGCTAGTTGTTTCCCAGCAGCATAAAAACAGGAGGCGCATCATTAGGTTTCATCTTTGTAAACGACAGTGCAGGGACAGCTATGACCATGTCATTCCAAACTCAGACCTAGTGCATTTCTAATGAGAAGACTGTTTCAATCCATTTCCATAAATTTAATTTCTAATTTTACAAATTAGGTTTTAATGGAGACCAGCGATGCTTTGGAGTGTGGCACCCTCTGGACACCACCCCTTCGCACAACTCGGGGGCGCCAAGCACGACCTAGCTGCAGGCAATTCTGCATCTCCTGTTACTAGAAGTTAGGACTTAAAGGCTGCAGAGGACTTTCTGAATGTATTAGCTTATCTTCATGTCCTTAACGAAGATCACAGCTACAATTCTACGCTAGATGAATGTCTTTAAGACATATTTTTACTTATTAACACAAATAACTAGGGGACAGCGTTTTCCCCCCACAACGAGGCCACCTAAGACCATCAATTGTTTTTATTTTTCTGGGTTCTTTTCCAATGTGAATTTGCATTCAAATCTAATTTTTACATAATAGTAATCATAGTATAGATAAAATTGTGCATTCTTTTTTTCACTAAGTGTCCAACCATAAGAATTTTAATATGCTACTGTAGAGCTCACATATTTTATTTTTTAATGGCTACCTAAATATTCCATAGAGTAACCATAGTTTATCCAATCATTTCCCACTTATTGGTCACTTGGATTCTTTTTTTATCATAAGTAAAATTGCAGGAGCAGAGAGATGAAGTTATAAACTATTTTTAAAGACATCTGGGGAGGATTTCAGTGTTATAATTCTATTTGTAAGAAAGCCCTATATGTCAGAGAAGGATTTCCTAATGTCTATATTTCTTCCTCACATTATAACTAAGAGGCTGATTTCACTCTCTCTTTCTCCTCCTCTTAATTGTAACCTTCCACACATGATGCCTTTCATTACCACTTAGATACAGTCCCAATGATACACATACAACTTCATTATAGCTTCTTATCTTCTCAAAAAATAGTGTACAGGTAGCTTTGATATCTCACTTGAGAATATTTCCCTAAGTTGGTCTTATGGACGTAAACATCTATACAAGTAAAAATATAAGAAAGTAGGAGTGTTTACTATTGAGTATTATTTTATGAAAAATGAACAGATGGATAGTCTACAATTCTGGTTCAACTTTAAAACCTGAACTTAACACAAGGCAATAGCACAAATTTTACCTGAGCGACTCCACTATGCCCTTCCCCTTCTGTCCCTCTCCTTGATTATGAATTTTTCAGTTATCTGAAAAATGTTTCTGTGCATCTACAATGTACACACTAGGATGAAGTGGATTCTATCTCTGCATATTCTGCATATTCTAGCATACTATTTTAAGTTACATTAATAAGATTATACTACATTTAATCTTCTTAACAGAACTGTGGTGTGGTATAGTTATGGTTGAAGAAACAGTGGTTCAGAGGCCATTGTCCAGCAGTTGACAACATGGTGGAGTCACCCAGGTTGACCACTTCTAAATGCTGTGAACTTTCCGCTAAGCCACATTGCCTCTCCCTAATGGAACACAGTCAATCTTCCAGTGTCTGGGACAGCTGAATGGTGGATGCAACTCTCTGAGGGTCAGGTTCTGGATTGCTTCCTGGCTGGGCTGATGATTAAACAGCTGCTAATTAGCATTGATTCTGCTAAGCAGGGGAGGGGCCAGAAGAAAGGGGAGTAACAGGAAAACCCATCCCAATGGCTGTGGGGAATATCTTGGCTTGATGTGTGCACACAAAAAGTTTTATGTTTATAAAACATAAAAGAACACGGAAAATACTGAAGTTTATGAATCAATGATGCCATCGACTGTGTCGCATGATTATCTTCTGTTCTGAGAATTATTTTATTTACCACTGTTATGGGCTGGCTCGTGTCCTTCTAAATTTCCTAACTTTCTCACCTGTAAAGCGGGGATAAGACCTAATAATAACTAACGTTTATTGAGGGCCGACTGAACCAACCCATCTGCACCTAGATCTTGGACTTCTAGCCTCCAGAATCATGTTGTTTAAGCCACTCAAGGTGTGGTACTTGGTCATGGCAGCCCCAGAAAACTCATACAATACCCCAAGAATCTGGTTGCACAGTCTGCATACTTCAGTATTTTGCTGTGTTACTTCTCTGCTCTTACTTCATACTGGGGTTTTGGTGAGGATCAAATGAGCAAATACATATAATACATACCACCTGGCTCACAGCACATACCCAATATATGCCTACAATTGCTACTATAATCACTGTCAGTGTTATTCTATTTCAGGCCCAGTGGAAAGACAGTGGGATGGTGCCTTCCCTTGTATCATCCCACCTCAAGCCAGGCATGTCTTATTCCAAAGCAGGCCAGAGTGCCTCTGATGCCTTTGCCTTTCCTGCTCTTTGCTAGATGAAGGAAAATCAAATTAAACATGGCGAGAGAAATCAGCTGGAGTCCATTTGCATGTGTGTCCTGAATGCAGAAGACCCACTGGCAGGAAGAGCACCTCTCCACCTCTGCCTTTGCCTCTTCAAGGTAATGAGTTATGCCAGTGTTTGAACTGGTGAACACAGCTTATAAAACAAAGAACCCAAAAATGCCATTGCTGGAAGTGATGAGGAAGATGATGGTGGAAGGAGACCACTCCTAAGCTCAGAGGTTCTATTCTAGTTCAAAGTATTGTTATCAACAGCTGGTCCTGGTTGTCAAGATCCAAACAGGGATCCAGAAATGAGAGAGCTATGGGGAGGGAAGATGTGACCCAGGGAGGTCAATGCTGGGAGGGAGAGCAGAGGGAGAAAACAGGCAACAAACAGTCGGGGAGTCTGGCTACTTAAATTCTCCCTTGAACAGACAGGGATGACTTTTTGGAAAGTCCAATTACAGGCTAATCACAGGACTTAACTTTTCAAAGAACAGGGAGTTAAGCCACAATCATGGCTGAATGCACATATTGATTGCCCTCATTTAGAGAGATTTACCCATCTTGCAAGAATAAAGACGATCAATTGAGAGAGGATATGGCTGCGTGCCTCTGGCCAGAGTTCCAGTCACTGCGTCTCAGTGACAAGATATTAACAAATTGCTATCTATCAACTATAGCCCCGTATGCAAGATACACCATGCGATAAGTCAATGTAATTAGGAATGGATCGAAAGATGTCTTTAGTGAAGTGAAGTGAAGTGCAGAGGCAACTGCCCGGAATGCCTTTAGCAGTCCAGTCCCAGCTCCCACGTTTGCTGGAACACGTGCATTGTATCTGGGGTTGCGCTTCAGCATGATTTCAATCTTCCTCTTGCTCCCGTTTCTGGAAGGTGGAGGAACGTCATGAGTTGGATTTAGAGGATTATATTAAGAAAAAGGATATGAAAAGATGATGGATGCTATGCCAAATGTGGAGGCAGGGATGGTTAGACTGGGGTATACTTGAGAGGACCACTGTCCAGAGATGCCAGGTACCCCGGAATGCGGCCTTGAACAGAATGACATGATCCTCTCAATGAGGTTTTCCTAAGAGGAGAGTGTGGAAAAGAAGCAGAACAAAGCTAAGCTGCTTTAGTATATTAATATAGTCATAATAATATATTAATAATAGCTTTGGCCATGGACATTATTGGGCAGATAAAATATATATATTATGCTCACTTTGTTAAAGATGGCGCTGCCCACGTGGAGGCCGTTGCCCAGGTGATATTAATGTTTGTCTCTGTGGGCTGTGGGCAGGCAGGATCCTTGTAGCCTGGGGCTTGGTTTTGGGATTAAGCCTTTCCCACCCTTTTTGATGTGGGGTGGTACAATCCTATCATGCCCCAGATAAGTGACTTTGTATTAGAGACTTCCCTATTTTGTATATTGGATTAAAGGTTTGGATTTCTACACTATAAAATGGGGACAGAACGGGAGCTTGCTCTCTCGGTTCCTGGGATTAGCATTAGAGAGCAGAGCAGAGTAAGGCCACGTGGAGGAGGCCAAGAGAAGCAGCCAAGATGGCGGAGTGTTGAGTGAGAAGCCAGTTTGTGCAGAGTTTGTGCAGGGAGAAGGAAGGAGATGGGAAACAGAGGTGAATAAGTCTGGTGAGCTAGAAACCTTTGATTCTAAGAAACTTGGATAAGTCAGTAGCTTTGTAAGCACTGAATGTGAGTGAGTTTTGGAGCCCAGTGTGTGTTTTTACTTGCCTGCCGGGTGCAAGCTAGGATTAAAGATGATGGCCCATCAGTTTTTGGCTCCATTGTTTCTTTACCGACTGTCCGAATCCAATGTGAACCTGCATGGGCCGGGCTGTTGTGCTGGTGGCCCTGGCCTTGGCTACCGGCTTTACAGACATAATGTAGCTGAAGAGAGCCTGTCTGGTCACATGGATGGCTGTTTTCCATCATGAGCAGAAGGACCCTGGTCTAACATAGAAGGTTCCTGGGAAGACAGGTGGGAGGAGGAGCAGGAAGATGAGGGAGAGAAGGGGAGTGGTGAGGTGAAGGCTCTGTCCGTATTCACTTTATCTGTGGCCCTGCCACAGTGCTCCTCCTTCCTGGGAAGGTGCTCAGGGGTGAGAGGTGGAGAGGAGCCAGCAGGGCCCACAGAGAAAGTGATCATGGTGCCCAGCTGGGAATGAATAGCTCTAGCACAGCACAGAACACCGCTTCCCAAAGCTTTGTCCCCTGTAGAGACTCCACCTTGACGCTGCTGCATGGTCCTGTTCTGCTAGTGAACCAGAAGGAAGATGCTGTGTGGAGATGTATCTAGGGTACTCAGTCCAAATTCTTTGTTGGAGGGAGGGCTTACTAATATGCTTCTGAAAGTAACAGGTGAATCTGACTGAAAATGCAACACCAGTCTCATTAATTATGCTATCTATGGCTGGCAAGCCACTTTAGGGAGAGCTAATAGCATCAAGGTTACTTGATTTGGTTCTATGGGTCATTTACCTTCATTCAGTTTCCATGGTCACAAGGTATGATGGGAACCCAGCCCCAGCTGCTGCTACTCAAATATGTGTGGGGAAAAAAGGGGATAGGTGGAAAGTGTGGGTGAATTGATCCAAAGTCGTGACTCTACCAAGTGCTAAGGACCATACCCTAAACACAGCGTGTAGTGAGCAAGCACTAGGTTTGGAATTAGAAAGAAATGGAATGAGGTCCTGGGTTGGTTTACTGTTTGTGTGTATCCTGAGGTAGGTCCTTCCAGTTCTCTGAATGATATTTTCATCTAGAGCAGGGATTGGCAAATCCAACTCACTGCTGGTTTTTTTGTAAATGAAGTTTGTTGTGCGCAGATGTACCCATTGGTTTACACCCTGCCTCTGGCTGCTTTCCCGCAATAATGGCAGAAGAGTTGCAACAGAGATCACGTGGATCACAAAGCCTAAAGTATTTGCTCTCTGGCCCTTTACAGAAAACGTTTGTTGACCCCTTGATGTATATAACATGCAGATGGAATTTTTGGCCATATAGGTTTACAAGTAATAATCATATGAAATAATCTTCTTGGAAACTATGAGATATACTATAAATGTTACTGTCAAAAACTAGTATAATGCAGCCTGACCGGTGGTGGCCCAGTGGATAGATTATTGGCCTGGGATGCTGAGGGCCCAGATTCCAAACCCCGAGGTCACCAGCTTGAGCACAGTATCATCAACATGATCCCAAGATCACTGGCTTGAGCCCAAAGGTCACTAGTTTGAAGCCCAAGGTCACTGGCTTGAGCAAGGGTCACATGCTCGGCTTGAGCTCCTTGATCAAGGCACAAATGAGAAAGCAATCAATGAACAACTAAAGTGCTGCAACTACGAGTTGATGCTTCTCATCTCTCTCCCTTCCTGTCTCTTTGTCTGTCTGTCTCTCTCTCAGAAAAAACAAAACAAAACAAAATAAGACTATGATGCATAATATGTCTATGGAATCTATTTCATCTATGAGGCTGGAAGCAGGGGCAGGATTTTGGTAAGTGGTGTAAATGATTTTATTTGAGCACAAAGCTTCCAGGGACCCAAGTCACCTTCCTGGGGCACATGCACCCTAACTGAATTCCATCCACGAAGAGTTAAGTTTTCATTTTAAACCTTCACAATCTAGGTTGATTATGTCTCTATTTAAAAAAGATTAGGAAAACAAGTCCTCTGGGAATAGCAATGCATCCAGGAGTTGTCACAACACATGTGGGTGAACGCATTCATTAGGTTGCTTCTCTCATTGATGCTGGTTGAGGCTGGTGCAAGGAAGGAATGAACAAGGTAACTTTGAAACTCTTGGGCAGTGTTGTATAAGCCAGGGAGAAGAGCTACTGGAAACAATGACACATGATGCAGGGCTTAGAATCAGGTGCCACTAGCAGAGGGAAGATTGAGACAAGGGGACGAGAGGCCATGCCGAACCCCGCCCACCTGCCCCAATTTGTTTGCTTCTAGACACATTCTTTATGCACAGAGTGTCTTCAGTGCAAAGGGTACACTCACCATCTACTTGTTAAGACAAAGGCTGTAGTGTTGTTTCTTCACACGTTTCAGTGGGGAGCAAATCCAAAAGTTGCCTGCTCGGGAAGCACAATGTGTTCTTGAAAATTTACCATCTCCTTTTCTTAAACCCACAGATTCTGAAGAAGTTTTGATTTTTTGAATTTGGATAATAAACTAGAGTTAAAGAAGATCCTCCCTCAGTTCCTCAGTTCTTTCTTCCTAAAGGGCATCTATTTTTAATCTTCCTAAAAGGTCCACCCTCTGTCCACAGCACTGCCTTGTCAGTCATTTCCTCCTATGGATATTTCATTCGTTGCCAATGGAACAATTCCAGGTTGACCGGGCAGAAAAGAAAAAGTGTGTTGAAATTGCAATTGGCAAATTTCAGAACTATCTGGGGTCTGGTAGTTCTGCCTCCTCACCAGGCAGCTGGAAGCTGGAGAGTAATTCTGATGTCATGCTTAGCAACCCATGAATGACAAAACACACCCAAGTAATAATGGTCAAAGTCTATGATTCTTAACACACTTCTGCTTATGCATGGAGCACCCAGTGATGGGGCATTCACTAGCCCAGCATGGCGACACAGAACAAATGAAGAAAGAGATGGACCGACCTTGCCGTAGAGAAAGAGACGGACCGACCTTGCCGTAGAGAAAGAGACGGACCGACCTTGCCGTAGAGAAAGAGACGGACCGACCTTGCCGTAGAGAAAGAGACGGACCGACCTTGCCATAGTGCCCCTGGAAGGCATGGAACCAACCACATGCTCAGACCTGCCCCTGGAGAAATGCCAGGAGAAAACAGCTTTTCATTCTGCAATGTGTTAGTTTTCTCTGGCTGCTCTAATAAAGTACCAAACCTTTGCAGCTTCAAAAAACATGAACTGGAAGTCAGAAGTCCAAAATCAAGGTTTCAGTAGGGCTGTGTTCTAATCTAGAGTCTCCAGGAGAAGGTCCATTTCCTTGCCTTTCTGCTCTGCAAGGCTGCCTGCACCCCTTGGCTCATGACCACCTTCCACCAGTTTCAAAGGCAGTATAAGTGGGTCAGATTCTGCTTGCATGACATCACTCCGACCTACTCCTCTGCCTCCCTCATAAAACCAGGGGCCACTGGGCCCCAGGGGAGACTCCAGGATAATCTCCCTATCTTAAAGTTAACTGATTAGCAACCTTAATTACTTCTTGCCATGTACCATAACATATTCACAGGTTCTAGAGAATAGAATTCAGACATCTTTGGGGGCTATTATTCTCCTTATCACATGCAGGCAGGGAGCTAATGTCGTGTTGAAATAGGAGGCTGATTATTGAATAGTTCTACTGAAGAGATCTGTGTAGAGATGAAGGAAGCATGGTGACATACAGAGCGCCCAGAATTCTTCAGAAAAAGAAACAAAACAGCCACGTTCCTGGATGACCTGCCATTGGCAAAGTGTTCATAAAGGGGTTCTATTTAGTGGTGAAAGGTCGATAGTGGGGTAGTCACAACTCTTTTAATCAGCGGCTGCTGCATGACACTGGTTGTGGAGGAAGGACTAGTCTGTGCTTATATCAACTAAATAAAATTGATGGTACATGGAGATGTAAAATGCAGTTCTTGGGTTAAAAAAAATCAGCTATATATACAATTACAAGAAAGAGAAGAGTGCCTTGATGGGAAAGGGTTTCCTGACCACCAGCTTAACGGGAAAGAGTAACAGTAGTTAAAATCAGTGACTGGATGGTAAATTCAAAGTCCGGGTGCTTTGGGAGAAGTAGAGTCCCGGATGGAGGGAAGGGCAGATGTTCTGGGGTATTTGGTGAGACAGCACCTAAACATGAGCTGACTGAGTTCTGAAGTCCACCTTCAGGAGGGCACCGCAATGTCTTATCCAGAGGAGAGGAGCTAAGGTTAGCGCACATATGAGAAACATCCCGTATAGGAAACATGGTGTGTAGACTCGGCTCATGGGGTGGATGGCAAGTCTTCCAAGGCCTGTTTCAGAACACTGCCAGTTATATCCCACTCTGTTGGTATTCAGTCAGCCCTCTACCACCTTCTATAAAGGAGTCTATTTCTCTACTCCATTGATACTGGGTTTGGCCATGTGAATTTCTCTGAACTTATGCTGAGAGAAGTACACTTGACCACCCCTTGACTTCTTGCATTTTAGTCATGGCCATGAGAAGAATATGCCCACTGTATCCTGAAAGGCCTTAAAGAATGACAAACACATGGGATAGGGCTGTCCTAGCTGGCCCACACACTTTCATCTTGTAGCTCCAAGAATTGCTTCAACCAATTTACATGTGTGTGGATGCAAAATAAATGCTTATTATTGTATGCCACTGAATTTTGGTAGTTTGTTACACAGTATTTCTGTGGTTATAGCTGATTGATACATTGACATCATGTATTCTCTTTCAATCTCAGAGTACACTATCTTTCTATTTTGATAGGGTATAGTATTTATTTCAAAGGCTTTCTGAGTTTTTAGTAAACCTTCACTGTGTAAATTCCAGATGCTAAGGAAAATATACATGATTTAAAAAGAAAACATTCTTGAACTGAAATATTTAGTGTGTCTTTATCCAGATGGGGAATTTTTACATGTTGACTTGAAAAGTACAGTTATAGGTATAAGAATGCTCAGTGCAATAATATCTGTGTTAATAAAGGGGTGGGAAAGAACATGTCCATTAGTAGAGGGACAGTTTTAAGAAATACAGCACAGTTGTTCAAATGAATCCTTTAATTACCAACTAAAATAGGTCCATGTTTTGTTTTAGGCAAAATATAAGTTACACAGAAATAAATACATATAACATTTTTATGAAAGCACCAGCACAATTCTGTGTGTGTGTGTGTGTGTGTGTACATATGTATCATACAAAACAAAAGAAGACTCAGAGGATAGTGGCAAATATTGGCTACCTTTAGAGAATGGTATTGGAGAAGAGAAAAAAGAGAACAGTTTGTTTGTTTTTCTGATGTATCCACTTAATATAAGAAAAGAAAGGAGATGAGTAATTTTAATTTTTCTTTCTGTCTTTTTTTATGTTTTCCAAAATCTCAATGATGACTGACTATGGGTTGCTTATACTTATATAAACCTTCTTATTTATACACATTGTTAAATGCTGTTGGGCATTCACGACATCGTGGAATAGAAAAATTGACTACTATCACTGGCTGGAGCGGAGACAGAGACAAAAGTTTACATTATAGTTTTGTTCAGGGAATCTCTGAGTCCGCATTGTAATAAATGACTTTTTATTGGAATAATGAGAAAGAATCATCTCATTTTCCTGGCAGAAAAGAAGCCCAAATCCATGAGACTGAGAGAAAAAAACCACATCAAGACAACAAAATGTAAATCGATGAAACAGAACAAGTAAGAGGAAGTGAAGCACTAAAGCAAATGAGAATCTGTTTGAAAGCAGCAAAGAGCAGAATTAGCCGTGCAGACGTGGATTAGTGATAATAAAGACAACTTTAATAGTTTTATCAGAAAGTAGTAACATGCCAAAAGAGAAAATTATGGATGGCTATAGGACACAGAACAGAGGAACAAAGATGCAATGTGAAAGCTACAGTTACCTTGGGGGGGGGGGACATTCCCTAATACTTTATCACTAGCAAATACTACTGATCTCTCATGGGAACAGTCTAAGGTCAGATAATCAGTTCGTGGGAATGTCTAAGCTCCCTGTGCATTTTTACTTCAGAAACTTCAACTCCTCCTTCCTGATCAGCCTCAAGAGGCGGAGATAAAAGGTGGGCTTTCTTGTCTCTTCTGTTTATTGGTGTCAGCATTTGGTGTGGACACCTTGTTTAGAAAATCGATAGCCATGGTTTCTGAGGTCTGAGGGAAGGAATGTGCTACGTGATAGAGACCATCATGTAGGGAGGGTTGTAAGGATGGGAAGAACAAATGTTGCACCTCAGATCCTAAGAGGTCCAAGGTATTGCCTGAGACTCTTTCACTGCTAGTATTCACTGGCACCAAGAGTAAACTAAGCGCATTGTCTACCCACAGTGAGACGCTATTTCCCTTTTCCTGGTGCTGGTCTTTACAGCCTGAGAAGTGGCGGCAGAAGGGAGTGGATTGAACTAAAGTTTCCAGACTTACCAGGGGCCAGCTCCTCAGCTGAGGAGGTTGCCAACAATATTCTGGAAAAAGAGTAAATGCAGAAGCACTGGAACAGACAAAAGCAAAACACTTGAGTGCAGGGGTAGGCAAAAGTAGTTTTACAGTTGTTTATAGAAAAAGACATTGTTGGGCAGATAAAATATATTATGCTCACTTTGTTAAAGATGGCGCTGCCCACGTGGAAGCCATACCCCAGGTGATGGATTGGTTGCCCTTCTTGCTTGGGATGGGCGTGATTATATTAATGTATGTTGGGGCAGGCTGTGGGCAGGCAGGATCCTTGTAGCCTGGGGCTTGGTTTTAGGACTAAGCCTTTCCACCCCTTTTTGATGTAGGGTGGTACACTCTCATGAGGAATCCCATTATGCCTCAGATAAGTGACTTTGTATCAGAGACTTCCTTGTTTGTGTATTGGATTAAAGGTTTTGGTTTCTACACTATAAAGTGGGGCAGACCAGGAGCTTGCTCTCTCTCGGTTCCTGAGATTAGCATTAGAGGAGAGAGCAGAAAAAGGAGAGCAGAGAAAGGCCACGTGGAGGAGGCCAGGAGAAGCAGCCAAGATGTTGGGGTGCTGAGGAAGAAGTCAGTTAGTGCAGAGTTTGTGCAGAGAGAAGGAGATGGGGAACAGAGGTGAATAAGACTGGTGAGGTTAGAAACATTTGATACTAGGAAACTTGGATAAGTCAGTAGCTTTGTGAACACTGAATGAGTGGGTTTTGGAGCCCAGTGTGTGTTTTTACTTCCCACCAGGTGCAAGCTAGAATTAAAGCTAATGGCCCACCAGTTATTGGCTCTATTGTTTCATTACCGTCTGTCTGAATTAATGCGAACCTGCATGAGCCAGGCGGCTGTGATGGTGGCCATGGCTACTGGCTTTACAGACATGCAGGTTACTATTATAACAATACAAACATAAACTCTGTGTTTTGTCTATACACAACTATGGGCCTACTTTTGCCCATCCTGTATATAGATAGAAAGGCTTAGCACACTCTGGTAAGAGTAATAACACGAGATCTAGACTTAGCCATATTCCAGGGAATGTTTGCCTTGAAGTGATAGATATAAAATCTCAGAAGCATTTGAGCAGGAAAAAAAAAATACACATTAACCACAAAAGAAAACCAAACTGAGATAGGCCTTCCCTGGGATGCTAAATGCCAGAAGTCCAGGAGGAGATTCACATAGGTCAAAGGTCAGTGTTTATGCTCTGGCCACTGCTGCTGCAGAACAAATTGCCCCGAGGCCTGGTGGCTTAAATCAACCATGCCCTTATACTCAAATTCTGAGGTCAGGAATTTGGGGATGGAGTAGAGGGATGGCTTGTCTGTGACATTTCTGGGGCCTCAGTTGGAATGACTCAAAGGCTGGCTGTGGCTCAAGGTCTGGGGCTGCATGAGATGGAAGGCTCATCATTTCCGGGTCAGGAGTTCTGATAGAGCTGGCCAGACGTTTGCCCTACTCATTTGCTGCCTTGCGCATTTCCTCTCTACGGGCAGAGATTTGCAGGTGAGACAGAAAATCAACTAGGGTAATTGCTTTCACTCCCCCAGATGACAAAGTTCTGGATTCTCCCCCATAGCCATAAGCACCTTTTTCTTTCCATAGAATGCAACAACTTCAAGGTGCCAGAATATCCTACTCCATCTGCCCATTCTGTATTCTCAAATCATTCCTCTACCATGACCCAGCCAGGCTAGTATTCTTATAAATTCTCACGCGTTCCCACGCACCTCCTGCCCGGGGCACATTCACTCACATCTCAATGTTTGTGTGTCAACGTACTGATGCACAATCCACGCCCCCCTCCACTCCCCATTCTTTAGTATCTGCTATATTTCTTGATATCAGTCATCATTATTTTTGGTGTCTTTCTTGCAAACTGGTTGTTTATTAAACCATAGTGTTGGACTTGACTTGTCATTCAGCCACCAGACCATCGGACAGTTCCCAAGCTTTGGTATTTTGCCTGCCATTAAGCTGTGGTTTCCTTGGAGAAAACAAAACCAAGTATAAAAATATATTTTGTCTTATTTTCAGAGAAAAAAATCCTGACATTTCCACATTCCAGTTTTGTATTTATAGAACAGTGGGCATCTGAAAGTGCTGTTCCCACCTCTCCTACTACCTATTCTATGTGAGGACAGCCTACTGTCATTTCCTGACAGGGTCTGATTCCCAGTCACCTTTCTACCCCACTTCCAGACATGAATTAGACCATCTACAGTTGAAAAGCAAAAGAGCCCTGGCCAGTTAGCTCAGCGGTAGAGCATCACCTGGCATGTGGATGTACTGGGTTTGATTCCCAGTCAGGGCACACAAAATTCTCTACCACTCCCTCTCTCCTTTCTCTCTCTCTCTCTTCCCCTCCCACAGCCATGGCTGGATTATAGCAAGTTTGCCCCCAGGCACTGAGGATGACTCCATGGCCTTGCCTCAGGTGTTAAAATAGTTTGGTTGCTGAGCAATGGAGCCGCCATGGCCCCAGATGGGCAGAGCATTGCCTATAGGGGGCTTGCCAAGTGGATCCTGGTCAGGATACATGTAGGAGTCTGTCTCTCTGCCTCCTCACTTCTCACTTAAAGAAAAAAAAAAAAGAAAAGAAAAGCAAAAGAAAGTCACCAGGTGGTCCATGCTTAGTTAGCATTTAAAAAAGCTGTATCATGCTTTGCTTCGTACTGTGAGATTTAATCACTTTTTTGCTTCCAGTTTATGAAATCTGAAGTGCTGTGAGCCCCAAGAAGCCTTCCAGAGTAGGGTTGTGTTATCATAATTGGGGAATAAATATCCCTGAAAATATTCATGAGGAATAATACATGGCATGTCTTGATGCATCCAGTGAAATCACTTCAAAAGCAAGATGCTACGTTATAGCCTTCTGGAACTGCTGTCCTGACTTCTAAGGAGGGGCAGTTTGCTTACAGTTCTGTCGTCAGTTCTGGCTTCTCTAGCTCACTAGAGAAATGAGCCTGCTTTCTCTTTGAATTGCAACACCATCTCTTCATCATCTGTGAGTGAGGAGCACTGGTCTTTCCCTCCCAATGGCAATCAGAGCTCCTTGAAGGTACAGCCCTGCCCTTCATTTATCAGTTTCCCCCCATGCCAGGCACACAGTAGGAGCTCAATTAATATTTGTTTGATTAAAAAAATATGTATTGATATAAAAAGGAAATCTTCTTCAGGGCTGTTACTTTAAAACAAAAACAGCAGCAACAACAAAAATCAAGTTTCTTCTCAGAAGAAAGCGCTTGAGTCGGGGGAGACCTCGAGTGTGGAGGTGCCTGATTTGGGGACAGCTAGTACTACTGGCCCCAGTTCCAGCACCTGGGCCTGACCTGCAGCTTCCTGTTTCTGAACCCAGGGTCATCATATGCAGATCTGAGATGTTTAGATTTTATTTTCCTTATTCTTCTATCTCAATACTTTGAAAAACTTTATTATTCATTGCAGGGCAAACAAAGGAATTCCATTTTTGTAAAGTAAGATGAGGTGCCTTTCTCTTCTTGTTCCTTCTGGAAATTAAACAGAAACACATACTTTGTTTTCTGGTTTGAAATGACATCACTGCGTCCTATTCTCATCTGCAGTGAAGGGTAAAACGGATGTTCTTCAAACTAAGGGCTGAAAATGGGCTCCCAACATGGAGCTTGGCAAACCTGCCCTGTGACAGTCTTTTCCTTAGAAACTTGCCAAAATCTAAAATGAAACCCCCAAATACCCTTTTATGGTCTCCACCTTATTCTGTTGAAAGCAACAATTCACTTAAATTTATAAAATCTGGTAAAATCATTAAAAATATCACTCTTCGAAGATTCTCCTTTTGGTCCTTGAGCAGGTTCTCTGGGAATGCCTATCAGAGGCGGAGCCAGCCAAGATCCCCAGGGCCCCTCCACCACTCCTTTCCCGTTCCCTTCTAGTGGTGTGAATTGCAGGTGATTTGCCATCTGCCTCCCTTCGATGACCTGAGGGAACCTCTGGCTTTTTCCCCCCCTTAGCAGAGATAACCACATTTCAATTTGCCTGGGTGTCAATAGTAATATAGTGTTGATTGGTGTTTTCGTGGATGTCCTCTATATTAAAGAAATTCTGTGTTTGTCTGTCATCACTGAGGCAGGGTAACATGAGCCTTCCTTATCCTTTCCAAGGGCAGAGTCAATTCTGTACTTGGGATCCTGGGATGCTTACCCCATCCTCTGAAAAATACAACACTACCCAACCTCAGTACTGTTCTCCTAGACCTCCGGTCAGCTCTCTTCAGACAGGGCTAGAGCTTCACTTCCATAGACTGGTTGAAAATATTTTCCATGGTGCTACTTGGTACCATCTGGATAAGGTGCATTATCAATCGGCAAATAATAAAGGGGAAAAATGGTGTGTACTTTCCAATCTAAAGCCAGAGTGTGAGGGAGAGAACACCTGATGCTTAACCAGCTTCACGTTCAGAAAAGCCATAACTGCTTTTGTTGCTCCTCACTCGATCTATTTCTATGTGGTCGGCCATTTGCCTGATGTTTGCTTAGCACCTGGTAAGCAAAGAGCTTTCAAAAAAGGTAGAAAAAAAAATCAATATCTCTGCCCATTTAGACAGTCTCTCACCGTTCAGTGACATTCACACAGTGCTGGGAGGAAAGCCGATCAATGTATCTTAGGGACCTGAAGAAGGCTTTTGGCCAGTTCATCTAAGAAATCGATGGTGTTCACGTAGTTGCTAGCCTGGATTCAAGTGACTCTGTTTTTATAAAAATGTGGCTTGAAGAAACGACGTCTACCTGGGTTTCTCTTACAACATGCATGTCTCTAGCTGATGCTAAGCAGCACCTTATTATCCTGTTAGAAGCCAATAATTATAAAAATCGCAAAAATAACACTACACAAAAGACGCTTCACGATTATTCTATGTCTAGTTCTGTCAGCAATCTTATAACATGATATTGTTATTTTGAATGCTTTAAAACATGCCTGTAAATTCTAGGATGGTCTTTCCATCAAGAGCTAGGGCCTCTGTCTCTCCTGCTGTTCCAAGCGGGCTTGTGACTATTTCAGCCATGCTTGAAGTGATGCTATCTGACCTCCAATACTAGGTCAGAAAAGGCCACTAGCTGCTTTGATGTAGGGAGGCCAGTCATCATGTGTAGAAGACCAACTAACCTGAGGCCACCATGCTGGAGAGGTGTGCATAGGTGCTCTGGTCAACGTCCTTGGTTGGGCTTCCAGCCAGTAGCTGTGTGAGTGGCCTATGTGACTGCCACCATGTGAGACACCAAGTGAGAACTGCTGAACCTTTCCCAAACACTTGACCCACAAGCTATGGAGCAAGTAAAATTCTTGTTGTTCTACATTTCTAGGTGTCAGGATAATTTGTTACAAAGCAATGTTCACAGCAACAATTATCCACCATTTTATTAGTGAGAAATTTGAGCTTCAGAAAGCTTGAGTAACTTGCCCAAAATCACACAATTTCAAAGTTGCCAGTTTCATACCAGATTTATTCCAGTCTGAAACCAATGTCCTTGACTCTGTAGCATAATGTTTTATTAATTGACCTGTTAATTGCAGGGGAAACCCAATGTGATGGAGAATGTGAGAACAAAAGTGAAATATTGCCAGTGTAAGTACTTTCTTATTGATCCACTTTGTGGCAAAGATCTCCATCCCAGGCTCACGAGTATGTGAATGAAAGTGCTGGTCATATAGTCCTGGGTCCTCCTGACTACCCTCAGGGAAGAACCCTCCAGTGCTCCTCTGCCCATGACTCCTCCCCTCGCTGGCACTCCCTACTGGCCCTCACTGGCTCAATCTTTACCGTCAGCTTCTCTGCCAAGTAGTCAGCAATCTCCTTTCTTGGACAAAGAACCAAATCCATTGACCACCGTAACCCCAGACACTGTCCTACAGTACTCATATCATTTGAGCTTTGTCACCACCCTGGGAGGGAAGAATATCTAACTACATCTTGTGAATGAAGAAATCAGGACTTAGAGAAGTTAGAAGTTAAGTAACTTGCCCATGTTAATAGGTAAATTTAAGCCCATAGTTTTCTGACTCTCATTTCACGGTGTTCCTTCCCATTGTCCTCAAAATACCAGACATTTAAAAAAATGAATTATAATTCTGTCCTCCTTGGGGGGGTGGTGCTTTCTTATTCTGATGACTCTAGTGAGAAATATTATTTCCACTTCAAGAGGTACCTGTTTCCCAAACAAAGCTGTTTCTCACCTAAAAACTTGCTCTGGAAAATCAGAGTGCTTATATGACTGCTTTCCCCACCCCCTAACCTGGAGAATGTGCTGGCTGCTGGCAGAAACGATTTCAAGCACAAATGACTTGTGTTTGTAAGTAGTACTGACAAGCTGTACTACCTGGGGCAAGTTATTTAACGTCTCCATTTCACCAGGTGGAAAGGGAGAGATGAACTTGAACATGCTGTAAACTTACTACGATATACAACTATCTGGAGTTAAAGCCATAAATATATAATGGGACAATAGTAAAAATAGAAAACACTGAATAATTTACTATAGATAGGCTCAGCACAACACTTAGCATTTGACACATATTTAATGCCCAATACTGTTACAATCCCCATTTACAGATGAGGACACAGGGGCTTGCCCGACTGTGGCCACAGCAGATGAGGCAGGATTCGAACCCTGGTTGTTCAGCCCCAGAGACTATGCTCTCAAACCACTTTTCAAATATTGCCAAATAAGCATGAAGACAATAAATGTCATAGGGACTCGGAGGGGAGAGGAACATTTCCAGCTGTGATGATCATCGTACTCCTGCTTTCCCCACACCTGCTGCCCACCTTCTCTCCATAGGCACCTGTCTCTGATCCTGACATCCTGCAGGGCTGACAGTGATGGTCTAACACACCATAGAAAGTGAAACATGAGAGTCTGCGAAGTCAATTGCATACATTTGGAACATAAATTGTGATGGTTCTATTTGCTTTTCTTTTTTAAACATTTTTATTTTAAAATAATAGCAAAAAAACCCACAACACCCCAAAAAACCCCAAACCAAAACAAAAAACCCCTAAAACTAGTGCATACCACATTTTACCGCATTGGTTTTATCATTCTTCACCTTCCTCAACATTTTTTTTCTAAACTATTTGACAGTAAGTTACAAATAGTATGGCCCCTTAATTTTAAATATGTCAGTGTATGTTTCCTAAAGACAATGACATTCTGTTACATAACCATATTTCAATTGTGAAAATCAGGAAATTAACATAATCTTCACAACTTTATTCACTTAATGTTCCATTAATGTTCTTTATGGCAAAAAAATGATCCAAGATCCAGTCGAGGATAATTTATATACTTTTCAAAAAGCAAAATATTGCAAACTTTTCATTCCTAGAGAAACCAAAGCCAAAGATAATATAAGATGGTGTCCTCATGGAAGACAGTGGCTTGGAGGACTCGGAGCAAACATAACCATCATACATATAGTAAAATAGAAGAAGAGTTCACAGATCCAAGAATGGGAGGCTGCAGCAGACCATCAACTTTTGAACTCTCAGAATCCCTTAAAGTTCTTAAATTTAGAAGCAGTTCCAGAATTTTCTGAAAATCTAGTTAAAACACAAACTGCTGGGTCTCAGCCCCAGAGTTTCTGATTCTGTAGGTCTTGAGGTGGTACTGAGAGTTTATATTTCTATCGAGTTCCTAAGTTACGATGGTATTGCTAGTCCAGAGGACCACAGTTTGAGAACCACTGTCCTAAAGAAACCTATGTCAGATGCCCCTACCCAGTAACTGGAATTTATATGATGGCTTAATCAACAAGCTCTTACTTAGGAAACCCAATACCTTATTTTCAATTCCATTTGGCCTTGTGATAGAGGTGAATATGGGGGAATTTCTCTACTTGTTGGAGGCCTCCTGTTTCTACCAAGATTCTGGAATGACTCCAATTCCCATCTTGGAAAATACTGAGAAAATACTGTTTCTGTGGGAGGTCTACTGAATGTGAAATTTTCAAGCAAGATGCTATGCATTAATCAGCAACACACACAGTGTAGGCTGGTTTCTGTAAGTTCTGAAATGATGACAAAGATGGCTACACCCTGAAAAGGTTAAACAAATTTTGAAATTGAGACAGTGCACAGAAAAGTATTTCTGCCACGTGAATTCAAGTGCTAAGGCAGGGAGCCATGTCCCAGATAGAACTGAGTTCTTTCTATCTTGCAATGGCTACATCTCAACTCTAGTGCTTTAAAACTGTGACTTTGGGCAAGTTTCTTAACCTCTCTGTATCTGTTTCTTCATCTGTAAAAGAAGAAGAAAAATAAAATTTACTTAAAGTAGACTAAATTATTGTTCAGAAATTAGTCATCCTCTCTCCCTCAACCTCCATGAGTGGTTCCCACCCATGATTTTGGGCTTGGTCAGGTGACTTGCTTTGGCCAATAGAATGTAGATGTAAGAATAGAGGGTAAGAAAACCTAGGCCAAAAGGGTATCATGTGTTCCTGTTTCTCATTTGGGAACTTCTGACCTCTGTCAGCTAGCCCACTGAACACAAGTTAAAAAGATAAGTAGAACAAAGATGAACCCAGTCCTTGGCTTAGAACCATGGCTGAGTCTACATAAACTGAACCATATATACAATAATGGGAACTAAGTGTGCTTTGTAAATTTTGTTTGTTTGTTATGTAGAAGTCGCTGACTCATATCTAACCGTATATTACTATTGTGAAGATTAAATAAGATAACAAATGCTAAGGCTTCAGAACAGTGCTTAGCACGTAGTAAATGCTCTGGAGGTGGGAGCTATAATTACTATTATATCTGGTGCCAAGAACATTGGGAAGATTTTGATAATAGGAGAGAAGAAACCCTTCCCTGACTTCTAGCATCCAAGGCCTTTCTTAACTGTCCTAGAATCCAAGACCTAGGTTCTAGCTCACATATTTGATCTTGAGCCAACGACTTTACTTCTCTGAGTCTCAGTGGCCACTTCTGCCAACTTCATAGATTGTTTTTCTGTTTCTCAAACCATATCACATGACTGACATTAAAGTGTTTTGAGAATTTTACTTTCTCTTCAAAAAGAAAAGCTATCCTGCCCAGATAGATCATTCAGTGCCCCAGGATCTGTCTGGTGTCAGGCAAGGTCTACATACACAGGGGTTTTCACAAATAACTCTGCTTTTACTGGGAAGGGACTGAATCTTATATATTGGGTCTTCAAACTGGTAACAATATTTAGTTAGAGATTCTTTAATTGGATGTTCAGTTTCACTCTCTATTCTTCACTCTCAGGCAGCTGTCTGCAGAAAGTGGAAAGAACAGAGAGTTTGTCAACAGAAGACCAGGGTTTAAGAGATGGGTCAAGGCTCAGCCTCTTTCTGGCTGTGTCTTAAGCTCCTGGGTAAAATAAAGACAATTCTCATCGAAATATAAACTGTACAGGGTTATTTGAGAATTCAAGAGTGGGATGAAACATTTTAAAATACATTTTTAAAGGTAGTGTCGATCGGCGGAGCCCACGTGGAGTGTGTATGAGAAGAGTGCTACTGGCTCTAACGTGGGCATGCTGTTTGGGCCAGGAATTCCCCTGCTAGATCTATATGTGATCTTGGGGTGCTTACCTAGTGTCCATTCTCCATTTTCTGCTTCTCACTACACAGTCTAAAACAGCCAGTCACCTGTTTGGCCAGCTTTCCTGTGACTTGGGAAGGACATGTGAGTGTTTCAGTCAGTGAGCTGTGAAGGAGCATCTGGGGAAGGTTTTTTCCCTCCATGAAGAAAGGAAGAGCTCTTTCTCACTTTCCAAGCCATTCCCCTGCTTCCTGGTTTGGAGGTTGGCGTACAAGAATACACGCTGTGGACCTGCAGCAACCATCTTGCAAGCACAGGGGGAGTTGAGAGAATTGTGGAAACACCAACCTGGACCTGGTCAAGCCTTGAACTGCCAGTCTGGAAATCCAGACTTTCTCTATGTTCGCTAATTATGGCCTTTATTATTTAAGCCCCCCCTTTTTTTTAGTTTGTGGCACAACAGAACTCTTAACTGATGCACCATCCTATAGTTGGTTTCTCTCTCTTACACACACACACACACGCGTGCGCGCACACACACACCATATACTAAATATATATAGAAAGAAATGTCTAGAACTGCATTGTCAAATAGGTAGTCACTGCCCACATGACTCTCAAGCACTTGAAATGTGGTCAGTCTGAATTGAGATATTTTGTAAATATAAAATGCACACTCATTCTGAAGACAGCACAAGAATGTAAAATAACTCACTATAATTTTATATTGATTGCATGTTGTAATGATAATATTTATATTTAGGCTATATTGGGTTGCGTAAAATAAATTCTTATTAAAAGTATTTTTGCTTTTTCTTTTACTTTAAAAAATGTGGTTATTTAGTGTCACATACCCATTTTTGGTTCATGTTATAGTCTATTGGACAGTCTTTTCTAGAAGAATAGATTCTAAACCAGTGGTAATAACCTCCTCTGGAGTCTGGAAGTGAAAGAAGAGCTTGGTATGGAGAAGGATATTTTCTCTAATTAATTCTTGAATTTCCTACAGTGAGCATATAGTTGTAGATCACTAGTGTGAGTTTTAGAAATGTAGGACTAGATCAAACCAAATGAATTAATATGTGCAATCATGTTTTGTCAGTTATAAAGCTATGCACACGGTAGTTATAATGGTACAGGTTTTAAGCTTGATAATCATCTGTTTTTGAACATTATATGCACTTGAACATAAGTGCTAGGCATTTTAAATCTCTACAACCTTAAATATCAGCCAAAGCATACAGAGAAATGCTCAGGCAATGGAAGAGTATATCTGTTTATTTTATCAGCAGGACCC
Source organism: Saccopteryx bilineata (assembly GCF_036850765.1). Classification (NCBI taxonomy): domain Eukaryota; kingdom Metazoa; phylum Chordata; class Mammalia; order Chiroptera; family Emballonuridae; genus Saccopteryx; species Saccopteryx bilineata. The sequence continues at coordinate 171,657,860 of NC_089495.1, forward strand.
TATATGTCAAATGAGCTTGCTTTTGAATAATTGGGGGCGTATTTATGAGATCAACATAAAAAGAATTAAAGGGTGACTTATAAGGAAATTAAGGTGTTTTGGGTGAGCTGATATATAACTGGAACTATAGTATATATTTATGATAACCCTCCTTTCACTGATAGAACATAGCAACTTGTAAAAGATCCCGAACTCATCTTGGATCTTGCCTTTTTGTTATGCCTTGGAAGGTTTATTTTTCTTCATAACCTCTGAGTCATTGAATTTCAGATTTAATATTGATTTATTCCTTTTGAGAGTTTGCCAAATACAAAGATAAATTGCTTGGCCTAAGTGATTAAGGAAGAATAATGGTTTTTTTTTCCTATTCAACACTGTGTTTCATTCTTTAATTACTATTATTTTTAATTAAAAATCCAGCACATGATTCTCAACCTGTTAGTAGACCTAGAAAACAAAGTAGTGGCCAGGGTTCTGGCACCAGTGGAGTATAGTTCCCAGTCTTGGCTGTGTGTGTGTGTGGGGGGGGGGGGTGGAGAGCCCACAGGATGTTCTAGCTCTGCTGCCGGCTGGGTTCCTCAAGGTTATGAGAATTGACGTTAAGGGTATACACTGGAGTCGCTGGCTGTTATTATGTGATTTTCCATAATTCAAGCAAAGATCTAACTGGTTTTGCACCAGTTTCATCATTTGACTCCTAGCTCAGCCATAGGCTGATTGGCTGTGTGATGTGGGGAGATCAGTTCCCCCTTGAACCCCCTCCTCCAGGATAGTAGCATCGTGTTGATCCGGAAGGTTATTTCCAGACTCATTTCCAGCTTTGACTTCACCTTCTACTTCTCTCCCTTTCTGCACTGCCTTGTTTCTCCAAGCGTTCATTGTAATCAATAAAACGTGTGGATTGTCTGACATTTAAAGCCACAGTTGATTATCTGTATTACAGATGTCCCCACTACTAAAAAATTTTATATATCAAATTATGTTATATATCAAATTACATATATTCACATACATACTTATATATTTAACGTATACATCTATAATTATATATAATTATACATGATAATATAATACATGTAAATATATGTATCTGTATACATATACATATACATTTAAATACATATATATACATACGTGCGTGTATGGTTTAAATTCACATGTATGAGGAAGAAACTTTATTGTGGAAAACATAAACTCAGATTCCAGAAACATCTCTAGGGAGAAGTCAGAGAAAAGAGCAACATAATTATATTTTCAAATCTATTATAAAACCTAAATTTAAAAATGTTTTGTAACTGCTGCTTGCAAATTTAATTTTAAATAATGAATGGTGAGCTTAAGTTTCCTTTTACTCTCTTTGCTTTTGCATTTTTTTCTGCTACCTGAAAACTAGAACTCCTTAAAAGATGAAGTAAGAATTCTTTGCTGGCATCCATTCTGTGATTGGCTAGAATTTCAGTACAAATACTCTAGGTGTAGAGTCAGACACAGAACTCAACAAACAGCTTATTAACAAATCTCTTCTCAACATGGGCATAGTGTGCGTGTATAAAAGCATGATTTACTTGGACTTATTGAGGCGGCAGTAAATAAATTTGGAAGCACTGAATTTTATTAGAAAAACATGACTGAGCAATTAAAGCTTTTCCGTAGTGAAATAAATGGTATGTTTGCTGACAATCTCTTTCTCATGTATTAATATGGAAAGAGTGATTTACCAAAAAATGGTAATAGAAACCAAAAAATACCTTAATTTGTGTTATTATCTCAGCCAATTCAGGAAGGCAGAAATGGAACTGGTGGTGGTCAGTGGTAGCAGCTATACCAGTGAGCTGCCTTCAGCCCAGAGAGCCAGCTCTGCCCCAGGGAAGGAGTGCAGAGCATTGTCCTCCTCTGGGTCTTTGGTGGAGTGGGGGTGGGTGCATATGATCTAGCATTTTGTTAAATCTTTGGAGGATGCAGGATGTACTTAAGTTGGTCCCTGCCTTCAAGGAACTTACAGTTAGGAAGAAGCACCCTAAGGGAAGATATATGGCTATAGGAAAAAGGACTTCAGTATCCAGAGAAAGGGCAATTGATGGCTGTATCAGTCAAGGAAGCTTTCTTGGAAGGAGGTGGGATTTAAATTAGCTTTTGAAGAATAAATGCAATTGAAATAGACTACTTTGATCCCATTGTAGCTGTGGGTTTTTAGTTAGTCTGTTCACACTGTGTTATTCTGAAATCATAGAAGTTTGGTGTTGGGTCATTCAGTCTGACTTCTCATATGGATGAGGAAACAGAAGAAGGAGAAGAAGCAGGAGAGGACACGTATGCTGAGAAGAACAGGATCGCAGAGGGATGAGGCTGAAAGGAGCCCACAGGGCATCACTGAAGAGCTGGACAGGCAGTCCTCAACCTGGGCTGCTGTGGACAGCTGGTCTGGCCTGGCTGACAGGTGACTCTAACAGGGCCCTCTCCATGTCTGCCAACCCCCTCTCTGGGTAGATGTCTCAGGTAAGTATAATCTCAGACCTCAGAGTCTCAGAAAAGGGGATTTCTGCCCTTTTAGTTTGCACATCTGACCTTTATAAGACTGTAATAAGGGTAAGTATTTGATGAGTTTAGGCAAGAAATAATTCTTGCTGTCATAAACCATATTTTATCTGACTGCATTTTTGTTTAAATTTTAGATTTCCAGAAAAGTTGAAAGTATAGAGAGTTCCCATTTACCCCATATCTAATATTAATATGGTACATTTCTTACAACTAAACATTATCATTAACTAAAGCCCATACTTTATTCAGATTTTCTTAGATTTTACCTGATGTCTTTTCTCTGTCTTATCCCATCTTGGATTCCATTCAACATTTTTTTTCATCATTTTTTAAAAATTCTTTTGGCTGCCACAGTTTTTAGACTTTTTTTCTGTTTCACTTTTGACACTTCAACAGTTTTTGGGGGTACTGCATCTCAGAGGAATTTAAACCTACATTCTGACTGAGGACATGATTGTTGTCATTTAGCCATTTGCTTTTCTTTAAAAATATTTTATTAATCTTGAAAGAGGTAGAGAGAGATTTGTTGTTTCATTCATTCATTCGTTCGTTCGTTCGTTCGTTCAATGGTTGACTCCTGCATATGTCCTGATCAGGGATCCAACCCGCAACCCTGGTGCAAGAGGATGATACTCCAGTCGAGCTACTCAGCCAGGTCTGGCCATTTGCTTTCCTAAGCGCATCTCATCCTGAACTTGGCCTCTAATTTTGTGGGAGATTACACTGTTAGCCTGCTTTTCACCTTCCCTTGCATCCATAGCCTCACAGTAGCCTCACTGTGGGTGGAGTGTTTTTCTCTATCGTCTGACTTTGAGTTTGATCATCTGAGTTGTGTTGGCCACAACAAATGGGTGAAAGTGACAGCAGGCCACGAATGAATCCAGGCCTTCGGAGGCTCTCTGTCATTTCACTTGACCTCCACTGTTTTCACCTGGGTCATGAGAAGAGTATGCCTGAGCTAGCCCACTGGTGGCGGGAGAAGGATGCAAGTCACGTGGAGCAGGGCCACCTCAGCTGAACCTGGCTTAGACCAGCTCACCCCAGCCACCTCACAGTTGAATGAACAATACTCAGGGAGGTTATTTTTAGCCGCTGGGCTTTGGAGAGCTTATGGAGCTTGGTTAACTATAAATTCCCTAAGTTTGAATACACTTAAACCTTTTAGAAAACTTTAAAATGTTATTTTCAAAATATTTCTTTGGGAATATATAATCAACGGGGACCACATGCCTTGCTGGGTTATTTTAATGTCTGTCGTGAAGGGATAGGTTCTTCATTGAAAATCTGAGCTGCCTCATCTCCAAGCCAAAAGGACAATGTCTTTGGATATTAACAAACTATACAGAGATATGAGTAAAATCTAAATTGAGCTGCTTAAAAATGTGTTCATTAGTCCCTTCAACAGCTATTTATTTGGCACCTAATATGTGCTGGGCTCTCTGCTTGGTGCTGATCATACAATGAACAAAAGTCAGCATAGCCTCGGCCATCAGGGAGCTGATGGATGGGAGAGATTTGAACAGAAGTAGTTACAGAAGGGAGGGAAGTGTTTCTTACAGGAAACCTGTTACACATGCATTTATGGGGAACCTGATCTGTTTACAAAAGCTTCCCTGAAGGAGGCTGACTTTAATCCTGAAGCAATGAGGAGCTGACTGGGCAGAAGAGGGGAGCATTCTGCGCGGAGAGAACAGCACACTCTGCAGCGGGAGGAAGCATGGTGCTTCATGGAGCGGCATCACATCTGGTTGGGCTGCACTTCTGGGCATGGAAGGGCCTGTGGGCAGGAAGGGGCTGGCTTCCAACCACCCAGTATATGCACAGTATTGTATGACCAGGAGTCGGGAACCTTGGCTCGTGAGCCAGATGTGGCTCTTTTAATGGCTCATAGACAAATCTTTAATAATAAAAAATAACATTAAAAATATAAAACATTCTCGTGTATTACAATTCATTCATTACCTACCGCTCATATTCATGGTTGCGGGTAGCTGGAGTCAATCACAGCTGTCCTCCGGGACAACACCAAATTTTTATTGGATAATGCATAACGCACACGGGTCGTTCTATGGCTCTCATGGAATTACATTTTAAAATATGTGGCGTTCATGGCTCTCTCAGCCAAAAAGTTTCCCGACTCCTGGTATAAACAGTCCCCACCTCCCAGTGAAGATGCTGAAGTGAGGAAGAGATCCATCTCCTCATGTTTTGGTAGCATGCTTTTACCATGGACTCTGGCAGCCAGAGAATGATCAGGACCAGGCTGTGAAGGCATCTACAGGGGTATCTGACACAGGTGGTTCTTGTAGAAGGGACTTGGCTGCTAACTTCTGAATCAGCCTGGTTCCCAGCCTTCTAGTTGCTTATATAAGAGAAGGCCTTCTAATAAATTCTTTTTCTGCTTTAGTTACTATTGCTGACACTATTACTGTTAAAGCCAACAGTGACAAGGTAGTGACATGGTTGGTGTCAGATCATTCTAGATCTCCCAGGTTATATTAATGTGACCTTTGGCCCTCAGAAAACTGGAGGTTCATAGAGGTGTTGGAGGCTGGAGATGGTACTGTCAGATTGCAGCCAATAGTTACAGCCTGATGTCCCCTGTTGAGTTCCTCCAGAAGAAGACACTGAGAGAGTTGAGCACTAACAGCCTTTTTGGAGGTGATCCTACTAAGCACCAGTGGGGAAAGAAAGACAACCATAAAGAGTGTTTTATCAAGCCAGTTACCACTGTGGGCAACTGGGGACAGTGATGCCGGAGAGCTGTGGGAACAGCAGGGAACATACCTCATAGTTATCCCACTTGAGGAAGGAGGGAGCTGGGTGTTTATCCAACTCCCCTCAGTCATTGATTGAGGCTGCTCTGCGGAAGGGTGAGGTGGGTTTGGTTTTGTAGTCCAGTAAACTGAAGCTATAATCACCTTCCTAGTTTTGTAATAATGAGATGTTGGTTAACCTCCCGCTTTTGGCAGTACCTGCTTCTAGGAAGAAAGACTGTGAACCAATTGTATTCATTTGCTAGGGCTGCCACAACAAAATGCCATAAATTGGGTGGCTTAAACAATAGAAATGCATTTTGTGGTAGTTCTGGAAGTTTTAAGTCCAGGATCAAGGGTGTTGGCAAGATTGGTTTCTTCTGAAGTCTCTCTTCTTGACTTTTAGATGGCTGTTTTTCCCCTGTATCTTCATGTGGTCTTCCTCTGTGTGTGTTTATGTCCAAATCTACTCTTCTAAAGAGGACACCCTTAAGTCCATATCATATTAAAGTCCACTTATAGGAATTCATTTAACCTTAACTACCTTTTTAAAGACCCAATCTTCAAATATACTTTCATTTTTAAGTACTGGGGTTTAGAGTTACAACATATGAGTTTTGAGGGGATACAATTCATCTCATAACACAACTAAACAACTTACTCATCAAGACTTCCATCAAAATATATACTTTTATATGTACACCAACCCAAAGTAAATAATAACAACATGAATTTTTCCCAGTCCTAAGTCCCCTGCCTTGCAAGACCCACTTCAAAATCATGCAGGTCAGGGTCCCAAAACCATTCTTGGTCAAGGTGGGTTCTTCTTCATTGACATGAGTCTGATACACTTAGCTCTGCTTGATCTACAGATCTCTTTGGTGGTCTTTGGGGGGAGTTGAAAGGATCAAATGAAATAATAAATGAAGACTAACTTAATACCTGATATCTAGTATTAATGCCAGTTTTTGTCCTCCTAGTCCAATCTCATCAGAAGAAAAAGGATTTCAAAGCTTAAACAATACTTTTTATTTTCTTCCTTTTGTCACGCCCAATTGACAAAATAATCCCACTTCAAAAACCTCCTGTCTCCGTTTTGTCTGAATAAATCTATGCCTAATACAAGTCAGCAGTTTCTAAGTTATTTTTAACTCTTTTTCATAGTCCTCGGAATGTCAGAATCAATTGGGGGTCAGTCAAACGGTTTTTTTTTTTTGTGTGTGTGTAGTACAATTCTGTTGAACATGGAAGCTGCTGGGAATTTTGCAGACTCTAGCAGTTGAGGATGAATTATGTAACCAACTGCTGTTATAAGTTATAGAAAACTGGAGACTATTATTTCTCTCTCCCTGTGAGGTCAGAGCATAACACTCTTTATAGTAAAAGTAATATTTATTACAATCTGATTAGAGCTACTTCTTTATATGTCTGCCTTTCTCCAAAGCAAAAGATGACTGGAAGAAAATGGTTGGTTTATCAGCTTTATACTTCCTGTGGAATCTGACATAGATATTTTTCACACAGTAAGATTTCAATATGAAATCAATGAAATAGCATTGAATTTCATCTTCAGCAATGAGGAGAGTATTGCAGAGTGGGGAAGGAGGAAAACAACCATTGTGCGTGTCTGGTGAGTGGGCTGCTTAGATACATCCTTTCCTTCTATCCTCCCACAATCCTGTGCCAGCAGAATCACTATTCCCTATTAATAGATGAGGAAAACTGGAACTCGGATAGGGTAATTTAGCCAAGATCACAGTTGAGGTAAAGAACAGCCACAGAATGAAGTACAGATCTATTGCTTCCTAATGGAAAGCAATAATAATAAAAAAAATCTTTGCTTTCCTGTTGAGTGACTTGGGTAGATAACATTGAAAGCCAACCTTGTACTGAAGGCAGCTGAGGTATTATTAGTTTCCATAAAAATGAGAATTACAAAATTACCAACCAAATGGTCAGTTGAGGGGAAAAAAATAAAAATAGTCCAGAGGGTGGTTTGATGTCAGAACATTTTGCTCATGTTAATACTGTTTTGCTTTTTATGTACTTGCCTTTGTTTTCATCCCAGTCTTTATATATTTAAGTTATTCCTGACTTTCTAGTTAGTTCTCCAAGGAGGGTTAAGGTGGAAGGATTCTAGGCGCTCCTTATTTCTTCTGCATTCAGCATATAGAAGCCGAAAACTGCCTACTGCAAATTCCAGTGATTCTTCCCCCAAAGATCCTTCTCCCATGCCAGTCCCATGCCTAGGCAAGCCAAATGTGCTGGAGAATTAATTCTACTGGGACTGCCCCTGAACAGTACCTTCCAGGGAGTTGGTGTATATCCACCCTGAATTTCATCTTCAGCAATGAGATTCTCTCTCTGTTGCAATGATTCTCTCTTTGTGTTGGGTAGGGTAACTCTGGGGAATATTCTACAGTCTCCCAGAGGTCCTCAGCAGGCTTGAGCCCCCATTGTCTATGGTGGTAATGTGCTTGATAACACAATCTGTTGGCCTTGTTCCCTTTCTTGCCCCCCACTCCCAATTTTCCCTGGGTAGAAAATTCTTTTAAACCAAGTGGCTTGGACATGGAGTGGGGGCACGAGAATTCAGCTCTCCTTTGTGTTGGTGGCTGATAACTGCAGTGATGAAAAGAAGATGCTGATTCCTGAAGGAAGGGATCTAGAGACAGAGGGAGGAATCTCCCTGCGGAGCGTGGTGGTGGAGGAATCTAGGTTGGAGAATACGTCCTCTGCGTTCTATGTTGTTTCTGGGAATGACATAGATAAGAACTAAGGGCCTCCTGGGCTACACCTCTTCCACTAGGAGAGCTCTCCCTGGAAGGGCATCACAGTTGGATTGCTGACGTGTTAATATGAGTGGTGGTGTCAGCAAAGAGAGAGGCATGTATAGACTGAATAGAGGTGAGATGAGGAACTGGATTGACACAGCTAACCCTAGACCTTTGCCATCATGGTCCTGAGGTCAGCAGCCGCCGGGGCTGGTCAGCAATGCAGTCTCAGGCCCCACCTCCTAAGTCAGAATTTGCATTTTAACAGGATCATGTGCTTCATATGCACATTAAAATTTGAGAAGCACTACCTTGTGTATCTAAAAAAATACAAGGAAAACATGACATCTTGAACTTTTAATTGTTTTTCCTCCTCATTAAATCTACATTTGACCGACCTACTTGAGCTCTGTCTTTTCTTTCTTAAAATAGAATCTCCAGTCCTATAGGTTTTCTCCTTCAGTATAAATAAGTTTACCTATTATAAACACTAATATTATAAACACTAAATAAAGCTACAATATTAGTGATTCTAGATGCTTCCCAATTAATGTATTATCAAATTAGCTATGTGATCTTTGGCAAAAATGTGGTCCATTTGAATTTAAATTGTCTCATCTACCATAAGGAAGGATTTGGACTTGAACACCTAAGATCCACTGTGTCACTTTTCGACTGATTCTAAGTCCCCACATTTCAGTCTGATAGATACAGATAAAAATATTTCCAAGAATAATTCCATGGTCAATTGTTGGAGTAATGACCCCAATTTGCTCATGCCTCCCTTGACTATTTCTTGCCTACGTTGACCCTGGGCCTGGCTGTGTCATTTGCTTTGGTCAATGGAATCCAGCAAATATGCCACAAGCAGAGGCTTGAAGTGTTTGTACCCTGAGCTATATACCCTCCCTTGCTGCACCTGGGAATACTGTGACCTCCAGCATGTGAATAAACCCCACTAGCCTAGTGGAGGTGCAGGGCCCGGTCACCTTTGCTTCCCAGCTAACAGCCAGCACTAAACACCATGCATGTGAGTGAAGCATCAGCTCCCAGCCACGCCACCAGCTGACTGTATCTGCACAAGTGACCCCAGCCAAGGCAAGCAGTTCTGCCCAGTAGAATCCATCCTAAATTGCTCGGCCAGAGAATCATAAGCTAATAAATGCTCATGGTAAGTATTTTTTACCTTACTGGCTTGTTACAAAACAGAAGCTAACTTAATATGACTTCTTTTTTCTTCTGATTTCTATACCAACTTCTTACAGGGTTGTAGCTTGGTAGTTATTTGCCATGAGACATTATAGAAGCCCACACATACAATGTCATTTCTATCATCAGAAATAAATTAGCTTCCTCCCTTATCGTCAACTCTTCAATGGCTCATTAATGATAGATTCTTCGCTGGCTATTCCCTATTTGATGAAAAAGAATAGATATTTATCTCACAAAGTTAGGACCATGCTCCTTATACACTGGCTCAGAAATAAGCATTGTATATAATGAGATGGGGCTTTCCGCTTTCTTTTCTCTCCCTTTCTGATTGCCGAACTGAGTGAGCCTGCGTGGGCAGCCCTGATGGGGTGTGTCCTCCTCCTATGGGCTTCTCATCAGATGTATTTGCTCCCTCTCTCTGAAGAAATGACAATAGGAACAAATTGTGGCCCTGCAGCTTATTCCAAGCTGCGGGAAGCAGAGGCCAGCTTTAGAGAAACCCAGCAGAACTCTGCCATCTGTGGGCGCCCCCGGCAGATGGTGGTTCTTGGGTGGAATGCCCCGTGGAGATTAAAGACCACCAGCCACAAGTGGTTTGGGCCCATGATGTTAAAAAAAAGGACAAAAATACTCATTTCCTGACTTAAGTCCAAACAAAACAAACCATAACAGCTCCCATGCTGCAATTGTAGCCACTTGACATCGCCCAGCTCATATACAAGGAAGGATGCTTTCGCCTTTGAAACCAGGCGATGTTTTCCGTCTATAGGCGATGTGGGCAAGTGAAAAGCCCGATGGCAAATGTGTCAACTTCAGTCCGTTTTAGATCTCTAATGCCTATTCATCAGGAGCCAATCACAGCTCTCACCTCTCACTGGGGACAGGCAGGGGCAGTGTTCCCACAGGACCTGAGTGACAAACACAGCAGAGGGCGAGTTTTAAGACTGGGATTTCCTTTTGCCATGTTATGGGTAGAAATGGACCCGGAAGCGTTCTGTCCTCGGGTTTTCCTGGTTTTCTGAACCGTGCTCCTGCAGGGGGCTCATTGTAAGCATGTAAATCCGCATGTGACCTGGGTGGCAAGCCTTACACAGCCTCCAGCCATCTAACTGAGTTACATCCAAAGCCGGGATGAACACCGGTGATGTCTGTCACATCACGACCAATTAAAATGATACATCCCTTTTTAAAGGACTTGTCTGCAAAGTGGATTCAAGCCCATGTTTTTCCTCTCCTGATTTATACCCTTCACCTCTGCTACATGCTGTCCTCCAGCTATGTGGTCATTATTTAGCTATCCAGCCACATCCTAACTTGTCCTCCCTACATCTAGATCCTTTTTTTTTTTTTTAAAAAAATCTACCTCCTTTGTTATTTTCCAACCTTTCATGTGTTGTTTATATATTCTTTTTTCTTTTTAAAACTTCTCCCATGTCTCTTTTATTTTGGAGTAATATTTTATTATTATTTCTGTTTTGGGTTACTTACATTTCTTCTTTCAAAAAATGTCTCACGATTACAATCGAATGCACAAATGACTCAAGAGCAATGAATGAGCACGTTTCAGGAGGGTTCTGAAGAAATAGAGGTGCTTAGAAGGAGGGGAAGAAGACAGATGGCAGCAGCTAGTGAGAGAAAAACACCTCTAATAAATGAATATGTAGTTACCCTTTTCCCACATCTAAGTTTACCAAGAGGGGCACTAATGGACGCAGCCAGAATCAGCCAGGCAGGACAACAGGAAACTGCGGGAACCTACGCCCAGGCCAGTGAGAAAAAGGCAAAGAGAGACAGTTCAACTGGGTAGCCTGGATGGAGGTTGGCCCTCTCTAATTGCAGAGTCTGCAGGGATGTCCTGGGAGGCAAGGGTGGCGGGGAGAACCTTAACGTGTAGACGTTCACATCTCTCCCTTCTCCCCTCACTACCTTTTCCTGCGGAGCAGTCAAGTCAGCTCCCACGTTCTTCTATGTCACAGAGACTTTGGGAGCTGAGACAGAGTGAACGCATGTGGCGAGGCCCAGTTGACTCACCAAATAAGAGCTGGCTGGGGAAAGAGTTTGTTGAGAGAGAAAACAAACCTTTTGGGCAGGGTGTTCAGGGTGCCGGGAGATGTCAGGGCATGAAGAGAGGATGTGACGCTCTTGAATATTGGGAGAAAAGGGGGCAGAGAAAAGCAGACCCCGAGACACGGTCTTCGGGAGAGGTCAGCAAATACTCGAATTCGTTTTTATTACTTTTGGCTGTTGGAAATGGCAATCCAGCCCCGGCTAAGACTAGACTGTGTGGAGCCTGAGAATTATTTACGCAACAAAACCTCCTGCATTCAACTCTTAGAACCTCACCGTTGCATCGCATGTCATACATTACAACCATAACATCGCACATCACAGGATCAGAGATATGGAGAGGGTTCCTTTAATGATTAGTGCCAGTTGATGTTATTTTATGATTCTCTATTGTAATGATGTAGGTTTTCTCTAGCAACCTGAGTCCTGAGAGAGGATGCTGTTGCCAGCTCTCTAGTTCCCCTTAAGAGTTTGACTCCGACACAGGATTCCAGAATAAGCCATTCATCTGGAGATGATTCCAGAAAGCTCTGGCAGGGGAAGGGAAGGCAATAGGAAGTGTGTTTTCAAGCCTAGTGTCTGAAGAAAATTGTGTAAGGCCTTCTTTAATTGGTGTTTCACCTATACATGCACTTGTAAAGAGATTGGAACACACAGAGGTGGATATACACACAAACATACACGTTTATGTGTGTGAGTGTAGACATGCACACACACAAACCCCATTATTTTTAAAATCTTGAATGATGTGGATAAATTACCCTGCACTCATGGTGTTCTTTTGCTGACATCTGCCGAACTGAGTCAATCACAATCCAGATGGAAGGAACACGGAAACACGTGACGGCAGTAAAAAAGGCCGAGACTGTGGGGACGACAGCTAGTGCTTACGCAGGACAGCTCGTCCGCACAGGTGCTGAGCATTTTTGGTGCATCAGTACCAAATTCTTTGAGGTCAGCTGAGGAAGGAGTCGTGAAGAGGATGAGGTTTGGGACTGGGACCCAGCAAGCGTGACTTCAGGGGCTGAGTTCCTAACCTCTGTGCTGCTCTTGCCCCCCGACGGGAGGCTGAGAGGCAGGACCATGCTGTCAGCAGTAACGATCGAGCTGCTGATAGCGACGCCTTGGTGGTTAATATTTAATGCTGGGCAATGGCCATCACTTTCGTGTTCAGGGAATGCCTAGCTACCTTGCCTCCCATGCATGCTAGGCAGGCATGCCCAGTGGGCCATGAATCACATTTGGGGTGGACTGGCTTTTGCGGGGAGCCCCCAGGATAGCGAGGCACTCAAGGAGTGGGAGGCCTCATGCTCTAGAGGGGCCTTAAAGTCAATTTATATGCAACCAGCTGCAGCCTTACCCCAATATTTGGATTTTGTTTATTTCACTTATTCACCCAATAGATACCTCAAGCCCGTGGGTGAGGAACGATGGACAAGTTCATGACTAGAAGCGTTTTTCTGCTTCTTCAGCCCGTGCAGGGCTCATGGGGCTGTGTAGCTCCATCACGGTGGCTCCGTCCTCTCTTTGGAGTGTGGAGGCAGGGCCGGTAGAGACAGCGTGAACGGTCAGGGCGAAGGCAGACAGCGGCGCCTCAGGTCTTGCAGGGCTCCTGTTTACTCTCAGGGCCTGTGAGGAGTGCACCCTGAAGCTTTTCCGCCCTGCTTGGGAGGGCAGGCTTCCTCAAGAGGATCTCTGCTCAGCTCAGAGAAAGACCAAGTGACAACCCAGTTCACAGTTCACTTCAGTAAATGACTTTGCTAAGACCAACATTTGCTGGATTCTGAAAAAGCTGATTTCCGGTTTTCTTTTTCTTCCTCCACTTCATTATTCAATTTCTTCCCCAGCCCCTCCCACCCCATCGCAGCCAGCACGTTGACAGACCCTGACCCTCACCACTGCCACACATCGGAGAGTCGGACAGTTATGTCAACTTCATGTCAGGGATCACCTGCTGGAGAGCATCTAGAATTAACAGGTCCTGCCACCTCAGTATCAGGCTGGCATTCCTGATTTGAGGCTATACTGAGAGGGCTAGAATGACTTTCCAGGGAGACCCCAAATAAAGTGGTCCCTTGTTTATTTCCCTGGTTTACTTCAGAAAGGATTTGAGAAGTTATTTTTTTTCAGCGTTTAATACTTCTTGTTGTAAGAAAGTCCTTCTTTATGTCTAGCCTAAATCTCTATTACTTCAATTTAACAATCAGCACATTCCCAGAGAACTCACTAACACAAAAGAACATTAGCTACAAAAGCATGAAAGGAGTTACAGATCAATGAACATTTAAAAAGTGTCTGATAATGTTAGAGGCAAAGGCAACAAGTGAAAATTTAATTTTTGAGGCCAGTGAATACCAGAGACTGGAAAATTAGAATGAACAGTTAAAAAAAATCTGTACACTAAATCAATATTCTTACTAGAGATATTACTTTAAAAACCATTCAGAAGCAACCACCAGCATCTTTGGGTTGATCTGGTTTAATGTGCAATAAAGGTAGGAAAAAAAATAATAAAGCAACCTGTACATACAAGCCAAAAACCACCCTGCACTTCACTTTGAGTCACTGCACATAACCTGTCCCTTCTCCAGTGTGGTCACCCCGACACAATACGTGTAGGTTATTCAGAGCATAACTCAGAGCATAACTTTGAGTCCATAACTGCCAAACCAACACGGCTCCTGCACAGGTAGTAAACACTGTCGGCCCGGAGGTATTGCACTGCCTGTGGGTTTGGAAAAAACTGGCCACTTATGCTCTGGGTTTGAATCTCAACACCCCAGCATTGTTTGCAGACTCTGGTTCCGATAACTTTACAAAGTTGGTAATGGATGAAATACAAAATAGAAAGTCACATCGGAAGGAAATTAGAGCAGATTTGAAATCCTTGTCCATTTGTCAAGTGAGGTGATATTTTAAGACAGAGTTTAAATGGCTAAAATTGCTTGGCTTTGGGTCACCTGCGTATTTGTTTGGCAACATGTTAACACTCAAGAGTAAGTCAGCCTCTTTGGGGAGGAGGTGGAGGTCCAGATCTATTTCCTACCGGGAAGAAGCACTTAGTCTTTGGTAGAAACTAAAACCAGTCATTAGTTGCTGCCATCTTGGCTGAACAATGGAGGTTTCAGATTTTAACTTGTGCATGCAAGCTATTCTTTTACAGTCAGGTAGGCAGGATTTGTGTTTCATTTATCTATTGGAAATGTTCTGTAAATGGGTTTGGGCCTGGATCTCTCGATGGGCTGATGTACAAACATCTACCCTTTTATGTTCCAGTCTGTCAACCTCTACGTCAAATGTCGGCCTGCCATTAGCAGTAGTTAACTTGCAGAGAGAGAAACCTTACAAATTATAATCCATTGTGGGGTGAATCATCCATCAGTGACCCAGAAAGTAACTCCGGAGGCCTCTCCCCTCTCCTGGATGTGGTCACATTGGCAATGATGTTGGTGAGGAGGGACAGTCACTCACTGTTTTTTCTGCCAGCCTCTTTCTGATTCTGCCACAGGAAGCCACTGTAAGGTTTAAGGCCATTGTTGCCTGTTGGGCTTTAGTGTTGCCAATGGCCTCTTTGGAAGCAACAAAATGAGGTGCTTCTTGGGTGTCTTCTGGTGATGGAGGTCAGGCGCAGCAGGTGGGAGGGGGAAGGTGGACACAACCCTGAAGAGGCAGTTCTATAAAATCTGAAGAGTGACTCATGAGCACTCTTGAAGCTGTGCTGTCAGCCAGTGGCCACACCGTGTATCACTCTGGGCACTGGAAATGCAGTGGTTCCCAACTGGTGTGTGCTGTGAGTACAAAGGACACACTGGATTTTGAAGACTAAGGATGTAAATATCCCATGGACATATTTTAGAATATTGAATACAAATTGAAAAATGATAGCATTTCAGATATATTGAGTTAAATGAAATCTATTATTAAAATTACATCTTAATTGTTTTGTCTTACTTTTTTAATGTGCCTACGACAAAATTTAAGATCATCTGTGTGGCTCATTTTATTTTTCTAGTGGATGTTTGTTTTGATGGTGAATTCAGAGAGGAAGTCACTTTAACTAGAGTAAGTGACCCAAATTTTCTTCTTCACAAATAAAAGTTAATACTTGTGGAAAGAGTCTTGAGACTCAGGAAAGGAGAGAGCAAAAGATTGGATTTTGAGACATAAAGATCTAACAGTTTTAAAGTGCCAGACATGTGTTTCCTTCATCCCATAGTTTAATAGCAAATCTTTGGGGGGCAGATTTGGTGGCTCTAGATAAAATATTGGAAACCCCCCACACTAGCCTATTACTCTGTTATAAGTGCATCTCTTCTCTCTTGTCTTGAAGAGCTACGTGCATAAGAGTGTGGAAAATTCTCCAATCAGGGGTCAGGTGAGGCAATTTTTTGGTTATCCTGGTAATGCCCAGGCTTTCGTTCATCTTTGAACACTCTGTGTGTCACTTTCTCATTGGCTACAAATGTTATTATTTTCCTTCTCACTTCCTAAGATTGAAACCTGGATCAAATGAGTTTCTGGGTTTGGAAAGTATTAAATGGTTCTTAACCAGTGGGGTCATCGTTGGCTTTCAAAAGAGAAGAGTGATGGTCAAGGATTTGCTTTTTGAGAAATTACAAGAAGTCAGAGGTTACTGTTTCCTGGCCTCTGAGGTTGTTGTCACTCTATGATGGCTCCCATACTGGTTTCTGAATTTGGGCCTGGCAGGAGAACTGGGCCAGATTAGAGAGCCGACTTCTGAGCTTTGAATTCCATAAAATTTAGTCTCCAAACCAGAAAAGAAGAGACTGCTTTTTGATGTCATCTACTTCATAAAGAACCTTTGAAGAGATGATATGTTTTCAGCCAAAGTAGATAAAGCAGTCAGGTGATTCTACCTGAATAGAATGTCTTTTATTTATTTATCTGGGTCCCTTTGTTTAGTTAGGCCTGCTGTGGGCACATACTGAATGGAGAACAAGGAGAAAACGCCAATTATAGAAGCAGAGAATGAGAAAGAGAATTATTCTCTAGAGATGTTGCTAAACCAATACAATAAGCTTTGGTGCCATTGTTTTATGTCTTGTAAAACTTACAGCCTCCTATTTCACGCTGGTCTAGATTTCTTTCAAGGCATCATAAATCTTATCTATGGGGGTCATGCTTCCTGAAGAGAGACTCTACTAGGGTCAGAAGGTGTGGGTTTTTGTCCCAGTCCTGATCTATTAATTATAAATCACATAATGAAGCCACATCCTTCCTTGTCAATGTTCACTTTAATGGCATAAGGTACATCCTAAAACTGACATCTTCTTCACATTCTCCCAGAATAAAATAATAAATCACCCACTTTTAGATTTAGTCATCTACTTTCTGGATCACCTTGGAAGACCAACAGCTTGCAATAGTTAAATGCTGATGAAACTACCTCACACTTTATTGCTCCTGATGAGATAAAAATGTTTATGGGTTATATATGTTTAAGCTATTTAAGAAATACATACACATGATATATTTATGTAATATTTATAAAAATTTATCAGGAAAGAAATTATTCCAGATAACTGACTTTTTTAAGAAATTGAAATTTACCTATTTAGCACTAAATGGGTTTAAAAGGTAGGTGTTTTCAGTGGAAATCTTTCCAAAATGTATTAGAATGCAGAGTACAAATTTCCCTTTTTTCTAAGGGCAGTGTTTTTATTAAGGTGCTCAGTTAATACACTGTGATAAAATCAGAGTTTCTCAAAAGATATTAATACTGCATTTACTATCTTCATGTTACTCTGCCTGTTGAATCTGATAGCTTTTTATTTGTATCCCTTCTATTCCCAAAGAAGACTTTCTTCTCTTTCTTTCCCTTCTCTTCTGTTCCTTTCTCTTTCCCTTTCTCCCTCTTTCCATTCCTTTCCTTTTTTCCCTCCTTCCCTCCCTTCTTCCCTCCCTTCCTCCCTTCTTTCCTTCCTTCCTTCCTCATTCATTTATTTCACAAATATTTTCTCATAGTCTACTTGGTGCAGAGTACTATGTGACTAACTGGTTATGTGAAGATGAACAAGACCTAGTTCCTAATCTCAAGGAAATTACTATGCAGTTAAGGAGCAGACCATTTTGAAAATTAAATTTCAATAGAAGAAAATATAATTTGAATGATCACACCTACATGGATTGGAGGCATTTATTTTTGGTATTTCAGAGGTCAAGGTAAGATGAACAAGGCAAGTTCTCAACCAGTGTAGCAATTAGCATATTATTATTTTCATTAACTCTTTTAAATGGTTGGGGATATTAGATAAAATTTCCATATAAAGAAAATAGTATTATGCTTGCTTATTATCACCAATGGTTTTTACATTGTGATAGCAACCAAACCTCTAGACCAGGGGTCGGAAACCTATGGCTTGCGAGCCAGATGTGGCTCTTTTGATGGCTGCAGCTGGCTCGCAGACAAATCTTTAATAAAAAAAATAACGTTAAAAATATAAAACATTCTCATGTATTACAATCCATTCATTTCCTACCACTCATGTTCATGATTGCGGGTGGCTGGAGCCAATCACAGCTGTCTTCCGGGACAACACCAAATTTTTATTGGATAATGTGTAATGTACACAGGTCATTGTATGGCTCTTATGGAATTAGATTTAAAATATGTGGTGTTCATGGCTCTCTCAGCCAAAATGTTTCCCGACCCCTGCTCTAGACCTCGTGCCCAGGAGAAATGGTCAAGCTTCAGATACCTGTTTTTGCACTTTCAGCTTACTAGTTAGCAGAATGTCTTTAAAGTTAGCAGCTTACATGTTACAGAATGTCTTTAATAAGCAGGATGGTGAATGAAATGACTCCTGGATGGAAATCAGGAGACTTGTTTTTAAACTTCAGCTCTTTTGTTAATTCTCAGGAACTCAGTAAGAATGAGGTGATTGTATTTAGATCAACAAAGTCTCTTCCAGTTTGACAAGTTGATAAAGATCATCATTATATAATAGCTTTTATTTCCTCTGTGTTACCATAGTTCTGTTATTTTATGATCACGTGAAAAAAGACCCTCCCTTCATTGACTCAATTTTCATCGGGTCATGAATTAAGCAGCAGAGGTTGCTAAGTCGTTCACGATGAGTCTCTGCACAATCTCTTTAATTTTATGGTCGACTGTGTAAAAATAGTCACAATACCTCACTTTTCTCTGTGTATTTCACTCACTCCCTTTCCAACATGGATTTTTGGCTCATCTTATCAATATATGAAGTCTATTTCCCCTCCCCTTGAATATAGACTAAAGTTTTGACTTGCTTTGACATTTATTCTGCAATGGAATTTGGCAGAAGTGCTGGTGTGCCTGTTCTGAGGCCTTAAGAGGCATTGACAGACTGTATCCCCCAGAACTTTTGCAGTCACCAAGCTGGGCTAGCCTTCTGGGAGATGGGAGACCACAAGGAGCAGACTGGTCAGCTCAAATGTTTCAACCAAGGCCCAGACATGTTAGGGGCCTTGGCTAAGATCAGCAAAGTTGCCTAGATAACCCATACCTATCTAGATGTATGAGGGAGTCACCTAGTGGAATTCAGCCTGACTTATTGAAGTGCAAAATAGTTAGCTAAAAAAAAAAAATCATTGTTTAAACTAAATTTTGAGATGGTTTGTTATGTAGCAATTGCTACCTAATACATGTATAAAACACCTGATACCCTGGCCTTCTCCTGTTTCCCAAACACATTGAACTTGTATTTTCCTCAGATATTTAGATTGACTTTGTTTTTGTAAACTGGGTCTCAGCTTAAATGAAACTTCTTTGGAGATGCCTTCCCTGACCATCCTTTCTAATTGTACAACCTAATTACCTTCTATCACATTATTGTGCTTTAATACTTTACATAATAGTTACTATTTCTTATATATAATTATATATTAAAATCAGGTTTTTTTTGTTGTTATCTTTTTTTTACCCAATTAGAATGTCAAGTCCACAAAATCAGGGAGTCTGTTATATTTCCAAGCTTAGAACACTACTAGCACACGGTAGGGTACTTAGTAAAACACTGGTGAAGGAAGAGAAGGCATTCATTCTCTAACTGACTACAATTTAGCAGAAGCAATATAAAATCTGGGTAGTTTTACCCACCTGTACTCACAGAGGTCTTATAGCTTTTGTTTGGCCTAGCTATCACTCAAGCTGCTTCTGATGGGGCCAGCATCATCCTTTGGTGGGGTGTATGTGTCATATTCCATAATGACTCATTAACTCTGACCGTGCTGTCCGCTTCAGAAGGGCCTTTGACACACTCCCATTCATTTTCCAAGGCCTTCAGCTCAACTTTTAGTTCCTCCCTCTATTCATCTCTGGTCACTAAGAGGAATCGATTATTCCCTTATTTACATTTTTTAGAGCTCATAACAAATGTTTCTACGATAGTCTTCTACATTCATTGAAGTTAGAGACTATTATTCACTCAGCTTTGTATTCTCAGTGCGTGGCAAGAAATCTCTCCAAAAGTATTTGACATTTTAAATAAGATGCAATCTAAAATAATTCTGCATAGTAGAGGGAATTATACTTTTAAAATTTAACATGGTCAACGCTTTTATTTCTAGGGTTGACTTAGCTAGGTATAAATGTTTAAAAAATTAACATCATACTACCGTTAGTGGAAACAATAAGCCAACCATATCTGAAATTTTTTCTCCCAAACTACGTGAGTGGTTCATAATAGTTGGATTTCAAAGTTTTATCTAAGTGTCAACATAATTTCAAGAGAGATCTCTCTCTCAGCCTATGGCAAAAGCGTTATCGTTAGGTTTGACAGTAATATTTTCAAAAATGGTATCAAGGCTGAGAGAGTTTGTATGCAGCTCATGACATATTGCTCCAAACACTTTAAATATAGGGCATTAAAAGGATTTTGGAGTCACTGAAAGTGTCTCTGTCAACAAACCTAACTGTCTACCTAGACGTTGCCCAGGTCAGTGCTAATGAGAAGTGCGGTGAGGTTGGAGGTCGCTTTTCCCATGGAATACACATTTAAACTTAGCAAAGAGCAGTTTCACTTGCAAGCTCCAAGCCCCATTGACCTGATAAGTCATCGTCTGCCTGGGGCCATCCTTCTGAGGAGGCAATGGTTCTCTTTGGGCAGCCTCAGCCTTTTCCATCATTCAGCATTACAGGTTTACTCACCAAAGGTTTTATTTTAATGAATTAATTTATTTTGGCATAGTTTAGTCATTCAGTGTTAATGCCAAGTTGAAAACAAATCATCTAGTTAACCTGAATAATTTGTCTGCGAACAAAGAAACAGCAGAGGAACTAAAGAAATTCCCATAAACTTGACACAGATTGCTTTGCCAATACCCTTTAGCTGAAGGGAGACGTGATTGTATTGTCTGTCTTTATGTCCATATCACAGTGTCTTAGAAAGCTCTATAAAATGATTCATCCTAATAAATCCAGTGTTTAGTATCAAAACTATTCGTGTGAATTCTTCCCTCATTTTGGAAGTAACGCTTTTGCAGAAAAGTGTTTATTTAAGTAAATACTGTGGCACTCACACTAAACATGCCTAACAGTAATGGAATGCATCGTATTCACCTTAATGGCAACAATAATATTCTTTTTAATGTTTGGGTATGTGACACTGCTAAACTTGCAAAGTTTTGATTACTGACCCATTCAGTAAATTAATAAAACTTTTTTGTTCATTTATGTAACAAATATTTAACAAGTGCCTATTATTAAAGATGCCTTGTCGCATGATAGGAATGCAAAGAATAAATGAGGTATATGAGGCAGTTTTCTGTGTTTATATTTAAGCTTTCTAGTGCAAAGGGCACATTTAATAGGCTTTATGATTCATATATATGTATATTTTGACAAAGAAAGTCAGTTACTTTCTGTTCACATCCTATATATTGTGCTTTCCTAGTACTGTTTACATGGGCAATAACCTCAAAAACAAAAACTATGAAAAATCACCACGTTTCAGTACTCTGGATGAAAATAAAAATGCTCACAGAACGTTATAAGGAGTATGGATAACCACCATTCAAAGTAAGGAAGTGTTGCTCATATTTTGCTTTTTAAATTGACTGAATAGTTGGCCCTGGCCAATTAGCTCAGTCAGTTAAGAGCATTGTCTGGAGACAACAAGGCTGTGGGTTTAATCCCTGGTCAGGGCACACATGGAAAGCCACTGGTGAACGCATGACTGAGTAGAACAGCAAATGAATGTTTTCCTTCCCCCTCTTCTCTCCCTTCCTTCTTCTCTCTGTCTCTATCAATGAATAAAAAAATCAAGCCCTGGCCGAATAGCTCTGTTGGTTGGAGCATCGTCCTGGAATGTGGAGGTTTCCAGTTTGATTTCCTGGTCAGGGCACAGACAGGAGCAGCTCGATGTTCCTCTCTCTCTCTCTCAAAAAAAATTGATTGAATAGTTTTAAGCTTGAAATTAATACTTGAGGTTATACACCAATTCACAGACTTTAATATATCACATAAAATGTAGTTCAATAGAAGCCAAGGAGAAGGGCTCATCTTAGGTTTATATTAACATACTTTACTACCACCTGATAATTAGTTTTACGGATCTCCAGAAGAAAGATTGGTGGGGTCTGAATTCAGTCTCCTTTGTTGATATGACCAGTTTGATTATGGTCTTCAACTTAAATAGCACCTGGCATAGAACACAGAAGTTCACTGAATACCTGAAAATGAGTCACTGTCTGTTCATCCATTTATTCAACTAACACGTACTGAATGTCTATGTTTCAGCTATCATGCTAAGTTCTTAGAACACGAAGACGAATAAGGCACAGTTCTAACTCTGTGTTCCATACCTGTTACAAAGCCCGTCTTTTGAACTGTATTATTTATAAAATTCTGTGATTTTTTTTCCTCCATACCTTTTGAGTGGTCCAGTACCAACCCATTTTAAAGATGAGAAAAACAATTTAAAAGAAAGTGACTTGTTTAAATCACATGGCTGGAAAGCGGCAGAGTAAGAATTTAAAACAACAGGAAGAGAGAGGCCATGAAGCAAAAGTGAAAAACAGCAACAGAATGCTCTGGAAGAAACGTTGGTAAATTTAAACATGCTTGGGGCGAATGATAAATCATAATGGGTAGAAACTGACACGGGCTGCTAGGAAGCTGTGGAATGAATATTAGATCACGAAATTCCAGGATTAAGGAAAATTTGGTGCCAGATTCTGTTTTGACATTAGCAGGGAACCCCTATTGAAACCCAATGAGAACATTTTTTTTTTCCCTCCAGGTCTGGGGTTGCTTGAAGCCCAGAGTTAAGCTGGGACAGCCTAGGGGTGAAGTCAGAAAAATGTGTGATTTTTAAAAACTTTTTCTTTTTGGCTTGTCTACATTCTAGATGTGGAAATTTGTAGGTTCACACACTTTGGCTTAATGTGAATGTCGAGGCTGCAGTACCAAGTATGAAGTGGTGGGATTCAAATTTAATAACCGGTTCTCTGCCCTAATGACCATTTTAAGTGTAAATAAATGATATTCTGAAAGGTAGTTTATTATTTCATGCATTTAGTACTTAAATAAGAACAATAAAAGAGGTACACAAAACTAGATTATGTTATAAGAAAGAGCTTTACAATATTAATGAAAAAATATTAAATAATACCTGACAAAAAAACAATAATATTTATTTAAGATATTTGCATATTGCTTCTTGATTGGCATCCTCACTTGTAATTTTTTTTCCTCTGTGGACCGAATAAACATTACTACAGGTGCTTAGAACACACTGTTGTGCAGATGTATGTTTAAAAAGATTAAGGAATGTAAATTTGTGATTTCCACATTGGACGGCTGCCCAGGCACCCACCTTAGAGAGAAACCTGATTACAAGTGCCATTTTAACAACTGGTTCGCCAAACTTAACCAAAAATTAGGTATCGGTTCTGCTGAACTGGTGCAAACCAGCTGAATCCCGCCACCACAAGTATGTGAATTTAAGAGGATAAATTTATCTATATATTTATTTTTTGGAATGTTGGCTTCTGATTCTTGGTAAATGTCAAAGATCTTTCAGTTTGAGGATTTTTAACAACTTTATAGTAAGTATTTTTTCTTTGTAGTACAAGAAACTCATCAAATAACCATTATCATTCTTACTCTTTAACGGAAATTAAAATAATGAAGACACTCCTTTGATAATATATTGCAACTTACTAATAAGCAATAGAAGAATAACATATAGCAAAATATAGTATGTTGTTTATAACCTTAGTATCTTAAAAAGTCATAATCAGAATTGGACTCTAACATGAAATGAAAGGCCACTTTCCCTTTACAAAAATTAGGTTTTATGACAATGTTTATACTAAATCTGTCCAAATAATAGGTGAGCTTAAATGTATGGTGATGCCCCCTTTTCCCAAGAAAAGTATTCAAAAAATGTTTTATGGGTAACATGAATATGAAAGCTTTTTGGAATATGTATCAACCAGTCAAATGTCCCTTTATAATAATTTTGTTCACTCACATCTAAAACCATGCATATATAGGGTTGATTTAAAACCGTTGCTTTCTCACTCTTCCCAGGTGCCTTGGACACCGGGTCCCCCTCCACGCTGTTTGGAAGTTATCACACACAGGAATTCGAGCAGGAATGCTAACATTTTGTTACCATTGCCATGGTCTGAGATAGTACTTTCTGAATCCACACATGATGACTCCCAAATTCCTATTTATATAACATCAAACAGCTTTCTTCTTGTCACTTATCCTGGAGGTCACAGTCTCCACTCCTAATGTCCTACTTTTCAAGTTGATTTTAAAAGGCTTGTTTACAATGACATCCTCTTCCTGCCTTGAAGTGCAAAGCCATCTCCCTGACAACAGTGACTGTCTTTAACTTTCTTTGCTTTTTTTTTTTTGTTTCATTGGGTCACTTCTTCAAGTATCCAGAATTACTGTGTTTCCCCATGTATAAGTTGCACCTTTTTTTTCCAAAAAATTTGGGGTCTAAAAACTGGGTGCATCTTATAAATTGGTTGTAGATTTTTTACTTGCATTTCCCGCTTTTTTGGGCTTGTTTTTGCGCTCATTGTTGCAGACAGTGATTTGTTATCAGACACAGATGAGGACAAGCTAATGGATGAAAGTTGACAGTGTTGAAGAGTTGTATGAATTTTATGATGAATAAAATTTGAGTTCAATAACTTTATGTAATACATTTTTTTAATCAAAATTCGGGCCTCAAAATTAAGGTGTGTCTTATACATGGAGAAATATGGTAGCACTGAATAAGGTTAAGACAAATTATGTTTCTCCCAGGTAGAAATTTATTTTTTAAGTAAAATATGTGTAGAGCAACAAATATTGTAAGAGGCTTTCTGAGGACTTCTCTTTAAGGCAATCCACTCTTTTTTGAGGATTATTTTGGTAAAACTTCAACTCACATTAGAACAAATGTAATATTCTACAAATTAGCTTGAATATTATTAAAAATCCTATTTGTTATTAATGAAAATGTGTGAAATGAGAACAATGAAAACGTTTTCATTTGAATAATCAGACCTTAAAACTTAATTTTCCCTTGACAACACCTGTACTTCTTAAGTGTCTAGAGAGTAGTCTGAGCACAGATATTGAAATCTCACCCTTCTGAGTTCCTGTGGAAATGACCAAAAGAGATGTAAACAGCAAAATCTACACACAAGCTGTGAACGAGAAAGTGTGCCCCGAGTTTCCTGGCATTCTTGCAGATTATGTGTGGAGGGGCTGGGCAGGGAACTGCAGAGAGGACTTGGTGGGGGAGCCCCTGCCAGATGCGTTTTAATCCCATCACTGCCACTTGGTAGCAGCCACCTATAGCAGAACAGACCCCAGGCTAAGAGGGGCACAGATGGCTCAGCCGGCTGGGAGAAAAAGACTCCAGACTTGTAATGAGGGCAGCTTTGCTGGGAGCCACAGAGACCCTGCTGGGATAATTCATGGCTTCCCAGCCAAGGGGGCAGGGAGCAGGCTGAAGGACCAGACCTGGGGCTCAGGCACTTCCCCCTGGGTGGGGAAAACAGGTGGGACCAAACCAGCGAGGATCTCAGCTTTCACGCCTTCTTTCCCTGGGCCTGAAGGGTGTGGAGCAGTCTGTCAGGGATCCATCTGGTGGAAGCAAGCGAGGGCTAACACCCCCCTGCTCTCTGAGGAGGAGCAGAGACCCTCTGCCCCTTCACCCTCCCCGCCCCCTTTAAGAAGGCTGGGCTGTTCATTCCTAAGACTCAGAGCTGATGCTTTCCATCAATATAAATTCATAGCAAGGGACAAGAGAAACACAAGTGCATTTCTAATTTTCAACCAGATTCCTGAAAATAGATACGAGCGCCACCCTGAAGGAAATGCTTTGATATCAGTAAAGACTGCACCAAGGGCAGAAACGGGGTTATCAAGTTCAAAACCAATTGCACCAAAAAAATGTAGAAAATTAGATTAGTGAAGGAAAAGATAAAATAGAGAGATTCTATTAGAAGAAATGAGAGGAAAAAAAATGATGGAGACATACATAGAAAGGATAGAAGAGAGATGGGAGAGGGACCGGGTGGGTGCCTGGTATTGCAAAGATGTCTGTTCTTCATACGTTAATTTGGAAACTTAATGCAATTCTAATCCAAAGTTCCAAGGGATATTTTTAAAAATTAGAAACAATTACTCCAGAGTTCTTCTGAAAGTTAATATTGCTGAAATGGTACTTGAAAGTATTTGCAATGACAAATGACTGGCAGGTATGAAAGTGTATTATGCATTCAAAATAATTAAAACATGGAGGAGAGTACAAAAAAAGTTAGATTTGGCGAAACAAAATGTAAACCCCAGAAGCTGGCTCTTCAGGTTAAAGGGAAAAGATGGACTGCTTAATAAATCATATTGTGAGAATTGTTAACTACAGTATTTGAGGGTATTTCATAACATGCTCCAAAATCAATCCTGTTGGGTTAAAACTATTACGTCTGAAAAAGTAATTTGAGACAATTAGGAAATTATTTGATCCCAGGATGGAAAAGGTCTTTTTGGCACGCGTGCGCGCGCGCACACACACACACACACACACACACGGGAAGGAAGAGATTAGTAAGTAAAAATTTTAACAAGAAAAATGTAAAATTTTTGTACAGAAAAAAGTGATTAAAATATCAATGATATTTTGAATATTGTAGATTAAATTTCTGCAGTACACATAGAATGAAGTACACATACAATGAAGAATATAATTGCATATAAGACAATAGAAATAGAAAATGGACAAGGTAATGGATTGTAATGGCAATCACAAAAGGAAGTGTATCACCCTGGCCGGTTGACTCAGTGGTAGAGCATTGGCCTGGCATGCGGGAGTCCCAGGTTTGATTCCTGGCTGGGGCACACAGGAGAAGCGCCCATCTGCTTCTCCACCCTTCCCCCTTTCCTTCCTCTCTGTCTCTCTCTTACTCTCCTGCAGCCAAGGCTCCATTGGAGCAAAGTTGGCCTGGGCGCTGAGGATGGCTCTATGGCCTCTGCCTCAGGTGCTAGAATGGCTTTGGTTGCAACAGAGCATTGCCCCCTGGTAGACATGCTGGCTGGATCCCGGTCAGAAGCAGGTGGAAGTCTGTCTGACTGCCTCCCTGTTTTCAGCTTCAGAAAAGTACAAAAAAAAAGTGCAAATGTATGGGAAACAAAATATTCTTTCTTGGAGTGGAGGTGGGATGGGGTGGGATGGGGAAGGGCTATCATAAGACACCTCCTCCTCTGAGTTTGAGAATATGGGCTCTCACACTGGAATTTAGGAAAGTATAGTTCTTCTCCATAGAGCATTCTTAGAAAACAAAAATTACTTAAAAACATTTTCTAGCCTGTCAAGGAATAAATAGCAATTAAAAAATTTAAGAATGAGGATATAAAAGTATGGGCACTAGAAATAATTTAAATACAATCAGTAATAATAACTTGACCATAATAGCAACCAAACCTCAAGAGCAATTTCTCAATCTCAACACTACTGAGATTTGGGGCTGGATAATTTTCCGCTGTGGGCTCTGTCCTGTGCACTGTTGAGCAGCTCCGCTGGCCTCTTCCGATTAGATCCCAGGAACAATATTCCCCACTTCCCTTACCACTACTGACAATCATAACTGTCTCCGGGCATTGGCAAGTGTCCATGGGAACCCAAATCATCCCTCTTCCTCCTAGTGAGAACCGTTGCTCTAAAGTTAAATTATAAAATATAAACTACGAGGTAGGGGAAGCTAAATTTAAAACCCTTGTCTGCATCAATTGAAACTAGTAAGGAGCTAAGTGGAGAAGTAACCACATGCTAAAATTTAGTATCTTTCTCAAAGATGATTTAAGAAATAGTGTTTGATAGTTGACATTTTATAGAGAAAAATGGGTTCATATAGCAATTAAATTATTTAAATTTTTCTGGTAGTCATAAAGAGAATAAAGATAGATTATCTCTTTCAAAGCATGAGGAGAAGGAAAAGAACAATAAAACTATAACCCATAAAATAAAATAACTAGTGTACAAGTCATAAGAACAAATATATTAGTTTCCATAATAAATAAAAATGTCCTACTGAAAGACAAATACTTTTAGTTGAGATTAAAATTCCAAATTCAACAGTATGCTATTCTTAAAAATTACTTAAAAATGTAATTGAGCCTGACCAGGTGGTGGCGCAGTGAATAGAGTGCCAGACTAGGAAGTGAAGGACCCAGGTCCCATCAAAACCCTGAGGTCGCCGGTTTGAGCACAGGCTCATCTAGTTGGAGCAAGACTCACCAGCTTGAGCCCAAGGTCGCTGGCTCAAGCAAGGAGTCACTCAGTCTGCTGAACCTCCGCCCCCCATCAAGGCATATGTGATAAAGCAGTCAATGAACAACTAAGGTGCTGCAATGAGGAATTGATGCTTCTTATCTCTTTCCCTTCCTGTCTGTCCCTATCTGTCCCTCTCTCTGTCTCTGTCACACACACAAAAAAATGTAATTGACCCAAGAAAGTAAAAAGTAAAGAGATTACAAAGATGAATCAGGCTCATGCACTACCAGGAGAGCAAGGCGGTGATATTAACATTAGATAAAGTAGACTTCAAGGCAAAAGGCATTGAATGATATGACTTTCTATTGATAAGAAACTATACTCACAATGAGGATCTAACAGTGATGGCTCTGAATAAGATAATGCTGCATCAAAACACTTGAATTCTTGCTATAGACTGAATGTTTGTTTTTCACCCTAAATTCATATGTTGTAATCCTAACTCTCAATGGGATGGAATTCAGAAATAGAGTCTATGGGAGGAGCTTAGATCATGAGGGTGGAACCCTCAGGAATGGGATTAGTGTCCTTATGAAAGAGACTCCATAGAGCTTTCTTGCCCCTTTGGCCATGTGAGGGTATACAGCCAGAGTGAGAACGAGGGTCCTCACCAAACACCTCGTTCTGCTGGAACCTTGGTCTTGATCCCAGCCTCCAGAACTTTGAGAAATAAATGTCTGCTGTTTAAGTCACCCAGTTTGTGATATTTTTGTTATAGCAGCCTGAGTTGACTAAGACACCATGAAAAGGGCAGGCTCCAGGAAGACACATAGCCCAGGAAGAGAGACAAATGGAAAGGGCTCAAACCCAAACTGTAGCCTGGAGCACACAGCCCAGCCACCTTCAGGCCTGCCTCCAGGCAGTGCTGCTGCAGACGCGGCATGGGACCTGGCTTCCCCCAAGGTAATTCTGTTGCCAACAAGCTCGATGGTGCTTCTATACTGAAGAGTCCCTCTCTGTCTGAGAAATTCAACCGTGGCATCCAGTCATTCACAAAAACCATCTCGTTCTTGAGTCTCAGTGGAGTCACCAAGCTAGTCTTCCAAATCTAAAATCTTCTCACAGCCCTCTCCAAAGTAAATCTAAACTGCCTGACACTCAGTCCTCTGTCACCCTCTGCTTCTCTCTACTCTTGCCACACTGGCCTCGTTCTATTTCTCCAAGGTAAACAGTTCTTTTTTGACTTTGAACATTGCTATCTCCAATGAGTACAACACACAGCACATACTTTGTAACAACCAGTTCACTAATTTCTCTGCTCAGATGCCAATTCTTTTCTTTAAATTTTTTATTAATTTTAATGGGGTGACATTGATCAGTCAGGGTACATAGGTTCAGAGAAAACATCTCCAGGTTATTTTG
Source organism: Saccopteryx bilineata (assembly GCF_036850765.1). NCBI lineage: Eukaryota > Metazoa > Chordata > Mammalia > Chiroptera > Emballonuridae > Saccopteryx > Saccopteryx bilineata. The sequence goes on from NC_089495.1 coordinate 171,687,356, forward strand.
ACATTTGATTATGCATACCCATCACCCAAAGTCAAATTGTCTTCCCTCACCTTCTATCTGGTTTTCTTTGCACCCCTCCCCTTCCCCCACCCCCTCACTTTCTCCCCTGTCTCCCCTCCCCCGTAACCACCACACTCTTGTCCATGTCCCTGAGTCTCATTTTTATGTCCCATCTATGTATAGAATCATATAGTTCTTAGTTTTTTCGGATTTACTTATTTCACTCAATGTAATGTAATCAAGGTCCATCCATGTTGTTGTAAATGATCCAATGTCATCATTTCTTATGGCTGAGTAGTATTCCATACTATATATGTACCACATCTTTTTACATAAGCAATACCGAGAGCCAGCTTCACGCTCAGAAGAGAACACTGCAACTCCTCCTCGTGGTGTACCACATCTTCTTTATCCAATCTTCTATTGAAAGGCTTTTTGGTTGTTTCCATGTCTTGAGATGCCAATTTTTTTTTTTTTTTTTTTTTTTTGTATTTTTCTGAAGCTGGAAACGGGAAGAGACAGACAGACTCCCGCATGCGCCCGACCGGGATCCACCCGGCACGCCCACCAGGGGGTGACGCTCTGCCCACCAGGGGCGATGCTCTGCCCCTCCAGGGCGTCGCTCCATTGCGACCAGAGCCACTCCAGCACCTGGGGCAGAGGCCAAGGAGCCATCCTCAGCGCCCGGGCCATCTTTGCTCCAATGGAGCCTCGCTGTGGGAGGGGAAGAGAGACAGAGAGGAAGGAGAGGAGGAGGGGTGGAGAAGCAGATGGGCGCCTTTCCTGTGTGCCCTGGCCAGGAATCGAACCTGGGACTCCCGCATGCCAGGCCAATGCTCTACCACTGAGCCAACCAGCCAGGGCCGAGATGCCAACTTTTTAAATTAATATAGCTTATGCAATTGTAATTTAATCCAAATGTTATAAAAACATTTATTTTATAAAATACCCTTAAAATAAATATATAATACAAAGGGGCCACTTTAATCATCATTTAAGTTTACCTTGCTTTCTAATCATGTTGCTCCTTGATCAGCAATAAAATATATTATTCTTTCATATAGCATCTTTGAGCCAACAAATGGATCATTTAAAAGTATACATTAACTTACTGTTGTCACCAGTGAGCCTGCTGCTTTTAAAGTAGAAGTAAAGTCACCAAAACAGTAAGGGTTAAGGTGACTTTGCCATAAAAAAATCCTTCCCACATGTTCTTCTGATTAAAAAATGATAATTTATTTAAAAATATGTAGTACAAATCTGCTAGAAATACAAGATGACCCAATTTCAAAGTGATGATTTTAGCTCAGAGGTTCTCTTTCTTCCCCTACAAAAAAAAAAAAAAAAATCAACGGAAACAACAAAAGGAATGTAAATCTAAGATAAAATATGCAACAGAGCTGAAAAGCCCAGAAGGACAGACTTGAGGCAGGTTGCAAGAATTTCTGGAAGACAAGAAACAGATGGCATCAAGGTGAGCACAGGTGAAGGGGGATGGGGGCACATATGGTTTCAGTGCATCAGAGGAAGGGTTGTCTACAAAATGTCATGTACAGGGTCTTTGAATCTATTCTCTTTCTTTAAAACTTTGGTATATATATTTATCGTTTTAGATAAAAAGAAACTATAGTTCATGTGTCACAGTTTACCTAGGTGACTCATTAGCTCTTGTTCTGGGATGTTGGGCGATTTTGGTGCTGATGTGTGTAGCAGACTCTGCCCATGTTCTGCTCGCGTGCCCCTGGGACCCACCCTTGCCGCCCAATGTCTCTGGTGCTGAGGGAGCCACCTGCTTGGCTCAGGAAGCCTTGCTGCTTTGCACAGCCCGTTACATCTCTGTCCACCAGTAACCAGGGGCTGGAGCAGTAGACAGAACAGACAGACGTCAGATCCTGGAGCTCTGAACTCCTCTGAGCTCTGCACCCTGAGAAGTTGGCATTAAGCCCGGGCTATGTACGTACCCCTCTACCCTACAAATCTCCTGCTTGGGAAGAGGAGAGGCCCAGGCCACAAAGGTTATTGATATTTTTATTTTTAAGTACAAAAATGAGCCAGATAACAGAAACACCACTGACATATGTCTATCTGTAGAAGCAGCAGCTTGAAAGAGGAGACCCACGTGAGCGTAAAGGGTAAGTGCTGGGCATCGCATGCAGACGGAACTCGCAGGGTTCCGGAGCCAGATCACCATGGTTGGCATCCAGGCTCTGCTGGTGTCTCCTTGTGTAACCCTCACTATGTGACCATCACAGGGTTGTTTGGAATTAAATGAGTTAACTTAAACCATTGAAAACAATGCCTGGAACACGTTCAACTCTTTCACTAGTAGCTCGCTGAAACAATCGAAAAAGTAAGGGAAGTTATTTCAATTTCGAATTCATAACTCAGCAGAATTTGAGGGATATTTCTACCAGTATGATATGAATGATTCGCAGTGAGCAAAGATAAACAGAAAAAAGAGAAGCCTTTAAGACATTTTAAACAATTACTGTCTTAAGTTTAATTTAAGACTAAAATAGACATTGTTAAAAATCGAGTTAACGAGTAAGATGAAGCCAAAGAATTATCCCAGAGAACAGGGCAAAGAGAGAGAAAGAAATTAAAAAAAAAAAGCACCAGGGTAAGAGGCCTGCAGGAGAGCCCGTTATCTCACATCTCCATAATGTCAGTCTGGGACGGAGACTACAGAAGAGATGGAGCAGAAGAAGCAAAAATACCCGTATTTCCCCATGTATAAGTCCCACCCATGTACAAGACACACCTTAATTTGGGGGCCTGAAATTTGAAAAAAAAATGTACATAAAGTTATTGACCTCAAGTTTTATTCATTATATACAATTTATACAACTCCTCATCTGCCCCCCAAAAGCAGGAAATGCAAGTAAAAATTTCTACAACCACTGTATAAGACGCATCCAGTTTTTAGACCCCATTTTTAAAAATTTTTTATTACTTTTAATGGGGTGATATTGATAAATCAGGGTACATATGTTCAGAGAAAACATCTCCAGATTATTTTGACATTTGATTATGTTGCATACCCCTCACCCAAAGTCAAATTGTCTTTCGTCACCTTCTATCTGGTTTTCTTTGTGCCCTTCCCCTCCCCCACCCCCTCTTTATCCTTCCTCGCCCCCTCCCCACCCCACTCCACCCCCTGTTACCATCACATTCTTGTCCATGTCTCTGAATCTCATTTTTATATCCCACCTATGTATGGAATCATATAGTTCTTAGTTTTTTCTGATTTACTTATTTCACTCCGTATAATGTTATCAAGGTCCATCCATGTTATTGTAAATGATCCGATGTCATCATTTCTTATAGGTGAGTAGTATTCCATAGTATATATGTATCAAAGCTTTTTAATTCACTCGTCCACTGACAGACACTTGGGCTGTTTCCAGATCTTCGCCATTGTGAACAATGCTGCCATAAACACGGGGGTGCATTTCTCCTTCTGGAACAGTGTTATGGTGTTCTTAGGGTATATTCCTAAAACTGGGATAGCTGGGTCAAAAGGCAGTTCAGTTTTTAATTTTTTGAGGAATCTCTATACACAGTGGTTGCACTAGTCTGCATTCCCACCAGCAGTGCAGGAGGGTTCCCTTTTCTCCACATCCTCGCCAGCACTTATTCTGTGTTGTTTTGTTGATGAGCGCCATTCTGACTGATGTGAGGTGATATCTCATTGTGGTTTTAATTTGCATTTCTCTCTAATGATTAGTGATGTGGGCATTTTTTTCATATGCCTATTGGCCATCTGTATGTCCTCTTTGGAGAAGTGTCTATTCATTTCTTTTGCCAATTTTTTGATTGGTTTGTTTGTCTTCCTGTTGTTGAGTTTTACAAGTTCTTTATAAATTTTGGTTATTAACCCCTTATCAGATGTATTGTCAAATATATTCTCCAATTGTGTAGTTTGTCTTTTTATTCTGTTCTTATTGTCTTTAGCTGTGCCAAAGCTTTTTAGTTTGATATAGTCCCATTTGTTTATCCTGTCTTTTATTACACTTGCCCGTGGAGATAAATCGACAAATATATTGTTGCAAAAGATGTCGGAGAGCTTACTGCCTATGTTTTCTTCTAAGATGCTTATGGTTTCACAGCTTACATTTAAGTCTTTTATCCATTTTGAGTTTACTTTTGTGAATGGTGTAAGTTGGTGGTCTAGTTTCATTTTTTTGCAGATAGCTGTCCAATTTTCCTAACACCATTTATTAAAGAGGCTGTCTTTACTCAACTGTATGCTCTTACCTCCTTTGTCAAATATCATTTGTCCATAAAGCTGAGGGTTTATTTCTGGGTTCTCTGTTCTATTCCATTGATCTATATGCCTGTTCTTATGCCAGTACTAGGCAGTTTTGAGTACAATGGCCTTGTAGTATAACTTGATGTCTAGAAGTGTGATACCTCCTGCTTTATTATCCCTTTTCAAGATTGCTGAAGTTTTTGTGTTCTTTTTTGGTTCCATATAAATTTTTGAAATATGTGTTCTATATCTTTGAAGTATGTCATTGGTATTTTAATTGGTATTGCATTGAATTTATAAATTGCTTTGGGTAGTATAGACATTTTAATGATGTTTATTCTTCCTAACCATGAGCACGAATATGCTTCCACTTGTTTGTATCTTCCTTGGTTTTTTCTATTAATGTTTTATAATTTTCTGAGTACAAGTCTTTAATCTCCTTGGTTAAATTTACTCCTAGGTACTTTAATGTTTTTGTTGCAATAGTGAAGGGGATTGTTTTCTTAATTTCTCTTTCTGACAGTTCATTTTGGTGTATAAAAATGCCTTTGATTTCTGAATATTAATTTTATATCCTGCCACCTTGCTGAATTCATTTATCAGGTCCAGTAGTTTTTTGACTCAGACTTTAGGGTTTTCTATATACAATATCATATCATCTGCAAATAATGATAGTTTTACTTCTTTTCCAATTTGGATGCCTTTTATTTCTTTTTCTTGTCTAATTGCTTTGGGTAGGACTTTCAGAACTATGTTGAATAAGAGTGATGAAAGGGGTCACCCCTGCTTTGTTCCTGATCTTAAGGGGATTGCTTTTAATTTTTGCCTGTTGAGCATGATGTTGGCTGTGGGTTTGTCATAGATGGTCTTTATCATGTTGAGGTATGTTCCCTGTATTCCACTTTGCTGAGAGTTTTGATCATGAATGCATGCTGGATTTTATCAAATGCTTTTTCTGCATCTATTGAAATTATCATGTGGTTTTTCTCCTTCCTTTTGTTTATGTGATGAATCACATTGATTGATTTGCAAATATTGTACCAGCCTTGCTCCCCAGAATAAATCCCACTTTATCATAGTGTATGATTTTTTTTCATATATTTCTGGATCTGGTTTGCTAATATTTTGTTGAGGATTTTAGCATCTAAATTCATTAGGGATATTGGCCTATAATTTTCTTTCTTTGTGTTGTCTTTGCCTGGTTTCAGAATCAGAATTATACTCGCCTCATAAAAGGAGCTTGGAAGTCTTCCTTCCTCTTGAATTTTTTGAAATAGCTTGAGAAGAATGGGAGTTAGTTCTTCTTTGAATATTTGGTAGAATTCAGTTGTAAAGCCATCAGTCCCTGGACTTTTCTTTGTTGGGAGTTTTTTGATAACTTTTTCGATCTCATTTGTTGTAATCAGTCTGTTTAGGTTTTCTGATTCTTCCAGATTGATTTTTGGAAAATTGTATGTTTCAAGGAATTTGTCTATTTCAACTAAGTTGTCTAGTTTTTTTGGCATACAGTTCTTCACAGTATTTTCTTACAATATTTTGTATTTCTGTTGTGTCAGTTGTTATTTCTCCACTCTCATTTCTAATTTTATTTATTTGAGTCTTCTCTCTCTTTTTTTTTGGTGAGTTTAGTTAAAGGTTCATTGGTCTTGTTTACCTTTTCAAAGAACCAGGTCCTGGTTTCATTGATCATCTGTATTGTTTCTTTAGCCTCTATGTCATTTATTTCCTCTCTGATCTTTATTATTTTCTTCTTTCTACTACATCTGGGCTTTACATGCTGTTCTTTTTCTAGTTCTTTTAGATGCAGGGTCAAGTTGTTTATTTGAGCCTTTTCTAACTTCTTAAAGTATGCCTGTAGTGCTATGAACTTCCCTCTCAGTACTGCTTTTGCTGTGTCTCACAAATTTTGAGTTCTCGTATGCTCACTATTGTTAGTTTCTAGAAGTTTTTTTATTTCTTCTTTGATCTCATTGTTATTCCATTCATTATTTAACAACCTGCTATTTAGTTTTCATGTGTTTGAGAATTTTTGAGTTTTTTTGTTGTGGATTATTTCTAGTTTCATGCCATTGTGATCAGAGAAAATGCTTGATTGATTTCAATCTTCTTAAATTTGTTGAGACCACTTTTGTGCCCTCACATGTGGTCTATCCTAGAGAATGTACCATGAGCACTCAAAAAGAATGTATTTCTGCTGCTTTAGGGTGAAAGGTATTGAAGATATCTATTAAATTCAGTTGATCTAGTGCAGCGGTTCTCAACATATTTTATTTAAAAATGTATTGTTTAATAAATATGTATTTTCCGATGGCTTTAGGCGACCCCTGTGTTTTGGTCATTCGACCCTCACTGGGGTCACGACCCACAGGTTGAGAACCACTGATCTAGTGTGTCCTTTAACTCTGCTGTTTCTTTGTTAATTTTTTTCTTGCAGATCTATCTAGTGATGTTAGTGGGGTATTGAAATCACCTACTATTGTAGTATTGCTGTTGATCTCACCCTTTATCCATCAAAGTCTGCTTTATATATTTAGGTGCTCCTATATTAGGTGCGTAGATATTTATAATAGTTATATCTTCCTGTTGGATTGCTCCCTTTATCATTATGTAGTGGCCTTCTTTATCTCTTACTATAGCCTTTGTTTTAAAGTCCATTTTGTCTGATACAAGTATTGCTACCCCAGCTTTTCTTTCATTTCCATTTGCATGAAATATTTTTTCCTTCCTTTTACCTTCAGTCTGTATGCATCTTTTGTTTTAAGATGTGTCTCTTGTAGACAGCATATGTATGGGTCCTGTTTTCTTATTCATGCAGCTACCCTATGTCTTTTGATTGGATCATTTAATCCATTTACATTTAAGGTTATTATTGATATGTAGTTTTTTATTGCCATTTTATTCTTTAAAGCTGTATTCCTCTTTTGCTATATTCTTTTCCCACTTTGATTTGTTTGTAGACAGGCCCCTTAACATTTTCTGCAGCATTGGTTTGGTTGTAATAAATTTCTTGAGTTTTTTTTTTTTTTTTGTCTGGGAAGCTTTTTATTTCTTCTTCGATTTTAAATGATAGCCTTTCTGGATAAAGTAGTCTTGGTTGTAGGTTCTTGTTCTGCATTACTTTGAATATTTCTTGCCATTCCCTTATGGCCTCAGTGTTTTTTTTAGAAGTTGGATGTCATCTTTATGGGGGCTCCTTTGTAGGTGATATCCTTTTTTTCCTCTAGCAGCTTTTAATATTTTGTCTTTATCGCTTAGCTTTTGTATTTTAATTATGATGTGTCTTGGTATAGATTTCTTTAGTTTCTCTTTAATGGAGTTCTCTGTGCTTTTTTATCTTGTGAGAGTTTTTCCTGCATTAATTTATGGAAGTTTTTAGCTATGATATGATTGAACAAAGTCTCTATCCCTTGTTCTTTCTCTTCTTCTTCAGGAACTCCTATAATGCAGATATTATTTCTCTTTATGTTGTCACAGAGATCTCTTAGAGTTTCCTCAGACTTTTTGAGTCTCTTTTCTTTTTTCTTCTCTGTTTTCATGCCTTCGCTCAAATTTTTCTCCAACTCGCTGATTCGATCCTCAGCTTCATCCATCCTGTTTTTAATTCCTTCCATTGTGGTCTTCATTTCTGATATTGTATTTGTCATTTCCAACTGATTCTTTTTTAATATTTCAATGTCCTTTTTTATACTTGCTATTTCTTTATTTAAGTGTTCATAACGACCATCCATTGTTGTTCTAAGATCCCTAAGCATTCTAACATTCAATATTTTATACTCTGCATCCGGAAGTTTAATTATTTCCATATCATTCAGTTCATTTCCTGGAGGTTTCTCTTGTGCTTTCATTTGGACTGCATTTCTCTGCCTTCTCATTATGTCTGTGTATTTGGGTGTATTGTCTGTAGAGCTGATTGAGTCTAGGCTTGGTGTTGTCTGCCTCCAGTTTTCAGTTGTGTTATTTCTAGGTCTTCTTGGGTTGGCATCAGTTGTTATTTGTAATTCACTGTGGGGTTTGGCTTTTCTAGTAGAGCTGCTTTGAAGTCTTGATCTGTTTGTTTTCTTCTCAGTTTTCTTAACACATGGTAATCTTGTTTACTGATCTCAGCAGGGGGCTTATTTGAAACTGTATCCAGGAATGTGGTGGGTGTAACCTGAGACTCTGAAGGCCTGATCTGCCAATTACTCTCTCCGGGGTTGGGGTGTTTTCTCATCTTCAATAGGGAGAGCCGTATCTCAGATCTCTATGTAGACCTGAGTTACTGCCCTTACTCCCCACTTCTTGTTTTCAGCTGTGTCTTGTTGCTCTGACTGGAGCTGGAGAGATGTCTGGAGATGCATCCCCCAGAACTACTTTAGTCTTGTATTGTGTGGAAGGATCAACCCCTTCTCCAGCTAAGGCCGCCTCCAGCACTGGATGAGTCAGCTTCTCAGGTCATCCATGCATTCCTCTGCCCCTCCTCGTCTGTCTTTCTCTCTCCCCTTTCCTTTGGAAGACAAGCCAGCCTTTTCAACACACCTCGTTCCCAGGTTCCCAGGTAAGTGGCTGTGAGTAATATTTTCTGCTCTTTTCCTTGGAGTGAGAGCCCTTCTGGGCTCCCAGCCTTAACCCCTCCCCCCCCTGTTCCTGTAAGGAGTGGAGATTCACTGCTTCTCGGTGCTCCCTACCAGGCTCGGTGTGGCTTCTTCTTTGCTTCTTGGTTTTTGAGAGCTGTTCTTGTAGTCCAGAGTTTGTTTTTCACACTGATTATTCCTAAATTAATTTGTGATCCAGTTTGGTGGTGTGAGCTGGGAATCTGTGCATCTGCCTACTCCGTTGCCATCTTCTAGACCCCAAATTTTTTGAAAAAGGGTGTGTCTTATACATGGGGAAATATGGTATTTTTTTTCTGTAGAAAAGTTTTATTTCAGGCTGGTGACCCTCACTGAATGACAGACAAGATTATTGAATATAAATGAATACCTTGAGAAAATTTTAAATTTCCAGGATAAAGGAAATGGTCTATAAAATTTTTAGACAAAACAAAAATATTATAAAGAATAGAGAATTAAACTGGACTTTTTACTTGATATGCTAAATACCAGAAAAAAACAGAATAATGTTTACAGAGTTCAGAGGAAAATGGATCTTGGCTTTGGACTCAGTTTGAAGCTGCCTAACCTTCAAGCGTGAAAGCAGGATGCACTCGTAAAGTTAGTTATTCTATTTCAAGAAAAGAGAGGAAAAGGTAAAAAAGAAACATTGAAACAGTATAATATACAGAAGGCTTAAAATGAGAGGAATAAGGTATACATAATTAGTGGTCACAATGAATGTGATTGACTTAGAAGCTTAATAAAAGACAGAGGTTGTCAAACTGAATAAATAAAAGGAAACACCAGTTATATACTGTCAACAAGAGACACTCAAAACCAGGGCTGGCATTGTTAATATCAGAAGAAACAAATTATGTGAAAAGTACTACAAAGGGATGGATGTAGGGACTATTACACATTATGAAATGGAGCATGCACCAGTGAGATGCAGCAATCACAAACCTTTACATACTCATTATAGCTTTGGGGTACTTAAATCAGCAACTAAGAAATACAAGAAAGAATAAACTGGATGCCAATTATAGTGAAAAGTACACACATCTTTCAAAATATGGCAGATCAGGAAGAGCAAAAATTATGAGGATACAGAGAACCTATGCAGTACAACGAACACATAGGATTTAATAGTTATGTACAAAACTGCATTGTCAGATACTGTATATTTCTTCAAATGCTCATTAAAAATAATTATAGTCTATTTAGAAAGAAATAAAAATAGAAGATCACATTTCAAAGCTTGTGAAATGAATCCAAATCTTGACTGAAAGAAAAAATTTTACTGAAGTATATTTATTAATAAAATATGTATATATACACTTTTGTTATAAATAAAACAACAGCATAAACTCAAGAAGCAAAAACAATAATTTCAAAGAATTTAAGAAGATAGTATTACTAAGATAAAAATGAAAACAAAATTCTTCCTTCCCCCAGGAGTAGTATTGATAAATAAGACCAAATTTTGGTTCTCTGAGAAGGATAAAATAATAGACAAACCTTTAAAGAGTATAATAAAAAAGAGAAAGAAGAAAATAGCAATACAGTAAATTAGAAATAAAAGCATATAATTACAGATACTGAAAGGATTTCAAAACGATAGGAAAATATTGTATATAAATTACAGCAAAAATTTTGATAATTGAGATGACTAAAGACTCTTTAAGGAATCTATAAATTACCAAAATGGACTTGGAAAGTGACTGAATAGACAATATGCATTTTTAAAAGAAGCGGAAAAGTTGTGAAAGATATACGTAGTTCTGAAGAAAAAACAGCCCAATTTTAGAATGAGTTACATTGACCTTCAAGGAGCATATTGTTCCTTTGCTACTTAAACTGTTAAGCTCAGAAAAACAGAAAGTTTTCAGTTCATTATAAGGGTTTCACAACTCCTGAAAAAAAGACCACCAAAAAGGAACCTGGAGACAAATACCTCTTAGGAATATAAATTTTTAAAATTCTAAATAAAATACCAAAAATTAAATCCAGAGTATAATAAAGAATAATATCTCATGACAAGTAAAATTTAATGTAGTAATTTTATATTAGATAATCTATCAAAATAATATACTTTATTTAATTGATTCTTTAAAAGAAAAGACAAACAATATGATTATGTAAATAGATATTGCAAATATATTTGATAAAGTGTCTATTTCTAATAGTCTTTATAAATTAGAAACATATAAATATTTTGAAACATGTTAAGGGATATTTATTGGAATCCAAAAGATAAAAAACAAAACAGAGGCATTCTCATTAAAATAATGAACAGTACATAATGTCCACATTGATAACTATTACTCATTTCTTTGGAAATTGTAACCAAAACAATGTCAAAAAAATGTATGAGATATAAATATAAAAGACATGTTAAATGATTGTTATTTTTATTTTGCCTGAGTTTCTTTTGAGAAAATTCAGGAGGATCATTATTAATATAATTCAGAATGCTGAAGAAAATCAACAGTTAAGAATTTTATAGTGTCCCTATGCACTAGCAATAACCTTTTAGAAAAAGTAATAAAAATATTTATAATAATTCAAATATAAAAGCCCTGGGGACAATTATGCAAAACCTAAATAAAAATATCTATGAGGCCCTGGATGGTTGGCTCAGTGGTAGAGCATCGGCCCTGTGTGTGAAAGTCTCGGGTTTGATTCCTGGTCAGGACACACAGGAGAAGTGACCATCTGCTTCTCCACCTCTTTCTCTCCCCCCTCCTTCTCTCTTGCTCTCTCTCTCTCTCTCTCTTCCCCTCTTCTCCTCCCACAGCCATGGCTCAAACGGTTCTAGCAAAGTTGTCCCAGGTTGCCAAGGATGGCTCCATGGCCTTGCCTCAGGCACTAAAATAGCTCAATTGCCGAGCAATGGAGCAGTGGCTCAGAGGAGCAGAGCATCGCTTGGTAGGGAAGGGGCTTGCTGGTGGATCCTGGTTGGGGTGTATGTGGGAGTCTGTTTCTGCTTCCCTGCCTCTCACAAACAAAACAAAACAAAAAAATAACTATGAAATATTAATGAATGAACTACAAAAAGATATAAATAAATTCAGAGACATACCATCATCTTGAAGGATAAGACCCAATATTGTAAAGATGTAAATTTCACCCCTTCCCAATAATATATAAGCTTAATAGAAACTCAATTCAAAACAATGATTTAAAAACTTTTATAAATAATAAATTCAAATTACTGGAGCTAGATAAATAAGTGGTATAGAATCGTAGCTAACTGAAAAAGAAATCCTTATATCTCATCACACACAAAATCATTTCCAAATAGATTAACCATGTAAAAGTTTATTTTTGATTAATTTGTCAAATACTTTTTATGACCTTTATCTTGTGGAAAAATATGAAGTATTTTTCTTATTCTCTTTTTAAAAGCTTTGAATAAGGAAGTCCTTTCTAAAACCTTTTGTTTCTTTCTAAAAGAGAAAACTACTTAGAAAAAGTGCTATATACTAACATAAATTCAAGACAAAAATAGCATTAAAATTAGGCCATAAAAAAGTAAAAGAAAGTGCAGATAAATACTTATTTCATTTTGGAACGGGGAATCTAAAGGGAGAAAAGACCTAGATACATGACGAATTGTTGCTCGTCTACTCGGTACCTGTACTCTCCCTTCTACCTTCATCAGAGAACTCATAGATTATTGAGGACAGCCTTGTACTCAGCCAAAATATTATATTTCCCAACATTCCTTGACAATAAGTTTAGACAATGATATTTTTGGACTACTATGCAAGTCACTTTTTACTCCTGGACTTTCCTTGATCTTAGTGTCTGGAATGCACATATGACAGTGGAGTTACATAGGCCATTTTGTGATCTTGAGATTGGAAGTCTATGTTCATAATGACAGTCAGAAAAGAAAAGAAAGGAGCCTGTGTTCCTTATGTCCTCGTGGAGCTGACATACTAGCCCTATACTGTTTGCTTCCAGATTCTGTTTCTGTGAGAAAGTACATCCTTACATATTTATGCTGCTGTGATTGGGTCTGTATTATTAGCAGCCAAATACAATTTCTAACAGATAAAATCAAAACCTTTTATACCTTTAAAAATACCATAAATATAAGTGTTGCAGCTGCTATGGAGGACACTGTGGTAAAATCTGTCAAAATTGCAATGTATATATAACCTTTGACTTAATCATTTGATTTCTGGGAGTTTTTCTTATAGATAAATCTGCACATGTGGAAAGCAATAGGAGCAACCCAGCTGCGCATTTATAAAAAAAAAAATGGTGGGAAAAATACAATTCATTCATACAATGAAAAACCATTGTCTGTAAAGAAGAACAACAAAACGGTTCATGTACTAATATAGAAACTACCAAATGGAAGATGTGTAATGGAGTCATTTATGTAAAAAGGAAGAGGGGGAAGAATATATATTTATGTTTTGTAAATGCATAAAGAAACTCAGGGAGGGTAGGCTAAAAATTAATAATAGTGATTATTTAGAGCAGGTAGGAATGAAAATGGGCAAATGGGGGAAGGAGTGGAAAGAAGACTTAAAAACATTTTCGACCTATATAGATTATTTTTGATTCCTGTGAATATATTACCTACTCCAAAAAACTCACATAAATATAATTAAAAAGAAGGCAGTATAGCATCAAAGGTGAAGGATTATGGAATTGCATACATTACTGGGTACTATCTTTTAACTGTGTGGCCATGGCATTACTTAACCTCTGGGAGTCTTAGTTTGCCCATTAGTGAACTGAGTAATAACATCCATCTCCTTGAATGGTGGTAAGAATTAAATGAGATAAAGTATGTAGAACATATATCTCAGGTTAAGCACATGAGGATAAATAGCAATGGTGAATATGATTATTAGAAATTGTAAATGATGCCTTACCAGGCAGTGGTGCAGTGGATAGAGTGTCGGACTGGGATGTGGAGGACCCAGGTTTTGAGACCCTGAGCTCACTGGCTTGAGCGCGGGCTCATCTAAACCAGATGAGCAAGGCTCACCAGCTTGAGCCCAAGGTCGCTGGCTCGAGCAAGGGGTCACTCGGTCTGCTGTAGCCCCCTGGTCAAGGCACATATGAGAAATCAATCAGTGAACAACTAAGGAGCCACAACAAATAATTGATGCTTCTCCTCTCTCTCTTCCTGTCTGTCTGTCCCTGTCTGTCCCTCTCTCTGACTCTGTCTCTGCCACAAAAAAAAAAAAAAAATTTGTAAATGACAAAAAGGGCATACTATTCATGACAAGAATGATAGAAAAAGGGCTAATGTGCTGATGCTAAAATGGGATCTTATAGATCCTTAAGGAAAATATGAACACTCCCCCTAAAATGGCAAAAACCTCAAAAGGCAAATCAATTATTTTGTCGCTGATTGAAGACCTACTATGTGTGGGGGCATTGCTCTGTGCTGCAGATACTGTGGCAGGCAGGCAGCACACTCCAGATCACTGCTTTCCCACTGGGAAGAAATGTAAATAGCTGGTAAACACGTGGGGAAATGAACTATCAACAAAAATAAAATATATGCAAATTAAACTAAAATAAGATACCATATTTGGCTTCCCAAATTGAAGAAGATGAAAAGTTATAAAACTACCTTATTTATAGAAAAATGTTAAAAAACCTAAGAAATTGGCACACTGATTAATGCAGCAATTCTACTTCTAGAAATTTATCATCTGTAAATAATTAGAGTGCATTAAAAAGTACGTATAAGAATTTGTTCACAACAGTGCTCTCCAAAGCTCATAAACTATTTAAAAAATTTAGAAATGGTTATTGTTCTAGCATAGGCAAATTGTTAAATAAACGATGCTATACTTACACAATGGAAAACAAAGCAGCTTTCAAAAACAATATTATATAAGAAAATAACAGACTCTGATTATATCATAGGATGATGGTTTTGTAAAAAAAAATAGAGACATTAAAAAGATATAAACAAAAAATGTTATGTTTAGCTTTAGCTATGGGTAGTATTCATTTTTTTTTTTTTTTTTCTTTTTCATTTTTCTGAAGCTGGAAACAGGGAGAGACAGTCAGACAGACTCCCGCATGCGCCCGACCGGGATCCACCCGGCACGCCCACCAGGGGCGATGCTCTGCCCATCCTGGGCGTCGCCATGTTGCGACCAGAGCCACTCTAGCGCCTGAGGCAGAGGCCACAGAGCCATCCCCAGCGCCCGGGCCATCTTTGCTCCAATGGAGCCTTGGCTGCGGGAGGGGAAGAGAGAGACAGAGAGGAAGGCGCGGCGGAGGGGTGGAGAAGCTAATGGGCGCTTCTCCTGTGTGCCCTGGCCGGGAATCGAACCCAGGTCCTCTGCACGCTAGGTCGACGCTCTACCGCTGAGCCAACCGGCCAGGGCAGGTAGTATTCATTTTTAAAACTGTGTGGAACGAATGTTTGTGTACCTTCAAAATTATTGTTAAGAGCCCTTGCCCTAGCCCCAAAGTGATGGTATCTTGGGGGAAGTAATTAGGGTTAGATAAGGTCATGAGGGTGGGGCCATCATGATGAGATTAGTGCTTTTTAAGATGAGGGAGAGATATCAGAGTTCTCTCTCCCTCCCTGCCATGTGAGGACCCAGCAAAAAGGCGGCTGCCACCAGAAAGAGAGCCCTCTTCAGGGACTGATCTTGGACTTCCCAGCCTCCAGAACTGTGAGAAATAAATACCTGTTGTTTAAGCCACTCAGTCTGTGGCATTTTGTTATAGCAGTCTGAGCTAATTAAGACAAAAGTTATACTCTTTAAAAATATATATTGCACAATCTTGGGGTTGCTGGCTCGACCTAAAGGTTGCTGGTTTGAGCCCCAGTCAGGGCACATATGAGAAGCAATCAATGGCATAACTAAGTGGAACAACAAGTTGATGCTTCTCTCTTTCTCTCTCTCCTCCCTTCCTCTCTCTCTCTCTCTCTCAAAAAAAAAAAATATATGTCTATATCTATATACATAGACAAATTGATATATTTGTTCTTTTTAATAGTAAAAGTGTTCTTTAATTATTAGGTGTAAAGCCAGTAGCCAAGGCCACCATCACAGCAGCCTGACTCATGCAGGTTCGCATTGGATTCGGACAGTCGGTAAAGAAACAACGGAGCCAAAAACTGATGGGCCATCATCTTTAATCCTAGCTTGCACCCGGCGAGCAAGTAAAAACACACATTGGGCTCCAAAACTCACTCACATTCAGTGCTCACAAAGCTACTGACTTATCCGAGTTTCCTAGAATCAAAGGTTTCTAGCTCACCAGCCTTATTCACCTCTGTTCCCCATCTCCTTCCTTCACCCTGCACAAACTCTGCACAAACTGGCTTCTCACTCAATACTCCGCCATCTTGGCTGCTTCTCCTGGCCTCCTCCATGTGGCCTTACTCTGCTCTCCTCTCTAATGATAATCTCAGGAACCGAGAGAGCAAGCTCCCGTTCTGCCCCATTTTATAGTGTAGAAATCAAAGCCTTTAATCCAATATACAAAATAGGGAAGTCTCTAATACAAAGTCACATATCTGAGTCATGATGGGATTGTACCACCCCACATCAAAAAGGGTGGGAAAGGCTTAGTCCTAAAACCAAACCACAGGCTACAAGGATTCTGCCTGCCCACAGCCCACACCCAACACACATTAATATCACCTGGGTGACGGGTCTCTACGTGGGCAGCGCCATCTTTAACAAAGTGAGCATAATATATTTTATCTGCCCAACATTAGGTAATTTTAGTTATTTTTTGAGATTAATAAACTTTATTTTTAGAGCTGTTTTAGGTTCACAGCAAGCTAAATGTAACATATCAAGAGTAGTTCCCATATACCTGTCTCTACACATGTGCAGCCTCCCCAGGTGTCCATATTGGCACCAAGTGGAACATTTGCTACAATGTTTTTTCTTATTTTCCAAGCAAGAGGAGGGAAGATAGAGAGACAGACTTCCCCACATGTTCTCTGACCAGGATCCATCCAGCAACTCTTGTCTGGGCCAATGCTCTGTCCATCTGGGGCCATGCTTGCAACTGAGCTCATTTTAGCATCTGAGGTGTAGGCTCTATGGAGCCATCCTCAGAGCTTGGGGCTGATGAGCTTGAACCAACTGAGCCATGGCTGCAGGAGGGGAAGAGAGAGAGAGAAGGGGGAAGGGGAAGTGTGTAGAAGCAGGTCGCTTCTCCTGTGTGCCCTGACTGAGAATCAAACCTGGGACATCTACATGCTGGGCTGATGCTCTGTGTAAAGCCAGTAGGCATGGCCACTATCACAGCCTCCTGGCCCGTGCAGGTTTGCATTAGATTTGGACAGACGGTAATGAAACAACAGAGCCAAGAACTGGTGGGCCATTACCTTTAATCCTAGCTTGCTCCTGGTGGGCAAGTAAAAACACACACTGGGCTCCACAACCCACTCATTCAGTGCTCACAAAGCTACTGACTTATCCAAGTTTTCTAGAATCAAAGGTTTCTAGCTTGTATTGGGTGTGGGGGACAGGCTGTAAACAAGCTGGGTTGTTATAGCCTAAGGCTTAGTTTTAAGACTAAGCTTTTCCCCACACCCTTGACTAATTGCATGATGAGGAGTGGTGCACTCTCATGAGGAATCCAATTATGCCTCAGATAAGTGACTTTGTATCAGAGATTTCCTTATTTGTATATTGGATTAAAGGTTTTGATTTCTACACTATAAAATGGGGGCAGACCATTTTATAGTGAATACTAGCCTTATTCACCTCTGTTCCCCATCTCCTTCTCTCTGCACAAACTCTGCACAAACTGGCTTCTCCTTTAGCATTCTGCCATCTTGGCTGCTTCTCCTCTCCTCCACATGGCCTTTATCTGCTCTCCTCTCTAATGCTAATCTCAGGAACTGAGAGAGAGCAAGCTCCCGGTCTGCCCCCATTTTATAGTGTAGAAATCAAAACCTTTAATCCAATATACAAATAAGGAAGTCTCTGATACAAAGTCACTTATCTGAGGCATAATTGGATTCTTCATGAGAGTGCACCACTCCACATCATGCAATCAGTCAAGGGTGTGGGGAAAAGCTTAGTCTTAAAACTAAGCCTTAGGCTATAAAAACCCAGCTTGTTTACAGCCTGTCCCCCACACCCAATACAAACTATAAGAGAGCAAACATATATATATCATATTTAAAAACTTATTTGACCAACACTCTACCACTGAGCCAACCAGCTAGGGCCATTTGTTACAATTGATATGTTAGTTTTAAAGAGAGAGCTTTATTGCCCCTCTCTAATGTGTATCTGATACCTCCTGCATTATTTTTGCATGCTTGTTTGAGGTGTATGAATCTAAACTTCAAAAAGACCAACTCCGCCACCCAGTTTGCTCTTTAACCTAGATATTGATTAATCTCACAAATCTAAGAGATCAAGTAAAGTTGAAAGGAAATATCACTGCATAAATTTATATGCAAAATAATAAGGGATTTTATCATTTATTTATTCACCACCATCTGGGCCTCTGATGATGTTCCTGTTGAGTGAAATGAAATGTCTCCTTCCAGGCATAAGACATTTATAGCAACATCTCTTATCCTTGTTTCCTTCTGTGATCCAATAGAGAGCACAGCCCAACAACCCAGCTTTTCTTTTCCTTAGCCTTCTAGGGTGGCCTTGTTCAGTCTTTCAGAATGGCTAACTACAATTCAATTTAGAGTGAAGCCAGGCGGTATTGGTTCGCTGAGGCTGCTGTAACAAGGTATCCCAGCCAGGGGTGGGGGAGGGCGAGCTTAAATAACTGAAATTTACATTTCATAGTTCTGGAGGCCAAAAGTCTAAAATCACTGTGTCTTGTAGGTGGCTGTCTTCCCCCTGTGTCTTCACATGATCCTCCCTCTTGAGTGTCAGTGTCTTAGTCCCCTCTTTTTTAAAGGCACCTCTTTTTTAAAGCCCACCCTGATGACCTCATTTTAACTTGATTACCTCTTTAAAGACCTTATCTCTAAATTTGGTTGCTTTCTAAGGTACTAGGGGTTAGAACTTCAACATATAGATTTTGAGAGGACACACTTCCGCTTGTAACACCATGTTGCTGTACGGTGGATGGCAGAGCAGGGAGGGGAGCCTGTCACTGCCACCCTTCTCAGCCTTCTTTTTCTTCTGAACCCTGAGAGCTGCACCTACTCTTGTCCTATTACCCCTGGTATTGCTCCCTGTCAAAGCCACCCTCCACTGGGCCAGACCATCTCACAAAGTCTTTGTCATTCTTATTATTGAAGTGCTCTCCTGGATTTTGCTGCCTTTGGGAGCATTCTCATACACCTTAGGGCAGGGGTTGGGAACCTATGGCTCGTGAGCCAGATGTGGCTCTTTTGATGGCTGCATCTGGCTCGCAGACAAATCTTTAATAAAAAAAAAATAATAACGTTAAAAATAGAAAACATTCTCATGTATTACAATCCATTCATTTCCTACCACTCATGTTCATGGTTGTGGGTGGCTGGAGCCAATCACAGCTGTCCTCCGGGACAACATCAAATTTTTATTGGATAATGCCTAATGTATACAGATTGTTGTATGGCTCTCATGGAGTTACATTTTAAAATATGTAGCGTTCATGGCTCTTTCAGCCAAAAAGTTTCCCGACCCCTGTCTTAGGGCAACATGGTTCCTGCTAGGGCAGAGATTAGATAAAGACTCCATCAAACGAAATCCTTACAATGGTGTTGATGCCATCTTCCACAAGAAGGGCTCTCCTAAGAACAGAGCTGTCTGTTTGTGGAAGAGCGTCTGTAAGGTTCCTGCTTTGCCAGCTAGGTCGCAGATGGAAGGAGGAAAGGGCACCTGCAGCTGCACGATCCAGACTGTGCAGCTGGCTCATGGGTGGGAACAAGATCACTTTGCATAAGGAAGGCAGGGAATTGTGGGAGAGCGGGAAAATCCATCCCAACCCCAGATTCCAGATCAGGTTGTTCTTTCAGGATGGGCTGGGGTAGGTACCTCAAGGGTAAGTGTAATAAGGTTAGGGCATCAAGGCCCCCATGGTAAAGCCGTCTTGAGGATAAAGGCAGACAAGCACTAAAGTCAGGACCTACACAAGGGCTCTGAAACGCTCCCAACTCCCAGGCCTCCCCAGGCCTCCCACTAGGCTGGCTCAGGGGAACACTGGGAGGCCAGGAGTGGGACTCTAACTAAAAGAAGCCAGGCTTGGTGCCTAGGATGGGACAGTGCCATCTGTGGCTGCTAGTGGCACTGCTGCCTCTGAAGCTCCAAAGTTCATGCAGGATTGAGGACCTTCTTCCAGTGAGGGATGTGGCTGCTCCAGCCATTAGTTCAAGAACTTGCTTGAGGAGCCAATCAGACTGGACAGGAGAGAAAGAACCCTCCCCTCCTTGGTCTGGAAACTTTTTCAGGTTCATTTGTGTCACCTTCCTGTCCCTTCTCCACTTCACCACACACACACACACACACACACACACACACACACACACACACTCCCTTTATATTAAAAGCATTTGAACACCAAGATCCTTGAAAGGCCCCCACACCCCCGTGGAGGAGCGTTTGTTTTTTGCGGTGGTTTACTCTGCCTCACTTTTGGAAAGTCCTCACCTTCTCCCAGCAGCCCTTCCCGACACCCCTGGGGATCAGTTATCATTTGATTTGTATGTCTTGACCACTGGAATGTGGGATGCTTAATTTTATGTGTCAACAGTTCAGGTGTGCCTGTGAAGGTATTGTTTTAGCCATGATTAACATTTAAATCAATAGACTTTGAGAAAGGCATTTACTCTCCATAATGGATGTGAGCCTCATCTAATCAGTTGAAAATCTTCGGAGCAAAGTCTGAGGTCCCCGAGGAAGAGAGAGTGCTGCGTTCAGACAGCCTTCAGACTTGAGACTGCCCCATCAGCCCCTGTGGGACTCTCCAGCCCGCTGGCCTGCCTTGCAGGTCTTGGATTTGCCAGCCCTCACAACTATGAGCCAATTCCTTAAAAAAATTCTCTCTATCCATCTTGTTAGTTCTGTTCTCCTGGAGGACCTTGACCTATGCAGACTATGAACATGGCTCCCTCCATCAGGGTGGAAGCAGAGGCTATAGGTGCTGGGGAGCGAGCCCTGGTCCATTTTGCAATTCATGAATCAAAGCCAAGTCGGCTTCAAAACATTGCAAACTCTTATTGAATTCCTGACAAAGCCAGGATTTATATAAACCGTCTCCCAAAATATGGCTGAAGGGTACCATTCAAAGCATTGAAGCAATTGCTACATTTTTCTCCCTCCAAATGCATTTTAGTAGTTTTGCTTTTTATGTGAAGCTTAAGCTTCTGGAAAGGTATTGAGTACCTTTCTTATAAAGCATCTGACACATTCTAGGTGTTAAAGAAAAGGTTAATTTCCTCTAAAAAAAATCATTCTGTGCAGGGAGCTTGCTCTTTCAGTTGTGTGGAGGCTGCACCTAATTTCCTCATTTATCTTCAACATTCTTCCTTCTGCCTTTGAAACTCTTTCATTTAACATTAGCATTTGATTAACCCTTTTATTCAAGAGACATCTGGATTTTGTTATACACTATTAGGCTGATTCTGGCTTGCTTTTATTCCAGAAAATTTTCAAGTAGCCACATGTGCCAGGTAGTGAGGTCTTGTTTTATTGTTAATTTTTGGCAGTGGGGCTCCAGGAAGAGTGGTGCCTTCATTATGCAGAGCCTGTTCACTGTGAAGACAGGAACAATCTAGTAGTGATGGTAAAATTTTATTCACTGTACAGAATTATTTGGAGGAAAAGCCTGGCCATCTTTGCCTTATGTTCGTGCATTTTCTGCAGGCTTTGAAATTTATGATTTTTGTCAATTAAAATTTATAAAAAATACAATTTAATTGAAAAGACTAAAGATAAATCTATAGTTATTGTCATATGGGAATTTTGTCAGTAAGATTTTTTTCTTGTTCTCTGAGGCCAGTGTTGGTCAGTAGGTGTATCTGTGATGAGTGAGGGCCAGGAAGATGGAGACAGTAGCCTACCTCCTAGATCAGGAGATGGAACATTCTGCTTCTGATTTTTTAACAGTCAGTATGGGCCATATATGCTGTGGACAGAGCCAATCCTGGATTTGCACCATCCCGTGGCTTTTCCTCTCAGCTTAGTCTAAAAGTTACTTACTACTCTTGTGGGGCCACTCTGTATGCTGTTTTCTGAAGAAGGAGCTAAAATACAGGCTCCTCAAGAATTAAGGGCATGGTTTACACATGCCTGTTTTCTCACATGAGGAGAGTGTAAGGTCAGTGGATAATGAGGGAAGGTCATGTGGGTAACTCAGGCCCGGGAACTTTGGCTAGGACCGCCCACAACCAAGTGCGCCAAAAGAAACTTCCCAGGAGCCCTTTGGAAAAGAGTGACACCTCTGTCAGCCAGTGAGATTTCACCACGTCATGTTATCTCGACCACCCTAGGCACCCTTTAAATATCTCTCACGTGGGTCACTCCTTGTGACTTCTCTGAGCCCTGCCCCCCGGGACCAGAGAATATCGTCCGGGCAGCATGGTACTTAATAAAGCCTTTACTATTCCATACTTTGTGGCTCCGGCCCCTTCCTTCTTTCTTGGCAGGGGAAAAATACCTTACAGAGAGGACCAGGAAAATGTAACGATATAAATTCTGGAAGATAGAACCACATGGTGATTAAGTTGTGATTTAGGGAAAATCCAGAACTAGTTTCCTAGATAGGACAAAAGGCATTGTCAATACCAGCAGGCACTACCCTACACTTAGCCCAACATGAGGAGTGGCTCCCCAAAATTAGGTGAGCCCTGTTAGTTGCAAATGCAAATCCTAGACATCATTCTACGTCTCCAGGGAACTTCCTTAAGTATTCAAATTCCTCCCAATGGCCTCATCTATAAATATCTTTTTCAATTATAGATCTCTCTATAGGTTAGCACTCAATTATTCTCTTGGCTCTTCATGTACTGTACATGTTTATGTATTTATCTGTATATCTATCTTTATCTATCTATCTATCTATCTATCTATCTATCATCTTCTATCCATCTATTCATCCATACATCCTTCATAGCATCTTTTTCTTCCCATTCAAATGAAGCATCTTGAGGGAAGGAAACAGGTTTCTGTTCAGTTGCTCAAAGAGTCAGGACCCACAGAAGGCATTCTTGGCAAATAGTTGACTAGTTAACTGGGCTAATAGAGTCTAAGCCATCACCCTGGGTCTAGCACCCTAAAAAGGATCTCAGTTCTAACTATCTTTCAGACAATGAACAATGAACAATGAAAAAATATTTTTCCCCCAAGAACAGAAAGAAATAAGTAATCTGAGGTCTGAATAAGTTTTAAACCATGGTAGCTTATCTACAACACTCACTGATTTTCATTCTTTCCAGACTGTATGATAAATAGGAAAAAGACAAAGGTCTTACTTCATTAAAAAAAAAAAAAGCCTGGCATAACACTTTTTTCCTCACAGCATGTATGCCCTTTCAAAGGAAATATTTCCACTAATGAGTCTCCTTTGCTTGTCCATTAGTTATTAGGCACTTCTGAAGAAAAAAATCTTTCCTTTAATTAATGAGGCTGTTCTTTAGGCCTCTTTTGGAGATTTTATTTTTATCCTGAGCTTCAGAAAGAAGATGACAAGGAGATATTATTTGGGAATGAGCTTATCAGTATTTGCTAGAACAATGGGGATGCTTCCCTCTCTATTTCCTTGAACAAGCTAGTAGTAGAAAAGAGCTAACAGTAACATTTGGGTCAAAAACAAGCACAGCCAAGGAGAGAAATGGATTCTCCATACTTAAAATTACATAAGAAGAGGCACAAATAATACACTGAAAGCCACTCTCCACTTCCTCTCTCCTTCAAATACTTAGATATTACAGGGTGATAGATACATTTTAAAAAAATTCTTAACTGCATTGGCAAATAAGAAGGGGACCCCTTGGTAAAGGATACCATGAGGAATTCTTGATAGACAAAGTCAAAATTATATGGAATATTGCTGGGTAGGAGAGAACTGTTATGGATTGTGTGTGTGACACTGGGAAGCTTGAAGTTTAAGGACAGGGAAGTATCCAAGAGCAATAGTCAAATGATTTATTATGGATTCATAGCAGGAATAGCCAAATAGAACAATAGAGAATTCCCCTGAAATTCTCAGAGAAAGCCTTTGTGAGCATAGGAGTCAGGAGAGAGTGGCAGAGCTATGTCCAGAGGGTTTGAAGACATCCTCATTTCTATAAGAAACAGTACTTGAATATCCTGCTTGTTGCACAAACTGCCTATCATCTGCCATTGCTTGACTAACAGATGTAGCACTCACAGGGAGTCACAGCAACCAATAGGAAAGAGCCAATGAGAAGATGAGTATGTGATAAAAGGCTGTCCAAGAATGAAAAGTTATTCCATCCATGTTAAGTGTACAGATTAATTAGAGAAAAGAGAAATGTTACATATGGTTACTTACAATCATCCTAAACTGATACAATAACTGATGAGAGGTCCTTGGAACATTCTCAGCATTACTATGAGAATGTAGTTATTATCACAAGGGTTGGAACAAGTTGTATGCAGCACCCAAGTTTGGGATCTTGTCCTTATTGAAGTTTGCCTCTAAGAGGACAGGAGTGCCTGACTTCAGAGTTCATTGGCTTTCCTTCTGTACTCCACTCTTTATCAGTGTCAGGAAAAAGTGTCCAGATACAAAGGGAGTTCCCGGAGGGCTGAAACTTGGTGAGGGGCTGTCACAAGTACTGGAGAAGTTCCTATTGTATAGCTTGGAGGATAAAGAGGTGGCCTCCAAAATCTGCCTGAAGGATGGGTAGTCAACATAGGTAGTCAGTATGCCTTGATGGTGAACATCATCAGGGCTGTTTCACAATTAAGTAAAAATATTTTTTCAAAGAATATAAAGGGAGTCTCCAGGGAAAAGAGAAAGAAAGCGAAGGTAGTAGACTATCAGATTGCCTCAAGTTGTATTTATATCACTTGCTAGGCCTACTGGGCAAATTAAAGTGCAGTGAGGAGAGAGCAATAATCCAGTGAGTTTAATGAAGAGCGAATCAGAATAATTGCTTTGTGCAGCGGGCAAGGGGTCTCCAAACTGTTGACTTTGGTGTTTATCATTTGTTGTGCTTTGCTTGCAAATATACCTAGTTGACCCCTAGAATGCTTAAAGGGATGTTGAGAATGGCAATTAATTATTCAGGTGACATTTTGATGTTAAATACCTCATTTTAAGGACAACCTTATTATCACTTCCTGAAGAAATAAATAAATAGAGAATCTATTTGTGTTAGAGCTAATAGATGCTGGAGTATTTCCCTATCTAAAGAATTGTGGGACAAAACCATCTTGTTATTACATATGTCCCACTATATTTAGGCATAAGTTTCCTATGAATTTTGACTAAGAGGCAATGTAAGTCCTAGTCAACTAGTATTTAATGAGTTTATTATGTGTATTTTCACTATGATGGGTACTCTAGAGATAAAAATTGCTGAGGTTCAGTTTTCCTCTTCATGGAGTTTGCAGTCCAGTTAAGAACCAATTATTCTTTTACCCATTCACTCAGGAATAGGATATTTATCTGAATATGCACAATTACCCATGATTTCATTAAAAAACTATATATTGAGCATTTGTGTGTAAGGCACTGTGTTAGTCACTGAAGATAATGAAGTAGTCACAGACCTGCCTTTATGAGGCTCACAGTCAAGTGCAGGAGGTGTGTAGCTGATTTTTGTGCATTGTATTTTTGACTTCTGGTTAAATATGATAGATTACACACACATGTTTATCACTGCTTTGTCCATAAACTTTATTAAAATGAATAAGGGAATAAAAAAGATGCAAACTCATAGGAAAAATAAAGTATGATTAGAGATATAGCAGATGAATAATATAAAAAGAAAGTAGGAGGTTGAAAGTAAATTGTCAAGATATCATTGACTTTTTAGAAGTAAAAATTAATTCAGTAAAGTTGTAAGATACAAAACTCAGTTGTGTATCTACACAAAACTAATAACAAACAAGCTGAAAAAAATTAAGAAAACAGTCTCATTTATAATAGCATCAGAACATAAAATACTTAGAAATAAATTTAATCAAAAAGTTGAGAGTCTTGTACACTGAAAACTATAAAACATTGCTGAAATAAACAATACACAAATTAATAGAAAGACAACCCATGTTCATGGATGGAAAGACTCAATATTGTAAGAATGTCCATATTACCCAAAGCAATCTACGATTTAATGTAATTTCAAAAGAATTTTTTTTATAGAAATAGAAAAAAACAATTCTAAAATCTATGTGGAAGTATAAAGGGCTTCAAATAGCCAAAACAATTTTGAGGAAAAAGAACCAAGCTGGAAATGCACACCTCTTGATTTTAAATTATATTAGAAAGTTACAGTAATCAAAACAATATGGTAGAGGAAGAAAGATATACAGACTAATGGAGAGAATAGAAATCCCAGATATAAAATAATCAATGTCAAGATTCAGTCCCAGAATTCAAGCAGTCATTCTCTCCAAGCTGGATGTAGGCTTATTCCCCTTTGGAAAATTGACATGCTTAAGAGATAAGACCTACAATATCTGGGGGGTACCCAAACAAATAGCTGTTTTCCACTCATGCACCCAGAGGTTCTAATATGTTTTTAATATAAATGGACAGGTAAGAATCATCAGGCTTTTGAGAAAATATTATAAAATAAAAGTTTAAGCAAAGATGCAAAACCCCCATAAAATAGTGAACTCACAAAAAAACAACAACAGACAATTGCAGGAAGTAGAGCAAAACTTTAAACTAGAAGAAACACCTAGAGAGAGCATAAGTTGCATCAATGAAACAAGAGCATGATGCTATAGAAGAACAAGAAAGAGGCCTTAGATTTTAAAATTATATGTAGATACATATGACACATGTATGTATGTATGTATGTATGTATGTATATGTGTTTATATTAGAAAATCTTCCAAAAATGTAGAGCAGAGGACAAAAGATATGAAAAGCCAAGAAGGAAAAATAAGAAAACTATAAAATCAATCTTATCATTTACCCAACAGGTAACTGATAGTTCTCTAGAAAATAGAGAACATAGAAAAAAAAAGAGAAAGAAAAAAAGAAAGAAAGAAAGGAAAGAAAAGAAAAGAAGAGAAAAAGGAAAAGCCCCAGAAATGACAGGCACATGTCTCCAGACTGAAGGGGCTCACCAGGTATCAAAAGAAACCAGAGCTTATCAGACTTCCAACAGCACTACTATAAGCAAAGATAATTCAATGACAATTTGGAGAGATGTTTATTTTCAACACAGTAATCTATGTATAACAATAATCTATAACCGGCCAAACTATCAGTGAAGTTGAATGAAGAATATGTCTTAAAAATAGCGCCTGACCTGTGGTGGTGCCGTGGATAAAGCGTCAACCTGGAAATGCTGAGGTCGCCGGTTCAAAACCCTGGGCTTGCCTGGTCAAGGCACATATGGGAGTTGATGCTTCCAGCTCCTCCCCCCTTCTCTCTCTCTGTTTCTCTCTCCCTCTCTCTCTCCTCTCTAAAAATGAATAAATAAATAAAAAAATTCAAAAAAAAATCATGTCCCATAAGAAGCATTCTCTATCAGAATAAGGGAGTGAACTGAGGAAAAGAAATGTATAAGATTCAGGCGAGAGGAATTCAATCATGGAATGATGGTGAAGGAAGCCCTGGGTAAAGGTGTGAGCTGGTCCAGAGAGCAACCACCGTTCAGTGGAGCCAAGAGATGGTGGCTGCAGGATAGGTGACTCAACTAAGGACCTGCTCAGTTAATCACATTGGTCTGACCGCACTGGATGGAGATAAAAGACTATTGGACAGTTTAGGAAGAAAATTAGACATAGGGACATGGGAAACTAAGAAATGAAAAACAAGGCAATTATAAAGTCAAGGGGGAAAAGAACTGTTTGATAAAGGAGAGATAATTGGCATAGTAAGTGGCTCAAATGTAATACTTAAACACTCACATAATATAAACACTGAATATTAATTTAATTGCATATTGTGATAGAACTATACTCAAAAGCTGGAAGAAATATAAACATTGTGTGTGTGCATTGCACTTGAGAAAATAAAATTCTCATCTACCATAGAAGAAAACTAATAGACTATCTGCAATGAAAAAAAAAAAAACACAACAAAATTCCACACATTTCAGTATATGCCTATTATTTTAAAATGCGGAGTTAACATGACAAAGAATTAAAGAATTGGTGAATAATGCTTCTGTGGGACTGAGACTTGGGAGAGATGGGGCAAAAGATTGCTGTCTTTAATATTAAGCCTTGTATTTAATTTAAAAAATTGTATTATTTTGACAAAATTACAGTGAAAATAAAACCACCTACTCCTAACAAAATGTGATGTTTATGATATTATATATGAAACAATAAAAAAGGACAACAGTAATAAAAGTGCTAACACAGGTAAATTTCCAGGATCGATATCAGTCACTATGTAATTAATTATATGCTAGAAAATAAATAGTAATAACCATAGCTACTATCTTACCACTGATCTTAGCATCACCTCTTTTAATGCTCACAGCTACCCTCCACATAGGCTCTATTATTATTAACCATCTTTTATAGGGGAGATTATGAGAAACTAAGTAACTTATTTAGATTTACACAATTGGAAAGTAGAGTGATGGACCTGAGATTAAAATCTGAATGTATCCAAAGCTC
This sequence comes from Saccopteryx bilineata, assembly GCF_036850765.1. Lineage (NCBI taxonomy): Eukaryota > Metazoa > Chordata > Mammalia > Chiroptera > Emballonuridae > Saccopteryx > Saccopteryx bilineata. Next base: position 171,715,876 of record NC_089495.1, read on the forward strand.
ATGAATTTAACCACAAGTTTATACTCCAGACAGGTGAGAAGAGATTACAGGTAGGACAAAAAATTTGTCCTTTTTCCCCCCAGACCAAGCATCCCAGCTGACTCTAAGATTCGTTGTATTAAAAAAAAAAAATGAAATCCTATGTACAATAATTTGCTATTAAATAAGGCATTGGTTTCAATTTTAAAAATAATTTGACTTGACTTTCAACACATTTTTAGTTATGTTATTTTTATAATTTTCGGCATGGAACTTAAAATGCTTTGCCTTCCCATGAACAACAACAACAATAACAACAACACTTCGGTTTTCAGAGAACCTTTCCTTATATCATTTTATTTGATTGCCATTGTAACTCCACAAAATGAGAAGGGCTGAAGTTATTTATCATTTCTCAGATGGGGGCCAATGAGGACCATGAAAGCAGAATGGTTTTCTGTAACCCACAGACATTAAATTGCAGAGTTGTGATGACAATTCCGGCTCCCAATTCTTCCTCTGACTTTCTTTGTGCCACACACGTAGTTCCTCCTGTGGCTCCTCAAGCCCCCCCCCCCCCCCATGTCACTGTCCTTAAAGGGACATTTTGCTTTTGTCTTACTCCAAAGTTTACACTTTGAAGAAACCCATCTTCAAAGTGGGTTTCTTAAAACTACAATATCTTAAGATCTTTTTTAGATCCAGTATTTTCTTAAACTTGAATAATGGTGAACAAGTAGTGGACTCCTTTATAAAAAAAATAATTTTTCATTGGTTTCCCAGTAATGATATACTATTTAAAATGTGCACAAAATGAAATTTATCAGCAGCTCTTAATACTTATACCACTTACACAGCTATAAAACTAAAACGCACTTATAAGTTAAATAGAATCATCATAAAATTAATAATATCTAAAGAAATAAGATTGACTAAAAGATACTGCAAATGTGCTATACTGGGGTACAGTGTCTTCAGGGTTCAGCCTGTTTGTCCGTTTTAATATGCTCCAGGCTGTGACTCAGTTCTCCACTGCTCGTCCGCATCTGATCTGGTGGGAAAATGTGTTTGCCTTTTGGTTATCTATTGCTGCATAATAAGTGACCCCCAAAGTAAGAGGCTTAAAATAATTATAATATTTGGCTTAAGATTTCATGAGTCAGAAAGTCAGAAGAGACACAGACAGCTGTGTGGCTTGTCTTCAGGTAGCAGCAGTTGGAGTGGCTGGGGCTTAAGGAGTCACTTCCAAAATGATTTCTTCCCTTTTATGTCTGATGTCTGGGTGCTCTTTGGCTTCTCTCTCTTCTCACAGGATATCAGCCTCTCCTTCTCACTTGGCTTGCTAGTAGCCGGGTATTTTCAGAGTAGTCACACTTCCTACATGGCAGTTGGGTCTCAACAGGCATGAGTAGAAGTCACCAGGTCAGGTAACAAGTGTATCCAGAATTGGCTCAGTATCACTCTTACCACATTTTCCTGGACTAAAAATCACAGAACTTGCTCAAGTTCAAGGTATTGGAGAAACTGACTCTACCTACTGATTGGGGAGGAAGATTGGGTCACATGGTAGACGAGCACATGTGAAGAGAGATGTTGGTTTAACCATCTTAGCAAAGTACAAGTGCTCCAGTTTGGAACAAATCCCCTGTCCTTTCTCATTAGTGAGACTGCATGGTAGCAATTGCTTTACCATAATTATAAACATTAGTGTTGAGCTTAGGAAAAAAGTCTCAGTTCAAAAGAATCACCCACAAGAATAAAACATAGTTTTAGTCATCTCTTTGTTCTTGTTTCGAATAAAAAATACACTGCATGGGGGACTTCTGCTATTTCCCATATCCAGTAGGTCTCTCCTTCCTTGCCCTTGAGACCACTGTACTTCTCCACTTCTTCACATTGAGATATGATTGTGTCTCTTCTTGGACAATGAGTGGTGAGAAGTGATATGTGTCATTTCTAAGGTAATCATGTGTCATTTCTCAGGAAGCACATTTAACAGGTGGTTGAACTTCCCCTCCGCCTTTCTCTTTCAGTGTCCTGAAAGCCAAATATTAGGAGCTTTCTCTAGAGGGTAGAACTTTTAACAGCATCAGTTACTGAAAGATTGTTAATCAGAGAGACAGGTAGCATGAGTGAACATTTGTATGTTAAACTTTTGGACTCGAGGGTTTATTTATTATGGACATATAATCTATCTTATCTTAATTAATATGTTTATTATTTACAACATTCTGTTAAGAATTGCAAGGAACCCAACATCATACAGTTTGAGAAACACAGTTTTAATTCACACTAAAAATTTTTATGGGATAGAGGCAGCCAAAGAGAATCAGTAGAGAATTAAGTGGGAGAAAATGCAAAAGAAGTAGATGACACCGTCACCTTTTCTGCTTTGGCAAAAGCTATAATGTATTTGTGAAACTAATATGGTCTTTTGAAGATGAAGTCCCCTTTCTAGCTTTAAAGTCTTAGGCATTTATTTGCAGGTGTTTGCACTTTCGTTGTGATTCCGTGATAGAGATTTAAAAAATAAGACAACTTATTTTCAGACATTTGAATTTTCATTGTTATTTAATTATAGAGATGGTAAAATAAGGCAATTAGTGAATATTAAGTGACTTGCTTATATTACAGGAATCAATGGTAGAGAAATTTTTTGAGTGCTCTGATATAATGCAAATGATAGGTTATACTTTAGCCATGGAGAATATGATCCATAACCAAATTAGTCTATTCTGAGACGTTTTGTTTTACTTATTTAAAAGAAATCACTTTGTTAAGTTTTAGAAAAATTTGAGTTGGTCCACACATGAGTGCCACCTGGTTTTCTCATGATTAGAATTGATAAGTACTCGTTGATTTTGGTTCTTTGATTAAATTTTTTCATGATTAAACATCAACCAGTGGCAGATGTGTGGACAAATGATTAACTGAATTCAAATTGCTTCAAAAGACTAGATTGAAAACTGGTAGGTCTGGTGATTTTGGTCATGTAAATGGCTGAATTAGATTGCTCTAGGGCAAACAAACTGATTGCTCAGAGAAGAGTGGACACAAACGAATCAACTAGATTCAGACTGATGCAGTTAAGCCTTATAAACCCAGTCACAAATAGCCGCCCTGGGGAGACACTGTTTTTCACTTAACCTGAATGATGTTTTTTGGATTTTGGGTGCTTCATAATTTCCTTTCAATATGGAGTCAGTGCGAGATACTACTTAGAACCTATATTAATAGATTTTTTTATCATTCTGGACAATGGGCTCTGAACTTTGCCATTCTTTTCTGTCTTATTCAACCATTTTATTAAGAACTGGTTGAGGATATTGATCAAAATCACAGATGACAGGAAGCTGAAGAAGACTGAATCAGGATCCAATAAAATCTTGACAGGTCAAAATAGACTCTAATGAGATAAAGAATTTAATAATTCAACCTGAGTCCTTCCTTTAGGACCAATGCCCCAATTCTCTAAGGATGGATTGATTCACAGAATATTTTAGAAGAACCTAGAGGTTTTGAATAGTTGTAGGGTCAATATTAGTTAAAAATAACATCTACGATTTTTAAAAAAGGCTAAAGTGACCCTGTGGTGTATTAATAGATTAGCCTTCAAAATATGAGTTTCTCATATTTTGACATCATCAGCCTGTAGCTGGGTTGTACTTTAGTTCTCAATGTTCAGAGAGACCATAAGAGCACAGGAAATGAGCACCAAGTTCAAATAAAACATCTGAAAAAACCAGGAATGTTTATTCTGAAGAAAGTCCAGGGGACATGACAAATGTCTTTAAATATTTGAAGGGTTCTCACATGGAGGATAAAGTCATTTGGCCCCAAGAAAGCAGAACCTGGATTGTGGACCCGTGTTTTAAGGAAGTAGCTTGGGCTTACCTTCAGGAAGGTTTATGTGGACTCCCTCGGCAAATGGTGAAGTCAGGGGCTGGTAGTAGAGGCATCATGCCAGATACTGGTTGGTCATCCTGCCTTGAGAGGTATTAGGGCGGGGATTGCAAAATGGCCTCTCATGGACAAATTTGTTCTGCTGATAGATTTTCTTTTTTTGAGAGAGGCAGGGAGAGGGAGATAAAAGAACATCAAAGTGCTCCTGTATGTGCCCTGACTGGGGAATAGAACCGGCACCTCCACACTCCAGGACGACGCTCCAGAACTATCCAGCCAGGGTTTAACTTTCATTGACTCTTTTAGAGAGAGACAGAGAGAGGAAGGAAGAAAGAGGGGAGAGAGAAGGGAAGCATTTGTTGTTCCATGCAGTTGTGCATTTTTTGGTTGCTTCCCGTGTGTGCCCTGACCGGGCATTGACCCTGCAACCTTGTTGTTTCAGGATGATGCTCTTAACCGACTGAACTAACCAGCCGGGGCCTATTGACATATTTTCTTTAGCTTTCAAGTGTGTTAAAAAGTTTTGACTTAGTCACTTATATTAAAAAGCACAAAGATTTTGCAAAAGGCTGGCACATTCTTATTTTCTTGAAAAATTGACAACCTGGGGCCTCCGTTTTTGTGAGGCCACAATGAGCTGTGGAAGAGAATCTGCTTCTTCCATTTACAGGGTGGTGCTCTCTGGTCCACCCCCTCCCCACTCCCGGCTGCATCTCCCACCTGGAGGCAGAAGGTAGTGTTGTCATTTGTTCTCTTGCTCGAGTTGCTGCTTTGCTTACATTCTACCCACTTCAATTTGTAACTTGTTTGCCTGGCCTCCCTAGGCATTCAGTTTGTGATCCTGGTTGGACACACCAATTGACTGGGTTGAAGAAGAGGATTTATTTAGAAATTTGTAGTTTTCAAACTTTATTTATTTTATTTAGTTGAAATATTTCCACTTCTCAGTACCTACCTTTCCAAATAAAATCTTATGCCAAATTTCAATTTATGAAACAGGTTAGAGCAACTATTACCTTTAAAGTGAATGGGTAACCTCTACCTCATTATTTTACACTTTCCTTGAGGAAAGAAAACAAAATTTTAGGGCTCGGATGAACTGGTTTGAACAACACAGGATTTGAAATTCTCTTCCAAGAGATGAGGATACTAAGGAAAATGCTGGTTCTTCCAAACACTTTGGAGTATTGATTTAAAGAGAAACTCCATCTTTCAGATGAAAATAAAGATATGTAAAGGAAAGATCAGAAGCTAGTGGGAATAGGTGGGTTTTAGTCCTGGTTGTGACATTAAGCAGTTGGAGGGACTTTGGCTTGCCCCTGAAATCTCAGATATCAAGACATGAAGGGGAACTTCGGAGACTGACTAATTTACAATCTCACTGTATGGATGAGGAAACTAAAGACTGGGAGGTTTGTTCAGAGAAACATGGCTAGTTGGTAGCAGAGCTGGTATGAGAACCCAAGAGAGGTTTGAGCTGCGCTCTCTCCATCATACTGCTTTTCCTCCGTGGCTTACACTTGCTTTGCTTTCCTTCTGTTGTCTGGGAGGGCTTTCTCCTGTCATTTCTCTGAGGTGTCCTTACAAATTGACATCCATTAAGCAATTCTTAACGTGGGGTGGGCTGCTCTGCCTTTTCAAGGGGGAATGGAAAATCAAAAATGGTTTTGTCTTTTTTTTTTTCCTCAGACAGTAAGTTTTTTATTGCTAAATAGGACATACTTGCCATAGAGAAGATTGAAAACATAACATTTTTGGTACAGATAACGGGAAACCAATTAGATAAACTCTAGCAATTGGGTTGTTTTTCAGACATGAATCCCTTCGTCCAAGTGCTGTTTACTTGTTTCTAGACCTGGCTTCACTCCTATTCTCTCTTCAACCCACAAGGGCTTGAAACGACTGGAAATGGTAGGAATTCAATCCCATTCATTTTCAAAATTCTCTTGGCTTGGATATAAGAGCATGAAGCCTGTTTATAGATGGAGATGTGATCACAAACATGTCAATGGGCATCATGAAGGGAAAATGGCTAAATCAATTTAAAAATACTCAAAGAGAGGTTTTTAAAGAGTGATTTTCCAAAAACATTTCTGAGGCATATCTAGCTCTAAATTTAACTTTGCTCAGGAAAATTCAGTAGTGGATGGACATACCTATTTTAACCATATATTTACGTCCTCATTAAGGAACATTTATTGTCTCCTTCAGGTAAGCACAGAATAAGATTCATTTTGGAGCAATGGCTTGATGAGTGGGAAGTTATTTTTGCAGATAAGATATTGAATCTTAACAGAAAATTATTTTAGGTACTTTATCCTACTGAAATCCATGAAAATGCGATCAGGATTGAACCAACACAGCTTGAATTTTTATTGATCTTACTTGGAGATTAAGTTCCTTCCTCTGGTTTATGATCAAACTTGATCTTCCCCATGGTTTTATAGTCCTTTATAATTAAAATGAAGTGTACAACTCAGATTCTCCTCTTGCAATGTTTAACAGAGGCTGTTTCCAGTAACTTTATCCAGTAGCCCCCAGAACCAGGTCCTGGCTCTGAGTTATTGCCTCATTGGGTTTGAGGCCTTAAGAGTTTAATTCTGAGTCAAATGTGACACCTTGCTTTAATGCACACCACCCAGCCCAAACACAGCAGTGTCTGGCTGAGATAAAATTCATGCCACCATTTTTATTTATGAGCTCATGTGTGCGCCATGAATTTCAATACTCTGAGAAAAAATGGACTGAACAGGGAAAAACCAAAGAAACGTATTTTATTGATATCTCTAAGTGGTTCTAGTAAGAAATAATTGTAGATGCAGCCATTACTCTGATAAAATGTGAACGAGGAAGGACATATTGACTAGATTAGTTTTTGCTTGACCTCTGATACTCCTCCTACATTATTTGTCACTTCTCTGTCTCTTTGGCTGGTCCTGAGTCATCTTTCAGACTGAAATGTTAGAATGCCTTGGGACACAATTTCACAAAACTTGTCTTCTCAATTTATACTCATTTTAGATGATCTCAGTTGTCTGGCAGTGAATGCTATCAATACGTTAGTGGCCCTAATTTATGTCTTCAACCTCGACCTCTACCCTAGATCCTAAAGTCCACTTTGTTCATTTTATTTCTCCACTTAGATACTCAATGCAAATCTCAAAGGTTAACATGCTTAAAACTAAACTCTTGATTTCCTACTTACTCCCCATGAACTTACCTCTCCCCCTAGTTTGCCCATCTATATAAATGCTATCTTCTTGTTGTAAGTAACTCAGACCAACAACTTTGGGCATCATCTTGGTTTTCTCTCTTTCTCTCCATTCCTTACCTAACACATCTGTCAATGAATCAGCAAATTTGAAGTCTCTACTTTCACAATAGATTCCGAAATCTGGCTTGTTTCTCACCACTCCCACCAACTTCTCCCCTAGCTTAAGCCTTTGCCTCCTGGAAAGCTGCAGTCACCTTGCACTGACCTCCCTGGTTTTTAGTTGTGCCTGATAGGCTATGATTCACCCCGACACAGAAACACATCTCATTCAGAGCTGATCTGAACTCCTCTCTCTAACTCACCATGTCCTCTGTGGTCTCGCTCTCTTGCTCTTTTCTGACCTCATTTCCTTCCCTGGTCTCCCCAGCTCATGTCTTCCCAGGCTTATTGGCATTCTTACTTTTCCCGGAACACGTAACCCTGGACACGGGCCTTGCTTTTGCTGGTTCCTTGGCCGGAAATGTCCTTTCCCTAGAGGGCTACATGGGTACCTTCCTGACCTCTTTCGGGTCTGTATTTAAATGTCACCTTACCAGAGTAACCAACCCTGGATGCTTTTTAGAACATAGGAGCTCCCCTCCCCACGCACTCTGTCTTCCTTACACTTCGCTCTTTACACCCTCATAACACCTTCCCCATCAGTGTTGCATTTGTTTTATTCATCTGGGGTTTGTTTTTGTTCTTTATCCCCACTAATATATATGCTTCATAGGATGACGACACCTTTTGTTCCCTATTGTGTCTTAGTACCTAAAACAGTGCTTAACATGTAGTTGAGCTCAGTAAATATTGAAGGACTATATAGTTTACTAGCAAACAATTAGATATGGAGTTATATGGGTGTGGGCAAAATTGGGTTTACAGTTCATATGGCAATAACATGATAATTAATAAATAATAATATAAGAATAAACTGTGTTTCACATACTCACAACTGTAAACCTATTTTTGCCTACTCTTGTATTATAAGTTTAATAAGTATACACAAAATGTTCATTTTTAGAAGATATAATAGATGACTGTTACATATTTAAAGACATCTTCTTTTGTACCTTGGAGAACATTGTGGAAGGAATCAAGTAAGGCAGGTCAGGAGCAACATTCAGACAAACATTCAGATTTTAGAGAGTGCCCAGTGTCTGCAGCTCATTGTTCGGGAGTCTTCATTTTGTGGATTATAACGATGAGACAGAACAACTTTCTTCTCTTCATGCGTGCTTTTCTCTGCACCGGGGATCATTAGGATTCTCCCAAAGGAAGCTGACACTCAGAGCTTTCTGTGCTTGCTGGAATGGTGTTTCCCAGAAGGTCCCTTTCTTTTTCGGTCAGCATGGCAGTATGAACAGTAGTAATCATTTAAACGTGTGCTCACACATCTAGAAAAGGCCAGGCTTACTTATTATCAGCTTTCCTTGTGCCTTTCTGAATCCACATAAAGAATCTTCCCTGTCCCCATAAACAGTTAATAAGAGCTCTAGCAACAGCTCTTTGAGGCAGGAAGCCAGGTATATCTGGTGCCCACAGGAAACACTGAAAGTCACTCCCTCCTGCATAATAAAACCAGCAGATTAGCTTTTCCCACGGGCAGGAGCATTACTAAAGACACCTTTCCCCTGTTTCCTCCTGCAACTCATTTCTCTGTCTCCCAATGTGGTCACGTACTCTCCGAATGCATCACACCCCACAGAAGGTTTTCACCCGCTGAGCCCATCTCCTCATGAGGTGTCTACAGAACGGATTTGGTCACCAGCTGGGAAGCTGAGTCAGAATCTGCTCTACATAGTTTCTCTTGGCTTCACCATTTGGGCTCAAGCCACGGTCAAGTCTATGGGCTGACAGATTCATGTTTCCTTGTGAGCTAAATGCAAGTCCTGGAGGAGGCAGTGAGGGAAGCTGGGCTGCTTAGGGAGAGCTGTGACCCTGGAGGGCATGCCAACTCTTCCGGAAAGGTCAAGGCTCAGGGCACAATTCTGACCCCCATGGTCTTTAACCCTCGATGTTATAATTTTTTTTAAAGTTTTTTAAAAATTGATTTTAATGAGGAAGAGAAAGAGAGAGAGAGAAAGAGACATTGATTTGTTATTCCCCTTGTTTTATGCATTCATTGGTAGATTCTTTATGTGCCCTGACCTGGGATCAAACTCTCAACCTCAGAATATTAGGACAATACTTTCACCCACTGAGCTACCCAGCCAGGGCCCCTGGTGTTATTTTCAGTTATGTCACATCACAGGGTAAAAGGACCCTTGCAGCTGTAATTAAGGTTACTAATCTGCTGATTTAAGAAAGGGAGGCCCTGGCCGGTTGGCTCAGTGGTAGAGCATCGGCCTGGCATGCAGGAGTCAAGTCCCAGGTTCGATTCCTGGCCAGGGCACACAGGAGAAGCGCCCATCTGCTTCTCCACCCCTCCCCCTCTCCTTCCTTTCTGTCTCTCTCTTCCCCTCCTACAGCCAAGACTCCATTAGAGCAAAGTTGGCCGGGGCACTGGGGATGGTTCTATTGCCTCTGCCTCAGGTGCTAGAGTGGCTCTGGTCGCAACAGAGCGACGCCCAGGATGGGCGGAGCATCGCCCCCTGGTGGGCGTACCAGGTGGATCTGGTGGGCGCATGCGGGAGTCTGTGTGACTGCCTCCCGGTTTCCAGCTTCAGAAAAAAAAAAAAAAAAAAATAAAAGGGAGATTATGCTGGGTTCTCTGGGCCCAGTGAAGTCACCTGAGCCCTTCAGCAGAAGAGGAAGCAGAGGAGTGTGCGGAGCAGGAAGGGTTTGAAGGAGCCACAGAAGACAGCAGTGCCCCCGGTCATGTGCACAGAGCATGCCTCGGGGTCTTCTATACATGCAGTCCCCCATCTTGGTGTCTATTTCTAGGAAATCCAAGCTAAGACACCAGCTTTGTTTCCTTTTTCTTAGAGGAATCACACTGTAGGGATCCAGTTATAAAGCAGATAAAGATGAAACTATGCATGGTCAAAACTGACTTCGAAAATTTCTGAGGAAAATTAGAAGCTGATATATGGTGCCTCAATACCTCACAAGTGTGTGGCAATTTCTCTTCCACAAAGAATCTGGTCTTGTCGCCTTGTTCATCCAGTGGCTGAAGTTAGCTTGTGCTTAGGAAATATTTTGTACTGAAAGTATTATCTTTAAATGCTAGAGGCTCTCACCCAGAGAGGCTCCCACTGGGAGTCATGACAGAAATGAGGTGGCTGGGTGCTCGGCTGACTCGGGCCCCTCATGACCATTGCAGGGTGTAAACTGCTTGAGCAGAACGCTGAGCAGGGGTGCCTACCCTTGTCATTATGTCTCCTCCTTTTTCACCTTTTCATTTATAGCTGAATTCATTGAATTCACATAAATTACATAAATTAATGATGTAATTTTAATTTTTTTCACTATGCTATTTTTGAAAAACATTTTAATTTATTTATTTTAGTGAGAGAGGAAGAGCAAGAGCAAGTGAGAGAGAGAGAGAGAGGGAGAGAGACAGGAACATCGACCTGCTCCTGTACGTGCCCTGAGTGGAGACAGAACCAGCAACCTCTGTGCTTTAGGACAAGACTCTCACCAACTGAGCTATCCGGCCAGGAACCACTATACTATTTTTGATGTAAGGAACCCAATTATTAATTAGCAAGAATGATTTTTAAAGAATCAAAAATTTGTAAACAGTATCAAATCTCATTTGGCTTTTTATTTAAGCCAGATCTGGTGTTGAGAGCAGTCGTGATTTTATTCTTTCCTTCCCATCAATGATGGCTGTGTGATCTCAGAGAACTCACTTACCCTCTCTGGGTCTGTTTTGTCTCAATGGCAAAATTATATTTTAAAGCTTTAAGGCAAAGGATTGAATTAATGTTCCCTTTGGACTATTCCTGTTCTAGCATTTTCTTTGTGCAGAGAAGCAAGGAAAATAAATCAATGAAATATGAGCCCAGGGCCGTGGTGAAGACCCCGTACAGACTGTCTGTGAGTCATGAGCCTCCCTAAGCTCCCTTTTACTCACCTATCAATTGGAAACCCGACAGCACTTAGTTCACAGGAGGCAGCTGAGATTTAATGAGATGAAGTGTAATAAATCCTTCGAACAGCATTGGGTTGTAGGGTTTGTAGCAGTAGTTGTTGGTGTCCCTATTGTCTCTCAGCCCTCCTCTGAGTTCACCTGTCACTGCAGACAACTTGCATCATACATCACCATCCCTGCTTCACCACCTCATGGCTTTCTTCAGCATCCTGAGACCCGTTCAGCCTGTGCATAGGGCGACCGTGAAGTGCCAGGGATTTATCATTTGAGTCAACACAGAAAGGAGAGACAGAGACAGTAGATCAATCACCTAGCAACTTTGATCCCTGTGAGATGACTCTGAAGCACCTTCCACATGACACCTGTGGAGTCCTCAGTGGGACTTAGGTACCTACAGTGGAAACTTGCTGAAAAATTGCATTCTCTGCCTTCCTCACTTACCTTTCTCAGTTCACTCTTCCTTGTGTGTTTCCTTGAACCGACCTCCCTAATAAGTGATCATTTTCCAGGTCCTTGACTCAGGGTTTGCTCTGTGCAGGAACCCAAACTAGAACAGCAGCGTTCTACATCCATTCGCATTCTTACAACTGTTACCAGATAAAAGCGAGAGAAAGCCCTGGCATGATCCCGTCTGTTCTCTTCTGACTCAGTAGTCTGGTTCCTGCAGAAATGTCATGAGCTCAATCACTGGAGGATTGTGTCCTTGCTTTCTTCTTCCTCATGTGCAGAGAGGGTCACTGCCTGAATGGCTGGGAATGGAGTGGGTAGGAGCCCAAACGCCTTCCTAATGGATTTCAGAGTATGTGTACTCACTTGCATTTGTAGTTAACTTTTTGGAAAGCAGCTTTCTTCTTGGAGACTGAGACATACAACACAAAGAGTGTGTGTTTGCTGCTTGCAGATTCTTGAGGAGAGGAAGGAAGATGGAGAGAGAATAAGGTGGAAAGAGAATAAGGTAAAGAGGGAATAAGATGGAGAGGGAGGTTAAACCAGAGAAAGGAAGGAGGAAGTGATGTGCACCTGACTTCGCTACGTACTCCTTTTGGAGTTATTTGCCCCTTCAGGTTTGTTCCCACTTTCATGTAGAAAATTAAGCTATTTACAGAATAGGAGACGTCCAGGTCACTGAAGGGGTCACATGGTTCAGGGTTTATTGAGACAACCGTTGGGAGGTAAGGGGGGTGCAGCATTGGGTGTGGGGCTGGATCTCACCCACTTCCTACTGATCAGTGTTTTCATTTACTTGTTTCCTGTACCGCTGTCTCCCTCTGTCTTCCCCATCACGGTCTGGCTTCAGTGCCACTGCACTTCAGTTCCGTATGTCCATAGTTTGCTTTAGTTCTCCGTTTGCCGCAGACATGGCAGAGGCATCTACGAGCACTTGTTAGCCAAGGGCAGGGTCTCTCTTAGGAATTCTGGCTAATCTGTACCTCTGAGGTCATGAGAGTTGAAGACATTTAATTCTACCAATGGCCAACTCCATACCTGCACAGCTATACTGGCAGGCCACCAAGCTGTATGATCATGCATCACCGACAATCACGTTCTCATGAGAGCCCAAACTTTAAATAGGTCGTTCCCTTGTTCATCCAGGAGAACTAAGTACAGATTAGAAAAGATGGCCAGTGTTGCTGGGACCTGACTCTCTGTTTTGAGCTTTCACAAAGTCATGTGTGTACTGAGCACACTTCCGCCTTGTTGTACCTCCATTTCTGGACAGAATAACCTATTGACCCAACTTATGCTACAAGGGAATGAGAAGATGAAGAAAAGATGACCAGAATGGCTGCTGGAATAAAAGTTCAACAGAAATACAAAATACTATTGTATTTGCTATAATATTTAAATCAACTTACCGTGCTTGTGTATTTTAATAGGTAAAATATAATTGTATCTATCGCTACTTTTTTTCCCTCAAAGAGACATTTTGAAGAAAAACTGGAGCATTCCTATACAGTTTTTGGTGCACTATCTCAAAACCTCAAACCTCACATTTTAGAGTTAGTAAATATGAAGATAAAAAACAACCTAGTCTTTGATATAAATTCTTATAAAAACGTATTAGAATTTTATGATTTCTATTTCCACTCAACCCCAGGCTGAGAGGTTCTCATGTGGTCACTATGATGGTAGGGGAAAGACACCCCAAATTCTCTTAGTTACCTCCTGGGAGAAGCTTTCATCAACCTTCCCCTCCCAAAAAAGTGTAGAAAGACATTTTTTTCATGACATTCTCTATTATTATTATTTTTTTAATTCAGTGAGAGGAGGACAGGCAGAGAGACACACTCCCACATGTGTCCTGACCAGGATCCACCTGGCAAGCCCACTAGGGGATGATGCTTTGCCCATCTAGGGCATTGCTTCATTGCTTAGCAACCAAGGTCTTCTTAGTGCCTGAGGAGGAGGCCATGGAGCTGTCCTTAGCGTCTGGGACCAACTGGCTCCAATCGAGCTATGGCTTCAGGAGGAGAAGAGAGAGAGAGAGAGAGAGAGAGAGAGAGAGAGAGAGAGAGAGAAACAGAGAGACAGAGAGACAGAGAAGCAAGAGGGGAAGGACTGGAGAAACAGATGGGCACTTCTCCCGTGTTCCCTGACCAGGAATTGAATTCAGGACATCCATATACCGGACCAATGCTCTACCACTGAGCCAACCAGCCAGTGCCAACATTCTCTGTTTGAAAGTAATTTTCCAAAAAATAATGGTGCCTTTCCTTTTTCTTAATTGTTAATCTAAGTGATCAAATATACAGTTGTACCTTGAGATATGAGCAGACCAACATACAAATTTTTTAAGATACGAGCTGCGACTTGGTCAGTATTTTTGTTCGAGTGAAATTCCGAGATACAAGTTGTGATTTGGGAAGCTGCTGCAGTTTTAGTTTTGTTTAAAGTAAAGAAAATGCAGTTTTAGTTTACATTTAGTGTTAAGAAAGTGCAGTTTTACTTTACGTGTCTACAGTGCCTGCATCCCTTCCTCTCTCCCTCCTCCTCCACCATTCACCTCTGTTAGCCACACTCGTCTGTCTCCAAGGTAAGAATACAGTACTAAATAACACTTTTTTTCTTTTATTTCATATATTTTGTTATGCATTGGTAAAGTATACATGTGTATTTCTTAATTAAAACATGTCTTTTTTCATAATTTAGTATGGTTTGGGGATGTTTAACAGGGCTGGAACGGATTAAATCTATTTCAGTTATTTTAAATGGGAGAAATTTGTTTGATATACCAGTTGACTGACTTACAAGCTTGGTTACAGAATGAATTAAACTCCTATCTCAAGGTACCACTGTAAATCAAAAAGAAAGACAATATACACAAATGGCAAGTTACTATCATAAAAATACTATGACTAATACTAGGTATTGGAGAAAAATTGGAAGCTAAGAGTTTAACAGTTATGACAATTTTATGTATCATATGGAGGAGGAGGCTAATTATTTGTTTGTTTTGAGCTGCTAAAATTCCAGTATTCCTTTCAGAAACATTTGTGGAACGTGAATAAATCAATGTTATTGCTCTGATCATCTCCTGGACTCCTTCAGATCATATTTTCCATGTTACCTATGCTTAACCTTTAGTTGCTTTTTCAGGATGATTGTTCTTAAATTTAGTTATAACTCTAGTTTGGCCCTGGGAAGAGGTGAGTGTAATATGTACCTACTCTGCTGCAATCTTGGATCCTATGCTTGATCTTTCTTATCTAAGTCTATGTGACACTGTACAAAATGTTCACCAATCATGCTAAATTACCCCATCTGAGTTAGACCTAAAGGCATTATTGTGCTAAATCAGTAACAGACCCAAATTACAAGCTGTTTCCAGCTCTGTCAACTACCTGAGTCTCAACCATAATAGATCTATTTTTAAAAACAATACCAATTATTGTATGATTAAGTTCCATGAACAAAGAAATCTTGGTTCACTCATTATTTTGATGTTTACAAACAAATATATCTATATCTATATCTATATCTATAGATAGATAGATATGTGTGTGTGTGTGTGTGTGTGTGTGCACGCGTGCTTAACCCTTCACCTTTTTTTACCCAGTCTCCCAAATCCCCTCCCCTCTGATGGCTGTCAGTTTATTCTATGTATCTATGCTTCCATTTCTATTTTGTTTGTTAAATTATTATTATTATTATTATTATTTTTTGTATTTTTTTCTGAAGCTGGAAATGGGAGAGACAGTCAGACAGACTCCCGCATGCGCCCGACCGGGATCCACCCGGCACACCCACCAGGGGCGACGCTCTGCCCACCAGGGGGCGATGCTCTGCCCCTCCGGGGCGTCGCTTTGCCGTGACCAGAGCCACTCTAGCACCTGGGGCAGAGGCCAAGGAGCCATCCCCAGCGCCCGGGCCATCTTTGCTCCAATGGAGCCTTGGCTGCGGGAGGGGAAGAGAGAGACAGAGAGGAAGGAGGGGGAGGGGGTGGAGAAGCAAATGGGCGCTTCTCCTATGTGCCCTGGCCGGGAATCGAACCCGGGTCCCCCGCACGCCAGGCCAACGCTCTACCGCTGAGCCAACCGGCCAGGGCTGTTAAATTATTTTGTTGATTAAATTTTGCATATAAGTGAAATCATATGGTACTTATCTTTCCCTGACTGGATTATTTCACTTAGTCTAATATTCTCGAGGTCCACCCATTCTGTCATAAAAGGCATACTTTCTTTTTTATAGCCAAGTAGTATTTCATTTCGCAAATGTACCACAGCTGCCTGACCAGGTGGTGGTATAGTGGGGTAGAGCAGTCGGCCTGGGACACAGTGAATCCAGGTTCAAAAACCCAAGGCTGCCTGCTTGAGTGATTCATCCGGCTTGAGTGTAGGCTTACCAGCTTGAGTGTGGGATCATAGACATGACCCCATGGTCGCTGGCTTGAGCCCAAAGGTTGCTGGCTTGAAGCCCAAGGTTGCTGGCTAGAGCCCAAGGTCACTGGCTTGACCCAAGGTTGCTGGCTTGAGCAAGGAGTCACTGGCTTGGCTGCAGCCCCCCCCCCATCAAGGCACATATGAGACAGCAATCAATGAACAACTAAGGTGTTGTAACAAAGAACTGATGCTTCTCATCTCTCTCTTTTCCTGTCTGTTCCTGTTGATTCACCCCCCCACCACCTCTTACTAAAAAAAAACAAAACTGTACCACAGCTTTGTTATCCACTCATATACTAATGGGCACTTGGGCTGCTTCCAGATCTTGGTATTGTAAATAATACTGCAGGAGAATGGATAGATGGGGACAGAAGGAGACTGGAATTTGAGTGGTGGATGCATTATGCCAGGGGTCGGGAAACTTTTTGGCTGAATGCCACATATTTTAAGATGTAATTCCATAAGAGCCATACAGCGACCCATGTACGTATCGCATTATCCAATAAAAATTTGGTGTTGTCCCGGAAGACAGCTGTGATTGGCTCCAGCCGTGATTGGCTCCAGCCACCCTCAACCATGAACATGAGTGGTAGGAAATGAATGGATTGTAATACATGAAAATGTTTTATATTTTTAACGTTATTATTATTTTTATTAAAGATTTGTCTGCAAGCCAGATGCAGCCATCAAAAGAGCCACATCTGGCTCGCAAGCCATAGGTTCCTGACCCCTGTGCTATGCAGTATGAAGATGACATTTTGTTGAGTGGTACACTTAAAACCTGTATGGTTTTATTGACCAATGTCACTGCTATACATTCAATTTAAAATAAAGAATGTATCTAAAGGAAGAGCTCAGGAGAAAGCTATACTTCTGTTCCTTAAGGGATGCTCATTTTAGAGTAAGGATAAAAATATAAGATGAGAAAAACAATTTATTTCATGGATTAAAACCTTGAGGAAAAATTACTAATCTACCATGTACTCAGAACTGTACTATATAAAGATATCTAGAAATAAACAAGACACACTTTTTGTTTTTTAGCATCTAAATGATGCTATTCAACACTCTGCTAATCCTTTTAGCAGAAAGAAATGGAAAGGCAAGAAAACACTTTTAGAACAGTCTGCATCAGAATCTATTTCTCAGCTGGTGCCCTGCATACTGAGGAACATATAGATGTATTAAAAGCAGCACTTTATTGGTCTGGAAAACAAACAAACACCTACGATCCTTTTTTAGTATTTCCCGTTTTCCTTAAACATAAAAATTAACTGCTAAGTATGCAAAAAACATCTGAAATTTCTACTCTGAAGTTAAAGCAAAAGCAAACTCTGTTCTCAATCTTTTTCTTCCTTATTTCGTGGGTTGGTAGCAGTCCTTGTTGGTTTCTTTGGCTAAAAATCTAGCTGGGTGGGTCGGCCCCTGGAGCCTGTAGCATCTCATGCCTGCTGCTCTGTGTGCATGGTTCCATGGGCTTTGCATTCTTCTCCACAAGCTGGATGGCAGTCAGCCAAAGAGGCCAGGAAGCAATGCAGAGACAGGACGAGGAAGGACCTGGGGCTGGAAACATGTTCAAGTTTGTGTGCCTAGAAGCTAACACATTTCAGAGAATGACAGGACAACTTGCTTTTAAGATCCTGATTCATTAGATGTAACTTGCAACATCTATGCCAGAGATAAAAGCATGGATCCATAGTCCTTCCCAGCTACCTGGTCCTTCCCCTTTTCTCTGTATACTTCTATTTACTTTTCTTTTTACAGCCTGTTAGAAGTGCTTGAGAACCCAACATTTGAGGTATCCTGATGCTCAACCTATATGCCCTTCTGTTTAAGGTGTTAAACCCACAGGGTAGAGTCCTCACATTGCTGCTCCTGCTCTGTTCATAGTTAATCCTTCCTGTTTTGTTATCAATGGATGACAAAATAAGAAGACCACAAGAATATCGTGCAGGAAAGACTGAGGCCTTAATTTAATATTTTAAAAGAAGACAGTCATCACTAGTAGGTTTATTTTCCCCTTCTTTTTCTTTTGCAAACAATTCACACTTTATTTCTTTCCTAGAATGACTTTATTACTGACAGTAGCCTTTGCATTTAACCTTAATGATATGACAGAGAAAAGGTATAGATTTACTATCTTCTGTTTCCTGTTATCCTTGTTTGTCTTCATGGGCAGGGCGGATGGGTACCCCTACTAGGCAGAAACAGAGAGCTACCAGGACCCTTATAAAGGCAATAAAGGGAGAAGGAATGTTCCCTTTTTAAAGCAGATAATATATATATATATTTAATTTATTGTGTTTACATAGATTCTAGTGTCCCCCCGAATACATCCTCCCCTCCCCCATGTTCCTCAGTACATCCCCCCCGTCTCCCTCCCTGTTATGTTTTCCCCCCTTCCATCCAGGATTTGCTTTTCTGCTCTCATCCCATCCTATCAGCCTATCATCATCTTTCCCTCTATCTGCTTTTCTTCTGGATCCTTTGATCCCGCCTCTGTCTCTATTCCACTCCTCAGTTCATATTGTTTGTGGATTCCTCAGATGAGTGAGGTCATATGATATTTTTCTTTCTCTGTCTGGCTTATTTCACTTAACATAATAGTTTCCAGGTTCATCCATGTTGTCGCAAGAAATAATATTTCCTTCTTTTTCATGGTCCCATAGTATTCCATTGTGTATATGTACCACCACTTTTTTTTTTAAATTTTTTTTTTTTTTTCTGAAGCTGGAAATGGGGAGAGACAGTCAGACAGACTCCCGCATGCGCCCGACTGGGATCCACCCGGCACGCCCACCAGGGGCGACGCTCTGCCCACCAGGGGGCGATGCTCTGCTCCTCTGGGGCGTTGCTCTGCCGCGACCAGAGCCACTCTAGCACCTGGGGCAGAGGCCAAGGAGCCATCCCCAGCGCCTGGGCCATCTTTGCTCCAATGGAGCCTTGGCTGCGGGAGGGGAAGAGAGAGACAGAGAGGAAGGGGGGGGTGGAGAAGCAAATGGGCGCTTCTCCTATGTGCCCTGGCCGGAAATCGAACCCGGATCCCCCGCACGCCAGGCCGATGCTCTACCGCTGAGCAAACCGGCCAGGGCCATGTACCACCACTTTTTAATCCACTTGTTCACTGATGGGCACTTGGGCTGTTTCCAGATCTTGGCTATTGTAAACAATGCTGCCATATACATGGGGGTGCATTTCTCTTTTTGACTCGTTGATGTGGTGTTCTTAGGGTATATTCCCAAAAGTGGGATGGCTGGGTCAAAAGGCATTTCAATTTTTAATTTTTTGAGGAATCTCCATACTGTTTTCCACAGTGGCTGCACCAGTCTGCATTCCCACCAGCAGTGCAGGAGGGTTCCCTTTTCTCCACATCCTCGCCAGCACTTATTCTGTGTTGTTTTGTTGATGAGTGCCATTCTGACTGGTGTGAGGTGATATCTCATTGTGGTTTTAATTTGCATTTCTCTAATGATTAGTGATGTTGAGCATTTTTTCATATGCCTATTGGCCATCTGTATGTCCTTTGTGGAGAAGTGTCTATTCATTTCTTTTGCCCATTTTTTTGGTTGGAGTGTTTATCTTCCTGGTTTTGAGTTTTACAAGTTCTTTATAAATTTTGGTTACTAACCCCTTATCAGATGTATTGTTGATAAAGCAGATAATATTTTAAGGAGGAAGACAAATGATTAGAATCACCAGTGCATGACCTCATTTTTTTTATTATCCAACCCATCTTATTTTCTTCTCTTTTGGAAACATCACTCTACACTTCATGAATCAGCATTTCAAAGATCATTTTAAATAAGTGTAAGGATAAGAAAACCCTGGCCTAACAATCCTAAGAAGTGTCTCTGAACCAAACAATGACTTCTTGGTTTCTCTGTTCCTCAGTTCTCTTTCCCAACAAAACCTTTCAAGTGCCTTTTCTTCTGCTTTAGTTCCTTCTTTTCTTTTTTCTCTCCTCTCCTCTCCTCTCCTCTCCTCTCCTCTCCTCTCCTCTCCTCTCCTCTCCTCTCCTCTCCTCTCCTCTCCTCTCCTCTCCTCTCCTCTCCTCTCTCCTCTTCTTCTCTTCTCTCTCTTCTCTTCTCTCTTTTCTTTTTTTCCCTTTACTTTCTTTTTCTGTTCTTTTCTTTTTTCTCTCTCTTTTGAGAGAGGCAGGGAGAGAGAGAGTGAGACAGGAACATTGAGCTATTCCAGTATGTGCCCTGACTGGGGAATTGAACCAGCAATCTCTGTGCTCCAGGAGGATGCTCCAACCAACCAAACTATACAGCCAGGGCTTATTTATTTTTTAAAATTTATTGAGAGAGCCTGACCAGGTGGTGGCACAGTGGATAGAGCGTCAGACTGGGATGCTTGAGTGCAGGCTCATCTGGTTTGAGCAAAGCTCACCAGCTTGGACCCAAGGTCGCTGGCTTGAGCAAGGGGTTACTGGGTCTGCTGAAGGCCCATGGTCAAGACACATATGAGAAAGCAATCAGTGAACAACTAAGGTGTCACAATGAAAAAACTGATAATTGATGCTTCTCATCTCTTGGTTCCTATCTGTCTATCCCTACCTATCCTTCTCTCTGACTCTCTCTGTTTCTAAAAAAGAAAAAAATATTATTGAGACAAACAGAGAAACAGAGAGAGGGGAGGGGGAAGAGAGGCATTCATTTGTTGTTCCACTCAGTCATACAATCATTTGTTGCTTCCTGTGTGTGCCCTGACTGGATCGAACCCGCTTGTGACCTTGTCATTCCTGGACAATGCTCTAACTGATTGTGCTAACCAATCAGGGCCCGCTCCAGATTCTTTTATGTGTTTCTCTCTGAGTGATCTTGGGGCAACATCTTTAATCATGGAAGACAAGAAACCAATGGTATTTATAAGAAAATATAGAAATAAAAGGAAAACAATTAGCTATAAAGTGTAAGATCAAGACAAAGTGTAGGGAAAATCAGTGTCATAGTATACCGTATCTCTTGTTGCTCACCCTAGGTCCACAGGTGACACAGGCAGGGTCCCCATCCAGCAGCTTCCCCAGGGTATCCCCGGGCACTGAACTGATACAGTTGGGGCTAAGGCTGCTATAACACAGAAAAGACAGCTTCTCCCTGAGATAGTGGTTCCAGCTTCTACACCAGGCCCTTTGAGAATGCTTGTCATTGGCTGGCAGCACAGGCAGCTTAGATCTTACTCTGAAGGCAAAGGTAAAGTAGCTTCTCAGAGTAGAATTTCCACTGCAAGGAATGTGGGGTCCCCTGGGTTGAAGAATTAAAGGAAAATTGCCTGTGACCTGTCAGTTGGTGATCTGCTGGGAAGCCCATTTCATCTATATTGCTAATTAAAGCCCAAATTAAACCCAGTTTAATGTTCACCTGAAAGCCCACAAGAATGAGTTTACAAATTCCATTAGCTTAAAAGGAGTCTCATGTGTAAATCCCTAACTCAAATGTCTGACCCTCTTTACATCCATTTTCCTTCAAGAATCCTGCTGAAGAGGTTACACGTCTTCTCTGTATAGAGAGCAACTTGCCTGGATTATTAAGTTCCCTTGTAATGAACTGTATATGGAAAATCAGAATCTACCCGACTGAATGAGTATATAAATATATGAGATGGCAACAAAATTTAAAGAGAATGGCTTCAGTGATGACCAAAATTTCTGTTCTGAAAACAAGGAGTGGGAACCCTAAAAAGGTTGCCGCTCTGTGGCTAAGATGATAAGTTTGGTTGCAGAAAAGTTGAATTTAAGATGTCAGGGGGAAATAGGATCTGGAGTCCAAGAACAAAGTAAAGATGGGAAGTTAAGAAATATGAGGGCCAGGAACATTAAGAAGAAAGTTGAAATATGGTGATAAATTAGGCCAGTGTGAGAAGAGAAGCTGAGATGCTCCCGTGACGGCTACCATGTATGGATACTGGGAAGCCCACTGCCTATTGTGAGCTGATCACTTGCTGGTCCCATTATTTTTCCTATTCATCGTATGGGGCATGACAACCTTCTCAGAGCATGTGGACTGACCAGTACAAACCTTCTGTAAAATGACTCCCTAAGCTGCTTGGTCTCTTTCCACTCATCACAGGATAAAACAGTTCTAAGGTAATCAAGAGCTCTCACACAATAATGCAGGAGAAGATAGCTAATAAAGGGTGGTATCCTTGTTTACTCCTCTCCCAGTCCTCTAAAGGGATTAGTTATAATACACAGATAAAGGAGCGAAGAGTCCCTGGTGCCACTCTGCCAAGGATCCATTTGGCCCAGCTCAATACATTGAATGTCTTTACTTCAGAATTCCCTGCCTACCTTCTTTTATACAGCCTCAGTAGGCCTGCATGTGATAGCAGAAGTTGGAAGGTAGGTTTCCAGGAAAACTCACCCTGGGGTCTCTCTCCAGCTGCTGCTTGTGGTGTAGGCTGCGTCTTCTCTTGGCCTTTGCAAGGTCATTGTGATAAAAGTGGTACAGGCCTTCAGTAAAGGGTAGCTGTGAAGAGTCAAACACATATATGACATTGTTAGCTTCTGAGGGTGGCCCCAGAACAGGGACACAAAATTGGAGCTGCATGTTGAGGTTCCATAGGATAGAAATACATATTGGAAAAACCACTGACAACCTTCTATCAGACTTGGTTCTCTATTTTCTTATCATTGTATGCCTTCCCTTTTCTCTACTTTATCTAATGTAGTGCCCATTCCTCTCTTTCTCCACAAATACCTTCTATTCTTTCTGCCACTTCTTTAGTTTCTAACCATCTTTCAATCGCCTCTTCTCCTCCATGGAGCCTTGCCTTTATATTCATACCCACACTAACTTCTCTATTCTCCTCTCTTGGACTGGTGTTTATATTCTGTATTGAGTTTCTCCAGTGTTGTGTTGTAACCTGGGTTTGTCTTCACAGCTGGATTATCTGTTTTATGTTTTGGACTTTCTCTGTGACTCCTTGATACCTCTCACCATGCTTGACACAGTGTAACCATATAAATCTAGTTACTACCTGTTGAATGACAGTCCATCCTCTCCTTTATCTTCTTTTCCTAAAGATTCTTGGAATTAGATATAAGTATTGTAAGGGAAGTCAAAATGGTGAGAAGAAGAGCTAGTAAGGGAAGTCACAATAGTGAGAGCTTCTCTGAGACTTAGGACCTGTAAAAATCTAGGAGAACCTAAAGAGAACTGTTATTGGTTCTATGATTCAATGCAAGTTGGTGAGAGGAATCATGACCTAGGAATCAGGAGACATGGATGTGACTCATGTCTGTTACCATCTGACCTTAGACAAGTCATTTCCCCTCTGGGGATATTTGGATATTTTTCTGTTCTCTTGTATGAAAATGGAATCTCAAAGTTCCCAGGTCTCTTCCCTTTCTCTATATATCTTCATATTTATTAAAGTATAATATTTTTTAGTTCTTAACCCGATCAATAAATTTAACTGAACTCTTGAAAATTATAGCTCAAATAATAAAAATATATGCATTTTTCTGAAGATTTGAGACATGGTTTTCATCAGATTCTCAAAGGGGTCTTTGAATCAAAAAGCATTTTATGACTCAAAGTATTTGCTATTGGAACTTTTAGGTATGTATGTTGCCACCTATGGTTTTGAGGAAAAGAAAGAGATGTGGGTGTTTTGAAAATAAGGTTTTACCAATGTAGGTGAAGCCAATTTGAGATTTTTAAGACAAGCATATATATATTTTTAAAGACAATATATATTGCCCTTATCAAAGACTAAAAACATCTTATTGATTCAGAATCTTTAAGATCTCAGTCTGATCATTAGCTGACCACAAAGTTAACAAGAATAGATACAGTGGCACTTTATAAGAAGAAGTCACTAAAGAAAAAAACAAAGAAAAACAAAAGAAAATAAAATACATAAATGGCAACAATAGCAAAAACAATAAATCCAGAAACTACACATTTATGTACACACACACACACACACACACACACACACCTGGAAAGAGGGTGCTTTTAATTTCTAGAGTTTCACATTATATTATTTAAAATGCTCAGTTTTTAAAAAAAATTATGAGACACATACAAAAATACATAAACATATGGCCTATACATATGGATAAAAATAGTCAATACAAACTTTCTGAGAAAGCTTTGATGTTGGACTTACTAGATAAAGACTTTAAATCAACTATTATAAATTATTCAAAGAGCTAAAGGATCCATGGCCTCCCCCCCAAAAGAAAGTAGTAGAATGATATCTTAGCAGATAGAAGTGGTTGATAAAGTAATAGATATTATTATAAATTGACCAAATAGAAATTTTTGAGCAAAAGTACAGCTGAAAGAATTTTTAATAGAGAGTTTTAATTGCAGACTTGAATTGGCAGAAGAGTAAGCAAACATAAATATAGGTCAATTGAGCTTATTTAGTTTGAGGAACAGAAAGAAAAAAGAATTAAAAAATAAAAAAAGTCTGTGGAACACCAGCAAGGATACCAACATAAACATAATGGGATTCTAAGAAGGAGAGGAAAAAGAAAGGAGCAGAAAGAATATGAAAGCAATATGGGCAGAAAACATTTCTAATGTTCTGAATTTCACTACAAATTAATTATACATTTTTTTTTTACAGAGACAGAGAGAGAGTCAGAGAGAGGGATAGATAGGGACAGACAGACAGGAATGGAGAGAGATGAGAAGCATCAATTATCAGTTTTTCGTTGTGGCACTTTAGTTGTTCATTGATTGCTTTCTCATATGTGCCTTGATCAGGGGGCTACAGCAGACTGAGTAACCCCTTGTTCAAGACAGTGACCTTGGGTCCAAGCTGGTGAGCTTTGCTCAAACCAAATGAGCCTGTGCTCATGCTGGCGACCTCAGGGTCTCAAACCTGGGTGCATCCACTGCATCCCAGTCTGACGCTCTATCCATTGCACCATCGCCCAGTCAGGCTAATTATACATTTTAATAAAATCAATATATAAACCTAAGTACAATAAATTCAAGGAAGGATAAAATCAGAGATATACAGGTCCTAGACTCATCATAGTCAAACTTTTGAAAATCAAAGAGAAAGAGAAAATCTTGAATGCAGCACACTAGTACTGTAAGAGAAAAAAATGTAAGAGATGTTCACTAAGACTAACATTGACATTTTATCTGTAGCTATGCAAATCATCTAAGCAATATATTCAAAGAGCTAAAAGAAAAGATTGTTAATCAAGAATTCTATATTTAGCAAAACTATCCTTCAAAAATTAAGAAGAAATTCATACATTTCTTCCCAAAATAAAAAACGGAGAGAATTTATTGCTAGTATTAATATATTCACCCTAGTGGAAGTGCTACCGGCAGGTCTTTAGGATAAAAGAAAAGGAAACTAGATATTGATGTGAATCCACATGAAGAAATAAATAGCACCAGTAAAAGTGAATAAATGGGTAAAGATAAAATACAATGTAAATGCATTTTTGTTTATAGCAACTTTTTTCTTGCCATCTGATTTAAAGGACAACTGCTTAAAGCAATAATTATAAAACTGTGTTTATAATCTATAAAAATATAATTTGTATAGTAATCACACAAAAGAGAGGAAAGGGAACATAGCTATACTGGAGCAAAATTTTGTATGTTTAGAAATTAAGTAAAGTATACTTTTGCATACTTTTGAACTAAATTTTTTATAATGTTAATTGTAATCCAAGAGTAACCTCTAAAAATAACAAAAAAATAATAAAATAAACAACAAAGTACTAAAATGGTACACTAAAATATTGAACATTAAACCGCAATTATGTAGAAATAGAAGAACCAAAATTGTATAAGACATACAGAAAGAACATACTAAAATGGTGAGTGTAAATCTTACCTCATCAAATGTAAACAGATTGAATCTCTAATCTAAAACAGAGATTGACAGAACCAATGAAAGAACCCAACTTTATTATTTAATTTTTGCAATCTCTAAGACATACACTTTAGATTAAAATGTATAAACAGGTTGAAAGTAAAGGAATGTAAAAAATATATACTGTACAAACAGTAACTTAAGAGAGGAGGGCTGGCTATAAATATATTTGACAAAATTATTTTGAAGCAAAAATTGTTACTATAGGCAAGGAATGATTTTTTTTGTGGTAATAAAAGGGCTAACCAATAATAAAGACAAAGAAATGAAAACATATGCACCAAGCAACAAAGCTTTCAAATATATGAAACAAAAACATAATTGAAGAAAAATATATTAAAATTTATCAATAATGGTTGGAGACTTTAGCTCATTTTCAATAATGTACGGAACAAGTAGACAAATCAAAAAGTAAGTTGAACTCTTAAGCAAAACTATAAACCAGTTAAACTTAATAGATGTCTATAGAACATTTTACCCAACAATGTAAGAATATATATTCTCTCCAGTACTTATGGAACTTATTATTTTTTTTATGGAACTTATTTTTTTAGGATTAATCATACTTTAGGCAAAAAAGCAAGCTTCAATAAATTTAAAAGGAATAAAATAACATAAAGTATTAAACAACATACTCTTACATAATCAATGAATCAAAGAAGAAATCACATTGACTATTAGGAAATATTGTGTTGAAGGAGAACAAAAACAGAATTAAAAACTTATATAATACAGTTAAAGTAATGCTTAGAGAGCATCTCATAGTTGTAAATTCCCATTAAAAAAGATCTCAAATTAGTAACCTAACTTTGAACTTTATGACACTAGAAAGAAGAGCAAATTAAATCTAAAGCAAACAGCAGGAAAGAAATTAGAGAAAAATTCAAACTGGAATAAAATAAATAGAAAATAGAAAAATAGAGAAAATAAACAAAATCAAAAGCTTTTCTTTGAAAAGTTCAATAAAGTTGATAAATCTCTGAAAATGCTGACCAAAAAGAGAGAAAGATGAGTAAAATCAGTAGCAAAAGAGAAGACATTACTATTCACTCACAGAATTACTTTAGGGAATAACACAAAAGATTGTATGCTAACAAATTAGATAAATTTGGTGATAGAAAGATACAAATTTCCAAAAATAGATTTAGAATTATAGAAAATCTGAGTAAAGAGATTGAATTGTTTGTTTGTTTGTTTGTTTATTTATTTATATAGAGAGGGACAGGAGAGAGAGGGGCAGCAGAGAGATGAGAAGCATCAACTCATAGTTGCTTCATTGTAGTTGTTTACTGATTGCTTCTCATATAACCTTTGATCGAGGGCTCAAGTCGAACCAGTGACCCCTTGTTCAAGCCAGAGACCTTGGACTTTAGCTAGCTGGTGACCCTGCACTCAAGCTGGCAAGCCCACACTCAAGCTCACATGTTTTTGCTCTAGCTGGCGACCTTGGGGTTTCCAACCAGGGCTCTCAGCATCCTCAGCCTTTGCGCAATCCACCACTCCACCACAGGTCAGGCTGAATTAGCAATTTAAATATCTTCTACGAAAACAAAGAAAATAAAAAAAAAGGAAGAAAAATTCCAGGCCCAAATGACTTTACTCATGGATTCTAATAAATGTCGAATTTATACCAATTCCTCAAAAAATCATATAAAAAATAGAAGTTGAAGAAACACTTCCCAGCTCATTCACTGAGCCTGTTATTACCCTGATACAAGAACCAGACAAAGATATTACGAGAAAAGAAAATTAGAGGCCATGGTCTCTTACAAATATAGACCCCAAAATCCTCATCAAAATACTCTCAAACTTGCCTGACCTGTGGTGGCTCAGTGGATAAGGCGTCAACCTGGAAACACTGAGGTTGCCGGTTCAAAACCCTGGGCTTGCCTGGTCAAGGCACATATGGGAGTTGATGCTTCCAGTTCCTCCTCCCTTCTCTCTCTCTCTCTCCCTCTCTCTCCTCTCTAAAAATGAAAAATAAAAAAAAAATTAAAAAAAATACTATCAAACTGAATTCAGGGAACATATAAAGAGGATTATGTACCATGACCAAGTGGAATTTATCCCAGGGATCCAAAGTTGTTTCAACAGTTGAAAACGATGCATGTAATAACCATGTAAATAGAATAAAGGACAAAACCACATGCAAAAAAGACATTTGACAAAATCCAACACTTTTATGATAAAAAATTTAAAAAACAGAATGAAAAGACATATATCCTCTATCTGATGAATGTGTTGAAAAATCCACAGCTAACCTATTTAATAATGAAAGGATAATGCTTTCTCCTGAAGATTAGAGCAAGACAAGGATGTCTGCTCTTGCTACTTCTGTTCAGCAGTGCACTGGAGGTTCTCTAGGACAGTTAGGTAAGAAAAAAGGAAGTAAAGGCATCCAGATTAAAAAGGAAAAAAAATCTTTATTTGCAGAAGACATTATCTTGTCTACAGAAATTCCTGAGAAATCCATGAAAACCTATTAGTATTATCAAATGAGTTTAGCATGGTAGCCAGATTTAAATTTAATATACAAAAATTGTTTTTTGTATAGGCTAGAAATGACCAATCTGGGAATAGAATTAAGAAAACAATTCCATTTGCAATAACATCAAATAAATAAAATGCTTGAGAATAAACTTAACTAATAAATTATAAGATTTGCACGCTGAAAAGAATAAAATATCATCAAAAGACATGAAAGAATATCTAAATAAATGGAAAGACATCTTACGATTATGGATTTTTAAAATGGTAATATGCTCTATTTTTGCCAATTCTAAAATTAATATGGAACTACAAAGGACCCTGAGTAACTCAAACTATCTTGAAAAAGAAGAACAAAGTTGGAGGACTCACACTTCCAATTTCAAAACTTACTACAAAGCTACAGTAATCAAGACAGTATGGTACTGGCATAAGTAAAGATATAGAACAATAGAATCAAATTGAGTCCAGAAATAATTTATAATAATCAGATTATGGTTAATTGATTTTAACACGAGTGTTATGAAAATTCAATGAGAAAGAATAGTCTTTTCAATAAATAGTGGTTGGACAACTGGATAGCCACATGAAAAAGAATAAATTTGGATCCCTCACACCAAATGCAAATTTTAACTCAAAATAATTTATAGCTCTAAATGTAAGAGATGAAGCCATACAGTACTCAGAATAAAGCATAGGAGTTAGGAATCTTCATGAGTTTGATTTCTTAGATCTGACACCAAAAACACAAAGACAAAAGAAAAAATTCATACATTGAAATCGATTAAAATTAAGAATGTGCTTCAAAGGAAATTATCAAGGAAATGAAAAGATAACCCACAGAATAGGATAAAATATTTTCAAATCAGATCTCTGATAAGTGATTCATATGGGAATATATAAAGAACAATTCAATACAGTCAAATAATCCAATTTAAAAATGGGCAAAATATTTTAATAACAATTTCTTCATAGAAAATATACAAATAGCCAATAAGCATATAAAAAAAGTTCACCATCATTAATCATTAGGGAAATACAAATAAAAATCTTAATGAGATTTTTTTTTTACACCCACTAGTAAAAACAGAAACAAAAATAAAAAATGTCCCAGCAAATATTGATGAGAGGATGTATGGAGAATTTGAAACTTCATACCTTCCTGTAGGATAATAAAATGGCACAGCCACTCTGGAAATCACTTTAGCAGGTACTCAAGCTGTTAAACAGACTTTCCATATGACCCAGCAATTCCAATCATACATGTATATCCAAGAAAATGAAACACATGTTTACACAATGGCTTGTATGCAACAGAAACATTATTCATGATAACCCCAAACTGGAAACAACTCAAATGTCCATCGACTGATCAACAGATAAAAAAATATGGGATGCACATATAGTGGAATATTATTTGGAAATATGAAAGAATTAAATACTGATACATGCTACAATGTGGATGAACCTTGAAAAACTTAATGCTCAATGAAAAAAGCCACACAAAAATGGCCACAGATTGTATCACTTTTTTTTTTTATACGAAATGTCCAGAACAGAAAACCCACAGAAACAGAAAGTAGATTAGTAGTTGCCTGTGGCTGGGAAGAGGTGAAAATGAAGTTACTGGTAATGGTACAGGGTTTCTTTTTGGGGAGATGAAAATATTCTATAATCAGATCATAGTAATGATTGTACAACTTTTTGAATATATTAAAAATCACCAAATTGTACATTTTTTAAAGGGAGAGCTTTCTGGTTTGTGAATTGTAACTCAATAAAATTATTTTTGAAATGTTATGGTGAACAGCCTTGCAGATGTCACTGTATGTATAAATAAAACATCAGCATTTTGATAAATATTACCAAAATGTTTTCCTATCAGATTGTATAAGAGCCATGAAAAAGTGAGTTTTAACAAAAATATTCTCTTTCTTGGACTTTCAACCACACAGGATTGAAATTTTAATTTTTGCTTTTTGGTGGACAATATACAGCATGTTTTTGGATTTTTTGATTATTTAAGAGTTTGAGTATATTTTATATATCATAAGACATAGAAATTTTGTTGAATTGCCTGCTTGTGTCTTTTGTGCATTTTTCTATTCCTTTTCATAAGTTAGGCACTGTGTTTGGTGCTAGAGAGACAAACGTAAATATAAAACAGCCTCAGCCTGCAAATAGCTCATAATCCACTATGGAAATTGGATTTGCACACAGCAGCACATTAATGGTACTCTGTGACAGAATGGTTTAAGAGTAGGCGTTCTGAAATCAGACTGCCTTGATTTAATTTTTGGCTCTTCCATTTAATAGCTGTATAACCTCTGGCAAGTTATTTAGCTCTTCTTTCTGGGCCTCAGTTTATTCATTTCTAAAGCCCTTCCCTTTCATCACAAGAATTAAGTGAGGTAATGCATAGAAAGAGTTTGAAAATAAGCCTGGCACACCGTGAGCACTCAATAAGTGTTAATGAGTGTGTGTGTGTGTGTGTGTGTGTGTATGTGTATTTTTTTTTTTTTAAGTGAGAGGAGGGGAGATAGAGAAACAGATTCTCACATGCGCCTGACTGGGATCCACCTGGCAGCCCCATCTAGGGCTGATGCTTGAGTACTGGAGCTAACTGATGCTTCAGTTAGCACCTGAAACTCAGACCAAATGAGCCAGCCTCAGCGCCCAGGCCCACACTTGAATCAATAGAGCTGTGGAAGGGGAAGAGGGAGAGAATGGGGAGAAGGAAGGGAGAGAAGTAGATGGTCTCTTCTGTGTGCCCTGACCAGGAATTGAACCTGGGATGTCTATATATTGGGTAATGCTCTACCCACTGAGCCACTGGCTAGGGCCAACGACTATTTTTATCATGAAAGTACAGTGTGATATAACAGACTTATGGACAAGGGGCCACTGAAGCACAAGGAAGAAGTTATTTCAGTCAGAGAGAATTCCTGGGGAATGTTTAATGAGATTTCTGGAGAAAAGATAAAGTATTCATGCAAAGAGAATCTTTTCTTCCTTTCTCCCTCCCTCCCTCCCTCCCTCTTTCTTTCTTTCTTTCTTTCTTTCTTTCTTTCTTTCTTTCTTTCTTTCTTTCTTTCTTTCTTTCTTTCTTTATCTTTCTTTCATTCTTTCTTTCTTTCATCAAAATGTATACTTTCCTGATGTTTCAGTTTTGAAGGGTGTGGTTATTTAAAAATAAGCATAGTTTTTTTTGACACTATTCCTATCCATCAAGAGATGAGCCCCCTGATCCCAACTCTTGAATCTGGGGAATGAACTGCTGTGGTTGAAAGAGTAAGGTGAAAGTGATAGCATGTGACTTCTAAGGCTCCTCATGAGGGGTCATGTGACCTCTGCTTGCTCACCAGATACTTGCTCTTAAATTCTGACTTGTCATTTAAGAAGTTCAACTAATCCTAGGCTGCTCTGTCATGAGAAAGCCCAAGCAACATTGGAACCATGTGTAGTGCTTTGGTTGACACTCTTGGCTGGGCCAAGTCTTCATGTCATCCCATTTCAGGTGCTCAATATACAAAGGAAGAAGCTTGAAGACGACAGACTGCATCCATTCCACTCACCCCTCAGCTACCGTGTCTTCCCAGCTGAATTCCATGTAGACCATGAGTAAGCCGTGCCCACTCGGCTCTGTCTAAATTTATGATCCTAAACTCATGAGCATTATAAAATGGTTGTTTTATACTACTATAAGTTTTAGGTTGCTTTGTTATTCAGCAGTAGATAACAGGAACACATAACTAACCGAAAGAAAAAGTTTTATTCCTTTAGCTTTCAGGGCTTGTTCAAACTTGAAACTCTTCAATAATATTCAATAATATTAATCCTGGAGAAGCTCAGATAGTGGTCCTAAAGGGACATTCCTGGCACAAGGGGAAAGGGCTTGGGGCCAGAGGAGCAGAGACTGGGTGAACTACAAGGACACAGCCAGCTTGGTCAAGGGGCTGGTTGTAAACAAAGTTTAGAACACTGCCACTTCTGTGATTTAGTTCTGTTCATTAAGAACCATAGCCTATAGGGCAAATTAAGCATAAATATTTCATGTATATTTTCCAACTCAGTGGTTCTTGAATGATTTCTCTATTTAATCCTGCTGATATGTGCCGGGTACTGTTAAGAACGGGGAAGGGAAAGAAAATGTAACTGTGCTGACCTTTGCTGTCCAGACTGATGCCTCCGACCACTGTCAGGTGGTGTGAGCTTCCAGTTTTATTTACTATTGTGGAGGGCAAGCTAAATATGGGAGTTTTTAAAACTAGAAATAAAATTTTGGAGTTAAGTATCAATAAGCATTGGAGGAACATTATTCTGGCTTTGTTTTACTGATTTTTTAGAAATGAAATTTGAATGAAGGCAAAGGAAAACTCTTCCTTATGGTGGGATTACAATTAATAAATGTAGAATTTATGATTGGAGTTAAATATCACCATTTGGGAAACACCATTTTAATAATTGTGGCTAGCATGCATCAGCAAAGGATGCTAAGTTCAATGTATAATGATAACCCACCCTAACCAAGTGATCTAAGTTAACTTCATCAGTGATGAGACATGTCACAATCAGGGGTCTCATGATGTGAGGCGCTGGAAAGAATAAAACATCACTTCACAATTTTCTTGCCCAAAATATATAACTCATTTTAATCAGCAGGAAACATTAGACAAACTTGTAACTAGTTAGTATACCTCATAAAGGACAAAAGAAGAACTGTATAACTTTCCCAAATTGGAGGAGATTCAGGAGACATGACAATTAAATACAATGCATGTCCTGGATCAGAAAAGAAAAAAACACAAGCAAAATCTGTGGGTTAATTAACAGCAATATATCAATGATTTTTCCTGACTTTGGTATTTATATATTATACTATGGTTATATGAGATGTTAGCTTTGGGGAAGCTGGATAAAGGGTATATAAGAACTCTGTGTGAAAAAAATTTTTTTAAAGTAATCTTTTCATTGTGGCAAAATATAGATAATATAAAAGTTTTTATTTCAACCAGTTGTAAGTATACAGTGTAGCAGCATTATGTATATTTACATTGTTGTGCAACCATCATCACTATACATCCCTGAACTGTTTCCATGTTGCAAAACTAAATTCTCTCTATATATCCATAAATGATAATTCACCATTCCCTCCTTCTCTCCACCTGTGGCCATTATTACTGTACTTTCTGTCTCTATGAATCTGAGTACCCTAAGTATATACTTTATATAAGTGGAATCATACAATGTTTTTCTTTGTGATTGGCTTATTTCATTCCACCAAATATCTTCAAGGTTCACCCATGTGTAGTACTGTCAGAATTCCCTTCCTTTTCTTTTTTTTTTGATAGAGACAGAGAGAGAGAGAGTCAGAAAGAGGGACAGATAGAGATAAACAGACAGGAGGGAGAGTGATGAGAAGCATCAATTCTTCATTGCAGCACCTTAATTTTCCTTGATTGCTTTCTCATATGTGCCTTGTTCAGAGGGCTACAGCTGAGCCAGTGACCTCTTGCTCAAGTCAATGACCTTGGCCTCAAGCCAAAAACCTTGGGCTTCAAGCCAGTGATCTTTGGGCTCAAGCCAGCAACCATGGGGTTATGTCTATGATCCCATGCTCAAGCCAGGGACACTTTTCTCAAGCTGGTGAACCTGTGCTCAAGCCAGATGAGCCCTCGCTCAAGCTGGCGAACTCAGGGTTTTGAACCTGGGTCCTCTGTTTCCCAGTCTGATGCTCTATCCACTGTGCCACCACCCGGTCAGGGTCCTTTCCTTTTTAATTCTGGTCAATATCTCATTGTATGTATGTATATCACATTTGTTTATCCATTCAACTGTTAATGGGTACAGTACTTGGGTTTATTCCTCCTTTTGGCTTTTATGAATAATGCTGCTATGAACTTGTATGCTATTTTGCAACATATTTTTAAGTCTAATAATATTTCCAAATTGAAAAATTTTATTTTATTTTTTATTATTTTTTTCTTCTTTATAATTTCACTGTCTTCCAAATGAGAGAAGAGGAGATAGAGAGATAGACTCTTGCATGCACCTCAACTAAGATCCACCCAGTACCCCCTGTTTGGAGCCAATGCTCTGCCAATCTGAGGCTGATGCTCACAACTGAGTTATTTTTAGCACCTGAGATGGAGGCTCCACAGAGCCATCTCCAGCACTGAGGCCGATGCACTTGAACCAGCTGAGCCATGGCTGTGGAAGAGGAAAAGAGAGAGAGAGAAAACGGGGAGGGGGAGGAGTGGAGAAGCAGATGGTCACTTCTCCTGTGTGCCCTGACGGGAATTGAACCCAGTATATCTGCATGCCAGGCCAATGCTCTTCCACCAGCTAACTGACCCAGGCTCAAAAAAATTTATGTAAAAATATTTAAAAAATTAAATTTGAATGTCCTTAAGAGGACTAATTTCAAGCCAGAAACTCTTACCACTTTCTATTGTCATATACCAAAGTCACTTCACATGGTTCTCTTAACTGCTTCATTTTATAGAGAAAGACACTGGGGCTCAGGGAAGGGCAGGGCTTTCCCAGTGAAGGGGAGCTCTCAGCAAAAAATCCAGCTATCTTAACTATAGATTCAGCACACTTTCCACCACAGTGTTTCTGTTGCAGTCTCATTCTATGTCCCATTTTCTTTAGAAACCACGGCTATAAATTGCAGGCTAACATTCTTGACAAAGATTAATGTGACTCAAGGACAAACAGGCTGGTAAGTGACACCCTTGTGCTTTGTTGGGACCCACAACTTGGGATTCCTTGATTAGAGGCACTGTTCTTTAATAAAACTAATTTGTCGTAAGGAGCTGAAATTGGAAACTCTGGCAATAAACAGATAAACCGACTGATCATAGACTTAGAAGATTAACCTGTAGGCATTGGTTATTTTTCCAACTCCTCTTTGCTTCCTTGTCTTTGGAGTGTAGATCCTAAATCTACTGCTCATTGAGTACCTGAGAAGCTACTGCCTGAGAAAATCTTTGTCCAAACACCACAGGGGGGGGGGAATGACAGATGTTGTGTGACCTACAGTGGAATAGGGTACTTCCTGCCTACGCTGGCCTCAGCCATGTAAAGCTCATGCATTCCTCAGTTTCTTAAGTATAATGCTAATCTCACAAATAGAAAGGAGTAAAAACAATCTCCAGGCCCCAAATTGTCCCATAAGAAACCTCTGTATATGTCAGCATTTATATATTTTCAAATGTTTTCTTCATTTAAACACACACACAAACACACACACACACATATGCACATACACCCACCTTTTCTTTTTTATGCCATCCCCTTTTTCTCTGAGGCAGAGTATGCACGGTTCCAGAAAGAAGAAGAAAAAAGGAAGCAAAAGGAGAATTTACAGCAAAAGGTTCAGGCTGGGTGACAGTATAATAATGTTGCTAATTCAGACTTGCAGAGTTTTTAGAAATTCTCATTATGCCATAAAATTTTATGCATCCCAGCAGCACTTCTCACTGCCTCGTTCCCCTCTTGCTGTTTCTCCCCACTGACAACCGTGGTTCCAAGCCGAAGCTCCTCTTAGAATCCACCCATTCCCTTTCCTCAACACCAAGGAACCCCAGGGGACCTGCAACCAACTGTACACAGCCCACTGCTGCCTGCTGTCTCAAATGGGTCCAAAACTTCCACACAGCTCAGACTCTCTAGTTCGGACCCATCGCTTTTCCTTTGGCAGCTTTCTTTGCATTTGTTCATTGTGCTGTTTTTCAGGATTAGTTGCAATTAGTGTGTTAGAAAATTAAGTATCATTCCACATATATAAAGATTTTTATAATTTTATTATTATGATGAGCTGCTGTCAAGAGGTTTAAGGACTAAAAATTGAAAAACAAAAAATACATCAAGGGTTGAAAACTGGCTCGGCTGATAATTGCTTGTCAATGTCATTTTGGGTTCTGCATTGTACAGATGGGCTAGGCTCTGCATTTTACTAATTTCTCAAGACATGTCTTGATTTCTCTGGATTGCCTGTAATCTTTTTTGAGTGGCTAACTGCACTCTGCATTAAGGATGGGATTAATGGGGAGCTGGGGAGCCTCAGGCTTTGCTCTACAGGTGTTTACAGGCCAAGGAGGAAACAGACAAACAGGAAAAGTATATTGTGAAATTGACAGAAACATATAACATTATGGAAGCCAAGAAGGATAGAGATCATGGCTGTTCATTAGTCAGAGGGGATCTGGAAAGAAGAACGGGGTGAGGAAGGGGAAGGCTGAGAACTTCTAAGGGGGAGGCAGGCTCAGTTACTATGATTTAGATAGTCTTGAAAGGCCTCTCTTGGCCTCAGAAGATTCCTGCTCAACCCTGATCTCAATCGTGTGTGTGTGTGTGTGTTTGTGTATGTATTGAATGCTTAATCCAATGAAAGTCTGATTATCCCTGGGAGGAGTGCCACACATCATGACCAGTTAAATTTTTCAACTGAGATTTTTTGACTTGATGGAGGTTTCTAGAAACATAATGAGAGGAGAAACCCCCTAATACCTGCACATTCCCCTGAATATCCACCAAAGTGAAAAGAATGCCCCCAAACTAATGCCTAAAAGTCATCTATATCTCGAGGGGTGGCAAGATGGTGATGGAGCAGGCGGACATATCAACTTCCATCTCCCAGAACCAAAGTGGATTACAACTTAATTATAAGAACAATCATTTGGAAAAACCAACTTTGGACTAAACCAAAAGGAATCAATAACCAAAGATCACCGAAGAAGCCATACTGAGACTGGTAGGAAAAGCAGAAACATGGAGAGGGCTGCCCAACTCCTGGGAGCAAGCTGCAGCCTGGAGGGACTCGTGTGGTGGTGGGGACCTACCAGAGAGGGGAAGGTCCTGGGCCCTAGGACCCTGCAGCTCCAGAGCCTAGAATAGGCATACAGACAGTATTTAGCTGTGAAACAAGTCAAGATACTGCTTGCGAGAAAGAGATAGATTTCTCAGACCCAGGATTCATCTTAAAGGGACCATTTAGAAAATCTCTCTCACAGCCACTCACCCGACGCTCTGGGGGACAAGGAAAGCTGAGAGGACTGGAGTAGCAGGAAGAGGGTGTAATCTAGGAGGCACAGGGAGAAATACTTTGAGGGAAAGCCACCCTAACCCCTGGGCTGAGCTACTACCCAAATCTAAAGTGAATATTTTTCCTGGAACTAGCAAAACCAGCAAAGGGAAGCAGGTCACCAGCCAAACAGAAGCTCTCCTGCTACAGTCAGAGTGGAGTCACTTAGAAGTGGGGAGCATCTCAGGGATACAGTACTGAGTGCTGAGGTCTGAGCTACAACACCACCCCTACACTGCTGAGTGCTCATGGGAAGGCAGTCAGCGGTGGGACCCCAGAGCGCAGTCCTGTCTAGCCCAAGTGGTGGCTGGGAGCCGGCTGCTCCTGTGTCCCAAGTGCATGAACACAGTTCTGCCAGTGGGGGCAGGTTGAAGCCAGGAAACCTGCCTGGGCTTGCAGCCCAGGCCATGCCAAAGCATTCCCACAACCCATGGGGGCAAGGCGGAGGATGGGGCTGGCCAAGGCTTGCAACCTAAATGCACAAAAGCAGTCCTGCCTGTGGAGGTGGAGCAGAGGCCAGGGAATGGGCTCAGGCCTGAGGCCTGGGTACACAAAAGCAGTCCCACCTAGTGGGGGTGGGGCGGGGTGGAGGCCAGGGGCCAGTCATGGCTTGCAGCCTGGATGCGTGAATGTAGTCCTGCCCACAGGGATGGGGTGGAGGCCGCAGCAACCGCAGCAGCAGTGGGTCGGCACCAGAAATTGCCCATTCCTGAATGCCTGAGGTGCCAGCCGTGGTGGTGGTGGTGGTGGTGGTGGTGGTGGTGGTGGTGGTGGTGATGGTGGTGGTGGTGGTGGGCCTGTGGACAGACTGCACCTCAGGAACACAAAAACCACACCCATTGAACTCCTTGGGACACACCCTTCTGAGGGCTGAAGAGAAATAAAAATATAAAATAAATTAAAACAAATAGGTGGGATAGAATGAGACCTGAGGCTAAGGGGCAAGCCACATTCAATATCTTACCTAACCCCTGATTTATAGTGCTGAGCCCAACAAGTAGCCACCAATAAGAGGTGGCACAAAGCAGATCTCAGGGGAACCTGAATATTTAAACCAGTGGTTCTCAACCTTTCTAATGCCGTGACCCCACAATACAATTCCTCATGTTGTGGTGACCCCAAACCAAAAAATAATTTTGGTGGCTACTTCATAACTGTAATTTTGCTACAGTTATGATTCAGAATGTAAATACCTGATATGCATTATGTATTTTCCGATGTCTTTAGGCGACCCCACTGGGGTCGCGACCCACAGGTTGAGAACCTCTGATTTAAATGAACATCCTCCAGACCAAAAGAAGATAAAAGCCGGCCTAAGTTGATATTAATAATGGCACCTGGGCTCAGCAGAGGCAGCCACAAGATCTGGATCGCCTGTTGCTCCAAAAAGATAGATAAGGGCCAGTCATAGGCAGTGACCCCACTGGTCCACACCAGGATCCAATGAACTAGGTCCAGGGAGGGCACATCCAGAGGCTAGATATGGAGAGTATCAGTTCAGGACCTAACAACCCTTGTTAGAGTGACATCTTAAGGAAGGGCTCCTCATACCTGACCCAGTTAAGATATAGAAAATGAAAAAGAGGCTCTACTAGTCATGGAGACCACGACTCGAACAAGCCTGCAAACCACAAACAGAAAAAAAGGGAAATCAGAGGAACGTAAACCATATGAATCAACCAGAAAAGCATCTGGATAAAATGAAAGTAATAAAATTACTGGATGCAGAGTTTAAAATAATGATTGTTAGGATGCTTAAGGATCTCAAACCTACAATGATGGAATTAATGAGCACCTAAATAAAGAAATTTGTAAGCATCAAAAAAGACACTGAAATCATAAAAAAGAACCAGACAGAAATGACAAACACAATATCAGAAATGAAGACTACACTAGAAGAAAGAAAAAAGCTGGATGAAGCAGAGGATCAAATCAGTGACTTAGAGGACGAGATAAGTGAAAGCAAAAAAGCAGAACAGCAAAAAAGAAAAGAGGAGCAAAAAGTCTGAGGAAACTCTAAGAGAGCTTTGTGACAACATGAAGAAAAACAATATCCGCATAATAGGGGTTCCTGAAGGAGAGGAGAAAGAACAAGAGATAGAGAACCTGATTGAAGAAATTGTAGCTGAAAATTTCCCTAAATTAATGCAGAAAAGAGTCATATAGGTTCAAGAAGCAGAGTGAACCCCATTAAAAAAGAACCCAAAGAGACCTACACCAAGACACATCATAATCAAAATACCAAAGCTCAGAGATAAATAAAGAATACTAAAAGCAGCAAGAGAAAAACAGTCAATTACCTAAAAAGGAGCCCCCATAAGGATGACATACTACTTTTCAACAGAAACACTTGAGGCCAGACGGAAATGGCAAGAAATATTCAAAGTATTGTGGAACAAGAACCTACAACCAAGACTTCTTTATTCAGCAAAGCTATCGTTTAAAATTGAAAGAGAAATAAAAAGCTTCCCAGACAAAAAACAAAAAGCAAAAAACAAACAAACAAAAAACTCAAGGAATTCATCACAACCAAACCAGTGCTGCAAGAAATGTTAAGGGTCTGCTGAAGATAGAACAAAGTGGGAAAAAAACCTAGTAAAAGAGAAGTATAGATTTAAAAAAAAAATGGCAATAAACAACTACATATTAGAAATAATGTAAATGGATTAAATGTAAATGGATTAAATACTCCAATCAAAAGACATAGGGTAGCTGAATGGATAAGAAAACAAGACCTGTACATATGCTGTCTACAGGAGACTCATTGCAAAACAAAAGATACACATAGACTGAAAGTAAAAGGATGGAAAAAAAGATTTCATGCAAATGGAAATGAAAAAAAGCTGGGGTAGCAATACTTATATCTGACAAAATGGACTTGAAAACAAAGAATATAGTAAGAGATAAAGAAGGCCACTACATAATGATAAAGGGAGCAATCCAACAGGAAGATATAACTATTATAAATATCTACACACCTAATATAGGAGCACCTAAATATATAAAGCAAACTTTAATGAACATAAAAGGTGAGATTAACAGCAATACTATAATAGTAGAGGATTTACATACCCTGCTAACATCACTGGATAGATCTTCAAGAAAGAAAATTAATAAAGAAACAGCATTATTAAGGGTCACACTAGATCAACTGGATTTAATAAATATCTTCAGAACTTTTCATCCTAAAGTAGTAGAATATACATTTTTTTCAAGTGCTCATGGTACATTCTCTAGAATAGACCATATGTTAGAGCATAAAATGAGCCTCAACAAATTTAAGAAGATTGAAATATCAAGCATCTTCTCTGATCACAATGGCATAAAACTAGAAATCAACTACATTAGAAAAATTGAAAAACACTCAAACACTTGGAAACTAAACAACATGTTATTAAATAACAAATTGGTCAACAATGAAATCAAGGAAGAAATAAAAAAATTCCTTAAAACAAATGAAAATGAACATATGTCAACTCAAAATTTATGGGACATAGCAAAAGCAGTCCTGAGAGGGTAGTTCATAGCATTACAGGCACACCTTAAGAAGCTAGAAAAAGCCCTGGCCGGTTGGCTCAGTGGTAGAGCGTCAGCCTGGTGTGCAGGGGACCCGGGTTAGATTCCCGGCCAGGGCACACAGGAAAAGCACCCATTTGCTTCTCCACCCCCGCCCCCCCTCCTTCCTCTCTGTCTCTCTCTTCCCCTCCCGCAGCGAGGCTCCATTGGAGCAGAGATGGCCCAGGCGCTGGGGATGGCTCCTTGGCCTCTGCCCCAGGCGCTAGAGTGGCTCTGGTCGCAGCAGAGCGATGCCCCCTGTTGGGCAGAACGTCGCCCCTGGTGGGCGTGCCAGGTGGATCCCGGTCGGGCGCATGTGGGAGTCTGTCTGTCTCTCCCTGTTTCCAGCTTCAGAAAGAAAAAGAAAAAAAAAAAAAAGAAGCTAGAAAAAGCTCAAATAAACAACTTAAACCTGCAACTAAAAGAACTAGAAAAAGAACAGCAAGTAAAGTCCAAAGGAAGTAGAAGGAAGGAAATAATAAAAATCAGAGCATAAATAAATGACATAGAGGCTAAAAAAAATACAGAGAATCAATGAAACCAAGAGCTGGTTCTTTGAAAAGGTAAACAAGATAGATGAACCTTTAACCAGACTCACCAAGAAAAAAAGAGAGAGGACTCAAATAAATAAAAGTAGAAATAAGAGTGGAGAAG
Organism: Saccopteryx bilineata; assembly: GCF_036850765.1. Taxonomy (NCBI): domain Eukaryota; kingdom Metazoa; phylum Chordata; class Mammalia; order Chiroptera; family Emballonuridae; genus Saccopteryx; species Saccopteryx bilineata. The sequence continues at coordinate 171,757,572 of NC_089495.1, forward strand.
TAACAACTGACACAGTAGAAATACAAAGGATTGTAAGAAAATACTATGAGGAAATGTATGCCAAAAAAATAGATAACCTAGGTGAAATGGACAAATTTCTTGAAAATTATAATCTCTCAAAAATCAATCTGGAAGAATCAGAAAACCTGAATAGACTGATTACAACAAATGAGATCAAAACAGTTGTCAAAAAACCCCCAAGAAACAAAAGCCCTGGGCTCGATGGCTTCACAGGTGAATTCTACCAAACATTCAAAAAACTCTTATCTTTCTCAAGCTATTTCAAAAAATTCAAGAGGAGGAAAGACTTCCAAGCTCCTTTTATGAGGCAAGCATAATTCTGATTCCAAAATCAGGCAAAGACAATACAAAAAAAACAAACAATAAACTATAGGCCAATATCCTTGATGAATTTAGATGCTAAAATTCTCAACAAAATATTAGCAAACTGGATCCAGCAATACATGAAAAAGTTATACATCATGATCAAGTGGGACTTATTCTCAGGAGGCAAGGCTGGTACAATATTCACAAATCAATTAATGTGATTTATCACATAAACAAAAGGAAGGAGAAACACCACATGATAATATCAGTAGGTGCAGAAAAGGCATTTGATAAAATCCAGCACCCATTTATGATAAAAATTCTCAGCAAAGTGGGAATACAGGAAACATACCTCAACATAATAAAAGCCATCCATGACAGACCCACAGCCAACATCATACTCAATGGACAAAATTTAAAAGCAATTCTCTTAAGGAACAAGGCAGGGGTGCCCCCTTTCACCACTCTTACTCAACACAATTCTGGAAGTCAGACACAGCAATCAGACAAGAAGAAGAAATAAAAGGCATCCAAATTGGAAAAGAAGGAAAACTATCATTATTTGCTGATGATATGATACTGTACATAGAAAACCCTAAAGTTGCAGTCAAGAAACTACTGGACCTGATAAATGAATTCAGCAAGGTGGCAGGACATAAAATTAATACTGAGAAATCAGAGGGTTTTTATACATCAACAATGAACTGTCAGAAAAAGAAATTAAGAAAACAATCCCCTTCATTATTGCAACAACAAAAAATATAAAGTACCTAGGAGTAAATTTAACCAAGGAGGTTAAAGACTTGTACTAGGAAAATTATAAAACATTGATAAAAGAAATCAAGGAAGATACAAACAAGTAGAAGCATATACCATGTTCATGATTAGGAAGAATAAACATCATTAAAATGTCTTTATTACCCAAAGCAGTTTATAAATTCAATGCAATTCCTATTAAAATACCAATGACATACTTCAAAGATATAAAACAAATATTCTAAAAATTCATATGGAAACAAAAAAAAGAATACAAATAGCTTCAGCAATCTTGAAAAGGGCAAATAAAGTGGGTGGTATCACACTTTCTGATATCAAGTTATACTACAAGGCCATCGTACTCAAAACAGCTTAGTACTGCCGTAAGAGCAGGCACATAGATCAATGGAACAGAACAGAGAACCCAGAAATCAAGCCGCACCGTTATGGTCAATTGATATTTGACAAAGGAGCTAAGAGCATACAATGGAGAAAAGAGAGTTTCTTTAACAAATGGTGTTGGAAATATTGGACAGCTAACTGCAGAAAAATGAAACTAGACCAACAGCTTACACCATTCACAAAAATAAACTCAAAATGGATTAAAAACTTAAATGTAAGTTGTGAAACCATAAGCATCTTAGAAGAGAACATACACAATAAGCTCTCTGACATTACTTGCAGCAATATATTTGCTGATTTATCTCCACAGGCAAGGGAAATAAAGGAAATGATAAACAAATGGGACTATATCAAACTAAAAAGCTTTTGCACAGCTAAAGGCAATATGAACAAAATAAAAAGACAAACCACACAATGGGAGAACATATTCAACAATACATCTGATAAGGGGTTAATAACCAAAATGTATAAAGAACTTGTAAAACTCAACACCAGGAAGATAAACAATCCAATAAAAAAATGGACAAAAGAAATGAATAGATGCTTCTCCAAAGAGGACATACAAGTGGCCAATAGGTATATAAACAAATGCTCAACATCATTAATTGTAAGGTTGGTGGGCAATGGGGGAAGGTCACGTGAGGAACCACCTTGGAAACTTTGGCTGGAACTGCCCACATCCATGCTGGTCAAAAGAAACTTCCCAGGAGTCCTTTGGCAAAAAGCAACGACCATCTGTCAGCCAATGACATTTCGCCACATCATATTACCTCGACCACCCTAAAGGACCCTTTAAATTTGCCCCATGTGGTTTCCTCCGTGCGATTTCTCTAGCTCATCTCATGGACTAGAGAGCTGTGCCCAAGATGCACTCTGAATAAAGCTTTTGTTATTCCACACTTGGTAAATACACCCTTCTTTTTTCCTTGGGGGGCAGTGGGGAGGATACCTTAAATTTGGTGCCAAAACCCAGGAGGAGTTGAAGCCTGCTGGGGCCACTCCTCTCCTCTTCCCTTTCAAGGAAGAACCAGGATCTCTGACTTTCCATCCACTTCGGCACACGGTGTGGTAAGTCCCCTGCCTCCAGCCTCCCCTCAGTTCTTTTTTTTTTTGTATTTTTCCGAAGCTGGAAACGGGGAGAAACAGTCAGACAGACTCCCGCATGTGCCCGACCGGGATCCACCCGGCACGCCCACCAGGGGGCGACGCTCTGCCCCTCTGGGGCATCGCTCTGTTGCGACCAGAGCCACTCGAGCGCCTGGGGCAGAGGCCAAGGAGCCATCCCCAGCGCCCGGGCCATCTTTGCTCCAATGGAGCCTCGATGTGGGAGGGGAAGAGAGAGACAGAGAGGAAGGAGAGGGGGAGGGGTGGAGAAGTAGATGGGTGCTTCTCCTGTGTGCCCTGGCCGGGAATCGAACCTGGGACCCCTTGCACGCCAGGCCGATGCTCTACCACTGAGCCAACCAGCCAGGGCCTCCCCTCAGTTCTTTACACAGAGACTCTCTGTCTGTAATCGCAGCTGTGTCAGGGACCTCTTATCCGTTCTGAGTGCGTTGTGCCCGTGGAGATGTCCCAGTCACTCCCACTCTACCTAACCATTCGGTGGCCAGAGATGAGTTGCGGGACACCAATTCTCATCTCTGATCACTCCAAGTTCTGAGGGTGGCCATAGAGGCACAGGAATCTAAACCTGATCCAAAAACTCTCCTGGAGTGCTTTATCTGATAGATACATGAATTCCAAACTGCCTACTTGATGTTCCACTTATCTGCCAGACCTCACCCTTACTGGACTATTGCCCCTGAGACAGAAGAATTCCAAGAAGCTGGCAAACCCCCCAAGGAGGAACATTCTGGACATACCAGAACTTTTGCCTCAGTATCCCCTCAGGCTCTCCCAAACACTATATAATTTGCCCCTAGTCTGTAACTGGTGCTCTTCTCCCCGGGAGAAGTGCCCTGCAGGATTCCTTTCTTCCTTTCAATAAAGCCTGTGACTCTGGTCTTTTCAGACTCCGATGGATTCCAACTTTTTGGTGCCGAAATCTGGGACAGGGCACTAAATGCCTGGATGATCCCTCTTTGCCATCCAAACTTACAACCAGGGAAGCAATGGGCAGTGGCAGCTCATCCCGGGCTTACTCCCTGATTCTGTTTGGATGTGAAATTGTAGGTTGATTGGCCAGCAGTCTAACACTGTCCTGAACCCCTGCTGGACCAGAAGGTAAGAAGTTTCTCCCTCCCCCTTTCCCAGTTGACCTCCAAATTTCTCTCTAAAACACCCCTTCCTGGATGGATGGTTTTGACTTCTGACCCCATATCTACGGGTGGTCTGCCTCTACTCCTCTACTGGACTTCTATGAATGTCTAGACATGCATAGCCAGGCCACTCTCCTATATCCTGGGATCTCAGCCTTGGGGTGATGACCTCTTGTCTGAAACTCTCTTTCTATGGAGATTTTCTCCTCTCGGAACTGTGACTGAAGGCGGGGACGTCCCCTTCTCTCACCAGTCTCCTCTACTGTGGGCTCCTCCCAGTCCAAACTGTCCAGCCAGACTCCCCTCACAACATGGGCTCCTCCCAATCTCAGGCCTCAGAGACTACTCCTCTACTCCTTTGGGAATCCTCTACTCCTTCAGGACTCCTCTACTCCTTTGGGACTCACCCTACTCTCTGAGGTTCACAGTTTGGGAGGTTTCTACTCTGAGCGGCTAGCTTCTATGGACTTTCTCAAAAGTCTAGGCGCCCAGCCAGTTTGCTTTCTATTACTATTACAATATCCTATGAGATCTTGACAACTTTTGCAACCGATGGGGAGGGCATCAGAAATTCCTTACGTGCAGGCTTTTCTTCTCCCTTCTCTCCTGTCCTTAATTTCTGTGCCTTCTGTTCTACACACAGGCTGTTTTTGGCCAGAGAAACCTCACCTAAAACCTCTGCTCCTAATCTTTCCTTCTCCGCAGACTCCCAACTCTCTCCTTCTCCTGCTTGACCCCTGAGGGCACCCTTGTCTCAGGACCCCTCTCTGGTCCCTCTGCAAATCTTTTCCACTCAAGTCTCTTCCCTCCAAGAGCCCCCTCCCTTCTCCACTATGTTCTTCATCCCCTCCCCCCTTCTTAGAAGCTGTGGCTTTGGCTGCTGTGCCTGTCTCTTCTCTGACCTCTCCTCCCTTCTTATAAACTGCAGTTCTGCCTGTCTCTTCTCTAACCCCTCCTCTCTTTTTACAAACTGTGACTGTGCCTCTTTCCTCCTCGCCCCTTCCCTCTCCTCAGAGCTCTAAATCTTTTTTTGACTCCTCTGACCACTTGGAACCACACCAGTACTTTACCCTCCTCCTCCTCCTCCTCCTCCTCCTGCAGATTCTGACCCTCCTTCTTTCCATACAGCTATTTATGCTGTCCATCCGTCTGCCTTCTTTCTTCCTCCCCTCTATGCTGGCAACTCCCTGTCATCTCAAAAAACTTAAAAAAGCAGAATTGTATATTAAGCTATGTGAGTAAGTAATCCGTCTTGTCTCTTTGTTTGTCAGAAAATATCTCTAGTATAATTTTAATTGAAACAAGTAAAGCATGCTCATTTAAATCTCTTACTTTATAATTTGTATATGAAGTCTATGTTTAATGTGTAACTGTGTCTGTTTCTAAGGCCTTAAACCAATAATTACCCACCTCTTAAACCAGGCTTACTCATCCCATGGACTCTCCCTGCAATACCCCCAATCCTTTCTGTTCGAAAACCTTCAGGAGTTTATCGCCTTATACAAGATTTACATCTAATCAATGAGGCTGTAATTCCCCTCCATCCAGTAGTCCCTAATCTCTACAGGTCCTAGACCTTAAGAATGCCTTCTTTACCATTCCTCTACACCCTGACTCTTACTATGTGTTTGCCTTTACGTGGACTGTCTTACCCCAGGGGATCAAAAACAGCCCACACCTGTTTCGGCAAGTACTAGCTCAGGATTTAGCAGCATGCAATCTCAAAACTAGTACTCTCTTACAATATATAAATAACCTACTCCTCTGAAGCCCCCCCCCGCCTGTTTTAAGGAGACACACTGCCACCCTTCTTAACTGCCTCACTGTGAAGGGATATCATGTCTTCTCTGCTAAGGCTCAACTTCATTCTCTCTCCATGGTCTTATCTGGGCATTGCCTTAACCCCTACTACATGAAGTCTCACCCTAAATCTAACTCAAACCCTCCGCAATCTCCATCCACCTACCACCACAAACCAAATCCTTTCTCTCCTCAGTCCAATAGGCTTTTTTAAACACTGGATTCCCAATTTTGCTCTCTTAGTCAAGCCTCCCAGTGAGATCTTCTGAGCATGGCTTTTAAGGTTTATAATGGCCAAAGAAGTAACAAAAAAGGCAAATAAGGCCCAAAAGAAATCAGGAAATACCAGCTTTTGGCATACGCTCTAAAGCAGTGGTTCTCAACCTTTCAAATGCCGTGACCCCGCAATACAGTTCCTCATGTTGTGGTGACCCCAAACCAAAAAATAATTTTGGTGGCTACTTCATAACTGTAATTTTGCTACAGTTATGATTCGGAATGTAAATACCTGATATGCATTATGTATTCTCATTGCCTCTCCGCCTCCTAGGCTTCTGTCCTCCGGCGCTTGATGCACCCGCCCACTGATGACATCAGCAAGCACCGGACACACGTAATGCGCTGCTATGGATGAGCAGCCACGCTGCTATGGACTGTGGAGCGTTCCCCCCACTTCCCTTACCCCTTAGGCCCCGGACGGATGATGCAATCACATCTGCGCATGACCACAGGCATTCAGTTTGGAATGCACGTCCATAACAGTGTGCATTCAAGCTGAATAGTGCTGCTGCAGATGGTAGCGTGGCTTCTCAGTGGCTAAAACCATTGGAAATATGTATTTTCTGATGGCTTTAGGCGACCCCTGTGTTTTGGTCATTTGACCCCCGCCAGGGTCACGACCCACAGGTTGAGAACCGCTGCTCTAAAGGCTCCAGTGCCCTAAAGGGCTTTGTAGGATTCTATCAGGGCCCTACTTCAAGAGTGGAAGAAAGGTCATTGAACTGAAGCCTACCAGGCTTCCCGGCCCCATCAAGGAACACACCTGTGCTGTGGAAAGAGGGACATGAGAAGGTAAGCTGCCCCCTTGCCCCATGGAGGGAGGGTTCAGTATCTTCTAGCCCTGCTCCAGCTACCTGTGACCTGACCTTGTCCAACATACTGGGAATTGCCACTGGAGGCCTAAGGACATCGTTCAGGAGCCTAAGGTATTTCTTCCAAGTTGCAGATAAACTGATCTCATTTCTTGTAAACACAAGGGCCATCTACTATGCCTTGCTTGAATATTTGAGTTTTATTTATCCCTCAAAAATCTCTACTGTGGGTATTGACAGTTTGATTTTGTTACTTTATTTAATGTGCAGTGTCTCTGTTATTCCTCTTGTCTCAATGCCCCATGCCTATTGTAGGCTGGGTCCTGCTGCTAATCCCAGCTTGAAGCAGTGGTCACTAGGACTTACACTCTAACTGCAAGGTATAAAAATGTAATCACCCTTTCCCTAAGTACTTGCAGGATTTACAGGTTACTCAGCAAACTGTTCAAAGACTGTCCAAGAGGCACTTCCAGCATTACATCATCCAAGGACTGACTTTCACATGGACAGGTCCACACACTGTAATCCTGACAACTCACTCTCACTGCACCTTTCAACCTACCTCACCCAATCAGGGACTTTCTACTCATATGGGACCAACACCTATATGTGTCTCCTTAATAATTGGACAGAAACCTGTACCCTAATCTATCTCACCCCAAATATCAACCTAATCCCACCCTATGAGCCTCTTTCAATTCCTAGTACACTACCCATCAATCTAAGGACCAAACGAACTATACAGGTAATTTCTCTTCTTGTTGCTTTAGGAATGTCTACAAAAGTAGGTCTAGGGGCAGGGGGACTGGCCACTTCCCTTTTTTATTCCTACTCTCTCTCTCTCTCTCTCTCTGAAGCCCAGTGAATTCGTATACATGGAATCAGTGGTTTCACACAAACTGAGTGTCTTGACTATTGCCTTTTATTAGTCCACTCACTCTCCTATTTATTTTTCTAACTTTTGGACCCTGCCTCTTACATTTGTTCACTAGTCTTACAGAACCACAAGCAGACCTTCGCCAATCAGAAAACTGGAAAAATCTACCTAACCCTACACACCAACCCTGAAACCTGCCCTCGTGAAACAAAAAATCTGAAACCTTATATCAGCAAACCTCCTAAATCCTATCTTTCAACCCCTACAGGTCTCCTAACCCTAATGCTCTCCCATATCCCTGAAGAACTAGGAGAATAAATAGCAACCACCTCTTAATGCTTCTCAGTCTTTTTTCCCTTCACATAGTAAGGGAACAAGATTGCTGGGTCTTCTTGGCTAAAGAAGAGCCTACAAACGGACATGAAACATTTCTTTTAGCTCAAGCCATCTGCTCTCTCCAGGGCTGCCAGAAAAAAAATATCTCTAACTTTACCATGGAAGAACTTTTACCCCCCTGCTATACAACCCCCCCCCCCTATTTCTGAATTCCTGATCTCCAAATGCTTGCCTCTATCTTTATCAAGTTCCTACAGGCCTGGATGAGAGAAATCTCTAGGATTACGTACAATCAAATGCTCTTACACTCCTATTCCCCAATACCCCAAGGAGAACTTCACAAGGGAAATATCAAATAGGTAGGGATGAGAGAAGGAAGAAGCCACCCCTCAGCCTGAGAAGTTTCCTCCTGAATGTTCTCAAAACCCCCTTCCTTTTAAACCACACATATTTAGTCCTTCTAAAACTTACACCAACAGGTTCCCTGTCTCTAAAAATCTCCACATGTCCTCCCATTCGAGAGGAACCAGACCAGCACATCTCATGAGGCTCATCCAGGAAACCATGTATCACCATGTCACTCTGTCCACTTGGCACTTGCAGCAAGCAACTAACAATTATTACCTCGCAAGGTTTTTTTTACTTCCTCACTCAGGTTTTCGAAGACATTGCCTGATTCAGACCTCACAGCATGAAAATTGATGACTTCCTTAACTGGATGGGGAACTTGGCTTGGCAAGGTTCTTTTCTTGAGTTCTCTCCAGAAAAAGCAATAATTTTCCAATTTTTTATCCTCTTTCTCCTTGTCACCCCTCACCATATATTATAAAATTAATAACTGCCTTTCTTTTATATGTAACCACAGAGTTGAGAAATGATAGATACGTGAATTCCAAACTACGCTCTTGATGTTCTGCTTATCTGTCAGACCTCACCCTTACTGGAGTATCGCCCCTGAGACAGAGGAATTCCAAGAAGCTGGCAAGCCCCCCAAGGAGGAACATTCCGGACATACCAGAACTTTTGCCTCAGTATCCCCTCAGGCTTTCCCAAACACTATATAATTTGCCCCTAGTCTGTAACTGGTGCTCTTCTCCCCTGGAGAAGTGCTCTGCAGGGTTCCTTTCTTCCTTTCAATAAAGCCTGTTACTCTGGTCTTTTCGGATTCCCATGGATTCCAACATTATCCAAAATCTCTCCCTCCCTAAAGAAGAAGAAACTGTTCTTTTTCTCCACTGTGGCCAGGCCACAGAACCCACTGGATAATCGAACCAGGTGGCCTCCTGAAGGGACTTTCGATTTTAACATCCTCACCAATTTATCGCCAAAAGAACTTAGAACTGGTTAGAGATCCCTTACATTCAGGGCTTCTAGTATTTGCGCTCCCATCCTAATCTCTGTGCAGCCTGTTCTACGCGCAGGCCCTTTTTGGCCAGAGAAACCTCCACTCCTGATTTTTCCTCCTTCACCTACCCCCTTGAGGAACTCTCACCCTCTCCTGCCTGACCCCTAGGGGTGCCTCTCCCTAGGGACCCCTCTCTGGTCCCTCTGCAAACCTCTTCCGCTTGGTCTGTTCCCTCCAGGAAGCCCCCTTCCCTGCCGGCTAGGGGCCCCTCCCTTCTCTACTATGTTCTTAAGCCCCTCCCTCATCATGCCCTCTTCCACCAGGCATTGGCCCTCATGCTGGTTTGCAGGGCTCATGACCCCATGGCCCAACCCCAGTTTTCTTGCAGGAAGGCCTGGCCATGTTCTGCCTCTGGCTCTGGCATTTCCTGCTGGATCTGGGTGCCGGGCTCCCCAGGAGCCCCCCTCCTCTTATTCTCAGACCCCCAAGCCCCTATCTAGGACCTTTGAACATGGCATTTAGGGTTTTTAATGGTTGGGAGGAAAAGGCCAAGGCTGTTCACCAGGCCTGCATGCAGCAGAAGGTGACACTCCAAACCCAGGCTCTTGTGGCTGCCCTAAGGCCAGCAACAGGGGCAAGGCACAGAAGGTACCCAACCCAAGTCTGGGCTGCAAAGAGGATCCCCACCAGGACCTTGCTTTAAATGTGGCAAGGAGGGTCATTGATCCCACCAGTGCCCCTGCCTGAGGCCACCCACTAAGCCCTGCCCTAACTGCAAGCAGCCCAGTCACTGGCAGAGTGATTTCCCCTTTTGGGCAACAGGCTCATTCTTGGTGCCTCTACATGGAGGACAAGCCACCCAAATGGGAGGCCAAGCCAGCCAGGCAGGCTCATTGCTCGAACTCCTAGGCCTCATGGACAACTGACGTGGCCCGGATTCCAAGACCCCCCTTTACCCTTGCTGAGCCCCAGATAATGTTGCAGGTAGCGGTTCCCTCACAGCTCTCGGTTATAGGAGTGAATGGGACCCCTTCTTTTCCTATTTGCACACCGCTCCTGACATGCAGTTTCACCTCAAGCTTTCCCCCATGCAGGACCACTGGCAGTCAGAATGACTGGGCCCTACCCGTCTCCGGCTCACCAAAAGGACTGCATCTGCAAAGTTTCTCGAGTCATAGTCAAACTGCTATTCCTCACGACTCCCCTCAAAGCCACCACCTTCCAACTTCCAACCTTCCATGACGCCCCTAAACAGCAGGAAGTAGCCAGACAAATAGTGGCACCCCTATCTAACATAAAAGGTTGGAATGTAAGGTTGGTGGGCAATGGGGGAAGGTCACGTGAGGAAGCAGACCTGGGAACTTTGGCTGGATCCGCCCACACCCATGTGTGCCAAAAGAAACTTCCCAGGAGTTCTTTGGAAAAAAGCAACCGTCTGTCAGCCAATAACATTTTGCTATGTCATATTACCTCGACCACCCTAAACGACCCTTTAAATTTCCCCCACATGGTTTCCTCCACGCAATTTCTCTGGCTCATCTCACGGACCAGAGAGCTCTGCCCAAGATGCACTCTGAATAAAGCTTTTGTTATTCCACACTCGGTAAATATGCCCTTCTTTCTTTCTTTGGGGGGAGGGGGGATGCCTTACACTAATCATTAAAGAAATGCAAATTAAAACCACAATGAGGGATGACGCCAGAGTAATGGCGGGGTAGGAAGCGATACCGATAAATCTCCCCCAAAACTCAACAAGATCTTCAACCAGAAACAGAAAAACCTATACTTGGAGCTTCCAGATGCTTCGCAATACACCCAAAGGTATGATTGAGTGAAAAATTGGCTAAATATATAACCAAACCCCGAAGGAAATAGGGAGTAAGAAATGCTCCGCCTTCCTCACTAACCTAAACAGGGCGGCTTTCTCTGGTAACTGTGAATATAGAAACTGAGGCGGGCAAAGGGGGTGAATAGATCCAGGCTGCGACACAAACGGCTGAACCAGGCTGTGGCACGGAGATCCAAGCTGAGGAAAATCTGATCCTGTGGCAACCCGGGCAATACAAGCTAACACTTGCGCCAAACCCAAACAAAGAAAGACAAGTGGAGCGGCCATTTTACCCGGTCTCCTGGTCGGTGCGCAGTTAGTGGGCGAGAATTTCTTCCTAGGCCCCGAGAGTGGGTGCCCGTGTTGCCCCACGGAGAGGCAGGGTCAGAGGCCTTTCTGTGGGCCGAGGGCAGAGTCTCTGGGCAGCCCCAGCGCCCTGGGAAAGCCACGCACGGGAGGGAGCGAGAAATAATTCCAACGGTGGAGATTTTCCGTGCTGGAGGGTGTTTCACTCAGAGGGAAACGTCGCCGGCCTCATATCCTGGTTTGTGCGCGCAGATAAGGAGTGAGCGATTCCTCCGAGTGCCTCCGCAGTGCGCGCCCGTGTTATCGCACAGAGGGGCAGAGTCAGGGGCCTTTGTGTGGGCCAAAGCGGAATCTCGGGCCGCCTCAGCGCCTTGCAAAAGCCGCGCACGGGGACGGAGCGAGACTCAATTCCAACGCTGCAACTTTTCCCTGCGGTTGGGGGTTTCACTCAGAGCGTGAGACTGATGGCCGGATATCCTGGTCGCAGACAGTGAGTGAGAGTTTCCTCCAAGCACCCCGGAAGTGGGCGCCCGCTTGTGTTACCGGACAGAGTGGCAGAGCCAGAGGTCTTTGAGTGGGCGGAAAGCCCACCTGATTATGCTAGCAGCTCTGACTGACTGAGCCTTACCCAGAGCCCTGTGCTGAGTGGAAATAGAGTGGGGAGTTGCCAGCTCTTTGAGCCTCTTACTATCCAGGCAGAGGCAGCAGCAACCCCATAGCTGGATTATCAGGCTACTAATTGAGGAAGGAAAGACTAGGAGAAAGGCTCCAGGAACACGGACTCTCTCACTGTCGGAGCCTATAAATGCTAATGAGCTTCGACTGCCAACGAGACTAAAGCACAATACATGACATTGCCATAGAGACTTATCAACTGCAAACCTCTACCTGAGTGTGCCAAAGGGGCAGAACCTGGGGTACAGAGTCACCGACCAGGAAGAGGGAGAGAAAAGAAAAAGCAAGAAGATAACCTCTCAAAATCAAGAATAATCTGCAGACTTTATAACCTATCCCATTTTATTATATTTGTTCGTTTGTTTCTCTTATCTTCATTCTTGATACTTTTTTTCCTCCTCCAATTTGGCTGATTAACTCTCTACCGGTCTTACTCTCTCCTCTCCTTGAACTACACTACCCATAAGTGTTACATCTCCCATTATCTTTTCTCTTCCCTTCCTTTCTCTCTATGAGGATTGCACTCTAAAACCCTTAACTCTCTCTCTCTCTCTCTCTCCTTTCTTTTTTCTTCTTTTAGTGGTCCCCTCTTTTTTTCTCTCTCTCTCTTTCTTTCCCCCCTCTATATTAGTTTCTTCCTTTCTCCTTTACATCTCCTCTCATTCAAACCTCAATAACAAACAGATTATCTTATCTGGGACTCAAACTTATGTTTGTGGCATTTTGGGGGGTTTTTACTTCACCTTTTTAACTCACTAGCAGTGCTCCCATCCCTGGCTCTCCATTTTATCTAGTTCTTGTTCCACTAAATACAATAGTAATTTTTTAATTTGTCCCCCCATTTTTCCATTTTCCTCTTATTCCTCTCATCATAACTCTTAGACAACCAACACCTAAAAGCAAATCATTTTATTCTTGACCCAAATTTTTTCCTTATTTGCTTTTTGTGGGTCCATACACTCTTTTTTTTTCTTTTTTCTTTTTTTTTTTTTGCCCCTTTATTTCTTTTCCCCAATTCAGGCCCTCCATCACAGGCATTGTTTGTTATAATTCACAGTCCACCACAAGATTTTCTCAAGAAAGAGAAGAGAGGAGAGGAGAGGAAAAAAGGAGGGGGGAAATAATTTCCTTTTTTTAAAAATTTTTATTTTATTGTATTTTTCTTTATTTCATTATTAATTTTTTTTTAAAAAAAACAACTCTTTTCGATTTTTTTTTATTATTTTTTTTAACTTTTTATTCTTTATTAAATCTCATTAATACTATCAACAAAACCACCCTCAGATGCCATTAAGGAAGAGAAAATTGAATATCATGGATACAAAAGAAAGAGAGGTAACACAGCTAGATGAGGAAAAATCTATGGAGAAAAAATTTAATATATTGGAAACCTTGGAGCTAAATGACAGAGAATTCAAGATAGAAATCCTAAAAATCCTCCGAGATATACAAGAAAACACAGAAAGGCAATTTAGGGAGCTCAGAAAACAACTCAATGAACACAAAGAATATATATCCAAGGAAATTGAAACTATAAAAACAAATCAAACAGAGATGAAAAACTCAATTCACGAGCTGAAAAACGAAGTAACAAGCTTAGCTAATAGAACAGGTCAGATAGAAGAGAGGATTAGTGAAATAGAAGACAAGCAACTTGAGGCACAACAGAGAGAAGAAGAAAGAGACTCAAAAATTAAAAAAAATGAGATAGCCCTACAAGAATTATCTGACTCCATCAAAAAGAATAACATAAGAATAATAGGTATATCAGAGGGAGAAGAGAGAGAAAATGGAATGGAGAACATACTCAAACAAATAATAGATGAGAACTTCCCAAGCCTGTGGAAAGAACTAAAGCCTCAAGTTCAAGAAGCAAACAGAACTCCAAGTTTTCTTAACCCCAACAAACCTACTCCAAGGCATATCATAATGAAATTGACACAAACCAACAGCAAAGAAAAAATTCTCAAGGCAGCCAGGGAAAAGAAGAATACAACATATAAAGGAAGGCCCATTAGATTATCATCAGATTTCTCAGCAGAAACTCTACAAGCTAGAAGAGAGTGGACCCCAATATTTAAAGTCCTGAAAGAGAGGAACTTTCAGCCACGAATACTATACCCATCAAAGCTATCCTTCAAATATGAAGGAGAAATAAAAACATTCACAGATACAGAAAAGATGAGGGAATTTATCATCAGAAAACCCCCACTCCAGGAATTACTAAAGGGGGTTCTCCAATCAGATACAAAGAACAAAAAAAAAAACAGAGCCACAAGTAAAAGCTCCAAGAAGAGCACAATAAAACCAAATTTAAACTGTGACAACAACAAAAAGAAAGAGGGGGAGAAGATGGAGATTAACAGTAGCAAAGGACGATGGAGTGCAAAAGTACTCACAAAATAGTTCGCTACAATGAACAGGGTAGGGACCCTTTTCATTACTCAAAGGTAATCACCATTGAAAAACCACCACAGAAGCACATGAGAGAAAAAAGATAGCAACAGAGGAAAGATGTATGGAATACAACCAAATAAAAGCAAAAGATAGAAAAACGAAAGAGAAGGATCAAACAAGACACAAAACTAACAGAAAGCAAGATATAAAATGGCAATAGGGAACTCACAAGTATCAATAATTACACTAAATGTAAATGGATTAAACTCACCAATAAAAAGGCACAGAGTAGCAGAATGGATTAAAAAAGAAAATCCAACTGTATGCTGCCTACAGGAAACTCATCTAAGTAACAAGGATAAAAACAAATTCAAAGTGAAAGGCTGGAAAACAATACTCCAAGCAAATAACATCCAAAAAAAAGCAGGTGTAGCAATACTCATATCGTATAATGCTGACTACAAGACAGGAAAAGTACTCAGAGACAAAAATGGTCATTTCATAATGGCTAAGGGGACACTGAATCAAGAAGACATAACAATTCTTAATATATATGCACCAAACCAAGGAGCACCAAAATATATAAGACAGCTACTTATCGATCTTAAAACAAAAACTGACAAAAATACAATCATACTTGGAGACCTCAATACACCGCTGACGGCTCTAGATCGGTCATCCAAACAGAGAATCAACAAAGACATAGTGGCCTTAAACAAAACACTAGAGCACCTGGATATGATAGACATCTACAGGACATTGCATCCCAAAGTGACTGAGTATACATTTTTCTCCAGTGTACATGGATCATTCTCAAGAATTGACCATATGTTGGGCCACAAAAACAACATCAGCAAATTCAGAAAAATTGAAGTTGTACCAAGCATATTTTCTGATCATAAAGCCTTGAAACTAGAATTCAACTGCAAAAAAGAGGAAAAAAATCCCACAAAAATGTGGAAACTAAACAACATACTTTTAAAAAATGAATGGGTCAAAGAAGAAATAAATGCAGAGATCAAAAGATATATACAGACTAATGAAAATGACAATACGACATATCAGAATCTATGGGATGCAGCAAAAGCAGTGATAAGAGGGAAGTTCTTATCACTTCAGGCATATATGAACAAACAAGAGAGAGCCCAAGTGAACCACTTTACTTCCCACCTTAAGGAACTAGAAAAAGAAGAACAAAGACAACCCAAAACCAGCCGAAGAAAGGAGATAATAAAAATCAGAGCAGAAACAAATGAATTAGAGAACAGAAAAACTATAGAAAAAATTAATAGGACAAGGAGCTGGTTCTTTGAAAAGATCAACAAAATTGACAAACCCTTGGCAAGACTTACCAAGGAAAAAAGAGAAAGAACTCATATAAACAAAATCCAAAATGAAAGAGGAGAAATCACCACAGACACCGTAGATATACAAAGAATTATTGTAGAATACTATGAAAAACTTTATGCCACTAAATTCAACAACCTAGAAGAAATGGATAAATTCCTAGAACAATACAACCTTCCTAGACTGAGTCAAGAAGAAGCAGAAAGCCTAAACAGACCTATCAGTAGAGAAGAAATAGAAAAAACCATTAAAAACCTCCCCAAAAATAAAAGTCCAGGCCCTGACGGCTATACCAGCGAATTTTATCAAACATTCAAAGAAGACTTGGTTCCTATTCTACTCAAAGTCTTCCAAAAAATTGAAGAAGAAGCAATACTTCCAAACACATTTTATGAGGCCAACATAACCCTCATACCAAAACCAGGCAAGGATGGCACAAAAAAAGAAAACTACAGACCAATATCTCTAATGAATACAGATGCTAAAATACTAAACAAAATACTAGCAAATCGAATACAACAACATATTAAAAAAATAATACATCATGATCAAGTGGGATTCATCCCAGAATCTCAAGGATGGTTCAACATACGTAAAACGGTTAATGTAATACACCATATCAACAAAACAAAGAACAAAAACCACATGATCTTATCAATAGACGCAGAAAAGGCTTTCGATAAAATACAACACAATTTTATGTTTAAGACTCTCAACAAAATGGATATAGAAGGAAAATATCTCAACATGATAAAGGCCATATATGATAAACCATCAGCTAACATCATATTAAATGGCACTAAACTGAAGGCTTTCCCCCTTAAATCAGGAACAAGACAGGGTTGTCCACTCTCTCCACTCTTATTTAATGTGGTACTAGAGGTTCTAGCCAGAGCAATCAGACAAGACAAAGAAATAAAAGGCATCCATATCGGAAAAGAAGAAGTAAAGGTATCACTTTTTGCAGATGATATGATCCTATACATCGAAAACCCCAAAGAATCCACAAAAAGACTACTAGAAACAATAAGCCAATACAGTAAGGTCGCAGGATACAAAATTAACATACAGAAGTCAATAGCCTTTCTATATGCCAACAATGAAACAACTGAGAAGGAACTCAAAAGAATAATCCCCTTCACAATTGCAACAAAAAAAAATAAAATACTTAGGAATAAACATAACAAAGAATGTAAAGGACTTATATAACGAAAACTATAAACCGTTGTTAAGGGAAATTGAAAAAGATATAATGAGATGGAAGAATATACCTTGTTCTTGGCTAGGAAGAATAAATATAATCAAGATGGCTATATTACCCAAAGCAATATACAAATTTAATGCAATTCCCATCAAACTTCCAATGACATTTTTTAAAGAAATAGAGCAAAAAATCATCAGATTTATATGGAACTATAAAAAACTCCGAATAGCCAAAGCAATCCTAAAGAAAAAGAATGAAGCTGGGGGCATTACAATACCTGACTTCAAACTCTATTATAGGGCCACGACAATCAAAACAGCATGGTATTGGCAGAAATATAGACACTCAGACCAATGGAACAGAATAGAAAGTCCAGAAATAAAACCACATATATATAGTCAAATAATTTTTGATAAAGGGGCCAACAACACACAATGGAGAAAAGAAAGCCTCTTCAATAAATGGTGCTGGGAAAACTGGAAAGCCACATGCAAAAGAATGAAACTGGACTACAGTCTCTCCCCCTGTACAAAAATTAACTCAAAATGGATCAAAGATCTAAACATAAGACCTGAAACAATTAAGTACATAGAAGAAGACATAGGTACTCAACTCATGGACCTGGGTTTTAAAGAGCATTTTATGAATTTGACTCCAATGGCAAGAGAAGTGAAGGCAAAAATTAATGAATGGGACTACATCAGACTAAGAAGTTTTTGCTCAGCAAGAGAAACTGATAACAAAATAAACAGAAAGCCAACTAAATGGGAAATGATATTTTCAAACAACAGCTCAGATAAGGGCCTAATATCCAAAATATACAAAGAACTCATAAAACTCAACAACAAACAAACAAACAATCCAATAAAAAAATGGGAAGAGGATATGAACAGACAATTCTCCCAGGAAGAAATACAAATGGCCAACAGATATATGAAAAGATGCTCATCTTCTTTAGCTATTAGAGAAATGCAAATCAAAACGGCAATGAGATACCACCTCACACCTGTTCGATTAGCTGTTATTAGCAAGTCAGGTAATAGCAAATGTTGGAGAGGCTGTGGAGAAAAAGGAACCCTCATACACTGTTGGTGGGAATGTAAAGTAGTACAACCATTATGGAGGAAAGTATGGTGGTTCCTCAAAAAACTGCAAATAGAACTACCTTATGACCCAGCAATCCCTCTACTGGGTATATATCCCCAAAACTCAGAAACATTGATACGTAAAGACACATGCAGCCCCATGTTTATTGCAGCATTGTTCACAGTGGCCAGGACATGGAAACAACCAAAAAGCCCATCAATAGATGACTGGATAAAGAAGATGTGGCACATATACACTATGGAATACTACTCAGCCATAAGAAATGATGACATTGGAACATTTACAGCAAAATGGTGGGATCTTGATAACATGATACGAAGCGAAATAAGTAAATCAGAAAAAACCAGGAACTGTATTATTCCATACGTAGGTGGGACATAATAGTAAAACTAAGAGACATTGATAAGAGTGTGGTGGTTACGGGGGGGAGGGGGGAATGGGAAAGGGATAGGGGGTGGGGAGGGGCACAAAGAAAACAAGATAGAAGGTGACAGAGGACAATCTGACTTTGGGTGGTGGGTATGCAACATAATTGAACGACAAGATAACCTGGACTTGTTATCTTTGAATATATGTATCCTGATTTATTGATGTCACCCCATTAAAAAAATAAAATTAATAAAAAAAAAACAAAAAAACCCCCCAAAAAAACCCCAAAACAAAAACAAACAAAAAAAACCCCACAATGAGATATCACCTCACACCAGTCAGAATGGCACTCATTAACAAAACAACACAGAATAAGTGCTGGCAAGGATGTGGAGAAAAGGGAACCCTCCTTCATTGCTGGTGGGAATGCAGACTGCTGCAGCCAACTGTGGAAAACAGTATGGAGATTTCTTAAAAAATTAAAAATGGAACTGCCTTTTGACCCACCCATCCCACTTTTAGCAATATATCTCAAGAACACCACATCATTGATTCAAAAGAAGAAATGCACCCCCATGTTTATTGCTGCATTGTTTACAATAGCCAAGATCTGGAAACAGCCCCAGTGTCTGTTAGTGGATGAGTGGATTAAAAAGCAGTGGTACATATACACAATGGAATACTATGGGGCCATGAAAAAGAAGGAAGTCTTACCTTTTGCGAGAACATGGATGGACCTGGAAACTATTATGTTAAGTGAAATAAGCCAGGCAGAGAAAGAAAAATACCACATGACCTCACTCATTTGAGGAATCCAATGAACAGTGTGAACTGAGGAATGGAACAGAGACAGAGGCGGGATCAATGGGTCCAGAGGGAAAGCAGACGGAGGGAAAGGGGATAATAGGAAGGGATCAGAAAAGGGAAAGAGATTGGTGAAATTATATAACACCACGTTATAGAGAGCAGAAATGCTAATTCTGTAGGGAGAGGGGGATGGTGCTGTCGGAGGGGGGAAAGGAGGATGTTGTGGGGAACATGGGGGAGGGGCGGGTGCATTTGGGGGGGACACTACAATCTATGTAAACACATTAAGTTAAAATAAAAAAAAAGTCATCTATCTCTCACTTGCCCCCTTCATCTTCTGAGTTTTTGTACCTTCACCCCCAAAATTAGTATGTTGAAATTCTAGCCCCCAATGTGATGGTATTAGTAGGAAGAGACTTTGGGACGTGATTGGGTCATGAGGGTAGAATCCTCATTAATGAAATTAGTGCCATTATAAAAGAGGCTCCAGAGAGCTCCCTCACTCCTTCCACTGTGTGAAGACACTGTGAGAATATGGACCTTTACAAGCTAGGAAGAGGGCTTTCACATTGAACCAAATCTGCCAGCATTTGGATTTTGGACTTTCAAGCTCCCAGAACTGTGAGAAATAAATGTCTGTGTTTAAGCTCATCTCCCACCAATCAGCAAAGTATAAGTGAGCAAGCCTATCACACTTGTTTGCTCAACAAGGGAAAATTAAGAGAGTCAGGAAAGGTAGAACCAAAGGCGTAATCTTACCTATATTAATTACAACCATGCCTCAGCCTGAACAGTCTCTAGTTTGTAGGTTCTGAATGTTCACGTGCACTGACTTGCATCTTTCCCCCAACCAATTTCTCCCCCGTAATGCCTGGATCTGGGATCACGCATTCCAGTTATTTGAACCCTCTCACTTCTTCTTGTCTTGCTTTGGAGAGGAAAATGCATACAAACTGGGTCTGGAGAATAACAGGTAAAGACCACTATTAGGTTCTGGTCTAAGGCCTCTTATCAACACTTCAATTAGCCAGGATAAACTTTAAGTAATTTGGCTCCAGAGAAGTTCCCATAGTATCTCTCCTCCCATCACTTATCTAAACACACTGTTGCTTAGTGATCAACCATTACCTGGTCTGGCCCCAGGACTCCCTGGAAAGGCTAAATCACCCCAGCATTTTCCATCAAGGCCAACCGTCTGGCTAGCATTGCCTGCTAACCTTACAAAGGCTTGAATCCCCAGGCACTTGGGAGTGACGCCACTAGGGTCTCAGCCCATCTGTTTTCAGGTGCATAAATAAATTTCTTATAAAACTCATCAGGCCTTGTGCATTCCTCTTTTGGTGACCTAACAACTACCCTCTCTCCTGCTCAAGACTTCATTTATCTTAAGCATCCAAATGACCATATTAATTGCCTCTGCTGTCAGGCTCTCAGGTGATTTACAAAAAAGCTCAGAGAACAGGATCAGTGACTGAACATACGAGATATAGGTAGACCTACGGAGCAGAGGCTGCCAGCTCTGATGATTAAAGAGCCTCAGGGACCCTCATTAAGGTTCTCTAGAATTGGAGAAGGTCAATCATTTGAATTTCAGTCACGTATCACCATAATAATGTGTGTTACAAACTACCAAGTATCATAGTTACTTCAAACAGCAACCATTTATTTAACTCCCATTTTGTGAATCAGAACTTTAGGTTCCATGAATGGTTGTGACTGGGCTACTGCATGCATTTATAGTTAGCTGCAGGTTGTCTAGTTGGCTCTACTTCTGAGGATTGGTTGGCTGTTAGCTAGGGCACCCCGATCCTACTCTGCAGGGTCTCTCGTCCTCTCACAGACTCTCTAGGCTTGTTCTCATGGGTGAGGTAGGGTTCCAATTGTAAATTCAATAGTGCAAGAGACTAAATGGAAATGTTCAAGGCCACTTGAGTCCCAGGCTTGAATGTGGCACAGCTGCATTTCTGCTATATTCTTTTGGCCAATGCAAGTCAGAGGCTAGCCCAGAGTTATGGGAGGGAGGATCACAAAGTTCCAGGAAAATATAGGAAGGTACTATAGGACGGCCAATAATTGGGCCATGTTGGGCAAACAAATGTGTAACAAGTGTGTTAGGCTTGCTCACTTTGTACTATGCCTGATTAGAGCACCAGTACGGGACAGTGCCATGTGTGTATAGTCTATGTAAAGCTGTGGGTGCTTGCCCTCAGGGCGGCAGAGTGCAAATTGCAGATTGGCTGCTCACTTGGGAGGGGCCATTGTTTGCTATTGTGAGACTCTAATAAACAGAATGTCCTACCATCCTCCAGCTCCACAGTTCTGCCAGAATCCAATGTGAACCTGCATGGCCGCGGCGGCCACTGGCATTATAGGCCATCAATAAATCAACCTACCATACTCAGTCAGAATGTACCAGGATGTCGACCCTGAAGATACATCACAGGCCAGCTCCAAGCATGTATAAAGAAGCTGGCTGATGTCTTAGAACTTTCTGATTGCCACCTTCTGCCAGAATATAGGGCATGAATGCCAACATTTTCAGGTATGTAAGACGGGAAAACTGAAGCCTGAGGAAAGCCATCCTTAGTGTGAGGCCACAAACCAGGGTACTGCTAGCTCCCAGCAGGAAACAACTCAAAGAAGAGATCCATTTGTAAATTCTCACTGCCACAGTATCTAAGCTCTTCACAAACGCTATTCCATTTACTGGTGTAAGGTCAGGTGCTGTGTCCATGAAGATCCTCATTGAATTCAGGCAGATGGTAAAGGAACTGTGGAATCGGAGGATGGTGGGCCATTCCAATTTATTGAAAGCCCACAAAGACAGGTAAGCCAAAAGAAGAAAGAAAAGGGTAAAAAACAAAGGGAAAAAACCTCTCTACTTTTCACAGTGGAAGGCAAGGGATCAGGAAACCAACCTCATCCCTCAGTGGCCAAGGGCGATCTCCTCTCACTGTCCCTGAGGGGAAGCACTTATATCCTTACAATAGTGCTGTCATGTGCTCACACACTTGCAGCCCTTAAACTTGCGAGCAAGCCTAACAGGGCTGTTTCTCCATAACTGGTCATAGCAGTCCCACAAGGTGGGTGTTACCTCCATTGTAAGTGGAGGAGACAGTGGTTCAGGGTTTATTTGAACCAATGTCTGGTTGACTTTGAAGCCCAAGCTCTCTCTCCCTTTTACTCTTCTCAAAATTTCTTTCTTACATAGGACCTGTTTCTCTCCAAGTCATTTGGAGGATGCACCCTGCACCCTAATAACATCTCTCCAGAGCCTATTGCTGGATTTCCTGGACTGCATGCAAGGCAAGCCAACCCAGCAAGAATCCCAGTGCTCACAGAAAGTCTGCATGTCAACTTTAGAGCAAGGAAAAGGGGAAGCGTATCTTTCAGCATAATTTTTTTTTTTTTTTAACAAAGACAGAGTGAGAGTCAGAGAGAGGGATAGATAGGGCCGGACAGACAAGAACGTAGAGAGATGAGAAGCATCAATCATTAGTTTTTCATTGCAACACCTCAGTTGTTCATTAATTGCTTTCTCATATGTGCCTTGACCTGGGGTGGGGCTATAGCAGACCGAGTAACTCCTTGCTCTAGCCAGCAACCTTGGGTCCAAGCTGGTGAGCTTTGCTCAAACCAGATGAGCCGGCGTTCAAGCTGGTGACCTTGGGGTCTCAAACCTGCGTCCTCTGCATCCCAGTTCAACGCTCTATTCACTGCGCCACCACCTGGTCAGGCTAATTTTATTTCTTAATTAACTACAACAAAAGAGTGAATGGTTAACCTAATACTAGGATTAAATATCTATTGCCATCATGAGATAGAAAACTATTTGGGCCACACCGGCTCCATGAAATGGGCAGGAACCAACAAGCTTTCATCCAGACATTTTTGGTGAACAACCTGAATTTACTGGCAAACTCTTTAACCAGGAACCTTGTAGCACCTTGGCCTATACTTTTCAGGTTAGATATTTACATTTTCATTTTTACACCTGTGACTTACTATCGAAGTCTGACAATGAGCAATTTTCTAAGTTCTCCGATCATCCATCTTGTCTTGTTCTTGTTGTCAGCTAGTGGTTAAATATCCCTAGTCAACACCAGCAGAGCCATTCTAACCCGTAGCCACGTGGCCCATACACTCTTCATAGTAAGGAAATGCTTCTTCCTCATGAGAAGAGTCATACACAAGGCTAGTTTGGAATGTAGTATTAAGGATCAGAAGAATCTTAAGCTGAAAAAAAAAATGAGCTAGCAACATTTTACCTAAAGCTTCATCATTTAAAGTGAGCCAGGTATGCCAAAAAAAAAAAAATACTCTCTCCAGAAACAAACTTGGGAACAGCTGAACTGCAAGCCCATTGAGAACATAGTATGGGCTCATAAATATTTGTTGAATGTATAAAAAATACCTAAGGTTCTAGATTTTGGAAAAAGTTGTTAAGTAGCGGTGTGCCTCAGTGTAGATGACTAAGTATCTCTGGGTTGTGGCCTTCTTTAGGCATTAAACACATTTAATGCTTTGGGAATCAAGCAGGAAATATAAGTGTATGAGTCAGGTATAGGACAATAAGAAATGGTATGGTTTGTGGTAAACTGGGGAGTATTTGTCCCTCCTAAGACAAACAGATTGAAAGCACTGGGCTGGCCAAATAAAACCCAGTTTGTGAGCCAATGAGTGATGCATGCATATAGTTCCTTCTAGCTCTGAACAGTCTAGGACTCTAATAAAGTCCTTGGGAAAAAGCACATCATAAGAGGGTTTGAATTCATAGAAGCTCATGAGGTTAAATTGGGAGTAGAAATACACTCAGGTATTCTGGGGAAGAAAAATCCACTTGATTACAGATATGGCTGAGAATATCTGTTATTTTTGTCTGTAGTTGGGCCCACACTCTCTGGAGCAGCTGTGGAAGACAAGAGAGATTAATCACTACCAAACATCAGCTCTGGGGTTGAGGTTCTCTTTAAATAATAAAGGAGAAGAAATGGTGGAAAATGAAAGCCTAAACTGTGAAATTACTGGCTGGTTTCTTAACTAGCAAGCTGGTTTTCCAAAACCTGGAATAACCCAGAAGAATGTGGCCAAGTCAGTATCAAATATAATTTGTTAGGGAGCTTTATTAGTGCCATGATAAATCCCACATAGATAACAAGGTTGGAGAAAAAGAATTTGTGTTTGACTATCTATCATCTATCTATCTATCTATCTATCTATCTATCTATCTATCTATCTATCTATCTATCTATCTATCATCTATCTATCATCTATCATCTATCTATCTATCATCATCTATCTGTCTGTCTTTCTATCTCTATTTTCTGTCTTTCTAACTACAGTGTGTCCATAAAGTCATGGTGCATTTTTGACTGGTCACGGGAAAGCAACAAAAGATGATAGAAATGTGAAATCTACACTAAATAAAAGGAAAACCCTCCAGTTTCTGTAGGATGATGTGGCAGCATGTGCGCATGCACAGATGATGACGTAACATCATGTATACAGTGGAGCAGCCCACGGCCATGCCAGTCGAGACCTGGATGGTACAGAGGAAAGTTCAGCATGTTCTGTAGCTCGCTAAATTCGAATCCGTAACCAAAGTGCAACATGAATATCAGCGCGTTTATAACAAAGCGCCACCACATAGGAATAACATTACTTGGTGGGATAAGCAGTTGAAGGAAACCAGCAGTTTGGTGGAGAAACCCGTTCTGGTAGGCCATCAGTCAGTGATGAGTCTGTAGAGGCTATATGGGATAGCTACCTAAGGAGCCCTAAAAAATCTGTGCGTGAGCCCACATTGAACTGCACTGAATAGGTATGAAACTGGGAGAGTTTTCCTTTTATTTGGTGCAGATTTCACATTTCTATCATCTTTTGTTGCTTTCCTGTGACCTGTCAAAAGTGCACCATGACTTTACGGGCACACTGTATGTATACCTGAGAGCAGTGATAACAAGATTGAGTTAAATATTGAAATATCAGCCTCAATTTCCCTGGGAAGAGATTACAAAGAGCATAAAAATGGTTGTGAAGACAGGGATTTACAGGAAGGAAAGCTTATTGCATTTTCAAGAGTGAATGACTAGAAATGATGTTGCATTTCTGTTTACTGGCACATAAATATCTTTACAATATATTGCTTTTGAAAAAACAAAACAGTGTGTGCAAGTATGGGTCCTGCAGAAGAATATGTTCAGCTCATATTCACCTACATGTAAATAACAGATGGTGAAATGTAGGCTAATTTGTCATCTGTTCACCTCTCTCTATTATTTTAGATAATGAGCCTTGTGTACTCTTAAAAAGTGACATATACAATAAAGGTAACTTTGTTTTAGAAAATAAAAGTGCATGTCCTAGCATCTCAGCATTTTCCCACTGGAAATGCACTAGCAGAGTATCTAGCGCCATGTCTTGCTTGGCAGAGGAAGTGACAGCTGAGCTGGCACTCTCTCAGGGAGAGAACAATTTTAATCAGGGAGAATCCTGTGATGGTTGGTAGAGCCCGAAGGCTAAGGGTGCCTCAAATATAAAAATATCTGCTCTGCTTGAGAAGAATTTTCTTCCCCCATGAGAAGAGGGGTTGCCAAGGAAACCAGGTGGTAGAAAAAAGAAATGGAGAGGAGATGGTAAGAGGGCTGAGGCTTGGCATGACAAAGGGCAAAGGGGCCATTGCTTATGCTGCAGTGAGGAGGTGACCAAAGGGTTCATCACAAACATCTGGTACTTACTTTAACATTGTTTGTATTTTTCAATATAAATTCTTTCTCTGTACCCCTGATGTCTTCAGTAAAATACATTATATTGCAAATGCCATGGGTGACTACTTAGGGTTTGGTTAGGGTGGGGAAGTCAGGGTAGGGGCTGAATTTCACACCTGAGTTATGACAGTGAAGAATAAAGATCACATATATGCAATGAAGACATAATTTGTTAACTCTAAAGTTTTACTGGAAGAAGAAAACTGGATCCAGAAGTGAAATAAAGATCCAGCTCCCACCCTCAGGATTTACAAGAATGTTGGATAGGGTTAGGATTTCTACAGTGCACAGAATGGGAGACAGGGTATTGATTGGCTCTTATTCTAGATCCCAAGAGCCCACACACTTTGAGTTGACACCTGGAGTATATGGATAAGAAAAAGCAAGATTCATAAAGTTAAATAACTTAGTCAAGGTCATACTGCTTTATAGTGGCAGGGGTGAGACAAAAAGCTCATGGTTGTTGAGAAAGTTTAACCTCTCTGTTTCATAGTTTTGAGTCAATGTACCCTTGTTTTGTAGTAACATTTTATTTTGAAATAATGGGTATAGTGATTCCTTTTCAAATCTCACTAAAGATACAATCCATGAAATAAATAATTAATAAGCTAGACTTCATTGAAATTTAAAACTTCTGCTCCGTGAAAGACTATATCAATAGTATTAGAAGACAAGCCACAGACTGGGAGAAAATATTTTCAAGACATATGAATGACTGTTACCTAAAATCTACAAAGAACTCTTAAAACTCATTGGAAAACAAAAAATAAAAATAAAAAAATGAGCCAATGACCTTAAAAGACACCTCACAAATGAAGATATATCAATACAAGTGACAAATAAGCATATTAAGCATAGAGTCTACATAATGTATCATTAAGAACTAGAAAATTAAAGCCACATATATCAGAATGCCTCAAATCTGGAACATTGACACCATCAAATGCTGGCGAGGATATGGAGCAACAGGAACTCTGCCACTGCCAGTGGGAGTACAAAATGGTACAGCCATTTTGGAAGACAGTTGGCAGTTTCTTACAAAACTGAGCATACTATTACCATACAATCTAGCAACTGAACTCTTTGGCATTTAGCCAAAGGAGTTGAAAACTCATGTCCACAAGAAAAGCTTCACATGAATTTATAGAAACTTTATTCATAATTTCTGATACTTGAAAGTAAACCAAGATGTCCTTTAGTAGATGGATAGATAACTGGTACATTTAGATAACAGAATATTATTCAGTACTTAAGAGAAATGAGCTATCAAGCCATACAGAGACATGAATGAAACTTAAATTCATATTACTAAGTGAAACAAGCCAATATAAAAAGGTTACATACTGTGTAATTCCAACTACTTGACATTCTTGAAAAGTAAAACTATGCAGACAATAAAAAAAAAGTGTTTGCTAAGGGTGGAGGGAGGGAGAAATGAACAGGCAGAAAGCACAGAAGATTTTGGGGGAAGTCAAAATACTTTATATAATATTATAGTGGTGGATATATTTTATTATACTTTTGTTTACACCCATTGAAGTTACAACACAAAAAGTGAACCCTAAGGCAAACTATGAATTTTGGGTTATTATGATGTGTCAATGTAGGCTTCTCTTTTGTAAAAATGTACCATTCTTAGTAAATAATGTTGATAATGGAAGAGGGTATGCAGGTATGGGAGAAGGAGTATGTGAGAAATCTCTGTACCTTCCTCTCAATTTTCTTATATACTTAAACTGCTTCAAAAACAGTCTTTAAAAAATAGATATAGCCTATTTCACTGTATTCCAATTGCTATAATTAGCCAAACAGGGAGCAACATATTGGGAATGAATTATACCTTATGTGGCTTTGGATAACTAATTTTAATTCTGATTTTTACTTATTTTTATCATTTTTTTAAATTTGTTGGGGAGAGTATGGTTGGGCAGTAAAGAAAATGGGGATGAAGAGTTGGACATTTTGAAGAAACCTAATGACTCCAAACCTATACAAGGATATAATAATTGAAACTATTCAATAAGAAGCCATTCTATTCTTAGCAGTGTGCCATATGGATGCACAGAAAATGATATGCTATCTCATAAAAATCAATCAACGAGAAACAGCACAAGACAATTCCATACAGAAGGCAAACAAGCACATTATTTAGATGAAGAAAGTAAATATGATTTCACTAGAGGGGTGGAAGGCTTGACAGTGCTTCTGAACAGATGCCGCTCATGCAACAAAGGAGCCCAACTGTGTGTTCCTTCAGCTGATCTGCGAGCAGGAGGCCCATGGGATGACAGTGTTGTCTCGTTAAGCAACCAGATGTGACAGAACATATTGTTTAGCCTCACGTCATCAGGGAATGTTATACGGTTAGCCTGGTATAAGAAGGTCCTCTGTGTGTAGAATCAGAGACTAACTGCTAGAGTTTTCCACATCCCAACTCAAAATATAGGTATTTGTAAAAGCTGGATGGAGACATCGGATCAGACAAAGTTTTATAAACTGGCCCAGAGAACTTATCATGTGCTTTTCTTTGCACATAAACCTAAATATGTTATTTTTTTTCTGTTTTCAGAATTCATCAGTTTCAATGTGCTTAATCTCTGTAGGGCTCAATAAAAATTTGTTAATAAAATATTAATGCATGGTTGGATGCTTTTCAGAATTAACTATACTGTTCACAAAATTAGGGGATATTTTATAGCTTCATATTTATTTTCAAATATCCCCTAATTTTTGTGAGCAGTATATTTGAAAAGGGTGGGGGTTATTAGCTATTAGAAGGGAAACCAGAGGAAAGAGTGGAAGTCATTAACCTAGCAATCGGGACACCTGACTTCTAAGCCCACCTTACCAATCCCTAAGCACTTCTAAGCATTTGTTCTGACTTCTAAGCCCACCTTACCAATCCCTAAGCACTTCTAAGCATTTGTTCTGACTTCTAAGCCCACTTTACCAATCCCTAAGCACTTCTAAGCATTTGTTCTGAGTTCTAAGCCCACCTTACCAATTCCTAAGCACTTCTAAGCATTTGTTCTGAGTTCTAAGCCCACCTTACCAATTCCTAAGCACTTCTAAGCATTTGTTCTGACTTCTAAGCCACCCTACCAAATCCCTAAGCACTTCTAAGCATTTGTTCTGAGTTCTAAGCCCACCTTACCAATTCCTAAGCACTTCTAAGCATTTGTTCTGACTTCTAAGCCACCTTACCAATCCCTAAGCACTTCTAAACATTTGTTTTGAGTTCTAAGCCCACCTTACCAATTCCTAAGCACTTCTAAGCATTTGTTCTGACTTCTAAGCCAATTTACCAATCCCTAAGCACTTCTAAGCATTTGTTCTCCACAAATACACTCAACTCTTTTTTTGTGATTCTAGAAGGTGTTCTTCCATATTATCAGAAATACAACAATGTGGAACAGGGCTGTCCATGGTTTTTGTTTTGTTTTGTTGTTGTTGCTGTTGCTTCAAGGCTAAACTAATAGTCCACAGTGGGATTTGCACTATTATTTACTCTTAAGAATTAAACAACTGATTTGTATCAAGTCTAAAATAATAACCAGGTAATGAGACAAGTAGAAGTTACCTGCTCATCCTCACTGGCAAACAGTTCCTGTCTAGCTCCAAAAAAAAAAAAATTCCAAATACTATCCCAGAAATGAAAATATAAGAACACATATTATTCCTTTGGAGTATCAGGGAATAATCTACCTGTTGGACATGTTGAGATGATAGTAACACACAATGTCCTGGATTTTCCTTTTGCCTTCTAAGTAAGGGGGTTCTGTTTTAGATTTGTGTATTTGTATGTTGGAGGAGTAAGTAGAATGCATTTAATTATTTTGTTCTTAGCTGAAATAAATTTCATGAATGTAACTGGCTGTCTCTACCAGCTATTCATTGTGGCCTCAAAGACAATAATTAAGCCATTAGTACTCCTGATGTCAACAGTCAGTGGCAAAGAGATCAAGACATATAACCTGACTTTCCAATAGTATAATTTCTTAAAAGGGATTGTGCTACCTACTTCCAAGACTCTGTAGTATAATTCTGTAAGACAAAAGAGCCAAGCTGGGCGATCTAGTCACCTCCAATTCACTATTAGCTCAACTTGTTATCCTAAGGCTTACTGTGTATGGCTGGTCTTTTATGTCCTTCAATGCCTTCTCCATCCACCCACAAAATCCAAACTTTTCATATGGTGTGGGCAACCCTTCCTGAACAGACACAGTCCATTTTCTTTGGCTTCATCTCCCAGTTACTTTCAGAATCTAGCTAAACGAAACAACTTGTAATCCTAAAATCCTAGTGCACTTTGTTGCATGTGCTGCGCAATCCACCAAAACCTCACTTTCCTTTTATCCTGTTGAAATTGTGAACCTCAGTGAAATTCACCTCAACTTGACATTGTCTCCCATGTAAAGACTTCCCTTGTGTTGATAGTAATTGACTGATGTGTAACATGCTATAAATCTATTACAAAATTGTCAGTATTCTAGTTGTTTATGAATAACCCTCCTATTTTTCTGTGATTTCTATATTTTATCTGACTTATCTTCTCTGTGTAGCAGATGATGCTTTGATGCCCAATTTGTGTTATGTTGACCTGTTGGCCTACTCTGGAGGTCACCGGCAGATAGTACTCACATATGCTAAAGTCTTTATGCATCCCTCTGCTTGAGGGTGTTCTCTGACTGCAAATGTGGGTAATCTGCTTGGGGCAGGCAGAAGTGCCAAGGATTTAATGCACTTTGGATGCAACCCTCAACTAAGGAAGAATAAAAAATGGTGGTTAAATGTCCCAGTTTCTCCACTGTTTGCTGAGACAGCTCAGAGATGTTGTAACTCTCAGAGGGTCTCAGTAGTACAATATTGCAGTAATGGTTTGAATTTTGTTTATGTATCTCTATATTAATTCCCTTGGTTAGTTCCCTCCCACACTGACTGTACTTGGCTGTGTAGCTTGCTTCAGCCAATGGGACTTCGTAAATGTGGTACAAGCTAAGACTTTAAAAGTGTTTGCAGGCCCTGGCCAGATGGCTCAGTGGTAGAGCATCAGCCTGGCATGTGGAAGTCCCAGGGTTGATTCCTTGCTAGGGCACACAGAAGAAGCACCCATCTGCTTCTCCACCCTTCCCCCTCTCCTTTCTCTCTATCTTTCTCTTCCCCTCCCACAGCCAAGTCCCCATTGGAGCAAAGTTAGCCCAGGTGCTGAGGATGGCTCCGTGGCCCCTGCCTCAGGAGCTAGAATGGCTCCAGTTGCAACAGAGCAATGCCTCAGATGGGCAGAGCATTGCCCCCTGGTGGGCATGCGAGGTGGATTCCAGTTGGTCGCATGTGGGAGTCAGTCTCTCTGCCTCCTCATTTTTCACTTCAGAAAAATACAAAAAAAAAACCTGTTTGCACATTAAAGCTTGATTTCTTTTCAATATTTTGAAACCTTTCTTAGACTAATGGTATTGAATCCCAGTTGTGTACTTGTTCCCAAATTCATGTCTCAGTGTTTAACATCATACCTGCTTATTGAATATACTGAGTACACATTTGTTGAATAAACTTAATATTCTTTTGCTTCTGTACTTTCCCCTAGTATGATCGTGGCCTCTGTTACTTTCTTTGTCCACTGTTTTCAAACTCCCCTATTTTTTTTTCTTTGGCCTTGTAAGACCAGTAGTTGCTGTTGTCGTGGCCATGCACATGCAGGTTCCCATTGAATTTGGACAGATGATAAAGAAAGAGTGGAGCCAGAAAATGGTGGGCCATCCTTTATTAAAGTCTCACACCGGCCAATGAGTGAACACACTAGGAAAACACTTCCCTCTGCACTCATTTAGAGCTCACAAAGCCTTGACACATTATCTGGTTCCACAACTAGGAGAATCTTCTCCAGTTTCTCCTAGAATAAAAGGTCTCACCAGTCTTAGCAGAGCTCGCAAAAGCCCTCAGCTTTGGTTCCCCATCTGCACACCTTCATTCTCTATGTTCTCCTCGCAAAACATGGCTTCCCTCTCTACCTCCTCTCCTATTTGAAAACTTTCTGGTGTGAAAACCTCTCCTCCAGCAAACATTAGCAATACAATAGCGCTTCCCAAGCAGGCAGGTAATTTGCAATTCACAGATCACATACCTGGTGCTGCCCAGCATCATTTTTTAAAACTGAAAGTGAGCAAACTCAAAAAATACAAATTTTACAAACTCATTTGCCCAACAGGTCCTTCCTTTCTTTCTAGTTAATGGCCAGGATGGTTTGTTTCTGACTTTAGACATTGGGTCCAAATTTGGGTTCAAGCCACACCTCACTGAAGATACAACTCTCCAAGGTTGCCTCAACCTGATTTATTCTTCCCCAGCCCCAAACCTCTCCTAGACCCAAGAGCTCAACAATGGCTTCTTTCCATTTTTCTTGCCATATCTTAGGCTCTGCAAGCTCTCCCTTCATTTCCCGTTCTTGATCTCCTGTTCTTGGCTGACCTTCTCTAGAAACAAAAACAACAGGAACTGACAAGAACGGACTCTTGGAACTATCTTCGTGTGTTTGAACTTCCATCATCTTTGAAGAGAATTAATAGGCTCCTGATAAAGTTTATTTTTTACTCTTTCACAAAGTGGAAATCAAGCCAAGAACCAGAAAAGATAGGATTTGTGGGTCACCGTATTCTCCTCACCTACTTAATTCCTATTAAGTTCTAAAATTTTAGGCTATTAACAGTAATAAAATAATTGAAGCCATTTAACACAGGCACAAATTAGAATATTCATATAACCTTTCTGATCATGCTTGGTCTTACTGATTGCAGTATCTCATAACACATCTGTCATTTAGTGAGCATCTGATGATAATGCTATGAATTTATATTTTTCTTATCATTTATGGTGATATTTAGTGAGTATTTACTAAATATATAGCATGTCTTGGTCACTATGGGAATAATTAAAGAAATGTAAATTTTTTAGTAACTATTGAGGTATGTATTTTATTTTATTTTTCAATTACAGTTTATATTCAATAGTATTTTGTATTGGTTGTCAGTGTACAGCATAGAGATTAGACAATCATGTACTTTACAAAATATTTCCCCTGATGTTTCTAGTACCCACCTGGCACTATACATAGTTATCACAATATTATTGATTATATTTCTTATGCTGTACTCTACATCTCCATGAATACTCTGTAACTGCCAATGTGTATTTTTTAATCCTTTCACCTTTTTTTTCTTAAGTGAGAACTGAGGAGGTAGAAAGACAGATTTCCACATGTGCCCTGACCAAGATCCACCTGCCAAGCCCCCTACTGGGCAATGCTTTGTCCGTCTGGGGACGTTGCTCTGTTACTCGACAACCAGCTATTTTAGCATCTGAGGTGAGGCAATGGAACCTCAGTGCCTGGGGCCATCTTGCTCCAACTGAACCATGGATATGGGACAGGAATAGATAGAGAGAGAAAGAAGGAAGAGGGTGAGGAGTAAAGAAGCAGATAGTCCCTTTTCCTGTGTTCCCTGACTACAATCAAACCCTGGACATCCATACGCTGGGCCAATACTCTATCATTGAGTCTATAGGCCAGGGCCTAATTCCTTCACATTTTATTATCCAGATTCCCAACCTCTTTCTTTATGGAAACCCTCAGTTCTCTTCTCTGTATTTATGACCCTGTTTCAATTTTATTTGTTCATTAATTTTGTTCTTTAGAGTCCACAAATAAGTAAAATCATATGGTATTTGTTTTTGTCTATCTGACTCTTTTACTTTGCATAATACTCTCTAAGTTTATCAACACCATCACAAATGATGATTTTATTCTTTTTTATGACCAAGTTATATTCTACTGCATGTTTTCTTCTAGGGTTTTCATAGTTACAAATCTTATATTTAAATCTTTAATCCATTTTGAGTTTATTTTTCTTTATGGTATAATAAGGTTAGTCTAGTTTCATTTTATTTTGCACGTGTATTCATTCAATCTTCCCAACACCATTTATTGAATAGACTGTCTTTATCCCATTGTAGGTTCTTGCTTTTTTTGTCAAATGTTAACTGACTATATAGATGTAGGTTTATTTCTGAGTTCTCTATTCTGTTCCATTGATCTATGTGTCTGTTTTTATGCCAGTACCATATTGTTTTGATTACTATAGCCTAGTAGTGTGGTTTTATAGCAGGTAGCATGATACCTCCAACTTTGTGCTTCATTCTCAAGATTTCTGTGGCTATTGGGGTCTTTTGTGGTTCAATATTAATTTTAGGATTATTTGTTCTAATCTGTGAAAATAACCATTGCTATTTTAGTAGGAATTACATAGAGTCTATAGATTGTTTTGGATAGTACTGTATGGGCAAATTAATGTTGTTAATTCTTCCTATCTGTGAGCATGGTATATGATTTTATTTATTTTATCTTTTTTAAATTTCTTTCTTTAGTGTCTTACAATTTTCTGAATACAAGTTTTTTACACCTAGGTTAAATTTAGTCCAAGGTATTTTTTAAAAATTCAATTTCAATGGGGTTGTTTTCTTAGTTTCCCTTTCTCATAGTTTATTATTGGTGTATAAAAATGCAAAAAAAATTTCTGAATATATATTTTGTATCTTGCTACTTACTAAATATTATTTATCAGTTCTAGCAGTTTTTTTGGTAGTATCTTTAGGGTTTTCTATATACAATATCATGTTATCTGAAAATAATGAATGTTCTACTTCTTCCTTTCCAATTTGGATGCCTTGTATTTCTTCTTCTTGTCTAATTGCTGTGGGTAGGACTTTCAATACTATGTTAAATAAGAGTGGTAAAAATGAGTGTTCCTGTCTTGTTCCTAATCTTAAAAGAAACACTTTTAGTTTTTTTCCCTGCTGAGTATGATGTTAACTGTGGGTTGGTCATATACAGATTACATTGAGGTATGGTTCCCTCTACTCACACTTTGCTAAGAATTTTTATCTTAAATGGGTGCTGGATTTTTTCAAATACTTTTTCTGCATTTATTGATATAATATATAATTTTTCCTCTTCGTATTATTTATGTGGTGCATCATGTTAATTGATTTGAAGATATTGTAACACCTTTCATCTCAAGAATAAATCCCACCAGACCAGGTGGTGGTGCAGTGGATAGAGCATCAGACTGGGATGCAGAGGATCCAGGTTTGAAACCCCAAGGTTGCTGGCTTGAGCACAGGCTCATCTGATTTGAGCACAGCTCACCAGCTTGAACCCAAGGTCGCTGGCTTGAGCAAGGGGTCATTCAGTCTGCAGTAGCCTCCCAGTCAAGGCACATATGAAAAAGCAATCAATGAACAACTAAAGTGCTGCAACAAAGAATTGAAGCTTCTCATCTCTCTCCCTTCCTGTTTGTCCCCATCTGTTCCTCTCTCTGTATTTCTCTTTGTCTCTGTCTCTGTCACACATACAAAAAAAGAATAAATATCATTTGATCATGATATGTGATTTTTAAAAAAATGCATTGCTGGATCTGATTTACTCAGATTTTGTTCTAGTTCTTCTTTGAATGATTGGTAAAATTCACTTGTAAAGTCATTCAGTCAAAGAATTTAGTTTGTTGGCAGTTATTTATTATTATTATTACTTCTTTGATTCATTAGTTCTAGTTGGTCTGTTTATAATTTCTGTTTCTTGTCTACGGCCATACCACCCTGAATGTGCTCGATCTCATCTGATCTTGGAAGCTAAGCAGGGTCGGGCCTGGTTAGTACTTGGATGGGAGCTAATTTCTGTTTCTTCTTGATTCCTTTTTGGAAAATTTTGTTTCTTGAAATTTATCCAATTAGTTATGTCTAATTAGTTAATATATAGTTGTTTGTAATATTTTCTTATATTTCTATTTCTCTGTCAGTTGTTACTTCTTTTTCATCTTTGATTTTATTTATTTAAGCCTTCCTTTTATTTCTTTTTTTTTTTTTTGTATTTTTCTGAAGCTGGAAACGGGGAGAGACAGTCAGACAGACTCCTGCATGCGCCCGACCGAGATCCACCTGGCATGCCCACCAGGGGCAATGCTCTGCCCACCAGGGAGCGATGCTCTGCCCCTCTGGGGCATCACTCTGCTGTGACCAGAGCCACTCTAGCACCTGGGGCAGAGGCCAAGGAGCCATCCCCGGCGCCCGGGCCATCTTTGCTCCAATGGAGCCTTGGCTGTGGGAGGGGAAGAGAGAGACAGAGAGGAAGGAGGGGGGGGTGGAGAAGCAAATGGGAGCTTCTCCTATGTGCCCTGGCCGGGAATCGAACCCGGGTCCCCCGCACGCCAGGCCAACGCTCTACCGCTGAGCCAACCGGCCAGGGCCTCCTTTTATTTTTTGATGAGTTTGGCTAAAGGTTTATCAAACTTGTTTATCTTTTCTTTTCTTCTTTTTTTTTTTATTAAGTGAGAGATAGGGAGCAGAGAGACAGACTTCCACATGTGCCCCAAATGAGATCCACCCAGCAAGCCCTTTATGGGGCAATGCTCTGCCCATCTGAGGCTGCTGTTCTATTACTTAGTAACTGAGCTATTTTAGTGCCTGAGGCAAGGCCATGGAGCCACCTTCAGCACTAGAGGCCAACTTGCTTGAACCATTTGAGTCATGGTTGTGATAGGGCAAAATAGAGAGAAAGAGAGAGAAAGAAGAGGGAGAGGGGTGGAGAAGCAGATGGTTGCTTCTCCTGTGTGCCTTGACTAGAAATCGAACCCGGGACTTTCTTGAGTTAGGCTTGTATGGTTATGTGTCTCATAGATTTGGGGTTTTTGTGTTTTCATTTTCATTTGTTTCAAGGTATCTTTTGTTTTTTTCCTTGATTTCATTGTTAACTCATTCATCATTTAGTAGCGTGGTATTTGACTTCAATGTGTTTTTCAGTTTTTTTCTTGTAATTCACTTTTAGTTTCATAACATTGTGGGCAGAGAAGATGTTTAATATAATTTCAATCTTAAATTTATTGAGACTTGTTTTGTCTCAATAGGATAAATATGGGGTTTATCCTAAAAAACATTCCCTGTGCACTTGAAAAGAATGTGTATTCTACTACTTTGAGGTGAATGCTCTGAAAATATTAATTAAATACATTTTGCCTAATGTGTCATTTAAGGTGGATATTTTCTTGTTGATTTTCTCTTATCTATTCATTGATGTCAATGCAGCGTTAAAATTCCCTACTTTGACTGTTTTACTAATGACAATCGCCTATGTCAATCAAGATTTGTTTTATATATTTTAGCTGCTCCAGTGTTGGGTACATAAATATTTATAAGGGTCATATCTTTTTGTTGGATTTCATTTTTCATTACTATGTAATGTCCTTCTTTGTCTCTTATAGCCCTTGCTTAAAGTTTATTTTTTCTGATATATGTATTGCTATCCAAGCTCTTGGAAAATTTGCATTTTCATGAAATATATTTTTCCACTCCTTTACTTGTGTTTGTGTGCATCTCTAGTTTTGAGGTGTTCCAGGAATGCCCCTTTAGTGGGTTATGTGTTCCCTTTTATTATAGTAGAGACTTTATTACTCTTGGCCCACCTGTGGTTGTGGTTGACAGTTGGGCTGGTTGGCTATGAAGATTGACTCTGGTCACAGCATACCATTTGAAACATGCCCCAGCATCTTCTAGTGCCTACCTAGATCTCTTTTTGGCTGTGCAGCTTGTGGAGCTAAATGAGTCATTTGCTAATGTGATCTGAAACCCATCACTGGGTGTGTTGGTTTTGGGTCCTCCTGGGAAGGATACCAGTGCAGTTTAATGTCAGGTGCTGCTTGTGACAAACCCTGAGCTACAAGTTTTGGGATACAAAGCTATCTATAATTTATGGTTGACTCTACAGCAGGGGTAGTCAACCTTTTTATACCTAATGTCCACTTTTGCATTTCTGTTAGTAGTAAAATTTTCTAACCGCCCACCAGTTCCACAGTAATGGTGATTTATAAAGTAAGAAAGTAACTTTACTTTATAAAATTTATAAAGCAGAGTTACAGCAAGTTAAAGCATATAATAATTACTTACCAAGTACTTTATGTCAGATTTTTGCTAAGTTTGGCAGAATAAATCTTTATAAAACAACTTACTATAGTTAAATCTATCTTTTTATTTATACTTTGGTTGCTCCACTACCGCCTGTAAGGTCAGTGGATAGAGGGATGGTCACGTGGGGAACCTAGACCTGGGAACTTTGGGTAGGACCGCCCACAGTCAAGCGTGCCAAAAGAAACTTCCTAGGACTCCTTGGAAACAAAAGCGACTGACTGTCAGCCAGTAAGATTTCTCTACGTCATATTAGCTTGACTTCCCTAGAGGGACTCCTTTTTAAATATACCCGCGCGTCTCTCCATGTGCGATTTTTTCCTGACTTCCATCTTGCACGCCAGTGAGTCTCGTCCGGAGAACACTTTGTACTGAATAAAGCCTTTTAAACTTACCACACTTGGTGGCTCCGAGACCTGTTCCTTCCTTCTCGGCAGGGAAAAATACCTTACACCGCTCACTAGTGGGCGGTAGGGACCAGGTTGACTACCACTGCTCTACAGGCATTGGTGTGTTTGGAAGATGCTAAATTGCATACCATAGCCAACTTTCACAAGCTCTGATACCAGGGACAGATAAGTAAAAATTCCAAGGCATCCTGAGATCTACCTCTACCTGCTAGCTGCCTATTAGGTACAGTCACTGAAAAAGCCTATGGAAGTATGCATACAAGCTGCTTGTTGTATACCTAGTGAGTCACCGGGTATGGAGTGTGGTGTTTGCCAGGTTGATATAGATTCAAATTTGGTGCCAGTGATGGGTCTAAGGCCATTCAGCCAAAGTCTCAGTGTCTTCCAAAGCCAGCTGCCACCTGCTTGGCACCCGCTAACCTTTATGGTGGGGGGGTCTCAAGGAGTCATCAGGATGAAGCAAGCAGAGTTCATCAGGTTAAAACAGACCAAGATTTTGGCCCTGGCCGGTTGGCTCAGTGGTAGAGCGTCGGCCTGGCGTGCGGAAGTCTCAGGTTCAATTCCCAGCCAGGACACACAGGAGAAGCACCCATCTGCTTCTCCACCCCTCCCCCTCTCCTTCCTCTCTGTCTCCCTCTTCCCCTCCCGCAGCCAAGGCTCCATTGGAGCAAAGATGGCCCGGGCGCTGGGGATGGCTCCGTGGCCTCTGCCTCAGGCGCTAGACTGGCTCTGGTCGCAACAGAGCAATGCCCCAGATGGGCAGAGCATCGCCCCCTGGTGGGCGTGCTGGGTAGATCCCAGTCGGGTGCATGCAGGAGTCTGTCTGACTGCCTCCTCGTTTCCAGCTTCAGAAAAATACAAAAAAACCCCCCAAAAAACAGACCAAGATTTAGCCATGTGGAAGAGGGTTCTGCAGGGGAACAATGGCATTGGTTGGGTGTATGAGGGTAAAATGGTCTTCTTCCTAGAGTCACACAAAACCTAGTCTCTCCCTGTGCATCTGTACCACCTTCTGAGTTTGCTTGGACATCCTAGAGAGTCTTCTAAGAATGTCTGCACCACAGACTCAGACTGGCTGCAGCCAGCAAACTCTTCTGCAAAGTGCAAGCTTGGCACTGTGTGGCCACAGGGAGTCTGGTGGATGGAATACTAGTGCATTCTGCTAAGTTAATGCTATATGGAGGGGAGCGATTGACCCAGGAAAGATGGCATACGTGTGCAGTGTGGGAGAGAAACTCAGCACAGGGACTTTGGTGGCTAGCCCTTCAACCCTCTCCCCAAAGCAAGACAACTAAGTCTCTCTCTGTAGAATTCCAGTCTGTTCTGAGCCACTTTTCCTCCACCAGAGCCCTGGGTGAGTGGCCATGAATGAGATATTGTGCCTTTGCCTTTTAAGAAGGTGCCTGGGTTGCTAGCAGACTCCCATCTCTCCCTGGCAAACAAAATCCCTGCCAATGTTCATAGCAAGATGTTCTGTGGGCTCTCCTTCCCAGTTCTGATGCTGGGGAGCCTGGAGTATGGTTGAGACCTCTTGTTTCTCAGGGGAATCTTTGCAACTGAGTTATCCTTCTGGATTTTCAGCTGTTGCATGTGGAAGTGAAGCCTCCCTTTTTTTTTTGTCTCCACCCTTTCTACCAGTCTTGATATAGCTTGTTTGGTAAATCCTTGGTAACAACACTTCTGTTTAGCTTGTCTTAAGTTGGTTATTCAGTTTGTTTGCTCTATAATTTAATTGTAATTCTGGTTCAATTTTTGGAGAATGTAAGTGTAACTTCCACCTACTGGCCTCCATATTAGATTCCAAGAAATATAAATTTCTATTTTATTTTTCACTAAATACAAATCTAGTAGATTGTTATTGGCATGGGAACCTTAAACTTCTGAACAGCTTTTCCCAGAAAACTGAATTAATAAAAAATTTAAGAGTAAAACGGTGAAAAGCACACCAATAGGTCCTGAAATGAACTGACATGATCAGACCTAGTTGGTTTATGTGGCTAATCACTCATAGGAATCTCACTCAGTCCATCCAGTCTGAAGGCTGGTACAAGGATTCCAAAATTGCATCATCCGAACCACAGCCAATAAGCAACAAGGTTCAAACGTTCATTGTTAGTTGAGAATATAAACATCATATTTGATTTCCTTTTCCTTATGTGTGAAATGAAGGGTTAGCTAATTCCATTATAAAAACCCTTCATACTCGGACAGGCTATAATTTCGTAATTTTAATTATTATTTGTAAAAATGTAAATGACCATAGATAAAACAATTAGAATAATTAGCCAGGGCCTGGCCGGTTGGCTCAGTGGTAGAGCGTCGGCCTGGCGTGCAGAAGTCCCGGGTTCGATTCCCATCCAGGGCACACAGGAGAGGCGCCCATCTGCTTCTCCACCCCTCCCCCTCTCCTTCCTCTCTGTCTCTCTCTTCCCCTCCCGCAGCAAGGCTCCATTGGAGCAAAGATGGCCCGGGCGCTGGGGATGGCTCCTTGGCCTCTGCCCCAGGCGCTGGAGTGGCTCTGGTCGCAACAGAGCGACGCCCCGGAGGGGCAGAGCATCGCCCACTGGTGGGCGTGCCTGCTGGATCCCGGTCGGGCGCATGCGGGAGTCTGTCTGTCTCTCCCCGTTTCCAGCTTCAGAAAAATACAAAAAAAAAAAAAAAAAAAAAAAAAAAAAAAAAGAATAATTAGCCAGGTATGTTTCAGTATTTTGGTGGAACAGCAATTTCCCAGTGGTCTGACAAGTGGTTAGAAACAATTATAAAAATCATTAAAACCACATAAATATAAATCACCATGAGAACATTTTTCTTCTTGCCTTTTCCTTACCAGTACACTTCTTGAAGGAAGTGTCATCATATATACTGTTACCCTTCACATCTGGCTTCATTCCAGTAGCAGGCACTATTACTTTCTTGGTCAGATCCCTTTGGTCTTTCACATTTAATGCATGCTAGCCTCTGTATCACCTTGTTTGAGTTTTCTCTGGCCAGCCAAGTACAGCTCTGTTTGAAAATGTGTTAGGTCAAAATGCTGGAGAGTCAACACCACCTAGCAGTGACTGTCAGCCATGAATCAATGTCTTATTGCAATTGGCATATAAATATCCCTGGTCTGTCACTCCTCAGGCAAGATGACTCCAGGGCAAGTGAGTATTCTACACTAGTGCTCAGAGTTTCCCAGAAAGACTCAGCTCCAGTAAACCACAGGGACAACTTGCTCTATAATGCACTCCTAATTTCTGCTTTTCCTTTCCTGTCTCAATTACCCACACCCCTACTATATTTTCTAGAATCATTCCTTAAATAAACAACTTGCATTTAAATCTTTGTCTCAGGGACTACTCCTAGAAATCCAAGCTAACAATACCTCTTTTCTTCCAAGGCGCTAAGACAACTCCTTCAATCTTAGCAATGATTTCATCTCTGAAACCATGGCCATGGTTGTCCCTTTCTTTCTTAACTCTCATTTCCCATTTACAGACCTGCATTCTCTTGATTCTCCTTCCATATCTCTAACAGTCGAAGTTTTTTTTCTCCTCTAATGGCTCCTCTTTTTCCTTCTATGGCCAAAGTTCATCAAGATTTTGTCTTAAGACCTCTCTTCTCATTTTCTCTCACCACTTTTCCTTGGCAATTTTATATATTGCTGCACCATGACTCAGGCATATGTGGATGGATGCTTGTGTATTTTTGACTTCCAGTCTTTTGACCACCTTTACCTCTTTTTGAATTTGGTAACTCCTTTCATTGGACTTTATCATTATCTAGAAGTGTTCAATTTTTGGACTCTTGAGCTTCAACATCCCACTCATTAACTATAGCTTTCTCTTTTTTCAGCTCTTTTACCATTAATCCCAAGTTGCATTCTCTTCTACTTTTTGATATTTCAGTCTTGGAACATGCAATTTTTTTCTCTCCCTATCTTCATCAACCCCATTTGAGTGTTGTTACAAAAGTGCCTGTGTTGGTGCTACTACAAATTTAGTCTTTCTGATTTGACCACATAGTACTGCCTGGAAGTAATTATTGGTCCTTTGTCAGCATCCCCTTCCATTCCTATTAACAGTGTACAAAGTTTTATCTTCCTTGAAACCCCATCTTATCACCTCTTTTCTCTCTCAAAGTGTTGACCTTGCCTCTTTCACCTTTGAAGTAATTGTGGCTCCCCATATCCTCCTCTGTGACCTACAAACTAAACTTCATTTGCCCATTCTTCTTTCTTTTAGCTCAGAGAGAAGAGAGTTCTCTTTTCATGCTTAGGCAAATCTCTTCACTTTTCAATAAAATCCGCCTAACCAAGAGATGAATAGAAATGAAGAATTTGAGATAAAAAATTTTTGTTCAAAGGACTTGTGATAAAATTAGAAGCAATTTTAATATAACTAATATAAGCAATACTGTAAGTTATGGTTATAAGCAGAAGGTTAATATTTCTATGTACTGTGATGTAAAAATAATGCTATAACTAACAATAATTGGAATGTGGAAATAGGGAAGATGAAAGGAAATATTAAGATGCTGTTTTATTTTATAAGGCACATAGTTCATAGATCACTAAAGTTAAAATATGTAATTTAATAAAATGTAATTAAATATATATTATTCACTATTTATATATAAAATAATCATAAACCCCTAAATATTATACACAATATTTTTTATTTTT
This sequence comes from Saccopteryx bilineata, assembly GCF_036850765.1. Lineage (NCBI taxonomy): Eukaryota > Metazoa > Chordata > Mammalia > Chiroptera > Emballonuridae > Saccopteryx > Saccopteryx bilineata. Next base: position 171,800,650 of record NC_089495.1, read on the forward strand.
AAGGAGATGTATTAATATTAGGAAATATTTTTATGTGACTAATTTATCTAAGTTTAACAATTTCTTCAGTGTTCTTTCCATTTCTTTTCTTCTGTTAAATTCTATAACAATTAAATTAAATAATTTAAAATCTAAAATAGTTTATGATCCTAGTTCTGTAATTTATCTAACTATCTTCTCTTAATATATAGTCATACAGAAATACCTGCAATGAAGTTTACTTAATGCTGGTATTAGTTATTTCCAAGTAATGAGGTTTGGGGTAATAAAAATACTTTCTTCTAGTGCTTTTTGTACTATTTGATGTTAAAAAATTATGATAATATGTAAATTTGAAAAAAATAGTTAATATACTTTTTTATGTGATTAGAGATTCTTAACTTATTTCAGGTTACTTAACTTGACTATTTCCACTTATTACATTGAGATGTTTGCCATACCCCAAATTAAAGAGTTCATATATTTTGCTTGCTTGTTTGTTTAAATATCAAAAGTAACAATGTTCAATTTTCTAAGACATCTGAAACCAACAGAAATTAGATCATTCATTCAACAATATTTACTGTGGGCTTTGTGTTACCAGGCATTGTGTTTACATAGAAAGCATGACAATGGTATTTCCTTCAGCTTATATTAAAACTTTAGAACAGTGAAACCTAAGTATTCCAGGTTGAAACTATTTTCTCTAATGACATTACAACACTGCAAATATTTTAAAACTAAGTTATTGTTTTTATGTTCTTAATTTCCCCAAATAAATGGTTCTCTATATCTCACCTTTCTTTGAACTCTTTCTACCTTGAGAGAAAGTGAGCATTGGCCCAGAGCATCAGCCCAGTGTGTGGAAGTCCCAGGTTTGATTCCCAGTCAGGGAACACAGGAGAAACGACCATCTGCTTCTCCACCCTGCATGTGGGAGTCTATCTCTTTTTTTGAAATGATGTGTCTGAGCTCAGATGTAGAATGAAGTCACTGGGGAAGAAATGTGAATTTCACATTTTATTTTTAAAGCACTTCCTTATCTCTCTTTCTCTCTCATTCCTTCCTTCAGCTATGACTTGAATGAGCAAGTTGACCTTGGGCTTTGAGGATGGCTCCATGGCCTCACCTCAGGCACTAAAATAACTCAGTTCCCAGAGCAATGGCCCCAGATGGGCAGAGCATCAGCCCCAGATGGGGGTTGCTGGGTAGATCCTGCTCAGGGTGTATGTGGGAGTCTGTCTTTCTGCCTTCCTGCCCCTCACTTGATAAAAAAAGTGAGTGTTAAGTGAATCTATTTAGAAAAACTTAGAGAATTGTATGATTATGAAAATCAGTTATAAATAAAGAGCAACCCTAGAATATTACAGTTTTCTTCATATTCTTATCAACTTCTGATAGAGAAACAATCAATATCCTGTAACATTCTTAAGTCTATTTCAGTCTATGTCAGAAAATAAAAAGTTTGTGTCAATGTTTCACTTTCAATCTAAGAGTTTGTTATATTTATTTATTTTCATCAGAGATCTCAACACATAACTTCATTATCTAAAAGTCATGGTCAAATTAGCTTTTGGGTCTTATGTAGTAGCCATCCTGTAATATGCAACAATTATATTTAGTATAGAAGTGTTATTTCAGGTGTTATTTCTTGGTTCCCAATTGTTAGTGACTATTAGTAGGTTTAGGTAATAATGGACTGAAGCTCTAACAATACATCGTAGTAAAGAAAGTCAAATTTTAACTCTTGGGTTTGAACTGCCTTATGATTATTTAAATCACAAATAATAATCAACAAATTTAATACAGGTTGTTTTTTTTGGTTTTGTTTTTGTTTTTTTTTGAAATGATGTGTTTGAGCTTAGATGTAGAATTAAGTTACTGGGGAAGAAAATGTTTGAACTTTGAGTTTTATATTTTATTTTTAAAGCCTGACTTCTTTGAACAGTAATATCTGTATATGCAGGGGTTGGCAAAGGTAGGTTAAAAGAATAATAAATAATATAATAAATAATAATACAAGAATAAACTCACCTGACCAGTGGTGACACAGTGGTTAGAGCATCAACTTAGTATGATGAGGTTACAACTTTGAAACCCTGAGGTTTCCAGCTTGAGCATGGGCTCATCATCTTGTGTGTGGGCTTGCCATCTTGAGTGAGGCACTAACAGCTTGAGCATGGGATCAACATAATCTCATGGTCACTGGCCTGAGCCCAAAGGTTGCTGGCTTGAAGCCCAAGGTTGCTGGCTTAAGCAAGGGGTTACTGGCTTGGCTGGAGCCCCTTAGTCAAGGCACTTATGAAAAACAATCAATGAACAACTAAAGTGCCGTAACTATAAGTAGATTCTTCTCATCTCTCTCCCTTCCTGTATCTCTCTCCCTCTCTCACACAAAACAAAACAAAACAAGTATAAACTCTGTGTTTTGTGTAGCCATAACTGTAAATCTACTTTTGCCAACTTCTGTATTACTATTGAAAACTTAACTGTGGTTTCACTTCCTGAGGTACTATAATATTATCATCTATAGCTAATAAGACCTTTAGAAATAGAAACTGATTTCTAGATATATTCATTTACTTGAGGAAAAGAGATGTCATTTTTTTACTTCTTTTGTATTTTAATCAAGTTTTAACTGCAAACTCAATTTTGTCTGCTTAAAGAGCTCATCTAATCTGCTAATGATAATTTCTAATTTGGGATTTTTAGGGAAGCACAAGAATATATCTGTTATTGTTTGCTGGTTATTACCTACTCCATTTCCTAGCTAAATTATTGCTTATAAATAAATAAATGCTTCAGGGGTAGTTTCTTGAAGATTAGTTCTTCAAGTGCCTTCTCTCTGAGCTAATAACCAAATCAACATCATGTAATCCAAGCACATAATGAGTACTTATTATGAGTAGGGTATATTGACTGCCAATGGGAGAAACAGAATGTTGAGTGTATTTTATGTTTTTGCTAGAGAAGACAAAACACAAAGATCTGAGATGTTGGTTGACATTGTGAAATGAAAATACACAAATTCTCATAAGTATTGATATTTAGAAGATTCTTGTTGTGATTTGGCTTGGTTGGGTTACAAGGTTTGGATATTCACTCCTGTCATTTAAGAAGGATATTTATTGACAGTATATTTGTTTGGGTAACTTCACTTGTTCTAAAGATAAACTCCCAAATCTCAGTGCTGTAATATAATATATAATAGTAGTTTAATTTCTCATTCATCTAAAGTCTTCTAAGTCAATAATCAGGGACCTGGGCTCCTATAATCTTGTAACTCTGCCATGTTTGACATTTGGCTCCAAATTTATTGTTCTCAATCACATCAAACCTCAGAAGAGAAGAAAGTTGGAGAATCAATCTATAGGCAGCTTTCATGTATCAAACATGGAAGAAGTTGCAAATCATTTTTGCTTTCTTCACATTGACTAGAATTATCATATTGTCACACATATCTGCAGAGCAGGTTGGAAATGTGGTCTTGCTATGTATCATGAAAAAGAGAAAATTAGTTTGGTTATTAGTTTTCACCTTCTGTCACAGATGTCTTTTGCTGGGAAATGGAGTGGGAATGTTATGAGGAACTCAGATGAAATATCTATATCTCCCATGGCCTGGATGGATTCTTTCATGAAACTAAACTCTATTCTATTCTCTTTAGCAAATAGTATTTGCTAAGGAAGCATGTATGGTTGGTTGAGAGAACTACTATGGTCTATAATGAATTAAATTCACTGAATTATTTGAGCCAAGCCACCTCACGAACCATTGCTAATTCATGGATGTGTTGCCATTGGGCTGAATATCTATTTCCCATTCAATCAGTTGTCACTCCCAAGAAAGTACAACCCACATTGCCTTCTTGAACAAAAAATTGTGGGTAAGCATTCACCTTAGTATTATTACTACTACCAATAATAATTTTTTTATTCTACACACTCCCAGTGTCCAAAGCCTTATATGCACTGTATTATATATTTTTCACAACAATCATATTTTATTAACCATCTCAAATAAAAATGAGCCTTTGAGAAATTTTATAACTTAGCCAAGTTTCCAGAACAATCCAACTCCAAATTTATTCATCTTAACCTTTTAACATTATTGTTTCTGGTTTTCTCAACCATAAGAGAAGCATTGGGTATAGTGATTGCTGTGACAGATGTGACTAGTGTTGAGGGAAAGGAGCAGATTAAACGCTTTGAGAAGTCCAAAGAGATATGCTGGTCTAGGTCAACCAAAGATGGCTTAAGAGATGTGCTTGGACTTGGTCTAAGGCACAATGTATAAGTTGAACACAAAAGGAATTCCAGGCAGTCTTATTGGAGAAGTAGGGTCTGAGCTATTTTGCTTTGGATACCATGGCATTAGGTATTGTAATTCTAGCAAAACTGTTCTTCAAGGGCTTCTCAGAGAAGAATCCTTTTGGAAATACCCAAGATCAAATCTATATCCTTACCCCCCTCCATCCAAACCATTTTAATCTTAATCCAGAAAAGTATGGGGCAGAAAACATGGGGGAATACAGCTAAAGAAATCTTTTTTTGACTGACAATTGATTACATGATGATATTAAAATGGTATAATCTGAATTCACTATTGTGAGGACATTAGAACATCATTAAAAGAGTGAGAATAGATTGGAGAGGTCCAGGATGGCAGTGTAAGAAGACCCTGAAATCATCTTCTTCCATAGGCATACCAAACAGTGACTCCTCCTGAGGAACTGAGGGCTGATTAAATAACTTCTGCACAACAAATGAGAGAGGGACCACAGAAAGAAGGGGAGGAGAGACAGGAGACACTGTGACTGTGTGAACTTACCTGACGAAGTTATTTGCAATAGGGAGGGATATCACTGAGGAGTATATATACAGACTTTCCTTCCCTATGGCACAACATGTAAAGAGCACCTAGACCATTGGTCCCCAAAATTTTTACACAGGGGGCCAGTTCACTGTCCCTCAGAACGTTGGAGGGCCGGGCTATAAAAAAAAAAACTATGAAAATATCCCAATGCACACTGCACATATCTTATTTTAAAGTAAAAAAATAAAATGGGAACAAATACAATATTTAAAATAAAGAACAAGTATATTTAAATCAACAAACTGACCAGTATTTCAATGGGAACTATGGGCCTGCTTTTGGCTAATGAGATGGTCAATGTACTCCTCTCCCTGACCACCAATGAAAGAGATGCCCCTTCCGAAAGTGCAGCGGGGGCCAGATAAATGGCCTCAAGGGGCCGCATTTGGCCCACAGGCCGTAGTTTGGGGACCCCTGACCTAGACTATAAATGAAGGAAATTCGTGTACTAACCTTAAAGCATCTGCCAAATAGATGGAGAATCAGAGGAAATTTCTGGGATTGAAGGCACCAACAAATGCCATTGTTTATGTTCCTCCTTCACCTAAAAAGCATGGGCCAGAGCTTGGATTAAACACTCTAGCCAATCTGAGATCACATGGGCAGGAGTTCAATTTAAGTACTCTGATTGGCTTGAGAGGCCACCACAGTGTGCCCCAGGTCACCTCAGCTGATGCATGCTCTAATTTCAACCAGATGGCCTACCAGGTTACTTCTGGTGCCATAAATCTCCAGGCTTCCTATGCTCATTTCAGGCCCTGCTTCAGCCAACACATGCCCATCTCAGATCCAGCCAACTGTTTCACCATGCTGTCCCCAGTACCATGAGCCCTGGGAAACCTCAGCTAGTATCTGTCCTAGCTCTAGTCATTTGGTCCGCCAAGTTAGCCCGGGAGACAAATGCACCTGCTTCAGATCTACCAAGATCGCTAAAGCACCCAGAATAAGCAACTTGTATAGAAGTTGCTCATATATAACACCACTCCTTCAATACCAGGAAAGGTAGATCTTTCCATTTAACTCATAGAAATGAACACACAAAGTCAAACAAAATAAGGAGACAATGGAGTATGTTCCAAATGAAAGAACAAGATAAAACCCCAGAAAAAAATCTTAATTAAATGGAGATAAGTAATCTATGTAAAAAAATAACTCAAAGTAAGAGAAACATACTGAAAACTTTAAGAAAGTTAAAAAAAGAACCAATCAGAGATAAGTAATACAATAATTAAAATTAAGACCACATTAGAGGTAATCAACATCAAATTAGATGATACATATAAATGGATTAGCAATATGGAAGACAGAATAATGGAAATCTGCCAATCAAACACCAAAAAGAAAAATAATTTAAAGAAACATAAGTAGTTTAAAGGACCTCTGGGAAAGTTTGAAAGTAGTAAGATGTCCATTATAAGTGTCCTAGAAAAAGAGAAAGAAAGAGAGAGAGAAAGGGGAAGAAAATTATTTAAAAGAATAATGACTGAAAGTTTTCATAACCAGAGGAAGGAAACAGACATCTGGATCCAGAAAGCACAATCCTTAATAAGATAAACCAAAATTTATCCACACCAAGACATATTAAAATTAAAAAGGCAAAAATGAAAGTGAGAATCTTGAGAGCAGAAAGAGAAAAACAACTACCAAAGGAAACCCCTGAATGTTATCAGCAATTTCTCTGCAGAAACTTTGCAGGCCAGGCAAGAGTGGCAGAACTTATTTAAAAACCAAAAGAAACGAACCTACAACCTAGCATACTCTGTTGGCAAGGCTGTCATTCAAAATCAAAGGAGAGATAAAATATTTTCCAAACAAACAAACACTAAAGGAATTTAACATCACTAAACTTTACAAAAAATGTTAAAGGGTCTTCTCTAAGTTAAAAAGGAAAAGGCCATCACCAGAAACAAAAAAAAACATATAAAAGAAAAATATCTCGCTGACAGAGGCAAATAAATAGTAAAGACAATGGATCAACTAATGGAAAGCTAGTATGAAAGCTAAAAGACAAATGTCACAAAATCATTGAGTAGTTAGAAGATACACAAAAGAGAAAGATCTTAACTATCACATAAACTTGTTGGAGATAAGGGTAAAAATGAAGTGTGTTTAGAATGTATTTGGATTTAAATGCACATAAGCTTAAAATAGACTGTTATATAGGTATAGATGGTTACAGATATATATATTATGTATATATATCTGTATATATGTATTATATACATATATATATTATGTATATAATATATATATATGAACCTAATGTAACCACAAACCAAAAACTTATAAGATATAAGAAATACACAAAAAATAAAGAGAAAGAAACACAGACATAATGCTAAAAACAAAACAAAACAAAACACTCCAGGAAACCACAAGGTAAGAAACCAAAGGAAAAATAAAGGAACAGAGAACTACAAAAACAACAAAATGACAGTAAGTACATAACTATCAATAACTACTTTAGCCCTGACCAGAGAGCTTGGTTGGTAGAACACCGTCCCCAGCCACAGAGGTTGCTGGTTCAATCCCTGGGCAAGGCACATACTGGAACAGATAAAATCTCTCCATAAAATCAATTAATAAAAATTTATCTTAAAAAAGCTACTTTAAATGTAAAGGGTAAATAATCCAATAAAAAAAACCTAGGGTGTTATTGATAATAGCCATTTTCACAGGTGTGAGAATCTTATCTTATTGTATCTTATTATAGTTTTGATTTATATTTCCTTAATAACTAGTAAAGTTGAGCATCTTTTTATATACCTATTGGCCATTTGTATGTCTTCTTGGGAGAAGTGTCTGTCCAGGTCCCCAGTTTTTAATTGGATTGTTTGTTTGGTGTTGAGTTGTATGAGTTCTTTATATATTTTGGATATTAATCCTTTGTCAGAGCTGTTGTTTGAAATGATCATCTCCCATTTGATTGGTTGCCTTTTTGTTTTGTTGTGGGTTTTTTTTCATGTGCAGAAGATTTTCAGTTTTATATAGTCCTATTAATTTAATATTTTTGCCTTTAGTTTTCTTGCTTTTAGTGTAAATTCATAAAATCTTCTCTCAGACCAAAGTCCATAAGTTTAGTAGCTATGTTTTTTTTTTAAGATTATTTTTGGTGATGTCAGAGAAATGGCATCATGAGGAGTGCTCTCAATACTTCTCCCTGAAACTTCAACAAATTCAACAACTAGATACAGAAAAACAATCTCAGGAGCATCTGAAATACACATACATCAAACAAAGGAACGATTGAGTGAAAAGGTGGCTGAATATATAACCTACTCTGAAGGAAATAAAATGAAGAACGGAGTATTCTGCTTTCCTCACTGACCTGAGCAAGGGCTGCTTTTACTTGGAACTGAGAGAAAGCGAGGGCTGGGGGTGTTGGAAAAAGCTGGGCTAGGGCAGAGACATTCAAGAGTGTGCCCACAGTTCAGCCCACGCAGAGCTAATGTCAGCAGCAGACCCCAGCAGAGGTGGGCGAGCAGTTGCCTTGTTTACTCCCAGTATCCTGGTCGGCAAGCGTGGGCAGTGTGTGAGTGGATCCACCTGGCACTTCAGGCGTGGGTGCCCCATTCCCCGACGGAGGGGCTGGGTTGGAAACTGTCAGTAATGACCCTCTGTGTGGGCTGTGACCAAAGTTTCTGAATAATCCTGGCTTCCTAGAATCACAAGGATGATTCAACATACATAAAACGGTTAACGTAATATACCATATCAACAAAACAAAGAACAAAAACCATATGATTTTATCAATAGATGCAGAAAAGGCATTTGATAAAATATAACATCATTTTATGTTTAAAACACTTAACAAAATGGGTATAGAATAAAAATATCTCAACATAAAGGCCATCTATGATGAAGCATCAGCTAACATCATATTAAATGGCATAAAACTGAGGACTTTTCCTCTAAAATCAGAAACAAGACAAGGTTGTCCACTGTCTCCACTCTTATTCACCGTAGTGCTGAAAGTTCTAGCCAGAGCAATCAGATAAGAAGAAAGAAATAAAAGGCATTAATATTGGGAAAGAAGAAGTAAAGGTTTGACATTTTGCAGATGATATGGTCCTGTACATTGAAAACCCCAAAGACTCCACAAAAAGACTACTAGAAACAATAAACCAATACAGTAAGGTTGCAGAATACAAAATTAATATACAAAAGTCCATTGCCTTCCTATATGCCAACAATGAAACATCAGAAAATGAGCTCAAAAAAACAATTCCCTTCATGGTTGCAACAACAACAACAAAAATACCTAGGAATAAACATAACAAAGAATGTAAATAACCTATATAATGAAAACTACAAACATTATTAAGGAAAATCGAAAAAGATATAATGAAATGGAAAAATATTCCTTGTTCTTGGATAAGAAGAATAAATATAGTCAAAATGACTATATTACCCAAAGCAATATACAAATTTAATGCAATTCCCATCAAAATTCCAATGTGATTTTTTAAAGAAATAAAACAAAAAAATCATCAGGTTTATATGGAACTATAAAAAACCCCAAATAGCCAGAGCAATCCTAAGGAAAAAGAATGAAGCTGGGAGCATTAAAATACCTGACTTCAAATTATATTATATTATAGAGCCACAATAATCAAAACAGCATGGTAATGGCAGAAAAATAGACACTCAGACCAATGGAACAGAATAGAGAGTCCAGAAATAAAACCACATGTATATGGTCAAATAATTTTTGATAAAGGGGCCAACAACACACAATGGAGGAAAAAAAGCCTCTTCAACAAATGGTGCTGGGAAAACCACATGCAAAAGAATGAATCTTGACTACAGTTTTTCCCCTTGTACTAAAATTAATTCAAAATGTATCAAAGACCTAAATATAAGATCTGAAACAATAAAGTACATAGAAGAAAACATAGGTACTAAACTCATGGACGTTGGTTACAAAGAGCACTTTATGAATTTGACTCCAAAGGCAAGGGAAGTGAAGGCAAAGATAAATGAATGGGACTTCATCAGACTAAGAAGCTTTTGCACAGCAAAAGAAACTGACAACAAAACAAACAGACATCCAACTAAATGGGAGATGATATTTTCAAACAGCAGCAGAGATAAAGGCCTAATATCCAAAATATACAAAGAACTCAAAACTCAACAACAAACAAGCAAACAATCCAATAAAAAAATGAGAAGAGGACATGAACAGACACTTCTCCCAGGAAGAAATACAAATGGCCAACAGATATACAAAAAGATGCTCATCTTCATTAGCTATTAGAGAAATGCAAATCAAAACTACAATAAAATACCACCTCACACCTGTTAGATGAGCTATTATCAACAAGACTGGCAATAACAAATGTTGGAGAGGCTGTGGAGATAAAGGAACCCTTATCCACTGTTGGTGGAAATGTAAAGTAGTACAACCACTATGGAAGAAAGTATAATGGTTCCTCAAAAAATTAAAAATAGAACTACCATATGACCCAGCAATCCCTCTACTGGGAATATACCCCCATAATTCAAAAACACCGGTACGTAAAGACACATGCAGCCCCATGTTCATTGCAGCATTGTTCACAGTGGTCAAGACATGGAAACAACAATAAAGCCCTTCAATAGATTATTGGATAAAGAAAATGGTAGTACATATATACTATGGAATACTACTCAGCCATAAGAAATGATGACATCGAATAATTTACAACAACATGGATAGACCTTGATAACATTATACTGAGTGAAATAAGTAAATCAGAAAAAACTAAGAACCATATGATTCCATACATAGGTGGGACATAAAAATGAGACTCAGGGACATGGACAAGAGTGTGGTGGTTACTGGAGGTGGGGAGGGGGAGGGAAGGGTTGGGGGAGAGGAAGGGCACATAGAAAACCAGATAGAAGGTGATAGAAGACTATATAGCTTTGGGTGATGGGTATGCAACATAATCAAATGTCAAAATAACCTGGAGATGTTTTCTCTGAACCTATGTACCCTGATTGATTCATGTCACCCCATTAAAATTAATTTTTAAAAAATATTTTTATTTTAAAATATATAAATATTTTTTAATTTATTGATTTCAGTGAAAGAGGCAAGGACAGGGGGTGAAAGAGAGAGAGAGAGAGAGAGAGAGGAACATCAGTCTGTTTCGGTATGTACCCTGACTGGGAACTATGTTTTCTTTTATGTAATTTATTGTTTAAGGTCTTATATTGATATTAAGGTAATTGATCCATTTCTCAAGTATTGAAGAGGTTGTGGAGAAAAAGGAACCCTCAGTAACTATCAGTAGGAATGAAAAATGGTACAGTTATTATGGAAAACAGTAAGAAGGCTCCTCAAAAAATTAAGAATAAAGTTAACATATGACCCAGTATTCCTTCTTTTGGGTATCTACTTAAAATTTTTTTTTTTTTTTTAATTTTTGTTTAATGTGTAACTGTGTCTGTTTCTTTTTTTTTTAATTTTATTTATTCATTTTAGAGAGGAGAGAGAGAGACAGAGAGGGAGAGAGAGAGAGAGAGAGAGACAGAGAGAGAGAAGGTGGGGAGGAGCTGGAAGCATCAACTCCCATATGTGCCTTGACCAGGCAAGCCCAGGGTTTTGAACCGGTGACCTCAGCATTTCCAGGTCAACGCTTTATCCACTGTGCCACCACAGGTCAGGCTCTACTTAAAAATTTTGATAACATTCATTCACAAAGATATATGCACTTCTATAGTCAATGGAGCATTATTTTGAGTGGCCAAGATATGGAAACAACCAAAGTGTCTTTTGATAGATGATTAGATGTAGAAGATGTGGTACATATATACAATGGAATACTACTCAGCTGAAGAAAAGATGAAATATTGCCATTTGCAACAACATAGATGGAACCTGAGAATATCATGCTAAGTGAAATAAATCAAGAAGAAAAAGTAAAAAACTATATGATTTCACTCATAGAAAACCCTAAAGTGTTAGCCAAAAAACTACTATATCTGATAAATGAATTCAGCAAGGTGGCAGGATATAAAATTAATATTCATAAATCAGTGTCATTTTTATACACCAACTACAAATTATCAGAAGGAGAAATTAGAATACAATCCCCTTAACTATTGCAACAACAAATAAATTACCTAGAAATAAATTTAGCCAAAAAGGTAAAAGATTTATATATGAAAAATTTTAAGACATTGAAAAAAGAAATTGAGGCAGATACAAACAAGTGGAAGCATATACCATGTTCATGGATAGGAAGAATTAACATAATTAAAATATCCATACTACCAAAGCAATCTATTGGTTAAAAGCAATTCCTATTAAAATATCAATGGCATACTTCACAGATATAGAACAAATATTCCAAAAATTTATACAGAACCAAAGAAGAACCTGAATAGTCTCAGCACTCTTGAAAATGAAGAACAAAGTGGGAGGTATCACACTTTCTGATATCATGTTATACTACAAGTCCATTGTAATAAAAACTGCTTGGTACTGGCATAAAAACAGGCATGCAGATTAATAGAACAGAACAGAGGACCCAGAAATAAACCCATGCCATTATGGTCAATTAACATTTGACAAAGCAGGCAAAAGTATACAATGAAGTAAAGACAGTCTTTTTAATAAATAGTGTCAGAAAAATTGGACAAGTACATGCAAAATAATAAAACTAGATTATTAACTTATACCATTCACAAAAACAAACTCAAAGTGGATAAAAGTCTTAAGTGTAAGTCATGAAACCATAAATATCTTGGAAGAAAACATAGGCAGTAAACTCCCGGATATCTCTTGTAGCAATATTTTTGCTGATATCTTCACAGTCAAGTGAAATAACGGACAAAATAAACAAATGGGACTATATCAACTAAGAAGCTTTTGCACAGCAAAAGACACCATTAACAAAATAAAAAGACAACCACTCAATGGGAGAATATATTTGCGGATACATCTGATAATGGGTCAATAACCAACATTTATAAAGAACTTCTAAAACTCAACACCATGAAAGTGAATAATCCAATTAAAAAACAAAGGAACTAAATAGACACTTCTCCAAAGAGGACATACAGATGGCCAATAGGCATATAGCCTATTGCTCAACATCACTAATCATTGGGTAAATGCAAACTAAAATTACAATGAGATACTACCTTACATCTGCCAGAGGGCTCTTATTAACAAGTCAACAAAGAACAAGTGCTGATGAAGGTGTGTTGAAAAAGGAACCCTCTTGCACTACTGGTGGGAATGCAGATTTCTGCAGCCACTGTAGAAAATAGTATGGCATTTCCTGAAAAAATTAAAAATGGAACTGCCTTAAGATCTAGCTTCCCCACTTTTAAAAATATATCCTAAGAATCCCAAAATATGAATTCAAAGGAAGATATGCACCCCAGTGTTTATTGAAACATTATTTACAACAGCCAAGATATGGATACAGCCCAAGTGTCCATCAGTGGATGAGGTGATAAACAAAACTGTGGATAAACAAAACATATTTACACAATGGAATACTATGTGGCCATAAAAAAGAAGAAAGTTTTACTTTTAGAAATGGCATAAATGAACCTGGAGATTATTCTGCTAAATTAAATAATCCAGACAGAGAAAGTCAAATATCATATGATCTCAGTGATATGTGGAATCAATTGAACACAATAAACTGAGGAAAAAATAGAAACAGAGGCACGGTAACAAGAACCAAATGGACAGTTGTCAGAAGGAAAGGAATTGAAGGAATAGAACCAAAGAAGATGAAGAGATTAGCCAAATTATATATACATAACACATGGAGGGAAAGGGAAGGATGGAGGGAGGGGAGGAGGGGGCAAAGTGGTTGACATGGGAATGGAAAGAGACTTTGCATGGGTCATGGGAGCACAATGAGGGGGGGGTGAGGTTATTATATTGAGTGGGACAGTTGAAACCATGCCAACACAATACATTTTTAAAAGTTTAAAAAATCTATGAGGTTCAGCAAAGCAGTTTTAAGAAGTTTATTATAGCAATATAGGACTACCTCAATAAATAAGAAAAATCCCAAATAAAGAATCCAACTTTATACCTGAAACAACTAAAGGGAAAAAACTTGAAGTTAGTAAAAGGAAAAATGTAATAAAGATAGAGCAGAGATAAATGATAAATGAAATACAGACAAAAATAAAAAGAGAAATCAGAAAAGATCAATGAAACTAAAAGTTGGTTTTTTGAAAAGATAAACAAAATTAAGAAACCTTTAGCTAAACTTATCAAGAATAAGAGAGGGGCCAAATAAATAAAATCAGAAATGAAAGAGAAGTTACAACAAACACCACAGAATACAAAGGATCCTAAGATACAACATACAAATAATTATATGCCAACAAACTTAACAACCTAGAAAAAATGGACACATTTCTTTTTTTTTTCAATTTTATTTAGAAAATTAAATTTAACAGGGTGACATTGATCAATAAGAGTACATAAGTTTTAGGTAAACGTTTCTATATCATTTGAACTATTGGTTATGTTGCATACCCATCACCCAAAGTCAAATTATTTTCTGTTACTGTATATTTGTCTCTCTTTACTCCCTTCTCCTTACCCTCCCTCACATCCCCCTCCCCCTTGTAACCACTTCTCTCTTATCTATGTCCATGAGTCTCAGTTTTATATCCCAGCTACATGTGAAATAATATAGTTCTTAGCTTTTTTTTGATTTACTTATTTTACTCAGTACAATGTTCTCAAGGTCCATCCATGTTATTGTAAATGGCAATATGTCATCATTTCTTATGGCTGAGTAGTATTTTATTGTATATATGTATCAATTTTCTTTATCCAACTTCTAGAAACATACAATCTTCCAAGATTGAACCAAAGAAGAAAACAGAAAATCTGAACAGTCCAATTACTAGTAATGAAATTAAATCAGTAATCAAAAAACTCCCCACAAAAAAAGTCCAAAACCAGATGTATTTACAGATGAATTTTACCAAGCATTCCAAGTAAAATTAATGTCTATTTTTCTTAAACCATTACAAAATTTGAAAAAAAGGGAAAACTTCCAAAGTTATTCTATGAGGCCAGTATTGCTTTGATACCAAACCCAGACATCATCAAAAATAAATAAAAGTAATTTAAAGGCCAATATTCCTGATGAAGATAGATGTAAATATTTTCAACAAAATATAAGCAAGTCAAATTCAACAATACATTAAAAAGCTCATACACCATAGTCAAGTGGGATTGATCCCAGGGATGTAAAGATGGTTCAATATCTGTGAATCAATCAACATCACATTAACCAAACAAAGGATGAAAATGATAAGATCCGTAAATGCAGTAAAACAAATTGACAAAATTTAACATTTATGATAAAACAAAGTGGATATAGAGAAATCAAACGTCATCATAACAAAGGCCATGTGACAAACCATAACTTACACTGTACTTAATAATGACAAGCTTTTAGTTTTTCAAAGATCAAGAACAAGACACGAATGCTCACATTCACCACTTTATCCAACATAGTACTGAAAGTCTTAGCTACAACAATCAGATGAGAAAAAGAAAAAAAAAGCATTTCAATTGGAAAAAAGAAGTCAAATTGTCACTGTTTGCTGAGGACATGATACCATATACAGAAAACCCTAAAGACTCCATTAAAAACTATTAGAAGTAATAAATGAATTCAGTAAAGTTGCAGAATAAAAATTTAATATACAAAAATTTATTCCATTTTTGTACACTAGTAACAAACTATAAGAAAAAAAACTAAGAAAACAATCTCATTTACAATTGCATTGAAAATAATAAAATACTTAGGTATAAATTTAACCAAGGAGGTAATATAATCTAAATATGTAATGTACTGATGAAAAAATTAAAGATGTCACAAATAAATGGAAAGATATATATGCTCATAATTTTGAAGAATTAATAGTTAAAATAATCATACTAGCTAAAGAAATCTCCAGATTTAATGCAATCTCTATAAAAATTCCAATAACTTTTTAGAAACCAGAACAAGTAATTAAAAATTTTATAAGAACCACAAAGAATCTTAATACTTAAAAAATCTTGAGAAATAAGAACAAAGTTAGAGGTTTCATGCTTCCTAATCTCAAACTATACTACAAAGCTATATTAATCAAAATTGTATAGTAGGGGCACAAAAATGGATACATAAGTCAATGGAACAGAATAGAGAGACCAGAAATAAACCCACACTTACATGGTTAATTAATCTACAACAAAGAAGGCAAGAATATACAATGGGGGAAAGACAATCTTTCAATTAATGGTGTTAAGTGTAGACAGATACAAACAAAAAAATAAAATGGGACAACTTTCTTATGCCATATACAAATATAAACTTAAAATGGATTAAAGTCCTAAAATAAATGTAAGACCTGAAACTGTAAAACTCCTAGAAGTAAACATAGGAAGCAAACTCTTTGACATTGTTCTTTACAATATTTTTTTGATATGTCTCCTTGAGCAAGAGCAACAAGAGCAAAAATAAACAAGTGAGACTACTTCAAACTAAAAACCTTTACACGACTAAGAAAACCATTAACAGAACAAAACGAAAAAAACAACCTACTGAATGGAAGAATATATTTACAAATAATATACTCAATAAGGGGTTAATATGCAAAATATATAAAAAAAACTCATGTTATTCAACATGAAAAAAACCCCCAAACAATCTGATCAAAAAATAGGCAAGGCAAAGGACCTGAATAGATTTTTCCAAAGAAACCATACAGATGGTCAACAGATACGTGAAACTATGCTCTGCATTACTATTTATCATAGAAATACAAATCAAAACCATACAAGTCAGGATGTCTGTTATCAAAAAGTCAACAAATAACAATTGTTTCTGAAAGATGTGGAGAAAAGGGAACCCTCAAGCACTGTTGCTGGGATTGTAAACTGGTGCAGCTACTATAAGAATAAAGGTTTCCTTATATTTAACCATAGAACTACTACATGACTCAGCAATTCCACTTCCGGGTATTTATTTGAAGAAAATTTTAAAAAGATACTAATTTGAAAGGTATATACATTCCTGCTTTCACTGCAGCATTATTTAAAATAGCCAAGATATAAAAGTGTGTATAAACGTACGTGTGTATAAACAGATGAATAGATAAAAAGAATGTCTCACACACACACACAGAGCACATAGGCACACAATGGAATATTGACTATAAAAAAGGATAAAATCTCGCCATTTGGAACAACATGAGTGAACCTAGGAGGTATAATGCTAAGTGAAATAAGTCAGATGGCGAAAAACAAATAGCACATGAGTTCACTTATATGTGAAATCTAAAACAAAGCAGTGAACAAACAAAACAAAACAAAACAGAAACAGACTTATAGAAACAGAGAACAGACTGATGGTGGCCAGAAGAGATGGGGGTTAGTAGGATGGGGAGAAAAGATAAAAAGATTTAAGAGGTACAACCTTCCAATTATAAATTAATGTTCTTGGGATGCACTGTACAGCATAAAGAACTTAGTCAATATAATACCATAATAACCTCTATGTGTGGTGAAAGACTTATCTTGGTGAACACTACGTAAGGTATATAAATGTCAGATCATTATGTTGTATACCTGAAACTAACATAACATTGCACTTCAAGTATACTTTAATAGAAGTGGCTGATGATAAATATTTAAAATCTGACAACAGGTTCCTATCCATGATAGGTGAGAAGCTCCTACTAATCAAAAATTATGACAGATAATCAATAAGAAAAACTTTTTAGGGCAAAAGACCTGAATAAATGACTGTATAAAAAGGATATTCAAATTACCAATAAGCATATGAAGAATTCAGTTTCAGTTGATCATCAGGAAAATGTAAGTTCAAATCACAATAAGGCACCACTACATACCCACCAAAATCACTAAAATGAAAAAAGGTATAAAATATCAAATGCCAGTGAGAATGTGGAGCAGTCAGAAACCTCATCCACTGCTGGTGGAAATGGGAATTTGTGGAACTGCTTTGTGAAATTGTTTTGTCAGATTGTCTGTGGTAGGCAGAATTCTGAGATGGCCCCAAGGTTTCTCCACTCCAGTGTACATGCCCTGCAAAATCCCCTCCCCTGGAATACAGGCAGGACTTTGAATATGTTGGATTTCACTTCTGTGATTAGGTTACCTTATATGACAGAAATAAACAGATTTATCAAATATAGTAAAGGTCCCAAATCTGTTTAATTGAGTTAATCAAAAAATCAAGAGCAATTCTCTTGTGTGGGCCCAACCTAATTAGGTTAATCCTAAACAGGAACTGTGCTCTTTCTGAAGGAAAAGATTTGAAGGGTCTGAGTGTAAGACGGCATCTCAAGGGGGTCATGTGGCAGGATCACAAGAGTAAGCTCCAGGAGCTGAGAGTGGTCCTGGTCTAGCAGCCAGTAAGAAAAGGAAGACTCCAGGTCTCCAACTACAAAGAGCTAAATTCTTCTTAAAAACCTGAATATACTTGGAAGTGGGTTTTCCTTCAGTTGCTGCCTCTAGACAAGGACATTTTATCCATAAAAACTGAAATGAAAAATTTGTGTTGTTTTAAGCCACTGCATGTGTATTGGTTTGTTACACAGCAATAAGAAACTGATTCAGTCTCATACTGTCCCTTGACTCAACAAATCTATTCTTAGGAATATTCTCAACAGATAGCCATACTGTATATGTTTTCACCAAAATACATATACCACAATATCCACAGAAGAAATATTTATAATATTTGAACCCCAGAATTGAACCCGTGACATCCATATGCGGGCCAATGGTCTATCCACTGAGCCACCGGCCAGGGCTGAGCACAACTATTATTAAAAATACTTTAAAACTTTCATACACATAAAATTACTCACATGATTTTACTTGTGCAATCATCTTAGCTTCAGCCCTACGTGGGTAAAACATAATATTCCATAGCAAAACAAAACATGTCAGTTGTTTGGACTTTTATTCTAATATCCTAATTCTTATTTGACTTTTGGTGAACCTTCAGCATATTGCTTTAATAAATATTATTTTTGCTTTATTTTTTAAGGAAATTAAGTTTAGTGATATATTGAGAATTTGAAGGTACTCTTTAGACTAATGCCTTTGTCATTATTGTAAATTCACACATCAGTTATATGCACTTTTCTGATAAACATTAACTATTGGCTAGGCCATAATAAATTAGAAAACTTTTGTTTCCTCACACCTTTCAGAAGGTAAAGTGAAGGTGTTTTTACTCTATTTTTAGAGAGGAAATATAATGATTTGTTCATGATCTTGTAAGAGTATATGGTCTTGCAAAATAATCAACAAATATTCATTGAATACCTCATACACAGACCACTGTGCTATGTATAGGAACTATAAAAGACATAGTATATTGTTTCTCCTCTTGGAAGATTTATGATATACTGGAATATATACTCATACACATTAGTTCATGATAAGTTCATGCATGGTGGGGCAAAAGTAAGTTTACAGTTGTGAGTATTTGAAACAGTTTATTCTTGTATTATTGTTTATTAATTATTGTTATTTTTCATATGAACAACTGTAAACCTACTTTTGTTCCACTCTGTATGTTAATTCTAAATAAGTGTTAGGTAAGGAAAGAAGTAATAAGAAAAAAAAGGAAAGGAAAAGTAACAGAACTCTAGAATGGGACCCCAGATGCAGAGCTCCTGGAAGTCAGGAAAGTCTTCTTGGAGGCAACATGATAGGAAAACAAAATTATTTTTGGTAGAGAAAATTTAGTCTTAAATCTGACTTTTTTTTCATTTTCCAGATATGAGCAGTTACTTAACTTCTTGAAACTAAGTTTTTTACCTGTGAATCAGGGTTGATGCCAATAATTTCTACGTCACAAGTTTGTGAAGTTAGACAAGAAAAATCAGTAAAATAGCAGACTCCTCTAGTCTGCATAGCTGACCTTTCTTTTGGATGAATAAATAATTACTAAGAATCTTTTATGTCTGACCCTGAGTGTCAGAGAAGATGAAGCAATCAGGAGTTGGGAGGTATACTAAGTAAGAGAGAGGAAAGAGAAGGAGGTACCGGGGTTTTAACAAAAATGAATAACAAATGTTGACAAAAGTACAGTATAGCATGAGAACAAGACAGGACAGTGTTTGGTAATAAATAGAATTAAGGAAGTTTCCTTAGAAGCTGACAAACCCAGGGCTATGGTGGTAAACCAGAAATATAGGAGATATCCCTGAATATTTACCTTTCAAGCAGAAAGGCAGTGCTCATAGACATTTTTCCTTACACATATGACATGCCTAGGGAAGAGGTAATGGCTGTACTACCTTATGTCACACATGCTTTACTTTTTTGTCTCACAGGAATTTGAGAAGGGAAATCTCATTGTACTTGATGGCATCAGGGAAGGTTTGGAGCTCTTCTTGAAGGAGGGAAGGAACATGAATCCAAGGGAGAAAAATTGGGTTTATTCTAGACAGGTGTAGCAGCCTGCAAAGATCGATTGGACAGAAGTATCTTGCTATAAGCTTATTTTTACTTAAATTGGATCCAAAAGCAAAAATCGTTTGGATAGCAGATACTACTTCTGAGAGGTTATGGAGAGGTGAGGAAAGGAGTGGCCCCTTTCTCCTGGGTAGGAATCGCAGGGTCGAGGCTGTGCTGCAAAACCAGTAGCCTCCAAGAGGAATGGGGGAGAGTGTGACTTAGGTATCTTATTTCACCCAAAGTATGAGTCCCCTGAGATGTAAAGGTAAGTGTATTGAGATGATCTAGATTCATTTATGTTAAGATTGTACACCTTCTTGCTCAAATTCCATCATCAAAATTGTAATTCCTCATCAAGTTATTTACTTCTTTACAAGAAAGTAAGCCTCTGGGACAATTAATAAGTTAAGCCATTATTAGTCTCAGCTACATTGAGGTTTGATTGTCTCTAAGATCAGATCTTAGGGGCATCTTTGTCAAAAAGAGAAATAAAGACGGGATTGCAATGTCTGCCTATATTATGATAGCAATGTCTGTCTACACTTTAAAGTGGTGCATGGTTGGGAGAGAAAGTAATGGCTATTTTTGCATCAACTGCAATCCTATACACTCAAGAACTAAAGAGCTGGATTCCACATCCCTCTTCACAGCACCCCAAAGCCCTCACAGCACGCAGAGCCCTGAGTTTGATATGGTCTGTACCGGGGTTAAAGAGCATGGGTTTGTCTCTGAAAGATCTGGGTTTAAATCCTTGGTTGTTTTTTTTTATTTTGAGTCTGAGTCAATTTCCTTATCCGTACCATAGCTTTAATAACGGTGGCTTCCTAAGAATTACTGAGAATATTAAATAAGAATGTGTGTAAGGACTCCAGTGCATAAAGTTGCCCTATAACTATCAACTAATAATAATCACTATTATATTTATGGCGCCCAGGTCTGGATCAGAGAGGTGGGAAAGGAAGGAGAGGGTCTGTTCGCTGATTGTTTTGGCAGCAGTGCCGACACCGTCCCGAGGCCCTGGGGCAGAACGGCGGCGGGCTGCTCCCTCCGCGGGCCGCGTCAGTCTCCTGCTCCACCTACGTACGCTTCCCCGGAGCAACAAGTTCTTTCCTGCAAGACCCGCCCGCGCGCCGCGGGCCGACCCGGCGCTTCCTCCCAGACCTCCGACAAACTCGTTGTCAAACACATCTTGGGTCGAAGTGCGGGCTGCCAACGCCCTGCGGAGGCGAGAGAGCCCGCAGCCTATGCAGGAGCCCGTGCCGAGGCCGAGAGGAAAGCGGGAGGCGCGGAAAGTGGGGACAGAGGGACCGATAGGAGTCCCAGTTCGCGCTGCCCTTGAGAGGCAAAAGCCACAGAAAGCTCCCACCGTTCGTCTCAAGCCTCTCCTGGGATCGGGAGGAAGGAGACGGGGCTCGAACGGAACCCCACAGACTTCCACACGGCTCTCTGGTTGCCAAATGGTGTCCTACGTCCTCCAAGTTCCCCTCGCCCTGGTTTCTCCTCGCACCCTCACTCCACCTCACCCCTCGTCAGGTCCCTTGAGGACACTTGAGATCCCTGTCACGACATTTCGCAGGAGAAGCAAGTAGGTCAGCTACAGCCCTGACCCACAGCGTCTCCTTTCCATTGCCCTCTCAGAATGGGGGTCCTGGGCTCCCCAAAGGATTCCCCGGGCGTTCCAGACTGGAAGCCTCGTCCTGCTGCCCAAACGGTCGAACTCTGACAAATTCTTGAAGTGGGAATCCCCGCGTCCTCCCGGGAAAGCCAAGCTGGCCGCCCACAGACCAGGAGAGCCACCTTGACTTCTCCGCTGGGAACTCCCTTCAAAAGCTACCTGCCCAGCTCCACAGCTCTTTGCTGAGAACTTGAGAGCGAACCAGGAGTACGCTCCCGGGGTGGGCTGGGGTGGGCGGGGACGAGGGCGAGGGGGGAGAAGTTCTGCCCCGATTTTAGGAAGAAAAACCAGTTCCTGTCTCCAAGTGTCCTGAAGCCAGAGAGCTGCTTTCCCTGGAAAAGAGCAGAGACCGAAGTCACCGGGAGGGAAGTCCTCCTGGCGCGGGGTCTGAAAAGCACGGACATGAATCTCAATGTCTGTCTATGCTTGTGGTCTTGTCTGTCAGAAACTACTCTTTTTCTGGTGATGGGAGAGGTGGGTAGATACATCGCTGGCAAGTCAGCAGACGCCAAGCCTAGATAGATGTTCAGCACCTCCTCCCTCCATCCTCAAGCAGCCTTGAGAACTTGGTACTTCGGACAGCAGCCCGGGCGCAAGGCTTTGTTTGAAAGCTGTTACCCTGTTTTCGCCAAGTCAAAGAACAATAAATTATTTTTATGACCTTACTAGTACAATTTGAAGGACATTTTAATTACATAACCTGTGATAGATCACTGGAGGCAATGTCGTGTGAAAGAGCTGATGGCTGAATGTCTGCATCGCAGGAGAGAGAAAACTTGCAAATCTGCAATGAGATTGCGCAGGGCTGTTCCCGTTTTTGAAACAACATGCGAAATGCAAGGAAAACCTTACCTTTCGGACTCCAAAGCCATGTTCTGCTGCAACTTGGCGAGCTTCTTCTTCGCCTCCTTTATGCAACTCCACAAGAAAATGATTCGTGAAGACCGGTCTCCTGGCAGATGCAAAGACCAGGACACAGAAGAGGACCCCGGCGGCCGCCTTCCACTGGGAGACACAGCCACCTTTCATCTTTCTTTGGGGAGTGAAAAGTGGTGCTAGGAGGCGCGCAGGCTGGCGGAACAAGGGACTCGGAAGAAGGGTGCAAATAAAAATGTATGTATAGTTTTTGTTTGTTTTTTTAAAAGGAATCGTTTAGAGAAAGAGACTGATTAGGGGCTTGGAAAGCAGCAAATCAGTGTGTGTTCTCTAGCATCTGGCTGACGAGAAGCTGTGTAGTCGGGCGGCCGGGATCGCTGGCAGAGGTGCGAATGTGAGGAGCTGTGTGTATCAGAAAGAAAGAGCGAGTGTATATGTCTGTGCTTGATGCTAAATCTGCATTTTCAGCTCCTCCTCAGCTCCGATTCCACCGGGGAGGAGAGCACCAGCCTGGCTGACGTGCGCCCGCCAGCAGCCAATGAGGACCTGCGGAGCGGCGGGCCCTGCCCTGGGCCACCCCGGGTCCACCCCTGTTCGCCCCGGGCCGGCGGGTCCGCCTCCGCCGGCGAGGGGCGCCGAGCTGTGAGCCTGCGCCCCCGCCCCTTCCAGCACCCTGGAGAGCTCCTCCGTCGCTTCACCCCGCCTGCCTCGCTCCCAGGAAAATCCCCCCAGCTGTATTCTGGTCGGCAGCGCCCGAGTGATGTCATTGTTTGTGGAAATCTGTAAGGCTCGGGAAAGGGAATTACGATGTGTACGGCTCTCCGAGGCCCCAAGGGGAGCTAGGGCACCGGCCTCTGCCTATTTCACTCCCCTGTTTATTTCTCCCTGCAAAACCTCCCCCCCACTCTCTCTCTCTCTCTTTCTCTCTCTCTCTCTCTCTCTCTCTCTCTCTCTCTCTCTCACACACACACACACACACACACACATACACACACACACACACGCTCGCGCACACACGCACGCTCGCATGCACGAACACGAAGGCACACTTGACTACCCTTCTCTCAATGGTAAAGCAAACATTAACCCTCCTCCTGCCACTTTGGGGTAACACCTTTGCTCCCTTTCCTGGCTTGGGGAGACTGGGGAAAGCAGCTTTCTTGAGGTGACTCGTGCTGGCCGGGGTGCGGGTGGGGGGTGCAGGAATGAGCTATTTTGTTTGTTTGTTTGTTTGTTTATGTAGGCTTCAGGCTGATCTGGAACTGAGCAGCTGGGAAGCCTGGCAGGAGATAAAGCTTGCCTCTACTGGCAATTGTAATTAGATGAGACTCCTCCAGAAATCTAGGCTGCTCTGCTGAGTCTGCCTTCAAGACCGCCACGGCTGGGACTGCAATGCCTGGAAGTGCACTCTCAGATTTGGGGGCATTGGTTGTTGAAGGAGGGCGAGAGTGCGCCTTCGGGAAAGTGTAGCCAACAATCCCAAGAGCTGGACCCAGACTCCAGTTGAGAGGCCAGTTGGTTAATTCAGTCAGGCTGGCAAGGAGTCAGCTAAGTTATCCCTTCAAAAAATCATGCACTCACATTCTACTGATGCTTACAACCGACTTCTTCCTGCTCCAGAAGAAGCAGAGACACAACATCTGCAAGAAAATGAGGTCGATTGTTTTAAAGCAACTCAAATATTGTTGAATTACAGAGTGTGTGCACTGATCTTGATTATCATTTAGATCCAAACTTCAAAATCCTGCCTTATGCGGATAAGAAAGAGGTACGAGACATTTTTCTTATTGATTTAAGTGTATGCAACACGCACACAGATATTATATTGACACATTTGACACACATTGACACAAGTGGACACACATATCTACTTATCTATCAATCTAACATCACTATCTATCATCTAGCTATCATTTATCTTTATAGACCTTCTTATCATTTTAGGATGAAGGCAGAACCTACTAAAAGAATCATTTCTTTTTTTTTTTTACAACTTTTTTTTTTTTTATAATTTTATTTTTTTAATGGGGTGACATCAATAAATCAGGATACATATATTCAAAGATAACAAGTCCAGGTTATCTTGTCGTTCAATTATGTTGCATACGCACCACCCAAAGTCAGATTGTCCTCTGTCACCTTCTATCTTGTTTTCTTTGTGCCCCTCCCCACCCCCTATCCCTCTCCCATTCCCCCCTCCCCCCCCCCGTAACCACCACACTCTTGTCAATGTCTCTTAGTTTCAGTATTATGTCCCACCTACGTATGGAATAATACAGTTCCTGTTTTTTTCTGATTTACTTATTTCGCTTCGTATCATGTTATCAAGATCCCACCATTTTGCTGTAAATGTTCCGATGTCATCATTTCTTATGGCTGAGTAGTATTCCATAGTGTATATGTGCCACATCTTCTTTATCCAGTAATCTATTGATGGGCTTTTTGGTTGTTTCCATGTCCTGGCCACTGTGAACAATGCTGCAATAAACATGGGGCTGCATGTGTCTTTACGTATCAATTTTAAAAGAATCATTTCTATTGGTAGAAATGATTATACATTTAAAACAATGGGACACATTGTCTTCAGAGTAGATCTTGTTGCTGACACGGGCTCATTTCTGAGGATTTTTTTTTTATTACACTATCTTACTTTATAGCCTACCCCTCGGAGTCCATCTGTTTGATTTTAACACAAGGCTTCTTATGTGGAGATCTTCAACTCTTTTTCTTTTTCTTATGTTTTATCCACATTTCCAATCAAAGTTACTAGGCTGCTATGAAGACCGTCCAAACTGTTTTTGTTTTTTGTTACTGCCTTGTATTGTCACTTGAGAAAAATGGCACCAAATGTGAAAATTACATTAGATGGATTCACAATCATAAAGAACATTTCAAAAGCAGCAACAGAGATAGAAATCTAAGCTTTTAGGAAAATAGATCTTGAAGAGCATCAAATAACTCAATTTAGAAGACTATGGGTGTTGTGAAATAGCACTGCTAATGTAGCTAAATCTCTCTGAAAATGAGCACGAAAATATCATCTATTCAGAGATATTTGTTAATTATTTTTGGTAAAACCACAGAGCAATGCCTTATTTCCTAAATAAATTCTAAGATTAAATGCTAGTAAATGTTGAATCTTATGTATCTGCATTTTAAAAATTAAAGCCATGTAAAATAGGGTACAAGCTAAATAAAACCTGGATTGATGAACAAAATAAATCATTTTTAGTGTTTACATAGAATGTTTGTTGTAATATTGTCAGAGGAGTATAGCAAATAAAAAAGAATTTTTGTGATGCAAATGCTAAGTGGAGGAAACTATTGATTCATTAATTGTTCTTTGAAGTACAAATACACATCCACATGCATGCACACATTGCTTTTTTTAAGATAACTATTTCTAAGTTCAGTTAAAATATTATAGTAACTTTAGAGCAAAAGTGAACAGAAGAGAGAACAGCAGTAGAATGTTTCAAGGACTGAAATGGAATTCAGTTGACAAACTATTGCAGGTTTTGTTGTCACTGAGTATGCCCCTTGGTCCAAACCATTATATCTCTCAGCCTCTATCTCCTTTTCTGTTAAATGCAGACAGTTCATACAGATATCTTCCAGCTCCATAGTCATACAATTTCAAAGAGATGACAAAGTCAGACTGTGATATAGAAAGCATCATCAATAGCTTAAGAAATGTTGAGGGCCATTATATATTTTTAAAAAAAATAACATTATGGTGGCTAAAATATTTATTTTTATAACCTTCCCCCAAAAGTCTTATATTTATTAACTTTGTGGATTTGAGGAGAGACTAACTGGCTGTCACTGAGTACCAAACAGGAAAACAATCAGCATGTTGAGTTCTTACTATATTTAAGATACTGTTGGCCCTGGCCGGTGGCTCAGTGGATAGAGTGTAGGCTGGGCGTATGGACATCCCTGGTTTGATTTCAGGGCAGGACACACAGGAGAGGTGACCATGTGTTTTTTTCCCCTTCTTCCTCTCCTTTCTCTTCCTCTTCCCCTCCCACAGACAGCTTGATTGGTTCAAGTGTGGCCTTGGGTGCTCAGGATAACTCAAGATGGTCCCAGCACCAGCCTCAGGCACTAAACCTAGCTCAGTACTATAGCATCAGCCCCAGATGGGGTTGCCAAGTAGATCCTGGTCTGGGTACATGTGGAAGTCTGCCTCACTATCTCCCCTCCTCTCACCTAAAAAAAATAAAAGATACCATTTCTGTAGAGAAAATATGGGTATTTTGTTCCAGTTCAGATGTTCCACTTACCTGTTAGAGTCTCTTTGAAGTCGTTGTCCTACAAAGACCAGAATTTTTCTATTTCATGACTTATTAACTATAAATCAACAGACCTTTGTGTAATTAAAGGAACCTTAGGTATATTTTGGATCCTCCTGCTTAGATGTACTTCCAGAGAGACCTTTGGCCCAGGAAGCTTAACATCAAGGGAAACCCACCACTGATAAAGCTAGAAGTAGACTTAGGAGAGGCTGTTGGATTTTTTGGTATTCTTTGGGTCATTAGGGAAAAGATTTTACATTTCTGTTAATTTCTTTTTAATTGGGTGAAATGTAATTTCAAGGGAAATAAGACATGTATAACAAAAGGTACATTTTGAAATACAGTCTTGTTAAAAATCAGTTTAGGCTTTGCCTTTTCTGCTGCCTTTATTCTGAGCACTTTAAGTACAGTAATAATAATTTCATTAGGTGCCAGAACTCTCTATTATCATATTGTATTACTAACCTTTTCTAGCAGATTCTTCCTAATGACCCTCCCCTCCCTTTTCCCTTCCATTCCAGCTTAAACTCAGTTTTTCTGAAGTATTGTTACCAGGTTTGGGATTTCTGCCAAATTTTGAATTTAATATTGATGTTTTTTATTTTAAAAATTTTCTCCATATAATTCTTATTTTCTAACATATCACCTCATTTCCCTGTGGCATTTATCTACAATCTCATATTTGCTGTAACTTAAAATTTAGGTGCTCAGAAAAATTTAATTAGTATATCGGTAGAGCCCTATCCCTTCTAAATCATTGGGATTAACATGCCCTGTCTCCAATTCCTATGGCTTTTATCAACCGATATCTTTTATTAAATGACTTATCTCTGTTTTTCTGTTAGCTGCAGTCTTAGCTGACTTTTGTTATCTAAGCCATCTTAAATTAATATAATAAGAGGGCTCATGGGGCTATATCAAGTGTTTATCATCAAGGCATTGATTCTAGAGGGCTTTGGGTTGTATTCATTTTATAACTTCATCTTATAACTTCATCAACAAGCCATCAGATTTTTTTCAGGCTAAGTGACTCTTCATAAATGAAAACTAGTCATTATTTCCATATTTTCCAGGACAGTAAAAATATTTTTTGTGCTAAATTAGGTTCTATTATTTTAATAAAATTTAAAGTAGCTAAACAATGAGGACAAAGGGTCCTTTTAATCTTCTTTTGAAAATCAGGAACACATTTCTATTCACTACTTTAGATTCCTGTTAGTTCTATAGGAATACAAAATAACATTTGCTCACCTGGAAAGTTAATTAGTTATTTCCTAGGGCTTATTGGAACACTGCTTTTTGTCTGCAGGAAGTTATTACCTCTTTATAAATTTTCTGCCTTAAATTCTTTCCTTTTTTTGTGGTTTCTTAAAAAATACAGTAAATGATCAATTCAGTTTCTGAATGATTGTGGAAATTATATTTAACAAGAAATTTTTTTATTCTAGTTTAGAATAAAAAATCAGAAAGAACAAAATACATGGCTTGTTGGCAAATGTAAACTGGACTTTATGAAGATAAATATCTGTGTATAAAATTAAATTTCAAACATTTATATATATATACACACACACATACACACACACACACACACACACACACACACACCAGTTTTTTTTTTAAGGCTAACTCTGCCATTACAATGAAACATCCAATTCTAGGAAGGCCTTACTTCTACTTAAATTCTTTGAGTAAAGACACACTATTTTGTATTGATTTGCATGACCTCATATAAATAGAAAAATTAATGTATATTGTTATTTAACATGCTAGAAAAATAGCTATAAATGTTTTCCTGTTCTCTCAGATATCCCATTTTTTTCTTCTGAAAATATTTTATTCTTTCATGGTTTTAGAAATATGGCATAGCTTATTTTCAGAAAAATTGGTCATAAAATACTCATTTTATCTTCTATGATACTAGAGAGAGTAGACCAAAAAAAAGTATACTTTAGAAGCATATTTTTAAAACTAGCTACTCAAAAATAATACCTAATGGCTTTTATAGATTCATTTTATCTTTTAAAATTCTACACTCAATAAATTATAATTCATGTAGAACCTAATCACAGAATTCTTAATGTGTAATAATGCACTTAATGATGTATTAATTTATGCTAGTGGTCTCCTGTTCACAAGCATATGGATCACTGTTTAAAAAATAGTCCTCATCTTTTAAAAATGAATCATTTCTCAGAAAAAATTCCAAGATGTGGCTTCTTTGGGGGGAAGGATGATCAAAGTTTTAGCAAAATGGTCACAGTTAGCTAAAGTAAGAACTTGCCATTCTCCTATCTCCTTTCCTCAGATATAATGTGGCTTGCACTGCCTAGTTTGTTGAAATCCTTAACCAAGTTACTGATTCGTGTATTTTATATTCCTGACCTGGTCCATAAAGCCATCTAAGTTTGTGACTTCTTGTTTAAACAATCTATGAAGTCTTAATTATTTTGCTATAGAGATTTTTATAATACCTTTATAGAATACATTCAATTATTATGAAAGTAAGAGTGTATTCTCTAAAACAATTATTAGCATAGATATAAAGAAAAAATACTAACAAATTAGACTCAGACTTTCAGAACACAGACTTTTGGGGAAATGTAACCAGTCTTGGCCAAAGCTACTTGATCCACATCGAATAACAGAGTAGATAAACTGGCATTCCCCTTCTCTGGTAGTGAAAATTTTTGCAAATGTCCAATATGGTTAGCTTTTCTTATGTTTTGTATTTTGCTATAGGGTAGTCCTTAGAGGAATGCCTGGGGAAGGTACAACCAGAATTACCAATATGAGGAGAGTGAGATAAAGGTGTAAAGTATGAATTAGTATAGAAATATTGCAGAGAAAGTTGAGTGCCACTGTGGGAAGATTGTGAGGCTGGAAGTAAAGATTCCTTTGTTCAGTGCTTACTCTGTGTCTTTTTAGCCATGTGACCTATGGAAAATCATTTTCTGGACCTCAACATTAAATGGTAGTAGGGATTAATTGCTTAGATTGATTCTGTCTAAGATTCTGTTTAGGGCTAAATTTCAGTGACAAGAATCTAGACCAAGCACTATTTCTCTTATGTATCTCATCTCTCTTAAGGTCTTCAGGCTACATGAGCTATGCAATGGTACGTGAAGCATAACAGTGTAGTTCTACAAACTATAACACAGTCATTACAATAGCATTGACTGTATTCCTAGACACAGAAAACAAACATATTTTCCAGGGGTAAGAAGGATGTGGGGATGGGCAAAATAGGTGAAGGATATTAAGGGGTACAAACTTTTAGTTATAAAATAAATAAGTGACAGGGATGCAATATACAGCATAGATAATATAGTTAATAATATTGTAATAACTTTGTATGATGACAGACTGTAACTAGACTTTTAATGGTGATGTTTAAAAATATTGAATCACTGTTTGTCACCTGAAACTAATATAATACTGTATGTCAAGCATAATTCAATTAAAAATAATTAATGAAAACCCCCAAATATAAAAGTCAATCATTGCCACTATATGCTGTGTAAAAAAAAATCACACTACCCAAAAAACTCAGAAACATTGGTATGCAAAGACACATGCACTCCCAGGTTTATTGCAGCATTGTTCACAGTGGCCAAGACATGGAAATAACCAAAGTGTCTTTCGATAGAGGATTGGAAAAGAAGATGTGGTACATAAATACAATGGAATACCACTTAGCCATAAGAAACGATGACATGTTACCATTTACGACAACATGGATGGACCTTGAGAACATTATACTGAATGAAACAAGTAAGTCAGAAAAAGCTAAAAACTATATGATTTCACACAGAGGTAGGATATAAAACTGACACTCATGGGCACAGACAAAAGTGAAGTGATTACTAAGGGAAGGGGTTTGAGTGGGAGGGGAGTAAAGAGGGACAAATACACTATGACAGAAAATGATTTGACTTTGGGCTATGGACACACAATACAATCAATAGTTCAGATGTTAGAGCGATGTTCACCTAGAAACTATGTACTCTTATTGACCATTGTGACCCCATTAAATTTAATTTTCTAAGTATAAATTCTTAAAAAGTCAAAGAAAAAAGATTAAAGATGTAAGATTCTTTTAAAAATTATACTAAACTTCTTTAAATTATTTTGGGTTTTTTTACATTTGACATACAATGTTACATTAGTTTCAGGTGTACAACACAGGGTTTAGACATATATATAAGTGCGATATTAGAAGTGATTGCTCTGACAAATCTAGTACACAGCTGATACCATACACAGTTATTACAATATTATTGACTCTATTCCTTATGCTGCACTTTATATCCATCCCCAAGACTGTTCTGTAACTACCCATTGTACTTCTTAAACCATCAAGTTTTTCACCCATCCCTCAACCTCTACCCCATCTGCCAACTATCAAAATGTTCTATGAGTTTGTTTCTTTTCTGTTTGTTTGTTTATTTTGATTTTTATCCATTTAGCCACTGTGTGCCTTTTTTATTGAAGCATTTAATCCATTTGCATTTAAAGAAATTGTTGATAGATATGTATTTATTGCCATTTTATTATTTACATTTTTAATTTTTTTCTTCATTATCTTTTTCAATTGAATATATTGGGGTGACATTGGTTAATAAGATTATATAGGCCCTGGGTGGTTGACCCAGCTGTAGAGGGTTGGCCTGACGAGTGTAAGTCCCAGGTTCGATTCCCAATCAGGGCACACAGGAGACCACCTAGTTCTCCACCACTCTTTCTCTCCCTTCTCTGTCTCTATCTTTCTCTTCCCCTTGTGAGGCCATGTCTTGGTTGGAGCAAGTTGGCCCCAAGCACTGAGGATGGCTTCATGGCCTCGCCACAGGTACTAAAATAGCTCAGTTGCCAAGCAACAGAACAATGGCCCCAAATGGGCAGAGCATCACTTCATAGAGGGCTTGTCAGGTGGATCTAATCAGGGTGCATGTAGGAGTCTGTCTCTCTGCTTCCCTGCTTCTCACTTAAGAAAAATTAAAAAAAATAAAGATTATACAGATTTTAGGTGTACAATTATATAACACATCATCTATATATGGTATTGTGTGTTCACCACCCAAAGTCAAGCCTCTTTCCATCACCATTTATCCCCCCTTTATTCTCTGCTACTTCCCCCTCCCCCTTTCCTTCTGTTGTCTGTGTCTATGAGTTTCTTTTTTTGCTTAATCTCTTCACATTTTTTTCACGTAGTCCCTCAACCCCCCTCCCGTCTGACAGTCATCGTCTCTTCCCTGCCTGGGCCACCTGGCGTGAGTTACAGAGCAATCTGCAGATGGCTGTTACCTGTGCTGGACTTGGAGGTGCCCAGGGGAGGCAAAGCTGTGAACCAATTTCAACTGCCACCAGTGCTTGGCCTGGAGCCACTTAGCAAGAAGTATGAGACACTTTGGGGCCAAATGCTGCATATTTGAGAGATTGTAGAAAAGTCTGCAGTATGGAAAAGCCAGTGTAAATGGCTTGGGTGGGCTTGCAAATTGGGTGGAAGAGGGTCTCGGGGAATCACCAGGGTGGGGTGAACAGTGTTAGCCAGGTTGATGGTGTCTCAGATATGTCTGTTAATTTTGTAGGGGAAGGTTCAGCAAAGGAATTATGGCTCCCACCAGCACTTCTGTTTGGGATGAAGCTGCTCCTCCAGCCCTTGACTTGATGACAGATAATTCAGTTCCCTATATGTCTCTGGTGTCTTTCAAACTGCTGCCCCAGCACTGGAGCTCAGAGACAGTGAGTCAGAATAAGACTGTGCTCTGGCCTTGGAATAGAAACTGGCTGGGATTTCAGCAGCCCTCTGCCTCACTAAGCCACAATCCCTGCTGGTTTTTACAAGCAGAGGTTATGAGGACTTTTCTTCTTGGCGCTGGAACCCTGGGTTGGAGGGCCTGGTGTGAGGCTGAGTCTCCTTGTTCCTCAGGGGTTCCTCCAAAGCCAAGATATCCCTTTCATTCATCATACATGGGTGTGGGGCCAACCTGTTTCGTGTCTCTGCCCCTCTTACCAGTCACAAAGTGACTTGGCTCCAGCCTGTGAATTTGGTTTAGATGTCCACATGCACTTTTTCTGACATTCAGACCAAAGCGACAGTGGTTACCTGAGGCATGCTGATCTTACAACTTATTACTGGAGCTCAAAACCCAGGTCAATCCATAAAACAATACATAAGGCCTCTGATACATCACATCCATTCTAGTGTTGTGTTATGTTGGCCTAAGTAAGTCACATGGTCAAGCCTAACTTTGCTTGTAGTACTAGAGTGAGGAGAGAAAATATTTGTTGAACAGTGACACAAACTATAACACCAACAAAGTCCAGCATCTATAGAAATTTTTAACGAAAAGCCTATTTTTACAAGCCAACTTAAATGATTAAAAGCCAACTAAGAGATTGTCTCAGAAATCATTTTAATGGGTTAATTTTTAAAATAATACTTATACTAACTCTAGGGTATGTTGTTCTAAAATTTTTAAGCCATTTAAAACCATATTATTTAAAATTAAAAATTTTATTCCCATGCAGAAAAATAAATCACTGTTCTTTTAGAGACCTCCAGAATTAGAGTGGGTGTTCTTTTGGACATTTTCTTCAAACTGCCAAGTATGCATTGTTGGAGTCTCAATATGACTCTAATGGCAATGTTTAGTGTGAAAGTGACAGAAGTAAGGCTGACCTTGCCTCAGAATGGATTAGCTCAGATTAAATTGTAATAAAATATATGAAGCCCAGAGTTGAAAAAAGATAGTAGAATCTAGGTGTAGAATCTAGTATGTGACCTTTAGATTTATAAACACACCCCAGATTGTAGTGTCCTTCATACATTAATCAGAATTCTCCTCGTCTCCTCCTTTTTCTCCTCCTCCTCTTTTTCTTCCTCCTCCTCTTCTTCTTCCTCCTTTTCTCCTTCTTTTATTCCTTCTCTTTTTCCTCCTCCTCCCTCTCTTCCTCATCCTTTGTTTCCTTTGTTAAAAATGATAGAACTACAACTCTAGCTGACAATGAGGAATTTCTTGTTTTACATCTCTGAAGAGTACAACATATAGATTCAGGTAAGGCCAAATCTAGAGTTTTCTCCATCTTCATTTTTAGGGTCTGTTATCTTCTTTGTTGTCTTGATCTCAGAGAAAGGGAGTTTTTTTTCCTAGTAATTTTTATAAAATTTTGGAATAACTGGATTGTGGCATTTAACCAATTATTCCCTAATATAGAGTCCAGGGGATTGAAATCAGATAATGGCCAGGACTGTATATTGTAATTTCTCCTGGAGCTGACAAGTGACCCGAACTGCATAGCCTGAGAATAAAGAAGTTTTTATTAGACAAAGGAAAACAGAAAAAAGGCAAGAATATTAGGTGAATGAAAAAACACATAGCACCTGACCAGTGGTGTTGCAGTGAATAGAGCATCCACCTAGGACACTGAAGTTCCAGGCTTGAAACCCCAAGGTCATCAACAAGAGTATGGACTCATCAGCTTGAGTACAGACTTGCCAGCTTGAGTGCATGCTCACCAACATGAGTGCAGGCTTGCCAGCTTGAGCGTGGGATCATTAACATGATCCCACAGTTGTTGGTTTGAGCCCAAAGGTTGCAGGCTTGATGCCCAAGGTCTCTGGCTTAATTAAGCCCAAGGTCACTGGCTTGAGCAAAGGGTCACTAGTTTAGTTGAAGCCCTTCTGGTCAAGGAAAGTATGAAAACCAATCAATGAACAACTAAAGTGCTGCAACAACAGGCTGATGCTTCTCATCTCTTTCCCTTCTGGTCTCTCTGTCTTTCTCTCACTAAAAACAAAACAAAACAAAACAAAAACAAATAGCAAAACCAAATGAAACCAAAACAAAACAAAAACATGTCTATTACAGTTCCTGTTAAGCAAAAATGGACAAATCATTAGGGTGAGGCAAATCTATGAAGCATAACCACATTGAAAAGTGTTGACTAAACTCATGTAAAGTACAGCATAAGGAATATAGTCAATAATATTGCAATAACTATGTATGGTGCCAGGTGGATAATGGAAATATCGGGGGAAATGCTTGGTTAAGCAAATGATTTTATAACCAATTTCCTGTACATCGGAAGCTAATACAAAATAATATTGAATGTAAACTGTAATTGAAAAATAAATTGTAAAATGTAATTGAAAAATAAAATTTAAAGTCTTAAAAATATAAATAAAATAAAATAAATCTAAGATGTAAATGTTCTGTTGTTATACTAGCACATCTAAATGTTGGGCAGAGAGAATGATATTTGATGTACTGGTTATTTAATTGTGTATATTAAGGAGAACTATTACATTTTATGGGCTCAACAGGAAATGATAGCTCTTAGCCAGTGGTATAAACATGTTGCAAAGTAATTTCTGGTGACTTGTTAATGATGAGTTTACTCGGCTGGTTAGAGTACAGGGGAAGCAAGGTTAAATCATAGGTTCAGTGTTATTGGGGGGAAGTCAGTTAGCCATTTACCATGTTGTGGTATGTAAATGCCAAGAGTCAAATGGTGATAAAAATAAACCTTTGAAAAGATCTACATATGTTAGAATAAGTCTTTTCTTTTTTTTTTTTCACTGACAGGAAAAGGAGGGCTCTTTTTCTCAGTTCCACATGAGATGGCAAAATCATCTCAACTTTCAGTGTTGCCCACAGTAGTTTATGTATAATTACATTGTTTCTTCAAGGTGCCCTTATTATTTCTCCTCTCATCTTTCCCAGGAGACATGTACCAGGAGGAGCTGGAAAATTCCCTTGGCAAGAACAGAGAATAAATAAGGCGCATGAGCTTGTGTCTTTTAGCAGAGGTGATTTGTCAAAAACCAGCGCACAGTGGCTGCTTTCAAATTTTCATGGTTATGTTCAACCTTAATCAAGGAGAATTTTAAAGTTAAATTATTGAATGAATCAAGGGAAAAATTTTGGTAGAACATAAAGTTAGTTGTTCACATATTGCTGAATATATTGGTCTGAAGGCATTTCAAACATGCTGGAGTGTTAGGCAGTGGTGAATTACCTACCCATGTTTGTCTAAGTTAGTGAGTGGTATTGATTGAGAAATCCCATGAAAAAAATTGACTGTGATACTCAAGAGTGAACAAAATATCTGAGCAAGAGACCTCTGAGGGTGAGCTAATTGTTAGGAAGACAAGATGGTGACTATGGATAAATTGGGTTCTGTAATACAATCCAAGTTTACAATATCTTTGTAATTTTCAACACTATGTTTTATTATGTGGTTCTCAACTGTGCATATTCTATTTGTTTGATTATTTCTGTTTTCCCATTCAGATTTCCTATCCACTCTTTGTAATATGTGCTGTGCCCTGGGTGGTTGAATTTTGTGGACCACATTATGAGATTTATTGTTTTACCAGTTTCCACTGGATTCAGCCAACTGGAGGAACTGTTTTAAAAAATTGGAGAGTGAGAAAAGAGAATCAACTCAAACTTTTCATTTTCCAGAATCCCTTTCTGTTGAGCAACCATATATTGACTTCATCCATTTCCTAAATGTTACATAGAGCTTCTGTTAGGAAGCCTTCTCCATATAGCGTCACCTTTAGATTCGATTAACCACTCCCTTCCCTTGTCTCTTCAAGCTTCAAGGGGTTACAAGTCCCAGGGACTTGACTATGTTCATTGGATTTGCTTGATCTTATACATTCATAAACAGTTCCTTAATCAACTCTCCTCAATTACTCCATCTGCATATATCATCACTATCTTGCAGGGATTCTGACCAATATATTACCAATGTAAATTATAAAAACATTCTATATTCTTTCTAGACATAGAATACATTTACATTCAACTTATTGTATGTTTAAATGCAGCACTTGTGATTAATACAACCAAAACAATTTTTAACCTTCTGGGAGGCCAGCAGGGTAAAAACAAAAAGCAACACAAGAACAAACAAACAAAAACAAACAAAAATGTGACATATATTGGGGTAAGTGGAATAATGTTATTTAAAACTGTTAGAAGGCATGGATAAAATGGGAAAGTCAGAATTTTGGGGAAACATTGCCAGGACTAACGAACCAGAATTCAAAATGTGAACAACCAGAAAATTCTAACATCTGAGGGCCATGAAAGAGGGGAGAGAGAAAATTCTAACATCTGAGGGCCATGAAAGAGGGGAGAGAGAGAGAGAGAGAGAGAGAGAGAGAGAGAGAGAGAAAGAGAGAGAAAGGGAGATTAGCTCACTTAAAAGGATATGTGTATGTTGGAGCGAGGGTTTAAGGAGGTAGAATGAAGGTTAAGAGGATCCTGCAGGTTGACAGCACTCAGAACCCCCCTGTAGCATCCACTTGGTGGCTCTGTCCATGGTGCTGGAAAAAGTCCACCCTGCTGAGTGTTTTCTCTTTCCCTTTGAGGACCAGGTAAGCTGAAAGAATTCTTCCATCGCCTGTATAATTATGTTAACCAATGTCACCCTAATAAATTTAATTTAAAAAGAATTGAGAACATTCCAGGGGAAAAATTTTTAATGCTTAACTCGTGTGCCTTCAGACCTCCCTGGAAATTAGTTTGTACTAAAGTCATCCTTCAGAAGAGCAAACTGTACCAGGACAAAAGAAGGGATAATGTCATCTACCTCTGAGTTATTGCACATTTGTACATGATTGATACTAGCATTACTGCCTCCGGCAATTGATCTGAGCATATTACCATACTAAAATAATTTGCCATAAAGATAGGTGCAACAGTGAGAACTCTGAGAAGCAGTTTCAAAATAAGAGGCCAAAGAGAAAAAAACTATCAATATTTAGGCTACAGGATGGAAATACTTCAAATATCTGTGCATAAATATAAGACTGAGTTTCTTCTGTTTCTTTCATTATTATTTCCTAGGCTGAAAAATGATTATGTAATAAAATTTCAAAACCTTTTTAAAGGATAAGAAGATAATAATTTAGCTTATACAGCAAAGAATATTTCTGTGTTTTTGGAAGAAATCACAATTTAAATCTTAGTTCTTACTTTATTATATCATTATAACTTTTAATAACACTAAATAATGGAAAGAAATAAGTATTGTTTTTAAAATCAATCATTCTTAAAGAAATATTAATGTCACCCTATTAAATTTAATTCTATAAATAAAATTTACAAAAGAAACAAAAAATACAGTTTCTCAGGAAAATATCAAATGTATAATCAAAGAGAAAAGTTTATTCATCTGGCAGTTTGAGAAACTTTGTAGCTCTAATATTAAAGATCTTAAGTTTAAAATGGAATATAATATTTATAGGAGTATTTTAGTGACTTCTCAAAACTTCTACTTGGATCAGAATAAGCAGCTGTGAGATGGAAAAGGAACCTGAAACAAATTACAACAATGAGGACAGCATTAGTCTGATAAGTCTACCAAACAGAAGCAGGACATGTCTTCCCAGTTTTGTGATTAAGTTCTTCAAAAGCGTAGGATACACTTATAATCACAATTACATGCATCAGCATTTGGAAATTCAAGCACTTGAAGGTCCTCTTGGGTTCAATCTCTTGCCTTTAATTCTCTAATTTTGGAAAAGTCTCTCTGTGTGGGGACAAGAATATTAAAGGATTGCAGGACACAGGTTTTCTGCCTTATCTAAAATTGCTGTACAAGTTGTGTAATTTTTCTGAAACTTATTTTTTTCCCCAAAATAATACATGAGCTGTGTAGGTTATCTTGGGTTTTAAGTAAATAAGGACACATTAATGTACAAAATATATACACAAATAAAACATCACACAGAGATCAGCAGAGTCTCTTCCAGTTATTGGGACCTAAATAAAATTGTCCCAAACCAATTGTTGGGGGTATGTGTGTGAAGTAAATTCTGATTATTCTAAAGATCTGAAAGTTCCTAGAAGCTATGACCTGATATTTGCCTTTACTGCTGGACTCCTAGTACTTACTGGCAGCTCTTTAGAGTATTGTATTAGCTCTGATATGGAAACTGAGACCCCCTTGAATTTCTTCTCCCAAACATGCATACCCAAACCCATGGAAGTACTCAAGAGTACTTTTGTTTATGGAGTTAGGAGGGGGCACCCTCTTAAAAAAGCAGGTAAGTTACGTAAAGTAAAACTACTTTTTCTGTTATATTGATTTTAACGACCACGAATAAAATGATCATATAACAATGGAACCATAGAAGCTTCATTAAAATGGCACAACAATAAATAACTAGAGTACATAGACTGTCCTCAAAGATGCACAACTACTAACTAGTGCTGTCCAGGGAAAAGTTATGGCGAGAAATCACTGAGTACTAGGGTCAAAATTACTCCATCTCTGTTGCGATTTGTTTATGTCAGTAGAGAATAAACAGAGAAAACCTGTGGTGTGTCCATCCTTGGACCCTTAGCAGATGTTTTAAAGCAAAATTAGGTTCAAGGCACATGGCACAGACTTTGGACTTAATGTGCAAGTGCTTTTTAGCTAACAACTCCTCCTCTTCTTAGAAATTTGCCTTGTTAGAAGTTTCTCTACTTATAAACAAAATAAAATAAAACAAAACACATTTAACATTTACTTTGTGCAACTGGTGGTCTGTCATTAGGAGTTCCTGGGGTCTTTGTGGAGGGCCTAATTTAATGATTTTGGTCAAAATTTTTGGATAACGAGGTCATGGAGAATGGAAAACAAGGACTACAACCCTTTTTTCTTGACCTACTTCAGGTTAAGGTTATTGGTACTTTCACTTCATAAGCTAAATAAGAGGCCATGCTTTCACAGAACAAAATTTCACTAGCTCACCAGAATCAAGTATATAGACAATAAAACAAAAATCTTAATTATGCAACAGCACTAGAAATGATATAATAACAAGAATGTCTTCAAATGGATAAGTAAATGGGCATAAACTGTTTTGGACCAACTCATGTACTGGGTTTGTGTGATTTGGAAGGAGGAAGACTTCAAGTATTTTGTTTCCCAAGCATATTGAGATGAACTCTGAGATCCAGGACATGTGTGGCCATGTGCTGAGATCCAGAACATGAGTGGCAAACATGTGGAGTTTCATCTTATTGCACAGCTCTGGTAGGGTAAGGAATAAAGAGAGTGAGATCACCTGCATTAGCTGAAAGTTATTACATTGCTGCTGTGATGGCTGGAGCCAGTGCAGCAATATTGGGCCATGAGATAATTTTTTTTTAATAAATAAATTTTTATTTAAATGGAGTGACATCAATAAATCAGGGTACATACATTCAAAGAAAACATTTCCAGGTTATCTTGTCATCCAGTTCTGTTGCATACCCATCACCCAAAGAGAGATCGTCCTCTGTCACCCTCTATCCAGTTTTCTTTGTACCCCTCCCCCTCACCTCCTCCTTCCTTCCCTCCCCCACCCCCCATATCCACCACACTCCCGT
Source organism: Saccopteryx bilineata (assembly GCF_036850765.1). Classification (NCBI taxonomy): domain Eukaryota; kingdom Metazoa; phylum Chordata; class Mammalia; order Chiroptera; family Emballonuridae; genus Saccopteryx; species Saccopteryx bilineata. The sequence continues at coordinate 171,841,198 of NC_089495.1, forward strand.
CCATGTCTCTTAGTCTCACCCCTATGTCCCACCAATGTATGGAATCCTGCAGTTCTTGTTTTTTTCTGATTTGCTTATTTCACTCCGCACAATGCTATCAAGATTCCACCAATCTGCTGCAAGTGATCCGATGTCATCATTTCTTCTAGCTGACCAGTATACCATGGTGTATATGTGCCCCATCTTCTTTATCCAGCTTTCTATTTTTTTTACAGTGATTAAAAGTCTTTAAGCAAACTCTTGGCCAATACAGCAAGAATCCATAAAAGAGTAGTGTCCTTAACATGTTCACCAAGTCCAAGTTGGCCCCATCACCATGTCAAATCCCTGAAAAATGCAACCCAACCACAGTTCAGTCTGTAGGATCTGAGATAATTTTTGAAACAGAATGAACACACATCATGCACATTAGAGGTACATTCCAGGCAAGAGCCAGTCTTTGATATAGTTGGCCAAGTTGCTAACACAACCCTAACACCTTAAAACTTGCCTCAAGCCTTTTTTATGCTAAGCAATTTGCAGTGCTGGGTGCTTTACCAAACAGCATGGAAGGAGACCAGGAAAATAAGGGTGAGTACAATGGAATCAGATGGGTCAGAATTCAAGGTCCAGATAAATACTTGTTAGCTCTGTCACTTGGAGCAAGATTTTAAACTTATGGAACCTTTATCAGTTCTTTTGTGAGATCTTATAGAATTTTGAGAATTAAAACTCATAAAACATATATAAAGTAAATTCTTAGTAAATCATGATATTATAAATATAGCATTTATTATATAATATTATTAAACAGACCAGTGCTTCAGCCCCATTTGATGATTTTGCTTTAGTCACCTTTGACCAAATATATTTTGACTCTGCTAAATACAGTCTGGTCATGAAAGCTTATTAGATGTAAATGCAGCCAAGAAGTTTTGATTTGATTAAATATTTTTCTGATCTGTAGTGGCACAGTGGATAAAGCATTGACCTGAGTTGCTGAGGTCACTGGTTTGAAACCCTGGGCTTGCCTGATCAAGGCACATATGGGAGTTGATGCTTCCTGCTTCTCCCCCCATCCTCTCTAAAATGAATAAATAAAATCCAAAATAAGATTAAATATGAAAGCAAGCAATTATTTGAGGTTTCTCTGCCACATTTTGAAATTTTATCTGAAAACTGGGAAGAGATAAATTGATCAGAGAATGAACTAACTGCTGACCATTGAAATATTAGCAGAAATGCCAAGAGCAGCTGCACACAAGCATTATTAGAAAGGAGGGCTAAACACTTAGCTCATTCTTTTTCTTGGTATCCTTTTTCCTTTTTTGCTAGCTGGAATGCAGATGTGATGACTACTAGATCTGCAGCAGCTATCTTAGAGTATGAGGTAATGTTATAAATGTTAATATACAGCACAGCATAAAGATAGAAGGAACTTATAAGAAACTTATGCTTCTGATATTATAGAGCAAAACACCGTCACTAAACCTAGAATTCTTAAATCACTGTTATATTGCATTTTTTATTATTGCAATAACATATTACATAACAATCTTAATTGATGCACTTACCCTTTTGTTGAAGCAAGAAGCAAAATAAAAAAGATATATTGTGCTAACAACTTAATTTTAGAATAACACTTATATTCATATCTAACTTACTTGAATTCAGGTATGTATGCATGCAATATATTAAAGGGAAAAATAATTTAAAAATGTAGATAATTCTATTTTCTGTACCAGTTAATGTACTTGTGTCCCAGAGTGAATATGAGCCAAGGAAGTTTAATCTGCTGTCTTCTCAGTATCAGCATGAGTGTCAGGCAGCAATGAGTATAATCCTAGAGTTTAAAATATCTATAATTTCTACACTATGGATTCTAAAGTTTTACCAACAATTTTTTGTGGTGCTATACCGAGTAAATAGCAACTAAGAGTGATTTTAACTTCATATTACTTTCTGCTCACTTTATGGCATTGACAATGAATCCCTGCATAAGATGTGCCTCCATTGTGTTTGAAATCAGGAATGGCCTCAGAAAGTAATAGATTCTGGCATCTGACAAATGGACAGGGAGCATAGATGGTTGGGGAACACATGGGATTTTGAATCACCAGCCCTGGATTTATCATTTTGGAACCTGTGGGTTTAAGTCCAGGTATTGAAAAGAACTAATAATTTGAAAGATCTATGTGTCAGGCACTGCACTAGGCACACTTCACACAGCTCAGCTTGTTCAGTCTTCAGAATTGTCCTGTGTGATTTTTGTTCAAGGATCCCTTGGATAAACAGGTATAACATTTCCCAGAATCCCTATGATTCCAGATTCAGATTGGCCAAAAGAAAATGTTGAGAAATGTGGAAGCCTGACCTGTGGTGGCGCAGTGGGTAAAAGCGTCGACCTGGAATGCTGAGGTCACTGGTTCAAAACTCCAGGCTTGCCTGGTCAAGGCACATATGGGAGTTGATGCTTCCTGCTCCTCCCTCTGTTGTTTCTATCTCTTTCCTCTCTCTGTCTCTTTCTCTCTCTGTGTCTCCTCTCTCTAAAAAAATGAATAAATAAAAAAAGTAAAAATAAAATAAAAAAAATTAAAAGAGAAATGTGGAGAGGTAAAACAAACCATGGTGAATAGACTCCTAAGGTTATGGTGATCAGATGCAGCAAGAGACAAATGCAGACGTGAGGTCTGATTTGTCTCCGCTTGTTTTTCTGCCCCCAATTCTAAGTTAAGCCCTTCTTCTGACTCTTCTTGCTGACCAAGAGCAACCCCAGGTTTACCACTGGACCCTTGGCTGCAAAACTCACAAATGCACTAGTACAGAGGCAACATCCTTCCATAGACTTCTACACTGGCCTTGTCCTGGGCCCGCCCCAGGACCTGCTTGCCTTCCACATTCCCTGAACACTCTGACTCATCCGCCTATGGCAGTGCTACAGGAGGCCTGCTTGCTGATTTCCCCCCAATACTTTAATTCTCCTTTTCAGATTCTTTCTTCCCTGGTACCTCCTACGATTGTGTTAACTTCATATAATAAATTCCTTGTCTCATAATACTCAGAGTGATTATGCTTCCCCGATTCTGCCCTTGTATTATATTTGATTACTATCAGACATCATTCTTAGACCATATCGACTTAATCCCTTCCAGAATCATTTGAACTGAAATGGATTTTGATATTAACCTCTCAATAGGAAACTTGTTATGCAAGTTTCCTATTAAAACATCCACGTAAAACCTTGGTCAGCATTTACTAAATGAAATTGGTGTCAGGAGACCTGTCTATATTATTCAATGTTACCTTTATATGTCTCACATGAGAAATGAATCATTATCTGTTACCAGTTTAGACTTTATTTCTTTTGAAGCATTGGTATAACTCTTTCTTTTTAAGAATATCCATTGGTTTAAATTTTTGCCCTGGCTTCCAAGGGTCTCAGAGACATATATAATCCCTAGTTACAGGGACTATTTTAGCTATCAATGTATTTGGCTATTCCTCTCTTTCATGTATTTAATTAATTCTATTTTACCAATCTTGGAGTCACTGGCCTTTTATTTTAACTTGTGTCAAATAGGAAATGGTTGAGATGAGACAGGAGAAAGAGCTCATAAGATATGTTATTCAGTGTCTATCTAGTGTCATCTGGGCTTGGCACTCTCTTTATCATTCTATCTTATTTTTTCTTTCATTTCACACACACGGAAAGTGAGATTCAGCTAGATTAGGTCAATGGCAGAACTGAACCCAGAATGTAAATGTGTTTGACCCATCCTCTCTCCACCGTGTTAGCTGTCTTACTGGCTGAAAGAGTTAGATATAAACACATGACACCTTGAAATAAGAAATAAGTATCTCTGTCCCCTCTTAATCTGATTTGAGAATGAAGACCTCAACATAAGTTTCTTCTTTGTCTAGCAGAGAAGTTTGTGACTATAAGTGAAACGTAAAGCAAACATGTTATGAAATAGAAATTGTTGCTGAAAATAATGAAACTGATGGTAATATTTAAAATGATGGTGGTGATAAAGTTGACAAAGATGATGACAGTCTATCATTCTAGTGCAAAAGGGAACTGTGACTGTTTTTAATCACTTTACTCTCTCATTATGTGTATGTTTCAAGAGATGTGGTATATGGAAACTCATATCTTAATTCGCAGATTTTATTATAGACGGGATATATTTCCTGACTCCAATATTAATCATATAAAATAGTTAAAATGATTAACTGAATGCTCACTCTATATCAGGCACAGTTCTAAGCACTTTACATATGTAAACTCATCCTATGCTTAAGTAGATATTTTTTCTTACATATGCTTCAACTAGAGCACAAAGAAGTTAAGTTAGTCCCTTGACCAAGATCACAGAGCTACTAAGTGGTGGAAGCAGAATTCAAACCCAAGGATTCTGCCCCAAGTCCATGCTCTTCAGCCTGATTTTGTGCTTTGTTCTCTCTCTGGTGGCCAGGGAAAAGAGCATGCACTTTCTAATTAAACAGATCTGAATTTGGCTTGGCCAGTTGGTTCAGCAGTGGAACATTGATCTGGTGTATGGAAGTCCCAAGTTTGATCCCTGGTCAGGGCACACAAGAAAAGTGACCATCTCCTTCTTTACTCCTCCCCATCCCCTGTTTTTCTCTCTTCCCCTCCTGCAGCCATGGCTCCATTGGTTTGAGCATGTCAACTCCAGGTGCTGAGGATGGCTATATTAAGCCTCTACCTCAGGTGTTAAAAACAACTCAGATGTGAGCATGGGCCCAGATAGGCAGAGCATTGGCCCCAGATGGTGGTCACTGGGTGGATCCTGGTTGGGGCACATGCAGGAGTCTGTATGTCTATCTCCTCTCTTCTCACTTAAAGAAAAAAAAAAGATTTGGAAACAAAATGGTTTCCATACCTTCCTAGCCTTGTGACCTTAAGCTAGTTACTAAGCTCAAGTCCCAGTTTAAGTCTTAGCTCCTCTGAGGTTATTTTATGTGCCAAGTGATAGATTCTTCCGAATCAACTATTTACTTTCTTGTTGAATATCTATAAGCTTAGAACTAAGCTAGGTGTTATGGGCAGAAAATTAAAGCATCATTCAAGAATTTTGCTTGTGGATACAAGTAAAAAGATGCTGAAAATACTTGCTTAATTAGAATAAATTTTCCTGCAGCTGGTCTTCAAACATTCCAGATTCGTGTAAGAAGACAAGAAAGGATATTATTGAAGAAACCCTTCTCTTCTGCACTTTACTTTCTCTGTGCAACCCACTACATTCCTTTATTAAAGAATCTGCTTTTTTTGTGTTCCTTTGGCAATGTTAAGTCTTAAAAATACATCATCTGCATTCAACATTATAAATCACTAATTCATCCCAGGACCCTTGCTGAGACCTGGACACTATGAATTTTCAGAGGCCTAGTGGGTGACTGAGGTGTGGCAGGGAAGGCAGGATGTCATTCCGCATTTCTACCTTAATATCACTGGGAAAACAGCATCCTGACTTGATACTAAATGCCAGCGCAGAAGACCAGTTCTTGTAAGATACAGGAGGCTTTCGGCGAGGGAATGGATGCAGTTCTAAAAGACAGATTGTGGTTGTTCTTTTTTCCTTCTTTCTTGAGTTGCGTGACATCAAGGCATATGACATGCATCACCCAGCCCAATCACAGTCTCAGGTTACTAAGTAATATACAAGACTTATGAATACACACATCTCCAATGAAGAGAAGCCATAGAACAAGAAAAACAGTTATTTCTGATGACTGAATTTTGCCCTAATCTGTGCATTCACCAAGGTCTTTTGGATCAAAGGAGTGCAAATGAAAGAGAAAGGCTTAAGTGAATTTGCAGTCTGACACCTCTGGGATTCTGCTCAGTTGGTAAGAATTGAGCAGCAGACAGGAGACCTGGCTGAGTCCAGGCTGAGCATCATTAAGGTGTGGCTTAAAGCAGGGCTAGGTGATTTTTTTTTAAACAAGAAATCAAATTTTTCAATGCTATTTTTTCTTTCTTTTTATCAAGTTTATTAGGGGACACTAGTTAGCATAATTATACAGGTCTCAGGTGCTCAATCTACAACACATCTCTGTACACCATTTGTGAGCTCACCCCTCCAAGTCAAGTCTCACCGTTAATGTTCCCATATCCCCCTCCAATACTGTTTCCCAACCATCTATTTTTCCACCTGTGGGATACCATCTTCAGTGGGAGAAAGGTCTCAGACTGGAATCTGAATATCTAGAAAGGTGTACTGGAACTCTCCTCTTCCTCTCAAGGTTCCTTCTTGCTCACTCCAGCCTGCCTTTGCAGTGTAGCATGGGGTGGGATGTGTTCTGGGCTGGGGCACTACCATTGGGTGCTGCTGGAGGAAAAAGGGAAGACCTGACCACACCCCCAGAGGAGGCCGCTCCCCAAAGCTGAGATTGATAATCAAGTGGAAGAGTAAGTACTTTTATTTGAATAGAGGGTTGGAATTTGGGGCAAATCAGAGGAGCAAGTGCTGGTCACCTGGCATGTGTGTGTGTTTGTAGGGGGACAAACCAATTTTCTGTTCCTTTTGCAGTTGCTCAACAAATAACTGTAGAATTGAATGGAGCCCCTAAACTTTTCTTATTTCTTTTTTTTAATTTTTATTTTATTTATTCATTTTAGAGAGGAGAGAGAGAGAGACAGGGGGGAGGAGCTGGAAGCATCAACTCCCATATGTGCCTTGACCAGGCAAGCCCAGGGTTTCGAACCAGCGACCTCAGCATTTCCAGGTCGACGCTTTATCCACTGCGCCACCACAGGTCAGGCTACTTTTCTTATTTCAATATAAGGGGGATTAACAGGGAGATAAGAGACTTATGGCTTACTTTTCACTGTGACAGAGGGACTTTTGTCTAGAACCATTTGAGTTTGTTGGACACCTGCCAGTTAGAATTGTTCTTCATCCTCTAGGAAATTGGGAACATGAAAACTGCTTATTTTGATTTTTGGTTAAAGATTGCTGGGAGAAGGTTCTTTCGACATCAACAGAGAGTGACAACAAATACCCAGTAGGCGTCCTTGTTATATTATTATTCTCATTTAATCTTCATAATTGTATGTGTTAATATTATCACTGCTCTTTATAGATAAGTAAACTAAGGCCTAGGGGACTTTTATAGCAGCAGTGTGTAACTCAAAATGAGGTTTCCAGGTCTCTAAACAATTAGATCCATGCTTTCTGTTTTAAAGCCTCATTTCTGTAAGGTGTAGTCAGCAATACTGAAGTGAGAAAAGTGAAGAATGAGGTCATTATATCCTCAAGGCAAATAAACTGACCACAACAGTTACTTGTTTAAGATTCTATGGTGTATCCTTTTCCCCATAGAGAAGGCATCCAGAGGAAGCATTAACCATAGTCTCTCCATACTCCTAGGAACTTAACGTCTAGTTGAGATATCAAAGTTCGGACCCATGGCAAGAAAACCAACTGACTAAAAGCTGAGAGTGCTGTATTTCAAATCAGTATGGAGAAAGAATGAAATATGCAGGGAGGGCTTCATGGAGGAGGCAAATCTCGATGTGAGTCAGGAAAACAAGAAAGAATTCACTGTGAGAAATTTGTTTCAGAGGATGATACCAATGCAGGGGTAAAGATGAGATGGCCAAGGGAAACGATGCAGTTAGAATTAAGGTTTTAATGGAAGGGAGAGAGAGTGACAAGGCTAGAAATGGAGATTGGGTCAGGGTACTGAAAGCCAAGGAAAAAGAGTTGGTATTTATCCTGTGCAACAAGCTTAATTGTTGCTCACATATCCTATGAACAAAATATTGTGAGTTGTACCTAGTGTGTGTATATACATATGTGTATATATACACACACGTACACACATACAGTATATGCTAATCCATCATGTACATTAGTTAAAAGTAATACATTAAGGTGAAATAATTTTAAATGTCTTATAAATATATGTAAGCTGGTGTTCATTATTATAAAAATTTTATTTCAATCTGTATTTCAAATAGTTTTCTATTTGTAATTGTTTGTATTTTTTTCATCTTTCATAACTTCAATTTTATATTATTGGTTTGAAAGTTAAACATTCTATATTTATTCTTTACAGGTTTACTCCCAACATATTAAGACCATCTGCTGAGTTGATCTGAAGCTGATCAATCACTGTGCTATTGTTCTGGAATCTGGTGGAACAAGAGAATTGTAGATCCTTTTTTAAAGCGAAAGTAGGGAAGATAGAGATACCCACATGTACCTCTACCAGGATCCACTTGACAACATCCATCTGGTACTGATGCTCTGCCTATCTGGGGCTGCTCACAACTGAGCTATTTTTAGTGCCTGAGGAGGAGGCTCCAAGGAGCCAATCCTGAGTGCCCAGGACCACTGTTCTCAAATGAATCGAGCCATGGCCGAGGGAAAGAGAGAGAGGAGAGAGAGAGAGAGAGAGAGAGAGAGAGGGAAATGGGAAGGGAAGGGAGTGAGAAGCAGATGGTTGCCTCTCCTGTGTGCCCTGACTGGGAATTGAACCCGGGACTTCCACACAACTGAGTCGATGCTCTACTGCTGAGCACACTGGCCAGGGCCAAATTATAGATTTTTGTTTTATCCCTCATTCTACCTCCAGCCATGTGGGACAATCTGGGATTTACATTGAATGTTCTTATAGAAATACTTATTTATTAGTTATTTGATGAACAGTAATTATTATACACCTTTACTTCCCATAGGCTATTATTTGTCTTAGATTAACTTCTTTCTTTTCTGGAGAAGATTTCAGAAAAATATATTTTTCTGCCTGAGGCCTTACATGCTTGAGAATACTGACATTTTCCCTTTGCAACTAAATTGTAGTTTTGCTGAATATAAGTTTTACTTCTAGTTTCTAAGTTAAAGACGTTACTTCATCTCCCTAGATTTTTAGGTAAGATTGTTTTTTATGATTCAAAAATTTATGCTCATATTTACTGAATTATTTCTGAAGCAACCTTAGAAAAATCCATTGGTTATATAATTGAGTGAAGAGACCAATTATTGGGCTTAGCAAACTTTCATTACCTTAACACTCCCCATGCCCTCCTAAAATATTTCTTACATTTAATATTCTTCCAATTCTTATTTTTTAACAATAAAAAAATGACTTAAAATTATAGTATCTATGAGCATACTATTTTTATGATCTAATTTTTTTTGTAACTGAGCAGATCATTAAAATAAAATAAATAGCACATGGCTCTTAAGCACAGAGTGGAAATTTCTCAGATTTAATCTGAGTACTGATTTTAATAATTAACCAAATGTACCTGAACTGAAGTGTTCTGAACTAAGTTATTTTGAAAAATGCTTTATGATTTCAGTATTATTTCTGTTGCAATTAACTTCACCAATGCCTGTTAGTCTAATCATGTATCTGTGTATTTGCAAATTACTGTGGTTAATTGGTTAAATGATGTAGCATGTGTTGTTGAAGAAGCATTCTTTTTATTTTGGGATATGGGAAAATATTGCAATAATCAATGGCACATTATTTGTCTTATTGTTTGTAAGAAATAACGTATTTGATTATCAAAACAAGAAACCGTAGAATCATGCTTAACATCATAATATCTCATCTCACCTCTGAGGAATCAGTTGAAATGGCTTTTGTTCTGCTTTGTTTCTTGGCCATTGTATCCTGTCTAAACCTAGATGTCTATAATTATACAGAGAGATTGACATAACTCACTACTCTTTAATTGCATGTAATGTCATGAAAGACTCAACTATATGTTATATAACTCTTAAAGTGTGACTCTTTCTCTCTTGCTCTCTCACACCCACACACACACACACCACAACTTGCCCAGAGCTGACACAATCATTTCATTTGTAAATGTATCTTGCAATTTTGGATGGAATTTTAGCTCTTAATAAAATAAGGCAGTTTAAATAAATTTGTGGATGTTTTTAGGACAGACTCGTAGAAGCAGACCAATAGAGAAGAATTCACGTGTAAGTGTTGTACTAAGGATGTGCTCCCTGGACGCTCTGATGAGGGAGTGGAGAAACGGGTTAAGAAAAGGTCCAGAAGTAAGGAGAACAGTCATGTGATTTCAGGTGAAATCTCCTAGTCCTGCAGGGAAGTTCTGGAGTGTAAATTACATCACAGAGTTCATCTCAACTGGGGGCAGAGGAGCTGTCGTGGGGTGTGTCCAAACCCTGGGTGTACAAACTCCCAAGTACCTCCAGCTTCTGTGGGAGCACAGCAGCTCTGACAGCCCGAGCAAGTCACTGCTAGAGACTCACAATACAGCCTTTAGAAGTAAAAGTGCACAAAAGCCAGAGAAAGCCACAGAAAGAGTCATGATCCAGGGCCTTTAAGCAGATGTCCCCATCCTCGAGCCCTCATTTTCATCCTTCTCTGCCTTGGGCCTCTTCTCAGAATGTCCACCAAGGCTCCAATTCATTTTAAGTTTTGATCTCGGTCCTGGAGAGGTCAGAATGTGGATTCTCCTGTGCGCTTCTGAACTGAAAGTTTTCTTTTCACCCTCTGTCATTGCAAAGCTGTGGCTCAAGTAAATCAGGTATTTTTATTCCAAATTAACAACCGAGAAAGAGTCTTCACAAGAAGTTGAGTGATCTCTCTTGTGTTTATACAGCTTAACCAGAGGCAAACCCAATCTTATTTTCACACCACAGATCATGGCGTGATAACAGCATCCTCTCTGGAACCTGCCATTGAATGCTGACCTCTCTGTTTCTGATATAAACTCATTCTTCCATATGGCACATGCTCACGAATTTAGTGGGCATTTTAAAATGCTCACTGGTAAATGCCAACTGTTAAGAAAAACTGCAAAGTTGTCCCTGAAAATGTTAACTTTTCATGGTTCACTCTTGTTTGTTAATTAAACCCTGGTTGACTTCTCACTCTTAAGTTATAGGTCTCTGGTAGCCCATAGATGTGTTTAAATTATTTTTAATTAATGGTTAAATTTATAAATTGAGAGACTTCACACCAATATTGGATTTCTGAGATCTCTGAAAAAGTTAGATGAGCTAGTAACCTTATATTCGCTCTTTTCTGCACCAGCAATTTACTGGAGCTCAGCACGGGCGCTGTCCTCTGGCTGTGTTCTTACTTTGGCCAGTCTCTATCCATTCCATACTGCGACTCCATACCTGTCTGGTCCTAGTCCCCTGCACTTGCTACTCCTGCAAGGCTTAACTTCATGAGAGGAGAGATGAATAATTTTGAGTGCTTTGCATTTTGGTTTCTGCTCTTCATAAATTTAAAATGATGAATAATTTAATGAACTAGCCAGAGACTGTAAAATTCTCTCTTGTCAATTCGTGGACATTTCCTTAGTTCTTCATTATTCTAAGCTGGGTCCTTTATGGACTAGTTTGTCTACTGGATGTATTTTTTTCTGCCACTCCTTTGGGCTACATACTTTTTTCCTTTTTTTTTTACAAATTAAATTTAATGGGGTGACATTGATCAATAAGAGTACACAGGTTTCAGGTAAACATTTCTATACCATTTGAACTGTTAATTGTGTTGTGTGCTCATCACCCAAAGTCAAATCATTTTCCTTCACCTTATATTTGTCCTTCTTTGCTCCCCTTACCTCAACAACCCCCCCCAGTAACCACTTCACTTTTATCTATGTCCATGAGTCTCAGTTTTATATCCCACCTATGTGTGAAATTGTATAGTTCTTAGCTTTTTCTGATTTACTTATTTCACTCAGTATAATGTTCTCAAGGTCCATCTACATTGTCGTAAATGACAATATGTTATCGTTTCTTCTTGCTGAGTAGTATTCCATTGTATACAGGTACCAAATGTTCTTTATCCAATCCCCTATTGAGGGATACTTACGTTTTTCCAGGTCTTGGCTATGGTGAATAATGCTGCAATGAACATGGGAATTAACATGTCTTTATGTATCAATGTTTTGGGGTTTTTGGGGGTAGATATTTAGTAGAAGGGTTGCTGGGTCATATGGCAGTCTATTATTAATTTTTTGAGAAACTACCATCCTATCTGTCTTCTATAATGGCTGTACCAGTTTACACTCTTAAGCATGCAATTGCTATTTAGCATCCTCAATGAGAGATGAAAGGGAATCATATAAGAAGCATAAGAAGTATGTTGTATGGAAGTAAACCTAAAACCAATCAGTTAAATTAAATCTTCCCCTTGTTTGTACCATTAGTTTTTTGGCCACTTCTCTGTTTCATTAGTACATATAAGTTTATTCTCTGTGTGTGAACAATTTTTATGAACACACACACACACCATGTTTTTGCATGTTCTTTGTTCCATGTGTGTAAAGTCCTTATATTTTCTCTGTAATGCAGTAAGAATAGACATGGATTAAATATCTACAAATCTGCTAATCTGCTGCTTTGCCTTTAAATCTGTGACCATCACTTTTTTTTCACTAAATCTCACAAGGTTTCAATTTCTTTTTTTTCTCTCTTTTTATTATTATTAATTTTAATAGAGTGACATTGATAAATCAGGGTACATATATTCAGTGACAACATCTCCAGGTTATTTTGACATTTGATTATGTTGCATACCCATCACCCAAAGTCAAATTGTCTTCTGTCACCTTCTATCTGGTTTTCTTTGTGCCCCCCCCGTAACCACCACCCTCTTGCCCATGTCTCTGAGTCTCATTTTTATGTCCCATCTATGTATAGAATCATATAGTTCTTAGTTTTTTCTGATTTACTTATTTCACCCAGTTTAATGTTATCAAGGTTCATCTACATTGTCGTGAATGACAATATGTTATCATTTATTCTGGCTGAGTAGTATTCCATTGTATATATGTACCCAAGGTTTCAATTTTTTATTGAATCAAATGAGTAGGGTGAGAAGTTGAGCAAAATGCTTAGGTAAGTTCTTCCTGGAATTAAAAATAATGAGATCCAAGATGATGGCAGAATAGGTGGATGCTATATTCACCAACTTCCTAGGAACAAACTGGAGTTACAACTAAATTTAAGAACAATCATCCTGGATAAACAACTCAAGACTAAGGGAAGAGGAGTCTCATAACCAAGGATTCACAGAATAAGACACATTGAGAATGGTAGGAAAGGTAAAGATATGAGAAGGGCTGGCTCCACTCCCACCAGCAGGAACCTATCTTAGCTGTGGGGGTTTCCCTATGAAAAGGGTGAAGCCTAAACCCCAAGCCAGGCTTTCCAGCCCAGAGGACCAGAGGAAGGAATAGGCACCCACACAGCATTCGGCTGTGAAAATCAGCGAGGTTTCTGTCTGCCAGAAAGAGATGGGAATCTTCAGAGATGCAAGCATCCTCTTAAAATGCCAATAACCAGAATCTCATTCAAAGCCATTTATCCTGGGCTCTGGCAGAGGTGGGGGGCTGAGCAGATAAAAGTCTTATGAGGAGAGTCTGGGGTTTATTGCTCTGGTGGGAGACACAGGGAGACAGCCACCAGGACCCCTCAGCTGAGTCATTCTCCAATATCATAGTTGCCATCATTCTTGGCTGGAGCATTCACATCCATACTGCATCAACCTGGGGGAAAGCCATTGCCCTATCCTCTGGACTCCATCTTGTCCCATCCTGCAATGATTAGATTGTACTGAGGAGTCAGCAGCCTTGACCAGAATAAAGAGATCTGGACAGACTTAGGGGGTGTCAATGACTCAATTGTCTGGTTTTTAGGCAAAAGCCATTCCCCCCATTTTCCCATGAATACGACTGACACTTGCCCTCATGGGAGATTCAGTGAACCACTATCCTGGCTGCTGGCAGACCTACCCTTCAGGCTCCAGAGGTTCCAACCACCGGACTCCTAGTGACTCCAACCTGCTAAAGCTGGGGCAAAATCTGGGACAGATTAAGACCTGTGACTCTGAAGTGGGGGCCACATCTATCATCTTCCCTAAAGCTTGACCTGAACCTCCCCATCTTCCTGACTCCATGAAAGGCTGTCATAGTGGCTAGGCTTAATAAGGCAGGCAGGAGATTAAGGCAGCTGGAGGCAGATCTCAAGGTGCCTTTGGAGTTTTGCTGATCTGCCCCTGAGCCAAGTGCTGGTAAAAGTCTGACTTGGTGTGCAGTTTGGTTCTTCCTGTGCACATAAGCCCAGCAGAGGCTGCCAGAAACTGTGGATCCTTTGTAGTTCCAAAAAGGTGGATAGGGTGCAGCATTTTACATTGGCCAATACCAGATTCTCTCCTAAAAGGACCAGAACAAACACACTCAGTGCCCAGCTTTAGACAACATTAAAACAGGATCTAATTAGCTTCACAAACAGCATAACCAAAAAGAGATCCCATCAGGTGAAGTGAATTTTTATTTTTGTGGTCAGCACCTACAAGCTCACACACTTTGGTTGAGGTAGAACCTCACAGTCAGGCAGCCTGTGGGTCAATCCCACGTACAATGCGATGATAGCAATTAAGACTCATTTACAAAAGGAGAGCCCACATAACTCACACAAGGGTCATTCCTGTAGTACCCAGCTCAGGTGATCAAAGATACTGTACCACTGGACCCAATAGAATACACATAAATAAACACAAAGAGGCAGTCAAAATGGGGTGAGAAAAGAACAGGCCCAAAATGACAGTATAGGAGAAATCTTCAGAAATAAGAGCTGAATGAAATGGAGATAAGCAATTCATCAGATTTAGATTTCAAAGTAATTCTTAAACAGATGCTCAAGGAACAAAGTGAGGGCTTCAGCAAAGGGGTAATAAGCATAAAAAAGGAACATAGAAACCATTAAATGGAATCAGTCAGAAATGGAGGATAATATATTTGACATCAAGAATACACTGGGAGGAATAAAAAGTAGGTTGAATGAAGCAGAGGATCAAACCAGCAATTTGGAAACAAAGTAGAAAAATATAACACCCAATCAGAAAAGCAAAAAGTAAAGAGGTTTAAATAATATGAAGGTAGTTTAAGAGACCTTTGGGACAACATAGAGCACAATAACATTCACATTTTAAGGATAACAGAAGGAAAAGAGATTAAGGGATTGAGAACCTATCTGAATAAATAATGACTGAAAAATTTTCTAACTTGGTGAAAGAAAAGCACACAAGTCCAGAAAGTGTAGAGAGTCCCAAAAAATATGGACTCAAATAGTTCCACAATAAGACACATCATAATTAAAATAAAAAAAATTTAAAGACAGAGAAGAATCTTAAAAGCAGCAAGAGAAAAGCACTTAGTTACCTACAAAGGAGCTCCTATAAGGCTGTCATCTGATTTCTCAGCAGAAATATTTCAGGCAAGGAAGGACTGGCACATAATATTCAAAGTGATGAAAAGCAAGGACCTACAACCAAGACTACTCTAACCAGCAAGGTTATCAGTTATTGAAGGAGAAATAGAGAGTTTCCTAGATAAGAAGTAGCTAAAAGAGTGTGTTACCACCAAACCAAGTTATGTTAAAGTGTCTTCTTTTAGAAAAAGAAGAAAAACTGAAGACCACATCTGAAGAATAAAATGGCAATAAATATATACCTATCAATAATCTCTTTAAATATATGTGGCTTAAATGAACCAGTCAAAAGACATAGGACAGCTGAATAAATAAGAAAGCAAGATCCGTATATATATTGTCTACAAGAGATCCACCAAGAAGGAAAAATGTACATCTACTAAAAATAAAGGAATAGAAAAAATATTTCAGGCAAATAGAAATTTAAAAAAAGTTCGGGTAGCAATATATATACTTATATCAGTCAAAATTAAACTTTAAAGCTAAGCTACAGTAAGAGACAAAGAAGAACACTACACAATGAGAAAAGGAACAATCTAATAAGAGGATATAACCCTTGTAAACATTTATGCACCCAATGTAGGAAGCACCTAAATATATAAGTAAATCTTGATGGTCATAAAAATAGAAATCGATAGCAATACAGTCATAGTGGAGGATTTTAACATACCACATACCATTGACATCAATAGATAGATCTTCCAGATAGAAAATGAACAAGGAAATGGTGTCCTTAAATAACACATTACATCAGCTGGATTTAATTAATATCTTCAGAGCATTTCATCCCAAAGCAGCAAAATATACATTCTTTTCAAATGCACATTTTTTAAGATAGACCGCATGTTAAGACACAAAACAAGTTTCAATAAATTTCAGAAGATTGAAATCATATCAAACATCTTCTCTTAACCATAATGGTGTAAAACTGTAAATCAATTACAAACAAACAAAACAAAACAAAAAACCCCTGTAAAACAAGCAAAGATGTGGAGACTAAAATGACATATTACTGAACAATTAATGGGTTAACAATGAGATCAAGGAACAAATAAAATGATAACTTGATACAAGTGAAAATGCGAGCACAACGACCCCAAATCTGTGGGACACAGAAAACCAGCCCTAAGAGAGGAGTCATAGCATTGCAGGCCTCCTCAGTAAACAAGGAAAATATCAAATGAACAATCTAACTTTACACTTAAAGGAACTTGAGAAACAACAACAACAAAGCCCAGAGCAAGTAAAAGGAAGGAAATAATAAAGATAAGAACAAAAATAAATAAAATACAATCTAAAAAAAACAACACAAAAGATCAATAGAACCAAGAGCTGGTTCTTTGCAAAGATAAACAAGATTGACAAACCTTGAACCAGACCTATCAAGGAAAAAGCGAAAGTACTCAAATAAATATAACTAGAGATGAAGGAGATATAACAACTGACAGCAAATAAATGCAAAGGATTGTAATAAAATATTATAAACAACTATATGCCAACAAATTAGACAATCTGGATAAAATGGATAAATTCTTAGACAAATACAATCTTCCAAAACTGAATCAGAAAGAAAAATCTGAATAGACAGATTACTGTAAGTGAAATTGAAACAGTAATCAAAAACTTTCAACAAACAGAAGCCCCAAACCAGATGACCCTACTGGAGTATTTTACCAAACATTCAAAACTTATACTTGTCAAACTTTTCCAAAAAATTCAAGAGAAGGAAAAACTCTCAAGCTCGTATTATAAGCCTAGCATTATTCTAATTCCAAAATAAGATAAGGGCACTAAAAAAAAGAAAAACATAGGCAAATATCCCTGCTAAACATAGATGCTAAAATTCTCAATAAAATATTAGCAAACTGGATCCAGCAATACATTACAAAGGTCATGCACCATGATCAAGTGAGATTTATTTCAGAGATGAAAGGTTGGTACAATATCTGCAAATAACAAACTTGATATATCTCATAAACAAAATGAAGGGAAAAAATCACTTGATCATATCAATAAAGGCAGAAAAAGCATTTGATAATATTTAACACCCATTTATGTTCAAAACTATCAGTAAAGTGAGATAGAGGGAACAGACTGCAACATAATAAAGGCCATATATGATAAACCTACAGCCAATATTGTACTCAGTGTGCAAAAACTACAAGTGTTTTTCTTAAGAATAAGAACAAGACAGAATGTTCTCTATCATCGCTTTTGTTCAATATAGTACTGCAAGTCCTAGCCACAGCAATCAGAAAAGAAAAAGAAACAAAAGTCATTCAAGGAAAATTTGAAGAGACATCAGAGAAATGGCAGTGTGAGAGATTCTCCCAATCTCTCCCCTTGAAATTCCAACAAATTCAACAACTAAACACAGAGAAAAAAAATCTTAGGAGCACCCAAAATTTACACACACCAGACAAAGGTATGATGAACTGGGTGAAAAAGGGGCTGAATATATAAGACGGAGGACGGGGCATTTCACTTTCTGCGCTGATCTGAGGTAGGGGCACTTTTGTTTGGAGCCGAGCAAAGAGGAGAGGCTGAACTAATGGGGATGGGGATGAGTTAGGGTGGGTGCCCAAACAAAGGAAAGAATACACCGGCTCTGCCTGAGATCGTAAACACTGGGCACGCACACAGGAGGTAGGATCTGCCTAAAATTACCAGCACAGGGTGTCCGTGTGGGCTGGCACCAGCATCTGTGTGTGTTCCCAGCTTCATGATCACTGGTGCAGTGCTAGTGGCTCCACCTAGCATCACCAGCATGGGGAGTGAGTGGGTGCATGCACAGGCCAAGGTGCTTAGCCTGATATTAACAACTTTGGGCACCTACATGAGCACCAGCATCTTTGGCCACTCCTGGCTCCACAATCCCCAGCACTAGGCACCTGCGGGGGCACCACCATCTTTGGGCATTTCTGGATCCATGATCTCCAGCCTGGGCGCTGGACCCTTGGCCTGAGAATGCCCACACTGGGCACCTAAACAGCAGCTGCAACCGTCTGTATGAAGTGGGAGCTGGACACACACATGGCCTGTCATGGGCTACCAAGCAGTGTACATGGGAAAAGCCCAAGAGATTAAAACTACAGTGCATTGAGGTATGCCAGATATGCCCATAGACCCATAGAATTATGCCTGTGGGTAACAAAAAGCAACTTGGTCCTTGGTTGTGCCCTGCCCTGCCCGCTTGCGCTGGTAGATCAGGTTCCCACTGCTTTCCCCAGAACAGTGCTTTGAGCAGCGCTGGAGGAGGGACCTGGCTGGACAAAGATTCCCTTGTTGCAAGGACAGTAACTGAGGCAGAAAGAAGAAGCAAAGGTTTCACTTTTTGCAGATGATATGATCCTGTATATAGAAAACCCCAAAGACTCCACAGAAAGACTATTAGAAACAATAAACCAATACAGTAAGGTCGCAGAATACAAAATTAACATCCAGAAGTCAATTGCTTTCTTATATGCCAATAATGAAACTTCAGAAAATGAACTAAAAAAAATAATCCCTTTTATGGTTGCAACAATAAGAACAAAATACCTAGGAATAAACATAACAAAGAATGTAAAGGACCTATATATTGAAAATTACAAAGCATTGTTAAAGAAAATTGAAAAAGACACAATGAAATTAAAAAATATTCCTTGTTCTTGGACAGGAAGAATAAACATAGTTAAAATGACCGTATTATCCAAAGCAATATACAAATTAAATACAATTCCAATCAATATTCCAAAGTCATTTTTTAAAGAAATGAAACAAAAAATCATCAGGATTATATGGAACCATAAAAAACCTCAAATAGTCAAAGTAATCCTAAGGGGAAAAAAAAAGAAGCTGGGAGCATTACAATACCAGATTTTAATTATACTACAGAGCCACGGTAATAAAAAAACAGCATGGTATTGGAAGAAAAAGAAACACTCAGACCAATGGAACAGAATAGAAAGCCCATAAATAAAACCACTTATATATGGTCAAATCATCTTTGATAAAGGAGCCAAAAACACACAATGAAGATATGAAAGCCTCTTCAATAAATGGTTCTGGGGAAACTGGAAAGCCACATGCAAAAGAATGAAACTTGACTCCGATTTGTCCCCTTGTACAAAAATTAATTCTAAATGGATCAAAGACCTAAATATAAAATCTGAAACAATAAAATACATAGAATAAAACATAGGTACTAAACTCAAGGACCTTGGCTATAGAGAACATTTTATGAATTTGACTCCAAAGGCAAGGGAAGTGAAGGCAAAGATAAATGAATGGAACTACATCAGACTAAGAAGATTTTGCACAGCAAGAGAAACTGACAACAAAAAAACAGACAACCAACTAAATGGGAGATGATATTTTCAAACAACAGCTCAGATAAGGGGATAATATCCAAAATATATAAAGAACTCACAAAGCTCAACAACAAACAAGCAAACAATCCAATAAAAAAAATAGAAAGAGGACATGAACAGACACTTCTCCCAAGAAGAAATACAAATGGCCAATAGATATGTGAAAAAATGCCCATCTTCCCTAGCTATTAGAGAAATGCAAATCAAACTACATGAGATACCACCTCATACCTGTTAGGTTAGCTATTATCAACAAGACAGGTATTAGCAAGTGTTGGAGAGGCTGTGGAGAAAAAAGAACCCTCATTCACTGTTGGTGGGAATGTAAAGTAGTCCAACCATTATGGAAGAAAGTATGGTGGTTCCTCAAAAAATTAAGAATAGAATTACCATATGACCCAGCAATCCTTCTACTGGGTATATACCCCCAAATTCAAAATCATTGGTATGTAAAGACACATGCAGTTCTATGTCATTGCAGCATTGTTCACAGTGGTCAAGAGATAGAAACAACTAAAAAGCCCTTCAATAGGCCTGACCTGTGGTGGCGCAGTGGATAAAACGTCGACCTGGAAATGCTGAGGTTGCCAGTTCGAAACCCTGGGCTTGCCTGGTCAAGGAACATATGGGAGTTGATGCTTCCTGCTCCTCCCCACTTCTCTCTGTCTCTCTCTCTCTCTCTCTCTCCCTCTGTCTCTCTCTCTCCTCTCTAAAAATGAATAAAAAATAAATTAAATTTTAAAAAAAAGGATTTAAAAAGCCCTTCAATAGATGATTGGATAAAGAAGTGGTACATATATACCATTGGAATACTACTCAGCCATAAGAAATGATGACATAGGATCACTTATGACAATGTGAATGAACCTTGATAACATTATAATGAGTGAAATAAGTAAATCAGAAAAAACTAAGAACTGTATAATTCCATACATAGGTGGGACACAAAATCGAGACTCATGGATATAGATAAGAGTGCAGTGGTTATGGGGGGGAGGAAGGGAGGAGAGATAGGAAGTGGTGGGAGGGGAGGGGCAAAAAGAAAACCAAATGAAAAGTGATGGAGGACAATTTGACTTTGGGTGATGGGTCTACAACATAATCAAATGTCAAAATGATCTGGAGATGTTTTTTCTAAATCTGTGTGCTCTAGTTTACCAATGTCACCCCACTGGAATTGTCTAAATAAAACTATTTTTTTAAAAAAAGAGTGTCTTTTTGGTACAAAAGGAAGAAGAAACGGTTCTGCCTTAGACTATTAAATTAGATATGACCCCCCCCAAAAAATTAAATTAGATATGACCCTACCAATAAGTCACATAATTTTGTAAAGGACTACATATTTTATCCCATTAATAAAATTATTTAAATATATGAAAGAAAACACCATTTAAAAATATTACCTAAGCCTGACCAGGTGGTGGAACAGTGGATAGAGCATTGAACTGGTACACAGAGGACCCAGGTTCAAATCCTGAGGTTGCTGGCTTGAGCATGGGATCATAGACATGACTCCAGTTTTGCTGGCTTGACGCCCAAGGTCACTGGCTTGAACCCATGGTCGCTGGCTTGAACAAGAACTTACTTGCTCTGCTGTAGACCCCCCCCCCCCCCAGGCAAGGCACATATGAGAAAGCAATCAATGAACACTAAGGTGCCGCAATGAATATTGATGTTTCTCATCTCTCTACCTTCTTTTCTTTCTGTCCCTATCTGTCCTTCTCTCTGTTTCTCTCTCTTTTTCTCTGTCACACACACACAGAAAATTACCTGAATTACCAGGCACATATTTGTATGATAAAGGGAATAGTCTCAGAGAGGGAAAATATTGAGGACAATTTAGATGGGTCCTTCTTTGGATATGTCTGGACATAATGGGCAAGTGATTTTCTTAATGCTATTCATCCATTGTGAGCTCTGAAATGAGCTTTTAGCCAAATAAACAAACAAACAAACAAAAAACCCCAACAAACTCCAGGTCCAAAACCAAAAGCAACCCCCTGAAAATTGAAGTTTAGTTCTTATTATTCTGAGAGCTCTTTAGTACTCTGGATGCATAAAATATTATCCAATTATTTTAAACAAAATAGAATCAGTAGCAGACCTTTACCATTTCCCTTAATCTGCCAACAACTGGCAGTGGAAACATTCTAGGTTTCTGCTAAAAATAATAATACCTGACTTCCTTTTAAAAAATTCTTTTTTTAAATATTGGGTTATGTAAGATTTTATGATTGAGTTAAAGTATTTTATATATTCTGAAAACAAGTCCTTGCCAGAAATATGTTTGTCTATGGTTTGCCTGTATATGTTCTAAATGATCCTTTTGATGAAAAGCCTTTTATTGTGATAAAGTAAAGACAATACTTTCAGGGATCATTTCTATGGTTCATTTGTGATGAAGTATAATTTATCAGTTTGTTTGTTTGTTTTTTGTATTTTTCCGAAGTGAGAAGCGGAGGAGGCAGACAGACAGATTCCTGTATGCGCCTGACCGGGATCCACCCAGCATGCCCACTAGGGGGCAATGCTTGGTCCCTCTGGGGTGTTGGTAGCACCTAAGGAGAAGGCCATGGAACCATCCTTAGTGTCCGAGCCAACTTTGCTCCGATGGAGCCTTGGCTGCTGGAGGGGAAGAGAGAGATAGAGAGAAAAGAGAGGGAGGAAGGTAGAGAAGCAGATGGGTGCTTCTCCTGTGTGCCCTGGCCAGGAATTGAACCCAGGACTTCCACACACTGGGCTGACATTCTACCACTGAGCCAACCGGCCAGGGATTAATTTATCAGTTTTTAAAATCATTACTTGCTTTATTCTAAGCACCTTTGCCTACCATGATGTCACAAAGTATTCTCCTATTTTCTTCTAGAAGCTTTATAATTTCATTTTTACATTTAGATTTATGATTCAGATCAAATTAGTTTTTGTGCATGATGTCAGCAAGGGCCCAGGTCCCACCCCCATCCCTACCCTCATAAATACCTAGTTGTTCAAGTACCAAATATTGAAAACACTGTTCTTTTCCCATTGGAGTGTCTGGCAGCTTTGTTGAAATCTATTGACCATAAACATAGGCATCTTTTTAAAAAGATTTTAATTATTTATTTTAGAGAGGAGAAAGAGAGAGAGAGAGAGAGAGAGAGAGAGAGAGAGAGAGAGAGAGAAGGGGGAGGAGCAGGAAGCATAATATATGCTTTGACCAGGCAAGCCCAGGGTTTCAAACTAGCAACCTCAGCATTCTAGGTCAATGCTTTATCCACTGCACCACTACAGGTCAGGCCATATAGGTCTATTTTTGAACTCTGTTTTGTTCCATGAATGTACATATATATCCTTTGGCCAATACCACATTGCCTTGATTACTGTAGCTTTATATTACATTTTGAAATCAAGTCATGTGATTCTTTTCCAAAATTTTTGTAACTATTCATAGTTGTTTCCTTTTTAATATAAATTTTAGAATCAGCTTGTAGACTTTTAAAATAATAACCTGCTAGGATTTTGACTGGAATTGCATTTAATCTACATATCATTTTAGAGAGAAATGACAGTCTTCCAATCAATGAATAGTATATCTCTCTTTACTTAGAGCTTTAAATTTTTTCTGTAAGCAATATTTTGTAGTTTTTGGTATAGAGGTCTTGTGTATATTTAATTTATTCCTAGGTATCTCATTTTTGTGATATTATAAAGAGCACTGTATGCAAATTATTGTACAATTGTTTGACTTCATGCTTGTATGTAGAAAATATTTTTGTATATTGACCTTTATTCTGTGACCTCGCCATATTCAATTACTAGTTTTATTGTTGATTTGTACATCCCTGAGGACTTTTGTATATTTCTGGATTTGATTTGCTAGTATTTTGGTAAATACTTTTACATCTATGTTAACAAGGGATATTGGTCAATAACTTTCTGTCTTTGCAATTTCTTTGTCATGCTTTGGTATCAGGTTATGCTTGCCTCATAAAATGATTTGGAACATGATATTTCTTCTTTTATTTGTTGAAACAGTTGCATGTTGGTGTCACTCAATGTTCAATAGAGTTAAAAGTTCAATAGAATTCACCAGTGGAAAAAAAAGTCAAATTGGAAAGAAAGAAGTAAAATGTCATTATTTGCAGATGACATAATACTGTATATAGAGAACTTTAAAGGTTTCTACTAGAATTGATAAATGAATTCAGCAAAGCAGCAGGATACAAAATACATATCCAGAAATCATTTACATTCTTATTCATCAATAACAATCTATCAGAAAAGGAAACTAAGAAAAAAATATCATGCACAATTGCTTCAAAAGGAATAAAACACCTAGGAATGAATTTAACCAAGGAGATAAAAGACTTGTACTCAGAAAATTATGAGATGCTGAAAAAAGAAATTGAAAAAGACACCCGTAAATAGAAGCATATATCATGTTCATGGATAGGAAGAATTAACATAATTAAAATGTTCATACTACCCAAAGCAATCTATTTATTTAGCACAATTCCTATCAAGATACCAATGGTGTATTTTACAGAACTAGAACAAATATTTTAAAAATTTATATGAGACCTCAAAAGACCCCTAAATAACCACAGCAATCTTGAGAAAGAAGAACCAGGTGGAGGAATCATGCTATCTGATGTCAAACTATAATACAAGGCAATAATAATCAAACATCATGGTACTGTCATGAAAATAGACATAAAGATCAATAGAACAAAATAAAAAGCCAAGAAATCAACCCACACCTATATAGCCCATTAATATTTGGAAAAGGGGGCAAGAACATAACATGGGGTAAAGACAGTCTAGTCAATAAAAATAATGTTGAAAGAATTGAACAGGTATGTGCAAAAAGAAAAAAAATAGAAACTAGACTACCTTTTTACATCATACACAAGAATAAACTCAAAACGGATTACAGATTTAAATATTAGACCTGAAATCACAAAAATTTAGAAGAAATCATAGGCAGTAAAATCTCAAACATTTTTTATAGTTTGAGAAATCAAAGAAAAATAAACAAATGAGACTATATCAAACAAAATGTTTTAGCACAGCAAAGAAAATTATCAATAGAATGAAAAGACAACCCACTGAATGAGAGAATATAGTGCCTGATACATCTGATAAAAGATTAATATCCAAAATTTAATCAGAACTTATAAAACTCAACACCAAAAGAACCCCAATCCTATTAAAAATGGGCAAAGAACCTGAATAGACACTTTTCTAAAGAGGACATATAGATGGTCAATAGACATGAAAAGATGCTCAACACCACTAATCATCAGAGAAATAACATATAACCTTACACCTGTCAGAATGTCTATCATCAATAAATCAACAAACAACAAGTGTTGGTGAATATGTGGAGAAAAGAGAACCCGTGTGCACTGTTGGTGCAAATGCAGACTGGTACAGCCAATGTGGAAAGCACTATAGAGTTACCTAGTGATTCCACTTCTGGAAATATATCCTAAGAATCCCAAAACACTAATTCAAAAGCACTTATGCACTCCTATGTTCATTGCAGTGTTATTTACAATAGCCAATATTTGGAAACAGCCCAAGAACCCATCAATAGATCAGTGGATAAAAAAGCTGTGGTATGTTGACATAGTGAAATACTATGCCGCTGTAAAAAAAAAAAAAAAAGGAAATCTTACTTTTTGCAACACCATGGATGAACCTGAAGAATATATACTAAGTGAAATAAGCCAGTCAGAGAAAGATGATTACCATATGATTTCACTCATATGTAGAATCTAATGAACAAGCAAAGTAGAGACAGACTCTCTGTATATACATAGAGAGCAGGCTGACAGCTGTCAAGCTGGGGGCTAGATGGGATTGAGCACAAAGGAAACAAAAAAGAAAACTCATGGAGTAGGACAGGGGTTGGGAACATTTTCAGCTGAGAGAGCCATGAATGCCACATATTTTAAAATGTAATTCTGTGAGAGCCATATAATATGTTTAACACTAAGTACAAGTAAATGTATGCATTTTATGTAAGACCAACACTTTTAAAGTACAATAAGTCTCTGAATTCTTTTTAATAACGTTGTTATGCTGTTGCTAACCAATGATGAATAAAGTACTTCTTACCATTAATGCGACTTCTGGTGTTGCATGGTTTTGCTGATAGTTTTGTAGTCTGGTTGATACATGGTGAGGTTAAGCTTCATGCAGGCGTTGAGACTTCCACCCATTAAATGTGATCGTAGGTTGGCCTTAATGTTCTTTAGATGTGAGAAAGACTGCTCACATGCATACGTAGAGCCAAACATTGTCAGTACAGCAATACTCACATGCTGCAGTGTGTGATATGTGATGGGAAGTGCGTTCCAAGTTTTGATGATTAGCTGGTCTGCAGGTTGAAGTTTTTTCATTTTTCTCCACTTGTGTTTGCTCGCCAAGTCTGCTTGTTGTCGTGCAAGTTTTTCCAAATCTTCATTCAGTGACTTGAACTTATTCATCCACATGTCTGAGGCCTTCAGATCAGCAGTTATAGCTCAAAATCTCTGATGGAGACACTGGGGATGTAACTCAGGTTGGTGCTGTCCACTGCACACTCATGTGGATGGGTGATGAACTTAAAAAGACGAGTGCACTCACGAAATTCTCCAAAGTGCACTTTGAATGACTGCAGGAGATTAGATGTGAAGCCCACTAGCTGCTGGAGATCAAGATGTTGAGCAGGGTCACTTGCTGTGCATGCATCTTTAAACTCTCCCAGTTTTTCAAAGTGTAGTAAACAACCTGTTTCAATGTCTGAAATGAAGTGTTCCAGCTTGTTTTCAAATGCAAACACTACTTGTTGAAGGGTAATGCAATGCCTTGCATTTTCACATTGAGCTGGTTCAGATGTTCAGTCATGTCCATGAGATAGTAAAACTTCAGGAGCCACTCAGTGTTAGCTAACTCAGGATGCTCAATGTTTTTCATTTCAAGAAAAGTCCAGATTTCACTCAGACAAGCCGCAAAATGGCTGAGCACTTTCCCTCTAGACAACCAACGCACATTGCTATGCAGAAGCAGACCAGGATAATTATTCCCAACATCATCCAGCAGTGTTTTAAACTGGCGATCATTTAAAGCTCAGGCAACAATAGAGTTGACCACCCGAATGACTAGCGACATTACCTCACCAAGTTGCTTGCCACACATCTGAGCACAAAGCAACTCCTGATGTAGGATGCAGTGAAAACTTAGGATGAATCTCTTTTCATGTTCACGAAGAAGTGTTACGAATCCTCTGTTTTTCCCCACCATGCACAGAGCACCATCAGTACACATCAAAATAAGTTTACCCATTGGTAGATTTTTTTTCTTTAGCGAACTCAGTGAAAGACTTGAATAAATCCTCCCCTCTTGTTGTATCTTTCATAGGCAAAACAGCAAGACTTTCCTCACGTAGTGTGCCACCAACAGCATACCTTGCAATCATGTTGAACTGGGATAAATGGCTTACGTCTGTTGACTCATCCAAAGCTAGAGAAAAGAATGGTGCTGCATTTATGTCCTTCACTTGTGTTGCCTCAATTTGATTTGCCATCATGATGGTACAACCGTGAACAGTTCTTGCTGACAGAGGCATGTCTTTTATTCATTTGATTATCTTGTCTTTGTCCAAAAAGTCGTCAAAAAGTTCATTGGCAACATCAAGCATGAATGTTTTGGCATACTCCCCATCTGTGAATGGCTTTCCATTTCTCATAATTGCTAAAGCACCAGCAAAACTAGCTGAATTCCAGTCACCTTGTTGGGTCCAAACACGGCGTTGCTGCTGACTAGCTTGCACACTTCACAGTAGCTCTTGACATGCTTTCTTCCTGCTGTCTCCTGCTGGCTCTTTCGATGCAAATGTAGTATGGTGTGTGTTGAAGTGCCGCTTTATATTTGACCATTTCATCGATGCAATTTTATCATTCTTTTAGCCATCTTCTTCGTCAAAAGGGTTTCTGCAATTAGCTAGCTGACTACATGATCAAAAGGAGGGAAGTTTACTTCCTGACCTCACAATGACCCATGTACATTACACATTATCTAATAAAAATTTGGTGTTGTCCCAGAGGACAGCTGTGATTGGCTCCAGCCACTCACAACCATGAACATGAGCAGTAGGAAATGAAAGGATTGTAATACATAAGAATGTTTTATATATTTTTTTAATATTAATATTTTTTTATTAAATTTAATGCAGTGACATTGATAAATCAGGGTACATATGTTGAGAGAAAATATCTCTAGATTATTTTGACATTTGATTGTGCTGTATACCCCTCCCGCAAAGTTAAATTGTCTTCTGTCACCTTCTATCTGGTTTTCTTTGTGCCCCTCCCCTCCCCTAACCCCTCTCTCCTTCTTCACTCCCTCCCCCCTCCCCCAACCCCCCGCCCCTGTTGCCATCACATTCTTGTTCATGTCTCTGAGTCTCATTTTTATGTCCCTTCTATGTATGGATTCATCTCAGTTTTTTTTCTGATTTACTTATTTCACTCCGTATAATGTTATCAAGGTCCATCCATGTTATTGTAAATGATCCGATGTCATCATTTCTTATGGCTGAGTAGTATTCCATAGTATATATGTACCAAAGTTTTTTAATCCACTCATCCTCTGACGGACACTTGGGCTGTTTCCAGATCTTCGCTATTGTGAACAATGCTGCCACAAACATGCGGGTGCATTTCTCCTTTTCGAGCCGTTCTATGGTGTCCTTGGGGTATATTCCTAAAAGTGGGATAGCTGGGTCAAAAGGCGGTTTGATTTTCAGTTTTTTGAGGAATCTCCATACTGTTTTCCACAGTGGCTGCACCAGTCTGCATTCCCACCAGCAGTGCAGGAGGGTCCCCTTTTCTCCACATCCTCGCCAGCACTTATTCTGTGTTGTTTTGTTGATAAGCGCCATTCTGACTGGTGTAAGGTGATATCTCATTGTGGTTTTAATTTGCATTTCTCTAATGATTAGTGATGTTGAGCATTTTTTCATATGCCTATTGGCCATCTGTATGTCCTCTTTGGAGAAGTGTCTATTCATCTCTTTTGCCCATTTTTGGATTGGGTTGTTTGTCTTCCTGGTGTTGAGTTTTACAAGTTCTTTATAAATTTTGGTTATTAACCCCTTATCAGACGTATTGTCAAATATGTTCTCCCATTGTGTAGTTTGTCTTTTTATTCTGTTCTTGTTGTCTTTAGCTGTGCAAAAGCTTTTTAGTTTGATATAGTCCCATTTGTTTATACTGTCTTTTATTTCACTTCCCCGTGGAGATAAATCAGCAAATATATTGCTCCGAGAGATGTCGGAGAGCTTACTGCCTATGTTTTCTTCTAAGATGCTTATGGTTTCACGGCCTACATTCAAGTCTTTTATCCATTTTGAGTTTATTTTTGTGAGTGGTGTAAGCTGGTGATCTAGTTTCATTTTTTTGCAGGTAGCTGTCCAATTTTCCCAACACCATTTGTTAAAGAGGCTGTCTTTACTCCATTGTATTTCCTTACCTCCTTTGTCAAATATCAGTTGTCCATAGAACTGTGGGTTTATTTCTGGGTTCTCTGTTCTATTCCATTGATCTATATGCCTGTTCTTATGCCAGTACCAGGCTGTTTTGAATACAATGGCCTTGTAGTATAACTTGATATCAGGAAGTGTGATACCTCCCACTTTATTCTTCTTTTTTAAGATTGCTGAGGCTATTCGTGTCCTTTTTTGGTTCCATATAAATTTTTGGAATATGTGTTCTATATCTTTGAAGTATGTCATTGGTATTTTAATTGGTATTGCATTGAATTTATAAATTGCTTTGGGTAATATAGACATTTTAATGATGTTTATTCTTCCTAACCATGAGCACGGTATATGCTTCCACTTGTTAGTATCTTCCTTGATTTCTTTTATCAATGTTTTGTAATTTTCCGAGTACAAGTCTTTAGTCTCCTTGGTTAAGTTTACTCCTAGGTACTTTATTTTTTTGGTTGTAATTGTGAAGGGGATTGTTTCCTTAATTTCTCTTTCTGACTGTTCATTGTTGGTGTATAAAAATGCTTCTGATTTCTGAGTATTGATTTTATATCCTGCCACTTTGCTGAATTTATTTATCAGGTCCAGTAGTTTTTTGACTGAGACTTTAGGGTTTTCTATATACAATATCATATCATCTGCAAATAATGATAGTTTTACTTCTTCTTTTCCAACTTGAATGCCTTTTATTTCTTCTTCTTGTCTGATTGCTGTGGCTAGGACTTCCAGGACTATGTTAAATAAGAGTGGTGAAAGGGGGCACCCCTGCCTTGTTCCTGATCTTAAGGGGATTGCTTTTAATTTTTGCCCATTGAGTATGATGTTGGCTGTGGGTTTCTCATAGATGGCTTTTATCATGTTGAGGTATGTTCCCTGTATTCCCACTTTGCTGAGAGTTTTGATCATGAATGGGTGCTGGATTTTATCAAATGCTTTTTCTGCATCTATTGAAATTATCATATGGTTTTTCTCCTTCTTTTTGTTTATGTGATGAATCGCATTGATTGATTTACGAATATTGTACCAGCCTTGCCTCCCCAGAATAAATCCCACTTGATCATGGTGTATGATTTTTTCCATATATTGTTGGATCCGGTTTGCTAATATTTTGTTGAGGATTTTAGCATCTATATTCATCAGAGATATAGGCCTATAATTTTCTTTCTTTGTGTGGTCTTTGCCTGGTTTTGGAATCAGAATTATGCTCGCCTCATAAAAGGAGTTTGGAAGTCTTCCTTCCTCTTGAATTTTTTGAAATAGTTTGAGAAGGATAGGAGTTAGTTCTTCTTTGAATATTTGGTAGAATTCCGTTGTGAAGCCATCGGGCCCCGGACTTTTCTTTGTTGGGAGTTTTTTGATAACTGTTTCGATCTCCTTTGGTGTAATTGGTCTGTTTAAGTTTTCTGATTCTTCCAGATTGATTTTTGGAAGATTGTACGTTTCAAGGAATTTGTCCATTTCATCTAGGTTGTCTAGTTTTTTGGCATACAGTTCTTCATAGTATTTTCTTACAATATTTTGTATTTCTGTTGTGTCAGTTGTTATTTCTCCTCTCTCATTTCTAATTTTATTTATTTGAGTCCTCTCTCTCTTTTTCTTGGTGAGTCTACTTAAAGGTGCATCAATCTTGTTTACCTTTTCAAAGAACCAGCTCCTAGTTTCATTGATCCTCTGTATTGTTTCTTTAGCCTCTATGTCATTTATTTCTGCTCTGATCTTTATTATTTCCTTCCTTCTACTACATTTGGGCTTTACTTGCTGTTCTTTTTCTAATTCTTTTAGATGCAGGGTTAAGTTGTTTATTTGAGCTTTTTCTAGCTTCTGAAAGTGTGCCTGTAGTGCTATGAACTTCCCTCTCAGCACTGCTTTCGCTGTGTCCCATAAATTTTGAGTTGTTGTATGCTCATTGTCATTCGTTTCTAGGAATTTCTTTATTTCTTCTTTGATCTCATTCTTAATCCATTCATTATTTAACACCTTGCTATTTAGTTTCCATGTGTTTGAGAATTTTTGAGCTTTTCTGCTGTGATTCATTTCTAGTTTCATGCCGTTGTGATCGGAGAAAGTGCTTGATATGATTTCAGTCTTCTTAAATTTGTTGAGAGCACTTTTGTGCCCTAACATGTGGTCTATCCTAGAGAATGTACCATGAGCACTTGAAAAGAATGTATATTCTGCTGCTTTAGGGTGAAAGGTTCTGAAGATATCTATTAAATCGAGTTGATCTAGTGTTTCCAATAAGTCTGCTGTTTCTTTGTTAATTTTCTTTCTTGAGGATCTATCTAGTGATGTTAGTGGGGTATTGAAATCCCCTACTATTATAGTATTGCTGTTGATCTCGCCCTTTAAATCCATCAAAGTCTGTTTTATATATTTGGGTGCTCCTATATTAGGTGCATAGATATTTATAATAGTTATATCTTCCTGTTGGATTACTCCCTTTATCATTATGTAGTGGCCTTCTTTATCTCTTACTATATCCTTTGTTTTAAAGTCCAATTTGTCTGATATAAGTATTGCTACCCCAGCTTTTTTTTCATTTCCGTTTGCATGAAACATTTTTTTCCATCCTTTTACCTTCAATCTGTGTGTGTCTTTTGTTCTAAGGTGTGTCTCTTGTAGACAACATATGTATGGGTCCTGTTTTCTTATCCACGCAGCTACCCAATGTCTTTTGATTGGATCATTTAATCCATTTACATTTAAGGTTATTATTGATATGTAGTTGTTTATTGCCATTTTCTTCTTTAAAGGTGTATTCCTTTTTCTTTTCTTTTTTTTCTGTATTCTTTTCCCACTTTATCTGTTTACACCAGGCTGCTTAATATTTCCTGCAGCATTGGTTTGGTTGTAATGAATTCCTTGAGTTGTTTTTTGTCTGGGAAGCTTTTTATTTCTCCTTCAATTTTAAACGATAGCCTTGCTGGATAAAGTAGTCTTGGTTGTAGGTTCTTGTTCTGCATTACTTTGAATATTTCTTGCCATTCCCTTCTGGCCTCAAGTGTTTCTGTTGAGAAGTCAGATGTCATCCTTAAGAGGGCTCCTTTGTAGGTGATAACTTTTTTTTTCTCTTGCAGCTTTTTTTTTTCTTTTTTTTTTTTTTTAATTCATTTTTAGAGAGGAGAGAGAGGGAGAGAGAGAGAGAGAGACAGAGAGAGAGAAAGGGGGAGGAGCTGGAAGCATCAACTCCCACATGTGCCTTGACCAGGCAAGCCCAGGGTTTCGAACCGGCGACCTCAGCATTTCCAGGTCGATGCTTTATCCACTGCGCCACCACAGGCCAGGCTCTCTTGCAGCTTTTAATATTTTCTCTTTATCGCTTAGCTTTGGTATTTTAATTATGATGTGTCTTGGTGTAGGTTTCTTTGGGTTTCTCTTTAATGGAGTCCTCTGTGCTTCTTGGATTTGTGAGAGTTTCTCTTGCATTAATTTAGGGAAGTTTTCAGCTATGATATGATTGAACAAAGTCTCTATCCCTTGTTCTTTTTCTTCTTCTTCAGGAACCCCTATGATGCGGATGCTATTTCTCTTCATGTTGTCACAGAGCTCTCTAAGAGTTTCCTCTGACTTTTTGAGTCTTTTTTCTCTTTTCTTCTCTGCTTTCATGCCTTCATTCCAGTTGTCTTCTAACTCGCTGATTCGATCCTCTGCTCTATCTATCCTGTTTTTAATTCCTTCCATTGTGGTCTTTATTTCTGATATTGTATTTGTCGTCTCCAACTGATTCTTTTTTATACTTGCTATTTCTTTATTTAGGTTTTCAAACTCCCCCTCCATTGTTGTTCTAAGATCCCTAAGCATCCTTACAATCATTATTTTGAACTCCGCATCTGGAAGTTTGATTATTTCCATATCACTCA
Organism: Saccopteryx bilineata; assembly: GCF_036850765.1. Lineage (NCBI taxonomy): Eukaryota > Metazoa > Chordata > Mammalia > Chiroptera > Emballonuridae > Saccopteryx > Saccopteryx bilineata. The sequence goes on from NC_089495.1 coordinate 171,874,148, forward strand.
GTTCATCTCTCGAAAGTGTCTCTTGTGGTTTCATTTGGATTGCACTCCTTTGTTTTCTCATCTTCTTCTTCTTCTTTTTTTTTATTTGTAGAGTTGATTGAGTCTAGGCTTGGTGTTGTCTGCCTCCAGTTTTCAGTTGTGTTATTTTTAGGTCTTCGTGGGATGGTATCAGCTATTATTTGTAATCCACTTTCGGATTTGGGCAGCTTTGAAGTCTTGATTTGTTTGTTTTCTTAACAGGTGATAGTCTTGTTAACTGATCTCAGCAGGGGGCTTCCTTGAAACTGTATCCAGGAATGCTGTGGGTGTAACCTGAGACGCTGAAGGTCTCTTCCTCCAACTAACCTCACTGGGGGCAGGGTTTTTTCTCTCAGCTTCAGTAGGGGGAGGTGTATCTCAGATCTCCATGGAGACCTGAGTTACTGCCCCTCCTCCCCACTTCTTGTTTTCAGCTGTGTCTTGTTGTGCTGATTGGAGCTGGTTAGATGTCCGGAGATCTCTGATCCGGAAGCACTTCAGCTCTGTTTTGTGAAAGGTTCAGTCCCTCCCCCAGCTATGGCCGCCTCCAGCACGAATGAGTCAGCTTTTTTATTTTGTTTCTTGCATACCTTAGCCCCTCACAGTCTGTCCCTCTCCCTGTCTTTTCCACTTGGGAGATAAGCTGGTCTTTTCAACCCACCTTGCTCCCTGGTCACCAGGTAAGTGGCTGTGAGCAGTAGTTTCTGCTCTTTTTCCTCTGTGAAATCCTCTCTGGGCTCTCAGCCTCACCCCCCTCCTTCCCTTCCTGTAAGCAGAGGAGATTCAGGCACTCCTTACCAGGATTATTGTGGCTTCTTCTTTGCTCCTTGGTTTTTGAGAGCTGTTCTTGTAGTTCAGTGTTGGTTTTTCATGCTGATTTTTTCTAAATTGATTTGTATTCCAGTTTGGTGTTGAGAGCTGGGTGTCTGTGCATCCGCCTACTCCGCTGCCATCTTCTCTCTCGAATCATATGATTTTTATCTGTTTTATATTTTTAACATTATTTTTTTAATTAAAGATTTGTCTGGGAGCCAGATGCAGCCATCAAAAGTGCCACACCTGGCTTAGAAGCTGTAGGTTCCCGACCCCTGGACTAGGACAAATGTGTGGTGATGACTGGGGTGGAGGATATGGGGGGATAAAAGGGATGGGTGGAGACTTGACTTGGTTCAGTGAACACACAACATGGCATACAGAGATCTGTTGTAGGATTGGACTCCTGCCACCTATATTATGTTAACCAGTGTCACCCTAATAAATTTAATTAAAAAATTAAGAAGAAATATGGAAAATTGAACAAACTGCCTTTCAGAAAGCAAGAAAGAAGAGGGTTATTTGGCAGGCCACCCACAATGTTTGCTCCATCACTGGTCAACTGAGCTGATATTTGCTAGAAGACTGATTCTAGTGTTGACAAACTATTTGATTACTTTTAATAAGGTGGAAATATGGACATTTATGTAATCTTTTCCAATTTTTAAACATTGGTAATAAATTCAAAACATTAAAAAAATTTTTTAAATCACATGGTCACCCAATTCTTCCATCATCACTTGAAACCTTAACATGTGAGCTGTGTGTTTTCCTGTACCTTGACTGTGAGATTTCAGGCAGCCAAACCCTGCAGAAGACATCATCTAGAATAGTTTGTAGGAATTCTGACAATAACTTCAAAAATGAGAAACAAAGACCTAGAAATTCTTTTTCATGATTGTTTCATTTTTAGCTACCTTTTTGTGGTGTAGTTTCTTCAACCAAAATTCTACTTTGTTGAGGTGTTATCACATGAAGAATGATTAAAATGTAACTTACATACCTGCATCAAACTCTAAAATAACAACTTATCCTAAGGCTTTTTCTAACACAAGCCTGGGCCGGTATATTTTGCTGGTAGACATAAACACATTTGCCATGTTAAATTTAGTTCATCAATCACATCCAACCAAAATATAAATGAAGTGGGAAAAAAATGAATAACTCAAGAAAAAAATAATGAATCTGAAAGTAATTTTTTTAAAGAGAGAAAATAAAATCAATATTGTTGCTCTAATTTTTAATGATTTACAGTAGTAGTTTTAATGCCCAGCAGGTACCATTTGACATTTTCATCCCCAGTGCTGTGATGAGATTAGCACTTACTAGTATTGATTTAAACTAGGATTTATACCAGGGCTGTCATTTTTATGGAAAGCACAATAAAAGAGATTAGAAAGAAATTGCCAAGCAGCCTGGGTCTAATCAATTGCAGAATGTTTGTATTGGGAGTTTGCAATTTTACCAAGCAGGAAAGTTAACATGTGGGATAAACAACAGGAAATGAAATTCACATCAGGACTTAAGAATTGTGGCTAAGCCAGATCGAAACCATGCCACACAATAAGACACAGGCCATATACTTCAGCATCACTCTGCTAGTTTTCCATGGAGTTTGAGAAAAATCTGTGCAAGCCAGTATTTAAAAGCTTACTGAAGTGGAGCAGAGCCCTGTTAAAGGACCAAAGGGAGACATGTATGATGGATTTTGAGACAGAATACTTAAAGCTGCATTTGAAGAGAATGTCTTAGAGCTGAAGTAAAAAAGAATCAACAAGAGACTTACTGGGTTTTGATTGAGAAGGAGTTAGAGCAGAATTGGCTAGAGGTCAGGAAGTCAGGTCCCAGTGAACTCGGAGCTCACTGCTGAATCTGAAAGCCCAGGAGGGGCAAAGGGAAAATAAATGTGGGGGAGGAGTTTATTGATAAATTCTGAATCAGAGCTTACCTAGCAACTGGCACTGTGACACGTGAACATTGAGACAAAGCGGCAAAGGATATTAATGGAGATTCTTGATACTTTAGCAAAGAGCTACCCAAACACTATCAGGCAATATGCTTTACTTGAAATATTACCCCCTGCAACACACACAAAAAGATTCTGTTTACTATTGTATTAAATTAATCTCAAATTAAACACATACTCAGTGGTAGTGATTATACAAAAGGCTCAAGATAAAAAATTAAAATACGAGAATGCTGCACATAAGTGATTCAATGTATAGGATGCAGCACTTGAAGGTGGCTAATTATAGGACAGGATGACAAAATATGATCCTAGTTTTATGGCCTAGGGAGATTGACAGTTGAGAAGAGGAGGGAGTTCAGTTTTTTGAAGAGGGGAGAAGAAAAGGGATCAAGGAAAGCTTTTAAGGAGAGCTCATAAAGCAGAATTTTGAAAAATAATAAAAAGACAAGGGAGAGAAGAACATGACAGGTAGAGGGAAAAGCAGATACAGGTGCAGGATCGTGGCACAGCATGTAGGACAGGGGATGGCAGACGCATCCAGACTGTGACTTTATTCTGCGGGCAGTGGAGAAAATTTTCACTGATTTTAGGTGTGTGTATGTACACACGGTGTGTGCATGGGCCAGGGAGGAAGTGACTTGATCTGAACTTTTAGAAAGGCTGCCTGCTGCCTTCTCAGTCTTCATGACCTGGATCTATGCAGTGGTCTTACACAGGGTCCCTCTGTTTTCCTTTGCCTTCAGAGTGTGATCCTCTACAATTGTCACCCTTCTGCTCAAACCTGTCAGTGATTCCTCATGGCTCTCAGAGAAGGTCCCTAACATGGTTCAGCCTGGGAGGGGTTGAGTCACAATTCCTAGTACTCAACAAAGATTCTTTGCTTTCTTCCTGACCCTCATCACCTCTGTCTCAGGGCTTCTGCCCATACTGTCTCCTCTTCCTGAAATGCTTTTCCCTTGGGACTCCCCATGCTCACTCTCTTAGTTGATCTCACTGCTCAGATGTCATCTCTTTAGAGAAGTCTTCTCCACCCTTTCTACACACTCAGTATAATTTTGAATGAATGAATGGGTGGACAGATGAGTAAGTGAAGTTGGTAAAAATGGAGGTACAGTGTCCCTTCATAGTTTTGAAAGAGATAACATGACTGTGTGAGAATTCAGGATAATTATCTGAATGTGGCATAAATGAGTGTGGAGAAACTGAGGGTTTACAAGGTGCAGAGGACTCTTCCCAGGTTCTGGACTGGAGGACTTGATGGATACAGGACGAAGGACACATTTTTGGAGGGAAGAAGGGATAGTCAGAGATTAAATAATGAGAGTATTATCTAATAGTCATAAGGCATGTATTATGTGCCAGGCACTGTGCATTTCATATATTATCTCATTTAATTCTCTATGTAGATTGATACTGTTATAATTATTATATTCTTTTATTAGCTGGACAGAGGCTTAGAGAGATCATGCAACTTGTCCAAGATCGTGCAGCTTGTGAGAAGTAGAGCCCAGACTTAAACACAGGTCTTAATAGATGCAGATCACATAAGTGTAAATTATTTTGGCTACGGGCAGTAGTTTTAATTGTAAGAATCAGTTGCAACAGGCTGTCTGAAAGTTTAGAAGATACATAGACAGGATCTAGCAATGTGTTCTGAAGAGCATTACAAATGCACTGCTTCTACTGCTTTCTTGCAATTTTTAGAGAAAAAGTTCATTTATTAAACTTGAATCTTTTATGCTATAGATATAACCTATTCCTCCTTACCTGAAACACACAGAAATATTAACTTTAACTTCTCCACACAGTGTTTGCTGGGCTGCTGCCTGAGTTAACTGTCTCTCTGGAGCAATATGGCAGCCCCAAAGTTCTTGTGACACATGTCCTAAAATTGTCATTCACTACATTAACACTCCTTGTGAACTAAAAGTAAGCAGAACATTTTCAGGGAGAAAGAGGAAATGAATAAAAGAATGAAGGCCTTGCCAATGTTGGAAAAATGCTACCTCCTTTAGAAAAATGTGAAAATATCTCCAAGAGGCACAGAAGCCGGAATAGGTCATTAACATACCACGAGGTTGGGTGGTTGAACACAGGTGAAGAAGCAAAGAAATAAAAGCCAGGCTATTTTCATAAATATTTTATTCACTGATTTTTTCCCAAGCTAAGCTCTTTAGAAACAGACAAAGGGGCAGTTTTTTCCATGAAATTACTTGTCAAATCAAGGGGTAGTTGAAAATACTGCTTAGAATTTATTTTTATTTTTATTATATTTTTTTTAGAATTGTTTTTTTCATTTAGGCAAAGTACATCAATCTGCCTGGTGGACTAAATTCTGCAGTATTTTCCCTTCTTCCCTCTCTCCCCTCCTTTACTTTGATTTTGCATAAAACTCACTTTTAAATATTTTTTTAATTATGAAATCGACAGCACATGCAAAAAAATTCATAAAACATAAACATAAATTACTGTAAACACTCAACTAACTGCCACTTTTGAGGCTCACTCCTGCTCCTGCCCTTTCCCAATTCCATTCTCCTCTCTCCCACAGGGAGAGGCATGCTCCTGACATTTAGGATAATCACTTCCTTGTTTTCCTCTATAGGTTTATCACCTACGACCGCATCCCAAAGTTTAATTGGCATTTTAACTTTATGTCAATAAAATAAAAGTGGAGTTTTTGCATTTGGCTTTCCTTTTGTTGAATAAATGATATATATTGAAGATCCAATCGTGTTGTTGTAAGTAGCCTCAGTTCATTCATTTGTTTTTCTCTAGAGCAAGGGTCAGTGAACTTTCTCTGTAAAGAATGAGAAGGTAAATATTTATATTTGTGGACCACGCAGTCTGTAATGTATTTGCTATGAGAAAAGCAGGCATCTGGCTGGCTTTGGATCATGGGCTAAAGCTTGTCACTCCTGCTCTGTAGTGTTCCACCATAGGAGTAAACACTCAATTCTAACATTGAAGACTATATTGATTGCTCTTATGTTTTTTTGTTTTGTTTTGGACATTACACAAATAATATTATTTTCATTATTACTGTCTTATAGAATCAACTGTTACTTAGGCTTACCCATATTTATCACTCTCTGTGGTTTTCATACATTCCAGCTTACCTTATTGTTTCTGCTGACTCTCATTTAGAGTGTCTTGTTTTTTTGCGCACCTGTTTGTCTTTGATTACGTACTAGACATTGTGTTTAAGGAATTATTTGTAGAAAGAACTTGTAGTATCAGATGATATATTTTTTTCTACAAAGAATATTTTTCATTGACTTTTTTTTGTATTTTTTGCATTTTTCTGAAGTTAGAAGTGGGGAAGCAGTCAGACTCCTACATGTGCCCGACCTGGATCCACCCGGCATGCCCATCAGGGGGTGTTGCTCTATTGCAGCAGAAGATATTCTAGTGCCTGAGGCAAAGGCCATGGAGCTGTCCTCAGCATCCAGGCCAACTTTGCTCCAATGGAGCCTTGGCTGTGAGAGGGGAAGAGAGAGATACAGAGGAAGGAGGGGGGAAAGATGGAGAAGCAGATGGGCACTTCTTCTGTGTGCTCTGACTGCGGATCAAACCCAGGACTTCCACATGCCAGGCTGATGCTCTACCCTTGAGCCAACTGGCCAGGGCCTTCATTGACTCTTTCAGGTGCCAACTAGTAATCTAGAATAATCTTTTTTAAAAAAATTATTTTTATTTTATTTTTTTCTTAAGTGAGAAGCCAGGAGGCAGAGATATAGAGTCCCACATGCGTGCCAACTGGGATCCACTCAGCAAGCTCTCTACTGGGCTATGCTCTGCCCATCTGGGTCTGTTGCTCTGTTGCTTGGTAACCAAGCTATTTTAGTATCTGAGGCAAGGCCATGGAGCCATCCTCAGAGTCTGGGGTCAACTTCTTCCAACTGAGTCATGGCTGCAGGAGAGGAAGAAAGAGAGATATATAGAGAGAAAGGTAAAAGGGAGGGGTAGAGAAACAGATGGTCACTTTTCTTGTGTGTCCTGACTAGGCATCAAATCCAGGACAATCAAACACTGGGCCAACACTCGACCACTGAGCCAACCAGGCAGCTCTTTAAAAAAGTTTATTTAAAAATTCTTTTTAGTGGGGGGAGGAGCAGGAAGCATCAACTCGCATATGTGCTTTTACCAGGCAAGCCCAGGGTTTCAAACCAGCAACTTCAACATTTTGGGTCAATGCTTTTTTCACTGCGCCACCACACATCAGGCATCTAAGATGATCTTAATCCAATTTTAAGATTTAGAATTTTCTGAACTACTTAGAAGAGTTGAAATGCAGTCTATGGAACGGCTGGTTTATTTATTTATTTTTTTAAGACTTTATTTATTGATTTTTGGAGAAAGGAGAGAGAAAGAGAAAGGGGGAAGGAGCAGAAAACATCAACTGGTAGTAGTATGTGCCTTGACGGGACAGTTTATGGGGTTTCAAACTGGCAACTTTAGTATTCCAGGTCGATGCTTTAACCACTGTGCCACTATAGGTCAGGCTAGGCTGGTTTACTTTTATTTTATTCTGACTTTAGGAATCTTACACCAAAATAGGGATGGTTTTCTGTGGCAGACACATAACTCTGGCTTATGTGGGCTGACAAGGTTTTCAAAATAAGATTCAGATCATCAGCCCTGACTTTAGAATGACAATAGGCCATGAGGTAAAAGGTGAATGAACTCATTCTGCCTGAGCTCACCTCTCTACCTTCCTCTATTGATCTTGGCTCAGTAATTCCTTACTGTTGTTAACTTTTGGTGTTTTTAAGAAGATGTTTTATTTATTTTTTTCAGCTTTTCTAGTTTAGTCAATTACCTAGTGACTAGGTCCTACTCATTAATTAGCAGATGCAAAAATCCTCTTAACTTCCAATTTTTATTTTAAAAAGAACAAATTTTAAATCAGTTTTTACAAGAGAAAAACTATTGTAAGAAAACTGGAAAACCATGCTTATAGAATTAAGCCCAAAGAACAAAATAGAATGTTCTATAATCTTTAATCATTTTCTAGTCTGTCTATTCTAGGAAATTTCCAACCTATACATTGTTTTATTATTAATTTTTCCATAAAATCTAAGTCAACTCTGTTAGAACCATTTAAAATCAATTTTGAGCATAAATAGAAAAGAGGTTATGCCAAATCCCTATATTCTGAATTATTCTATTTGTGAGTTTCTTTTTTCCCTTTTACTGTTTAAGAATTCAAGGAAAGAATCTGGTCCAATAAATGATTCATCTCACACTAATAAATACAAATATCACTGCAGCTTGTTCTGATTTATTTCCCAACAGGATTAAACTACAAAGTGAACTCAAGACCTCAGATTAAAAAACACTGGGAATCTTAAACATGTATTGTCTCTGCTTTTAACACTTTCAGCATGTTTGATGAAAAGCTCGGAAGACATCTCAAGATTTGAAAAGAGGCCCTGGCCGGTTGGCTCAGTGGTAGAGCGTCGGCCTGGCGTACTGAAGTCCCGGGTTCGATTCCCGGCCAGGGCACACAGGAGAGGCGCCCATCTGCTTCTCCACCCCTCCCCCTCTCCTTCCTCTCTGTCTCTCTCTTCCCCTCCCGCAGCCGAGGCTCCATTGGAGCAAAAGATGGCCCGGGCGCTGGGGATGGCTCCTTGGCCTCTGCCCCAGGCGCTAGAGTGGCTCTGGTCATGACAGAGGGACACCCCGGATGGGCAGAGCATCGCCCCCTGGTGGGCTTACCGGGTGGATCCCGGTTGGGCACATGCGGGAGTCTGTCTGACTGCCTCCCCTTTTCCAGCTTCAGAAAAATACAAAAAAAAAAAAAAAAAAAAGATTTGAAAAGAAAGCTCAGATAACACTCAGCCTTGATTTCTAATGAGACTGTAAAAGAAGGCATCCTGGGCATTTGTCCTCAGTGTGGCCAGATAAAAAGCACAGGCGTGTTAGATCATTTGCATTGGATATTATGTTTTTTTAGATAGACACTGTAACAAAGGTGCTTATTAATTTGTATCAGGTTTAAAAAATACAAACAAAATAATAAATAAAACCTTATGAACGAGCTACAAAAATTTCACAGAGACATTGGTGGAAAGAACTCAGCAAGTCCGAGTTTTGTTCTTCCTTGCTGTGTGCTCTGAATTCATCTTTCCCTCTATTTCACCCTGGAGATCAATGATTTGGGGACATAATGGAGAAAGATAGGAAATGAAGGCTTCCACCTTGCACCGGGCCTTTAATGCATCTGGACTGAACCAATGCTGTGGTTTAAAGGGCCAATTTGCTGATAATAGAGTCCTTATGGCTTTTGCTATGTGTGTTATGCAGCCAAATGAAGGACCGAGTGACTATGGGAGTTTTAAGACTTGAATCTTTAAATAGAAATAAAAAAAATGTGCCGTACTCTTCCTGGTCAGCCAACCAAGCAGCAGCTGTAGCTAACAGAAAAAGACTAAACTGAAAGTCAGAAGATGCCCCCATTTTGGAAGGTTTCTCAGTGTGACATTGGACAAATCATCTCACTGTTCAGCATCTTTGACAAATGCTTAGTGAGAGCATATTAATATCTGTACCCAGGACTATACTGGATGCTAGAGATCATGGCCCAGTTCCTGGCATTTAGAAGCTTACTGTTTAGCTGTGGAACGTAATGTAGACTTTGTAGCCCATAGTCCAGAATCCTGGCATCCACTTCTGTGTTTTGTCCACTCTATAACCAAGAAGCCTTAGACAGGTTATCCTTCCTCAACCTCAGTTTCCTCATCTATAAAGTAAGGATAATGAATATTATCTGATAGGACTGCTTTCAGAATTACAGACCCAAGTAAGCGTAGGATAAAAACAGCTGTGGCTGCTGCTGTAGTGGCAGTGTTATGGGTAGCAGTAGTATTAGTATTTAGACATTTGCATCAGAAATATAATGATCTAAAAAGACAACAAATGATAAATGCTGAATGAGAAGTGCAGAGAAGGAGGATGCTTGAGAACCAAATATTTTCTCCTATGTTTTCTTTTTTTTTTTTTTTAAAAAGACTTTATTTATTGACATTAGAAAGATGAGAAAGAGCAAGAAAGCGAAGGGAGGAACAGGAAGCATCAACTCATAGTAGTTGCTTCTCGTGTGTGCCTTGATGGGGCAAGGACGGGGTTTTGAACTGGTGACCTCAGTGTTCCAGGACCATGCTTTATCCACTGCGTCACCACAGGTGAGGCTCCTGTGTTTTCTTTTTTAAAGTTTGGGTTTACATAGAAGTCTGTGGCATGTTTTGTATTAATTTTTGTATATTGTGCCTGGTATAAATCAAAGATATGGTATCCAAATATTTACAGTCCTATTTGGTGAGAATTCTATTCTTTCTTTATTGAATTTCAATTTTAAAGTATGAAAAAAATTCTAGAAATGGATAGTGGCTAACAATTGCACAATCTTATGATGTAATTTAATAAATGTGAACTTAATATCACTGAATTGCATACTTAAAAATGGTTCAGATGTTAAATTTTATGGTATGTATATTTTGCCACAGAAAATTGGAAAAAATCAATTCAGTGAAGAAAGGATAGTCTTTTTGCTAAAATCAGGCTATAATAATTATATATCTTTAATATATGTAACACTATTGAGGTTAACTATTTCACTTTAAATGAAATCTGGTAGTTTTCACCTTTAGAGATTGTTTTGCATTTCAACTCTTCTCTATCTTATTGACATAACTTTTTTTTTTTGGTATAATGTTACTTCTTATCTTTTTAACATCTGTAGACTGTAGTGATGTTGCCTTGCTCATTCTGTGTATTGGTAATTTGTGTGCTTTTCTTTCAATCAACCTGGCTACATGTTAATCAGTTTTATTGATTATCTTGATTAACAAACTTATGGTGTCATCAATTTTCTATATTGTTTTCCATTGCACTCATTTCTACTCTAATTTTTATTATTTTCTTTCTCCTTTGGGTTCCATTTACCCTCTTTAAGATTAGTTTTTTAGGAAGGTAGCTGAAATAATTTTTTTTTGTTGGGCTATTGACCTAATTTTTTATTGAGTTTGTTGGGGTGATGCTGGTTAACATAATTATACAAGTTTCAGATGCCCAATTCTACAACACATCTCTGTACACAGTACTGTGTGTTCACCCCTCTCTTCCAGTCAAGTCTTCATCAATCACCATCTATCTATCCCCCTATACCCTTCTCCATCTCACTGCCACCGGCAATTATGACCCTGTTGTCTGTGTCTGTAGGCTTGCCTTTCTTTCTTTCTTTCTTTCTTTCTTTCTTTCTTTCTTTCTTTCTTTCTTTCTTTCTTTCTTTCTTTCCTTTTCTTCCTTTCTTCTTTCTTTCTTTTGTTCTTTCTTGCTCCTTCTCTTTACCCCCCCATCACCACTCTTCCACTTCATAATACCTGTCAGCCTGCTCTATATGTATGAGTCTGTCTCTATTGTTTGTTAGTTCATTTTGTTCCTTAGATTCCACATATGAGTGAAATCGTATGGTTTTGTCTTTCTCTGACTGGCTCATTTCACTTAGTATAATACTCTCCAGGTCCATCTATGCTGTCACAAAAGGTAAGGTTTATTCTTTTTTTTTATGGCTGTACAGTATTCTATTATGTAAATGTATCACAGATTTTATATTCACTCATCTACTGATGGGCACTTGAGCTGCTTCCAAATCTTGGCTATTGTAAATAATGATGAAATGAACATAAGGGTGCATAATTTCTTTTGATTTAGTGTTTGAGAATTCTTAGGATATATTCCCAATAGTGGATTTATGGGTCAAAAGGCAGTTTTATTTTTAAATTTTTTTTTGATAACGTCATACTGCCCCTAGCCTTTTCTTTTTTAAAGATTTTATTTATTCATTTTAGAGAGGAAAGAGAGAGAGAGAGAGAGAAGAGAGAGCAGCAGGAAGCATCAACTCCCATATGTGTTTTGACTAGGTAAGTCCAGGGTTTCAAACCAGCAACCTCAGCATTCTGGGTTGATATCTTATCCTCTTCACCACCACAGGTCAGGCTGCTCCTAACCTTATCTAGCTTTTGGTGGTAGCCAGCATTCCTTGACTTGTTGCCATATTACTCTTTTTATTTTTTTCTTTTTCCAGGTGAGAGGAATGGAAATAGAGAGATAAGCTCCTGCATGTGCCCCGACTGGGATCCATTTGGCATCCCCCATCTAGGGCCGATGCTCTGCCTATTTGGGGCCATTGTCGCAACTGTGCTATTTTTAGCACCTGAGGCTGGTGCTCTCCAATGGAACCAATCAAGCCACTGGTTATGGGAGGGGAAGAGGAAGAGAAGGGGGAGAGTAGCAGATGGTCACTTCTCCTGTGTTTCCTGACTGGGAATCAAACCTAGAACTTCCATATGCTGGGCCAATGCTCCATCCACTGATCCACCAGCCAGGGCCTCACTTTTATTTCAGCTAGTTTTAGTTTCCCCTTCTGGTAACCCAGAGAGACTTGCCTAAAACATGGGTTCATTTTTCGACATTCCTTTTTCAAATGAAACTTATGCATACCATATAATCTGAAATTAATATTGTCACCCCTGGGATCAATAACATTGTGATGTGGAAGCAAAATTGTGTTTGCAATGATGTAAATTGTCAAACGCTAATGAGGAGTATCAGGCAGCAAAAAGAAGCCATTTTAGACTAAGACACACCTTTGTTTTCATCTAGACTCATCATTTACTTGTTGTATGATTTTGGTTAAATAATTTAAACTTTCCGAGGCTATTTTTTAAATCTATATATGAGGAAAGTACTGCATGCTGTTTTTCTGAGAGGATTAGAGACAACACATGCGTGCTGAGTAGTGTACCTGGCACCTAGTAGATGCTCAATAAACAGTGACTGATCAATTGCAACACTGTTTGAGCCAGCAATGAATTAGTTGCTTGCAATGGTCATGGCAAATGTCAGAGTGAAGTGAAAACCACATTTATATCAATAGACTAAACTGAGATCAATGGATGTAGAATTGTCAATGACCAGATTTGGGAGAAGGGTTGAAGTGCATATGGAGAGATGAACACATTCTAATTGGATGAGGAAAGTAACAAAAAGTAAAGATATTAAGGATTTAATTGACAAAATGTACTTTGTGTCACATGGAAAACTTATGAATTATTTCACCTGGGGTGGTATATCATGAAAGCTGACAAAGAAAGCAATGAAATTCCTACACATTGGATAAAGGAAAAACACAGATGACAGTTATTACAGTAACTGTGACAGAGGTGCAAAATAGATTAGTTAAGTTCCAAATGCCTTTGGGGATTAATAGATCTGAAAATCAGAAACCCATGTTGGTAAGTTATTTTATCTAAACCTCTATGGCCATGCGATCTCAAGTCACAAAAGATATTTGGTTGTTCCTATGAAAAAGTTGAAGTCTCTGCTGTATAACTTTTTTTTAAGTGAGAGGAAGGGAGATAGTGAAACAGACTCCCACATGAACCCCGGCCAGGATCCACCTGGCAACCTTGTTTGGGGCTGATGCTGGACTAAACTGTGCTATCCTCAGTACCCAGGAATGACAGTCAAACCAATCAAGCCACTAGCTGTGGGAGGAAAAGAGGGAGAGAAAGGGGAGCGGGAGGGGCAGAGAAGGGGGTAAGGGAGGGGGAGAGAAAAAGATGGTCACTACTCCTGTGTGCCTTGACCGGGAATCAAACCTGGGACATCCATATGCTGGGCTGATGCTCTATAACTGAGCCAACTGGCCAGGGCCTCTGCTTTATAATTTAAAGTACATAATACTGACCTAAGGATGCAAATCCTGTTAAAATGCAGGTGATGCCAGAGAGGCTGTTTGTATAACATGTTCCCAGGTGGTGCTGATGCTGCTGGTCTGTGGACCACAACTTTGCATACAAAGCTCTAGGTCAGTGTTTTTCAACCAGTGTGCCGTGAGACATGGTCAGGTGTGCCGTAGGGAAATTAAACACGGGTCCCCAAACTATAGCTTACTTACGTACAAACAATGAGAAATGGGCAACTTTTTTGAGAAAAACCATAAAAGTAAATGAGAGAGCCCTCAAAGCTAGCTACCTTGTTGCTGAACTCGTAGCTAAATCAAAAAAGTCCCACACTGTGGCAGAAACATTAATACTGCCAGCTTGTAAAGCCATTATAAATGAGATACTTGGCCCTACCGTGGCCAAAGAGATAGTTAAAGTGCCTCTCTCAGATAACACAATTGCCAGACGTATTGATGACATGTCTGCGGACATTGAAACTATTGTTTTGGAAAAGGTGCGCATCAGTAAGAGATTTGCCTTGCAACTTGATGAGTCGACGGATATTAGTGGACATTGTCAGCTCTTGGCCAACGTGCATTTTGTGGATGGAGAAGCCATTAGAGAAAACTTCCTATTTTGCAAGGCACTGCCAGAAAAATTAACAGGAGAGGAAATATTTCGGGTCACATCGGAATATCTTGATAAAAGCGGGCTTCCATGGGAAAACTGCACAGGTATCTGCACTGATGGAGCCGCAGCCATGGTCGGGCGCATCAAAGGCTTCTTAAGTAGGGTCAAAGAAAGAAACCCAGATGTTATTGTTACGCACTGTTTTTTGCACCGTGAGGCCCTCGTTGCAAAGACCTTACCAGCAGATCTAGCTCCTGTGTTGGATGATGTTGTGAGCATAGTGAACTTTGTGAAGACGCGACCTTTGAGATGTCGCTTATTTGCGTCTTTGTGTAAAGAAATGGGAGCGGAACATAAAATCTTATTGCTGCACACGGAGGTCCGGTGGCTGTCGCACGGCAAAGTGCTGGCCCGTGTGTATGAGTTGCGAGAGGAACTTAAAGTATTTCTGACAAACGAGAGGTCCGATTACTCAAAGCTGCTTGCAAGTGATGAGTGGTGTGCAAAGCTGGCATACCTGGCTGATATATTTCATTATCTGAATGAACTGAACACACAAATGCAAGGCCGAAATGAAAACCTGCTTACAAGCACTGATAAAATGAACGGATTCCGTTTAAAGGTGCAGCTCTGGCAACAACATGTGCAGCATGGCAACCTTGAGATGTTCCCGCTCACCAAAAACAGCACGATGGCAACACTGCTGCAATGTGCGAGGTGATTGGTGGACATTTGAAAACCCTTGAGAAGATGTTATCATTTTATTTCTCTTCAGCCTTCACAGAATGCCTTGACTGGGTTAGGGACCCATACAGCTCAGTATCCGTTGCTGGAAAGGACATGACTTTAAAGGAGCAAGAGGAACTCATTGAACTGAAACAAGATTGTGGTTTAAAGCTAAAGTTTGCTGATCTTCCTTTGGACAGTTTTTGATTATCTGTTGCCAAGGAGTTCCCCATTCTGGCCAACAAAGCTATTTTGACATTGCTCCCATTTTCAACCACATATCTATGTGAGCTGAGCTTCTCAAGCTTGACTGCGATAAAAACTAAAAACAGAGAGAGACTGAGAACTGTTGAGGAAGAGCTTCGTGTGTGTCTTTCTACCATTCCTGCCAGGATATCCCTTTTGTGTTCATTGAAACAGGCCCAGGTTTCACACTAAGTGAGTATAAATACATTTAGAAACTATATTATTAACAATATGTATAATATGTACTGTGTTAGAGTGTCATTTTGTGTCATTTTGGTAGGTGGTGTGCCCCAGGATTTTGTAAATGTAAAAAATGTGCTGCGGCTCAAAAAAGGTTGAAAATCACTGCTCTAGGTGACACAACAAGTCATGGGTGAAAATAATTTTTTGCTATTCCTCTAGTTTTTCCACTCCCTCAGGGAAGTGTTTACATAAAAATAGTTGAGAGTAGAATAGATCCCAGAACAATGAACTCCAGAAACCCACTTACAAAACCCTGGGCATTGGAGAAGAGCTTTGAGCTTGAAACCCCCAGGCCTCAGTTTCCCACCTGGCATCCAAACTAACAAGCCATTGCTTGCTCTTTGTTTCTTTACACCTGGGCACCTCCTCCTATCTTTCCTTGCTCTTTAATGCCTGTGCCATAGGTAAGAAGAAGGCGGATACGATTTTCGGGTGGAGATAGGAGGCAGCCTATGAAATCATGTCACACTGGGGTCTGTAATCCTTTCAACTGTGATGGTTCATTGTCACTTACCAGAAATTGCTGGTTATGAATATTTAACAAATTGACAATTAGCTCATCTACCAACATGATTACTGAAATAGAATAAGCCATTGAATAAAGCTGCTAGAATTATGTACATAATGCCTTTCTGATTATACACGCTTACACATCTGTTTTTGTTTTTCTCTCTTCTCTGGCACCATTTTTTACTAATTTTAATAAAACCACATGCCGCACCTTACTGCCTTCAATAATCTCATACTGTGCTAAGTAGGTAGATAGAAGCATTTTCAGATGTAGCAACACCATCTGATGCAAGCTTACCCTGCAGTGAGAATGCTTAGAATCATTCCCTTAATTCCTCACCAATTTCATCCGCAGTCCAATTACCAAATTGCCCGGGTTTGTTTCTGTTTCCAAGAAGGCGTTACTTATTATCTGCTTGATTTATGCTAATTGGTTTATAATGCAGATTAATCAATTAATAAAGCTGCAGAGAAGGAGAGGAAACACTTGATTTAACAATTGCAAGGAAATCTTGCAATTTACTGGCCAGGTGACCTAGTGCCTGTCCTGTTTGCAAACTGAAGACAATCGTTACTTCCTGGCATTTAATTATTAACATCATAGGTTGGTCTCTTAATTCTGTTAGAAACAGCTCTGGCTACTTTTTTAAAGAAGTCGAAGAAAAGGAAAGGATTTAGTCTATGGGGGGAGCTAGGAGAGTAGGGCAGAGAATCATCTTTCTCAGTCATCTATCCAGAGAGCTTTTCCTTCTGTTGCTGAAAACAACTTACACCAGCAACACAAAAACACTTGAGTTTGATCCCTGAAACAAAAAGAAAACATTGAATCACTCAGAACAGACACGATCACTATCCTTTGACTATGAATCACTACTGCTGTTAAATGGTTTTTATTTTTCCTAAGCGCATTTCAAACTGTCAGTGGGGCAAAGTAGGTCATGTTGTCTTTGAACTCGTGGCTGAATTGTGCTGCAGCTTTGTTGATAAATCCCATATTCTGTTTTTCTTAGTGTTTTTAGAAAATAATCTTGATTATTTCTTTCATAGAGCTTGGATTTTTTAAAAAGCACTGTCTTAGAAGTGCAAAAGACCATCAGAAATATATAGTATAAGAGTTACCGGAAGCTATTGATAATAATAATCAGTCCTATACTTTTGCATAGGACTTTGCATAGGAATGTAGGGCTTAATGCTTGCAAAATGCTTTCACATGCATTAGGTCACCCATCCTGCTGGTACACGCAAACACTTTTTACTCTTCAGGATGGACTTTTCCTAGCCTGTCTGCTCATGGGGTCTGAGTCTTTGGTTTTGGAATTATCCCAGCGCTGACTATACTTTGAGGACCAATCCTATGATTCAGCAACATGCTTGCCTTCTCATCTTTTTCTATTGCTTACCATTAGTCTTAAAAGAATATTTGAACATTTGTCATTTACTCATTCATTCAGTTAGTCTTTCATCCAGTAGTTACTAAGCACCCATTATCTGCAATGTGCTCAGTTGCAGGGAAACAGAAATAAGCATGATGCCGTTTCTACACTCAGGGAGCTCAGGGTGTGGCAATGTCAGACAGAAAAGTCAAGGCCCCAGATACAGTGGCTAAGAGCCATGTTGGAGGTAGGCATGGGCAAAGACCAACCAACCAGCTCAGCCTGTGGTGGTCAGTAAATGCTTCCAGTGGGTAAGTCACTTGGGTGAGTGTCATTAGCCATGAGAATGCATGGTGAATGAGAAGAAGGATGTTTGGAAAAGGATTGAAAAGCAAAGATCTGGAGCCCAAAATAGCACGCCGTACAAGCAACTGCAACACAGCAATGCATTTTGTGTTCTACAGAGATACAGTTGTTTGTTTAACTCTCCATTATGGAAATTAACAAGTGTGCACAAAAGTAGAGGAGATGGTGTAATGAGGTCCTGCAGCCCCATCACCCAGCTTCAATGATTTCATGTTATTAAAGGAAAATGAAATTAACATCTGCTATTAGCTTATGGCTTCCAGAGCTTACACAATGGAACAAAAGAGCGGACCCAGAAATAGGATGGTGCTGATATGGAAACTCAACATTGCACATTGTGGGGGAAAGAATGGAATATTCAGTAAATAGTGATGTAATAATTAACGTACATAGAAAAAATAAATCTGGGTTCTTCCTTCATGATCTGTGTAAATAAAAATTTCAGGTTGGATTAAAGACCTGACTACATAATGCAAATCATTACATTATTTTGTAGAGACTGTAGATATCTTTACAGAGTCGGTGTAGAAAAAGATTTCTTAGATTAAAAACCACAAACTGTAGTCTGGGTGTATGAGCTTGTATTATTCTTTGCTTAATCCCTTCACCTTTCTCACTCAGTCCCCAACCCCATTCTCCTCGGACAGCTGTCAGTCTGTTCTTGTATCTATGAGTCCATTTTTATTTTGTTTGTTAATTTATTTTGTTCATTAGATTCCACATAAAAGTCAAATCACATGGTACTTTCCTTTCTTGGACAATATGGTGATTCCAGGAGGAGAAGAGGGTAGATGAGGTAGAAGAAGGCAAAGGGGGTACATGGTAGTAGAAGGACACTTAACTTGGGGTGGTGAACACTCAGTACAATGTACAGATGATGTTTATGGAATGGTACACCTGAAACCTATATAATTTTATTAACCAATATCACTCCAATAAACCCAAGTAAAAAAGAAAATAATACAATAATTAATAAATAATAATTCAAAAAAAATAATTGGAGTGATGAAAATGGAGAATTGGGATTCAGAATCCAGTGTCCAACTCGTGCTTACAAATTTCACCTTGGCAGATTAGCCTGCTGTTCAGGCTGTGGCACCTCTTTAGATCCTCAGGTCATTTAAGGAATTTGTTCTACTTTTTTAATAATTATTCTCAGTATTTGCTTTGGTGTGCTTTCCATACATCGTCTCAGTTTCTTTTAATAAGTATATCATGTAGATATGTGGATGAGTTAGATACCCTCTATGAGCCTCAGTTTTCTCATATAAGAAAATAATAGTATTTACCTCATAGGATTGTTATAGATATTAAAAGAGCTAATATTTATTAAGTGCTTAGAAAAATGTCTGGAACATGGCAGGTGACATGTAGGTGATAAGTGTGTATTATTGAAAAAAATCATAAACTTTAAAGAAAATGTGTTAAATTTAACTATACTAAGAGAAAAACACTTTTGCTTATTATAGACCAAAATTAAAAATTAAAAAGGCAAGCCATAATTTGGAAAAAAAATATGAAATCAATATAAATGATTAAGATTCAATTATAAAATATATAAAGGACTTTACAAAGATGAACAATCTCATAGAATAATCAGCTAATACATGAGCAATCAAATTTTAGAAAAGAAAATGTGAATGCTCAATGAACATATGAAAATACATTCAACCTGACTAGTAATCAGGAAATTCAAATCAAAACCATTATACACTAGGGTGTTACATAGGATTCACTGGTATTTTTAATACTTTATATCTTAAACTTAATAGTGGGTACATGGTGTTTATTATGTTATTCTAAATGCCTTACATTATATTTGAAGCTTCATATATATGCATATGTATTTGTGATATATTTGTGTACACAGTAGTTTCTCAAATAACATTATTTTGTTCAACATTGATTTGTTGTAATGTTGATAAGAAAAAAACTTGATTCTCAGCTTAGCCAGTGTCTTTGTGAAGTCTGCGTGTTCTCCTCATGTCTGCGTGTGTTTTCTCTGTGATATTTGGTTTTCTCCCACATCCCAAAGATGTGTGCATGGGGTAAATTGGTGTGTCTAAAATCGTCCCAGTCTGACCGAGCGTGGGTGTGAATGTGAGTGGCCATGTGATAGAAGGACATCCCGTCCAGGCTTGGTCCCTCCTTGTTCCCTGAGCTGCTTGGAGAGTCTCTGTCCACCCAAGACTCTGAACTGGGATAAGTAGGTTTGAAAATAATGATCTTATTTGCTTTTGTTAATTTTTTAAAATGTCCCTAAGTCCACATTTATTTCAACATTCAATATAAGAAGTGTGTTGGGTCTTTATGGAAGTTTGGTGATGTTTTTGTAACAAGAAATACACCATAGGAACCTAAGGTTTTTTTTAATGTCAGTTAACCTATGCTAAAATTGGTTTTGGTTATGTGTCATTTGCTTAAAGTTGCAGTTTCCAAGAAGCTATCGATGATGTTAGGTTAGGGCTTACTGTATATAATATATATACACATACAAATACATATGCATATATACATGTGTATCATGTATGTGGTACATTTCATTAAATAAATTTGCATAAAACTCTTTTCAGGGTTTAATGATCTATTATGAGCACCTTATTTGAGAATTGCATTGCATGAAAATAATGCAATTGAATTTGGTTTCTCCCAGAAACTGAAATTGAAATTCAATAGTGCCCCAGTTTAGCAGAAAGGTTCAGAACCTGGGGCTCACTATGCATAACTGGGTGGCTGAGCCTGACACATGCCATTAAACCTCTCCAGACCTCAGTTCCCTCACTGGTACATGGAAGACCTTCTATTAAAGGCCTACCGGCACTGCCTCTTGCTTTACAATTCTGTATTATGGCAGC
This sequence comes from Saccopteryx bilineata, assembly GCF_036850765.1. NCBI lineage: Eukaryota > Metazoa > Chordata > Mammalia > Chiroptera > Emballonuridae > Saccopteryx > Saccopteryx bilineata. Next base: position 171,894,627 of record NC_089495.1, read on the forward strand.
AATTCTCAAAGTGTGTTGGAAAGAATCCATGAGATGCTAATCAAGATTTCTTGAGAATAGAGCTCTGTTATCGAACAAGTTGGCATCAATTATCATTGTAATGTGTGTCCTTTTGGAAGTATGGATGTGCAGTATGGAGGTGGGGAAGAAACAGAAATGTTTGTGGGAGAGACCCCAGGGTGAGAATTTAAGACATGCTCCTTTGTGCTGTCCTATTTCTGGCTCCCAGGGTGTGGGAGTCATTTATTTGACAGACATTTATTCCATCTATTTGTGCAGCCAAAGATAATGAGACTTAGAGCAGGGGCTGGGAGATCTTCTGTTCCACGCTCCCCAAGTCCCTTCCAAAGAAGCACACTTACGTCACAGTGCAGCCATGTATTGCTTTGGCCTGTGAGGAAACAAAGCCAGCTGGCTACCCACACCTACTTTGTGCTCAGGACTCACCGGAGGTCAGTGAAATCAGGAGAGGCTGACATGCAACAGCATGCTGCCTTCCTTTGTGAGGCTGGTAAGCAGCGTTATCCTGAGTTTTTACTTTCTGCCAAAAGCAACTGTACAGTGAATAGCTGTGTGTTCTTGGACACTTCACTCAACCCACTCTGAGTTTCAACTTTATAAAGAGGAGGTTTGATAAAATTATTTCCAATAACTTTTTTTGTTCATTCATTATCTAAGACATTTATTAACCTGGCCCCTCTAAGGCTCTTTGGACTTGATTGAAGACATCAGTGTAGAAGCAGTCAACAAGGGAATGGTTTAGTAAGACAGTCAATTCAACAAAATAGTTGTTGAGGTCCTACTATGTGGATCACTTTGCAATGCTGAGAAAACAGCAGTGAATAAAAATAGACAAAATCCCTTCTCTTGTAAAGGTTACATTTTAGTGGGAGATGACAGACAAAAAATAAACAACAACAAAAAACTATATGGATATAAAGTCATGTGAAGAGCTAAAAGAATAAGAAAGCAGAATGCATGGACAAAGCATTGAGTGGAAACAATGCTTATTTTGTATAAGAAGTTGAGGGATGATCTCTCTATGGAGGTACCTTTTGAGAAGAAACTTAAATAAAGGGTAGAGTGGGCCAGTCTTGTTGGGAAGAGTGCAAAGGCCCTGAGGTAGGAGTGTATCTGATGTGTGCAAGGAACAGCATGGCAGTAGAAAGAAATAAATGAAATGAGGGAGATAGTGGGAACTGGTGAAAATTCTGAATTTCATCCAGAAGGGATGGTAAGTCAAAAGAGAGAACTAAAAAGAGAATCAATGTGATTTAAAATGTGTTCTGGGAAAAAGATTTCTGTGGTTGCTGATAAAACAGGAACCTGTGGGGAGTGGGTAGGGAGGGTGGGAAACAGGCAGCCAGTTGGGGAGTATACAGGGGCCAATGAGAAGGATGATTTGCAGTAGGCTTTGGGGTGAGATTTTGAAAAACTCCAGGGAAGAGCTCTGACTGGCTCAGCTAAAGCCAGCAGGACAGGATTCTATGACTGGCAGCTCCTCCTCAAATCCTACTGTTGGGGCAAGAGAAGCAGCACCCAGGGGAAGAGGTAGGTGCCCGTAGAGGGTGTGTACTATGTCATTGGAGAGAAAAAACCAAGAATGAAAAAAAAAAAAAAAAGAAAATGAAAAAGCCACTATGGGAGTACAGGGTAGGAGAGAAGACATAAAGATTAAGAACTGTGCTCAGAGGATGATGTCAGAGTAATAGCAGCATGAGAGATATGCTTGATCTTTCCCCTTAAAATTTCAACAAATTGAACAACTATAATGCAGCAAAGGAACCGCAGCTGGGCTCACAGGTGTGCCTGAGAGATCCAGGCACTGAATGGACTAAAGTTGTTTTTTTGTTAGAGTTCTTAACAATACCACTCTCTCAAATGCCATCAAGGAAAAAGAAATCAAATACCATGGCTACACAAGACAGAGATGTAGTTCAAAAAGAAAATAAAAAATCTCCAGAAAAATATCTAATCACATGGAAGCCTTGGAGTTAAATGATAAAAAATTCAAAATTGAAGTCCTGAAAATACTCAATGAGTTGTGAAAAGACACCAATAAGCAACTTAATGAGCTCATAAAACAAATTAATGAACAAAATGAATACCTCACCAAGAAGACTGAAACTTTAAAAACAGAGATGAAGAACTCAATACAAGAATTGAAGATAGAGGTAGCAAGTTTACCTAATAGAACAAGGCAGATAGAGGAAAGAATCAGTGACATAGAAGACAGTCAACTAGAGATGTTACAGAGAGAAGAGGAGACTCATAGATTAAAAAAAATCAAGACAGCACTACAAGAATTGTCTGACTCTACCAGAAAGAGCAATATAAGAATAATGGGTACATCAGAAGAAGAGAGGGCAAATTTAATGGAGAGCTTATTCAAACAAATAATTGATGATAATTTCCCAAGCCTATGGAAAGAGTGAGAGCCTCAAATCCAGGAAGCAAACAGAACGCTTAGTTACCACAAGCCAAACAGACTTACTCCAAGGTATATCATAATAAAATTGTCAAAAATCAATGACAAAGAAAGAATCCTCAAGGCAGCAAGGGAGAAGAAGATCATAACATATAAGAGAAAGTCCATTAGGTTATCAGACTTCTCAGCAGAAACTCTACAAGCCAGATGAGAGTGGACCCAAACATTCAAAGTACTGAATGAGAAAAATTATCAGCGAAATTACTATATTTATCAAAGTTATCCTTCAAAAACACCTTTTACAGACATACAGAGCTGAGGGAATTTATCACCAGAAAATCCCCACTGCAAGAAATACTCAAGGGGAATATTTGACTAGACACAAAGAACAAAAGAAATCAAAACTACAAGTAAAAGCTCCAACAAGGTCACAATAAAAATAAGAATAATCTCTGACAATAATAACATAAAAGAGGAGAGGATAAAGATTTACAGTAGCAAAGGAAGATGAAGTGCAGAAGCACTTATAAGACAAAGGACTCTTGAACATACGAACATTTTTTTCTTAACCTAATGGTAATCACACACAAAAAAGTCACTACTGCAACACACAGCTTAAAAAAGAAGAAACAAGGAAAAGAAATATGGAATACCATCAAACAAAAACAATTGACAGAAACAAAAAAGAGAAGAACCAAACAAGACACAGAGCTACTAGAAAACAAAACATAAAATGGCTATAGGAAATCCTCAAATGTCAATAATTACTCTAAATGTAAATGGACTGAACTCACCAATAAAGAGGCACAGAGTAGCATATTGAATCAAAAGCAAAACCCAACCATTTGCTGTCTTCAAGAGACATATCTAAGCTGCAAGGACAAAAATAGATCCAAAGTGAAAGGTTGAAAAACAATTTCCCAAGCAAATAATATCCAAAGAACAATGGGTGTAGCCATACTAATACCTGACAATGCTGACTACAAGATGACAAAGGTGACCAGAGACAAAGATGGACATTCCATAATGATAAAGGGAACATTCTATTAAGAAGACATAACACTTCTTAATATATATGCACCAAACCAGGGAGCACCAAAATATATGACATCTACTAACTGATCTAAAAATAGAAGTAGACAAATACATAATTACACTTGGAGATTTCAACACACCATTGACAGCTTTAGATAAATCATCCAAACAAAAAATCAATAAAGAAATATTGGCCTTAAATGACACTGGATCAAATGGATATAATAGAACTTATAGGATATTTCATCTCAAAACATCAGATTATATACATACTTCTCCAGTGTGCATGGAACATTCTCAAGGATAGACTATATGTTGGGCCACAAAACTAACATCAACACGTTCAGGAAGATTGAAATTATACCAAGCATATTTTCTGATCATAAGGCTTGAAATGAGAATTCAATTACAAAAAGGAAATAAACCCACAAAAATGTAGAAATTAAATAACATACTTCTAAAAAGTGACTGGGTCAAAGAAGAAATAAAAGCAGAGATCAAAAGATATATACAAACAAATGAAAATGACAACATGACATACCAAAATTTCTGGAATACAGCAAAAGTACTAATAAGAGGGAAGTTATATTATTCTTGATATAAGAAACAAGAGAGATCCCAAGTAAATAACTTAACATCACACCTTAAGAAACTAGGAAAAGAAGAACAAAGGCAATCTAAACTCATCAGAAGAAAGAAAATAGTAGAAGTTAGGGAAGAACTAAATGAAATAGAGAACAAAGAAACCTATAGAAAAAATTAATATAACAAAGAGCTGGTTCTTTGCAAATCAATAAAATCAACAAACCAACAGCTAGACTCACTAAGGAAAAAAGAGGAAGGTCTTGTATAAACAAAAATTGAAATGAAAGAGGTGAAATTACCATTGACATTATAGATATACATAAGATCATAGTAGAATATTATAAAAGATTATATGCTACCAAATTCAACAACCTAGAGCAGTGGTCCCCAACCACTGGGCCATGGACCAGTACTGGTCCGTGGGCCATTTGGTACCAGTCCACAGAGAAAGAATAAATAATTTACATTATTTCTGTTTTATTTATATGATATTTAAGTCTGAACGATATTTTATTTTAAAAAAATAACCAGATTCTCTCTGTTATATCTCTCTAAGACTCACTCTTGACACTTGTCTCAGTCACGTGATACATTTATTCATCCCACCCTAAAGGCTAATCCATGAAAATATTTTCTGACATTAAACCGAACCAGGGCCCAAAAAAGGTTGGGGGCCACTGACCTAGAGGAAATGGATAAATTTCTAGAACAGTCTTCCTAGGCTGAGTCACAAATAAGTAGAAAACCTAAATAGACCTATAAACAGGGAGGAAACAGAAACAATTATCAAAAACCTCTCACAAAACAAAAATCTAGGACCAAATGGCTACAGTAATGAATTCTACCAAACAATCAAAGAAGATTGCTACTTATCCTTCCCAAAGTATTCCAAAAAATAGAAGAAGCAATACTCCTCAACACATTTTATGAGGCCAACATAACTCTCATATGAAAATCTGGCAAGGACAACACAAAAAGAGAAAACTACAGACCAATTTCTCTAATAAATACAAATGCAAGAATTTTAAACAAAATACTAGTAAACTGAATACAATAACACATTAAAAAATATATCACAATCAAGTGGGAATCATTCCAGGAGCACAAGGATGATTCAACATATGAAAATTGATCAACATAATACACCACATAAACAAAACAAAGAACAACAATCATATGACCATATGAATAGATGCAGAAAAGGCATTCATCAAGATACAACATCCCTTTATGTTTAAAATACTCAATTATATTGGAATAAAAGGAAAGTACCTCAACATAATAAAGGCCATATATGACAAACCATTAGCTAATATCATACTAAATGGTGAAAAAAGGAAGGCTTTTTCTCTAAAATCAGGAACAAGAAAAGGTTGCCCACTCTCTCCACTCTTATTCAACATAGTTCTGGAAGTTTTAGCCAGAGCAATCAGGCAAGAGAAAGAAATAATAGACATGCATATCAGGAAAGAAGAAGTAAAGGTATTATTTTTTTGTAGATGACATGATCCTGTATAGAAAACCCCAAAGATGCCACTATAAAACTATTAGAAACAATAAACCAATACAGTAAAGCCACAGAATACAAAAATATACAAAAGTCTACTGCTTTTGTATCTGCCAATGATGAAACTTTGGAAACTGAACTCAAAAAAACAATTCCTCTTACAATTGCGACAAAAAAATAAAGTACCTAGGAATAAACTTAACAAAGGATGTGAAGGACTTATATACTAAAAACTATAAAACATTGTTGAAAGAAATTGAAAAAGACACAATAAAATAGAAAAGTATTCCATGTTCATGGATTGGAAGAATCAACATAGTTAAAATGGCCATATTACTCAAAGCAATATACGAATTTGATGCAATCCCATCAAAATCCCAATGTCATTTTTTAAAGAAATAGAACAAAAAAAATTACTAGGTTTATATGGAACCATAAAAAATCCTGAATAGCCAGAGCAATTCTGAGGAAAAATAATGAAGCTGTAGGTATCACACTATCTGACTTCAAATTATACTATAGAGCCACAATAATTAAAACAGCATGATATTGGCAGAAAAACAGACATACAGACCAATGGAACAGAATTGAGAGCCCAGAAATAAAACCACATATATATGGACAAATCATCTTCAATGAAAGAACCAAAAACACACAATGGAAAAAAGAAAGTCTCTTCAATAAATGGTGCTGGGAAAATTCGAAGGCCACATGCAAAGGAATGAAACTTAACTACTGTTTTTTTCCCTGAACAAAAAATAACTCAAAATGGATCAAAGACCTAAACATAAGGTCTGAAACAATAAATTACATAGAAGAAAACAGGTACTAAGCTCATGGAGCTGGACCATAGAAGACAATTTATGAATTTGATTCTTAAAGACAAGGAAAGTAAATGCAAAAATAAATGAATGGAACTACATCAAACTATAAAAAGCTTCTGTGCAGCAAAAGAAACAGAAAACAAAACAAATAGGCAGCCAACTAAATGGGAGATGATATTTGCAAACAACAGGTTCGATAAGGCATTAATATCCAAAAATATATAAATAATTCACAAAGCTTAGCAACAAACAAGCAAACAATACAATTAAGAAATGGGGACAGGACCTGAACAGACACTTCTCCCAAGAGGACATACATATGGCCAACAGATATATGAAAAAATGCTCATCTTCACTATTAGAGAAATGCAAATCAAAACTACAGTGAGATACCACCTCACACCTGTTAGATTCACTATTATCAACAAGACAACTAATAACAAGTGTTGGAGAGGCTGTGGAGAAAAAGGAACCCTCATTCACTATTGGTGGGAATATAAACTGGTACAGCCTTATGTAAGAAAGTATGGTGGTTCCTTAAAAAATTAAGACTAGAACTACCTTATGACCCAGCAATACTTCTACTGGTAATCTATCCCAAAATCTCAAGAACACAAAGACACATGCACCTCCAGGTTCATCACAGCATTATTCACAGTGACCAAAACATGGAAACATCCAAAATGTCACTCAATAGAGGATTGGGTAAAGAAGATATGGTACATATGTACAATGGAATATTAGCCAGAAGTAATGATAACATATTGCCATTTACGAGAACATGGATGGACCTTGAGACCATTATACTGAGTGAAATAAGTAAATCAGAAAAAGCTAAGAACTGTATGATTTCACACATAGGTAGAATATTAAATTGAGACTATGGACATAGATAAAAGTGACATGGTTACCAGGGAGAAGGGGACATGGGGGAATGGGGAGGAGGAGGGGGTGAAGAAAAGGGTGTAAAGAGGGACAAATATAAGGTGACGGAAAATTATTTGACTCTGGGTGATGTATATACAACATAATGAACAGTTCAAATGCTATAGAAATGTTTACCTGAAACCTTTGTATAGTTATTGATCAATATCACCCTGCTAAAGTTAATTTTCTAAATGAAATTTAAAAATTAAAAAAAATCAAGTTGTGTTCAAGTTATTTCCTCACATAATCATTAATTTAAAACAAAAAATAGGTTACACTCCAATGTTTTTCAACTGCTGGTCCTCAGATGGGTGCTGGACCACCAGAAATTTCATTCCAGTATGTGAAACAGTTAACCACCCTGATGTTTTATGAAGATTATAGAGTTCATAGTCTGCAGAGCTGCAGTTAAAAACCACTGGCTTATACTACATTAATTCTTCCTGTAACATAATCAATAAATTGAAGTGCATTAATCATTTTTTATGTCCCAGGAATTGGATGAGGAAGTCTTGGAGTTTACAAACTGAAAAGGCAGCTACACAAACCCCAAAATTTTTCTAAAAAAGAAAGAAAATTTGAGTTCTTAATTTTTAATTTATTATGTTTACATAGATTCAAGGGTCCTACCAAATATATCCCCCCACCCACGTGTTCTCCTAAACATCCCACTTCTCCCTTTCTCCCCAATGGCCTCCCCCCTTCCCTCCAGGATTTCCTTTTCTGCTATTTATAACACTATGTTAGGTATATATAATTCCACCAATTTCTTTCCCTTCTTTGACCCCACCCTCTCATTTCCTTTCCCTCTGTCCACCTTCCCACTGGTCCCTTTGATCCCACCTCTGCCTACATTCCATTCCACAGTGAGATCATATGATATTTTTCTTTCTCTCCCTGACTTATTGCACTTAACATAATAGTTTCCAGGTCCATCCATGTTGTCGCAAACAGTAAGATTTCTTTCTTTTTTATGGCTGCATAATATTCCATTGTGTACCATCACTTTAATCCACTCATCCACGGACAAACAATTGGAATGTTTCCAGATCTTGGCTATTGTAAACAATGCTGCCATAAACATGGGGGGGGGATGCATTTCTTCTTTTGAATCAGTGATTTGGTGTTCTTAAGATATATTCCTAAAAGTAGGATGAATTGATCAAAAGGCAGTTCGATTTTTAATTTTTTGAGGAATCTCCATACTGTTTTCCACAGTGGCTGCACCAGTCTGCATTCCCACCAGCAGTGTAGGGGGATTCCCTTTTGTACACATCCTCGTCAGCACTTACTATGTGTTGTTTTGTTAACAAGCACCATTTTGACTAGTGTGAGGTAATATCTCATTGTGGTTTTAATTTGCATTTCTCTGATGATTAGTGATGTTGCAACATTTTTTCATCTTCCTATTGGCCATCTGTATGTCCTCTTTGGAGAAGTGTCTATTCAGATGTTTTGCCCATTTTTTGATTGGATTGTTTATCTTCCTGATGTTGAGTTTTACAAGTTCTTTATAAATTTTGGTTATTAACCCCTTACCAGACGAATTGATGAATACGTTCTCCTATTGTGTGGTTTGTCTTTTTATTTTCTTCATGGTGTCTTTAGCTATGCAAAAGCTTTTTAGTTTGATATAGTCCCATTTGTTCATCCTGTCCTTTATTTCACTTGATGTGGAGATAAATCAGCAAATATATTGCTGCGAGAGATGTCGGAGAGCTAACTGCCTATGTTTTCTTCTAAGATGCTTATGGTTTCATGATTTACATTTAAATCTTTTATCTATATTGAGTTTATTTTTATGAACGGTGTAAGTTGGTGATCTAGTTTCATTTTTTTGCAGGTAGCTGTCCAATTTTTTCAACACCATTTGCTGAAGAGGCTGTCTTTACTCCATTGTATGCTCTTACCTCCTTTGTCAAATATCAATTGTCCATAAAGGTGTGGGATTATTTCTGGGTATTCTGTTTTGTTCCATTGATCTATATACCTGTTCTTATGCCAGTACCAAGCTGTTTTGAGTACAGTGGCCTTGTAGTATAACTTGATATAAGAAGGTGTGATACCACCCACTTTATTCTTTTTATTCAAAATTGCTGAGGCAATGTGTGTTCTTTTTTGGTACCATATGAATTTTTGGAATATTTGTTCTATATCTTTGAAATATGTCATTGGTATTTTAATAGAAATTGCATTGAGTTTATAAATTGCTTTGGGTAATATAGACATTTTAATGATGTTTATTTTTTTTAATCCATGAACACAGTATATGCTTCCACTTGTTTGTATCTTCTTTAATTTCTTTTATCAATGTTTTATAATTTTCTGAGTACAAGTCTTTAACCTCCTTGGTTAAATTTACTCCTAGGTACTTTATTTATTTATTTTTTTGTTGCAATAGTGAAGGGGATTGTTTTCTTAATTTCTCTTTTAGACAGTTCATGGTTGGTGTATAAAAATGCCCCTGATTTCTGAATATTAATTTTATATTCTGCCACCTTGCTGAATTCATTTATCAGGTCCAGTTGTTCTTTGAGACTTTAGGGTTTTCTATGTACAGTATCATATCATCAGCAAATATTGATAGTTTTACTTCTTCTTTTCTAATTTGGATGCCTTTTATTTCTTCTTCTTGTTTGATTGCTGTGGCTAGGACTTCAAGAACTATGTTGAATAAGAGTGGTGAAAGGGGGCACCCCTGCCTTGTTCCTGATCTTAAAAAGATTGCTTTTAAGTTTTGCCCATTGAGCATGATGTTGGCTGTGGGTTTGTCATAGATGGCCTTTATCATGTTGAGGTATGTTCCTTTATCATGTTGAGGTATGTTTATCAAGTTGTATTTCCACTTTGCTGAGAGTTTTGATTATAATTGGGTGCTGGATTGTATCAAATGCTTTTTCTGCATTTGTTGATATTTTCATGTGATTTTTATCCTTCCTTTTGTTTATGTGATGAATCACATTGATTGATTTGCAAATATTGTACCAGCCTTGCTTCCCTAGAATAAATCTACTTAATCATGATGTATGATTTTTTTCATGTATTGCTGGATCCAATTTGTTAATATTTTGTTGAAACTTTTAGCATCTAAAGTCATCAGGGATATTGGCCTATAGTTTTCTTTCTTTGTATTGTCTTTGCCTGGTTTTAGAATCAGAATTATGCTTGCCTCATAAAAGGAGCTTGAAAGTCTTCCTCTTCTTGAATTTTTTGAAATGGTTTGAGAAGAACGAGAGTTAATTGTTTTTTGGGTTTTTTTTAATATTTGGTAGAATTTGCCTGTGAAGCCATTTGGCCCAGGGCTTTTGTTTGTTGGGAATTTTTTGATAAATGTTTCCATTTCATTTGTTGCAATAAGTCTGTTTAGGGTTTCTGATTTTTCCAGATTGATTTTTGAAAGATTATATGTTAAAAGGAATTTTTCCATTTCACCTAGATTGTCTAATTTTTTGCAGTACAGTTTCTTGTGGTATTTTCTTACAATCCTTGGTATTTCTGCTGTGTCAGTTGTTACTTCTCCACTCTCATTTCTAATTTTATTTATTTGAGTCCTCTTTTTTTTTTTCCTTGGTGAGTCTGGTTAAAGGTTCATCAACCTTGTTTACTTTTTTCAAAGAACCAGCTTTTGGTTTTATTGATTCTCTGTATTTTTTTTTTTAGCCTCTATGTCATTTATTTCTGCTCTAATATTTATTATTTTCTTTCTTCTACTTCCTCTGGGCTTTACTTGCTGTTCTTTTTCTAGTTCTTTTAGATGCAGGGTTAAGTTGTTTATTTGAGCTTTTCTAGCTTCTTAAGGTATGCCTGTAATGCTATAAACTTCCTTCTCAGGACTGTTTTGCTGTATCCCTAAATTTTGAATTGTTGTATGTTTATTTTCATTTGTTTCAAAGAAATGTATAATTTTTTCCTTGATCTCATTGTTAACCCATTTGTTATTTAATAACATGCTATTTAGTTTCCAAGTGTTTGAGTTTTTTTTAGTTTTTCTTTTGTAGTTGATTTCTAGTTTCATGACATTGTGATCAGAGAAGATGCTTGGTATAATTTTAATCTTAAATTTATTGAGACTTGTTTTGTGTCCTAACATGTGGTCTATTTAGAGAATGTACCATGAGCGCTTGAAAAGAATGTATTTTCTGCTGCTTTAGGGTGAAAGGTTCTGAAGATATCTATAAAATCCAGTTGATCTAGTGTGTCCTTTACATGTGCTGTTTCTTTGTTAATTTTCTTTCTTGAGGATCTATCCAGTGATATAAGTGGGGAATTAAAATCTCCTACTATTATAGTATTGCTGTTGATCTCACCCTTTATGTCCATCAAAATCTGCTTTATATATATTTAGGTGCTCTTATATTAGGTGCATAGATATTTATAGTGGTTATGTCTTCTTGTTGTATTGCTCCTTTTATCATTATGTAGGGACCTTCTTTATCCCTTACTATAGCCTTTGTTTTAAAGTATATTTTGTCAGATGTAAGTGTTGGTATCCCAGTTGTTTTTTATTTCCATTTGCATAATATATTTTTTTCATCCCTTTACTTTCAGTCTTTGTGTATCTTTTGTTTTGAGGTAGGTCTCTTGTAGACAGCATATGTATGGGTCCTATTTTCTTATCCATGCAGCTACCCTATGTCTTTTAATTAGATCATTTAATCCATTTACATTTAAGGTTATTATTGATATGTAGTTGTTTTTTGCCATTCTATTCTTTAAATCTACATTCCTCTTTTACTAGATTCTTTCCCCCTTTTTTTCTGTTTACAACAGGCTCCTTAACATTTCTTGCAGTATTGATTTGGTTGTAATGAATTTCTTGAGTTTTTTGTTTGTTTGTTTTGTCTGGGAAGCTTTTTATTTCTCCTTCAATTTTATACAATAGCCTGGCCGGATAAAGAAGTCTTGGTTGTAGGCTCTTGTTCTGCATTACTTTAAATATTTCTTGCCATTCCCTTCTGGTCAAGTGTTTCTGTTGAGAAATTGGATGTCATCCTTATGGGGGCTCCTTTGTAGGTGATTGCCCTTCTGTTGCAGTTTTAAGTATTCTTTCTTTATCTCTTAGGTTTGGTATTTTACTTATGATGTGTCTTGGTGTTGGTCTCTTTGGTTTCTCTTTAATGAGATTCTCTGTGCTTCCTGAACTTGTGTGACATTTTCCTGCATCAATTAGGGAAATTTTTAGCTATGATTTCTTTTATCAGGTTCTCTATCCCTTGTTCTTACTCTTCTCCTTCAGGAACCCCTATTATGTGAATTTTGTTTCTCTTCATGTTGTCACAGAGTTGTCTTAGAGTTTCCTCAGACTTTTTGATCCACTTTTCTTTTTGCTGTTCTGCTTCCATGCTTTCACTTATCTTGTCCTCTAAATCACTGATTCGATACTCTGTGCTTCATCCAGCCTGCTTTTAATTCTTTCTAGTGTAATCTTTATTTCTGATATTGTGTTTGTCATTTCTGTCTGATTACATTTTTATGATTTCAATATCCTTTTTGATGCCTGCTATCTCTTTGTTTAGGTGCTCATTCTGTCCATCTATTGTTTCTCTAAGATCCTTGAGCATCCTACAATCATTATTCTAAACTCTGCATCCAGTATCTTGTTTATTTCCATTTTATTCAGTTCTTTTTCTGGGGATTTATCTTGTTGATTCATTTGAATTGCATATCTCTGTCTTCTCATTTTTTTTCTCTGTATAGACTGCTCTTTTGGATGTGTTGTTTGTATAGCTAGCTAAGTATAGGGTTGGTGTTGTCTGCCTCCAGCTTTCAGTTGTGTTGTTTCTAGATCTTCTTGGGTTGGTTTCAGCTGTTTGTAATCCATTGTGGGCTACTTGTCTGCTGATATTGCTCTTTTTGCTTTTTGTGACAGTATTTTTCTATGCCTTAGTTGGGTTAGATGTGAGGAGCCTTTCCTTAAGACATCACTCTAACTAGCGTTGTTAGGTCCTGAGCTGATGCTTTCCATATCTGGCTGCTGGATGTACCAGCCCTGGACCTCCCTGGCTGGAACTTGGCACAAACCAGTGTGGGTCACTGCTTTTGACTGGCCCTTAGCAACCTTCTTGGAGCTACAGGTGATCCAGAACTTGTGGATGCCTCTGCTGGGTCCTCATGCCATTGTATATATGAACTGCACTCCTAGGCTGGTTTTTATGTATTCTTGGCCAGTGTGTGTGACCTATATTTTCCTGAAGTGTGATCTTTCCGCCAGACCCCCGCTGCCTCTGTTTCCTTGGGCACTCAGGCACTGGTGTGACCTTGCAGACCACAGCTCAGGCAGCTTGCTGGTGCAGGGTCCTTTCTGCCTCTCTGGGCTCTGCCCCCTGCAGGTGTGCAGGACACCTATCCAGGATCCACTCTTTGCCATCACTGCATGTGCCGCCTGGCTTCATCCCCCCCCATGGATGTGCATGACCCCTCACCAGGTTCTGTCCCCCCATGGGCACTAGGGACACCTCACCCTGCTGGGGTTCACCCCGTGCCAGTGCAGGGGACACATTTCCCTGTAGGGTTCTTCCCCCCACAGGTGTGCGGGCTGCCTCACTGGGCTCTGACCCCGCCAGCTTTGGGGGCCAAGCACTGCAGCCACTGCTTCAGCCAGGCCCTCCTGCCCTTCGGAGGGTACTCAGCAGGTTGGGGGGGTGTAGCCCAGAGCTCAGCACTCAAAACCTGTGTCCCTGATGTGCCCCCTGCTTCTAAGTGTCTCTCTGCACTGACTGGAGCAGGAGAGCCTCTGGTGGGTGGGGTAATTGCTTCCCTTTGCTGGCTTGGTTCTCCCAGGAAAAATGGCCATTTTAGGAGTGACCCCGTATAGGAGTCAGGGTGGCTGTCCCCTACAGTCTCTCCCTGTGCCGCTGAGATTAAAATCTCCTCTCACAACTCCAGTGCTTTCAGTGCCCCCTACTCCTGAAGCCCAGGAAGTGGCTGTGAATGAGGTTTTCTGTGCAGTCTCTTTAAGACAAAGCTGGGTTTGAGAGTTCTGTCTCCCTCTCACAAACAGTAACCTGGCTCTTCTTTCAGCTAAATACTGTCCTTATGCCTCCTCTAGTCTCTGGGGTTCCAGGCTGGGGTTCCGTTCCTGTGGCTGAAGACCCACAACTCTCTGGGAATCTCATCCCACTGTGAGAGACCCTCTGGGCCTCCTCTTGCTCTTGGGAGCCAGGCAGCCCTTTCCATGTCTCCGCCTTTCCTACCAGCTCAGTGTGGTTCCTTTGGTGATGCTTGGTTATAGATTCCTCTTAGTTTAGTCCAAAGTTGGTTTTTCAAGATGATTGTTCCTAAGTTAAGTTGTAATCCACTTTGGTTCTTGGAGGTGGGAGTTGTAACATCTGCCTACTCCATCGCCATTTTTCCAGAACTTCTAAGAGTTCTTCATAGTAAAAAGTGCATTCTTGGGAATAATCAGTCCTACACTCCTAGCCCTAGAACTCGTCCAGGATGGTTATCCATCTGATGTCTGGCCGTCTGGATGAAGGATGCCAGATGGTCTAGCAAATGGGTGCCAGGAACTTGATCACATCCAGTAGTCTGGATAACGCATGTCAGGTGGATATCAGATGGCCTGGGAACATTGAGTCCTCCAGGCAGCAATCACAGGGTTATCTGGAGGTCCAGGGGATGTCCAGATGTATGTCCAGGCATTGACACAGGACTAGAAAGTTTAAAAAGTTTAAGTTCTCAAGCAAGTTAGAACAAGAAGAGTCTTTCCTCATGCCTCAACCATCATAAACATTAATTAACTTAGCAGCTTGGTTAAAGTGACTCCTTTTTATAGATTTCTTATCTCCATTCTTTCCTCACCATCAGATAGTTGACATTTCTTAGCCAGAACCTCATGAAAACTGAGTAGCACAACTTCTGCAGTCATTCACATTCATGGCTCTGGGGCATAGACAGCAGCGACCCTGTTTGATTCTTGGCCCAGGTGAGATCCTCACCTATGAATGTGTCGAGTTATTTAAGAGCTACAGAGAATGCTTGTGCAGAGGAAATGCCAGCCCCCTAATATTTAGATCCGAAACATCTCCATCTGGAGAAACACAAATAAACAGGGATATTTTCCTGTTTCCTGAAAACAAAGTGCACACCTTGCCTTAGTTTGCTGTTTCTGCAGGTTTTAGCCTCTACACCTGCTTAGATTAGAAGCAATGCCCCATTGACCAAGCTTGCTTCAATTTCTCCTGGAAATCCAAGAAGTGTGCATCTTTCCCATTATTCCTCTAGATCTACTCACACCAACAATTTACATGATTGGGATTCAAAGAGATATGAATTTTATCTTAGAGGCAAGATTGAGAAGAAAAACAGACTCATTTCATCTACTGCTATACAAATCCTCTGTGAGCAGGCCTTTTAGGCAGATAGCTTGTTAAAGAGAAATATTTTAAGTAAAAAAGTAAACTTTTAAGAGATCTAAATTTCAGCTTCTCCTTCTTACATACCTGCTCCCACCCTAGGCACTGTGTGGCTCAGCAAGGTGGACTTTGGGATTTTCGTGTCTTCCGGTCTCCTGCACTCTTCCAGGAGGAAGCTGGGACTTCCTCGTTGCCTAAACGTGCCCTCAGCCCTGTTTGCATATTGAAAGCACTTGAGCTTCCTGAAGTGCCCTGCACCAGACTCTTTCCACAGCCCTACGAAGTCTGTGTGCCAGTGAGTGGGACCCAGAGAGAGAGTTTTTAAAACGGTCCCCAGGTGAGTCCAGTGGACATTGCGGCTCATGCTACTGCCTCACAACTTACTCATATTTTGGTATTGATTTTTTGTTTGATTATTTCTATTAAATATGTCTTTTCTTTTGAGCCACAGAAATCACCCCTCTTTTTTTTTTTTTTTTTTTTTGAAGAGGGAGGATTTCAATATATTTATTGATTTTAATGAAAAAAGAGGAATTATCTGTAAATTTTAGATTTCATTTTGGAGGAAAAAAATGAGGTGCCACAGCAAGTAGGAATTATTTCCCAGAAATGGAAATAAAATAATTACTTTTGCTCCCGGGCTTGGGGGTATGAGGTATGATAAAGTGGTAAAAAGGACTATGAACATTTGCATTTTCAAAAAGCTTTATTTACTTATAAATTCTGAGAAGAGAAGAGCAGATTTTAGAAACCTGACTTAGAAGCAAGTTGCTGAAAGGATTTTTTTAAATATGAACTGAATATTGGGAAATCCTAAATATGGAGAACCACACGGAGTGTTCTTTGAACTGGAATCCTCAGTCTATGGCTCTCACCGGGGAGGTGGGTAGAGGGAAGGCTGAGCATGGCGATGCCACATTCCCCAGCACCCGTTAGTCTATTCACCCTGAGGTCCACGTTCCAGATTCAAGATCCAGGAGAAGAAGAGAGCTCAATTAGCAAGTCACAAGGCAGGTTCCTTGCAACACCATATGGTTGGTTGTCTTGTTTTGTTATTATATGTTTATTACATTTATAAGCCTTCTTTAGATTTGCAATTTTATGAAACTGGAGATGCTAAAGCTCATTATATTTTTGAAGGAGCTAAAACCAACATAGAAAACTAATGTGTATATTAGAAAACTAATATGTATATAGAAGTTAATATATATTAGAAAACTAATGTATATAAATAAGCATATATGCCTCTAAACCAATTTTTCTAAATTTTCTTTTATTTTTATTTTTTGTTTCCCATATTAATGAGAAGAGAAACTAGATAAAGTGGAAAACATTACATGAGTGGACAAATGGTATAAAAATGAAAGCAGAAAAAAAATGAAAGCAGTTTCTCATTAGTTTATTTATCTGTCTTCATTTTGCCTAAATAAAATGTAATTAACTATTTTATCTTTTAAAAATTATGCTTTGACTCTAACTGTACCATTGATGTCCCTAAAGAGTTTATTAAAAAATAATCAGGCATTTTTCCTATTTTACTATGATGAGTTTGAATTATAGTTTAATATTCACAATTCTCTTGTCTATTATTATTTGCATCCCTATGCGTTGCTGTGTGATTAGCAATTACAAAGTGTTTAATGTTTAGATTTGTTTCATCCTTTATTTCAAAAACATTATCATTTTTTATTTTACTACTGATATTATAAACTATAAGTCTTGGTTTCTAATGTCCTTAAATTGCATGTAACAGCCTTAGATTAATGGTTCAATTATTCTGATGGCTTAATATTTTAGTCAAAATAAATGATAGAAAAGTCCATATGATTTCTCTCTCTGATGGGGCTAGTCTGGGTTTCCTCACGGCATGGTGGCTAGATTTCAGTAGGTGCATTCCGAGAGAATTGATAGAAGCTATTTCACCATTTATGACCTACCCTTGTAAGGGAAGTAATGGTACTTCTGCTGTGTTCACAAAGTCTACCCAGCTTTCTATAAAAGGAGTGTTAAACCACCATGTAAGAGACTTGAGTATATGAGAGGGAGATATTGATGTGGCTATTTTTGGAAAATGCACGCATACTTCATTCTGACATTTTTTTTCCCCACTAATTCTTTGGAACTAAACTGTTAAAGCTTTCATACTTTTTATTTGTTTCAAGGATAATCAATGATTCCATAGCTTTCAGAGGATTGGTAACCAGGAAATTAGGAATAAACACTTAACTGTTCTTTTTGAAGATAATATTGTTTCTTCACATTGACTTCCTAAATGTTGACATAAGAAACATCCGAACCTGTGTGGGGAAAACAGCTGTGTTAGGCTTGCTCGCTGGCTTACTGCACTTTGGCTGCAAGCACTTTGCCTGACGAGGGCATCTATATAAGGTGCTCTTGCTCGGGGGCGATTCTCCCAGATAGCTCTCCCACCACTGCGAGGTGCAGTTTTCCTGATCCCTTGCCCTCCACTGTGAAAAGCAGGTTTTCCTTTGTTTATTTGCTCCCTCCCCTGTCTTTGCGATCCTCCAATAAACGGGTATGGCCTGACACTTGCTGTCTCTGCAGTTCCTCTACTGTCTGCTTGAATTCAATGCGAACCTGTCTAGCCTCAACCACTAGCATTACAACCTGTAAGAATTTTTATGAGTTTATTTGAGCCAAACTGACAACTTCCAGGAAGCAAAATCTCAATGGATTGAAAAAATGCTCCAGAAATTGACAGTCTTACCACTAATTGTATACATCAGAATCTAAGTGGGAGACAGAAGGGGGTGACAAGAAATTCATTGATGATAGATTGGGGAGGTGGGAGAAGGCAAAGCAGGGAAACCTCTGGGATTGGGTAATAAGTAAAACAAATAGACACTTCTTTTACATTTGTGGGTTTAAAATAGTTAGCAGTTAACAATTAACAGATTAACAATAACAAGGAGAGGTTTTGTGGTCTCTGCTTTGGTGAAGGGAGGAGTCCAGTTAAAAGGAAATTACCCAGACATTTTAAAGATCTATTATTGTTAATGCCAAAAGACAATAGATAGGTTGAGTTAAGGTGAAGATTGACCTTTGTCAGAGAAGATACCTGCCTAGGACATGACTACCTGTCACGGCATGCTTTTAGTTAGAAAGTGTCAATTCGGACCATTGTATGCGGTTATTTTAGGTCTCTGAGTTTGCAAGACTCAGTGTGCAGGTCTCCCCTGAGCCTGTCAGGTTCAGCATGAGGCTTCTTTTTCATACATGGAAACAACTGGTTTCTCAGAAACCCTGAGAATATTTATTGTAGGAAGGTGCTTGGTGTCTTGTAAGAGAAGAAAAAATGGTCAGGTGAGCCCCAATGATCATCCTGAGCAGACACGAGTAGTGTGGCCACTCTGAGTGAGTTAGCTATTGTTCGTCACAGTGTTAGGGCACAAAGCATTGGGCCAAACCTGGGTTTGATGCTGTGAGTAATGGCAGTATTTCTTATAGTGTATTTTTGGGGCAGTGACGTAGGGTTAAATAATAAAGTGAATGTAAAATTCTCAGTACAAGACAAATACTAGCTGTTATGCAAAGGTGAGATGTTATTTTTTACACAGAATATATCCTGGGAGTGGGCACCTCTGCTTCATATTGGCATTTCTCCTGTGGGCAGCCCAGTGTCTTATTTATACTGTAGTAAATGCTCAATGAATTCTTTTCAAATATTCCATTTCTGAGTAATTTCTCCTCTTGATTTGTTAAGATAAATCAAATCACACATTTGTGCAAATCTTTTTGCTGGTTTGAAGCTTGATAATAAGCTGTAATTCAGCCATTCTGAGAGCTATATTAAGTTCAACATTTCTAATTTTTGGAGTGGAATTTAGATATTCAACTTGCTCTTTGCATTCTCAAAGATCCTCTCTAGCGAAGGTTAATCCTCCCACCCCCCTCCATACCAGGCCTCTAACTCATCAGGTCGCTGAACATTCACACAGCTGAAACATGGCAGCTAGCTCTCAACTCATGTGCTCGTTCTACAACCCAGGAGCTTTGTCTGGAGGATCTGGGTAAGAATAACTCACGTTCTTTGTTTTCAATGAATGGCGTGTTTATGCTTTTAAAGTCTCTAGAGTTGATTGAATACATACAGCAAGTCCTGTGGGAATAATGCAGTATGATATGGATTATTGAAGGTACCCTTAATCAACAGACCGCCTTTGTAAGTGAAGGAAAGACCCTGGAGAAGCCTGGAGGACCACCCTGAAGATATAGAACATATTTTAGCAGAAATTCACAGACAAGGTACCTCAAAATAAATGTGCTCTGTCAGGTGCCCAGTATAACACATCACCTCCCAGGGACGTGGCTCTCAGCTTTGGGTGCAGAGTGGAATCAGTTGGAAATAGATCCAAATTACTTGCAGTGAGACCCAGGCCTTAGTATTTTCTAAGCTGTTGTGATGGCAAGTGGGCTGAAGGTGAGAACCTATGCTGGAGGGTGGTCCTCATTTTACCTTTCTTAATACTTGGCTGTTCAGAGTGCTCCCCAGACCAGCAGCATCAACACCACCAGGGAGCTTATTAGAAATGCAGGACCTGGGCCTCACCACTGCAGACCTTCTGAATTAGAGCCTGTATTTCACAGTATCCACAGCTGATGATGTGTACGGTCAAGTTTGAGAAACACAGCTCTAGTGCACTTGTTCCCAAAGTTGGCTGAGTATTAGAATTCATTGGAGAAATTTAAAAAACCTAGAGGTTTATACCTCACTAGGCCTACAGCAGCTGAATCAGACTCTCTGGGTATAGGATCTAAGAAAGATCCTGCAAATGGACCAGTTAACAATTGTTACTGCTCAGAATTGCTTAGTATTTCCTGATAAATGAACCTGACTGTTGGTGGAAGCCCCCAAAATCTAAATTCAGGATCGATTTCAAAGAACTGACACGTAGCCTTGTCTAAATTCATAAGAGTTTTAATAGGAGAAATTTACATACACAGGCAAAGCAGCTGCTCCGGGGTTGGCAGGCTGGGTAAAATCCACACCTCTCCCAGAATGGGGTCCTTTTTTTTTTTTTTTTTTGTATTTTTCTGAAGCTGGAAACAGGGAGAGACAGTCAGACAGACTCCTGCATGCGCCCGGCCGGGATCCACCCGGCACGCCCACCAGGGGCGAAGCTCTGCCCACCAGCTCTGCCCCTCTGGGGCGTCGCTCTGTTGTGACCAGAGCCACTCTAGCGCCTGGGGCAGAGGCCAAGGAGCCATCCCCAGTGCCCGGGCCATCTTTGCTCCAATGGAGCCTTGTTTGCGGGAGGGGAAGAGAGAGACAGAGAGGAAGGAGGGGGGGGGGGTGGAGAAGCAAATGGGCGCTTCTCCTATGTGCCCTGGCCAGGAATCGAACCCGGTTCCCCCGTTTGCCAGGCTGACGCTCTACCGCTGAGCCAACTGGCCAGGGCTGAATGGGGTCCTTTTTATGTGGGGCTAACAACAAAATCATATGGTGGGTAGTTGTGTAGACCATCAGAAGGATCAATGCATTTCTAAGTTCAAGGTTAACATTAAGCAATTATTACACTCTATACATTCATCAACCTCCCTCCTGGGACAGATGTTTGCCTTTGGTGGCACATTCTGACTTTCAGAACAGTTGCCCACCCAGCGTGAGGTTCCAGAGCCACAGAGAGCCCAGCATTCCCCAGACACCTCTGATGCCAGAGCCCTATTGCATCTCTACAGTAAGCTTTCCTGCATTGACTCACCTATTAGATCTGATTTTTTGTCCAGTTGGCTCAGTGGTAGAGCATCAGCCCGGCATGTGGAAGTCCAGGGTTTGATTCCCAGCCAGGGCACACAGGAGAAGCACCCATCTGCTTCTCTACCCTTCCCTCTCTCCTTCCTTTCTATCTCTCTCTTCCCCTCATGCAGCCAAGGCTCCACTGGAGCACAGTTGGCCTGGATGCTGAGAACGGCTCCATGGCATCCACTTCAAGCACTAGAATGGCTCCACCACAAAGAAGCAATGCCCCAGATGGGCAGAGCATCTCCCCCTGTTGGGTATGCCAGGTGGATCCTGGTCAGGCGCATGTGGGAGTCTGTCTGACTGCCTCCCAGCTCCTGCTTCTAACTTTGGAAAAATACAAAAAACAAACAAACAAAAACCAATATTTAAATTACAATGACAACAACAGAAATAGCAACAAGAAAATAATCTGAGAATGGACTTTCTACCTTTGACATTTTCTCCCCCATCTTTCAGTCATGCCACTTGCAATTTTTAAGTTATTCATCTTTTTGAGATTTTCCAAAGTATTCACTTAGCTTTATTTTAATTGTTTTACATGACTTTTAAATAATTTGCACTCCTGGGAAATGGGACATAAGCAAGTTTGGGAGCAGACAACTGGCTTTTGGGAGGGACAGGACTCAACTCTGAAGCAGAAGGAGACAAGATAGTTATAAAATATTCTGTAGTAACTCATGGTGATGAAGAACAGATATAAAACTAAATCCCCAGGTACATTGGTTCAGCATTTCCCACTCCATATACAAGCTGCCTGCAAACAAAGGCAGGAACTATCAGAAATGTGGCCACATCTATTACGTAAGGACAGATTTCTATGCTCACACTTCGTGTTGATGTTTTTGGTCATTAGCTCCCCAAAACCACAAGAGCTCCAAAATCCCAGTTTTCTCATAAGCCATTTGCAAGAAAATGCACCTTTCAAGTCATACAATTTAACCTTTAGCTAGAAATGGGAGGAGTAGGAAAAGGAGTTGGGAGGACTCACCAGGTGTTGTTGGATGCAAAGACTCCTCAGAAATCTGGTTTCAATATGCACTTGGCTATTTTCAGATCTAATTGGTTCCCTAGGCAAAATTCTGAATTCCTCTCTGAGCCTCTTTGCAAATGAAGCACTTGCATGTGTCCTTTTGTCTGCGGTCCAAACCAACAATGATGCCTCTGCCACTTGCTTGGGTTTAAGCTATTACAGTGAACAAATAAAACAGTGACGGAAATAGAAACTCCAATTAAAAGATACTGCTACAGCAGATCATTCTCTCCATCCATAAGCTCTATGATACCCAAGGAGCACTGAGTAAGAGCGCACTGCACATATTAGCCCTGCTGCAGCTCTCTGCTCGCTCATCAAATGCATCGCATTAGCAGTTAAATCTCCTCCTTAGGGATTTAGGAACAACTGATATCAGTGAGGCATATTATAGTAACTCTGAAATATGTTTAAATAAACATGCAGAATAGAAATCTCTACATTATCTCAAATTGCAGACACAATGATATATCAGATATTGATAAGCAATCTGTTTTAACAGAACCTTAAAAGACAATGGTTAATAAGTCACCCAATTCTTCAGGATATTTTCTTATTGTTTGGGAAAATGCTCACAAATTTTAATTTTATGTCTAAATATTTGCCAACATTCAGTGTCTAATCACTGAATAAAAGGAACATATGTTAAATGGTGAGAGTATAAATAGGCCCATTTGCAAATGACCTGGCTTATCAATATCTTTAAAATATTGTCACAAACATATCTACATGCAAAAACCGCCTCATTCAGAATTGAAACCAAATTACAGTTAATGTAAAAATATTCTTGCTTAATTGCCCAACAGTAACATCAAGCACAATTATGTAGATTAAAAAACCTCACATTTTTAAGAGAAGTGTATTTCATTTCAATGAAAACATCATTTTTGATTTAGGTAAAAGTATTTAATGTCAGAGCATATAGAAAAATATAAAGTGAAACTGAAAATTAGCCATAATTTTCCCTCTCAGAAATAACTCCTCTTAATATAGAGGTGTTTATCCTTTCACACAATTTTTTTTCCTCTTTTTTTTTTGTATTTTTCCGAAGTCGGAAACAGGGAGGCATTCAGACAGACTCCCGCATGCGCCCGACCGGGATCCACCCGGCATGCCCACCAGGGGGCGATGCTCTGCCCATCGTGGGGCGTAGCTCTGCCGCAATCAGAGCCATTCTAGCACCTGAGGCAGAGGCCACAGAGCCATCCTCAGCGCCCAGGCCAACTTTGCTCCAGTGGAGCCCTGGCTGCGGGAGGGGAAGAGAGGGATAGAGAGGAAGGAAAGGGGGAGGGGTGGAGAAGCAGATGGGTGCTTCTCCTGTGTGCCCTGGCCAGGAATCGAACCTGGGACTCTTGCACGCCAGGCTGATGCTCTACCACTGAGCCAACCGGCCAGGGCCCTTTCACACAATTTTTTTAAGAGCACAAACCTGCATATGACTTACACAGACCCTTATTAAAGGATATCATACCATAAAAACTGCACAATTTTTAACATTTAACAGTGTAACAGGAACAAAATTTCTAAGTCGATAAATTTAGACCTAGACTATTATTTTAAATTACTGCATGGTTATCCAAAATATAAGCTACATCTATCTTCCTAAAAAATCAATTTTTTGATATCTTTATTAAGTTATTTAAAAATTAATTATTTTTAAATTTTTTATCTCCAAAGTTGTTTTGGAGCTTAGAATACACTGTTTAAAACTTCAAAGAAGTATTTAAAATTTAACTGTGTTACTTTTTGTTCTCTGAGTCATGATTTTTTTCATGTTTGCTTAAGTCTTCTGTTTTTCCTGCATTATATATGCAGGAAGAATCAGGTGAGAACAGTATCAGAGAAGAAGGTGACAGAGTGCTAGGTGGTCCAATATCTGGCTTTTTTTCTTATAGAAAGTGTTTACCTTCTGACATGTGTCCTATTCTAAGACGGTCTTAAAACTCAAGCTCTTAGTAAAAACCAAGGTACAATAGAAATGAAATTCCAAAGTCAAGTGCCAGACCACTTAATGCATCACTTACAAAAAAAATTGGTTTCAAAACATTTGGGCATCTCATCTAGGTGCTCAAGAGAGTCCAGATGTAGACAGAGGATTCTGGGATGTGTGCTTTCTAGAGAAAACGGTGCTGCAGGAAAGCACAGAGCAGTTATCTGATCCGTCAACTCAAATGCAGCTGTTTGGGGGAAGGGCTCTGTGGGACCACTCAGAGAATGTGAGATGCATCCCCTGAATTCTGGAGACCTAGCAGATGGAAGTCTGTTTGCTACCCCAGGAAATCAAGAAGACGAGAGAAGGGCCAGTGAGATCCTTTGGTGGTAGTCTGGAAATGGCCGTTACATGTGAATGTATGTCCTGTTCACCATGGGCATGCCATGTATGAGTGTTTCCCAAGGACCAACTGTTGACCCTGGAAGAAAGAGTGTTTCCCTTGAGCTATTTCAGTTTTTAGCCAAGAGGACTCTTCAAAGGGATGATGAGACACTCATATGAACCATGGGCTGGACATGGAGCGTCTGGCCAAAGGAGAATCATGGTTTACATAGGAAGATCTGCATCCAGAAGAACTCACAAAGGATATTGTTTGCCTGCCCTAGAGTCCTGACATAAGGTGGAAAATACACCTGTGTATCCAAACATGGCCTGGCCCTAAGCTCAGCTCCTCCTGGGCCAGTCCTAGGAAGGGGCCAACTCTGCAGTCAGCACCTACAGGGGGAGAGAACAGTGTAGAGAAAAAATGGAGAAGGACTACCCTGGCCTCCTCCCTGAAAGCTGACAGGGCATAGCAGTCCAGGGTGGGAGGTGGGAGATCTGAACCTTAAGTCACATTCAGATCTTTTATTACTCTCAAGGACTGGTCATTCTAACTTTCAAACTGAGGCTTTGTGTGTGTAAAGTGGCCATAATTCTCTCTATTCATAACTTGTTAGTCCTATCCACATTTTTACCTAGGGATGGGCAATTTACATTAAAACAAAAAATGGTAGAAAAAATTAAATTACATTTTGAGTATATCCTGTGAATGTTACATGCTCAGTGGATTGGTTGCCTAATTCTTAGTGGTTTCCAACCAAAAACATGGAGGTTCTGGAGCAAGATTTAGCTGGTAACAACACTGTCAAAGGTGGGGTAGAAGGAGACAGGTATTGACAGGCTTCTATTTATCATTAAAAAAGGATCTTCATGGCCAAGGCAGAACTTCAGAAAAAGTTGGAGTATGTGTTGTACCACACTTGGACATTCATAGTGAAGTATAGTTTATGTGACAGGGATACAAAGAAATAATGCTTCTTGTCAAAGAATCATTGGGAGTCATTTGTTAGTTATTTTTTGCAACAGGCTTCTTAGTTGAATTTGTAGGCAGACTGTTTACTCACACAAGAAGGAGTCAGTTGGTAGACTGGGACAAGGAACGAAGGCAAAAACAAAAGTTATAAGATGTAATGGAAAAAATGAAACTGTTGATCATCTGGGAACAGTAAATCTTGTTTGCACAATTTTTGCGTAAATTGATTATCTAGGAGCTAGCAGACAAAGGTCCATCTGGGAAGACTATTTTTGAGGACGCCAACTGGGGCATTCCAGACAACAATTTCCTTTGCTTAGGGATTCTCCAGAAGGCCTTGGGGGTTGGGCTGGGGCAAACAGACTGACCATTGTTCTGGAGGGTCAGCCATTTTCCTTCGGTCAGCACCTCTTTCTTGGTCCGGCCACACCTACACCACTGATCTCAGTAGATTTCTCATTATTCACATCTTTCCCCACCCCTCTTTTTGTGCATTCTGAGATGGTTTGTGTGTTTGCATCAGTGAGGAAGTTAGAGAAACTGGAGCTGTTGCTAAACGCTGAATTTTTCTACACTAGAAAGAGCAGGGAGCTTTCCCTATTTCTAAACACAAGTGAATTTGGGAAGGGAGAAGGGGAGAAGGGGCCAAGACACAAGAACAGCTCCGGTTTTATTTTAGAAAAAATATTTGGGGAAGTTTATTTAAGAGAATGACTATAATTTGGGGACAACTGCTATGAGGTGATCAGTAGCCTTTGGGGAAAGGGGTGTGAATTTGTGGGGCATTTTTTTACTGTTTCCCTATGGTGTTTTTCAAGAGTTCTACAATAAAGATTTAAATTGCTATTCAATTCTTCCATAGCTCTTCTGAAGGCAATACTGTGATGAGAAAGGCAATGAAAAAAAGGACAAGTTTGTTTTAGTTATACACGTTAAATATTTGAGAAGGCTTCAATAAAGACACTTCTTTTTAAAAAAATCCAGCATTCACCAAACTCTTTGGACCACACTATCCTATTTTTAGAAGATTTGTTTTCATATGTAATTATTTGGGAATCACTTTAGGGAATGTGATTCCCAGTTCATGTTATCTCAGGATAGATCAAGAATTTTTTTTTAAAAAAATCACAAAATATTCACTCTCTCCCCCTAATTTAAGTTCAGAGTTATATAAAGTTTAATTATTGTCTACTGTCTCCCTCAAATTCATGACCTTCCTGGAACATCATAATATGAATTTATTTGGGAATAGAATTATTGCAAATGTGATTCGTTAAGATGAGGTCATACTGGAGTAGGGGAAACTCTTAATCCAATATGACTAGCATCCTTATAAGAAGAGGAGAGATACAGAGACAGACACACAGGAGAATGCCACGTGCAGACAGAGGAAGAGATGGAAGTGCTGTGTTTAGAGGCCAAGTAACACCGAAGATTTCTGTCAACACCAGAAGCTAAGAGAAGGGCATAGGATAGATTTTTCCCCCTGAGCCCTCAGAGGGCGTGTGACCATGCTGATGCTTTGATTTCAAATTCTGGCCTCCAGATCAGTGAGAGAATCCATTTCTGTTGTTCAAGCCACCAGTGTGTGGTAATTTGTAAGGTGAGTCTAAGAAACGAATACAAAGGACATGTTTCAAAATTAAAGAAATATCTGGTTTCACAAACGTGCAAACTTGAAGACCACTCAGCAATAAAACATAATGAGCTACAGATGCATTAAATAGAACACAGAAATGAATCTCAAAATAACCATGATAAACAGAAGAAGCCAGGTTAAAAAAAGAGTGAGTACGTGCTGAATGTTCCCATTGGTATAAAATGCTAACAACGTAAACTAACTTGGGGTGACAGAGAGCAAGGGGCTGCCTGGCTCAGGTGTGCCAGCAGGGGAGGGAGGGACGGAGGGAAGGTTTACAAAATGCACGAAGGACCTTTGGGGCTGACAGATACATTCAGTCTCTTGGTCTTATAGTAGTGGTTTCATCAGGTGTGCACGTGTCAAAACTTAACAAAATTGTATATTTTAAATGTGAATAATTTACTGTACGTTAATTGTACCTTAATAAAGCTGTCAATAAGATTTAAATCATCGGCCTGACCTGTGGTGGCGCAGTGGATAAAGCATCGACCTGGAAATGCTGAGGTCACCAGTTCGAAACCCTGGGCTTGCCTGGTCAAGGCACATGTGGGAGTTGATGTTTCCAGCTCCTCCCCCCTTCTCTCTCTCTCTGTCTCTCTCCTCTCTAAAAATGAATAAATAAAATAAAAATAAAAATTAAAAAAAATTTAAATCATCAATAACATATCATGCAAGTTTGCATGGAGGAACCGCGGTGACAAAGAAATGTCTCCTCTGTTGTGTGCACGCATGCACGCTCTCACTATATTCTTGTTTTTAATTGAAAGTGTTAAAGCAAACACATTACCAAAACAACTCTAATTATTTTCTCTGGCCCAGTCTCCAGCAAATTAAGGAGAGGGAGCCGAGAAGGCATTTCAGTCCCAAAATAACACCCAGAGGAGCTTTCTTGTAAGATAATCTTGGCATTAAGCAAGCCCAAGCTCTCCGACACCATTCGTCACGTGCTTAGGGGATGTCGTGGCGGTGTTAGAATGAACCTTCAGAGTTGCCCCTTGCCCCTCACAGGTTGACACGTTCATTTTTCCTTTCTCACTTTTCTCCTGGCTTTAACTAAACATCACAGCTGAAAGAGGTTACCAAAGCAAGTTTTGAGTCGAGTTCTGCTATTTCCTACTCATCTTTTAAGGCACAGTCACAGTCGGTCTTCCTCCATGGTAAAGGCTTTGCTTCTGCTTCACCGATTCCCTGCAGCACTCGCTCTGGGTTATGCCAGGTAAATGCGCTGTTCTCGCGCATTGGTTTCTAATGCTGTTGCTTCATGTGTTAGTCTCGCTCCCCAGTCACAGTGAACCCCGTGTCTTTCAACTTAGAGACCCTCTTATTTGCTTCTAGATTCATCCCTCTATACAGATTTTAGGGTGTAATTCTAGCTCTAACCGGCTTAGGACTCAACAACAGCCTGCAGGTTTTCCTCCTAAGCTTCCCTTTCATTCCCCCCTGGGCCCCAGATGTGTCCTTTGTCTGGCTGGACCTCTACTGTGTCAGAGTGCGGTTGATGACTTCAGGTGACTGGTCCTGCCTCTCCAGGACAGGGGACATTTCAAATGGGCTGTTCCGCTCTCCCAGACCAGGAGTGCCTGGGTACGAAGTGACCCTCAGGAGGACACTCACCAGATGAGTGAAGGGAGATGGGGTGCAAATGCATGCTCCCTTGTGATCCAGTGAGAGAGCCTAGAGGTGCACGCCACAGGGTCCTCAGGCTCTCCCAGGGCATGAGCTTGCCCATTCTATGGCTGACTTTAACATACCTTTTATAGCTGCCTTCCCTTTTTTAGATCGTGTCCCCAATTCCTTTCCAGTACTGAAAGGACCTTCCAGGTAAACTGCTTGCCTGCGACTTCTCATCTCTTCCTCAGGGAAAACCCACCCGAGACTAAGAACTTGTCTTAGACCCCACTGGGTACTTGACTTGCTGACTCCCCCTGCACACTCTTCCTTGCTGCCTCCCACTCTTCTCAGAGCCCACTTCAGACAGTGGAGTCCACAGCTGGACCTCCACCTATCAGCATAGGGTTGAGCCCTGGAGGCTGGCTACCTTCTCATCACAGGCGGTACGGAAGAGTGGAGAGAACACAATTGTTTCTCATAGACCAATGAGGTCACCAGAGAAAGATCCGTATGATGGCAGAAGGGGTGAGGAGATCTCATCAAGAATATTCTGGATAAGTTCTGTTGAATGCCCAGAGGACAAGACAGAGGTCCACTTGACCATCTGAATAGAGATGTACCTTCTTTGCTCAAGAGAGCTGAAGGGGAGAGAGGGCCTAAAGGCTATCTCTGAAGAACCCATATAAAGACTTTTTAACAATTGGCCGGGCCAATGACTGCAAAACCCCACAGCCCAATATGGACTGATTACTCTGTCTTCCTGGTTTTCCTGACCTCAGGTCTTAGACCCCAAAGTTAGGAAGTGGAAGAAAAAATTGGGAAAGAGCAGAAGAGTAGAGAATAGAGTCACACCCCCACCTTCTGTCCTTTAGGGCTCCCAGCTCAATAAAGAACTTTTCTGCAGCTTCAAGTGATGGCTTGGCCTCCAGAATGTGCACACTGAACTGTGCTAGAACCACCCCTTTTTCTTACCGTGGTTAGCAGAAAAAAGGTTTGCCAAACATGTCCCTGAATTAATTCCTGGAATTTTTTAATGTTACCTCATATGGAGGGCAAAAAGCACTTTGCAGATTTGATTAAAGTTATGAACCTTGTGATGGGAGAGGATACTGGATTATCAAGGTGGACCCATTTTAATCCCATAAATTACTAAGAGTGGAGAACTTTTTCCAACTGGAGAAGAGAGAGAGAAAATGGAAGGAGGAGGAGAGACTTGTAGACTAAAGATGGAGTAAAGAGGCTATAAACCAAGGAGTGTGGGCATGGCCCTCAGCTGATAAGCAGCAAGGAATCTTGGTCCTACAATCGAAAGGAATTGTACTGTCAACAAGCAGTGGAGCAAGGAGCCACCAGAAAGGAACACAGCACTTCATTCTAGACCCATATGTACTTCTAACTAAAATAACTTTCTTTCTTTTCTTTTTTTCTTTAGAGGGAGAAGGACATACAGGAAGGGAGAGAGATGAGAAGCATCAACTCATAGTTGTGGCACCTTAGTTGTTCATTGACCTAAAAGAACTTTAAGATAATAAATTTGTGTTCTATAAACCACTGTTTGTCATTATTTGTTATGAAAAAATTGATACATTGACCACCTAGGGAGTCTCCTGCCATTCTTGGGAGTCCTCTAAGACAGCAAACCTTTTGTAAGAGGCTCACTGTCACGTTGAAAAATAACAAATACTTTGCCAAATCTCTTATTGTGTTCTGCTTACCAGGGCCAAGGGCAAGAGGACTGGGGTGCATGACCTGAAACCAGCGGACCTGTTCTCACCGTGGCCTGGCCTTTGAATGGACACCAGGGCCTATACTCCCCTCTTCATCTTACCTCATTTTTCTCTTTCGCATCTGTTTCTGACTCCTAAAAGCTACATGCATATCCAGAATTTTGCTCCGGGAGGGATTTTTGAAAGTTCCAAATATTAATAATAAAAACAGTATCTGTTCAGTTATTATCCTGGTCTTAAATCCACCCTCTGACTAGATAGAAAAAAGCCATCTCTTTTCCTGGATCCTGTAAGCTCAGCTGATGCATGACCATGTTTATTTCCTGCACAATAGCAAACCAGTGATTTTCCAGGCATCAAAGCAGAATGGAGAGGCCTAATTAATAGGTCTCTGGTCACCTGTCCTGGGTGTGACAATTTGTGTGACTTTTTCAACACAGCCTTGTTAAAACTACTTTCTGTCTTACACTCAAAATTCAGGAGTCTAAGGAAGAGCGAACAACTCACAGTGCATTTGCTAGACCTTGCAATTTTATTTCAGCAAATTATGTTAGTTTTGGAATCAGAAAAAACAAGTCCAGAGAGTTTTTGTTTTGTTTGTTTTAAAAGAACATTTGAAACAAACTCATCTAGAAGTACACAGGAGTTCTTGTCATCTCAGGTACTGAGATCACGTTTTAAAAAGATTTGTTTCGCCTGACCAGGTGGTGCCGCAGTGGATAGAGCATCGGACTAGGATGTGGAGGACCCAGGTTCGAGACCCCAAAGTCTCCAGCTTGAGCACAAGCTCATCTGGTTTGAGCAAAGCTCACCAGCTTGGACCCAAGGTCACTGGCTCGAGCAAGGGTTACTTGGTCTGCTGAGGCTCACGGTCAAGGCACATATGAGAAAGCAATCAATGAACAACTAAGGTGTCGCAATGAAAAACTAATGATTGATGCTTTCATCTCTCTCTGTTCCTGTCTGTCTATCCCTATCTCTGACTCTCTCTCTCTCAAAAAAAAAAAAAAATTGTTTCTCCTAAGAATGGTACTGTTTTCTAAGAGAAAGCTTTGGTGCCTGCTATTATGCAAATCTTTTCTATCCTATGCTTTTTTCCTCTCTTCTTGATCATTAACTTACATAGAAGAGAATGTCTATTGATAAAAAATATCTTCATTTTGCTGTCTGTAAATTTTCTTAGTTAACTTTTTTCTTTCAAATTTATATTTACTGACTGTACAATTCCATGCTGACAGTTACTTTTTTGTTAGCACTTTGAAAAATTTTAGAATACAGGTCCTTCCCGTGCCTTCTATTGTCATTGATACAGCAGCTCTATTTGTAATTGTCATGTATATGTCATTTTTATGGCTATTTTAGGTTTTTTGGAGAAAAAATATAGAATTATATAGTTTTTCTAGGATGTATTTACATATGATTTCTTTTTATTTATCCTGCTCAGGATCAATGTGCTTTCCAAATACAAGAATTAATTCAATTTTTTTCATTAGTTCTAAAAATTTCTCAGCTATTGTTTCTTCACATATTGCTTATTTTTTTTCTATACCTTTGATCATGCATGTTAGATCTTTCCCCTATCCCTCATCAACTGTCTCTTTCACTGCGTCTTCCCCACGTCTCTGGATACTCGTGTCAGATGGACTTTCCCATTCATGAAGTCCCCACATGTGTCCAGTCAATCTGCTGTTTTCCTCCTCCAATGAATTCCTTATCTTAATTATGACTGGTTTCTTCAGAAGTTCATTTTATTCTTTTCCTGTTTAGTTTTGAATGGCTCTAGTTGCTTTATCATATTTCCTACTCTTCTTATAGCTGCACATTTCCTACACCTCTTTACCTTGTGTTCTGTTTCTGTTAATTCTGTTATCTCCAATCATTATCAGACTGATCGTCTTACTTGTTGTTTTTGCTGGTTGTCACTCATGGTACCTTGTTCTCCACATGTGTGTTGATATTTGATTTGAGCTCATTTCTTGTAGAATTTCCCCTCTGGGCATACTTTGGATATTTGAGTCCAGATGCTGGTCCTCTGCAAAGGATTTGCCATTGTTTCTTCTGTCAGCTGATCGGGGCACTACCAACCTAGGAACTCTTACCTTAGAACCAGGCCTTGGGTTATTTTAGGACACATAGGTTACATAAGTTCTGCCCCAAACTTGGTAATGATGGCTATGGTCACAGATTTTTTTAAGCAAGCTTCTTTTTTAAAAATTAGTATTATTATTAAGGCTCCTTCACTGCCACAGCTGAATGAAGCATGAGTGAGTCACCGGCCCCCCTCCCCTCGGCAAGGTGTTTCCCCCTAATCTACACTCAGGGACATTTGACATCAGAGATAACCACAGAGAAGACGTTACCACCAGCACTGCTTGCTTCTTAGATTTGGCCTTTTTACTGTTATTTTTACTCTTCAAAAATCTCTCTTATTTCTTCACCAGCTAGTTTATTCATTAATTTTTTTTTATTTCTTTGAAAGATCCAGTATTAGGTGACATATGTATTATTAACTAGGGTTTCTCCAAATAGTATATCATATCACCGCTGCATTTGTAACTATGTGTATGATCAAGCAGTTTGTCACTCTGGACAGCTGGAGTATAATGTGGCTGGGGAATGGAACTAAAGTCATCAGAAGTGGAGGATGAGAAAACAGATTTTATGGGACCAGTTCCCCACTCATCAGTGGTTGAAGATGAGTCTGGAGACATTGATGCTGGCACTTTTGGCTTGCTCTGTACACAGGCAAGAAGAAAGCCTTCAGAAAGAGAATTGCTTTCAGAGTGTAGAGGTAAGTACTGATAGGTTAGGGGAAGGGTCCTGACAGTGTCTGCCACAGGGCATCAGGTGGCACAAAGATTAGAGAAAGCCTGTATCTTGAAGCAGTTGGGCTTTGAGTTTCTCGCCCTCAACAAGAAGACTAAAAGAGATGTTAAAATCCAAACAGAGTAGACTCGAAGATTGTGGAAGCTCTGATCAGTTGGCTGAGCCATTTAATGGTGATCTGTTTCTTTAACTCTTCTAGTGGAATGTAGAAATGGCAGAAGATATTGAATTCTGTGCAAAAAAGGGATAGTATAAAGGGAGAAAACAATGCCACAGTAACTGGAGAAGGGCAGTGGTAGCTCTGGGGCCCTGACTCAAGGGCCATCCTTTTGCAAAACCAAGCTGATAGTGATTGGCTGCATATGGTTGGACTCTCTTGTAACAGGAGACCATGGCTTTACTCTTTAAAGTTCAGCAACAGCTTGGAAAATGTGTGTGTGACCACTAAAAGCATCAGGGAAAAAGCTTTTCTCATTTCCAGAATATAATAGATTATAAATCCAGGCTTCCCTGCCTCAGTTGCTCAGTCTCTATTTATAGAAGACCCCTTCTTCCTGAAGCATTAATGCTCCTAAAACAAACAGAAATTCAGAAGATTTTGACAGTGTTTTCTCCTTTATTTTCAACTTTATTATTTGTTTGACATTCTATGGGCTTATTTAGGACTCATATCACAGGGTTTGTTTATAAAAGCCCAACCACAAGTATTGGTTTGGAAAATCTAAGTCTTTATTCTAATACAGAAGTTACCTTTTTCTAGCCTTAAGAACAACAGCCACCTGTAGGGGAGAAACAAAAAGCAGACTAGTATATAAACAAGGCAAGTGACATGAGAAGCACAACTTGCATGTTGCTCATGGAGATTGCCAAAATTTGAACATAAGCTGCTATCTGTTCAAGGATATCAAGTTAGTATTTGTTCAAGGAGTTCCCATGGTACTCAAGATTCTGAGTGACAAAGGAATCTCATTAGTAGTATTCTTGAGGTAGTCAATATATTTCTTATCTTATGCAAATGGCAACACACTCTATGTATTATCTTGTTGTTGGCTTTCTTCATTTAACAAGAATTCCTGGAGACTTCCCTGCAGTTAATGACTGCAGAACATAATAAACATAATAATGATTACCTGCCCATATGTACACAAGCTTCTGCAATCTTATCTGTGGCTATGTGGTTTGATATTCAGTGGATAAGCCATCATTTCCCTATTCATGGATATGTAAGAGGTTTCTAGTCTTTATTAATTAGAAACTATTCTGTAATCATTAATTTCAAGCACATACCATTTTGCACCTTGGAAGATAAACACAAATGATTTTTCCTGGAGTTATAAAGATATTGCTTAATTGAAAGATGCTATGTATTTGAGATTATAAAGCCAGTAGCCGCGGCCACCATCACAGCTGCCTGGCCCATGCAGGTTCGCATTTGATTCGGACAGATGGTAATGAAACAACGGAGCCAAGAACTGGTGGGCCATTAACTTAATCCTAGCTCTTACCTGGCGGGCGAGTAATACACACAGTGGGAAAACATTTCCCTTTCCATTCAGGGCTTCCAGAAGCCACTGACTTATCGGAGTATTCCTAGAATCAAAGCTTTCTACCTCATCAGCCTTATTCACCTCTGTTCCCCATCTCCTTCTCCCTGCACAAACTGGCTTCTCCTTCAGCACTCCACTATCTTGGCTGCCTCTCCTTTCCAATGCTAATTTCAGGAAGAGAGAGAGAGAGAAAGAGAGCGAGCTCCTGGTTTGCCCCATTTTATAGTATAGAAATCAAAACCTTTAAACCAATATACAAATAAGAAAGTCTCTGATACAAAGTCACTTAATGGGGCATAAATGGGATTCCTCATAAGAGTGCACCACCCCACATCAAGTAACAGTCAAGGGTGTGGGGAGAAGCTTAGTTTTGAAAAGATCTTAGTATTAAAAGGGTGGGAAAGGTTTAGTCTTAATGACTTTGCCGGCTTACAGCCTGTCTCCCACACCCAATGCAAACTATAAGCAAGCAAACATATATATCATATTTACAAATTTATTTGACCAACAGAGATTTTAACAGATTTTGACAAATTTCTCCATTGAAGTATATTGATGTTCCTTCCAACCAGCAATACAGGAGAGTGTTGATTTTCCCACATTCTGTATGCACACTCCAATTCAGTGTGTTGTCAGACTTAACTGATCTTTTTCAATTTAACAGAAGAAAAGGGGTAATTACAACTTATTACACATTTTTCTTACTATAAACAACACTGAGAATCCCTTCTGATGTCCAAGAACTGTGGGTGGGCTTTGGCTTCTTTTAATTAGGCTGTGACTAAGGTGGCTTTTTACTTTTTGGATTGCACAGACTCACTAGAACTGTGTCTGCTGCAAATTGAGGTCGACCTTTTAGGCAAATAAAATTAAGAACAGACCTAATTTGAGAGTCAAACTTACTGAGTCTGTGTGCAAAAAAAAAGCTACCAGGAGAAACGGATGCTGGTAAGATGATGCTGTAGATACATATTTAATGACACAGAACCTGTATTTACAATACAGGGGAAAAGGTTTAAAGGGGAAAAAGTAGTTAAAATAATACAGTGTTATTCCTCTTCCTTAAAAAAATATATAGTATGTGTTTATAGAGTGGTTATTAGAAGGATATATTATATGAAAAATTAGCCATGATCACTTTGTATAAGGACACTAATGCTATTTTATTCTAATACGTGCTTTACTATATTTTTGAATTATTGTCAGTTATTGCTATATTAAAATTTTTTAAATAGTATTATATTTTAAAAATTTATCCTGCCTCATTGGCAGATAGTCATTAAAATACACAAAGTAATGAGAAGAGCATCAGTGTAAGCATCAGGAGACTCAATTCTTAGTCCCTGTTCTGCCATTAAGAAGCTCTGGGATATTGAGCTTATAGTTTAATTTTTCTGAGGATCAGTTTTATTATTTGTGATATGAGGGAATAGGACAAACTTATTTTTTAATCTCTTTATGTTAAATTCCTACCATATATATTGAGATGAGATACTTTTATACTAATACTGATTAAGTCCTTTTATAGATGTATGTTTGCATTTTGAATAGTTGGACTTCATAAAATCAAGGTGATTCTATGTGTATCTGTTGTTTCTTTTATTTTTTTTATTTTTTTATTTTCTGAAGTTGGAAATGGGGAGGCAGTCAGACTCCCGCATGCGCCTGACCAGGATCCACCCAGCATGCCCACCAGGGGGTGATGCTCTGCCCATCTGGGGCATTGCTCTTTTGCGACCAGAGCCATTCTAGCACCTGAGGCAGAAGCCATGGAGCCATCCTCAGCACCCGGGCCAACTTTTGCTCCAATGGAGCCTTGGCTGCAGGAGGGAAAGAGAGAGACAGAGAGGAAGGAGAGGGGGTGGGGTGGAGAAGCAGATGGGTGCTTCTCCTGTGTGCCCCAGCCGGGAATCAAACCCAGGACTCCTGCATGCCAGGCCAATGCTCTACCACTGAGCCAACCACCCAGGACCTGTTATTTCTTATGTAAATGTGTTGTCTGTGAACTGTGGTGGTGTGCAATGCAAAACAAACCTTCACATGGAGAAATGATCTTTTTAAGGCTTATTGAAAAAGGTTACTTTGGTAACAAGACAACAAACCCACCCACTTCATCTCAGGGGTCAGAACAAGGTTCTCTATGTAAGCATCATTTCTGTTCTTTAGATACAAACTTTGAAGAAGCTTCAATGAGATTATTTAAATTTAAATATTAGTAACAAGGACTTTTCACTCAAAGACACAGCACTTTGAATTATTCTGTTATCATTTTATACGAGCAGGTTTATTCACATAATCAGAGTGAGGTCAAGTCTTTGAGGGCACAGACATCACTCTTATATCTTCAGTGCTTTCCCACTCAACAGGATCATAATAGCTACCATCTATTGAATATTTACTATATGCTGGTAGAGTACTGAGTGCTATATTTGTGGATCATCACTCTAGTTTTTACAACAGAGGGTGTATCAGTTAGCACTTGCTGTGTAACAAACACTCCAAACTTGTTGGCCTAACAGGGTTGGCAAACTCATTAGTCAACAGAGCCAAATATCAACAGTATAATGATTGAAATTTCTTTTGAAAACAAATTTTTTAAACTTAAACTATATAGGGAGGTACATTTCTTATCAAGGTAGCATCTGCACGTGGTATTTTGTGGAAGAGCCACATTCAAGGGGCCAAAGAGCTGCATGTGGCTCGCGACTGCAGTTTGCTGACCAGGGGCCTAAAACAATAACTATTTATTTATCTTATGTTTCTTATGTGGGTTGGCAATTCAGGATAGGCTCAGCCAAAAGTTGGTCTCAAATGTGCTCACTTACATGTCTGCAATCAACAGCTAAATTGTCTAGAACCTGACTGGTCTGAGAATCAATATCTCTTGTTCTATATGGTCTTTTATTATTCATCAGGCTACTTGGGGTTATTAGCATCACAATTGTAAAGTTCTAAAAGTGACAAGAGATTTCCCCTAATGTGTGAACATTTTTCAATCTTCTGTCCTGGGAACCTTCCCACCCTCTCTTTAGCAGTATGCTTGCTAATGTTTCATTGGCCAAAATAAGTCACAAGGCCAAACTTAGAGTCAGTGTGGGAGGGGACTACTTAACACATGTGTGAATGAGCTGCTATTGCAACAGTCTACTGCACAAAATGTTTGTTACTAGGTGGTTGATAAAGAGTGAATCAACAAGGATCCTAAAACTAATCCTGTAGTGGTAGGGAGCAGGAAGAGGAGGGAAGCACTCACCAGGGTAGTCTTACCCAAAGAATGCTGCTTCCTCTAAGGGACTGCTTGTCTCAGTTTAGGCATGTTTTGCTGGTGGAAACATTAGAGCAGTCTAGTTCATTTTCAGAAGTTTTCTAGTTTGCATTAAAGATTACTCAGGTCCTTCTAGCTCCTCAACACTTTGGGTAGCTTCTATCAAAGCCTATAGATAGAAGGATCCAAGAGCATTGATGTTTCTCCCTTAACCTCTACCTGCTGACCCCACTGATCAATAAATATTGTTAACATTTAGGGGCACATCTTTAATAACCTCTGACTTCTAAGCTGCAGTACAGTGAGATAATACCCCTCCACAATTTCATAGACAAGGAAACTCTAAGGTTAGAACCAAAGCTGCTGAGTTCTTGGGTCTTCTCGGGCCAGTATTACCACTGTGGGAAATTCCAGCCCAGAGTGCTCACTTAAATGTGAATGCTCCCTCCTTTTCACATAGTAATCAAGGGTTGGCTTTAAAATCATTGCAGAACAGTACAGAACCTCTCCTTTTCTTCTTTTTTAAACCAGGAGTACACAGTGTTCACCGTATAGCCTCCCACTCACATCACAGAGTTGACAAGGGAAAGAGTGTGCTGGAGCACAACCATGGAAAGTGACTTAAGCAGGGGTGAAGTCTGGGACAAGACTGTCCTGGGAACCTCCCCACCCTCTCTTTATGTCTTTGCCCACAAGTTCCCAAAATTCGAGGCCAGAATCGGCAAAGCCTGTCTTGGGGAGCCCCTGCCACAAGTTCTCACCCACACTCGGGAAACTCTCATGAATCAATCAGAAGAATATAACCACTGAAATGCTTGTAGGCAGTTGCTGAATAGCTCCATCAACAATCCTGGGATCCCTTTTAAGGGCCAGGGGAAAACAAAGTCAAGAGAAGCAGGTTGTAGGTGTCAAAGGCAGCATCAATACAGCCAACGGGGAAAAAAAACTCACTTTAAATAAAAACATAATTTTATACCACCAGTAATTCAACCTTGGCAGCATAGGAACCCCTCCCCCCCTTCTTCCTTTAGTAGGGCTCATTTTATTTCCCTCACTAAAGAGAACTTCAGAAATGAGGACCATTTCAGTGCCTGTGAATGACACAAATAAATCAGGGAATGCACTAGTCTCCTGCTTAGCCCCGGGCGTGGAGGAGGCCTGGAAGATGCTCATCCAGTCTTCCCATTTCTCAAGAATTCTGCCCACATTGCCATAGAGGACAGCTTCCAGCTAATTCCCTTGAGCACTGGCTGACTTGGAGCACAAGAGCTGGAGACCTCAGCCAGGACCCTCACCCAGCCCATCCATTTTATAAATGCGGAGAGAGATACAAAAACTTTATGTGACCCACCAAAGTTACATCATTTGCTACTTTACCATTTTACTGTGTCTTCCAGAGAGTGGTTGAGATGAGAGATAAGTAGCACATGAATTGAGTCAGCAAGTAATGACTGAGTACCTATAGCATATACCATGCTCAAGTCAGAGATGAGGGAAGGTCCCAAGGAGACTGGTTTCTGGGCTTCCACCACAGAACCATTTCTAGTCACAATGATGTGACCTCCAAAATCCTTTCTTCCTGCTTGTTCTACCCAACCAATGTCTGTTATCTGCCCTCTTTTACTATTCTATATTCTAGTATATACCCTCTGACCTGAACCATCAAACCACAACAGCCTCTGTCCAGTCTTCCTGCCTCCACCATTGTTCTAGCACATCATCATCTGCACTGCTGTCCAAGTGACCTCCCTCAGAACTTTATTGGATGTGTCTGTCACTTGACCAAAGAACTTTACTGGCTACTTAAATCAAAATGCTGCCTGACAAATGAATTTCTATTAAGGTGGATTTTGCCTACTTGTCCACTCCTACCTTTTAAAGTTGAGCCATAACAGACCATTGAGTTTCCTGGCATGTGGCTCCCTTTCCTGTTCCCATGCCTTTGTGTTGCTGGTGCTTTGGTTGGGAATCTCTCTCCTTTCATCTACCCATTGGACTTTTACTTAACTTCATAAGGGATGTCTCACGTCCTATTCAGCCTTGGTCTAGAAGTCAAGGTTAGGGAATGCCAAGAGGCCAAACCTGGGATGGGAAGCAGGCATGAGAAAAAGGGTGAGGCATGTACTGGTAGACATGTGCAGTAGTCTTGCCTGTCTTGGGGTCATGTGCAGAGTGGGGTTTCAAATACTGTCAGGCCACTGAGAGGGTTTTGACTAGAGAAATGCTCATTTAAATATGTGTGGTTTCTCTCTCATCATCCTCTTCTCACAGTGTGTCAGCATTTGTCACAGGCTACTTCACACATTAGGCTTTATTTTGTTGTTTTTTTGTTTGTTTGTTTTGTATTTTTTTGAAGCTGGAAACAGGGAGAGACAGTCAGACAGACTCCTGCATGTGCCCGACTGGGATCCACCCACCAGGGGGCGATGCTCTGCCCCTCCGGGGCCTCACTCTGTTGTGACCAGAGCCACTCTAGCGCCTGGGGCAGAGGCCAAGGAGCCATCCCCAGTGCCTGGGCCATCTTTGCTCCAATGGAGCCTCAGCTGCAGGATGGGAAGAGAGAGACAGAGAGGAAGGAGAGGGGGAGGGGTGGAGAAGCAGATGGGCACTTCTCCTGTGTGCCCTGGCTGGGAATCAAACCCGGGACTTCTGCACGCCAGGCCGACGCCCTACCACTGAGGCAACCAGCCATGGCCCTCACACATTAGGCTTTAAAGAAGTGATAACTCTCTGTGTGTGAATGTATGTGTGTGTGCATGCATGCATACATAGTTTGATGACCTAGTTTCATCAAATAGCAGAAAATCCCTTGAAACACCCTGGCTTCAAAGAACACCATATCACTATTTTCTAAAGGGCTTTGAAAGCATTTATCATCAGAGCCTTTAAACAACTGTGTTTTTTCCTGGTATCTTCTTGCACAGAGAAGAGCATAAAGGTCATTAAAGTCTGTTTCTATACAAAAATTTAGTAAAAGGGATATTCCACCCACAGAAGTGAGGTTCTTGCTCCCAGTTCTCTTCAAGGGATGCTCAGTGACACAGGGGTTCAGTCATTTCAAGAAACGTAAAGCTTCCACAGTCTGAATAGATCTGAGTGGTTTGGGAAGGGAAAGACATACCTCTCCAGAAATCAGCAATTGTGAAGTAAATCATCTGATGTGTAACTTAACTGCCAACAGGGTCTCATTGTTAGTTCCAGGGCTGTCTCCTCCCTTGGTGCTCTCATTTCATGAGAAAGCAGACAGCATGGCATGTGACAGGCTACCCCAACTTCCTCATTCTGGGAGGTATGGAAGGTAGAGGTATCTCTCTCAGAGGATGATGTAGCAAGGTTGACTCTTTTTTTTTTTTTTTTTTTTTTTTTTTGTGCCTGCGGAAGACTAGGACTAGAGGTACATGCTGATTCTGGAGCTCACGCCTTCTTGCCTCTGAGGCTTGCTCCTTAGTAACACTGACAGAAAGAGTCTTTAAATGGACTATTTGATGATGTTTAAGCATTAGGAAACTTTAGATCATCACCTAAAACTGAGTAGGGCCTGGTTTAGGAAAGAAGTGACAATATTTATCAAAGCCAACAAGGT
Source organism: Saccopteryx bilineata (assembly GCF_036850765.1). NCBI lineage: Eukaryota > Metazoa > Chordata > Mammalia > Chiroptera > Emballonuridae > Saccopteryx > Saccopteryx bilineata. Next base: position 171,936,569 of record NC_089495.1, read on the forward strand.
ACAATGAGAAAGCCTGCTGCATTAGGCCAGGATCCCTTAGAAGCAAACCCTGAAGATAAAAATTCCTGTGCAAGCCTGACCTGTGGTGGCGCAGTGGATAAAGCGTCGACCTGGAAATGCTGAGGTCGCCGGTTCAAAAAACCCTGGGCTTGCCTGGTCAAGGCACATATGGGAGTTGATGCTTCCAGCTCCTCCCCCCCTTCTCTCTCTCTGTCTCTGTCTCTCATTCTCTCTCTCTCTCTGTCTCTCCCTCTCCTCTCTAAAATGAATAAATAAAAATAAATAAAAATTTTAAGAAAATAAAAAATAAAAAAAACAAGAAAATATTTAAAAAAAAATTCCTGTGCAAGTATTTTATTAAAGAACTGCTCTCAGGGGAACTCAAAATGGGAGTGAAGAAAGTCTGAAGTTGATGCAGGGGCTTCAGACTCCTGTACCAGCAGTCAGTCACTGGCTCAGGGCTACTCTAGGGAAGGCAAATTCCAATGACCTCATGGCTCTCTGTGCCTGCTGGCTCTCTGATCCACATATGCACTGTGAGGATAGCCCTAGGATATCCTCTGAAGACGGATACAATGTAGGCCACTAGAAACCAAGGAAGGGGCTCCACAACTGGTAACAGAAGGTCCAAGAAGAACACTACACTTGCCATCTGTAATGGTTGATTGATTGAGTCATGGGGTGCCCAGATATTTGGTCAAGTATTATTATGGGTGTTTATGTGAGGTTGTCTTTGATGAGATTAAACATTTAAAAAAATTTGTAGATAGCATAACTTTTTTTTTTTTTTTTCTTTCTAGATGAGAGGAGGGGAGATAGTGAGGCAGGCTCCTGCATGTGTCCCGACCAAGATCTACCTGACAATCCCATCTGGAGCTGATGCTTGAGTGCTGAACTATTTTTAGCATCTGAGGCTGATGTGCTCCAATGGAGCTATTCTCATCACCCGCATCTAGACTTGAACCAACCAAGCCACTGGCTTTGGGAGGGAAAGAGGGAAAGAGGGAAAGAAGGGAAGAGGGAGGGGAGAGAAGCAGATGGTCACTTCTGTGTTCTCTGAACATGAATTAAACCTGGGACATCTATCCACCAGGCCAAAGCTCTATCCACTGAGCCATTGTCCTTGGCTTAGATGGTATAATCTTTAATCATAAATTATAACAGAACTGAGAAATAACTAAAAATTAAGAGTAGTCTGTGAGATGGCTAGTTTCACAAATACATAATTTTAAAAAAATTTCCTATATTAGAGAAATAACTACAAAATGTAATTAGAAATATATTTATAATAACAAAATTGTGTATAACTTACATGAAGAATGCTAGAAAAATTTACTCAGGAATATTCTAATAAGTAAAAAGGCATGTTTTTGGATGAAAAACAAAATTTATAAGATTAAAAAAAAATTTCCATGAAAAATAGAGTGTGACTGCCAGTGGGAGGAGGAGAAGGGTAGGTAAAGGAATGTATAGGGGGATGAATGGTGATGGATGGAGACTTTACTCGCGGTGGTAAACACACAATACAGTGTAGAGATGATGTGTTGTAGAATTGGGCACATGAAACCTGTATAATTTTGTTAACAAGTGTCACCCAATAAAAAGAAAAGAAAAAAAAATCTAAATAGCTTAGAAGATTAACCTAGTCTAATCAAAATAGAAAAAATCTGGGAAACCTGAAAAGAGCTAAATGGACCGAGAATCCTTAAAATTACACATCATACCACTGGTCTTTTTTTTTTTTGTATTGATTTTAGAGAGACAGAAAGGAAAGAAAGAAAGAGAGAGAGAAGTAGAGAGAGAGAACATTCATTTGTTATTCCACTTATCTAGGCATTCATTGGTTGATTCTTGTATGTGCTCTGACTGGGTATTGAACCTGCAACCTTGGCACATGTTCTAACCAACTGAGCTACGTGGCCAGGGGATGACAACAGTGGTTTTGCCTCTGGGAAGACAAGTCAGGAAAGTCTGGATATCAGAAAAACAAAGAGAATTGATATCTACAACAATAAAGACACTAGAATCCTGTCTCTGAGAGCTGATGTGAGCTGGTCACTGGAGACACAAACTCTAAAAATAAACACTTCACTTGGGAGTTAATGACCACCCATTGCCAAGCCCTGATAACTACTTAGAAGGGAATTAAACATATGGTACATTTATTGAACAGCCATGGAAAAAAGCGAATGTCTTCCTCTTCCTTTTCAGGCTCTTGTGGTTTCTTTTCTAGCAGGTTTGCTTCTTGGCTCAGCAGAGGGACAAGATTCTGAAGAACCTTTCCAGTAGTGGAGCTGGGCGGCCAGACCTGAACAAACCCAGCTTCTTTCATGACAAAGAAAGGCATAAAATAGCTGTACGAGCAATTACTAGCTCAACAAGAAGCAGCAAGAACAGTAGATATCTTAACCAATTATGTTGTAAAAATGATTTTTGTAAAACAGCCACTTTTCATCATAAAATGCAAATGTAACCAAAACTGATTGTTAGTTTAAATCACATACAAATGACAGAGTAAGCCTTTGATATTCCATTGCTGTATTTTTCTATATTCCAAAGCAAACAATACCTTTCAACACTCAAGTTTTAACAGGGTGTTTTTAGAGGTTTATACAAATTGTTAATAGAATTAAGCTCTTGGCTTAATAAGTCAGTAGTTTGATTCTTTCAGGGGAGAACGCCAGTGTAGAAAAAGACCTTTGCATTATTTCTCTTTCCTCAAGTGTGAATTCATACATGAGGGAAAAAATGGATATACTGTCAGTACACAAGAGTCACTGTATTCATCCTGAAGGTAAGCAGCCTCCAGACTCCTATTCAAAGCCTTTCTCAGGAATGGGGTCTGTGAGTTGAGCATTGTTGCACCAGTTTACAAAAGAAAGCTCCTTAGTCCAAAAAGCCAGAGGTTAACTGAGATATAGTCCTTGAGGATATTTGCTTCCCTGTGAATTTTCTAAAAATTGAGATTTCATCCAAGAGGGGTGTGTATCCAATTTTGGCTATTTTCAGATTTTCCTATATCTGTAATTTTTTCAGACAGTCTGGGAATTTGGAATTCCTTATGAAACATTTCAGTTTGAGGCAGGATTATCAGACCTTTCATGATCCTCCTTTTGCTTTTGGGTTTATATGATGAATGAGTTTTTGTTTTGTTTTTTTTGTTTTGTTTTTTTGTTTTGTTTTTTTAGTGAAAGAGAGAGACAGACAGACAGACAGGAAGGGAGAGATATGAAAAACATCAATTATTAGTTGTGGCACTTTAGCTGTTCATTGATTGCTCTCTCATATGTGTCTTGACCAGGAGCAAGTGACCTCTTTCTCAAGCCAGTGACCTTGGTTTCAAGCCAGCACCCTTGGACTTCAAGCCAGAGAGCATGGGGCCATGGCTATGGCCCTGCGCTCAAGCCAGATGAGCCTGTGCTAAGCCTGTGACTTTGGAGTTTTGAACCTGGGTCCTCAGTGTTCCAGGCTGACACACTATCCACTGAGCCACTGTTCAGGTGCTGAATGGGTTTTTCCATCTGGGTTTAGTTTGACAGCCTACCAAACCTCCCATATTTTTTGCAACCATACAGCCTCTAAGCTATACAACTTCTGCAGGTGAAGCACACATTCTTTGTTATCAGGGAAGGTTTTTCCTACCTTCTGGACACTTAACCCTTTGAGCAGTATGAATGTTCATGTACGTCCTCATGCCTTCTGACCATCCAGAGTACTATCGATTTATTTTAAAAATGTGTAAGGCAACATTAAAAAAGGCAAATGTATGTTCTTCTTGTTTCCATAAATTGATTATTAAACATGATTTTAAGTTAATAAAACTGTAACTGGAACTAATTTTATTTTTATTTTTATTTTTTTCGTTTTCTGAAGCTGGAAATGGGGAGAGACAGTCAGACAGACTCCCGCATGCACCCAACCAGGATCCACCCAGCACGCCCACCAGGGGCGACGCTTTGCCCACCAGGGGGCGATGCTCTGCCCCTCCGGGGAGTCGCTTTGCCATGACCAGAGCCACTCTAGCGCCTGGGGCAGAGGCCAAGGAGCCATCCCCAGTGCCCGGGCCATCTTTGCTCCAATGGAGCCTTGGCTGCGGGAGGGGAAGAGAGAGACAGAGAGAAAGGAGGGGGGCGTGGAGAAGCAAATGGGAGCTTCTCCTATGTGCCCTGGCCAGGAATCGAACCCGGGTCCCCCGCATGCCAGGCCGATGCTCTACCGTTGAGCCAACCGGCCAGGGCCTAATTTCATTTTTTGAAAAAAAAAAAAGCCTCACTTCTGGTGGTCAGTGAGCATGAAAAAAACTCACTATTCAAAAGGGTTAAATATCTTTTCCCTTAGATGGGTTCCTTTATGGTGAATCTGAATAGAATTTTGAGGAAAACTATTCCATGAGAACATGAATCAGGTTTCTCTCCTGTGTGGATTCACTTATGTTTATTAAGGTTTGTTTTACAATCGAAGCTTCTCCCACAGTAACAGGAGTTATGAAGTGTCTCTCCGATGTGAGACTTCTGGTGGGAAATAAGGTAAAAACTATTGTTTGGTTGTTCCCCACACTGTGGACTAGTGTACCACCTTCTTGTTTTCTGATTTGGGGTATGTACAATAACATCCATGTCCACAAATCCTGAGAGTTCCTCTAGTGGATCAGAATTTTCAATGGGAACTAAAAGAGTTCTCATTTTCTGTTCCTTTGAAATGGGTATATTTAGTCTATTTTCTTTATGGCAATCTGGAGGTTGCTTGGAGACCACGGAACCATCCATTTCATCACAATTGGAAGGCTCTAAAATCTTTACCCTTAAGATTACTGTATTTTACCAAGAACATCATCTTCCCATCATCGGCAACTTCCTTCTCTGAGCTAGGCCATTGAGTCGGATCCAGGTGTATGCATTCTTGCTGGGAGTAAAACACATTCCAGTCCCCAAAGACCACCAGCTCATCAGGCTCATCTTTCAAGCACAAAGGTGCTGTCTCCTATTTCTGCTGGATTCCTTCTCCAGTCAGAGCTTCATTAAGAGATGAGGGTGCACTGTCCTGAAAGGTTGAGCTCACATTCTTTATAATAACCATGATTTCCTTGACTTTCACTGGGCTGGGCCAGGCCTGGCTGGGGCAAGAAGGTGAGGAAGTGCCCCAGGGCCAGCTGGTGGATGGTCATGGCCCTACTAGTGGCATCTTAAAGTAGTTGTTGGCCTAGGCTGGAGTCTGGGAGGACTGCTTTGGCTTTGGAGGCATAAGAAACATTTTTGCAGCTATTGTGCTTTGAAATCAATTATATAGCATTCTCGTTTCTGTGGTTTTCAAAGGTCACCTCTTACTGAAGGAAACCTGTTAAAAAGCTTTCAATGGCTCTGCCACCCCTGATACTCACTGAGGGTGGTGTAGGACCCAAGCTCGGGAAGAGATTGGGAAAACCAGGCACAAGAGGCCACATCATCCCCTTGCCCTTTGGACTGTTCTCACAGGCCACTGCTGGGATACTGCCTTCAGAGAGGCCAGGCACCTCAGCCTCTGTGATGTCACGCCTAGTGCCCTGGTTCAAGTGCAATAGCCATCTCCCTGTTCAGAGCTGGCAGTCTGCTGTTGAGAAGGGAAGTTTCCCGGACGGCCGAGCTCCCAAGGCTGGAGGGAGGCTGGGCTGGCGGGGCTGCTCTTTCTGTGGCTCTACCTGCGGTGGAAAAGCAGAAGGCTGGCTGCAGTCTTCCATGGGCTGGAACCACACCATCACCTCTCCTGGGCCTCTAAGTTGCTGACTCACCCTGCAGATCTTGGGAGTTGTCTTCACAATCACTTAAACTAATTCCTTATAATAAATACCCCTCACCTCCCTCCTTCCTGACCTCCCTTCCACTCTAATTATCAATCTGAGCACACTGGGTAGAAGTGATTCCTATTTACTAAGATGAGAAAGACTGAGAGGGACATTTTTGAGGTGGCAGGAGATCAGGAGGCTAGTTGGACATAAGGCTTGAGATGTCTTATTCATCCAAGTATATATATATCAAGTGCACAGTATTATATAGAGTGCAGGGGGAGGTGCACTCTGGCAATAAAATGTTACAGTCCATAGTATAAAAATGGTGTTAAAGCTATGCAACTAAGAGAATTCATCAAGGGAGTAGTACAGATAGAAAAGTTTTACCCATGATTGTACATAAAATAATTCAAATGGAGTTTGCAAAAGGACCCAGCCTGGCCTGCAGTGGCGCAGTGGATAAAGCATCGACCTGGAATGCTAAAGTTACCGATTTGAAAACTTGGGCTTGCCTGGTCAAGGCACATATAGGACTTGATGCTTCCTGCTCCTCCCCCGCTTCTCTCTCCTCTCTCTCTTATCTCTCTCTCTCTCTCCCATCTCTAAAATGAAAGAACAGGACCCAGACAAGGTTGTAGGGAATGTCAGCCTTTAAGAAAAGAGCAGGGCAGGCACATCAGTGAGTAGAGTATGGATATTCTACCTGAGCAAGTATGAATATTCCCATGTGACAGAAGTGATGGCTGAGGACCATAGGATCTATGAACATAAAGGATAAATAAAAGGACTCATGTAGTTGAATGAGGCTGGTTTGCCAATTTTAGGCAGGCTGCCTCTTGTCTGGTTATCTATTGTTATGTAACAAATCACTCCAAAACTTAGTGGTTTTAAAAAAAATCTATGTTTCTTTTGAATCTGAAATTTGACAAAGGTAGGGAGGGGAATGGACTCCCACTTCTTGATGGGGGCACAGAAAAGTTGTGGAACCAGAGCTCATACTGTGGCCATTTATGGAAAATACAATCTGCCACATATCCTGGGGAATTTGCCACAGTCCAATGTCTGGCTCTCAGACTTGCAGGCTGGGAAATCCATGAAATTCATCTCTTGGTGGCTTTTTATATCTATATATTAATGGACAAGACTGGAATGTCCACTTATTATTTACAATGAGAAGAAAATATCATTGTTAGAGAACCACTCAAATTCTTTGTGTCTTCTCTATACCTTGTGAGCATGGAATCAGAACAAGGAGTGAGTGATTTGGGTGGATGACTTGAATGGTAGGTAGTAGGTTAAAATAGAGCTGATCTTGTCAAAGGGTTAGGAATTGTGATATCCACTGACTGAGACTTCTGGCATCTCTCAATGCTTCTCTTTGTCATTCCTCTTTGTGTAGCTTCCTTAGCTGACAGGCTGCTCCCTTAATTGAAATACTCTTTCTTTGGGTACGCTGGTCCACTCACTCTCATCAGCATAGATTTGCTGAGGGAGCCTTCTACTCCTGTAAGTGCAACTTCCCATTTGTTTTTTTCTGATTGATCATGTCTTGGTCTCAGGGCTTATCTTTGAGAAAGCAATCATAATTTTTTTATTCCTTACTTCTTGTGGGTGGGAAGAGTATTATTATTGACCAGAAGATCCACAGTAGTTCATGTAAGAGGCAGTGGCTTGGACTAAGGTGATGTTAAGATAGTGAGAAAAAGGTTGTGTTGGAATATAATTTGAAGTAGAGTTGTGAGTATTTGCTAATTGACTGAATGTGGAAGCAGTGCAGTGAAAGGAAGGAAGGAATTCAGAATGGTAGAGTAGACTCTCAGCGCTTTGGGCATACCCTTTCATCAGGTAGGTACGCCCATCTTCAACTTGTTGTGTGTGTTGCTTGCTAATGGCTCTCAACTGCCTCACTGTTAAAAGACTAGACCTAGCCCTGGCCGGTTGGCTCAGCGGTAGAGCGTCAGCCTGGCGTGCAGGGGACCCGGGTTCGATTCCCGGCCAGGGCACATAAGAGAAGCGCTCATTTGCTTCTCCACCCCCCCTTCCTCTCTGTCTCTCTCTTCCTCTCCCGCAGCCAAGGCTCCATTGGAGCAAAGATGGCCCGGGCGCTGGGGATGGCTCCTTGGCCTCTGCCCCAGGCACTAGAGTGGCTCTGGTCGCAGCAGAGCGAGGCCCTGGAGGGGCAGAGCATCGCCCCCTGGTGGGCAAAGCATCACCCCTGGTGGGCGTGCCGGGTGGATCCCGGTCAGGCGCATGCGGGAGTCTGACTGTCTCTCCCCGCTTCCAGCTTCAGAAAAATACAAAAAAAAAAAAAAGAAGACTAGACCTAATCAATGGATTGACTGATTTAAAAATGTTAGGTAGGAGGGAGGAGCTTGTAACCTATAGTGGAATTCAATTCTGGTGCCATTAACTCTCCTGAGCTCCCTGTGGCATCAGGCTGAGGCTAAACTCAAGAAGAAACCACATCTTTGCCAAGCTCCTTCTCCTTCCCTGTACAGCTCCTCTCACCCCCACAGATTTTCCTGAGGGCTCTCTCACAACCCACCACTTGCACAATAATCCCCAGCTTAGGCTCTGTATCTAAGAAAGCCAACCTAAGACAGAAGACTCTAAGGTTTTTGAATTGAGTAACTAGGTCAATTATGCCAAAATTTACTAAAATGAGGAACACCAGGGAATAAACAGGTTTGGAGGCAACAAATGAAAAGTTGTATTTAAGTTTAAGATGCCTATCAGATATCCATTGAAGATACCAAAGAGGCAGTTGTGTATCAGAGACTGAAGTTCAAAGGAAAGGTCTGGGTTGTCAAGCTGAGGGTCAAATAAAAGTCTGTAATTCAGTCTGGAGGATCAGGGAAGCTTCTCTGAAGAGGTGATATTAATTAGTGACTTGAAATAGAAGCTAGAATTAATGAAGCTATGATGGAGACTCCCAGGCAGTGGCAAAAATAGCTATGAAGTCTCTGAGTCATTTCTTTTTTTTAAATTTCCTTTTTTAAAGTTGTATTTAGAAAATTAAATTTAACAGGGTAACATTGATCAATAAGAGTACACAGGTTTCAGGTAAACATTTCTATAGTATTTGAACTGTTGATTGTGTTCTGTGTCCATCACCAAAGGTCAAATCATTTTCTGTCAGCTTGTATTTGTTCCTCCCTTCATACACCTCTCTCCCAATCTCTTCCCCCGGTAACCACTTCACTTTTATCTATGTTCAAGAGTCTCAGTTTTGTATCCCACCTATGTGTGAAATAATATAGTTCTTAGATTTTTCTGATTTACTTATTTCACTCAGTATAATGTTCTCAAGATCCATCCATGTTGTCATAAATGACAATATATCATCATTTCTTATGGCTGAGTAGTATTCCATTGTATATATGTACCACATCTTCTTTATCCAATCCTCTATTGAAGGACACTTTGGATGTTTCCATGTCTTGGTTACTGTGAATATTTTGTGATTTACATGGAGGTGCATGTGTCTTTGTGTAGCAATGTTTTTGAAATTTTGGGTAGATACTCAATAGAGGGATTGCTGGGTCATAAGGTAGTTCTAGTCTTAATTTTTTGAGGAACGATCATACTTTCTTCCATAATGGTTGTACTAGTTTGCATTCACACTAGCAGTGAATGAGGGTTCCTTTTTTCCATAGCCTCTCCAACACTTATTACCTGTTTTGTTGATAATAACCAATCTAACAGGTGTGAGGTGGTATCTCATTGTAGTTTTGATTTGCATTTCTCTAATAGCTAGTGAAGATGAGCATCTTTTCATATATCTGTTGGCTATTTGTATGTTTTCTTGGGAGAAGTATCTGTTCAGGTCCTCTCCCCATTTTTCAATTGGATTGTTTGCTTCTTTGTTTCTGAGCTTTGTGAGTTCTTTATAAATTTTGGATATTAACTCCTTCTCAAAGCTTTTGTTTGAAAATACCATCTCCCAGTTGGTTGGCTGACTTTTTGTTTTGTTGATTTCTTTTGCTGTGCAGAAGCTTTTTATTTTTATATAATTCCATTCACTTATTGTTGCTTTTATTTCCCTTGCCTTTGGGGTCAAATTCATAAACTGTTTCTACAGTCAAGGTTCATAAGTTTAGTACGTATGTTTTCTTCTATGTAATTTATTGTTTCAAATCTTATATTTATGTCTTTGACCAATTTTTAATTACTTTTTGTTCAAGGGGACAAACTGGAGTCAAGTTTTATTCTTTTACATGAGGCTTTCCAATTTTTCCAGCACTATTTATTGAAGAGGCTTTCTTTTTAAAGATCAGTTAGTAGATGTCTTAGATATTTTCGGTGCTCTCTCATTCGGTGCATATATTTTAAGAAATGTTATATCTTTGTGATATAGTGTCCTCTTTATCATTATTAAATATTCATATTTGTCTCTTATTCCCTTTGTTGTCTTGAAGTCAGCATTGTCAGATTTTAGTATGGCTACAACTGCTTTTCTTTGAGTATTATTTGCCTGGAGAATCATTTTCCAACCTTTCATTTTGAGTCTACTTTTGTCCTTGCAGCTTAGATGTGTTTCTTGAAGGCATCATACAGGTTTTGCTTTTTGCTCCAATGTGATAGTCGGTGCCTCTTTATCAGTCCATTTACAATTAGAGTAATTATTGATGCTTGAGGATTTCCTATAGCCATTTTATGTTTTGTTTTCTGGTAGCTCTGTGTCTCCTTTGGTTCTTCTCTTTTGTGTTTCTGTCAGTTGGTTTTGTTTGCTGGTATTCCATACTTCTTTCTCTGTTTCTTCTTCTTTTTTAAGCTATGTGTTTCAGTAGTGGCTTTTGTGCGGGTGGTTACTGTTAGGTTATTAAGAGATAATTTTTTGTCTGTACAAGAGTTCTTCATCTTACAAGTGCTTCTGCACTCCATGCTCCTTTGATACTGCAGATCTTTATCCTCTCTCTTTTATGTTATTGTTGTCACAGATTATCCTTGTTTTTATTATGACCTTGTTGGAGGTTTGACTTGTAGTTTTGTTTTGTTGTTTGTATCCAGTAGAATAACCCCTTTGAGTATTTCTTGCAAGTGGGGGTTTTCTGGTGATAAATTCCCCTAGTTTCTGTATGTCTGGAAAAGTTTTTACTTCTCCTTCAAATTTGAAGGGTACTTCGATGGATATAGTATTCTTGGCTGGTAATTCTTCTCTTTCAATACTTTGAATATTTGGGTCCACTCTTTTCTGGCTTGTAGAGTTTCTGCTGAGAAGTTTGAAAATAACCAAATGGGCCTTCCTTTATATGTGATATTCTTCTTTTCCCTAGCTGCCTTGAGGATTCTTTTTTTGTCATTGCTTTTTGACAATTTTATTATGATATGCCTTGGAGAAGGTCTGTTTAGGTTGAGTTATTCAGTTTGCTTCTTGGATTCGAGGCTTTAACTCTTTTCATAGGCTTGGGACATTCTCAATTATTTGTTTGAATAGGCTCTCCATTCCCTTCTCCCTCTCTTCTGCTTCTGATATACCCATTCTTATATTGCTCTCTCTGATTGATTCTAACAATTCTTGTCAAACTCCATCATTTTTTTAAAATTCATGAGTATCTTCTCACTGTAGCACCTCTAGTAGCCTATCTTGATGGCATTGATTCTCTCTTCTATATAGTCTGTTTTATTAGCTAAAGTTGCTACCTCATCTTGCAATTAATGTATTGAGTTCTTCATCTCTGTTTTTAAAGTTTCAATCTCCTTGATGAAGTACTTATTTTGTTCATTAATTTATTTTTTTAGCTCATTAAATTGCCTATCAGTTTTTTCTCACATCTCACTGGGTATTTTCAGAACTTCAATTTTAAATTTTCTATTGTTTAAGTCCAGGGTTTCTATGTGATTGAGATTTCTTTCTGGAGAGTTTTTATTTTCTTTCTGAGCTATGTCTCTTTCTTGTGTAGCCGTGGTATTCAATTTCTTCTTTCTTGATGGCATTTGAGGGTGGTATTGTTAAGAAATCTAACAAAAAACAACTTTAGTCCATTCAGTGCACAGATCTTTTAGATAAACTTTTGAGCCTAGCTAGAGTTTCTTTGCTTCTATAATAGCTGTCCAGTTTGTTGGAAATTTGAGAGAAAGAGATCAAGTGTATTGCTTATATCACCATTACTCTGATGTCATCTTGAGTAATTTCTTATAGATATCAAAAACACAGAAGTTTCTAAGTCATTGATACCAGATGCATTGCTTAACCTTTGTCAGAATGGGTAAAATTTCTTTATAACTAATGAATTCAAAACTGTTTTATAGGCAGACTCTATCTTCACTGGTAGACAAAACTCATTAGAAAGTCATATATAGGCCCTGGCCAGTTGGCTCAGTGGTAGAGCATCGGCCTGGCGTGCAGAAGCCCCGGGTTTGATTCTTGGCTAAGGCACACAGGAGAAGCGCCCATTTGCTTCTCCACCCCTTCCCCTCTCCTTCCTCTCTGTCTCTCTCTTCCCCTCCCGCAGCGGAGGCTCCATTGGAGCAAAGATGGCCCGGGCGCTGGGGATGGCTCCTTGGCCTCTGCCCCAGGCGCTAGAGTGGCTCTGGTCGCAACAGAGCCCTGGTGGGCAGAGCATCGCCCCTGGTGGGCATGCTGGGTGGATCCCCGTCAGGCGCATGCGGGAGTCTGACTGTCTCTACCCGTTTCCAGCTTCAGAAAAATACAAAAAAAAAAAAAAAAGAAAGTCATATATATATATATATAAAAGACATGTATGCCAAAAAGTTAGCTCTTTTGTGCTAACATGGGGAGGTATTATTCACAGGCAGGTTCAGAGTCAAGGCTTGCTTAAGGGACCCAGGGAGAAATGAACAGTGATTTTTATTACAAAATTACTTTTAAAAAAAGCAAAATAGCAAAAAAATTAAAAGGGAAGGAAAGTGAGCAAGGAAGGCAAGTACTGCAATCAAGTAAAGCCCCAGAATGGGAAGAGTGTTGATGCAGAAAACAAATATTGACTGAGATGGGGAGAAGATTGAGTGTAGAGAACAAACATTCCCAGGATAAAAGCTAGACAGGGCCAAACCCGTAAGAAAAGATTCCAAATGCAATAACTAGCAAGCCAGCCCCTAATTGGACTCAAGGTATACAAATCCAGCCAGGTACCAGGGAGCATAATCATAGAGAGGCTGCCTGACTTTGATCCTAGCTGAGGAGCAGTTAGCATGGTCACAGGCTTACTACAGAGATCTTTTTGTCTGCAGAGGAAAGGGGGCTTGTTACATAAGCAGAAGGATTACACCTGGCACATCACCAAGTGAGAAGTTGGCTTCACACACAAAGAAGAAAAGCTCCAGGGAGGAAAAGTCCTTGCAAAGCACAGGGCTATGGCCTTTGCAAATAGGACTGATGAAGAGATTATAATCAAGTGTCCTTGCTGCAAACAAAAATGTTAAGAACCTGGGTTATTTTTGTGTTCAGTGTAATGGCAATTAAATCCCAAAGGAAAAACAACATGTGACTCAAAGGACAGCTTAACTGAAGAGAACACACTGAAATGAAAATGGACTCAAACCCCTTCCTTTGCCAATAAAATAAAACTGGAGAATCAGAAGTCCATGCAGTGTTCTGTTTTGTTGGTTTGCTGCTATAAAAGAGGGATTGCAGCATAGGAGAAATGATGGATGGCCTGTGTTTGCTCTTGTTCTGTGATCTTGGGCAGATCATCAACATCCCACAGAGCATTAGCTTTCTCTTTGAAGCAATTAGTAAAGAATGTTCTCTCTCTAAAGTGTTTTCTAGATCCAAAATGGTTGGATTCCGAAAATCATTTTACTTGGGTATGGCATATGCTTCAGAGTCCAACCAAGGGAATTTAGAGGTTTATGATAGATGGGAGAGAAAGGAAGGATGTTAGCAGAGGATGCATATAATGAGTACACATGGGCTGTATCCAAGCCCACACTTTATGGAGTAAGTTCCCCAGTGTCTACTCCTCACAGACTACCTCACTTTGCTTTTGACTTCTATTTCTGTTGAGACATGGAGAGACTAAAAAAAATTACTCATGAACATTTCTCATTTGTCAGTGGCCAAAAATGGATGTGTAGGATAGAATATAAAACAGCGATATCAATATTTCTTTCTTTCCTTGAAGTCTTGGAGAGTTGAGTCAACAAGGTGTTTATGCTTGGCTCACAGATGGGATTTCCCAGGTCTCCTTTTGCGGGCATATACAAAATAACTCTAAAGTGCCTTTCTCATAAGTAGGTCTGCAGAAAAAGAAAATTTATTTTTTGCAGTGCAAGAGCCTATTGTTTGCCATCTTCTGCCCCACATTATTATATTTGTTTCTAATATGTAATGCCAAGGCAATAAAAGCACAATAAACTTAAATAAAGTTAGTTAAAGAAGGGGGAAACCTTCCATAAATATAAGTATATTAATTTTTCTTTTACAATTCACCATTAAAAATAATCAGGGAAGCCCATCAGATGTCATTTGCTTTATAGGATTCCTGTGGTTTTTCTCAAGTGAAACTATAATCAGGCTTTAATGACTAACAAAACTTCCTCTTCAAAGAGTGTTCTGTTGGAGCACATTAGGGTTTAAATTCAAAACACACCCAAGCATCTTTTATAAAAATTAAGATTTCTTTACTAAATTTTCAAAATAGTCTCTTAATAGTTTCCCCTGTAGAGAAACAGAAAACGTTATTAGTACAGTTTGGTGATTAAATTCACTGTATTGGTTGACATTGCAGATTCATATATTCATACTGCATTTAAAATTTTAATTTAAAAAAGCTTGCAGTTCATTTTGACTGAACACAACCTCTTCCAGAAAACACAACCCAGACTTAGCCTGAGAATGACCATTCCTGCAAAACCTAACACCTAACATTACAGAGCATGGACGTTGTTGTGCCAATTCTTACCACAAGAAACATTGGGACAAGTTGAAATTAATGAATTTTTCTTGGATCCATAAGAGAACTGAATTTGCAGAGAAAATTGGCCCCCCAAAATCTGGAAAGAATGGTAAATTCTGAGAATCACAGCTGACATTTGCTTACCTGAAGCAGATTCCAGGAGCCATAAACTGGCCAAATGATAATTTTGGTGTATTACTAGAGGCTGACTGTGGACTACCATGAGAAAAAGAGAAATTCCTGGGGGCTACTGTCTTGATAGGGCCTTTACATATCTGTAGGCTATACCAATACGAACCCCACCAGTTTCTCATGGTAGATTTTAGACCCATTGTGTGGCTTTAGCAGGAGGAGGCAAAGAGAAATCCAAGTGAAAAAGATGCTCATGGGTTTCCCCATAACAAATGTGTACTCTCCAGGGAGAAGCTCTTAAAGGGAGCTTGTCTCAGAATTGTGTGAGAAGGGCTTTTCTCTCATACTATTCCCCTCTAGCCTTCCTGTGTTGTTTAGATAGGAGAAAGTTTATAAGAAGAAACAAGTGAAAAGATCATAGGCTAGAGACATAGGGCTCACTATGTGACAAAGATTTAAGTGGAAGATTAGAGAATGCTTCCACTCCTATACCTTACCACCACACATACTGGGCTCTAGTGTCATAGTGAATTATAGTTGGAAGAGCTGAAAGACAGACTTTCTCTGAGGAAGAACAATTAGAAAAGTCCAAAGGCAAAAAGGAAGGCAAAAACAAACAAAAAATCTAGAGAATTTTGAAGCTGCTGGCCTTATAGTTATAAGTAACATTAAATAAAGCCCAACTCCTAGTTAGCGTAACATAAATCTTCACACTAGAGTCCTATTTACCTCAGTTTCTGTTACCAATATAACGTCCCTCATTCAACAAAAAACTACAAGATTTGGCAAAATGAGAGGAAAGCACAGTCTAAAACTACAAAATATGCATCAGAACCATACTTGGATATGATATAAAGTTTGGAGTTATCAGACAAGAAATTTAAAATAACATTATTATATAAAGAAATGTAATGGAAATAATAGATAAAAACTGATGCAAAAATAGATGATAGTATAAACAGAGATGGAAATTCTAAAAAATAATCAAAAGAAAAAGCTAGAGATAAAATACTGTAGACTTGACAAAGCTGAGAAAAGAGTCAGTAAAACTGAAGATATGCAATACCACCTTCCCACTCTGAGTGCAAAGAGAACAAAAGAATAATAAAAATAGAACAGAGTATTCAAAAACTGTGAGGAAGTTTCAAAAGATAAGATATAGCACATATATAATTGAAATATTAGAAGAAGAAAATAACAGTAGAGCAGAATATTTCAAGTAATAATAGCTAAAAACTCTCCACAATTAATGACATACACCTGTCCTCAGATCCAAGAAGTTTAGAGATCACTAAGCAGAATAAATACAAAAAAAAACTTTACACTTACATAGTAAACCAAATATATCAATAATATCAATAATCTCTCTAAATAAGTGGTCTAAACACACAGACTAAAAGATAGAGATTGTTAGATGAAACAGAAGACCCAAATATATGTTATCTAAACAAAACAAACTTTAAATATAAAAACTCTGAGAGGTTAAAATTAAAGGGTTGGGAAAACTTATACTATGCTTACATGAATCAAAAGGAAGCTGGAGTAGCTATATTAATTTCAAACAAAGCAGACTCTAAAACCAAAGGAATTTTCAGGGATAAAGAGTGATACCACATAATGATAAATAGGTAAATTTTCCAAGAAGATACAACAATTCTAAATGTGTATGTACCTAACAACAGGACATCAAAATATAGGAAGCAAAAATATGATATAACTGAAGGAGAAATAGACAAAACTACTATTGTATTTGGAGACATTAATATTCCTGTTAATTATTGAAAGGTTAAGTAGGCAGAAAATCAATAAAGTTAGTTTACTTGAATATTACTATCAATCAACTTAATCTAGTGACCTTCATAGAATACTGCATCCAACAATAGTAGAATGCATGTCTTCAAACTCATGTGGCAAATTTCCAAACATAAACCACACCTAAGTAATAAACATAGCTTACCCAATTAAGAATCAGGGTAATAATTCTGAAACCAGTATGTATGAATACTAAATTGAACAATTAAATAAATGGACAGACTATAGTGGGATTCACAGTTTTCACTCTTGGTGTAGGAGATTACAGCTAAGCAAGGAGGAAGAGTCTGGAATAATCCATGTGGTTATGAATTACTGTTGGCTATCAATATGAAATTATGTTTAGTTTAATATACATACAGATGGTAACATATAAAAATATTTATAGATATTTGTATATACATGAGTTAGTATATACACGTATATCTCTGTTAGCTGAGTGTGCCTAGAAGCAATGACATCCCAGTAGCACTGCACAACTTAGTACCCAGATTTTGTTTTCTAATACCATTCTCCAATAGAAGTAATGAGGGCTCCTTAGGTAAGTGTCAGGTGACACTAAGACTGGGGCAGGAAACATACAAAATGAGCCCAGAGCATTTTGTAGTGCAGAAAGCAAGCAAGTGCTCAAAGAAGCAAAACAAAACTCATACCTTACAATGATGCAGGTATACTGTAGTTACATCGTAGCCAACTGAAAGAGCTCTGAGTGGTCAAAACTGAAAAAATTTCAGCAACAAAATTAATAATGTAGTATTACTAGATTGTAATCCAACATGTAAAATAAATATTCACGAGTCTATACTGATATAAATAAATAAATAAATAAATAAATAAATAAATAAATAAAAACATTCCTTGTGCAGAAGAATTCTAACTAATTTATGTAGATATTTTGCCCTTAAGAAGGTAAGGCATGGCCCTGGCCGGTTGCTCAGTGGTAGAGCGTCGGCCTGGCATGCAAGGGGTCACGGGTTCGATTCCCGGCCAGGGCACATAGGAGAAGCGCCCATCTGCTTCTCCACCCCTCCCCCTCTCCTTCCTCTCTGTCTCTCTCTTCCCCTCCCTCAGCTGAGGCTCCACAGGAGCAAAGATGGCCCGGGCGCTGGGGATGGCTCCTCGGCCTCTGCCCCAGGCGCTAGAGTGGCTCTGGTCGCAACAGAGCGACGCCCTGGAGGGGCAGAGCATCGCCCCTGGTGGGCATGCCGGGTGGATCCCGGTCAGGCGCATGCAGGAGTCTGTCTGACTGTCTCTCCCCGTTTCCGGCTTCAGAAAAATACAGAAAAAAAAAAAAAAAAAAAAAAAAAAGAAGGTAAGGCATAACATCATTTACAATAGTCAAGCTATAGAAACAGCCTAAGTATTTGTCAACAGATGAACGCATAAAGAGGACTTCCAGAGGACATTTATACAAAGTAAAATAAGCCAGATAGTGAAAGACATTTACTGCATGATCTCACTTATATGTAAAATCCAAAAGAAAAAGTCAAACTCAAAGACAGAGAGAGTAGTCGCATAGTGGGTTATCAGGGTTTGGGGGCTGGAGAAGCAGAGATGTTGAACAAAGTGTACCAACCTTCAGTTATAAGATGAATAAATTCTGGAAATATAATCTACAGCATGGTGTCTATAGTTAATAGTAGTATATTAAATACTTGAAATTTGCTAAGAGGAAAGCTCTTAAGCATTCTTACCACAAACACGTAACTATGTAAAGTGGTTCATATATTAATTAACCTCATTGTGCTAATCACTTTACAAGGCATATGTGTATCAAATTACCACATTGTAGTCTTTAAATATATACAATTTTATTTGTCACTTATGCCTCAATAAATCTAGAGAGAAAATAAAAGTAGAACAGAATTCTGCATTCCTTAGCTGTGGATTGTGCACAGTGACTTGTCCAAAGA
Organism: Saccopteryx bilineata; assembly: GCF_036850765.1. Lineage (NCBI taxonomy): Eukaryota > Metazoa > Chordata > Mammalia > Chiroptera > Emballonuridae > Saccopteryx > Saccopteryx bilineata. The sequence goes on from NC_089495.1 coordinate 171,955,048, forward strand.
CTAGAGCATGGGAAGGTAGAAAAAGAAGGGTAATTTTACAGTGAATAGTACTGACAAAGGTACCTCAAGCCAGATGGCTAATCTTAACATCAGCAGTGATAAATCACATCGATAATATGTACCTTTGATATGATTTGATGAGAATGGTACTTCTGTTTTTTCTCTCCAAATATATATTATTCTAATTTAATTATGAGAAAAACATAATAAAAATCTCAAGAGAGGGGCATTTTACAAAATACCTGAAAATTTTAAAGGTTATCAGAAACAAGGGAAGTCTAGCTTAGAGGTGCCAAAGAAAACATAAAGAATAAATCGAATGTGGTATCCTGGATGGAATCTCAGAACAAGAAAGGGAAGCTAAATCAATCTAAACTAAAAAGAAATCTGAAAAAAGTGTAGAATCAGAATAAGTATTAATATTGCCTCGTTAATTGTGACAAATGTACCCTAATAATGATCGATGTTTATGAAAAAAACTGAGTGTGAAGTATACACAAACTTTGTACTCTTTTTGAAATAATTCTGTAAATATGAAACTGTGTGATCCTGTAATGGTGGATATTTGTCATTACATTTGTCATAACTCACAGAACATACAACACAAGGAGTGAACCCTAATGTAAACTCCAGACTTTAGTTAATTATAATGTAATCCGTATTAGCTCACCAATTGTAACAAATGTGCTACACCAATGCAATATTTAATAATCAGGGATATTGGTGGCAGGGTAAGGGGGTCATAGAAACTCTGTACTTTTCACTTAATTTTTTCTCTGTAAACCTATAACTGTACCCCCAAAAGTCTATGAATTTTAAAAAATACCCCAAAACTTGAACAAAACTAAATGTAAAAAGCCCCCCAAACTTGCAGCTAAGAGGATTTACTGCCAAAAATTGAATAGAGAGGAAAAAGCAACCTAGAAAGCACTTTAAAAATACAGAAAAGTGCCTGACCTGTGGTGGCTCAGTGGATAAAGCGTCGACCTGGAAATGCTGAGGTCGCCGGTTCGAAACCCTGGGCTTGCTTGGTCAAGGCACATATGGGAGTTGATGCTTCCAGCTCCTCCCCCCTTCTCTCCCCTCTCTCTCTCTCTCTCTCTCTCTCTCTCTCTCTCTCTGTCTCTCCCTCTCCTCTCTAAAATGAATAAATAAATAAAAAATTTTAAAAATACAGAAAAGTTTCAAGCTATTTGGAGTTTCTGTAGCCCCAAAAGTAAGTTCAACAATGAGGTACTGTGTGCCAAAACAGAGCACACCCTGGAGCATCTCAGGATAGAAGAAGGTCACCTACGCCCATTCAGGATGCTGTATAGATGATTTCTACTCCCCAAACCCTGTTCCCCAGTGAAGTACTGTTCTGCTGATTCACGCTTTTCCAACACCACACAAAGGAGGATACCCACATTTCCGTCCAAACACATACCACCTGGGAGTTTAGATCCATTAAGCTCTTTCAAATGATTGGTAACAGAGAGCCTCCATCGCTTCATTAGCAGAGGCAAATATTTGACTTTATAAAAGAGCAATGTCTTGTTGATTTCAACTAAAAGAGGCCTTGAGTCACAGGGCCGGCTGGCGATGCTCAATAGAAGGTCAGGGACTGACACTCAACTCTGCTTTAACAATTTGGATAAAAAGAACAATCATCTCTTTTATTTTCTCCTCATTGGAGGTCTTAATGGCTCATTCCAGGTAACTTTCTTTTTCTACTTTTATTTAATTGAGATATAATTGACATATAACAGTATAATAGTTTTAGGTGTGCAACATAATGATTCAATTTTTGTGTATATTATGAAATGATCATCAGAATAAGTCAAGTTAATATCCATCACCACACCTAGTTAGGGTAGCAATACTTATTTATGATAAAATAGCCTTTAAAATAAAGGCTAAAATAAGGGATAAAGAAGGTCACTACATAATAATAAAAGGAGCAGTCTAACAGGAGGATATAAGCATTGTAAATATTTATGCACCTAATATAGGAGCACCTAAATATATAAAGCATATATATTTTTTTACAGAGACAGAGAGAGAGTCAGAGAGAGGGATAGATAGGGACAGACAGACAGGAATGGAGAGAGATGAGAAGCATCAATCATCAGTTTTTCGTTGCAACACCTTAGTTGTTCATTGATTGCTTTCTCATATGTGCCTTGACCGTGGGTCTTCAGCAGACTGAATAACCCCTTGCTCGAGCCAGCAACCTTGGGTCCAAGCTGGTGAGCTTTTGCTCAAACTGGATGAATCCGCTCTCAAGCTGGCGACCTCGGGATCTCGAACCTGGGTCCTCTGCATGCCAGTTCGACGCTCTATCCACTGCGCCACTGCCCGGTCAGGCTAAAGCAGATTTTGATGGACATAAAGGCCAAGATCAACAGCAATACTATAATAGTAGGCTATTTTAATACCCCACTAATATCAATGCATTTAACATATTATATGGAAATAAGATAAAAGAAAATGAAGTCTTGTCTTTTTAGATGTCCCAGAGCAGAAGCATGTGTTAAAATGTCATATTTAAATTTTTTTTTTAGATAAAAAGCAAGACTGCATGCTTAAAAGTGCAGAGTGGGTATTTCTAGCTATGGAAATACGTAACGGAAAAAGTAGATGGGAGGGGGAATTGATTAGGTAAGCAGAAAAAGAGCAAGTATCCAAGCAAATACAGGACATTTGCATGAGCAGAGCCTGGGAGAGGAAAGAGGAATTAGAAGGTCATGTTAAATAAAGTCACTTTCTACAGGCTTCATAGATTTCCCAAAAGAGAAAAAGAAATGTGTTTTGGGGGGTGACCCTTAGGATGTCCTTCCTAATTTCACACAATTTTACTCATCCTGAAGTCTCTGATCCGTAGCTTTTCCTTCAATTGGCTGATATTGCTTTCATGAACTAACCTACTAGGGATTCACTTCTCTCTGTCTTTCAGAATAAAGCCCAGCTTCTCAACAGTGGTTTGTACTTTGGCCTTGCTTACCTTTTGGGCTTGTTCTCCAGCCCCATTCACATACACAATCCTTTGGGACAGCCCTGTCCCATTACTGGCAACTCCATATGTGTGCCTTGCGATACATGAGCTGGCACGTTCCCTTTGCCTGAACTTTCATCCCGCTCACCTGGCTCACTCTCATTTGTTCTGTAAAACCAAGAACAGCACTGCAGGACGTCTCTTTGATTGCTCCATGCACCAAGCACCACCCCTCTGAGGTGCGTTTTAGGTGAAAGATGATCACATGAAATCCAAATCACTCATTTACTTGTCTCTCATTCCAATAAACTGGAAATGTCTTAAGGGCATTGGGCTGGATTTTATCAATATTTATCTTTGTGTATCCAGAGTTTGACTGAGACACTGAAGATCTATGTTAAACTGAATCAAACTGAGTATGTTAAACCTGGCACTTGGAGCAATATATTTCTTGTCATCTTTAATTCCACAGCTCTCAAGTTCTTTGACCCAGGATGTTTCTGGACATCATTCTGGATATTTGTCCCCAGATGTTTTTATAGTGCAGTAAAGTAGGCAAGTAGGTCATCTAAATGGGACCCACAAACAAGTCACCAAGTGGTAAGAGATGTGTTAACCTCCACAGCCCAGCAGCTTGGCAAAGCTCAAACTAGAGCTTGTTAATGAGGCTGAGCTGATACTTCCTAAAGGGAGATTTTCCTCTTGTGGATATTCATTTATTTCACAGCTGTGTGAGCTGAATCACCTGACTTTCTTAGCTGTGTGCCTTTCACATGGTCCAGGCCAGCACTCTGCTCCCAGGAATCTGGGTTACCTATGATACAGTGTCACATCTTTAAGATTTGGCAGTTTGGGAGGAGAGGGCCCGGCGTGGCAATCAGAGGGAATTTACTGCTGGTAGATGGCGATTTTTTGCATTTTGTATTCTCTGAGGTATAATGTCTTTGATTGCCAGCACTGCTGCCTCAGGTCTGACATCTTTCTATGGGGAACATCTGTCGTGTGCAGCTTTTTCTGTACAGGCAAAAGACAGACAAGACATTGCTAATTTTTTTAGGTCACATGATACAGTCTGACATACACAGTAACAATTATGCTGCATCTTAGGCTTGAATTATTTTTAAATTTTATCTGACAACTAAGAGTCTCTCATCCTGTTTTTTACTCTTGGTTTTTCCTAACTCACACCTGTGTGTCCATCTTGCACTTCAGGGCTCTGAACTGAAACCGAAATGACGTGAACTTCTTTCTCATTTCCTCCAGGGCTATGTCCTTTTACATATGGCCCTCGGCCATACAGAAAAGCCAAAAAAGGGTCACCCCCCCCAATCTTTCTTGTTCTTCTGTAAACACTCTCCTTTGGCATTCCCTGTCATCTTACCATCTGTCACATTCTTCAGATTCTTCCAGGCTGTGCACACAGGAGGGAAGACTTGACTAAGAAACAGGGCTACAGCAAACCATAGTCATTTTATGTTTTAACTTCTTCCTATACTCATACAATGGCATTTACTCAATGAATGCTCTTTACCAGGAGTAATATCAAGTGAGTCCCTATGGGAAGGATTTCGGGCATTCGTGGTAATTTTTGAGGAATGAAGAATTGGAAGCTCTTCCAGATGATGTAAATAAATAAAACTGGTCTTGTGTTTTCTCACAGTGCCTGAGATGACAACCAAGCACTAAACTGTCTGGCTGATGTTGGGTCTGGCTGGTACACTAAATCACCCTGGGACCCAGGACAGGATGACTTACTGCTCTGGCCATAGTTCACTCAAGCGTGAAGGAAGGGAGTGGTATACACATTGCTTAAATCCCTGAAATTTCTACATAGCAGTGAATGAAAGTTTCTAGCACATTTTGAAAAGTACTTCCACACTCCAGTAACAAAACAAATATCAAGGCAATTTACTCTGCAGACATATTGTCAAGAAGGCATCTTAATTCCTTGCCCCTAAATGGCGAATAGATACAGCAAAACACAAAACAAAACCAGGACATGAGTCTTATAAGAGGCAGCAACAATTTTTTCACATCATCCTTTTATTTAGTTTTCATTGTTACTCATTTTTTTGATTACTTGACAGCATGGTCCAAAGAGAAAATTGTACCTCCCTAGAAGTTTGTTTTTTTTATTATCATATTTTGGTTCATAGGATATATGCCAGCTTAGACCAGCCACTGCCATCTTCACAGCTCTCTAGGGTACTGGTGTTATGTTGCAGTTAATAACTCCTTCTCTGACATTTCCCCATAAGAGGTGGGGTCTATGCAGTGGTGAGATTCAAAAACTTTAACAACCAGTTCTCTGCCCTGATGACTGTTATAAGTATAAAAAAATGATATACCAAAAGATAGTTTATTATCTCATGCATTTAATACTTGAATAAGAACAATAAAAGATGTACACAAAACTAGATTATGTTATAAGAAAGTTTTAAAATATTAATAAGGCCTGACCTGTGGTGGCGCAGTAGATAAAGCGTCAACCTGGAAATGCTGAGGTCGCCGGCTCGAAACCCTGGGCTTGCCTGGTCAAGGCACATATAGGAGTTGATGCTTCCTGTTTCTCCCCCTTCTCTCTCTCTGTTTCTCTCTCTCTCTCTCTCTCCTCTCTAAAAATGAATAAATAAAATAAAAATAAAATAAAATATTAATAAAAATATTAAATAATACCTAACAAAAAATTTTAAAATGTTATTTAAGATATTTCCATATTGCTTTTTTTTTTAATTGAACTTTCTTTTTAAAAAAATTTTAAACTTATACTGCTATAAGCAATCCAGAGTTTGTGGCTGCCTCTGCTGAGTCCAGGTGCACCTGGAAATATCAAACTGCACACCTAGGCTGGCTTTTACCCACACTGGACCTAAGGGAAGGTCCACAAAAGGCCAAAGTCCCTGAGACCGCCTCCTGCAGCCTTTGTTTGCTGGTTGCTTGTTGGGCTTAGCCACTGAAATAAAACTTTGGTAGGGTCTAGATCCTGGGGCAATTCAGAGATTAGAAAGGGTGTTGGGTGTGGCTCCTCCCTTCGGCCCAAGGTGACTATCTGGGCTTCTTTCACAGACCTCAGGAGGGTGTGGCCTCAGGAGTCCACTGGGTGTGGCCTCTGGGACCCAAAGGTATGGTCTGTCTGCAGTCTGGGCAGTTTCTACTAAGTCTCCCATGAGGCAGAAGCACCAGTCATAGTCTTGGGAGCATGTGGGGGAAATCTCTGGCTTCAATGCCAGAAAACTGAGTCACTGACATACCCCCTCATTCCTGGCTGACTTCTCAGAACAGCCCAGTCTCCATAGGATGGAGCAAGCAGGATTCCTGAGGGTGGGGCAGTTGCTTTCCCCCAGGCTGAAGCAGCTCAGGGGGACTGCTCCACCCAAGAAAGATGGTGACTGTAGTATTGGAGAATGACTCAGCACAGGGGTTCTGGTGGCTGTTCCCCTTGGTGTTTCCCCCTGGGCCACAGACTTCACACTCTCTTCACATGACTCTAG